>NC_084799.1:160760851-165560851 GCF_963169125.1 Humulus lupulus
AAACTCTTACTCACACAACCAAAGTGAAGAGTGTTGGGGATCACCAACTTGAACAAGGTTTGAAACCTTTGTCCAAAAGCTTATTTCCCGCTAACTCAAGCACTAAGGGATCTCTCACAAATTATAGGAAATGCTTTTTGGAATAATCAAGTCTCAAGGTGTTTCTAGCCAAGTGCTCTAGTGGATAGAAAAGTTGTGTCTTACAAGTGAGCATTAGGCTCGTATTTATAGAGTTTAGAGACACCCTTTGAATTTCATTTTCCACCAACCCCCATGGCTGTTACTAATGATTAATTGGGTGTTTTATGGAATTAAAATAGAGATTTGGGAGTTACTTGGCTGTTGGAATCGTTCAAAATTGGATAAAAACCGAAATTGTATGAAGCTGTCAGCCACTAGGGCCGCGGCACTTGTTCCAGGCGCTGCGACCCTCAGTCAGATTCAGCAACAAATTTTTCAGTTTTTTCCAAAACGTTCCAATTTATTCCCACTTGATTTTGTAACTTCCATACACAATATGAGAGTTAAAATCACATCTCTATCAGCCATTTCTCATATGGCTTTAAGAAATTCATCTCAATATTGTGTAACAACAAATCTACACAATAATGGGTGATATTTAGGAGTTACAAATTTGTGATGAATTTGTAACACCAAATATGTTACATGTTTGGATATTTCACATATATCCAAATAATGCAACTCTCTATTATATGTTACAATATGTGACACTCTATGTCACATTTATTTAATCTAAAACATTATATTATAAAATAATATAACACTACTACTACCACTACCACTACCACTACCACTACCACTACCACTAGGCACTACACATTGGTTTTATCAGTACGACACTAACACCACTCAGGAGATGTGGAGGCTCATACGACAGTTCACACATTTGATGCTTCACCTATAGGAGCTATCTAGTGGTGGGGCTTTCCGAGAAGCCCACGTGCTCTCGACACTATTGTTATTTATGATTTTATCTAACTCTTTTCCTTGTCTTTTACAAATGCTAACATATGCCTTTTCTTTTTGAAAACCAAATAAGGTTGTCAGAGGCCATCGGTGCCAAACGGCAGTGGTAGGAAGGTCTAACCCAAGCTTAGGTGCCCGCAACTCAAGTTACTTCGCATGTGGCCTCCGTCGAGGTGCCCGTGGCCCAAGCTGTGGGGCCTGCACTGAAGGTTGAGGGGCCCCGGGTGCTGGATTCTCCCAACGTTGCTCTCTTGGGTGGATCCCCCAAACCTCTCGAGTTCTCGAAGTGGCAGAGAACCTAGAAGTCGAGATCCCCCGGTTACTGATATACCCGGAGCACTATGAAGGGGAGGATCTTTCCAGGTACCAAGCCATGATGGAGCACTTTAATGCCCGCCTGGAGGAGGGTGACCAGACTTTCCATGCCCTTGCCAAGCACATCTACCAGTACAATATGAGATTGCACTCTTGCAATTAATCTCAATATTATTCCACTAAAAATATGAGATTGCACTCTTGCAATTATAGACATTTATTTATTGAGTACTTTTAAATACAAATTGTGTTCATCGATTTAATCACTACATACAATTCAATCCTCTATTAGTGGTTCATAATTAAAGTAGGAATTAATTACCGTTTATCCTCTTTAATTATATCTTGTTTCCTTAAGTACCATTAACTTTACTAGTGAAGGTTAGTTCGTAAACGTATTTATGAATTTGAGCTCAATAACCTTTCAGTTCCAAAAGCTAACCCTTAAGAGAACAAGTTTGTATATTATGTCCTCAGCCATTTACATCTTTGATTTCCCAAAACAAAAGTTTTCAGCCTGATCATTCTGACAAACCATAACGAGTGAATCAAAGAACTCATATGGCATAAACAGAAGTTCATAATAACTTCGAGATTAAGATCAATTTATATATGATAATCTTTTTTATATGTTTAATTAATAATTATAAAATAAACTGTATTAGTAAAGTATTTATAACATATCGAGTCTCGTTCATGTATAACCACTTTATACAAAGCACCTCCACTAAGATGTCCAACTACATAATTAATCTGGATCTAGATTACATGTATTCATAATACTAGTGAACCGTACTTACAGTATTTAATCCAAAGATCCCATATAACTTTATTTTACTCCAAACGATTCAAATTCGTTCCCTATAATCTTAATCCTCTCGTACCAATACAAGATTGTAGTCACAATAACGAACTTGGGAATTTTCTGATATTCATATAATGTTATTCTATAATTAATAATAAACAATCAATATATACAAAAAAATTATTTCAATTATTTATTTCATAAAACATTGTTCAATACATATGCTTCAAAGGGCATTAATCCCAACAAAACTCTTCATGACTCCATGCCTTTCGCAGAAGTCGGTAAACAAGTCACTGTCGAATTGTAGGTCGTTGTTGAATACAATCTTCCTCGGGAGCCCGTAGCAACAAATAATGTTTTTGATGATGAAGTCCAGCACCTTTTTGGAGGTGATCGTAGCGAGAGGTTCAACCTCTACCCACTTTGTGAAGTAGTCGATTGCCACAATTGTATATTTTATTCATCCCTTTCTCGTGGGCAAGGAACCGATTAAGTCAATGCCCTATACCGTAAAGAGCCACGGACTTGTCATCTGAGCGAGCTCATTCAGAGAAGCTGGGGAGATGTTGGCGTAGCGCTAACAATTGTCACATTTCTTGACATATTCCATCGAATCATCATTCATCGTAGGCTAGAAATATCCTTATCTTAGAATTTTCTTAGCGAGGCTTTGCCCCTCAACGTGGTCACCACAGAAGCCTTCATGCACTTCTCAAAGGATGAACTTGGATTCCTGCTCAGACACACATCGGAGTAGCGGCAATGAATATCCTCGCCTGTACAACTTACTGTCCATGATTATATACCGATGATACTGGTAAAGTAGCTTCCGAGCCACTTTCTTGTCCTATGGTAGTTCTCCAAAGACAAGGTACTTCATTATCGGATCCATCCAACCGTCCAGGGGCTGGACCGCTTCCACTTCCTCGGACATTGTGATGCTTGGAAAAGCTATGTAGTCAATCTGGACTACATTGAGCATTTCCACATCTTTGTTGGTAGGTGTAATGCCCTACTAATCCAGGACCGTTACACGGTATGTTAAAATAGTGCTTAACTTGTTAAGCGAATCATTTGGACTCAAAAGTGTAATTAATATTAGACAATGGTTTAGGTAGTAAAACTTTTGGTCAAAAGAATTAGACTTTTCATTAAAAGTTTAATCATATACAAGGGATCCCAATTTTTTTTAAACAAAATACAATTATATCCAAGGTTACAAAAATAGCCGACCTAAGAGGCAAAATTGGACTTAAACCCTAAGTTCCTCAAAATGTATCTCGATCGTGGAAGCCGAGCAGGTGGAGTATGTACACACTGCCCCTAAAGCTCTCCAACTCATGGCTGGTCAAATTTCACTTTTCCCTTACTTGCACCATAAAGCACCTATGAGCCAAGGCCCAGCAAGAAAACTCAACTAGGAAAAATAAGTATTTAATTAAGCATTAACATCAAATATATGCTTCAAAAATCACAAATAAACTCAGAGTAACTTTTCAACAAGTATACGACCTATGCCGAATAGGTGCATACTGCACCCCCGTAGTGGCCCTGCCATAACAACCTACATTCCACATGATTATCGCCGATTACGGCCCCCTAGCCGATCAGTCACAAAATACAAATGCAACATATTAAGTTATAGAGTAAAGACATTTAACTCTAAACAGATTCAGGACATGACCATAACCACGTTCACAAGTAAGGGACAATGCCCTATAATTGGTGCATGTGCCAGTTTTCTTACCTCGAGTCCGTGCTAAAGACGGAATGACCTCGAATGTGATCATTTTCCTGAGGCTTGCGGAAACCCTACTCACAACATGAATGATACGCTTATTAGGGATTAAATTCAAATCTCAAGTTCGAACCAAAACCCTAGCTCTTGAGCTTCCAATCTCACTCAACACGGGAGCAGAATTTTTCCCCGAGCCCCCAAGCGGGCCCCTAGAACAGATCTTGAAACCCTCAAACCATGTCTAAAAATCTCTAAGTCTCAAAAATCTTAGAAAACAAATGTTTTGGGGCACATGGCGCGGTTGCGCCTGCCCCTGGCATGGTCACGCTCACATAAAGTTAGGGCTTTCTGGGGCACTAGCGTGGCCGTGCCCTATTGCAGCGCGGTCGTGCTTGTAGCCTAGAAACCCCAAATAACCAAAATTCTCTGGGTTCTGGGACACTAGCGCGGTCACGCTAAACACTAGAACCTAAAATCAAACCCAGATTTTCAAGTTCTTCCCTAAATAATCCCCTGCGATTTCAGAACATCATATCGCATAACAGACCCAAAAATCGACCTCAAAATGCAGCAAGATCAGAATTTAAACCCCAAAACACAAAGGATACACTTTATACATCATCTAAATCCCAATCAAGCAACAAATTTCAATCAAACACAAGAATTGACAAAGTTAGAGTTCTAAACCCATATTCCCACAAATTTGAAACTCTAAACAAATTCTTAGTTTCCAATCTAATTCCAAGCTTAAGAACAACTAGTAAACATGTTTCCATCACTTACACACAACAACCAAGTAGCCTAGGTTCCCAATTTTGAAAATTTAGACCCAAACCCCCAAATTCCCACCAAGAATATGCCAAGTAGAGAAGGAGGAACAAAAGAGAAAAAAAAATCTATACCTTTGCTGAAATTTTGAAATCGTATGCCCAAAATCAGCTCTTAGCAGCTACTAATCCACACTTGAAGGCTTGATTCTCCTTTTTAAATCCTCAATTTCCCAAAGAAATTCACCTTTAACTTGCTAGTTTGCTAGTTGTATAAGAATAGTTTTGACAACTTGAAGAAACAGAGGGAAGGAAAGGGGAAACGTGAGACACTATCTCCAAGGGCTGCTGCCCAATTTTGTCTAATTTCTTCGTCAAATGACCATTATACCCTCCCCTCTAAACTTCTTTTCAAAGCACCCCAAGGGAAAAATGGTCCTTAGCCTTTAACTCCACTAAACCTCAAGTTATACCTCTAATTTCCAATTTAATCCTCTAATCTTCCAAACATAATTATTCCCCCAAAAAATATTTCATTTACCAATAATTCCCAAAATACCCATAGGCTCGACCCGAGCCGGACATTTATCCCCATTGTGACATTTTATGCTAAAATCGCTTGAAAGGACCCACTCGTGCCGAATATCACGAATATCCACATAATAATGTGATCCTAGGCACATAACACATAAAATTACGATGTACCCTCAACAGGTCAAAATTACGAAAATGCCAATTTTTAACAAAAGTGGGTCTTTAAACACATAATCATGCATACTAAATCATATACTCATATAAACCACATAAATCAGTTAATTCACACATAATTACCCCACGTTCCCTCCCGATATGCTAATCAAAGAAATTAATTATATTAGAAGTTTCAGGATGATACAATAGCTAGCTTGGCTAGAGCATTAGCGTTGGAATTTTGCTCCTGTGGAACTTGTAATATGGTAAACCTTTTGAATCTATGTAGAATCTCTTGGGTTTTGTCCAAGTAAGCAACCATGTTGGTTCCTCAAGCTTGGTATTCTCTTAGGACTTGGTTCACAACCAGCTGAGAATCATTGTATATCTCGAGTCCCTCAGCCTTAAGCTCCAGGGCAACTCACATTCCGACTGTCATGGCCTCATACTCAGTTTCATTGTTTGAGGCATCAAACCCAAATCTCATTGCATTGTGAATCCTATGTCCCTCGGGCAACACCAAGATCAAACCTTCTCCAGTCTTGTTCTCATTGGAGGACCTGTCCACGAATTGCTTCCATATGGGCCCAACAGGCTGGGCCTCCTCGGGCTTTTTGCGCGTTCCTATGCACTCTGCAATGAAGTCTGTCCACGCTTGCACCTTTGTAGCATTCCTCAGGTGGTAAGTGATATCTAACTAGCTAAGTTCAACTACCCATTTAAAAAGTCTTGCAGAGGACTCCGGCTTTTGGAGGACTTGCCTTAGAGGCTGGCTGGTGAGGACCTAGATGGGATGTGCTTGGAAGTACGACCTGAGCTTCTGAGAATCTATCAACTAGCATAATGTTAGCTTCTTCATAGGTGGGTATCTGGACTCTACTACAAGGAATCTCTTACTCACATAATAAAAGGGATGTTGGGCGCGACATTCCTCACGATCCAGGGTTGCAATATTGGCATTTTCTGAGACAACCATGTAAAACAGAAGGAGTTCTCCAACCATAGGCTTTGATAGTATTGTAGGCTACCCCGAATGTGCTATTTTGGGTAGGGGTATTCATTGAATCAATCCAATATTTTTAGGCCTATCTAATCTGATCCAATTATTCATTGGATGTTAGATTTTTACAATCAATCCAATCCAATTAACTTGTGTCAACCAATCCGATCCGATCCAATTATCCATTGTATTTGATCAATTTTATCCATTAGATGTGTCCCCTTGCTTATGTATTTGATTGGATTGGATTCATCCAATATTTTTTAGCATTTATTTAGCTTAATTTGTTCAAATAATTCGTAATATTATAAATAGAAAGTCTAATTTGTTCAAAATGAAACATCACCACACAAATACAACATAAATTGTAATCATAATACTAAATAAATAATTATATTTTTAATATATATATATATATGCAATTGGATCGGTTCAATTTTATTGGATTTTTGCATATATCATCCAACAACCGATCCGATCGAATTTGGATCTTCAAAATCTAATCTTTTCTGATCCAATCATAATTGGATATCAAATTTTTGGCAATCAGTTCTAATTGGATTGGATGATTTTTGCACACCTCTACTTTTGGGGGTTCAGCTTCATCCCAAACTTGTGGAGGACTTAGAATGCTTCTGCCAAATCCTTTACGTGGTTTAGGGTTTTCCTAGATTTCTTCCACGTATACTTCCATGTTCGACCAAGTTTGTTCTTGAATATTTTGTTCACTAACCATTGGTATTTGGCCCCTGCATTCTTCAAACCAAAAGGCATCACTTTATAGTAGTAGATGCCTTTGTCTATTTTGAAGCTGGTGTGCTCCTGGTCAGAAACGTGCATGGAGATTTTTTTGTATCCTGAATAGGAGCCCATGAACGTGAGGAGCTCATACCCGAAGGTGGCATCCACCATCTGGTCAATCTTCGGCAGGGGGAAGCAATCCTTTGGGCAGGCCTTATTGAGGTTGGAGAAATCAATACAAGTCCTCCAGGTGTCGTTAGGCTTTGGGACTAGCACCAAATTTTCCAACCACTTGGGGTATTGGGCCTCCCGAATGAATCTGTTCCCTATGAGCTTATCAACCTCCGCCTTCAAGGCCTCCGCCCTTGTTGGGTCCATAGTCCTCATTTTTTGTTGCACCGAGACAATGTTGGGGATCAATTCCCGTCATCTCCACATGAGACCAGGCGAAGACGTCCTGGTTCTCATGGAGAAAGCTTACCAGAGCTTCTCGGACCTCTGCCTTGAGGTTCTTCCTTAGAAATTCATTTTTGGTAGTTGAGGTAAGAAATTGTCCAATCATTCTGGAGTTATTTGTGTTCTTGAGCTTTTCTTGAGTTTTTCCTATTGTTATGGTGTTCTTGAGGAAAAGTTGGGGTGTGATTTGGCGGTTGGAGTTCTTGAAGTTTAGGAGCAGCTTAAGGGTCGAATTACACAACTGAGGTAAGAATTCTCCTCTGATTTCTTTGGATTTCTTGTGTTCTTGAGGTGTTCTTGAGCTTTGAAGCTCAAGATTTGGGTTTTGAGTTTCAATGAGAGTTTGGATGAGTTTTTGGTGTTAATGTGTTGCTTAAGTTTTATTATGTTGATGTTGGGACACATTTCGGGTTGGGGTTAGCACTTGGGGTGAGTTTTTATGAGTTGATCTCGGAGAAAACGTAAGTGGAAACCCATAAATTCTGGGTTTGCGAGATGACGCCCCTGCCCTGGGTTTGGGCGCCACTGCGCTAAGCAGGGGAGGGCTTTGGGGGCTTTCTGACTTGCTTGGGCACTCCACTCCTTTTTCTGGCGCCCCTGTGCTATGCACGGGAGTTCCTGGGAACTCTTTGACTTGTTTGGGCACCCCTACTCTTGCTCTTGCATTAGGCGCCCCTGCCCTATGTCAATTTCAGCAAGCCTCATTTTTAGAGATTGGGAAGAACTTGGGGGTTCAGGGGACGATTCCACCACCCTGTTGGTTGGAATTGGAGGTCGCAAGGGCACAGGATTGGTCCCGGAGGTTGTTTATGGGACTAAATCATAATGAGGATATTGTTTATGGTTGTGACTAAGTTACCGCTAGGGCTCGGGATAGGATCGTGCTCGAGGGTTGTAGCGTCCCAGATTTGCTAATAAGGCTTAAGGCCTTGATTAGCATGCCTGGAGGGCAATAAGTGATTTACTATTTAAATATGTGAATTTGATGAGTATGTGATTAGAAATTCATGTTTAGGTGAATTAAATATGCATGTGGGCACATTTGGTTATTAGGGGCATGTTTGTAATTTTAGCCCGTTGAGGGCATAAATGCAATATTTGTGATTATTGTGATCTTTACCACGTGCGAGTGGTGATATATTTGAGATGCACGATCCGAGACAGTCCTAGGGAGCGCTTTAGCTAGGAAGTAACAACGGGACCCAAAACCTGACTCGGGGGTATTCTGGGCATTATACATTTTATTGGGTTATCAGGTTATGAAAATAAATATTTGGAGATATATTTGAAGTTAGAACGTATAGGAGGGAATATCGGGGAAATTTACCATTTTTCCCTCAGGGACGTTTTTGGTACCTCGAGCCTTGGAGGTAACTTAAGTGACCTAGGATAAGTAAAATAAAACTTAGGAAACACTCAGAAACTTGGCAACTGACCTTATCTCCCTTTCCTCTCTCTCTTATCTTCTCTAAACCTTACCAAGGGAAACATTGAAGATTAAGCAAGGAATTTGGACTCTAAACTTGGGGGTTAGCTTAGTTTCAACTTGTGGATTCAAGCAGAGGATAAGGTAAACTTTGAACTGTGATTTTAGCCTTTAGATTCTGTAATTATTGGCTGAGTTTTTAGCTTTCTTAAGTGTTTGAAGTTGATGATTGAATTTGGAATTTGATGAGGTTTTTAAGGTAGCTTTTTGTTAGGTTGTGTTGCTGGAACTATTCTAGAACTTCTGTGGTGATTAAATTGAGTTGTTAGATTGATTTTGTGGTAAATTGGCTTGGTTTTAGTTGTGAAAATTGGGGATTTTTCTGGGTTCAAAGGGTCAGGCCGCGATATTTTTCTTGGTGAGCTGAGGCCCTCTAGAACGGTTGGGAGGCCAGGAAGAAGGGTGGGTTGTGGCGCTCTATAGGTTGGGTTGCGGCGCGCATAGGCTAAAATGGGGGGCTGGGTTTCTGGTTGAGGTGGGCTGTGGCACAAGGCCTTGGGGCCGCGACGCTTAGTGGATTTTTGGACCCCAAGAAGGTTTTAGGCTCGGAAATCCAAAATTTAAGGCTCGGGATGGATTTTATCATCCAGATTGATAGAATTCAAGGTCCCAGAGACTAGAATTACAACCCAAAGTTATTTAATGGATTAGAACTTGTTGTATGGATGTTGTTGATACGTTGTGACTAGGTTTTCAGTGAGGCTTGAACTAGAGGACTGTGCTCGAGATATCGGAGCTTGGGAAGCTTGGGACACAGATAAGAAAGTTGTTGTACCCGTAGAGCAGGGCGTGGCCCTATAATTTGTATTGCAGGGCACAACCCTATGTGATTGTGTTGCAGGGCGTAGCCCTATTAATTATGTTTGTATTTGCTTAAGTATTTGTTAAGTTTATGTTATGTGTTGCATATCATAAATGTACGACAAGGGCTGGGAACGACGAAGGCTGAGAACGGCAAGGGCCAGGAACGACGAAGGGCGAGTACGGCAAGGGGCCGGGAGCAGCGTTAAGCATGCGGAGTGCAAGTTGCCAGGGTGAGACCCTTATTGGATACTTGGGATATCCTCACAGTGTAGACCGTGAACCCAGGGCCTGGTAAATCGCCTGGGACGGCATGGTCGTTATGTGTTTAGGCTGTTGGCGACTTTGTTATATGTTGATTGATAGTTGTGCATATGTTGATTTCTTGTGTGGAGTTTTCTTGCTGGGCTTCGGCTCACGGGTGCTCTATGGTGCAGGTAAGGTCAAGGGAAAGGTCGATCAACCATGAGTACGGAGAGCGTGAAGCGGTGTGTACATGTTCGGCCTGTCTGGCTGCCACGGCCAGGGGTATTTTTGGGAGATGTTTTGTATTGAACCTAATTTTGTCGTTTAGTCGAGTTTAATTATATTTTGAGTTGTAAATATTTCTAAACAGTATTTTAGGATCCCAAATGTATATCGCTTTTATAATTTCAATGTATGATTACATTTTAAAATTATATGACTTTTATTACAGTTTAGCTACACTTTCAACCTAAAACCTCGATTAGCAAGTTAATTGCACGTTTTAAACTCACTTAGTAACGACTCTAAGGAGGTAGGGCGTTACAAGGGTTGTTTTTATCTATCCAATGCTTGGACCCAAGGTAAGAAAAGTGCACCCATAATGTGATTAGGGCTTGGCCCAGTTATTTAACATGGTTATGACCATGCTTGTACTATTTTATTAGACATGTTAACTGTGTTGTGCATACTTGTATTATATAATGTATCCTTATCTATTTTACTTGATTGAAAGGCTTGACTTATGAATCAAGGGTGATAATAGCGTGCTGAGCACATGCCGGATTGGTTAAGCCTATCGAAGAGCATGGTATATGCTTGATCAAATCTATGTTCACTCGAAAAATAAAGCGTCGGGTATGCTTGGCTAGACCTAAGGCTGTTATACACATAATAGGGCAACGGGCCCCAGGGTGATTCTACAGTCATTTATTTAGGGCAACGTGCCCTGGTGTGATTCTATAGTCACTTATCTGGATTGAATGCATGCCCGAGTAGGGTAATTATTGCTAGGCATGCTCATTATGATTTTGTAATATGTTATTAGCTGCTTATGCACATGTCTAAGTTTTCTTGTTGAGCCTTGGCTCACGGGTGCTATGTGGTGCAGGTAAGGGAAAGAGGAAGTTGGACCAGCCATGAGTTGGAAAGCTTTGGGGTGGCGTGTACATATGCAGCCTGCTCAACCGCCACATCTAGGGATTCAAAGAGGAATTAGGGTCTAACCCTAACTTTGCTGCTTAGGTCGGCATGTGTTGTAACCACCCTTTTGAATTGTAAATGACTTTTTAAATGTTTATTTTGGGATCACATGTATGAACTTAAACTTTTTAATCAAATTATATATTCCGTTGACCAAATTTTTTAACCCTAATTCGTTAATTACTTCTAGTTATATGTTTATGTCCAAATGACTTGATTACCAAGTCCAACACTATTTAAAATACACAGAGTAATGGTATTGGCTATCTAGGGCTTTACGAATGTCCTACTAATCCAGGACCGTTACACCGTGTGTTTAAAATAGTGCTTAACTTGATAAGTGAGTTATTTGGACTGAAAAGTGTGCTTAAAATTAAACGATGGTTTAGGTACTAAAAATTTTGGTTAATAAAATTAAACTTTTCATTAAAAGGTTTGAATATATACACAAAATTCCAAAAATTTACAAATAAAAGATAGTTATATTAAAGATTACAAAAAAAAAGTAGCCGACCTAAGCAGCAAAACCAAACTAATGTTCTAAGTTCCTCAAAATAACTTGACTGTGATGGCCAAGATAGCCGAAGATGTACACGCCGCTCCAAAGCCCTCCAACTCATGGCTGGTCCAACTCTAGTGTAACGCCCTACTTCCTTAGAGCCGTTACCAAGTGAGTTTTAAAAGAAAACTTTGTGCAATTAACTCGCTAACCGAGGTTTTGAAACGAAAGTGTGACTAATTAAAAGTTAAGGCTGAAATCTTTGAAAATGCGTTGTTTCAATAAAAACTTCTAGTATTAAACATTTGGGATCCCAAAATAAGGTTTGAAAACTATTTACATCTTGAAATAAGTTTGCAGTTGGTTAGTTCTAAAAATCATAGATTATTACAGCCATTTTCGAATAAACCCCCAACCAAAGCAGTCGGGCAGGCCAAACATGTACGCGTCGTTTCACGCTCTCCGTACTCATGGTTGGTTGACTCAGTCTTTGCCCTCACCTGCAACACGGAGCACCCGTGAGCCGAAGCCCAGAAAGAAAACTCATGCAGTACATAACATATGCAAATTATACAGTTAATCATATCAGACAATCCACAGATAAACAAGTCAACCAATAGACTAAGCAAACGCGGCCGTGCCGCCCCAGAAGCCTTACCGAAGCCTGGGGTCTCGGTCCTCACCGTAAGGATCTCACATGTATCCACTGGGTCCTACCCTGATTATAAGCATCCCATGTGCTAAGTGTTACTTCCGGCCCCGCTGCCGTTCTCGGCCTTGCCGCCCTCGGCCATAGCCGTTCATTTCACTATAATCACATATAGCATAAAATCAAACAACATTTAAACAAATATCAATTCATTTAAGTCTGCACCCTAACATGTAATGCAATATAGGGTCATGCCCTGCAATCATCTCATCATGCAATATAGGGCCGTGCCCCGCAATCACACTATGGGCCCATGCCCTATCCTACGGGTGCTATAGTTTTCTTACCTGTACTCCGAGCTTCCTGATGCACTTAAGCCGCGAGCACGGTCCTCTAGCACGAACCTCTCCAATATCCTAGTCACAACACACATGAAACAACCTTTAATACTAATCAATTCAAAACCACTTCCCGGGACCAATCCCACACTCTCGGGACTCCCAAATTCCTAAAACAATTCATCGGAAACATCCCCCGAACCCCCGGAGCAAAAGCTCAAATTTGCAAAATTTCCCATCCTAAAAAAGGCGTAGCGCCGCAGCGCTACCCGCAAGGGCCGCGGCGCCCAGAGAAGTCAGAGAGCTCCCTGACTGCAAACAGCCTCGCGCCGCGGCGCCCAAGAACAGGGCCGCGGCGCTCCTTCGCGAACCCAGAAAAACTGGGTTTTTCCTCTGCATTTCATCATCCAAAACACTCCCAAATCATCTCAAACTCACACCTAACCCCCAAAATCAACTCAAAACCCCACATAAACCATCTAACAACTCAGAAACATCATCAAAGAACCCAAACACACAATCAAATCCCCAATTCACCAATTGGCCACACATCAACTTTCAATCTTCATACTAACATATTAAGGGAAGAAAAATCAAGCTTAGAAACTTAACAAAGAAGAGATAAATCCTTACCTCAGAAAGTCTTGGCTTATGATCAAGTTTAATTGCCTCCAACCCCTTGATTCTCCTCCTAGATCCCTCAAGTTTCAGCTCCCTTCTTCTCTTCTTCCTCTCCTTGCCCTAACTTTTCTTCTTCTAGTTTTTCTTCTCTTTATTTTTAACAAAACCAAACAATGACCAAGCCCCAAACCGTGTACCCCTTAATACCCAGCTGCAACATATCTAATTCCCAGCCAATGACCATTTTACCCCTTCATCAAAACCCTTTGCTAACTACACCTCAAGGGCACTCTAGTCCTTTCTCCTATATTGCAATTCTACCATTTCTTTCACCTAAACTTGTTACTCTCAGCAGTAACTAATGGTTCCCCAGGTTACTAAATCTCCAATAACCATTAACCGCCAATTCTTTACTTAACCATAAAATTCCCAAAGTACCCCTAGGCTCCTCCCGAGCCGGGTATAAAATCCTGTTGTGACTTTTAAGTAAACTTGCTCTCTAGGACCGTCTCGGCACGTGCATCACAATAATAACACCACACCCACGTGGTACAGATCACATAATACAATTACCACATATATGCCCTCAGCGGGCTAAAATTACCAATTTACCCCTACCATACAAACGGGGTCCACATGCATATTTATTTCACCTAAACATGCATACTAATTACATATTCATTAAATTCACATAAATTAATGCAATATAACAATTATTGCCCTCCAGGCACACTAATCAAGGCTCCAAGCCTTATTAGCGATTTTGGGTCGTTACAACTATCCCCTCCTCATAAAAATTTCGTCCTCGAAATTTATCCAAACACATCAGTCAGTAAACCCGCGACTCTGACCATGATTTCCAAGGTCCACCGCCTTTACTTTACTTTCCAACAACACTCTTTCAGGCGTAACGATCTTGCCCCACAAGATCTTGTCTAATATCCATACTCTCGTTATCCCCTTGTTTACACCGCAACCCTGCTGAAGCCTCAGGGTCTGCCCAGATTACAATGACCAATTCATTGTCTTATTCCTGATTCCAGAGATACTCAAAAGTCATCACCTCTACTAGGTGGAATCAATTAGTAGGTCCTGCTGGCCTAACCCTTGGTAAAACTTCAGAATTTTATGTTGAATCAAGAGTCAGAATTCTCCCTTCTTTCTCTGAACACCATACAAATCCTTGTCTGATATTACGTAGAGTTACAAATCTTTCCCTCCGAAACTTTATTTCCTCATAATTTAACAATTTACAAGCTCTTTATCCTTTCAAATAGGCAGACACTCCTGCCTTAAGAATTCCAACAACTTGTCTGGCTTTCTCTCTTAACCAATGCCAAATCGTAGTATTCACTAACCTTCATCTCTTACCATGTCCTATGCCGTGTTACATTAACAAGACACCAGCAGCTACTACCACGACTAACTCATCAAGGATTACACTTCCCTTAATACCTCAAGTATTCGCCTACTCAGCGCTTAATCCCTTAAGATATCTGATAAACTTTCAGACTACTATTCCACTTGCAATCAACTGATAATTCAGGTTCCCACTCTGTTCCTTTCGTTCTCTAAATCCATTCCAAAATTTAAAATACTATAGGGTCTCCATTCAATATCATCGACGCTCCATCCTGAAACCAGTTCACTTGACCCAACTACACTAACTCGATCAACTGAGTTAAAACTTTCCATGTCCGGATACCTTACTTAAGGTCTATTGTGGTCTATTCCCGCGATACGCCACCACATCACCTAACCCCTCGGGGTCCAAAGGAAAACACCAGATTCTGTCACCCGTTCAACCCTCCCGGTACTACGTACCCTAGGAGGTGGAATGATATCCATTCAGAATTCTCATTCGTAAACCAAATTCTAATTGGTTCCTTCACTCGATCCTGGTATCCTAACTTGTACCACCTT
This sequence comes from Humulus lupulus, assembly GCF_963169125.1. Classification (NCBI taxonomy): domain Eukaryota; kingdom Viridiplantae; phylum Streptophyta; class Magnoliopsida; order Rosales; family Cannabaceae; genus Humulus; species Humulus lupulus. The sequence continues at coordinate 160,776,117 of NC_084799.1, forward strand.
GGCAGGGTTCTTCCCTGCTTCAACCCAAGCCAACACTTCAGATTCCATAGTTCAGCGACACTCTCCAACTAATCATCACCTACTAACATTATGCCAATCTCAGTCGTTGCCTTGTCCATTCCATTACAATCTATGGCGTTATTCCTTGACTGCCGTACGCCTCACAGTTAGGAGTTCCGCCTCCAAATAAATTTCCCCTCGCTCAATCGAGGATTTCAAACACTGATCATCAGTCTGTTACTTTTCACCACATCTGGGTCTCAACGTTATCTTTCTTACTAATACCCAATACTTAAGCATCTTATGATATCCATAACTGTCAACTTAACGCTCCAAGTATATCAACTGTGTTCATTCTTTCACCTCCCGCAAGGTTCGATCCATCCTCGCGTCAATTTATTCCTGGGCGTGCCCAAATCGTGCTGCACTCCCCCATTTCCATGTCCTTACCATAGATCAGGTCCTTTATGCCATCACTCTTTACTTAACCATAACCCACACATATTCTAGCATCACCAGACACCCATTAATTCTTACCTTGTCTTCTGAATTTCTTTCTGATGTGACACAACTCAGACCGTCTAACCTCAAGTTTTACTGTTCTCCTCATCTCTGATGTAGTTGTCCCCGGAGATACTTATGCAATAGGTGATGCGCTTAACAGTCTTGTTATGCTTTCTGTTCTTCAAACGTTCTTCATTAGCTTCTTTGTGACTTCAGATCAAATCTTCTCATACTTGTCCTTTCTTCTTGTAGCTCTATTCTGAGTACTCCTGACGACATCCAAACTAACACTTCGTAGAACCTTACCTGAGAATCCGCCTTCTGGGTACAAACGTCCTCCGCATAGTCATTTGCTCACCATTTCCGTCTGGGAGTAATCCACATGTACTGCTCGTGAGCTTGAAGGGGACTCGCCCATTCCGTTCACGCATTCTCTGCCTAAAGAACTTACCTGTGCTGCTGCAGCTTGAACCATTCTAGAGTCTTTGTTACCAACTCCTCACACCCTACCCGGTGCAAACTAGACAATTTCCCGAAATGTCTCTATCCTTGGTTTCCCACTGGTAATAACCAGGTCATAGATCAACTCTTGGAGACATCGTCCCAACATTGTACTTTTCGTTCTAACCCGACGATGCTAATCAATTCCCCGCCGTATCACGCTCTGGCTACTCCAAGGTTGAATTCTCTCGTTGCTTCAATAGACTTTCTGTCAGCCAAAACCATCTTTTACAACATTCCCTATACCAATCCCATCTGTGGTCCAACCTTGAAGTACCCCCAAATCTTTCTTTACATACCCATATAATTTTCCCACTGGTCAGCTCAGTTTCCACTCAGTCTCCTTTGCATACTCCAGATGATATTCTCTAAAATCCATGGTTATTTCTTAACTGCTCAGCTCTCTCACTATGACCCATGCTAAGGCTCCCTTAAGACAAACTCTGTCGTATACTATGCATTTCTTGATCACTTGCATCCCAATCCATCTGCCAGAGTTTCTAATTACTTCTCCATAAGTATTACTGTCCTCAGCCTCTCAAATGGCACCTTTGAGGCAACCTCTCTATGTCCATCACCCTCTCGGAGCATTCACAACACCGAGTTCCTTCAGTTCGTTACATGACCAAAGTATAAACCATTCAGTTAAATACTCATCCTCGAGGAATCAGCCTCGAACCTTGATTGTATCGATGCATTCTAGTTCTCCGTTCCCTCACCATGGGAAATCCATCCTAACATATCGAGTCACTCTATGTAGAAGTCATGCCCTCACCTGACCTCCTCTCAGGTGGCATCCTCTCCCTCATGTGCATACCAATTAACCTCCCTGATTCCTGTCACCATATTGATAACTACCTTTTCAATCAGGCTCCTTTCCAATCTCAAATTAGGTGCCCAAGCACTGTCTGGGATCCTTTTACCTCAAAATTGAGAATCTGACCTCGCTGCGTTCTATCAACAAAAGTACCATCTTATCGATCAGACTTTTCCCCTTTTCTTGGCAAAACCAAAAGCCACAGAACTAATCGAGGTTCTTTTAACTTGATTATCACGAATCTATCCTTACTAATTCCATCAAAGGAAGCACTGCCATTGCGGCTCTAGCACTCGTGCTCTATACATCGACCATCAGTTCCTCGAACAACATGGCCCTCTCCGCCATCCACATACAGACTATAAGTCCTTACATCAGAGCGGCCCAAATTCCTTAGACTATTCCAGATCTCATATCCTTAAATGGGTCACCATCCATTCCAGGTACATCCATCAGTATAACTTCCTGAAATGAATTACCCGATTCACCAAACCCATTGATTTACACTGTTGTTACTCCCAACAGTCCAAACCAAACTTATAAGCCCACCAGTCTCCACGGTTCTAATCATGTCTTTAAAATCTCTTCTAACCATTCATCATCTACGTTCTTTCAAACCCATTAAGCCAATACCTCAGCCCGAGTACCAAATCCGGGCATCTCTCTGCCTCAACATTTAACACAACCCTCTAATCAGGATCTCTCATCCTCTTATCCAAGGGTGGAATTAACTCTGCCCATCTATTGATAAATTCCTTGTCAGCCCGAACTCTCCTCAAAACCCGAGGATAACACCCTTTAAGCCTTTCATTAAATACCCTTTCTGTCCATACCCTCATAGTAAACCAACACTGGTAACCTTACTGTTAAAACATCGAAATCAGCTATTTCCCCCAGAGAAATCCGCTGTTCTTCTATCCCATCTCAACTAATAAACTCCACAGCTTACTCACTCTAGTGACCCTCTGCTGCTGCTTTTTGGGATAACTGGAGATCCCAACTCCAACTTATATCTAGAATCCCCCTTCCAACCCAATATCAGGTTCACTTAACCCTTCTAGGAACAAACAACACGAGTTCATCTGTCAAAACTGACCAAACTCCTGAGCTCTGTGGTTCATACCCTGAACCAAACCACAACTAAATCCAAATAACTGCAGTTATCATGCACACACAAAGCATACATAGGCCAAATCCACGATGATATACATTTAGCTACCAGATTTAACATCACTAAGTATACCCAGGTCTCAACATGCTTCACACAAGCAAATAAACGGATATTACATACGAATTCAATTTAAACAATCAACCACATAAAGTCAATATGCGAACCATTATGCCAAAATTCATCCACATGCAATAACAATGCTACTTAGCACGCTTTAATCTCAACATGCAATAGTCAAGGGCCAGGCCCTATCAGTATCTCATGCATATGTCATCTCATCTATCATGCTTGACATAAATAAGCAGGCAAACAGGGCATTCAACATACGTTCAAGCATATCAATTATTCATACCAACCAACCCTGAGTCGAGCTTGTCACTGACAGCGAGCGTACATGTTCGGTCAATCTCCAGAACCAATAAACCTTGGCTCGCTCTGATACCAAGTTGTAACGCCCTACTTCCTTAGAGCCGTTACCAAGTGAGTTTTAAAAGAAAACTTTGTGCAATTAACTCGCTAACCGAGGTTTTGAAACGAAAGTGTGACTAATTAAAAGTTAAGGCTGAAATCTTTGAAAATGCGTTGTTTCAATAAAAACTTCTAGTATTAAACATTTGGGATCCCAAAATAAGGTTTGAAAACTATTTACATCTTGAAATAAGTTTACAGTTGATCAGTTCTAAAAATCATAGATTATTACAGCCATTTTCGAATAAACCCCCAACCAAAGCAGTCGGGCAGGCCAAACATGTACGCATTGCTTCACGCTCTCCGTACTCATGGTTGGTTAACTCAGTCTTTGCCCTCACCTGCAACACGGAGCACCCGTGAACCGAAGCCCAGAAAGAAAACTCATGCAGTACATAACATATGCAAATTATACAGTTAATCATATCAGACAATCCACAGATAAACAAGTCAACCAATAGACTAAGCAAACGCGGCCGTGCCGCCCCAGAAGCCTTACCGAAGCTTGGGGTCTCGGTCCTCACCGTAAGGATCTCACATGTATCCACTGGGTCCTACCTTGATTATAAGCATCCCATGTGCTAAGTGCTACTTCCGGCCCCGCTGGCGTTCTCGGCCTTGCTGCCCTCGGCCATAGCCGTTCATTTCACTATAATCACATATAGCATAAAATCAAACAACATTCAAACAAATATCAATTCATTTAAGTCTGCACCCTAACATGTAATGCAATATAGGGCCGTGCCCTGCAATCATCTCATCATGCAATATAGGGCCGTGCCCCGCAATCACACTATGGGCCCATGCCCTATCCTACGGGTGCTATAGTTTTCTTACCTGTACTCCGAGCTTCCTGATGCACTTAAGCCGCGAGCACGGTCCTCTAGCACGAGCCTCTCCAATATCCTAGTCACAACACACATGAAACACCCTTTAATACTAATCAATTCAAAACCACTTCCCGGGACCAATCCCACACTCTCGGGACTCCCAAATTCCTAAAACAATTCATCGGAAACATCCCCCGAACCCCCGGAGCAAAAGCTCAAATTTGCAAAATTTCCCATCCTGAAAAAGGCGTAGCGCCGCGGCGCTACCCGCAAGGGCCGCGGCGCCCAGAGAAGTCAGAGAGCTCCCTGACTGCAAACAGCCTCGCGCCGCGGCGCCCAAGAACAGGGCCGCGGCGCTCCTTCGCGAACCCAGAAAAACTGGGTTTTTCCTCTGCATTTCATCATCCAAAACACTCCCAAATCATCTCAAACTCACACCTAACCCCCAAAATCAACTCAAAACCCCACATAAACCATCTAACAACTCAGAAACATCATCAAAGAACCCAAACACACAATCAAATCCCCAATTCACCAATTGGCCACACATCAACTTTCAATCTTCATACTAACATATTAAGGGAAGAAAAATCAAGCTTAGAAACTTAACAAAGAAGAGATAAATCCTTACCTCAGAAAGTCTTGGCTTATGATCAAGTTTAATTGCCTCCAACCCCTTGATTCTCCTCCTAGATCCCTCAAGTTTCAGCTCCCTTCTTCTCTTCTTCCTCTCCTTGCCCTAACTTTTCTTCTTCTAGTTTTTCTTCTCTTTATTTTTAACAAAACCAAACAATGACCAAGCCCCAAACCGTGTACCCCTTAATACCCAGCTGCAACATATCTAATTCCCAGCCAATGACCATTTTACCCCTTCATCAAAACCCTTTGCTAACTACACCTCAAGGGCACTCTAGTCCTTTCTCCTATATTGCAATTCTACCATTTCTTTCACCTAAACTTGTTACTCTCAGCAGTAACTAATGGTTACCCAGGTTACTAAATCTCCAATAACCATTAACCGCCAATTCTTTACTTAACCATAAAATTCCCAAAGTACCCCTAGGCTCCTCCCGAGCCGGGTATAAAATCCCGTTGTGACTTTTAAGTTAACTTGCTCTCTAGGACCGTCTCGGCACGTGCATCACAATAATAACACCATACCCACGTGGTACATATCACATAATACAATTACCACATATATGCCCTCAGCAGGCTAAAATTACCAATTTACCCCTACCATACAAACGAGGTCCACATGCATATTTATTTCACCTAAACATGCATACTAATTACATATTCATTAAATTCACATAAATTAATGCAATATAACAATTATTGCCCTCCAGGCACACTAATCAAGGCTCCAAGCCTTATTAGCGATTTTGGGTCGTTACATCTAGCTTGCCCTAACCTACACCATAGAGCACTTGTGAGCCAAGGCCCAGCAAGAAAACCCCACATGGCATAACAATAATCCAACTATTTATAAGCAATAAACACATGCTTCATAGATACAAAGTACATTTATTCCAATCATATAAATCGTAAATATGTTTCACAGTTCGCAAGTATAGTTATTTCAATCACATGAATCATTTACACGCCCAGGAAACAGCCTAGCCAAACTACCCAACCGAGCGAGGTGCATACTCCGGCGCCAAGCCTACGGTCCATGCCAAGCAAGTGGGGACTACACCCTCAAACTGAGTTCTCCTTCACGGCCCATGTTACGCACAATGGCCAACCGACCCATGATATACACGATAGTCGAATGTCAATTGCACCAATAATTCACAGATAATTCCATGAGTGTGCATGACATCCACTATGCTCTATGTGCACATGTTGGTTTTCTTACCTTGGAACATGTTTTGAATCGGAACGACCTCGAATGCGATCACTTTCCTGAGCCCCGCAGAACCCTAGTCGCAACGTAAATGAAGCACTCATTAGGGATTAAACTCAGATCCCGAGTACCAATCAAATCTCTAACTCTTGGAACTACCAACTCCAATTAATGGGATATTAAAAACGTCCCCCGAGCACTGAAGTGGGCCCCCAAGATAGACCCTCAGAACCCCGAGCCTTATTCCTAAAATTTAGAAAATCGTGTTTTCTAGGAAGCGAGGGAATGCTATAACACATCCCTCCACACGGCCACAAAGCCATCTGTTCCTATGGCAATGGTTGTGCACTAAGGCACGAACCCGCACGAGTTGGACCCGCGATTCGCGGAAGAACCTAGAGCCGGGCCGGTAGAGGAGTTGGAAGAAGTCGCGGTCATGGATGAGCCATTGAGAAAGTTTAAGGTAGGGAGAAACCTTACGGGTATCGTGAAGGAGAAGCTGGTAGAATTTCTGAAAGCCAACCTCGACGTATTCGCCTGGAGTCACGAGGACATGGTAGGAATAGACCCATCAATCTTGTGCCATCACTTAAACATCGACCCGAAAGCAAGGCCTGAGTGGCAGAAGTAAAGAGCGCTAGACTCAGAAAGATACGCGGCCCTGAAAGAAGAGGTTGATAAGTTGAAGGCAAATGGGTTTATCCGAGAGGCATTCTACCCAATATGGGTATCAAACCCCGTGTTAGTCCCAAAGCCCAACGGAAAGTGGAGGACTTGTGTGGACTTCACTAACCTCAATAAAGCCTGCCCAAAGGAGAGCTTCCCACTTCCTAGGATACACCAATTAGTAGACGCCACGGTGGGGCACGAGCTACTTAGCTTCATGGATGCATATTCCGGGTACAGCCAAATACCCATGAACCCAGCCGATGAAGAGCACACTTCGTTCATAACAGACAAGGGGCTTTATTGCTACAAAGTGATGCCTTTTGGTTTAAAGAACGCAGGCGCTACTTATCAAAGGCTGGTGAACAGAATGTTTGAGAATCAAATAGGAAGGAATATGGAAGTGTACGTGGACGATAAGCTGGTAAAAACAAAGAAGGCAGAAGAACTCACGAATGACCTCAGTGAGATGTTCAGCACTCTCTGGAAGTTCAGAATGAAGCTAAACCCGCCCAAGTGCACCTTCAGAGTTTCATCAGGGAAGTTCCTGGGTTTTATGTTGAATTCCCGAGGGATCGAGGCCAATCCTGAAAAAATCAAGGCATTGTTGGAAATGATCCCACCATGAAGCAAGAAGGAGGTGCAGTGCTTAACAGGGAGAGTAGCTGCCCTCAATAGGTTCATCTCCAGGTCCACTAATAAATGTCTCCCTTTCTTCAACATCCTAAAAGGGAGCAAAAAGTTCTCTTGGGATGATGATTGTCAAGAGGCCTTCACCAAGCTGAAGGAACACCTTGGAAAACCACCCTATTTGGCCAAGCCAGAAAAAGGGGAGAAGTTGTACTTTTATCTAGCCGTATCAGAACATGACATAAGTGCCGCCCTAGTCAAAGGAGAAAAGAAGCAACAGCAACCTGTGTACTACATGAGCAAGCAGTTGGTAGACGCAGAAACCCAGTACCCAAAAATAGAGAAGTTGGCATATGCCTTGATAGTGGCTTCTAGAAAGTTGAGACCCTATTTTCATGCTCATGCCATCGAGGTGCTCACCAATACCCCTTTGCATCAAGTCTTGCACAAGCCAGAAACTTCAGGAAGGTTGTTAAAGTGGTCGATTGAATTGAGTCAATTTGACATCACTTACACCCCAAGGACCTCAATCGATGGGCAGGTACTTGCAGACTTTATAGTCGAGTTTGTGCACCGACCCCATGAGGAGGGAGAAGTAGAAGGGAATGAAACGGTGCATGAAGGAGAAGAGCACCCTGAAGAATGGAGTCTCCACGTAGACGGGGCATCTAAAGGAGGAGCTGGTGCTGGCATAATAATGATGGGACCTGAGGGGCACAAGATGTATTGCACCTTGAGATTCAGATTTGAAGCTTCCAACAATGAAGCAGAGTACGAGGCACTATTGGTTGGCCTACGGCTAGCTAAGGAGTTAAGGTAACCCATTTACATGTCTTTAGTGACTCACAGCTCATGGTGTTTCAGGTGAAAGGTGAATATCAAGCTAGAGACCCGAAAATGGCTGCATATATCGCCAAGGTGAAGGGGTATTTGGATCAGTTCAAAAAATGCACCATAGAACAGATCCCAAGGGAGCAAAACACAAACGTCGATGCACTCGTAAAACTCGCCTCTACTCGAGACGTAGACACGCTTGAGTCCATCCCAGTCGAATACCTCTCCAAGCCAAGCATAGAAGAAGAAATGATCCATAAGGTCAATAGCCCGGGGGAGTCATGGTTTGCACCCATCGCGAATTACTTAAATGATGGGGCCTTGCCTTTGGACAAAAAAGATGCCCGTAGGTTGACTTACAAAGCTGCCCAATACACCCTAGTAGACGGGGTCTTATATAAGAGAGACTTCTCTACCCCGCTCCTACGGTGCATAAATAAGGGAGAGGCTTTAAAAATTATACAAGAGATACACGAAGGGGAATGATGAAATCATGCTAGGGGCAGTCCACGGCAAAAAAGGCCATCCGCTAGTGGTATTATTGGCCTACCATGGAGAAGGACGCGAGCGATTTCGCGAAGAGGTGTGACAAATGCCAAAGGCATACAAATTACCCTAGACAGCCATCAAATGAGCTGGTGAGCATGACCAGTCCATGGCCCTTCGCTGTGTGGGGGATTGACTTGATTGGAGCGTTGCCAGGAGGAAGAGGAGGAGCAAAATACGTGGTGGTAGCAATCGATTATTTTACTAAATGGGTGGAAGCAGAGCCTCTATTCAACATAACGGCTAAGCAAATCACCACCTTCATCAACAAATTTATCGTCTGCAAGTTTGGAGCACCCTACAAGATAGTCTCTGACAATGGGACACAATTTGAAGGAAGAGTATTCGAGTAATATTGCAGGGAAAAAGTAATCAAGAGGAGTTTCTCCGCTGTAGTACACCCACAAGCCAATGGACAAGTGGAGGCCATCAACAAGATCCTAAAAAGGAACCTAAAAACAAAGTTGGAAAAGTTGAAAGGGGACTGGGTCGAAGGACTTCCCAATGTGCTTTGGGCCTACAGGACCACACCTCGTTCCACCACGGGAGAGACGCCTTTTGCCTTAGCCTATGGCTGCGAGGCTGTCCTTCCAATAGAAATGAAGATTAACTCCATCCACACACAAGCATATGATGACCAGGCCAATATCCCAGCATTAGCTAGGAATTTGGACCTGTTGGAAGCTAAGAAAGACAGGGCACAACTGAGGCTAGCCACATATCAGCAACGAGCCGCGAGATATTATAATTCGAGGGTGCGAGAGAGGGCGTTTAGAGTAGGAGACCTCGTGTTGTGGAAAGTCCTGCCTAACACTCGAGATCCAAGCGCAGGTGTGTTAGGGCCAAACTGGGAAGGGCCCTACCAAGTTGCCCAGGTTGTGCCCCCTAACACCTACAAGCTCGCACGCTTGGATGACACCATGGTACCTAGAGAATGGAATGCAGAACATGTAAAGAAGTATTATTAGTAAGACTTCCATGTTGAGGCAAGGTTGTTATTGACCTGTCTGACGTGCAGGTTAAATGTAATAGTTATAAGTTCAATGTGAAATCCTTAATATTTAGCAAGAACAAGTCACATTAAGTTACCATGTACTTCACCTGTTTTCAATGAATGGATTGTGACATTAAGTGAATATGTAGTAAAGTTTCTTGTTTAAGCAAAATGATTATCAAAATGCATGAATGGAATGATCAAAGTGCCTGTAGAGATAAATCTCACCAACCACTTGGGGGGAAAAGTACATAGGGGGTCAAAAATAAGGGGAGAGGGGGGGGGGGGGGGGTCCCAAATGAGACCCCTATATCCTAAAAGGACCCCTTATATGAGGAGGATCCTAAAAGGACCCCTTATATCAGGATCCTAAAAGGACCCCCCCCCCCCCCTCATAAATAAAGAAGAATACCTTGTAAGGCATCGCTTGAGTTCGTAAGGATTAGCTACCCTTATGAACATCAAGGAGGTCAAAAGGTCCTACAAGAAAAGCATCCTAATAAGAGTAAATGCTTCCACAAGAGGAAGTGCCTTAGGAGAAGCACCCACCAATAAGCCTAGAGCGGCCACCAAGCCGTCTAGCCAAAAAGGGTCCTAAAAGATACCCTTGCAAAAATAGTACTATGAATAATGACAAGAAGGACGCTTCTCGTAAGAAATAATAAGTGCGCGGAAAAATATATAAAAGGATAATTAGAACCCAAAGGGTCAATATATCCTTATAGGTACAATCAAAAAGCACCAAAGAGGGACCTATTGAAGCCCTTCGTAGGGGCTCCAAAGGATCTCAAGCCTGATAAATAAAAAAGAGAACCTATCGAACCCCATTGTGCGGGCTCAAAAGGACCTCGAACATAGAAGAATAAAGATGAATGATCACATATGTATATATATAAAAAAAAATTGATAATGTAACAGGACTCAGAGAAATTACAAGCAAAATAAGGCTCAAATGAGCATACAACCACATTGGACAGAACAGAAAAAATCGTAGAATGATAATCTCAAGGCCTCCTGCAGTAGGCATTCCACTCAGTCGCCCTGGCAACGGTGTGCTCACCAAAGGAGGAGAAATCGAAGTTAGAATTTTGCCTCCATACTCCGTAGAGGGCGCGCTCTATGGATCTATACTCAATATCAGCATTATCAGCCTCTAAGGAAGCAACCCTCCCCTGCAACGTTTCGATGGTAGCCTCTGCACCCTCAAGCTCGGCCTCTAAGCAAGTGACCTTCTCCTGCAGCATCACAGCCTTGGCAGTCGCCCTCTTCTTCTTTTTTGATGATGAAGAGGCCTTCGCCAGGGTCTTCTCAAGCTTAAGTTTAGTTTCAGCAAGTTCCCTCTTGAGCCACTAGACTTGGACCATTAGACGGTCCCTTTCAGCATTCGATACGGAGAGGTCCTGAGCCGAGTCGACAAATCATTGAGCCACTATATAAGTCTACACAAAAAAAATAACAATAACGATGATAAGCAAAAGAGAGAGAGAGAGAGAGAGAAAAGGGGTAAGGTCGATGTAAGATGCATGAACTCACCCAAGTGGCGAAGCGCACAAGAGTCTCCCTAAGCTCCGACATGGCGAAACTCCCAAGACCTCTCCAATCAGCCTCAGGAAGATTTGTGGTGACCTGGACATATTGTTGCCCATAAGAGGTCGCCATGCGGCCCACCTAAGGCGCCTCCTCCGAGCCAAGGGCGCCTGTCTGGGTAGAGACAGATGACCCGCTCACTGAAGGAGGGGGCGCAAGAAGATCGGAAAAATGAGCCCCAGATGGACCATGATTGAGGGAAGCCTGAGGGAAAGCATCGAAGTCCTCAGAATTGGGGCAGACGAAGCCCCTCGGCATGGCCTGTTGATCGTGGGAGTGGGAGGCCATGTCATGGTTGACAGAGATGATCGATGGGGTTGTCTAAGTCCTGGGGAGACCCCATCTGGCACACACTCTGCCTCACCCCCATCCTAGTGAGGTTCAGCCGAAACAACCTTTTTCTTCTGTTCAGAAATATGCCACAACAACCCAGGCTCTAAAACCGCGGATAGGTTGTAATGGTTGAGGTTAGTCATGGTGAAGAGACGGGCAGCCATTTTCTCAGCAGGGTCAGCATCAATAAGTTTGCTCACCGCCTCCGCCTTCGGCTCGGAAACGCTTGGGACGATGAAGTTTTCTGCACAATCAACATAGTTTCCAATATGAACGTAAGTTCCAAAATAGTCAGTTCAAAATAAAAAAAATAAAAAAAATAAAAAAAACTTGAAGTACTTACTAGGAGCTGAGTGAAAGTGCTCACGAACAGAAAGGGGACCTTTCACAAAGAAGAAGTCCTGCTTCCAGGTCCCTGGGTTGGACACAGAACCCTCTATCAAGGAGACGGTAGAATTGGCTTTCTGTAGGAAATAAAAGCCTTTAGATCTAGGGGTGGGAATGAGGTTGTACATGTAATGCACCTCCTGGGCCGAGGGAGCACGCCCGTTATGCTCCATATACGCCATAAAGAGGCGGCTCAAAGTTAGCCAGTTGTTGGGTGCCAACTGGAGTGGAGCAATGTCGAAATGGTTGAGAACCATGACAAAAAATGGGTGTAATGAGATTGTACCGCCTGCCCTTAAGATGTGATCACTCATGGCCAAAAAGCCCTGAGTAGGTTTGTCAGCCCGGCACTTGTTCGAAGGAACATACAACTTGTACTCCGGGCTAACACAATATTTCTCTACTAATTCTAGCAATTTGTTCTCAGACACGTGGGACACTAGAGTAGATGCCAACAGGGGACCAGATTCTGGTTGCTCAGAGGCCACCTGTCTCCGTACTCTCTTTGACATATCTACAAAACCAAAAGAAAAAGGTGAGGTATAAATAGGGCACTTTACCCTCCATTTTTTCTTCCTAGCAAGGGTCTTCCACCGAGGCACCGAGTGTGAAAGCGCTAAACAAGGGTAGACCTAGAACAAGAGTTGAGGAGAAGATGGGATGGCCCCATGACAGTCATTAGGGGAAAACGGGGTAGGAGGCTTAGGCGGGAGATTTCCCTCCATAAACTCCAACTCCATTTGCAAATCTAAAAGGGTCACCCTAAGGTTCGCTATATGGTCGTTAAGGTCAAGGGGGAAAGATACTCCGTCTCCCCTCAGAACTGAGTCTATTTCGCTCTCTACCACCCAGATTTTACGTCTAAGTTCAGCTATGTGCTCAAGATGATGAATACGGGCCTACCTCAGGGTGTCGTAGTCTTGGTGAAGGTTGTCTTCGGAGGACTCCGAGTCTGAAGATAAGTCTACAAACTCGACCCCCAGAGGAACACCGGATGATCCTTCACATGCCATGGGACCTCGTCTCGTAAGTAAATAAGGTTCACGTATAAATGAGGGGATTACTACAACACACAAAGGAATGGGCTCAAAACCTCTAGGCACAAGCGCTCTAAATGACCAACTACGGGGTATGAATGAGGGCATGCAACTGGGTTAACTCACGACGAGCTCATGCCAAAGTACCCCATCCCGAGTGGTGCTAATTTAGACCCAATAAACATAAGGGAGAAAGAAAGTATACCTCAAGAAAGTAAGATTGGGCGATGTCGTGGTCAAAAGGAGGTCGAGGGCCGAAAGCACCGTCGCGGTCGAAGAGAAGCAAGTGGTCGAAAGTACGCGTCTGCAAAAACAAAGGAAAAAGGTGTTTTAGTCCTCAAGTTCCTGCATGGATATAGACATACAAGAAATGAACTCAAATAAAAAAAAGGAAAGAAAAAGTGAGGTTGTGGGGGATTGAACCCCTTACCTCTGGAAAGGAGCAAGGATCCCATAACCATTAAGTTGAATAGGCTAGATGTGAAGGCTTATTTATAGGAGCCGTAGGCTCATCTTAACCATCGAACCTAAAGACTAATCAATGGCCAAGAAGGGAGCTTGGCATCTAGATTGGGATCCACGAAGCAAGAGATAGGCTCACGATCAATCTCAAGAAATCACAAGGATCACCACTAACACCACCCATGCTTTCAAGACACCATATTGAAAAGTCTACCAGAGCGCCTAAAGACCCTCTCCTAGATTAAGGGGTAGGTGTGGATGCTCAAAATTCTGTACTTGTGAAAGGTCCAAAGCACACGCTAAGGTCCCCTAAACGCCTAAATACATACTTGTGCCACAAGGCCCTTGGGCCACCATCTTCTTACAAGGAGGCAAGTGAGGCTATTCTATGTGTGCCTAGCACCCATGCACCCAGCGAGGCCATGCCTCGTGCAAGAGCCTCTCACGAGACCCATCTCGTGACTGCCTCCACTCGGCGCACCCAGCGAGGCCACGGCTCGCACATCAAGCAGCGCTCCGCGTCACACGCATCTGCCCCTCGCGGGACCCATCTCGCGACTGCCTCCACTCGAGTGGGATCCTTAGCATGGCCTCGTGACATGGGATTTGCGCTCGCAAGGTCTCGCGACACCACCTGGGATCCGCGCGCAGGGCCTTGTGACACCACATGGGATCCGTGCCCAGGGCCTCGCGACACACCTCGCGACACCACCTGGAACCCACGCGTAGGGCCTCGCGACACCACTTGGGATCTGCATGCAGGGCCTCATGACATGGGATCCCCGCGCGTAGGGCCTCGCGACACCACCTGGGATCCACACGCGCATGGCCTCACCACACCACCAAAGCCTCACGAGGGAGCATCTCGCACCACCAGGACTGCCTCCAGGGTCTGGCGAGGGAGCGCCTCGCCTTGCACGCCCAAGCGTCTTGCGAGGCCACGTCGCCTCAGACACCCACGACCGTCTCGCACGCCAGCAGGTGTCTCGCCAGGAGTGGCATCTCGCACATCTATCACCCACGTCTCGTGGGTGGCCTTGAGGTGCTTCGGGCATCTCGCTCCAAGGGCCCTGCCTTGCGCCAAGGGCCCCGCCTTGCGCCAAGGGCCCATGAGCCCCGTTTCGCGCCACGACCCCTCCATGCACCAGGTGTCTCACACCCTGCACCTCAAGTGGGTGTCTTCTATGAAAACCTATAGAGACTCAAACATTCAGAGGTAAAAGCCCAAGTATAATTCAAAAGGATCGTACCAGTATGATCTTGTACGGGGTACGACCTCTAAGACCCCGTATGTATGATCTGGATACTCATGCCAGACAAGTAGGGGGAGTACTAGGAGAGGGGACATGGCATGTATGTCTCTGGCCAGATGTCAGAGTCGACACCACCACCACCTGCACCACTACGCCCGGTGCCACTCCTCTGACACTCGTACTAAATAAGTAGTGGAGACATCCCCACGGACCCTGACTATGTACTGGGGCCAACACCACTACACCTGATACCACTCTCCTGACAATGTACTTGCGTACAATCTGGTCCTCTGGACCACAATGTATCAGGGGCCATTAGAGCCCACTATAAAGGGAATCCCACTTCAACATTGAGGGGGGGTAGCTTGAGACAACAAAGGAATACAAGTTCTTTTCCCATTTTTTCTTCTGCAACTATTTTCTAAGTTTCTAAGTCTCTAATTACATTGTTGAAGTTTTTCATTGATAAGCAATAGACTTTGATTTTTTTTTTTTAACTTAACTTTGTTGACGAGTTCTCCCTGTCAACAGTATCCATACGTAGCATGGATGGTCTCCCATATATTATATGTAGATTTAAGGCTTTGTAGAATATTTTTGGTCTCTATATTTACTGATTGAAGTAAATAATACCTAGCCATATGATTTATTCTTAACCACTTGGCATACTCAAACTGATCAATCACTGAAGCATCTATTGGTGGTTCATCGATTGGTGGTGTTTTAACAGCGTCCATCTCTCTTAACAATAATATATCCATATCATGTCTCCAAAATACTATATTTTCATCATTAAGTTCAACCACTACATTGCAGTTGTTTTGAGACATTTTAACTAAAATAAAATACAACAATATTATAATTTGAAAAAATATCAATGTTTTGGAAAGTAAAAATGATGCATGAATGCAACAATTAAAACACATAAATTAATATTTACTTTTCCATGATAAAACTACCCAACAAATAAAGTGTCGCCTTAGGGTCGGTCAAGTTAAATTCAGATAGCTTATAAGACAATCTTATCT
Organism: Humulus lupulus; assembly: GCF_963169125.1. NCBI lineage: Eukaryota > Viridiplantae > Streptophyta > Magnoliopsida > Rosales > Cannabaceae > Humulus > Humulus lupulus. The sequence goes on from NC_084799.1 coordinate 160,792,011, forward strand.
TTATAATTTAAAACTTTAAATAACTCTTTATTTTATCTTTTAAATATAAAGTGATGATGGTTTGGTCAAGATGCAATTATCCACCACAAAAGCTTAATTGCATCTTTGTAAGTGTAACCTATTATTTTGGAATTCATAACTTAACTTAGAGAGTTTTGCCTTAGGGTCGGTCAAGCCTAAATTGCATCACTCATTCCTATCTTCGTAAGAAGCCAACCTTGGTATTAATATGTCTAGAAACCTTCCTTAGGGGGACGGAAACAAAGTCGCCTCGATGCCCTATTCATATCTCACAGTGTTATACTAATAATGGAGACCATAGGTCACATAGAGAAGTTCACCTTCTCCCACTTACTATTTTAGATTAAATGTGTTTTATTAAACTCATCAAATAATTTCAAATTAATTACTAGTTTATTAATAACCCTGTGAATATAATTAATTACAAAATACATTTATAATTATACAAGAATCTGTTTCTATAATTAATGTGATCTAGATAATTACCCATTACAATCACCTAACTTGACTAAAACGCTTTTTACATAAAGTTGGTTATCTTAAATGCCTATAAAATCTATTTATATTATGGTGTGAGTTACCAAGTTTTAACTAATTTAATACTTAGTAGTTTACATGCAATTGGTTTCTCCAAAATAATTCATATAAACAAATAGGACAATCCTAGATAATCATGTTTCTAAAAGATGCATGATTATTGAGAAACTGTGTCAGGTTTCATGAATAGCATGTAATTGACTAATGCATGATCATGTTATCAATCAAACATCAATGAACATTTATTTAAATAAATACAATAAATAAATATATAAACAATAAATGATGAACTAAGTACTATTGGGTATTTTTAAAATTTACAGCCCTTGAAAAATTAGAAATAAAATTACAATCTAAGCCTATGTAGCTTTCAAGACTCTCCAAGAATTCTCCTCCTCTCCTTTAGGCTTTCTTGCTAATCTTTAGGAACTTTGTTATGCCCAACCTATTAATTAGAAATAAACTTTCTAATTAATTTATTTAATTTAAAACTAACTTTTAATTAAATAATCATTTTTGTCATCTTTTTAATTTAGTTGAATTTAAATAATTAAATAATCAAATTTAAATAATTATTTAAACTTAAAGATATTAAAATATCTTAATCAACTTAAAGATATTTTATTTTCTAATAAAATAAAATAAGATAATTAACTTTTAAATTCAAATAATTTTCAAAATAATTAAATAAAAGATTTTTTCACAAAATTACGAACTATGGTTTAGGCATCAAGATTGGTGCCCTAGCCATCCTACGGTCAACGACACCATTGAGCCTTAGGCTCGGGTGCATGGCTGCAGTAGGGGCTCGACACTAGGTGCTGGGTGGACTGTAGGGACGCGCGCGCAGGGGTGCGGCTAGGTGTGTGCGCGCGGGAGCAGGGGCTCGGAAGCCTGGGCGTGCGCGCGGGGTATGCGCAGGGAGCCGTAGGGCTTGCGCGTTACTAAGGCTCGGGCCTGTCCCGAGGCTGGTGCATGCGGCTGAGCTTAGGTCCTTCTCATCTCTTGTGTATAGAATTTTAGAATATATATTTCACAAATAAAATTTACAAAAAAACCTATGCCCTTTATGGCTTACACAAGATCTAGAAAAACAATAAAATCCCTAACCCAATAGCACCATATAATTAACGATCCATCATTCAACTATACATTAAAAAAACATATCCATTCATTCAATATACATATCAACATATATATAACAAATGCAACAAAAGCACACAGTATTTAATATATATATATGTATAGACTGCTCTGATACCGATTGTTGATATTAAATGATCAAATCAAAGGTACACAGCGGAGTATATAGACACATTTTAATAAATATTAATACCAGTCAAGATCATACACATATATAAATATTAAATCACATACAAAACAGATCAGGGATTACCGCTTTTAGCCTATCAATTGTCATTGAATCTTTTTGTATAAAATCAACGATCTTCCAATCCATCAATCTGAAAGTTCACACCTTGATCTTCCAGACCAATCCTCAAACACACAAGGACGTGCGTGGGCACGTAGGATTCAAAATGTTGATTTATGTGACTCTCTAGATGTACTCAACACATAAGAACTAGAGAGGTTTGACGAAGAGAATGTTTAGAATACTTTTTAGGTTTTGAGAAAACTATCGCTTTAGAGAGAGAGAGTCTATATTTTTATTCTCAACATAAAAATAAAGCTTCTTCTAAAAGTCACGTACTATCAGACTTATATAAGGATATTTAATCTAATTAAATAATCTTTATTTTATTAAAAATATAATTCAAATTAAAACTGATCTGATATTTACATTTAATTATTTATTTAAATCATATTTAAAAAGAATAATTAAATAACTAATTAAAAAAATTATTTGAAATTCAAAATTCAAAATTCAAATCCCAGGGATAAAAATCCCTGAGTTAGGCGCCACACACTATGCTGCAGTGTGTGTCACCCAACCTAATCAGGGTTCCCCTGATTTTCTCATTTATTTGTTTAATCAATCTTTAAGAAAATATATTTATCCCAACATAAATATCAGTTCATTCAAAAATAACTTTATCTTAAAATATCAGTTTCAAATTAAATAAATAAATATCATATTGTAAATAAAATATTTATTATTCTCTCTCTTCATATTAATCCAAACAAGATTAATATTAATTTTAACCTATAATTTTTCAAAATAAGAACTATATAGTTAAATAATTAATTAATTCACAATTAATCAATTACTCGTAATTATCACATAATTGTTTCATTGCCCTAGAAAATTAATTCCTTCGCAATTTAGTCATTTCTCTTTACAATCTTTCTTTTGACATCCTTACCATTGACAGTGTAGGACAGACGTGATTTGGGGACCATGGACCTATAATACGAAGCTCCAATAAACCAGATTATTAATTAAACTCTTTAATCTAATAATTTTATTTATTAATTCCATTATTACTCCACTATAAATATGGAATTGCGCTCTAAGTATTTATAGAAGTATATTTACAGATTTTTCTCTTGTAGTCCATTGATATAATCAATATATGTAGTTTTGTCCTCCATTATTGGTTCGTTAATTAGAGCTTGACAAAATTACCGTTTTACCCTTCTAATTACCTCTTGATCCTTAAGTACCATTAATTCACTAGAGAATAATTAATCTATAATTGAATTATAAATTTGAGCTCAATAACTATTTAGTTCTAGAATTAACCCTTAAGGGAACCAATATTCGATCCGTTAGGCAAGCATGGATTCCATTATTGTAATACATGTTCCCAGCCATCCACGATATTGAATCTCCAAAACAAAAGTCATTAGCCTAATTATTCTAAGAGACCTTAATGAGTGAATCAAAGATCCAATAAACATTAACAGGAGTTCATGAATACTCATGATTTAGACTGATCTACAAATGATCATCTATTATGATAAGAATTAAATCTTTACGTCAAACGAAAAGTTTATAAAGAAAATTAATAATTATTGGTCCTGTCATATATAATCTCTATTATATACAACACCTTTACTAAGATGTATATCCACATCAGTAATCCAAATCTAGATTACTCGCATCTTGTATACTTAGCAAACCTGTAACGCCCTGTTTAACGAAGACCATTACACTATGTGTTTAAAATAGTGCTTAACTTGCTAAGCAAGTCGTTTGAACTTAAATGTGTGATTAAAGACTAAGTCAAGGTCAGGTATTAAAAGATTTGGTCAAAAAAATGATTATTTTTCATTAAAATATTAAGTTTATAAATGAGATCCCAAAATCAGTTTACAGACTTGTAAAAGACAAATAGAATACAACTTAGCCATCCTAAGCGGGAAAACATGGTTTAACCCTAGTTCCTCACAAGCTATCCCGACCATGGTGATCAAGCAGGCTGCATATGTACACACCGCCCGTGAAGTCCTCCAACTCATGGTTGGTTCAGCTATCCCTTTCCCTTACCTGCACCACGTAGCACCCATGAGCCAAGGCTCAGCAAGAAAACTTAAACCAACATGCACAACTAGGCAACAATATAAACGCAGTAAACATACATCATCAGATTCAATTAACAATAAGGTATAAGTAACCAACCAACAGTAATATTCAACTTAGTCAAATATGTAAACCAAACTCATCAATAAATGGAAACGAATAAGTGTGAACCACACTTCTGTTTATGATATAATATCCAGGCTTGACACCCTTAGGCCGAGTCCCCTGGTCTCTTAGCCAACCCCAACACCCTTAGGCCAGGCCGCGTTCCGCACGCTTGCTATCGGCCCCCGGCACCCATAGGCCAGCCTGCAAACATATAAAATCACCAATGCACAATGCATAACAAGTAATCAATGGCAACGTATACAAGCATGTCCATCCATATATTTTCAGCTATAACTATGTTCATAATCATAATATATTCATATAAGGGGTTTAAGCCCCAATCACAACTCGGGTGCAGTTTTCTTACCTAAATTCCTGAGCAGCTAGCGTATGACAGCCCCGAGCATAATCCCTAATCCTGAGCCCTTGCGGTATAACCTAATCACAATGCGATAATGGATAACCATTAAAATATTAAACCAATTAAAAGCTTTGGGATAATATATGAGTCTCCGGGACCTTGAATTTTACTAAAATGGGTAGTAGCATTCGTCCCAAGAGCTTAGGTTAAAGTTCCCGTCATTAAAACCTAAAGTGGCCCAAAATGACCAGGCAGGTCATGACTTGCCCCTATGGGTCGCAGCGCGCCTCCCAGGTCAGAGAGCCCCTCAACTAAAACCAGGATGCGGGCCACGACTTGCCTTAGAAAGTCACGGCGTGCCTCCAAAGCAGGAGCCCCTACCTGGCCTGCGTTCACCTGGGTCGCGGCACCCCAAGAACACGGTCACGACTTGACCCTACGAACCCAGGATTTCCCTGTTTTTCCTCAACCAAAATTCCTTCAAAACTTCCCAAACAAATCCCAGAACTATAATTCAATCCACAACATAACACCAATATGATACAATCAACAAAACCCTAGCTCAACACACTCAAACTTCCATCCAAACTCAAATTCATAATCTTAAACCATAAAGTTAAGAACAACCATAAAACCAAAACAGAACACCATTGAAACAACAACTAAAACTCACCTTAGCTATGAATTACTTCCCCTAGCTGCAGCTAACCAACTTCTAGGTCTTAAGTCTTCAATTCCCCAAGCTTTCAGCCACCAATTCCCCTTAGCTTCCTCAAAAATTCACCAATGTTGAGAGAGAAAGAGAGGGAGTCGATTGGAAGGAGAGAGGGTGCACTGGCCTTGCTTCCTTGAGTTTCTACCAGTTACCATTGCCTAAGATAACCCAGAGGTAAGTCTATCCTCTTTACCAAAAAGACCATAATGCCCCTAAGTATACCCTTATCTTCTAATGCTACCGAGGGCAAATACGTCATTAGGCACCTTCCCCACTAATCCTCAAATTTTCTTACAAATTCCCAATTAATCCCAACATATCCAATTAATCACCAAATAATTGCAAACTAACCAATAAATCCTAAATACGCACTATGATATCCTATATCATCCTGTAAAGGCTAATGTAGTAGCTGATGCATTGAGTCGGAAAGGCCCAGGACAATTGTTCAGTTCGAAACAGATATCCGATAAGCTAGCTGAGGAGATGACTAGAGCGGGTATAGAGTTGGTGGTTGGCCAGTTAGCCAACATCACTCTTCAGTCTACACTCCTTGAGATGATCAAGGAGGCGCAGGGGAAGGATTCCCAGTTAAGAGGTCATAAAGAGAACGTCTTAGTCGGAGTGGCTAAGGACTTTTCTATCTCGGAGATGGGGTTACTAAAGTACAAGGGTCGGATTTGTGTTCCGATGGATTCTGATATCCAGCGAGAGATCTTAGATGAATCGCATACCACTCCCTATTCCTTACATCCAGGTACGACGAAGATGTACCAGGATTTGAGAGCTTTGTATTGGTGGTCGGGCATGAAGAGGGATGTGGTGAATTATGTGGCCAAGTGCTTAACTTGTTAGCGGGTTGAGGCTGAGCATCAAAGGCCAGCAGGGTTGCTACAACCTCTAGGGATTCTAGAGTGTAAGTGGGAAGATATCACCATGGACTTTGTGGTTGGTTTACCGAAGACCGTGGGACAACATGACTCGGTGTGGGTGATTGTGGATAGGTATACCATGTCTGCCCACTTTTTACCTGTTAGGACGACTTATACTGTGGAGCAGTATGCCGAGTTATATGTGAAGGAAATTGTTCGACTCCATGGGGCTCCGAGGTCAATAGTGTCCGACAGGGACCCCACCTTCACCTCCAAGTTTTGGGAGAGTCTGCAGAAGGCTATGGGCATGCAGTTACGGCTTAGTACCGCTTATCATCCTCAAACAGATGGACAGTCTGAGAGGACGATTCAGATACTGGAGGACATGTTACAAGCTTGTGTACTAGATTTTGGGAGATCTTGGAGAAAGTATCTCCCTCTGATTGAGCTCTCATACAATAACAGTTATTAGGTGACCATCGGAGTGGCTCCATATGAGATGCTTTCTGGGAGGAAGTGCAAATCACCTATCCATTGGGATGAGACGGGTGAGAGGAGTTATTTGGGCCCTTAGATGGTTCAGAAGACCAATGAGGCAATTGATAATATTAGAGCACGAATGCTCGCCTCCCAGAGTCGCTAGAAGAGTTACTCGGACTTGAGACACAGAAGCGTAGAGTATCAGGTCGGTGACCATGTGATTCTTAGGGTTTCACCTTTGAGGGGAGTGAAACGGTTTGGTGTTCGGGGCAAGCTGAGCCCTAGATTTGTTGGCCCCTTCGAGATTCTGGAATGGGTTGGGGAGGTGGCTTACAGGTTGGCGATGCCTCCAGCCTTATCAGGGGTTCATAATGTTTTTTATGTATCCATGCTTCGGAAGTATGTATCAGATTCGACGCACGTTCTAAGTTATGAGAATTTGGAGCTGGACCAGGATTTGTCTTATGAGGAGAAGCCGGTTCAGATTCTTGACCGGAAAGATAAAGTCTTGCGGAGCAAGACCATTGCCTTGGTAAAGGTGCTGTGGAGGAACAACAAGGTTGAGGAGGCGACATGGGAACTTGAATCAGTGATGCGGGAGTGGTATCCCGAGTTGTTCAGGTAATTTCGAGGACGAAATTTCTGTAAGGAGGGGATAATTGTAACGACCCAAATTTGCTAATAAGGCTTAGGGCCTTGATTAGCGTGCCTGGAGGGCAAAAAGTGATTTATTGTTATAATATGTTAATTTGTGTGAGTATGTGATTAGACATGCATGTTTAGGTGAATTAAATATGCATGTGGGCCCCGTTTGGTTATTAGGGGCATGTTTGTAATTTTAGCCCATTGAGGGCATAAATGTGATAATTGTAATAATTGTGATATATCTGTGTTGCACGATCCGAGATAGTCCTAGGGAGCTATTAGCCAGAAAGTCACAACAGGGTCGAAAATCCGACTCGGGGCGAGTCGAGGGGTATTTCGGGTATTAGACGTTTTATGGGGTCATCGGGTTATGGAAATAAATATTTGGAGATATATTTTAGGTTAGAATGTTTAGGAGGGAATATTAGGGAAATTTACCATTTTGCCCCCGGGGACGTTTTTGGTACTCCGAGCCTTGAGGTAACCTTAGAGAACTTAGAGACTAAGTTAAATAAAACAAAACTGAAGAAACATTCATAATTCACCAAACCGACCCAAGCATCCTCTCTTCTCTCTCTTTATTTTCTCTAAGTCATACCAAGGGAAATTTTGGTGGAAACTAATCAAAACTAAGGAACTGGGCTGGGAAAATCTTGGGAGCTAGAAGCTTGAAGCTTAAGGACCTAATTCAGAGACTCAACTCAGCTCAAGGTAAGCTTTTAAATGTGTTAAGTTGTGTTGAATTGCAGCTGGTTTTCTGTTGAAATTTTAGAGTATTGCATGTGTGTTGGGTGAGGAATCATCTATGAGTTTGATCAGGTTTTGAGCTAGAATTATTGTTAGGTTTTGTTGCTGAGTTCATGGTATAACTTCTGTGATGATTAGCTTGAGTTGTTGGGTTGACCTTGGGGTTAATTGGATGGGTTTTTGTGGCAAAATGGAGGATTTTTCTGGGTTCGAAGGGTCGGGCCACGTCATTGTTCCTGCTGAGCCGCGGCCCTCTGAAGCATTTTGGTGGCCAGGAAGGAGGGCGGGCCACGACATGCCCTTGCTTGAGCCGCCGCGTGCCTGCCCTGTTTTGGGGTTGCTCTCTGGTTGGGGGCGGGTTGCAGCATGGCCTGATGGGGCTACCACTCTTAGTCCATTTTTGGGCTTTTAAGAGGTTTTAGGCATGGGAATTCAAAGGTTAAGGCTCAGGATGGATTTTATCACCCGGATTGATGGAATTCAAGGTCCCAGAGACTAGAGTTATGACCCAAAGTTATTTAATGGATTAGAACTTGATGGATGGATATTGTTGGTGCCTTATGACTAGGGTTTCCGCGAGGCTCAGACTAGGGGACTGTGCTCGGGACATCGGTGCTTGGAAAGCTCGGGACATAGGTAAAAAAACTGTTGTACCCGTAGAGCTTGTGTTGTAGGGCACGACCCTGTATGATTGTATTGCAGGGCACGACCCTATATGATTGTGTTGCAGGGCATAGCCCTTTAATTGATTTTATTCATGTTTAAGTATATGCTTAATTATGCTATGTGTGCATATATGTGAATGAACGGCAAGAGTCGGGAACGGCGAGGGCCGAGAACGGCGAGGGCTGAGAACGGCGAAGGCCGCGAGCGGCAAGGCCGAGAACGGCAAGGGGCCGGGAGCAGCGTTTAGCACGCGGAGTGCGAGTTGCCAGGGCGAGACCCTAAAGGATACCTGGGATATCCTTACAGTGTGGACCGCGAACCCAAGGCCTGGTAAAGCGCTTGGGATGGCATGGTCGTATGTGTTTAGCCTCGTGATGGCTTGTTTATATGTTAAGTGTGTAATATGCATATGTTATCTGCTTGTGAGGGTTTTCTTGCTGGGCTTCAGCTCACGGGTGCTCTGTGGTGCAGGTAAGGGCAAGGGAAAAGTCGACCAACCATGAGTATGGAGAGTGTGAAGCGGCGCGTACATGTTTGGCCTGCCTGGCTGCCACGGCCAGGGGTTTTTGGGAGATGATTGTAGTAAACTTAAATTTTGTCGTTTAGCCGACTCTGGTTATATTTTTGAGTTGTAAATATTTCTAAACAGTATTTTGGGATCCCAAATGTTATACGCTTTATGGCTTTCAGTAAATGGTTTATTTTCAAAGTTTATGACTCTGATTATGGTTTAATTACACTTTTGTCTTAAAACCTCGATTAGCGAGTTAATTGCACGTTTTAAACTCACTTAGTAATGCTTCTAAGGCAGTACGGCGTTACAAAACTCCTCTTTCTTTCCCAAAATATCTTATCCTTTCTAGTCCACAATACTTGGAGAAATACAAAGTCTCCCATCCTGGAACTCCATGTTCCCATGCTTGAAATTTGCGAACTCTTATGTCTTTTTAAATAGGAGAACACTTCTACCCTAACAATCCTAATAACTTCATTGGTTTTCCCCGAACCAATTTTGATCCATAATATTCCTTGTCTCTCATGTCATTACTTGGAACAAGTACTTCTCACTCCCAATCTCACTGTATCTTATTCAGAGTCACCCGATCCATTGACCGACATTGACCACTGTGACTATTCAATCAAGGTACCGTACTTATTTCGATGCCCCAGATACTTACACATTCAATGTACCATTCTTAAAGTTCAAATTATTCCTTCAGATTGTCAGTCCACCTGAAGGTAACTAATAATTCTAAGTCTCAATCTTATACTTATTGCCCTCTACAACCCTTTTCTAGAACTTTGGAAATAAAGGGTCCTAGTTCGACACCATCGACTTCGGTGTCTCACGGAGTCATGCGGTCTCCCTTCACCCATACACATTATTGTGATACCCATTCACACAAACTAAAGTGTGTTAACCTAATCCATTGAATCACAACTTTCTGTATTCAATCATCTTATTGACAATCTAATGTAGTCCACCCCTTACGGTCTACAACTATACCCCTTTGTCTTCCAATATACAAATTTTAGATCTTAACATCCATTCAAATTCCTGGATACAATAATCATAAGGAGGTGGCTTAATACTCATCTAGAATTCCCACCTCAATGCCAGGTTCTATCGGATCACTCCTTCGATTTTTATATCTTAACCCATTCATACTAAAATGGTAGGATTCCGAACAGTTCCTACAAGATCTTCTCTCTGTATTTCATTGCTCATAAATGTATATCTGTCAACTATCAACTGCAGGTTCTATACCAATCTTGGTTGCTACTTTCCCTGACTTTATTGAAATTCGTGGCGTCTTATCCAACTAGCACAGATCTTTCCAACACAGAATGTCAGCTTCCATTCTAATTTTCTCTATGCAATCCAGGGTTTCCAATGTGAATTACCCATTAATTCCCACTAGGGCGTTAGTCTCATGATTATTCCTCTATGGGTGATCAAACACTTTAACTCTTAACGCTATTACACACACTTCTGTTCCGTAGGTGCCATCACCACACCCTAACTGTGGCTACTTGGCATTACCGTCAACTTAATGCTCCATGTACAACATTTGTGTTCTTATTCTTTCATCTAGTGTGAAGCACGAACAATCATCATTTTCAGTCTGTACACAGCCACACCCTAGTCTTCAACGCACCAGCCTATAGTTTCATGTCTTAAGCAAGGACAATATTCATCATGTTGTCCTCCTATATCAGTCCACTGCATACACATTTTGATACCAAGTGTGCTAACCAACCCTTATTCTATCTTCTAAAAATCTGGTACGAAATTATCCATTCTGACAAACTTTAGGTTCTTATGTTACCTCAATCTTTGGTATGGCTGTCTTCGAAGATGCTTCAAGTAGTAGCTGACGTGTCTTACCGGTCTCACTGTACTTCTCACTCCAGGCATTCTTCAGTAATTTCTTTGTGGCTTCTAACTGAATTCCTTCATACATGATCCCATCACTTACCATAACGAGACCTTGAATACCCTTGAAGAAATTGAAGCTTACTCCTTCTGGTGCCTTACCTATAATCATGCTTCATTAGTCTTAGTGTTATCAATGAAGTGGTCATTCGCGTTTTGCCCCTAACTGGGAGTAGACCAACGCATCCCTAATAAATCTGAATATGGCTTGTCCATGTCATTCCGGTACTCTCTCAGCTTGTCAAACTTACCTGTGTCGTTGGAGCATTAGTCAGTTAAGAACCTTTACTGATAATCCATTACATCCTACTTAGTGCAAGAAGTAATTCCTAAAATGTCTCTTTCCTTGATCCTCAGTTGGTAATAACCAGATCGAATGTCAATTCCTGAGAACGTTGTCCTATATTGCAACCGGGCGATTGAGCCCTTCATTCTTAACAAGCGGTGTCAACGTGTACCATGAGGAGATGCTCCGTCTGACCAATCCTCAAATTAAATACTTCTTCAACTGAACCATTAATTCTTTCTGTTGAGCTAATGTTGTTCTTTATGGTGTCCTTGATGCTAATTCTATCCATACCTTATGCCCGTAGCATACTCAACAATTCTTTGTGCACCCATCTGAAACCTTACTGGCCAATCTAGTTTCAATTCGGTCTAATTGATATATTCCAAGTGGTACCTACCACAATATCTAGGCATCCCGTAGACACAACCGGGTCTTTCCCTTTCAAATCTAGACGTTACCACCATCTCTTGCAATCCATGGTTGTCCCTTATTTGATAAACTAATATGTACTCAGGATCATATAAAAATCCTTATATATGGAAAACTCAATCAATTATACTATCAACCTTCTACCAATAATACTCTAACCCCTTTCTTAAGGGTTACCAATTTTCCCAGCGGCACCATTATCTCAAGCCCCATGGCATGACGACCAGAAGGCATGTGCCACCTATCTATGTCTCTTTTAAGAGACACGTAGCACCAAACTCAAGCCCCATGGCATGACAACCATAAGGCGAGTGCTCAGGTTCTTCCAGCTTCGATCTCGGGCAATCCTTCCTGACATGTCCAATCGTTCCACGTAGATACATGCTTTCACTTGGCGTCCTCCCAGATGGTGTCTCCCGCACTTGGCGCATACTAAATAACTTCACCAGGCTTTATTGCTGCCCTGGCGGCCATCCTGTAAACTATAACCCCTCCTATTAGGACCAGGAGCAACAGAACTATCATGGGTCTTTCTTTTCTATTCACTGAGCACTCGCCCCTCTATCTGATCCCGCCAAATGGAGGTACCGTTGTCTAAACTTCCTGCCCTACGACACTCTCAAACCATATCTCGTCTTTTGCGTCTTCTATAACAGGGCCCTCCCTACTGCCCAAGCATAGATAAAAGTCTCATGCACTAGAGTGACCCTAACACTCTGGGCCATCCCAGAGTTCAGTCCTCAAATGAATCGTTCCTTCCGGGCCACAACCGCTGGTACCAAATCAAAAGCTGATTTGGCAACCCATCATATTCGTTGACATATTCTGTCACTCTCTTACCATCCTGAACCAATTCCGTAAACTCCTTGGTTCTTGCAGTTCAGATTGCGTCATAGTAGTCCCCTTCGTCAAACCACTGTCTGAACTCCTCCCAACCCATCATAACAACATTCTAGGTCTGGGGTACTACTTCCCATCACATCCAGGCATCCTCATGCCGCATACGCGTGGCACAACCACTCTATCATGGCCTACCACTCTCATATCATCGAGGACGGAGCTAATCATGCCCATCTACTGATTAGTATTGAACAGACCCAAACCTCCCTCGGAAATTGGATAATAATGCTTCTAAAGTCTTTTATACGATAACTCTTATCCGTTTCCACCTTCAGATTGAACCAACACTGGTGCCATTACTGTCAAGATATACGAAGCAGCGTTCCCCGACGGAACCCACTGTCTCAACCATCTAATCTCCTCATCCTAATCTAGCAGTCTTACTTGTATACTAGCAAACATTTGCTATGAATTCCATGGGCAGATGGAGGATTCTGACCCTAACTATCATCTGCAACCCTCATACTAACAATATCAGGTCCAGTTGACTATCTTGAATACATAATTTCTGAATCAATCCCAAGTCAATGACTTAACCCCTCAGCCTTGATATTCATATCCAGAGTTATCCCACGAGCAGGCCCAAACAATCATAATAACAGCACGCACAATATACGTATAAAAATGCAAATCTACATTGTTCATGCATCAATTATCAAATCTCATTCCACCCAAATACATTCATACACATCATGCTCTCTATACTAGCATGCAAATAAGGAACATACGTTCAACTTAAACAATTAATCACATAATCATGTCATTAGATACCTAACCGTGAGTCGAGCTTATCTTTAGGGCGAGTGTACACGCCCAGCCAGTCTTCAGGAACCCTTAAATCTAGACCGCTTTGATACCAAGTTGTAACGCCCTGGTTAACCAAGACCGTTACACTATGTGTTTAAAATGGTGCTTAACTTGCTAAGCAAGTCATTTGAACTTAAATGTGTAATTAAAGGCTAAGTCAAGGTAAGGTATTAAAAGATTTGGTCAATAAAATGATTATTTTTCATTAAAATATTAAGTTTATACACGGGATCCTGAAATCTGTTTACAAACTTGTAAAAGACAAATAGAATACAACTTAGTCGTCCTAAGCGACAAAACATGGTTTAACTCGATTTCCTCCCAAGCTAACCCAAACGTGGTGATCGAGCAGGCTGCATATGTACACAACTCCCGTGAAGTCCTCCAACTCATGGCTGGTCCAGCTATCCCTTTCCCTTACCTGCACCACATAGCACCCGTGAGCCAAGGCTCAACAAGAAAACTTAAACCATCATTTACAACTAGGCAACAGTATAAACGCAGTAAACATAAATCATCATATTCAATTAACAATAGGGTATAAGTAACCAACCAACAGTAATATTCAACTTAGTCAAATACGTAAACCAAACTCATTAATCAATGGAAATGAATAAGTGTGAACCACACTTTTGTTTATGGTATAATATCCAAGCCCGACGCCCTTAGGCCAAGTCCCCTGGTCTCTTAGCCGACCCCAGCACCCTTAGGCCAGGCCGCGTTCCACACGCTTGCTATCGGCCCCCGACACCCTTAGGCTGGCCTGCAAACATATAAAATCACCAATGCATATGCATAGCAAGTAATCAATGGCAGCGTATACAAGCATGTCCATCCAAATATTTTTAGCTACAATTATGTTCATAATCATAATATATTCATATAAGGGGTTTAAGCCCCAATCACAACTCAAGTGCAGTTTTTTACCTCAATTCCCGAGCAGCTAGCGTATGACAGCCCCGAGCACGATCCCTAATCCTGAGCCCTTGCGGTATAACCTAGTCACAATGCAATAATGGATAACCATTAAAATCCTAAACCAATTAAAAGCTTTGGGATAATATACGAGTCTCCGGGACCTCCAATTTTACTAAACTGGGTAGTAGTATTCGTCTTGAGCGCTTAGGATAAAATTCCCGTCATTAAAACATGAAGTGGCCTAAAAATGACCAGGTGGACCATGACTTGCCCCTAAGGGTCACGACGCCCCTCCCAGGTCAGAGAGCCCCCCGACTGGAACCAGGATGCAGGCCGTGAATTTCCTTAGAGAGTCGTGGCGCCCCTCCAAAGCAAGAGCCCCTACCTAGCCTGGGGTCACCTAGGTCGCGGTGCCCCAAGAACAGGGCCACGACTTGACCCTATGAACCCAGGATTTCCCTATTTTTCCTCAGCCAAAAATCCTTCAAAACTTCCCAAATGAATCCTAGAACTATAATTTAATCCAAAACATAACACCAATATGATACCAGCAACAAAGCCCTAGCTCAACACACTAAAACTTCCATCCAAACTCAAATTCATAATTTTAAACCTTAAAGTTAAGAACAACCATAAAACCAATACAGAGCACCATTGAAATAACAATTAAAACTCACCTTAGCTGTGAATTACTTCCCCTAGCTGCAACTAACAAACTTCTAGGCCTCAAGTCTTTAATTCCCCAAGCTTTCAGCCACCAATTCCCCTTAGCTTCCTCAAAAATTCACCAAAGTTGAGAGAGAAAGGGAGATGGTCGGTTGGAAGGAGAGAGTGCCCTGGCCTTACTTCCTTGAGTTTCTACAGTTACCACTACCTAAGCTAACCCAGTGGTAAGTCTATCCAATTGACCAAAAAGACAATAATGCCCCTAAGTATACCCTTATATTCTAATGCCCCCGAGGGCAAAAACGTCATTAGGCACATTCCCCGCTAATCCTCGAATTGTCTTATAAATTCCCAATTAATCCCAACATATCCAATTAATCACCAAATAATTGCACACTAACCAATAAATCCTAAATACGCACTAAGTCCCCAAAATAACCCTAGGCTCGCCCCGAGTAGGGTATTGGACCCCGTTGTGACTATTCCGCTAATCCGCTCACTAGGATCGCCTCGTGCCGAATATTGCAAATATATCCACATAATAATGTGGTCTCAATCATTTATGCACATATAATCACATTTATGTCCGCAACAAACCAATATTAAAAAATATGCCCTTATTATCAAGAATGGGCCCATATGCATATCTAATACATATAAACATGCATTTAAATCCGTATTATCATATAAATCATGTATGCCACGTAGTCACACATTTATTCAATTAATTAAATATGTATATCCTATTATGCCCTACATGCACTGTAGTCTAGGCACTTAGCCTTAATAGTAAATTCGGGAAGTTACAAAACTGTACTAGTAACCATTCATTAAAGATTACATACTTTAATATGTTACTCACTATATTATTCATTATATATGATCTTAATTCTCTCGTACTAATACAACATCATATTCTCATAAATGAATATGGAATTTTCTTGATATTATTATATAGTTAATTCAAACAATAATTATAACATTCAATATAATAAAATTGTAATTTTGTTTAAAACTAATATCATATATTTACATACTTTTAGGGCATCAATCCTAACAGATTTCCTATTACACTAGTGATCCAGATCTAGATCACATTTATTATAATACTAGTGGACCGTACTAGCAGTGTTTGATTAAAAATTTCATATATTTAATATAAACTACAGACTATTTATTTCATTTTCTATAATCTTAAGCATCTTGTACTAATGCAAGATTGTAGCTATATTAATGGATTATGAATTTTCTGATATTTATCTAAATATTATTCAATAATAATAAACATTAATTATATAAAAATATATATTTTTATAAATTTCATAAACGATGAACTTCTTTCATTTATTTAAAGGCGCTATGCCTAACAGATCAGGCACGCAGTTTGGAGGGGCCGCGAGTCACTATTGACGGAAGAGAGATGGGGAGATGCTCTATCTTTCTCGAATGTCAAAGGGGAAGGGAGCTGAATGACAGAGAAGAGATGGAATTTGTTTTTTGGATTTTTGAGAAGAACTTTCCCGAAAATAAAGAAAACGTGATTTTCTCGTTTTCTATTTTACAACATAAAATCCAGATAGAGATTTGGATTTTGTTTTAAAAAACTGGCTACCAATTAGTTATTATTATGGGGCCCAACAATTTTTTAGTTTTTAAAATGTTAAAATTGGATTCAAATTTCTAGCTAATCAGCCGTTGTTAATTGTGATACTTTCTTACTAAATTTGTAATTTTATTTTTTTTAAAACAAAAATACTAATTAACATTTAATTATATAACAAATAATTTAAAGTTTATATATAAAACTCAAATAATAAAATTAAATATAACATTACATTTAAATTTATACAACAAATCAACTTAATGCTCACAAAATAATAAATTAACATACTTTATTTGCTTAAATTATTTTTCTTATATTACAATTATTTTTGTATCAAATATATTAAAGCTAAGGGTTAATTGGGGTTTAAATACGTAATATTTTCGGGTTTATACACTTAATATACCAAATTTTTTATTTTAATAGTAAAACCACCCAACGTTATTATTTCGTAACATCTGTCACCACCAATTCTGTTAAATACTATTTAGCTTGACTTTCAGGTGTTAACTTATAATTGGTCTAACTCTTTTTTTTTTTTAAATTTATAAATGATCTTAAAATAATAAAAAAATTAATTAAAATAAAATAAAATATAATTCAATATTTTCTTTGTTTATATCTATAATTACCTATATTATAATATATAGATTCTATAGATATAAATAATTAAGCAAGCCACCCTTTCGCGACTCAAATTGCCGGTACACTTTCTGGCTTGCAACGACTCAAACGAGGTTAATTTTGTTCCCTAGGTATTTTATTTTTTATTGGAAGTTGGTAGATATCAATGACCCTTGTGACTAGGTTTGTCGCCGAGGCTCGAGGCTAGGGATCGTGCTCGGAACAAGTTCATCTTCTCCGCTTGGAATCAATGGTAAGAAAACTGCACCAGTTTGTGTGGCTATGTTGGGACTAAGGGTTACCTATACTTGTATGCAATGCTGTATGATTGTATTATGCCATGTGAGCATGAAATAAACAGCCTAAGAGTGCCGAAGTTGATATTTGCGCACAGGACGCGGCTCGGTTGCTGGTAGCTGAGGTTAACTATATAATCATTGAGCTCGGCCTATGTGAGCCGGAGTTAGTGGGAGAAAGAGAAGGTGCGACCTAAGGGCGCCAACCCTGGATGTTGTATGATATATTTGCAGTTGTTAATATGATAATTATGACATGTTTATTACTTGAATGATAGATTGTGGGTTTGTTAATTGATATCACTGATTATGTGAATGTTGTGATCTGCTGAGTATCTGATTAATGATTTGTGAATTGTTTGATTACTATTATTGGTTATGCTCTGTTATATGGTTTTCTTGCTGGGCCTTGGCTCACGGGTGCTACGTGGTGCGGGTAAAGGCAAGGGTAAGCTAGATCAACCTTGAATTTGAGAGCTCTGGGGGCGGAATATACATAGTCGTCTGCTCGCCGGCATGGCCGAGGGATGATACAGGGACAGGAGACCCTAAAATGCCTATTTTGCCATTAGAGTGGCTTGTGGTTGTACGTAACCTATGAAAATTTTGTAAACTCTTATTTAACTCTGTTTTTGGGATCCCGTGTATCAAACACTTATTTAAATGAAATTTATCTTTTATGACCAAAATCTTTTAACCCTAGTTCGATTATGGTCTTAGTGTCACATTTTTAACTAAATGACTCGATTAGCAAGTCTTGCACCTTTATAAATACACAGTGTAACGATCTTGGTTATCCAGGGCATTACATGATGGATGCAACGAAATAGCAATATTAGATAGTTTTACCCTAAAAAAACAAAATTGGGTATATCTCTTCTATATAGTAAGTGTATAGATAACATAAATTCTTGGTTTTAACGGTTTTTTATATTTTTTTCTGCTAACTTTAACGGAATATTCTTATGTTTAACAGAATATTTTTAGATTTAATGGTAGATTGTATACATGACTTAAACTTAAATAAATAAATAATTAAAAAAATTAAAATAAGATATTTTAAAGATATTTCATAGTGATAATGATTTAAAAATAATAAAACCATACATTTTTTTAACTTAAATAAATTTAATTAAACTAAAAATTAATATTATATTAAACATATAATATATAATATTTTGTTGTCACTATAAAATTTAAAAACTAGAACAAACATAAACTTAAACAAAAATAAATAAATAAATTAATTAAAATATATATGATATTTTAAAGATATTTTATGATCATTTAAATAATTAAATCATATTTATTTAAAAATAATAAAGACTTATATATTATTTTTTTTATCTTATAATTTTGTATGATAATTTGTTTTTTGTCAAGTGACTAAATTTTTTTTCTTCATCAAATTCACTAAAACACATTGCGAGATACATTATAAATTAAAAATAGTTGATGCACATGTAGTACTGTTTACACTATGACTTTTTCTATTTTTATTTTATTTTTATTATTAAAATCTTTTTAAATATTATTATATTTTATATATATATATGTCATATAATCATGTAAAATATATATCAACATTGTGTTTAAATATCATAGAAATTATTGATATAAATATTTATATATACTATATAATTATAATTTATTCTATTATATATATATTAACAAAATAATCAACACTTAAAATTAATATTTTATATATAAATAATTAAAAAAATTATATATATATATAAAAAAAAAGTAGGATTGAATTTGTAAATTTTAATATCCAAAGTGCATCTAATTTGCACAAATACAAATTTTAATTTGTTCAATCTAATTTAATCCGAACAAGTGCACATATTAGCATTTTGCAGAATTGGATTAAATTATTTAAATCTTAAACACCCTTGTCTCCAACTCATATCTAGTTCATTGTAGAAAGGATGAGATGCAATAAACTTGATATTTTGGGAAGGTTTTGCAATTACCAAATTATTACCGAACATATTTGTACGAATAAGAAAGCCACGGATTTTAAGCGGAGAAGGGCTACCAGTTGAGAGAAAGAATGTCCGGCGAGCTTTGCGCATTTGAAAATCCCAGAAAATGGCGGTTCACATGGGAAGCTCAGTCTCACATCCCAACTCTAAGGCTATTCCTCTTCGATCTTCACAGTAAACCCTCTGTTCAATGCCGGAATCTCCAGGTCCACGCCAATCTTTCCCAGTCACTGGTTATGGTCACTTGGCTTGATGATGAAGAAGTCTCACTTAGGGTTCCTATTCCTAGGGTTTTGATCGATGATGAGTCTCCGGTGAGTTTTAGGGCCTTCGATGACCACATAGAGGTCAAGCTCGTTCTTCTTCTCCCTGTGGGTCATGCTATTGTTTCCGGCTTCGGCTCGATACTGAACTTTTCTGGCGATGAAGAGAATCAGAACTCGGATGCTTCGAGCCCTCTTTCTGTTGATTCGGGTGAGTTGAGGATTTTTCGTTCGGTTTGTTGTTTGGTTCTTTGTCATTTCTTTACTGGTGGAAATGAAATACATATATTTTCCTTAATTGAAAATTTGATAGTTGCTTCATGGGAAAAGTAGATTTCTCACTGTAATTTGCGGTACATTTTGCCATTTTCAAGCGTTTACAAGTTGAGCATGATTGTAAAGACAATTTTAGACTAGGGGAATCCAAAAGAATTATATCTTGCTTTGATCTTATTATTATTGTTAAGTTTTGTACGATCGATATGTTATTTCTTTGTACTGTTTTCACAGATATAAGGAGTCTATCATCTAGTGAAGGAGTTCATTTTTACTGCCGAAATTGTGAATTTAAATTAACAAGAAGTCCTCTAAGGTTTTTTTTGCTCATCCCATTTTGGTGCATGTCTAATGATGTTGCAGTCTATTATGAAGACCGGTTTCATTTGTGGGTTCTAATTTGAAGTTCTCTGTCATAACACTTGTAGAAGTTTTTCGGAAATGCCATCGGTTAACTGGCGTGAGGTGGCTGACAACTGGTTTGGAGCTTGCTGCTGTTCATTTGGAGGCATAAGTGAGAAGTTGGTTAATAGTTTTGCGAATTCGTACTCATGCACAAAGGGTGCGTGCCTAGTGAACTTTGCTACCATTGTTGTTTGTATCGATGATATTGTTGGGTGTAATTTCTTTGACCTTGGCGGGGACGAACTTCATGGAGTTGAATCAGATTTAACTGGTGACATTGGATTTGGTAAATTTACTCTGACCTCAGTCAGTAATCCTGTTTGTGATGAGGAATCTAGGGTTAAAAATATTAAGGATGAAGAGTATGGTGCGAGTGTTGTATGCCAAGATATTGATGAAGAAAGTAACCTTGAACGATTATCTCATTTGTGTTTAGA
The DNA here is from genome assembly GCF_963169125.1 of Humulus lupulus. Lineage (NCBI taxonomy): Eukaryota > Viridiplantae > Streptophyta > Magnoliopsida > Rosales > Cannabaceae > Humulus > Humulus lupulus. The sequence goes on from NC_084799.1 coordinate 160,812,985, forward strand.
ATCAGATTTGGCTGGAAATGAGGAACTAGAACAGGGATGTTGCACACATCATGTATCTGAAAAATTGTTGGATAATGAGAAAGTTATTCTAAGAACGGAGATATTGGGAGATCAGAAATCGTTTCTTAATGGGTTCCTTGGAAACATTTTTATGATTAGATCATCTAATCTCTCGAAAGAGGTTGAGTGGGTCGAGTTCTTTTGCCCTCAATGTTCGACTCTTCTTGGAGCTTATCCTTGTACTAAGGGTTCTGCGCCTGTAGATAGTGGGGTTCGGCTTTTTAAGTGCTATATATCTACCAGCTTGCCAGCTGGAGGGTCCAATGATTTCTTCAGGTAAGCATAAAATAATCTAAAATGAATGCATTGATATCTTTAACTTAGTAAGCCAATATTTATAGTTTGATTTCATGAAGAAACATGAAAGAATCTCTATCACTCATGTCATGTTCCTCTGTTATTTCGGTTTAATGTCCTTTGTGATTGCTTATTATCATTTTGTATTGAAATTCATTTCTAGTACTAAAATGATGGTCGTTCGTCTAAATTTTGATGCTTAATTCTATTACAGGAAGTACACTTTGGAAAGAATGTTTGCATCTCAGCTACTTGATTGTGCAAAGGATGAATTGTCATTCCGAACTGTGGCTAGAGATCTGAAAACCCGAGTTCCTATGTTGAAAGTTGTTCTTACAAATTCAAATTCATGGTCCTGTACTGGATATTGTTCGGCCACACAGAGTTGCATGGAATCAGCACCGAAGCTTAATCTAGAACCTATCATCAAGGTGCTGTTTTCAGAATGCAGCAAATATACAGAATCTGAAATAAGGTCAGATAGTTAATTCACTTTGTATATTGTCTGCATTCTTCGTTGTGTTGTAAACCTGGATGCTCATTCTATTTTGTGCTCTCTTATTATGTTTTATTGATCTCCATAATATGATCATAGTTATTACCTCTTCTTGTTCTTGCTGCATAATTATCATGGCTGAAAAGTAGAAACTTTTGCAGGACAATGGAAGATCAGATAAGAAAAGATTTAGCTGGTGAAGTTTTCATGCCAAGATGCCAAATAGAAAATATTGTTGAATCTCTGGTGTCAGCAAAGAATGCGCTTCCGCATTGTTGTTCTTCCTTGCAGGGTTTGTCATTATCATCTATGCATATATAACTGGCTGTTACTATCACCATAACTTTTAGTTTTGCTGCATAACAAGTACCCAGAACCAATGAGGATTCCAGATTTTGGGAAGAGTGTGATGCCTAGAATTTAAGGCACCAGACTTTGAACTTGCTTCAGTTATACTATTTCAAATAGGTGAACTGAATTTATTTAGCTTCTGATTTGTGGAGTAATATTTAGCAGTCAGCAGGAAAAGATATTCACAAGTTATCTGCAATCAGCTATTAAAGATCTTTGGGATAACTTTTTATCTTTAATATCATTTGACATGAAATTTTGTAGAAGAGTAGGAAAGTTACTCTATAGAACCATACTTATCTCTGATTTTCTTACCAGATTGTTGCACTTAATTCTGCTGGAATTTGTAAATCATTGGCTAATTCCCAAGGTTTCCCGATTGCAGCACCTTCTCCCTCTTGTGGACGGTAAAATATGTTGGAACTTGGATTTTGCTGATAATTTTGCTAAGGTGTTACGAAAACAAAAATGTTATCTGCGAATCTATAAAATATAAGTGAAGTTTCCTTTTTCAAATCTCTTTATAAAAAATTTAAATTCTATTTAATTGAACCATCACTTCCAAAATATAAAATCAAGATATTTTAATTTTTTTCAATGAATTATTTTATAAACTCAATGTGCTGGATTAACTTGTTGGAATAATATGTATTGATTTTTAACATTTAATGGAATTAAAAGATTCATGAATTTCTTTGATGCTTTAGTTCTAGACACTATTTAATTGCTGATATAACATTACAGAATGTTTGTCGGATTGATTTGTTAATTGAAAATATAATTTTGTAGTCAAATTTAAATACTCTAATTTTTTAAAACACAATCCATTCACAGTCCTAACTTTTGTCTAACTAATAAATAATGATAGGAAAACTTGACCTTTATGCTTTTTAATATGGGATATTTTTTTTTTCAGAGTTATGGGTGAAACTGACCTATTTTTTAGAGTCATTTTGCACTTTGATTTAGTTATGATAGTTTTTTTGCAAAATATCATCTGTTTAAAATTTTGACTAGCTATCTGAATTTTTCGACTACTGTATGAAAAATTTCGACCACCTGTCTTGAGTGTTGAAGACATTTTGCAAAAATTATCTAAATTAGGCCAAAATACAAAATGATTTAAAAAAATAGACCATTTTGCCAATGAACCATTTTTTATGACAAACTTAATAAACATTTCCTCCATACGCCTTTTGTGTAATATTAGATAAGTTTACCCTTGTCATAATATGTCTACCTGTGCCTCTCTCATCTCTCTCTCTCTCTAAACAACCATTACTACTCTCTTTCTCGCAAAGCTGAAAGCACACTCATAGAAGTGAAACCAATTCATTGATTCAAACCACACTCCCATTCGCAATCATCATCCTACTTATTCATGTAGAAAAATAGTTTGTACATGTTGATAGTGAAAAAGTCATGGGTAATTTTCTTCTCACTTTATATAGTGTTGTATGCATGTTACAATCACCTTGATAGTTTTTCAAGCAATTCCATGTTCAATTTGTTTAATTTTTTTGCATTTGTTTTGCTGTGTTTGAGAAGTAGTATTCTGGATCTACGTTTGCTAACGATGAGTTAACAATGACCCTGCTATTTTGGTTTTTGTGTGTGTTGTTAACCCATCGCAATTGCATCACTATAGCATCGTTGGTCATGTAGGTTTCTTTTATAAAAATGTATCATGTTTGCATCGTAAATCCATCGTTAACTCACTTTAATATACAAGGAGCATCACAATGCCATCACATTTCCATCGTTATCACATCGCTAGACTATCATTAGTACATCGTTTAAGCTTTGCATTTTAATTTTATCATCGTAGTTACTCTGTTTGAATTCACAGGATCGGGAGTTACCATCATTTTTCGTTCAACGACGTTTGCGAAAAAAAGGAGAGAAATGGACTTTCAAATGGGGTTCTAACACTATTATTCAAGTACAAACAGATGTTAGAGTACACAATTGTTAGATAAGCTGTCTTCTAAGTTGAACGTGGATACTTCAATATTTGACTTAAAGTTGGAAATCCTTGTTACATGCTATGATTTTTGTTTAGATCTCATTGAAATCAAAGATGATGAAGGAGTGATCGCTTTTATTTCAGACAATTCCAAGTCCATGAAGCATCGAGTTCCTCCATGCGTACTAAGATTCCAAAGAACAATGATGTAACGCCCTAAACTCCAGGGACCGTTACGGTGTGCTTTGTAAACAGTGCTAAACTCGCTAATCGAGTCATTTGGCCAAAATCGTGTACTAAGTATGATTAGCGGTTTAGGGATTAAAATTTTTGGTTAAGATGTAACGTTTCATTAGAACGTTTAATATATATGTTGGGATCCCAAAATTATAATTTTAGAGTCTATTACAAGAAAATATTTACAACAGGCCGTTCTATGCGGCAAAACATGGTTTAACCCTAGTTTCTTCTCAACCTCGGCCGTGGTGGAAGAGCAGCTGCATATGTACACCTCATCACCTAAGCTCTCCAACTCAAGGATGGTCCAGCTTTCTTTTGCCTTTACCTGCACCACATAGCACCCGTAAGCCGAAGCCCAACAAGAAAACACAATATAACATGATATAATCTCAACAGCTATTGTATTACTTATTCAGGACCAACAGTCCAAACAAATAGGTGACTATCACAAAAGTCACAAATATGGGGACAACACCCTTTAGCCATGTGATGATAGGATCACCAGGGCTTAACAAATAAGTGAGCATCTCACTAGATTTAGCAGGATAGGTGCATGGTGATTAGTCACCAACATAACTTTCCTCCTGACTCTAGAGTCATAACTATGGAACAGCATTCCCTAGCCATGTGACAAATAGTCACTGGAGCCATATGCCCTGGCTCTGAATAACTAGTCTCAGACTAGCCAAGCGCTTATAATTTTCATTGACCTTCCGGTCGGTCCAGCATTAATACCCCATATGAGTCATTCAATGCTGATATCGATTAGATATAATCTTCATTTGGCTCGGCATTCATGACACTATGCCATTTCTGACTCTTAGGTCATTAAAACACGACCAGTGTTCAACTCATTGTGAACTTGACTAATAAATCACAGTCTCACAGATGGATCTAACACCATTGCCGGTTTTGACTAATAAGTCAGTGCCACACACAAGTAAGCCATGCCTCCAAACGTGTATCACATATCCAATATCCATAACAAGGTATTCAGCATGCTTACCTAACAAGTACTAGTACAATTAGGACTATGCACGAACACAGAGGCTCAAGCTCTGAACAACATCATACTCAATGTGTAAAGCATGTCCTATTCACATGTTTCTTGTGCATCATATGCATTATATTCAACAATCCAACATGCACCAATAATAGCCATGCATGTCCTACTTAATAATCAACCAACATGCATCAAGAATAACCATGCACGTCACATATACACAGGGTGCAATTTTCTTACCTCAGATTCGAGCTAGAACCAATATAAGAACGACCCTTGAGAACGATCAACCTTTAAGCCCTTAGCGATCACCTAATCATAACCAAATATGGGACACCATCAATAAAAATGATCAACATAGGTTACCAAACCAAAATCTAGCATCCGGGACAACAATCCAAACTAATCCAAGTAGTAGGAACACTCCTGAGGCCTATAGCTAAGTTCCCGGGGTCAAAACGAGCAAACAGGGTGAAAACAAGGCAAGGGCTGCGGCCCTGGCACCTTGGGCCGCGGCCCCTAGAATTTTCTAAGCCAAGGGTCGTGGCACCCTTCATCAAGGGCCGCGGCGCCCAGCAGGTTCACTTCCTCCACTTGTTTCTTCATGTAAGGGCCGCGGCACCCCAAGAACAGGGCCGCGGCCCCCAACCCTGGGCCATTCCCAAACTCGATTTTAACACTCCAAAATCATACCTAAACACTCCCCAATCATCAAATCAAAGTTCCCAAGCTTCCCAATACTCCAAAACCCTCAAAACCCAAGGTTCAAACCAATCAAAAACTCAACAATTCACAAAGTCCAATTCTAAGCTTAAAAACTTTAGAAACTCAAAACTTCAAACTTAGATTACCTTTGATTGGGTTGTTTTCCATAAAATCCTTCGGCTAAGAAGCTTCTAATCTTTCCTAGGATCGCTATGCCTTAACCCTCACTTGATTTCGACTCCTAGAACTCGAGATTCCTTCAAGAAAGCTTCGAATGGTAAAATAGGCTATCGGGAAGGGAGAGAGAGATATTCTAACGTACGTTCTTATCTGACAAGCTACTTCAAGCTTAAGTAACCTTAAATAAAACCTAAGGCTCGGGGCCCCGAAAACACCCCCAGGGACTTTATAGTCAAAACTTCCAAAATTTCATCTTGATCTCAAATACTCCCAATTTATCATCAAATAAACATTTCTATTACCCCAAAATTGACCTCGTTATGACAAAATCGCTAACTCATAATCTAGGATCCTCTCATGCCGAATAGCTCGAATATATCTCCATAATAATAAAATCTCATTCACAAATAACAATATGCACCCAATTTACAAGTATGCCCTCAACAGGCCAAATTACCGAAATGCCCTTATCATTATAAATACCCCCATATGCATGCATTTATCATCATATAATAATATAATTCACATTAACACGCACATGATCATTTAATGCCATGATAAATCAATTATAGCCCTCCCGGCCTCCTAATCAAGGTCCTAACCCTTATTAGGAAATTCGGGGCATTACAAATGACATTCTTGATCCATCTCCTAGAGAAAGTGTTAACCAAGAATTTGTGAGTCAGATCGAAACAGTTGTTCCAGATACAGCTCCTGGCCCAAGAATAGGGGTAGAGGGTCGTATTCATCAAGAGACTTTTAATCCACAAACAAAAGACATGTTATGAGTACGATCCATATGTTAATGATGATCTAGTTGCCGATTTGACTGAGGATGATGATGGAGTTGAGGGGTGTAGTAGTTCTAACGACAATACTGAGGATGTTAGGGTTGACGACCATGCCATCGTACATAGATATTCAATTGAAGATAATCAAAATCCAACTAAACCCATACTCAATGAAAGCCAAGGTTTAGAGTTTCCATGTTTTTTTTCATCTTTTTTATTTGACAAAGGTTTAGAGTTTTCTAGTTCATCTCCAATATTGTCAAACTTTTCCCCCAAACAAGGCAAGTCAGTTATGTCATCCAAGAGTTTGTGTTAAATGTGAATAATGGAACCCTAAAGCATTTGAAAGGGGAAATTTCATGCTTTATGCATGATAATACACATTAATTTCATGCTTTATGCTTTATGCAAGATTATATGGCATCACAAAAATAAGCTTTTTTTTGAAAGAATTCTTTTTTATTATAGTGCCATTCTCATTAACTATTCTATCTCTCTCTCTCTCTCTCTCAACCCATCTCTCACGCTCCTTCTCTCTCTATTTTGGTACCACCACCACTATCTCACCATTGAAGCTCTTTTTCTCACTCACAAATCATCTCTCTCTATCCTTTCTCCTACAGATTTCTACCCACGACCATCCATATGTATTGAAGCACCGTTGAAACACCCACGACCATCCCTTTGGATTGAAGCACCACTAAAACACCCACGACCATTAACACCACCATTAAAGCACTCATTGAAGGACTAATCGAAATTGTATGTTATACATCCAAGACCTAAGGTTTTATACGATCTAAACTTGTAGAACTCAAAAAAATGTCAAGATTAAAAAAAATCACCTAAACAGACATGTGAGTGAAAAGTTATGCATCACCAAAGTTTTCGTCAAATTTCAGCACAGAGCATCGTATTTGCATCGCAAATGCATTTTTTAAACCAAACATCTAGATTTCATGAATGCATCGCTAATGCATTGTTTTTTTTCCCAAAAAACAAGATTTAATGAATGCATCGCAGAAACATCACCCAAAATGATGTATTTGTGATGCATTCATGAAATCTTGATATATGGCCAACAACGATGCATTTTCGATGCGTATACGAAGCATTCATGAAATCTTGATTTTTGTATAAAAAAAAAACGATGAATTTGCGATCTAAATGAGATGTGTATGTGATGCAAAAGTGATGCTCACTGCCGTAGTTTGACGAAAACTATGGTGATGCCTAACTTTTCACTAAAATGTTCGTTTCAGGTGATTTTTTTTAATTCTGGTACTTTTTATAGATCTACAAGTTTAGATCGTATAAAACCTTAGATTTTGAATGTAGAACAAACAATTCCTATGAGTCCTTCAATGAGTGCTTCAATGGTGGTGTTAGTGACCGTGAGTGCTTCAATCCAAAGGGATGGTCGTGGGTAGAGATCCGAAGGATAAAGGATAGAGAGAGATGATTTTTGAGTGAGAAAAATAACTTAAATGGTGAGGTAGTGTTGGTGGGGGTGCCTCCATGGTAGAGAGAGAGCATGAGAGGTAGGGAGAGAGAGAGGGAGAAGAGTTAATGAGACACTATAGTAATAAAAAAAAAAGCTTAGTTTTGTGATGCAACATAATCTTGTCATATTTTATAATTAATGTGCCTTATCATGCATAAAGCATGAAATTTCCCTTTAAAATTTTTAGAAGGTGATCTAAAAATGTACTATTATCATCGGGAAAGCTTGACCCCTTATGCTTTCTAATATAGGGTAATTTTTTAATATGACAAACTTAATAATCCTCACATTTGTATGCCTTCTACCATATTTCAGTAAAAAATACCCCTGCCATTTAAAATTCCATCTCTCTCTCTCTAATTCCCGTTTTCTCTATTTTCCCTCTCAAAATCCCGAAGGTCTCTCCTACAAAATCGCCCATATTTTCTCCCAAATTCGAGCACTTCTTCGCCCTAGTTTTTCCCCCATTGTATTCTTCTTTGTTGTCGTCATCGTCGTTGTCTTCTTGCTAGAAATTACAGGTACATTGTTTTTTAGTTTTGATTTGTTTAAAAACAACATTAAGCAATTTAGGAAGACGGGCATGGTATTTTAATGCGTTTGGTTGTGTAGAATTCCATTATAAGAGATTAAATGAATATTTGATGAGATCAGAGAATGGGTTTGAAAACCTGGGTTTTTTTTTTTTCTGGGTTTGGGATTGATGGGTTAGCGATGGGTTAATGACGCCCATCCGTAGAAATGAACCAAAGATATTGTTAGCGATAGGGTAGCGATGGGATAACGATGGCGGGAATAATTAGTGGGTTGGGTTGGGTTAGCGATGGTTGGTGATGGTTAGCGATGGGTTAGCGAATGGTTAATGATGGGATAACGATGCTTAGGGTTTAGACTAGAAATGAATAGGTTGTTAATGATGCGTTCACGATGGGATAATGATGGTAGCAATCATGAGTGGGTTGGGTTGGGTTAGCGATGCTTAGAATTAGGCTGAAAATGAATATGTTATTAGTGATGTGTTAGCGATGAGATAACGATGGTGGGAATCGTATGTGGGTTGGGTTAGCAATGAGTTAACGATGCTTAGGCTTTAGGCTAGAAATGAATAGGTTGTTAGCGATGGGTTAGCGATGGTGGGAATTGTATACGGGTTGAGTTAGATTAGCGATGGGTTAATGATGCTTAGGCTTTACGCTAGAAATGAATAGGTTGTTAGCGATGTGATAACACTGCTTAGGCTTTAGGCTATAAATGAATAGGTTGTTAACGATGGGTTAGTGATGGGATAACGATGGTGGAAATCTTAAGAAATAACGATGTATTAATGATGCATTTACGATGGTTTTAACCGTTGTTAACAATTTTTATTTTTTGTATTTTTTATTGGAGATCTAATTTGAATGGTTTTTATGTATTTTTTTCTTTTGAAGATGGCACCTAAAGTAAAACATCTGATGCTCGATATCCCCTTAGATGGGCATTATGTTGGCCGTATCACTTACAGGGGTTCAGGAAGGCTGACAAAAATAAGGGAAAATTTCGAGAAGGATGGACTATTGGCTAGAGCGAACGAGTCTGTATTTTGACAATTTTTCACAGCTCCTACACTCGAATTCTCAGGGGCGATGGTGCACACTATCCTTGTACGGAGGATCAAGTGTTCACGCAAAGATGAGTTGCATTTTTTGATTGGAAATGATCGTTGTAAGTTCAGGGTGCATGATTTTTCCCTTATTACTGGACTTAACTGTAGACGTCCACCCATCTCCTAGACACATATTTTAGTGTAGGACCCGATGAAAAAAAATAAATTTGGGTTGTTGGAGCGAACATTTTCCATATCCGACTAGGTTGATGATGTATGGAAGCTTGGTTTAGTGTATTTTGTGGAGGGGGTACTCTTGTCTAGTGAGAAAGAAGGGTATATTTGGCGAGAATTACTATTAATGGTGGAAGATTTGGATTACTTTTACACATACATGTGGGGGTCTATATGTTTTGATTTGACCATGCAACAACTGAAGAGGGATATGGTTGATATTGGTAATCGTTTATCTGAGAAGAAGGCGAAAGCAAAGGATCAAGATAAGCATCCACATATCAAATTCAAGTCCACATGTAGAGGTTATCCACCATCCATATAGTACTGGGCTATTATTGATTTAGCCAATGTGTACACCAAGCCTGCCTTGGGAATGAAGTTCCCAAGAATGCTACAATGGGAGGGAAAAGGGCAATCGAAGCACCTAGGCGTGAAACTCTTGCTTAATAGGAAGCCTGTAAGTTATTTAAAGTTGTCAATCATTTATTAGATTACTTGTTTATGAATTCCAACATAAATTAGAACATGTACTCATATTTTTTTTTTGTGTAGATCACAGTGATTCCCTTCTTTATAACTCAATCGACTAAGAAATACTTATTTGCAAGTGTATACTCGAGGATAGAAGAAGATGGACCTAGGTATGCGATGTTGACTGATTTGATTCAGCCTGAGTGTGACGACTCGAAATTTCTATTAAGGCTTAGTGCCTTGATTAGCGTCCTGGGAGGGCATGTGGGGTGATTGTGTGGAAATTAATTAAATAAATATGTGATTATGTGGATTATATGAGTTGTATCATGATATGACTGTCTATGCATGTTTAAGTGTATTAAATGTTCTTATAGGCCCGTTTTTGTTAAAAATGACATTTTCATAATTTTGACTGTTGTGGGTATATCTGTAATTATATATGCTTATGATTGGGACCACATTATTATGTGGGTATATTTCAAAAATTCGACATGAGGTGATCCTAGTGAGAAATTTTTGGCGAAAAAATCACATCAAGGATTAATATTTGGCTCAGGGTGAGCCAATGTATTTTAGTAATTTGGAGAATTACCAGGGGTATTGAAGTATGAGTTATAATTGAGGGAAAATATTGGTAGTTGGGGGATTAGTAGAGTTAATTGGAAATCTTAAAGTGAAATTTGAGGTTTAGCATGAAAGTGGTGTCAAATGACCTTTTTTTTTTCCTTTGGGGGCCTAAATGAGAGATTTTTAAGGTAAGGGCATTATGGTCTTTTGCCAAGGGGATAACTCAGACTTAGCCAATGCATGAGGTAAGTCTCTCACTCACGTTCTCTTCCTCTTGCCCTCTCTTCACTCAACTTAGCTCTAAGAAGAGAACTCTAGAAGTATTGATCCAAGTGGCAACCCTTAGTGGAATTGAAGCTTTTAGAGAGGGACTTAAGCTTGTTCTTAAGGATTGTTAGTGTTATCCAAAAAATTGGCATTGATGACGTGGCAAGTGGTCCCTGGACATGTGGCTGACATCTGGAGGAACTTTGCTAGTGTATCGACTAGAAGGTACATTATAGGCAAGGGGCGGCCCAGTCTTTCCTGCGACCAGTCTGGTCGATGGTTCCGCATACAACATAATGTTACAATAAAGATCTTTGTAAATCCCAAAATTAACTCACACAATCTCCTGAGTATCCGATTATTCAGGGGAGAATATCTGTAACAATATCGTGTAATCCCCCTTGAGCCTATAAATAGAAAAAGATAGCTCAAGGAAGAGACTTTTGGTTTTTGGAATTATTTGAGACTAGAGTAATTCTACCCGAAATATTGTATTGTTCTTCAGAGGTTAGTGAAACTCATTGAACCCTTGTTCTTTGATCACTCCTTTGATTCTCATATCAATAACAATCTAAGTGGATGTAGGTCATTACCAGATCCTGGGGCCGAACCACTATAAAATATTGTGTTCGTATTACTTTTGTCATTCGATTCTTTTCGACGCATTTATTCACATCAAGCATATTCTAACTCCGTGTCAGTTGACCGAAATCTGGGTCAACATTCTGGTGCTTTCATTGAGAGCTTGATTTGTTACCGTTGAAAAAATCAATGGCGAAAACTGCAAGGAAAACTGGACAGGCGGCCGCCGCTGCACCGTCAAATCCTCCTCCCCCTCCCCCTCCTGCAAGCGTAGCTGAGGATGAGCCACATTTGGACTTTGAGGAGGAAGAAATGGATGACGCGACGCTAAAAAGTACTCTGGGGACGTTACATGAAGAGCTGGCCAATCTGAGAGCCAGCCAAGAAAGTGCTGCCGAAATCATGGCGCGGCAGCAGCAGGAGATTGAACGGCAGCGCGCGGAGTTAAGCGAAAGGCAGGCGGAGATGGACCGCCGCCAGAGCGAAGCCATGGCAGCCCTCGAGGCAGCCTTACAATTGGCTAGGAATCAGGCGGCACCTGCCTCGCAACCCGAACATCCTACAAATGGGCCACCCCAAAGGGGTCCTAATCCTAGCCCACCAATCCAGCCCTCGAGTCCACAAAGGCCCGAGCAGCCTCAGGTGCCCCATGACGATGTCCCACTGGACCCTGAGGCACAGCCTCCATCCCAGACTGGTCGCGGCAATCCCCCGCAACAGAGGCAGAATAGGGCTGAGCATCAGCCTCGCAGTCCCAGACGCCATAGGGGTGATGAGCCAAACCTACCGAACAGAGGTCAGTATCCTCCTGGTAACAGGAGGAACTCAGAGTTAGGCTCTGCGGTCCGGGGTCCCCCACGGCATGATAACGCACGGGGACACAACGACCAACATAGGCCACCCTGTAACGCTCGGGACGTTTTAGCCAGGGATGGAAACCGAGGGAACAGTCGATCCCACCATAGCCAATCGAGGTTCAGAGATGGCCATGGGTATAATGAGGCCGACTCAGGCAAGGGAAATGCTGGTCGGAGGAACGAAGAAAAAGGTAGAGGCGGGAGCCAGGTACCTCAAGATGACCAACCCAATAGACGGGATGCTGGGGGGCAGCCCAGGAAAAATAATGTCTTCAACCGGCTCGGGGGTAGCGAGCAGCGATGAAGAGACGAGGATTTGCGAGACGTACTCAACGATCGCCGCGAGCGGCATGGCAAGAACGTCCCCCCAGCAACAGAGGCCACAGCGATTCCTGTCGCTGTACAGGCCCAGATAGATGCCCTCAACCAGGCGGTGCAACAGCTGGTCGGGGGAAGGACCTCTTATATCGACCACGATAGGAGGAAAGGCACTCCTTTCGTCCAGAGGATAGCTATGGCAGAAACTCCAAGCAAGTTCAAAATGCCTACGCTTCCAAACTTTGACGGGTACGGAGACCCAGTATCTCATGTCAATAAGTTTGAGATACAAATGGACATTCAGAAAGTGTCCGAAGATGCTCGGTGCAGGATCTTCCCTGCAAAACTTTCTGAGGCCGCGCATGAATGGTTTTTTAAGTTCCCTCCTGCAAGCATAGTTTCCTGGGAGATGTTCGTAAGGGAGTTCTACAGACAGTTCTATGTGGGTCGTGTGTACCCGACTGAAGCAAACCAGCTGGTTGAAATTCGCCAGCAGGATGGAGAGTCGCTGAAGGATTACATCCATCGTTTTATGCGCACAGCAGCTGGAGAAAAAACAGTGGGGGACGAAGGCAAAATGATGGCCATAACCGCAGGAGTTAAGCGTCGCTCCCCCCTCTGGAAGAGCCTCCGCAAGGATGGAGTTAGAACTACCCAGGAATTCTTGGACCGGGCTGATCGTTACATCAAGCTCGAAGAAGCCATCGCCGACGATGGATAGCCCTCAGGCAAGGATAAGAAAGCAGCTGAGCTCGCCAAAGCCGCCAATGGGTCCAAGCCTAACGGCAAAGGCAAAGGCAGCGAGAACGGCAGCGGCAATGGCAAGAATGGTGGAAAACGGCCGCACAATGAGCCTTCCACCTCCGACAATAAACAAGCTAAGGGTAACCGTTATGAACCTTAGTTCACTAACTACACTGCCCTCGTTGAGTCTCGGGGAGAGGTTTATCAGGCCATAAGTTCTAGTGTGCCTTATAAAAAACCTGGCCCCATTTGAAAGGATATTTCGAAGAGGGACACCACCAAGTTCTGTCGTTATCATAACGACTACGGACATGACACCAACGAATGCAACCAGATGAAAGACGAAATAGAGTTCCTTATTAGACAAGGACACTTGAGAAGATACGTACGGGCCTCGAGGAATTCCCAACGAGAAGCTCCGGGTAGCAACGAGCAGGCGCCCACGCGCCAACGCTCGCCACCCTTACAGCCTGCCCCCGTGACTGGCACATTATTGACCATTTGTGGAGGCCCGCACCTCGCGGGAAATAGCGGAAAGGCCAGGGAATGATATGCTCGTACCCTGCGCCACGACCAGGACATCGAGATGATGACTGTGGAGGACCGCGCGCCAAAAAAGGCTCGATCAGAGGAAGGCGAAATAACCTTCTCCGATAACGATGCCCAACACGTCTGGTTCCCACATTCCGATCCGCTAGTCGTGGATATCCAGATGGCTAACATGATAGTCAAAAGAGTGTTCGATGAATATCCTGTATAAGTCTTCGCTGGAACACATGAAGTTGTCCATTAAGGACTTGGAGCCTTGCAACCAAACGATATACGGCTTCTCTGGAGAAGGACTCGCCCCCGCCGGATTGATCAGACTACCAGTGACGACAGGTACATCGCCTGCTACCAGGACATTACTCGCTACCTTTGTGGTAGTCGATTGTCCTTCGGCGTACAATGCCGTCATTGGAAGGCCTGTACGTTGATCTATGGGCCGTCATCTCTATGTGGCACTTAGCCATGAAGTTCCCAACGGACGGAGGGATAGGACGTGTGTTGGGGAACCAGAGGGAAGCCAGGGAGTGCTATAACGCTTCGATCACGAAGGCGAGAAAGGGAACGCCAAAGAGCACTACCTCAGATAGGTTGCAGATGGCGGTTGATACACAAGCCCAATCTGGTGATGAAGTCACCAAATAGGGTGTTGCCCAAAGCGAGGATAGAGACTTAGATCCTCGCTTTGGGGATTTTGAAGAGAACGTTGGACCCGTCGAGGACCTGGAAGAGGTCCAACTCGACGAAAAATACACGACCAGAGTCGTAAAGGTCGGGAAAAACCTAGAATCAACCATGAAACACGCACTGGTGGAATTTTTGCGGAAGAGCCAGGAGGTTTTTGCCTGGTCGCACAAAGACATGGCTGGGATAGACCCTGCAGTTATCAGCCATGTCCTGAATATAGACAAGACTTTTCCACCCGTGCAACAAAAAAGAAGGCTGCTCGATAAGGATAGATCGAGAGCCTTAAAAGAAGAAGTTGAAAGACTAAAGGAGAATGGGTTCATCAGGGTGGCATTTTATCCATCGTGGGTCTCCAATCCAGTGCTGGTTCCCAAGCCTAATGGAAAATGGCGAACCTGCGTGGATTTTACAGACCTCAATAAAGCCTGCCCAAAGGACTGCTTCCCACTCCCAAGAATCGACCAGCTGGTCGATGCAACTGCATGACACGAGATCCTCTCGTTCATGGATGCATATTCGGGCTACAACCAGATTAGCATGTATCCCCCTAACGAGGATCACACCAGCTTTCGGACCGATACGGGCTTATACTGTTATAAAGTAATGCCCTTCGGACTGAAAAACGCAGGTGCGACTTACCAACGGCTAGTCAACCACATGTTTAAGGAGCTGATCGGAGTAAACATGGAGGTATACGTGGATGACATGATGGTAAAGTCTAAGAAGGCAGAAGGACATGTAAAGGATTTACAAGAGTGCTTTGATGTATTGAACAAATACCAGATGAAGTTAAATCCCCTCAAATGTTCCTTCGGAGTTGGATCAGGGAAGTTTTTGGGATTCATTGTAAATTCAAGAGGAATCGAGGCCAACCCCGACAAGATAAAAGCCCTGATCGACATAAAATCGCCAGAAAGAATCAAAGATGTACAAAGTTTAACCGGGAGAATAGCAGCCCTAAGTAGATTTATTTCGAAGTCAACAGACAAGTGCGTCCCTTTCTTCAATCTACTTAGGGGAAAGAAGAAGTTTGAATGGACAGGAGACTGCGAACAGGCTTTTCAGGCCTTGAAAGCTCATATGGCACAACCTCCCATCTTATCAAAGCCAATCGAGGGAGAAACTTTGTTTATTTACCTGGCAATTACTGAAGTTGTTGCTAGCGCGGTACTAGTGCGAGAGGGAGAAGGCGTACAAAAAGCAGTTTACTATGTTAGCAAGAGACTGATCGGGGTAGAATTGAGATATCCACCAATCGAAAGGTTAGCATATTGCTTAATCCTGACCTCAAGGAAGCTGCGCCCTTACTTCCAAGCCCATCCTATCACAGTTTTGACTGACCAGCCCCTTCGGCAAGTCCTCCAAAAACTAGAGGCGGCTGGGCGATTATTAAAATGGGCAGTCGAGCTAGGGCAGTTCGATATAACTTATTCACCACGAGCAGCAGTAAAAGGACAAGTCTTGGATGATCTTATTGCAGAGTTCACCGAAATCCCAGACAGCGAACAGTGCGAACAACCTAAAGCACCTGAGCCCCAAGAGAAAGCTCCATCAAGGAAGCTATTCACGGATGGGTCGTCCAACGAATCCCACGCAGGAGCGGGAGTGATATTGATAACGCCGGAAGGGCATTGATTTCACTGCGCCATTAGGTTCGACTTCACCGCGTCGAATAATGAAGCCGAATACAAAGCACTCCTCGCTAGATTGAGAATGGCGAAAGACATGAGTATAAAGATGCTTGATATTTATAGTGACTCACAGTTGGTGGTGAATCAAGTTCTTGGAGAATATCAAGCGCGAGGCTTAAAGATGGTGGTCTACTTGGATAAAACAAAAGATCTGCTAGCCCAGTTTACGAAGTACACCCTCCAGCAAATACCGCGGGATCAGAATTCAAACGCAGACGCCTTGGCCAAACTCGCGAGCGCGAAAGATGCTGACACGTTGAATATTGTGCCAGTAGAAAGACTGAGTGAGCCAAGCATACAAGCGGTCGAAACTGGTATGGAAATTCGAATGGAGGAAACATGGATGACACCTTATTTGGAGTATCTGACAAACGGTGCGCTACCAACAGATAGAAACAAAGCCAGAACTCTACAAAGGCAAGCCGCTAGATACATACTGGTCGATGGTGTTATGTACCGAAGAGGATATTCAATGCCACTACTCAGATGCGTTACACCAGAAAAAGCTAAAGAACTCATGAAAGAGGTGCATGAAGGCTCCTGCGGGGATCACGCTGGGGGGCAGAGTTTGGCAAAGAAGATTCTAAGGCAAGGCTACTTCTGGCCAACTATGAATGAGGATTCGATGGAGTTTGTACGAAGATGCGATAAATGTCAAAGGTTCTCCAAGATTCCACGAGCAGCTCCAAACGAATTGAAATAGATGCAAAGTCCATGGCCTTTTGCGGTATGGGGGATAGATTTGATTGGATCCCTGCACACAGGAAAATGTGGAGTGAAATACGCAGTTGTGGCAGTCGACTACTTCACCAAATGGGCCGAAGCTGAACTGCTCGCTACCATAATGACCAAGAAAGTTCTTGACTTTGTCATCAAGAACATTGTTTGCCGGTATGGCTTGCCCCGAAAGATCATTTCAGACAACGGAACCTAATTTGACAGCGATTTATTCACCGACTTCTGCGAAAGGCATGGAGTTATTAAAAGCTTTTCATCAGTTGCGCATCCCCAAGCAAACGGGCAGGTCGAGGCCGTGAATAAAACTCTTAAAGACACCCTGAAAAAGAGGCTTGAAGACGCCAAAGGAGCATGGCCAGAGCAGCTGCCTGAAGTCCTATGGTCGTATAGAACGTCTCACCGAACAGCGACAGGACATAGCCCATTTTCCTTAGCCTACGGATATGAGGCTATGTTGCCTATCGAATTAGATCCCCCCTCACACCGATGCCTAACATACGACCAGGACCAGAACAGCCAACTGATGATGGAGTCCCTAGACTCAATTGATGAGAAACGGGAGAAGGCCCAACTCCGAGTTGCTGCGTACCAGCAAAAAGTCGCCCGGTACTTTAACTCCAAAGTTAAAGAAAGAAAATTCAACGTCAGTGACTTGGTGTTGCGACGAGTTTTCTTAAACACCCGCGACCCCATTGCTGGAGTACTCGGACCTAATTGGGAAGGACCTTACCAGATTGAAGAAGTCCTTCATCCGGGCACCTACAAACTTGCACGCCTAAACAGAGATCTTTTTCAACGTTATTGGAATGGAGAACACCTGCGCAAGTATTATCAGTGAACAGTCCTTTTTAAAGGACTGGCTTGTATTAAATTTTACTTTTTACAAGTTTTGCAAAGAGGGTTAGCCACATTGTACGGCTAATCGCTCGTATATGTAAGATTCTATTTTAGAATCACTCGTAAAGACATGTTTAGTCCATTTTTAATACGAGATTATAAGGGAATGTGCGCAGCCAGTCATTCTTGCCAACCTTTGTAAATTTATATTTACAAGTATTTGTTCATTACGTGTGTTGTTTTGCTGTATTACAAGTATTACTTTTCCACCCGAGCAGAAATGTTCGAACAGGCATGGTCAAGGCAAGTGACCAAGGACCTAACGCTCCTCGATCACTTGGGGGGCATATAAGGCACATCGATAGCAAAGCGTACCATGAGGTATGTAAACACATGAACAAAATGAGTGAAAGCATGCTAAGGTACTTAGAGTATTTTTCAAAATTTATATTTTGTTAAATCAAGCCAAAGTACTATGCTAAGTTTGGTCATGCGGACAGATGTTATAGTAGATGAAAATATTATAACATTATAAAGCAATCTTTTACACCGCAAGCATCACTGCTTGGATGTAACTGTTCAAATAAAAGGAAAAGTTTGATGCCCATGCAGCAAATTCAAAAAAGATATTGTCTTTACATCACGACCCGTGGGTCGTGTAATCAAAAGAAAGAAAAAATACTAATAAAAGCTTAAGAGACATTGGGAGCAGGAGGGTCTTTATCAGCATTCTGATTGGTCGCATCCTCAACGACTCTTTCTTCCTCTGTGCCAGCGATGCTTGGGGAAGCAGGGATCCTTGCTCTTGCCTCCTCTTCAGCCAGTTGAGCAGTGCAGCGGGCCAGCTCAACATTTCTGACATCTTCTGAAAGATAACCGAAGTTGGCGTCCTGATTGTTTTTCTAGAAGTTGTAAAAACACCGGAGCGTCGCGTTCTTATACCTTTCCAGATCTTTGGCATTGGAAAGCTTCAGCTGCTCTACTTGGCTCTCAAGAGTAGTGATGGCCTCGTCCTTGGACTTGAGCTCCACGCCCAGTCTCTTACATTCACGATATTGGACTCGGCTGGCTTCCTGATACTCCTCTCTCTGCTTCCTCATAACTGCCTTCGAAGCTTCAGCCTCCGATAGCTTTGTCACCACAGCATCCCTCTGTTGGGTGACCGCCTCCAAATCCTTCGCATGCCTGGCCTCTGCAGCCGAAAGGTCCTCGGCTGCTTTCACCTGGTACCTCTCGATGGCCTTTGCCCGAGCTTGGTCGATGGTGGCTTGGGTGCGGGTACGGGCGACAGTTGCAGTCAGCAAAGCCTGTGGACAAAGGATAAAGTTAGAATATGTTGCAGAGAGTAAAAGACGGAAGCCAAAAAGAGAAGAAACACTTACGCTGGCCATATCATTTAGGGCCCTGTTCAGAATTTGGTCGACCCCCATAGTCTCTGCCTCAGCCATCACCTCCTTGCAACGGTCATACCTCACGTTGTGTGCAAGGCGGTCCTTGGCTGCTCGTAAGGCGCGGTTCGAGAGTTTGGCTCCAAGAGCTTCGTCTCTCTGAGTTTGTTCTTTGGCAGCTGCGGGCAGAGGATTCGTCGGGGCAGGCGGAGTTTCCTTCTCAGCAGGGGCCGAAGGCTGAGCAGCAGTTTGCCCAGTTGGCACGTCCTTGGAAGGATCTTCTGTTCGACCCTTCTTGGCAGGAGGTCCCTGGCTTGTTTCGCCATTGTGTCTCCTGGACGAATTCCGCCGGACCAGAGGAACTTCTACTTCCTCCTCAGCCTGGTATAAGTCAAAGACGTTGGGAGTGGCCATATCTGCATACAAGTAAAACACATGCAAATAATAAGATAAAGGCAAACAAAGACTCTCGATAAAACAGAAAAGAGGTCACAAAGTTTATACCCGAGCTACAACTACTGGTCGCTATACTATTGACTCTATTAGTCACACACTCCCCGTCAAACAAGTGACAGGGAATTGGCAAGCTATTTAAAAGAGAAATTACTGTACCGTTTTCATTGGAGGATTCCCCCAAGTCTACAATTGGCTCTTTTGCCTTTTGTTTCCCCTTGCCTTGGGGAGCAGAGGGCCTTTCTGCAAAAGGATCGCCCGTGGGTTCCCTGCTTGTAACCCCCGTTGGCCTCCTTCGTGGAGGGGACGCGGGAGGTTGCTGCTCGGGAACCTCCTCGGCAGCAGCATCAGCTACTACGGGTCCTCTTGTTTCATGGCGAGGAGCCAGGAGGCCAAACAGCCTCAGGTTTTCATCAGTAACCAGGGACTTGATGCTTTTTTCTGCATCTGTCATCCTGGCCAATGCATTGGACCTCAACACCATGTCTGGTGTTGGGGTTGGACGTAACCATGGGCCTGAAAGACAAAGTATATTTTAAGAAAGATGAAGGAAATTTCGCTGATTGAAAAGTATCGACCAGTAAAACAACACTTACCTCCTCGAGCGAAGGCCAGGTTGTTGCTGGTCATGTCCGGCGTATGGAAGTACTCCTTGCTGCACTGCCCCACGTTGGATATATGTGTGGTGTCAGTCAGGAAGGTCCGGTTGGTTTCCTGGTGAGAAAGATGGAAGAATCCCGTCCCATACTGTTGAGGGTTGGACTTGAGGTCGAAGAGATAATTGACCTCATGGGGGGGTAGGTTCTGGCCATTTTATAAGTTTGTACAGGATATAGAGTGCGGCCAACATTCTATATCCATTTGGAGTAATTTGGAAGGGGGCGACATCGAAATAATTGGCCACCCCCTGATAAAAAGGATGTAGAGGGAGGCTAGCCCCCGCCTCTATGTGATACCGAGACCAAGCACTGTATACACCTCCGGGGAGGTTAGCCCTTTGGTCTGCAGAAGGAATTTTGAGGTTGACCCCTGTGAGAGGATACTTCCTGAGATAGTTGGCAAGCATCCTGGGAGTCACCAGGCTGGTCGGGGAGAAATACCACTCGACATCAGGAAGATTCTGATGGCGAGGACGGGCTCTAGTTTGGACATTAGGGTCAGGAGCAGGATTTTCTCGACCACTGGTCGAAGGAACCCTAGCCTGTGAATCAGGCTGGGCAGGAAGGTTTGGACTATCGTCAGATTCAGGTCTTTTCTTGCCTAAGGATTTAGAGCGTGCCATTTGAGGAGGAGTAGGACAAGGTCTAGAGGAAGATCGTGAAAAAGGAATCTCGTGAATTCGGTCGGCCGGTTGTTCTTCGCCTTCGAGCAACTGGGCGAGAAGATCGTCGTCAATGGGCCGTCACCTCCCCACAAATCTGGCATCAAAGTCTGCAAACAGAAGAATGGTGAGGTGAGGATAGAGAATTTTTAAAGGCTTTTTAGAATGACGCTGATCGAGTATAAAAGTCAAGCTTTTATACAGCAGCATTCTAACAAAAAGCTAAATTTTTCCACACGAACAGTTTGAGAAACGGATCAAAAGGTGAAAGCAAAAAGTTTTTCAAAAAAGCTTTTTCAACTCCCCTTAGGGCGGGAAAAACCTATTTTTCGACTGGCCTAAAAATCAAATTTTTACTTCGATTTTACGTCCTAAAAGTATGATCCCAACTATTAAACTAACTCGTAATCTTTTTCCCCTACAAGACATTCTATTGACAAACATCTCAACCGAGAAGAAGATGAACTCAAACAGTCAACGTACAGAAGCATGCATTACGAAAATTTGAAGCATAAGGATTCAAAAACTTACCAGAAAGAAGATCGTGGAGATTGGTAAAGGGTCTTCGGAAATCGAGGAACTCTCTGGCCGAGTCTTGAAAGCGCAGAAGAGTGGACTCCAGGAGAAGATGGAAGCTCTGGTTTTAGGGTTTCTGGAATGAGTAATAGCGTTCGTAAAAAGAAAAAGAAAACTTCGGAGATGTAATATAAGTTTGTCTGTGGCATTAAAAAGGTGTAATCATCAGTTTCCCTTTTTCGAAGTATGGGGAAGCGAGATAGCCGTCGAATTATTACCGGGGAACCGAAAAGTCATGATTAGACAGGAGTAGGTTGCTTTTTCCAAGAACACACGAAGGGTTCTGACACGTATGGCGGGGTCACCGAAGGGTCATTCGCTCAAAAGTTTATTTATTGCTCGTAATAAATAAACTTGGGGGGCAAATGTTATCCAAAAAATTGGCATTGATGACGTGGCAAGTGGTCCCTGGAAACGTGGTTGACATCTGGAGGAACTTTGCTAGTGTATCGACCTGAAGGTACATTATAGGCAGGGGGCGGCCCAGTCTTTCCTGCGACCAGTCTGGTCGATGGTTCCGCATACAACATAATGTTACAATAAAGATCTTTGTAAATCCCGAAATTAACTCACACAATCTCCTGAGTATCCGATTATTCAGGGGAGAATATCTGTAACAATCTCGTGTAATCCCCCTTGAGCCTATAAATAGAAAAAGATAGCTCAAGGAAGGGACTTTTGATTTTTGGAATTATTTGAGACTAGAGTAATTCTACCCGAAGTATTGTATTGTTCTTCAGAGGTTAGTGAAACTCATTGAACCCTTGTTCTTTGATCACTCCTTTGATTCTCATATCAATAACAATCTAAGTGGACGTAGGTCATTACCAGATCCTGGGGCCGAACCACTATAAAATATTGTGTTTGTATTACTTTTGTCATTCGATTCTTTTCGACGCATTTATTCACATCAAGCATATTCTGACTCCGTGTCAGTTGACCAAAATCTGGGTCAACAGTTAGCAACTGAGCTCGGGTGTAACACCCTCCTAATCAAGGACCGTTACACTGTGTAGTTTAAATAGTGCTTAACTTTCTAAACGAGTCATTAGGGTTTAAATCGTTTAATTGAAACTAATCATAGGTTTAGATACTAAAAATTTCGGTCAAAAGTCAGCCATTTTGTTAAAAGAATTTAACTTTCATACATGGAATCCCATTGTAGTTTAAAACGGTTACAACTAAAAAACGAGTACAAAAGGCGACCTAGGCGGCAAAAATTAGGGTCCAACCCTACCTCCAACTAATAACCTCGGTCGTGGCGGACGAGCATGCCACATATGTACACTTCGCCCCTGAAGCTCTCGAACTCATGGCTAGTCCAATCTTTCATTTCCTTTACCTGCACCAATTAGCACCCGTGAGCCGAGGCTCAGCAAGAAAACATAATCATGCTTTTAAGTAGTACATTACCATAACATAGATTCATAATTAACACGCCTAGTAGTAATAATCCCACTCATGCATGAAATTGACCATGATGAGTGGCTATAGAGTCACACTAGGGCCTATAGTCCATCTTTAATACTACTGGCCTTAGGACTGGCCAGGAGGGTCTAAAGCTTAATATTTCGGAAAATCCTAGGAACATTCAAGCATATATCTTGCTTCTGGGTTGGCTTAACCCTATCGGCTAACATTTGGCATGTTAATGCCGCCCTCGACTCCTGAGTCGAGCCTTTAGACCCTCGGCTTATAAGCTGAGTCCATCAGCCTTTGACTGATAAGTCGAGTCCTTTAGAGTTTGACTGGTAAGACGAGTCTTTTAACTCTTGACTAATAAGTCGAGTTCTTTACCTTCAACTAATAAGTTGAGTCTTGGTTCTTTGACTGATAAGTTGAGTTCGTAACCTTCGACTGATAAGTCGGGTTTGTGATCTTCGACTGATAAGTCAAGTTTGTGGTTTTCGACTGATAAGTCGAGTTTGTGATTTTCGATTGATAAGTCGAGTTTGTTATTTTTGACAGATAAGTCGAGTCCTTTAACCTTCGACTAATAAGTCGAGTTTGTAGTCTTTGTCTGATAAGTCAAGTCTGTAATCCACGACTGATAAGTCGAGTCCTTTCAACCTTCAACTGAAAAGTCGAGTCTGTAGAACCTGTTATACCCTTGACCTATAAGCCAAGCCCTTCATCAGATATCAAAGATAAATCTTTAGCTTATAAGCTGAACTTCCCCAATCAGATATACAGATCAACAACGATAGGGTTACACAAGTGCGTGTTTCACTCCTTTTTATTCACATGGCATTCGAGCCAGTCAAGTGCTTAGTGCACTCCCAGTGTGGCCCAGCCATGGCGGCCCACGCTCAATGCATGCCCTCTAAGTCGATCCTTTAAGACCCTCGACTTATAAGCCGAGCTTCATAGAACCCCGACTTATAAGTCGAGCCTTGGAGACCCTAAACTTATAAGTCGAGTCTTGGAGACCCTCGACTTGTAAGTCGAGCCTTGGAGACCCTCGACTTATAAGTCAAGCCTTGGAGACCCTTGACTTATAAGTTGAGCCTTGGGAGACCCTCGACTTATAAGTCGAGCCCCTTAAACCATGTATGCCCTCGACTAGCAAGTCGATCTTTAATCAGATACAACAACAGATCCTCGGCTTATAAACCGAGCTTCCTTGCCATAACAAACAATCATATAATACATTTATCATACATACAGATACAATGCATTAAAATACATTAGAACAGATGTACACAGGCATAATCATAATCATGCGTATTTACAAGGCCAACGACTAAATCTAGGCTATGTTCAACATTCGAGCCAAGCCCAAATCATGTATATCACATACTGGGTGCAGTTTTCTTACCTCAAGTCCGAGTATAGCGTAAAAATAAGAAAGACCCTCGAGCACAATCCTAATTCCGAGCCCCTAGTGATAACCTAGTCACAACCATAATATAAAACCCTGTTAATAACGACCAAATGAAGGCTTCCGAACCTAATCCTAGCCTCTAGGATGTCGAATTCTACTAAACTAGGTAGTAGGGTTGATACCGAGCCCTCAGGGTTGAGTTCCCGCACACAAAAACCCTCTTGGGGCTCAAAACTCCTTAAGCGCTGCGACCACAAGTCCTTATGCCGCAGCCGGCCCAAGTTAGAGGCCCCAGCCTCCTTTTTCACTGAACACGCGCCGCGGCGCAGCCTAACAAGCACAGCGGTGCGCCCTCGCGTCAGAACCCTTCCTGCCCCTTGGGTTCAAGAGGGTCACGGCACCCCAAGAACAGGGCCACGGCCTGACCCTTCGAACCCAGAATTCTTGGGTTTTCCTTCAACCAAACCCAATCAAAATTACCCCAAATCAAACCTAAAACCTCAATTCAATTCCCATAACATATCTAACATCTTCCCAGCACAAAACCCCAGCTCAACACACTCAAACCTCCACCCAAAAATTCAAATTCAAAACCTTGAGCCACAAGCTCAATGTAACGCACTGGTTATCCCAGAACAGTTACCCAAGTCCTTTAGTTAAAAACGTGCTTCTAGTGTTATTAACAGGCTAAGGTGGAAAACCAATCAAAAGGAAGTGATATATTTTATTTGACGCATAAAACTGTTCATGGGCCCATAAAAACATTTACAAGTTATTTACAATTCAAAATGGTCATTACAGTTTCAAATTTACAACCCGTCGACCTAAGCGGCAAAAATAGGGTAAACCCCCTAGTTCCTCTGAGAATTCCTTGGCCGTGGTGGTCAAGCGGCCGCATATGTACACAGCACCACCTAAGCTCTCCACTCAAGGCTGGGTGAGCTTTTCTTTCCCTTACCTGCACCACATAGCACCCATGAGCCAAAGCCCAGCAAGAAAAACACAATATAGCATGAATATAATATCAACAATGATCATCATAATCATTCAGGAC
Source organism: Humulus lupulus (assembly GCF_963169125.1). Classification (NCBI taxonomy): domain Eukaryota; kingdom Viridiplantae; phylum Streptophyta; class Magnoliopsida; order Rosales; family Cannabaceae; genus Humulus; species Humulus lupulus. The sequence goes on from NC_084799.1 coordinate 160,838,324, forward strand.
TTTCAGTCCAAAACAGATGAGTGACAATTGGAAAAGTCACTAAAGTGGGTTCCGTTCCCATCAGCCATGTGACGATTGGGTCACTGGGGCTTTACAAATAAGTGATCCTTTCACTAGCTTATCAAGATAGGTGCTTGATGAATTGGTCACCAATATAACCTATCGATGACCATAGAGTCATAATAGTGGGATTCCGCTCCCTAGCCATGTGACAAGCACTCACCTAGGCCTTAGGCCCTGTCTTTGAGTAACTAGTCCTAAACTAGTCAAGCGCTTATAAGTTTCATCGACCTTAGGGTCGGTCTAGCATTAATGCTCCTAGTGTCATTCAACAAAGATATCGATAAGATCTAATCTTTTATCGGCCCTGCGTTCATAATGCTTATGTCGTTTCTGACTTTCAGGTCAGTAATACGCGACCAGTGCTGTCCCTGACTAATCAGTGCCATACACAAGTAAGCAAGCTTTGCTAAGCATTTAATATGAAATCAATGTCCACATTCTAACAATCCACATGCCTCAAAGACAATCATGCATGTCATATACACAGGGTGCAGTTTTCTTACCTCTTGTTCGAGCGAGAAATAGAACAAGAACGACTCCTGAGAACGATCAACGTTTTGATTACTTAGCGGTTACCTAATCATAACCAATTATAACCTTCATTAATGAAAATAAATAATGAAAGGGTCTTGACCTAACCCTGCTCTCGGGATCTTGAAACGTACCCACACGGTGAGTAGATTCGATCCAGGGCCTTAAGGATTGAAACCCCGAGCCAAAAACCCTTAGAAACACTCAAAACGGGATTTTGAAGGAACAGAGCAGCGCTACAGCGCTGCTCACTAGCGCCCCAGCGCTATTCTCAGAACCCCAAACTGCCCAACAGAGCACTGGGTAGCGCTATAGCACCCCCAGGTGGGCGCTGTAGCGCTACACCCAGCCAGATCCTCCCTTGAGACATCTTCCTTCGACTCCTTCAATTCCAACTCGATTCCAATGCTTCCAAACCTCATTTTTGGTGCCGAATGAACCCAAAAATCGTCTCCACATGCCCTAAGCATCACAACCACAAGAACCCTAGCCAAAAAATCCCAACAAAACAAATCATCCAACCTAGAAATCTCAACTGAAAACCAAAGCTAAAACAGAGCAAACCAGGAAATTTAATGGCTAGAAACTTACCTCAAGCTCAGATTATGATGATCTTCAATGGTGGAACACACTCCCAGGCTCTCAAGACTTACTTCCCAAGCTTGAATCCTCAAGTTAGGCTAAAAAATCTAAAGAGAAAATGAAGAAAAATAGGTACGGGAGAAAGCTCTTAAGATGCTCTGTTTTCTCTTCCTTCTATAGCCTTCAATGGATTAATACTATCCTAGGGGTGAAAAGACCAAAATACCCTTAGCTCAAATAAGGATTTCTAAAGGCTCCCAAGGGCAAAATTGACATTTTCCACCTATTTCGTTAATCATAATTAACGCTCTCCAATTCCCGCTATTCTCAATATTCTCAAACACCAATAATTCATATCCCGTTACCCTTTAATTTCCGGCTACCCTCTAATCATTAAAATCACCCCGAGACTCATCCCGAGCTTAAACCTGTTATGACTAAACCGCTAATTAATATTCCAAGATCGTCTCATGCCGAATAGCTTGGACAAATCCACATTATAATGTGATCTCAACAATAGATCGCCGACATGCATACAAATATACAATTACGCCCTCAGCGGGCCAAATTACCAAAACACCCTCGTAATGAAATGTGGACCCACATGCATGCATTTAACATCATATTATAACATAATTCACATAAACATGCATATAATCATTTAATGGCATAATTAAACAATTATGGCCCTCCCGGCCTACTAATCCAGCCATTAAACCGCATTAGGGATTTCGGGGCATTACACTCAAGAACACCAAAACTTAAACATAATTCAATTGAAATAGAGGATAAAACTTTACCTTAGCTGTGATCTAAGTCCCCCTAGTTGTAGCTAATCCAATTCTAGAGCTAAGCCTCCAATCTTCCAAGCTTTAGCCAATAATTCCTTAGTTTTCCTCAATTGACTCCCTTAGAGAAATGAGAGAGAGCGAGTCGATTGGTGTTGCTGAGTGTTGCACATTTTTGTGTTTATTTCCTTAAGGCTTAAGTCACTTTAGCTAATCCCGAGGCTCGGGGTTCCAAAAACGTCCTCGAGGGAAAAATGGTCAAAATCCTCGGTATTCCCACCTAATCTCACTAACTCCAAAAATATCATCAATTATTCATTCTCGTTACCCGATAACCCGATAACATGCTAGATACCAAGAATACCCTTTGACTCACCCCGAGTCGGGTATTAGGTCCCGTTGTGTCTAACAGAACACATATTTGCCCCTTGTATCTCAAAAGCCCAAATCAGACACTGTATAATCTCTGGATGCTCTAGACAAAACATCCTCTCTGATCTTGATCTGCTGTGGATCACTCAACTGACCCTCCTTGATTCTCTCCAACAGTGTAGACTGTAGCGTAATGTTGGCCAACTGGCCCACCAATAACTCTATACCAGCTCTGGTCATATCATCTGCTAACTCCCTGGCTATCAGCCTCATACCATAAATCTGTCCCGAACCCTTCCGGCTTAAAGAATCAACTACCACGTTGGCTTTTCCTGGATGATACAAAATCTCACAATCATAGTCTTTTACTAACTTCAGCCAACGTCCCTGTCTCATATTCAAATCTTTCTGGGTGAAGAAGTATTTCAGGCTCTTGTCGTCTGGATAGATCTCACACTTCTCTCCATAGAGATAATGCCTCCATATCTTTAAAGCAAAGACCACAATTGCCAACTCTATATCATGAGTGGGATATCTCTTTTCATACTCCTTCAACTGGCGAGAAACATAAGCAATTACCTTCTCTGACTGAATCAGAATACATCCCAAACCCTGGTGAGAAGCATCACAATAAATCATAAACTTCTCTTGATCTGTTGGAAGGTTCAGAATCGGAGCTGTAATCAATCTCTGCTTCAGTTCCTGGAAGTTGTTCTCACATTTATCTAACCACACAAATTTCTGGCTCTTGCGTGTCAGCTCAGTCAATGAAGTAGCAATCTTTGAGAACCCTTCCATGAAACGCCTATAATAACCTGCCAATCCAAGGAAAATTCTAACCTCAGAAGCATTCTTTGGCCTTGGCCAATCTTTGACCGCTTCAATCTTCGCTGGATCTACTTTAATCCCTTCCTTACTGACAATGTGCCCAAGAAAGGATACCTGAGATAACCAGAACTCACATTTCTTGAACTTTGCAAACAGTCTGTGTTCCCTCAGTCTCTGTAGAACCAACCTCATATGCTGTTCATGCTCTGACTCAGACTGAGAATATACCAGAATATCATCGATGAAGAAAATCACAAACTGGTCCAGATAATCCTTGAACACTCTGTGTGGTGGCAACCCTGGCAAATCTTCTGGAAACATATCCAGGAATTCACAAACAAGTCTGGTCTCTTCTGGCCTCACTGGCACGATGATGCGTGTCATATGGCGTACCAAATTTAATAAAGATTTTGATTACACTATCACCAATTAATTTAGTACAATGGCAAATAGAGGTCGAACCCAAGGGAACTATATTCAATTTATTATTCACAAAGTTTAACAAAGTTAAAAGGAAAAGGGGATTTTGAAATTTAAAACTAATAAGACGATTAACAAATAAGGATTTATAACGATTTTTAAAGAACAGTTAAGAATCATTCTCCACCTCAGACAGTCATGCATGAATATCAATAATGAATATTATTTCGATTCCCAATTAAACTATTAACCCTGCAGATAACGCTTAAGCAGTCAATTATCCCAATCTCCCTATCACAATCAATTACGGCTAAGCGCTCAATAATTAATTCTTTTTACCAAATAACAAACCTATTAAGCATACGATTAATTTAATTTAGTAAAAGCATTAACAACAGTGGAGATAGGTTAATCTAGGCAATAAATCAATGAAGCATTTAATTCATTTAACCTAGGTTCTATTCTTCATCACAATCAACAACACTTTTGACCACATCATTGATTGCAATTTATCACAAATACTTAGAACCCTAAACTATTAGGTGAATAGAAATTCTAAGATGATAATGAAATAATGTAAACCCTAATTAGTTGTACACCCTAACAAGGAATCACAAAATTCATACAATAAGCATAGAAAAATAGAATCAATTTAATATTAGGGAAATCAAGAAATAATATTCACATCTGAAATCAAACAATCATGTCTGGGTTTTGAATAACCCTTAACCTAAAAGAAACTAGCCAATCATCATGATGAAAAACAAAAATAAAACCAAAGAATAGTAGAGTTGACAGAAGAAGAAAACTGTTAAAATATTGAATGCGATCTTCCTTCTTCTCCTGCGCTCTCCTTCAGTTTCTCTCTCTAAAATCGTATATAAAAACTCCTCTTCGAATCTAACCCTAATCCCCTTTTATATCTCCCCTCAAAATTTAAACGCGTGCCGCGGCAAGGAACTTCGAAAAAACTTTGCTGGGCTGTCGTGTCGCGGCAGGGATTTTCCCTTGCCGTGGCAAGGAACTCTCTGGCTTGCCTCGTAGCGGCAAGGACTTTTCCTTGTAGCGGCAAGCACTCTGCTGACTTGTCTCATAGTGGCAAGGACTTTTCCTTGTAGCGGCGAGCTCTCTGCTTGATCACACTTTCATTCTTTTTCGATTTTTTTCTTCTTCTTTGACTTCACTCCACTAGTTAGAATCCTACAACATTATCATTTAACCAAAAAATCATCAAAAATATAGACATTATCCTCAAAAATGACGATTTAGTTTAAATGAAACAAATTAGCAAAACAATTCTAACCATCCCCAAACACACTACTTATGAACATAAAACCCTGATGAATACGAAGTAAACTTTATACAAAAATGTACTTATCACACGACCTGAGTGGTATCAACCACACTGGCAAAGAATCCAATACAACCTCCTTGCAATAGATCCCTAGCCTTCAATACAGGAATCATAGGTATGCGAGGTCCATGCATAGTACGAACAAACACAAAAGGATCCTTACCTTCAGGCTCAAAGGTGACCATCTTCCTTCTGTAATCAATTTTTGCCCCATACTTCGCCAACCAATCCATACCCAATATCATATAACCAACTCTATCAAATCCATTGACAACTCTCTGCCCTCCACTGTCACTAGCAAAGATTCGACCCATCTCCTGGATACCACTAACTCTCCAGTGGGTAACAAAGTTCCAAACCCCACAGCATAAAAATCACAGGGTCTACACAGTCTATCAATAATACTACTAGCAACAAAAGAATGTGTAGCACCAGAATCAATCAAAACATTATAAGGGGTTCTAGCACTAAGTAGCTGACTTGTAACTACTAAGGGAGAAGCCTCAGCTTCTACTTGTGTTAATGCGAACACTCGAGCTGGGGCCGAGTTGTCTGCTTTCCTGGGATCTTCCTTTCTGGCCTTAGAGAAATCCTTTTTAAAATGACCCACTGCTCCACATGAGAAGCAGGTCCTTGCCCTACATTCTCCCAAATGACGCCTCTTGCATCTAGGGCATTCAGGATAAGAATTCCAGGCTTCATTACCACCTGGACGACCCATTGAGATACCTTGGGGCCGCCTATCAGGACCTGGAACTAGGAAGGTGTCAGGAACCTTCCTTTTCTGCTCACTGGGGCCTATACCCTTACCAGAACCCAAAAATGGAGGACCTGTCCTCCTGAACTCCTTTATGGCTGAACTGTCTCGCCAGATCTTGTTCTCTGCACTCTCAGCTGTGAGTGCCTTCTCAACCACCTGTGCATAGGTACTAACCCCAGCCACAGTGGTAATACGTACATCACGGGTCTGGGCTGTAGCCCTTGAAGAAATCTTTCTCTTTTGGTCCCATCAGTGGGCACCAGTTCCATCGCAAATTTCGCCAAACAATCAAACTTTAAGGCATACTCAGTGACTGAAAAACTTCCCTGAAGTAGCCTAATGAATTCCTCAGCCTTTGCCAGCCTGATGGAATCATTGTAATATTTCTCGTTGAACAGAGTCTGAAACTCTTCCCAACTCAGGGCATTAACATTTCTGGTCTGGGTAATAACCTCCCACCAAATTCGGGCATCCTCCCGAAACATATAAGTGGCACAAGCCACCCTCTCATTACCAGTCACCATCATGAAATCCAGGATGGTGGTAATCATACTCATCCACTGTTCTGCCTTGGCAGGATCTGCACTGCCCTAAGAAACTGGAGGTTGTTGCTTCATGAACCTTTCATAAAGAGGCTCCCATTTATTTCCAACCTCAGGCAGCTGCCCAGCTACTGGCACCGACACAGGAGGTGCCTCCAATACACCAGCCACTGCAGGTGCTTGCTGTTGTCTCAGGAGACGAAGCTCTTCTCCCTGTCTCAACACTGTAACCTGCAAATCATTAAATAACTGCTGCCAGTTTGCAGGAGCTGGCTGTGGAATCTGTCCTTGGTCATTCTCTTGAACTTGATTGTTATTATTCTGGCCTTGATCACCCTGGCCAGCTGACATATTTGTCTGCCCTGGATTCATTCTTATCACTGATACCTTGCTGAAACAATAGTCAATACGGCCAGTCAAGTAGTGTTATCCCAAAATTTTTAAAAAGGATGATGTGGCAATAAAATTGACACGTGGCATGAATTAGTTGGGTGATCTGGCTTAGCAGTAGCCCAATACATCAGTTAAGGATTTGGACTGCTTGAGAGATGCCGTAATCAAGTCAAATACACCCGAGAAGAATATTTGGGCTAAGGTGTGCTTGACTCAGACCCCAGTTTGAAGAGCCCAAGTGTTTGTTTCAAACCCAAGTCCAAGGAGCTTAAAGGAGGGGTTTGGATTTTGGCTTGAGGGAAAAAGCAACAGGTCCGATCGGACCTTAGCTTGAGGAGCCTCTTGAATATTTGGCTCGAGTGTGTCCGAGGTAAGCCTCTCAAGGTTTCCTAAGTGTTGGCTCGAACGTGTCCAAAGTAAGTAGCTAAGGAGAAGGAGTCCCATGCAAGCCAAGAATTGGGACTTAGATTTTGACAAGGAGAGCCTACACAATGTCCGATCGGACATAGTTGGGAGATGCTAAAGGAGAGTGCCTCAGACTTGTCCAAGGTGAGATGCCAAGGAGGATGGCTCGGACCACCTTGGTCCGAGGAGAAGGCAAGAGGGGGATGGCTCGGACCACCTTGGTCCAAGGAGAAGGCAAGAGGAGGATGCCTCAGACCACCTTGGTTCGAGGAGAAGGCCACAAGGTCCGGTCGGACCTTGATTGGAGGAGGTAGGCTCGGACCTACCCGAGGTGAAAGGCCAAGGGGGTTAGCTCGGACCACCTTGGTCCTGGGAGAGCCAAGCACGCATGACTTTGGTCCGAGGAGAGCCATGCATACATCACTTTGAACCAAGGAAAGCTTGAAGGAGTAACCAACATGCATGTGAGACTACGTAAAAATCCCCGGAACGACTTCAGCAAGAATTGGTCTAGGCACCCGGGAATCTCTCATTCCTCACTCAAATTGAGGAATCAGTTGTATTTTAAATATTTCTTGTAATATAAATATAAGATTAATAATAAAATATCCCTATCGAAAGGGGATATCAGTTGAGGATCCCAGGCCTATAAATAGAGGGTTGGGAGGATCGTAAGAGGACTTTTGGCAAATTGAGAGTTAATCTGTGTTCTAGAGAGAGAAAGTGTGTTTTTCTTGAGAGAACCCCTTTTTTGTATTCTGGAATATTTACACTAAGAAACTCAGTTGACACTGGTTCATCTGATCTTGAGTGTGAATACAGTAATAAAATCTCTAAGTGGATTAGGCTATTACCGACAATCGGGGCTGAACCACTATAAAATCTCGTGTTATTTACTTTTTGTTCATAAACTGTCTGTGTCGTTTTATTTCTCTTGAAGGCTATATCATTTTTGACATTCTCACGTCATTGGCTAAAAACACAGTCAACAGGTAGTAATAACTAAACCTCTTGTCGCCTTACGGTCAAAGAACAAACAGATAGTTATCATATTCCACAGTCATACAAATATACAAGTAGATACATGATTATAGCATTTAGCACTTAGCATGTATAACATAATAATTCACAATCAACAATACTAATAAGTATGTTCCGGCAATTTCAGTACTATTTAGCACACGGTTGCTGAAGATGTAATATTCGGGGCATAGGTTTAACATGGTGTCTCATGCATACAAGTAAAGCATTTATACTATATTTATGCAGTTATACATATAACAACATAAAAAGTTACCAAACCATTAGTCGAGCTTGACTTCAGTGATGTGTGTAATGCCCAGCCAGTCTACAGGAACCCTAACCTTGGCACACTCTGATACCAAGTTGTAACGCCCTGGTTACCCCAGAACAGTTACGGCGAAAGGTGAACCAGAAATTTAACTCGCTACCCGAGTCCTTTGGTTAAAAACGTGCTTCTAGTGTTATTAACAGGCTAAGGTGGAAAACCAATCAAAAGGAAACAATGTATTTTATTTAACGCATAAAACTGTTCATGGGCCCATAAAAACATTTACAAGTTATTTACAATTCAAAATGGTCATTACTGTTTCAAATTTACAACCCGCCGACCTAAGTGGCAAAAATAGGGTAAACCCCCTAGTTCCTCTGAGAACTCTTTGGCCGTGGTGGTCAAGCGGCCGCATATGTACACAGCACCACCTAAGCTCTCCACTCAAGGCTGGGTGAGCTTTTCTTTCCCTTACCTGCACCACATAGTACCCATGAGCCAAAGCCCAGCAAGAAAAACACAATATAGCATGAATATAATATCAACAATGATCATAATAATCATTCAGGACTTTCAGTCCAAAACAGATGAGTGACAATTGGAAAAGTCACTAAAGTGGGTTCCGTTCCCATCAGCCATGTGACGATAGGGTCACTGGGGCTTTACAAATAAGTGATCCTTTCACTAGTTTATCAAGATAGGTGCTCGATGAATTGGTCACCAATATAACCTATCGCATGACCATAGAGTCATAATTGTGGGATTCCGCTCCCTAGCCATGTGACAAGAAGTCACCTAGGCCTTAGGCCATGGCTCTGAGTAACTAGTCCTAGAGTAGTCAAGCGCTTATAAGTTTCATCGACCTTAGGGTCGGTCTAGCATTAATTCTCCTAGAGTCATTCAACGTTGATATCGATTAGATCTAATCTTTTATCGGCCCTGCGTTCATAATTCTTATGCTGTTTCTGACTTTCAGGTAAGTAATGCGCGACCAGTGCCGTCCCTGACTAATCAGTGCCATACACAAGTAAGCAAGCTTTGCTAAGCATTTAATATGCAATCAATGTCCACATTCTAACAATCCACATGCCTCAACGACAATCATGCATGTCATATACACATGGTGCACTTTTCTTACCTCTGGTTCGAGCGAGAAATAGAACAAGAATGACTCCTGAGAATGATCGACCTTTTGATTCCTTAGCGGTTACCTAATCATAACCAATTATAACCTCCATTAATGAAAATCAACAATGAAAGGGTCTTGACCTAACCCCACTCTCGGGACCTCAAAACGTACCCACACGGTGAGTAGATTCGATCCCGGGCTTTCAGGATTGAAACCCGGAGCCAAAAACCCTTAAAAACACTCAAAATGGGATTCTGAAGGAACAGACAGCGCTGCTCACTAGCGCCCCAGCGCTATTCTCAGAACCCCAAACTGCCCAACAGAGCACTGGGTAGCGCTATAGCACCCCCAGGTGGGCGCTGTAGCGCTACACCCAGCCAGATCCTCCCTTGAGACATCTTCCTTCGACTCCTTCAATTCCAACTCGATTCCAATGCTTCCAAACCTCATTTTTGGTGCCGAATGAACCCAAAAATCGTCTCCACATGCCCTAAGCATCACAACCACAAGAACCCTAGCCAAAAAATCCCAACAAAACAAATCATCCAACCTAGAAATCTCAACTGAAAACCAAAGCTAAAACAGAGCAAACCAGGAAATTTAATGGCTAGAAACTTACCTCAAGCTCAGATTATGATGCTCTTCAATGGTGGAACACACTCCCAAGCTCTCAAGACTTACTTCCCAAGCTTGAATTCTCAAGTTAGGCTAAAAAATCCAAAGAGAAAATGAAGAAAAACAGGTATGGGAGAAAGTTCTTAAGATGCTCTGTTTTCTCTTCCTTCTACTGCCTTCAATGGCTTAATACTATCCTAGGTGTGAAAAGACCAAAATACCCTTAGGTCAAATAAGGATTTCTAAAGGCTCCCAAGGGCAAAATTGACATTTTCCACCTATTTTGTTAATCATAATTAACGCTTTCCAATTCTCGCCATGCTCAATATTCTCAAACACCAATAATTCATATCCCGTTACCCCTTTAATTTCCAGCAACGCTCTAATCAGTAAAATCACCCCGAGACTCACCCTGAACCCCAAGCTTAAACTTGTTATGACTAAATCGCTAATTAATATTCCAAGATCGTCTCATGCCGAATAGCTTGGACAAATCCACATTATAATGTGGTCTCAGTAATAGATCATCGACATGCATACAAATATACAATTACGCCCTCAACGGGCCAAATTACCAAAACACCCCTGTAATGAAATGTGGACTCACATGCATGCATTTAACATCATATTATAACATAATTCACATAAACATGCATATAATCATTTAATGGCATAATTAAACAATTATGGCCCTCCCGACCTACTAATCCAGCCATTAAACCGCATTAGGGATTTTGGGGCATTACACTCAAGAACACCAAAACTCAAACATAATTCAATTGAAATAGAGGCTAAGAATTTACCTTAGCTGTGATCTAAGTCCCCCTAGTTGTAGCTAATCCAATTCTAGAGCTAAGCCTCTAATCTTCCAAGCTTTAGCCAATAATTCCTTAGTTTTCCTCAATTGACTCCCTTAGAGAAATGAGAGAGAGCGAGTCGATTGGTGTTGCTGAGTGTTGAGCATTTTTGTGTTTATTTCCTTAAGGCTTAAGTCACTTAAGCTAATCTCGAGGCTCAGGGTACCAAAAACGTCCCCAAGGGAAAAATGGTCAAAATCCTCAGTATTTCCACCTAATCTCACTAACTCCAAAAATATCATCAATTATTCATTCCCGTTACCCGATAACCCGATAACATGCTAGATACCAAGAATACCCTTTGACTCACCCCGAGTCGGGTATTAGGTCCCGTTGTGACTTTCCCACTAACCTGCTCCCGAGGATCGTCTCGTGTTGAGTAACCCAAATAAATCCACATAATAATGTGGTCTCACACATATATCACATATATGGCCATGTATACAATTATACCCATAACAGGCCAATTTACACAAATTTCCTTTCTAATAAGAAGCTGGCCCATAAGCATATTTAATACCCCTAAACATGCATTTCTGGTCTATTATAACTCACATAATCACATAATTACACATGAATATATCTCATATAAGCATATAATTCCATAGGTTGCCATCCCGGCCCCCTAATCAAGGCCCTAAGCCTGATTAGGTAATTTGGGGCGTTACAACTATCCCCTCCTTAAAGAAATTTCGTCCTCAAAATTTTATCTGAACAACTCAGGATACTAATCCCACATATCTGGTTCCAGTTCCCAGGTCGCTCCCTCGACCTTGTTGTTCATGTACAATACCTTAACCAAATATATAGTTTTGTTCCTTAGAACCTTCTCCTTTCTGTCTCATATCTAAACTGACAGTTCCTCATAGGAGAGATCTGCCTGAAGTCTTAGATTCTTATAACTCAACACATGAGTCTCATCTAATACGTGTTTCCTCAACATGGAAATATGACATACATTATATATAGCCGACAGTGTCGAAGGTAAGGCCAATATATAGGCCACCTGACTGGTCATCTCCAGGACTTCAAATGGTCTTCCAATATCTAAATAATCCTATTTGATTTACCATTAGTCTGAGGATGATAAGATAGATTAAACTTCAGTTGTGTACTCATTGCCTTCTATAACCTTCCCCAAAACTTGGAAGTAATGATAGGGTCCTTATTTGATAGGATAGACCTTAAAGTCCCATGAAAGTGTATTATCTCGCTCACATGGAGATCTGCATACTGGTCAGCTATGTTGTTCGTCCTTACTGTATAGTCCTTAGCTATTCCAATTAGGACATCCCCTCTAATCTTTTCCCATTTGGGGGTCACTCAACCTTTTCCTTTGATCCTCTTTAAAAGAGTAAACTAAAGCATAACGTTGGCCAACTAACCCACCAGTAACTCTATTCTAGCTCTGGTTGTAACGCCCTACTTCCTTAGAGCCGTTACTATGTGAATTTAAAATGTGCAATTTAACTCGCTAATTGAGGTTTTAAGACAAAAGTGTAGCTAAACCATAACATAAGTCACACAATTTGAAAATATTAAATCATCCATTCATTGAAAATTATAAAGCGTTTAACATTTGGATCCCAAAATACTATTTAGAAATATTTACAATTCTGAATATAATTAAAGTCGACTAAACGACAAAATTAGGTTTAATACAGACATCTCCCAAAAATATCCTTGGCCGTGGCAGCCAGGCAGGCCAAACATGTACGCGTCGCTTCACGCTCTTCGTACTCATGGTTGGTCGACTTTCCCCTTGCCCTTACCTGCACCATAGAGCACCCATGAGCCGAAGCCCAGCAAGAAAACTCCACACAAACAAATAACATATGCATACATCATTCAACCCATAACAAAACTGCCATTAGGCTAAACACATAACGGCCATGCCATCCCAGGCGCTTTACCAGGCCCTAGGTTCGCGGTCTATACAGTGAGGATATCCCAGGTATCCTATAGGGATCTCACCCTGGCAACTCGCACTCCATGTGCTTAACGCTGCGCTAGGCCCCTTGCTGTTATCGGCCTTCGCCGTTCCCGGCCCTCGCCGTTCTCGGCCTTCACCATTCCCGACTCTTGCCGTTCATTTGCATATATGCACACATAGCATAATTAAACTACTACTTACACACGTATAAACATAATCAATGGGGCTACGCCCTGCAACACAATCATATAGGTCCGTGCCCTACAACAATAACTATAGGGCCTACTTTAGGGCCTCACCCTGCTCTATGGGTACAACCATTTTCTTACCTGTGTCCCGAGCTTCTTGAGCACCGAAATCCCAAGCACAGTCCTCTAACTCGAGCCTCGCTGAAGACCTAGTCACAACACACAAGTAACACTCTCGTTACTAACCAATTCATAATTGTACCCCGGAACCAATCCCGTGCTCTCGGGACCTCCCGTTTCCCTACACAAGGTAGCGAAAGACTCCCCCGAGCGCCTTGAGCCAAAACCCTAAAAACACAAAAATCCACCTCCTGAAAAATGGCCTAGCACCGCGGCACAGCCCTATAGGGGCCGCGACACCCAGCAGAGCTCCTCTGTCCTGATTCAATCCAGTGCCGCGACATGGAAGAACAGGGCCGCGGCGCTCATACGCGAACCCAGAAAACTAGGTTTTTCCCAACATTTTTCCCGAGCCAAAACTCATCCAAATCACTACCAAAGTATATCCAAGTCCCAATTCGGCCTAAAACCTCACACAAACAGTATAGCAACTCATAAACACCAGAAACACACTCAAACACCCATCCAAACTCAAGATCACAAAGTGGTTTAAAACTCACAAAAACTTAAACTACACTTCACAAGGTTTAAACCACCCTCCATAAAACATTAAACCACACCAGCAAATAAACTTCAGAAATGCATCGAACTCTTACCTCAAGTAGAAATTCGACCCTGAGCTGCTTTCAAATCCAATTCCAAGCTCAAATCCCCAAGCTTAAGCTTGCCAAACCTCATCCCAATAATACACAGAGCAAAACAAAATTTAACTCACTAATTCAACACTTCTAGCAGAAATTCATCAAAGAATTGAATTAAAGACTTACCCTTGATTCTATCTAAGCCTCTGAACTCTTGAGTTTCTAACTTAAGGTCCTTCAAAAATCAAACACCTCAGAGAGGGAGAGAGAGCCGAATGGGTGAGAGAGAGAGAGAGCTGAGGGAATTTATTTTTTTCTTCCTTCCTTTCCTCTGTTTTCCTAAGTGGTTCTAGAGTCCCCAACTTCTAAATTGTATATACCCTCTTTCTAAATGACTGGATTGCCCCCCCCCCCCCCCCCCCCAAGTTAACATAAGTCTCAAATATCACCAAGTGCAGTTTAGTCATTTGACACATCCTGCTAAGTCCTCGAGTAACCTAAACTTCCCATTAATCCCGACCTACTCAAATCATTACCAAATTACTACCCGATACTTAATAAATCCCAAACTCACATTATCTACCCAAAATACCCCTAGGATCCTCCCGAGCTGGGTATTTGACCCCGTTGTGACTTTCCAGTTAAACCGCTCCCTAGGACCGTCTCAGATCGTGCTTCACAATTATATCACCACTCACACGTGGTATCAATCACAATATACACAAATATTGCATTTATGCCCTCAGCGGCTACAATTACAAATATGCCCCCAACAACCAAATGGGGCCCACATGCATATTTAATTCACCTAAACATGCATTTCTAATCACATACACATATTAACATAATAAACCACTTATTTCCCTCCAGGCATGCTAATCAAGGCCCTAAGCCTTATTAGAAAAATTTGGGATGCTACACTTGTCATATTCTTCAACTGACGTGATGCATAGGCAATCACATTTTTAGTTCTTGGAAGCTATCCTGACACTTATCTAACCATGCAAATTTCTGATTTTCGCGCGTCAGTTTTGTCAATGAAGTAACTATCCTTGAGAATCCTTCCACCAAACACATGTAATATCCTGCCAGTCCAAGGAAACTCTCGATAGTATACTAAAATATCATCGATAAAGATGATCATAAATCGATTAATTCCTTGAACACTCTATTCATCAAATCCATAAGTGTTGTCGGGACATTAGTAAATCCAAGTGACATAATTAAGAACTGATAATACTCATATCTGGTATAAAAAGCAGCCATATGCATAATCCTTCTCCCTGATCCTCAACTGGTGATAACCAGATCGAAGATCCACCTTGGAGAATACCATCTTACCTTGTAACTGAACCTTTAATTTCTGCAGTTATGTTGGAGCCCTTCAATACGGTGCCCCAGACACTAGTTCATCTCTGATATTGATTCAATAACATACTCTATCTCCCTGTGTAGAGGTAACCCTAGCAAATCCTCTAGAGATACATCCAAAAACCCACCCACTAATCTAGTTTGTCATGGTCCCACTGGCACGACCTGAGTGATATCCATCACACTAGCTAGGACACTTATGCACCTTCTTTGCAATTGGTCTCTAGCTCTAAGTACATATATCATATGTATGAGGTCCATGCACAGTGCCAAAAAATACAAAGGGCTCCTCACCCTTAGGCTAAAAGGTTACCATCTTCTTCTTGCAACTTATCGTTGCCCCAAACTTGGCTAACAAACCTATACCCAAGGTCATATCAAAGTCGGTCATAACCAACTCTATCAAGTTAACTGTCAATTCTCTACCATCCACTGCCACTAGTAATGACCTAACCCATCTCCTGAAAACCACTAACTTCACAGTAGGCAACAAGGTTCCAAACTCACTGCATAATATCCCCAATATGGCACTTCCTGCACCGAGTACACTCTGGAAAATACCTTCCAGGTCTCACTGCCACCTTGGCGGCCTATCAATACGCCATGTGGCCTCCTATCTGGCCATGGAGCTGAAAATGTATTCGGAGTCCTCCTCTTTTGGTCACTACGACCTTTGCCCTTACAAAAGCTTGCAAATAGAGGTCCCGACCTCTTAAAATCCTTTCTGGCCGTACTCTCGCGCCAGATCTCATTCTCTGCGCTCTCAGCTGTGAGCGCCTTCTCAACAACCTGTGCATCGATAGTTACTCCTGGTACAATAGTGATACGAACATCCCAGACTATCATTGAATGTAGCCCTTAGAGAAACCCGATAACGTGTTAGATACCCAGAATACCCCTTGACTCACCACGAGTCGGGTATTAGGTCCTGTTGTGACTTTCCCGCTAACCTGCTCCCTAGGATCGTCTATTGTTGAGTAACCCAAATAAATCTACATAATAATGTGGTCTCACACATATATCACATATATGCCCATGTATACAATTATACCCATAAAAGGCCAACTCAGGACAATTGCCCTTCTAATGAGAAGCGAGCCCATAAGCATATTTAATACCCCTAAACATGCATTTATGGTCATATCATCATATAACTCACATAATCACATAATTACACACGAAAATATCTCATATAAGTATATAATTCCATAGGTTGTCATCCCGGCTGCCTAATCAAGGCCCTAAGCCTTATTATGTAATTTGGGGCGTTACATCGGGGATTCGGCTGAGGGATTCGTTTCCTGAGAGGTAAAATTTCTAAAGTTGAAGTTTTTGGATTATATTTGACATCCTTGATCAATTATGGTTATTTGAGGTTTCTAGGGGATTATGGGTGGTGTTGTGTGTTTAAGTTTTTAGAGGTGCTGTTATGGTCAAAAACTGCTGGGATTATGTTTTGGGATCATTCCTTTGAGTTTTGGGTCGGTTCGCGATTTTTAGAATCACTTAATTTTTGGGTTCGCGAGCTTGCGCCGCGATGCCGTTCTTGAAGCCCCGCAACCCGCATGAACTCAGAGGTGCTGGGGATTCCTTTGAACCGCCTTGGCGCTGGGTAGGCTGCATCGCAGCGCATGTCCTGTAGTTTGCATAACACACAATCAGGTGCAGCATATACAAGCATGCCTAATCAATTAATTGTTGGATAAAACTTATACAAGATCTTTATTTATTTTCATGTATATATAATATTAAACAAATTAATACGAAATAGCCTAAAACATGTTTCTAAAATTGAATTCAAAGAGAAACAAAGAATAGAATACTTATAGTATACGTAGCGGAATGAAACAGTCCTTCCTTCAGTTTCTCTAACTCTTGTATCCTTTTTGTCGCATAGCATTATCAAGAAACTGAACCGATCTTCTATTTTCTTCACAATCTTCCAATGTATCCTTAGAACCACCTAGACAAGTGTGGGAAATTCTCAACACATGAGATAGATATAGAGAGAAGAAGAGAAAATAACAAACAAGGTTAGAAAATGACTTATGTTTAGAGAGAATCTAAAACTATCAGAAAACTAGTGATTAAACTTATCTGTCGTCTTAGAAATCTTCACTGATGACTTCTCTCTAAGCACTCCTTTTATAGACTCAATTAGGCCATTTAATTTAATTAAAAAATCAATAAAATAATACCCATTTTGAAGTCCTAGGTCAAAATTATCACGGGCATTAGGCCTGTGAAATTTCCCATTTGATTATAAGCCCATTGGACTTAAAATTGAGGCCTGTATCATTTTCTATCTATTTAATTAATTAAATAATTATTTAAATCCTTTATCAAATTAATTATTTATAATTTGAACCTTGATTTAAACTTATTTATTAATTTAGATACCAATTTATCTTAATTAATAAATCTGCCATAATTTCTCTTTTCTTCTCTAAATTACACAACTCTGTGAAACTATCCAAAATTGACCTGGTCAACTTTGATAATTCTAATTGATAGTTAAATCAATTAATTGAGACTATCTAGATCATTTTTCCAAGGTACAATGGGGGACCATGGGCCTATGAAATCAAGCTCCAATAAGTTATCATAAATCTAACAAATAAATTTACTAACTTATTAATTCCTCGTGACTCCACTATAGACTCAGAATTGCACTCTTGAATTTATAGAACGCTCTATAACAAATATAGATACGCTATTAATTATCCATTGTTACTACCATAATTTTCACTCAAGCCTCTATAGACGGTCTACAATGAGATAGGACGAAAATACCGTTTTACCCCTCATTGTATTTTATCCTTAAAACACTTAGTTCCTTGTAAATGATATTTCAGTAAACTAATTTAATTACTGAAATGAGTTCTCTATCATTTAACATCTTGAACCAAACTAAAAGGAAACTATCGTTTCACTTCTTCATCAGAAGTTATAGATGTTCATATCTATAATTAACACTCCCACTCAATTATACTACCGAGTTCCCAAGATGTAAGTATGGGCTAGTCCGTAGGGTAAGCTGGCAACGAACAAGTCAAAGAACTCAAATAATACAATCAGTTAGAATACTAACCACTCAGAATTGAGATTGAATTGACCTATGGTCAACTATATGATATGACTAGAATAGATAATAATTGTATGTTTACTTATCTTATCAACTGTCAATATCGGTCCTGTCCGATGTAACAAATACATCCTATCTTATCTACTTTGCTAATGTTCTGGAAAGAACATAACACTATAATGTGTAAGTAGATCATATCGTAGATTGGCAAGTCAGTGTAAATCCTGTGCACTGACTAATCTTAGGACAAACTTATTCTGAACATATAATCATATTTATATTCCACTGTGATTACGTCAGTATAAATAAGATTAGTTATATGCTCGGGATTTAATAGAAGTTTATATTAAACAAATAATCATGAAAATAAAACATGTGAGCAAAGTGATTAACCAAGTCAAAAAATGATTTCTATTATTTTATTGATAATAAAATGAGATGACAAAGAATTTGGGTTTTAATTAGGGCATAAAACCCCAACATTAATCACATGCATAATCATAGTCATATTCATTAACAGGGGCCCGAGCCCTAATTTCTACTAGGGTGCGATTTTCTTACCTCGAGTCTTGAGTAGATGGAGTATGGAGATCCCGAGCATGATCCTTACTCTCGAGCCCTAACGGTATAACCTAGTCATAACACAATAGCAGGTAATTAACAAGATCTAAACTATTTTAAAAGCTTCAATATTACTTACTAGCCTCTGAGACCTCGAATTCTACTTAGTCGGGTAGTAGAATCCTTCTCGAGCCTTTTTGTTTGAATTCCCAAGCATAAAAACCCCTTTTTTCCAAAACCTCCAATTTGAGCCCCAGTGCCCTACATAAGCACTGTGGCCCTCTACAAGTCAGCGAGCAAGTCCCATTAATTCCCTAGACACGCGCCACGATGCAACCCACTCAGTGCCGCGACGCTAAGGAGGTTCAGAGAACCACCCCTAGCCCCTGAGTTCATGCGGGTCGCGGCGCTCCAAGAAAAGTGTCGCAACGCGACCCCGTGAACCCAAATATTCTGGGGTTTTCCTGCGTTTTCCCCGAGCCAAAATCTCTTCAAACAAAACCCAAAGTTATACCAAAGTCCCAATTGAGTCTAGGACTCTCAATAACAACATAAGCATCATAAACACCCCAAAAACTAAACGAAATCCTTACCAAAACTCAAAAATCAAAACTAAAGTTTAAACCTCAATCAAACACCTAAACCATAACAGATTTCCCTCAAAACCAAAGCATAAATCTTACCTTAACTGAGATTACAACCTAAAGCTACCTCTTAATCCCAATCCTAGCTTCAACTCCTTAGATTCCTAGGCCAATTCTCCTAAAAAATTCAAAAGCTTCCCAACTACCCAAGAGAGAGAGATTAACGAGAGAGAGAATCAATGGGAGCTGTTGAGTGTTTGCTTGTTCCTAAGTTTTCCCAAAGCCTCTAGATGACTAAAGTAATCCAAGGCTAGGGAAAAGACCAAAATTCCCTTAGCCTTTACCTTGGTTCTCTAACGCCCCCAAGGGCAAAATCGTCTTTTTACCACCCTTTTCCCGCTAAACCTCAAATTCCACTTAAGATTCCCAATTAATCCCGACATACCCAAATAATCACCAAATAACTACCAATCACCCGATAAATCCAAACTACATACTAGATTACTAAAATACCCTTAGGCTTACTCCGAGCCGTGTATTTGACCCCGTTGTGACTTTACCATTAACTCGCTCACTAGGATCGCCTCGAGCCAAATATCGCAAATATATCCACATAATAATGTGGTCTCAATCACATAACACATATAATTACATTTATACCCTCAACCGGTCAAAATTACAAAAAAGCCATTATTAACAAAAATTGACCCACCTGCATATTTAATACACATAAACATGCATAAGTATTCATATCACCATATAATTCATATATGCAATATAATCACACACATACAATTAATTTCACATAATTCACATATAAATCCAATTATGCCCTTCCGACACACTAATCAAGGCTTATTAGCAAATTATTGACGTTACACATGAGGACCTGAGGTTTGTTTAAGTGGATGGATGCGAACCATGTTTCCAAAAGTTGTAACATAGGTTGATTATCACACCATGGTATTAGTATTATGAGATGGTGGACCTTGAGTTGACAGTAATGATGCTTGCGTTTCAGGTGTGGCGACAATATCTATGAGCTTAAGGTGTTTGGTTACCCATAGGGGTTTGGGTATGAGATAAAGATGTTGGTTAGAACTAGTGAAAGGTTGACAGTGAAGTCCTTTATTATCCGGAGAAAACTAACGTGGAGGCAGATGCCTTGAGTTGGAAAGGTCCGAACTAGGTATATGATTCAAAATTGACTACAACAAAGTTAGTTGAAGAAACGACTAGAATTGGCATAGAATTTGTGATTAGAAAATTGACAGGTGTAACTTTACAAATAGTGGGATACAGAAAGAGAATCCTATAGGAATGGTTAAGGACCTTACTGTCTTAACATGGATGGATTGAGATGTGGGGATCTGATATGTGTTCCGATGGATGCTAGCATAAAGATGGAAATTCTATATGAATTTTATACCATCTCATGCTCATTATATCCAGGAGTTATGAATGGATATTGATTAGTGCTAAAAAATATCATGTTACCAGTTTTATAGTTTTAAATAAATTAAGTTTTAATTAACATTTTCATGGATTTATTGCAATATAAATTATATTTGAAAATATTAATATTAATTTAATTTTTACTTAATTTTCAGGAAATAAAATGTATTTTGACACAAAGAAAAAGAAAGAAGAACAAAAGAATAGATAATTGAAGAAGGATTGAAAAAAATGACATTTTTGACAAGATCAAGCCAAAAAAATATGGTCCAAATCAAAGCCAAGCCCAAGCCATTTATGGAGTCCAACAAGCCACGATGCCATGTGGAACTCTCTTATTCATGGAGTCGAGCCGAGTTGACCACCTGATGCTGTCTGACTGAGCCACCTCTAGACTAATGAGACTATGACATGCTGTAGAGTCCCAGAACTTTACTTAGCTAGCTAGATAGTTAGTAGTAGTAGTATTAGTATTAGTTAGTATTAGTTAGTAGTATGTTAGTTATCGTGAATTTTGGTTCAAATCGGGACTTAGTTGGAAACTCATAGCAACAGTTATGAATTTTATAAGTTTAACCTATAATTTAAGAATATTAATTATAACATAAGGTTTGATTAATATAAGGTTTGATTAATATAGCTGATTATAGAGATGTCATTTATTATAATATAAGGTTTAGATAGAACTAATAAGATCATGACACTTGTCGTGTGCATGTTTATTAAGGATTTAAGTATTTTGATGAATAGTTTAATTAAAAAGAAAGATCTAGAAGCTCTAGAACCTTCCAGCAACTGTTAGGATCGTATTATGACTCAGTCAAAGTTGTTTTATCAATTAAAAATAAGCTGAAATAGTGCAAATACATGGTTGATATATCAACGTATGCCGATATATCGCAACTATATGGGTCGATATATTTCCTACGAAAGATACGAAAAACACGTCGACTTTGCATGAACGAAAACACGAGCTTGTGATATGCTGGTAGGGGCGATATATCCCCTACCCTAGGCGATATATCGGCTCCAGTGTCCTATTTTCAAACTTCGTAGAAACTGAGCTTGATTCATTCCTTAACTTCTTGACTTGCCTCTGAACGATTTTGACTGAGTCCTGGGCACCTATTGAACGATTATTTAAATATTTTTTTCAATTAATATTCATTATTTTATTCAAGCTAAAAGGAGATATTTTCACTCCTTGAACTCTATAAATAGGACCTAGTACCCAGCCATTTCTCTCATTCTTCAAGCTGTGTTCAGAGCCTTCAAGCTGCTAGGGTTACTATAGAGTGTACACTTGGGTTTGGGATAAAAGATCATCTTAAGCTTTATAAACACTTGGGAAGTGAGATATAGTGTGTTTTCAATATTGAGGTGTAGATCGGTTCTAGTACATCCAAAGGTATTCCAATTCTTAAGTTAATTTCTATATGGTTCTTTAGTTTTCTTTACTCAAATCCTAACTTGTTGTTTTCGATTCTTGGTTAGGCATTTAAGTTCTTTGAACTTAAGGTTTCTTTTCGGTAAGCTTCTTCTTGGTGTTTTAGTTCTCTTCTTTATCATCTTTTTTTAGAAATACTCACCATTCTTATTGGTGGTTTTAGGAGTGTTCCAAATCCCGTCCTTGTTCTCAAATATCCCGATGTTGGTAAGGAAAATATGATAGATTTTATGTGCTTATATGATATGATATGTTTATGTTATGTTATGTTATGTTATGATATGATATGTTTATGTTATGATATGTTTATTATATGATATGTATATGTATAGTATGTCCTATAGTCCTTGGGCATATGTCTTGTTCAGATAACAGGGCATATGATTTGTTTAGATAACAAGTCCCAAGAATATAATCCTTGGGCATATGATTTGTTCAGATAATGTAACGACCCAACTATCCTAGACCTTGGACCATTAATAACTACTATATTATTCATAAGAAAACGTACATGCGAAAACATCATAAATTTATTATATAAAGAAAAGGTTTGAATACATAAAAATGTGTTTAGGATATGGGATCCCATTGTTTTAAAAATAAAAACATAACATGATCTAAATAAATCAATTACAAAACTAAGTGCGGAAAAATACATAGAAAATATGATTTAATGACTTAAAGACTTCATCCTCTAATCGAACTCTCAGTCCATCGATTCCATCCAGCCTCAATATACATCCCCAAGCTGCCAAGAACCTTTCTCGCCGCCAAAGCTATTTTCCTGCACATATAAAAATAAAGGAATGAGCCTAATGCCCAGCAAGGAAAATCTAACAACATAAATCATATACATAAAATTCATATCATATGCTAAAAACATGTCATAAACATATACCATAAGCGTATCATAAACATATGTCATATATACTATAATGGCCATTATACCACTTGGGGCTTGTTAACTAATCAAGTCATATGCCCATTAGATTTGTGGGGCTTGCTAGCTAAGCAAGTCATATGTCCATAAATTTATTGGGGCTTGTTAGCTATACAAGTCATATGCCCAAGTATACATACTATAACATTTCATAACACATAAATCATAAGATAACATATAACATATAAAATCCTATCCTATTTTCCTTACCAATATACCGGGATATGAGAACAGAATTGAGACTTTGGAACACTCCTAAAAACCATCAAAGAAAGGTAAGTATACTAAAGAAAAAGGAATGAAATGAACTAACTATACCATCGAAAAGATACTTACCAAGAACAAATCTTACGTTCAAGATTTTAGATTGCCTAACCAAAATAGAGAATATGAGTTAGGATTTTCAGTAGAAAAACTATAAGAATAACACAGAAAGGAAATAGAAGAAGGAATACCTCAAATGCTTCTATAACCGAACTACACCTCAAATCGAAATATGCTATGAACCTTACTTCCCGAGTGTTTATTAAGCTTATAAGGATAAAGCTTATAACCCCAACCCAAGTGTTTATCACTCTAAAATAACCTAGCAGCTTGCAGACTGTGAACTTAGCTTGAAGAATGAATAAATGGCTGGGTACTAGGTCCTATTTATAGAGTTCAAGAATGAAAAGATCTTCATTTAATTTGAATAAAATAATGGCTTTTTAATTGAAAAATCTTTGAATAATCGTTCAGCAGAGGATGAAGACTCGGTCAGAAAGATGCTGGACTTATCAAGAGGTTAAAGAATAAATTAAGCTCGGTTTCAAAAACATTTAAAAATCTGGTACATGAGCTGATATATCGCCTGGGCTAATATGTCCGAGGCTCGTCGAGGTGGTCATGCGAAGATACGTGTTTTTCGTATCCCCGTATGGCGATATATCGCCCCCTAGTGTTGCGATATATCGACATACGCTGAAATATTATACACGTAATTACACTTTTTCAGCCTAATTTGAATTGAGTAAACAGTCTTGACTAAGTCCTCTAACGATTTCAAAGCTGCTGGCAGACCCTAGGATATTCAAATATTACTCTTATTAAATTTATTCCTCAAAATACTTAATTATTAATCAAACATACATATGACAAGTGTCATTTCCTTATTGGGTTTATCTAAACCTTATATTACAATAAATATCACCTTCATAATCAGTCATATTAATTAAACCTTAGGCTATAATTAAGATTCTTAAACTATAGGTTAAACTTATAAAATCTACAAGTGTTACTATGAGTATCCAACTAAATCCCGGTTTGAACCAAAATCCACAGTCATAAAAATACTACAACTATTACTATAACTACTACTATCTAACTATCTAAGTAAAGTTCTTAGACTCTACAGATAACAAGCCCCACAAATTTATATGACTTGTTTAGATAACAAGTACTACAAATTTATGGGCATATGATTTGCCTAGCTAGCAAGCCCCAAGAAGTATGATGGCCATTGTAATATATGCTTTATATTCATATGTTTTATAGTGTATGTTTATAATATAGTTATATGCTTATGATATATGATGTATGTTGTTAGTAGATTTTCCTTGCTGGGCATTAGGCTCACTCCTTTATTTTTAGTGTGATGCAGGAAAATAAGTATGGAAGGCGGAAGGATTCTTGGTAGCTTGGCTTGTGTGTTAAGGATGAAGGGATTCAATGGACTGCGTGAATGGTTCGAGGATGATGCTATTTTTAGTCTTTTAAAATTATGTTTATTTTGTAATTTCGCACTTAGTTTTTTTAACAATTGATTTTATGTTTTATTAAACAATGGGTACCCATACCATATTTTACATCTTATTTTGTAACTTGCACAATATTTATTTTGAAGTTGTTAATAAAGTTATGAATATTTCTTATGTGTCATCCTCAGCATAGCAACAACGACAACTACAACAGCCTCAGCCGCAACCACATCCTCAGCATAGCAACAATACTAGGCAGAAGAGACAGCATTCTGATAATAAGAAGGCCAATGGTGACAAAGGAGTACGAGCAAGTGATAGGTCGGGTTATGTAGAATACCCGCAGTGCTCCAAATGCCAAAAGAAACATCTTGGGGAATGTCATGCAAACACCAAGGGATGCTTCAACTGTGGTCAGGAAGATCACCAAAGGAGGCAATGTTCTCAGCTCAAGTAAGAGGAGAAAAAGGACAACAAGATGGTTCCTGCCAGAGTCTTTGCCTTAACCCAGGGAGAAGCTGACGCTAGCAGTAAAGTGGTCACAGGTCAGATTCATATCCTCAATAATGTATGTTCAAGTATTATTTGATTCGAGTATAGCATACTCGTATATCTCATTAGGAATGATAGAGAAATTAGACAAACCTTGTAGAACTAGGTTTGTAACAGAATTGCCTTCGGGTGAAATAATCCTATCATCACGGATAGTACTAGGCGTACCGATCAAATTGAGGACGTAGAACTAGAAGGAGACCTGATAGAATTAGATATCAAAGACTTCGATGTTGTTCTTGGAATGGATTGGCTAGCAAGACATGGTGCAACCATCGACTGCAAACGCAAGAAAGTGATGTTCGAGACTCGTGACGGTCAGAAACTATGCTTCATACGACAAGTTTCAGGACTACGCACACCGCTTATTTCATCTCTTAGCCAGCGTTATGGATGTGGTAAGGGTAACAACACTAAAGGTTGGAGAGGTCCACATTGTAAAGGAATTCCCAGAAGTATTTCCTGATGACTTACCAGGGTTACTGCCAACTCGGGAAATGGACTTCACAATCGAGAAAGTACCGGGCACTGAGCTTATCTCAAAGGCACCATACCTGATGGCTCCTACTGAACTCAAGGAGTTAAAGATGTAGCTACAAGAACTCCTAGACTTGGCTTTCATTAGACCGAGCCATTCGCCATGGGGAGCACCGATTCTATTTGTGAAGAAGAGGGATGGAAGCATGCAAATGTGCATAGATTACCGCGAGCTGAATAAGGTAACAATTAAGAATAAGTACCTGCTACTCCGAATTGACAACTTGTTTGATCAACTCCATGGAGCGACTGTGTTTTCAAAGATTAATCTACGGTCCAGGTATCACCAGCTCAAGGTACGGGAAGAGGATATTCCTAAGACAACTTTTAGAACTCATTATGGACATTACGAGTTTTTAGTTATGTCTTTTGATCTTACCAACGCTTCAGCCGCATTCATGGATTTAATGATTAGGGTCCTAAGGAATACTTGGACAAATTCGTCGTAGTGTTCATTGACGATATTTTGGTGTATTCAAAGGACGAAGTTGAGGACGAGGAACATTTAAGGATGACCTTGTTACGACTGAAGGAGCATCAACTTTACGCCAAGTTCAAGAAGTGCGGATTTTGGCTGTCGCAAGTAGCATTCCTCAGCCATATAGTATCCCAGGATGGAGTTGCTGTAGACCCAAGAAGATAGGGGTTGTGAAAGATTGGCCAAGACCTAATAATGCTTCAGAGGTAAGAAGTTTTCTGGGACTAGCAGGATATTATCAGAGGTTTGTAGAGGGTTTTCTAAGAAAGCCACTCCACTCACTAACCTGACCCAGAAACAATAGAGGTTCAACTGGACTGATAAGTGTGAAGAGATTTTCCAGTTGCCTAAGGATAAGCTAGGCTCAACACCAGTACTGTAATGCCCTGGATAGCCAGGACCGTTACACTGTGTACTTATAAAGGTGCATGACTTGCTAATCAAGTCAGTAATTTAAAAATGTGTCACTAAACATGTATGAGCTAGGGTTAAAAATGTTTTGGTCTCAAAAGTTTCACTTTATATAATTAAACAGTTTTATACATGGGATCCCAAAAAGAAATAGAGTTTAAAAGTTAGTATACAGAATTCCCAAAATACAGACAAACATTGGCCATACTAAGACAAAATAGACATTTCTGGTTCTTGCGTCCCTGCCTAAACCCCAACCGTGGCGGCTGAGTAGCTGGTCATGTACATTCGGCTCGCAGAGCTCTCCAAGTAAGGGCTGATCAAGCTTGCTTTTGCCTTTACCTGCACCACGTAGCACCCGTGAGCCAAGGCTCAGTAAGAAAACATAATGCGCAACATGAACATTAATAACAAATAGTCAATTCTTTAAGCATGATCAATCATCAAATAATACACATTAACCATTTAGCATATACTCAGAATCAAAGATGCAACTAAACACAGATAACATTCAAGTCTCATAATAATCAGGTCACATAATAGTCAGGGCCGACAACATAGGCCGTACCCTCTGTTTACCCCATTGACTCCGGCTCGCTTAAACCGAGCTCAGTGCATAATAAGCTGTCCTCGGCTACTACTGGCCAAGCCGCGAGCTGTGCGCTTGTGTAACCCTTGGCACTCTTAGGCCGTTGGTTCACTATTTACATGGCATAATACCATCCTTTCAAGTATACATATTAGGGAGCCCTTAGTCCCATTACAAATACACAACCAGGTGCAGTTTTCTTACCTTTAGTATTTACGTTCTCTGATTACAAGAGACGCTCCTCGAGCACGATCTCTTCCCGAGCCATAGCTTAATCGCCTAGTCACAACCAATGTAATGGATTCCATTAATATTCAAACAAAGGTTTCCGGATACAAAACTAGCTTCCGGGACATCGAATTCCACCAAGCACGGTGGCAAAATCGATCCTGAGCACCCTAGACTAAGTTCCCGTGCCTAAAATCCCCAAATGATCAAGTGTACACCTAAAGCAGAGCCAAGCCCCCTCCCAGAGAGCAGACACGCGCCACGACCCTGCCTTGGGTGCCGCGACGCTTCCTTTGGCCGAGCCTCCTGACTCCTTTGCATCCTAGGGTCGCAACGCCCTAGAACAGAGCCGCGGCCCTTCCCTTCGTGCCCAGAAAATTCACCATTTCTGACATCTAAACGTCACCAAAACCGTCCCAAAGCTCCTTAATTCAAAACCAATTGGTCACAAAACTTTTAACATGGCTCTAACAACATAATCCAACAGAAAACCTAGGTTAAAACTCATTAAAATCCCATTTTTAATTTATGAAACTTAAGAACACAAAAACCAGTAATGGAACACCAGTATTCAGTCATTAACTTATGGATTCAAGCTTACCTCCACAGCGGAATCACTTCTCTAAGCAAAATCCAAGCCAACTCCGAAGCTTTCCACCTTAATTCAACCTTGAGATTAAGAACCTAGGAATCCTTAGTTTTCAACCCATGAACCTTATAATCAATTAGTCAAAATGAAATTCAGTGCTTACCTTAGTTTATGGTTGAGTTCCCTGGCTGAAACTGAGCTATTTCCTCAAATCTCTATCCTCAAATCACTGAATTCCTAGCTGAATTCACCTTGGTTTTCACTAGTTTTCTTGAGAGAGAAGAGAGAGAAGAGGGCTGAACAATAAAGGGTCGGTCTATTTTTGTTCCACTAGCTTCTGTTTTGGCTAAGTCTAACTTTTAGCTAATTAAGTCAATCCCGAGGCTCAAGGTTCCGGAAACCTCCCCGAGGACAAAACGGTAAAATTCCCCAACATTCCCGCCTAGACTTCCTAACCTTAAATATATCTCCATATATTTATTTCCATAACCTGACAGTCTAAATAACTACCTGATACCTAAAATACCCCTCACTTATCCAAAGTCAAATATTAAGCCCCGTTGTGACTTTTCCTGCTATCTAGCTCCCTAGGATCGCCTCGAGTCGTTCTCTGCTAACCTGCCCACAGAATAATGTGGTTCTCACAAATACTATATATATCACATTTACATTCATATAATCATACGAGCATGTTTATCACATAGTTATGCATTTAGATCAATAAATTCATTCATAAGTCAATTATGCCCTCTCGGAATGCTAATCAAGGCCCCTAAGCCAAATTAGCGATTTTGGGTCGTTACAACTATCCCCTCCTACTGAGAATTTCGTCCCCGAAATTTACCTGAATAACTCGGGATGCTGACCCCACATCGCTGTCTCCAACTCCCAGGTCGCTTCCTCGACCTTGCTATTTCTCCACAACACTTTAACTAACAGAATTGTCTTATTCCGTAACACTTTGTCCTTCCGATCCAAAATATGAACTGGTCGCTCCTCATAGGACAAATCTGTCTGTAACTCTAAGTCCTCATACTTCAGCATGTGCGTTGTATTTGAAACATACTTTCGCAACATGGAGACATGGAATACATCATGAACTCCTGACGGCGATGGTGGCAAGGCCAACCTGTATGCCACTTGTCCAATCCTTTCTAAAATTTCGAAAGGTCCAACAAACCGAGGGCTCAGCTTGCCCTTTACTCCAAATCTCCTCACCCCTCTCAGTGGTGAAACTCGCAGGAACACGTGATCCCCAACCTGGAACTCCACGTCCCTACACTTAGGATCAGCGTAGCTTTTCTGTCTACTCTGCGAAGCAAGCATTCTGGCTCGAATCTTCTCAATAGCCTCGTTAGTCTTCTGAACCATATTTGGCCCCAAATACCTTCTCTCACCCATCTTATCCCAATGAATGGGTGATCTGCACTTCCTTCCATATAACATCTCATAAGGGGCCACCCTAATCGTAGACTGGTAACTGTTATTATACAAAAACTCAATCAATGGTAGATACTTACTCCAAGATCCCTCGAAATCAATCACACATGCCCTGAGCATGTCCTCTAACACCTGAATCGTCCTCTCAGACTGCCATCAGTCTAAGGATGAAAAGCTATGCTAAACTTCAGTTAGGTTCCCATAGCTCTCTGCAGAGCTCCCCAAAACATAGAGGTAAAGATAAGATCTCGATCAGACACAATAGACTTTGGAATCCCATGGAGATGAACTATCTCCCTCACATACAAGTTTGCATACTGTTCCACTGTATAGGTCGACTTCACTGGCAGAAAATGTGCTGACTTGGTGTATCTATCTACTATCACCCACACCGAATCACAAAGTCCCACTGTCCTGGGTAATCCTCCCACGAAATCCATCGTGATGTCCTCCCACTTCCATTCTGGGATACCCAAAGGCTGAAGCAATCCCGTTGGTCGCTGATGCTCAGCCTTTACCTACTGACATGTCAAATATCTAGACACATACTCTACCACATCCTTCTTCATCTCGGGCCACCAGTATAATGTCTGTAGATCCTGATACATCTTCGTGGTACCCGGATGAAGCGAGTATGGCGTAGTGTGAGACTCATCCAGTATCTCTCGTCTGATTTTCTCATCTGCTGGAACACAAATCCGCCCCTGATATCGAAGCATACCAGTCTCAGAGACAGAATAATCTTTAGCTGTCCCTGCTAAAACATGCTGCCTCGCTTCCTACAACTGCGCATCCATAAATTGTCCCTCCTTAATCCTCTCTAGCAGGGTCGACTGCAAGGTAATATTAGCTAACTGTCCTACCACCAGCTCTATCCTTGCTCTGGTCATTTCATCTGCTAACTCCCTCGATATCTGGGTGGAGCTATACAACTGCCCTGGACCCCTCCGGCTCAATGCATCTGCCACCACACTGGCTTTCCCTGGGTGGTAAAGGATATCACAATCATAATCCTTAACTAGCTCCAACCATCGCCTTTGTCTCATATTTAGATCATTTTGAGTGGAGAAATATTTCAAACTCTTGTGATCTGTGTATATCTCGCACTTCTCCCCATACAAATAATGCCACCAAACCTTCAGTGCGAATACCACTGCCGCCAGTTCCAAATCATGAGTAGGATACTGCTGCTCATACTCCTTCAGCTACCACGATGCATAGGCTATAACTTTTCATTCTGCATCAGCACGCAACCTAGACCCATCCTCGATGCATCACAGTAAACCACAAACTTTCCTTCCTCCGAAGGAAGACTCAGCACAGGTGAAGAAATAAGCCGTCGCTTCAACTCTTGGAAACTGTTCTCATACTTCTCTGACCAAAAAAACTTCTGATTCTTCCTTGTTAGCTCTGTCATCGGTGAAGAAATCTTTGAGAACCCCTCTACAAACCACCTGTAATAGCCTGCCAATCCAAGGAAACTCCGCACCTCCGAGGCATTCCTTGGCCTCAGCCAATCTCTTACTGCTTCTACCTTGGACGGATCTGCCTTAATCCCTTCTGCTCCAACAATATGCCCAAGAAAAGTCACCTCTGGCAACCAAAACTCACACTTCTTAAACTTGGCATATAACTGATGTTCCCTTAACCTCTGTAAAACCTGTCGAAGATGTTACTCATGCTCTGCCTCTGAACTAGAGTAAACCAAGATATCATCGATGAAGACAATGATGAACTAATCCAAGAAGTCCTTGAACACTCTGTTCATCAAATCCATAAAAGCTGTCGGGGCATTGGTCAAACCAAAAGACATGACCAAAAACTCGTAGTGCCTATACCGTGTCCGAAAGGCCGACTTCGGTATATCCTCATCTTTGATCCTCAGCTGGTGATAACCAGATCGAAGATCAATCTTTGAGAACACCGACTTTCCCTGCAGCTAATCGAACAAGTCATCAATCCTTGGTAGAGGGTACTTATTCTTGATAGTCAACTTGTTCAATTCTCTATAGTCTATACAAATTCTCAGAGTCTCGTCCTTCTTCTTAACAAATAACACTGGTGCGCCCCATGGTGAGTAACTAGGTCTGATGAAACCCAGATCCAGAAGCTCCTGCAACTGTATCTGTAATTCCTTCAACTCAGCTGGTGCCATTCTGTATGGTGTCCTTGATACTGGTTCTGTCCCCGGTGCTAACTCAATCTCAAACTGAATCTCCCTGCGTGGCGGCAACCCTGGTAGATCCTCAAGAAATACGTCCAAAAATTCACACACCAATTTGGTCTCTCCCGGCCCAGCTGGCATAACCCTAGTAGTATCCACTACACTAGCCATAAAACCTATACATCCACCCTGTAACAAGTCTCTGGCTCTCAACGCTGAAATCATGGGTACGCGGGGTCCACATACCGCACCCACAAAAACAAAAGGATCCTCGTCCTCAAGCTCAAAAGTCACCATTTTCTTCCTGCAGTCAATAGTAGCCCCATATCTGACCAACCAGTCCATCCCGAGAATTATGTCAAAATCCTCCATGTCTAACTCGATCAAATTCACTGAAAGTTCCCTACTATCAACCATCACTGACAGTGCTCTAATCCATCTCCTAGAAACTACCAGTTCCCCTGTAGGCAATAAAGTCCCAAACCCTGCAGTCCGATATTCACTAGGTCTACACAATCTATCAATCACCCTACTAGAAACAAAGGAATGTGTAGCACCAGAATCAATCAATACAGTAAAAGGAGAGCCAGCGCTAGAAAGCTAACCTGTCACTACCGAGGGACTAGCCTCAGCCTCTGCCTGCGTCAAAGTAAATACTCGAGCTGGAGTCAAGCTATCCACTTTCCCTGCTTGACCTTTCTTCACTGTTGGGAAATCCTTCCTGAGATGCCCCACTACTCCGCACACAAAACAAGCTTTGGCCCGACATTCGCCTAGATGGCGTCTTCTACACCTCGGGCACTCCGGATAGGTCCCCCATGCCTCACGGCCACCCTGACGGCCACCCTATCCACCCCGACCCCTCCTATCAGAACCAGCAATGGTCGTGTCAGTAGTTTTCCTCTTGAAGTCACTGGGGCCTCCACCCCTACCTATCCCTGAATAAGGAGGCACCACTTTGTGGCCCTCGCGCCTCACCACGCTTTCCCTCCAAATCTTGTTCTCTGCTTCCTCAGTGGTAAGAGCCTTCTCAACGACCTGGGCATAAGTTGTTCCTCCAGGTACCGTTGTGATTCTAACATCCCGGGCTATCATAGCATTAAGCCCCCTGATGAATCTATCTTGCCTAGCAGCATCTGTAGGCACAAGATCTGGTGCAAACTTTGCAAACCTGTCAAATTTTATGGCATATTCAGTAACAGTCGTATTGCCCTGCACCAAACCCACGAACTCATTAACTTTTGCTGCCCTGACAACAACATTGTAGTATTTTTTACTGAATAAGTCTCTGAAGCCTTCCCAACTCAAAGTAGTGACATCCCTAGTCTGTGAAGCTACTTCCCACAAGATAAGGGCATATCCTCTGTCAAAATATACGTGGCACAGGCCACTCTGTCATGCCCCTCTATCCTCATGAAATCAAGAATAGACGTAATCATAGTTAGCCACTGCTCAGCATTCAGTGGATCAGGTCGCCCTTCAAAGATTGGGGGTTGCTGCTTCCTGAACCGCTCATATAATGGCTCCCACCTGTTCCCAACCTCCCCAGACTAAATAGCTGGTACCACTGCAGGTGGTACAATAGGGGTAGCGCTCCCTGATGGAGCCTGCTGTCGCAGTAGGCAAATCTCTTCATCCTGGCTCTGTAATTGAGCCTGCATTTCTGCCATGAGCTGCTGCCAATTCTCAGGGACTGGCGGAGGAATCTGGCCCTGGTCATCACCCTCGGTCCGAGACCTAATGCCGACTAGTCGTGTAGATTTTCTTGGACGCATAGCTATCCAAGTCAATCTGCAATCAACAACTCGGCAGTCAGACCATGATGACAGGGTAAAATAAACCTTCTCCAAAATCCACCAATGGAACATAACCAATCTCAAACAATCAACATATAGGCATTTATCCACATGCACCGGCTACTAATAAGCATGCCCCCAATCTCTTCACACAATAGCTTTAAATCAAGAAATCATTTACATGCACGGCGATGTTAATAAACATGCCTCAATATTCTCACACAGCAATCAAGGGCCAGGCCCTATCAGTATCTCATGCTTCCTATTAATCCAATACACAACAACGTTTATAATTCATTTCAAGCATATAAGCATATAAACACATACATACACATTACCAAACCCTGAATTGAGCTTGTCTCTAACAGCGAATGTACATGTCCAGCCAGTCTTCAGGAACCCTTAAACCTAGGACGCTTGGATAGCAAGTTGTAATGCCCTGGATAGCTAGGACCGCTACACTGTGTACTTATAATGGTGCAGGACTTGCTAATCAAGTCATTAATTTAAAAACGTGTCACTAAACATGTATGAGCTAGGGTTAAAAAGGTTTTGGTCTCAAAAGTTTCACTTTATATAATTAAACAGTTTTATACATGCGATCCCAAAAAGAAATAGAGTTTAAAAGTTAGTTTACAGAATTCCCAAAATACTGACAACCATTAGCCATACTAAGACAAAATAGA
This sequence comes from Humulus lupulus, assembly GCF_963169125.1. NCBI lineage: Eukaryota > Viridiplantae > Streptophyta > Magnoliopsida > Rosales > Cannabaceae > Humulus > Humulus lupulus. The sequence continues at coordinate 160,872,785 of NC_084799.1, forward strand.
CATTTCTGGTTCTTGCGTCCCTGCCTAAACCCCAACCGTGGCGGCTGAGTAGCTGGTCATGTACATTCGGCTCGCAGAGCTCTCCAAGTAAGGGCTGATCAAGCTTGCTTTTGCCTTTACCTGCACCACGTAGCACCCGTGAGCCAAGGCTCAGTAAGAAAACATAATGCGCAACATGAACATTAATAACAAATAGTCAATTCTTTAAGCATGATCAATCATCAAATAATCCACATTAACCATTCAGCATATACTCAGAATCAAAGATGCAACTAATCACAGATAACATTCAAGTCTCATAATAATCAGGTCACATAATAGTCAGGGCCGACAACTTAGGCCGCACCCTCTGTTTACCCCACTGACTCCGGCCCGCTTAAACCGAGCTCAGTGCATAATAAGCTGTCCTCGGCTACTACTGGCCAAGCCGCGCCCTGTGCGCTTGTGTAACCCTTGGCACTCTTAGGCTGTTGGTTCACTATTTACATGGCATAATACCATCCTTTCAATTATACATATTAGGGAGTCCTTAGTCCCATTACAAATACACAACCAGGTGCAGTTTTCTTACCTTTAGTTTTTACGTTCACTGATTACAAGCGATGCTCCTCGAGCACGATCCGTTCCCGAGCCCTAGCTTAATCACCTAGTCACATCCAATGTAATGGATTCCATTAATATTCAAACAAAGGTTTCCAGATACAAAAATAGCTTTCGGGACATCGAATTCCACCAAGCATGGTGGAAAAATCAATCCCGAGCACCCTAGACTAAGTTCCCGTGCCTAAAATCCCCAAATGTTCAAGTGTGCACCTAAGGGCTACGACCCTTGAAGCCTAGCCGCGACCTGCCCCTAAAGCAGAGCCAAGCCCCCTCCCAGAGAGCAGACACGCGCCACGACCCTGCCTTGGGCGCCGCAGCGCTTCCTTTGGCCGAGTCTCCCTAGCTCCTTTGCATCCTAGGGCCGCAACGCTCTAGAATAGAGCCGCGACCCTTCCCTTCGTGCCCAGAAAATTCACCATTTCTGACATCTAAACGTCACCAAAACCGTCCCAAAGCTCCCTAATTCAAAACCCATTGTTCACAAAACTTTTAACATGACTCTAACAACATAATCCAACAGAAAACCTAGGTTAAAACTCATTAAAATCCCATTTTTAATTTATGAAACTTAAGAACACAAAAACCAGTAATGGAACACCAGAATTCAGTCATTAACTTATGGATTCAAGCTTACCTCCACAGCGGAATCACTTCTCTAAGCAAAATCCAAGCCAACTCCCAAGCTTTCCACCTTAATTCAACCTTGAGATTAAGAACCTAGGAATCCTTAGTTTTCAACCCATGAACCTTATAATCAATTAGTCAAAATGAAATTCAGTGCTTACCTTAGTTTATGGTTGAATTCCCTGGCTGAAACTGAGCTATTTCCTCAAAGCTCTATCCTCAAATCACTGAATTCCTAGCTGAATTCACCTTGGTTTTCACTAGTTTTCTTGAGAGAGAAGAGAGAGAAGAGGGCTGAACAATAAAGGGTCGGTCTATTTTTGTTCCACTAGCTTCTGTTTTGGCTAAGTCTAACTTTTAGCTAATTAAGTCACTCCCGAGACTCGGGGTGCCGGAAACGTCCCCGACGGCAAAACGGTAAAATCCCCTAACATTCCCGCCTAGACTTCCTAACCTTAAATATATCTCCATATATTTATTTCCATAACCCGACAGTCTAAATACCTAAAATACCCCTCACTTATCCAAAGTCAAATATTAAGCCCCGTTGTGACTTTTCCCGCTATCTAGCTCCCTAGGATCGCCTCGAGTCGTTCTCTGCTAACCTGCCCACATAATAATGTGGTTCTCACAAATACTATATATATCACATTTACATTCATATAATCATACGAGCATTTTTATCACATAGTTATGCAATTAAATAAATAAATTCATTCATAAGTCAATTATGCTCTCTCGGCACGCTAATCAGGCCCCCTTAGCCAAATTAGCGATTGTGGGTCATTAGTAGTACTTTGTGTACCGACACCCAATGAGAAGTTTGTAGTCTACTGTGATGTGTCGAAGCAAGGTTTGGGTTGTGTGCTGATGAATAATGACAAGGTGATAGCCTACGCCTCAAGGCTGCTGAAGGAGTATGAGCAACACTATTCAACTCATGATATGGAGTTGGTGGCAGTGGTCTTTGCGTTAAAAATCTGGTGCCATTATCTTTATGGAGAACGATGTGAGATTTATACGGACCACAAAATCTTAAATTATTTCTTAACACAAAAAGAGCTCAACATGAGGCAGCGCAGGTGGCTAGCACTAGTGAAGGATTATGACTATGAAATCCTATACCACCCGGGAAAGGAAAATGTAGTTGCTGATGCGCTAAGCAGGAAGAATTATGGAAGTCTAGCAGCATTAGTTGGAATAGAAAAGTCGTTATAGGAGGAGCTGATAAATGTTGGAATATAAGTAGTCATTGGTAAACTGGCTAACTTGTCCATCCAGTCAAGTCTGTTAGAAGATATACGGATTGGGCAAGGGCATGATGACACATTAGGATGCCGTTAAAGAAGGCAAGGCCACATATTTCTCGATATCAGGACAAGGATCTTGAGATATAAGGATCGGGTATGCGTGTCGAATGATCAAGGAATTAAGATGAAGATTTTAGAAGAAGCGCACAATACCCCATACTCAGTTCACCCAGGGTCGACCAAGATGACTCACGACCTCAAGGCATTGTATTGGTGGCCAGGAATGAAGAAAGACGTAGCAGAGTATGTGTCTAAATGCTTAGTATGCCAACAAGTGAAAGCAGAACATCAACGACGTGTAGGCTTATTGCAACCGCTTAGTATTCCATAATGGAAGTGGGAAGACATAGCCATGGTTTTTGTGATGGGACTACGACGAACAAATAAGTAGCAAGACTCAACTTGAGTAGTAGTAGATAGAATAACCAAGTCAGCTCACTTCCTGCCTGTCAAGACTACTTACACGACAGATCAATACGCGAACATTTATGTTCAGCAGATAGTATGACTGCATGGAATCCCTAACACTATAGTGTCCGATAAAGGATCGGCGTTTACATCGAGATTTTGAGGAAGCTTGCAGCAAGCTATGGGTACCAAGTTAAGTCTTAGTACGTCATTTCATCCCCAGACAGACGGTTAGTCCGAACATACCATACAGATTTTAGAAGATATGTTGCGCGCTTGTTGTTGACCCTGATTTTGGCCAACTGACACGGAGTCAAATATGCTTGATTTGGACGAACACGTTGGAAAGAATATGATGACGAAACAATAAAGAACACAAGAGTTTATAGTGGTTCGGCCCCAGAATCTGGTAATAACCTACGTCCACTTGAATTGTTATTGATATAGGATTCAAAGGAGTGGTCAAAGAACTAGGGTTCAATGAGTTTCACCAACCTCTGAAGAACAAGAAAATATATCAAATATGATAACTCTAATCTCTAGTGATCAGAAAGCAAAAAAGAAGAAGAAGAAAATCCTTTTCCCTTGAGCCCTCCTTCTCTATTTATAGGCTCAAGGAGGATTTACATTAATTTGTTACAGATATTATTTCCTAAATAATCGGATACTCAGGAAATCATGGGAGATAATTTTGGATACTATCATAACTGCATAAGATCTTTTCCGCGTATAGCATGCGTACGACCAGGCTGGTCGTATGAAGAGATCGAACGTCGTGACAATAGATGTCTTCGTAGTCGATGGTCGAGCACGAATTCTGCCAGATGTTAGCCATGTGTACTAAATGTTTGCCATGTCATCCACGCTTGTTTTTTGGATAACATTTGCCCCCCAAGTTTGTTTAGTGCGACCAACAATAAAGAAACTTTAAGGAAACAACCGTTCATATCCCCATGATGTCTGTCAGGATCCCCGTGCGTTTTTGAAAACCGTGACATAATTATGTCTAATCAAGCCTTTTCAGTTTTCAAGAAACAAATTAACGGCTTATACACTTCCCCACGTTTCGAGAATTAAAAGTAATGATTGCTACTTTTTGGCCATACCTCGGTCCCCATAAATACCTTCTTTTTCTTCTTTATAATTTTTTTTTCTTGCCATCTTTGTCAAGAACTTCAAGAACCTTGCCTTCAGAATACAGAGCTTCGAAACCAGTCAGTCGCCTAGCTGAGGATCTTTCTTACTCGAACTTTTCATTCTTTTCCGAATCTCCATCTTCGCCCAAGTAACATTCTGTCTTTTTAAACTTTTCATTATGCCATGCGTGTCGTTTCATGGTTCTGTAATTTCTATGTTCTTGAGTAGGGTTTTATGAGGATTTTTTTGTATAAACCTTCCATTGCTTGGTAAGAGGGCGTCTTTATGCTTTGTATAGGTTAGGACTTAGTTTGATAGTAAGGATCATAGGCTTAGGGCATAAGATCGACGTAAAAATTCAATCTTTAAGCTAGGTGAAAAAACTGGGTATTTTCCCGCCCTTTAGGAGTCGAAACAGTTCTCTTTTAGAAAATGGTTTTTTTCCTCTTTGATCTGTTTTTCAAACCATTAGTGTCGAATCGTAGTATAGGAGTAGGATGCTGCTGGTTTTTTAGACGCAAGCAACGCCATCCCAATCTTCCACACTACTTCGCAGACTGTGTCTTATCTCCATTGTCTGTTTGCAGTTCATATGCAAGACCCTTGGGGAGGAGAAAGACCTATTGAAGACGACCTCTTGGCCCAACTACTTGAAGGCGAAGAGAACCCATCTACTTTGATACCAGAAATCCCTTTTCTCGCCCAAGCTCAAACCGTCCTCCAGTCCCCAATCAAAGAATGGCTCGAACAAAAACAAAAGCTCGAAAAAGGAAAAACCCTAACTTCTCAGGCCAACCTTCTGCTGATGCCCCCTCGACCAGTGGTCGAGGTGAATTCACTACAGAGACCAATGTCCAAAGGCGTGCCCGCCCTCGCCATGTTCACCAGCCAGCCGTTGCGCGACACGTCGTCCCTCAAAGTACGGTGACACTGCGGATGATTGCCAACTATTTAAACAGATACAATCTGATGAGTGTGACCTTAGTTAAACCATCTATCGACCAGTGAGCCAACCTGCCAGGTGGGGCTTACAGCGCCTAGTCGAGTTTCCACATTGAGGCAGGTGCCACCCTGCCTTTTCACTCGTTTTTTCAGGGGGTGGCTAATTACTTTGGAGTAGCCCCCTTTTAAATCACCCTGAATGGATATAGAATGCTAGCTGCACTCTATATCCTTTATAAGCTCAAAAAATGGCCAGTACCTTCCCCCCACGAGGTCAATTTTCTTTTTAACCTTAAGTCCAACCCCAACCAAGATGGTACGGGGTTTTTTCACTTCTGCCATCAGGAATCCGGACGCACTTTTTTGTCCGACACCACCCATATCTCTAATGTGGGGAAGTATCACCATGAATACTTCCTTACACCTGACCTTGCTGTGGACAACTTGGCCTTCACCCGAGGAGGTAAAAATTCTTACGCGAGTAGCTTCTTTACTTAGTGTTTTTCTGTCATAATATCTTGACATCCATTGTGTTCCAGGCCCCTGGTTACGTCCCATCCCTACTCCGGGAATGGAGTCAAGGGCAACACTCTTAGCCAGCATGCCAAATGCTGATAAGAGTGTAAAAAACTTAGTCAACGAGGCCAACCTTAGGCCGGTCGGCCTTTGGGGCTCCCAATCTGCGACGAATGAACCCTCGGCGGGCGGTGTCCAAGCCGATGTGGAACCCGAGCAGAAACCTCAGGCGCCTCCTCCTCGGAGGCGACCAACTAGGGTTACGATCAGGGAAACCGCCGTCCCCCATCGAGCGGAGAAACCTTCAGTCCCTAAGGGCAAGGGAAAACAAAAGGCTGTCGAGCCTACCAAACTTTCTGACGATTCGTCGGATGTAAACGGTACAATAATCTCGCTTTTAAATAACTTGCCAATTCCCTCTCATCTATTTGATGGGGACGACAACTTTAGGAATGCTCCCTCTTTAAACTCGGATTTCTTCCAGGAACTAGGTAGTTCAGTAAATAATGCTACGACCAGTAGTTGTAGCCTGGGTAATTTACTTGTAATCCTTTTACTTTTATCCCTGTTCCCCCTATGACCATTTAATCTCACTGCTCGAGTTGTTTCCCTTTGTGCAGGTATGGACTCTGAGGATGTCTTCGATCATTACGAGGCTGCCGCTGCCTTTTCTGTCCCAGAGGCGGCCGCTGCCTCTTCTGTCCCAAAGAAGGATAGAAAGAGGACTCAAGGGGAAAGCAGCAAGACCACCTCGAAGAAGGCTCGAACAGACGATGCTCCAGTCGCCGCCCCTTCCAAGGAGAACACGACACCTCCGCCCCCACCGAGCAGTCGACTCCCACAACTGTTAATCCACAGCCCTCCTCTAGGGCCGCAGACAAGGAGGCATTGGACAACTTGCCCAAAGGCTCCCTGCCCAACTTCGTGGTCGGGTCAGCCCGAGAGAGGATATACAAAATCTCAAAGCATAGATGCAGTCAGGCCACCATCACCGACACTGCTTCGATGGATGTCGACCAGGTCGTCAACAGAGGGCTGAACGAGATAGTTAGCATAAGTAACTTCTTGTTATTTTGTTATTCATATCTGATTTCTTTCCCTTACTTTGTTTCATTTTTTATCCTTCAGGGGCTGCTGACTCTAACTGCTGGCTGGCACCGCATTGGGGCGTTGGTTTCTCGCGGAAAGAATTTTGACTCCAGGCTTGCTCAGGCTAAGCAAGTACTTGAGGTTGACAAGGACAAGCTGCTCGAGGAGAACAAGGAGCTGTCTAGACAGTACGAACAAATGTGTGAGGACCAAGCTGTTCTCACTAAGGAGCTTCAGGACAGCCAAGAGGCCTTGAAGAAAGCCAACGAGGACCGGCAAAAATGGAGGGAAAGTTCTGTACTTGTCACCCAAGAGTGTAAGCAGCTTGGACTCGATCTGACCGCCAGCAGGGAAGAGGCGAAGAAGCTCGAGGAGTGAGTGTAGGAGCTTGAGGAGTGAGTGCAGGAGCTCAAGGAGGAAGGGGCCAAGAGTTTGAAGAGGTACAAGGAAGCTACCCACCTCTGCTTCTACGAGTTCTGGAAGCACAACCGGGAGGCCAACTTCAACTACTTGTCTGAGCGGTTGAAGAGGACTCTGATGGCGCAGTGCGCCATCCGGTTGGAGGCAGAGGAGAAGGCTAAGGCTAAGGCTCCCACTGCTGATGCTGAAGCTGGTCCTCCTGCCGACCAGGGCACTCCCCCTAATCCTCAAGACCCTCATGCTCAGTAAAAAATTTTCTTTTGTTTTGTTTTTATGGCCCACGGGTCTGCTTGCAAAGACAATTTATTTTTATTACTGCAAGGGCAACTTTTTTACTTACAATTGAACAATTACATCCGAGCAATACTGCTCGCGGTGCAAAAGATTTTTACTTTTAATTAAACAATTACATCCGAGCAATACTGCTCGCGGTGTAAAAGATTGCCTCATTGATATTATAATGTTTCTTTTTATTATAATATTTGTTTGCATGACCGAACTTAGCATAGTACTTTGGTTTGATTTAACAAAACATAAATTTTGAAAAATACTCTAAGTACCATAGCATGCTTTCACTCATTTTGTTCATGTGTTTACATACCCTTTGGTATGCTTTGCTATCGATGTACCTTATGTGCCCCCCAAGTGATTGAGGAGCTTTAGGTCATTGGTCACTTGCCTTGACCACGACCTATGCGAACATTGCTGCTCGGTAGGAAACGTAACACTTATAATACAGCAAAACAACACACGTAATGAACAAATACTTGTAAAAATAAATTTACAATGGTTGGCAAGAATGACTGGTTGCGCACAGTCCCTTATAATCTCGTATTAAAAATGGACTAAACATGTCTTTACGAGTGATCTTAAAAAAGATCTTACACTTATAAGCGATTAGCCATACAATGTGGCTAACCCTTTTTCGAAACTTGTAAAAAGTAAAAATTTATACAAGCCAGTCCTTTAAAAAGGACTGTTCATTGGTAGTACTTGCACAGGTGTTCACCGTTCCAATAGCGTGGAACGAGATCTCCATTTAAGCGTGCAAGTTTGTAGGTGCCCGGATGAAGGACTTCTTCAATCTGGTAAGGTCCTTCCCAGTTTGGTCCAAGCACTCCAGCAGTGGGGTCGCGGGTATTCAAGAAAACTCATCGTAGCACTAGGTCGCCGACGTTGAATTTCCTTTCTTTCACCTTTGATTTAAAATACCGGGCGACCTTTTGCTGGTACGCAGCAACTCGGAGTTGGGCTCTTTCTCGTATTTCTTCAATTGAGTCTAGGGACTCCATCATCAGTTGGCTATTCTGGCTCTGGTCGTATGTAATGCGTCGATGTGAGGGGGGATCTAATTCGACAGGTAACATAGCTTCATACCCGTATGCCAAGGAAAATGGGGTGTGACTCGTCGCAGTTCGATGAGAAGTTCTATACGACCAGAGGACTTCAGGCAGCTATTCTGGCCATGCTCCTTTAGCGTCTTCAAGTCTTTTCTTCAGGGTTTCCTTAAGCATTTTATTCACTGCTTCGACCTGCCCATTTTCTTGTGGATGCGCGACTGAGGAAAAGCTTTTGATAATCCCGTGCCTTTCGCAGAAGTCAGTGAATAAGTCACTGTCAAATTGGGTTCCGTTGTCTGAGACAATCTTTCGAGGAAAACCATATCGGCAAACAATGATCTTGATGACAATGTCAAGAACTTTCTTGGTCGTTATGGTAGTGAGTGGTTCAGCTTCGGCCCATTTGGTGAAGTAGTCGACTGCTACAACTGCGTACTTCACTCCTCCCTTTCCCGTTGGCAGGGATCCAATCAAGTCTATACCCCATACTGCAAAAGGCCAAGGACTCTGCATCTGTTTTAACTCGTTTGGAGCTGCGCGTGGGATTTTGGAAAATCTCTGACACTTATCGCACTTTCGCACAAACTCCATTGAATCTTCATTCATAGTCGGCCAGAAATAGCCCTGCCTTAGAATCTTTTTCGCCAAACTTTGCCCCCCAGCGTGATCCCCGCAGAAGCCTTCATGCACTTCCCTCATCAGTTCCTTAGCTTTCTCTGGTGTAATACATCTGAGCAGTGGCATGGAGTATCCCCTTTGGTATAGAATACCATCGACCAGTATATACCTAGCAGCCTGCCTTTGAAGAGTTCTGCCCTTGTTCCTATCTGCTAGTAGTACACCATTTGTCAGATACTCCAAGTAAGGCGCTATCCAAGTATCTTCCATTCGGATTTCCATACTGGTTTCATTTGCTCGTATGCTTGGCTCGCTCATTCTTTCCATTGGCAAAATATTCAAAGTGTTAGCATCTTTCGCGCTCGCGAGTTTGGCTAAGGCATCTGCGTTTGAATTCTGATCCCGAGGTATTTGCTGGAGGGTATACTTCTTGAACTGGGCCAATAGATCTTTTGTTTTGTTCAAGTAGGCCACCATTTTTAGGCCTCGTTCTTGATATTCCCCTAGAACTTGATTCACTACCAGCTGTGAATCATTGTAAATATCCAGCACCTTTATACTCATGTCTTTTGCCATTCTTAATCCAGCGAGGAGTGCTTCGTATTCGGCTTCATTATTTGACGCGGTGAAGTCGAACCTAATGGCACAGTGAAATCGATGCCCTTCTGCCGTTATCAAGATCACTCCTGATCCCGCGTGAGATTCGTTTGACGACCCATCTGTGAATAACTTCCACGAAGGAGCTTCATCTTGAGGCTTAGGCGCACTAGGCTTTTCGTACTGCTCGTTGTCTGGGAGTTCGGTGAACTCTGCAATAAGATTAGCCAAGACTTGTCCCTTTACTGCTGCTCGCAGTGAATATGTAATATCAAACTGCCCCAGTTCGACAGCCCATTTCAATAAACGCCTAGCAGCCTCTGGTTTTTGGAGGACTTGCCGAAGGGGCTGGTCAGTTAAGACTGTAATGGGATGGGCTTGGAAGTAAGGACGTAGCTTCCTTGAGGCCAAGATTAAACAATACGCTAACCTCTTGATGGGAGGATACCTCAGTTTTACTCCGATTAGCCTCTTGCTTACATATTAAATCGCTTTTTGTACGCCTTCTTCCTCTCGTACTAGTACCGCACTAGCAGCAACTTCAGTGATCGCCAGGTAAATGAAAAAAGTTGCTCCTTCGACAGGCTTTGATAAAATAGGAGGCTATGCCATATGGACTTTTAAGGCCTGAAAAGCTTGCTCGCAGTCTCCTGTCCATTTAAACTTCTTGTTTCCCCTAAGTAGATTGAAGAAAGGGACACATTTATCCATTGACTTGGAAATAAATCTACTTAGGGCTACAATTCTTCAAGTTAAACTTTGTACATCCTTGATCTTCTCTGGCGATTTCATGTCGATCAGGGCTTTTATCTTGTCGGGGTTGGCCTCGATTCCTCTTGAATTAACAATGAACCCCAAAAATTTCCCTGATCTAACTCCGAAGGAACATTTGAGAGGATTTAGTTTCATCTGGTATTTGTTCAATACGTTGAAACACTCTTGTAAATCCTTCACATGTCCTTCTGCTTTTTTCGACTTTACCAGCATGTTGTCCACGTACACCTCCATGTTTACCCCGATTAATTCTTTAAACATGTGGTTAACCAATCGCTGGTAAGTCGCACCTGCATTTTTCAGTCCGAAGGGCATTACTTTATAACAGTATAATCCCGTATTGATCCGAAAGCTGGTGTGATCCTCGTCAGGGGGATGCATGCTGATCTGATTATAGCCTGAGTATGCATCCATGAAGGAGAGGATCTTGTGTCCTGCAATAGCATCGACCAACTGGTCGATCCTTGGGAGTGGGAAGCAATCCTTCGGGCAGGCTTTATTGAGGTCAGTAAAATCCACACAGGTTTGCCATTTGCCGTTAGGCTTGGGAACCAATACTAGATTAGAGACCCACGATGGATAAAACGCCACCCTGATGAACCCATTCTCCTTTAATCTTTCAACTTCTTCTTTTAAGGCTCTCGAGTGATCCTTATTGAGTAGCCTTCTTTTTTCTGTTGCACGGGTGGAAAACTCTTGTTTATGTTCAGGACATGGCTGATAACTGCAGGATCTATCCCAGCCATGTCTTTGTGCGACTAGGCAAAGACTTCCTGGTTTTTCCACAAAAACTCCACCAGTGCATGCTTCGTGGTTGGTTCTAAGTTTTTCTCGACCTTCGCGACTTTGGTCGAGTCTTTCTCATCAAGTTGGACCTCTTCTAGGTCCTCGAAGGGTCCAACATTTTCTTCAAAATCCCCAAAGCGAGGATCTAAATCTCTATCCTCACTTTGGGCAACACCCTATTTGGTGACTTCATCACTAGATCGGGCTTGTGTATCAATTGCCATTTGCAACCTATCTGGGGGAGTGCTCTTTGACGTTCCCTTCTTCGCCTTCGTGACTGAGGCATTGTAGCACTCCCTGGCCACCCTCTATTTTCCCAACACGCGTCCTACCCCTGCGTCTGTCGGGAATTTCATGGCTAAGTGCCATATAAAGGTGACGGCCCGTAGATCAACCAGTATAGGCCTCCCAATGACGGCATTGTACGCCGAAGGACAATCGACTACTATGAAAGTAGCGAGTAATGTCCTGGTAGCATGCACTGTACCTGTTGTCACTGGTAGTCTGATTGACCCTGTTGGGGCGAGTCCCTCACCAGAGAAGCCGTATATTGTTTGGTTGCAGGGCTCTAGGTCCTTAACGGACAACTTCATGCGTTCCAGCGAAGACTTATACAGGATGTTCCCCGAACTTCCTCTATCAGCTAGCATTCTCTTCACCATCATATTGGCCATTTGGATATCCACGACCAGCGGATCAGAATGTGGGAACCGGACATGTTGGGCATCGCTATCAGAGAAGTTTATTTCACCCTCTTCTGACCGAGCCTTTTTCAGTGCGCGGTCATCCACAATCATCATCTCGATGTCCTGGTCGTGGCGCAGAGTCCGAGCATATCGTTCCCTGGCCTTTCCTCTGTTTCCCGCAAGGTGCAGGCCTCCGCAGATGGTTAACAATGTGCCAGTCACGGGATCAGGCTGCAAAGGTGGCGAGCGTTGGCGTGTAGGCGCTTGCTCGTTGCCACCTGGAGCTTCTCGTTGGGAATTTCCCGAGGCCCGTATATATCTTCTCAAGTGCCCTTGTCTAATAGGGAACTCGATCTCATCCTTCAGCTGGTTGCATTCATTGGTATCATGCCTGTAGTCGTTATGATAACGACAGAACTTGGTAGTGTCTCTTCTCGAAATATCCTTTCGAATGGGAGCAGGTTTCTTATAAGGCACACTGGAACTCATGGCCTGATAAACCTCTCCCCGAGACTCAATAAGGGCAGTATAGTTAGTGAACCGAGGTTCATAACGATTACCTTTGGCTCGTTTATTGTCAGAGGTGGAAGGCTCATTGTGTTGCCATTTCCCCCCATTCTTGCCATTGCCGTTGCCGTTCCCGTTGCCTTTGCCATTGCCGTTGGGCTTAGACCCATTGGCGGGCTCGGCAGTCCCCTTATCCTTGCCTGGGGGCTTCCCTTCATTGGCGATGGCATCTTCGAGCTTGATGTATCGATCAGCTCGATCCAAGAATTCCTGGGTAGTTCTAACCCCATGTTTTCTGAGGCTGTCCCAGAGAGGCGTGCGGCGCTTAACCCCTGCGGTTATGGCCATCATCTTGCCTTCGTCTCCCACTGTTTTTGCTCCAGTAGTTGCTCGCATAAAATGCTGGACGTAGTCCTTCAGTGGTTCTCCGTCTTGCTAGCGTATTTCAACCAGCTGGTTTGCCTCAGTCGGGTGCACACGACCCGCGTAGAACTATCCATAAAACTCCTTTATGAACATTTCCCAGGAAACTATACTTGCAGGAGGGAATTTGAAAAACCACTCCTGTGCGGCATCAGAAAGTGTTGCAGGGAAGATCCTGCACCGAGCGTCTTCGGACACTTTCTAAATGTCCATTTGTATCTCAAATTTGTTGACGTGAGATACCGGGTCACCATACCCATCAAAGTTTGGAAGTGTAGGCATCTTAAACTTGCTAGGAGTTTCTGCCATAGCTATCCTCTGGACGAAAGGAGTGCCTTTTCTCCTATCGTGGTCGATATAAGATGTTCTTCCCCTGACCAGCTGCTGTAACTCCTAGTTGAGGGCATCTATCTGGGCTTGCACGACGCCAGGAATCGCCGTGGCCTCTGGTGCCGGGGGGACGTTCTCGTCTTGCCGCTCCCGGGGATCGTTGAGTACGTCTCTTAAATCCTCGTCTCTCCTCCACTGCTCGCTAGCTCCGAGCTGGTTGAAGACGTTATTTTGTCTGGGCTGCCCCCCAGCGTCCCGTCTATCGGGTTGGTCATCCCTAGGCGGCAGGCTTCTGCCTCCACCCCTTTCTTCATTCCTCCGACCGACATTTCCTCTGCCTGAGTCGGCCTCATTATAACCATGGCCATCTCTTAATCTTCATTGGCTATGGTGGGATCGACTGTTCCCTCGGTTGCCTTCCCGGGCTGGAACCTCCTGAGCTTTAGAGGGTTGTCTGCGTTGGTCGGTAGGTCCCCATGCATTATCATGCCGTGGGGGGCCTCGAACCGCAGAGCCTAACTCTGAGTTCCTCCTATTACCAGGAGGACGCTGTCCTCTGCTCGGAGGGTTTGGCTCGTCGCCCATATGGCGTCTAGGACTGTGAGGCGGCTGCCCGACCCTATTCTGCCTCTGCTGTGGGGGATTGCAGCGACCAGCTTGGGATGGAGGCTGTGCTTCAGGGTCCCTTAGCGGGACATCGTCCTGAGGCGCCGGTGGCTGCTCGGGCCTTTGTGGGCTCGAGGGTTGGATAGGCGGGCTAGGATTGGGACCCCTGTGGGGTGGCCCATTCGCAGGTTGATCAGGCTGCGAGGCAGGTGCAGCCTGATTCCTAGCCAATTGAAGGGCTACCTCGAGGGCTGCCATGGCCTCCCTCTGGCGACGGTCCATCTCCGCCTGTCTTTCACTCAGCTCCAGGCGCTGCCGTTCAATTTCTTGTTGCTGCCGCGCCATGATTTCGGCAGCACTTTCCTGGCTGGCCCTCAGATTGGCCAGTTCATCCTGCAATACCCCTAGGGTATTCTTCAGCGTCTCGGAGTCCATTTCTTCCTCATCAAATTCCAAATGTGGCTCATCCTCAGCCACGTTTGGAGGAGGAGGAGTCGGGTGAGATGGTGCAGCGCCGACCGCCTGTCTAGTTTTCTTGGTAGTTTTCGCCATTGATCTTTCAACGATAATGTATCAAGCTCTCAATGAAAGCACCAGAATGTTGACCCTGATTTTGGCCAACTGACACGGAGTCAAATAAGCTTGATTTGGACGAACACGTTGGAAAGAATATGATGACGAAACAATAAAGAACACAAGAGTTTATATTGGTTCGGCCCCAGAATCTGGTAATAACCTACGTCCACTTGAATTGTTATTGATATAGGATTCAGAGGAGTGGTCAAAGAACTAGGGTTCAATGAGTTTCACCAACCTCTGAAGAACAAGACAATATATCAAATATGATAACTCTAATCTCTAGTGATCAGAAAGCAAAAAAGAAGAAGAAGAAGATCCTTTTCCCTTGAGCCCTCCTTCTCTATTTATAGGCTCAAGGAGGATTTACATTAATTTGTTATAGATATTATTTCCTAAATAATTGGATACTTAGGAAATCATGGGAGATAATTTCGGATACTATCATAACTGCATAAGATCTTTTCCGCGTATAGCATGCGTACGACCAGGCTGGTCGTATGAAGAGATCGAACGTCGTGACAATAGATGCCTTCCTGGTCGATGGTCGAGCACGAATTCTGCCAGATGTTAGCCACGTGTACTAAATGTTTGCCATGTCATCCACGCTTGTTTTTTGGATAACACTTATGTACTTGATTTCGGAGGATCATGGAGTAAGTATTTGCCGCTGATAGAATTCTCCTACAACCATAGCTACCAGTCAACGATCGAGATGTCACCTTATGAGTTACTCTATGGAAGGAGGTATCGATCGCCGTTACATTGGGAAGAGGTAGGAGAAAGGCAACTTCTTGGACCCGAAGCTGTTAGAGAAGCTCAGGGTGCAGTAGCACTGATTAGAAAACGTATGCTCGTTGCTCAGAGCCATCAGAAAAGTTATACCGATGCCAAGCGGCGTGATGTGGAATTCAAAGTCGGAGATCAAGTCTTCTTAAAGATATCTCCTATGAAAGGTGTGGAGTGGTTTGGGAAGAAATGCAAGCTTAGTCCCAGGTTTATAGGTCCTTTTGAGATATTGGACAAAGTGGGAGTAGTTGCATATATATTAGCCCTATCATCGGCTCTAGCAGATAGCCATAATGTGTTCCATATCTCAGTGTTGCGTAAAAATGTGTTAGATCCTTCTCACGTCCTCAAGTATGATACGATAGCACTCCAGAAAGACTTGAGTTATGAGGAACGAACGGTCAGCATCCTAGATAGAGGGATGAAGGATTTACAGTCTAACAGTATTCCGATAGTCAAAGTCCTATGGTCTAATAGTTCTGAACGAGAGGCAACGTGGGAGTTGGAAAAAGACATTTTAGCACGGTATCTGGAATATTTTGGTGAGTAAATTTTGAGGACGGAATTCTTTTTAGTAGGGGAGAATTGTAGAGTCCAAAAACTTTACTTATCTAGCTAGATAGTTAGTAGTAGTACTAGTAGTTAGTATTAGTTAGTAGTATGTTAGTTACCGTGGATTTTGGTTCAAATCGGGACTTAGTTGGAAACTCATTGCAACAATTATGAATTTTATAAGTTTAACCTATAGTTTAAGAATATTAATTATAACATAAGATTTGATTAATATAGCTAATTATAGAGATGTCATTTATTATACTATAAGGTTTAGATAGAACTAATAAGATCATGACACTTGTCATGTGCATGTTTATTAAGGATTTAAGTATTTTGATGAATAGTTTAATTTAAAAAGAAAGATCTAAAAGCTCTAGAACCTTCCAGCAACTGTTAGGATCGTATTATGACTCAGTCAAAGCTATTTTATCAATTCAAAATAAGATGGAATAGTGCAAATACGTGGTTGATATATCAACGTATGCCGATATATCGCAGTTATAGGGGTCGATATATCGCCTACGGAAGATACGAAAAACACGTCGACTTTGCACGAACGAAAACACGAGCATGTGATATGCTGGTAGGGGCGATATATCGCCTACCCTAGGCGATATATTGGCTCCAGTGGCCTGTTTTCAAACTTCATAGAAATCACGCTTGATTCATTCCTTAACCTCTTGACTTGCCTCTGAACGATTTTGACCGAGTCTTGGGCACCTGTTGAACGAATATTCAAATATTTTTTCAATTAATATTCATTATTTTATTCAAGCCAAAAGGAGATATTTTCACTCCTTGAACTCTATAAATAGGACCTAGTACCCAGCCATTTCTCTCATTCTTCAAGCTGTGTTCAGAGCCTTCAAGCTGCTAGGGTTACTATAGAGTGATACACTTGGGTTTGGGATAAAAGCTTTATCATCTTAAGCTTTATAAATACTTGGGAAGTGAGATATAGTGTGTTTTCAATATCGAGGTGTAGATCGATTCTAGTACATCCAAAGGTATTCCAATTCTTAAGTTCATTTCTATATGGTTCTTTAGTTTTCTTTACTCAAATCCTAACTTGTTGTTTTCGATACTTGGTTAGGTATTTAAGTTCTTTGAACTTAAGGTTTCTTTTCGGTAGGATTCTTCTTGGTGGTTTAGTTCTCTTCTTTATCATCTCTTTTCTTTAGAAATACTCACCATTCTTGTTGTTGGTTTTAGGAGTGTTCCAAATCCCGTCCTTGTTCTCAAATATCCCGGTGTTGGTAAGGAAAATCAGATAGATTTTATGTGCTTATATGATATCTTTATGTTATGATATGCTTATTATATGATATGTATATGTATAGTATGTCTTATAGTCCTTGGGCATATGTCTTGTTCAGATAACATGGCATATGATTTGTTCAAATAACTAGCCCCAAGATTATAATCCTTGGGCATATGATTTGTTCAGATAACAAGCCCCACAAATGTATATGACTTGTTTAGATAACAAGCCCTAAAAATTTATGGGCATATGATTTGTTCAGATAACAAGCCCCACAAATTTATATGACTTGTTTAGATAACAAGCCCTACAAATTTATGGGCATATGATTTGCCTAGCTAGCAAGCCCCAAGAAGTATGATGGCCATTGCAATATATGTTTTATACTTATATGTTTTATAGTGTATGTTTATAATGTAGTTATATGCTTATGACATATGATGTATGTTGTTAGTAGATTTTCCTTGCTGGGTATTAGACTCACTCCTTTATTTTTAGTGTGATGCAGGAAAATAAGTATGGAAGGCGAAAGGATTCTTGGCAACTTGGCTTATGTGTTCAGGATGAAGGGATTCAATGGACTGTTGAACGATTCTAGGATGACGTTATTTTTAGTTTTTAAAATTATGTTTATTTTGTAATTCCGCACTTAGTTTTTTTAACAATTGATTTTATGTTTTATTAAACAATGGGTACCCATACCATATTTTACATCTTATTTTGTAACTTGCACAATATTTATTTTGGAGTTGTTAATAAAGTTATGAATATTTCTTATGTAAGTTTTCTAAAAAATAGTAGCTATGTCTAGTAGTTTTAAGGGTCCAAGGTCTTAGAAATAGTTGGGTCATTACAGTTGGTATCAGAGCAACGGTTCATTTGCATGAAGCTCTCCTTGATACACACGCTCAAGCTCCGAATCTAACCGCCAATGTAAGTGTTTATGTTTAGTATGTTGATGTTTATGTTATTAGCTAACAGTTTAGCCTTTATGTTTTCAAATAAGAATGGATGGTGCCTTGACCTATCAGGATATCCGAGCCATTAAAGCCTTGGAAAAGAATTAGAGAGCCAAGAAATACAGTAGGAGTACTAGAAAGAATCACTCAGAGATTGATTTTATTCCACAAGGAGATAGACCATCTTCAGACTACTAAGCAAATCATGATGAGAGCTGCAGAGCAATATGTCCTAGTAATTTGACTTTTAAAAGATTTTCCTTCTGTAATTTCAACTTTAGAAGAAATATGGGAGACTATAGATGATGATGATGATTTACCAGTAGCCCTAAGATATTATTCTCTCATTCTTAAGTTCACCTCTAAGTTGGAGTTTCAATTCACTAATGAGCAAAAACATAGAATCTTTTTGAATCTACCATCGGTATTTTGTCGCTCTAAGATATATATTATGATATGTTTTTAAAATTAGAAGTTCGTATAATTTAATTAAGAACATATTTTACGGTAAACTTTATTATATTTATTTTCCAACTATAATTAATGGTGTAGAATGAATCAATTTTATTAATATATATGTTTGCATGAATGAAACTTGTGCCTTCCTTGTTTTCTTTTTAATTCTAATTCTTTAATTTTGTTTATTTAGTGTTTAAATATTATTCTTTTTTTACATTATTTCTAAGTTTCTTATTTCTAACTTACTAATCTTTCTTTTTACTGGTATTTTACCTCTTTGTGGATACGACGTAGCCTGATTGCCACTGCGACCACTTAGGAGTTTATTGGGCGATATCAATTTTTGGCGCCGTTGCCGGGGAGGTAATTTTACAATTAAAGGTTTGCATAGTGAATTATTTTTTTATTGAATTTTTTTAAAGTTCTCTTTTAATTTTTTTCTCACTAATTTTTATTTATTTTTGTTATTACTTTATTTATTTATTTTCTCTTACTATTAGGTTTAGAATTTTATTTTCTAGATTTAGGTTTTCTTTTTTAAAAAAAGCATTAAACTTTGAATCATAAAATTTTGAAAATCAAAGTATTGAGAACATTTGTGTAATTTTGGAAATCAGTAAAAACCAAACTTTTTCTGTCTTCGAAAAATTGGTTCTTAAATAAGGCCTGTGTTAGCGTTACCCTCCAACCTTTTCTAAGAACCTCGGGGAGTTCTAGAAAGATCTTGGGCCTAAAGTGGTACCTTGGCAGCCTTCCCAATTGGTCTGAGAACATTTTTGGTGTATACTTATTACACTATTACACACTTGCACTTATAATACTTACAAAAAAAAATTATACCACGAAATAGAGATGCACTAGGGAGATTTGTGAGACAACAAGTAGAAAATTTAGAGAACTCTCCTAACTCGTTGTCTTCTTCCATTTGTCCACATTCACCCAATTCACCGAGACTTCCTAAACCACCCACGATGGATCATCAAGATGAAGTCCAACCATGAACGCTACATGATTTTCTAAATCTTACGCGTACAGCCACACCTTCATGCATAATGTATCCCAACAATATGCCAAATTTTGATTTCAAACCTGGCATGATTAACCTTTTACCAACCTTCCATGGGTTGGAAAACGAGAGTCTGTACATGCATATACGGGAATTCGAAGAGATGGTGGCTACATTCAACTTCCGAGCTGATGTCACCAACATTGTGAGATTGAAGTTCTTTCCTTTCTCTCTCAAAGACAAAGAAAAAAGTTGGTTGTATTCCTTAAGGCCTAGATCTATCGGAACATGGGACAAAATGACAAAAGCATTCTTCGCCAAATACTTTCC
This sequence comes from Humulus lupulus, assembly GCF_963169125.1. Lineage (NCBI taxonomy): Eukaryota > Viridiplantae > Streptophyta > Magnoliopsida > Rosales > Cannabaceae > Humulus > Humulus lupulus. Next base: position 160,892,436 of record NC_084799.1, read on the forward strand.
ACCCCATAAGACTAGCAGCCTTAAGAGGCAAATCTATACCTTCATCCAGAAAGACCATGAAACTTTCCATTAGGTCTAAGAGAGGTTTAGAGATTTGATAAATCAATGCCCACATCATGGATACGAAAGCTGGCATCTGGTCAGCTATTTCTATGGCGGTCTCACAACCGGACAAAGAAAATTCTTACAAATGATGTGCAATGGTGAATTCCTCCAAAAAGATACCGATGAAGCTTTCGAGTACCTCAAAGATCTCACTGAAAAGTCCTACACATGGAATGGACCGAGTCCTATGGACAAGCCACGATCAACTGGAATCTACCAATTGAGGGAAGATGACAATGTCAAAAGCCAAATTGATTCATTGAGAAAACAATTCGAGGCTTTCCAAACTCAAGATGGTAGAGGAATCCACATGGACACAAAAGTAGAGACACGAGATCCATGCTTCATCTGTGGAGGGACGGAACATCAACTGCAAGAGTGCCCTTCTCTTGTTGAGTTAAGAGGAGTAAATGAGGAAAAATGCAATGCTTTAGGGGATTACAAGAAGCCTTATAACCCTTTGTCAAACACTTACAATCCTAGTTGGTGCAACCATCCAAATTTCAGCTAGAAGGATTCAAACCAAGCATCTGGGAGCCAGTGGAGGCTTGAGCAGCAACAACTGCCAAAAGCGTACATTGCTCCTCAAAATAACATGCAGTCAAGTAATTCTCTTGAGAATACCTTGCAAATGCGCAAACACAAATAGCCTCAACTCAAGAGCTCAAATCTAGTCTCACACAAATAGTGGAGGAAATGAAAGACATAAAAAGAAAAATGACAAAGTTAAACACTACTTTGGAAATTCAAGAGCATGGTAGACTTCCCGCTCAACCTGTAATCCATCAAAAAGGGCAACACATGGCTCAAACCTCCTCTATAGATACAAATCTCAGAGAGGTTAATGCCGTCACTACTCGAAGTGGTCAGAGTACGGTTTCACCATTAACTAAGACAACGAGTACGTCAATGCCCGCTCCAGATGATGATGTGCCAATAAACATTCCAGTAAAGGCGCCCTTTCCTCAAGCTTTGAAAACCATTGGAAAGGTACTAGAAAATCATGGTGAAATCCTAGACCTTTTAACACAAGTGAAGATCAACTTGCCATTGTTGCATGTGATCAAACAAGTGCCGACTTATGCCAAGGTTATCAAGGATTTGTGCACTATTTAAAGAAAGCAACATGTGAAGAAAATTGCATTCTTGGTAGAACAAGCTAGCGCGATAATTGACTGCAAGACATCACCTTAGTACAAAGATCTTGGTTGTCCCACCATCTCATGTCCAATTGGGGAATAGGAATTTGGTATAGCCCTTCTAGACTTAGGAGCAAGTGTAAATCTGTAATGTCCTGGATAACCAAGACCGTCACAATGTGTGTTCAAAATAGTGCCATACTTGCTAATCAAATTGTTTGAACATAAATATAAGTTTCCTAAAGTTAACTAACATGTTAGGGTTAAAAGATTTTGATCATAAATGATTAATTTTCATTAAAACACATGTTTGATACATGGGATCCCAAAAACAAGGTTTACATGACAAGTACAACTCTCAAACATTGATACAACAAAAGCCAATCTAACGGCAAAGTATAATTTAGAGCTCTAATGCTTGTTAATTCCCTAGGCCATGGCGGTCGAGCAGCTGACGATGTACACTTCGCCCCTAGAGCTCGCCAACTCATGGTTTTTACAACTTCCCTTTGCCTTTACTTGCACCACGTAGCACCTGTGAGCCAAGGCCCAACAAGAAACCCATAAACAACAAGCACATATAGCAACACAAGCATATAATCAATTTCAATCCATTCTCTTCAACTAATCAGCAGAATACAGATATAAATCTCGACAATGATAAACATATACTTTCAACATATATTTCGATCAGTAATACAAGAAATTAGGTACCAGCGCCCTTAGGCCAAGCCCTCTGGTTATTTAGCTGATCCCGTCTCACTTACGCCGAGCTGCGTTTAGTACGCTTATCATCAGCCCCGACACCCTTAGGCTGTACTTTTATATTACATAAAACAACCATACAATTACACAATATACATGTTCATTTATAGGGAACCTTAGTCCCAAACACAACCACATGGGTGCAGTTTTCTTACCTCAAGTCCCGAGCAATGCATAAAGAACGGTTCCGAGCACAATCCTCAATCCTGAGTCTTAATGATAATCCTAGTCACAAGCAATGATGGATAATTTATCAAATTCTAATCCAATTAAATGTTTTAGAAACCAATACTAGCCTTCGGGACCTCAAATTCTACTAAACTGGGTAGTAGAATTCATCACGAGTGCTGGAGGACACGGGCTGCGACTTGCACACCCTTGGGTCGTGGCGTGCTTGGGAAAATTAGAGGCATCCCAGCCTCTTTGAGCATGCAGGCCCGGCGCCTAAAGAATAGGGCTGCGACCCGAGCCCCCAAACCCAGAAAATCCACCTCTTTCCAACATTTGTCCTCAAGCCTAAACCTCAAAATTCAACCCCAGTAACTAGCCAAACTCAGATTTAAGTCCAGAATTCTTAACCTTATAGCCTAAACATCATATCTAGCCTATAAGCAATTCCTTACTCTCCTCAAACATCTACTTTCAGCCTTGGATCCCATTTTCATGCAAGCTCTAAGTTCTCACTATAACATAACAGAATTCAATAATTACAACTTGAAACCTTACCTCAGCTTGCAGCTTGAATCCCCAAGCTATACTCTGTCTATTTCTAGCCTCAGTTTCCCAGATTTCCCAGCTCAAACTCAGCTCAATTTCCTGGCTTTTTCTCCTTTAAGCTTCTAAGTTCCCCTTAGTTCTAGAGAGAGGAAGAGAAACTGTGTATATGAGAGAGTGAAAGAGATTGAGTGTATTCCTACTTACTCTGGTAGTTTCCTAAAACTTCACCTGATCATAGACCTTAGCCAAAAAGACTAAAATACCCCTCATGACAACTCAACCCTCTAATTAACCCTAGTAGTAAAATGGTCATTTCCAGATTCCCGACATTTCCTCGAGTATTCCTACCATTTGCCAATTAATCTCATCATGCCCAACTAATTACCAAATACTTTCTCATTACTCAATAAACCCCAAAATATCCTCCAAGTTCCCAAAATACCCCTATGCTCACCCCGAGCTGGGTATTAAACCCTATTGTGACTATTTCGCTAGTCCTCTCACTAGGATCGCCTCGAGCCGTGTACTGCAAATATATCCACAAAATAATGTGGTCTGTACCATTAACAAACATAATCCCATTTATGCCCTTAACAGGCCAAAATTACAGATATGCCCTTATAAACAATAAAGGGCCCACATTTATATCTAATAATCATAAACATGCATATAATATATTCACATCATCATATATATCATGCATGCCACATATTCACGCATTTAAATCACGTAATCACACACATATCCAATTGTGCATTCCCGGCACGCTAATCAAGGCACTAAACCCTGTTAGCAATTTTGGATCGTTATAAAATCTCATGCCATATTCAATATACTTGCACTTAGGTCTAGAAGAACTCAAGCCCACATCTGTGGTGCTACCACTACAAAAAATTTGATATACAATGACTCCCTACAATGTCTTACACCAATGGTGTAAGACATTAAAACTTATCAGGGGTTTTAAATGTCTAATGGTGTAAGACATTGAAAGTTTATATTAATGGCTACAATTGGAAGACATTAAAAATGGTGGAAGATGTTGGAAATAGGCTGGGGAAGTGTTCATGGGTACATCCAACGTCTCCCGTTGGGAGACGTGGGACACGTGGCACGTCTCCCAGTGGGAGACGTTGGATGTACAGGGGAGTACATCCAACGTCTCCCACTGGGAGACGTGGGACACGTGGCACGTCTCCCAATGGGAGACGTTGGATGTACTCCCCTGTACATCCAACGTCTCCCACTAAGAGACGTTGGATGTCTCCACTTATAAAACACCACATATCAGCCTTCTTCCTCATACAACCCGAGAGCAAACCAGAGAGGAGAGAAACCGAATTGGGCGAATTGGGGCTGCGTTTTTAGGGTTCTAAGGTAAGTTTTTTTTTTAATTTTCTTGATTTTTAGTTAATTATTTTGCAAATAAATCATAGGTTTTGCATTAGGATGAGTAATATACATGATTTTGTGTTAGTTTTACATTTTTATGCATTTTTTCATATACATTGTAGGATTTTGTGGTTTTTTCATGGAAGTTTTTTAGGGATTTATGATTTTTTAGTTTTTTTTTTTTAAATTTAACCTATTACATTGTATAGATTTCATTAGAGTATATATGTTCATGATTTTTTTAAATTTTTATCATTTTTTATTTCGAAATTTAGATATATTTTTGTATATTTGAATTTTTTTTTAAAATTGTAACTATTTTGTTATATATATAGTTATGTTAAAATAAATTTATTAAATAATTTATAAAATATAAATATATGAAAATTTTTATGTTTTTGTTGATTATTAAGTTTTTAGGTTATGAAATTTTATATTGATTTTTTGTTGAGGTTATAATTAGTGGCACATTGGGATTTTTTTTATTTGTTTACCAATATCATTTACTATTATTAGATATTTAGTGATATTTGTTTAGTAATGTTTAACATATTAATTAATTTAGTTTCATAGGTTGTGATTTTTGTGGTGAGATTTTAGAGAGTATTTTGCATCAAAATTCCTATATCAATCACACATTTGAGGTAATTAAGTTTCTAAAATTACAATAATACGTTATATATTGCTAGATATTTAGTGATGTTTTATTTATTATTTATTAATTTTATTTTATTGGTTTGTGGATTTAATAGCGAATTTGATTGCTAAGTGAAGTAATTTTGCTAGCTTTTGGATTATTGACTGCAAGAGGTACATATATATTCTCTTACTTCTACTTTTAATATTATTAAACAAATGTTAGAGGAGTTTGAATATCTTAAACATTCATCCATAATGAAGTAGGTACTGAGATTAAAATTGTGTGCTGCGATGATAACGGAAGGTTGAGAACTTGTGTGTTTTAGTGAAGTAGGTTCTGAGAAATTTGGTTGTGTGCTGCGGAGCTATAAGGAAGAAACTTATTGTATGCTATTTGAATTGTTTGTTTTGCTATTCACATGCAGATGGTTAGGTTACTATTATAGGGGAAATGCTGCCCGATTTTATCTAGGATAATAAATAATTAGTTTAATATAGACATCCTATAAGGAAGAAACTTATTTTATGTTGTTTGAATTGTTTGTTTTGTTATACACATGCAGATGGTTAGGTCACTATTATAGGGGAAATGCTGCCCGATTTTATCTAGGATAATAAAAAATTAGTTTTATATAGACATACAACTTTATCACGTGCTTATTTAGTGTTGTTTCTTTTCTTTTCCATAGACATAGGAGAATATATGGATAAACAGTGGATGTCAGCGAATAGGTTATCTGCGGAGTATAGGAACGGGGTCGATTTGTTCTTAAGGTTTTGTTCGGAAAATGTGAAAGACCCAAATTTTACTTATTGTCCATGTCTTAAGTGTGGAAATGTTAAAAAGATGGATCTTAAGAAGATTAAAGAACACTTATATTTCAATGGGATCGACAAGAGTTACACAATTTGGTATTACCATGGGGAGATAGCTCCGATTGCTCCAACTCTGCCAAGTAGACCAAAAGGAGTGAGGAGGAATATAGTGGAGCAGAACTGGGATCCATTAGATGAAATGATTGATGACGCACATTATGGATCAGGAGTAGACCCAAATAAGTTTGAGACACTCCTTAATGATGCCGAGAAACCAATTTACCCTGGTTGTACAAGATTTACAAAATTATCTGCGCTTCTTAGGTTGTACAATCTAAAAGCTAAACATGGCTGGAGTGATAAAAGCATTACTGAATTACTTGGTTTTTTGAAGGAGTTATTGCCTGAACATAATGAAATTCCAATTTCATTTTATGAGGCAAAGAAGACGTTATGCTCATTAGGCATGCAATACGAAAAAATTCATGCATGTCCTAATGATGGCATATTATATCGAAATAGTTTTGCAGACGCAAAATCGTGTCCTACTTGTGGTGAGTCACGATGGCAAAAGAAAAGAAATGGTGACGATGTCAAGGAAGGAGTACCTGCAAAAGTTTTGTGGTACCTTCCGCCAATTCCTCGTTTCATCAGATTGTTTAGAAATGCCGAACATGCTAAAAGTTTTTCGTGGCATGCTAATGAAAGAATAAAGGATGGTAAATTAAGACATCCAGCTGACACCCTTGCTTGGAAGAGAGTTGATTTGAAGTGGCCTTCTTTTGGAAATGAATCTCGTAATATTCGTCTAGGTCTTTCGACTGACGGGTTTAATCCACACGCATCCCTTAGCAGTAAGTATAGTTGTTGGCCTGTTATGCTTGTTATTTACAATCTACCCCCATGGTTGTGTATGAAGAGAAAGTTTATGATTTTGACCTTGTTGATATCAGGACCTAAACAACCTGGTAATGATATTGACGTCTATCTAGCTCCTCTTATAGATGACTTGAAAACTTTGTGGGATGATGGGGTTAAGGTTTATGATGCGTATAGGCAGGAAGAATTTAATCTTAGAGCGGTCTTATTGTGGACAATTAATGACTTTCCTGCTTATGGAAATTTATCTGGGTTTAGTGTGAAAGGATATAAAGCTTGCCCCGTTTGTCAAGAAAAAACATGTTCTGAATACTTGAAACACTCTCGGAAAATATGTTATATGGGACATAGGAAGTTCTTTCCTAATACGCATAAACTTCAGACTTGGAAGAAGGCATTCAATGGTAAACAAGAGTTTGAGGAGGCTCCTGAGCCATTGAATGGGATCCAAGTACTTGAGAAGATGTCTAAAACTGTGTTCAAGTTAGGGAAGCCCAAAGTTCGTACACCTACAAAGATGAAACGTAGTCGCAAGGCCAAGGTTGTGGAGGAGCCAAAAGGGTGTTATATAAAGAAATCTGTTTTCTTCGAACTTGAATATTGGCCTTTCTTACTTATACGTCATAATTTAGATATTATGCAAATAGAGAAAAATGTATGTGATAGTTTGATTGGCACTTTGTTGAATATTCCTGGGAAAACTAAGGATGGAATTAAGGCTAGACAAGACTTGGTTGCAATGGGTACACTCATTGAAAGAGAGGCAGGCAACAACTTCCAAGTTATGATTACGAGTGTTCTTAAGCCAACCTGTCCTCTCCCTTTTCCATATCCTGATTTGGACATGTACATAGTTGCTCAGGCCATTGGGACGCCAATAGCGTGGCCTAAGGATTTTGTCATTATATCTGAAGATGTAACTCATGAGGTGATGCCATGTTTTTACATAATTATCTTTACAATTCTATATTTGTTTGCAATTTTTTTAATTGTTGATATAATTGTATATAGACTCCCTCTACAAGTAGGACCAAATCACAACGACCAAGAGCTCCATCAACACAACAACCTCGAGAAAGAAGACGACAACAAACTCCTCCAACACAATTGGCCCACACTCCATTGGAACGATTACAGAATATCGTATCTCATTTGGATGATGGCGAGTGTGTCAATCTAGGCATAGAGTCTAAATTTTTTGATCAGGATATGTCTCACTGTTATATATTTAATGATGACATACTTTAGTTTCCTCGAAAGGAGAAGATTGGACAAGCAGTAGTCATCAGCTACATGAGGTATATATCTCACAAATAAGTTTGTTCATTTAATTTTCTAATTTGATTTATTCATTCATATAACAATTTTTCATATTTTTGTATTAGGTTCATTTACAGATATGTGGCACAACAAGGCCAAAATAAGTTTTTATTTGTCAATCCTAATATCGTCGCCACTCAAGGGAGTTCATTCGACGATCGTGTTCAGAATCTGTTCAGACGTTGCAATGACGTAAAATCAAAAGAACAAGTTATGCTTGTCCCTTGGAACCATGGGTAAGTTTAAAAATTTGTCATTTTTCCGACCCATATCAATAATTTCTTTGTTTAACATTTGAGCTATAATTTTTTTGTTTTTCTTATACAGTGAACATTGGATGTTGCTTATTTTGGCACCATATGCATATCATGTTTATTGTTGTGATCTGGTGAATTCAGAGCTAAATAACCGTGAGGAGATTGTATCAGTGATCGTCAGCGCTTTCAATCTTTTTTTCTCTATGAATCTTCCTGATGTCGAGATCCCTGATACTCTACGCATTAAGCAACCTCAGGTAAGTAACTTCAGCAGACATTTTTGAACATTTATAATAATTAAGTAGAATAATATGTATGCATTTTTTAAAAAGTTTCAATTTAATAATAAATTACTCATATTTTTAAATAATTAGTGTCCACACCAACCGGACAATGTGGCATGTGGATACTACTTAATGAGGATGTTGAAGGATTTGATTGAACATGCGAGTCCCGAGCATTACTTGAAAACGGTATTATTAATTAAAATTTACAATTTTTTTTAACAATAAATGTAATCAAATAATTAATTAATATATTTTACTTTATATTTCTTGCAGCTAACAAGCACATCATATACAGAGGCACAAATTGATGAGTTGCGACAAGAATGGGCGACATATATGTTGCTGATAATCCAAAGTTACCGACCTCGTTGATAGTTTTTTTTTTAATTTTTTTACCTTTGTTCATTTTGAATATGTCTAACAAATATTGTATTTCTTGTATATGTCTAACAAATATATTTTTTTCTTTCAATTTAATTGATTATTAAATCAAATTAAATTTAGATTAAAATTATTTCAATTTAAATTAAAATAATTTCAATTTAGTTAATTATTAAATCAAATTTAAATAATATTAATTATAAATTTATTTAATTTTTTTTAAATCTGGAAGACTTTCAATGTCTCCCATTAAGAGAGGTGGGAGACTTCCCACGTCTCCCAGTGGGAGAGGTTGAAAGTCAAACATTGACTTTCAACCTCTCCCATTGGGAGACGTGGGAAGTGACTCACCTCTCCCAATGGGAGACGTTGGATGTCTCCTAGGGACTTCCCACGTCTCCCATTGGGAGAGGTGAGTCACTTCCCACGTCTCCCAATGGGAGAGGTTGAAAGTCAACATTTGACTTTCCACCTCTCCCAACGGGAGACGTGGGAAGTGACTCACCTCTCCCAATGGGAGACGTGGGATATATACCTACAATGACCCCAGCAACAACGTCTCCCCAATTGGGAGACATTGTAGACTTCCAATGTCTCCCAAATAAAGTCATAAAACCCCTATATTGTTATAGTGTACAACTAGCCAATCGATCGGTTAAGAAACCTTGGGGAGTAGTTGAAGACGTTCTGATTCAAATTGAAAAATTCTATTACCCCGTTTATTTTCTCATCTTGGACACTCAATTTGAAATGAGTATATGTAACGTCCTCGATAGCCAAGACCGCTACACTGTGTATTTATAAAAGTGCATGACTTGCTAATCAAGCTAATCAATTGAAAATGTGATTGCTAAAGTCATTAATGTGCTAGGGTTAAAAGGTTTTGGTCTCAAAAGATACTTTCCATATAATTAAACATTTTACACATGGGATCCCAAGAGAAATAGTGTTTAAAAGTCTGTTTACAAAATTTCCAGTGTACAGAAAACCACCAGCCTCTCTAAAGGCAAAACAGATGTTTATGGTTTTCCTGTCCCTGTCTCCCCTCAACCGTGGCGGCTGAAAAGCTGGTCATGTACATTCTGCTCTCAGAGCTCTCCAAATCAGGGCTGATGAAGCTTGCCCTTGCCTTTACCTGCACCACGAAGTACCCATGAGTGAAGGCCCAGCAAGAAAACATATCATATTATATAACAAGCAATATTAACATTTGGATAACCCTTTAAGCATGTTCATACTCTAACATACCACAATAATCACAAAGCATGAAGATTCAACCCAAAGAATCAGCTAATCACCACCCAGCTATACAGTATAACAATCCACCAATTAATAATAACAAACAAATCACATAATAATCAGGGTCGACACCTTAGGTTGCACCCTCTGTTACCCCACTGGCTCCGACCCGCTTAAACCGAGCTCAGTGAATAATAAGCTGTCCTCAGCTACCAATGGCTGAGCCGCGCCCTATGCGCTAGTGTAAACTTTGGCACTCTTAGGACGTTGGTTTACTATTTACATGGCATAATACCATCCTTTACAAAGCATACAAGATAGGGAACCCTTAGTCTCATTATAAATCCACTGTCGGGTGCAGTCTTCTTACCTTTAATTTCCAAGTTTACTGATTACGAGCGACGCCTCTCGAGCACGATCCGCTTCCCGAGCCCTAGCTTAATACCTAGTAACAACCAAGATAGGGAGTACCATAAATAATTGCGTAAATATTTCCGGATGGAGTTCTAGCATCCGGGTCATCGAATTCCACCAAACACGGTGGTGGAATCGATCCTGAGCATCCAAGGTTAGGTTCCCGCACTTAAAACCTCCAAAAGATAAAAAATATCCTTAAGGGCCGTGGCCCCTGAAACCCATGCCGCGGTCCACCCCTGAAACAGAGGCTAGGCCTCCTTGAAGATAGACACGCACCGCGGCCTTGCCCTATGGCGTCGCGACACTTCCCCACTGTGAGCCTCCTTGGCTCTTCCTTGCTTCGCAGGGCCGCGGCCCAACCTTTCGTGCCCAGAAAAAATACAATTTCTAGCATCCTAACCTTGCTAAAAACCACACCAAAGCACCCTAATTCCAAAACCCATTGATCACAAGACTCCTAACATGATTCTAGCAACATAATCCAATAAAAACCCTGCTTAAAAACTCATTAAAATCCCATTTTGATTTCTCTGAAACCCAACAGCTCAAGAACTCTAAAACCAATCATGCAAACTCAGAATTTAAACTCTAAACTACGAATTGAAGCTTACCTTCTTTGATGAACCACTTCCTTAACAATTTCTGAGCTAAAACCCAAGCTTCTCAGCTTCAATTCAGTCCTTAAACATCAAAACCATAAGCACTTTTAATACTCAACCAAACTCAGAATTCTAATGATCAAGAGTGTAATTCAGCCCTTACCTTAATCCTGGTTGAGTTTCCTTAGCTGAACACTGGACTAAACCTTAAAGATTCCAACCCAAACCACTGAGTTCCCAACTGAATTCCCTTAGGTTTCAGTAGTTTTCTTAAAAGAGAGAAGAGAAGGATGAGAGGAGAAAAGTGGGTCGGTTTGGGTTTTTGTTCTACTAGTTTCTATTTTACTTAGTCTAACCTTAGTTAATTAGGTCAATCCCGAGGCTCGAGGTACCGAAAACGTCCCTGAGGGCAAAATGGTAAAATTCCCCAATATTCCCGCCTAGGCTTCCTAACCTCAAATATATCTCCATATATTTATTTCCATAACCCCATAACCCAAATAATCATCTAACACCCGAAATACCCCTCGACTTGCCCCAAGTCAAATATTAAGCCTTGTTGTCACTTTCCCGCTAACTAGCTCCCTAGGATCGCCTCGAGTCGCACGCTGCAGATTTACCCACATAATAATGTGGTTCTCGCAAATACAACATATAATCACATTTAAATTCATATAACCATGCAGGCATGTTTATCATATAATCACATGTTAATTTAATAAATTCACACACTAATCAAGGCTCTTAAGCCATATTAGTGATTTTGGGTCGTTACAGTATATAGCCCAAAATTCCCATCATTCTCGGTAGGGCCTTTCCTCGCAACAACAAATGCACTCATTACTGTAGTAATGGTCTCATGAAAACACTTTTGGGAACATGACTCTAGAAGTGAATGTTTTCCACATTGGCAAACAACCACCTGATAACGATGAGTGTTTCCAATCATATTTAATCGATACACTTATTTTGGAACAGGTCAAATAGAAATACACTTCTAATCATTTTAATCACGTCTTCCAAATTTCTGAAAGGTGTGAGCCCGATGAGTCTAAAATCAACCCTGAAATCATCAAACACTCACAGGCTAGAATAACCATGTTTTGGAATCCAATCTTTGAGGAACTCCCTCAAGATCAAGAAACACCAAAACCCTCCGTTGAAGAAGCTCCTCAACCAAAGTTGGCCCAACTTCCTGAGGGCCTTAAGCATGTTTTCCTGGGAGCTAACAACATTTTTCCTGTCGTAATATCTTCCAAGATGAACGCCACACAAGGGCACCAACTAATCAATGTGTAGCAAGAACAAAGAGATGCATTAGGATGGACGATAGCTGACATCAAAGGTATTAGTCCTTTGATTTGCTCCCATCACATTCAATTGGAAGAAGGGGCTATACCATGTCGGGGCCCTCAAAGAAGATTAAACCTAAAGATGAAGGAAGTAGTTAAGATTGAAGTCTTGAAACTTCTTGATTCTGTAATGATTTATCCTGTTGTTGACAGTAAATGAGTTAGCCTAACTTAGGTTGTTCCTAAGAAATCGGGAGTAATAGTGGTAAAAAAAGAGAAAGGGGAACTCGTGCCTACCAAGGTCACAACTGGGTGGCGCATGTGCATTGATTATCAAAAATTAATTGCAGCCACCCGCAATGACCATTTTCCACTTCCATTCATTGATCAGAAATTGGAACTTGTGGCGGGTCATCCTTTTTATAGTTTTCTTGATGGTTATTCGGGGTATTACCAAATCGAGATTTCCTTAGAAGATCAGGAAAAGACCACATTAACTTGTCCTTTTGGTACTGTTGCCTTCCGGCATATGCCATTTGGCATGTGCAATGCTCCAGCCACATTCCAGCTCTACAAGATGAGCATATTTAGTGATATGATCGAGAAATGTACGGAAGTATTCATGGATGATTTGACAGTTTTTGGAGATTCCTTTGAATCAAGCCTTTTCAATTTAGAGTCCGTGCTTAAACGATGCAAAGAGAAAGGCTTGGTGCTCAACTGGGAAAAGTTTCATTTCATGGTGCCATCTGGCATAGCCTTGGGCATGTCATGTCAGAATGAGGAATTGATATTGATTAATCAAAGATTGAACTCATATCAAAGTTGCCCACCCCCAAGACTGTTAAAGACATTTGATCTTTTCTTGGGCATGCAGGATTCTATAAGAGGTTCATACAAAATTTCTTGACAATTTCTTGTCCTTTGTCAAACCTCCTAACAAAAGATGTCGTGTTCAATTGGACACCTGAGTGTGAGAAATCTTTCCGAACGCTCGTTGCAAAACACACTTCCGCCCCTATCATTCAATCACCAGTTTGGAACTTACCGTCCAAAGTAATGTGTGATGCTAGAAATTATGCTATAGGGGCCGTCTTAGGTCAAAGAAGGGAAGGGAAGCCCTTCGTTGTCTATTACGCAAGTAGATTTCTTAACAGTGCTTCAAATGAACTATTCTACTACTGAAAAGGAGTTACTTGATGTAGTATTCGAACACAAAAAGTTTCGTTCCTACCTGATTGGTTCACCTATCACAGTATTTACTGATCATTCCGCCTTAAAATACCTCCTTTCCAAAAAGGATGCTAAGGTGCGTTTAATTAGGCGGATTCTTTTGTTACAGGAATTTGATCTGACCATAAAGGAGAAGAAAGAAGTTGAAAATGTGGTAGCGGACCACTTATCTCGTTTTGAATTTTTTGATTTCGCTGATGGCCCAACCATTCTAGATGACTTCCCTGATGAACATCTCTTCGCAGTCACTAAGTTGCCATGGTACGCTCATATCATTAATTACTTAGTGATTGGCAAACTTCCAACTGCATGGAGTGCACAAGATAAACACAAATTTTTGGTTGAGGTTCATAACTTCTATTGGGACGATCCATATCTTTTTAAGTATTTCCCTTAAAAAATTATGAGACGTTGCATTCCAGATGATGAAATTTTTAGTGTCCTGAACTTTTGCCATAATGAAGCTTGTGGTGATCATTTTTCTATGAAAAAGACTGCTGCAAAAATCTTACAGTGTGGTCTTAATTGGCCCACTTTGTTCAAAGACACTAACAATTTCTGTCGATCATGTGAAAGGTGTCAGAAATTAGGTGCTCTGTCTCGGCGACACATGATGCCACTAAACCAAATTTTTGTAATAGAAATATTCAATTGTTGGGGGATAGACTTTATGGGACCATTTCCACCTTCTTCTAGCTACCTTTACATCCTCCTCGCGATAGACTATGAAAAATCTAAGAATGACACTATACAATGAGGCCATAATGCAATAAAAAATTGAACATAAAACTAAGCATCAATATTATTTATACTAACTTTAAATACATAGAAAAAGTATTACTACTTCTATATATAATATTATCAAAAATAAATAAAGATAAAAAAGATGATAGAAGAACATAAATTACTAAAATGTATAAAATTTAAAGACACATATGTTGAATAAAAAATATAAATAACATAACTTTGCATATGGGATCATACCTAACTTTCCAAGAAAGATTATGCCATTATGCACATCATTCTCACAAAAATTCTATAGAAAAATATGAGGAGAAAAGTGAGGGGAATTTGTTATAGTTTCTCTAAAAATTACATACAAACTATGAAAAATGAACTCCTATTTATAGAACATTAAAAGGGATTGAAAAATAAATAAAGAAAAGCATGGGGTTTGCAAGTAAATAAAATATCAATAATAAAATATGATTATTAAAAACCAAATTATATTATTAATACTATTATTTATTGTGTTATCATGACTATTTTTGGTCTTATTTTCTTGCAAGAAGGTGGAGTATTGTTGAGAAATTGGAGTTGATGGATATGTTGACTATAGGGATCAAAATGAGCAAAAAATGGCATGATTTTTTACCTTTGATTGGTGCAGTCAATAAGGGCTCGCCATGTGGCGTGTGTAGGTCAGAGCGTGGGTCGCAGGTAGGTCGGCTGGGGCTGAGAGGACGTGTGGCGCACTGGAAGGCCACCACTTGGTGTGCTGGTGAGAGGAGAAAGGCAGGGGCCTGGTAAGCTGAGCTGGTGAGCTAGGCTTGATTTTTGGGCTTCCTTTTTGTAAAAATGCCAAGTTTTCAATTGTTTCTTCAATTTTAATTCTTTCTTTTTATTTATGTCCAAATGCATTTTAGCTCCTGAAAATTAAACAAAAATTAAATTAAAATTAATATTTTCAATTATAAAATATATTACAACAAATCCATGAAAATATTAATTAAAACTTAATTTATTTTATACTTTAAAACTAATAAAATGAAATTTTTGAACACTAATCATATATTAAAGTGAGTTAACGATGGATTTACGATGAAATCATGATGCAAACATGATCCATTTTTATAAAATAAATCTACATGACCAACAATTCTATAGAGATGCAATTGTGATGGGTTAACGAGACTCACAAAAACCAAAATAACAAGGCTAACATTAATTCATCATTAACACATCGTTAGCAAACATTGATCCAGAATACAACTTCTCAAGAACAACAAAAAAATTAAACTTATTGAACACGAAATTTCTTGAAAAATATATAAAAGTGATTCTAACATGAATACAACACTATATAAAGTGAGAAGAAAATTACCCATGAATTTTTCACTATCAACAAGTATGAATTTTTTTCCCCAAGAATAAGTGCGATGATGATTGCAAATGCGGGAGTGTGGTTTGAATCAATGAATTCGTTTATGTTCTATGAGTGTGCTTTCAACTTTGTGAGAAAGAGAGAGTAGTAATGGTTGTTTAGAGAGAGAGAGGCATGGGTAGACATGTTATAACGAGGGTAAACTTGTCTAATATTACACAAAAAGCATATAGGGGAAATGTTTATTAAGTTTGTCTTTAAAAAAAATTATCCCATATTAGAAAGCATAAGGGGTCAAGTTTTGCTTTACAATATTTTCCTAACATGGTGCATAGGACGTGTCATACGTGTTCTACTACACATGTGGATGCCAAAAATTTACACTTACAAAAGCCCCCACCTCATGTCTCTCAAAATATAAACTCGGGATGGAAAATCCAAACTTGGTCTCGCGTCGAGGGTCTCGTGAAACTCACACCTCACATACACTGCTGGACCTCCCGCCAAGGGTCTCGATAGGTCTCCCCTTGCACCTGGCATCGTGTCTTGTGCTGAGGGTCTCACGGGGGTGCACGCCTTGTCTACGATGTCATGCCAAAGGTCTCACAAGGCCACTCCACGTACCCAGTCTCACACCTTGCGTCGAAGGTCTCCTTGCTTACGGAGCCTCGCCTTGTGCCAAGGATCTCGTGAGGTCACCCTTCACACCCGGTGTCGCATCTCACGCCGAGGGTTTGCATGGAACACGCCTCACCTACGGAGCTGCGCCTTGTGCCAAGGGCCTCATGAGGTCATCCCTTGCACCTAGCATCACGTCTCATGTTGAGGATCTTGCAAGGGTGCACACCTTGCTTGTGATGTCACACCTCGTGCCGAAGGTCTCGCATGGCCACCCTAAGTACCCAGTCTCGCACCTTGTGTCAAAGGTCTCGCGAGGCACGCGCCTTGCCTATGGAGCCTCGCCTCGTGCCAAGGTTCTCGCGAGGTCACCCTTCACACCTAGTGTTGCATCTCGTGCCGAATGTATCGCGAGGAACATGCCTCGCCTACAGTGCTGCGCCTTGCATCAAGGATATCGTGCCTAAGGTCCCAAGATGCCCATCACGTCTCATTTTCATAGGTCCATCTCACGAGGTCTTGCCTCCTAAGCATCTTGGAAACATGCATCTTGCTGATGAGGCCCTGCTCTATTTTCTCGGGTAGGCGTCACCAGGGTGACACACCTCACATATGTATCCTAATTGAGGCCACAAATGCTCATACTTTGCCAAATATAGAGAGGTTCAAGGCACAAGAACGTCTAGGAAAAGTGATAGCATTTATTAAGCAGAATGTGCATGTACAGGTATGGAAGGTGCATGCTAAACAAAAGGAGACAGAGTACGTGTACAACCTCCACGCTAGACCAGTAGTGGTAGCACGAAGAAGGTACGTGGAAAAATCTCCACTACCATGCTCCTAACATTTGTACCAGACATGTAGTGGTGGTACGAAGTAGTACAAAGACTTAGTATTACCGGTTGACATCTAACATGTACCAGATCTGAGCGCCACTACCACCTGCAACATGATCACATTCAACCTGTCAATGTACCCTTTTTTTCCCATGGGACCACTATGTATTATGAGTCAATAATTCTCACCTATAAAGAAGGCCTTCCTTCACCTAAGAGGGGGGTCAAAAAATTGGGCATTGTAACCAGAGACTCTTGAGTAATACAAAGATTCTCTCCATGTTCACTCTGCAACTTGATTCTAAGTTCATATAGCTATCCTAAGTTCTTCTAAGCTTCTTTACATCTCTTTATTTACTCTTAAGCTCATAAGTTTTCCAATCTAATTTGGTTGACGAGTGCTTACTGTCAACAGTTTGGCGCCGTCTATGGGAAGGACAAGTATCAAGCCAATGTTATTCCATCAATTCCGACAAGAAGAAATGCCAAGGCGTTCATGACGCCTACAAGAATCTAATGATGTTGAGATCCACCTTGACATAGACCAACTAAGAGCCTCCAGAAGAGACGCTCCACCACCTCATAATGGAGATATGCCGAAGGAACATCCAACCCCTGGAGAGGAGAAGGAGGCATCATCCCTGGCTGTCCAACCTATTAGAGGTCATCAAGAATGTAGTGTCCCAAATTCCCTAATGTGGTTTAGTGTCTGGATTAGGGGGCCAGGAGGGACATAATTGATTTAATGCATTATTATGTGGTTATATGCATGATTATGCTTATTGTATTATTATATGGCTATGTTTGTATATCTATGTGCATGTATGTGATATATGAGTGAGACCACATTATTATGTTGATATATTTGAGTTATTTAGCATGAGATGATCCAAGAAAGCAAGTTAGCGGTTTTGTCATAATAGGTTTAATTACCGGGCTTAGGGTGAGCCTAGGGGTAATTTAGTGCTTAGTATATTACCGGGATTAAGCGGGTAAAGTGATATGATTTGGTAATTATTTGAGGATATTCGGAATGACGAGAATTGAGAGGCGTTAATTATGATTAACGGGGTAGGTGGAAATGACAACTTTTCCCTTGGGTGGCTTTGAGGGACTAGATTAGCCCTAGGGGCATTTTGGTCATTTTAGGCTTTAGATATACTTAAGCTAAGGTTGGACATAGAAGGAAGCAAGGAGAAAATAGAGTTTCTCTCTTCTCTCTCTCTCTCTCGATCATTTACTCTCTCTTTCGGTTGGATTTTGACAAATGAGGAGAATTGAAGCTTGAGAGTTTAGGATTTAATTGCAGCAACTGAAGGTGTTGACCCAGTGTTGAGGTAAGGATTCTAGTTTAACCTTTGAAGTTTTACTCTGTTTTTAAGCTTGTTTGTAAGCTTGATAGTTTGATTATGGAGTTGAGTATTTGATGGTGTTTTAGGTGTTATGAAGCTTGGGTTTTATTGCTATATGGGTGGTATTGTTGTGTTAGGGTTTGGTTTTGATATTGGGGTTGTTGGGTTGTGTTTTTGGTTGAGTTCGAATTGAAGAAAATGCAGGGGAGCTGGGTTCACAGGGTCAAGTTACGACCAAATTCATGGGCGCCACGACTTGAGTGAACCCCAGAGCCTGCACTCGGCTCTATCTGGCAGGCGCGCTGCGACCCTCAAGGGCAAGTCACAGCCTGTTCCTGGCACCCAGAAAAGGGGCCTGCTTGTCTTGGAGGCGGCTGTGACTCTTGGGGGTAGGTCGTGGCCTGCCTGTCTATTTTTGGCGAGGCTTAGTTTTAATTAGTTTGAAGCGCGAGTTTTCAAACCTTAAGGCTCAAGATCGAATCTACTATTCGTTTTAGTGGGATTCGAGGTCCCGGGGGCTAGAACTTGATTCAGGAATCTTTTATTACTCATTTTATTGATGGGATTTCATATTTGGTTATGATTAGGTGACTGCTAAGGGCCTAAGGTCAGGATCGTTCTCAAGGGTCGTTCTTAACTTATTTTACGATCGAGTCAGAGGTAAGAAAACTCTACCCATTTTGTAACATACATGATTATTGATGAGACATGTTGAGTACTCTATATATGGACATTTATTGCATTATGAATGCCTGGTTGCATTGCTTACTTGTGAGTGGCACTAACTTATTATTCAAAAACGACAATAGTGCTGAGTGTTGGCCGTGAAGCTTTGACTTATCAGTCAGGATCGGCAATAGTTCTAAGCACTAGTCGTATGGAATTGATTTATGAGTCAAGAGCAGATGTAGCATATTGAACGCTGGTCGATTTGATTAGATCTAATCAACGAGAGCATTATATGCTCATCTTATTCAAAATTCACCAACATGCATGAAAATACACAATTACTCCCTCAACGGGCCAAATTACCAAATACCCTTATAATAAAATGTGGACCCATATGCATGAATTTATCATCATATAATAATATAATTCACATAAACTTTCATATAATCATTTAATAGCATAATAAATCAATTATGCCCCCTGCCTCCTAATGAAGGTCCTAAACCTTATTAGGAAATTTTGGGGCATTACAACTATCCCCTCCTTACAGAAATTTCGTCCTCGAAATTTATCTGAATCGCCCGCAATAAGAATTCCGCACAACTGATTCTAGTTTTTCCCCAGGTCGTTCCCTCGACCTCACTGTTGCTGTAACATTACCTTGACTCAAGGTATAATTTTCTTTCTCAGAACTTTATTCTTTCTGTTAAAATCTGATCTGGCTACTTCTCATAGGATAACTTAGCCTAAATCTCCAGAGTCTCATAACTCAACACATGAGTCTCTTTTTAACGTATTTCTTCAACATGGATTATAAAATACACTGTACACAACCAATAGTATAAGAGACATGGCCAATCCAAAAGCAACCTGATCGGTCCTATCCAGAATTCTAACGTTCTTTTCCAATCTAGAGCTCAACTTGCTCTTTCCTTTTCACCTCTTTCCATGGTGATACTTTAAGGGAGATACAATCTTCTACTTTGAACTCCATGCTCCTGCATCTCAAATCAATATAACTTTTCCATTTACTCTGAGAAGCAAGCATCCAGACCCTACCCTTTTTAGTAACCTCAATGATCCCCTGAACTACCTTAGGATCCATATATAATATCCCATTCATCTTATAAGATGTTCTTCCAATAATAATTGGATAACTCTCTCTCTCTGATTTACCATTAGTCTGAGAGTAATAAACTGTATATTCATTTCCTTCTGCAACCCTCCCAAAAACTTGGAAGTAATAATAGAGTCTTCATTTGATAAGATGGACCTTGAATTTCCATGAAGGCATACCACCTCTCTCTCACACAAAGATCTTAATACTGATCAGCTGTATTACTCATTCTTACTAATAGAAGTGGCTCACTTTAAATACTGGTCCATAATGACCCAATCCAAATCACGCTGACCCACTATCCTGGGTAGCTCCACCGCGATTCCCATTGTGATGTTTCCTTATTTCCAATATGGAATACTCAAAGGCTACAATAGCCTTACTAATTTCTGATACTCTGTCTTGACCTGCTAACAGGTTAAGAACTTTGCCATGTATTCCATTATGTCCCTCTCCATCCCAGACCACCACTATAAAGTTTTCATATCCTGTTACATTTCCATGATGCCTGGATGAAGAGAATAAGAGGATAATATGAGATTCATCCAGAATCTCCCATTTAATCCCAATGTCCATCGGATTCCAAATCCGATCTCTATACCTCAATAAACCTATACCTGACACTGTATAATCCTTAGCTAATCCAGCTAAGACTTTTCACTCACTTCTTCCCATTCATGATTTCACTTAATTTTTCTCCTTGATCCTTTCTAAAAATAATCTCAAGCATAAAGCTGGCCACTTGGCCCACCAGAAACTTACTCTAGTTCTGCTGATATCCTTTAACTAACATGATGCATAGGCAATTTATTTTCCTTGTCATTGAGGTGTCATAACAACTTACCAATTGATTCTGATCTATAAGAAGACTTAGAACTCATCCACAAAGTACATGTAATATCCTGCCCGTCCAAGGAAACTCCTACCCCTAAGGCGTTCATTGACCTTGGCAAATCTCCAATTGAAAGTATACCATAATACCATTGATCAAAATGATCACAAATTCAATTAAGATATTCTTGAATACTCTGTTCCTCTGATTCATAAAAACAACTTGGCATTAACAAATTCTCAGAACATCACCCAGCACTCCCAGTGCTCTTATATGATATAAAAAGCAGTCTTCTGCATATCCTTCTCCCTGATCTCTAGCTGGTAATAACCAGATCAAAGATTCACCTTGGAGAATATCATCTTACTCAATAACTGAGCCTTTAGTTCTCACAACTTTACCGAAGCTGTTCAAAACAGTGCCCTAAGCCTGATTCCATCACTGGCACCAATCCAATCACCATTCTATCCTTGTTTTGTAAAGGTAATCCTGACAAATCCCTTTAAAATCCATCCAGAAACTCGTAGACTAACCCAGTCCATCATATTCTCACTGGCACAACTTAAGTGATATCCACCACACTAGCTAAGAGTTCTATGCATCCTTCTGCAATATATTTCTAGCTCTAAATACATATGTCATCAACATACCAAATCCATGCACCGTGCCAACTACTACAAGGTCTCCCACTCTCAAAACAAAGAGTTAATATCCATTCCTTGCAATTTAGCATTGCCCTACACTTGGTTAACCAATCCATATCCATGATTATACTGAAGTCAATCATAATCAACTTTATCAAAACAACCGACGAGTCCTTTCCACCATAATCTAACTCATCACAACATAATCATGCAATCTTCATATCATCTCTATGCCTCTATATATGCAACAAGCAAAGAACAACATGGTACCAAAATCAGTCAGCACAATACAAAATCGGAACTAGAAAGCTGACCTGTCATCCTTGAGGAACTATTCTCAGTCTTAGTCTCCGACTCTGACTGCCTTAGAATGAACACTCGAGCTGGAGTCGAGCTGTCCATCCCTTTTTTCTCATCTGCTCCTTGTCTTGGGAAGTCCCTCATGAAATGCCCAACCATTCCACATAAGTAACATGCCTTTGCCCAGAATTCTCCCAGAAGATGTCTCTTACACTGGGCGCATTTTGGATAAGTCATCCAGCTTTTTTGCTTGCTTGCTCCAATAAATGGAGGTGTCACTGCCTAAGCTCCATGCTCTCTAGCACTCTTCCTCTCATTTCTTATGCTCTCAACAGTAAGAGCCTTCCCTACCACCTGAGCGTAGGTGGAGGTTTCATGCACTGGGGCAACTCTAACGCCCTAAGCTATACTGGAATTCAATCCCTGGATAAACTTTTCCTTCCGAGCTACATCTGTGGGTACCATATCAAAAGCAAACTCGGGCAACCCATCAAATCTGTTAACATATTCGGCTACTATTGCATTACCCTGAACCAGGTTCATAAACTCATTCATCTTATTAGTCTGGGCCACATCACAGTAATACCTTTCATTGAACAGCTGCCTAAAGTCTTTCCAATCCATCAAAGCTGTATCTCGTGTCTGGGATACTACTTCCCACAATGTCCGGGCATCATCCCGCAGTACATATGTAGCACAGATCACCCTATCGTGACCCACCAACCCCATACTGTTAAGAATGGAACTGATCATGCCTGTAACGCCCTACTACCTTAGAGCCGTTACTAAGTGAGCTTAAAATAGAAATCGTGCTTTTGACTGACTCTAAGTGGTTTCTAAAACCAAAAGTGTGGATAAATCAGAATTTAAGGCTGTACTCTTTAAAATGTTTAACTTCATTGAAAACGTAAGTATAAAACATCTGGGATCCCAAAATAAGGTTTACAAAATATTTACAACTCAAAAATAGATTTACATCAGGTTAACTATCAAAAGAATGGATCAATACAGCCATTTACAAAATGCCCCCAACCAAAGCAGTCGGGCAGGCCGACATGTACGCGCCGCCCCCACGCTCTCCATACTCATGGCCGGTTGACAGACTCCTTGCTTTTACCTGCCACACGGAGCACCTGTGAGCCGAAGCCCAGCAAGAAAACCCAAATAGCACATAACATATGCAATAACAATATCACTGGCATAATTCACTAAAATAAATAGGAAAATCATCGATTTAAACAAGCACGGCCATGCCGCCCCAGAGGCCTTACCAAAGCTTGGGGTCTCGGTCATTACCGTAGGATAACTCACGTATCCCTTGGGTCCCACCCTCGCTATAGCATCCCATGTGCTGAGCGTCGCTTCCGGCCCCGCTGCCGTACCCGGCTCTTGCCGCTCTCGACCTTGCCGTTCATTCAATTACAATCACACATATCATACATTATGAAATAGCCATTCAAACATACAATAGTTTATCTAAGATTACACATTTGCACACAATACAAGCTAGGGCCGTGCCCTACAATCACACAATGGGCCCATGCCCTAATCTCGGGTGTTACGGTTTTCTTACCTGTATTCCGTGCTTTCCGATGCACCACGGTCACGAGCACGGTCCTCTAGCACGAGCCTCTCCGAAATCCTAGTCACAACACACATAAAACACTTTTAATACTAACCAAACCCAAAACCACTTCCCGGGACCAATCCCGCACTCTCGGGACCTCTAAAACCTTAAAACAACACCCCGGAGGCATCCCCCGAACCCCCGGAGCTAAGACCTAAAATTCCCAAAAAAACTATCCTGAAAAATTGCCTTGTGCCGCGGCACCACATCCTTGTGCCGCGGCACCCATCAGACAGAAGCTCCCTTGCCGCGGCACACAAAAACCTTGCCGCGGCACACCTTCGCAGACCCAGAATTCTGGGTTTTTCCTGCAATTTTCCCCGAGTTTTAACCTCTCCAAATCACCCCAAACTAAAACCTAAACCCCAAAACTCAAATCCAAACCTCATATGAACAATCTAACACCCCATAAACACTAGAATCAAATCCAAAACATCAACACACACAAGATCCACTCCTTTGATTTCAAATTCAACAACCCAAACCAAAACCCATGAAAATCTTAACTCAAGCATTAAATTCCTCAACCAACACAGAAAACAAACTTAAATAAGCAAAAGATCCTTACCTCAAGAGTAGAATCCACCCTAAAAGTTCCTTGATCTCCTCCTAAGCTTCCCACTTCAGCCCCCTTCAACACCTCTTCTTCTTTCTTCTTCTTGCCCTAGCCTTTCTCTCCTCTTCTTTTCCTTCTCTTCTAATTTTATCAAAACCACAAGTGAACCCAAATACTCCAAACCGTATACCCCATATACCCAGCTGAAACTTGCCTATTTGCCTTGCCAAAAGACCAAATTACCCCTTCTTACTAATCCTTCTAAGCTAAACCTTCAAGGGTACTTAAGTCTTTACACTATCATTTCAATTCTACCACTTTCTATCTTAAAACTTGTTACTCACAGCAGTTACAAATGGTTACCAAAATACCAATAACTAATCACTCATTCTCAACTCAACTTATAAGATTCCTGAAGTACCCCTAGGCTCCTCCCGAGCCGGGTACAACATCCCGTTGTGACTTTAGACTAATTGGCTCACTAGGACCGTCTCGGTGCGTGCATCCTGATAATAACATCACACTCACATTGCACGATCACATAATACAATTGTCACAGTCGTGCTCTATAATGGCCAAATTACAATCATGCTCATTCTAAGACAATCAGGTCTACATGCATACTAATTCACATAGTCATGCATCTAAAATAATCAAATAGTTATATAACGTGCAATAAGTCATAATCATGCATAGAACTCATTAAAGACACACACTGAATTCCATTATGCCCTCCTGGCACACTACTCCAGGCCTTTAAGCCTTAACACTGAATTTGGGTCGTTACAACTATCCCCTCCTCATGAGAATTTCGTCCTCGAAATTTACCTGAACAACTCGGGATACCGCTCCCGCATATCTGATTCTAGTTCCCATGTCGCCTCTTCGACCTTGCTGTATCTCCACAATACTTTAACCAAGGCGATGGTCTTGCTCCTCAAGACCTTGTCCTTCCTATCAAGGATCTGAACAGGCTTCTCTTCGTATGATAAGCCTCGATCCAACTCCAAGTTCTCATAGCTCAACACATGAGTAGTGTCCGATACATACTTTCGGAGCATGGATACATGAAACACGTCATGAACCCCCGATAGAGCTGGAGGCATTGCTAACCTGTAAGCCACCTCCCCAACTCGTTCTAGAACCTCAAATGGACCAACAAACCTGGGACTCAGCTTGCCCCGAACGCCAAATCGTTTTACTCCTCTCAGGGGTGAAACCCTGAGGAATACATGATCACCAACCTGAAACTCCACGCTCCTGCGTTTCTGATCCGAATAACTCTTCTGGCGACTCTGGGAGGCGAGCATACGAGCTCTAATCTTCTCAAGTGCCTCATTGGTCCTCTGAACCATCTCAGGACCTAAATACCTTCGCTCACCTGCCTCATCCCAGTGAATCGGCGATCTGCACTTTCTTCCATACAGCATCTCATACGGAGCCACTCTGATAGTCGCCTGATAACTATTGTTGTACGAGAACTCAATCAGAGGGAGATACCTACTCCAAGATCCCTCAAAATCCAACACACAAGCTCGTAACATGTCCTCCAGTATCTGAATTGTCCTCTCAGACTGTCCATCCGTCTGAGGATGATATGCGGTACTAAACCGAAGCTGTGTGCCCATTGCCTTCTGCAGGCTCTTCCAAAACTTGGAAGTGAAAGTGGGGTTTCTATCGGATACTATCGACCTCGGAGCCCCATGAAGTCGAACAATCTCCTTTACATAAAGCTCTGCATACTGATCCACAGTATAAGTTGTCTTCACAGGTAAGAAGTGGGCGAACTTCGTATACCTGTCCACAATCACCCACACCGAGTCATGCTGACCCACGGTCTTTGGCAATCCAACCACAAAGTCCATGGCAATATCTTCCCATTTCCACTCGGGAATCCCCAGAGGCTGTAATAATCCTGCTGGCCTCTGATGTTCCGCCTTAATCTGCTGACAGGTTAAGCATCTAGCCACATAGTCCACCACGTCCCTCTTCATGCCTGACCACCAATACAAAACCTTCAGGTCATGGTACATCTTCGTAGAACCTGGGTGCAAAGAGTAGGGAGTGGTATGAGACTCGTCCAGAATCTCTCGCCGAATGTCTGGATCAATCGGAACACAAATCCGTCCTTTGTACTTCAACAAACCCATCTCAGAAATAGAGAAGTCCTTAGCTGCTCCAGTTAGGACATTCTCTCTACGTTCAACTAACTGGGGGTCCTTTCCCTGTGCTTCCTTAATCCTCTCAAGGAGTGTTGACTGAAGAGTAATGTTGGCTAACCTACCAACCACTAACTCTAAACCTGCTCTGGTCATCTCTCCAGCTAATCTGTCAGATATCTGCCTCGAGCTATACAGCTGTCCTGGGCCCCTCCGGCTCAATGCATCAGCCACTACATTAGCCTTCCCAGGATGGTACAGGATATCACAATCGTAATCCTTTACCAGCTCTAGCCACCGTCTCTGGCGCATGTTCAAGTCCTTCTGGGTAAAGAAATACTTTAGACTTTTGTGATTAGTGTATATCTCGCACCTCTCTCCATACAGATAGTGTCTCCAAACCTTAAGTGCGAATACCACTGCAGCTAATTCCAGGTCATGCGTGGGATATCTCTGCTCGTACTACTTTAATTGCCTTGATGCGTACGCTATCACTTTCCCAGCCTGCATCAACACGCATCCCAGACCCTGTCTAGAAGCGTCACAGTAGACCACAAACTTCTCATTATCTGTTGGCAGGCTCAGCACTGGTGCAGTAATCAACCGCCGCTTCAACTCTTTAAAGCTGTTCTCACATCGATCTGTCCACACATACTTGGTCTTCTTCCTTGTCAATTCCGTCAATGGAGTAGCAATCCTGGAGAACCCCTCTACAAATCGCCTGTAGTAACCTGCTAGTCCAAGGAAACTTCTAACTTCAGGAACACTGCTGGGTCTAGGCCAATCTCTCATTGCTTCTGTCTTGCTTGGGTCGACCAGTAACCCATCCTTGCTGATAATATGGCCTAGAAATGAAACTTGCGATAACCAGAACTCGCATTTGCTAAACTTAGCATAAAGTTTATGCTCTCTTAACCGCTGCAACACCAGGCGCAGATGATGCTCATGCTCTGACTGGGAGTATACTAGGATATCATCAATAAACACAATCACGAACTTATCCAGATAATCCTTGAAAATTCTGTTCATCAAATCCATAAATGCCGCCGGGGCATTGGTTAATCCAAAGGACATAACCAGAAATTCGTAATGCCCATACCGTGTCCGAAATGCAGTCTTTGGTATGTCCTCATCTCTGATCCTCAACTGATAGTAGCCTGATCGGAGATCAATCTTCGAAAACACTATACTCCCTTGAAGCTGATCAAATAAATCGTCGATCCTAGGCAATGGATACTTGTTCTTGATGGTCAACTTATTCAACTCTCTGTAATCGATGCACATCCTGAGCGATCCATCCTTTTTCTTAACAAATAAAACTGGAGCACCCCACGGTGAGAAACTCGGTCTGACAAACCCCAAATCAAGTAGTTCCTCCAGCTGAATCTTCAATTCCTTTAATTCCGCTGGAGCCATTCATTAAGGTGCCTTGGATACTGGCTCTGCTCCCGGAGCCTACTCTATGACGAACTCAATCTCCCGCTGTGGCGGCAACCGCGGCAGATCCGCTGGAAACAAGTCTGGAAACTCACAGACAACCCTGGTCTCATTTGGTCCCACTGCCGCCACCTTGGAGGAATCCACTATACTCGCTAGGAATCCTATGCAACCCTCCTGCATCAGGTCTCTAGCCTTTAGTGCCGAGATCATAGGCACCCGCGGTCCATCCACCGATCCCACGAACACAAAGGGTGCTTCGCCCTCCGGTTCAAAGGTCACCATTCGTCGTCTACAATCAATTGTTGCTCCATACCGCGTCAACCAATCCATTCCTAGTATTATATCAAAATCGTCCATCTCTAGTTCAATCAGGTCAACAAACAATTCTCTACCGTCTACCACTACTGGTAAGGCTCTAACCCACCTCCTAGAGACTACTAGCTCTCCTGTAGGCAATATAGTCTGAAAACCCCTAGCATACAAAATACTAGGTCTACATAGCTGATCAATCACCCTAGCAGAAACAAATGAGTGCGTAGCACCAGAATCAATCAATGCAGTAAACAAGGATCCAGCGCTAAAAATCTGACCTGTGACCACTGATGGACTGGCCTCTGCCTCTGTCTGAGTCAAGGTGAAAACCCTAGCAGGAGCAAGGCTGTCCCCCTGCCTTGGCTCCTCCTTCTTCGCCTGCGGGAAATCTTTCTTCAAGTGACTGGTGCTCCCACAAACAAAGCATGCCCTGGTCCGGCACTCGCCCTGATGCCGTCGCCTGCATCGAGGACACATAGGAAGGCTTCTCCAACTGTCATTTCCGCCCTGGCGGCCACCCACAAAACCGCGAACCCTCCTGTCAGAACCATAAGGAGTAAATGAGTCTGGAACTCTCCTCTTCTGCTCACTGGGGCCGCTGCCCCGACTAGGCCCAGAAGAAGAAGGCGCAACTCTCCTGGTATCACACGTAGCAACACCATCCTTCCAGATCTGATCCTCAGCCCTTTCAGCAGTAAGGGCCTTGTCTACCACTTGTGCATAGGTAGACTCTGGAGTCATAGTGATACTCACGTCACGGGCGATCATTACATTTAATCCCCGTATAAATCTGTCCCTTCTGGCCGCATCAGTCGGCACAAGCTCTGGCGCAAACTTCGCCAATCTGTCGAATACCAGGGCGTACTCGGTGACGGATAACCTGCACTGAGTCAGGTTGTTGAACTCATCCGCCTTCGCAGCTCGAACGGCCACGCTGTAGTATTTCTCGTTAAAAATGCTCTTGAATTCTTCCCAAGTCATAGTTGCAGTATCCCTTCGCTGCCCAACTACCTCCCACCAAATACGTGCATCGTTTCTAAGCATATAACTGGCGCAATCAACTCTATCCCTTCCTTCAACCCTCATGAAGTCCAGGATCACAGACATCGTACCCATCCACTGCTCAGCTTGCAGTGGGTCTGCTCCGCCCTCATAGGTAGGGGGTTGCTGTTTCCTGAATCTTTCGTATAGAGGCTCCAACCTGTTCCCAGTCACAGGTTGAACCGGAGCTGGTACCACACTAGGCGGTGGTGGTATCACAGTGGCTGGTGGAGGAGCTGGTCGCCTCCACTGACTAAGCTCATCCTCTGTTTTCTTCAACCTAGCCTCCATCTCGGCTAAAATCTGCTGCCAGTTCTGAGGAGCAGGTGGAGGGTCCTGCCCCTGGTTATCATCCTCGGCCTGAATGCCGCGGAGTCTCGATGATTGGCGAGGCATTGCAACTAAATGCCTGCAATCAGTGACACCGCTCATTAGGCATGATAACAAGGTCCAAATTCCACCTTTCAATCTCAACAACAACCAAGATCAATCGACCAAAATGTCATCCAATTATCATACAGCATACAACGGGCCTTGCCCTAGCATCATGCATATGTTATTTCAATCATCATACTCATAACAATCTAGGCAGGCACACAAAGCATTAAACACATAATCAAGAATATATCAATCGACCATACCAAACCACCCTGAGTCGAGCTTTTCAAGGGCAGCGTGCGTACATGTTCGGTCAATCTCCAGAACCAATAAACCTTGGCTCGCTCTGATACCAAGTTGTAACGCCCTACTACCTTAGAGCCGTTACTAAGTGAGCTTAAAATAGAAATCGTGCTTTTGACTGACTCTAAGTGGTTTCTAAAACCAAAAGTGTGGATAAATCAGAATTTAAGGCTGTACTCTTAAAAATGTTTAACTTCATTGAAAACGTAACTATAAAACATCTGGGATCCCAAAATAAGGTTTACAAAATATTTACAACTCAAAAATAGATTTACATCAGGTTAACTATCAAAAGAATGGATCAATACAGCCATTTACAAAATGCCCCCAACCAAAGCAGTCGGGCAGGCCGAATATGTACGCGCCGCCCCCACGCTCTCCATACTCATGGCCGGTTGACAGACTCCTTGCTTTTATCTGCCACACGGAGCACCCGTGAGCCGAAGCCCAGCAAGAAAACCCAAATAGCACATAACATATGCAATAACAATATCACTGGCATAATTCACTAAAATAAATAGGAAAATCATCGATTTAAACAAGCATGGCCATGCCGCCCCAGAGGCCTTACCAAAGCTTGGGGTCTCGGTCATTACCGTAGGATAACTCACGTATCCCTTGGGTCCCACCCTCGCTATAGCATCCCATGTGCTGAGCGTCGCTTCCGGCCCCGCTGCCGTACCCGGCTCTTGCCGCTCTCGACCTTGCCGTTCATTCAATTACAATCACACATATCATACATTATGAAATAGCCATTCAAACATACAATAGTTTATCTAAGATTACACATTTGCACACAATACAAGCTAGGGCCGTGCCCTACAATCACACAATGGGCCCATGCCCTAATCTCGGGTGTTACGGTTTTCTTACCTGTATTCTGTGCTTTCCGATGCACCACGGTCACGAGCACGGTCCTCTAGCACGAGCCTCTCCGAAATCCTAGTCACAACACACATAAAACACTTTTAATACTAACCAAACCCAAAACCACTTCCCGGGACCAATCCCGCACTCTCGGGACCTCTAAAACCTTAAAACAACACCCCGGAGGCATCCCCCGAACCCCCGGAGCTAAGACCTAAAATTCCCAAAAAAACTATCCTGAAAAATTGCCTTGTGCCGCGACACCACATCCTTGTGCCGCGACACCCATCAGACAGAAGCTCCCTTGCCGCGGCACACAAAAACCCTGCCGCGGCACACCTTCGCAGACCCAGAATTCTGGGTTTTTCCTGCAATTTTCCCCGAGCTTTAACCTCTCCAAATCACCCCAAACCAAAACCTAAACCCCAAAACTCAAATCCAAACCTCATATGAACAATCTAACACCCCATAAACACTAGAATCAAATCCAAAACATCAACACACACAAGATCCACTCCTTTGATTTCAAATTCAACAACCCAAACCAAAACCCATGAAAATCTTAACTCAAGCATTAAATTCCTCAACCAACACAGAAAACAAACTTAAATAAGCAAAAGATCCTTACCTCAAGAGTAGAATCCACCCTAAAAGTTCCTTGATCTCCTCCTAAGCTTCCCACTTCAGCCCCCTTCAACACCTCTTCTTCTTTCTTCTTCTTGCCCTAGCCTTTCTCTCCTCTTCTTTTCCTTCTCTTCTAATTTTATCAAAACCACAAGTGAACCCAAATACTCCAAACCGTATACCCCATATACCCAGCTGAAACTTGCCTATTTGCCTTGCCAAAAGACCAAATTACCCCTTCTTACTAATCCTTCTAAGCTAAACCTTCAAGGGTACTTAAGTCTTTACACTATCATTTCAACTCTACCACTTTCTATCTTAAAACTTGTTACTCACAGCAGTTACAAATGGTTACCAAAATACCAATAACTAATCACTCATTCTCAACTCAACTTATAAGATTCCCGAAGTACCCCTAGGCTCCTCCCGAGCCGGATACAACATCCCGTTGTGACTTTAGACTAATTGGCTCACTAGGACCGTCTCGGTGCGTGCATCCTAATAATAACATCACACTCACATTGCACAATCACATAATAAAATTATCACAGTCGTGCTCTAAAATGGCCAAATTACAATCATGCTCATTCTAAGACAATCAGGTCTACATGCATACTAATTCACATAGTCATGCATCTAAAATAATCAAATAGTTATATAACGTGCAATAAGTCATAATCATGCATAGAACTCATTAAAGACACACACAGAATTCCATTATGCCCTCCTGGCACACTACTCCAGGCCTTTAAGCCTTAACACTGAATTTGGGTCGTTACAATGCCCATCCATTTCTCAGCTCTGAATGGATCTAGGCCTCCCTCGAAGACTGGAGGGTAATACTCCAGGAATCTTCCACAAATAAATTTCCATCTGCTCTCAACCCTAGGCTGAGCCAAAACTGGTGCCACTCCTGATATAACAAAGGAAGAGGTGTTCCCCGACAGATTTTGTTGTTGCTTCAAAAACCTGATACCTTCCTCTTGCCTCTGCAATCTTAATTGCACATCTGTAAATATTTGCTGGAAATTTTGAGGGGCAGATGAAGAACTCAACCCCTGGCTGAAACTCCCAGCCTCAGTATAACCACCACTAGGCCTCATTGTTTGCCTTGGATACATACCTTCTGATTGAATATGCAGTCAATAACTTGACCCATTAAATATGATGAGCATATCAAGATCTTTCCCCACGGGAACAATCTTACCACACTACATTCACAAACCACTACAGTGCTAAAAACATGCCTATGGCATTTATACATCAATCCTAATCCTTGCTCTTCCGACATACCTACCATGCCTCCAATTCCAGCATGCAAATATCACAATTATATATATTCATGGTGTAGGTAATCATATAATCAAGAGCCAGGCTCTATCAGAATCTCATGCTCCATAATACAATGTGCATGTAAAGCATTTACATTCTATTTAAGCAGTTAAACACATAACTACAGAAATAGTTACCATTCCCTGAGTGAAGCTATCTT
This sequence comes from Humulus lupulus, assembly GCF_963169125.1. Classification (NCBI taxonomy): domain Eukaryota; kingdom Viridiplantae; phylum Streptophyta; class Magnoliopsida; order Rosales; family Cannabaceae; genus Humulus; species Humulus lupulus. The sequence goes on from NC_084799.1 coordinate 160,925,184, forward strand.
TAGTGATGAGTGTACATGCCCAGCTTGTCTTCAGGAACCCTTAACCTTGGCTCGCTCTGATACCAAGTTGTAACTCCCAAATCTCCAGGGACCATTATAGTGTATATTTAAACAGTGTTAAACTCACTAACAATTTCATTTGGCCATAATCGTGTAACTAAGTATGATTAGTGGTTTAGGGTTAAATTTTTTTGGTTAAGATGTAACGTTTCACTAAAACGTTTACTTTAGACATTGGGATTCCAAAAATATAATTTAAAGGTTCATTACAACAAAATATTTACAACCAGCCGACCTAAGTGGAAAAATAGGGTTTAACCCTAGTTCCTCTTTAAACCCTCGGTTGTGGCGGTCGAGCAGCCACATATGTACACATTGCCACCTAAGCTCTCCAACTCAAGGATGGTCCAACTTTCTTTTGCCTTTACCTGCACCATATAGCACCTGTGAGCCGAAGCCCAATAAGAAAGCTCAATATGCTCATGAACAAGTAATAACGTGTTACTAAGTCATAATAGGCAAGCCTAGTAGTAATAACCCTACTCATGCATGCAAGCAGGTACAAATAAATGTTTGTGAAGTCCTGCGCTCTGAGTAGATGACTAATAAGTCTCTCGCTCTAAGGTAGATGACTAATAAGTCTCTCTGAGGTAGATGACTAATAAGTCATTCTTTGAATAGTTGACTAGTAAGTCATTCTCTAAATAGATGATTGATAAGTCTATCTCGATCAGATGACTGATAAGTCTATCTCGGTCAGATGACTAATAAGACCATCCCAGTCAGATGACTGATAAGTCTATCTCGGTTAGATGACTGATAAGTCTATCTCGGTCAGACGAGTAATAAGTCCATCTCGATCAGATGACTGATAAGTCCATCTCGGTCAGATGACTAATAATTCTATCTCGATTAGATGACTAATAAATCTATCTCAATTAAATGGCTAATAAGTCTATCTCGGTCAGATGACTGATAAGTCTATCTTGGTCATATGACTAATAAGTCCATCTCGAACAGATGACTGATAAGTCCATCTCGGTCAGATGACTAATAAGTCTGTCTCGGTCAGATGACTAACAAGTCTGTCTCGGAGGTCCATACCCTCCTAGCCATGTGACGTGTAGGTAACCTTAGCCTTTGTGGCTTTGGCTCTAAAAACTAGCCTTTAGACTAGACAAGCGCTTTTAGTTTTCATCGAACTTGAGGTCCGTTCAGAATTAATGCTCATGGTGAGTCATTCAATGCTGATGTCAATTAGATCTAATCTTTATCGGCTTGCGTTAAACATGCTAAAACTATCCTTGACTCATAAGTCAATGCCATACGACTAGTGCTCGATACTACTACCGAACTTGACTAGTAAGTCACAGCTTCACAGTTAATACCGATACCATTGCCGATTCTGACTGATAAGTCAGTGCCATTGACAAGTGAGCAATATTTTCTAAGCATTTGATATGCAATTAATGTCCACATTTAAACACTCAACATGCCTCAATAATAACCATGCATGTCACATATGGGGTGCAGTTTTCTTACCTCTGGTTCGAGCGAGAAATACATTAAGAACGACCCTTGAGAATAATTAATCCTTTGACTCTTTAACGGTCACCTAGTCATAACTAAATACAATCTCCGATTAATGAAATCAACAATAAAAGGGTCTTGACCGAAACCTCACTCCCGGGACCCCGAATTGTACCCAAACGGTGAGTAGATTCGATCCCAAGCCTTAGGAATTGAAACCTTGAGCCAAAAACCCTCAAAAGTACCCAAAATATGCATTATAGAAAACAGGGTAGCACTACAACCAGGGGAAATTTGCCTTGGCTAGCGCTGTAGCGCCACCCTTTGGGCGCTGTAGCGCTAGGACCAGGCAGAATTGCCCTGGTTCTTCCCTCCATCGACTCCTCCTTTCCCAACCTGAAAAAAAGGCTTCCAAACTCTATTTAAACCCCCAATTGAACCCAAAAACCATCTACACATGACCTAGGCATCATAACCCAAGTAACCCTAGCCAAAAACTCCCATCAATTCCCATTATCCAACTCAAAATCCAGCTGAAACTCAAATAGAAAAACAGAGCAAGAACATGAGTTTTAATGGCTAAAAACTCACCTCAATCTCAGTAACACACCCTCTTAAATGGTAGAGCATAACCCAAAACTCTCAAGGCTTGGTTCCTTAGCTTGGATCCTCAAAAGAGCTTCAAAATCCAAGGAGAAATGAAGAAGAAAATGATGAACGAATGAAGAGGAAGAAGGCAAAGGAGATGCCCTGTTTTCTACAGCCTTCTAAGCTTTAATGGCTCATATATATCCTTTAGGGTCAAAAGACTAAAATTCCCCTAGGTTATTTAAAATCCTCTTAAGGCCACTAAGGGCAAAATCGTCCTTTCCCGCCTATTTCGTTATCATAATTAACACCCTCCAATTCCCTTTATTCTCAATATTCTCAAATGCTAATAAATTACATCCCATTACCCTTTAATTCCCGGTAATGTTCTAATCCTCAAATTACCCCGAGACTCACCCCAAGCCCTGAAATTAATCCCGTTATGACTAGACTGATAAATTGCATTCACAGATTGTCTCATGCTGAATGGGTAAAAAAAAATCCACATTATAATGTGGTCTTATTCAAAATTCACCAACATGCATGAAAATAGAAAATTACGCCCTTAATGGGCCAAATTACCGAAATGCCCTTATAATAAAATGTGGACCCATATGCATGCATTTATCATCATATAATAATATAATTCACATAAACATGCATATAATCATTTAATAGCATAATAAATCAATTATGGCCCTCTCGGCCTCCTAATCAAGGTCCTAAACCTTATTAGGAAATTTTGGGGCATTACAAGTGTGAGATTTACACTGACCACAAGAGCCTGAAGTACTTTTTCACACAGAAAGACCTGAACATGAGACATATGCATTGGCTGGAGCTAGTAAAGGATTATGGTGGTGAAATTCTATATCACCCAGGAAAGGCCAACATAGTAGCAAATGATTTAAGCCGGAAGGGTCCGGTATAGATTTTCAGTATGAGACTGATTTCCAGAGAGTTAGTAAAGGATATGACTAGAGCTGGCATAGAGTTGCTGGTAGGCCAGTTGGCCAACATTACACTATTGTCTACATTGTTGGAGAGAATAAAGGAAGGTCAGTTGGGTGATCCACAACTAACCAAGATCAGGGAGGATGTTCTAGCTAGAGTATCCAAAGATTATACAGTGTCAGATATTAGCTTATTGAGATACAAAGGCCGGATAAGTGTTCCGATGGACACTGTTATGAGACAGGAGATTCTAGATGAATCTCATACCACTCCTTACTCTTTGCATCCAGGCACTATGAAGATGTATCAAGATGTGAGATTGCTGTATTGGTGGCCTAGGATGAAAAGGGGTGTGGCAGAATATATGGCTAAGTGCTTGACATTTCAACAGGTTAAGGCTGAGCATCAGAGACCAGCAGGGCTTCTACAGCCTTTGGACATCCCAGAGTGGAAATGGGAGGACATCAGGATAGATTTTTTGGTAGGGTTACCTAGGACTGTGGGTCAACATGATTCGGTGTGGGTTATTGTGGATCGATACACCAAGTCATCTTACTTCTTACCAGTGATGACCACTTTACAGTTGACCAGTACGCAGATCTCTATGTGAGAGAGATTGTGCACTTTAATGGGGCACCTAGGTCGATCGTGTCAGATCGGGACCCCACATTTACTTCCAAGTTCTAGGGAAGTTTGCAGAAGGCCATGGGTACACAGTTGAAGTTTAGTACAGCTTATCATCCTCAGACAGATGGGCAATCTAAGAGGACAATTAAAATATTAGAGGACATGCTACAAGCATGTGTGCTGGACTTTGGTGGGTCCTAGAGTAAGTATCTACCTTTAATAGAGTTTTCCTACAACAACAACTATTAATCGACCATTGGGGTGGCTACTTATGAAATGTGGTATGGTAGGAAATGTAGATCTCCCATTCATTGGGATGAGACAAGAGAAACGAGATACTTGGGTCCTGAGGTAGTTTAGAGGTCCAATGAGGCCATTGAGAAGATTAGAGCTAAGATGCTCGCTTCTCAAAGTAGACAAAATAATTATGTTGATCCCAAACGCAGGAACATGGAGTTCCAAGTGGGAGACTATGTCTTCCTCAGAGTCTCACCATGGAAAGGGGTGAGGAGATTTGAGAAGAAGGGCAAGTTGAGCCCTATATTTGTGGGACCATTTGAGATCCTGGAATGGATTGGTTAGGTGGCCTATAGGTTGGATTTACCACTGGCATTATCGGCTGTGCATAATGTATTTTACATTTCAGCTCTTCAGAGCTATGTATCAGAGGTGACTTATGTGTTGAGTTACAAGGATCTAGGGCTTGAGGCAGATCTCTCCTATGAGGAACGACTAGTCTATATACTAGACAGAAAAGACAAGGTCCTAATAAATAAAACTATACCTTTGGTTAATGTATTATGGAGGAACAACAAGGACGAGGAAGCGATCTGGGAGCTAGAGTCAGTATCCCGAGCAATTTAGGTAAATTTTGAGGATGAAATTTCTGTAAGGAGGGGATAGTTGTAATGTCCCAAATTCCCTAATGTGGCTTAGTGTATGGATTAGGAGGCCAAGAGGACCATAATTGATTTAATGCATTGTTATGTGATTATATGCATGATTATGCACATTGTATTATTATATGGCTATGTTTGTATATCTATGTGCATGTATGTGATATATGGGTGAGACCACATTATTATGTGGATATATTTGAGTTATTCGGCATGAGACGATCATAGGAAGCAAGTTAGCGGTTTTTTCATAATGGGGTTAATTATCAAGTTTAGGGTGAGCCTAAGGGTAATTTGGTGCTTAGTATATTACCGAGGTTGAGCAGGTAATGGGATCTGATTTGGTAATTATTTGAGAATATTGGGAATGACAGGAATTGAGAGGCTTTAAGTATGATTAACGGGGTAGGTGGAAATGGCAACTTTTCCCTTGGGTGGCTTTGAGGGACTAGATTGGTCCTAGGGGAATTTTGGTCATTTCAGGCTTTAGATATACTTAAGCTAAGGTTGGCTGTTGAAGGAACCAAGGAGAAAACAGAGTTGCTATCTTCTCTCTCTCTCTCGATCATTTACTATTTCTCTCTCCCGGTTGGATTTTGAGGCAAATTAGGAGAATTGAAGCTTGAGGACTTAAAGCTTGAGAGTTTAGGATTTAATTGTAGCAATTGAAGGTGTTAACCCAATGTTGAGGTAAGGATTCTAACCTTTGAAGTTTTACTCTGTTTTTAAGGTTGTTTGTAAGCTTGATAGTTTGATTATGGAGATGAGTATTTGATGGTGTTTTAGGTGTTTTGAAGCTTGGGTTTTATTGCTAGATGGGTCGTTATGTTGTGTTGGGGTTTTGTTTTGATATTGTGGTTGTGGGGTTGTGTTTTTGGATGAGTTTGAATTGAAGAAAATGCAGGAGAGCTGGGATGGCGGGCTCAAGTCGCTACCGAGTTCATGGGCGACGTGAATTGAGTGAACCCCAGAGCCTTCACTGGGCTCTTTGTGGGAGGCCCACCGCGACCCTTAAGGGCAAGTCACGGCCCGCCTCTGGAACCCAGGCATGGGGCCTATCTGTCTGGGAGGCGCGCCGCAGCCCTTGGGGGTTGATTGTGGCCCACCTGTCTGTATTTTGCCAAGGCTTAGTTTTACTTAGTTTTAGCGTGAGTTTTCAAACCTTAAGACTCATGATTGAATCTACAACCCGTTTTAGTGGGATTCGAGGTCCCGGGAGCTAGAACTTGATCCATGAATCTTTTATTGCTCATTTTATTGATGGGATTTCATATTTGGTTATGATTAGGTGACCGCTAAGGGCCTAAGGTTAGGGTTGTTCTCAAGGGTCGCTCTTAACTTATTGTACGCTCGAGTGTGAGGTAAGAAAACTGCACCCATTATGTGACATACATGATTATTGATGAGACATGTTGAGTGCTCTATATATGGATATTTGTTGCATTATGAATGCCTGGTTGCATTGCTTACTTGTGACTAGCATTGACTTATTAGTCCAAAACGATAATAATGCTGAGTGTTGGTCGTGAAGCTCTGACTTATCAGCCAGGATCGGCACTCTTGACTTATGAGTCAAGATTGGCTATAGCATATTGAACGCTAGTCAAAATTATTAGATCTAATCAATAAGAGCATTATTTGCTCGTCTGACCTATTGGTCGAAGAAAACTAAAACGCTTGGCTAGTTACTCAGAGCAAGGGCTAAATGGCTCAGGTGACTTGATAGTCACATGGATTAGGGCACAGGACCCCGGGATGTCTTATTAGTCATCTATCCAGGGTACAGGACCCCAAGATGTCTTATTTGTCCTATTTAGGGAACATGACCCCAGGATGACTCACAGTCATCTGATTAGGGCTGCGAGCCCTAGAAAGATTTCACAATCATTTATTAATACTTGTATACTTGCAGCAATAAGTTTCTTGCTGAGCCTTGGCTTATGGGTACTATGTGGTGCATGTAAAGGGAAAGAGAAGCTTACCCAACCTTGAGTGGAGAGTTTAGGTGGCGACGTGTACATATGTGGCTGCTTGACCACCACGGCCAAGGTGTTTATCAGGGGAACTAGGGTTTAACGCTATTTTTGCTACTTAGGTCGGCAGATTGTAACTTTTGAATTGTAATGAACATTTTGGATTGTAAACACTTTTATTGTATCCCATGCACAGTTTAACATTTTAAATAAAATATATCCATTCCTTTTGATCGGGATTTTAACCCTGGACCATTAATAACACTTAGATGCACATTTATTGCCTAATGACTCGTTTAGCGAGATAAGCATTATTTAAAGTACACAGTGTGATGATCTTGGCTAACCAGGGTGTTATAAAGAACCATCTGTAGCCCCCGTGGGTGGCCTGGGTACACGCTGTCCCCCTCAACCACCGACTGCAAGAGTACATGTAGTAGGTGTTGAACGACCTACTGCAAGGGAAGTCAAGCATGACCCTTCCCAAGCATAGAGAGAGGAGAGACCACCATCCACGTGGACGATGGAAGGACTTGACTTTCCACTAGCAACACTCCCCGAGGAAATCACCATGAAGGGTCTAAGCCAACGAAGTAACCCCAAGATCACAAAAGGAGGGACGATGCATGTTATAGAAACAGAACTTGAGTCACCTCCAAAGAAGCACCGCTGACGTAAGGGAGGAAATCAATAGGAGAAGGTCAAACGTAAGGATGACACCTCCCGTGGACCCCTTAAAGATGCAGGCAAGGGGAAGGCTAACCCTTTCGACCTCATAGACTCCTTGAATAAGGGGAGACGAGAGCTAGACTCCGAGATGAGAAGCCTTCGGAGCAAGATAGTTACCACATTGAGAGGATACTTGGATGATGATGAATTTGATTATGAATCACCCTTTATTAGGGAAATCTAGATGGAGTGGCTCCCAGCCAATTTCAAGGAGCCTCACATGAGCCCATACGAGGACACTACTGATCCAAAGTACCACTTGGATGCCTTCAACGACTTGATGAAATTGAGGGGAATCAATAGCAGGGCAAGATATCATTGCTTAGTAGTCACCTTGAAATGAGCTGCTTACAAGTGGTTCAAAAGGTTAAGACCCGGGACCATCAGGTCATGGAAGCAATTTTTAGATGAGTTTCTCCATCAACATCACATTGTTCGTGATTGTGCTATGCCAGGTACCAGTCTGGCGAACATAAAACATGGCAAAGATGAAAGCCTAAAAAGCTATATACATAGGTTCAACATGGAATTAGCTAATGTAGGAAGCTCGAGGGGAACTCAAGATGGTCATCACGGCCAGAGTGCACCTAGGAAACAAGTTGTGGGATAATATGCTCAAAAGGGAGGTCACTGACTTAGACGACTTCTATGAAAGAGCACAAAAGCACATCCGCGTCAAAGATGACCATGAGAACCTCAAGATAGGAAAAAGTGAACACCCATCTAAACCCTCGGCTCATGAAGGATCAAATGGCGCACAAAAAAAGGAGAGCTTATGAAGGGCAAAGGGATGACTGAAAGAGAAAACACACACTCGGAGGCGAAAATGGTAAAATTCCATGTACCTTATACAGATTTGACAGATACCAGGGAGCATAAACTCATAACGAATGCGAATCAAGTTCCCTTCAAAAGACCCCCACCAATGAAAAGAGACCGATCCAAAAGGAACCCCAGCAAGTATTGCCAATACAATAAGGATATCGGCCACACAACGATAGTGTGTACGCATTTGAAGGTGGAAATTGTGGAACTCATACGCACAGGGTACTTTGGCATATATGTCAGAAGAGAGAACCAAAAACCTAAGGATAGGCCGACTTTCCCATGAGCACGAGAGTGAGCCCCAGAAGTGCAATGAGAAGTAAGGATGATCTTTAGAGGTCCAGGGTTTGGAGGAGAGTCAAGGAAGAGGTGAGGAAGGTATGCTAGGGAAGCTAGGTGCAGTTCACTCCTGTGCACCATGAGCCTGGAACAACGAACCCCATAAAGCTTTAAGTGGGAAATTGATTCGATAAACTTCACAAAGGAAGACACACGAGGGGTGAATTTCCCTAATAAAGACCCCCTATTACTGACCATCCAACTAGCCAATATGAGAGTGCATCAAATTCTTGTGGAGAATGGAAGCTCCATAGATATCTTGTATCGTCCTGCCCTAGAGAAGATGGGCTTGGGCATCAAGAACTTAAAACCCTGTCACACCTCCCTTTGTGGATTTACTGGAGACTCGATACAACCCTTAAGGAACAATTGAGCTTGCCCTCACTATGGGAGAGCAACCCAGACAGACCACCATCATGGAAAACTTTGTTGTAGTGGATTGCGGGTCGGCTTTCAATGCAGTATTAGGGAGACCCCCCCTGAGAGAATTGAAGGCGGTAACCTCGATATATCACCTATCTATTAAATTCCTGACTTCGGGGGGAATAACTAGCATGAGAGTAGAACAGAAGGAGGCGAGAGAGTGCTACAATACCTCCCTCTTCATAGTAGCAAAGCCACGAGAACCCATGGCAATGGTGGTACATGGAGGTATGAACTCACAAGGACTAGACCCTCGAGTTTTAGATGAGCCAATTGCTAAACTGATAGAGGAATTAGAAGAGATTGTTGTGCTGGAAGAACCATTAAGAAAGTTTAGGGTTGGAAGAAACCTTCAGGAAGATATAAGAGAGAAGCTGGTGAAGTTTTTGAAAGACAACCTCGACGTGGTCGCTTGGAGTCATGAAGACATGGTAGGGATAGATCCTTCATTCATGTGTCATCATCTGAACATCGACCCTACAGCGAGAATTTTGAGGCAAAAGAGGTGGGAACTTGATCCGGAGAGGTATGCGGCCCTGAAGGAGGAAGTAAATAAATTGAAAACCAACAGATTCATTCACGAAGCGTTATACCCAGCATGGGTATCAAATATCGTGCTAGTCCCAAAGCCGAACAGGAAGTGGAAACTTGTGTGGATTTCATCAATCTCAACAAGGCCTATCCCAAGGATAACTTCCCACTTCCAAGGATAGATCGGTTGATGGACAGAACTGCCAGGCACGAGCTACTTAGCTTCATCGATGCATATTTTGGATATAACTAGATACCTATGAACCTAGTCGATGAGGAGCATACCCCATTCATAACGGATAAAGGGCTCCATCGTTACAAGGTAATACCATTTGGGCTAAAAAATGTAGGTGCTACCTACCAGAGGTTGATGAATAGGATGTTCGCAGATCAGATAGGAAGAAATATAGAAGTATATGTAGATGATATGTTGGTGAAAACCAAGAAGGATGAAGGGATCACCAAAGACCTTGGTGAGAAGTTCAACACACTTCGGACGTACAGGATGAAATTAAACATGCTCAAATGCACATTCGGGGTCTCGTCGGGAATTTTTTTGGGCTTCATGGTTAACTCCAGAGGCATTGAGGCTAACCCAAATAAAATCAGAGCCCTGGTAGAGATGACTCCACCTATAAGAAAAAAGGAGGTGCAATGTCTAATAGGGAGAGTAGCAGCACTTAACATGTTCATTTCAAGATCCACAGAAAAGTGCCTCCCTTTTTTTGACGTCCTAAAAGGGAAAAAAGTTTTCTTGGGATGAAAACTGCGAGATGGTCTTTACTAAGCTGAAAGAACACCTCGGGAAACTGCCCCTACTAGCCAATCCTGAGAAGGGTGAGAAGTTATACCTGTACCTCGTAGTATCCGAGCATGCCATAAGTGCTGCTTTGGTCATGGGAGAAAAGAAGCACCAATAGTCGCTATACTACATCAATAAACAATTAGGAGATGCAGAAACTCAATACCCGGAGATAGAAAAGTTAACATATGCCTTAGTGGTGGCATCAAGAAAGTTGAAGCCCTACTTCCACGCTCATGCCATTGAGGTACTTACCAATAACCCCTTGAGGTAGGTCCCGCACAAACCTGAGACCTTGGGAAGATTGCTGATGTGGTCAATTGAGTTAAGTCAATTTGATATCACCTATACACTGAGATCTTTCATCAACGGACAAGTACTCACATACTTCATAGTCGAGTTTATGTATCAGCCTGACGAAGGAAAAGAGACAGAAGAAAATAAACTAGTTCGCAATGAAGAAAGAAAGCTAGAGGAATGGAGCCTCGATGTGGACGAAGCGTCCAATGAAGGAAGGTCAGAGATGGCATAAGATGTATTGTGCGATAAGGTTTGGATTTGAGGCTTTGAAAATGACGCAAAGTACGAAACACTTCTAGCTGGCTTGCGGTTGGCCAAAGAGCTAAAGGTAACACATTTTCATATTTTTAGCAACTCACAATTGGTGGTGTTTCAGGTTAAAGGTGAGTATCAAGCGCGAGGACCCAAGACGACTGCGTACCTGATGAGGGTAAAAGGCTATTTGGACCAATTGGAGGAATATACCTTAAATAAAATACCAAGGGAAAGGAACACCAATGATAATACACTCGCAAAACTCACCTCCATAAGAGATGGAGATACACTCGAATCTGTCCCAGAGAGTCATGGATTGACCCCATTGTGGGATACCTGAGCGATGGAACCCTGCCGATGGACAAAAAAGATGCCCGTAGGCTAGTGTATAAAGTTGCCTGGTACGCTCTAATAGATGGAGTCTTGTATAAGATGAGCTTCTTTGTCCCGCTCCTGCGATGTATTGGTGAAGAGGAAGCCATACAAGTTCTACATGAAATACATGAAGGTGAATGTGGTAATCATGTAGGGGGAATCCACAGCCAAGAAAGCCATGAGGCAAGGGTACTACTGGCCCACTATGGAAAAAGATTCCAGTGACTTCGCAAGAGTATGTGACAAGTTCCAAAGGCATGCAAGCTACCCCCGACAGTCGCCAAATGAACTGGTTAGCATGATTAGTCCCTGGCCCTTTGTTGTATGAGGAATCGACCTGATTGGTGCATTACCCACAGGCAGAGGAGAAGCATAGTATACAATGATAGCAGTGGATTACTTCACCAAATGGGTCGAAGCAGAACCTCTAGTCAACATAATGGCCAAGCGGATCTCCACCTTTGTCAACAAGTCCATCGTTTGCAGATATGTAATTCCATACAAAATCATCTTTCATAACGACACTCAGTTTGAAGGGGGAACATTTAAGGAGTACTGTAAGGAGGAGTTTCTCAGCTGTGGTACAACCATAAGCTAATGGGAAAGTGGAGGCCATTAATAAGGTTCTCAAGAAAACAAAGTTAGAAAACTTGATGGGAGCCTGGGTCGATGAGCTACCCAATGTACTTTGAGCCTATAGAACCATATCGCACTCGACTACTAGGGAGACCTCTTTCACCTTAGCATATGGATGCAAGGTTGTCCTCCCAATGGAAATGAAGATCAATTCTTTTAGGTTACATGCTTATGAGGATCAAGTTAACCATACGACAATGGTTGAAAATTTGGACCTGTTGGAAGAAATAAGAGAGGGCACAACTGAGATTAGCAACACACCAACAACAAGCCGCGAGGTACTACAACTACAAGGTGTGAGAAAGACCATGAAGAGTAGGAGACTTAGTGCTGAGAAAAGTCCTCCCCAACACGCGAGACCCAGGGGTAGGTGTGCTAGTGGAAAACTGGGAAGGACCCTACCAAATCGCCCAGGTGATACCCCGAAACACTTACAAACTAGCACGACTAGATGATACCATTGTAACCCGAGCGTGGAACACGGAATATCTCAAGAAATACTACCAGTGAGACTTCACCTCCAATGCAGGAATGTCAGTAGTTTAGTTTGTTAGTAGTTAAAAATCAAAGAGGTCGCCCAGGCCACCTCATGGTTGATGGAATGTATCCATACGTGCCTTTGTAATCTTCCTGCTATCAATGAAAGTGTTTCCTGCCTTGCATGTTACATTCCTTCCCTATACAAGTACCTACATAACTCACATGCACTCATCGTCAAAGTCGATGTTGAAAAGAAAATGATCTAAGTGGTTAGTGGAATGAATTACACAAACCACATGGGGGGCCGGATAGGAGGGCACTCCCAAAAAAAAAAAAATTCTGGCAAACTATCTCTTGGTTTCATAAGGATTAGCTACCCTTATGAATATCAAAGGAGTCAAGTAGGTCCACATATATATATATAAAATTATTATTACCTCCTAGCAAATAGGTAAGGCTTCAAGGAAAGCACCCACCAATAAGTCTAGAGTGGCCATCGAGCAATCTAGCCAAAAAGGATCCTAAAGGCTATCAATGCAAAATTAGTACTATGCATAGTGAAGAGAAGGACGCTTCTCGCAAAAAATAACAAGCGCGTGCAAAAATATATAAAAGGATAGCGAGAATCCAAAGGTTCAACATATCCTTACAAGTAGTCAAGGTGCACCAACAGACACGTATCACACGCAAAAAAAATGAGGTGCTAATAAAAAGCCCACATGCGTAAAAGGACAAGATAATGTTCCATCACAAAATAAGCATAACACATAGCATGACTTGTTAAAGTTCCTCATGAAGAAAACAAGAGACCTGGAGAAACCTCTCAGGAAAAATAAGTCAAGTAGCATTACAACCAAATCGAAGTAAAAAGAAAGAAGCTACCCACACATTAGAACAAAAGACGGGGTAGGTTAAAAAAAAGTCATGGTTTTCCACAGTGAGCACTCCATTTGGCAACCTTAGCAACAACGTGGTCACCATATGAGGAGATGTCGAAGCAAGGATTCTATTTCTGCATAACATATAAGGTGCACTCCACTGACTTGTACTCGACCTCTGCTAATTCTGCCTGAGGAGCACTAATCCTCTCCTGCAATGCCTCAACTTTAGCTTCTACTCTCTTCTTACTCTAAGATGAAGAGGAAGCCTTTGCCAAAGCTTCTTCTTTCTTGAGGTTGGCCTCAGCAAGTTTCTTCTCAAGCTCTAGGATCCTAACAGTAAGTCGATCTTTTTTCGCCTCGGCCAAGGTCAAGTCTTTCACAGAAGCTATTAAGCGCTAAGCCACGAGAGAAGTCTGCAAAAGAAAATGCGTGTACATGTAGGAGGTCATGATATAGGAAGCATATGTATAAGGAACCGCACATAATAAATTATCACAAGATACAAACTTACCCAAGTAGTTGAATGCATGAAAGTCTCCTTGAGCTCTATCATATTAAAACTCTCTAGGCCCCCAACCCCTAGAAGCAGGGGACACACGGGTTGGTCGCTTTGACTCAAGAGAGGGCTCATCTTGAGCCCAATCATCATCTCTATGAAAGGAGTTTGGGCCCATTGCAAAGACCTTTTTCTTTGAATCCATAATATGCCACAACAAATCGGGATCAGAGACGTTAGAAAGACCATAGGCATTGGGATTTTCCATACTAAAATGGTAAGCTTCCATCTTCTCCATAACGTCTACCTTAGCCAAGTTCTCAACACAAAGAATTTGTTGAGCAAATATTTTGGGAGGAAGGTTCCTTGAACCACCAGCTCAATTGTTATTCCAACAATAACGATAATAATAAAAAAATTAGGGTGAAGTACGAATCCTACTTGGAGAGGTGCGAAAAATTTCACGAACCGAGAGGCAGCCCTTGACAAAGAAGAAATCCTTTTTCCATGAGCTAAGATTGGAGACGCCACCCTTGATCAACAAAACTTGAGTATTGGCCTTCTAAAGAAAATAAAAGCCCTTCAACTTGGCAGTCGACATGATATTGTAAATGAAATACACCTCCTTCGTTGTAGGAGCATGACCCACACATTTCATATATGCCATGTACATAAAATTGAGAGTCAGCCAGCTATTTGGCACCAACTGAAGTGGAGCAAGCCCAAAGTACTTAAGTACATCTTCAAAAAATGGATGGAGAGGAATTATACCTCCCACCTTCAGTATATGCTCACTGAACGCTATAAAACAAGGAGGTGGCTCATGAGCTCGACACTTAGAAGTGGGCACGTAGCATTGGAACTCACTACCGATGTGGTATTTCTCCATTAGTTCCATTAACTTATTCTCCAACATATGGGAGACAAGGGAAGCCGCTACCAGAGGATCGGAGTCTGATTTCTCCGGCGCCATGTTTTGACAACCTCTCTTCGACATATCTGCAAGACCAAAAGAAAAGGGTGACGCAATACAGGACATTTTACCTTCCATTGAGATTTTTCCACCTAGATGTTGGAGCTGGAAGCATTAGAAATGGATACGCTATAGACAATGGTTGAGTGGATCAAGAAGTGGCTTCAAAATCACTGTAGGAAGCTCATCAATGATAGGAGAGCCAGGAGGTGGAGTTTCAAGCAGAAGGTTTTGTTCCATAAATGCCAACTCCATTTTTATGTCAAGAAGGCTCGCTCTAAGACTAGAAATCTAGTTGTCGAGGTCCCAAGAAGAAGCAACCCCTTCACCCCCAAGACAGAGTCCATCTCACTTTCAACAACCCAATTTTTTTGCCTAAGGTCGGCAAACCACTCCAAGTTACACATATGAGCCTTCCTTAAGATCTTGTACACATGGTATGGGTTATCTATAGATGGTTCCAAATTCAACGAATATAGCTCTATGGGTTCAACACTAGGAGGTATGCTAGGCGACCCGTCGAAAGACATGGAATGATGTCTCGTGAAGAACATGGGTGCAAATGTGTGTGCAGTATATGATGTGCGACAAGATACAAAAGAACGGGTTTAAAAGCCCTAGACACTTACGCATTAAAAGAGGGCCAACTATGGGGTGTCGTAGTGTGTGCGTGGGGTGAACATGCTAATGGAATCTAGCATAGAGCTTCACATGAGGGGGTACCAGGGCTAAAACAATACCACTCCCAAATGGTAACTTAAACCCTCCAAGCATAATACTACTAAAAGAAAGAATAAGGGAATACCTCGAGTTGATAAGGGACCACTGCTGGAAGCTTGTGATCACTAAGGATGCTTACCACCATCGCTACCTAAGTGCCTCGCACCAAAGAACCTACTCACCACCGTCGCTACCAAAGTACCTCGCACCAAAATACTTGTACACGTCGCTGTGACCTTAGTATTACACATGACATGCCTATACATATATATATATATATAAAAGAGAGACAATTGTTAGTATCTCGTTGGATGTGTGTGCCTTTATATGTATGTATATAAAAGAAATGTATATACAGAATGATGTTGAGAAGAATAGAACCTCCCACCTATTAGAATTATAAAGAACCAAGTTCCACTAAACTAAGGAAAATGGTAGCATAAAAAATGCTTTCAAGAAGAAGGCCTATTTATAGAAAGTCCAAACTGATCCTAGCCCTTGATTCAATATTTGATCCATGGTCAAAAAAGAGGTCTTACACTCATCGTGGGATCCGTGAAGCGAAATGTTAGGCTCACATTCATTCTCGAGAATTCATGAGGATCACCAAATCCAAAGTGTGTTTCTTCACACTACCAAAGAAAATAAACACACTAACACCACATGTGCTTTGAAGACACCATATCAAGGAGTCTACTAGAGCGCCTAAAGGTCCTCTCATAGATTGGGGGGAAAGTGTGGATACCAAAACTTTGTGCTTACAAAGGCCCCCACCTCGTGTCTTTTAAAATATAAACTCGGGATGGAAACAACTAACACATGGTCTCACACCTTGTGCCGAGGGTCTCGCACCTTGCGCTGAGGGTCTCATGAGACACACATGTTGCATACAATGCTGGATCTCATGCCAAGGGTCTTGTGAGGTCACCCCTCGCAACTGGCATCGCGTATCGTGCTGAGGGTCTCACGAGGGTGCACCCTTTCTCTATAATGATGCGCCTCACGCCGAAGGTCTCATGAGGCCAACCCACGTACCAAGTCTTGCACCTTGCATTGAAGGTCTCGCAAGGCACGTACCTGGCTTATAGAGCCCCACCTTGCACCAAGGGTCTCGTGAGGTCACCCTTCGCACTCGGTGTGGCAAAACATGTCGAGGGTCTTGTGGAGAACACGCCTCGCCTACATAGCCTCACCTCGCGGCAAGGGTCTCGCGAGGTCACCTCTCACACCTGGCATCACATCTCGCGTTTAGGATCTCATGGGGGCACATGCCTTGCCTGCGATGTTGCGCCTCGCGCCGAAGGTCTCAAGAGGCCACCCTATGTACCCAATCTTGCACCTTGCACTAAAGGTCTCACGAGGCACGCACCTAGCCTAAGGAGCCTTGCCTCATGCCAAGGGTATTGCAAGGTCATCCTTCGCACCTGTTGTTGCATCTCGTGCCGACTGTATCACGGGGCACATGTCTATCCTACGATGTCGCAACTTGCACAGCGGATATCGCGCCTAAGGTCCCAAGATGCCCCTCACATTTGATTTTCTTAGGTCCATCTCGCGAGGTCCTTACCTCCCAATCATCTTTGAAATGTGCATCTTGCTAACGAGCCCTGCTCTATTTTTTAGGGTAGGCGTCACCAGCGGGACACGCCTCACGTATGTATCCCAATTGAGACCACAAGCTTCCGTGCTTAGCCGAATACAGGAAGGTTCTAGGCACAAGCACGTCTAGGAAAATTTATAGCATATCTTAAGCTAAATGTGCATGTACAGGCAGAGAAGCTGGATGCTAGAAAAAAGGAGTCTGAATACGTGTACTACCTCCACACCAGACCAGTAGTGGTAGCACAAAGATGGTACGTGGCAAAAACCTCCACTACCACACTCCTAACATTCGTAACAAGATAAAAACTTGCTCATATACATGAAGAATTATTATACGGGTCCTCACCCAGTAACAAAGTCATAAGGTTGTTGTAAAGTCCTTATTTGAATAACTTAGACAATATTTTACAACTCATAAAGTAATTTTTGTGTATGAATATTTGGTTAGCGAAAGTCAAATATATACATATTAAATAATTAAGAGATTTTTCTTTAAATAATTTATTGTATTTTATATGGAAAATATATTTTAGATATTCTCAAAAGAGTATTTTTTGCTTTGATGAATCTTTGTAAGCTATTAAGAATCAGTTTATTGTTAGAAATAATCTCTTTAAATATAATTGTATCTTTCCTTGTATAAAAATATGATTTGATTTTCTTGTGATACATTGTTTATTCTGTACCTCTTGCTAAAATATTGCAGGATGTGAAATATTTTGGGTAATTTTTTAAACCAATAATGAATTTGGTCTGTTTGATTGAATAGATACATTGTGCCTATCAAAATAGTTTACCAATCTGTCAAAACATATTCTTATTTTGTTGAAACAGAAACAGACAAACTGACAGAAGTTACCATTTAAGGAATATTGTGAATATTTCTTTAATGATTGTAGATTTTCGTAGAGCTGTTCTGAACAACCATTCATATATATATATATATTGCTAGCCTAGCTCTTAAGAAAATTAACTCTTCCATTTTCTAAAGTTTGAAAACCATTTTTCGAGAGTCTATTTTTATTTGTAAGGATCAAGTAGGGATTACTTGATTTTTTTTGTATTGGTTCCTAGTGCATACAATTTGTTCTTTCATCTCTTTCTTTGTAAATAGGTAGTATCCAGTGAAAAAACATCACAAACTTTGGGAGAAGATTTGTTCAAGACACACTTTGGGAGGAAGAGAGCACTCACTACCTTTTGAAGGGAGTTCAAGAGAGTTAGTGTTTTACCAAAACCAGATTCATAAAGAGAAGTACAACAAGCTTGCAACAATAGTTTAAGAGGGAGTCTTACTTTATATAAGTCGATTGTAGTGTCCCAGAATATTTACTTAGCCAGCTAGATAGTAGTAGTAGGTAGTATTAGTTAGTAGTATGTTAGTTACTTTGGATTTTGGTTCAAACTGGGACTTAGTTGGCAACTCATAGCAACAGTTGTGGATTTTATAAGTTTAACCTATAGTTTATTGCTGGTCATACATATATATATATTTATTATAACCTAAGGTTTAGATAGAGCCAATAAGAGCATGACACTTGTCATAATCATGATTATTAAGGAATTAAGTATATTTGATGAATAGTTTTAATAAAAGAAAGATCTAGAAGCTCTAGAACCTTCCAGAAATTGTTAGATCGTATTATGACTCAGTCAAAGCTGTATACTCAATTCAAAATATGTTGAAAAAGTGCAAATAGGTGTATGATATATCAACGTATGTCGATATATCGCCTACGGGAGATACGGAAAACACGTTGACTTTGAACGAACGTTCGAACGAGGCTCGAGAATTTTGGGGAGGCGATATATCGCCTAGGGGGGCGATATATCGGCTCCAAGCTTGATTTTTGGAAAGTTTGTGATTTTGAATTCAAAAATAGCCTTAACCACTTGGACCTGCCTTTGAACGATTTTGACTGAGTTCTTGGCGTCAGTTGAACAAAAATTCAAATGTTTTTCATTTTATATTCCTTTATTTATTCAAATTAAAAGATGTTAGTTTCATTCCTTGAACTCTATAAATAGGACAAAGTACTCAGCCATTTTCTTTGTTCTTCAAGCATTTGATCAGAGCCTCCAAGGTGCTAGTGTTACTGTAGAGAGATACACTTAGGTTTGGGATAAAATCTTTATTATTCTAAGATTTTTTAAACACTTGGGAAGTGAGATATAGTGTGATTTCGGTATTGAGGTTTAGATCAATCCATAAGATCATTCAAGGTATTCTTATTTCCTAAGTTCAGTTCTTTAAGATTCTTTAGTTTTCTGTTATTCACATCCTAACTCTTGTTTATGATTCTTGATTAGGTATTTAAGTTTCTAGAAACTTAAGGTTCTTCTTGGTAAGTTTCTTCTTGATGGTTTAATTTTCTTTCCTTCTTTATTCTTTAGAGATGCTCACCATTTTTACTGTTGGTTTATAGGAGTGTTCTAATCCTGTTTTTGTTCCTAAATATCCCGAATTTTGGTAAGGAAAATAGGATAGATTATATGTGCTTTTATGTTTATGTTATTATATATTTTACGTTATGATATGTATATTTATGTATGAATACGTCTTGTAGTCTTTGGGGCTTATAGTTGCTTAGCTAGAAAACCCTGATGTTTTTATGTCACCTGGGGCTTATAGTTTCTTAGATAGCAAACCCCAAGATTATTTATCATTTTCATGGTTTAGAGTTATGATTTACCCTACCTCGACTAGTAGAGGACCTAGATGGGTTATCATATACTACCATGTGATCTAACCTACCTCGATTAGTAGATAGAGGACCTAGATGGTTTATCACATGCCATGTTAATGAGTTAATGGCCATTAATATTGTAGTCCTATATGATATATGTTTTTTTTATAGTCATATGTTTATGACATAATCTTATGTTTATGATTTATGATGTATGTTTTTAGTAGATTTTCCTTGCTGGGCATTAGGCTCACTCCTTTATTTTTTAGTGTGATGCAGGAAAATAAATATGGAAGGCGGAAGGATTCTTCGTAGCTTGGCTTGTGTGTTAAGGATGAATGGATTCAATTGATGCTAGAAATAGTAGATCGAGGATGACGTTATTTAGTCTTTTGAATTATGTTTCTTTTGTAATTCCCCACTTAGTTTTTGAACAAATCAATTAAAGTATATGTTTTATGTTTTATAAATAATGGGATCCCATACCATATCTATCACATTTATATTTTTATATTATCTTGTATTTGATACAATATTTTGGGTTTTCAATAAAGATATGCTATTTCTTATGTTTGTATCAAAATAGTAGCCATGTCTAGTAGTTTTAATGGTCCAAGGTCTTAGAGTTAGTTGGGTCATTATAGTTGCTAGTAGATCAATGGTTCATATGCATGAAGTTCTCCTTGATACACACGCTCAAGCTCTGAATCTAACCGCCAATGCAAGTTTTTATGTTATAGTTATTATGTTTATGTTATTAGCTAACATTTTAGTCCTTATGTTTTCAGTTAAGAATGGATGGAGCCTTGACCTATGAGGATATTCGAGCCATTAAGGCGTTAAAAAAGATTAGAGAGCCAAGGAGTATATTAGGAGTGTTAGAAAGAATCACGCGGAGATTACTCTTATTCCACAAGGAGATAGTTTACCTCCAAACTACTAAGCAAATCATGATGAGAGCTACAGAGCAATATGTTTTAGTGATTAAGCTTTTTAAAGATTATCCTTTTGTAATTTCAGCTTTAGAAGAAATATGAAAGACTATAGATGATGAAGATGAATTACCAGTAGCTATGAGATATTATTTTCTCATACTTAGGTTCACCTCCAAGATGGAATTTCAATTCACTAATGAGCAAAAACATAGAATCTTTACGAATCTTCCTCGAGGAAATTTTGAGGCTCAAGATAATGATGATTATGAGAAGATAGGTGATGATATGTGTAACGACCCAAAATTGCTAATAAGGCTTAAGGGCCTTGATTAGTGTGCCAGGAGGGCATGTTGGGATTTATGTGTGATTTTTATGAGTTAAATGCATGGTTATGATTTAAAGCGTGTTTTATGACTATTTGACTATTTGTGATGCATGACTATGTGTATTAGTATGCATGTAGGCCCTGATTGTGTTAGAAGGGCATAATTGTAATTTTGGCCATTTTGGGCATAACTGTATTGATATGTGATGATTGTTGAGACCACAGTGGTATGTGGGTGTATCCATGATTTGTGACTCGAGACGATCCCAGAGAACAGGTTAGCGAAAAAGTCAGGGTGGGAATTTATACCCGGCTCGGGGCGAGCCTGGGGGTATAAGCAGGAATTTAGAGAATAGATTGAGATTAATTTTGATGATGGGGAATACTTATTTGGTGATTTATCAGGTGTTGGAAAGCAACGGGAAAATATTAGAGACACTTGAGGATTAGCGGAAATTGGGTAAAATGACTAAAATGGCCCTACTTGGACAAAAAGGGTTTAGAATTAATAGGGAGAGCATTTTGGTCAATTGGCTTTTGGAGATTGATTTATGAGGCTTTATATGCTTAGTGGGATTGGTAGAGAGAGGGAAAGGCTGTGGAAAAGAAAGAAAAAGGAAGAAAAGAAAGAGAGAGAAACAGAGGGTTTTCCAAATGGGCGGTTTGAGGATTCTAGCACCATTTCTCCTCAAATTTCTTGGGGAAAAGCTCAGTGGAAAGCTAGGATAGGCTGAGCATCAAGGATCTTAAGGTTATACTTGAAGATTTGGCAAGGATTAGCAAGAACACATCAACTTTTGAGGTAAGTTCTAAGAGTTTTCAGTTTTAAGGGTTTGGCTGGTTTGAGCTGTGATTTGAGCTGAGATGATGGGAATTTTAGGGAATTTCTGGCCAAGATTGAGAAGGAGCAAGCTAAGGAGGTCTAGGGTTTAACTCAAGGTCGAAATTCCATCCACGGTATGATTTCTAAGACCTTATCTTTGATGTTTGAATGAATTTCTGGTTTTAGGGTTCATTATGGTAGATTTTGAGTTTTGGGTTGCTTGAGCTTGGGGTATGAGTTCTTGGGATGCTTGGGATGAGTGTGAGGTGTTGATAAGTTTTTTTTTGGGTTTGGAAAAGGTTTGAGGTTGAAATGGCTGAAGGAAAATCGTAGAAACAATTTTTGGGTGTGGTCTGGCTGCAACTAGCGCTACATCTCTAGTTAGTGGGCGCTGTAGTGCTAGGCCCTGTTTTTGGGGGGTGTGGTTCTGCTTGTAGCGCTACAGCGCCCTCTTTAGAGCGTTGTAGCGCTACACTGTTCACAGAAAGGGATTTTTGGGCTTTTGTTGAGGGATTTTGACCTAGGGTTCGGGGCTCAATTCCATCACTTTGTTTTGGGGATCTAGGACTTCCCGGGGGCTCGGGATTGGTTCCGAGGCTAGGTTTTCAGACTTGGGGTTCGGTGTTGACTTTGACCTATGGCTGTGTTTAGGTGTGCGCTAAGGCTCGAGTGGGATCGTGCTCATGGAGTCAAGTGTTGAAAGCTATCAAATTGACAGGTAAGAAAACTATAGCACCCGTAAGACGGGGCATGGGCCCATGATGTGATTGCAGGGCTCGGCCCTATATTGCATGCTGAGATGATTGCAGGTCACGGCCCTATATTGCTTTACATGTTAGGGTGCAAACTTGATTGAATTGATATATGTTCAAATGTTATTTGAGTAGACTATCTGTGATTGTAGTTGAATGAAACGACAAGGAGCCGAGAACGGCAATGGAGCCGAGAACGGCCTTGGGGCCGGAAGTAGCACTTAGCACATGGGATGCTTATAGCCAGGGTGGGACCCAAGGGATACATGAGTTATCCTTACGGTAAGGGCTGAGACCCGAGGCTTTGGTAAGGCCTCTGGGGCGGCATGGCCGTGCTTGTCCAATCTGATGGTTTTCCTATTTATCAGCGGATTACATGTCAGCTATATTCTATGCATATGTTATATACTGTTTGATTTTTCTTGCTTGGCTTCGGCTCACGGGTGCTCTGCGTTGCAGGTAAGGGCAATGAATGAGTCAACCAGCCATGAGTACGGAGAGCATGAAGCGACGCGTACATGTTTGGCTTGCCCGACTGCTTTGGTTGGGGGTTTATTTGAGAAATGGCTGTAATAATCCGAGATTTTATTAATTAAGCAATTGTAAACTTATTTTAGGTTGTAAACAGTTTTCAAACCTTATTTTGGGATCCTAAAAGTTTAATACTAGAAGTTTCCAATGAAGCAACGCATTTTCAAAGATTACAGCCTTAACTTTTGCTTAGTCACACTTTTGTTTTAAAATCCTCGGTTAGCGAGTTCACTGCACAAAGTTTCTTTTAAAAACTCACTTAGTAAGGGCTCTAAGGAAGTAGGGCATTACAATATGTTAGATGAAGGGTCAGATTTAGAAGATCCTGATTTTTAGATTAGATTATTTCTTTATTTCTTTATTTATTATCTTTGCATTTATGATTATACTTAGTGAAAACCTTTTTCCAAATAAATAATATTGTTATTTTTGAATGACATGTATGAGTTTGATTTTTTTTACAATCATAATAAATTTAAATAAATAAATAATGACTGAGTTCGGTGAGGGTGGATACAAATCAATGGACTGGGTTCTATATTGAGAGTTAGGGGGCCATAGTAGTGGGAACGATTTTACTGATCCCAACCCTCCCTCAATATGGTTAACTTTGGAACAGCGACGAGTTTCGAGCCTGAGAATTAAGTCATATAGGATGACTAGAAATAGACTTAGAAAATAATAAAGATGCCTTATTTTTCTAAGTATAGAAATACACCCTAATTATAAAGAAGGCTTATATAATTTTTTTTCATAACAAATAGGTTCGAGTTATGTTTGCTTAGCCTAAGTCTTTCCTTAGAGCCTATTACGGTAAGTACTAAAATATTTTTCTCGACTGTTAGAACTCTGCTGAAGATGTCGCTCAGAAGGTCTACATGCACAAATGACAATGCCTCCAGCACCGCTTATTAGACTACTGAAGCCCCTTCAGTTCGCAGAAGGGGAGCGCGTGCTACCAATACTGCTACTAACAGAAGTGCACCGTCGCCTCCAGTTGAAAACAACGCAGAAATTGTCAGGCTACGACAAAAAGTAGAGGAATTGTTGCAGCAACAACAATAAAAGGCCCAGCCGTAGCCACAGACTCAGCCCCAGCCACAGCTGCAACCGCAGCCTCAAAAAATGGCTCCAGCACACCAACAAGTAGGTCCTTATAGGGGATGGCCAATGGCGAACTATGCACCTTACCTAGCTCAGTACATGGAGCCAGTCTACAAGAGATTTCGTAAGCAACACGCTCCAAACTTTGAAGGGACAACAGACCCCTTAGAGGCAGAAGAATTGCTCAGAAATGTAGAGTCGATCCTAGTTCACATGAACCTCGGCAATGTGGATCGCATATCTTGCATTTCGTCTCTTCTTAAGAAGGATGCTAGAATATGGTGGGACCTAGTTCAACAGACTCACGACGTCACCACCATGACATGGACAAGATTTGTGGAGCTGTCCCACAAGAAGTACTACAACTCGGTAACCGTCGCTACAAGAGTTGAGGAGTTCACCAGTCTGAAACAGTGTAACTTTTCGGTAGCAGAGTATGCTCGACAGTTTGATTGGCTAGCCAAGTTTGCTCTAGAGCTGGTCCTAACCGATTTTCTAAGGGTTACCAAGTTTGTAAGAGGACTTAGACCAAAGATTGAGCTATGGGTTAAGCTAGCAAACCCTGGAACTACTACATATGTCGATGCTCTAGAAATGGCTATAGAAGTAGAAAGTCTTTAGGCGAATGTTAGTAAGGAGGAGGTCGGTAAATCAGAGCCTAAATAGCAGAGTCAACCACAGAATGGTCAGAACAACCCCCACAACAATAGCCATCAACATAGCAACAATAATGGTCAGAAGAGAAGGCATCCTGACAATAAGCAGTTCGACAACGATAAAAGAGCACGAACAAATAATGGAGGTAGTAGGTAGGATTATGTACAATACCCGCAGTGCTCTAAGTGCCAAAAGAAACATCCCGGTGAATGTCGTACAAACACCAAGGGATGTTACAATTGTTGTCAGAAAGTCATCTAAAGAAAGAATGTCCCTAGCTCAAGCAAGAAGAGAAAAGGGACAACAAGATGGTTCCTGCCAGAGTCTTTGCCTTGACCCAGGGAGAAGTTGAAGCTAGAAATAAAGTGGTAACAGGTCAGATTCCTATCCTCAATAATGTATGTACAATATTATTTGATTCGGGAGCCACACACTCGTATATCTCATTTGGAATGATAGACAAATTAGACAAACCTTGTGAAAGATATAGAACTAGGTTTGTGACAGAATTGCCTTCGGGTGAAGTAGTCCTATCATCACGGATAGTACGAGGTGTACTCATCAAAATTGAGGACGTAGAACTAGAAGGAGACCTGATAGAACAAGAAATCAAAGACTTCGACGTAATACTGGGAATGGAATGGCTAGCAAGGCATGGCGCAACCATCGACTGTAGACGTAAGCAAGTGACGTTCGAGACTCCTGACGATCAGAGACTATGATTTATGGGAAAGGTTGCAGGACTACGTACGCCACTTATTTCATCTCTCAAAGTTTAGAGGCTGATAGAAAAAGGATGTCACGCATTCTTAGCCAGCATCACAGATGTGGTAAAGGAAACACCACTAAAGGTTGAAGACGTCCGCATTATAAAGGAATTTCCAGAAGTATTTCCTGAAGACTTACCAGGGTTTCCGCCAACTCGGGAAATTGGCTTCACAATCGAACTAGTACCGGGCACCGAGTCTATCTCAAAGGCACCATATCGGATGGCACCTACCGAACTCAAGGAGTTAAAGACGTAGCTACAAGAACTCTTAGACTTGGGTTTCATTAGACCAAGCCATTCGCCATGGGGAGCACCGGTTCTATTTGTGAAGAAGAAGGACGGAAGCATGTAGACGTGTATAGATTACCGCGAGCTGAATAAGGTGACGATTAAGAATAAGTACCCGTTACCCCGGATTTACGACTTGTTTGGTAAACTCTGAGGAGCGACCATGTTTTCAAAGATCGATTTACGGTCTGGGTATCACCAGCTCAAGGTACGGGTAGAGGATATTCCTAAGATAACTTTTAGAACTCGATATGGACATTACAAGTTTTTAGTTATGTCTTTTGGTTTTACGAATGCTCCAACCCCATTTATGGATTTAATGAATAGGTTATTTAAGGATTACATGGACAGATTCTTCGTAGTGTTCATCAATGATATTTTGGTGTATTCAAATGATAAAGTCGAGCACGGGGAACATTTAAGGATGACCATGTTGCGATTGAAAGAGCATAAGTTCAAGAAGTACGAATTTTGGCTTTCACATGTAGCGTTCCTCGGCCACATAGTATCCAGGGATGGAGTTTCTGCAGACCCAACTAAGGTAGAGGCTGTGAAAGATTGGCCAAGACCTAAGAACACGTCCGATGTAAGAAGTTTTCTGGGACTAGTAGGTTATTATCGGAGGTTTGTAGATGGATTTTCTAAGATAGCCACTCAGCTCACCAACCTGACGCGGAAGCAACAAAGGTTCAACTAGACGAATAAGTGTGAAGAGAGCTTCCAGTTGCTTAAGGATAAGCTATGCTCAGCACCAGTTCTTTGTGTACCGACACCCAACGAAAAGTTTGTAGTCTACTATGATGTGTCGAAGCAAGGTTTGGGTTATGTGCTGATGCAGAATGACAAGGTAATAGCCTACACCTTAAGGCAACTGAAGGAATATGAGCAACGCTATCCAACACATGATATGGAGTTGGCAGCGGTAGTCTTTGCATTGAAAATCTGGCGCCATTATCTTTATGGAGAACGGTGTGAGATTTATACAGACCACAAAAGCTTAAAGTATTTTTTCACACAAAAGGAGCTCAACATGAGGTAGCGCAGGTGGTTAGAACTAGTGAAGGATTATGACTGCAAAATCCTATCCCACCCGGGAAAGGCTAATGTAGTTGCTGATGCGCTAAGTAGAAAGAGTTATGGAAGTCTAGCAGCGTTAGCTGGAATAGAAAAGTCGCTACAGCAGGAGCTGATCAATGCCAGAATAGAAGAAGTCATTTGTAAACTGGCTAACTTGTCCATCCAGTCAAGTCTGTTAGAAGATATACGGATTGGACAAGGGCATGATGACACATTAGTAGCACATATGGATGCATTTAAAGAAGGAAAGGCCACAAATTTCTCGATCTCAGGACAGGGTTTTTGAGATATAAAGATCGGGTATACGTGTCGAATGATCAAGGGATTAAGATGAATATTTTAGAAGAAGCGCACAATACCCCATACTCAGTTCACCCATGGTCGACTAAGATGACTCACGACCTTAAGGCGTTGTATTGGTGGCCGGGAATGAAGAAGGATGTAGCGGAGTATGTGTCTAAATGCTTAGTATGCCAGCAAGTGATAGTAGAACATCAGTGGTCTGCAGGCTTATTGCAACCTGTTATCCTAATTTCCTGCCTTGGGCCCGGGACGGTGGTCCAGGCCCACACTTTGGGCAATTGGATTTGGGCCAGGCCCAGGCCCACTTAGCAGGGGAATGACCGGGAACGATGGCCCAAGTGGGGTCCAGACCCGGACAGTGGCCAGGATGGATGATCCAGGACGATAGTCCGGGAGACGTACGGCCAGTTGGGGTTACGATCGAGGTGTACGTAAAACGGTCCCGGAGCCTGGTAAACGGTCCGGGCCTGTGGTAAACGAAGAGGGACAGAGGTAAACGAACCCGGGTCAAGTCCTCTTGGTTGGCAAGAAAAAGCATCCGTGACCTTGAAGCCGCCCCACGACCCATGGGGGTTGTCCCCACTTTTCACCTGCGGAAAAGGCCACCTCGAGTTTGCACGCCGCTGGTTCAGACCTGCGCTGCCAGTGCACTAGCTGACTTTGTCCCCTGAATCTACCTCATAACTCGGAATGCCCAGACCGAAAGCCCCATTTTGTCAGGCGAAATATAGTTCTTGGGTCGCCCCATTGGGCCTTGATAATTCTGAGTCTTTTGTATTTTTATCCTTTGTATTGGGCTTCCGACAGAGAAGTCGAGGGTACTTATATCCTTGTTGGGCCCGGGTCAGCCCGGCCCAAGCCCAGTGCTCCTGAGAGCCTATAAATACAGGTGATAGAGCACTGGAGAAAAGAAAAGGGGCTCTAAGACTTGTATACAGTTACTCTGTCGAAACACAGAGAGAAACTCCATTGTAAAAGACTTTCCAAGCTCTAATACAACTGTCTCGTGGACTAAGGCTCATTAAGGCCCCAACCACGTAAAAATCTTGTTTTTATCTTCTAAATTCCATATCGCTAATCTTGCTTACTTTTCATTAAGATAGTTTCCGAAAATCTTGGTAAACATTTGGGTGTTTTCATTGAGAACCTGAGAAAGATAGTGCTAACGTCAAACCTCTACTACAATGGTGAATACAAGACACACCACTTTCGACCCTACTAACCCAGAGCAGGGCAATGGAGAGCCGTTGCCTTCCCAGCCTCTTCCTCAGAATCTGCCTGAGAACGCTCCTCCTCAGACGTCTCACCTTGACTAGTCACAAGACTATGAGGGTGGGACAAAGTAGGAGGAGGAATATTATGAAGAGGAGGAGAATGAGGGAGAATACCATGATGAAGCTATGGATCCCGAGATCCCAGGAGGAAATCCCGACCAGCAGGACCTGGAGGTGACTAGGCTCAACCAGCAAGTCCTGGACTAGGAGGCTAGAATTGCTGAGCAGGCAGAGGCGCATCAGCGGATGCAAGAATCCCTCCAATCTACCAGCTAGCCCGCTTCCGGGAGTGCAACAGCCCGCTCCACAAGCCAGAGCCGAAGTCCCCGAAGACGTGAGGCCGACCCCTCCCCCGGACCAATTTCCTGAGCCAGCCCCAGGAAACCAGGACAGGGAGAAAAAGAAGGCCGGTGGAAGGACCCGAAGGAAAGACACTCCCGTCGTGAATGCCGGGACCCATTCCCGGCCGCTCCCTAGGAGAGAGAAGGTGTGCCCCGTCCCAGGACAGGGCCACCCGACCGATCCGCAAGGGACGCGGCCGCGGGATGCACGGCCCCGGTACGCCCTAAGGAGAAATGGATGGGAAAGGTCTCTATATCCTAGTGCCTCGGTAAACAAAAATCACAGGGAACGTCCGCAGAGTGAAGAGCGTCATGCCCTTAGTTCAGGGGACGACACGTCCTGGGTAACCCTACGCGATGGACTGAACGCTCTAAAAGAGCGGGCCAGTAAGGAAAACATCCTTCCCCGAGGTGGTGACCTTAGGAACAACATCAACGATGGGAGGAACAAAAGAACCCCCCTGGAGGATGGCATGGCCAGGCAGCTCATGGAGCAGTTGTCTGCTTTGAAAAAGGTCACAGACCGCTTGGTCCGCAAGCAGGAAGGGGCAGATACCGACTCTGATGAAGAGGACAAAGAGCCCTGCGCGAGGCACATCCTGGACGCTGTGCTCCCCAAGGGGTTCAAAATGCCAAGCCTCACCGCCTATACCGGAAACACCAACCCCAGGGATCATCTGTTCCGGTACAATCAGCTTATGACCGTGGCCCACGTCAGTGATGACAGCAAGTGCCTTTGTTTCTCGATCACTTGAGGTGGTCCCGCCGAGGAGTGGTGGAAAAGACTTAAGCTGGGATCCATCCAATCCTGGTCAGGACTGCAGTTAGCGTTTCCCAAGCAGTTCGTGGCCGCCATGAGGATGGACATGCAAATCAGCGCCCTCACCAATATTAAATAGCTCCCCGCTGAGACACTGAGGGCCTACATCCAGCATTTCACTGAAGAAGCCTCCAAGACTAAGGTGGACGACGAACAGTGCCTGGTGGCTTTGCAGTCCGAAATCCGGGCTGGGTCCCCTCTCTGGGATGACATGCAGAGTAGCAAGGTAGCTACCCTGGAAGAATTAATAAGGAGGGCCCAAGGATTTATCAATTGGGAAGAGGCTCAGATCCAGGCTTTCGCATGGCCTCCGGTACCACAGCCCAGTGCCCAAGCGTTCCCGGGGTATGGGGTGCAGTTCCCGATACAATCCTACGTCACGCCCGCGATCGCCCCGGGATCGGCCGTTACGCCCAGAGTCACCTACACCCCTACGGTGTACGGTCCTGCCTTTTTAGTGTATGCCCCGGTCCAGTCCGCCCACTTTTTCGGATATGGAGCCGCGCTGGCGGGTCACAACATTGCCCCCGTCAGGGCCCAGCAGTCGCAGGCGGGATTAATAGAGGCAAGCGTAAACCCCTCCCGGGGGAAGAGATCTGGCAAAGGCCAAAATCGGCCTGAGCCGGCTAAGAAAGGAAAAAGGGGCTACGGGCGCCAATATTCAGAATACACCAATCTAGTGTACACCAGGGAGAACATCTTCCTGGCCACAGAGAGGGCAGTTCACTACCGGAAGCCTAGCCCCATGTTCAAAGGGGGAAGAAATCTGAGGGATACCAACAAACGGTGCGCCTACCATAAGGATGTAGGCCACACTACCGAAGAATGCCGACAGCTCAAGGACGAGATCGAGAATCTCATCAAGCTAGGGCATCTCCACCAGTGGGTCAGGATGCCTGTGGGAGTCTTGGGCCTGTCAGCAGGTCCCAGGCAACCGGCAGTTCAGGGTGCGCCTAGGGCATAACCGCCTCAGGGACGATATGCGCAGGGTCCAACGGTGCAAACCCCTCAGGGGGGGCCCCGTCGCGCAAGCACCCGGCCTTGGAATGCCTTATCCATCCGGGACAGCACCCCCTCATGTGGAGGAACATGTGGCCAACATCTCGGGCGGACCTCACCTGGGAGGGTCGTCCAAGAACGATCAAAAGCGCTACCTAGGCGAGCTGGACCACGATCAGGAGGTGTGCGTCCTGGTCCAGGCCCCAGCTCAGCGCCCGAAGTTGATGAACCTCCCTATCACCTTCACGGAGGACGACGCCCGCAACGTCCATTTCCCGCACCATGACACACTTGTCATAGATGCGCAGATCGCCAACAAATTGGTGTTCCGTGTGCTGGTAGATGACGGGAGCTCCGTCAACATCCTGTTCAAGCCCACCTTCACTGCGATTGACCTGACTGAAGTGGATCTGGCATCGTGCCCAACCCAGATCTATGGCTTTAATGGAGACACGTTACTCCCCATGGGGAAGATCCAGTTGCCCGTAACATTGGGGAGTGAGTTGCAGCACTCGTTGAAGTTCTGCACCTTCGTAGTGGTGGATTGCCCCACTGCTTACAATGTCATATTTGGTCAGCCCGCATTGGTCGGGTTCGGGGCTATCACCTCCATCCGTCATCTATGCATGAAGTTCCCTTGCGGCAACGGAGGGGTGGGGATGGTCTGGGGAGATCAGAAGAGCGCCCGAAAATGCTATCACGTGTCCGCCTGGCCAATATACATGGTTCGGGGCGAGCCCTTTGAGGACATCGTCAACCTGGTTCCTCCCCCACCTACTGAGAGAGTGATCCGGGAAGAAGATGATCTGGACCCGAGGATAGGGGAGGACCGCATCCTGGAGCCCATGGACGAGATTGAGGAGGTGTGCATTAGCGACACCAATTCGGCTAGGGTCATCCAGGTCGGGAAAAATCTGCCAGCAGAGGTCCGGGCCGCCATAATCGTCCAAGTTAAGGACAACCAAGATATTCTGTCCTGGTCTCACTCGGATATGATGGGGATCAGCCGCACCATCATCTACCATGCATTGAGTATTGACCCAAGCGCGACCCGGTCTGCCAAAAATGCGGGCCCTTGGGAACGGAGAGGGCCGAGGCCCTCAAGCTGGAAGTAGAGAAGTTGTCTTTGATCAAGTTCATACGCGAGGCTGTATACCCCGTGTGGCTAGCCAATCCCATCTTGGTGCCGAAACCGAACAGAACATGGAGAACGTTCATCAATTTCACGGATCTAAACAAGGCTTGTCCGAAGGATTGTTTCCCGCTTCCCCAGATCGACCAAATGGTGGATGCGACATCCGGGTACGAGATCTTAAGCTTCATGGACGCTTACTCCGGCTACAATCAAATATCCATGCATATGGCAGATCAGGAGCACACCAGTTTCCAAACCGACAAGGGAATATACTGCTACATCGTCATGCCCTTCAGACTAAAAAACGCTGGGGCAACCTATCAAAGGCTTGTAAATCGAATGTTCCGGGCCCAGCTGGGGTGGAACATGGAGGTCTATATCGACGATATGCTGGTCAAGTCCAAGACATTCGAGAAGCATTCGGACGACCTGGTCAAGGCTTTCGCAGTCATTTGGAAGTACGGGATGAAGCTGAATCCCAAGAAACGTACTTTCGGCGTGGCTTCTGGGAAGTTCCTGGGCTTCATAGTGAGCTTCTGGGGAATAGAAGCCAATCTGGATAAGATCAAGGCACTGATTGATATGCCCTCTCCCCAGAAGCATAAGGACGTGCAAAGTCTAACCGGTTTCGTCTCCAAGGCCATGGACAAGTGCATCCCGTTCTTCAACATCCTTCGAGGAAGCCAACGGTTCGAATGGTCAGTCAAATGCGAAGAAGCTTTTTGAAAATTAAAAGAGCACCTGGCCCAAGCGCCGATCCTGGCAAAGTCGGTGGAAGGGGAGCCTCTATACCTCTATCTGGCAGTGACCGAGCATGAAGTGCACGAAGGCTTTTGTGGAGATCATACAGCCAGGCCCAGTCTGTCCAAAAAGATTCTGCGCCAAGGATAATTCTGGCCGACCATGAAGAAATATTGAATCGATTACGTCCGCAAGTGCGAATAGTGCCAAAGATACTCGAAGATCCCGCGGGCCTCGCCGACAGAGATAACCTTGATGACTAGCCCCTGGCCTTTCGCGGTGTGGGGGATTGATCTGGTAGGATCGCTACCAACCGGGAAAGGAGGAGTGAAATACGCCATCGTGGCCGTGGACTACTATACCAAGTGGGTTGAGGTGGAGCCCATGAACACGATCACTTCGTAGAAGGCCCTGGATTTTGTCATCAACAGTATAGTGTGTCGGTATGGCCTCCCCTACAAAATTGTATCCGATAACGGGAAGCAGTTCGACAGCATCCACTTCACAGATTTTTGTGAAAGACATGGCATCATCAAAAGCTTCTCCACGGTCACTAGGCCCCAAGCAAACGGGCAAGTGGAAGCCGTCAACAAAATCTTGAAAGGAATGCTAAAGAAAAAACTCTAGGCCTGCAACAGGAAATGGCCCAAAGAACTGCAACGCGTGTTGTGGGCTTACCGAACCACTGAAAGGACATCCACCGGGCACACTCCTTACTCCATGGTCTATGGATGTGAAGCCATCATCCCCATCGAAACAACCATCCTGTCTCACCGAAGAGACATGTATGATCCCGTCCAGAACCATGCCTTACTCCAGGAATCACTAGATCTCATCGAGGAGATGCGGGAGGAGTCGCAAGTACAGCTGAAGATGTACCAAGGCAAGATCGCACGACATTTCAACTCAAAAGTAAAAAGCCGAAGGTTCGGAATCGGTGACTTAGTCCTGTGAAGATTCTTCCCTGTTACTCAAGATTCGGGAGTAGGGGTTATGGGCCCAAATTGGGAAGGGTCGTACGAGATCCAACACGAAGTGTGCCCCGGGACGTACCGCTTAAAGCGGCTTGATGGCTCGGAAGTCCCAAGAGCCTGGAACACGGAGCATCTCCGTAAATACTATCAGTAGTCAGGAGAACGTGTTCCAATTTTCTATTTTCGTTGTAAATAATGTATGCCTCAGGGCGATCCCTTGAATAATAAAAATGGTGTGTGCAAAATGCCATAAAGAGACGTTATCAATCAATGAAAATCTTACTAAAGTGACCCCAGACCAGTCTCCGCTCACTTGTGGGGGTATCCCGGGTATGAACAAATACCAGGCGGGGCACAAGCCTCAGGCTAGTCCCAGCCCGGACCTACGGTGTCCGGGGGATACAAACCCCGTGGGACCAAGCCTCAGGCTGGTCCCACCCCAGATGAACGATGTCTAGGGGTATAAATTAATAGAGGACCAAGCCTCAGGCTGGTCCCACCCCGGACGAACGATGTCCGGGGGTATAAATTGAAAGAGGACCAAGCCTTAGGCTGGTCCCACCCCGGACGAGCGATGTCCGGGGGTATAAAGTAAAAGAGGACAAGCCTCAGGTTGGTCCCACCCTGGACGAGCAATGTCCGGGGCTATAAATTAAAAGAGGACCAAGCCTCAGATTGGTCCCACCCCAGACGAACGATGTCTGGGAGTATAAATCGAAAGAGGAGCAAGCCTAAGGTTGGTCCCACCCCGGACGAACGATGTCTGGAAGTATAAATCGAAAGAGGACCAAGCCTCAGGTTGGTCCCACCCCGGATGAATGATGTCTGGTGGTATAAATTAAAAGAGGGCCAAACCTCAGGTTGGTCCCACCCCGGACGAACGATGTTCGGGGGTATAAATTAAAAGAGGACCAAGCCTAAGGTTGGTCTCACCCCGGACGAACGATGTCAGGGGTATAAATTAAAAGAGGACCAAGCCTCAGGCTAGTCCCACCCCGGACGAATGATGTCCAGGGGTATAAATTAAAAGAGGACCAAGCCTAAGGCTGGTCCCACCCCGGACGAACGATGTCTAGGGGTATAAATTAAAAGAGGACCAAGCCTAAGGCTGGTCCCACCCCGGACGAACGATGTCTGTGAGAGAAGAGCATCTGGTATGCCCCAGGGGAAAGCCGTGGGCCGCGGCTGGTAGAGTGAGGGAACTAGGTTTCACAGTAAACTATTTTGAACCTCATTGGCCCAAGCCATCAGGTTCTCGAAGTTAAGTCAGTGGGTCTAGTCCAGGCCGTTGGAACCGGGACCAAACCCTCAGAATTGGTCAGGCACGGTGATAATAGGAAATTTCTATATAAGGAATCACAGAAATAAGATAAACCAGAAAAAGCAATACAAATTGTCTTGGATGCTAACACATCCGAAAAAGTTACAAAATTATAAAAAAGAAAAGAGGCAAGGCGAAGATCTGGGCCTAGGCTTTATCCTCCAGAAGCTCCGCGTCTTCCTTATCCTTGGCCTCGAATTCAGCCCTCTTTGATTCCGGATCGGGAAAGATCAGGAGGTTCATGCTCTTGTCCTTACGCCAAGCCATATAGATGGCCTCCTCAAAAGTGACGTGCAGCAAATCATCCACCTGCTCCTTTCCGCGGCGGGCCTCCTCGTGCACCGTCATCTCCTCACAAAGAGAGCTGTCAAGCTTGCGGACCCAGGTCTGCAAGTCCTGGATCTTCTCCCCGTCCCGGACAGACTGAGCCTCAGCCGCCTCCAGAAGGGACGCCCTCTCGTTGGCCTCGGTTTCTTTCCGAGACAAGGCCTCTTCAAGCCCGGCCTTGACTAGGTCGAACTCTGTGCGGTCCGCGTCTGCCTGAGCAACCGCTTTGCTCAAAGTCTCCCGATCTTGGGCCACCTCCCTGGCCAAGGCCTCCTTGGCAGCCTCCCTCTGGTTCACGGCCGCCTCCAGCTCCAGCTAGAGCGACTCCATCTTCATGGCCGCCTCGGCCACCAAGTCGGCATTCCGATGGGACAGCAAAGCATCCTGAAACAAAGAAAAGTTAAGAGGAATCCTTATAAATGAATAAAAAGAAGAAGGAAAAAGACAAAGTATACTTACTGCGGTGGCCTGATGGCAGAGAGACTGAGAGATGAATAACATGTCCGGGTTGGCGATGGTAGCGTACCGTTTGAGCTGGAGGTTAGACATGGTGTTTCCCACCTGGTCCAGCAGGTCCGCCGGAAAAGGAGCCGTGTCCTGCCCCAACTTAGGGCGAAAGCCCGTCTCGACAGCTGGCCGATCCACGATCGGCTAGGGCGCGCTAAAGGCCGCCGGGCGCTCCGCGAACACAACTTGACGACGAATCGTCAGGGCCTTGTACGTCTCGTCCCTCCAGTGTTGACCATTCTCTCAGGTCCGGGAAATTAACCGGGACTGCTCGTCCCGCACGACAGCTTCCCCCTCCTCAGGTAGTGCCGGATGTATAGGGAGGGTCGGCAAGGCGGGAATCTCCTTCGCAGTGAGGCGGCTTTTCCCGTGCTATTCACTGGCCGAGCCAGCCCGCCTTGCTCAGGGCCTCTTCTTCCTGGTATCAGCCTCTGCAACGCCGTGATCTAGGGCCCTCTTCTCGGAACTTCGGCGTACCATGGGTTCTGGCTCCAGATCGATCATTGGAGGGTTGGCAAGGCTGGGGACAGCAGCCGGGTCCACGGCCACGGCAGGGATGGCGGAAAGTGCACCCTTGTTGGGTCGAGTTTCCGCCCTAGGCGACTCCTTGTTGAGGGATGGGTCCGCACCCGGTGCCTCTGGAATCTTCCTGGCAGCTTTCTTCACCGCCCTCGCAGCCCGGGCCTCGAGGATTTGCCTCATTTCGTCCACGGGGGTAGACATGTCGAAGTCTCCTGCAACAAGGGCAAATAAAAAAGAGTTAGTACAATTAAACAGGAAAATCGAAATCAAAATTAAGAGTGACCCAGGACGAACCCTCATCTATGCCCCGGGTGTGACTCAACCCATCTAACGCAAAAGAATAGACTCGGTCCCCCATGTCGTCCAGGTCCAAGAAATTCCCATACTGAAGGAACCCGGACGAGAACATGAGAACTTCTGAGCCTACGGGGACGGGAGACGAAGGTCTCATCTCCCCAACAACCCCGAACGCGGGGCCTCGAAGTGCTAGCCTATTCCTAGCTAAGTCCCCAACTTGGGGAGCATAAGTTAAGAGCAAAGGTGAGCTACCTCGCCCTGATACGCTAGCCCCGGGGGTACCTGTGTTCGGCAGGGCCTCCTCGAAGAGGGCTTCCCGCTCCTCTGAAGCGGCCGCCTCCGTCTGGGCCAAGTCCTTCTTCCGCTTGGCCGCGTCTGCTCGCGCCGCAGTCTCCACCTCTGCGATATGCTCAATGGCCAGCTGCTCCCTGATGGCGGCAATCTTCTCTCACTGGATTCCTCGAAGGTTCGGGATGACGATAGTCTGTTGGGCCGCGAGCATCCCGACCAGTCGGAGGTTGTCCGTGTAGACATAGCCCCCTACGTCCAGGTCCTCCGCGCT
Source organism: Humulus lupulus (assembly GCF_963169125.1). Classification (NCBI taxonomy): domain Eukaryota; kingdom Viridiplantae; phylum Streptophyta; class Magnoliopsida; order Rosales; family Cannabaceae; genus Humulus; species Humulus lupulus. The sequence goes on from NC_084799.1 coordinate 160,962,190, forward strand.
CAGCCCAGAGTAAAACCTCCTCCATTCCAGGATGAACTGGGTGAGGGGAGTCTGAGCAAAAGATCCTGCCACCCGAAGCAACACGATGAGAAAAAGAAAAAAAGAGAAAGAGAAACTGGCCAGCTAAGGGTCGGGGAAGCACTTACCCACTCGCTGGAAGTCCAGCAGCAGCGTGGGGTTCTTCTCCACGAGGAACCCGGACGTCATGAACCAGTAATGCCAGACGTCCGAGGGATGCTTCCAGAAGCTTGTGGGAGTGGGGTAGCTACCTCGCGGCTTCAGCCTATAGAAGTCGTCCAAGGTTTTTTCCTTGGCATTGACCTGCGGTTCCATCTTGTAGAAATACAAGATCTCCGTGGGGGTCGGCTCAACAATCTCCTTCGCCACGTAGAAGACACACCATCCCGCAAGCAGCCGGTAGGCTTGAGGCAGAAGCTTGAAGGGTGCGATTCCCGCGTAGGTCAGGAACCACACGAAGTAGTCATGGAGCGAGAGTGTGGCTCCTGCACTGATATGGCTAGCACTCCAGGCCCTGAACCCTTCTACGGACGTGTGCGCCCGCTCCTCTATCCTGGCCAGGCGGTTGTGGAAGAGTCCGGGAGTGGACTCTATGCCCTGGCGCTTCTCCAGGACGTACATCATCCGATAGTTCTGGAAGAAATTTGGCACCGTGTCCATCTCCCATCTGTTGCCTTTGGGGGTCCGGGACCCAGAGAGGACGACGGGAGCCCTGTTGACTTCCTCCTCCCAATGAAGGTTGATGATCTAGGAACAAAGAAAAGAAATCAAGCAGTCAATACCTAAACCCAAGAAAGTCGATTAAGGTACAGGGGGCTTCGTACGGACTGCTTGGAGTCCCCTCCGGATCAGGTCCGGGTTCACCAGAGAAACACGAGACCCAGATCAGGAACAAGGAATGGGCTACTAAATAGGCTCTGTCTACCCAGGAAGCATCCGGACCCGGAGCAACCCGGACCAAGCGGCCTTCCTAACACTACTCCTAAGCATAGACAAGTTCTAGCAGCCTAAAGCTTATGAACAAAAAGACAGCCTACGTTCATGTATTTACCAGGAAGGACAGGAAGACTTGCTGTGAGTAGTTGGCCGTGAAAGATGATGGTTGTCCGACGGTAAGGACGGTAGAACCTCGTTCTTGAACTGGTGAAGGCGGTTTAGCAACTCGTCGATAGGGCAGGCCCAGGACGCGTGCTTAGGCAAAGGTGCAGATACTGGGACTGCTGGAAACAGGCAACGGCGCAGGGTGAGCAGGCAGTGAAGGATGTCGTCGGCTATATTGGACATAAACAACTCCTCAGTTCTTGGAATGGCTAGAGAGTGTAAAAGTTTCAAATGAATGTCCAAGGAGTATTTATAGAGACCCAAATCCTGGTCTCTGATCCAGCAGATAGAAATTCCCCCATCGAACGGTCCAAAATCGTGCAGGGGCATTTATGAGCACTCGGGAGCTGGATCCTCGCCATTTCAATCCAACGGCCCAGGAGAGGTGAATGTCAAAGGTCACCCCATCCTACGGTCCACCTCAGCGCAGAAGCATTAATGAAGGACCCCCGTGCGGATGGGACTCTTTGGAATCTGTGCTGACGCACTAGCCTAGGCCTAGCGACCCTTGAGGTGGTTCGGTGACCTTTCGAGGTCAAGTGCCATCTTTGCAGCAGTCTCTTGGCGACATGTGTATCCCTCGCCACGAAGCAGGACTTAGGTAAACAGACCCGGACACTGGTAAATTGTCCAGGCTTCGCGTGCGGCCATCGTTGTTGCCCTTTGCCACGAACCCACGATTCTAAGCAGGAACTGGGAAGGCAACTGTGGAGTATCTGGGAGCAAGGAAAGCCTCCACCTCAGAAACCTAGGCGAAGGCTTGGGGGGTAAATGTTATCCCCATTTCCTACCTTGAGCCCGAGACGGTGGTCCAGGCCCACACTCTGGGCAATTGGATTTGGACCCGGCCCAGGCCCACATAGCAGGGGAATGACCGGGAACGACGACCCAAGTGGGGTCCAGACCCGGACAGTGGCCAGGATGGATGATCCAGAACGATAGTCCGGGAGACGTATGGCCAGTTGGGGTGTACGCAAAACGATCCCGGAGCCTGGTAAATGGTCCGGGCCTGTGGTAAATGAAGAGGGACAGAGGTAAACGAACTCGGGTCAAGTCCTCCCGGTTGGCAATAAAAAGCATCCGTGACCCTGAAGCCGCCCCACGACGCGTGGGGGTTGTCCCCACTTTTCACCTGCAGAAAAGGCCACCTCGAGATTGCACGTCGCTGGTTCAGACCTGCGGTGCCAGTGCACTAGCTGACTTTGTCCCCTGAATCTGCGTCATAACTCAGAATGCCCAGACCGAAAGCCCCATTTTGTCAGGCAAAAGATAGTTCTTGGGTCGCCCCATTGGGCCTTGATAATTCTGAGTCTTTTGTATTTTTATCCTTTGTATTGGGCTTCCGACAGAGAAGCCAAGGGTACTTATATCCTTGTTGGGCCCGGGTCAGCCCGGCCCAAGCCTAGTGCTCTTGAGAGCCTATAAATATAGGTGATAGAGCACTGGAGAAAAGAAAAGGGGCTCTAAGACTTGTATATAGTTACTCTGTCAAAACACAGACAGAAACTCCATTGTAAAAGGCTTTCCAAGCTCTAATACAACTGTCTCGTGGACTAAGGCTCATTAACGCCCCAACCACGTAAAAATCTTGTTTTTATCTTCTAAATTCCATATCTCTAATCTTGCTTACTTTTCATTAAGATAGTTTCCGAAAATCTCGGTAAACACAACCGCTTAGTATTCTGGAATGGAAGTGGGAAGACCTAGCTATGGATTTCGTGACAGGACTACCACAAACAAATAAGCAACACGACTGGGCTTGGGTAGTAGAAGATAGACTAACCAAGTCAGCTCACTTCTTGCCTGTTAAGACTACTTACACAACAGATCAGTACGCAGACGTTTATGTCCAAGAAATAGTAAGACTGCATGGAATTCCTAAGACCATAATATCCGATAGAGGATCGGTGTTTACATCGAGATTTTGGGGAAGCTTGCAGCAAGCCATGGGTACCAAGTGAAGTCTTAGTACGACATTTCATCCACAGATTGATGGTCAGTCTGGGTGTACCATACAAATTTTAGAAGATATGTTGCGCGCTTGTGTACTTGATTTCAGAGGATCATGGAGTAAGTATTTACTTCTGATAGAATTCTCCTGCAACAATAGCTATCAGTCAACGATCGGGATAGGAGAAACTACTTACACAACGATCGGTGTTTACTTCTGCTGGTCAGTCTAGGCTCCCTATGAGTTACTCTATGGAAGGAGGTGTTGATCGCTGTTACATTGGGACGAGGTAGGAGAAAGGAAAATTCTTGGACTCGAAGCTGTTAGAGAACCCTAGGATGCAGTAGCGCTGATTAGAAAGCGTATGCTCACTACTCAGAGCTGTTAGAAAATTTATGCAGATGCTAAGCGACGTGATGTGGAATTCAAAGTTGGAGATCAAGTCTTCTTAAAGATATCTCCTATGAAAGGTGTGAAGCGGTTTGGGAAGAAAGGAAAGCTTAGTCCCCGGTTTATAGGTCCTTTTGAGATATCGGACAAGGTGGGAACAGTTGCATATAGATTAGCCCTACTGCCAGCTCTAGCAGATAGCCATAATGTGTTCCACATTTCGATGCTGCGTAGATATGTGTCAGACCCATCTCACGTCCTCAAGTACGATACGATAGCACTCTAGAAAGACTTGAGTTACGAGGAACGACTGGTTAGCATCCTAGATAGAGGGATTAAGGAATTACGGTCTAAGAATATTCTGATAGTCAAGATCCTATGGAGTAATTGTTCTGAACGGGAGGCAACGTGGGAGTTGAGGAAGACATGTTAGCCTGGTATCCGGAATTGTTTGGTAAGGAAATTTCGGAGACGAAATTATTTTAAGTAGGGGAGATTTGTAGTGTCCCAAAATAATTACTTAGCTAGCTAGATTGTAGTAGTAGTTAGTAGTATGTTAGTTACCGTGGATTTTGGTTCAAACCGGGGCTTAGTTGGAAACTCATAGCAACAGTTGTGGATTTTATAAGTTTAACCTATAGTTTAAGAATATTAATTATAACATAAGGTTTGATTAATATTGCTGTTCATAGATATATATTTATTATAACCTAAGGTTTAGATAGAGCCAATAAGAGCATGACACTTGTCATAATCATGATTATTAAGGAATTAAGTATTTTTGATAAATAGTTTTAATAAAAGAAAGATCTAGAAGCTCTAGAACCTTCCAGAAACTGTTAGGATCGTATTATGACTCAGTCAAAGCCGTTTATTAAATTCAAAATATGATGAAAAAGTGCAAATACGTGTTTGATATATCAATGTATGCCGATATATCGCAGCTATAGGGGTCGATATATCGCCTACGAGAGATACAGAAAACACGTCGACTTTGCACGAACGTTCGAACGGGGCTCGGGAATTTGGGGGAGGCGATATATCGCCTAGGGAGAGCGATATATCGGCTCCAAGCTTGATTTTTGAAAAGTTTGTGATTTTGAATTGAAAAATAGCCTTAACCACTTGGACCTACCTTTGAACGATTTTGACTGAGTTCTTGGCATCTGTTGAACGAAAATTCAAATCTTTTTCAGTTTACATTCATTTATTTATTCAAATTAAAAGAGGTTAGTTTCACTCCTTGAAATCTATAAATAGGACATAGTACTCATCCATTTTCTTCATTCTTCAAGCATTTGATCAAAGCCTCCAAGGTGTTAGTGTTACTGTAGAGATATACACTTGGGTTTGGGATAAATGCTTTATTATTCTAAGCTTTTCTAAAAACTTGGGAAGTGAGATATAGTGTGATTTCGGTATTGAAGTTTAGATCAATCCATAAGATCATTCAAGGTATTCTTATTTCCTAAGTTCAGTTCTTTAAGATTCTTTAGTTTTCTGTTATTCAGATCCTAACTCTTGTTTATGATTCTTGATTAGGTATTTAAGTTTCTTCTTGGTAAGTTCCTTCTTGATGGTTTAATTTTCTTTCCATATCTATTCTTTAGAGATACTCACCATTTTTACTGTTGGTTTATCGGAGTGTTCTAATCCCGTTCTTGTTCCCAAATAGCCCGACTTTTGGTAAGGAAAATAGTATACATTATATGTGCTTTTATGTTTATGTTATTATATGCTTTACGTTATGATATGTATATTTATGTATGAATACGTCTTGTAGCCTTTGGGGCTTATAGTTTCTTATCTTGCAAACCCCAATGTTTTTATGTCGCTTGGGGCTTTTAGTTGCGTAGATAGAAAACCCCAAGATTATTTATCATTTTCATGGTTTAGAGTTATGATTTACCCTACCTCGACTAGTAGAGGACCTAGATGGGTTATCATATACTACCATGTGATCTAACCTACCTCGATTAGTAGACAGAGGACCTAGATGGTTTATCACATGCCATGTTAATGAGTTAATGGCCATTAATATTGTAGTCCTATATGATATATGTTTTTTTTATAGTCATATGTTTATGACATAATCTTATGTTTATGATTTATGATGTATGTTTTTAGTAGATTTTCCTTGCTGGGCATTAGGCTCACTCGTTTAGTTTTTAGTGTGATGCAAGAAAATAGATATGGAAGGAAGAAGGATTCTTGGTAGCTTGGCGTGTGTGTTAAGGATGAATGGATTCAATGGACTGTGTGACGATCGAGGATGACATTATTCAGTCTTTTGGATTATGTTTCTTTTGTAATTCCGCACTTAGATTTTGAACAATTGAATTAAAGTATATGTTTTATGTTTTATAAATACTGGGATCCCATACCATATCTATCACATTTTATATTTTTATATTGTCTTGTATTTGATACAATATTTTGGGGTTTCAATAAAGATATGTTATTTCTTATGTTTGTATCCAAATAGTAGCCATGTCTAGTAGTTTTAATGGTCCAAGGTCTTAGAGATAGTTGGGTCATTAAATCGATACTTTAAAATATGTGTGATTCTTTACTAATTGGTTTTATCTCTTGGGGTGGCCCCGTGGACTAGGTTTTCTGAACCACGTAAAAAATCTCGAGTGTTGATTTTTGATACCTTTTCTATTTATGTAATAATTTGTTCAAACAATTTACTTAGTTGTTCAATCTAATAATGATTCTGTCAAAACAACTTAATCATTATTCTACAATCTATTAAGTTGTTTGAAATAATCACTCGGTAATCATTTAAAATTGAATCTCCATTGGTATCAGAGCAATTCGCTAAACTCTTAGTCCAATCTTGTATTTTTTTTTTCGTTTGTCTTGTGCCTTGTGAAATGTCTTTCTTTGCAAAAGCTGGTTTCATATCTTGTCCTATGTGACTAAATGACTCTAGCTATCAATACTAGAAAGTTAGGATGAAGGAGTTCATCAAATCTCAACATGAAAAATCATGGTGTTGGTGAGGGTTACATAAAATTAATTTCATCTTGTGCTGCTAAAGAGGCTTAGAAAATTATTCAAACTCAATTTGAAGGAACTATTGATGTCAAGCACTCAAGGTGTGTTATGTTGACCACAAGATTTGTAAATATTCAAATGAATGAAACTGTAACTCTCACTAATTTTTATGAAATATTGTCTGATATTGCCAATAAATACTTTAATTTGGAGAAACATTGCATAATAATGTGTTGGTTAGACAAATTGATAGGGCTCTTCCTGATAGGTTTTTAAACAAAACTCACTGCAATTAAGGAAATAAAAGATCTTGATACCATGAAAGTGGAAGAACTATTTTGAGCTCAATCAATAAATTCAGCAAAAAAAAAAAATTGAGTGCTTCAAAAGAAAAATCAATTGCTTTAAAATCCTCTAAAGAGAAAAAGGTAAGTTCGGATGATGAAGGAGATGGTGAAATAACCTTGTTAACTAAAAACTTTAAAAAATACATGAAGAAGATAGATAACAAGAAAACCATGTTAAAATCCTCGAAAGGTAACAATTCATTTAAATCTTTTGATTCTAACTATAAAAAGGGTGTGTAGTGCATAGAATGTGAAGGTCTTGAGCATATTCAATTTGAATGTGTCAATACTTTGAAGAAAAATAAGAAGGTCATGGCAACCATTTGGAGTGATCAAGATTCTGAGAGTAGTGATGATGAAGAAAACTCCAATCTTGTCTTAACTACTACATTTTTTGGTTTACCCTTTTTTGAGCAGGTAGAAAAGAATCATGTCTATCTAAACAACATTGTTTCTGCAAATGAGAATTCAGATGGGGGGTCTGATGAATCTGATTTGGATGGGGATTCTTTGAAAGAATCATACAAAAATATGTATGGTTAGTCATTGAAAGTGTGCTTAGATAACTGTTTAATGAAAGGAAATAACAATGGTCTCATAAAAAGAAATGAGGAACTCGAAACTCTTGTTAGAAAAATATGAAACTAAAATTTTTGCCAAAGACATTGAAATAAAATGGTTACTGAAGGATCTTGAGCACATTGAAAAGAGGGTTAAAATGCTTAACCTTGGATCTACTATTTTTGAAGATGCTTAGAATGTAGGTCAATTAAATAATGCTATGATAGGGTCTAGCCGATCAATTCCTAAAGGTGAAGCAAAGTTTGTTGGATCTCAAAAAATATCATTTATTCCATCAATCGGGCAATCTATGCTAACATCGCAGGCATATGATGCATCCTCTTATCGAGTTGTTATAACATATGGAAAACAAATAGGTAAAAGCGTTGTTCTTTAGAACAACAGATCTAGAACATTTATAACTGTTTATCATTTTTGTGGTGTGAAAGGTCACATTGGACCAAGTTGTTTTACCATGATGAATTTACTCAAGACAAACTATTTTGGTCATCATTTTAGAACAAAACAATATTTGAGAAAACAAAGGCTTCGACTAAAAAGATTTGAGTAAAGAAAAATGTTCAAAATTTTCTAGTTGCATTTACTTATCATAGAACTCGTACTTCTAGTTCTTGGTACATTAATAGTGGATGTTCTAGACACAAACTATTTTGATCATCATTTTGGAAAATCAAAACAATATTTTTAGAAAAAGAAGGCTTCGACTAAAATGATTTGGGTAAATAAAAATGTTCAAAATTTTATAGCTGCATTTACTTGTCATAGAACACAAACTTCTAGTTCTTGGTACTTTAATGGTTGATGTTCTAGACACACGACAGATGATGAAAGTAAACTCACCAATTTCAATCCTATGAAATGTGGTGTTGTAACAATTGGTGATGGTATGGTAGGTAATATACTTGGGAAGGTTACTCTTAATTTTGAAGCGATACCTAAATTAAAAAAATGTGTTGCTTATTGAAGGACTAAAAGCTAATCTAATTCGCATAAGTAAAATTTGTGATCAAGGATTTCTTTTTAAAAAATTTGTGATGAATGTCAAGTCATTGATAAAAAATGTAAATGTGTGCTAAAAGGAACCAAATCTATTGATAATTGTTATACACTTTCTCAATCACTCACTTGTCCCTCAGCCATAAGCAATTCAACAGATTTATGGCATGAATAGCTTTGTCATATAAATTACAAAAACTTGAAGAAAACTGCTAGTGCATGTCTTGTTCGTGGATTACCCAAACTGGGAAAGCAATTGAAAATATCCCATAAAGGTACCACAGGTATTAATACTTCAAAAAAATTGGAATTGCTTCATATGGATCTTATGGGTCCAATTCAGTTGGAAAATATTAATGGAAAAGTTATATCTATATGTGTGATGATGATTTTTTCCGCTTTACATGGGTTGCCTGCTTGAGAGAAAAATTAATCACCTTTGATGCTTTTAAAACTCTTTGCACTAAATTAAGGGTTGAAAAAGACCGCAACATAGATAAAATTATGAGAATTAGAAGTGACCATGGTAAAGAATTTCATAATGTTGTTTATGATAAATTTTGTAAATCTCTTGGCATATCTCATGAGTTTTCAGCACCCAAAACTCCATAACAAAACAAAGTAGTTGAAAGGAAAAATTGAACCCCACAAGAAATGGCTAGGGTAATACTGGATAGCAAAAACTTTAAGAAAGACTATAGACTGAGGCAATTAACAATGCATGTTATATAATCAACCATGTGGTCTTGCGTCCAGGTACTACCAAAAATGCATATGAGATTTGGAAAGGTAAAATACCTAACCTAATTTATTTTTATGTGTTTGATTGTGTGTGTTGCATCCTTGGAGATCGAGAAAATAATGGAAAATTTGATGCCAAAAGTGATGTGGGTATTTTTGTTAGTTACTCCACTAATAGTAGAGCTTATCATGTTTATAAAATGAGAACTCAAACAATTATGGAGTTTGCTAATGTAGTTGTTGATGATTTGAAAGATTTCTCTGAACTCTCCAATGAAGAGAAAATTGACAGGTTCATGGAAGAAAAATTTCAAGAAGGATCTCTTGTTCAGAAAGAAATTGAAAAGACACAACATTAATTGAAAATGTTGTGCAAGAAGCAGAAACTATACCAAAAGAATTTGAACGAACAAAAAGTGAAAATCTAAGAATCATCATTGACTCTATTTAGAGGAAACCTTCCACCACAGTTAAAAAGAATCACTCAACAAACCTCATTCTTGGTAACCTTGAGGAAATCATGGTCACAAGAAGAATGTATGCCAATTTTGTTCAATTTTTGAGTTTTATCTCTTCCCTAGAACCAAAAAATGTGAAAGAGTCTTTGAATGATGACTCATGGATAAAAGCAAAGCAAGAAAAGTTAGAATAATTCATTAAAAATGATGTTTGGAATCTTGTTGCTAGGCCTAATCAAAGTAATGTCATTGGTACCCAATGGATTTTCAAAAATAAAAAAAATGAAAATTTGGTACTATAGTTAGGAACAAGGCTAGGTTGGTGGCACATGGGTACACTCAAGTTAAAGGAGTAGATTTTGATGAAACATTTTCACCCATGGCTAGACTTGAGTCAATTAGGTAGCTTTAAGTTGTTGCTTGCATCATAGGCTTCAAACTATACCAAATGGATGTTAAATTCACCTTTTTGAATAATAATCTAATGAAAAATCCTTTATGGAACAACCCAAAGGATTTGAGGACCCTTTTGTGATCAAGTTTTCAAGTTGAAAAAGGCCTTGTATGGCTTGAAACAAGCCCCTCGGTCTTGGTATGAAAGATTGATCTAGTCTCTTGTTTTAAATGGGTATAGAAGAGGTGGAGAGACGAAACATTGTTCATTAAAAATAAAGGTCATGACATTGTAATTGTTAAAATTTATGTTGATGATAATGTGTTTGGTTTTACTTCTAACTCTGAAGTGCCAGATATTGTCAAACAAATGAAAGATGAGTTTGAGATGAGTATGGTAGGTGAAATGACCTACTTTGGTTGCAGGTAAAACAGTCATAATATGGACTTTTATATCTCTGAATAAGTATGCAAAAAACATTGTTAAGAAATTTAGCCGTGCACTGTCAAACATGCCAAAACGCCAATGAGACTACTATAAGTTGTCAAAAGATAAGAATTGGCTCAATGTAGATCCAACACTATATATAGAAGCTGTTAGGAACGAGTTTCCTAATACGCAGCAGAATGGTGGTGGGATTGGCCCAGTGTACAACAAAAATTTTGTAACATATTTAAACTACCTTATAATATGCGGATCCATTAATATACATACATTACTCATAAGCAAGATAATAATAAAAATCATACCTCTTGAAGCCTATCTAGTGTCCTTGCTATCTTTTCGTATTTAGAACGGTCTACCTATCCAAGCCGCTCCCACGTACTCACACCAAGATCTTCCAAAGCGTTCTCTACACCTCAAGAAGTGTGTGGGCACTTAGAGAATGAAGGACATTTTATTTGTGATTCTACTTGATGTACTCAACACATGAGATCAAGAGAATAGGCCTGAGAATAGGTTCTTTATTTTTCAGGGAGAGAAAATTATCGTTCTATTTTTCACAGAGCCGAATAGACTAAGTTGACACACACTTCTCTGAATATTTTTCTGATTAGTCATACTTAAAAGAAAATATTCAAATTTAAAAAATAAATCTGTAACCAGCTGAAAATTTACTTTCTAATTAATTAATTATTCTATTAATGAAAAAATCCAAAAACCAATTTTTGAATTATCCATTAATTAATTAATTAAATAAATAAAAATGAAAATCCTATCCCTGAAAATTGCCCTACACGCCACACACAGTCCATGGACTGTGTGTGCACGTGTAGCCTCCCTAATTTTAGGGATGTTGGTTTTTCAATTTTTATATAATTATTTATTCAAACTGCTTTGTCAGATAAGATCTAACAACCTGATAACTAATTCAAATTTGAATTCAAATTTAAATTAATTATCTTTTTAATTAATTATCAAATATAATTAATTATTTGAATAAATATTAATCTTTTAAATTCAAATCCAATTTGAACTTATCAGATTATTATCTCTCACTCAAATAAAGATATTTAATTAATTCTACCAATTAATTAAATTCAATATTTTCGAAAATAAATAATTAATTTATTATAATTTCAAAAATTATAATTAATTAATTATTTAATTAAATTTCAAAATTAATTTAATTATTTAATATAATTTTGAAAATTATACAATAATTAAATATTAATTAATTTTGTTAACTACAACTAATTTGTAATTAATTGATTAATCACTATTATCATATAATTGCATATTTGGCGTGAAGAACAATTTCTTCTTAAATACGTCTTTAAACTATTTTTCCCTTCATATCAACTCTTTCCTTGAACAGTGTTGATAGAGCCGCTATGGGGACCTATGGACCTATAATTCCAAGCTCCAATAAATTTGAGATTATTAATTAAACTCTTTAATTAAATAATCTTAATTTATTAATCTCATGATTATTCTACTATAAATATGAGACTAGAGTCTTGTAATTATAGACATTTCATTTACTGAGTACTTTATAATCATAAAGCGTCCATTGATATAATCATTGCATACAACTTGACCCTCTAATAATGGTTCATAATTAATCGGGAATAAAATTACCGTTTTACCCTTTTAATTAACTCTTGTTTCCTTAAGTACCATTGACTTTACTAGTGAAGGTTAATTCATAACTAAATTATGAATTTGAGCTCAATTACCTTTCAGTCCCAAAAGTCAACCCTTAAGAGAACCATCATTCAATCTCTTGCGAGAAGGTATAGACTCCATATCTGTACACTATGTCCCCAACCATCTACATTAATGAGTTCCCAAAACAAAAGTTTTCAGCCTGATCATTCTGACAGACCCTAACAAGTGAATCAAAGAACTCATATAACATAAACAGGAGTTCATAGTAACTTCAGGATTAAGATCTATTTGTATATGATCATTAGTTGGTATATTTAATTAATACTTCGAAACAGTATTTAACTAAGTATTAATAAACATATATGGTCCAGTTCTATATATTCTCTAATATATAACGACCTCCACTAAAGTGTCCAACCACACTAGTGATCTGGATCTAGATCACATGTATTCATAATACTAGTGGACCGTACTTGCAGTTCTTAATCTAAAGATTCCCTAACTTTATTTTACTGCGAACTATTCAAGTTCATTTATCTCAAACACAATCCTCCCGTACCAATACGTGTTTGAGATCACATATATGAACCTAGGAATTTTCCTGATATTTACATAATATTATCACAGAATAATATAGTCCATAAAATATATGCATAACAAATTCAATTTATTTATTTATTTCATTAAAACAATGTCTACTACATATGCTTTCAGGGCACATTTCCAACAATCTCCCACTTGCCCTAAAGAAAATGATGCATCTCTCTCATTCCCATTTTCCTTACATGCTCCTTAAAAGATTTTATAGATAAAGTCTTTGTGAAAGGATCTGTAAGATTATGCTCTGAAGCTATCTTCATAACTGCAACATCTCCTCGATGAACTATCTCTCTTAGCAAGTGATACTTCCTCTCGATGTGCTTTCCCCTCTTGTGACTCCGTGGTTCCTTTGAGTTAGCTACTGCCCCACTGTTGTCACAGTATAGGACTAGTGGCTTATCCAAATCTGGTACAATTTCCATATCGGAATAGAACTTTTTGAGCCACACAGCCTCCGTAGCTGCTTCACAAGCCGCTATATACTCGGCTTCCATGGTGGAGTCTGCAATGTTTGTTTGTTTAATACTTCTCCAGACTATCGCTCCTCCTCCAATAGTAAACACTGATCCAGAAGTCGATTTCTGACTATCTCTATCTGATTGAAAATCAGAATCAGTGTAACCAGTAGGGTTCAGGTCTCCACCTGAATATACAAGCATATAATCTCTAGTATTTCTAAGATACTTGAGAATATTCTATACTGCAGTCCAATGAATCAATCCAGGATTGGATTGATAACGGCTGACTATCCCTATTGCATAACAAATGTCAGGTCTTGTACACAACATAGTGTACATTAGACTGCATCCTGCTGAGGCATAGGGATATTGTCTCATGTCTTCCTCTTCCTGAGGTGTTTTGGGACACTGCTCTTTGGAAATGAATACTCCAGAACGGGTTGGCATATCACCCGTTTTGGAGTTTTGCATATTAATGCGTTATAGGACCTTATCAATATAAGTTGCTTGAGACAATGCCAAAGTTTTGTTATGTCTATCTCTAAGAATCTTAATGCCTAGAACATATTTGGCTTCTCCCAAATCTTTCATTTGGAATTGTTCAGCTAACCAGTTCTTTACTTTTGATAATGATGTTACGTCATTTCCAATCAGTAATATATCATCAACATAAAGAACGAGGAATACTACAACACCATCTTTGATTTTTTTTATAGACACAAGGTTCGTCAACGTTTTGTTCAAAACCAAACGTTTTAATTGTGTCATCAAATCTAAGATTCCAAGATCTAGAAGCTTGTTTAAGTCCATAAATGGACCTAAGAAGCTTGCAAACCTTTTGCTCTTGACCTTTTAACTCGAACCCTTCTGGTTGAGACATGTAAATGGTTTCGTCAAGGTAGCCATTCAGAAATGTTTTTTTGACATCCATTTGCCAAATCTCATAATCCATGCACGCAGCTATGGACAAGAGTATACGAATGGATTTTAGCATGGCTACAGGAGAAAAATTTTCTTCATAGTCAACCCCTTCTTTCTATGTGTAACCTTTGGCTACAAGCCTTGCTTTGAAAATCTCTACTTTCCCATCTGCTCTTCTTTTCTTCTTGAATATCCACTTGCAACCAATGGGTTTGATATTCTCAGGTGGATCTTCAAGAACCCAGACAGAATTGGAATACATCGATTCCATTTCTTGGTTCATGGCTTCTTGCAATTTGTCCTTGTCAGAATCATTCATTGCATCTCTAAATGTCAATGGATCATCTTTTTTTGTGTCAGACACAAGCATTTGAACTTCGTGTTCATAGCGTGTGGGTTGCTTACTAACCCTCCCACTACGATGAGGTTCACTACTATTCTGACTAGAACTAGCAGTTTCCTCTTGCCGTTTTTCATTGGTTGTTGCTGGTGACTTTGCAACTTCATTCGAGACCATCTCCTCCAGAACAACCTTACTGCGAGGTTTGTGGTTATTCACATAGTTATGTTCAAGAAAAGTTGCATTTTTCGATACAAATGTTTTATTTTCTTTTGGACTATAGAATATTCCACCTCTGGTCTCTTTGGAATATCCCACAAACATGCACACTTCAGAGCGTGATTCCAACTTCCCAGTCTTTCCTTTAAGCATGTGTGCAGGACATCCCCAAATTAAAAAATGGTGTAAATTAGGTTTACAACCATTCCATAATTCTATGGGTGTCTTTTGGAAATACTTATATGGAACAACATTTAATATGTATAGAGCACATTGAATCGCATAGCCCCAAAATGACAGTGGTAATGATGAGAAACTCGTCATTGATCTAACCATATCTAATAACGTTATGTTCCGTCTTTCCGAAACACCATTTTGCTATGGCGTTCCAGGTGCTGTGAGTTGGAATTGAATGCCCTGCTCACACAGATGGTCCTTGAATTCAAAATCCAAGTACTCTCCTCCTCGATCAGATTGAAGAGCTTTTAGTGACTTACCTAATTGCTTTTCAGCTTCTGCTTGAAATTCTTTGAACTTTCCAAAAGTTTCAGATTTTCTTTGCATTAAGTATAGGTAACCATATCTTGAATAATCATCAATAAAAGTGACGAAGTATTCATAACCTCCTCTTGCTTGTACATTAAGTGGACCGCAAACATCCATATGTACTAGTTGAAGTGGTTCTGTAGCTCTTGAACCTTTGGCAGAGAAAGGTGTCTTGGTCATTTTGCCCTCTAGACAGGATTCACAAACAGGGAGAGATCCAATAGATAGTTCTCTTAAAGGACCATCCATTACAAGCCTATTTATTCTGTCTAGACCAATATGGCCCAATCTCAAGGGCCACAGATATGTATCACTATCGAAATCAGTCTTTTGTCATTTAATAGATCTAGGATTGGATGTTTTAAATAATTCAGAATTATTAATAGATTTCTCTTTAGCTTGCAGTTTATAAAGCCCATCGATAGATTTTGCATAACATATCTTAAAACTATATCTTGAAATAACAATCGAATTATTATTAAAAGATATTTTAAAATTTTGTTCATGCAACATAGAAACAGAAATTATGTTTCTAGAAAATCTAGGAATATAATAAACATTTTCTAAAACAAGAAATTTATTATTCTCAAATTCCAAATGGGTTGTTCCAACTGCTGTTGCAGAGACAATCTGACCACTGCCTACCCTCATAGTCACCTCTCCATCAACAAGCTTCCTCGTTGAACTAAGAATCGGAAGAGAAAAGCAGACGTGGTTAGTGGCTCCTGAATCTACTATCCAGGATGAGGAATTATCTTCCACTAAACAAGCTTCTAACACAAGTAAATCGAATTTACCTGTCTTTTTCTCTTTGGGGTCAGCGAGATACTTTGGACAGTTTATCATCCAGTGACCATTTTCTCCACAATGAAAGAAAGTCCCTTTTGGGGTCTTCTTTTTGGAGGTTTTAGTGTTCTTGTTCTCTTTGCTTTTGGATGACTTTTTAGGCTTCTCACATATTAATACAATGTTCAAGTTTGATTTCCATTTCATGTAGTTTTCACTAGTCAACTTTTCATTAGCAAGTAAAGAAGATACAGGATTTGAGCTAGACATAATTGTTGAAAATAAATAAATAAACAAAATGAATTTATGCATATAATAAATATCAGTTAATTTCATAATAGTAAACGTGATGCATGAATGCAGCAAAAAACACATAACAAATAATTACTAATTCCACGATTAATTAATTTGAACATTAATGGACCAACCTTAGGGTAGGTCAAAATAATTCCAAATTAATTTTGAGACAAGTTCTCAAATTTATAAGTGAAAACTTAAATCAATATTTCTCTTTCGACTTATAAACAACCGCTTGTTTGGTCAATAATACACTAGTTCGCTCGAAAGCCTAATGTACCTTGTGAGTGTAACCCATTATTTTAGATCAATGATTTAACTCAAGAGTGTGCCTTAGGGTCAGTCAAACTTGAAATACATCATTAAATCCTATCCTTGAAAAAGAAGTTTTCCTTGAGAATAACACAGTCGGAAGCCTTCCTTAAGGGGACACAAGCAATGATGCCGCGAGGGCCTCTCCATGGGACTTATTGTCATAACTCCCTCTCCCACTCATTATTTTAGAACATGTGTTTTCTCAAAACATCGTATGCTTTTTTAATTGGTTGTAAAAATAAAGTGATCTATTTTTACCAAATGATATTCTAATAATTACTAATCAAATTAAGCAAAATTAAAAAATATAGAACTATGCCCTAATAAGTTCAATTTTATTTTGCTATAACTACTAAGAATATCATTTATAATTTAATAAAACAATTTTATTAAATACTAGAAATTAAACAGCCTTTAAAATCTATTTCCGCTCTTGAACTAGTTAAAAACTAGATTTATTATTATATGGACCAGCATATAATCACAAGCAAAGGCATGTTTCTACTCATATGAGATGCGTGCACAATTTTAAATACTGTGTGAGTTATATGTATGGCATGTCAAAAAATGCATGATAAAGTATAAAACAATTTAATCACAATAAAACGTTTAAATAAATAAATACTTGTTAAATAAATAAATAAATGCGGGCTGAGTGTCTTCGGTATTTCTAGAAAAAATACAACACTTGCAAAAATATACACAAAAAATGTAAGAAACTAAATAAGACCTAAATAGATCTCTATCTATAACTTTGGGCCTTCACAAGTAGTCTTGATCCATTAAGCCACTTATCCATTTAATTTTGAATTAAAATAACTTTTAATTATCTTAAATTTTTTTTAAGAATAATTAACTCGGGTTTGATGCCCGATAAGTTATTAGGCCCAGATTTGAATTTCGGCTCATACAATTAATTCAAAATAAAACAATTTTTAGTTAAATTAATTAAGCCCATAATTTAAATGGAAAATTTTTGGATGCAAGCCCTAGGGTTTAAAACCCTAGGGGCAGCTGCATCTGGTGGCTTGGCATGGGGCATGCGGCTGGGGTGCATAGGCTGCTGTTGGGTGCGACACATAGGGGCGCATGGCTGGGAGCAGCAGCAGCTGGCGCAAGGGCGCGCAGGCGTGTAGCTGGGCAAGGCGCAGGGGCGCGCAGCAGACGCAGGCGCAAGGGCGCGGGCACTCGGCTGGGCGAAGTGCGCGGGGCGCTTGGGCAGGCAGCATGCAGCAGTTCGGCTGGGTGAGGTTCGGGCCTTACAGAATTTTTCAAATAATTTTAACACAGAAAATTAAAATTACAAAAAATTCCTATGCCCTAAAATGGCTTACATTTTTCATCTAGAATTTTAAGAACATTTCCTAAACCCAAAACACCATATAATTAATGACCCTTAAGAACAAACTATAATCATACATACATCCATCCATTCACGTATATTACAATAACATAAGAATGCATATTATGCCCACACGATAATTAATGTATGCAAAGATTAATGACCGCTCTGGTACCAATTGTTAGGAACGAGTTTCCTAATACGCAGCGGAATGGTGGTGGGATTGGCCCAGTGTACAACAAATATTTTGTAACATATTTAAACTACCTTTAAATATGCGGATCCATTAATATACATACATTAATCATAAGCAAGATAATAATAGAAATCATACCTCTTGAAGCCTATCAAGTGTCCTTGCTATCTTTTCGTATTTAGAACGATCTTCCTATCCAAGCCGCTCCCACGTACTCACACCAAGATCTTCCAAAGCGTTCTACACACCTCAAGAAGTGTGTGGGCACTTAGAGAATGAAGGATAATTTATTTTTTATTCTACTTGATGTACTCAACACATGAGATCAAGAGAATAGGCCTGAGAATTGGTTCTTTATTTTTCAGGGAGAGAAAACTATCGTTCTATTTTTCACAGAGCGAATAGACTGAGTTGTCACACACTTCTCTGAATATTTTTCTAATTAGTCATACTTAAAAGAAAATATTCAAATTTAAAAAATAAATTTGTAACAAACTCACAATTTACTTTTTAATTAATTAATTATTCTATTAATGAAAAAAATCCAAAAACCAATTTTTGAATTATCCATTAATTAATTAATTAAAAAAATAAAAATGAAAATCCTATCCCTGAAAATTACCCTACACGCCAAACACAGTCCATGGACTGTGCCTCCCTAATTTTAGGGATGTTGATTTTTCAATTTTTATATAACTATTTATTCAAACTGCTTTGTCAGATAAGATCTAACAACCTGATAACTAATTCAAATTTAAATTAATTATCTTTTTAATTAATTATCAAATATAATTAATTATTTGAATAAATATTAATCTTTTAAATTCAAATCCAATTTGAACTTATCAGATTATTATCTATCACTCAAATAAAGATATTCAATTAATTCTACCAATTAATTAAATTCAATATTTTTGAAAATAAATATTTAATTTATTATAATTTCAAAAGTTATAATTAATTAATTATTTAATTAAATTTCGAAATTAATTTAATTATTTAATATAATTTTAAAAATTATACAATAATTAAATATTAATTAATTTTGTTAACTACATATAATTTGTAATTAATAAATTAATCACTATTATCATATAATTGCATATTTGGCGTGAAGAACAATTTCTTCTTAAATATGTCTTTAAACTATTTTTCCCTTCATATCAACTCTTACCTTGAAGAGTGTTGATAGAGCTGCTATGGGGACCTATGGACCTATAATTCCAAGCTCCAATAAATTTGAGATTATTAATTAAACTCTTTAATTAAATAATCTTAATTTATTAATCTCATGATTATTCTACTATAAATATGAGACTGGAGTCTTGTAATTATAGACATTTCATTTACTGAGTACTTTATAATCATAAAGCGTCCATTGATATAATCATTGCATACAACTTGACCCTCTAATAATGGTTCATAATTAATCGGGAATAAAATTACCGTTTTACCCTTTTAATTATCTCTTGTTTCCTTAAGTACCATTGACTTTACTAGTGAAGGTTTATTCATAACTAAATTATGAATTTGAGCTCAATAACCTTTCAGTCCTAAAAGCCAACCCTTAAGAGAACCATCATTCAATCTCTTGCGAGAAGGCATAGATTCCATATCTGTACACTATGTCCCCAGCCATCTACATTAATGAGTTCCCAAAACAAAAGTTTTCAGCCTAATCATTCTGACAGACCCTAACAAGTGAATCAAAGAACTCATATAACATAAACAGGAGTTCATAGTAACTTCAGGATTAAGATCTATTTGTATATGATCATCAGTTGATATATTTAATTAATACTTCGAAACGGTATTTAACTAAGTATTAATAAACATATATGGTCCAGTTCTATTTATTCTTTGATATATAAAGCACCTCCACTAAAGTGTCCTACCACACTAGTGATCCATAATACTAGTGGACCGTACTTGCAGTAATTAATCTAAAGATTCTATAACTTTATTTTACTGCGAACTATTCAAGTTCTTTTATCTCAAACACAATCCTCCCGTACCAATACGTGTTTGAGATCACATATAAGAACCTAGGAATTTTCCTGATATTTACATAATATTATCACAAAATATTATAGTCCATAAAATAAATGTATAACAAATTCAATTTATTTATTTATTTCATTAAAACAATGTCTACTACATATGCTTTCAGGGCACATTTCCAACAGAAGCATGACTAGCAGTCTTCTATATCTTACAACTAGTCGCCTAGATATTAGCTATAGTGTTGGAGTGTGTACCAAATAGCAAGGCAATCCCATAGAATCTCATGTCACTATAGTAAAAAGAAACATTCACTATGTGAATGGTACTATTGATTATGGAATTTGGTATGCAAAAGAAACTAATTCTAATCTTATGTATTTTTGTGATGTTGATTGGGCATGAAATGCTAATGATAGGAAAAGCACAAGTGGAGGATGCTTTTACTTGGGAAACAATCTGGTGTCTCAACAAACCAAAAAACATAACTCTTATTCCTTGTCAACTTCTGAAGTCGAGTACATAGCTGCCGGAAGCTGTTGTACTCAATTATTGTGGATGAAAGAGATAATGGCTGACTATGGGTTTGATTTGAATACTTTGAATATTTTTTCTGATAATACTAGTGCAATAAATATTTCAAAAAATCTTGTTCAACATTCTCGCACAAAGCAGATTGATATTTGCCATCGTTTCATTAGGGAACTTGTTGAGAATAAAACTCTAGTCTTAGAAAATTGAGACTAACAAACAAATTGTAGATATTTTCACAAAAGCCCTTGATACAATCTGATTTGACTCCCTCAGAAAATCCTTGGGGGGTTTTTTACTAAATCAACTCTTGTTTTTCTGCTATATCCTTGTATGAAATGTATTGCACAATATCTTCTTGTTCTTGTCCAAAGAGAAAATTTCAAACATTAGTTTAACATGCATTTTTACTACGGGTTAGATTTTATAGTTAATGTATGTCATATTTTGTTGAAATGAAACCAAAATAAATAGTCCATTAATTTAATATTTCTCCAAATCAATTGGTGTATATGGTGTATGAGCATGAGCATATGATCCTTAAAAGTTTTCTAAGGCTCCATTTTAGAATAGAACTACCTACATTGATGTGCGAAAGCCATCTTTGAGTAAGTTGGAACTGCTGGGATTTTATTCCCTAATTAAAACCCAATTTATTTGTAATGTCATTTATTATCAATAAAATAATAGAAATCAATTTTTGACTTGGTCAATCACTTTGCTAACATGTTTTATTTTCATAATTTTTTTTTAATATAAACTTCTATTAAATCCCGAGTATATAGCTAATCGTATTTATAGTGGTGTAATCACAGTGAAATATAAATATGATTATATATTCAAACATAAGTTAGTTCTAAGATTAGTCAGTGCACAGGATTTACACTGACTTGCCAATTTACGATATGATCTACTTACATTTTAGTGTTATGTTCTTTCCAGAACATTAGCAAAGTAGATAAGATCAGATGTATTTGTTACATCGTACTGGACCGATACTGATAGTAGATAGGATAATTAAACATACTGTTACTATCTATTCTATTCATATGATATAGTTGACCATAGGTCAATTCAATCTCAATTCTTAGTGGTTAGTATTCTAACTGATTGTATTATTTGAGTTCTTTGACTTGTTCGTTACCAGCTTACCCTACAAACTAGCCCATACTTACATCTTAGGAACTCGATAGTATAATTGAGTGGGAGTGTTAATCATAGACATGAACATCTATATCTTCTAATGAAGAAGTAAAATGATGGTGTCCTTTTAGTTTTGTTCAAGTTGCTAAATGATAGAGATATCATTTCAGTAATCAATATTAGTTTACTGAAATATTATTTACAAGGAACTAAGTGTTTTAAGGATAAAATACAATGAGGGGTAAAACGGTATTTTTAGTCCCATCTCATTGTAGACCGTCTATAGAGGATTGATCGAAAATTATGGTTGTAACAATGGATAATTAATAATGTATCTATATTTCTTATAGAACGTTCTATGAATTCAAGAGTGCAATTCTGAGTCTTTACTGGAGTCGCGAGGAATTAATAAGTTAATAAATTTATTTGTTAAATTTATGATAACTTATTGTAGCTTGATTTCATAGGCCAATGGTCCCCACTGTACCTTGGATAAAATCATCTAGATAGTCTCAATTAATTGATTTAATTATCAAAGTTGACCAGGTCAATTTTGGATAGTTTCATAGAGTTTTACAATTTGAAGAAGAAAAGAGATTTTATGGCGCATTTATTAATTAAGACAAATTGGTGTCTAAATTAATAAATAAGTTTAAATCAAGTTTCAAATTATACATAATTAATTTGATAAAGGATTTAAATAATTATTTAATTAATTAATTAATAGAAAATAATACAGGTCTTGATTTTAAGTCCAACGAGCATATAATTAAATGAGGATTTCACGGGCCTAAAGCCCATGAGAAATTTTGACTTAATGTCTGATATTATCTATTATTTTATTTATTTTTTTATTAAAATAAATGACCTAATTGAGCCTATAAAAGGAATGATAAGTGAGAGTTGAAATCAGACGATCTGAGTGGTGAATCTGAGAAGATCATAAGATCTATTCTTTATGTTCTAGGTTTTAGATTCTCTCTAAAGCAAAATTCATTTTCTAAGCCTCTAAATTCTATTCTCTTCTTCTTCTCTTTGTATCTATCCCACGTGTTGAGAATTTCCCACTCTAGTCTAGGTGATTCTAAGGATACTTTGGAAGGATGTAAAGAAATTTGAAGATCGGTTTAGTTTCATGGTGATACCCTGCGACCAAAAGGATTCAAGAGTTAAAGAAACTGAAGGAAGGACTAATACATTCTGCTGCGTAAATGTAAGTGTTCTTATCATTTTCTTTGTTTAAATTCAATTATAGAAACATGTTCTAGGCTATCTTATATTAATTTGTTTAATATTAGATTTACATGAAAATAAAAAAGATCCTATATAAGTTTTTCCCAACAACTGGTATCAGAGACAGCTTAATTAATTTGTTTTTGACTTGGTCAATCACTTTGCTCACATGTTTTATTTTCATGATTATTTGTTTAATATAAACTTCTATTAAATCTTGAGCATATATCTAATCGTATTTATAGTGATTTAATCATAGTAAACTATATATATGATTATATGTTCAAACGTAAGTTAGTCCTAAGATTACTTAGTTCATAGGATTTACACTGACTTGACAATCTACGATATAATCTACTTACACATTGTAGTGTTATGTTCTTTCTAGAACATTAGAAAAATAGATAAGATTGAATGTATTTGTTACATCGGACTGAACCGATATTGACAGTAGATAAGAAAAGTAAATAGTTCTTGGGAAAAGTTATACAGGATCTTAATTATTTTCATGTAAATCATATACTAAACACATTAATATAGGACAACCTAGAACATGTTTATACAATTAGTCCTTCCTTCAATTTCTCTAACCCTTGAATCCTTTATGTCGTAGGGTATCACCAAGAAACTGAACCGATCTTTAAATTTTTTCACAGTCTTCCAAAGTATCCTTAGAATCACAAAGACTAGAGTGGACAATTCTCAACAAATGATATAGATAGAAAAAGAAGAAGAATAGAAGAGAATATTGAGGCTTAGAAAATGAATTTTGCTGTAGAGAGAGTCTAAAACCCTAAAGCATCAAAGATAGATCTTCAGATCGGTCAGATTGTCTTTCAATATTCTTATTTCAACTCACACTTAGCATTCTTTTTATAGGCTCAATTAGGTCATTTAATTTTATTAAAAAATCAATAAAATAATAGATAATACCAACCATTAGGTCAAAATTCTCATGGGCTTTAGGCCCGTGAAATTTATCATTTAAATTATAAGCCCATTGGACTTAAAATCAAGGCATGTTTTATTTTCTATTGATTAATTAATTAAATAATTATTTAAATCCTTTATCAAATTAATTATTTATAATTTTAACCTTGATTTAAACTTATTTATTAATATAGACACCAATTTGTCTTAATTAATAAATCTACCCTAAAATCTTTTTTCTTCTCTAAATTGTATAATTCTATGAAATTATCCCAAATTGACCTGGTCAACTTTGATAATTCTAATTGATAATTAAATCAATTAATTGAGACTATCTAGATGATTTTATCCAAGGTACAGTGAGGACCATGAGCCTATGAAATCAAGCTCCAATAAGTTATCATAAATTTAACAAATAAATTTACTAACTTATTAATTCCTTGTGACTCCACTAAAGACTCAGAATTTGCACTCTTGAATTCATAAAATGCTATATAACAAATATAGATACGTTATTAGTTATACATTTTTACAACCATAATTGTCACTCAATTCTCTATAGATGGTCTACAATGAGATGGGACTAAAATACTATTTTACCCCTCATTGTATTTTATCCTTAAAACAGTTAGTTCCTTGTAAATGATATTTCAAAAAACTAATATTAATTACTGAAATGAGATCTCTATCATTTAGCACCTTGAAACAAAATAAAAGGAAACCAACATTTTACTTCGTCATTAGAAGCTATAGATGTTCATATCTATGATTAAAAGTCACACTCAATTATACTACCAAGTTCCCAAGATGTAAGTATGGGCTAGTACGTAGGGTAAGCTTGTAACGAACAAGTCAAAGAACTAAAATAATACAATAAGTTAGAAAACTAACCACTCAGAATTGAGATTGAATTGACCTATTATAACGTCCCAAATTACCTAATAAGGCTTAGGGCCTTGATTAGGAGGGGTAGGATGGCAATATATGGAATTATATGCTTATATGAGTTATATTTACGCGTAATTATGTGATTATATGAGTTGTACTATAATATGACTAGATATGCCTGTTTAGGTGTATTAAATATGCACTTGGGCTCGTTTCTTATTAGATGGGCAATTTTCGTAATTTCGCCCGTTATGGGCATAATTTTATATATGTGCATATTTGTAATATATGTGAGAGACCACATTATTATGTTGGTATATTTGGGTTGCTCGGCATGAGATGATCCTAGGGAGCAAGTTAGCGGGAAAATCACAACATGACCCAATCTTAGACTCGGGGCGAGTCAAGGGGTATTGGGGGTAATTGGTACATTATCGGGTTATCTAGTAACGAGAATAAGTATTCGAGGATATATTAGGAGTCAGTGAGATTGGAAGGGAATACCGAGGATTTTGACCATGTTGCCCTCGGGGACATTTTTGGTACCACGAGCCTCGGGATTAGCTTAAGTTGCTTAAGCCTCAAGAAAACAAAAACAAAACACAACAAACACTTAGCTTTCTCCCTCACTCCCAACCAGTTCTCTCTCTCTCTCTCTCATCACTCTCTCTCAAATTTGGTGTGGAAAACCTTGAGGAAAGCAAGGAATTGAAGGCTTGGGTTAGGATTCAAGATTGATTATGGCTAGGAGATCATCACTCACAGCAGAGGTAAAGCTTTAATCTCTATTTTAGTTTAATTTTGTTAAGAGTTCATATTGTTCTTAAGGTGTTCTTGAGCTTTGTGGCTGAAGGTTTAAACTTGAGTTTTGGGTGGAGTTTTCAGTATGTTAAGTTAGGGTTTTGTTGCGGGTATTATGCTTATATTGTTCTGAGGATTGAATTGTTGTTCTAGGATTGATTTGGGTGGATTTTGTGGGTTTTTGGCTGGAGAAAAACAAAGGAATTCTGGGTTCATAGGACCAAGTTGCGACCCTGTTCTTGGGGCACCGCGACCCAAGAGAATCCAAGGCCAAGGGGGAGCTTCTGCTTTGGAGGCGCGCCGCAACCTTCTAAGGCAGGTCACGGCCCGTGTCTTGGTTCCAAGCAGGAAGGAGGCCTCTAACCTGGGAGGCGCGCCACAAGCCTTAGAGGTAGGTCACGACCCGTCTGGGCTATTTTGGCCTCCGTAGCTCTTGAGTGACGGGAATTTAAACTTAAGGGCTCGGGATCGATTCTACTAATCAGTTTAGTAGAATTCAAGCTCTCAGAGGCTAGGACTCGGTCCGAAAGCCCTTATTCGCTCATTATTGATGGAATCCTATATTATAGTTTTGAATAGGTTATCGCTAGGGGCTCAAAACTGGGATCATGCTTGAGGGTCGTCCTTATTTCACGCTATACTCAGACCCGAGGTAAGAAAACTGCACCCAATATGTGATTATGGCTTGGCTCGATTGTTGATTATAATTATGAGTAGGATTTGAGCCCCTGAGAATGTACTTGTTTGAATTATGATTTTTCTTGTTGATTAAACATACTTGAATGTTCTGTTTCTGACTAAGTGGTATATGACTGTTCACATGGTTTGCGTAGCTAGGGCTCGGCCTTGTTAGATAACATGGTTATTACTATGTTTGCATTTAATTGATGGTGTTATATGATCAATATGTATGCATACTTGTCTTCTCTGAATTATGCTTATTTCTATCTGTATCTAAATACATGGTTTAGGGCTTGACTTATTAGTCAAGGGTGGCAATAACACACTGCGCGCTGGTCGAAAGGCTTAGGCCCAAATCAGCAACGTACTATTACGTTTGCCAACCATATGTTCATTGGAAAACAAAGCATTTGGCTAGCTCTATGGCTAGTTACTCAGAGCTAAGGGTGAGGGCCCCAGGTGACTCTATGGTCACATAGCTAGGGTATAGGGCCTCGGGGTTGACTCTATAGTCAACAATTCTGGGTAGCGGCCCCATAATGGTCCAATGATCATTTACTTGTAATTGTATGCATCCATGAGTAGATTATCACTGCTGGGCATGCCAGACATGTATTTAGGATCTATACTTATTATTCATGCACATGTTTAAGTTTTCTTGCTGAGCCTTGGCTCACGGGTGTTATGTGGTGTAGGTAAGGGGAAAGAAAAGCTTGACCAACCATGTGTTGGAGAACTTTGATGGCGGCATGTACATATGCGGCTGCTCATCCACGACGGCCGAGGGTATCTTAGGGGAACTAGGGCTGTATCCCTTATTTTTCTTCTTAGGTCGGCCGGTTGTAACTTTAGATGTATACACCCCTTTAAATAGTTATTTTTATTATTTTGGGATCGCATGTATGTGTGAAACTTTTTAAATGAAAAGTCAACGGTTCCTTTGACCAAATTTTTTAACTCTAATCCTTGATGTTAACCTTAATTACACGTTTTTATCCAAATGACTTGATTAGCAAGTCTGACCCTATTTAAAGTACACAAAGTAACGGTCCTGGATTAGGAGGATATTACAACTTGCTATCAGAGCTGCCAAGGTTTAAGGGTTCCTGAAGACTGGCCAGGCATGTACAGTCTCCACTAAAGACAAGCTCGACTCAGGGTTTGGGAACTATTTATGTGGTTATGTGTTTAACTTCTTAAATATGATATAAATTCCTTCTCTGCATGCCTGTTTAGAAAGAATGAGATAATCTGATAGGGCCTGGTCGTTGACTGTTACATGAATGATAAAGAACACGCTTATTAGCATTGTTGCTGCTTGTGAATGCAAAAGAATCGCTTATTAGCGTTATTATATGGACATGTAGGTCAAGATACGCTTATTAGCGTTATTATTTGCATATAGGCAAAGAAATGCTTATTAGCATTTTTATAAATGTTTAAATGTCTGAATATGTTTATGTGCATCATTAATTTCTTATGATTGCCAGAAATTCTTATTAACATTGTTATATACTGATGAATATCAGCAAGTGCTTATTAACACCATGATTGAGTATATTATTTGTTGGCATGCTTAAGCATTGCATCTGTGTGTTTGATCTTGGACCGTTAGGTGGCAAGAGGTTTAGTTATTACTAGGGCCAGGCCCCACCGCCAACTCTAGAAAACTAGCAATAGGTGCTTGCTGGTATGCAAGCCAAATTAGAGAGGTAGGAAGATGAGATCCGCCTCTTGAGACAATAACAGGTTCCAGTAGGGAACCCACAACCTATAGTACCAGCAGTGTCACAGCCAGAGGTACTAGCGGTAGTACAACCCCAGGCAGGGAGAGATAAATGGGAACCTCTATATGAGAGGTTTAGGAAGGAGCACCCTCTAGTTTTTGTGGGTAGCTCAGACAAACTGAAGACTGAGTAATGGATGACCATGATGACCACTATCCTGGATTTTATGAGGGAAGGTGGTAATGAGAGAGTGGCCTGTGCCACCTACATGTTTCAGGAGGATGCCCGAATATGGTGGAAGGTGGTATCCCAGACCAGTGTAGTAAACATTATGGAATGGGAAGAGTTCAGAACATTGTTTAACGAGAAGTGCTACAACGATGCAGTTAAAGCTGCAAAGGCTGAAGAGTTCAGCAAATTACTTCAGGGTAACATGACAGTGATAGATTACGCCCTGAAGTTCGACAGATTGGAAAAGTTTGCCGAGGATTTTGTAGCGCCCTGGATAGCCAAGACCGCTACACTGTGTGTTTATAAAGTGCTAGACTTGCTAATCAAGTCGTTTAATTAAAAGCGTGTTATTGAAACTATAAAGGAACTAGGGATAAAATGTTTTGGTCTCAAAAGTCACATTTTTCATAAAGAGACGTTCCCTGTTCACACGGGATCCCAAAAATATCAAGATTAAAGACCGTTTACAAAAACATAAGGTTTAAATACAATATCAAGCCATATTAAAGCAAAATAGACAGTTAGACTATCCCTGTCCTGATCCACCCCTCGACCATGGCGATCGAACAGCTGGCTATGTACATTCAACCCCGCGGCTCTCCATCTCAGGATTGGTCCAACTTGCCTTTGCCTTTACCTGCACCACGTAGCACCCGTGAACCAAGGCCCAGCAAGAAAACACAACAACAGAGCATAAGCAATCAACAGAAAATTCAGTATCTCATATCGCATCAAATATTCTCAACCATATAAACATTTAGTATAATCAAGTATTCAACATACTAAACATATCAACTCATATCATATATCAGTTCACAAATGATAACTAGGGCTAGCGCCCTCAGGCCGCTCCCTCCATTATCCCACTGACTCCGGCCCGCTTAAACCGAGCTTAGTGAATATTAAGCTATCCTCGGCCGCTATCTCATGTCCCATGGCATAATATAATCATTGACACAATACAAATATCGGGAGCACTCAGTCCCATCACAAACATATAACCGGATGCAGTTTTGATCACCTGACTCCTTGATCACGATCCCTCTCGAGCCCTAGCGCTCACCTAAACACAACCATAGGTTAAAGTCATCACCAAACCTCAAGTCCAAAACCTTATCTCGGGACCAATCCCAAGCCCCTGGGAAGTCCTAGTTCCACCAAACAAGGTGGTGGAACCAAACCCCAAACCCTTGATAAAAAACCCTTGAAAACAACCCTAAAATCCCTTTATGAAAATAGGGCAGCGCTACAGCGTGCTTAGGAGGGCGCTACGACACTACAAGCAGAAGCAAAATCCCCCAGGAAGCTTGGCCTAGTGCTACAGCACCCAAAGGCTAGCGCTGTAGCGCTAGTCATAGACGAGCAACCTCCCAATTTTCCCTCCTGCGATTTCCTCGAACCAAACTCAACCAAAACTTCTCCAAACCTTCACCAAACTCAAAAACAACCTTATTAACACACTCCACTCATCCCAAGCACCCCAAATACCTAGAACTCAAGCACATGCATCCCTAATCTCAAAATTCACCATAGCCGCTTTTAGACATCAAAACCCAGCAGAAACCAGTCAAAACATCAAAGTTAGAAGCTTAGAATTCATACCCTTAATGGGAATTAGATTTCAAGACAACCTCTACACCTCCTTATATTGCCCTTCCTCAATCATTGGCTTGAATTCCCTAAAGTTCCCATCAAGTTCAGCTTATGCACCAAAGGTCAAAAACTAAAACCAGAAACTGAAGAAGCTACAAGGTCTTACCTCATGTGATGATGTGTTCTTGCTAAACCCCTGCCAATTCTTCAAGACTAGCTTAGGATCCTTGATGCTCAGCCTAACCCAGCTCTCCTCTGAGCTTTGCTCCAAGAAAACCCAAGAAAAGTGGTGGGAGAACCACAAACCGACCCTAGAGAAAACAGCTCTCTTTTCCTCCCTTTTCTTTTTCCCTTCTTTCTTTTTCTTTCTTTCCAAAGCATTATACCCTTTTCTACAATTCCCACTAAGTATAAAGCCTCAGAATACTTAACTCCTGCAAGCCAAATGACCATTATGCCCTCCCTTTTAATTCTAACCCTTTAGTCCACTTAGGGGCATTTTAGTCATTTCACCCCAATTCCCGCTAACTCCTCGAGTGTCTCTAATATTTACCGCTTAATTCCCGATACCTAATTAATCACCAATTATATTCCTCGATGTCAAAATAGACTCCAATATACTCACTAAATTCCCATTTATACCCCCAGGCCCACCCCGAGCCGGGTATAAATCCCCGCCATGAATTTTTCACTAACCTGCTCACTAGGATCGTCTCGAGTCACAGATCATAGATATATCCACATAATAATGTGGTCTCAACAATGATCACATATATCAATGCAGTTATGCCCATAATGGCTAAAATTATGATTATGCCCTTCTAACCTAATCAGGGCCTACATGCATACTAATACACATAGTCATGCATCTCGAATATTCAAATAGTCATATAACATGCTGTAAATCATAATCATGCATTTTACTCATTAAAGTCACACATAGTTCCCATTATGCCCTCCAGGCACACTAATCAAGGCCCTTAAGCCTTAATAGCGAATTTGGGTCGTTACAGATTTGGTGCCCACTGATTGGATCTGAAGAGAGAGGTTTCTCCAAGGGCTACAACATATGATAGCCCGGGATGTTTGTATTAATACTATGCCAGGATTGACCACTTATGCACAGGTTGTTGAGAGGGCGCTTACAGCTGAGAGTGTAAAGAACAAGATCTGGCGTGAGAATACAACCAAAAGGAATTCTAGGAGGTCGGGACCTCCATTTACAGGCTTTGGTAGGGGCGAAGACCCCAATGACTAAAAGAGAAAGACTATAGATACAGTTTCAGCTCCAAGGCTAGATAGGAGGCCACAGGCATACAGATAGGCCACCAGGGTGGTGGTGAGACCTGGAAAGCATTCCCAGAATGTACTCGGTGCAGAAGGCACCATATTGGGGAATTTTGGGTGCAGGCCTTCTTTGTTTGCATCATTGTAGGGCATTTGAAGAAGGAATTATCGAAAGCTAGAAAGGAAGAGCCCAATAAGGTGGATAGGCTGATGCCAGCTCGGGTGTTCACCTTGACCCAGACAAAGGTCGAGGCTAGTCCCTCGGTGCTTACAGGTCAGTTTCTAGCATTGGAACCTTCTATAATGTTTTGATTGATTTGGATGCTACGCATTCTTTTGTTGCTAGTAGGATTATAGATTAATTATGTAGACCATGTGACTTTTATCCTATAGGGTTTTGTACTATGCTACCTACTGGGGAGTTAGTGGTTTTCAGGAGATGGGTTAGATCATTACCAGTTACAGTGGATGGCAGGGAATTGTCAGTTCACTTGGTAGATTTAGTGATGAATGGTTTTGATATAATTATGGGTATGGATTGGCTGGAGAAGTATGAGGCAATGATAGATTGCAAGAAGATGATGGTAACCTTTGAGCCTAAGGGTGAGGACCCCTTTTTATTCGTTGGCACTGTGCATGGACCATGTATACCTATGATATCTATACTTAGGGCTATAGACCTATTGCAGGGGGGATTCATAGAGTTCTTAGCTAGTGTGGAGGATACCACTCAGGTCGTGCCAGTGGGACCAGGACAGACTCGATTAGTCTATGAGTTTTTGGATGTGTTTCCAGAGGATCTGTCGGGGTTACCTCCACACAGGGAGATAGAGTTTACGATTGAATTGGCCCCAGGGATAGAGCCAGTGTTTAGGGCACCTTATAGGATGGCTTGAGCTGAGCTAAAGGAACTAAAGGTTCAACTACAGGAGTTACTAGACTTGGGTTTTATCAGGCCCAGTTTCTCGCCATGAGGTGCACCAGTTCTCTTCGTGAAGAAGAATTTTATTTCTTTGAGGATGTGTATCAATTATAGAGAACTGAACAAGTTGACTATCAAGAACAGGTATCCTCTGCCAAGGATTGATGATCTGTTTGACCAGTTGCAGGGTAGGAGGGTATTCTCCAAGGTAGATCTTCGATCTGGTTATCACTAGCTGAGGATCAGGGAGGAGGATATATCGAAGACAACTTTTCGCACCAGGTACGGGCATTATGAGTTTTTGGTGATGTCGTTTGGACTGACTAATTCCCATCAACATTTATGGATCTGATGAACATGGTGTTTAAAGATTACATGGATCAGTTTGTGATAGTCTTTATCAATGATATATTGATATACTCCCAGTTAGAGACAGAACACGAGCAACACCTCAGAATGGTACTACAGAGGTTGAAGAACACAAGATGTATGCAAAATTCAGGAAGTGCCAGTTCCGGTTACCACATGTGAATTTCTTAGGTCACATAGTTAGTAAGGATGGAATTATGGTGGATGAAGTGAAGATTGAGGCAGTTAGAGACTGACCAAGACCAAAGAACGCCTCAGAGATAAGAAGATTCTTGGGATTGGCAGGTTATTATAGATGCTTTGTGGAGGGTTTTCCAAGATTGTGTCATCAATGACAGAGTTGACATGCAAGAATCAGAGGTTCATATGGTCAAACAAGTGTGAAGAGAACTTCTAGAAGCTGAAGAAGAGTTTGATCACTGCTCTGGTTCTGGTCTTCCTATAGATCAGGACAAGTTTGTGGTTCATTGTGATATGTCAAGGCAGGGCCTAGGTTGTGTCCTTATGCATATAGGGAAGATGATTGCCTATGCATCATGTCAGCGGAAGGAGTATGGGTGGAGGTACCCCACACATGATTTAGAACTTGCAGCAATGGTTTTTGCACTGAAGGTGTTGCGGCACGATGGTGAGAAGTGTGAGATATACATTGACCACAAGAGTTTAAAATACTTCTTCACCAAGAAGGATCTGAATATGAGGCAAAGACGTTGGTTAGAGCTGGTAAAGGATTATGATTGTGATATCCTCTATCACCCTGGGAAAGCCAACGTGGTAGTAGATGCCGTAAGCTGGAAGGGTCCTGGACAATTGTATTGTGCCAGGAAGATATCGAGGGAGTTGACTGATGATATGACTAGAGCAGAAATTGAGTTAGTGGTGGGCTAGTTAGCCAACATCACCCTGTAGTCTACTATTTTTGAGAGGATTAAGGAGAAGCAGTTAGGTGACCCACAGTTGGGCAAGATCAAAGGGGACGTCCTAGCTAGAGTAGCTAAGGACTATACAGTGTCAAGCATGGGCTTATTGAGATACAAAGATTGGATCTGCATTCTAATGGACATAGGGATCAGACGACAGATTCTAGATGAATCTCATACTACCCCGTATTCTCTACATCCAGGCACAATGAAGATGTACCAGGATCTGAAAGTGTTATATTGGTGGCCTGGGATGAAGAGGAACACGACTGAGTACGTAGCAAGGTGCATGACCTGCCAACAGGTCAAGGCAGAGAATCAGAGACCTGCAGAGCTGTTGCAGCATCTAGATATCCCAGAGTGGAAGTAGGAGGACATCACGATGGATTTCGTGGTCGGGTTGCCCAGGACAGTGGGCCAGCATGATTCAGTCTGGGTCATCATGAATTAGTATACGAAATCCACTCACTTTCTAAAATTGAGGATGAATTACATGGTTGACTAGTATGCTGACCTCTTTGTGAGAGGGATAGTTCATCTTCATAAGACACTGAAATATATCGTGTCTGATAGGGACCCTATCTTCACTTCCAAGTTTTGGGAAAGTTTATAGAGAGCAATGGGTACACTGCTGAAGTTTAGTATAACTTATCATCCTCAGATCGATGGTTAGTCTGAGAGGACTATCCAGATATTGGAGGACCTGCTGAGAGCATGTGTATTGGACTTTGAAGAGAAGATATATGCCTCTGATAGAGTTTTCCTATAACAACAAGTACCAGTCGACTATTGGAGTGACACCTTATAAGATGTTGTATGGTAGGAAGTGTAGATCACCCATTCACTAGGATGCGATGGGTGAGAGGAAATATATGGGTCCTAAGGTAGTTCAGAACACCATTGAGGCTATTGAGAAGATTAGAGCTCAGATGCTCGTGTCTCAGAGCAGACAAAAGAGTTATTCAGACCCAAAGCAGAGGAACGTTGAGTTCCAAGTGGGAGACTATGTCGTCCTTAGGGTTTCACCCCTTATATGGGTGAAGAGATTTGGGAAGAAGGGCATGTTGAACCCTAGGTTTGTGGGACACTTTGAGATCATCGAGAGGATCAGTCAGGTGACATATAGGTTGGTCTTACAGTTAGGAGTGTGTCCTAAAAGCATGTAAAGACATTTGTTTTTTCAATGAATAAATAAATACAATAGTTTATTATTATTGTTATATTTAGATTGTTTAATTATTGTTTGAATAGTTTTGAAAATATCAGAAAAATTCCATATTCATTATTGAGGATGTGATCTTGTATTAGTACGAGAGAATTAAGATCACATGAATGAATAAAAATAGTCAACAACAACAAATTAAAGTTATGGAATTCTTTAATTGGAGTTGTAAGTACGTTTACTGAGTATCATAATGATACAAATAATCTAGATTCGGATTATTGATGTGGAAAGACATCTCGGTAAAGGTGCTTTATATAATATGATTATATATGACATGGATCGATATGAATTAGAGTCTTTATCCAAAAACCATTTAACAATAAAGACTTGTAATTCATATCATAATTGATGATCATTTATAGATCAACCTAAATCCTAAGTGTTCATGAACTCCTGTTCATGTTTATTAAATCTTTTGATTCATTCATTAAGGTCTCTTCAAAGAATGAGACTAATGACTTTTGTTTTGGAGATTTAATATCATGGATCGCTGGGAACATGTATCAACAATACGGAATCTAATATTTCCTAACAAATCGTATATTAGTTCCCTTAAGGGTTAATTCTGGAACTGAATGATTTTGAGCTCAAATCTATAATTAGATTATAGATTAATTATTCACTAGTGAATTAATGGTACTTAAGGAATAAGAAGTAAATTAGAAAGGTTAAATGGTAATTCTTCCATTCTAATTTATGAACTAATTAATTAGAGGATTGAACTATTGTAAGATGATTATATCAATGGACGACTTAAGAAAAAGATTTCTATAAAAGTATATCTATAACATAAAGAGTGCAATTCTGAATTTATAGTGGAGTAATATCAGAATTAATAAATTAACTATTATAATTAAAGAGTTTAATTATTTAGTTTCAATTTATTGGAGTTTAATGTTATAGGTCCATGGTCCCCGAAATGGCTCAAACAAACATTGACAAAGGTAAATACAAAAATGGGCAAAAAAAAGGACTTATGTGATAAGTAAAATATTTTTCTATGTATCAAACATAATTATTGATTAATTATGTGTAATTAATTAATTATTTGATTTAACAAAAATATAATTAATTTTGAATTACTTTATTTTTGGGATTTTTGGTATTTAAATAATAATAAAAATTTGGAAAAATCACATGCCATCACAGACATGTGGTACACGTGTGGCACAGTGCACAGGCACTGTGCTACATGCATAAGAGATGTACTCAGTCTCTTGATTCCACAATTTTAGTTATTTAAATATTAAATAAATGATGAGATATTTTAATATGATTAAAATATTATTATTTAAACAAAAATCTAATAACTGATCAGTTATTTTGAATTTGTTTAAAATAACGAATATTTTAATATATTGGATATTATTAAATATTGGTTATCAGTTTTTCACAAAACTTAACTTTTCAGGGATAGCAAAATATCTAGGAATCTCTCTCAGAGAAAGAGAACAGTGACAAATACTAAAGTCATTGTTCTTCACAAAACCTAGGTCCAAACTTTATCAGATCTCATGTGTTGAGAACATCTGATAAATAGTTTATTGCCTATTATTTGTATAGCGAGCCCACACTCGTTCTTTGTGTGCCTGAGAACATTTTGGAAGATCTTGGTGTGAGATCTCAAGGATTTAGCCATACGAAAAGATAGCAGCTAGGAAGGACCTGAGGTAATTTTTCTGTTCATGTTCTTGATTCAATATTTATATGCATGTGAAGAAGTAGATCTAGAAATCTTATGGAATTAACCTAACAATTTGATTGTTGTTCCGCTGCGCATAATCTCTTATTTGATCAATAAAAACCTACACTTACCCCCTGCACTGTCTAGTGTGCATAACGTATTTCATTTTCCATGCTAAGGAAGTATGTATCAGATGGGACTCATGTATTGAGTTATGAGGTTCTGGAACTGGAGGTAGATTTGTCCTATGAGGAACAACCAGTTCAGATTTAAGAGAGGAAGGACAAGGTCCTGAGGAAAAAGACTATACCTTTACTTAAGGTATTATGGAGGAACAACAAGGTCGAGGAAGTGACATGGGAACTGGAGGCAGATATGCGGAATCAGTATCCCAAGCTATTCAGGTAAAATTTTGAGATGAAATTTCTGTAAGGAGGGGATAGTTGTAACGTCACAAATTACATAATAAGGCTTAGGGCCTTGATTTGGGGGGACCAAGATGACAATATATGGAGTTATATGCTTATATTAGTTATATTTATGCGTAATTATGTGATTATATGAGTTGTATGATAATATGACTAGATATGCATGTTAAGGTGTATTAAATATGGATGTGGACCAGTTTCTAATTAGAAGGTAAATTTGTGTAATTTGGCCCGTTTTGGGCATAATTGTATATATGTGCATATTTGTGATATATGTGAGAGACCACATTATTATGTGGGTTTATTTGTGTTACTCGGCACGAGACGATCCTAGGGAGCAAGTTAGCAGGAAAGTCACAACGGGACTCAATACTCGACTCGAGACGAGTCAAGCGATATTGTGGGTAATTGATACATTATCGGGTTATTGGGTAATGAGAATAAGTATTTGAGGATATATTAGGAGTCAGTGAGATTAGCAGGGAGTACCAGGGATTTTGACCATTTTTCCCTCAGGGACGTTTTCCGTACCCCTAGCCTCGGGATTAGCATAAATTACTTTAGCCTTAAGAAAACAAAAACAAAACACAACAAACACTCAACTTTCTCCCTCACTCCCAACCGACTCTCTCTCTCTCATCACTCTCTCTCAACTTTGGAGTGGAAAAACCTTGATGAAACAAAGGAATTGAAGGCTCGAGTTAGGATTCAGGATTCGTTGTGGGTAGGAGATCATCACTCACAGCAAAGGTAAAGCTTTAATCTCTGTTTTAGTTGAATTTTGTTAAGATTCTTAGTGTTCTTGAGGTGTTCTTGAGCTTTGTGGCTCAATGTTTGAACTTGAGTTTTGGGTTGAGTTTTGAGTGTGTTGAGCTGGGTTTTTGTTGCTGGTATTCTGTTGATATTGTTCTGAGGAATGAATTATTGTTATAGGATTAATTTGGGTAGATTTTAGTAGGTTTTTTACTGGAGAAAAACGGAGGAATTCTGGGTTCGCAAGGTCAAGTCGCGGCCTTGTTCTTGGGGCACTGAAACCCAAGCGAACCCAGGGCCATGTAGGAGCTTCTTCTCATGAGGCTCGTTGCGACCCTCTAAGGCAGGTTGCGGCCTATGTTAGGTTCCAGGCAGGAAGAGGGCCTCAGAACTGGGAGGCGCACCGTGGCCCTTAGGGGTAGGTCGCGACACGTCTGAGCTGTTTTGGCCACCGTCGGTCTTAAGTGACGTGAATTTAAACTTAAGGGCTCGAGATCGATTCTACTACCCGGTCTAGTAGAATTCGAGGTCGCGGAGGCTAGGACTCGGTCCAAAATCATTTATTTGCTCATTATTGACGAAATCCTATCCTATAGTTATGACTAGGTTATCGCTAGGGGCTCGAAACTGGGATCGTTCTCGAGGGTCTTCCTTATTTTATGCTACACTCAGACTTGAGGTAAGAAAACTGCACCCAATACGTGGTATATGTGATTAGGGCTTGTCAATTGTTGATTATAATTATGTACGTGTTTGAGTTATTATTTCGCTTGGTAATTAAACATAATTGAATATTCTGTTCCTAACTAAGTGTTATATGACTATTCCCATGGTTTGTGTAACGACCTCCTAATCAAGAACCGTTACACTGTGTACTTTAAATTGTGTCAGACTTGCTGACCAAGTCATTTGGGTTAAAATGTGTAACTAAGGTTAATGTCAAGGGTTAGGGTTAGAAATTTTGGTCAAATGACCTGTTAACTTTTATATAAAATGTTTCATACAGACATGGGATCCCAAAATATTACTACCAAACTTTTAAAAAGGTGAATATTCATCAAAAATTACATTCAGTCGACCTAAGCGACAAAAATAGGGCTATAGCCCTAGTTCCATTGAGATATCCCTTGTCGTGGTGGTCGAGCAGCTGCATATGTACACACCGCCACCGAAGCTCTCCAACTCATGGCTGGTCAAGCTTTCCCTTTCCCTTACTTGCACCATAGAGCACCCGTGAGCCAAGGCTCAGCAAGGAAACACAACATGTACATAAATAGATAATATAAACATCCACATACTTATCGAGCACGTCTAGCAGTAATAACCTACACATACAGTTATTTAATTACAAGCATATGGTCATTGGACCAATTTTGGGCCGCTGCCCTTAACAGTTGACCATAGAGTCAATCCCGGGCCCTATGTCAAAACTACATGATCATAGAGTCACATAGAGCCTTTACCCTTAGCCCTGAGTAACTAGTCGTAGAGCTAGTCTAGCATACCTGGCGCTTTAATGATTTATCGACCATAGGGTCGGCCAACGTAATAATACGTTATTGGTTTAGGACAAAGCCTTTCGACTAGCGCGCAGCGTGCTATTGTTGTCCTTGAATAATAAGTCAAACCCTGATCCAGGAATAGAGACCTCAATATAGAAATAGATATGGATAGGCATATCCCAACAAAGAAGCACGCATGCATGTTAATCACATAACACCATTGAATAACCATTCTCACGATACTAGCCATACTTAAATAATGGGGCCCCATGCCCTAACCACAATATTCATACAACAATCATGGAACACTTAAGGAAGTATCGACCAACACACGAAGCGTTAGCTTAAATATAAATTTCCTCGGGGCCAAGCCCTAGTCATGATAATTGATAACAGTCGGGCCAAGCCCTAATCACCTATAACACGTATTGGGTGCAATTTTCTTACCTCAGGTCCAAGTAAAGCGTAAATAAGAACGACCCTCGAGCATGATCCCGGTTTTGAGCCCTTAGCGATAACCTAATCACAACCACAATATAGGATTTCATCAATAACGAGCAAATAAAGGCTTCCGAACCGAGTCCTAGCCTCTGGGGCCTCGAGTTCCACTAAATCGGGAAGTGGAATCGATCTCGAGCCTTAACGAAAAGGTTTCCATTTTTAAAAACTACCTAAGGCCAAAAATGCCCAGGCAGGCGTGCCCCTCCTATCCAAGAGCCTTCCCCTCTCTGTCCAGGGAAGTGGGCCGTGACTTGCCCTTGTAAGTCGCGGTGCGCCTCCCAGACAGAGACCTCCCAAGGCATGGGTTCAAGCTAAGTCATGGCCCCTCAAGAACCAGGTCGCGACTTGGCCCCTCGAACGGAGATTTCTCACACTTTTCAGTAGAAATAATCAATCCAAACAAACCCAATTTCACCCAAAAACCATAATTCAATCCCTCACAATAGTTCTAACATCTTTCCAGCAACAAAATCGACCAAAATACAACCTTAAAACTCAACAAAACACCAAGTTAATTCTCAAGCTTAAAGGTTCAAAAACACTCTCTAAAACAGCCAAGCAAACATAAAATTTTAATGACAAATCATTATGTAGAGCTTACCTCAACTGATAATTAATCTCACAAGCTGCAACAGAGCTAATTCCCCAAGTTTAGGCTTCAATTCCCTGATTTGCTTAGGAAAACTTAGAGAGGAAGAGAGTGAGGTGAGAGAGAGGGAGTTGGTTAGTGTTTAGGTGTTTTATGTTTTTGTCTTTAGTTTCCTAAGGTTAAATAACTTAAGCTAATCCCGAGGCTCGGGGTACCAAAAACTTCCCCAAGGGCAAAATGGTCAAATCCCCAATATTCCCTCCTAAATTCACTAGCTTCAAATATATCTCCAATTATTAATTTCCATTACTCGATAACCCAATTAAATTCCTAGTACCTAAAATACCCCTTGACTCACCCTGAGTCGGGTATTGGGTCCCATTGTGACGTTCTCGCTAACTTGCTCCCTAGGATCGCCTCGTGCCGAGTAACTCAAACAAACCCACATAATAATGTGGTCCCACACATATATGCACATAAATATACAACTATGCCCACAACGGGCCAAATTATCAAGATTGCCCTTCTAATAAGAAACGGGCCCACATGCATATTCAATATCTCTAAGCATGCACAACTAATCATATTATCACATAATCCACATAATACAATTACATGTAACAAATAAGCACATATCTCCATATATTACCATCCTAGCCCCTAATCAAGACCCTAAGCCTTATTAGGTAATTTTGGGTTACAACTATCCCTTCCTTAAAGAAATTTCATCCTCAAAATTTTACCTAAACAGCTCTGGATACTGAGTTTGCATATTTGTCTCCAGCTCCCAGGTCCCTTCCTCGACCTTGCTCTTCCTCCACAGTACCTTAACTAAAGGTATAATCTTGTTCCTTAGGACCTTGTCCTTCTTGTCTAAAATCTGAACTGGCTGCTCTTCATAGGACAAGTCTGCCTCCAGTTCTAGATCCTCATAATTCAGTACGTGAGTTGCATGAGACACATACTTCCTCAGCATGGAAATATGGAATACATTGTGCACACTAGATAACGCAGGGGGTAAGGCCAACCTAAAGGCCACCTGCACGATCCTCTCCAGGATCTCAAACGGTCCCACAAACCTAGGGCTTAGCTTGCCCATCTTCTCGAACCTCTTCACCCCTCTCAGAGGTGAAACCCTAAGGAAGACATAGTCTTCCACTTGGAACTCCACGTTCCTCCTCCTCGGGTCT
This sequence comes from Humulus lupulus, assembly GCF_963169125.1. Classification (NCBI taxonomy): domain Eukaryota; kingdom Viridiplantae; phylum Streptophyta; class Magnoliopsida; order Rosales; family Cannabaceae; genus Humulus; species Humulus lupulus. Next base: position 161,003,432 of record NC_084799.1, read on the forward strand.
GACTATCTCTTCTGTCTACTCTAAGATGCGAGCATCCAACATCTAATCTTCTCAATAGCCTCGGTGGTCCTCTGAATTGCGTTAGGACCTAAATAATTCCTCTCACCCATCTCATCCCAGGGAATGGGGGATCTACACTTCCTACCATACAACATCTCATAAGGTGCCACCCCAATGGTAGACTGGTAGCTATTGTTATAGGAAAATTCTATCAAAGGAAAGTATATACCCAAGGACCCTTCAAAGTCCAACACACATGTTCTTAGCATGTCCTCTAATATCTGGAAAGTCCTCTCAGACAGACCATCAGTTTGAGGATTATACGATGTGCTGAACTTCAACTGTGTACCCATCGCCCTCTGCAAACTTCCCTAAAACTTGGAAGTAAAGATAGGGTCCCTATCAGACACAATAGACCTCGGAGTCCCATGAAGGTGAACTATCTCTTTCACATAGAGATCTGCAAAGTGATGTTGGCCAATCGGCCCACCACTAACTCAATCCATGCTCTAGTCATGTCATCAGCTAACTTCCTCGATATCTGCCTTGCACCATATAGCTATCCCGGACCCTTCCAGCTTAAGGTATCTGCTACCACGTTGGCCTTCCCAGGGTGATAGAGGATCTCACAATCATATTCTTTTACCAGCTCTAGCCAACGTCTTTGCCTCTTATTCAGATCCTTCTAAGTGAAGAATTAGTTTAAACTTTTATGGTCAGTGTATATTTCACATTTCTCACCGTACATGTAGTGCCACCACACCTTCAGTTTCAAAGACTACCGCTGCAAGTTCTGAGTCATGTCTGGGGTATCTCTGCTCATATTCCTTAAACTGTCATGATGCATAGGCAATCACCTTCCCTGCCTGCATAAGTACATAACTCAAGCCCTGCCATGAAGCATCACAGTAAACTACAAACTTGTCTCGATCTATAGGAAGACTCAAAACCAGAATGGTGATCAAACTCTTCTTGAGCTTCTGGAAGCTGTCTTCGCACTTGTCTGACCAAACAAACTTCTGATTTTTACGGGTTAACTCTGTTAGTGATGACTCAACCTTGGAGAACCCTTCCACAAAGTGTTTGTAATACCCTGCCAATCCCAAGAAACTCCTGATCTTTGAAGCATTCTTCAATCTTGGCCAATCTCTGACTGCCTCAATCTTTGCTGGATCCACCTTAATTCCATCCTTACTGACTATGTGACCCAAGAAAGTCACCCGTGGCAACTAAAACATGCATTTCTTGAACTTCGCATACAACATGTGTTCTCTCAACCTCTAAAGTACCAATCTGAGATGTTGTTCATGTTCTGTCTCTATCCGAGAATATATCAATATATCGTCAATAAAAACGATCACAAACTTATCCAGTTAGTCTTTGAACACCCTGTTCATCAAATCCATAAATGCTGTCAGGGCATAAGTCAACAAAAATGACATCACCAAAAACTCTTAATGCCCATACTTGGTGCAAAAAGCTGTCTTTGGTATATCCTCATCTCTGATCCTCAACTAGTGATAACCAGATCAAAGATCTATCTTAGAGAACACCGTTCTACCCTGTAACTGATCAAACAAATCATCAATCCTTGGCACAAGATATCTGTTCTTGATAGTCAACTTGTTCAATTCTTTGTAATCAATACACATCCTCAAAGAACCATCCTTTTTCTTCACAAAGAGGATTGGTGCGCCCCATGGCGAGAAACTAGGCCTGATAAAACCCAAGTCTAGTAACTCCTGTTGTTGAACCTTTAGTTCCTTCAGCTCAGCTGGAGCCATTCTGTAAGGTGCCCAAGACACTGGCTTTGTCCCTGGCGCCAATTCAATTACAAACTCAATCTCCCTATATGGAGGTAACCCTGGTAGATCCTTTGGAAACACGTCCAGATCTCACAAACTAATCGGGTCTATTTTGGTCCCACTGGCACGACCTAAGTGGTATCCACCACACTAGCTAAGAATCTTATGCACCCCCCCTGCAATAGGTCTCTAGCTCTAAGAACATATATAATAAGTACACAGGGTCCATGCACAGTGCCATTGAAAACAAAAGGGTCCTCACCCTCTGGCTCAAACGTTACCATCTTCTTCTTGCAGTCTATCATTGCCCCATACTTCTCTAGCCAATCCATACCTAGAATTATATCAAAATCGATCATCTCCTGCTCTACCAAGTCAACTAATAACTCCCTGCCATCCACTATAACTAGTAGTGATCTAACCCATCTCTTAGAAACTACCAACTCTCTAGTAGGCAACATCGTACCAAACCCCACAGGATAAAAGTCACATGGTCTACACAACCCATCTATAACCCTACTAGCAACAAAAGAGTGCATAGCACCCGAATCAATAAGAACACTATAGAGCTTTCCAGCACTAGAAAGCTGACCTGTAACTATTGAGGGACTAGCCTCGGCCTCTACCTAGGTGAAGGTGAACACCCGAGCTGTCAAGCTATCAACCTTCTTCGGCTCCTTCCTGGCTCTTGGGCAGTCTTTCTTCAAATGCCCACTACTACCACAAACAAAATAGGCCTTCGCCTGACATTCCCTAATATGGCGCCTCCTACACCTAGCACACTCTGGAAATGCCCTCCAGGTCTCACTGCCACTCTGGCGGCCCGTCTGAATGCCTCGTGGCCCCCTATGTGGCCCTAAAGCTGAAACTGTATCCCGAGTCTTCCTCTTCTGATCACTGGAGCCTCTGCCCCTACCAAAACCTGAGAATGGAGGTCCCGACCTCCTAGAATCCCTTCTGGCTGCATTGTCACACCAGATCTTGTTCTCTGTACTCTTAGCTGTAAGGACCTTCTCCACAGCATGTCCATAGGTAGTCACTCCTGACACAGTAGCAATACAAACATCCTGGGCTATCATAAGTTGTAGCCCCTGAAGAAATCTCTCTCTTCTGATCCCATCAGTGGGCAACAGATCCTCAACAAACTTTGCCAACCTGTCAAACTTTAGGGCGTAATCAGTCACTATCATGTTACCCTAAAATAATTTGCTGACTCTTCAGCCTTCGCTGCTTTCATTGCGTCGTTATAGTATTTCTCATTGAATAGGGTTCTGAACTCTTCCCATTGCATATTGGTCACTTCTCTGGTTTGGGATATCATTTCCCACCATATTCGGGCGTCCTCCCGAAACATATAAGTGGCGCAGGCTACTCTTTCTTTACCACCTACCCTCATGAAATCCAGGATGGTGATTTTCATGGTCATCCACTGCTCAACTTTCAATGGATCTGAGCCGCCCTCAAAGACTGGAGGGTGTTTCTTCCTGAACCTTTCATACAGGGGTTCCCACTTATCTCCCCCTCCCTGGGGCTGTACCACTGCTGGTACTTCTAGCTGTATTACTGTCGATACTGCGGCCAGTAGGTTCCATACTGGAACCTATTGTTGTCCCAGAGGCATATCTCTTCTTCCTGCCTCTCTAATCTTGCTCACAATTCTGCAAGTACCTATTGCCAGTTTTTTGGAGCTGGCGGTGGGGCCTGGCCCTGGTCATTCCCTTCACTGGCTTGTAACTCCTGGCCAACCAATCTCTTTGACCTTCGAGGGTTCATATTGTTACTCAATCCACCCTACAGAGATCAAATCGACCATTAAGTAAGTAAAAACTATACCTCTTGTCGCCTGACGGTCCAAGATCAACAGATAAGAAACAAGTACAATGCTAATAAACATTCCATCATGCAATATATTCATTCATGGTGCTAATAAGCATTTCCTGATATCCATCAGCAATTAATGATGCACACAAGCATATCGAAACATTTTCACAAGTATAACATAGCTAATAAGCATGTTCTTTCAATCCCTGCTAGTTGTAACATTGCTAATAAGCATTTCCTGGCCTACATACAAATAATAACCCTCATAAGCGGGTCCATTGCATTCACAAGCCGTAACGATGCTAATAAGAAAATTCTTAATCATTCATGCAGCAGTCAAGGGCCAGGCCCAATAAGATTATCTCATGCTTCCTAAACAAGCACAGAGATAAGGCATTCCTATCATGTTAAAGCATTTAAACATATAATCACATAATAATTACCAAACCCTGAGTTGAGCTTGTCTTTAGTGGCGAGTGTACATGCCAGGCCAGTCTTCAGGAACCCTTAAATTTGGCAGCTAGTATACCAAGTTGTCACGTCCTCCTAATCAAGAACCGTTACACTATGAACTTTAAATTGTGTCAGACTTGCTAACAAAGTCATTTGATTTAAAATGTGTAACTAAGGTTAATGTCAAGGGTTAGGGTTAAATTTTTTTGTCAAATGAATTGTTGAATTTTATATAAAAAGTTTCATACAAACATGGGATCCCAAAATATTACTACCAAACTTTTAAAAAAGTGAATATTAATAAAAAATTACATTCAGCTGGCCTAAGCGGCAAAAACAGGGCTATAACCCTATTTCCTCTGAGATATCCCTGGTCGTGGTGGTCGAGCAGCTACATATGTACACAGTGCCACCGAAGCTCTCCAACTCATGGCTGGTCAAGATTTCCCTTTCCCTTACCTGCACCACAGAGCACCCGTGAGCCAAGGCTCAGCAAGAAAACACAACATGTACATAAATAGATAATATAAACTTCCAGATAGTTATCTAGCATGTCCAGTAGTAATAACCTACAGATGCAATTATTTAATTACAAAAAAATGGTCATTGGACCAATTTTGGACCGCTACCCTTAACTGTTTACCATAGAGTCAATCTCGGGGCCCTATGCCCAAGCTACATGCCCATAGAGTCACCTGGGGCCTTTGCCCTTAACCTTGAGTAACTAGCCCTAGAGCTAGTCTAGGGTACCTGGAACTTTGATGATTTATCGAACATAGGGTCGGCCAACGTAATAATACATTGCTAGCTTAGGCCTAAGCCTTTCAACCAACGCGCAACACACTATTGCCGTCCTTGACTAATAAGTCAAGCCCTGATCCAGGAATACAGACCTCAATACAGAAACAGATATGGATAGGCATATCCAAACAAATAAGCACGCATGCATGGTAATCACATAACACCATTGAATAACCATTCTCATGATACTAATCATACTTATCTAATGGGGCCCAATGCCCTAACCACAAAATTCATACAACAATCATGGAACCCTTAAGCAAGTATCGACCAACACACGAAGCGTTAGCGTAAATATAAATGTCCTCGCCCAAGCCGTAGTCATGATAATTGATAAGAGTCGGACCAAGCCCTAATCACATATAACACGTATTGGGTGCAATTTTCTTACCTCAGATCCAAGTAAAGCGTAAATAAGAACGACCCTCGAGCACGATCCCAGTTCCGAGCCCCTAGTGATAGCCTAGTCACAACCTTAATATAGGAATTCATCAATAACGAGCAAATTCTTTTTAAAATATAATACAAAAAAAAAGACTAATTCTATTAGATAGAAATCTATAAAAAAATATATAAACTAAAATAAAAAATGTCCAAAGATTTATAAAAGGACAAATTTATATTCTTTAATGTTTTGTTTTGAACTAATCAACAACAATAGAATATTAAATTCAATTTGTTTCCTTTTTTATAATCAATTAAGAATTCCTTTGTCTACTAACGCTTCCGGACTGAGTCCTAGCCTCCGGGTCCTCGAGTTCCACTAAACCGGGTAGTGGAATCGATCTCGAGCCCTAAGGAAAAGGTTCCCATTTTTAAAATATTCCTAAGGCCAAAAATGCGCAGGCGGGTCGCGACCCGACCTTGAGGGTCGCGGCGCGCCCCTCCTATCCGAGAGTCTTCCCCCCTCTGTCCAGGAACGTAGGCTGCGACTTGCCCTTGTAAGTCATGGCGCACCTCCCAGACAGATACCTCCCAAGGCCTGGGTTCAAGATGAGTCGCAGCCCTTCAAGAACTAGGTCACGACTTGGCCCCTCGAACCGAGATTTCTCACACTTTTCAGCAGCTATAATTAATTCAAACTAACCTAATTTCACCTCAAAACCATAATTCATTCCCCACAATAGTTCTAACATCTTTCTCACAACAAAACCCAACAAAATACAACCTCAAAACTCAACAAAACACCAAGCTAATTCTTAAGCTTAAAGGTTAAAAAACACTCTCTAAAACAACAAAGAAAACACAAAATTTTAATGACAAAATCATGATCTAGAGCTTACCTCAACTGATAATTAATCTCATAAGCTGCAACAGAGCTAATTCCCCAAGTTTAGGCTTCAATTCCCTGATTTCTAGCCAAAATCCTCCTTAGTTCTTCAATGACTTGCTTAGGAAAATTTAGAGAGGAAGAGAGTGAGGTGAGAGAGAGGGAGTCGGTTAGTGTTTAGGTGTTTTGTGTTTTTGTCTTTAGTTTCCTAAGGTTAAATAACTTAAACTAATCTCGAGGCTCGGGGTACCAAAAACATCCCTGAGGGAGAAATGGTCAAATTCCCCAATATTCCCTCCTAAACTCACTAACTTCAAATATATCTCCAATTATTCATTTCCATTAACCATTAACCCAATTAAATGCCTAGTACCTAAAATACCCCCGACTCACCCCGAGTCGGGTATTGGGTCCCATTGTGACTTTCTCGCTAACTTGCTCCCTAGGATAGCCTCGTCTCGAGTAACTCAAATAAACCCACATAATATTGTGGTCCCATACATATATGCACATAAATATACAACTATGCCCTTCTAATAAGAAACGGGCCCACATGCATATTCAATATCTCTAAGCATGCACAACTAATCATATTATCACATAATCCACATAATACAATTAAATGTAACAAATAAGAACATATCTCCATATATTGCCATCCTGGCCCCCTAATCAAGGCCCTAAGCCTTATTAGGTAATTTTGGGACGTTACAATTTGCATAGCTAGGGCTTGGCCCTATTAAGGAACATTGTTATTACTATTTTTGCATTTAATTGATTGTTATTTTATGATCAATATGTATGCATAGTTGTCTTGTCTGAAGTGTACTTATTTGTATCTCGATCTGAATACCTAGTTCGAGGCTTGACTTATTAGTTAAGGACGGCAATAGCTTGCTTAGGCCGAAATCAGCAATGTACTATTATGTTGGCTGACCCTATGGTCAGTGGAAAACAAAGTGTTTGGCTAGCTCTATGGCTAGTTACTCAAAGCTAAGGGTGAGAGCCCCAGTTGACTCTATGGTCACATAGCTAGGGTATAGGGGCTCGGGGTTGACTCTATAGTGAACTATTCAGGGCAGCAGCCCCATAATGATCTAATGATCATTTATTTGTAATTGTATGCATGCATGAGTAGATTATCACTGCTTGGCATGCTAGACATGTATTTAGGATATGTACTTGCAGTTCATGCACATGTTTAAGTTTTCTTGCTGAGGCTTGGCTCATGGGTGCTATGTGGTTGAGGTAAGGGAAAGGAAAGCTTGACCAGCAAAGAGTTAGAGAGCTTCGGTGGCAGCGTATACATATGTGGCTGCTCGTCCACCACGACCGAGCGTATCTTAGGGGAACTAGGGCTATATCCTTTATTTTGCCGCTTAGAATGGCTGGGTGTAACTTTTGATGTATACATCCCTTTTAAAAATTATTTGTAATATTTTGAGATCCCATGTATGTGTGAAACTTTTTAAATGAATAGTCAACGATTCCTTTGACCAAAAGTTTTAATCCTAACCCTTGACGTTAACCTTAATTACATGTTTTTATCAAAAATGACTTGATTTGCAAGTCTGGCCCTATTTATAGTACACAGAGTAACGGTCCTAGATTAGGAGGACGTTACACCTATGGTCAACTATTTGATATGACTAGAAAAGATAATAATAGTATGTTTACTTACTCTATCTACTGTCAATATCGGTCAAGTTCGATGTAACTAATACATCAGATCTTATCTACTTTGCTAATGTTCTGGAAAGAACATAACACTACAATGTGTAAGTAGATCATATCGTAGATTGGCAAGTCAGTGTAAATCCTGTGCACTGACCAATCTTAGGACTAACTTATGTTTGAACATATAATCATATTTATATTCCACTATGATTACGTTAATATAAATACGATTAACTATATGCTTGGGATTTAAAAGAAGTTTATATTAAACAAATAATCATGAAAATAAAACATGTAAAAAAATGATTTCAATTCTTTTATTGGTAATAAAATGAGATTACAAAGAAATTGACTTTTAATTTGGGCATAAAACCATAACAAACTCCAACTTGCACTAATTGAAACTAATGCCTTAATTCTATTAATCCCATTTCCTTGATATGCTTATAAAATGTAGCTTCTGGTAGTGTCTTTGTAAATGGATCTGCAAGATTGTCTTCAGATGCAATCTTCTTAACCTTCACATCTCCCCTGGCCACATATTCTCGTATTATGTGATACTTCCTTTCTATATGCTTACTCCTCTTGTGACTTCAATATTCTTTCGAGTTGGTTATCACTTATGTATTGTCACAAAACAAGACAAGTGGTTTATCCATATCTGGAATAACACCAAGATCTGAATAAAACTTATTTTGCCAGACTATTTCCTTAGCTGCTTAAGACGCATCTATGCATTCAGCCTCCATGGTGGAATCTGAGATCACAGACTACTTTACGCTTCTCCATCTCACAGCTCCACCCCCAAGAGTGTACACCATTCCAGAAGTAGACTTCCTGTCATCGAAGTTAGACTGAAAATCTGAATCGGTGTAGCCTACAGGATTCAGAACACCACCTTTGTAGACTAACATATTATCCCTAGTCCACCTTAAATACTTCAGAATATGCTTAACTGTTATCCAATGTTTCGATCCTAGGTTTGACTGATACCTGCTCACTACTCCTACTGCATAGCAAATATCTGGTCTAGTACACAACATAGCATACATAAGACTTTCAACTACAGATGCGTAAGGAACATTTCTCATTGCATCTTCCTCTTCAAGAGTCTGGGGAGACTGCTTCTTTGAAAGATTAATTTCATGGCGGGACGGTAGATGTAACGACCCAAATTCAGTAATAAGGCTTAAAGGCCTTGATTAGTGTGCTGGGAGGGCATAATTGGATTATATGTGATTAAATGATTAAAAGCACGCTATATGATTATATGAATATCTGTGATGCATGACTATGTGTATTAGTATGCATGTAGGCCCTGATTAGGTTAGAAGGGCATAATTGTAATTTTGGCCCGTTGAGGGCATAACTATATATATGTATGATAAATTGATGAGACCACATTATTATGTGGATGTGTTTGTAATCTGTGACTCAAGGCGATCCTAGTGAGCGGTTCAGCGAAAAAGTCATGGTGGGGATTTATACCTAGCTCGGGGCGAGCTTGGTGGTATTTCTGGGAATTTAGGAAATATATTGGAGTCTATTTGGATATTGAGGAATATAATTGGTGATTAGTTAGGTGTTGGGAAGTAATCGAAAAATATTAGAGACATTCGAGGAATTAGCGGGAAAAGGGAGCAAAAGACCAAAGTGCCCCAAGGTTGATTTAAAGGCTTAGGAATTATGGGAGGGAAAATGGGTCATTTTGTTTAAAAACTAGGGATAAGCATTACTCTGCCTTTATACACTTAGTGGAAAGTTTAGAAACCAAAGGAAGCTGGAAGAAGTAAAAATAAAAGTAGAAGGATAAAGGAAAGAAGGAAAAGTGGGAGACTCTTTTCTCTCTCTCGGTTTGGGCATTTATTCATTAATTATCTGGAAATTTGGAGCTAAAACTCAGAGAAGGCTTGGGCTAGGACTCAACACTAGGCTCCTTGATTTGTCTTAGGGAATTGGCAGAGGTTACTCATCATTTAAGGTAAGGTCTTGAGGTTGTAACTCAGTTTTGGGTTCTTAGTATTAATGTGGATTTTGGGTTGAGTTTTGATGGGAATTCTAGGGAATTGAGGCTGAAGTTTTGAGAAGTGAAGGCTAAGGAGGTGTGGAAGGCAACCTGGGTTGAGCTCATCCATCAAAGGTAAGAAACTCTAGCTTTAGGCTTTGTGAATTTTGTTGTTTTGCTGAGTTTTTGAGCTCTAGGTTCAGCCATGGTGAATTTTGTGTTTTAGGGTGCATGTGATTGGATTATTGGTGGTTAGGTTGTTTGGGATGAGTTAAGGATGTTGGGAAGCTTTTTTTGAAGTTTTGTTAAGGTTTGATTGAGTTTTGGAAAGGTTTGGCTCGGGAAAATTTGAAGAGGAGAAAACTGGGTAGTGTCTGGCTGTGACTAGCGCTATAGAGCTAGCCTTAGGGCGCTACAACGCTAGGCTTGAGCATCTGGGAGCCTGATGGCTCTGTTTTTAGTGTTGTAGCGCCCACTTTTGGGCGCTGTAGTGCTACCCTATTCTCATAAAGGGATTTTTGGGTTATTTCTTAGGGTTTTTGCCCGGGGGCTCAGGGTTTGATTCCACCACCACGTTTGGTGGAATTAGGGCTTCCCAAGGGCTCGGGATTGGTCCCGAGGCTAGGTTTTGGAAATGAGGTTTGGAGTTGGTTCTAACTTGTGACCATGACTAGGTGTACGCTACGGCTCAGATGGGATCGTGCTTGAGGATCGAATTAAACAAAGCTATCGAAATCTAAAGGTAAGAAAACTGCACCCAGTTATGTGTTTTTGATGGGACTAAGGGCTCCCTATATCTATATGATGTCATAGATGGTATTATGCCATGGGACATGTGATAAATGACCTAAGGGTGCCGTAAGTAATACTTGCGCACAGGGCGCGACTCGGCCACTGGTAGCTCAGGACAACTTAATATTCACTGAGCTCGGTTTAAGCGGGCCGGATTTAGTGGGATAAACAGAGGGTGTGACCTAAGGGCGTTAACCCTGGTTATCATATGTGAATTGATTATTGATATGAAATGGTGTGCTTGGTGTTGACGGTGAAATCTCGTCAACGAAATTAGATCGGAAAACTCAAAGTTAAGTTAACTCATATTCAGATGAGAACTTATAATAGACTTATGGAAGGATAAACAAAGATCAACACTGGAGTAAAAACTGTATATTGCTTAATAGCTTCAGCTTACAAAGAATTTTCCAACCCCTCTTATGGAGGGGTAATGATCTATTTATACTAGAGCTCTAATGGCTCCTTATACATTGTGGTCCCAGGGGACAAGACTGTACATAGGTACATTGTCTGGGTAGTGGCATAGGTCGTGGTGGAGCAGAAGGTCTTGGTGTCGGCCTGATACGTGGTCAGAGGCGTGCACATAATGTTTCCACTCTCTATACAAATTTGTACCTCCACTACCTGCATGATGTAGATGTCAGGGTCACGCTTTTGTCCTCCTCATGGTCGTACGTCCTACACCCGTACACATACGGGTACTTTGTATCTAATGGTTATGTTGGTGTGTGGCACCTTGGGGGACCGTGGGACCATGGTGGTGTGAGGCCCTTGCACATGGGTGCGCGAGGCCTTGAAGCCCAGGTGCGTGAGGCTGGTGGCGTGAGACACCTTAGGGGGTCGCGGGACCATGGGTGCGTGAGGCCCTTGCACACGGGTGCGCGAGGACTTTATGCCCAGGTGCGTGAGGCTGGTGGCGCGAGACGCCTTAGGGGGTCACGAGACCATGGGTGCCTAAGTCCCTTGCACACGGGTGCGTGAGGCCTTCATGCCCAGGTGCGCGAGGCTGGTGGCGCGAGACACATGGCCTCGCTGTGCGAGGCTTGGGGGCGAGACGCCAGGTGCGAGGTGCGCCTCTTGCACAAGACGCATGGCCTCACTGTGTGAGGCTTGGGAACGAGACGCAAGGCGCGAGGTGTGCCTCTTGCGCGAGACGCATGGCCTCGCTGTGCGAGGCTTGGGGGTGACACGCCAGGCGCAAGGTGTGCATCTTGTGCGAGACGAATGGGCGTGTGACACCCTTGGCGCGCGGCGTGCCTCCGGATGCGAGACTATTACTCGCAAGGTTCAAGGTGGGCTCGTGGGTCATTGGCGCGAGACACCCGCAGCACCCCAGGTGCCTCTTCGTGAGATGCGGGTTATAGGCCCATGAGACGGGGGGTCTCGCGAGGTGCCTGGGTACTTGGTGCCATTTGCCTACAGATAGGTGTTTGTCCCGGGTGTCTTTGGCAGCGTTTACGCATGTGAGAGCATCTTGACCCACGAGCAAGTCAACCTCGCACGGGCACGTCGAACCTCACTATGTGAGGGCCTTGTGCACCTATCCTCTTGCAGTATTCGTTCTGGCCCCTTAGGTTAGCAGGGCCAAATCTTACGGCTCATAACGTGCTGTTTCTCATGAGACAATCTCCTGTATTCAAAAAGGCCTACTGGCTCGAGCCCAATAACATGACTAAGTGACCTTTATCCCTGTGTTCCAACCAGGGACTAGAGATTTTTTCTTTGGTGGATTTTTGGCATCCACACTTGGTGTGCTGAATACTTGAATAACGTGAATGTTTGGACTGTTGAGTACATGTTTATATTGTGTGAGTTATCTGGTTATTTGATTGATGATTATGCTCTGTTATTGTGTTTTCTTGCGAGATATACACCGACCACAAGAGTCTGAAGTATTTCTTAACACAGAAGAACCTGAACATGAGACAAAAACTTTGGCTAGAGTTGGTGAAAGACTACGATTGTGATATACTTTACCATGCGGGGAAAGCCAACGTGGTGGCGGATACATTGAGCTGGAGAGGCCCAGGTCAGTTATATAGTTCCACCTGGATCTCGAGGGAGTTAGCTGATGAGATGGTCAGAGCAGGGATAGAATTGGTGGTGGGCCGGTTGTCCAATATTACTCTGCAGTCGACCCTGCTAGAGCGGATTAAAGAAGGGCAATTGGTAGACGCTCAGTTATAGGAGGTTAGAGAGAATGTCTTAGCGGGAGTAGCTAAGAACTTTTCTATTTCTGAGGTTGGTTTGCTTCGGTATCAGGGACGGATATGTGTTCCAGCTAATGAGGGGATCAGACCAGAGATATTGGATGAGTCACATACGACGCCGTACTCACTTAATTCGGGTACCACGAAGATGTATCAAGATCTACAGACGTTATATTGGTGGCCCGGGATGAAGAAGGATGTGGTAGAGTACATAGCCAGATGTTTAACCTGTCAGCAGGTTAAAGCTGAGCATCAGCAACCAGTAGGGTTACGTCAGCCTTTGGGTATTCCTGAGTGGAAATGGGAGGATATTACGATGGATTTTTTGGAAGGTTTACCCAGAACTGTGGCCAATTATTTTGAGGTTTCCCCTTTCCAAATAACACCCCATGGATATAGAGTACTTTCAGCACTCTATATCTTATACAACCACAAAAAATGGCATGTTCCTACTCCGCATGAGATCAACTACCTATTCGATCTCAAATCCAACCCCAATCAGAACAAATATGGGGTTCTTCCATTTTTACCACTAGGAATTTCCTTGCACATTACTGAGTGACATAACCCTCAAGTCCAATGTAGGAAGGTACATCCAAGAGTACTTCCTTACAACCGACTTGGTTGTCGACAACATGGACTTCACATGAGGAGGTAAACTTTCAATCTCTGGTTGACATTTATCTAGTCATTTTTTTGTCTTTCCTTGTCCTCAGCGGTTTTATGCTACATATAGGTCCATGGTACTGACCAAACCCCACTCCAGAAATAGAGATAAGAGCCGCAGCTCTGGCCAGCATGATGAATATATAAAAAAGCATCAAGGAGCTGGTCATAGAGTGCAATTTAAGGCTGCTCAGCCTTTTAAAACCTCACCAGGAAGTGAGGGAATCCACTGTGGGGAGTGCCATTAGAGAGGGCACTGTAGGACAAGAAATCCCCGAGCAGCAGTAAGATGTGTCACAACCCCAAAGGCGATGACCAACGAGAGTGACCATTCGAGACCCATCCCCTAATACTCGAGCAGCTAATACCCCTACCGAACATGGTAGGAGAAAACAAAAAACTACCAGAATACATTGGCCCTATACTCGAATCTTCAGACAAGAACAATATAGATTTCTCACTTCTAAATAACTTTCCCATCCCTTGTCATTTATTTGATAGGGATGACAACTTTAAATTTACGACTTGTAGTTTTATCATGGACTTCTTCAAGGAAGATAGTGAGTGTAGCAGTAGCTCTTTAGATAATGTAGTGAGGAGTAATAATAGTTCGGGTATACTACGTAGAATTTCCTTTTAGTTTGTTCCTTTATTGTACCAAACTATTTTTTGACATAACTGCTCATTTTTTCTTGTTTTGTAGTCATGCCATCCGACAACGCCTTTGATATCTATGCTTTCGCAGACACTCCACCAAGTAGGAATAAGTCGACCAGAAAAAACCCCAAAGAAGGCAATGGGGATCCTTCAAGAAAAAGAGCTCGACCAAAGGACCCTCCAGCTCCCATTCCTTCTAAATCAACTACGCCTCCTCCTCTTCCTCGTAGTGCTCCTTCAACTGACCAGGCAGGAAGATCTTTGGTTATATATATTGAGCAATTCTTATAGCTCAACAAATGAAAAACTGCAGATATTGTCCAAGCACGTTGCATCTAGGAGGCCTTTGCCTGTCTTCCTGTGTTGAAACCCAGCTAGGTCCTTGCTCACGGGTTCAATGAACTCTTGAGTGTATGTTTATTCTATATTGTCTTTTAGTCGAACAACATTTCCTTTTATTAGCTCTAAAAGCTTCATTCTTCTACTGTTCGCAGGGTATCTTGACCATGAACAACGTCTGGCATCGTGCTGAAGAGGTTGATGCAAAACATGCTGAGGAGATCAAGGCATGGGAAACCAAGGAAAAGCCAGTTTCCGAGGAGATCAAGCCATGCAAGGCCAAGGTTAAGGCAGCTGAAGAAAGGTTGCCAATTTAACCGAGGAGCTGAAGAAGAGCCAAGAAGATTTGGCCAAGTCTATTGCTGCCAAGGAGAATTTTAAGGAAGCCTCCGAGACCAACTACAAGGAAGAAACCAAGATTTAAGAGGATCTGGAGGCGAGCATGGAGGCCACTGGTCTAGAAGAGCGAGTCAAACTGCTCGAGGAGAAGAATTCCCAAAACTTGGAGAGGTTCCAAGGAGCTACCTTCAACTTCTTCTACATGTTTTGAAAGAAAAACCCAGAGGCAAACTTCGATTATCTTCCCGAGCAGGTAAAACAAGCTGAACCAAGTGCACTGCTCTCCTAGAGGAGGAAAGAAATGCTCAACATGCCTCAGAGTCTCCTGAAATTTCCTTGGTGACAGGCATTCATGGCGCTAAAGAAGAAGCCGGACCTTTAATCGACCAACAGTCTCAGCAAGACCCTCCTTCAACTGCACAGTAACAATTTTATTTTTGTAATTAAAACATACGAACAACAGTTCGTGATGTTAAGATAATTTTTTGCCTAAGGCAACTTTAATTTCCTTTTAATATTTTTTAATTGCATCCGAGCAGCAATTGCTCGCGGTGTAAAGACATTCCATTGTGATATTATAATATATTCTCATTGCTGTTATAACTTCTGCTCGTATGACCAAACTTAGCATAACACTTTATTAAGATTTCACAAAATTAACTAATTTTTTTTAAAAATACTCTAAGTGTCGTAGTATGCTTTCCCTTATTTTGCTCGTGTGTTTACATATGTCTATGTTGATATGATTTTCTCGTTTAGTATTTTTTATGCCCCCAAGTGATTGAAGAGCTTAAGGTTCTCGGTCATTTGGCATGACCAATACCTGTTCAAATATTACTGCTCGCGTACTTATAAACAATCAATGATAATATAGCAAAACAACACACGTAATGAGCAAATACTTGTAATAAATAAAATAATTAGCAAGAATAATTGGTTACACAAAGTTCCTTTTATTTCTGGTAATGAAATGGAAAAAATTTGTGTCTTTATGAGTGGTCAAAAATTGATCTTACACTTATAAGCAATCGACCATCTAACTGGCCAGCCCTTGTTCACAACTTGTAAAAATTAAAATTAATACAAGCCAATTCTTTAAAAAGAATTGTTCATTGATAATACTTGCGCAGGTATTCTCCATTCCAATAGCGAGGAACAAGATCTCCATTTAAGCGAGCAAGTTTATATGTGTCTGGTTGAAGAATTTCTTCAATTTGATATGGACCTTCCCAGTTCGGTCTGAGTACTCCAACATTCTGGTCGCGAGTGTTGAGAAAAACTCTTCTAAGTACCAAATCTTCCACACAAACTTTCTTTCGCCTACTTTAGAGTTAAAATATCGAGCAACCTTTTGCTCGTAAGCTGCAACTCGAAGTTGAGCCAGTTCGTGCCTTTCGTTGACCAAGTCCAAAGACTCCATTAGTAAAGGGTTATTCGTGCTCTTGTCGTATGTCAGTCTTCTATGCAATGGTGGATCTAACTCAATGGGTAACATGGCTTCATACCCATAGGCCAAGTAAAATGGTGTATGTCCTGTTGTTGTTCGGTGAGATGTTCTATATGACCAGAGTACTTCTGACAATTATTCTGGCCACGCTCCCTTTGCTTCCTCAAGCCTTATCTTCAGTGTGTCTTTTTAGAGTTTTGTTAACGGCTTCAACCTGTCTGTTGGCTTATGGATGAGCAACTGAAGAAAAACTCTTTGCGATACCATGTCGTTCGCAGAAATAGGTAAAAAGGTTGCTATCAAATTGTGTGCCATTATCTGAGACAATTTTTTAAGCAACCCATGTCGGCATACAATGTTTTTGACGATGAAATCCAATACTTTCTTGGTCGTGATTGTTGCAAGTGGCTCAGCTTCGGCCAACTTAGTAAAGTATTTGTCAACAACTACTACATACTTGACATTCCTTTTTAATGTAGGTAAAGATCCGATTAGGTCAATTCCCCAAACCACGAATGGCCATGGGCTTTGCATCTATTTAAGCTCATTTGGAGCTGCTCGTGGTATCATGGAAAATCGTTGGCACTTATCACACTTCTTAATGAATTCCAAAGAGTCTTCGATCATGGTAGTCCAGAAATATCCTTGCCGGAGAATCTTCTTTGACAAACTTTGCCCCCTAGCGTGATCTCCACAAAAACCTTCATGTACTTTCTTGCATCAATTCCTTAGCCTTTTCCTTAGAAACACACCGTAATAAAGGCATTGAGTATCCTCGTCTATACAAGACTCCATCGATCAAAATAAATCTAGTCGGTTTTCTTTGAAGCATCCTTGCCTTATTCCTATCTGCTAGTAATAATCCTTGTTTGAGATATTGTATGATGGGAGTCATCCATGTGTCAGACACTTGTATAATTAGTAAGGATTCTTCCGCTTGAATGCTTGGTGCCAATAAACGTTCGACCGGTACTATGCTGAAAGCGTCAGTATCTTTTGCGCTTGCTAACTTGGCTAAGGCATCGGCATTTGAATTATGATCGCGAGGTACTTTCCAGAGAGTATACTTCTCAAACAATGCTAATAAATCCTTCGCCTTATTCAAATAAGCAAACATCTTGAACCACCAAGCCTGATATTCTCCAATAATCTGATTAACTACTAGCTAGGAGTCACTATATATTTCTAGTGACTTTATGTTCATATCTTTGGCTAATCTTAATCCTGTGAGCAGAGCCTCGTAAGTGACTTCATTGTTAGAGGCCGTAAAGTTGAACCTGATCGCACAGTGAAACCGATGTCCCTCAGGTGTGATTAAGATCAGCCTTGCCCCTGTGTTGTGCTCATTGAAGGATCCATCTACGAACAACTTCCAAGTAGGGTTTTGATTTTAAATATTGGTCTATATTACTAGTTCGCTAGCAGGTAGTCTAGTAAATTCTGCAACGAAATCCGCTAGGGCCTGTCCCTTAACAGCTGCTCGTGGTGCATAGGAAATTTCAAACTGCCCCAACTCAACCACCAATTTTAGTAGTCGACCAGCAACTTCTAGTTTTTGTAAGACTTGCCGTATTGGATAGTCTGTATGCACTATTATGGGGTGAGCCTGAAAGTAGGGTCATAATTGTCTAGATGTCAGTATCAAGCAATAAGCCAATTTCTCTATGGACGGATATTGTAGTATGCTCCCACTAGCCTTTTTCTTACGTAGTAAACTGCTTTTTGAATGTTGTCTTCCTCTCTGATTAAAACATGACTAGCAGCATACTCTATTATTGCTAAGAAGATGTATAAAATCTCTCCTTTGACTGGCTTGGACAAAATAGGCATTGCGACATGTGGGCTTTGAGTGCCTGAAAAGCCTGTTCGCACTCCTCTGTCCATTCAAATTTTTTGTTTCCTCTGAGTAAATTAAAAAATGGGACAAAATTGTCCGTGGACTTAGATATGAATCTACTTAGGGTTGTAATTCTTCCTGTCAGGCTTTGTATGTCTTTAACTTTGGCAGGTGATTGCATCTCGATCAGTGCTTGAATTTTTTTGGGATTAGCATTGATTCCTCGTTAGTTTACTATGAATCCCATAAATTTTCTTGATCCTACACCAAAGGAACACTTTAAAGGATTCAGCTTCATCTGATATTTGTTCAAGATGTTGAAGCATTCCTGTAGGTCCTTAATATGTTCACCGGCCTTTCTCGACTTGACCAGCATATCGTCGATGTAGATTTCCATGTTTTTGCCGATCAGTTCTTTAAACATATGATTGACTAGTCGCTGGTTAGTAGTAAAGTCTCGTATCTGTTCGAAAGCTAGTGTGATCTTCATCAGGTGGATGCATACTAATTTGATTATAACAGGAGTACGCGTCCATGAATGATACAACTTCATGTCCTGAGGTAGCATCGACCAGCTAGTCGATTCTTGGAAGTGGGAAATAATCCTTTGGGCAGGCTTTATTAAGGTATGTGAAATCCACGCACGTCCTCCACTTACCATTTTACTTGGGAACTAGTATAGGATTAGAGACCCAAGATGGATAAAGCGCTACCCTGATGAATCCATTTTCCTTCAGTTTCTCGACTTCTTCTTTTAGGGCTTTAGATCTATCATTGTCGAGCATCCTTCTTTTTTGTTGTATAGGTGGATGATTTTTGTCTATATTGAAGACATGGATGATCACCGATGGGTCTATCCCAACCATGTCGTTATGCAACCAAGCAAAGACCTCCTGGTGTCTCTTCAAAAGCTCCACCAATTTGTTTTTTGTTGTTGTCTCTAAGTTTTTACCGACTTTCAAAACCCTGGTCAGATCTTTCTCTTCTAGTTGGACCTCCTCGCGGTCCTCCATAGGCCCAATGTTCTCTTCAAAATCCCCAAAGCGAGGATCTAAGTCCCTATCCTCACTTTGGGCAACGCCCTATTTGGTGACTTGTTCACCTGATTGGTCCTGCGTTTCATTTACTACCAGCAACCTTTTTTTAGCTCCACTTCCTGATCCGCCCTTCTAGCTTTTGCAATTAAGGAATTCTAGCATTCTCTGGCTTCTCGCTGGTTTCCCAACACGCATCCAACTCTTGCATCGGTTGGAAACTTCATGGCTAGATGCTAGATCGAAGTTATATCTCGCAGATCAACGAGTATGGGTCTTCCGATCACAACATTATATGCAGATGGACAATCAACTACTATAAAAGTAGCGAGTAATGTCCTGTTTGTAGGTGCAGTTCCTACTGTGACCTTATCAATGCTAGCCCTTCTCCAGAAAAACCATAGATGGTTTGGTGTCATGGCTTTAAATCTTGCACTGACAATTTCATTCTTTCCAGTGAAGACTTATACAAAATATTGACTGAACTTCCTGTATCTACCAACACTCATTTTACCATCATGTTTATGATATGAACATCCACGACCAGAGGATATGAGTGGGGAAATTGGACATGATGTGCGTCCAGCTCGGAGAAAGTTATTAATTCTTCTTTTGCATGAGATTTGTTGGGAGTTCGCTCCTCGACATTCAGCATTTCGATGTCTTGATCATGACGTAGGGTTCTGCCATATCTCTCCCTTGCCTTACCACTGTCACCTGCTATATGTGGTCCTCCGCAGATGGTCAATAATGTACCAGTGACCAGAGCTGGATATAGAGGAGGCGAGCACTGGCATGCATGTGCCTGCTTGTTGCCTCTGTGAGCCTCTTGCTGAGAACCTACACCTACTCATACATGTCTCCTCATATGTCCTTGTCGAATAAGGAACTCAATCCTATCCTTGAGCTGGTTACACTCGTTGGTATAATGGCCATAGTCATTGTAAAAATGAAAAAACTTGGTCGTATCCCTTTTGGATATGTCTTTTCTGATAGGGGCTGGTCGCCTAAAGGGAACAGTGGTATGATTAGCCTGATATACTTCAGCTTGGATGTCAACCAAGGCAGTGTAATTGGTGAACCTTGATTCATATCTATTTTGTTTGGGGCACTTGCTATCAGATGTCGCCAGTTCGTTGTGTGCCATTTCCCCCCATTCTTACAATTACCTTTGTCATTATCGTTGGGCTTTCCAGACCCATTGGCGCCTTTGGTCGGGTCTTCTTTCTTACCCTGGTCGTCCTTTAGAGACTTTCCTTCATTAGCAATGGCCTCCTTGAGTTTGATATAATTGTCTGATCGATCCAGAAATTCTTGAGTGCTCTTGACTCCATTCTTTCGCAGACTGCTCCAAAGAGGAGAATGGTTTCGTACTCCAGCTGTGAGTGCCATCATCTTTCCCTTGTCTCCAACATTTTTGGCCTGAGTAGTCGCTCGCATGAACCGCTGAATATACTCCTTGAGAGTTTCTCCTTTCTTTGGTCGAATGTCAACTAGCTGATTAGCCTATGTTGGATGTATTCGACTAGCATAGAACTATACGTAAAACTCCTTCACGAACATCTCCTAGGAAGCAATAGTTGCTAGAGGGAACTTGAAATACCATTCTTGAGAAGATTCAGACAGAGTGGCAGGAAAAATCCTGCACCGAGCATCTTCTGACACCTTTTAGATATCCATTTGTATCTCAAACTTGTTCACGTGAGATACTGGATCTTCCCCTCCTGTGAAGTTGGGTAGAATTGGCATTTTCAATTTGCTTGGAGCTTCTGCCACAAAAATTTTATTAACGAATGGGGTGCCCTTCCTTCGATCAAACTCTATGTGGGACATTTTATTTTCAACTAGTTGCTGCACGACCTAATTTAAGGCATCTATTTGGGCCTGTACAACATCTGGTATTGCTGGAGAAACTTAAGCTGGGGGGAAGTACTCGTCGTGTCTTTCTCTTCGGTTAGTGAGCACATCCCTTAGATCTTCATCCCTACACCTCTGCTCGCTTGCACCTATTCGGTTAAAGACATTGGGCTATTTAGGCTGCCCCCCTACATTTTGGCTTGTCGGTCGGTTCTCCATTGGCGGAGGATTTTGCTGTCTGCCTCTCTCCTTCTGCTGCCGACCATTGTTCCTCCTACCAGAGTCTTCCTCATTATAATCATGGCCATCTCTGAATTATGACCTATGAGTGTGCGACCTGTTGTGCGCATTGTTCCCCTTTCTTCCTACTGGTCTTGATAAACAGGGGGAGGCTTGCGCTGGTTGTTAGGTCCTCTGACATTACTAAGCCGTGGGGATCCTGGACCACAGAGCCTGAGTCCACTTGTCTTAGGCTTCCTAAGGGATGTTGTCCCCTACCAAGAGGGTTCTGTTCCCCTGCTATCTGGCATCTAAGGCTTCTAGGATGCTGCTTGGCCCTATTCTGCCTGTGCTGCTAAACGTTATCTCGACCAGATCGAGAGGGTGGTTGCTGCTCGTTGTTTCTGTCAGGATTTTGGGCTGGTCTTTCCTGTTGAGCATCGGGAGGTTGTTTTGGTCCTTGAGGACTCCTTGGTTGTGGTGGATAGTGATGATACTGGGGATGCTCTGACTGCGGATTTCGTTGAGGGTGAGAGCTGGGTGGTTGATCTGGTTGGGAGGTAGGTGCAGGTTGTCCTCGAGCCAACTGCATGGCTGCTTCTAAAGCTCTATGGCATCTCCATGTCGACGATCCATGTCAGCTTGCCGCTCATTCATCTCTCGATGTTGCCGGACAATCACCCTTTGCTGCAACACCATCATTTCAACCACATTCTCTTGATTAGCTCTTAGAGTAACTAATTCCTCTTGTACTACAATCAAATTTGTTTGCAAGGTTTCAACATCAATCTCATTCTCTTCCAGTTCTAGTTCCACCTGTGGCTCTTCCTCCGCAACATCTTGTGGAGGAGGTTGATTTGGCATGCTTCCAGATGTCTGCCCTGCTTGACCTGCTTTCCTGAAGGTTTTCGCCATTTTTGATCTTGAAGGTCTTGAGTTCAGCTCTCAACGAGAGCACCAAAATGTTGACTGATGATTTAGCCAACGACACGGAGTCACCAAACCATAAAGATTTATAAGTTGAATGCAAGAACTAAACAACACAATGATTTATAGTGGTTCGGCCCCAGATATTGGTAATGACCTACGTCCACTTAGTGTTTTTATTGGTGTGCTTTGAAACCTGCGATCAACAAACTAGGGTTCACTGATAACTCTACAAAATAGAGTTATTTTACCACTATTTTATATGCTAAGTGTTGCTTAATTCTTGAGTTTTTAAATAATTTATTAAGTTTTTAAGTAATTTTGAATTTATTTGTCTTATCATGTTTTTATATACTTTTGTGTGTTTTTATAATTATATTATTGTAAAATGTTGTAGTTTAATTATTTAAAATTAATATTGTTAAGTTAGGAGTAAAAAGATGTAATGTTGAGCTTAAATGTTAGGTGAATTAAATTTTAATTAATATTTTCATGAAACTTTTATTGTATAATTTATTATTGAAAATATTTGATTTTAATTTAATTTATGTTTGTTTTATAGGGAAGTGGTTGCATTTTATTTGCTCTTGAGGAGAAAGAAAAATATAGAAGAAAAGTGGCAAATGTCAAAGAAGTTGGCATTTTTGATAAGCCCAAATGAACCTCTGCCACCTTCGGCCCAGTCCAGGCCCGCCAGGCCCACTGCCACCTCCATCAGCTTCTCTCCCTCACACATCACCAGGCCCAGCGTGAAGCCCATCTGGCTCTCCCAGCCTTGCGTCTGGCCTAGCCCCAAGGCTCAGCAGGTTTCTCCAACCAAGCAGTCATTTCCCTTCCAGCAACTTATCCTCCAGCCGCCACCTGTCCAAGCAACTTTCGGCCTTGCACCACTCCAAGTCACCACAGCCCCAACACCTCACGCCTGCACCAAACTGCCAGCAACAAGGCACTTAAGCATTCGGCCAGACCAAAACGCCCAGCTCCCCAGCCGTACGGACCAGCTTTTGGGCCGCCTGCCACCAGCCAGGCCCAGCTTGTCCTCAGCCCACAAGGCCACGCCTGCCACCAGCAGCCTAGTGCTGCATTTTTGCCACTTTTTGAGCCTAAATTTGCCTAAGTGTACCATTTGTCCCCTATGCTCAAAATGCCACTTTTTACCCATTTTCTATACACTTTTTACCCCAAAATCATCATCACTCCTACAATTTACCCCTATTTACCATATTATTATTAATTTAATCAATTTACTTAATGTAAATTGATTATTTTAATAATCTCATTTTGGCTATAAATAAGGGTTTTGAAGACCATTTTTGGGGTGCTTAATGTTTTGGTTACCATCTTTTTCTCTCATTTTCTCTCTACCATTCTCTCTTCCATTTGGGTTTTTCAAGAGCATTTTGCAAGTATGTATGTCATTTATTTTGTAATTTCTATTCTAGTTATGTGCTTCTAATCTTTTTCATAAGATTATTAAGATCATGATGAAGCAACTTGTAACTAGGTAATATTTATGTTGTATGTTGATTTCCCTTGTAATGCAACAAAGTCTATGGATTTTTCTTCTTCATATATTTCTTTCATCTTAAATATCTTGTATTTTAGATTGTTAGAACATATTTACACTTTGTTCTTCATTAGTGCATAAACATAATATTCTTTGCGTAAGGTGTGTCATTAAATTGTACACATCCATGCTTAGAACAAAAATATTATGTTTTGCCTTATAAATAATGTTCATTGATTTATTTGTTATTTCATTAGATTGATTTACACTAAATGCTTTGAAATTATAATTTTGAAAAGTGAAGAAAAATCCTATATTTTTATAAGAAATTTGTGCTTAAAATTATAAATCTTTTTGGAAAATGATAGTTTAAATTATTTTAACTATCACTAAAACTTGGGAATCAATATACTAATAAATATTATTAAACTTACATTTTGTGGATTCTAGTATCTTAATAATCTTTTCATTTAACACTTATTTTCAACTCATTATTGCGTTATTTTTATTCTCTTAAATAGCTTTATTTTTCAATCTTTTATTTTATGTTCATAATATTAAAACTCATCAATCTTTGGAGCTAGGTTAGAATTTATTATTTTTGATTTAAAATAGTTTCATTTTCGATTTTAGACAACTCCCTTGGGTTCGACATCCTTGCTTACACGATCACTATTCTATATGGACGATTCGTGCGCTTGCGACATATAAATTTTTAAACATACCCGTTTTGGGTCCATCAAGTTTTTGGCGCCGTTGCCGGGGAGTTGCAAGAGAAAAGAAACGAAAATTATCTCAAGGTTAGTAAATTCTTCTACTAGTTATTTTAATTTTTTCACTTAAAAAAAAAAACTAAAAAAATATATATATCTATAAAAAAAAACTAAAAAAAAAAAGATAAAAAGAAATTTGGGACGGTTCAACCACCCATAAAAAAAAATATATACTTATATTTCTATATTTATTGTTTTTTTTTTAGTTGACGGCACTTGTGCCTCCTATCTATCCTTTTAATTTTTATAGTCGATGGCACTTGTGCCTCCTAATTTTGTTATAATTTTGTTGTAATTTTATTTCTTTTATATCTTTGTTAGTTGACGGCACTTGTGCCTCCTAACATTTTTTGTAATTTTCTTTATTTATATTGTTGTAATTTTTATTTTATTTAATTTCCGCAAATTACTAGTTGATGGCAATTTTGCCTCCTAGCTAGTTGATGGCAATTTTTCCTCCTAGTCTTCTATCTTATGTTTTAGTTGATGGCACTTGTACCTCCTAATTTTTACCTTAATTTTGTTATGGTTGATGGCATGCTATGCCTCCCTACTCTTGCCTAAATTTTAGTCTTATTTAATTTTGCCTTATTTTTCTTTACCTTTTATCATATTATTCTATAATTGTGAAAAATACTTGGAAAAAAAAAAAAAACCTAAATCTTGTCCTTTCACCATAAGCAATTTTTGCTTAAAGGAAATTTGACCAAAATTCCCATCCGCCTCTACTAATTAACCTCGGGGAGTTGTTAGTAGTGCGCGAGTAAGTGTAATCAAATAGGCCTGGGGACAAGTAAACCATAGGAATTATATTGTTGTGAAATCTCTAAAAATTCTAAGTATGCTCTGTGGTTGCGGTTTTAACTGATCTTCCACATCAGAAAATTGTTTGTTTGAGATTATCCTTGTTGCCTTGTTTGTGAAAATTGTATGCATCATTGGGAACGTAACTCTAAAAAACGATTAGTAAAAAGACGTTTATCTTTGTTTGAAATTGAAAGTGTTAGTAAAAATTTGAGCATCATGGAACCTATTGCTAATCCTGTTGATGAAAATGTTGTGCCTGAAAAAACTTTGCTTGAATATTTTGCACCTATTTCATCTAATGCCCCTTCATGCATTGTTTTACCTACTACTTCTGCTACTCATTTTGAGCTTAAACCAGCAATCATTCAATTATTGCCATCTTTTTATGGGTTAGATAGAGAGGATCCTTACATGCATGTCAAAGATTTCTTAGAAATTTGCTCAACATTTAAATTTCAAAATTTTTCTGATGAGTCGGTCAAACTAAGATTGTTCCCTTTTTCATTAAAAGACAAATCAAAAGCTTGGTTAAATTCCCTTCCCACGGGGTCTATAACTACATGGGATCAACTTTATAATAAATTCTTACTGAAATTTTTTCCTATGTCTAAAACTGATAGTCTAAGGAGAGAAATCTCCGAGTTTTTTCAAAAAGATAATGAAGAGTTTTATGAATGTTGGGAAAGATTTAAAGATTTATTATTAAAATGTCCTCATCATGGTTTTGAAAAATGGAGACTTGTAAAATATTTTTATGATGGTTTGACTCCCTCTAATCGTCAAATGATTCAATCTATGCATACTGGAAAAATTTTAAAATTTCAAGGACAAGAGGCGTGGGACGCCCTTGAAGATTTATCTGTCAATTCACAACAATGGAATTATTTTGATCCTAGGTCTAGGTCAACTAATTCACCAAAAAGAGGAGGAAGGTATGAAGTAAAATAAGAAGTAGATTTAAGAACATCTTTAGATAAATTAGCGAGAAAAGTAGAAGCTTTAGCCATAAGCCAAACTATAAACTCTCCAATACAACCAAGAAAAGATGTTTGTTCTATATGTTCTAGTCCGTGCCATAATGCCCAATCATGTCCTTCCTACCAAGAAGCCTTTTCTGAGGAGGCCAATGCACTTCATGCTTATGGGAAACCAAATGATAGCCCATTTTCATCCACCTACAATCCAAATTGGAGAAACCATCCGAACTTTTCATGGAGACAAAACCAACCCCAAATGAATCAAGAGCACCAATACAACACACAAAACCAAGCTCATGCCCCACAAAATCAACCATATCTGCAACAAAGAAAACCTTCCTTAGAAGATACTTTACAACAATTTATGCAATCCACCCAACAAATCCTACAAAATCAATCTCAATCTATTACCAAACTCGAGACACAAGTAGGACAACTCGCCACTGCTTTAGCTGATAGAGAAAAAGGAACATTCCCTAGTCAACCTATCCCTAATCCAAAAGGTCAATATAAGATAGGAAAGTCTAGTCATAATGGAGAAGTCAAATCAATTTCAACTCTTAGGTCTGGAAAGAAAATTGTCAAACCCGATTACATACCCGAGGTTGAAAACGAAAAAGAAAAAGAAAAAGAAAAGAGTCAGCCTTCTAGTTCTAATCTCAATGACTCATCAAACAAAGAAATTCCAATCCATCCTTTCATTCCAAAAGCCCCATTCCCACAAAGATTGCTTCCAATTAAAAAAGGCAGCCAATATAATGACATCTTAGAAGTTTTTAAACAAGTTAGTATCAACATCCATTTCTTAGATGCCATTAAACAAATTCCTGCCTACTCCAAATTTTTAAAGGATCTTTGTACTGTTAAAAGAAACACTAATGTTCCTAAAAAGGCGTTTTTAACTGAACAAGCTAGTTCCATTATTCAATATAAGAGTCTTGTTAAATATAAAGATCCTGGGTGTCCCACAATTTCATGCATTATTGGTGATCATTTTATTAACAAAGCTTTACTTGATTTGGGTGCTAGTGTGAATTTATTGCCTTATTCTGTTTATAAGCGACTTGGTCTTGGTGAGCTAAAACCTACCTCTATAACTCTTCAATTAGCCGATCGTTCTGTGAAAATTCCTAGAGGCATTATAGAGGATGTTTTGATAAAAGTTGATAAATTTTATTTTCCTGTTGACTTCATTGTTCTTGATACTCAACCTGTGGAAAATATGCATGCTCAAATTCCTATCATTTTAGGTAGACCATTCTTAGCTACATCTAATGCAATCATAAATTGTCGTAATGGTGTTTTGAAATTATCTTTTGGAAATATGACTGTTGAATTGAATGTATTTAATGTTGTTAAATCTGTTGTGTGTGAGGAAGTGCATGAAGTTAACATGATAGATAGTATTTGTGAAGATGATGGAAATGACTTACTTGATTTTTGTGAAAAATACTTTGGTATGAACTTGCATATTGATGACTTTAATGATGATGTGAATGCTTTGCTAGAGTCTATACCCTTAAATGAAACCAAAGTTGAACCTTTTTCACCCTTAGGTCATGTTCAATCAATTTCTGAGTCTCCAAAGTTAGACCTTAAACCTTTACCAGAAAAATTAAAATATGTTTTTTTAGGAGAATCTGAAACTTTACCTGTTATCATAGCATCCGCTTTAGATAAAGAACAAGAAGATAAGTTGTTAGATGTCCTTAGAAAACATAAAGAAGCCATAGGTTGGACCATTGGAGACATTAAAGGAATTAGCCCATCCATATGTATGCATAGAATCCATCTAGAAGAGAATGCTAAAACCTCTCGGGAATGTCAAAGAAGGCTAAATCCAAATATGAAAGAAGTAGTTAGAGAAGAGGTCATAAAATTGTTAGATGTAGGTATCATTTACCCTATTTCTGATAGTCAATGGGTTAGTCCAGTTCAAGTTGTGCCTAAGAAGTCTGGGATCACGGTTGTTGAAAATGAGAAAAATGAATTAATCCCTACTAGAGTACAAACGAGGTGGAGAGTGTGCATAGATTATAGAAAGTTGAATAATGTTACTAGAAAAGATCATTTTCCATTACCTTTCATTGATCAAATGCTTGAACGATTAGCTGGCCATGCATATTATTGTTTTCTTGATGGGTATTCGGGGTATAACCAAATCCCCATCGCCCCAGAAGATCAAGAAAAGACTACTTTTACATGCCCTTTTGGAACTTTTGCATATCGTCGCATGCCCTTTGGATTATGCAATGCACCTGCGACCTTTCAAAGGTGTATGATTTCAATTTTTTCTGACATGGTTGAAAGATTTCTTGAAGTATTTATGGATGATTTTTCTGTGTTTGGTTCCTCTTTTGATGAATGTTTGCACCATCTTTCACTTGTTTTAATTCGCTGCAAAGAGAAAAACCTTGTGCTTAACTGGGAAAAATGTCATTTTATGGTTTAAAAAAGGAATTGTTTTAGGTCATGTAATCTCATCTGATGGAATAGAAGTTGATAAAGCTAAAGTTGACCTTATTTCAAAACTTCCCCCACCTAAAACTGTGAAAGAACTTAGATAATTCTTAGGCCATGCCGGTTTTTATAGAAGATTTATAAAAGACTTTAGCAAAATTTCTCGGCCTTTATGCCATTTACTTGGAAAAGAAAATGCTTTTGTCTTTGATAATAATTGCCATGTTGCCTTTGAAAAATTAAAAAATTTGTTGACTACTGCACCCATTATTCGACCTCTTGATTGGAAAATACCTTTTAAAATAATGTGTGATGCTTCTGATTATGCTATAGGTGCAGTCTTAGGACAAAGACTTGAAAAAATACCTCATGTAATTTACTATGCTAGCAAAACTTTAAATGATGCTCAATTAAATTACTCCACAACCGAAAAAGAATTGCTTGCTGTTGTTTTTGCATTGGAGAAATTTAGATCTTATTTGTTAGGATCTAAAATTATTGTTTATTCTGATCATGCTGCATTAAAATATCTCTTGTCGAAAAAAGATGCTAAGTCTCGTTTGATCCGTTGGATCTTGCTTTTACAAGAATTCGACTTAGAAATACGTGATAAAAAAGGATCTGAAAATGTTGTTGCTGATCATTTATCTAGACTAGTTGTTGAAACTATACATGATTCCACTCCTATCACTGAAACTTTTCCTGATGAACAATTAATGCATATTTCTTCATTACCTTGGTATGCTGATATTGTTAATTATTTGGTCACTAAAGAAATACCATCTCATTGGTCTAAGCATGATAAATCTAAATTTTATTCTGAGGTGAAAAACTTTATTTGGGATGATCCTTACTTGTTTAAATACTGCCCTGATCAAATAATTAGAAGATGCATTCCAAACTGTGATCAATCTAAAATCATATCTTTTTGTCATGATCATGCATGTGGAGGACATTTTAGTGGTAAGAAAACAGCTGCTACAGTTTTACAATGTGGTTTTTATTGGCCTACTATCTTTCATGATACATATGTTTATTGTAAAGCTTGTGAACGTTGCCAAAAGTTAGGAAGTTTAACTAAAAGAAACATGATGCCTTTAAATCCTATTCTTATTATTGACATATTTGATGTTTGGGGCATTGATTTTATGGGACCATTTCCTAACTCTTTTGGTAATCTTTATATACTTGTTGGAGTTGATTATGTGTCTAAATGGGTTGAAGCTATTGCATGCCACACTAATGACCACAAAGTTGTGCTTCGGTTTTTAAAAGAAAATATATTTTCCCATTTTGGTTCACCACGTGCTATAATTAGTGATAACGGTACACACTTTTGTAATAGGCCATTTGAACATTTGATGAAACAATATGGCATTACGCATAAAGTCTCAACACCATATCACCCACAAACTAGTGGTCAAGTTGAAGTGTCTAATAGGGAAGTTAAGCACATTTTAGAAAAAACTGTGAATCCAACTAGGAAAGATTGGTCCTTAAGACTCACTGATGCATTATGGGCGTATCGTACCGCGTACAAAACGCCCATTGGCATGTCACCCTACAGACTTGTGTATGGAAAGGCATGCCATTTACCTGTTCAGTTAGAACATAGAGCCTTTTGGGCAATTAAGCAGTTAAACTTTTCTTTAGACAAGGCAGGTGAGAAACGAAAGCTTCAACTCAATGAACTAGACGAAATTAGGAATGATGCATATGACTATTCAAAAAAGTATAAGGATCGCATGAAATTTTACCATGATAAAAATATTTTGAGAAAAGATTTTTATCCAGGTCAGAAAGTCCTTTTATACAACTCTCGTTTGCATTTATTCCCGGGAAAGTTACGCTCTAGGTGGTCCGGTCCTTACATTGTTCGTATTGTTTTTCCACATGGAGCTATTGAAATTGAAAATCCTAAAAATGGTGATATATTTAAAGTTAATGGACAAAAATTAAAACCATTTTTAGAATTAAAAACTGATAAAGTGGATGAGATACTCCTTGAGGACCCTGTTTACCATGCTCTTTGATTCCTGTGTGATCTTGATAACTTGTGTTTTATTTGTATTGTTGTTTTATGTGCGATTTAATTTTTGTTAGTTGTATCCTGTTCTATCTTGTTCTATCTTCGCAGTGCACAATATCGAGGTACGACCATTCTAAACTTTACACTATTGTCAATTTTAATTTATATTTATATTTTGACACATTGAGGACAATGCTTAAATTAAGTTTGGGGGTATCGAGTTTTATTGTGTTTGTTTTGTGTTTTATTTATGTTTGCTTTGCGTTGTTTTTAATGTTTTGTGTTTTATTTTATGTATGCTTGTTTGAAAAGAAAAAAAAAATGTTTGTTTGAATTTTTTATTTATTTATTTATATGTTGTTGTTTTGTTTTTTTTTTTTTATTTATTTGTTCATTTTCATAAAAATTCAAAAAAAATAAAAAAATTATTTAAAAAAAATAAAAAAATTTGGTGATATTTTTCATTTTCAATGATAAAAATTCTGATTGAGTTTGAAATTAATTCTCTTAAAAATATGAATAATTTTTAAGCTTTGTTTTTAATTATACGGTCAATTTTGCTTGTAACAAAAATTACATTTTTCATAAAAACTCTTATTTCCTACAAGTTGCCGGACAATCTCCCTTTGCTGCAACACCATCATTTCAACCACATTCTCTTGATTAGCTCTTAGAGTAACTAATTCCTCTTGTACTACAATCAAATTTGTTTGCAAGGTTTCAACATCAATCTCATTCTCTTCCAGTTCTAGTTCCACCTGTGGCTCTTCCTCCGCAACATCTTGTGGAGGAGGTTGATTTGGCATGCTTCCAGATGTCTGCCCTGCTTGACCTGCTTTCCTGAAGGTTTTCGCCATTTTTGATCTTGAAGGTCTTGAGTTCAGCTCTCAACGAGAGCACCAAAATGTTGACTGATGATTTAGCCAACGACACGGAGTCACCAAACCATAAAGATTTATAAGTTGAATGCAAGAACTAAACAACACAATGATTTATAGTGGTTCGGCCCCAGATATTGGTAATGACCTACGTCCACTTAGTGTTTTTATTGGTGTGCTTTGAAACCTGCGATCAACAAACTAGGGTTCACTGATAACTCTACAAAATAGAGTTATTTTACCACTATTTTATATGCTAAGTGTTGCTTAATTCTTGAGTTTTTAAATAATTTATTAAGTTTTTAAGTAATTTTGAATTTATTTGTCTTATCATGTTTTTATATACTTTTGTGTGTTTTTATAATTATATTATTGTAAAATGTTGTAGTTTAATTATTTAAAATTAATATTGTTAAGTTAGGAGTAAAAAGATGTAATGTTGAGCTTAAATGTTAGGTGAATTAAATTTTAATTAATATTTTCATGAAACTTTTATTGTATAATTTATTATTGAAAATATTTGATTTTAATTTAATTTATGTTTGTTTTATAGGGAAGTGGTTGCATTTTATTTGCTCTTGAGGAGAAAGAAAAATATAGAAGAAAAGTGGCAAATGTCAAAGAAGTTGGCATTTTTGATAAGCCCAAATGAACCTCTGCCACCTTCGGCCCAGTCCAGGCCCGCCAGGCCCACTGCCACCTCCATCAGCTTCTCTCCCTCACACATCACCAGGCCCAGCGTGAAGCCCATCTGGCTCTCCCAGCCTTGCGTCTGGCCTAGCCCCAAGGCTCAGCAGGTTTCTCCAACCAAGCAGTCATTTCCCTTCCAGCAACTTATCCTCCAGCCGCCACCTGTCCAAGCAACTTTCGGCCTTGCACCACTCCAAGTCACCACAGCCCCAACACCTCACGCCTGCACCAAACTGCCAGCAACAAGGCACTTAAGCATTCGGCCAGACCAAAACGCCCAGCTCCCCAGCCGTACGGACCAGCTTTTGGGCCGCCTGCCACCAGCCAGGCCCAGCTTGTCCTCAGCCCACAAGGCCACGCCTGCCACCAGCAGCCTAGTGCTGCATTTTTGCCACTTTTTGAGCCTAAATTTGCCTAAGTGTACCATTTGTCCCCTATGCTCAAAATGCCACTTTTTACCCATTTTCTATACACTTTTTACCCCAAAATCATCATCACTCCTACAATTTACCCCTATTTACCATATTATTATTAATTTAATCAATTTACTTAATGTAAATTGATTATTTTAATAATCTCATTTTGGCTATAAATAAGGGTTTTGAAGACCATTTTTGGGGTGCTTAATGTTTTGGTTACCATCTTTTTCTCTCATTTTCTCTCTACCATTCTCTCTTCCATTTGGGTTTTTCAAGAGCATTTTGCAAGTATGTATGTCATTTATTTTGTAATTTCTATTCTAGTTATGTGCTTCTAATCTTTTTCATAAGATTATTAAGATCATGATGAAGCAACTTGTAACTAGGTAATATTTATGTTGTATGTTGATTTCCCTTGTAATGCAACAAAGTCTATGGATTTTTCTTCTTCATATATTTCTTTCATCTTAAATATCTTGTATTTTAGATTGTTAGAACATATTTACACTTTGTTCTTCATTAGTGCATAAACATAATATTCTTTGCGTAAGGTGTGTCATTAAATTGTACACATCCATGCTTAGAACAAAAATATTATGTTTTGCCTTATAAATAATGTTCATTGATTTATTTGTTATTTCATTAGATTGATTTACACTAAATGCTTTGAAATTATAATTTTGAAAAGTGAAGAAAAATCCTATATTTTTATAAGAAATTTGTGCTTAAAATTATAAATCTTTTTGGAAAATGATAGTTTAAATTATTTTAACTATCACTAAAACTTGGGAATCAATATACTAATAAATATTATTAAACTTACATTTTGTGGATTCTAGTATCTTAATAATCTTTTCATTTAACACTTATTTTCAACTCATTATTGCGTTATTTTTATTCTCTTAAATAGCTTTATTTTTCAATCTTTTATTTTATGTTCATAATATTAAAACTCATCAATCTTTGGAGCTAGGTTAGAATTTATTATTTTTGATTTAAAATAGTTTCATTTTCGATTTTAGACAACTCCCTTGGGTTCGACATCCTTGCTTACACGATCACTATTCTATATGGACGATTCGTGCGCTTGCGATATATAAATTTTTAAACATACCCGTTTTGGGTCCATCAAGTTTTTGGCGCCGTTGCCGGGGAGTTGCAAGAGAAAAGAAACGAAAATTATCTCAAGGTTAGTAAATTCTTCTACTAGTTATTTTAATTTTTTCACTTAAAAAAAAAAACTAAAAAAATATATATCTATAAAAAAAAACTAAAAAAAAAAAGATAAAAAGAAATTTGGGACGGTTCAACCACCCATAAAAAAAAATATATACTTATATTTCTATATTTATTGTTTTTTTTTTTAGTTGACGGCACTTGTGCCTCCTATCTATCCTTTTAATTTTTATAGTCGATGGCACTTGTGCCTCCTAATTTTGTTATAATTTTGTTGTAATTTTATTTCTTTTATATCTTTGTTAGTTGACGGCACTTGTGCCTCCTAACATTTTTTGTAATTTTCTTTATTTATATTGTTGTAATTTTTATTTTATTTAATTTCCGCAAATTACTAGTTGATGGCAATTTTGCCTCCTAGCTAGTTGATGGCAATTTTTCCTCCTAGTCTTCTATCTTATGTTTTAGTTGATGGCACTTGTACCTCCTAATTTTTACCTTAATTTTGTTATGGTTGATGGCATGCTATGCCTCCCTACTCTTGCCTAAATTTTAGTCTTATTTAATTTTGCCTTATTTTTCTTTACCTTTTATCATATTATTCTATAATTGTGAAAAATACTTGGAAAAAAAAAAAAAACCTAAATCTTGTCCTTTCACCATAAGCAATTTTTGCTTAAAGGAAATTTGACCAAAATTCCCATCCGCCTCTACTAATTAACCTCGGGGAGTTGTTAGTAGTGCG
Source organism: Humulus lupulus (assembly GCF_963169125.1). NCBI lineage: Eukaryota > Viridiplantae > Streptophyta > Magnoliopsida > Rosales > Cannabaceae > Humulus > Humulus lupulus. The sequence continues at coordinate 161,038,052 of NC_084799.1, forward strand.
CGAGTAAGTGTAATCAAATAGGCCTGGGGACAAGTAAACCATAGGAATTATATTGTTGTGAAATCTCTAAAAATTCTAAGTATGCTCTGTGGTTGCGGTTTTAACTGATCTTCCACATCAGAAAATTGTTTGTTTGAGATTATCCTTGTTGCCTTGTTTGTGAAAATTGTATGCATCATTGGGAACGTAACTCTAAAAAACGATTAGTAAAAAGACGTTTATCTTTGTTTGAAATTGAAAGTGTTAGTAAAAATTTGAGCATCATGGAACCTATTGCTAATCCTGTTGATGAAAATGTTGTGCCTGAAAAAACTTTGCTTGAATATTTTGCACCTATTTCATCTAATGCCCCTTCATGCATTGTTTTACCTACTACTTCTGCTACTCATTTTGAGCTTAAACCAGCAATCATTCAATTATTGCCATCTTTTTATGGGTTAGATAGAGAGGATCCTTACATGCATGTCAAAGATTTCTTAGAAATTTGCTCAACATTTAAATTTCAAAATTTTTCTGATGAGTCGGTCAAACTAAGATTGTTCCCTTTTTCATTAAAAGACAAATCAAAAGCTTGGTTAAATTCCCTTCCCACGGGGTCTATAACTACATGGGATCAACTTTATAATAAATTCTTACTGAAATTTTTTCCTATGTCTAAAACTGATAGTCTAAGGAGAGAAATCTCCGAGTTTTTTCAAAAAGATAATGAAGAGTTTTATGAATGTTGGGAAAGATTTAAAGATTTATTATTAAAATGTCCTCATCATGGTTTTGAAAAATGGAGACTTGTAAAATATTTTTATGATGGTTTGACTCCCTCTAATCGTCAAATGATTCAATCTATGCATACTGGAAAAATTTTAAAATTTCAAGGACAAGAGGCGTGGGACGCCCTTGAAGATTTATCTGTCAATTCACAACAATGGAATTATTTTGATCCTAGGTCTAGGTCAACTAATTCACCAAAAAGAGGAGGAAGGTATGAAGTAAAATAAGAAGTAGATTTAAGAACATCTTTAGATAAATTAGCGAGAAAAGTAGAAGCTTTAGCCATAAGCCAAACTATAAACTCTCCAATACAACCAAGAAAAGATGTTTGTTCTATATGTTCTAGTCCGTGCCATAATGCCCAATCATGTCCTTCCTACCAAGAAGCCTTTTCTGAGGAGGCCAATGCACTTCATGCTTATGGGAAACCAAATGATAGCCCATTTTCATCCACCTACAATCCAAATTGGAGAAACCATCCGAACTTTTCATGGAGACAAAACCAACCCCAAATGAATCAAGAGCACCAATACAACACACAAAACCAAGCTCATGCCCCACAAAATCAACCATATCTGCAACAAAGAAAACCTTCCTTAGAAGATACTTTACAACAATTTATGCAATCCACCCAACAAATCCTACAAAATCAATCTCAATCTATTACCAAACTCGAGACACAAGTAGGACAACTCGCCACTGCTTTAGCTGATAGAGAAAAAGGAACATTCCCTAGTCAACCTATCCCTAATCCAAAAGGTCAATATAAGATAGGAAAGTCTAGTCATAATGGAGAAGTCAAATCAATTTCAACTCTTAGGTCTGGAAAGAAAATTGTCAAACCCGATTACATACCCGAGGTTGAAAACGAAAAAGAAAAAGAAAAAGAAAAGAGTCAGCCTTCTAGTTCTAATCTCAATGACTCATCAAACAAAGAAATTCCAATCCATCCTTTCATTCCAAAAGCCCCATTCCCACAAAGATTGCTTCCAATTAAAAAAGGCAGCCAATATAATGACATCTTAGAAGTTTTTAAACAAGTTAGTATCAACATCCATTTCTTAGATGCCATTAAACAAATTCCTGCCTACTCCAAATTTTTAAAGGATCTTTGTACTGTTAAAAGAAACACTAATGTTCCTAAAAAGGCGTTTTTAACTGAACAAGCTAGTTCCATTATTCAATATAAGAGTCTTGTTAAATATAAAGATCCTGGGTGTCCCACAATTTCATGCATTATTGGTGATCATTTTATTAACAAAGCTTTACTTGATTTGGGTGCTAGTGTGAATTTATTGCCTTATTCTGTTTATAAGCGACTTGGTCTTGGTGAGCTAAAACCTACCTCTATAACTCTTCAATTAGCCGATCGTTCTGTGAAAATTCCTAGAGGCATTATAGAGGATGTTTTGATAAAAGTTGATAAATTTTATTTTCCTGTTGACTTCATTGTTCTTGATACTCAACCTGTGGAAAATATGCATGCTCAAATTCCTATCATTTTAGGTAGACCATTCTTAGCTACATCTAATGCAATCATAAATTGTCGTAATGGTGTTTTGAAATTATCTTTTGGAAATATGACTGTTGAATTGAATGTATTTAATGTTGTTAAATCTGTTGTGTGTGAGGAAGTGCATGAAGTTAACATGATAGATAGTATTTGTGAAGATGATGGAAATGACTTACTTGATTTTTGTGAAAAATACTTTGGTATGAACTTGCATATTGATGACTTTAATGATGATGTGAATGCTTTGCTAGAGTCTATACCCTTAAATGAAACCAAAGTTGAACCTTTTTCACCCTTAGGTCATGTTCAATCAATTTCTGAGTCTCCAAAGTTAGACCTTAAACCTTTACCAGAAAAATTAAAATATGTTTTTTTAGGAGAATCTGAAACTTTACCTGTTATCATAGCATCCGCTTTAGATAAAGAACAAGAAGATAAGTTGTTAGATGTCCTTAGAAAACATAAAGAAGCCATAGGTTGGACCATTGGAGACATTAAAGGAATTAGCCCATCCATATGTATGCATAGAATCCATCTAGAAGAGAATGCTAAAACCTCTCGGGAATGTCAAAGAAGGCTAAATCCAAATATGAAAGAAGTAGTTAGAGAAGAGGTCATAAAATTGTTAGATGTAGGTATCATTTACCCTATTTCTGATAGTCAATGGGTTAGTCCAGTTCAAGTTGTGCCTAAGAAGTCTGGGATCACGGTTGTTGAAAATGAGAAAAATGAATTAATCCCTACTAGAGTACAAACGAGGTGGAGAGTGTGCATAGATTATAGAAAGTTGAATAATGTTACTAGAAAAGATCATTTTCCATTACCTTTCATTGATCAAATGCTTGAACGATTAGCTGGCCATGCATATTATTGTTTTCTTGATGGGTATTCGGGGTATAACCAAATCCCCATCGCCCCAGAAGATCAAGAAAAGACTACTTTTACATGCCCTTTTGGAACTTTTGCATATCGTCGCATGCCCTTTGGATTATGCAATGCACCTGCGACCTTTCAAAGGTGTATGATTTCAATTTTTTCTGACATGGTTGAAAGATTTCTTGAAGTATTTATGGATGATTTTTCTGTGTTTGGTTCCTCTTTTGATGAATGTTTGCACCATCTTTCACTTGTTTTAATTCGCTGCAAAGAGAAAAACCTTGTGCTTAACTGGGAAAAATGTCATTTTATGGTTTAAAAAAGGAATTGTTTTAGGTCATGTAATCTCATCTGATGGAATAGAAGTTGATAAAGCTAAAGTTGACCTTATTTCAAAACTTCCCCCACCTAAAACTGTGAAAGAACTTAGATAATTCTTAGGCCATGCCGGTTTTTATAGAAGATTTATAAAAGACTTTAGCAAAATTTCTCGGCCTTTATGCCATTTACTTGGAAAAGAAAATGCTTTTGTCTTTGATAATAATTGCCATGTTGCCTTTGAAAAATTAAAAAATTTGTTGACTACTGCACCCATTATTCGACCTCTTGATTGGAAAATACCTTTTAAAATAATGTGTGATGCTTCTGATTATGCTATAGGTGCAGTCTTAGGACAAAGACTTGAAAAAATACCTCATGTAATTTACTATGCTAGCAAAACTTTAAATGATGCTCAATTAAATTACTCCACAACCGAAAAAGAATTGCTTGCTGTTGTTTTTGCATTGGAGAAATTTAGATCTTATTTGTTAGGATCTAAAATTATTGTTTATTCTGATCATGCTGCATTAAAATATCTCTTGTCGAAAAAAGATGCTAAGTCTCGTTTGATCCGTTGGATCTTGCTTTTACAAGAATTCGACTTAGAAATACGTGATAAAAAAGGATCTGAAAATGTTGTTGCTGATCATTTATCTAGACTAGTTGTTGAAACTATACATGATTCCACTCCTATCACTGAAACTTTTCCTGATGAACAATTAATGCATATTTCTTCATTACCTTGGTATGCTGATATTGTTAATTATTTGGTCACTAAAGAAATACCATCTCATTGGTCTAAGCATGATAAATCTAAATTTTATTCTGAGGTGAAAAACTTTATTTGGGATGATCCTTACTTGTTTAAATACTGCCCTGATCAAATAATTAGAAGATGCATTCCAAACTGTGATCAATCTAAAATCATATCTTTTTGTCATGATCATGCATGTGGAGGACATTTTAGTGGTAAGAAAACAGCTGCTACAGTTTTACAATGTGGTTTTTATTGGCCTACTATCTTTCATGATACATATGTTTATTGTAAAGCTTGTGAACGTTGCCAAAAGTTAGGAAGTTTAACTAAAAGAAACATGATGCCTTTAAATCCTATTCTTATTATTGACATATTTGATGTTTGGGGCATTGATTTTATGGGACCATTTCCTAACTCTTTTGGTAATCTTTATATACTTGTTGGAGTTGATTATGTGTCTAAATGGGTTGAAGCTATTGCATGCCACACTAATGACCACAAAGTTGTGCTTCGGTTTTTAAAAGAAAATATATTTTCCCATTTTGGTTCACCACGTGCTATAATTAGTGATAACGGTACACACTTTTGTAATAGGCCATTTGAACATTTGATGAAACAATATGGCATTACGCATAAAGTCTCAACACCATATCACCCACAAACTAGTGGTCAAGTTGAAGTGTCTAATAGGGAAGTTAAGCACATTTTAGAAAAAACTGTGAATCCAACTAGGAAAGATTGGTCCTTAAGACTCATTGATGCATTATGGGCGTATCGTACCGCGTACAAAACGCCCATTGGCATGTCACCCTACAGACTTGTGTATGGAAAGGCATGCCATTTACCTGTTCAGTTAGAACATAGAGCCTTTTGGGCAATTAAGCAGTTAAACTTTTCTTTAGACAAGGCAGGTGAGAAACGAAAGCTTCAACTCAATGAACTAGACGAAATTAGGAATGATGCATATGACTATTCAAAAAAGTATAAGGATCGCATGAAATTTTACCATGATAAAAATATTTTGAGAAAAGATTTTTATCCAGGTCAGAAAGTCCTTTTATACAACTCTCGTTTGCATTTATTCCCGGGAAAGTTACGCTCTAGGTGGTCCGGTCCTTACATTGTTCGTATTGTTTTTCCACATGGAGCTATTGAAATTGAAAATCCTAAAAATGGTGATATATTTAAAGTTAATGGACAAAAATTAAAACCAATTTTAGAATTAAAAACTGATAAAGTGGATGAGATACTCCTTGAGGACCCTGTTTACCATGCTCTTTGATTCCTGTGTGATCTTGATAACTTGTGTTTTATTTGTATTGTTGTTTTATGTGCGATTTAATTTTTGTTAGTTGTATCCTGTTCTATCTTGTTCTATCTTCGCAGTGCACAATATCGAGGTACGACCATTCTAAACTTTACACTATTGTCAATTTTAATTTATATTTATATTTTGACACATTGAGGACAATGCTTAAATTAAGTTTGGGGGTATCGAGTTTTATTGTGTTTGTTTTGTGTTTTATTTATGTTTGCTTTGCGTTGTTTTTAATGTTTTGTGTTTTATTTTATGTATGCTTGTTTGAAAAGAAAAAAAAAATGTTTGTTTGAATTTTTTATTTATTTATTTATATGTTGTTGTTTTGTTTTTTTTTTTTTATTTATTTGTTCATTTTCATAAAAATTCAAAAAAAATAAAAAAATTATTTAAAAAAAATAAAAAAATTTGGTGATATTTTTCATTTTCAATGATAAAAATTCTGATTGAGTTTGAAATTAATTCTCTTAAAAATATGAATAATTTTTAAGCTTTGTTTTTAATTATACGGTCAATTTTGCTTGTAACAAAAATTACATTTTTCATAAAAACTCTTATTTCCTACAAGTTGCCGGACAATCTCCCTTTGCTGCAACACCATCATTTCAACCACATTCTCTTGATTAGCTCTTAGAGTAACTAATTCCTCTTGTACTACAATCAAATTTGTTTGCAAGGTTTCAACATCAATCTCATTCTCTTCCAGTTCTAGTTCCACCTGTGGCTCTTCCTCCGCAACATCTTGTGGAGGAGGTTGATTTGGCATGCTTCCAGATGTCTGCCCTGCTTGACCTGCTTTCCTGAAGGTTTTCGCCATTTTTGATCTTGAAGGTCTTGAGTTCAGCTCTCAACGAGAGCACCAAAATGTTGACTGATGATTTAGCCAACGACACGGAGTCACCAAACCATAAAGATTTATAAGTTGAATGCAAGAACTAAACAACACAATGATTTATAGTGGTTCGGCCCCAGATATTGGTAATGACCTACGTCCACTTAGTGTTTTTATTGGTGTGCTTTGAAACCTGCGATCAACAAACTAGGGTTCACTGATAACTCTACAAAATAGAGTTATTTTACCACTATTTTATATGCTAAGTGTTGCTTAATTCTTGAGTTTTTAAATAATTTATTAAGTTTTTAAGTAATTTTGAATTTATTTGTCTTATCATGTTTTTATATACTTTTGTGTGTTTTTATAATTATATTATTGTAAAATGTTGTAGTTTAATTATTTAAAATTAATATTGTTAAGTTAGGAGTAAAAAGATGTAATGTTGAGCTTAAATGTTAGGTGAATTAAATTTTAATTAATATTTTCATGAAACTTTTATTGTATAATTTATTATTGAAAATATTTGATTTTAATTTAATTTATGTTTGTTTTATAGGGAAGTGGTTGCATTTTATTTGCTCTTGAGGAGAAAGAAAAATATAGAAGAAAAGTGGCAAATGTCAAAGAAGTTGGCATTTTTGATAAGCCCAAATGAACCTCTGCCACCTTCGGCCCAGTCCAGGCCCGCCAGGCCCACTGCCACCTCCATCAGCTTCTCTCCCTCACACATCACCAGGCCCAGCGTGAAGCCCATCTGGCTCTCCCAGCCTTGCGTCTGGCCTAGCCCCAAGGCTCAGCAGGTTTCTCCAACCAAGCAGTCATTTCCCTTCCAGCAACTTATCCTCCAGCCGCCACCTGTCCAAGCAACTTTCGGCCTTGCACCACTCCAAGTCACCACAGCCCCAACACCTCACGCCTGCACCAAACTGCCAGCAACAAGGCACTTAAGCATTCGGCCAGACCAAAACGCCCAGCTCCCCAGCCGTACGGACCAGCTTTTGGGCCGCCTGCCACCAGCCAGGCCCAGCTTGTCCTCAGCCCACAAGGCCACGCCTGCCACCAGCAGCCTAGTGCTGCATTTTTGCCACTTTTTGAGCCTAAATTTGCCTAAGTGTACCATTTGTCCCCTATGCTCAAAATGCCACTTTTTACCCATTTTCTATACACTTTTTACCCCAAAATCATCATCACTCCTACAATTTACCCCTATTTACCATATTATTATTAATTTAATCAATTTACTTAATGTAAATTGATTATTTTAATAATCTCATTTTGGCTATAAATAAGGGTTTTGAAGACCATTTTTGGGGTGCTTAATGTTTTGGTTACCATCTTTTTCTCTCATTTTCTCTCTACCATTCTCTCTTCCATTTGGGTTTTTCAAGAGCATTTTGCAAGTATGTATGTCATTTATTTTGTAATTTCTATTCTAGTTATGTGCTTCTAATCTTTTTCATAAGATTATTAAGATCATGATGAAGCAACTTGTAACTAGGTAATATTTATGTTGTATGTTGATTTCCCTTGTAATGCAACAAAGTCTATGGATTTTTCTTCTTCATATATTTCTTTCATCTTAAATATCTTGTATTTTAGATTGTTAGGACATATTTACACTTTGTTCTTCATTAGTGCATAAACATAATATTCTTTGCGTAAGGTGTGTCATTAAATTGTACACATCCATGCTTAGAACAAAAATATTATGTTTTGCCTTATAAATAATGTTCATTGATTTATTTGTTATTTCATTAGATTGATTTACACTAAATGCTTTGAAATTATAATTTTGAAAAGTGAAGAAAAATCCTATATTTTTATAAGAAATTTGTGCTTAAAATTATAAATCTTTTTGGAAAATGATAGTTTAAATTATTTTAACTATCACTAAAACTTGGGAATCAATATACTAATAAATATTATTAAACTTACATTTTGTGGATTCTAGTATCTTAATAATCTTTTCATTTAACACTTATTTTCAACTCATTATTGCGTTATTTTTATTCTCTTAAATAGCTTTATTTTTCAATCTTTTATTTTATGTTCATAATATTAAAACTCATCAATCTTTGGAGCTAGGTTAGAATTTATTATTTTTGATTTAAAATAGTTTCATTTTCGATTTTAGACAACTCCCTTGGGTTCGACATCCTTGCTTACACGATCATTATTCTATATGGACGATTTGTGCGCTTGCGATATATAAATTTTTAAACATACGCGTTTTGGGTCCATCATTCACTGAGTTTCACAAGCTCCAAAAAAGGATACAAAAGTTGTGTATAAAAAACACTAGTTTTCTCTTAATAGAAATTATTGCCTATCCTTGAATGAGTCCCATCCATCCTATTTATAGGCTCAAGGATGCACATATGGGCCGATGGGCCGTGTTTAAACTTTGTTAAAATGCATTTTAATAATAACAGAAATCATAATCTTTACGCATAAATAGGGTAAAGTATCTTAGAAATATCTGACTTATAATTGTATTTGAAGTCTGGTTTCGTTTCTACGATCAGAGCTGGTCACATATGTCAGCACATCTTCTGTCTTACTATTCAATATCTTTCTTGAATCCATCGGGCAACTTATATTCTAGTCGTTGGTCGACCAGACTGCCATCATTAAAAAGTCACGTGCCCCTTAGTCGTGCCACGTCAGCAGGCAAATATTTTTTAGGGTATATAGTTATTAACAACCTACTATTCGATCAAAATAAGAAGACAAAATATCTTATTTTATGAGCTATACCCACGGTTTCGATAATCATAGATTTAGTCCTAGTCGTCACCGTAGGGGTGAGTCTAGTAGAATTTGACCTATAATTATCTATCTTTCGAAATCTAACATTGCCAAAATAACTAATGAACACCTTCCGTAGGGGGGCGGATCAAAGCATCTCGAGGTCCCATTAAGTTATTGACCTTGTTAAACTAACGGTGGAGAACGAATATCAATTCTTAAAGTAAGCTCATTATTAATTAAAAATGGTGTTTTATTATTGATTTTCGAAAATTAATGACTGTGGTTCTCCAAAAAATTATAAAATTAAATTTTTAAAACCGAAGTCTTATAATTTTCTATATTAATTCTAAAGTGTCACATTGAAACAAATTCAATTAAATTATAATTGACTTGTTGCTAATTAATATATAGGTTTAACTATTATAATGAACCTATACAATTAAGTCCAACTCAAGCAAATTGGGCTTGTATGGAGGAGGGTTAGGTCCTTATGTCGTTCCCACAACTAAGGCCCCTATACTTCCATACGAAGTCCAAAAAGACAAGAATTTAAACTTTCGTTTTATTAATTGGTTAGGCCCACCATAGTCATGCTAAGCAAAATGGCCTTCACAAGTGGAACCACCATCAAGTGAGAAATTTAAACTTTACATTTTCTAATGGGCCCAAATAAATCCTATCATTTTATGAAGGGCAATTTTCACTTATATACAACAAAAGTAAAGAAATTACTGTAATAACATCAATAAAACTAATTACAAAATATATACAATCTATACCATTTTAATATAAATAATTATGAAAATGCAATCCTTAAAATTAAGACACTTTCCTTATATGTATTAGTTTCAAAATTTGTAACTTCCCATAAATAAAATACATACAATAAAACCGTAATATTAGATATAAATGATATGATATGAATAAATATACACAAATAATATCATACAATTAATATCTGATTTACACAAACAAAAATAGAAATATGTAATCACTATTATTAGGTGCCATTTTCAAAAAATTTGGACATATATCTTCAACATAATCTCTTTATTATATGAGGAAACAAAAAAATGCAACGTAGACATCCAAAAATACAAAACAAATCTGTAAAATCAGATATAAATGAAGATATTTATTAATTAATATATGATATGAATAAATATACAAATTTAATATCATACAAATAATGACGGATTTACACAACAAACAATTGGAAAAACATAATCACACTATTATCAAGCGCCATTTTCAAAAAAATTGGACATATATCTTCACAAATCTGCATTTGTTCACAATTTCAAGAGAAAACAAAAGAAAAAATGTTGGTTGAAAGAAAAATAAATATGTTTATAATTTCATATAAGAATTAGGGGTATTGATCTAAAGCACACTTCTTATACAAAAGATGCAATATCCACTTTTGAAGCTGCTATTTTGAGACACCATTTTTTCCGGTAAGGTAAGCTTTTGGAATAATTTATATGTCAATATTGTTTTAAAGTATATATATATATATGTTTGATTTAACATTGTGATGTGCATAACATTTGTTTGTCTATTTTGTAATTAAAATATCTTTTTAAATAGGTTGAATCATCGAATCTATTTTTGTTCACTGTTTATGATGAAGAAACACCCTACGTTGTAAACATGGAGAAAAAAAACATGCACCTACAAGAGATTTGAGTATGATGAAATGCCTTGTTCCCATGCAATGGCAGTCATCATAAAAAAAAATCTTAATTGTTATGATTATGTCTCATACTACTACACAAATGAAGCATACATGTCAACTTATGAAGACTCCGTAATGCCATTAGGAGATCAACATTCATGGGAAATACCTACAGAACTAACACAACATGAAGTTTTACCACCGTTGACTAAACCTCCAGCAGGAAAGCTGAAACAAACTAGATACAGAGCTTTCAGTGAGTATAAAGTACATAATTTATGTGGTCGTTGCGGCGGTAAGGGCCACAATAGGAGAAAATGCAAAAATGAACCTGTAATAAAGACTAGCAATAAGGGGAAGAAAGTTTTAATATGTTTTGTTTGAATTTTAATTATTGTATTCCGATTAAAGAATTATGACAGACAAATATTGATGTATTACTCACAAAAAGTTTTGGAAATTATTTTGTTTATTTTGAAAAAAATATTTATAGAATACAACTAGTTATAATAGAGACTTGTTTGTTATGTGTCTATGTTAAAAATAAAGAAAAACTTAATTATAAACACGTGGAAATAAACAAAACAAAAAAGTGAATTTCTCTCACAAATAAATTAATAAAAAAAGAGGTTTAAAGTAAACACAAAGAAATAACGATTAGTATTTTGAAATATTGATTAAAAAAATGCGATTTATTTATATTATCTAGTATTACAATAACATTTGTTAATATAAAAATGATTTATATTTGTAAATGAATAAAAGATAAACTAAACAAAAATATATATATAAATGATATTCGATTTTAATAACATTTGATAATAAATAAGTTATTTTTATTAGTACATGAATGAAAAATAAACTGGAGAAAAAAATAAACATATAAATGACAAATAAAATAAACACGAATTAAAATTAAACAAAACATACTAAATTTAATACCATTGAAACTTGAACTAAATTAATGTAATAACATCAATTTAGTTCAAGTAAAGAAATTCGATTTTAATAACATTTGATAATAAATAAGTTATTTTCATTTGTACATGAATAAAAAATAAGCTGGAGAAAAATAATAAACATATAAATGACAAATAAAATAAACATGAATTAAAATTAAACAAAACATACTAAATTTAATACCATTGAAACTTGAACTAAATTAATGTAATAACATCAATTTAGTTCAAGTAAAGAAATTCGATTTTAATAACATTTGATAATAAATAAGTTATTTTCATTTGTACATGAATAAAAAATAAGCTGGAGAAAAATAATAAACATATAAATGACAAATAAAATAAACACGAATTAAAATTAAACAAAACATACTAAATTTAATACCATTGAAACTTGAACTAAATTAATGTGCTCAAAATAAAATACTAAAGGAAACTGACAAAACAGAACTCTACCATAACATTATAAATGAAGTACAAACTTAAAATTCTAAGCAACAACGATCCTATTATTTCTTCCGACATTTTCCAAATCAGAACCACAATTTTTTTCAATTTTCCGAGCACCGTGATTATACAACTCCACGACGATCTAAAAATTTCCTTCTGCGCATTAGTCAATGTCTCATTAATAATCTTTATTACATCATAATGAGATGTGTAGACTAATCTCCCACCCGGTCTATTCTCGAGTCTGAAAAAAAATTCTCAATCCTGTAAAAAATTATACAAATTAACATACACGAAAAAACAATATTTTAGCAACCAAAAAAAATAAAAAATAAATATATTATGATGTAACACAGGTTGCTATGAACAAAAATTTAACACACAAAAAATAAAACTAAATCAAAAACCTAAAATAAAAAAATAAACAAAAATTTTAAATTATGAAAAAATAAAAAAGTGCAAACAAATGAGAAAAATAAACAAGTGCAAACAAATAAAAAAATAACACAAAAATATAAAAATTCCGAAAACAAATGAAACAACAAACAATTGCAAAAAAATAATAAATAAAAACCATCTGTTAGAAATACACCAAAATAATACCTACATTAAAACACTATAACTTTCTATTATGATAAAAATCTTAACTAAAAGAAAACAAATATTTACTTGTTCAAGAACCCAAAAAAATATACAGAAAAAAAAAAAAACAAACCTTTATCAATGGGGATTCGGGGATTGGGTCGGAATCAGAAACAGAGTCTTGAACAAGCACAGCTTCATCAACAATTTTCAACTTCTTGTTAGTTCTCAGTTTAACAGAGGGGGGTGATCTAGTTTTCATATTCTTTATAGCTGCATGCATCTTCACACTCGGTGGGGAATCTCTGTCATCATCAGACTCGTCGGTTTCAAAGTCATCATCGATCGGACCATTATTCTCCAGTGACTCAATGGATAGATTGTCTCCGACACTCCGAGTTGAGACCACGGCAATGGATGATGAGAAATCAAAAATGGGTTTGGGAGTAAGGGTTCACGATAAGGAAAGGAAATAGAAGGAAATATGGGGTTTTATTTTTGAAATGGGAAAACAAGTATTTTCTGGGTATAGGAAATGGCAAAAGAAGAAAACTGGGTTTGGGGGTAAATGATCACGGTAAGGAAGAGAAAGATAAGGAATTTTGGGGTTTTGATTTTGAAATGGGAAAAAAGCTTTATTGGGGAAACAAAATGGCAGAAGCTTTTTAAAAGTTGTTCAGTATTTTAATTGAATAAAAACAAAAAGACAACCAAGTTTTAAAAGGTAAGTAATAAATATATAAACTTATATTACGGGAAGTAATAAATAATACAAAATCAGTAAAAGAAAAAAAAATATACAGTCATAGTAATTAAAATCCAAAATCAGTTAGGATATGTATATAAATATGAAAATATGTTGGAAGGTATTAATATAGTAAATAAAAAAGATATTGTAATGAATTGTGTAAATATCCCTTTTATGAATGTTTTATTTAGCAAAATCCATATATTAAGCAAACATATGGGCCACTATATGCATCTATGTCCAATTGCAAAAATACCACATATAGTGCAAACAGACATGTTATAATTGGATGAGCCTAATCATGTTACTATATGAGCAAGTCTATGAATTTATGAAAAAATACCACAATTTATTACGTTTGCAAAAATAACACAATTAATTTTCTAGAATTTATCCAAAAATTCGAATTAATTAAATTTTTGCAAAAATAAATAAGTAAATTTAAATGAAATTTATCAACAATTAACAAAAGTTAATTTAAGTTTCATTTATCAACAATCAACATAGTTTAGGTCATTTTGAAAAATATTAATTTAATTTAAATAAGATTTATCAATAATTAACCAAAGTTAATTTCAATCTCATTTATTAAAAAAATATTTTATTAATTGGTTTGAAAAACGTGATATTGTTAAAATTTTAACCATTTATAAATTTTTAAAATAAATATCATGTGTTGTTTTTGAAAAAATATCTAAAACAGTTAAACAAATTCAAATATCTATAAAAACATCTAGTCAACAGATTTTTAAATTATTTAAATATTAAAATCCATAGAATAATCAAGTATTATAATTTTCAAATAAAAGATTTCAAAAATATCTATAATATTTGATAACTTAATTCTAATATTTTAATACATTAAAATATTTAAAATTAATTAGTTAACTAATTTTTAAATTTGAATTTGAATCTTTGGAGAAAATATTTATTCTTTTAAAGATCAAACAACAAAAATATCATATTTCAAAAATACAAAAATATCAGAACTTTTCTATTATTTAAAAATATTTTTAAAATTTAAATTTTAAGAAAAAATTTATCGCAGGCCGCGACCAGTGAAACTGGTAGCCGCAGCCATAACCCGAAAAAAAATTAATAAAATTTGTGTAATATTTCAACCCAAAAACATTTTCTAAATAATTTTTACCATGTTTTGCATCAAATAAAGCATTTATAAAAATTATTTACAGAGAAAACACAAAAAAAAAAACGAAATTTGCTAATAATCACATAAGAATCAATATGCTTTGTAAAACACATGAAATCCGTCCAATTATACAACACATCAAATAATTCAATTTTTACCATGTTTATGTATGAAAACAAAGATTATAAAAGGCTCCGAGGCCAGTTGGTGGGAAAACTTATACAAGATATTAATTATTTTCATGTAAATCATATATTAAACACATTAATATAAAACAACCTAGAACATGTTTCTACAATTGAAATTAAACAGAAATAATGATAAGAACACTTAAATTATACGCAACAGAATGTATTAGTCCTACCTTCGGTTTCTCTAACCCTTGAATCCTTTTTGTCGAAGGGTATCACCAAGAAATCGAACCGATCTTCAAATTTCTTTACAAGTCTTCCAAAGTATCCTTAGAATCATCTAGACTAGAGTAGGCGATTCTCAACACATGAGATAGATACAAAGAGAAGAAGAATAGAAGAGAATATTGAGGCTTAGAAAATGACTTATGTTGTAGAGAGAAGCTAAAACCTAGAGCATCAAGAATAGATCTTCTGATATTCTCAAAAGCAGTTATTCAAAAATCTGATTTCAACTCTCACTTAGCATTCCTTTTATAAGCTCAGTTAGTCATTTATTTTAATAAAAAATCAATAAAATAATAGATAATATCATCAATTAGGTCGAAATTCTCATGGGCTTTGGGCTTGTGAAATTTCCCAATTAATTATATGTTCGTTGGACTTAAAATCAAGGTTTGTATTATTTTATATTGATTAATTAATTAAATAATTATTTAAATCATGTATAAAATTAATTATTTATAATTTGAACCTTGATTTAAACTTATTTATTAATTTAGACACTAATTTATCTTAATTAATAAATCTACCATAAAATCTACTTTCTTCTCTAAATTGCATAATTCTGTGAAACTATCAAAAATTGACCCGGTCAACTTTGATAATTCTAATTGATAATTAAATCAATTAATTGAGACTATCTATATGATTTTATCCAAGGTACAGTGGGCACCATGGGCCTATGAAATCAAGCTCCAATAAGTTATCATAAATTTAACAAATAATTTTACTAACTTATTAATTTCTCATGACTCCACTAAAGACTCAAAATTGCACTCTTGAATTCATAGAACGTTCTATAAGCAATATAGATATGTTATGAATTATCCATTGTTTCAACCATAATTTCCACTCAATCCTCTGTAGACGGTCTACAATGAGATGAGACTAAAAATATTGTTTTACCCCTCATTGTATTTTATCCTTAAAACACTTAGTTACTTGTAAATTATATTTCAGTAAGCTAATATTAATTATTGAAATGATATCTCTATCATTTAGCACCTTGAACCAAACTAAAAGGAAACCATCGTTTTACTTCTTCATCAAAAGCTATAGATGTTCATATATACAATTAACACTCCCACTGTATTATACTACCGAGTTCCCAAGATGTAAGTATGGGCTAGTCCGTAGGGTAAGATGGTAACGAACAAGTCAAAGAACTCAAATAATACAATCAGTTAGAATACTCACCACTCAGAATTGAGATTGAATTGACGTATGGTAAATTATATAATATGACTAAAATAGATAATGACGGCATGTTCTCTTATCCTATCTACTGTCAATATCGGTCCAGTCCGATGAATCAAATAAATATGATCTTATCTACTTTGTTAATGTTTTGGAAAGAATATAACACTACAATGTGTAAGTAGATCATATCGTAGATTGGCAAGTCAATGTAAATCCTATGCACTGATTAATCTTAGGACTAACTTATGTTTGAACATATAATCATATTTATATTCCATTGTGATTACGTCACTATAAATACGATTAGCTATATGCTCGAGATTTAATAGAAGTTTATATTAAATAAATAATCATGAAAATAAAACATGTGAGCAAAGTGATTAACCAAGTCAGCAAACTCCCACTTGCACTAATTGAAACTAATGTCTTAATTCTACTAATCTCATTTCCTTGATATACTTATCAAATATAGCTTCTGGTAGTGTCTTTCTAAATGAATCTGCAATCTTCATTTAGCCATTTATACTCCTTTAGCAATCTTCATTTAGCCACATATTCTCCTTTAACCAAAGTCATCAGATGCAATCTTCATAACCTTCACATCTCCTTTAGCCACATATTATCGAATTATGTGATACTTCCTTTCTATATGCTTACTCCTATTGTGACTTTGAGGTTCTTTCGAGTTGGCTATCAGTTCTGTATTGTCACAAAACAACATAAGTGATTTATCTATATCTGGAATAACACCAAGATTTGAAAAGAAATTTTTTTTGCCAGACTATTTCTATAGCTGCTTCATACGTAGCTATGTACTCAGCCTCCATGGTGGAATATGAGATCACAAACTACTTTACGCTTCTCCATATCACAGCTCCACCCCTAAGAGCAAACATCATTCCAGAAGTAGACTTCCTGTTATCGACATCAGTCTCAAAATCTGAATCAGTGTAGCCTACAGGATTCAGAACACCACCCTTGTAGACTAACATATAATTCCTAGTCCACCTTAAATACTTCAGAATATGCTTAACTGCTATCCAATGTTCCGGTCCTGGGTTTCACTAATATTTGCTCACTACTCCCACTACGTAGCATATATCTGGTCTAGTACACAACATAGCATATATAAGGCTTGCAACTGCAGATGTGTAAGGAACATTTCTCATTGCATCTTCCTCATCAAGAGTCTGGGGAGACTGCTTCTTTGAAAGATGAATTCCATGGCGGGACGGAAGACGTCCTCTCTTGGAATTTGTCATTGAGAAATGTTCAAGCACTTTATTAATGGATGTTGCTTGAGATAGAGCTAAGAGTTTGTTCTTTCCATCCTTGATGATTTGGATACCTATAACTTAACTTGCTTCACCCAAATCCTTCATCTGGAATTGAGTGTTCAGCCAATTCTTCACATTTGAAAATTTCTTAACATTGTTTCGAACGAGTAAGATATCATCTACATAAAGAACCAAGAATACCACTATTTGATTTTCCTTCATTTGGTAAACACAAGGTTCATCAATATTTTGTTCAAAGCCATAGGTTTTGATTATTTCATCAAACTTAAGGTTCAAGGAATGGGAAGTTTGCTTAAGTCCATTGATGGACCTATTCAACTTGCAAACTTTTCCTTCTTGTCCAGCTCCTTTAAATCCTTATGGTTGATCCACATAAATGAATTCCTCAAGATTCCCATTAAGAAAAGTTATCTTGACGTCCATTTTCCAGATCTCATAGTCGAGAGCGGCTGCTTTGGATTGGAGGATGTGAATGGACTTGAGCATGGCAGTCAAACTAAAAGTTTCCTCATAGTCCACGCCTTCTCTTTGGGTATAGCCATTTGCCACTAATAAAGCTTTATAAGTTTCCATATTTCCATCAACACCTTTTTTTTTCTTGTAGATCCACTTGCACTCAATGGCTCTAAAGTCACTAGGTGCTTCCACAAGATCCCAGAAGGAATTTGAGTACATGGACTCCATTTCATGTTTCATGGCTTCAAGCCATAGTTCCTTTTCAGAGTTAGCCATTGCCTATTTGAAAGACAAAAGATCATCGTCACTAGTGTCACCAACAACCATATTGGTTTCACCATCCAAAGCATAGAGAACTAGGTTCTTAGAAACCCTCCCACTACGTCGAGGCTCCGTGACTATTTGCTCCGAAACAATGGTACTTTCTTCAACGACTTGCGTTAGTTGGTCATGAAGAGTGGGAATTTCATCATCAACTCGCATTGATGATGATGGAGCATTGGTTGGAGTCAATTCTTCAACCATCTCCTCTAAAGCTACTTTGCTGCATTGTTTGAAGTTTTGGACATAGTAATTTTCCAGAAAAGTAGCATTCGTAGAAGTAAACACTTTCTTTTTTGAATGCCTATAGAAAACTCCACCCCGAGTGCCTTTAGGATAGCCAACAAACAAGCAAACCTCGGTTCGCAGTTTTAGCTTTCCTTCCTTTTTTCTCAAGACATGGGCGGGACACCCCCATATTCTAAAATGACGTAAAGTAGGTTCACGATCATTCCAGCGTTCTAAACGTGTTTTGGGGATTGATTTGGATGGTACGACATTTAGAATGTCGTTCGTAGTTTCTATTGCATGTCCCCAAAATAAAGTTTGTAGAGTTGAGTAACTAAGCATGCATCTAACCATTATCAATAAAGTTCTGTTCCGACATTCCGCTACACCATTTTGTTGAGGAGTACCCCGGGCAATTAGTAGTGATAAAATCCCAAGTTCTGTTAAATGATCTTGGAACTGCATATCCAAATATTCTTTGCACGTATACGATTGCAAGATCTTTAACGTTTTACCTAATTGGTTCTAAGTCATAGCTCGAAATTTCTGAAACTTTGACAATGTTTCCGATTTCCTATGCATTAGGTAAATACATGAGTATCTAGAGTAATCGTCAATGAAAGTGACGAAATACTCAAAACAATCCCTGGCTTGTACATTCAAAGGTCCACAAACATCTAAATGAACAAGTACAAGTGGTTCCTTGGCCCTATCACCCATTGTAGAGAATGGATGCTTGGTCAGTTTGACTTTTAGACAAGATTCACAGATAGGTTATTCACCTAAGGTGAGTTCCCTCAAAGGGTCGTCCTTTGTAAGTCATTGAATTCTATCATAGCCAATGTGACTTAGTCTTAAGTGCCATAAATATGACATGCTATCATTATCGGTCTTTTGACGTTTATTGGTCCTAGGTTTAGCTTTTGAATAAATCATTGTTAAGAGCTCAGGGTTCATGAGGTTGCAGAATATAAAGCCTGTTTTCCAAACATACATTACACAATTGTGATCCATTGAAAGAAATAGATATATTAAAACTTGTGAAAGTCATAACAAATTGTTCTAATTGCAACATAGAAACAAAAATTAAATTTCTACTAAAAAATCTTTAAAAATTAAATATTTATTTCTGAACTTCTGGCGAGCTCTTCCTCTGGCTTGGATAGTAACGAATGCTCCGTTCCCAACTCTAAGCTTTATGTCGCCTTCATCAACTTCCTCCCACGATTCAAGAAGCTGGAAAGAGTTACAAACATGGTCAGTAGATTCAGAATCCATAATCCAAACAAATTTATCATTCTCTAAAACACATGTTTCTAAGATATATGAACTATAATCATTACCTTTTTTTTTTTGCTGCTAGAAACTTGGGGCAATCCTGTTTCTAATGCCCGTTCTCTTTGCAGTGAAAACACTTACCTTTACCTTTCTTTTTATTTTTCTTCCCCTTAGGAGTTTGTGCACTTGGTTGTGTACTCGTCTTTGCAGCCTTTGCAGGCCTAGGGTTGTTGTTTTGACAATCTTTCCTCTTGTTTCCAACTTTCGAAGACGATGCTTGGTTAGCTTTAGCCTTAGCTGGATCAACTATGGCAATAGTAGTATTCTTTTCTCCTCCCTTACTTGGTCCACCCATGATAAACTCGAAAGTCTAAAGCTCGTTCATGAGCTGCGTCAGACCATAGTTGAGTTGATCACGAATTACGAAGACGGTGTCATCCGATCATTGGCATTTTTCTTGGTGGCCTCAAAACGAGTATGCACAGACTTTGCACCAAACATGTCTTGGAGCTGATCCATGAATTTATAGGCCATCTCAATAGTCTCCATCTTTTTCTTGAGAGTGTCGACCATACTAGTCAACATGTAGTGTCATGCCTTGTTATTAGCTGCCTGCGAACGCTCATATTTATATCTTACAGACTTGGGAGCTCCTTCAGCTAGAACTTCTGGGGATTCCTCAGTCATGACGAACTTGGCATTGTCATCAGTCAACGCTATGTTGATATTCTACTTCCACTTAAGGAAGTTTTCCCCAGTGAGTGGCTCCATAGAAAGTTGAGAAAGGATGGCAGTAGACTCAGACACAGCCCTACTTAAAACTACCAGTTATCAATAAAATAGAAATCAATCACTTTTGCTCAATAGAACTTTTATACACTCTAATTTCAAGAAATAACACAAAATATACCATAAATATGTAAGATATGGTAAAAAATACCAAAATACTCATGTCTCTATTTCTTCAGGTTTTAACTATTCTATGATATCGTTGTCCTGGTTGGTGAGAGTAAAAAAATCTCATTAGTTAAATAGATTTGTAAACTCATTTAATAATGGACACCATTATTAACAACCTACTATTCGATCAAAGTAAGAAAATAAAATCTCTTATTTTATGAGCCAGACCCACAGTTTCGATAATCAATAGATTTAGTCCTAGTAATCACTCTAGGGGTGAGTCTAGTAGAATTTTACCTATGATTATCTATCTTTTGAAATATAACCCTATCAAAATAACTAATGAACACCTTCCGTAGGGGGATGAATAACAAGGTCAATAACTTAATGGGGCCTCGAGACGCTTTGATTCGTCCCCCAATGGAAGGTGTTCATTAGTTATTTTGACAGGGTTAGATTTCGAAAGATAGATAATTATAGGTTAAATTCTACTACATGTACCCCTACGATGACTTCTAGAATAAATCTATTGATTATTGAAATCGTGGGTCTAGCTCATAAAATAAGAGATTTTGTTTTCTTGTTTTGATCGAATATTAGGTTGTTAATAATGGTGTCCATTATTAAATGACTTTACAACTCTATTTAACTAATGATATTTTTTTACTCTTGCCAATCGGGACAACGATATCATAGAATAGTTAAAACCCTGATGAAATAAAGATATGAGTATTTTGGTATTTTTTTTTCCATATCTTACATATATTTTATGGTATATGTTGTGCTATTTCTTGAGGTGACTTGGGGACCATGGACCAATAATACTAAGCTACAATAAAGGAGACTATTAATTAAACTCTTTAATTATATAATCTTATTTATTAATACTATTATTGTCGCGACCCAAATTTGCTAATAAGGCTTGGGGCCTTGATTAGCGTGCCTGGAGGACAATAAATGATATATTGTAATAATATATGAATTTGATGAATATGAGATTAGAAATACATGTTTAGGTGAATTAAATATGCATGTGGGCCCTATTTGGTTGTTAGGGGCATATTTGTAATTTTAGCCCGTTGAGGGCATAAACGTTATATTTATGTGTATTGTGATTGATACAACGTATGGGTGGAGATATAATTGTGGTGCATAATCCGAGATGGTCCTAGGGAGCTGTTTAGCTATAAAGTCACAGCGGGGTCAAATACCTGGCTTGGGAGGAGCTTAGGGGTATTTTGGGAATATTATAATGTATTCGGGAATTACTGAGTAGCGGTTAGTAATTCAGTAATGGTTTAGGCATGTCGGGATTAAACGGGGATTTTTAGGTATACTCGAGGATTTAGCGGGATATGTTGAAAGACTAAATCGCCCTTGGTGGCATATGAGGACTTAGGTTAACTTAAGGAGCAATTGGGTCATTTTGGCAGCTGGTTATACTTAGTTAAGGGGCTGGGAAATTCTAGAACCTTTTGGCGAAAGCAGAGGAAGGAAAAAAGGATACAGAATTTCTCAACTCTCTCTCTCATATTCGGTTCCCTCTTTCCCTCTCCTTGGTGGTTGAGAGCTTGAAGAATCTTGAGGATTTTAGACTAAGAAATTGAAGGATTTTTCTTGGTGTGGCTAGGGGAATTAGCTCAAGGGTGTGTTTAACACAAAGGTAAGGATTTATCGCTGATTTTCTTTAAGTTTCCAAGCTAGTTTTTGAGAGTTTGAGAATGAAAGTTGAAAGCTGGATTTGTGGCTTGTTATTTGTGAGAATTCAGCTTGGGAATCAAAGGAGTTTAGCTTGGAGTTGGAATTGGAGGAAGCTCAAGGTCAAATTCTAGTTTAAGGTAAGAATTCCATGCATTTCTGAGGTTTATATTATGAAATGGTTTAAGTTTTCTGGTTTGTGGTTTAAGTTTGATAAAGTTATAAACCACAAGGTGATTTATGGGTTTGATAGGGTATATGAGCTTGTCGTTGTTTTTTCTGAGTTGCCAAACTGTCTATTTGGGGTTTTGAGTTGATTTGGGACTTGGGAGTACCTTGGGTAGATTTGGAAGAGTTTTGGCTTGGGAAAAAGTTGGGGAAAAACCTAGTTTTCTGGGTTCGCGTATGAGCGTCGCGGCCCTGTTCTTCCGCGCCGCAGTGCTAGGCTAAATCAGGGCATGGGACCATTTTGTGCGTTGCGGCCCCTATAGGGTTGTGCCGCAATGCTAGGCCAATTTCTGGGCAGGGGAAAATTGTGTTTTCAGGGTTTTGGCTCACGGGGCTCGGGGGACGCTTTCGCTACCTTGTGTGGGGAAATGGGAAGTCCCGAGAGAACGGGATTGGTTCCGAGAGAAGATTATGAATTGGTTAGTAATGAGAGTTCTATGTGTGTGTTGTGACTAGGTTTTAAGCAAGGCTCGTGTTAGGGGACCGTGCTTGAGATTTCGGTGCTCAAGAAGCACGGGACACAGGTAAGAAAACTGCTGTACCCATAGAGAAGGGCGAGGCCCCATAGTTGTGTTGTAGGGCACGACCCTATATGATTATGTGCAGGGCGTAGCCCATTGGTTGTGTTAATGCATGTTTAAGTGTTTGTTTAATTATGCTTTGTATGCATATATGTGAATGATTGGAAAGAGTCGGGAACGGTGAAGGCCGAGAACGGTAAGGGACGGGAATGGCGAAGGCCGAGAACGGAAAGGGGGCCGGGAGCAGCGTTTAGCACGCGGAGTGTGAGTTGCCAGGGTAAGACCCTAAAGGATACCTGGGATATCCTTACGGTGTAGACCGCGAACCCAGGGCCTGGTAAAGCGCCTGGGATGGAATGGCCGTATCTATTTAGCCTGTTGGCAAATTTGTTATATGCTGAGTGATTGATATGCATATGTTATATACTTGTGTGGAGTTTTCTTGCTGGGCTTCGGCTCACGGGTGCTCTGTGGTGCAGGTAAGGACAAGGGGAAAGTCGACCAACCATGATTATGGATAGCGTGAGGTGACGCGTACATGTTTGGTCGGCCTAGCTGTCATAGCCAGGGGTATTTTTGGGAGATGCTTTGTACTGAATCCTATTTTGTCGTGTAGTCGACTTTAAACATATTCTGAGTTATAAATATTTATAAACTGTATTTTGGGATCTCGAATGAAAAACACTTATAAATTTTCAATGAAAATTACTTTTTCAAATTATGTGATTTTAATACAGTTTAGTTACACTTTTTACCTAATTCTTGATTAGCAAGTTTAACGCACATTTTTAAACTCACTTGGTAACGACTCTAAGGTAGTAGGGCATTACAATTATTACTCCATTAAAATATGTAATTGAACTCTTAGTTATTGTAGAATTATATTTACAAAATTATTTCATTGAGTCCATTGATATAATCACTTCATGTAGTTCTATCCTCCCATTATTGGTTCGTTAATTAGAGTTATTCAAAATTATCGTCTTACCCTTCTAATTACCTATTGTTCCATAATTACAATTAATATACTATTACATAGTTAATTTGTAATCATATTTTAAATTTGAGCTTAATAACAATTCACTTCCAGAATTAACCCTTAAGGGAATCAATATTTGAATTTTTTAGGAAAGCTTGGATTCTAAATCTTGTAAGATCACGTTCTCAGCCATTCATGCTATTGAATCTCGAAAAAAAAGTCACTAGCCTCATTATACTAAGAGACCTTAATGAGTGAATCTAAAGACCCAATAGATATGAACATGATTTCATGACTACTCAAAATTTAGACTCATCTACAGATGATCATCATTTTGATATAAATTAAATCTTGCTTATAAAGAAATTAATTCACATTGGTGCAATCATATATATAATCTAATTATATAAAGTACATTTACTAAGATGTCTATCCACATCATCAATTTGTATCTAGATCACATGAATAAAAAAAAATGCTTAGTAAACCGTACTAGACACCATTGATTAAATATTTCATACTTTGATATGTTGTTGACAATTTTATTCATTATCTATGATCTTAATCCTCTTGTACTCATACAAGATCATACTCTCATTTATGAACATGAAATTTTATGATATTTATAATTATTCAAAAATAATTCAAACGTTCAATTGTAAAGAAAATGAACTTGTATTAAATTCCAAACAAAAATGTCTTATTACATGCCTTTAGAGCACCAACCCTAACAAATTCCTACCTCTCAAAAACAGTATGGGAAACACACATAGAAATACTTTTGGGAATCTCCAAGCATATAACCCTCATCCTAGTGCTCTAAAGGATGAAAAATATAAAGTATCTCATATGAACGAATGGTCACTATTTATAGAGTTTTTGTTTTCTTTTGAATTTGAAACTATCTACCAACCCCCTAGCTCTTACAATAGCATTTGTAGACATAAAGAGAAGACTTGGGGTTACTAGAGCTATTAGCTTTGAAAAAATATTAGAGCTCTAAAAAATAAAGTTGTTAAGGGTAACGCGATGTGGTGACATATTACTTAGCTAAATTTTCTGGGTGACATAACGCCATACCTTCTGTCCCGTTGTCTTCTTTCGACATTCGTAAGTGTCAAAATGTCCCCAAATCCTCAAGTATGTAATTCCTATTATTTTTGCATATTATAAATGATAGAATATGGTATGACAGCTATAGACATGGCATGTTACGACTTGATTCAAATTTAAACCAAATGTGTAACTCCCTTACACATTAAGAGTGTAGGTTACAAACCTTGTAGCCTAAAGTTACCAAGTTTGTAAATCCTCATATATGATTTATTTAATCAAAACTTTATATTATTTTAAATAATATATCAAGAAATTAAGCTATTGTTGTAGTTGTGTCTATTGTTTACGTCATATTATAACTAAACTGAAATGCTTTTTAAGTGTTTATTGAAATTAGGTATGTACCCATTACCTATTTTTTCTTTCAATTCTTACCCATCTTTTAAAATTCTTATTTTAATATCCAAAATTTTAATTGATTTACCTATTATATCCTTCTATTATATGCAACACAACCAAACATACATAGCTTCCACACCACAACCTACCCTAGCTATATATAAGAATTATTTCATGAAATTTAGAATTATTGAACATTTATAGTTTATTTTATAAGTTTTTTTTTTGTTGTAAATACCTTTTTTTTTTACTTTTTTTATAAATATAACCTTACGGCTTCATTTGGTCCATGGACTCGACACCCCATATTTGGTAAAAAATAAACCTTTGGAGTATAAAAATATATATAATTTTGTACGCCCTGGTTTTCCCACGGGCTGATTAGCAGATCGAGCCTCGGACTAATCAAGGTTAGTCCGTAAATTTCCCCAGATCGCAGATCCTGTTTTCGAGGTCGTACCACCTTAGCTCGAGGTATCCTCAAGGACTCGCCCAGGCTGCCCAAGACTGGGAGAAGGAGCCTGAAGGCCGAAGGTCGGGTCAGGGAAGCAGCTCGTGGTACGAGCTTCTCGTGGATCTCTGACCCTTTGTAAAGTCAACACACGCAAGATAAACGTGCCTATATCTGACATCACGTGTCCGATATCTCCCTGACTTCTCGGACACGCAGCAGGAACGTGCGTATTCAGACACCCACGGCTGGGTTAGGCCGTGCGGCCCATTATCTCATTATCTATCGATTTGACCATACTTATCTGTCAGGTTTAGGAATTAATCATGAATGTCACAGAGTTGATATGACAAATAAGAAGTTCACGGGATGACCTCCTTACCAACTTCCAGGTGCCTTCTCCTATAAATATGGAGACCCTGGGAGTTGATAAGGGTTGGAAAAAATAGTCTCTGAAGAGATATATACTTTGTAACCAAATACCCAGAATATATCAATAATATTGACTAGTGGAGTAGAAGGATTTTAACCTTTGAACCACTTCAAAACGTGTCTTGAGTCACCCAGTTCATCCCCTAAGATTTCCTATCTGTTACGGTTCTGCTTTTAGCACTAATCCTTTTCTCTCCCTCTCTTAATTACCTGTTGGCGAAGAACCGCATCAACAGTTTGGTGCTTTCATTGAGAGCAAATTCAATTAGTGCTGCCACAAAACTATGGTGACCACTCGATCCAGGCATGGCAACGAGACAGAGCAGCAGGATGGGCAGGAGGCCCACCATATTGCCATCCCTGATGAACAAATTCCTGAAGTCCAACAGAGACCAGGGAAGCAGCCGGCGGGCCAAGACGATACTGGTAGTTCGGCGCTCCGGCCACCTAATCCGAACCCGTGTTATTATACTGCGGTGGAGATGGAGAACGCTCAGCTGAGGAGCCAGTTAGCAACTACTAGCCGACAAATCCAGGATATTCTGGCCCGACTACCACCTCTCACAACCAACGTTAACGTTGGAGAGAGGCAAGGTGAGGCTCCTAAGTCTCACCGGGGTAATCGGCCCAGGCATAGCCGGTCGGATAGGCTTCCTGCAGCCAACTCCACCCCTTCATCGCACCATCAAGAGGAAAACTTCAGGGAAATGCCTGGAACCGGACAACAGCAATACAGCCGTTCGGTCAGGACGTCACCTCCTAGTTCTCAACCTTCCTCGAGAACGCCCAGGAGAGCTCGAGGAAATTCCCGAAGGAGATCCGGGGAGGGCCAGCGACGTCAGCCTGTCCCAGAAGACCGTCCTGCGCCTCGTCCAGCTCGCCCTGAGCGGGACCAGCAAGCTGGCAGGGCCGAAAGGCCCCCACCAAATTTGATCCGTCCAGACGGAACTAGGATCGCCTCCCCAGTTAGGCATCCTCCTTCTCCAATCAGATATCCGTCTCCTCAGCCCGTCCGAGACATCCCAGCTTACGGGAGTAGTAGGAGAAACCCACCATCAGCAGGACCTTCCCGATGTAGCAGGGCGCCTGGAGAAAGCTCAGGTCCTCACCACCACAGACGCACTCCGAGCCTGTCCAGCAGGAGTCATTGGACCGACAGCCGCCGGAGTGATCTCTCCGGAGGAGACTTGCGTCAGCGACTGAGTTCAGCGCAAAGTCACCAAACCACCCAGGGGGGCGACCTTCGAGATCGCCTCAACTCTCACAGGGATGATCGAGTTAGAGATGGTAGCCCGGGCCGCTCGGTGGGAGTCCGATCCGAAGTACATAATGGAGGGAATGTCCCAAATAACCTATCTCAAGATAGGAGGGGCAACAACCCGCCTAATATGTACAATGGGTCCGGAGCTGTTGAACAGCCCCGAAACAACCCAGGATCTCAGGACCAAACCCTCGAGCGCCTAACTCAGATGGAGGAACTGATGAGAAAGCTCCTATCAGAAAAAGAAAAAGACGAATATGATTTGGGTGATGAAATGGAACTCTTCGCCCCCAGCATAGCAGCGACGGCATACCCATCTGGCTTCTGTATACCTCACTTGTCAAAGTTCAACGGGGACGGGGACCCGTCGGACCATTTAGGGATGCTCAACACCCTAATGATGGCCCATAACATTGGCCCGGAGCTGCGTTGCTTGATCTTTCCTTCCACACTGACCGGACCTGCCAGGCAGTGGTTCAAGCAAAGTAAAAGGCAGTCAATCAGCTCCTGGAAGACCATTTCAGCTGATTTCAAAAGGGCGTTCCGCGCCTCCCAGGCCGCCCGAGTCCAGGCCGATTCCCCAGCTAACGTGAGGCAGCAGCCCGGTGAAACACTGAAAGCCTACTTGAGCAGAATCGCGAATTTTGCTGCTCGAGCGAGGGACGCAGATGATAGCTCCAAGCTCATGGCCATGAGGACAGGAATCCTGGTCGGGGGGGACCTGTGGAAAGATATTCAGAGGAAGGGAGTCAGCTCGGTTAACGAATTCCTTAACAGAGCCCAAGAGTGGATAAACTTAGAAGAAGCTGAAGCTTCATCCGCGGGGACCAGCCAGGTTCCCGAGAAGCCCGCTGGAGCAAGGACAGAGGTCGTGGTGGCAATCCCCAAGGTCGCGCAGAACAACTAGCCCGGTGGTGGCAAAAGAAAGGGAAATGGTGAAAACAGCCAGCATTAGAAAAGATGGGTCTAACCGTCGCCGAGCTAAAGGCGACCTCCATGATGTTGTACGGTTTTTCAGGAGAAGGATCGGCAGCAATAGGAACGATCGAGCTGGTGATCACCCTGGGAGAAGAGTCTCGGACAGTCTCCAAGCTGCTTGATTTCGTGGTCATTGACTGCTCCGCTGCCTACAACGCCATCTTAGGCCGACCTACACTCATAGCTTTCGAGGCCGTCACTTCCATCCGACACCTCGCCATGAAGTTCCCTACTTCAACAGGAATCTGCACCGTCAAGGGCGATCAGCTCGCTGCCAGGGAATGCTATAGCATTTCCATGAAGGGAAAGTCTAAACCCAGGCAGTTGGCAATGGCCATTCAGAGAGAGGAGGAATCTCAGGGACCCTTGGCGGCTCCTGAGATTGAAAAACCTCATAATCCCGAAGAGGAAAAGATCGCCTTGAGTGAGGACATTGACCCCCGAGTAGGCGAGGACAGATCTGAGCTCCAGGCTATTGAGGAGCTCGAGGAGGTGAACATTGATAAAAAAAATCTGTCACGGACGGTTAAGATTGGGAAGAACCTCTGCGACCAGAGAAAGGCGGAGCTGATTACGTTTCTAAAGAATAGCTTGGACCTATTCGCATGGTCTCACGAGGACATGGTGGGGATCAGCCCGAGCGTCATCATGCACACGCTCCATCTGGATAAAAGCGTTCCTGCCAAGTCTCAAAAGCAAAGGCGTTTAGGAACAACCCGAGCTGAAGCCCTAGAAGAAGAAGTGGTCCAGCTCAAAAAGTGCGGCTTTATCCGCGAAGCCAAATTTCCAATTTGGGTCGCCAACCCGGTGCTAGTTCCAAAGCCCAACGAGAAATGGCGGACCTGCATTGACTTCTCCGACCTGAATAAAGCCTGCCCCAAGGATTGCTTTCCATTGCCTAGGATCGATCAGCTGGTGGACGCCACGGCGGGGCACGAACTCATGTCCTTCATGGACGCGTACTCAGGCTACAATCAGATCGTGATGAACCCGGCAGACCAGGAGCATACCAGCTTCATGACCCCAACGAATGTCTATTGCTATAAGGTCATGCCGTTTGGCCTGAAGAATGCCGGAGCTACCTACCAGAGGCTAGTAAACAGAATGTTCGGGCCCAGATCGGAAAGAACATGGAAGTGTATGTTGATGACATGCTCGTCAAGTCAAAGACTGCCGACAACCATGTTTCTGACCTGGAAGAATGTTTTAAAATACTACGGGAATACGGCATGCGGCTCAATCCTCAGAAATGCACGTTCGGTGTCGCATCGGGGAAATTCCTGGGGTTCATAGTCAATACCCGAGGAATCGAGGCAAACCCCGACAAAATCAGGTCCCTGCTCGAGCTTCCCTCCCCCAAGTCGCGGAAAGATGTCCAAGGCCTCACAGGAAGGGTGGCAGCACTCAACCGGTTCATTTCCAAGTCAACCGAAAAGTGTTTGCCCTTCTACAACCTGCTCTGGGGAAACAAGAAGTTTGAGTGGACAGTAGAGTGCGAAAGCGCATTCCTCGATCTGAAGGCGCATCTGGCTGAACCGCCCGTGCTGTCCAAGCCCAAGGCAGGAGAGCCTCTTTTCCTCTAAATGGCCGTCACTGAGGATGCAGCTAGCGTCGTGCTAGTGCGAGAAGAGGACCAAGTTCAAAAGCCAGTCTACTACATCAGCAAGAGACTACTCAGAGCAGAGTCACGGTACCCACTGATGGAAAAATTGGCGTTTTGCCTAATCACAGCCTCGCGAAAGCTCAGACCGTATTTCCAGTCCCACTCGATACACGTCATGACCGATCAGCCTCTAAGGTAGGTTTTGCAAAAGCCTGAGGCATCGGGACGTTTGTTAAAGTGGGCGGTCGAACTCAGTCAGTTCAAGATTTTCTATACTCCACGAACTTCCATAAAAAGTCAGGCGTTGGCTGACTTCGTGGCGGAGTGCACGGGTTTCCCGGAGGATCCATCAGAAGGCCTACTTCAAGTCGCCCCGCCGCATTCATCGTGGAAGATCTTCGTTGATGGTTCATTTAACGAGAGCGGCTCCAGGGCTGGAATCATTCTAATATCCCCCGAAGGACATAGGTTCCACTCGGCGCTAAGGTTCGGGTTCAAGGCGTCCAACAATGAGGCAGAGTACGAAGCTTTGTTAGTGGGGCTAAGGGTAGCTCAGGAGTTAAAGGCGAGCTCCGTCCAGTGCTTCAGTGACTCCCAGCTCATGGTAAACCAGGTTCTGGGCGAATATCAGGCACGGGGACCCAAGATGGCCACCTATTTGGCGAAGGTAAAAACTGAGCTGTCCGCATTTGAGCGAGGATCGATCGAACAGATACCTCGGGAATAGAACGCCAACGCAGATGCTCTCCTCAAACTCGCCACCTCAGGAGAGACAGAAACCCTGGGATTGGTGCCAATAGAATTCTTGAAAGAACCAAGTATAGAAGGAGATCGGGTAGAGGTCAAGATGATTGATGCCAAGCCGACCTGGATGACCCCCATTCTTGAGTATCTCGTCGAGGGCAAGCTGCCTGAAGAGCGTAACGATGCACGACGAATCTTGTATCAAGCTCCGAGGTACACGCTGGTCGATGGTGTGTTGTACCGACGTGGACATTCCCTACCTCTCCTCAGGTGCGTTCATCGAGGTGAGGCACAGGCCATCCTGCAGGACATTCACGAAGGATTCTACGGAGACCATGCTGGGGGGCAAAGCCTGGCCTTAAAGGTTCTTAGGCAAGGTTATTACTGGACGACTCTGTCAAGAGACTCGATCTTGTATGTGAAAAAGTGCGACAAGTGCCAACGTTTCACCGCGGTTGCCCGAGCTCCTCCTGTCGAACTGAAAATGATCTCGGCCCCATGGCCATTCGCCGTTTGGGGGATAGATTTAGTAGGCACCCTGCCTACCGGAAAGGGTGGGGTCCGTTACGCCGTGGTAGCCATCGACTACTTTACAAAGTGGGCCGAGGCAGAGCCATTGGCAACAATAACATCGAAGAAGGTACTCGACTTTGTGGTTAAAAGCATCATCTGTCGGTTCGGCCTGCTGAAGAAAATTGTCTCCGACAACGGCACTCAGTTCGACAGCGACCTGTTCACCGATTTTTGTGAAAGGCACGGAATTGTGAAAAGCTTATCCTCTGTGGCCTATCCTCAAGCAAACGTTCAGGTCGAGGCTGTCAACAAGACTCTAAAGGCGAGCCTCAAGAAGAGGCTAGATGAGGCAAAGGGGGTCTGGCCAGAACAGCTCCCCCAGGTCCTTTGGGCATATCGGACCTCGCATCGGACTCCTACGGGTCACACTCCTTTCTCCCTAACCTTTGGGAGTGAAGCAGTCCTCCCCGTGGAAGTTAAAGTTCTGTCGCATAGGGTCCAGTCCAACGACCAATATAGGAACCACGAGCTCCTATGCCATTCCCTAGACTTTATCGATGAAAGGCGAGAGGATTCACAACTCCAGCTCGCCCATTACCAGCAAAAGATCACTCGCTACTATAACACTAAAGTCAAAAAATGTACCTTTAGTGTTGGCGACTTGGTCCTAAGGAGAGTTTTCCTGGCCGGAAAAGATCCCAAGGATGGATTCTTGGGACCGAACTAGGAAGGACCATACCAGGTCATTGAAGTCATCAAGGAAGGAACTTATAAGTTAGCTCGACTTGATGGAGGGGCAGTCCCACGGACTTGGAACACCATCCACTTGAAGAAATATTATCAATGATCCACTTGTAAGGCTTGGAAGGCCACTTTTTATGTATTAATAAAAATCAAGTTTTTCTTTTTATTTGCAAGTGTAATCATAAAGTAACCACGAAAGACCCTTTCCCAGTTACTTGGGGGGCATATGGTACCTGGACATAACCAGGTCTCCTTAACGACTTAGATGTTGATCCTTATCTATGGATCATTGCTCTTCTTAAAGAGCTCGAGATATGGATAAGGGTTAACGCCAACTAAGTCATATCCTGGTTTTAACCGGGTCATAAAACTTAGAAGTTAACTTAAATTTATTGATCGTGGTTCGTCTTAAAGAACTCGAGATATGGATAAAAGTTGACACGAACTAAGTTTTCAAAATAAGCTCCTGGTTTTAACCAGGTCATAAAACTTAGAAGTTAACTTAAATTTATTGATCGTGGTTCGTCTTAAAGAACTCGAGATATGGATAAAAGTTGACACGAACTAAGTTTTCAAAATAAGCTCCTGGTTTTAACCGGGTCATAAAACTTAGAAGTTAACTTAAATTTATTGATCGTGGTTCGTCTTAAAGAACTCGAGATATGGATAAAAGTTGACACGAACTAAGTTTTCAAAATAAGCTCCTGGTTTTAACCGGGTCATAAAACTTAGAAGTTAACTTAAATTTATTGATCGTGGTTCGTCTTAAAGAACTCGAGATATGGATAAAAGTTGACACAAACTATGTTTTCAAAATAAGCTCCTGGTTTTAACTGGGTCATAAAACTTAGAAGTTAACTTAAATTTATGGATCATGGTCCTTCTTAAAAGGGGCTCGGGATATAAATAACGGTTAACATGAACTAAGTTTATCAAAAAACAAAATATGTGTATTGTAGCCAAAAGCATGAAGAAATACACAAGTTAAAATTGCAAGGCAAATTGTCTTGAGGAGAAAATACCTCGTGCTAAGGATTACATATAATACTTCAAAAATAAAGAAAAGAAAAAACGCCATAAGCCCCATCAGTCGGCCCCTTGGAGGTCGCAGTCTCATCCAGCTCCGCCGCACCAGAGGCTTCCCCAGTCTCCGAAGGCGGCACCTCTTTGTCAAAGCGGGCTTGGAAATTCACCAACAAGCGCGCCCAGAGACTCGACGGCATGAAGGAGAAGTCAGCCTCCGGGTTGTGGGCCCAGCAATGGTAGAACAGTTCCTGCATGGACTGTTCCGAGGTGGCCCATTCAGCTTCAAGGGCGGCCTGGGCTTCGGTCTTCGCTGTCTCGAGGTCTGTTCGCGAGGTGGCAAGGGATGTCTCAAGCTCTTTGACCTTCGAGCGAGACCTCTCTAACTCAGCCTTCAAGGTCGCCAGCGCATCTTTCGAGGTCGCCAGTGCATCTTTCGCCGCCTGAGCCTCCTGAAGGGCGGCCTGGTGCTCAATCCTCATCTCCTCGAGCTGAGCTCTGGTCCTGGTGATGCCTCGGTGTACGGCAGTGATGCCCTGCGAGAAATGAAAGAAAAATTGGCTAAGTAGAAAAATAAGGCGGTGTGTGAGGGGTAAAGCCTTAAAAGAATGGGGCAGCTTACCGTTAGGGTCATGTCCATCGATGACTCTATTACGTGGACCGGGCTCAGTGTCTCAATAGCCCGGAGCTCCTTCTCTTTGAACTTGTAGAAATGGTTGATGGCATAACTCGCCGACTCATACACTGTCCCCCGGAAGGCTTCTGGGATCTTTTCCAGAGCCTGGGGGTCGACCGTGATGCGTACGCCGGGGGCCACTGCGGCCGGGGGCCCGAGCTCCATTCCCACGACCTGGGTGGCTGATGGAGATCACTGGGGCGGCGGAGGCATGTGTCCTGCTCCGCCAGCCAGAAGAGTTGCCCCCCCGACCTGCGATGGTGGGGTTTTTTCCTTCTCCTTTGCCGGAGATTTGGTGGAGACCCCAGCCGTGCTCTTGGACCCCCGGAGCCTTTTCAATCTTGGCCCTGCTGGGGGATTCCCCACGAAGTCTATGCCCCGCAAACTATCCTCGGGCTGAGACATCTCTTCTGCAAAAACAAAAAGCATGGTTATTACAAGTTAGCAATAGGGGAGAAATAAAAGCAAAAGGTTAAAGGAAAAAAGTATGCGAATACTAAGGGAGCCCTACCCCCCGAGCTGGAAGAACCTAAGACGATTATTTCCCGAAAAGGCGCAAGTTCTGGGTCCGGTTCTGACTCGGGGCTAGACTCTTCTACATACTGCCTAAGCCCCGGAGCATAGATGCCCCTCTGGAGTGATGGCCATGTGCGTAAGTTGGTCCCATACTCCTCAAAAATGATCGACCTAAAGGCTAGGGTGTTTTCTACTACTACGGTACCCCTAGGCCGGCTCTCTTGGTGATCCAGCACGAGCCGATCAACACAATGGAGCAGGAGTGTG
This sequence comes from Humulus lupulus, assembly GCF_963169125.1. Classification (NCBI taxonomy): domain Eukaryota; kingdom Viridiplantae; phylum Streptophyta; class Magnoliopsida; order Rosales; family Cannabaceae; genus Humulus; species Humulus lupulus. The sequence goes on from NC_084799.1 coordinate 161,072,941, forward strand.
TTCAGGTCCAGGTCCCTTCGATGACGATGGACGATCTGCCTAGGATTGAACCTAACTAGCCGGGGGTCCGCAGTGGCCCTATCTACATTCCTAAGCAAGAAAGGGTTACCTTGGCCGGAAGGACCCGCGGCTGCTCCGGATTGGATCCTCTCCTCGTCCATCCCCTGGGCGATCTCCAAGTTCCTCTTCCTATTCCTCACGAGCGGAACTTCAGCCGTCTCGTCCTCCTCGTCTTCCTCTGCCGCGACCTCCTCGACGATGATTTGTCTGTTTTCGTGGGCTGGGGACGGCCCCCGGGGCCTCTTCAGGTTCAGAGTCTGATTTGGGAAAATCAGTTTGCAGAACACCATCGTCTCGTCCGTCACAAGCACGCGATAGTCCTTTTCACTAGGGGCAAGCCCGCCAGTGTTTCATATTGACCCCCAAGGGTCACAGACTTTTCGGTCCTCGCGTAGATGGCTGCAAAATTGGCCGAAATCAGAGTGGAATACGAGAGGAGCTAAAATAAAATAACACTTAAAAGGCGAGCTAAGATCAGGGTTCACTTACGAGGATGGTTGAAGTAATGGTGCTCGCAGTTCCGGAACCCAGTTGACATGAAGAACTGGTCCTTAAAGTCATTTGGATGGCTTGGCAGCTCGATGACCGCCGCTGTATTAGGAAAACGGGTTAAGTAGTAGAACCCGTCACCTCGCCCCCTCTGGTCCGGGCTGGCTTTCAGGCAAAAGAAGTATAAAATATCCGCAGGAGTGGGGACCTCCCACTCCTGCTTCTTGAATAAGTACCTCAACCCTGCCAGCAGATGGTAGGAGTTGGGGGGGAGCTGGAATGGGGCCAACCTCACATAGTTCAGGAATCAGCGAAATACTGATCCAGGGGAAGGAAGGCCCCTGCCTTGAAGTGTTCACCACTCCAGGCCGCAAACGATTCGTCGAGCGGAGTGCAGCTCCGCTCGCCCTCCGCAGTAGGTCGGGCTATAACTGAGGCTTTCCCCAGTGGAATGTTGTGGGCGAGGAAGAGTTTGTTGATCTTCGTCTGGTCAGTTACCTTCGAAACGATTCTCTCCGCCTCAAAGAATGCGTCGGGGGCCACCTCGACCTGTTTCTCCACGGCCAGCCCAAAGTGGGGGATCGGCGAGCTGGGCATCACCGCCTTTCCCTTCTCCTGCCGGGAGGCCGAGCTTCCAACGTTCTTCTGAGGGAGGTTCTTTTTTGGAGCCATCTGGTCGCCTAGTGAACACAAGAAAACATTTTAGAAAGGGCGACCCAAGTAGGAGGAAGAATAATTATTATTTGCACGAGCTGAGGTAAGCCCAGCTCGTGGGAGGTGGAACCACGCTGTTCAGTGAACACGCGCGTGTAATCCTAACAGATCCCAGATTACTCGGAATTCGCGTGTCAGGGGGTTCAGAGTAAAATTTGCCTTGGAATGAAAGTTTCAATAGGCAGGAATTGCAAAACCGCCCATGAGGCGTGTTCCCTAAGCTACCCGGTTTTGCACCCAAAATTCCCAAAACTTCTACCCAGAAATTGTCCCAGAAAAAACATCCTGAAACCCATACTCTAAGGCGATTTCCTACAACATGTATGTCCTAACCTAAAAAGGGCTGTCACCCTCCATGTCCACGCAACCCAGAAAACCCTTGCATGCGGCTACAGTAAAAATTTTTTTTACTTAAGCTACAGTAGCATGTTTTCAAAAGTAAACAGGGTCAGGAAACTTACAATATATCGCTGGAAGGTTGAAGAGAATGCTGCGTTGATAGGAGCTTCGTCGGTGAAATAGCCTCTAAAGCTTCAGAGAAACTCGTGCGCCTAAGCTTCTTAAACAATGAAAATGGCAGCGACTGAGTCGAGGGTTTCGTTCTTCTGAAAGTTAGAGAAGGAAGAAGGAAAGAGATTTGGGAAATTTTGAATGAAGGGATGGCCCGTGCGTAGGGTGGCCACCCCCTTTTTATATACATGAAGAATCACGTGTATAAGGCTCTTGGGTGACCCTAATGGGGGATCCGAGGCCTTCCCCTCGAAATACGAAGCGACGGCTGAGCATAGACTAGGCCATTAAATGCGGTTCTCGTAAAACATACCGTCACCACCCACAACGTTCCACGTATCAGACGCCTGCACAAAAAGTGGAATGTGAAGGTTTATGGGGAAGTCTAAAAGCCCCTACTGTGGTCTTCTATATATGACGTCATATACCACGGGCAGGAGCTTGGGGGGCAGATGTATGCCCTGGTTTTCCCACTGGATGATTAGCAGATCGAGCCTCGGACTAATCAAGGTTAGTCCGTAAATTTCCCCAGATCGCAGATCCTGTTTTCTAGGTCGTACCCCCTTAGCTCGAGGTATCCTCAAGGACTCGCCCAGGCTACCCAAGACTGGGAGAAGGAGCCTGAAGGCCGAAGGTCGGGTCAGGGAAGCAGCTCGTGGTATGAGCTTCTCGTGGATCTCTGACCCTTTGTAAAGTCAACACACGCAAGATAAACGTGCTTATATCTGACATCACGTGTCCGATATCTCCCTGACTTCTCAGACACGCAACAGGAACGTGCATATTCAGACACCCACGGCTGGGTTGGGCCGTGTGGCCCATTATCTCCTTATCTATCGATTTGACCATACTTATGTGTCAGGTTTAGGAATTAATCATGAATGTCACAGAGTTGATATGAAAAATAAGAAGGTGACGGGATGACCTCCTTACCAACTTCCAGGTGCCTTCTCCTATAAATATGGAGACCCTAGGAGTTGATAAGGGTTGGAAAAAATAGTCTCTGAAGAGATATATACTTTGTAACCAAATACCCAGAATATATCAATAATATTGACTAGTGGAGTAGAAGGATTTTAACCTTTGAACCACTTAAAAACGTGTCTTGAGTCACCCAGTTCATCCCCTAAGATTTCCTATCTGTTACGGTTCTACTTTCAGCACTAATCCTTTTCTCTCCCTCTCTTAATTACCTGTTGGCGAAGAACAACGTCAACAAATTTATTTTTAATTATAAATACTACAATATTATTTAAAATTTTCTATTAAAAAAATATTTTTATATTTTATTTAGTCCTATACTGCACCAAACACAGTATAGTAATAAGAAGTCAGCCCACTCTAATTCAATCCAACTCAGTTATGCATGCCAGGCGAGGCCTAAGTTTTAAAAAAGTTCAATTTTTTAAGTTTTCTAAACACAAAAATACGGTGTCAAAAAAGGAATTAAATCAATTGTACATCAACCCGCTGTAATACAGTATCAATAAAGACAACTAAAAATCAATTAGACATCAATCTAAAATAAATTAGAAAATAACAAAAAAACCTCGAAAATATTACCAAATAAACAAAAATTATTTAAAAAATATATATTCCAAAAATAAACTTAAAAAATATGTTTAACTAGAAATTAACTAGTCATCGACCCAAAATATACCTAAGAAAAATTAAACATATACCCGAAATGAACTAAAATTAAATTAAAAACAACTTGGAGAAAATTATCAAAAAACAAAAAGATTAATTTAAAAAAATATATATATACCTAAGGTATACCTAAAATAAACTAAAAATGTATCCAACGTATACTGAAAGTAAATAAATAAATATATTCAATTATAAATAAACTAGACAACAACTTAAAATATACTTAAGGAAAACTAAACATATACCCAAAATAAACTACAAATAACTACAAACCAACTACGAAAAAATCACGAAAAAAACTCTTTATAAGAGGGATGTGTTAGGTGTTTCTCCAAGTATATGACATGTAGTATTAATTTAATCAATCATACCCAACAAATTTTACTTCTCTTGATTTGTTTTATGACCACACATAGCATTCTATATTTCTTCTACATAAAAAATGTCTATTTAACTATTTTTCTTATTTTTAACCATTTTTTTGTTCTTTAACAGAATATTATAAATATTTAACGAAATATACCTTAAATATAAATATTTATTAATTATATTAATATAAATTAAAAATATTATAAAATATCATTATTAAAATTATTCAATACAAAATTAGATATTTAATAATTATATTAATATAAATTTGAATGTTATAAATTATTATTATTATAATATATAATATATAATCCTAATTTTTATAAAATTTCGAAAGAATAAATATTAAGTAATTATATTAATATAAATTCAAATATTATAAAATATCATTATTATAAAATACAAGAATGGATATTTAATAATTATATCATAGAAATTTAAATGTTATAAAATATTATTAGTATAATAATATATAATACATAATCTTATTTTTTACAAAAAAAAAAATTATCACTTATATTTATAAAGAAATCATATTATTTTTAAAAAAAAAATCATAAACAATATTTTTGTTTAATTTTTATTTTAATATGTTTATGTCATTATTTTGTACATAATATTATTTATATATTTAAAATTTATATGACAATCATAAAAACTTAATAGAAATAGTTGATAAATTTTCTAAATAAAACTAAACAAATATGCATTCCACATTGCTTTCACCTAGTATATATATTTATATATACTAATGAAATATGTGGTGCAGTTGTACTTTGAATTTTGTTTGTATAAAATATATTGAAAGAACATTTCTATTTAAAAAGCCATTAGTATTTACACAAGTTTAATTATTTCCAATTAAAATAATTGAAAGAACAAAAATGTAAAAGATACAACTCAGAGTCTGTTTTTAATAATTACCAAGTGTTTAATTTAAACAAGTTAATAGATCGTGAAATAGTGATTAAGTTGTTTTGACAGAGTCAAGATCTGATCAAACAACTAAGCAAGTTGTCTAAATAGATTATTACAAAATTAAAAATGAGTATAAAAAATCAACACCAAAGATTTTTCACGTGGTAAACCTAGTCCCAGAGGTCACGCTAAGAGATAAAACCAATTAGTAAAGAATCACACAATACAAAAGTATTGACGTATACAAAGTACGACTCCCTTTTAAACTATTGTCACAAGCTTGTTATACTTCTCTTTACGAATCTAGTTTTGGTGAAACATTAACTCTCTTGAACTCCCTTCAAAGGTTAGTGAGTGCTTTCTTCCTCCCGAAGTGAGTCTTGAACAAATCTTCTCCCAAATGTGTAATGTGTTGTTCACAATGGATACCAACTTTTTACAGATAAATAGATGAAAGAACAAACTGGATGCACTAGGAACCAATATAGAAAGATCAAGTAATCCTCGCTTCATCTTTACAAACAAAATACACTCTCCAAAAATGGTTTTCAAACTTTGGAAAATGGAAGAGTAAATTTTTTTGAGAGCTTGGATAGCAACATGTATTTGAATGGTTGTTTAGAACAACCTACAAAAATCTGTAGTCATTAATGTAATATTTGCAATATTCTTTAATGGTAACTTCTGCCAGTCTAACTGTTTCTATTTTAATAGAATAAGAACATGCTTCAACGCATTGGTAAACTGTTTCGACAGATGCAATGTATCTGGTCAATCAAATTGACCAGATTTATTTTGGGTTTAAAACTTACCCAAAATAATTTTCATCCTGCAATATTTTGGTCAGACATACATAATAAAAATGTTTCACAAGAAAATCAAATCAAATCATATTTTTTAAACAAGGAAAGATACAATTTTATTTAAAGAGATTATTTCTAAAATTATATTGATTCTTAACCCTTAAAATATAATCCTCAAAACTAAAAATACTCTTTTTAGAATATCAAAAAATATTTTTTTATATAAAACACAATAAATAATTTAATCTGTATATATTTGACTTTTTCCAACCAAATATTCGAATATTCATACCCCAAAAATTACTTTATGAGTTGTAAAATATTTTCTAACCAAGTTAGCCAAACAATGACTTTACAATCCCCTTTGACAACTTGGTAGACAAAAACTTTTATTTTACTCACTTAAAAAGTAGAAAACACAAAGGTTAGTTTCATCAAATAGTATAGCAAAACTATCATGTGAAAGATATTTTAAGCATAGCTAACCAAAATAGAAAAAAAATGTTAACTTGAAAAAGTTTAACATCTAAAACTCCTCCTCAAGATAACCACAAAATAACTCCCCAAAATAACCATAGGAGTACAAAAGAAAGACAACTGAGATTGTTCTTTACATTTATTGAAACAAAGAAACTAAAAAGAAGTAAGAAAATCAACTTAGGGGTGATGATAGAGTCAATGCAACCAGTTGACTCAAAATGTGGTGTTGGATTCCTTCCATGCTGTTGAGACGGTGATTGAGCTAATGAAGAGATGTTTGGACAACTACCAAATCTGTCTTAACAAATGCTAGATCCGTGGGAACAACTTCAGAGTCATCTGATTTCAGGGCAATTCCTTTGGTCTTTTTGACAGTGGGAGAATTGAATTTGTCTTTGACTCTACAATTTGGACCCTTCGAACAGGTAACCAAGGACTCTGTGTAGCGTCCCAAAACTCCTAATAAGATTAAGTACTTGGATTAGTGTGCAGGAGGGCACATGGAGTAATTATGTAAATTATATGATAATATAATTTAGTAGGCAGGATTATGTGTATTAAATGTGTATAAAGACCCACTATTGTTTAAAAGGGGCATTTTCATAACTTTCAACCGTTGAGGGTATATTTATGTGCAACATGCCTGGGATCACATTATTAGGTGAATATATATGTGAGATCTAATGAAATTTCAAAAATTAGGGATGTTAAGTTGTTTGGTTATGTTTGATGATGATAGAAACAACTTAAGTAACTTAAGTGCAGCTTCAATTCCCACAAGGTTTCGTGAAATTTGAGGTTTAATTCTCAGAATGGCAAGAGTGGAGTTTTGAACTCTAAATTTAAACAGTTGGATTTTTATGTGTTTTAGGTGATTTTTGGATATTATGATAGTAGATTTTGGTTTGTTGTTGATTTAAGGTCAATTCATGATAAAAAAATATTTGGGAAACCTGTTTGGAGTCGAGAATTTGAGTCTAAAAATGCAGGTTCTTGGTTTGTCGCGATGGACTCGCGGTGCCTATGGGTGAGCGTCACGGCGTGTATGTGTTTCTTCGAGAGCGGGTTTCCTCCCGGACTACTGTCGCACCACGACCCTTTTAGAAGGGTGTTGCGGCGCAAATGTTCAACTTTTAAGGGGAGGCCTTGTAATGACCCAACTAATTCTAAGACCTTGGACCATTAAAAACTACTAGACTTAGCTACTACTTTTGAAGAAAACATACATAAGAAATATTCACAACTTTATTGAAAACTCCAAAGTAAATATTGTAATACATAAATGCGGGGTATGGCATCCCATTGTTTTAAAATAAAACACGACTTTAAACTAAAGGAAATTGTTTGCAAAAATATATGCAGAAAATACATAAAAACATAATTTAAAGAGACTAAAATGACGTCCTTGGATCGTTCATGCAGTCCATCGAATCCATTCATCCTTAATACACTAACCAAGCGGCCAAGAATCCTTCCGCCACCATAACTATTTTCCTGCATACATAAAAATAAAGGAATGAGCCTAATGCCCAGCAAGGAAAATCTACTAGCACAAATAGCATAAAACATAAACATAATACTACAAAACATATGACTATAAACACATGCATTATAATGCCCATCATACTTCTTGGGGCTTGCTAGCTAAGTAGTCATATGCCCATAAATTTACGGGGCTTAGTTATCTAAACAAGTCATCTAAATTTATGGGGCTGGTTATCTAAACAATCATATGCCCAAGGAATAATTTATTGGGACATGTTATCTAAACAAGTTATATATTTGTTATCTAAACAAATTATGTGATTGTTATCTAAACAATTCATATAATAAAACAAGTAAAACATATCATACATATAACATAAACATATATCAAAACATAAAAGCATACAAAATCTATCCTATTTTCCTTACCAACACCGGGATTTTTTAGAACAAGGAAGAGATTTGGAACACTCCTAAAACCAACAATAAGAATGTGAGTATTTCTAAAGAAAGAGATGATAAAGAAATGAACTAAACCACCAAGAAGAAACTTACCAAAAGAAACCTTAAGTTCAAAGAACTTAAATACCTAACCAAGAATGGAAACAACGAGTTAGGATTTGAGTAAAGATAACTAAAGGAAACTAAGGAACCATACAGAAATGAACTTAAGATTAGGAATACCTTTGAATGTACTAGAACCGAAATACACCTTGATATTGAAAACACAATATAAATCTCACTTCCAAAGTGTTTATAAAGCTTAAGATGATAAAGCTTTTATCCCAACCCAAGTGTTTATCACTCTATAGTAACCCTAGCAGCTTGAAGGCTCTGAACACAGCTTAAAGAATGAGAAAAATGGCTGGGTACTAGGTCCTATTTATAGAGTTCAAGGAGTGAACTATCTCCTTTTAGCTTGAATAAAAATAATAAGTATTAATTGAAAAATATTTGAATATTCGTTTAGCAGGTGCTGAAGACTCGGTCAAAACGTTTAGAGGCTAGTCAAGAGGTAAGGAAATGAATCAAGCTCGGTTTCAACATCGTTTGAAAATATGGCCCTAGGGCCTATATATCGCCCATCATAGGCGATATATCGCCTAGCCTTATGTCCCGAGTGCTCGTCGTTTCGTTTGTGCGAAGTTGACGTGTTTTTAATATTCCTTGTGTGGCGATACATCGACACCTATGCTGCGATATATCGGCATACGTGAATATATTAAACATGTAATTGCATCTTTTCAGCATAATTTGAATAGATTAATCAGGTTTGACTGAGTAATACGAGATGAAAGAGTCTAGAGCTTCTAGAAACTTCTATTTTTGAATTATCCACTTAAAATGCGATCCCCACTTGCCTGGCATGGACCGTAAGCTTGGTGCCGGAATGCACAATACGCTCGGTTGGGCAGTTCGACAAGGCTGTTTAGCTAGGTCGTGTAAATGTTTCGTGTGTTTGAAATGAACATACTTGTAAATTGTGAAACATGTTTATGATTTATAGGACTAGAATTAATGCATTTATTATTTGTGAAGCATGTTGTTGATTGCTTATGATTAATTAGATATTTCTTATGCCATGTGGGGTTTACTTGCTGGGCCTTGGCTCACGGGTGCTATATGGTGCAGGTAAAGGGCAAGCTGAGGGTAGACCAGCCATGAGTTTGAGGGCTTTGGAGCAACGCATACATATTCGGCTGGCTCGACCGCCATATTCGAGTTATTTTGAGGGACTTAGGTTATGAGTCTGATTTTTCTGCTTAGGTCAGCTACTTTTGAAACTTTGGATGTAACTATTTTTCATTTAAAACTCATTTTGGGATCCCATGTAATTATTTGAAGTTTCAATGAAAAGTTTATATCTTTGACCAGAATTTTTAATACCTAAACCATTGATTAGCTTTAATTACACTTTTGAGTCAAACTGACTCGCTTAATGAGTTAAGTACTACTTTAAACACACAATGTAACGACTCTAGATTAGTAGGGCATTACACTCGTATTCCATTTTTAAGGGTGATAAGGTCATTTTTGTATTGATATTTGATAAGTTTTTCCATGCTTGGATGGTGTTATGATAACATTTTATAGTAGTTTTAACTTAGTTTTGTGAGTCTACAACATATTTTCTACGTTGCATTTTATGATGATAAATCTGACATTTTGATGGCAATTGTAGTTTATGAATCATAGGTCGAAAAAGACTCGCTGAGATGAGGTTAAAATGAAGTTTTAGGACCATTTCAGGCTTTCGAGATTAAAGTGTTGAAGTGGCAGAAGCATACAAGCTCTCTAAGTTCGAGAATTGAAGAAATTGAAGATATGCTGCAACACTTTAATTGGAATTGATGTTATAGATTGCATGTTCCAGTCGGGCTGCTGCCCAGAAAAAGTAGGTCGCTACCTGTTCTGTAATTAAAGTTGGGCCGCTACCCAGATTTTTCAGGTCGCGGCCTGCCACGGTGTTTTCAGATTTTTAATTAGATTTTAAATGTAATTTAAAGGAGACTATAAAAGATTTTTAGGTTTAATTTGAGAATAAGTTTTATTTACGGTTTTTTGAGAGAAAAATACACAGAAAGGGCTGGAGAAAAGACTACAACACTATTGTTCATTAATATAGTTTCTTTTCTTCCCTTAATCTCTTTAATTTTAATAATAATTATGTCTGTGATTATGATTGCTATTATGGAGTAGGTTCTCTTTAGGTTAAGGGTTAATTCAAAACCCAAAGCATGAATTCTTGATTGTTGATAATAAGTATTATTCTTTAATTTCTCTCAATATTAAAATTTTTCTATTTTTCCAATTGAATGTTATGAATTTTGTGATTTCTTGGTAGGTGGCCAACTAATTATGGTTTTACATTGTTCAATTGTTATCTTAGAATTACTACTCACCTAATAGTTTAGGATTCTAAGTGTATGTGATAAATTGCAATTGATGGTAATGTCAAAAGAATTGTTGATTGTGATGAAAAATAGAACCTAGGTTAAATGAATTATATGCTTCATTAATTTATTGCCTAGATTAACTTGTCTCCATAGATTGTATGCTTCATAGATTTATTGCTTGGCAAAAAGAGTTAATTATTGAGCGCTTAGCCTTGATTACTTGTGTTGTACCCTGAAATTAGCACGAGTTCAATTAGTTCAGGTACAGCTGGCAGATGAATATGTAGAAAAATAGCCAAGTAGAATATCTGGCTAACAGTGATGTGAACAGCTCAAGTTTGGAGGTTTGACAACACTATACACAGTTTATTATCAGACCCCTTCTCAGGATAACAATTGAGTTCGAGACTTATAATAACCAGGTCCAACTTTGAGCGTTCTAATCTTACTACGAGCTAGGGTTCAGATAGTCGTTGAACATGAGCTCGTGTGAGATATTCAGCTCATGGAAACTTGGGCAGAATGCATACTGGTAGGATCCCAAGAGATTCAGGATCACTTTATACGCTCATTAATGCTCAGGCTGTATCACAAATCTATCATTTATTATCCGAGATAGCAGGAGTATATTATATTATGTTATCAAATAATATCCCAATGTAAATGGGAATAATCTTTATTAAATATATGTCATATTTATTTACGTGGTTTATTCACGCGGTTACCCAAACCTGTCCACGGAATTCCCCTATAAATACTAGGAATATTGGACAGGGAAGGGGACGACCATTTTTTTATTACAAAAACTCTACAGAAATTGAGAGAGTAAAGTAAGACTATTGACTCGTGGACTAGGTGGATTTTAGCCACTGAATCATGTAAAAGTTATGTGTGTTCAAGAGAGTGTTTGTTATTTCATTACAGTTTATAATTCAACACTAATCTACCTATTTAATTTCTTAATACACTATTGGAGAAAAATCGTGTCAACAACTTGTAATGGGAGATTGGGATAATTGTCTGCTTCAGCGTTATCTACATGGTTAATAATTTAATTGAGAAATAAGAATAATATTTATTATTAGTTATTGGGAATGATTGATGAGGGGTGAATATTAACCTTTAACTATTTCTTAATATTGCAATATCAATACTTATTTTCTTTCTAGTTTATGTTATTTAATTTTGAGTTCGAAATCTAAATCCCCCTTTTAAGTCTTAGTGCTAATTATTGAATAATAAAGTGAATGATAGTCCTCATGGGTTCGACCTGTGCTTGTTATTATACTAAAATAATTGGAAGTATTGAAAGAAAAATAATTGGTAAATTTGTTGTGGTATACGGCACGCATCAATTTTTTGGCGTCGTTGCCAAGGACTATTGTTATTCATTTTATTGTTCTAATACTAGCTAGTTTCACTCGGACAATTTCAGGTGTATATGTCTGGTGAAGACGATGCCCAAGAAAGGGTATTAAGGCTTAAAAAATATCTTGGGTCATCGTTAGCTTCTCGTTCTTCAAGGACTATCACTGATAAACCACTCTTTCAACGTCTTGCTCAACAAGTCAATCGTGTTAAAGTGCTATTACCATCTCACAATGACTCTGGTTTAAACAATTCAATTAAGTCTTATAAGACAATGGCTCGTAATAGGACATTGAAAGAGTTGGTTGTGACAGATCTTGACTAATAGGCGCTATCCATCAATTATCCACCTTTGGATGTAAGCTTTGAGTTAAAGTCGGGCCTCGTCCACTTATTGACTTCTTTCCATGGGCTGCCTGGTGAGGACCTGAATAAACATTTTAAGGAGATTCAAATTGTTTGTTCTAGTATGAAACCAGCTGCAGTGACTGAATAACAAATTAAGCTGTGAGTTTATCCTTTCTCCTTGAAGGATGCAACTAAGGAGGGTTGTACTATCTTCCACCCGGTACCATTGAGACTTGGAATGGTATGAAGACTATGTTCTTGGAACGATATTTTCCAGCATCTAAAGTTGGAAGCATCAGAAAAGAGATCTGCAGTATCTGGTCACTACTCCTACTGCATAGCAGATATCTAATCTAGTACACAACATAGCACACATCAGAATTCCAACTGTAGATGCATAAGGAACTTTTCTCATTGCATCTTCCACTTCAGGAGTTTGGGGAGACTGCTTCTTTGAAAGATGAATTAGATGGCGGGACGGTAGACGTCCTTTCTTGGAATTTGTCATTGAGAATGTTCAAGCACTTTATCAAAGTAAGTTTCTTGAGATAGAGCTAAGAGTTTTTTCTTTCTATCCATAATGATCTGGATACCTAGAATATAACTTGCTTCAACCAAATCCTTCATCTGAAATTGAGTGCTCAACCAATTCTTCACATCAAATAATTTCTTAACATTGTTTCCAATGAGAAAGATATCATCTACATAAAGAACCAGGAAGACCACTATTTAATTTTCCTTCAGTTGGTAAACACAAGGCTCATCAATATTTAGTTCAAAGCCATAGGTTTTGATTATTTCATCAAACTTAAGATTCCAGGAACGAGAAGCTTGCTTAAGTCCATAAATGGACCTATTCAACTTGCAAACTTTTCCTTCTTGTCCAGATACTCTAAATCCTTCTGGCTGATCCATATATATAACTTAGTCAAGCTTCCCATTAAGAAGAGTTGTCTTGACTTCCATTTGCAAGATCCCATAGTCGAGAGCGGCTACTATAGACAGGAGGATGCGAATGGACTTGAGCATGGCTATCAGACTAAGAGTTTCCTCATCGTCCACGCCTTCTCGTAGGGTATAACCCTTTGCCACTAATCAAGCTTTATAAGTTTCGATATTTCCATCAACACCTCATTTCTTCTTGTAGATCCACTTACACCCAATGGCCATAGAGTCACTAGGTGCTTCCACAAGATCCCAAACAGAATTTGAGTACATGGACTCCATTTCCTGTTTCATGGTTTTGAGCCATAGTTCCTTTCTGGGCTAGCCATTGCCTGTGTTGAAAGGCAATGGATCATCATCACCAGTGTCACCAACAATCATATTGGTTTCAACGTCCAAACCATAGCAAACTGGGTTCCTAGAAACCCTCCCACTACGACGAGGCTCTGTGACTATTTGCTCAGGAACACTGGTACTTTCTTCATTTAAATTGACTTGCGTCAGTTGGACACGAAGAGTGGGAATTTCATCATCAACTTGCGTTGATGATGATGGAACATTGGTTGGAGTCAATTCTTCAACCATTTCCTCTAAAACTACTTTTCTGCGTCGTTAGAAGTTTTGGACATAGTTTTTTTTTTTCCATAAAGGTAGCATTCGTAGAAGTAAACACTTTCTTTTCTAAATGACTATAGAAAAGTCAACCCCGAGTGCCTTTAGGATTTCCAACAAACATCCAAACTTCGGTTCGCGGTTCTAGCTTTCCTTCATTTTTCCTCAGGACGTGGGCGGGACACCCACACATTCTAAAATGACGTAAGCTAGGTTCACGACCATTCCAACATTCTAAAGGTGTTTTGGGGATTGATTTGGACCGTACGACATTTAGAATGTCCTTCGCAGTTTCAATTGCATGTCCCCAAAATATATTAGATAGAGTTGAGTAACTAAGCATGCATATAACCATTTCAAATGAAGTTCTGGTCTGGCGTTCCGCTACACAATTTTGTTGCGGAGTACTCGAGACAGTATGTTGTGATAAAAACCCAAGTTCAGTTAAATGATCTTGGGACTGCATATCCAAATATTCTCCACCCCTATCAGATCGCAAGATCTTTAACGTTTTACATAATTGGTTCTGAGCCATAGCTAGGATTGCCTGAAACATTGAAAATGTTTCTAATTTCCTATGTAATAGGTAAAGACATGAGTATCTAGAGTAATCGTTAATGAAAGTGATGAAATACTCAAAACCACCCCTGGCTTGCACATTCAAAGGTCCACAAACATCTGAATGAACAAGTCCAAGTTGTTCCTTGGCCCTATCACCCTTTGTAGAGAATGGGTGCTTGGTCAGTTTGCCTTCTAGACAAGATTCATAGATTTGTAATTCACCTAAGGTGAGTTCCCTCAAAGGGACGTCCTTTGTAAGTCTTTGAATTCTATATAGCCAATCTGACCTAGTCTCAAATGTCATAAATACGTCATGTTATCGTTATCGGTCTTTTGACGTTTATTGGTTCTAGGTTTAGCTACTTTGAATAAATCATGGTTAAGAGCGAGGGGTTCGTTTGGTCATAGAATATATAGCATGTTCTCCAAACATGCAATACACAATTGTGATCCATTCAAATAGATAGAAATATTAAAACTTGTGAAAGTCATAACGAATTGTTCTAATTGCAACATGGAAACTGAAATTAAATTTCTACTAAAATTCAGAAAAAAAAATACATCTTTCAAAAATAAATATTTATGTCTGAACTTTAGGTGAGCTCTTCCTCTAGATTGGATCGTTACACACTCCATTCCCAACTCTAAGCTTTAAGTCGCCTTCATCCACTTCCTCCCACGATTCAAGAAGCTGTAAAGAGTTACAAACATGGTTGGTAGATCAAGAATCAATAATCCAAATGGATTTATCATTGTCTAAAACACATGTTTCTAAGATAAATGAACTTAGGGCAATCTCGTTTCCAATGCCCCTTCTCTTTGCAGTGAAAGCACTTATCTTTACCTTTCTTGTTTTTCTTGTTCTTCTCCTTAGGCATCTGTGCACTACGTCTTTGCAGGCTTGGGGTTGGGATTTTTTCCATCTTTCCTCTTGTTTCCAGCTTTCGAAGACGAAGCTTGGTTAGCTTCAGCCTTAGCTGGATCAGCAGCAGCAATAATCTTGTTTTCACCTCCCTTATTTGGTCCAGCCATGATAGATTCGAAAGTCTGAAGATCGTTCATGAGTTGTGTTAGACCATAGTTGAGTTGATCACAAATGTGTGGAGACGGTGCCATCCAAGCATTGACATATTTCTTAGTTGCCTCAAAACGAGTCTGCACAGACTTTGCACCGAACATGTCTTGGAGCTGATCCATGATTTTGTTGGGAATAGTGCCCTTAAAGCAATTGTAGTTGACAAATGTTTTAAATGAAATAAATAATTGAATTGAATTATTATATACATAGACTATATATGATATTATATGATAATATTAAGTGAATATAAAAAAAGTCCAAAGTTTATCTATGTGGTCTTAATCTCAAATTGGTATGGGAGGATTGAGATTAAGATAATAAACTTAAATAGTTCGCAATAAAATAAAGTTATGGAATCTTTAGAGTAATTACTGCTAGTACGATCCACTAGTATTATGAATACATGTGACCTAGATCCGAGTTACTAGTGTAGTAGGACACTTTAGTGGATGTACATTGCATGCTAAGAGTATGTAGAACTGGAGCAAATGTGATTTGGTAATACTTTTTTAAACAATGTTTCATAGTATTAATCAAATACATCAAACGATGATCATATACACGATGATCTTAATTCTGAGGTTACTATGAACTCCTATATATGTCATCAGATCCTTTGATTCATGCGTTAAGGTTTGTGAGAATGATTAGGCTAAGAACAATTGTTTTGGGGACTCAATGATGTATATGGCTGGGGATGTAGTTTAACAGATATGGAATCTATAACTTCTTACAGATTGAATAATGCTTCCCTATTGGGTTGACTCTAGGAACTGAAAAGGTTATGAGCGATCACTTCACAAACTTTTTGTGACACAACCTTCACTAGTAAAGTCAATGGTGCTCAAGGAACAAGATATTGCTAAAAGAGTAAAATGATCATTTTATTCTTTTTTAATTGTGAATAATTAATAGAGGATTAACGCTATATGTAATGATTATATCAATTGACACTTTATTCTTTAATAAAGTACTCAGTAAATATATATCTATAATTATCAAGAGTTCAATCTCATATTTTTAGTTGAGTAATGATGAGATTAATAAATATGATTTAATCAAAGAACTTTGATTAATAATGTAATATTTATTGGAGCTTGATATTATAGGTCCATAGGTCTCCAGGGTGGCTTTATCAACACCATATCAAGGAAAAAGTTAATACAAGGGTATAACTGTAATTTGAGAATTTGAGAAGAATTTTATTCTTTGGGTCAAGTATGCAATTATATGATAATAGATGTTGAATAATAAATTTAGAATTAATTGTTAATTTCGAAAATATATTTATTAATTTAAATATATAAAATTTCGAATTTCAAATATATAAATAAATTAATTATTTTATTTGATTTGGAGAAAATAAAATTGGTTAGTCAAAAATAGTTTTTAATTTATTTAATTTTAAAAGATAATTATAATGATGATGATCAATTTAAATTTTGAATTTTGAATTTTGAAATAAGGTTGTCATCTTTTCTTTAAAAAGATCAACACCTTATTTTGTGGGAGATTGATTTTAATTAAATAATTAAATAAAAGAAAAATACAAAATCCCTGAAAAAGGAATGACAGCATATGCCTGACACAGTGCAAGGATTGTGCCATGCGTGTACCACATATACAAATATTGTATCTTTATAGTTTTTATTTTATTATTTAATTATTTAATAATTTGAAAATGGTTTTTCAAATTTGGTAAGTTAGATATTTACCTAAATCAAATCATATCATTATTATTATATTACTATTATTATTAGGAATAATAAGGTTATATAAATCTCTATATATATGATATAGAAGAAGAAGAAGAAAAAGACACAGAAAAACACATATACATATACACAAAACAAAAATCATTTAGAGCTTTTTGTGAGACAAAAAGTTTTTCCTTCTTTTTCTTTATTCTAGCCATTCTCAGACCATAATCCAAGTTCTCATGTGTTGAGAAATACTTGTGATTCTTAAAATACAAACCCATGTTCTCTATGTTCCCACACACATCTTGAGGTATAGAGAACACTCCGGAAGATCGTGGTTTGAGTGCTCAAAGCTTTGGATAGGAAGATCATTAATAATACTAAAATACTCAATGACACTTGATAATCTTCAAGAGTTAAAAGTTTATGTTCTTGATTTTTGTGTTTATATGTTCTATATAAATATATTCTATATTTATATACATATTTGTTGTATGATTAATATTATTGTATGATAATGTTTTTGGATTGTTTTCTTGGTCATATAAATTGTTTATATGATTAATGTAATAACCAAGGTTATTATTTTCTTATAAGTTCCTTAAATATGATCTTAAGTTAGATTTAGTTATGCCTTGAGTTGCGGAATAAAGATTTCTTTAATTTTAAATTATTTAAGTTATCATTATATGACTTAGAAATAATTTTAGTTTCGGTAATTATAGTTATTTTTGCATATGATTAAATTCGTGTATAGTTTTATTAAGTATTAAATGCACATGTTATTTGATGGATTAAGAAGTGAACATGTGGCATTATACTAAGTCCAAGTATAAGAATTAAAATGAAAACGAAAATAGCTTAGTCTTAGGTTTGGCACAAAAATAGAAAAGATTTGACTCTTTTTAAATTTTAAAGATAGGCAAGATTAGATCTATTTGAATTAAGTGACTATCTGTCAAGAAGAGTTAGATAAATGAAGATTTAAAAGATTTATTTAAGTAGTCAAATAACAAAATAGAGATAGTAGTGTGATGGTTGAACTAAGAGTTAGTGTAGCGTCTTTGAACTTTACTTAGTTAGATAGTAGTAGCTTACGCTGTAGTATTTTACTTTTCGTGGATATTGTTCAAAGCTGGGATTTAGTTAGAAACTCATAGAGATATTTATGGATTTTATAAGTTTAGCCTATAGTTTATAAATATTAATTTTAACATAAGGTTTGATTAATATAGCTGGTCCTAGAAATGATATTATGCATAACCTAAGGTTTTGATAGAATAATTAAGAACGTGACACTTGTCACATGGATGTTTATTAAAGATTTAAGGATTTTAGATGAATAAATTTATGGATGCCAAAAATCCACCAAGGAAAAAATCTTTGGTCCCTGGTTGGAATACATGGCTAAAGGTCACTTAGTCATGCTATCGGGCTCGGGCCTATAGGTCTTGTGAATATGGAATAATTTCCCTTAAAGCTTCCCTCGGTGAAAGTATGAAGACCATAGGAGCACATCTCCCTCGGCCAATGGACTCGCATAGCGAGGCCCAATCGGGTGATGGTGCTAGGTGCGTGTGAATGCGGGAGATTGTCCCAAGAGAAACATCACATTATGAGCCATGAAGCTTGGCCTTGCTAAGCTAAGGGGCCAAACTAAAATGTTGCAACAGGATGGGTGCATAAGGGCCTTGCTACCTGTCTTTACACCGAGAGATGTCGAGGGCACCCGAGCCATATGCCTCGACTGGGCCTGCGTCTTGCGACCTTGCCTTGCGCCAGCGTCTCTCACAGCAAGGCACGCCACACCACGGTCCCGCGCACCAGCGCCTCACACAGTGAGGCACACCTCACCTCGCCTCGCCTGTGCCTGCGTCTCACGACCCTGCCTCGTGCCATTGTCTTGCCCAGTAAGGGACGCCATACCACGGTTCCGCACACCAGCGCCTCGCACAGCGAGGTGCACCTCGCCCACGCTAGCTCTTCGCGCGTCCACCCATCACAAAGGGCGCCGAGGGTGTCATGAGCATCCCATGCCGAGGGTGTCGCGCCAGGAGTGTCATGAGGGTATCGTGGCGAGGATGTCTCGAAGTCACCCATCATAAGGGGTGCTGGGGATGTCTCGATGAAGGCCTCACGAGACACCTCTCGGCTCATTTTCATAGGGCCTTTTCGCAAGGTCCTTGATTGCCAAGCATCTTGGAATAACATATAAGGATTTCAACACTTGAAGTCATTGGGAATAAGGTACCTTGCGAGGGTAAAAACTTGTGGCTCGAGGAGCTCGTACAGGTACGGAATGCACCTGCAAACCAAGAGGAGTTAGAGTACAAACACGATGTCCACGCCATACAAGTAGTGGCAGTACAAGAATGGTTCATAGCAAGTACTCCCCTGGCATGCCTATGAGGTTCATACTCGACAAGTAGTGAAGGCATAATATGGTACCAAGGCAGGAGTACTTTTGTTGACCCCTGACATGTACTAGAGCCGACCACCACTCTTCCAACACCACTACCACCTGTGCTACTACCCTAACATTGTACCCAATTACCTTCTTGTCCCTTGGGACCAACTTTTGTTAGAGGCCATTAGATCCAGGCTATAAATAGACCTCCACCCCTCAAGCTAAGGGGTTGGAAAGTTCATTGTATACTCAGGCTACTAAGCAATATACGAATGTTTACTCCATTGTTGATCTGTGTTTATTTTTCCTTAAGTCTATTCTAAGTTCTTATCTAGCTAACTCCATACTTACGTTTGAGTTTTTTGACCTAACATTGTTGACAAGTTCTCACCGTCAACAGTTTGGTACCGTCTGTGGGAAGGACGACTATCAAGCCGTCGTTCTTCCATCAATTTCAACAAGAAAAAATGCCAAGGCGTTCAAAACGCCTATGGGGATCTCAGGATGCTGAGATCCACTTTGGCGGAGGCCAACCGAAAGCCTCCAGAAGAGACCCTTCGCCACCTGAGAATGGAGTTATGCCGGTGGAACATTCAACCCTTTGAGAGGAGAAGGAGGCAACACTCCCAACAGTCCACCCTAGGGGAGGTCATTGTGAACCATCTACGACCTGTGTGGGTGGCCTAAGTACGCACCCTTCTCCTCAATCACCGATTGCACCATGCTCCAGCCAGTGGGACCCATGCTCCTCTTTGCACAGGCCTGACAATAGTTTGTGGCTGCACTCTGTGAGTCCCAGCTCCAGGACTCGCTTTTACGAGAATGAGATATGCGAGTTGCACATAAAAAATAGAAGGCTGGAAGCCGCAATAGAGAACATGCAGGAGGTGTTGAATGACCTGCTGCAAGGAAGGTCAAGCATACCCTTTCCCCAGCATAGGAAAGAAAAGCATGCACAAGGAGAAACCACCATACCCGTGGACGGTGACAAAATGCGGCTCTCCATTTGTTATACCCCTTGCTTAGAATGCAAGAACTATTATACACCAGTGGCAAAGAATGGCGCGAACCCCACCTATGGATGGTGCGGACCCAAGATTACCCCCCACAAAAGCCTCACCTAACTTGAGGGGGAAGTTTAACCAGAGAGTGTCTAGGGTAAAAGCCACACCCCCTGTAGCTCCCCTGAGGAACACAACCAAAGCAAGGGTTCAGTCTGAGAACTCACAAGATTCCTTAAGCAAAAAGAAGAAGGATATAGACATCAAAATGTGAAACCCTTGAGGCAAGATTATCACTACCCGTAGGGGGCACAGAGATGATGAAGAATTTGACCATGATTCTCCCTTCACAAGGAAGATCCAGGCTGAGCAACTCCCCACCAGCTTCAAAGAGCCTCGCATGGCTCCGTACGAGGGCACTACGGATCCAAAGTATCAGTTAGACTCCTTCAATAACTTGATGAAGTTAAGGGGGGTCAACAGTAGAGCAAAGTGCCATTGCTTTGTCGTTACACTTAAAGGAGTTGTGTAAAAGTGGTTCAAGAGGTTATGGCCAGGAACCATTAAGTCATGGCAACAATTCTCTGGCGAATTTCTTCAGCAACACCGTGCAGCTTGTGATTATGTTCTACCAATTACCAGCCTCACTAACATAAAACAAGGCGAGAATGAAAATTTGAAGAGCTATATCCATAGGTTCAATATGGAAGGAACAAAGTTGGCAAGTTCAACTAGAGAGGAGCTCAAGATGGCTATTACAGCCAGAGTTCGACGAGGAAGCAGGTTATGGGGTAACATGCTCAAGAGAGAAGTTACAAAAGTAGATGACTTCTTCAAAAGAGCACATAAGTATATATGTGTGGAAGAGGGCCATAAGAACTTGCATGTTGAGGAAAGTGAACCTTCTCCGGTCACCCTTCTACCAATATGTCTGAAGATTCCGTGTAAAAGAGAACGCCGTGATAGAGGAGTCGTTGATTAATTTGAAAATTGGAAGACGACTACAAAAAGGCTTTAAAGAAGAAGCTAGCATGATTCATAAAATCATCGCAATCGACCACCATAAAGATCCAAAGCAGGCGCTTAGCCTCACGAGCCCCAATAGGTGCTTGGCCAAGTGCAAAACAAGCATCTAGCCTTGTGACATACATATATATAAAAGTATTTATAATACATATATATGAGAGTAGTGAACCTTATGAGACAACATTTGAATCTATAAGAACTAGCTACCCTTATAGAATCTGAAAAAGTCAAAAGGTCCCTCAAAAGTGACCTCGTCACGAACAAACCCATTCTGTAAAGGGACCACGTCGCAGAAGACGAAAGGGGAACCCAAAGAGATCCCCAAGTCTAGATCGACTAAGTTGCCTTACCAAGGGAAAAGGGCCTAGAAAATAGGTGTTCGCGAGGTTTCACAAGGACCCTCTCCCTACAAGGGTCCCGACTCGAGGAAAGATCACCTCAAAAACCATAAAAGGTTCTCAAAGAAGAAGCTTATGAAAAGGGTCTCAAAGAAGACACTTATGAAAAGGGTCTCAAAGAAGACGCTTGCAAAAAGGGTCTCAAAGAAGCGCTTGCAAAAATGGTATCAAAGAAGACGCTTGTGAAAAGGGTCTCACAGAAGATGCTTGCAAAAAGGGTCTTGAAGAAGACGCTTGCAAAAATAGTACTATGCATAATGACGAGGACGCTTCTCGCACAAAATGAAACGCACGTGAAAAAATTTATAAAAGGATAGCGAGAACCCAAAGGGTCAACATATCCTTATGAGTAATCAAGGTGCACCAACAGACACGAATCACATGTAGTAGAGGGGTCCCAAAGGGAACCCTTTCAAAATAAAGCTATTGACCATGAGGACTTGCAAAAATCCCTCACAAAAAAAAATGGCTTGTCAAAGTCCTAGACTAAGGAAAACAAGGTGATGAGACACCTCACACCTTGCAAGAGGATCTCACATAGCAAGGGCTCATATAAGCCTTATCCTTGGAAGGAAGGTCGATGAAGGCCCCAGGATGTCAAAGGATGAAGCCTCACCATGTGAGAGGGTCCCGCTGTGCGAGACCATCTCGCACAGCAAGGTCTTCATCGCCCAATAGTGTTGAATGACATCCTTCGCTGCTTTATAGGCCTCCAAGAACAATGAAAGTATCACACTCATGAAAAATAAGTAGAAACATCATAATAATTCTACAAGGACGTCTAAAGACCTCCTCATAGACTGGGGGGCAAGTGTGGATGCAAAAAATCCACCAACGAAAAAATATCTGGTCCCTGGTTGGAATACATGGCTAAAGGTCACTTAGTCATGCTATCGGGCTCGGGCCTATAGGTCTTGTGAATATGGAATAATTTTCCTTAAAGCTTCCCTTGGTGAAAGTATGAAGACCCTAGGCTCACATCTCCCTCGGCCAATGGTCTCGCATAGCGAGGCCCAATCGCGTGATGGTGCTAGGCGCGTGTGAATACGGGAGATTGTCCCAAGGGAAACATCACATTATGAGCCATGAAGTTTGGCCTTCCTAAGCTAAGGGGCCAAACTAAAATATTGGAAGAGGACGGATGCATAAGGCCCTTACATAGCGAGGCCCTACCTGCCTTGACACCGAGAGATGTCGAGGGCACCCGAGCCATATGCCTCAACTGCGCCTGCGTCTCGTAACTTGACCTCGTGCCAGCGTCTCACGTAGCAAGGTACACCACACCACAGTCCCGCGCACTAGCGCCTCGCACAGCAAGGCACACCTCGCCTTGCCTGCTCCTGCGTCTCACAACCCTGCCTCGCGCCAACGTCTCGCGCAGCATGGCACGACGGACCATGGTCCCGTGCACCAGCGCCTCGCACAGCGAGGTGAACTTCACCTTGCCCGCGCCTGCGTCTCACGACCCTAACATCTCACGTAGCAAGGCACGCCGCTCCATGGTTCCATGTACCAACACCTTGGACAGCGAGGCACTCCTCTCCTCGCTCGTGCCAATGCCTCGCGCACCCACCTATCACAAGGGGCGCTGAGGGTGTCGTGAGCATCCCATGTTGAGGGTGTCGTGCATGGAGTGTCATGAGGGTATCGCACTGAGGATGTCTCGATGTCACCCATCATAAGGGGCGCTGGGGGTGTCACGACGAAGGCCTCACGAGACACCTCTCAGCTCATTTTCATAGGGCCATATTGCAAGATCCTTGATTGCTAAGCATCTTGGAATAACATATAAGGATTTCAACACTTGAAGTCCTTGGGAATAAGGTACCTTGCGAGGGTAAAAACCTGTGGCTCGAGGAGCTCGTACAAGTACGGAATGCACCTGCAAACCAAGAGGAGTTAGAGTATAAACATGATGTCCACGCCAGACAAGTAGTGGCAGTACAAGAATGGTTCATTGCAAGTACTCCCCTAGCATGCCTATGAGGTCCGTACTCGACAAGTAGTGGAGGCATAATATGGTACCAAGGAAGGAGTACTTTTGTAGACCCCTGACATGTACTAGAGCCGACCATCACTCTTCCAACACCACTACCACCTGTGCTACTACCCTAACACTGTACCCAAGTACCTTCTTGTCGCTTGGGTCCAACTTTTATTAGAGGCCATTAGAGCCAGGCTATAAATAGACCTCCACCCCTCAAGCAAAGGGGTTGGAAAGTTCATTGTATACTCAGGCTATTAAGAAATATACGAATGTTTACTCCATTGTTGATCTGTGTTTATTTTTCCTTAAGTCTATTCTAAGTTCTTATCTGGCTAACTCCATACTTACCGTCAACAAAATTAATTAAGGATAAGTCTAGGAAGTCTAGAACATCCACTCAGCTATTATGATCACATTTTACTCAGTCAAAGTGGTTTAAACAAATACTTGTGTGCTGAAAGTGTGTAGAAACGTGTTTGATATATCAGCGTATGCTGATATATCGCAGCTATAGGAGCTGATATATCGCCTATGATTGATACTAAAAACACATCGACTTCGCATGAACGAAACCACGAAGGCTCGGGATTATGGGATAGGCGATATATCGCCTATAGGGGGCGATATATCAGCTCCCTTATGCATTTTTGAATTTTCGTGGAATTCGAAGCTAGAAACAGCTTTCAACAACTTTGACTTGTTCTTGAACATTTTTTATTGAGTTCTGGGCATCTCTTGAGAAAAATGTATTTTTAATCATTTATTTATTCATTGAAATGGGAGCTAATTTCACTCCTTGAACTCTATAAATAAGGCCTTTCACTGAGCCATTTGCTTCATCATTCAAGCATTTTTCAGAACCTCCAAGCTGCTAAGTTCGTTCTAGAGAGAAACACTAGGATTTTAGGGTTAAAAGCCTTCAAATCTAAGCTTTTCTAAACACTTGGGAAGTAAGATAGAGTGTGATTACGGTATTAAGGTTTAGATCGAAGTTCTAATCTATCTAAGGTATTTTTTATCCTCGGGTTTAGTTCATTATAGTTCCTATTATTCTTTTCATTTTCTTCAAATCATAACTCGTTATACTGACTTTTGGTTAGGTGTTCAATTTCTTTGAAACTTAAGGTTTTTGGTAAGTCTTTATTCCAATGGTTTAGATCTTCTCTTCATCTTCTTTTCTCTAGAGGACTTATGGTTTCTTTATGTTTGGTTTTAGGAGTTTCCGATCCCGCATTTATCTCCAATATACCGGATTTGGTAAGGAAAATTAGGTAGTTTAGTTTATGACCTAGTTTACGTTTTGTATGACCTAACATTTTAGGTACAGTAAATGGGTAAGTTTGTTTGGACTTAAGGTGTCCAATGATATATGAAGGACTTATGTCCTGTAGGCTCGGTTGCAAAACTTTATGACGGACCTAGGTTGATCTCCGGTGTAGGACATACTTATGTACGGGGCTTAATTACCACCCTTGTATAAGCACTTATCTTTTTATTATATCTAACTTGTTATTATGACCTATGACCAATAGTTACAATTATGACTTATGACTATGAACTATGACTCCAATTATGATTTATGATTATGACTTAGGCTATGATATGACCTAGAGTTTTATGATGTTGTATGATTAGCATAAATAAGTTTTGTCATGAGACTTGTGAAATTTATGATATGTTTGATTATATGATTATATGACTAACTCCTGGTTGTATTTTCCTTATTGGGTAGAAGCTCACTCCTTATGATGTTGTTATTTCTGGCAATTAAAGATAGAAAGGTCGGTGGCGAGTGGGACCTAGAAGCTTCGTGATGTACTCGTGGGGACCATATAGTTGAGGAAGATCTAGCGGGCCTATTTATTTACTAAAGTATGCTTTCTTTTAAAGTTTTATTTGAATGTTGCTAATTTGAATATGTTAAAGACAGTTATTTTATTTTTGTAAAACCATGGATCCATATACTTATTTGTAATTTTTCATTCAATAAAAGCGCAATGTTTATGATTATGATTCAACACTTTGTTCTCGATAATTTATGAGAAATTAGGGCATTACAAATGGTATCGGAACCACGGCTATATTGGTCCTGAATGTTCCCATGAAATACACATGACAGTTACAAATAACCAACTCACTACCAAGTAAGTATACACATTGTTGTCGAAATATGTTTGTAATGACTTTCTTGTGTTATTTTCATAAATTAGCTCAATGGACTCAAGTGTGATTAGAAAAGTTAAAGCTATAAGAAGAATACCAGACCCTAATTATGATAATGAGTTCAAGAGGTTGTTTCTAAGAATTAACTGAATTCACAAGGACATAGAAAAAATTATTGATAGTCATACAAACTTTTTAAAATCACATGAGAATTTTATAGTTCTCATGCACTCAACCAAACTATCGTTAGCAAAACCAAGCTTAAGGATAGCATGGAATGAAGTGTTATTTGATAATGATGTACCTATTGAAGATAAATATGACATATTTATGGATATGTTTGCACGAAATTTTAAAATATTCGAGGATATTATATAACCAAATGGAGAAATAGGAGAAAGGGTTCATCAATTATCAGATAACCTTAAGGGAGGATTTCTTAATCAAGTTCCTTTTACTTCAAGGTTTATCTACACTCGAGAGGACTATGAGGACTTCACTCAAGATATGCTAGAAGAAGGATCTGATGTGGAGGATTAGACATATATAAGAACACATCGTTAAATTTTATTTTATGTTGTTTTAGAAAATTTTCACTAGTTTGTAATTAATTTCTTATTTTAATAAAAAATGTTATTTTCTTTTGTTATTATTTTATTGTTTAGTAAGTGTTAAGAGTTTTGGATTCAATTGAAAGTGTAAAGTTTAAATTCCTCTCTTATGGGTTAGCCCATTTGTAAAGGCTCTTTTGCTTTACATTATTATATTGGGTCCAATTTAAACGAATAACAATTAATAAAGAAAGGGTTCATATTCCTGTCTTTTGGGTTCAAGTGGAAGTTAGGGGGCTTTAGTAGTGGGTATGATATACTTAACCCAGCCCTCCTCCATGGAAGATTCAATTGTTAAGGCCCATTTACCCGAGTTGTACTTAATTGTAATAGGGTAGTTTTAGTAGATAGATGAACCTAAGACAATAGTACAATAGGCTAAGTTATAACCTCTACTTGTTTTGCTTGTATTAGCTTTTACAAATTTTTTCTTTTGGGGAAACTATAAAGACACATGGAGCAGGAACCAAGAAGATCTAAAAGACTAAATGGACACGGAAGAGGCCAAGGCAGAGGTTGAGGAAGGGGAAGGGGGCAAGGAAGAGGAGTAGCCACCACCCCCATATATTAAGAAATTCCAGCAGCCCCAAGAGTGCCAGAAGCACCCAATGTAGTGGAAGAACCGGCAGCTGCTGTTACTCGAGAAAATTTGGAAAGAGAAAATGCCCATCTTAGGGCAGAGATAAGGAGAAGGGAAGAAGAGTTCCAAATAAACTCAGGGCAACAACAACAAGTGGCGCATCAAGTCATTCCTCTAGCACAATTACTATAGTTGGCAGAACCTTACTAGGAGGCAGTGTATGAACGTTTAGAAAGTAGCAACCAACAAAATTTGATGGCGGATTTGACCACATAGAAGCATAAGAATGGCTTTAATCAGTGGAGTCCATTCTAGAACATTTGCGGCTGGGAAACAAAGATCGAGTCTCTTGCGCTTCAAGCTTGCTAAAGAAAGACGCTCGTATTTGGTAGGATATAGTGAAGCAGACTAGAGATGTGAACGTTATGACATGGGATGAGTTTATCCAAGTGTTCAACAAGATGTATTATAGTCCTGCGATTCTAGCCACAAGGGTGGATGAATTCATAGCGCTTAATCATGGGAATTTGACTATGATAGAGTATGCCAGGAAGTTTTATAGGCTGGCTAAGTTCGCGGTGGACATGGTACCCATCGAGACTCTAATTATTCAAAGATTCGTTGAGGGACTGAAACCTATGATAGCCCGTGACGTAAAGTTGATTCATGGAATAACCACTTATGCAAAAACATTAGTTGTAGCCTTGGAAGCTGAGCAGGCAGAAGAAAGGATCTGGAAGGAAGGCGCAGCCAGAAGGGATGGTAAAAAGAATAACAGTGAACAGAGCAACCACAAATGAAAACATGAAAGTGGTCAAAATCAAAAAGTCGACAAGAACAATAAGACTACATCAGAAAGTAATGGGAATAAGAAGCCCTATGTGGAATATCCTCAGTGCTGTATCTACAAGAGAAAGAATTTAGGAGAATGCCGATATATTATGAAAGGCTATTTTAATTGTGGAGGAGAAAGGCACATTAAAAAGGATTGCCCAAAGTTGAAGGACCAAAAGAAAGATGACAAGCTTGTGCCAACCAGAGCTTTTGCTCTTACTAGTGGTGAAGCATAAACAAGTAATACAGTGGTAATAGGTCAGGTCACTACCTCTGGTAAACTATGCAATGTTTTATTCGATTCAAGAGCTACACATTCTTTTGCCTTTATTAATATGATTGATAGCTTAGATAAACCATGCAAACTTTTTAGAGATAAGTTTGTCATGGAGTTACCCTCGGATGCTATATAGTAGAAGAGTGTGTAGCATTGTAGTTAGAATCGAAGGAAGAGAATTACCAGTCGATTTGATGAAAGTTAGACCTTAAGGAGTATGATGTAATATTAGGAATGGACTTGTAAATAAAATATGGGGCAACAATAGACTGTAGAAGACAGTCAAATTTCAAACATAAGGCGGAGGACAATTCTCTTTCAAAGGAGAAGTTTCCCATACTCGCATACCGATAATCTCAACTCTAAAAGCTCAATGGTTAATCAATAGTGGTTGCCAAGCGTTTCTAGCCAGTGTGGTGGATAAAACACGAGAGACACAGCTCGAACCAAAGGATGTACATATTGTATGCAAATTTCCTCAGGTGTTTCCAAAAGATCTACCAGGATTACCTCTGAGTAAGGAAATCGAGTTTGAAATAGAATTGGCACCTGAGATGGCACCAATCTTGAAAGCTCCCTATAGAATGGTGCCTACCGAGATAAAGGAGTTAATACAACTACAGGAGCTATTAGACAAGGGTTTCATCCGATCGAGCTATTTACCTTGGGGAGTACCAGTGCTTTTTGTCAAAAAGAAGGATGGGAGTATGAGGATTTCCATCGACTATTGAGAAAAAAATAAAGTGATAATTAAGAACAAATACCCTTTGCCTCGTATAGACGATCTTTTTGATCAACTATAGATTTACGGTTAAGGTATCATCAGCTAAAAGTACGTGAAGAAGATATTCCAAAGATGACTTTTTGGACCAGATATGGACACTACGAGTTCCTAGTAATGTCTTTTGGCTAAATGAACACACCAGCTGCATTCATGGATCTTACGAACTGAGTATTTAAGGACTGCCTGGATGAGTTTGTTGTGGTGTTTATAGATGACATATGATCTACTCAAGGACGAAAGCCGAGCATGAAGAGCCCCTGTGACTGACGTTGGGATGACTCAAAAGTCATCAATTATACACTAAGTTTAAGAAATACGAATTCTATCTAGAGAAGGTGGCATTTCTAGGGCACATTCTGTTTAAAAATGGCGTAGAAGTAGACCCAGCCAAGATCGAAGCAGTGAAGGACTGGCCCAAGACCAAAAGTGCCACGGAGGTGAGAAGTTTTCCGGGGTTGGCAGGATACTATAGATGATTTTTTGAAGGGTTCTCCAAAATAGCTACACCCTTAACAAATTTGACATGGAAGCAATAGAAATTTGTATGGACGGAGAAGTGCCAAGAAAGCTTCCAAACATTAAAGGAAAAGCTCATATTAGCACCAGTTCTATGCGTCCCAAATGATAAGGGCATGTTTGTAGTGTATTGTGATGCATCGAAGCAGGTACTTGGATACGTTTTAATGGAAGACAAAAAATTGGTCGCATATGCCTCAAGACAGCTAAAGGAGTACGAACAGTGGTACTCGACCTATGACTTCGAATTAGCA
Source organism: Humulus lupulus (assembly GCF_963169125.1). Classification (NCBI taxonomy): domain Eukaryota; kingdom Viridiplantae; phylum Streptophyta; class Magnoliopsida; order Rosales; family Cannabaceae; genus Humulus; species Humulus lupulus. Next base: position 161,102,766 of record NC_084799.1, read on the forward strand.
GCGAGGGTTTTTTCTCTAAAGATTTGGAGGCACTATTTGTACGGAGAAAAGTGCGAAATCTATATAGAATGAGCTCAATATGAGGCAATGGAGGTTGCTGGAGTTAGTAAAGGACTATGATTGTGAGATCTTGTATCATCTAGGAAAGGCTCATGTCGTGGCAGACGCACTTAGTAGGCGGAGTTACGGAATTGATATTAAGAGGTCCATAATTGAGTTAATAACAATACAACTAGCTGACCTCATGATCAAGTCAACACTAATGGAGGAAATAAAGGAGAAACAATAAGAGGCCGAGTTTCTTCTTAAGATGAAGGCAGCACTACAAAGATCAGAGAATGTTGATTTCTCCTTCACAAAAGAAGGCATGCTACGATATAGGAACCGAGTATGTGTGCCCAAAAGTGGTGAATTAAGAGAACATATTATGAATGAAGCGCACACTACTCCGTATTCACTTCACCCAGGATCGACCAAGATGTACAATGATGTCAAGACAATGTACTGGTGGGCGGGGACGAAGAAAGACATAGCAGAATTTGTAGAAAAAGGCCTTACATGTCAACAAGTTAAGGTCGAACATCAGAGACCTGCTGGAACTTTACAACCATTGGAGATTCCAAAATGGAAATGGGAAGATATAGCGATGGACTTCGTAACAAGATTACCAAATACCACCAAGCAGCATGACTTTGTTTGGGTGATAGTTGATAGACTCACAAAATTTGTTCACTTCTTGCTAGTCAGAACAATTTATAACGCTGAGCAGTACGCAGAGCTTACGTGGTGGAGATAGTGAGACTACATGGAGTCCCAAAGATGATAGTCTCCGATAGAGGATTGATTTTCACATCAAAGTTCTGGGAAGGTCTACAGCGTGCAATGGGCACTAAGTTAAAACTAAGTATGACATTTCTCCCTCAAACTAATGGTCAGTGAGAACGTACCATACAAATATTGAAAGATATGCTGAGGGCATGTGCTTTAGACTTCTCAGGATCATGGAGCAAGTATCTTCCATTAATAGAATTCTCTTTCAACAACAGTTATCAGGCAACGATAGGCATGGAACCTGATGAGATGCTACATGGACAGAAATGTCGATCACCACTTCATTGGGATGAGGTAGGTGAAAGATGATATTTAGGACTCGAGGCTGTAAGAGAAGTAACGGAGGCAGTAGAAAAGATAAGACAATGAATGGTTGCCACTCAAAGTCGCCAGAAGAGCTATGCCAACGCTAAGAGGCGAACTATTGAGTTTTCAGTAGGCCATCAAGTCTTTCTCAAGGTTTCTCCAAGAAAGGGGGTTATGCGTTTCAGAAAGAAAGGAAAGTTATGCCCGAGGTTTACTGGTCCTTTTAAGATATTGGAAAAACTAGCGAAGGTAGCATATTGGTTGGCGTTACTGCCATCATTAGCTGAAACGCATAACGTTTTTCATGTATTAATGTTGAGAAAATGCATATCAGATCCATCCCATGTGCTCGATTACAAGGCACTGGAGTTAAAATAAGATTTCAGTTATGAAGAATGACCAGTACGTGTTCTAGAGCAGGGAATTAAGGAGTTAAGGTCCAAAAGTGTCTCTATGGCCAAAAGCTTGTGGTGCAATAGCACAAAAAGAGAGGCAACATAGGAATTGGAGGAATATATGAAGGAGCAATATCTCGAGATTTTTGGTAAGTAAATTTTGAGGATGAAATTATTTTAAGTAGGGGAGAATTGTAGTGTCTCGGAACTTTACTTAGTTAGATAGTAGTAGCTTGCACTATAGTATTTTAGTTTTCATGGATATCGGTCAAAGTCGGGATTTAGTTAGAAACTCATAGAGATAGTTATGGATTTTATAAGTTTAGCATATAGTTTAGAAATATTAATTTTAACATAAGGTTTGATTAATATAGCTGGTCCTAGAAATGATATTTGGAATAACCTAAGGTTTTGATAGAATAATTAAGAATGTGACACTTGTCACATGGATGTTTATTAAGGATTTTAGATGAATAAATTAATTAAGGATAAGTCCAGGAAGTCTAGAACCTCACCTCAGCTGTTAGGACCACGTTTTACTTAGTCAAAGTGGTTTAAACAAATTCAAGTGTGCTAAAAGTGTGCAGAAACATGTTTGATATATCAGTGTATGCCGATATATCGCAGCTATAGTGGCCGATATATCGCCTATGATTGATACGGAAAACATGTCGACTTCGCACGAACGAAACCACGAAGGCTCGGGATTATGGGGCAGGCGATATATCGGCCATTGGTGGCAATATATTGGCTCCCTTATGCATTTTTAAATTTTTGTGGAATTCGAAACTAGAAATAGCCCTCAACAACTTTGACTTGTTCCTTAACGTTTTTGACCGAGTTCTGGGCATCTGTTGAGCGAAGAATGTATTTTTATTCATTTACTTATTCATTGAAGTGGGAGTTAGTTTCACCCCTTGAACTCTATAAATAGGACCTTTCACTCAGCCATTTGTTTCATCATTCAAGCATTTTTCAGAACCTCTAAGCTGCTAAGTTCATTCTAGAGAAAAAACTAGGGTAGCTTTCAAATCTAGGATTTTCTAAACACTTGGGAAGTAAGATAGAGTGTAATTTTGGTATTAAGGTGTAGATCAAAGTTCTAATCTATCTAAGGTATATTTTTATCCTCAAGTTTAGTTCATTATAATTCCTCTTATTCTTTTCAATTTCTTCAAATCCTAACTCATTATAATGACTTTTTGTTAGGTGTTCAATTTCTTTGAAACATAAGGTTTTTGGTAAGTATTTTCACCAATGGTTTAGATCTTTTCTTCGTCTTCTTTTCTCTAGAGGACTTATGATTTCTTTATTTTTGGTTTTAGGAGTTTTCGATCGCGCATTTGTCTCCAATATCCTGGATTTGGTAAGGAAAATTAGGTAGTTTAGTTTATGACCTAGTTTATGTTTTGTATGACCTAACATTTCAGGTACAATAAAGGAGTAAGTGTGTCTGGACCTAAGGTGTCCAATGATGTATGACGGACTTATGTTCGGTAGGCTCGGTTGCAAAAACTTTATGACGGACCTAAGTTGATCTTCGGTGTATGAAAACCTTATGTATGGGGCTTTGTTGCCACCCTTGTATAAGCACTTATCTTTTTATTATTTTTGACTTGTTATTATGACCTATGACCTTTAGTTACGATTATGACTTATGACCTATGACTTATGACTATGAACTATGACTCAGATTATGATTTATGATTATGACTTAGGCTATGATATGACCTAGAGTTTTGTGATGTTATATGATTAGTATAAATAATTTTTGTACTGACTCTGGTGAAATTTATGATATATTTGATTATATGATTATGTGACTAACTCTTGTTTGTATTTTCCTTACTGGGCTTAGAAGCTCATCCTTTACGATGTTATTTCAGGCAATTAAAGATAGAAAGGTAGGTGGCGAGTGGGACCTAGAAGCTTTGTGATGTACTCGTGGGGACCATATAGTCGAGGAAGATCAAGTGGGCCTATTTATTTATTAAAGAATGTTTTCTTTTAAAGTTTTATTTAAATGTTGCTCATTTTAATATGTTAAAGACAATTATTTTGTTTTTGTAAAACCATGGATCCATATATTTATTTTTAAGTTTTCATTCAATAAAAGTGCATTGTTTATGATTATGATCCAACACTATGTTCTCGATAATTTATGAGAAATTAGGGCGTTACAGTTAGATAAGTAAATGAAGTTTTCGTAACTATAGGATGTTGTAACTTTGGACCTAGTTTTGACCCAGTTATATTATGATTTTGGAAAAATAGCATATCAGCAAAGTTGTAGATAAATGAATTAACTTTCCAACGGTCTAAAGTGGTTTAAATCTGGCTTCTACAGCTCTAGTTACGTTAATTTTACTATAGATGGGTCTAGAGTTACGAGATATAGGATAGTAGTTTGGACTTTGACCAAAGTTTGAACCAAATGGAGACTATGTGGCATACTTGGAGATGATGTAGCAATAAGAAATGAGTAATACTAGGCTGGAAAATACAATATATTGGAGGGAAGGTTTGATTTTTAAAATTTAAGTTGAATAGTGTTGAGAAAATCAATGAAGGGAGATGGGGTTTGAAGCCTAAAAATAGAGACTTACACTTCACCATTTTTCTCACACTCAAAAGCTCTCAAAAACCTCTCATAATTTTGAAATCCATAGTCCCAAAAGCTCTCTCCATTTTGCCATAAACACTCTACATAGTCATAGCCAAAACACTATTCCTTATAGTGCTCGTGGTCTTTTACTTCTATTTTCTTTATTTTGCCTTAAACACTATTGCCCTTCTGAGCCCTATTACAGCCGAAATATTGAACCCTGTCAAGCCAATATATAGCTAAAATCTACCCAAGTATCTAAATTCTTGGTGTTGTTGTTGGAGATAGACATTAGAGAGAAGACTCGGGATTTCATCATTTTGGTTCTAGGTTGAAGGTATGACTTTATGAGGTTTAGAAAATTCTTGAAAGTATAGTTTTATTATAAGGCTCTAATTTAAATATCTTATGTTGTATTTAAGGTTGATTGGACATTTTCTATAGCAAGTAATCTCTTCTCTTTCTTTTTCTTTCCACACTCAAGGTAAGGAAAATTAGGTAGTTTAGTTTACGACCTAGTTTATATTTTGTATGACCTAACATTTCAGGTACAATAAAGGGGTAAGTGTGGCTGGACCTAAGGTTTCCAATGATGTATGACGGGCTTATGTCCGGTAGGCTCAGTTGCCAAACTTGTATGACGGACCTAAGTTGATGTCTGGTAGGCTCGGTTCCAAAACTTGTATGACAGACTTATGTCCGGGGCTTAATTGTGACCCCTGTATAAGCACTTGTCTTTTATTGTATATGTCTTGTTATTATGACCTATGACGTATTGTTATGATTATGACCTATGACGTATTGTTATGATTATAACTTATGACCTATGACTTATGACTATGACTATGATTTAGATTATGATTTATGATTATGACTTAGGCTATGTTATGACCTAGGGTTTTATGATGTTGTATGATTAGTATAAATAAGGTCTGTTATGACTCTTGTGAAATTTATGATATGTTTGATTATATGATTATATGACTGACTCATCAAGTTATTGAAAGTGTCTAAGTGATACTTTGAGTCTGTAGTACCCTCGTATGGAGTCATGCGAGGCTCTGTGAAGTTGGTGGGGAGTTGCTCAACCTGGATCTCCCTTGTGAAGGGTGAATCATGGTCAAATTCTTCATCATCTCTGTGGCCCCTAGATGCAGTGATAATCTTGCCTAGTGGGCTTTGCATTTTGGTGTCTATTTCCCTCCTCTTTTTTCTTAAAGAGTCTTGCATGTTCTTAGATTGAACCCTTGCTTAGGTTGTGTCCCTTGGAGGAGCTACAGGGGTTGTGGTTTTTACCATAGACGCTATCTGGTTAAATCTCCCCCTCAAGTCAGGTGAAGCTCTTTTGCTTGGGATCGCACTTCCCATAGGTGGGGCTTGTGCCAGGTTTCGCCACTGGTGTATAATCTTCCTTGCATTCTGGGCGAGGGGTATAACAAGTGGAGAGTATTGTTTCATCACCATCCACGGGTATGGTGGTTTCTCCTCATGCATGCTTTTTTCTCCTATGCTGGGGAAGGGGCATGCTTGACCTCCCTTGTAGCAGGTCATTCAACACCTCTTGCATGTTCTCCATTGTGGCTTCCAGCCTTTGATTTTTTATGTGCAACATATGTATCTCATTCTTGTAAAAGTGAGTTCTGAAGCTGGGACTCGCGGAGTGGACCCGAAAACTATGGTCGGGCCTATGCAAAGAGGGGCATGGATCCTGATGGCCGGAGCGTGGCGCAATCGGTGGTCGAGGAGGAGGGTGCATACTCAGGCCCCCACATGGGTCCTAGATGGTTCATGATGACCTTCCCTAGGTTGGACAACCGGGAGTGATGCCTCCTTCTCCTCTCCAAGGGTCGGATGTTCCTCTGGCATACCTCCATTCTCAGGTGGGGGAGGGTGTCTTCCAGAACCTGTTAGTCAGCCTCTGTCAAGGTGGATCTCAACATCCTGAGATTCCCGTCGGCGTTTTGAATGTCTAGGCATTTTTTCTTGTCAAAATTGATGGAAGAACAGTGGCTTAATAGTTGTCGTTCCAATTGACGGTGCCAAACTATTGACGGTGAGAACTTATCAGCCAAGTTAGATCAGAAAACTTATGAGCTTAAGAGTAAATAGAGAGTGGTAAAGAAGCATAGGAGAACTTATGATGGCAATATGGACTTATAATCAAGTTGAAGAGTGAACATGGGGAGAATATTTGTATTACTCAATAGTCTCTGGTTACAATGTTAAATTTTCCAACTGGTTTATTGGAAAGGTGAAATTCTATATATGGTTGAGCTCTAACGGCTCCTGATACATTGTGGTCCTGAGCGACAAAATCGTACATGAGGTGTGCAAGTAGTGCCTCCACTCTTTGTACTAATTTGTACCACCACTACATGTATGATACAGATGTCAGAGTCATGCCTCTGTCCTCCATATGGTTGTACATCCCATGCCCTTATGTGTACCCTGTACCTGATGGTTGTTCTCACATGTCTAAGATATACCATTGCTCCAAGTTTCATCATCTTTGGCTAAGTGTTGAATGACTTATGGATTCTTCAGCGGGGTAGCGTGGGTCTCCTTGGTGCATAGAGAGGTGTCGGACCTTGCATAGCCAAACTCTCGTCCATAATGGTGTCTTCTCTGCTCTACATGAGTCCTGCAGCTCGTCAACGATATCTAGTCGCGAGGCATATTGTCCTTTGGTGACACCCAAGCACGGATGCCTTACACTCCAATCCTCACGCAACGAAGCCCTTAATGAAGGGTGTCTTAGCACGAGGGAGAAAAGTGTGGAGGCATGCGCGTGAGATGGAGGAGTCTTGCGAGGGGGCATGACTTGGAGGCATGCACGTGAGATGGAGGTGTCTTACAATGGGGCACGACTTGAAGGCATGCACGTGAGACGAAGGTGTCTCGCGAGGGGTACAGCATGGAGACATGCACGCGAGATGGGCGTGTCTCGTAAGGGGCACGGCTAGGAGCCAAACGCGTGAGATGGAGGCGTCTCATGAAGGGTACATCTTGGAGGCATGCACGCGAGCCGAAAGTTCCTCGCAAGGGGCACAGCTATGAGCTAGACGCGCGAGGTGGAGCCATCTTGGGAGGGGTGTAACTTGGAGGCATGCACGCGAGACGGAGGTGTCTCTCGAGGGGATGCAGCCATATATGATTGAATGGTTGGATGTTTATTATCATGATGATAGATTCTTAAGGGTTGTTTATTATGGTGCTTTTGGGTTTAAGAATTGTTCTTAAATTTCTAGATGAAATATGTAACTCAATTTGGAGCATAGGATTTTTGTAATTTTTTCTATAAAAATTATGAGTAAAATTTTTATTGTGACCCCGAGCCCGAGCCCACTACCTGCATACGCATGGTGCCCCTACGCGCCACCTCTGCGCACTAGCCATGTGCCCCTGCACCCAGGCACCGTGCGCCCTTGTGCCCAGGCACCTCGGACCCCTGCACGTGCCAGCTGGCTGCCAGCCCCGCGACCTGTGCACCTAGCTGCACCCCTGCGTCAGGCTCCATGCTGCCCAGCCACACCCCTGCGCATCTCAGCCGCGGCCAGCCGCTCCTCCTCCGCCGAACCACCAGCTGCCACCGCCCCTTGGTACACACTTAAGGTGTTGTTACCAAAAATATAATTTTAATTATTTATTTAATTAAAATTGTTTAATTTCGTAATTTTACAATTGAAATAATGGTGATTATTTATTTTAACTAATTTTTTTTTAATTGTTATATTCCATGATTAAAATTATTTTAATTAAAATATCCAAAATTAAATTGTTTAATTTTATTTTTGAAATAAATTACCCAAATTCAAATTGGGCCTTAGAAACTCTTGGGGGGTTAAAACACAAAGTTTAATTACTTTAAAAGTTTGTTTAAAATAATTAAAAAGTTTTGTAATTCAAAATGGATATGGAAAAAGGGTGGCATTGGCTCAACAAGAATACATCTCAAGGTTCATGAATAAAGTGTTCTTCATCAAGCCTTAATTAGTTTAAGTTACATTTTTCATGTATATTTTTGCAAGTGTTGTAATTTTTCTAGAAATACCCAAAAGTTACCATATCTGCTTTTATTTTATTTATTTATTATAAGTGTTTGAATGTTATTAAAATATTTAATATTTTTTCATACATTATAACATGCCATTCATATACCCACACAGTATGCAACCAGCATGCATTACATTCGTGTAGAAACTTGCTATTAGGAACATCCTATATATTTTTTTGTTATATGTTTATATGTGATAATTCATATAATAATAAATTTGATTTTAATTAGTTATGATGATAAATCAAAATTAAAGTTGTTTATTTTATTGTTTTAATGAAATTTTTTTATTGAAATAAAAATGATATTCTCTTGGTTAAAGAAAAATTAGAATTAAGGGCACAATTTTTTTTTTATTTTCCTTAATTAGATTAGCAATTAATAGAATATCATTTGGTAAAAATAATTAAATTTATTTTTACAACTAAATTAAAAAATATTAATTTTGTGAAAATCACACTTTTCCAAAAAAATTGAGTGGGGGAGGGAGTTATGACAATAAGTCTCATGGTCTCCATTATTTGTTGAACACCGAGAGGCATAGGATGTTAGGAGTGTGTCCTAAAAGCTTGTAAAGACATTTGTTTTTCTGTTAATAAATAAATACAATGGTTTATTATTATTGCTATATTTAGATTGTTAAATTATTGTTTGAATAATTTTGTAAATATCAAAAAAATTCCATATTCATTATTGAGGATGTGATCTTGTATTAGTACGAGAGAATTAAGATCACATGAATGAATAAAAATAGTCAGCAACAACAAATTAAAGTTATGGAATTCTTTAATTGGAGTTGTAATTACAGTTTACTGAGTATCGCAATGATACAAATAATCTAGATTTGAATTATTGATGTGGTAAGACATCTCGGTAAAGGTGCTTTATATAATATGATTATATATGACATGAACCGATATGAATTAAAGTATTTATCCAAAAACCATTTAACAATAAAGACTTGTAATTCATATCATAACCGATGATCATTTATAGATCAACCTAAATCCTGAGTGTTCATGAACTCTTGTTCATGTTTATTAAATCTTTTGATTCATTCGTTAAGGTCTCTTCAAAGAATGAGGCTAATGACTTTTGTTTTGGAGATTTAATATCATGGATAGCTGGGAACATATATCAACAATACGGAATCTAATCTTTCCTAACGGATCGTATATTAGTTCCCTTAAGGGTTAATTCTGGAACTGAATGATTTTGAGCTCAAATCTATAATTAGATTATAGATTAATTATTCACTAGTGAATTAATGGTACTTAAGGAATAAGAAGGTAAAATAGTAATTCTTCAATTCTAATTTATAAACTAATTAATTAGAGGGTTGAACTACTGTAAGATGGTTATATCAATGGACGACTTAAGAAAAGATTTCTATAAAAGTATATCTATAACATAAAGAGTGCAATTCTGAATTTATAGTGGAGTAATATCAGAATTAATAAATTAACTATTATAATTAAAGAGTTTAATTGTTTAGTTTATTTATTGGAGCTTAATGTTATAGGTCCATGGTCCCTGAAATGGCTCAAACAATCACTGACAAAGGTAAATACAAAAATGGGAAAAAATGACTTATGTGATAAGTAAAATATTTTTCTATGTATGAAACATAATTATTGTTTAATTATATTTAATTAATTAATTAATTATTTGATTTAACAAAAATATAATTAATTTTGAATTAATTAATTTTTGGGAGTTTTGGTATTTAAATAATAATAAAATTAGAAAAAATCACATGCAATCATTGGCATGTGGTACACGTGTAGCACAGTGCACAATCACTGTGCTACATGCATAAGAGACTGTAATCAGTTTCTAGGTTCCACACTTTTAGTTATTTAAATATTAAATAAATAATGAGATATTGTAATTTGATTAAAATATTATTATTTAAACAAAAATTTGATAACTGATTAGTTATTTTCAAATTGTTTAAAATAACTAAGATTTTATTTTAATATATTGGATATATTAAATATAGGATATCAGTTTTTTCAGAACGTAACTTTTCAGGGATAGAAAAATATCTAGAAATCTCTCTTAGAGAAAGAGAACAATGATACAAACAAAAGTCACTGTTTTTCACAAAACCTAGGTCCAAACTTTATCAGATCTCATGTGTTGAGAACATCTGATAAATAGTTTTTTGCCTATTGTTTGTATAGCGAGCCCACACTCGTTCTTTGTGTGCTGAGAACATTTTGGAAGATCTTTGTGTGAGATCTCAAGGATTTAGCCATACAAAAAGATAGCAGCAAGGAAGGACCTAGGTAATTTTTCTATTCATGTCTTTGATTCAATATATATATGCATGTGAAGAAGTATATCTAGAAATCTTATAGGATTAAATTAATAATTTGATTGTTGTTCCGCTGCGTATAATCTCTGATTTGATCAATAAAAACCAACATAGGAAGGGTGTAACGCCCTGGTTACCCCAGAACAGTTACGGTGAATGGTGAACCGGAAATTTGACTCGCTACCCGAGTCCTTTGGTTAAAAACGTGCTCTAACTGTTATTAATAGGCTAAGGTAGAAAACCAATAAAAAGGAAATGGTATATTTCATTAAATACATAAAACTATTCATGGGCCCACAAGAACATTTACAAGTTATTTACAACTCAAAATGGTCATTACTGTTTCAAATTTACAAACCCGCTGACCTAAGCGGCAAAAATAGGGTAAAGCCCCTAGTTCCTCTGAGAACTCCTTGGCCGTGGTGGTCAAGCGGCCGCATATGTACACATCACCACCTAAGCTCTCCACTCAAGGCTGGGTGAGCTTTTCTTTCCCTTTACCTGCACCACATAGCACCCATGAACCAAAGCCCAGCAAGAAAACACAGTAATGCATATAAATATTAACAACTAATTATTATTATAATCACATAGAGCTTATAGCTCTTAAACAGATGAGTGATTCAACACTTGAGGTTCTGGTAAACCATACTGAGTGACTGGCAAGCAAGTCACTAGCCTTAACAGATGAGTGACTGATGGGTAAGTCACCAGCTTAAGAGATGAGAGACTAATGGGTAAGTCTCTAACTTAACAGATGAGAGACTGATGGGTAAGTCTCACATGCTCAATACCCACACCCATGTGACTAAATAGTCACTGTGGCTCTAAGTGACTAGCTTTTTCTAGACAAGCGCTTATAGTACTCATCGAACTTGAGGTTCGTCCGGCATTAACGCTCTTCTGAGTCATTTAATGCAGATGTCGATTAGATCTAATCTTTATTAGCTTGCGTTGAACACGCTAAGGCTGTTCTTGACTTATAAGTCAGTACTGTGTGACTAGTGCCCAGTACCACTGCCGAACTTGACTAATAAGTCCCAGCTTCACAGTTGATACAGACACCTTTGCCAATTCTGACTAATTAGTCAGTTCCATGCACAAGTGAGCAAGATTTGCTAAGCATTCAACAATCAATCCATGTCCACATTTAGACATTCAACATGCCTCATCAACAATCATGCATGTCACATATGGGGTGCATTTCTCTTACCTCTGGTTCGAGCGAGAAATATAATAAGAACGACTCCTGAGAACGATCGACCTTTTGATTCCTTAGTGGTTACCTAATCATAACCAATTATAACCTCCATTAATGAAAATCAACATTTAAAGGGTCTTAACCTAAACCCCACTCTCGGGACCTCGAAACATGCCCACATGGTGAGTAGATTCAATCCCGGGCCTTAAGGATTGAAACCCCGAGCCAAAAACCCTTAAAAACACTCAAAACGGGATTCTAGAGGAACATAGGAGAGCTACAGCGCTGCTCCCTAGCGCCCCAGCACTATACTCAAAACCCCCAACCGCCCAGAAAACATCCTGTGTAGCGCTATAGCCCTCTAATGGGCGCTATAGCGCTACCCCCATACTGATGCTCCCCTGAAACCTCATTGTTCAAATCCTTCAATTCTAACTCGATTCCAATGCTTCCAAATCCCATTTTTGGTTCCAAAATGAACCCAAAAACCATCCTCACATACCCCAAGCATCACAACCACAAGAACCCTAGCCAAAACTCCCAACAGAACCAAGCATTCAACCTAAGAATCCCAACTGAAAACCAGAACTAAAACAGGGCAAACCAGGGATTTTAATGGCTAGAAACTTACCTCAAGCTCAGCTTATGATGATCTTCAATGGTGGAACACATTCCCAAGCTCACAAGGATTACTTCCCAAGCTTGAATCCTCAAAAATGGCTCAAAAATCACAAAGGAAACTGAAGGAGAAAAGGTACGGGAAAGCTCTTGAACTATACTCTGTTTTCTCTTCTTTCTATAGCTTTAATGGCTTATATCTATCCTAAGGGTGAAAAGACCAAAATACCCCTAGGTCAATTAAGGGTTTCTAAGGGCTCCCAAGGGCAAAATTGACATTTCCCACCTATCTCGTTAATCATAATTAACTCTCTCCAATTCCTGCTATTCTCGATAATCTCAAACACCAACAATTCATATCACGTTACCCTTTAATTCCTAGCAACGTTCTAATCATTAAAATCACCCCGAGACTCATCCCGAGTCCCGAACTTAAACCTGTTATGACTAGACCGCTAATTAATATTCCAAGATCGTCTCATGCTGAATAGCTCGAACCAACCCACATTATAATGTGGTCTCAACAGTAGGTCACCAACATGCATACAAATATACAATTACGCTCTCAACGGGACAAATTACCAAAACACCTCGTTATCAAATGTGGACCACATGCATGCATTTAACATCATATTATAATATAATTCACATAACACATGCATATAATCATTTAATGACATAATTAAACAGTTATGGCCCTCCCGGCCTACTAATCTACCCATTAAACCGCATTAGGGATTTCGGGGCATTACAAAGGGTCTCGTCTCGCCTCCGTTTGCAGCCTCCCTAAGGAAAGGCTTCCGAATATGTTTATTTTATCTCAAGATTGACTTCTCTTATGAGAATATAATTGGTGATGTATTTCAAGTTTGACTAACCATAAGGCACACTCTTGAGTTAAGTCATTGATTGAAAATAATGGGTTACACTGCAAAGGTGTATCTAGGCTTTCGAGCACGACTAGTGCATCTTGACCAAACTAGTAGTAGTTCATAAGTCAAAAGAGAAAAAAGGAATTTTTATGTTTTCATCTATAAAATTGAGATTTCTCTCAAAATTAATTTGGGGTTAGTCTGACCTACCCTAAGGCGGTCCATTAACTTTTCAAATTAATTTATCGTGGATTTGTATATATTTTTTTATGTGTTTTTATATGTTGCATTCATGCATCATATTTACTTTTCCAAATAAAATCTAATATTTATTATATGTTTTAATTAATTATTTATATATTTTGCAATAATGGTTAATTCTCTTAGTCTTGATCAAGAACTTCAAAATGAGAAAGAACCAGTTAATCATCGTGATGGCTTCCTAAGTACTTTTCATTTAAACTTCAATAACTAGATGTTTGGTACAGAAATATACACATAATTATAAATGAACTAAATGTGTATGATGCATTCATTGACGTGCCTCCAAATGAGTCATCAACTTTATCTGATTAAGATAGTCATAAAAAATAAGCGAATTGGATGAGACCTTGTTATTTGGCTCGTCATTGCAGACTAAAGACTATGCCAAACGATCTTAAATTGAGATATGTGAACCTCATATCTACATATGAGATATGGGAAAGAATCAAAAGAGATTATTTTGATCACTTAAGATGTTTGCAAGAAGAAAAGGTTAATATGATTTGCTCATCCCTTTTTAATATATTTGAATAGCTGATTCAAATTTTTATGCCACCATATTTTTGTTTTGTTTTCAAGAATGTATTATTCAAGAAAAGAAAAGAATGGGAAAGAAAAACAAGAAAATGATTGCAAATTGGTAGACCAAGAGATAACTGACATGAAAATTAGTTTTTCATTTTCAACTTTGTATTAAGTTTTTTTTTCTTTAAAGTAGTTCTAGAATTTTTTCTAGAAACTATCTTTTTAGATGCCTTATTTGATGAATGAACAAGTTTAGTATTTCTTTTAAATAATAAATTCAAATATTATTTTTTGAAATATACTTGTTCCCCCTATTTCATTAATGAGTATAAATTATAATTATGAATTATTTCTTACTGTGAAAATCATAAATTTAATAAAACATTTTATTCCAACCCCAATTAAGTAAAACATATATGTGAATTATTTTTTAGATTGCCTTGTAATTAATTAGACACATAAAATAAATAAAAGACAGTCATTTATTGCAACCATTCAATGATTCTCTCCCTGTTCATATAGTCTATTAATTAAAGTTAACGAAAAGACCTTTCTCTAATAAAGGCTCAAAAATCACAAAATTGTTTAGCTAATACATAGAGATGTATGTTGAACCTTTTAATGTTCAAAGCTAAAAGAAATAATAAATAGTAAGTCAATATTGATTGACATCTATTTAAGATATGTTTAAACTTTGATCAAATGCAAAGAAAAATTCTAGAGATTTTATGCAACATTCGAAGTAAAGTCACTTAGAGACTCCTTTGATCTGATCAAAAGGAAGTCTAAACTTGAATTTGGAATTCAAGTAGTTTGCAAGTGAACTTGGAATTCAAACCCAACTCACACACAACTAGAATGCTAAGCAAAATTAGTATTTTATAAATGGAATATGATCATATTGGATAAGATGAAATAGATAATGAGTAGTCATTATCGTCTTTATTATTTCTATAATTTTAACACTTGTTATACTCTGTACATGTTTGATTGTACAACATCAAAGACTTAGAAGTTGGGATTCACAAGTGATTATGTGAATGAAAAATTGAAAATTTTCCATAAAATCATTTAGTTAAACAATTTAATAATCATAAAAGGTTACAAAAGAGTTTGTATCTCTTTAAATACTACTTTAATGATGCATGATTATTATAATCACTATATTTTCTAGTTAAGTTGTACTAGAAATAATGACAACAAGTCAAGTAAATGAGTTACTGATAACTAACAATGATAAAACCAAAGAATATCACAAATTTTGTAAAGCATTGTTGTAGCGAGAGCATTAGTTAGTAACTACTCCATTACAAATGTAAAGATAGTTACATTGCGTGTAACACAATCTAACTACACTTCATTCACATACTAGTATATGAAATGAAAAGGTTTTGCAGAAAACAATGGTTGAAACACCATGAATCTAGAAATGGAATTTGGAATTCTATATCATCTGGATTCTTGAACATCCAACTAAAGTTCATTGAACTTCAGTTTGAAACAAGATATTCAAGATGAAGAGGAGAATAGAGGAAAGTACATACTTTGGAAGTTAGGTTAATAGCCAAAGGCTTTGAACAAAAAGAAGAATTTATTACTTGAATAAATGTCTTCTACTATAACCAAACTTGAATCTGTTTACATACTTTTATCCACTGCTTTATGCATTGATTATGATATTAATTTAAATGAATGTCTAAGTAGTTTTTACTGGAATGGTTTACATGACAAAACTATTTGAAGATCTCGACCAGAAAGATTTTGTTGT
Source organism: Humulus lupulus (assembly GCF_963169125.1). Classification (NCBI taxonomy): domain Eukaryota; kingdom Viridiplantae; phylum Streptophyta; class Magnoliopsida; order Rosales; family Cannabaceae; genus Humulus; species Humulus lupulus. Next base: position 161,118,525 of record NC_084799.1, read on the forward strand.
GATTCTTATTCTTTATATGGACAACGTTCTAATCATTAGGGATGATGTAGAGAAATCGTCAATAGAAAAGAAATGGTTAGCTGAACATTTTTTAATATTGGATTTAGAAAAGCCAAGAATATTCTGTACATTCAATTCTATAGAAATTGAAAGAACAATCCTTAGGCTCTATCTCAAGCAACTTATATAGATAAGAAGATTAAATGCTTTAGTTTACAAAATCCAAGAAAGGCTTTTTACCTTTCCGGTAAAGAGGATGTATTATCTAAATAATAAATGTCCATTTATTCTTTGACTAGAAAAGAGGACATGAGAGAGCATTCCTACAACTCAGTGATAGACTGTAAAATGCCTTAAACTAATACTTTGTAAAACATCTCCGTGCTCATAAACTCATAGAAGAAAAACCACTTATTATATGAAAATTTCAATGGGACCTTGCTAATACATGAAAATTGGGCAACCACGAGACTTTTTTGGGCAAAAATCGTGCGCTAGCTGCGACCAGGGGTTAATGGTAGTCGCGACCACTAGCGTTAGATACCCAGGTTGCGACCAATGAAAACTGCGACCACAGCCCGAATTTTTTTTTTTTAATAAAATTTGTATAATTTTTCAACTCAAAAACGTTTTCTAAATAATTTTTTCCATGTTTTATATCAAATAAAGTATTTATATAAAAATTATTTGCAAAGAAAACAAAACAAAAATAATCCAAATATGCTAATAATCACATAAAATTCAATATGCAACATAAAAAACATGAAATCAATCCAATTACTCAACACATCAAATAACTCAATTTTACCATGTTCATGCATGAAAATAAAGATTACCAAAGGCTCCGAGGCAAGTTGTTTAGAAAACTTATACAGGATCTTAATTATTTTCATGTAAATCATATATTAAACACATTAATATAAGACAACCTAGAACATGTTTCTACAATTGAATTTAAATAGAGATAATGATAAGAACACATACATTATACGCATCAGAATGTGTAAGTGATTGACCAAGTCAAAAATTGATTTCTATTATTTTATTGATAATAAATGAGATTACAAAGAAATTAGAATTTAATTAGGACATAAAACCCCAACACATGGGTGCCAAACTGAGGCCCAAACCAAAATCAAGAGAGCCCAATCAACGTTGTCAAGGTTCTAGAAGACCCGTTTTGAAGAGCATGCACGTTTGTAGGTCTTTGAAGACACAAAATCATCTTATTTAAGTCTATTTACACCTTGAGAAGGCTTCAAACAACTTCCAAGACATGGGTGCACATTTTTCCTTAGTTATTAAGTATTTTATGTCTTATTATAATTTTTATAGTTGTGTAATTATTGTAGTTTTATGGTTTCAAGTCAGATTCATGTATAGGTCTTATTTTGGGTTTTTATTATCATTTATTGCTTTGTGTAAGGGGGTGAACGAATTTTCCAATAAATAGGACCAAGTATTGTATGTTTGAATGAAGCAATCAGATTAAGAGAATTTTCAGTTAGTTATTTTGTGTGCTTCTTTGTTCTTGAGAAGACTTTGAACTTATCAAGATTATTTCTTCTGGCACTCAGCAACTAGACTTATCATTTAGATTCTTTAGTGTATTTCTTATGTATCTTGGCGTGGCGTCTTCACATTTCGTAGTTCTTGGTTCTTATCTCTTTATAGATAACGCGTCAAAACTCAACTTTCTTGTTCTTTGCAGAATCTAGGGTTATATTCCATATATTGTTATTCGGTTTCATCACATGTATTGGTGAGGTTCATATCAGTTGGTAATTAGAGCTTTGGTTTTAAGGCAAGTTTGACTATCCATTTACTTGCAAACTGTTGTTTCGTCATATTTATGTTTCTGGAATTGTATTTTTATTTGGGATTCATCAAGTTTCTAGGTTTGTTTAAAAGTTCTTTGCATCATTTAAAAAAAGCTTCAAAGAATGAATAAGAGAGAATTGTTGCTATCTTCATTATCAATTCTATTCCTTATCCTTAATTTATACTCCTTGTCGTTATTATCATTTCTATTCATTATCTTTAATTTTTATTGCTTGCCTTTATTATCTTTTCTATTCCTTGTCCTTGTTATCACTTCTTTTCCTTTTCTTTCTTATCATTATTGTTGACTATCTTTTTCGCTAACAACTAATTTAAACAAGCTCAAAGAAAATGATAGAAGAAGACACAATTCAGGTTATTACAAACATTCCCACTTAATCGGGGCATAAAAACCAATAAATACACATTCCCAAAATTAAGGAGGTGGTGGGCTCATGCGTATCACACGGGGCCCATTTACGAGGTTACAGCCCACAAACCTTTGGGGTAACACATTCATGATAGTGTCAGGGGACAACACGTTTTCCAATGTTAGGCGACATCGTGGGACATGATGCATGTCACCCATACAAACTCGAGACAAAGATTTGGGTGGCAGTAACATGTTAGACGGCTGCTTGTGGTCTAGAGTAATGTGCTTGACACCTTGCACTATCCTCCAGGTCTAGAGAACGCTTCTCGCACTCCTAGAGGACTTTGATGGAAAAGACAGAGGATATCATAATAGTGGTCCTCGGGGCATAGCTGGCCTGAGGACAACCTTCTTCAGGGGTGGTGCATGAAAATGGGAAATGGCTTACCTTCTGAGGAGCTCTAGGTGAGGTTACCAGGAATTCCTTAGCGTACACAAGGCCTAATTACTCTATAATGATTGTCACGTGTCAGATGGTGAAAACACGAACAAAAATTACTATTCCTTGTTACCTCACATCATTTGGTTTTGAACTACTCATTTCCACCACATGCACTAGTTTTCTTAAGAATCACTTATTAATCTTTTGATCTGTTCTTACTGTTCTTCCATTCAATTGCTATTTTGAAAACTTGGTTTAATTTCATTAGTCTAATTAAGAACAAAAGAAATACATAAAGAGTGGACAAAGAAAAAAGAGTGTGGGGACATTAATCGATAAAAGCCATATTGAGAGTAGACATGAGGGTTGAGTATTGCACAATTTTTTGAGAGTGAAAACATGCGAGGGAGTGCTTGTGAGGTCTTTAACATTGTTTTGCAAATTTTATTATTTGCAATATGTCCAATCTTTAAGCGAATTCCAGCGAAGAAATTCAACAACTCACTTGCAACCTACAGATGGAACCATTAATGGGAGAAATGAGGCAAATGATGAAAGCTAAATTTGAGCAGATATGTACAACAATATACAGACTAGAAGGAGTCAGCAGGGAGAATACTCAAGATTTACCAAAGAGGCAGGCTCACAAATGAGATCAACAAGGAGAACAAAGGGATGATAATGCTCGTGAAGAAGATTTAGAGCACTTTGATGGGCCACAAATTAACAAGAACATATTTGGACGTGGGAATCAGCGATGACCTGGTTAATATCAAGTTGAAGATTCCATCTTTTCAAGGGAAAATGAACTAGAGGCGTACTTGGAATGGGAAAATAAAACAAAGGTGGTTTTTGAGTGCCACAATTACTCCGAACTCAAGAAGGTACAACTTGCTGCAACTGAATTCACTAATTATGCAATCATTTGGTGGGATCAGTTGGTGAAAGAACGAATGAGGAATCGAGAATGTCTTATTGAGACATGGGAAGAAATGAAAACAATCGTGAGAAGGCGTTTTATCCCAAGTTACTACCATCGGGAATTGTATAATATATTTTAGTGACTTACTCAAGGGTTCAGAAGTGTGGATGAGTACTACAAAGAAATGGAAATTTCTTTGACATTGTGGAGATGCAACACTATGTGGACTTGACAAATCTGGTTCATCAAGCAATCAAAGTTGAGAAGCAACTACAATGGACACAGATGGCTAGGAGGGGAGTTGGATCAACATCCACAAATTCATGGATACCAACAAAAAAAGAGTTGAGTTTGAAAATAGAAAGCAAAAATTTGATGCCTCTAAAAATGTCAAACCAGCTGCAACGACCACTCAAGGTAATTGTGAGGCTTCCACTTCAAAATCTTGTGATATAAAGTGTTTTAAATGTCAGGGATCTAGACACATTTCCAGCCAATGCCCAAACTAAAGGGTGATGGTGATCAATGCGCAAGGAGAATGTAATGCCCCAAATTTCCTAATAAGGTTTAGGACCTTGATTAGGAGGCCGGGAGGGCCATAATTTCTTTATTATGCTATTTAATGATAATATGCATGTTTAGATGTATTAAATATGCATGTGAACCCATTTGTGATTAATTGGGTGACTTTCATATTTTGGCCATTTCGGGCATTTTTGGCATATATGTGGAATAGGCGTGGTGCTTTGTTATTATTTGGTTATGCCAGGGTTACCCATCACAAGATGATCCTAGGAGGTAAGCTAGTGGAAAAGTCACAAGGGGATTTAAGCTTGACTTGGAGTAAGTCAAGGGGTATTTAGAGCATTACCGGGTTATTGGGTAATGGGAATTAATATTTGGTGATAAATTGGGAGTTAGTAAGATCAGGGGGAAATTTTGGAAGTTTTGACTATAATGTGCCCGGGGGTGTTTTCGGGACCCCGAGCATTAGGTTTTATTGGAAGCTACTTAAGCTTGAAGTAACCTTTTAAGAAAATAAAAAGAACGTTCTGTACGTTCTCTCTCCCTAAAAGTTCCCTTTTCATCTCCCGATCGCGTTTTCAAAGATAACTTGAGTTCTAGGACTCAGAATCAAGCGAGGATCAAGGCATAGCAATCCTAAGGAGAATTAGAAGCTTATTAGCCGGAGGATTTAGTTGGAAACAACTCAATCGGAGGTAATTCAAGTTTAAGTTTTAAGTTTTTAAAAGTTTTTAAGCTTGAATTGGATTTTGTGAATCGTTGAGTTTTTAGTTCGTTTGAGCCTCAGGTTTTGGTGGTTTTGGACCATTGTGGAGTTTGGGAACTTTGATTTGTTGATTTGGGAATGTTTAGACATTTTTTTGGAAAGTTTTAAAAGGTTGAAAATGAAGGAAAATGGCTGCCTCGAAGTTGGGCCACGACCCTTGCTCGATGAAGCAAGTGCCCTGTTCTGTTCTTGCTGGGCGTCGCGGTCCTTGGTGTTGGGCGCCGCGGTGCTTGATTTAGGTTGTGCTGGGGGCTGCGGCTCAAGGTTCCAGGGCCGCGGTTCAGGCAGGCTTTTGAGCCCGTTTGCGTGTTTTAACCCTGGGAACATTGTTTTAGGCCTCGAGATCATTCCTACTACCCCGATTAGTGAGGATTGATGTCTTGGAGGCTAAGTTTTAGTTCAAGGATTGGTTTTAGAACTTGAACTCATTGGATCACCATTTGTGGTTGTGACTAGGTTATCACTAGAGGCTTGGAATCAGGATCGTGCTTGTGGCTCATTTGTTGGTAATCTGTGCTTGGACCGAAGGTAAGAAAACTGCACCCCATATGTGACATGCATGGTTATGTTTGATGCATGTTGGATGTTTAAATGTAAACATTGATAGCATAATGAATGCTTAGCAATCTTACTCATTTGCATATGATTATTACTGGGGCATGCTGGATGATTAAGTGTGATGCATGTGATGCACGAGAAACATGTGACTAGGGCATGCCATGAATGATGGATATGAGATGGGTCAGAGCTTAAGTCTCTGTGTTTCTGCATGATCATTATTATGCTCGCAATTGTTAAGTAAGCATGTTGAATGCCCATCTTTGGATGTTTGACATATGATATATGTTTGGTAGCAATGCTTACTTGTGCATGGTACTGACTCATTAGTCAGATTGGCAAAGGTGTTAGTATCAACTATGAAGTTTTGACTCATTAGTCAGGTTCAGCAGTGGTACTGGGCACTGGTCACATAGCGCTGACTATTAGTCAGGACGGCCTTAGCATGTTCCACACAAGCCAACAAAGATTAGATCTAATCGACAATCTACATTAGATGACTCAAAGAGCATTAATGCCAGACCGACCTCAAGTTCGATGAATATTATAAGCGCTTCTGTGGCTTACCCATCAGTCACTCATTTGTTAAAATAGAGACTTACCCATCAGTCTCTCATTTGTTGAAGGCTAGTGGCTTACCCAGTAGCCACTCTTCTGTTTGAATTAGTGACCTGCTTGTCAGTCACTCAGTATGGTTTAACAGGACCTCAAAGTGGTATTCACTCATCTGATCAGAGCTGTGAGCTCTGTATGCATGGCTTTGGGTGCTGAGCCCCGTAGTGACTTGTTTGTTGGTCACCCAGCATGGTTTACCAGAACCTCAAGTGTTGAGACACTCATCTGATTAGGATTGACTTGATAGACATCCAATCAGAAGGGCAGGATTTCTTATCCTGGATACCCTAGCATTGTTTGAATTCATTTGCATGCTTGAATACAACTATGTTTGCTAGGCATGCCAGATATGATTTGATATCATGATATGACTGTTTATGAGCATATGAGTTTTCTTGCAGGGCTTCGGCTCACGGGTGCTTTGTGGTGCAGGTAAAGGCAAAAGGAAGCTTGACCATCCTTGAGTTAAAGAGCTTAGGTGATGACGTGTACATATGCAGCTGCTCGACCAATACTTGGTCGAGGTTTGAAAGAGGAACTAGGGTTAAACCCTGTTTTGCCGCTTAGAATGGCTTGTTGTAAATATTTCTTGTAATAGACTCTGAAATTATATTTTTGGGATCCCAATGTATATAGTAAACGTTCTAATGAGACGTTTTCTCTTAACCAAAAATTTTAATCCCTAAACCACTAATCATACTTAGTTACACGTTTATGGCCAAATGACTCGATTAGCGAGTTTAGCACTGTTTGCAATGTGCACTATAGCGGTCCCTGGAGTTGGGGCGTTACAGAGAACTTGAGTCAGAACATGAGGAGGATGAATTTGAAGAGATGACACCTCTTGATTATAATTATGAAGGTGAGGGCGTTGTTGAATGGGAGTTGCTTGTAGCAAGATGAGTTCTTAGTAGTCAGGTCAAAGAAGAAGAAAACAACTAGCAGGAGAGCTTGTTTCATACTCGGTGCTTTGTCAAGAAGAAAATTTGTAGTTTGAAAATTGATGGAGGAAGTTGTACCAACGTGGCAAGCACAGATTTGGTTGAGAAATTGTCACTTACCACCATGAAACATCCATGCCCCTATCGACTTCAATGGTTAAATGACGATGGAGAAGTTAAGGTGACTAAGCAGGTGTTGGTATTATTTTATATTGGGAAGTATGAGGACCAAGTGCTTTGTGATGTAGGTCTGATGCAGGCATGTCACATCTTGTTGGGAAAACCATGGAAATTTTATAGAAGAGTTACCCACAATGGTTTTACAAATAGGTACTCTTTTACGATTAAGAAGCAGCCTATAATGCTGGTTCCTTTAACTCCAAAACATATTCTTGAAGATCAATTGAAATTGCAAAAGTTGATTGAAAATAGAAAAGAGAGAAAAAGAAAATCAAAAGGAGAGAAAAACATAATATGAGAGAAAAGAGCAAGAAAAGAATCTGAAAGAAAATAAAAGAGAGAGAAAATTATTGGTTAGTACAAGAGAGGAAAAATACAGTTTCATTACAAGAAAAAGTGAGATCAAGAGTACTTTGAGTATACAACAACACATTATAGTAATTTTGTCAAAGGAAGCTTTCTCGAATACTAATGATATTGTCAAATCTTTGCCGAGAAACATTGTTTATATTTTGCAGAATTTTGAGGATTTCTTTCCGGAAGAGGTACCATCTGATCTACCTCAAATTCGAGGAATCGAACATCAAATTGACTTAATACCTAGTGTCGCACATCCAAATCGACCAGCTTATAGAAGCAATCCTGAAAAAATAAAGGATTTTCAAAGACAAGTCAATAAACTAATTAGAAAAGGATATCTGAGGGAAAGCGCGAGCCCTTGTGTTGACTGTCGAGCTATCAACAATATCATTGTAAAGTATCGACACCCTATTTCTCATTTAGATGACATGTTAGATGAGTTTCATGGGTCTTGCATGTTTCAAAAACTGCATTTAACTGGGTTAACTAATGTGCCTAGTAAATTCATGAGGCTTATGAACCATGTTTTGCGTGCTTTCATTGGTAAATTTATAGTTGTGTACTTTGATGGCATCTTTAGTAATAGCAAAAAACTGGAAGATCGTGTTAAACATTTGAAATTGGTTTTATAAGTTTTAACAAAGGAAATGATGTTTTCTAATCTTAATAAATGTACTTTTTTCATGGATAATCTTGTCTTTCTTGGTTTTGTTGTTAGTGCAAAAGGAATTCAGGTGGATGAGGAAAAAGTGAAGGCAATCCAGGTGTAACGCCCTGAATAACCAAGACCGTTACACTGTGTAATTTAAAATAGTGCAAGACTTGCTAATCAAGTTGTTTGAACAATAATGTGTTCCAAAAGTCAACTATCAGGATGGGGTTAAAAGATTTTGATTATAAACGGTTAATTTTCATTAAAAAAAGATGTTTGGTACATGGGATCCCAAAAACAGGGTATAAGTGATAATTTACAACCCTCAAAAGTTTAATACAATCAAAAGCCACTCTAATGGAAAAATACAAGTTTGAGGACTCAGTCCCTGTAATTTTCCTCGGCCATGGCGGATGAGCAGCTGACTATGTACACCTCGCCCCCAGAGCTCTCCTACTCATGGTTGGTCCAGTTTTCCTTTGCCTTTACCTATACCACGTAGCTCCCAGCCTCCAAAATTCATGTGGGCCACGACGTCTGAAGAATAGGGCCGCAACCCGAGCCCCTAAACCCAGAAAATCCTCCACTTTCTCAACATTTCTCCTCGAGCCTAACCTCAATTTACACCCCAAACCAACAGCCAAACCTGAATTTAAGCCTAGAATTCCCATACCTTTAGTCTAAACATTATACCCAACTCATAATCAATTCTTACTACTATTAGACACTCAAATTCAACCAAAACCCATAATTTACACAAGTTCTAAACTCCCCACTAACTCGGCCGAATTCAACAAATTAAAATTGGAATTCTTACCTGAATTGATTGTCTAAACTCCTCAAAAACCCTTGACTAATCTTATCTTTGGTCTTCCTCAGCTTGAACCAGCCTAAAATTTAGCTCCAATCCAGCTTAAACCAAGCCTTTTTCTTTAGCAAGCTCAAGACCTCAGCACAAGAGGGAGAGAGAGAAAGAATCGTGAGTGAGAGGGTGAGAGAATGTGCAGAGAGGTTACACTGATTTTTGAGTGTATATCTTAACTAGAAAAGACCAAATTTCCCCTTAACACTAACCCAACCCTTCAATTACCTTTAAGGGTAGAATGATCATTTCCCGATTCCCACTAATTCCTCAAGTGTTCCTACCATTAATCAATTAATCTCGTCATGTCCAATTAATTACAAAATACTTATTCATTACTCAATAAATCCCAAAGTATTCTCGAAATTCCCAAAAATACTCCCAGGCTTCCCCGAGCCTGGCATTTAAACCCCGCTGTGACTATTTCACTAATTCGCTCATTAGGACAGTCTCGATCCATATGCTAAAAATATATCCACATAATAATGTGATCTCAATCATATATCACATAAAATCACATTTATTCCCTTAACGGGCCAAAATTACAAATATGCCCTTTTAACTATAAAGGGCCCACATGCATATCTAATACTCATAAACATGCATATAATATACTCATATAATCATATTAATCATGCATGGCACATAGTCACGCATTTGACCATTTAAACATACATATATCCAATTGTGCCCTCCCGGCACGCTAATCAAGGCACTAAGCCCTATTATCTATTTTGGGTCGTTACAACTATCCTCTCCTACTGAGAATTTGGTCCTCGAAATTTACCTGAATAACTCGGGATACTGATCTTGCATAGCTAACTGAAGCTCCCAGGTTGCTTCCTCGACCTTGCTATTCCTCCATAATACTTTGACTAGAGGAATCGTCTTGTTTCGTAGAACCTTATCTTTCCTGTCTAAGACCTGAATCGATCACTCCTCGTATGACAAATCTGTCTGTAACTCCAAATCCTCATACTTCATCACATGATTTGTATCTGAAACATACTTCTGAAGCATAGAAATGTGGAATATATCATGAACCCATGATAGCGATGGTGGCAGTGCCAATCTGTAAGCCACAAGCCCGATCCTCTCCAAGATCTCAAAAGGTCCTATGAATCTAGGGCTCAGCTTGCCCTTTTTCCGAAACCTCCTCACCCTTCGTAGTGGTGACACTCGTAGAAACACGTGGTCCCCTACCTGGAACTCCACGTCCCTACGCTTAGGATAAGCGTAGCTTTTCTGTCTGCTCTGCGAAGCGAGTATTCGGGTTCGGATCTTCTCAATAGCTTCACTAGTCTTCTAAACTAACTCTAGTCCCAAATACTTCCTCTCACCCATCTCATCCCAATGAATGGGAGATTTACATCTCCTTCTGTACAACATCTGATATGGAGCTACTCCAATCATTGATTGATAACTGTTGTTGTATGAAAATTCAATCAATGGAAGGTACTTACTCCAAGACCCCTTAAAGTCTAATACACACGCCCTAAGCATGTCTTTCAGTACCTGAATCGTCCTCTCAGAATGTCCATTTTTCTGGGGATGAAAAGATGTACTGAACTTTAACTGAGTCACCATAGCCTTCTTCAAACCACCCCAAAACTTGGAGGTGAATATGGGATCCCGGTCTGATACTATAGATTTCTGAACCCCATAGAGACGCACAATCTCCCTAACATAAAACTCTGCGTACTGATCCATAGTATAGGTCGTCCTCACTGGTAGAAAGTGAGCTGACTTGGTGTATGTGTCTACTATCACCCACACCGAGTCATGTAACCCCACTGTCCTAGGTAAACCTCCCAAAAAATCAATAGTAATGTCCTCCCACTTCCATTCGGGATACCCAAAGGCTGTAGCAACCTTGCAGGTCGCTGATGCTTAGCCTTCACCTGCTGACATGTAAAACACTTGGCCACGTACTGCACTACATCCTTCTTCATCCCAGGCCACCAATATAACGTCCGTAGATCCGGATACATCTTCATGGTGCCTGGATGGAGTAAGTATGTTGTAGTATGGGATTCATCAAGCATCTCTCGTCTAATATCCACATCTGGCGGGACGAAAATCCGACCCTTATACCGTAGTAAACCTGTCTCTAAAATAAAATAATCCTTAGCCACTCCAGCTAGGACGTTCCCTCTAACCTCCTACAACAGTGCATCATCCAACTGACCAACTCTTATCCTCTCTAGAAGGGTCGAATGTAAGGTAATATTTTCCAACCAGCCCACAACCAGCTCTATCCTCGCTCTAGCCATCTCCTCTGCCAACTTCTTTGGTATCTGTGTAGAGCTGAATAACTATCCCGGGCTCCTCTGAATCAATGTGTTTGCCACTACATTGGCTTTCCCTAGGTGGTAAAGGATATCACAATCAAAGTCCTTTACCAACTCCAACCAACGTCTCTGCCTCATATTCAAATCCTTTTGGCTGAAGAAATACTTCAAGCTCTTATGATTGGTGTATATCTCACACTTTTCCCCATACAAGTAATGTCGCCAAAATTTCATTGCGAATACCACCACCGCTAACTCCAGATCATGGGAAGGGTACCGTTGCTCATACTCCTTCAGCTGCCATGACACAACAACAATAACCTTCTCATTCTACATCAACACGCATCCCAACCCCAATCTCGATGCGTCACAATATTCTACAAACTTCCCTCCCTCCGAAGGAAGACTCAAAACCGGATTAGTAATCACTCGTCGCTTTAGTTCCTGGAAGCTATTCTCACACTTGTCTTACCAGAAGAACATCCGATTTTTCTGTGTCAATTCGGTCATTGGTACAGCAATATTCGAGAATCCTTCTATGAACTGTATGTAATATCCCCCTAATCCAAGGAAGATCCTAACCTCTAAGGCATTCCTTGGCCTCGTCCAATCTCTCACTGCCTCTACCTTAGCTGGATCTACCTTAATCCCACCCTCACCAACAATGTGTCCAAGGAATGTCATTTCTAGGAGTCATAACTCGCACTTCTTAAACTTGGCGTACAACCAATGCTCACTTAGTCTCTACAATACCTGCCTAAGATGTTGTTCATGGTCTGCCTCTGAACTGGAGTAAACCAAAATGTCATCGATGAAGACAATCACAAACTGATCCAAGAAGTCCTTGAACACCTTGTTCATCAGATCCATGAATGCTGCTAGGGCATTGGTCATACCAAATGACATGACCAAAAACTCACAATGCCCATACCTCGTTCGGAAGGCCATCTTCGATATATCCTTGTCCTTGAACCTCAACTTGTGATAACCAGATCAAAGATCAATCTTCGAGAATACCGTCTTTCCCTACAGCTGATCCAACAGGTCATCAATCCTTGGTAATGGGTATTTGTTCTTAATGGTCAACTTGTTCAACTCCCTGTAGTCTATACACACACTCAGAGTCTCATCCTTCTTCTTCAAAAACACTACCAGAGCACCCCATGGTGAGAAGCTAGGTCTAATAAACCCCAAATCAAGAAGCTCTTGCAGCTGTATCTTCAATTCTTTCAATTCCACCGGAGCCATCCTATATGGTGCCCTCGACACTGGCTCTGTACCCAACACTAACTCAATGATGAATTGAATCTCCTTATGCGTCGGCAGTCCCGGTAAATCCTCAAGAAATACATCCAAGAACTCGCGTACCAATTTTGATATCCACCACACTAACTAGAAAACCTATACAACCTCCCTGTAATAGGTCCCTAGCCCTCAATGCTAATATCATGGGTATACGGGGTCCATGGACCGCACCCACGAAAATAGAGGGATCGTCACCCTCAGGCTCAAAGATCACCATCTTCTACCTACAATCTATAGTAGCCCCATATGTTACCAGCAAATCAATCCATAGAACCATATCAAAGTCATCCATACTCAACTCGATCAAATCAACTGATAGTTCCCTACTATCTACCATCACTGACAGTGCTCAATTACTCACTAGGTCTACACAATCTATCAATTACCTTACTAGAAACAAACGAATGTGTAGCACCAGAGTCAATCAATACAGTATATGAAGAGCCCGCCCTAGAAAGCTGACTTGTCACTACCAAGGGACTAGCCTCGACCTCTGCCTGCATCAAGGTGAACACTTGAGCTGGAGACAAGATGTCCTCCTTCCCAGGTTCCTCCTTCTTTGCTGTTAGGTAGTCCTTCTTGAGGTGTCCCACCACCCTGCACAGATAATAAGCCTTTGCCTGACATTCGACTGGATGGCGCTTCCTGCATCTCGTGCATTCTGGATAACTCCTCCATATCTCAACGCCTCCCTGGCGGCCACCTTGAGCACCTCAACCCCTCGTATCAGAACCAGTATTGGTCGAAGTGTCAAGGGTCTTCCTCTTCAGATCACTAGGGCTTCCGCCCCTACCAGACTCTGTATATGGAGGCACTACCTTGTGAACATCCCGTCTCGCAGCGCTCTCCCTCTAGATCTTATTCTTTGTATCTTTCGCGGTAAGAGCCTTCTAAATATCCTGGGCATAAGTCTTCTGCCCAGGTACCGATGTAATCGTCACATCCCTGGCTATCATAGCATTGAGCCCTCGAATGAACCTGTCCGGCCTGGCCGCATCTGTAGGCACTAAGTACGATGAAAACTTTGCCAGCCTATCGAACTTCAATGCATACTCTGTAACTGTCATGCTGCCCTGTACCAGCCCTGTTAATTCATTCACCTTTGCTGCCCTGGTGGAAACATTGTAATACTTTTGGTTGAACAGATCTCTAAACCAATCCCAACTCAAGGTAGAAATATCCCTGGTTTGTGATGCCACCTCCCATCAAATACGGGCATCCTCCCTAAGCATATAGGTGGCACAGACCACCCTGTCATTACCTTCCACTCTCATGAAATCCAGGATGGAAGTGATCATACTTATCCATTGCTCAGCCTTAAGTGGATTGGTCCTCCCTCAAAGGTTGGAGGATGTTGTCTCCTGAGCCGTTCATACAGTGGCTCCCTCCTGCTCCCAACCTCAGGTTGTTGTACAATTGGTACCACAATAGGTGGCAAAATAGGGGTAGCACTCCCTGACGCAGCCTGTTGTCTCAGAAGGCGAATACGCTCTTCTTGACTCTATAATGAAGCTTGCACATCAGCAAGTATCTATTGCTAGTTCTCGAGGACTAGTGTAGGGTTCTGGCCTTGCTCATCATTTCTAGCCTCAGACCATGTGCTGGCTAGTCGTATTGATCACCTTGGACGCATAGTTATCCAAGTTTATCTGCAATCAATGACTCGGCAGTCATGCAATGATGAAAGGTTAACAATCTTTCCATAGTCCACAACTGAAACTCAACCAGCCATATGCAAACAAGCATTTAAACATTTATTCACATGCAGCAGCAATGCTAATAAGCAAGCCTCATTATAATCATACAGCAGTCAAGGGCCAGGTCCTATCAGTATCTCATGCTCCCTATTAATCATAGAGATTAAAAAAATTATATCTCATTCAAGCATTTAAGCATGTAATCATATATATACAGTTACCAAACCCTGAGTCGAGCTTGTCTTTAACGGTGAGTGTACATGCCTAGCCAGTCTTCCGGAACCCTTAAACCTAGACTATTCTGATACTAAGTTGTAACGCCCTGGATAACAAGTACCATTACATTGTGTATTTTGAAATAGTGCAAGACTTGCTAATGAAGTCGTTTGAACAATAATGTGTTCCTAAAGCCAACTATCAGGTTATGGTTAAACGATTTTGATTATAAATGATTAATTTTCATTAAAACAAATATTTGGTACATGGGATCCTGAAAACAAGGTATAAGTGATAATTTACAACCCTCAAAAGTTTAATGTGATCAAAAGCCACTCAAATGGAAAATACAAGTTTTAGGGCTCTAACCCTATACTTTCCCTCGGTCGTGGTGGACGAGTATCTGACTATGTACACCTCGCCCCCTGAGTTCTCCAACTCATGGTTGGTCCAGTTTTCCTATGCCTTTACCTGCACCACGTAGCACCCGTGAGTCAAGGCCCAGCAAGAAAACCATAAACAACAAGCGCATATAACAACAGTAATATTCAATCATTCTTAATTCAATCAGTTCAGTCATTTAACACAATTCAAGCATATAACTAAACAATAGTAAACACATCATCTCAAACACATATCATAACCAATTACACCAATTCTCAGGGTTGGCATACTTAGGCCGAGCCCTCTGTTTATCCAGCTGACCTCGGCTCGCTTAGGCTGAGCTGCATTCAATACGCTTACAATCAGCCCCGACACCCTTAGGCCGTTCATTCTCAAATAACTTAACAACCGTATAATTACATAGTACATGTATCTAATTATTGGGAACCTCAGTCCCGTTCACAAGCACAAGGATGTAATCTTCTTCCCTCGAATCCCAAGCGAAGAATACAGAACGATCCAGAGCACGATCCTCAGTCCGAATCCTTGGCGATAAATCTAGTCACAGTGTCAATGAGTAACCATTAATTTATAATCCAAATAAATAATTAGGAAATAATAGCTAGCCTTTGGGACTTCGATTTATACTAAACTGGGTAGTATAAATCGTCCAGAGTGTTGAGGTTTTAATTCCCGAGCCTTCTCGAGCTTACCCCATTTCCTTCAATTCCTCATTTATGGTCGCGACTTGCCCTTGAGGGCTGCGATTAGCCCCTCGGACAGAGGCTCAATCCTCCCTGATGAGGGACACATGCCATGACTTGCTCCTCTGAGTCGTGGCGCACCTAGTGAACAGAGGCTCCGAACCTCCAAAATTTCATGCAGGCCGCAGCGCCTGAAGAATAGGGCTGCGACTCGAGCCCCTAAACCCAGAAAATCCACCATTTTCTCAACATTTCTCCTCAATCCTAGCCTCAATTTACACCCCATACCAACAACCAAACCTGAATTTAATCCTAGAATTCCCATCCCTTTGGTCTAAACATTATACCCAACTCATAATCAATTCTTACTCCTATTAGACACTCAAATTCAACCAAAACCCATAATTTAAAAAAGTTCTAAACTCCCTACTAACTCGGCCAAATTCAACAAATTAAAACTGGAATTCTTAGCTGAATTGATTATCTAAACTCCTCAATAACCCTTGATGGATCTTATCTTTGGTCTTCCTCAGCTTGAACCGGCCTAAAATTTAGCTCCAATCCAACTTAAACCGAGCCTTTTCCTTCAGCATGCTCAAGACCTCAACACAAGAGGGAGAGAGAGAAAGAATCGTGAGTGAGAGGGTGAGAGAATGTGCTGAGAGGTTCCACTACTTTCTGGTTATCACTTAGAAACTCGCTGAGTGTATATCTGAACTAGAAAGGAAAAAATTTCCCCTTAACACTAACCCAACCCTTCAATTACCTCTAACGGTAGAATGGTCATTTCCCGATTCCCACTAATTCCTTAAGTGTTCCTACCATTAACCAATTAATCTCATCATGTCCAATTAATTACAAAATACTTATTCATTACTCAATAAATCCCAAAGTAATCTCTAAATTCCAAAAAATACTCCCAAGCTCCCCCAAGCCTGACATTTAAACCCCACTGTGACTATTTCGCTAATCCGCTCACTAGGACCGTCTCGAGCCATATACTGCAAATATATCCACATAATAATGTGGTCCCAACCATATATCACACAAAATCACATTTATGCCCTTAACAGGGAAAAATTACAAATATGCCCTTATGAACTATAAAGGGCCCACATGCATATCTAATACTCATAAACATGCATATAAAATATTCATATCATCATATTAATCATGCATGCCACATAGTCACACATTTTACCATTTAAACACACATATATCCAATTATTCCCTCTCGGCACGTTAATCAAGGCACTAAGCCCTATTACAAATTTTGGGTCTTTACACCAGGAATGGCAAAAGCCTACATCAATTAGCCAAGTGAGAAGTTTCCATGGACTTGCTAGTTTCTATAGACAGTTTTTTTGTGATTTAATTGGGGAGATGAATAAGAAAGTGCTTTTAATCTGATCAAAAAGGAATTAACCAATGCTCTTTTACTTGTTTTGCCTAACTTTGCCAAAACTTTTGAAATTTAATGTGATGCTTCAGTGATAGGTATTGGAGGTGTGCTAATGCAAGAAGGAAGAACTATTGCATACATCAGTGAGAAATTGAGTGGGGAAGTGCTAAACTATCCCACTTATGACAAGGAGTTGTATGCATTGGTGCAAATATTGGAGACTTGGCAACATTATCTTTGGCCAAGAGAATTCATCATTCACACAGATCATGAATCCTTGAAGCATTTAAAGGGACAACATAAATTGAATCGACTACATGTGTAACACCCTAGATAGCCAAGACCATTACACTGTGTATTTTAAACAGTGCAAGATGGCCATAAACCTGTAACTAAACGTGATTAGTGACTCAGGGTTAAATTTTTTGGACGAAAGGAATAATCATTTCATTAAAACGTTAAGTTCTTACATGGGATCCCAAAATAAACATTTAAAAATGTTATGTACAACTCAAAAGATTACAACCAGCCCGCCTAAGCGGTAAAATAGGGTTTAACCCTAGTTCCTCTGAGAAACCTCGGCCGTGGTGGTCTAGCATCCGCATATGTACACGCCGCCACCGAAACACTCCAACTCATGGTTGGTCCAGCTTCCCTTTCACCTTACATGCACCGCATAACACCTATGAGCCAAGGTTCAACAAGAAAACTTAAACACGCTAATAAGCAGTTAACAACATATTACAGAATCATAATTAGCATGCCTAGTAGTAATAACTCTACTCGTGCATACATTCTATTCAAATAAGTGACTATAGGGTCACATCGGGGCCCGTTTCCCTAGAATAAGCGACTGTGGAGTCACCCTGGGGCCAATTGCCTTATCCTCTGTATAACCAGCCTTGTGACTGGCTAAGTGTACCTAGCACTTTTTTTTTCAAGCGAATATAGGGCTAGTCAAGCGTATACCATGCTCCTGATTAGGCCTAACCATATCGACCAGCGCTCAATGGACTATTGTCGCCCTTGACTTATAATTCAATCATTTTGACAAGAGCTCAGCGTGCTATTGTCGTCCTTGACTTATAAGTCAAGCCTTTTCAATCAAATAATGCAGAAAAGAATACATCATTTAACAATTATCCAAATACAGAGTATTCAAGCATGCTTAATCAAACAATCATAGGCATAATCATAGTCATGCTCATTCATGGGGGCCTAACCCTAATCAAAGCCATGTTCAGCAACCAGGCCAAGCCCTAATTACATATACCACGTATTGGGTGTAGTTTTCTTTCCTCTGGTCCAAGCATAAGCTAAATGAAAATGACCCTCAAGCACGGCCCCCTTTCGAGCCCTATCAGTACCCTAGTCACAACAATAACAAATGATATCCATCAATATCAAGTAAATAAAGGCTTTTGGACAGATCCCTGGCCTTAGGGACCTCTAATTCTTCTAAACCAAGTAGTAGAACCCTTCTCGAGCCCTTAGGTTTGAGTCATCGCAAGTCAAAACCTAAGCTTGCCACTATCCCCTATTTAAGCCACAACGCCCCTTACTAAGGGTTGCGACGCTCTACAAGTTAGAGAGCCCCATGCTAATATCCATGGACACGAAGAAAATTCAGGGAAATGCCCTGGCCTTTGAGATCATGCAAGTCACGGCCCTCCAAGAACAGCTCCACGATGCAACCCTGCGAATCCAGATTTTTGACGATTTTCTCCTAACCAAATCTCATAGAACTCATCCCAATTAATAACCAATGTCCCAATTAAGCTCACGACTCTCAATATCAAAACATAAGCAACGTAATTACCCCAAAAACAAAACCAGGACCTAGCTCCAATTCAAAACGAAAAACAAAAGCTAAAACTCAAGAAACAACTTAGTTCACTAGAATTCTCAGCAAGAAAGAGCTAGGAATCTTACCTCAGCAGTGTAATTATACCTTCTAGTTGCACCTTAAATTGTTTCCCTATTCTAAGATTGCCTCCAAGCTGTTAAATTAAGGTATCCTCCTTCAAAAATAATAAAACCACAACACCCACAAAGATAGAAGAGAGAGAACCGAGAGAGGGAGAGAGAGTTGAGCTGAGCTTTGTGTTTCCTTAGGTTTTGAGGGGTTCTAATGACTAAGACCTCCCATGGTAAGAAAAGACCATAACACCCTGCCTCTTCATTTGCTTCTCAAAGCCCACAAGGGGAAAACTGTCTTTTACCACCACTTCCTTCCAATCTTAATTAACACCTCATAATTTCCCAATTAATTACAATAGCCGCGAGTAATCACCAAATGATTTCTCATTACTTGATAAATCTTGGTAATGTACTAAATTACCCAAAATACCTCTGGGCTCACCCGAGCTAGGTATTGGACCTCGTTGTGACTAAACCACTAACTTGCTCACTAGGATCACCTTATGGCGAATAACTTAAATATATCCACATAATAATGTGGTCTCAATCATAAAACACATATATTTACAAATATGTCCTCAACGGGTCAAAATTATGAGAATGCCCTTCTAATAAGAAACGAGCCCACATGCATGCTTAATACAGCTAAACATGCAAACATAGTCATATTATAATATAACTCACATAATTCACATAATCATGTATGATCACATAAACACATAATTAATTCAAGTATTTCCCTCCTGTCCCCCTAGTCAAGGCACTAAGCCTTATTAGGAAAATTGGGAAGTTACAATTATCCCCTCTTTACAAGAATTTTGTCCTCAAAATTTTACCTGAAGAGCTCGTGATACTGATCCCACATATTGGACTCCAACTCCCAGGTCACCTCCTCAACCTTGTTGTTCCTCCACAAAACCTTAAGCAAAGGTATGGTTTTTTTCCTCAGGTTCTTATCATTCATGTCTAATATCTGGATTGGCTTCTCCTCATAGGATAAATCTACCTGCAACTCTAGAACTTCGTAGATCATTACATGAGTATCATCAGATATATACTTCCGAAGGATCGAAATATGAAACACATTGTGCATTGCTGACAATGGCGGAGGTAAGGCCATTCTATAGGCCACCTCACCAATCCTCTCCAAGATCTCAAATGGTCCTACAAATCTATGGCTCAACTTGCCCCTTTTTCCAAATCTCTTCACCACTTTCAATGGTGAAATTCTATGGAAGACATAGTCCTCCACTTGAAACTCCATGTTCTTGCGCTTCGAATCTGAATAACTTTTCTGTCTACTCCGAGATTGTAGTGTACCAAATTGTTTTTTTTATATTTTTATTAATTTTGGGTTTTTTTTATTTAATTATTAAGTGTTGTGAATTTTTTTTAGTTGTTAGAATTGTTGGTAGAAATTGTAGGAATTTAATTGTTAATTGTTTTGTTTATTTATTAATTTAATTTGTGAATAAATGAGTTTTGGTTGAATGCACCAAAGTGCATGGTAGGTAGTGGTGCACCCTAGTAATTAAGTGTGTGCATGTGCATGGTTGCATGGTGCACTTGCATATAATTTTCTACACACTTTTATATCCTTTTATTATAATTATTTTAGTTAATTAAAAAGAAAAAAATAAATAAATAAAGGGAAGAAGAGGACTGTGGACGGAACTAGGTGGGAAAGGGAAGATTTTATTCCCTTTTATTTTGTTCAATCAACAAAAAGATGAAACTTACTCATTTTTCCATTAGGACTAGTTATTTCCCCCGGTTAGATAAAAGGGAAAGAATGAAAAATAGAGACCATTATGCTCTTGGTGTCGTCGGCCTAGTGAGAAAAGGAGAGAGAGAGTGGACGACTTAGAGAGAGAAAGGAAGAAGGAGAGGAGGAAGAAGAAGGTTTTGAAAATCTAGGTTTGTGTTCTTGTTCCTCCTTGTGATTTGATTCTCTACCCTTTTTTGTTTTTCTTTTCTTGATGACTAAGACCTTTGTTTTCTTGGATGGTTGTTGTTTTTCTCTTCATGGGGGTTTCGAAAACCCTAGGCTTGAGCAAGGGGTGATTATAGTTTTGGGTATTGGTCACCTTATGTGTTCTTGATTCTACAATCAAGAGAGGTAATGAAATTATAGCCCTATTATTTTTAATGTTTTCTTTGGTTATATGAATGATGGTGTATTGATTTTTGCTTCTCTTTTGATCTTGGGCTGAAAGATTGTGTTGTTAGATGCATGAAAGATTTGGCCTAGGCGTGTGGGCTATGATTTTATGTGATATTGTGTTTTGATAGGGTTCGATGTATATTGTGTGTGGTTTGATTTTGTGTCACATATATATGTTAGAAACATGCTATAGGAATTTCTTTGGTTATGACTAAGGCATCTTGTGTTTTGAGCATGAATATTGTCTAGGGGCTACCTTAGATTTCTAAGCTATGAACTATGTTCTCAATGTAATATTGATGCTATTGTTTTCTTAGATACATGCTTGGATTGGGTTTTTAACCTTGTCTACTATATTTGTCGATGATTTATTTTTATATCTTAGGAATATGCAAGGATATTGTTGTTGTTGAATCATTATTTCATCTCACTCATAGAAAGCATGTTGGGATTATGTGATCTTATATTTTGCTAGGGTCCATATGTTCATGTAAAATTTGGTAAACTTGCTTATGAGTTTGGGTAAGTTGTTAACATGTTGGAGTTGTGATTCATGGTGTTTCGGCCTATAGGGTGTAATGCATGATGAGTTGTTTTTATTTTGTGTCACCCATGCATATTAAGAACATGCTAGGTAAATTGGTTAAATGAAAGGATTTTTCTTAATATTTTCTAAATTGATGCATTGGTGGTACATGAAAATTCATATTTGGGTTTTGAAAAGCATGAGTTTGAAATGAATTTTGTAATGAATATTGCTTGCTGATTTTTGTGAATAATTGCTGTGAAATTTGTTGGAATAATGATTTGCATGCAAAAGTGATGTTCCAAGTGCAATGATGATTTTATGAAATTTAAAATGGTATTTTAATTCACATTAAAATGATATTTTTACTCAAACAAATACCTACATTTTTTTTTATATATTTTATAAAGAAAATATAAGTTTTAATTTCAAGTTTATGATTTTTGAGTGTTTAATATGTTGCTGAAAGTTTTGAGTAAAAATGAGAAGTTATTTTTTAAATGAAAGAAATTTTGTGTGTATGTTGAAATAAAATAATACCCTAAACTATATATAAATTAAAATGATATTAAATGGAACCTTGAATGTTCACATTTTAATAAGTATGATTTTCTTTATCTTAATTAAGAAAAATGTTGAGTTTAGATTCACTTGTGATTTTTAAACAACAGATATAGTGGTTGAAAGTTTAGTTTAATAAATTAAAAATAATTATTTTGGTTATCACATATGAGTTTACAATACACAAATATAGCCTTAAATAATACAAACAATAATATATTTTTCTCACACTTAAAATTATATTTTATATTTTTCTCACATCAAATTTTGTAATTTTATTAATTTAAATAAAGTGTTTTTTTTTTCTAAAAGAAACATGATATTTATAAGTACTTTTAGATAATTTCAAGCTTTTGTTATTTCTATGCAATTTAAAAATAATAAATGAAATTATTATTTTTTTTAAAACTAGCTAAATAAATTATTTTTATGAAATAAGAATAATATCTTAAGAGGTTTAATCAACTTAGGAATTTAAAGGAAATAAATAATAATAAGGAAATTATGTTACTAAATCTTTATTTTGAAAAAGTTAGAAATAAGCGTGTAGAAATTATCGTTTTTAACGTCACTTTTAAACAATGCTCCCACGTATGCATGTCACATGCAAATGCACTTTTACGTTAAAAAATATGTCTATTGATCAACCATATAATTTTTACTTAAAAATCATGCATGGATAATAGGTAGAACTACCATTATTCTTTTGTGATTCTATGTGAAAAATTTGCATGTTTCGAAATTATGAGTAAATTTTACCATGTGTGCATGGTATATCAGTTGGGCACAAGAAAAATCTTATGTGATCCTAAAGAATGCTATTTGATTATGATTATAGGCTCGCTGTGAAGTTTGTTCAATTTTTGCTTAGTTCAGACCTGAGGTAAAGAAGTTAGATAGAATTCTATTTATTTATGCTATGAACGGTAAGATGGGTTTGTTTGAGGTTAAATGTTATGTATGATGATGCACCATGTGATATGAAGTATGAAATGCTATTTTGAGATGATATGATGAATTTGATGAATCATGTATTTCCTAGCTTTCCTTTGCCTTTACCTAGCACCTGTGAGCCAAGGCTTAACAAGAAAACCAAATTCAACAAGTAGAGATAAAAACAAAGTACATACTAAGCTTTAGGTCAACCAGTTCAATCAACAACAGAGCACAAGTACTAAGCTAGGCAGCAATAACAATTTAATCCAGACATATAATTCAATCTCGATATAATTAATTAGGGGTTAGCGCCCTTGGACCAAGCCCTTTAGTCATTTAGCTGATCCTGACTCTCTTAGGTCAAGCTGCATTCAGTACGATTAACATCAGCCCCGGCTCCCTTAGGTCGAGCTTTCATATCAAACATAACAGATATACAGGTCGCGAAACACTCAATCAAAATCAGTACGAGCTAACTTGCCTATGTAGATATTTCTAATCACAAAAACATTCATAACTTTGCATATATTCACATACAGGGAAATCTCAGCCCCAGTCACAACTTGAGTGTGGTTTTCGTACCTTGAGTCCCGAGGGGAGGATGTGGAGCGGTCTTGAGCATGATCCTTAGTCCTGAGCCTTAACGGTAACCCTAGTGACAAGTGACAATGGATAGCTATTAGAGACTAATCCAATTAAATACTTTGGAATAAAATACTAGCCTCCGGGACCTCAGATTCTACTAAATTGGGTAGTAGAATTCATCCCGAGCGCTTAGGTTAAAGTCCCCGAGCCTAAAATCCAAATTTGGTAAGGCTGCCTAGACGAACCACGACCTGTCGCTAAGGGTCGCGACACGCCCCCAAGTCAGAGGCACCAGCCTCTAGCTCCAGGGGTAGGTGGGTCGCGACTCGCCCTATAGGGCCACGAGGCGCCCACGAAACAACAAGCATCCAGGGCCTTTCGAGTCACGTGGACTGCGACGCCCATGAACTTGGTCGCGGCGCACCCCCGTGATCCCAGAAATCCCTAGGTTTTTCTGCATTTTTCCCCAACTCAAAGCCTTAGAATTCAACCTTAAATATATAGCCAAGCCAATATTAGGTCTAGAACTCTCAATATTACCTTACAAACAACACCAATAGCCTAAAACACAACTTCAATCTTCCCTTAAATGCCAAATTTAGACACTCCTTCAAGTATCCCTAAACATGCTCAAAACCCAACTAGAAATTCAACAAATTAGAATCTGAAATCTTTTCTCAATTAATAGCTTTAATCCACAGCAATTCCTTGACTATTCCTAGCTTAGTTTCCCTAGATTTCCCAGCTCAATTCCCAAGCTTCTCCTTCAACACTTCAAAACTTTCAAGGCATAAGAGAGGGAGAGGGAGAACGTGAGAGCAAGAAAGAGAGAGAGGGTGTTTGAGAAAGTTTATGATGATTATGGTTATTTCCTAGAGTCTCATCTGAGTATATCCTTTGACCAAAAGACCATAATACCCCTAAAGATAACTCAGCCCCTTTTGTTTCCCTTAAGGGAAAAACGGTCACTTGCCCTGTTTCTCGCTAATTCCTCGAGTCGTCCTAAAAATTCCCAATTAATCACGACATGCCCAACTAGTCACCAAATACTTACCTTTACTCAATAAATCCCCAAATATTCACTAAGTTCCCATAATACCCCTAGGCTCACCCCGAGCCGGGTATTAAACCCTGCAGTGACTATTCCGCTCATTCTCTCATTAGGATCACCTCGAGCCGAATACTGCAAATATATCCACATAATAATGTGGTCTTAATCATTTAACATGTATAATCACATTTATGTCCTCAACATGTCAAAATTACAAATATGCCCTTATAAACAAAAACAGGCCCACATGCATATTTATTACCCATAAACATGCATATTATCATATAAATCATGCATGTCACATATTCACTCATTTAATCAATTAATCACACATATAACCAATTATGACCTCCCGACATGCTAATCAAGGCACTAAGCCCTATTAGTATTTTTGGGATGTTACATGCACTATCTCTAGATTGCATGGCTTCTCTATAATTCTTAGGGTCATCCTTAACAAGAAGTATAATTGGAGTTTTCCGAATGACTTCTTCTCTATTTCCTTCTACCATGTACAATATAATTTGTTGAGAACATATCTCATCCAATCCTAAACTTTTCTCTTTTCTAACCCTTTGATTTCTTCTAAGTTCAATGGGTTGCTCTACATTCCTTTGAGAATTCTCCTCTTGAGAATTATTTTTTGAAGTAGATGCTCGAGAATTGTTCTCATATAATAAATTCTCATGTAGAGAGTTTGAAGCTTGAGAATTGTTTTGGCATAACATGTTCTTAAAGAATTCAACTTCCCAAGATTCTATCACAACATTAGACTCTAGGTGTAATAGCCTATAAGCTTTACTATTGTTGGCATAAACAACAAAAGCACACTTTATGGCTTTTAAACCTAACTTTGTTCTATTCGGTTCATTTTTCTTGCAATATGCAAGACACCCCCACACATTGAAGTACCCTATATTGAGTTTTCTTCCTTTCCATAACTCATATGTAGATATCTCATTTTTCTTCATCGGTATTCGATTAAGAATGTGACAAGTGGTTAGCAACGCTTCACCCCATAAGTTGAAGTTCAACTTAGAAAATACCAACGTAGAATTTATCTTCTCTAGATAAGTCCTAGTTTTCCTTTCGGCAACACCATTGTGTTATGGTGTATAAGGTGTGGTGCACTCATGAATTATGTCATTTTCTTCACAAAATGTATTGAATTCATTAGAGAAGTACTCACCTCATCTATCACTTCTTAGCACCTTAATCTTTTTATTTAGTTGATTTTCAACTTCTAATTTATAAACTTTAAAAGCATCAAAAGTCTCATCTTTATTCTTTAAAAGAAACACATAGGTATATCTACTAAAATCATTAATAAAACAAGGACAATACATTTTACCGCCTCTAGTCAAAAGACTATTTAATTCACAAAGATCACTATGGATTAAATTAAGTAAATTAAATGATCTTTCTACACTAGGGATTGGTTTCTTTATCATTTTTGCTTTAACACATGTTTCACATTTTCCATAGCTTTTAATGTTGCATGCAATCATGCCACATTTTACTACTCTTTTCATGGTTGAAAAACCTATATGAGATAGTCTAAGATGCCATAAAAATAAAGAATCATACTCAACAACATAAGCAAAATTAGTATTTTTATTGATAGCATTGAATGTTCAATCATCGATGTACAACTTAACCATACCCTCACAAGAGTACCCATTTCCCAAAAATACATTGGACTGGGTAAGAATAAGTTTACCGGACTCAAAAACAACCTTAATGCCGGGCTTTCCAAGAAAATCTCCACTTACCAAATTTCTATGGTAGAGTGGCTAAACCGAGGAAAACGAAAAAAGAAATAGCATTGAAATATATTTTTATTGACCAAGTCATTTCAGGAACATAAAGCATGTTCATTAATGTCACTTTCTTCTCGGAGGTGAAAAATACTTCAATTGTACCTTTGCCAAGTACCTTGGAGTTGCCCTAATTGCCCATTTGAATCTCACGGTTGTCCTTTTACTCTGCAAATGTCTTGAACAATGACTTATCATAGGTGACATGGACGGTGGCACATGTGTCATACCACCACCCTTTCACCTTGCCTTCGACCACATTCACTTCACTAAGGGCAGCAACTATATTCTCCTCTTGAGTTGCATTCACCATAGATCCTTGTTGGTCTTTTCTATGCCTACACTCTCTATCATAGTGACCATGTTTCCCACACACAAAGCAAGGACCTTTCTCGCCCTTAAACTTGTTTGGGTTGGCTTTTGGACCCAAATATCTCTCATTGCCCTTCTTGCCTTTCCCTTTTTTTTTGGGATGTTTTGGTTGTGACACCGCATTTGCTTTGGAAGTTTCTCCATTAGACCTCTCCACAAGTTTATCTCTACATGTCAATTCCTTCTCAATTCAAATATGATTTTGGATTTTCTCCAAAGAAAAATCCTCATTTTTATGAAGGATTCTTTACCTATAGCTCCTCCAAGTTGGTGATAATTTTGCCACTATTTCACCAACTTGAAAGGCCTCGGGAAGCTAAATCTTCAAAACTTTCAATTTGTTAACAATTATTTGAAGCTCATGAATATGAGGAAGAATAGGTTTATCACCAAATTTTTTTAAATCAATGTATTGAGAAATCAAAATTTTTTTGGTACCTTCCTCTTTCCCCTTGAATTTTGTCTCAAGTGCATCCCAAATCTCCTTTCCCAACTTGGTCTTGATATAGTGGTCATAGAGCCTATCAGATAAGATGTTGTAGATATGACCCCTACAAAGAAGATTGTCCTCCTCTCTCTTCCTTCTTTTCTCCACCACCTTGGGAGTGTCGTTGTCGGATGGCGCCGGGAGAGGTTCAAGGGTGGACTCTAGGATGTAGGCAATCTTGATAGTGGTCAAGAGGAATCTCACCTTGTCTTTCCACCAAGTAAAATTGGATCCATCAAACCTATCCAACCTCACTAGGTCTTGGTTCATGATCTTGATAGTCCCACATTCCATTGAAAAAAATAAGGGTTAAGCTTTTGAATGTTAGAGATATGTAAATTGCCTCAATGGAAACATGTAAAACTCGTACAACTCTAAGAAAAATAATACAAAAACAAATTGAATGGTTAAATAACATTACAACTCTATAACAAAAAGTACAAGTCAATATAGAAAAAGATAAATGAAGAGAATAATAGAGAATACAACTCTAGACAATAGGTACAAATAACCTAAAAGATGAAGAACAAAATATGAAAATGGAAATACAAATTTATAGCATAAAGATACAACTAAATATGTAAATAGACAAATAAAAAATGAAGATAAAAGAAATTGAAGAAAAGAAAAAACAAAAACAAAAGAAACACTCTCACTCACACAACCAAAGTGAAGAGTTTGAGGATCACCAACTTGAACAAGGTTTACAACCTTTGTCCAAAATCTTATTTCCCTTATCTCAAGCACTAAGGGAACTCTCACAAATGAAATAGCTTTATGGAATAAACAAGCCTCTATGGTGAATTTCTAGCCAAGTGTTGTAGTGGATAGAAATTAGTGTGTCTTAAAAGTGAGCAATATACTCCTATTTATAGAGTTTTGAGACACCCTTTGAAGTTCAAATTCCACCAACTCTCGTGGCTATTACCAATGTTTAATTGGATGTTTATGAAATTAAAATAGAGTTTTTGGAGTTACATGAGTTGTTGGAACCGTTCAAAATGAAAATGGAAAATGGGTTTAACTGTCAGCCTCACTAGCCGCAACCAGAGCCATTCCTGGCCGCGGCCGCGAGCCTCTATTCCACAGGTTGCGGCTAGGAACACCAATGGCTGCGACCACAACCCATTTTTAGCACACATTTTTTTGCAATTTTCCAAACGGTTCTATACTCTTCCCACATGACTTTGTAACCTCCAAACACATTATGAGGGTTAAAATCATGTCTCTAATAGGTATATCACTTATGGCTTTGACAAATTCAAATCAAATGTGTAACATCAAATCTACACATTATTGGGTAATATTTCGGAGTTACAAATTTGTAACTGTTTTTGTAACCCAAAATATGTTACACATTTGGATATTCACATTATTTAAAAATGTAACTCTCATATATATTATCTTACAATATGTGATGCACTCTGTCACATTTATTTAATCTAAACATTATATTATAAATAATATAACAGGCATATGTGGTATGAAAGAGAAAAAAATTCTATAAACTTTTAAGGAGGTTCGGTTTCTCACAAATTACTAAGTTTACAAGTACAGACAAATCTAAAAGATAGACATGTGGAACAATATTTCCTTATTTAAGAAATTGATTGTTTTATGTGTTAGAATAGCTAATGTTATTCAATATTGCACTCATACTCACTATAGTTAATGCTTGTAGTATTTATCAAATCCTTCCAAGAATCATGTTATTGTTCATGAACTTTTGGAATCGGTTTTCTAAGTATAAATATTAAATCAATATAGTGTACATGAATATATGAACTAATTTCACTACAACCAAAAATGGAAAAACAACACAACAAAAAGGTCTTATGACTTCTTCCATAGTCAAAAAATTATTACTACCTCCATATGCCCTGTAATCTAGAAACAAAAAGCAAAGAGAAATGTGATTTGTAGTTCACGAAATGTGTAAGAAAATGAAATATTTGTGTTTTAGGACGTCTATATTGTGTATTGTTTTTTTACGTAACACAAAGCTTATTACACATGCAAGCCTACTCAGAATTAACGAATCTACATAATTAACCCTTAGTTTGTTAATAAGAAATTAAGCACAACACACAAATGACATTACTAGCCTTAATACAAAGTGTATGGGGGTAATTTCTTTGAAGTGATGTGGCATTGGACTATGAAGAGAAAATAATTATTTTGGAGAAATATTTAGTTAAAGAAATTAGAGTGTGATAGCTGAGATCTAAGCTCAAAATGATTAAATAGATTGATGAGCTCTAAGCTCAAGATGATTGAATAGATTGATGAGCTCTGAGCTCAGGATGATCGTGTAGACAGATGAGCTCTAAGCTCAAAATGATTAAATAGATTGATGAGCTCTGAGCACAAAATGATTTAATAGATTGATCAGCTCTGTGGTCAAGGATATTGAATAGATCGATGAACCCTGAGCTCGAGATGATTGAATAGATTGAAGAGCCTTGAGTTCAAAATGAATGCACGGGTCGATGAGCCTTGAGCTCAAAATAGATAGACCGAGGGAAGAGCACAGAGCTAAAGTTGAGCGAAACGATTAGTGAGCCTTGGAGCTCATGATGTGAAGGAGGGAAAAAGTAGGAAGAAGGTTGATGAAGCTAGACATGTGGACCAATCACGATAAGCTTTCTTAACCTTATTCTATGTCATTTTTCTATAAATAGAAGAAGAGAGGCCAATTTTGGGGACCTCAGACTTTAATTTGATTGAAGTTTTTATAGATTGTGAATTGAGAGGGAGAGCATTGCATTGACTTAAGCATCGGGGTGTCTTTTGTAGGTACTCCACATTTTGTTCTTCCACCTCAATTCAGTGAAAACACATTCATGCTGTTGATTTAGCCAACAAAGTGTGTGTCAATCAGATGAACTGCATCAGTAAATAATAGTATGTTGAATTCATGATCAAGCGAAATAAATAAAAATTTGGGGGAAGATTTTAAGCCAAACAATTGGCGTCGTCTGTGGGAAAAAAACAATAAATCTATGCAAATTGATGCAGAAAACAATCTCTTAAATTTTATATGATATTTTTTGTGTCTTTTGCAGATATTGAGTTGATGGTAACCAGTAAAGAAAAGAGAATGCCTTGATCAAAAACACAGCAAGAGGAAGATGCAAGCTAGTCACTACAGATTGATTACATGAAAGATTTGCATAAAGTGATGCAATACATGCAACAAATGAAAGAGCAAGGCAATGCTAGATTCCCTCTATCCAAAGAGCGATGGCAACAAGCAGAGGAAAGGCATCAAAAGTGAATGGAAGAAATGGCCACTCACCCAGAAAAGTTGGTGGCAGAGTTGGCGATGATGTGATGGGAGAAAGACATCCATCAAGGGCGAACGAAGAATACAATGATGGGACCAGGTGATGAGGCTTAGCTAGAAAATAACCTAGAACATCAGGAAGTGAAAGAGGATACACCTGAGATTTATGAAGAAGAAGCAGAAAAATCATCGCAAAGAGAAAAGGAGCAAAGTGTAACTCATACTGCGGAGAGGGTAGAAACACCTACCGCTCAATGGAAAGGAATTTGTAAGTCGCCTTTTACTGATATGGATATGGCTAAAGAGGCAATCAAAGGAATTCTTAAGTCACCTTTTACTGATTGGATCGTGAGTGAGTTAATGCCAAAAGATTTTGTGATGCCAAACTTCACTCAGTTTGATGGAAGTTCTGATCCGTCAAATCATATTCTGCAATTTCAACAAAAAATGACAATGGAGATTGAAAATGAGGTTATGAAGTGTAGAGCCTTTGCAACCACTTTAGTGGGACCAGTGTTGTTGCGAAATTTAAGCTACGCAAGTATATGTAATCACAATGTAGTAATATTCGGTAAATCTGATTATCATCCCACGAACTAAATTATCAATTACATATAATTAATTTCTAATCTCTATTTGGTTAACAAAAAGTTTATTATTTCTTTTTTAGAATTTAAAAGAACATAAACATAAACAAAAATAACAAAAGTTTAACACTGAAATTAAAGAAACAAAACAGAATTAATTCAATAAATAACGAATTAGGGAATTTAATCACCTCTTCTATCCACTCTACTATTTCATTAATGCTAGATTTCATAATCACTCTTCTTATTAAGATAACAAGTTTACACAAGTATTTTATAATCGGATTAAGATACATAAAATTTGACTTAGATATGAATTTTCTATATTTCTATGATAAACACACATATACGAAGCATTAAAATCAAAAACTCAAAAACTACATAATTATATTGATACTCTCGTTCAATATTGAAAACTATGTCCAATCATTTATAGCATGTTTAAATCTCACCTTTCAAATTTTGACTCAAACTGATATGGATTATGTAAAAGATAGCCATTCAATAACATATAATAAACACAATTTGAAAGGATCTTAAAGAAGAAGAAAGAAATATAAAATTTGCATTAAATCATAGTAATGTTTCAAGAGATTCAATTAAAAACCCTAGGAATAAAATTAGTTCATCATCATGTCAAAGAAATCCATAATACTAGAGTTGAACATAAAGAAAATTAAAGAAGAAGAAAAAGAACTATAGATTCAATCTCTGAAATTTCTCCATAAATGTTCTCCTTGCCTCCTCTGATGAAAAACTAGACTCAAAATCGCACTAAGTTCTCCTTTATAAAAAAACCTAATGAATTTTTATGAAAATACATTTTTACGCCACTCAAAATGCTTGTTTTCGACATTCATACGAACAATAGCGCAAGGGCGCTTGGGAAGCAATGATGGGGCACTTGGAAAATCACAAAAATATGCTCTGTGGAACTCTTAAGCGTGGGGAGCTTGACTGTTGTGTAGGGGTGCTTGGGAATATTTGATATAGCACAGGAGTGCTTGGGAAGCAGCGTTGGTGTGCTTCTTCCTGGGCTAAATCCATTCTCTGTAATTTCATATCGCAGGGGCTTTAACAACTAGATTTAATCTTCAATAAATGTCCAACAATTTCTCTAAGAATTCCAACACAACCCGTCAACAAACCTTAAGGCCACAATCACCTCAAAATGAGCAAATTCAACATTCTTTTGAACGATTTTCTTCTTGTTTTACTCAATCTCATATGTAAGACTAATAAAACCTAAAACAAAAAGAAACTAGTGTAATTTTGTACAAAACAAACTTAACTACCTCAAAATTTCCCTAAAACAAACACAATAAAACAAGTCAAAAAACCACTTATCAAACTCCCCCAAACTAAACATTTACTCACTCTTGAGTAAAGAAGAACTAAACATTACTCAAAAGATAAGACAAACAAACAACGATGAATCAAGTTAACAATAACAACTCAAGCCTCAAAATTATAAATGCCAAGTTCATATAGCTTTCAGAGACTCAACCATAAATGCAATCCAGACTTTCAACCACAATATTTCCCCAACTTACTCAAGTCCAAACAAAGAAAAGTTCTCCTAACCATGATGAATAATAACTTGCATTTGAATTACTATATACACACTAAATTCTTATCACACAAACACTTTCTTAATCCCATATGCTTGCATTACTTACTACTCTCCACTAATGTTACATGCTCAAGAATCAAGAGGACATTTAAAGCTTATAATGAACAGCTTAGGTAAAGGTAGATGAAATGTCATTTTAGGCTCAAAATTACCATATGCATACGAACCAAACACACCTATCTTATAATAAACTTACAAACCCAAAAAATTCCCAACTTCCCCATTCTTTCTTGTTTTGAGAGAAAATTCATACACGTAATTTTATAATTTTTTTTTTCTATTGTTTTGTTTCTTCATAATGATACTACATTCCCCCAAACTTATTTCTTTGTATTTTCAATTGGAGTGTAGTTCATTTTCCATATCTTTTCTTATTTTTCTATTGACAACCCTCTCAAATACATACCCCATTACAAACCAATCCCCCAAATCATTGCAATATGTTTATGGTACATTTAAAGGAAAGATAATTTTTAAGGGTTCAAATAGGCTCAACATTGGTGTAAAACAATAAAAGGAATATGATTAAGCTTAAAATGGGTAACAAGGGCTTAATTAATAGAGATTGGCTTGAAAGGCTCAAATGTTCCAAATAAAATTTCCCAAATCATCTTCTTAAGCATGCATCATCTAGGGTTTTGTCTCAAATAGCAAGCAAGCAAGTTCTAAGATATTTGTACAACGTGTCACAAACAAAATTCAGCTAGCATAACTGCTTTTCAACTACAAGGAATTTATTCACAAATCATGATTAAGCTCTCAAATTATTATAAGGACCTATGTAAACCAAGAAAGTATTCCAATCAAGCACACATATTTAAATGACTTTTATTTCCATCCAACTATACAAACAATTCATTCAATTATTCTCATCGACTTATCATTGTCAACTTGATTCACCATACATGACACTCTAAACATCCTAAGCAGAACAACACAATAAAGAAAAGAGTTAATAATATACAAGACACAACTAAAACAAAAGCACGAAGACAAATAACGCAATATATAAAAAACTAAAGTAAATCTCATTCCCAATCTTAATATGAATATTGTCCACAATGTTCAAAATTAAAATCCAGGGAAGAAAAATTACCTAGAAGCAAATGCGCATCAAAAGGGTAGTGGCGACAGAGGTGGCTGAGACTGGAATAGGGAGAAAGGGGAGTGAGGATGAAAATGCTTTAGAAGCTGTGAAAAAATTGGCCCCAATTCCCTTTTTTAATCATCTTGGCCCGAAGTAGGGCATGGGCTCTTCCTACGCAGCGCCTAGGCGCTTTCCCCTTGAGCAAAATTCTTCTATTTTTTATGTTTATTTTTTTTACGTTTTTCACGGTTTCAAAATTGAAGAAAAATTATAGAATAATGATCAAACCTAAAAACTAAGAAAAGAAAACAAAAACAACAAAAAAAAAGTTCCCAAGAATTCAAGTTGTTCAAAAATAAAAATAAAAAACTAAAGCAAAATTCAAAGTAACCATTAGGATATCTCCCAAATGCGTTGTCGTTAATGTCATTTAGCCGAACGTAGACCTTCTTATTAAATTCAACTTGGATCCAAGCCACCTTTAAAGTCCTTGAGAGCCATATTGTCATGAGAAAACGCTCATTTCTTGATATTGCAAATTGGTGTGACTTTCCACCGCTCATGTAACAATTGAGGTTTCCCACTAACGAACATTTTCAAACGATGACGCAATGTTCGACTACCAACTTGAGAAGTGGACTTTCTCTTGGTAACTTCAACTTTACTACCACCTCCTGTTAGCACATCAACTCTACAACAAGTTGGAATTTCAGTTGCTGCAAAAGCATTAAATGCTACCTCATCTTGTTGCAAGCACAACTTCAACTCCCCTTTTTTGTACATCAATTAGAGCTCTTCCTGTAACTAAAAATGGCCTCCCAAGAATAGTTGGAATAAAGTCCCTAGGAAAGATGAATTTGTCCACTTTCACCAATACATCATCAATCACTCCCCGATGATGTTTAACTTAATGATCCGCCATTTGTAGGGCACGGTAATAGGGCAAGCTTCTCCCAATTTCAACGAGCAGAAGATTGATAGAGGCATTAGATTGACAGTAGCCCCTAAATCACATAAAGCCTTTGTCACCACTGAACCCCCTATAGAGCATGGAACAGTGAAACTACCATGATCTTTAAGCTTTGGCGATAATTTCTTTTGCAATATTGCACTTCACTTTTCAGTAAGTGCAATTGTCTTGTAATGCTCCAACTTCCTTTTCTTTGATAAAATTTCCTTTAAGAATTTAAGGTAAGATGGCATCTGCTCAAGTGCTGTGCAAATTGGAATATTTCTGTGAAGCTTCCGAAAAACTTCTAAAAATTTAGCAAACTGCTTGTCAGGATTATTTTTCTAGAGCCTCTGTGGAAATAGAATTTTTATGTGGTGCTCAAAACTCACTGGCGACGTGTTCTTCTCAAGGTTCTCAATAACCTTTTCTTCTACCTTATCCTCTTTCTCAGAATCCATTTTTGGTGAAAGAACAAACTTTTCAACTAACTCTTCCAACTCCTTACCGCTCCTCAAGGAGATCGCATTGCACTGCTCCTTAGGATTCACCTCAATATTACTTGGAAAAATTTCCTTGAGGTCTACTTTGTAACAAATTTTCTAATTGACCTACTTGCATTTCAAGATTTCTGATGGATGACTGAGTTTTAGTCATAAACTGAGCTTGGGAGTTGTTCAAGGTCAACAATGCAGCTTGTAACTCATTTGGCTTCTCTTCAGGAACTTGTGGCCTAGGTGGTGGCGCTAGAGGTTGAGGCACGGTCTGATGAGATTGAGGTTGGAATTGAGGTTGTTGGCCCTGATTATTTCTCCATAAAAAATTAGGGTGATTTCTCCACCCTGGATTAAATGAATTGGAGAAAAGATTGATGGCTTGCCTATTAAAATTACTCATTATGTTGACTTGCTCCATAGGGATGGTGTTACTGAACTTTTTTGTCATACACTACTAAAATTGGTGAGGACCACCACAAATTTCACACCCTGTCTGTAACTGAATGGCATTGGCTGATATTGTATTCTGCTGTAATTTCTTAGTCAATGTCGCAACTTGGGCAATCAAAGTAGTGATTACATCTAATTCATGAACCCCAACTACCTTTCTGTTACGAGTTGTACGCTCATCAGACCATTGATGGTTGTTTGTAGCCATATCATCCAATAACTCATATACCTCGTGAG
This sequence comes from Humulus lupulus, assembly GCF_963169125.1. Lineage (NCBI taxonomy): Eukaryota > Viridiplantae > Streptophyta > Magnoliopsida > Rosales > Cannabaceae > Humulus > Humulus lupulus. Next base: position 161,154,686 of record NC_084799.1, read on the forward strand.
TAATTTTACTCATAAATGTCCCTCTAGCTGTGACATCAATTATGGTGTGAGTAGTATCGCCCAATCAATTGTAAAATTTGTGGAGCAACATCCACTTTTCAATGTCGTGATGAAGACACTTTCTAAACAGTTTCTTGAACCTCTCCCAAGAGTCATATAAGGATTCTTCGCCATTCTGAAGGAAATTGTTTATCTCACCCCTTAATATTGCAACTTTGGCTGGAGGAAAGAACTTAGCAAGGAATTTCTAAGCTAGCTTTTCCCATGTGTTGATGGAATTGGATTGAAGGGAGTTAAACCATCTTTTGTCCCTGTCTCGCAACGAGAATGGGAATAACCTTAGGTGAATGGCGTTGTCACTTACTCCATTGTATTTGAAAGTAGCACATAGCACCAAAAAATTAGCTAAGTGCATATTAGGATCTTTCGTGGGGAGTTCGCCAAATTGCACTCTGAACTAGACCATTTGGAGGATCGCTGGCTTTATTTCAAAATTATTATCTGTAATAGCCGGTGCCCTTATTCATGTTTATATTCCTGTGATGGTAGGAAGTACATAATCTCTGAGTGTACATGCATCTTGGCCTTGACCTTAAGCGGTAGCAGCATTATTAACATTAGCAGCAGCAACATTACCCCCACTATCACCCATATTGTTCTCTACTTTCTTTGTTCTTCGGTTCCGCTTGCCAGTTCTCTCCATCTCTGGATTTATAGGAATTAAATTGTCAGCTCCTCTTCTAATGCACATATAATAATGGTGCCTGAAATAGAGATCACAAAGCGCACACAAAACAAATTAGAACAACTAATCATGTATCAAACAGAATTAGAAATAAAATTAATTGTTTTGATATTGATACTATTTCAGTCCCCAGCAATGACGCAAAAAATTTGATGTGAAATTTAAGCTACGCAAGTATACGTAATCACAATGTAGTAATATTTGGTCAATTCTATTATCGTCCCACGAAGACTGACTTATCAATTACCAATAATTAATTTCTAATCTCTATTTTGTTAACAAAAAGTTAATTTTTTTTCAGAATTTAAGAGAACATAAACATAAACAAAAAATAATAAAAGTTTAACATTGAAATCAAAGAAACAAAAGGGAATTAATTCAATAAATAGTGAATTAGGGAATTTAATCTCCTCTTCTATCCACTCTACTATTTCATTAATGCTAGATTTCACAATCCCTATTCTTATTAAGATAGCAAGTTTACAAAAGCATTTTCTATTTAGATTAAGATACATAAAATTTGACCTAGATATGAATTTTCTATATTTCTATGATAAACTCACATAGCATTAAGATCGAAAAAATCAAAAAGTACATAAATTATATTGATACTATTTCCGAAACTATTTGCATGATGATGTGGCATGTTAAAGAGGCACATGAGCGGCAAGTGGTTATTGTTATCCTCGTTTTTCCCCCGGACGCATGGCACAACATAATGGGTATGTGGGCTCTCTCGAAGAGTTCAAAGGCCCAGCCTAAGCCCAATGAATAAGGAAGAAGAAAGTCCTAGTGGTCCAATCCTCAGTATGCCCAACATTGTACGATGGGTGCCACCATAACAAGGGAATCGAGACCAAGATGAGGACCCAACTCAGCTTCCCAATTCCAACCTAATGGCATCATCCGGGATGCGAGTAAGGGTGGTGGGCTCAACATTCTGAGAATGGACTGGGATGTTAGTAAATAAACCTAAGCTCTAGTAAACGATCCAGGGTCCTGGTAAATGGACCGGGACCTTAGTAAATGAACCCAGACCTGGCATCCAGGTGGGCAGGATTGAACATCCCTGATGCTGACACATTCCTGATAAACACAGAGTTTGGTCTCCTCAACTGACCTGCAGAAGAGGTTACATACGGAATGTACGTCATTATTGGGGAACAGTACTGCCACTACTCTGGCAGATCTTGTCCCCAGGATCTCTGTAGAAGCCCACGCGGACCAGTCTGAGGCTACGTACCACTGTGAGTTGTAAAGCTTGGTTGTGGCCAAGCCAGCCCAATGGGCCCTGATTAATGTGTATTATTTAGCAAAGGCCTTTGTATTAAGCATCCATTAGCGAGAAAACCATGATTATATCCCTATTGGTCCCGGATTAGTCTGGGCCAAGCCCATTGCATCCAACTGCCTATAAATAGGACCAGTTGTGCACTGTAGAAGGGATCCCTAAATTTTCTCTTGTAAGCAATTACTCTACTTAGACTTGCATAATAATCCATTGTAAAAGCTTTCTAAGCTCTAATACAATAAACTCATGGACTAAGGCTCATTAACGCCCTAATCACGTAAAAACTCTGTTTATTTATCTTCAATCCTTTCTTTTTAGCTCTCTTATTTCTCATAATTCTAGTTTCTGAAAAACTCGATAAACATTTTGGTGCTTTCATTGAGAGCCAAAGAAAGTTTGAAAAGATCTTGCACATCTGCAGCAATGGTGAACACTAGGCACACCGTATTCGATCCTGCTCACCAACAACAACAAGGCAATGGAGAACCATTGCCCAACTAAACATTCCCTCAGGACCAATCTGAGGGAACACCCTATCAAGAGCCCCAGCCCGACAATTCCTAGGATTTTGAGGATGGGGATGAATATGAGGAGGGTTACTATGAGGGAGACGAGGAAAACGAAGGGGAATATCAGGATCACGAGGCTAAAGATCCTGCTAACCCTGAAGAAGGGATGAATCCCAAACAGGAGGAACCAAAAGTGGTCCGTCTGAGACAACAAGTCCTGGATCAAGTGGCCAGGATAGCTGAATAGAAATAGGCCACCCACTAGATGCAATAGTCCCGCCTGTCTCTTCAGGCCCTCATCGTTGTCCAAGGATTGGCAGCTAATTTTCAGACTGTTCTAATTTAAGGAATGCAACCGTCGGCCGCATTGGTTAGGACCGGCATGCCTAAGAACACGAGCCCAATCCTTCCTCTAGGACCACATTCCGGAGACAGCCCGTCGAATATGGTTCATGAAAAAGGAAAAGCCAAGATGGATGATCTTGTGGGAAAAGAAACCCAAAGAGGAAAACTCATCCCACTCCAAAAATTGGGGTGAACCCAGGGCAACTCCCTAGGAAAGAACAGATGTGTCCTATCTCAAGACAGGATCATCCAATCGATCCGCAAGGGAAGCACCCGCAGAGTGCCAAACCCTGGACTGTCCCTAGAAATATTGGGTGGGAACAACGTTTTCATCCCAGTGCCTCCGTGAACAAGGATCACAGAGGACACCATCGCGCGAAAGATCCGGAAGCCATCAGTTTGGGAGATGATACTTCCCTGATAGACTTGCGCGATGGCCTAAATGCCTAAAAGGAACGGGCCTGCAAGGAGAATATTTTCCCCCGACGGGGCAATCTGAGGAATAACCTCAACGACAGGAGCAACGAAATGTCCCCCGAGATGATGGAATGGCCAAATAGTTCATGGAACAGTTGGCCGTATTAAAGAAGGTCGTGGACCACTTGATCCGGAAACAAGAGGGTGGAGGCTCCGATTCCAAAGAAGTAGAAAAAAAAAATCCATGCGCCAAACACATCCTAGATGTGGTGCTACCAAAAGGGTTCAAAATTCCAAACCTACCTGCCTACATCAGGAACACAGACCCCAGGGATCACTTGTCCTGCTACAACCGTCTGATGACTGTAGCCCACGTTTGCGACAATGGCAAATGGCTGTCCTTTTCGATCACTCTAGTCGGACCCGCAGAGGAGTGGTGGAAAAGACTTAAACCAGGATCAATCCAGTCCTGGTCCAGATTGCAATCGACTTTCCACAAACAATTTGTGGCCACCATGAAGATGGATATGTAGATCAACGCCCTTGCGAATGTCAAGCAACATCCCACAGAAACCCTCAGGGCCTATATCCAGCGCTTCATGGAAGAAGCGTCAAAAACCAAAGTGGATGATGGACAATGCCTGATGGTTCTCTAGGCCGGGATCAAGGTCGGATCCCCACTCTGGGACGATATGCAGCGCAGCAAGGCGGCCACCCTTGTGTAATTCATTAGGAGGGCATAAGGTTTTATCAATTGGGAGGAGGCCCGAATCCAAGCTTTTGGGTGGCAGCCGACCTCCCAATCAAGTTCCCAGACCTCTTCCGGTTATGGGATGCAATATCCCACAGACCATGATCCGACACCCTCAGAGGTGCTAGGATCAACTGTCACTCATGGAATGACCTTCATGACCTCGACAGTCTATGGTCCCACTTCATCGGGGTAAGCACCAGCACAATCCGCCCCATTCTCTAGGTACAGCATGGCGCCGATCGGATACAGCGCCGCCCCCAGCGAAGCCCATCCGACTCAAGTTGGGGGAATGGAGGCGAGCGTGAACCCCTCCCAGGGGAAAAGATGGGGCAAAGGACAAAACCGATTTGAGCCCTCCGAAAAGGGAAAAAGGGGTTACAAACCCAATATATAGAATATACCAACCTGGTGGACACCAGGGAGAACATATACTTAGCGACGGGGAGTACGGTCCATTGCCAGAATCCTACTCCCATGTTCAAAGGTGGAAAGAACTCAAGGGGCACCAACAAGAGGTGTGCCTATCACAAGGATGTCGGTCATACGATCGAGGAATGTCATCAACTGAAGGACAAAATTGAAAATCCGATCAAGTTAGGGCATCTCCACTAATGGGTCAGACTGCCAGTGGGAGTTCCGGGACTTCCAGCCGCTCTCGGATAACCTATGGCCAACCTGGATCGTACCGACCTCCCCAGGGACGGTACGCCACAGGTTTGAGAGCACAAGCACCTAGGCCGGGAATGCCCAATCCTTGCAGAACCGTGCCCAGACAGATAGATGGTCACATGGCCACCAAATTCGGAGGGCCTCATCTGGGAGGACCGTCCCGGAATGATCAGAAATGATACCTTAGTGAACTCAACTATGACCATGAGGTATGTGCCTTTGTTTAGACTCTGGTGCAACGTTATTTTCGGTTGTCCCGCATTGGTCGATTTCAGCACCATCACCTCCATCTACCACCTCTACATGAAATTCCCTTGCGACAATGGAGGGTGGGAAAGGTCCAGGGAGATGAGAAGAACGCTCGGAAATGTTATCACATCTCTTGGCGACCAATTTACATGGTCGTGAAGAGCCTCTTGAGGAAGAGAATGCTGATCCAATGCTGCCCCCGCAACCGGCGTGGAGGATGGTCTAGGAGGAAGATGAATTGGATTTGCGAATAGGAGCGGACAAGGCACTCGAACCCATGGAGGAGGTAGAAGAGGTGTGTATCAGTGACAATGACCCGATCAAAGTAATCCGAGTCGGGAGAAACCTGAACTCAGAATTTAGGGCTGCTATTGTCACCCGAGTAAAAGAGAACCAAGATGTGTTATCCTGGTCCTACTCGGACATGATCGAAATCGACCACAACGTCATATGTCACGCCCTAAAAATTGACGTAAATGTAACTCCAGTTTGGCAGAAGCGGAGACCTCTAGGGGCAGAGAGGGTCGAGGCCCTCAAATTGGCAGTTGAGATGTTGTCTTTAATCAACTTCATTCAGGAGTCCTTGTATCCCGTTTGACTGGCCAATACAGTGTTGGTACCAAAGCCAAACAAAACTTGGAGAACTTGCACCGACTTCACTAACCTTAACAAGGCTTGTCCCAAAGATTGTTTCCCTCTGCCCCGGATCGATCAAATGGTAGATGCAACATCCGGGTATGAAGTGTTTAGTTTCATGGATGCCTACTCCGGCTATAACCAAATCTCAATGAACATAGCAGACCAGGAACACGCCAGCTTCCAGACAGACAAGGGTGTGTACTGCGACATCGTCATGCCCTTCGGGCTCAAAACCACCGAAGCCACTTATCAGAGGTTGGTCAACAGGATGTTCCAGACCCAATTGGGAAAGAACATGGAGGTTTACATAGAGGACATGCTAGTCAAGTCCAAGAGCTCCAAGGGACACATTGATGATCTGGCAAAGGAGTTCACCATCATTCGGTAGAATAGGATGAAGTTGAAACCCAAGAAGTCCACCTTTGGTGTGGCATCCGGAAAGTTCCTAGGCTTCATAGTAAGCTCACGAGGAATAGAAGCCAACCCGGACATGATCAAAGAACTGATCGAAATGCCCTCACCACGGAAGCACAAAGACGTTCAAAGATTGACGGGAAGAATAGCAGCCCTAAGTCATTTTGTGTCAAAGTCCACGGACAACTGCATCCCGTTCTTCAATATCCTTCATGAAAGCCAAAGCTTCAAATGGATGGCTGAATGTGAAGAAGCCTTCCAGAAGTTGAAGGAACATCTGGCCCAAGCGCCAATCTTGTCAAAGCCAGTGGATATCTGGCCGTATCCGAGCACGCCATTAGTGCCGCACTGGTGCGGAAAAGGGAAAGAACCAGCTCACAGTCTATTATGTGAGCAAAAGGTTGTTGGGCGCAGAGTCCAGAGACCCGTTAATTGAGAATTTAACATTTTTCTTACTGATTGCATCCCAGAAGTTGAGATCTTACTTTCAGGCCCACGCCATACATGTATTGACGAACCATCCCCTAAAACAAGTATTACAGAAACCCGAATCATCGGGAAGATTCTGGAGCTTAGTCAGTTCAACATTGCATATGTCCCCAGGATTTCCATCAAGGGGTAAGCCCTAGCCGACTTCATCGTGTTGTGTACCGGGATCACTGAGGATGAAGAACCCATTGACCCCGTCACGCCTCTGTGGAAGGTCTCCGTGGACGGAGCCTCAAATGAAAATGGGACTGGGGCCGGGATCATCTTAATATCCCCCCAAGGACATCAGTTGCAGAATGCCCTACGCTTCCAGTTTGAAGAGTCGAACAACAAGGCCGAGCACGAAGCCATGTTAGCCGGATTACGTCTTGCCCGAGAGGTAAGGGCATCAAGTATAGAAGTCTACAGCGAATCCCAATTGGTGGCCAGGCAGATTTTAGGGGAATACCATACAAACGAGGAAAGGATGGTCGCCTACGTTACGCGAGCCCGGGAATTACTCCAATCCTTCAACAAATATCTTATCCTCCAAATCCCCAGGGAACAAAATGTGTTTGCAGACACATTGGCAAAGTTGGCAATGGATGTTTAAGCAGAACTCTCGGGGCTTTTCCTGATCAACCATCTTCCCGCACCTAGTAATCAGGCCCCCGCAATCAACTCCATAGATTACTCCATGTGCTGGATGGGCCCTCTCATCCACTACTTAATCACGGAGGGGGTGCCCGCGGACAGGGCGGCTGCTAGGAAACTTCAGTACCAGGCTCCCAGATACGTCATAATGGATGGAAAACTCTATCATAGGGGGTTATCCATGCCATATCCCTGTTGCTTGTCCAGGACAGAAATGAGTGCAATCATGCATGAAGTGCATGAGGGTTTTTACAGAGATCACACAGCCGGACTAGGTTTGTCCAAGAAAATCCTAAGACAAGGATATTTATGGCCAATGATGAAGAAGGATTGTGTCGATTACGTCTGCAAGTACGAACAATGCCAAAGGTATGCGAAGATCCCGCGAGCCCCTCCAACGGAAATAACCCTGATGACCAGTCCCTGGCCCTTTGCAATATGGGGAATCGATTTGGTATGATCACTCCCAAACAAGAAATGTGGTGTAAAGTATGCCATCGTGGCTATTGACTATTACCCCAAGTGGGTTGATGTAACGCCCTGGATAGCCAAGACCGTTACACTGTGTACTTATAAAGGTGCAGGAATTGCTAATCAAGTCATTAATTTGAAAACGTGTCACTAAACATGTGGAAACTAAGATTAAAAAGGTTTTGGTCTCAAAAGACTCATTTCATATATTTAAATTGTAGTAAACATGGGATCCCATACAAAAAAAGAAGTTAAAGAAAGTTTACAGACTCCCAAAAGTACATGAGTAACCACTAGCCATACTAAGGCAAAACAGACAGTCTTCAGGTTCCAAGTCCTTGCCTAAACCTCAACCGTGGCGGCTGAGCACCTGGCTGTGTACATTCCTCTCGCTAAGCTCTCCAGTCAGAGCTGATCTAACTTGCCCTTGCCTTTACCTGCATCACGTAGCACCTGTGAGCCAAGGCCCAGCAAGAAAACAACATAGATAACTCAAGCAATAATAACAGACAAGTAGCTCAGTAAGCATATATTCTCATCAGATAATCATCAACAGATGTTCAGCATATACAAACCAATACATGATACATTCTATCGCAAATAATATTTATATCACATAATATTCAGGGCCGACGACTTAGGCCGCACCCTCTATTTAACCCACTGACTCTGGCCCGCTTAAACCAAGCTCAGTGCATAATAAGTTGTCCTCAGCTACCAGTGGCCGAGCCGTGCCCTGTGCGCTAGTGAGACCCTTGGCACCCTTAGGCCGTTGGTTCACTAAATGGCTTGCATGGCATAATACCATCTTTTCAAGATTTTACAATAGGGAGCCCTCAGTCCCGTCACATATACTCAACCGGGTGCAGTTTTCTTACCTTTAGTCTGCACGGTTATAGAATTACGTTCAACGCCCCTCAAGCACGATTCGTTCCCGAGCCTAAACCTTTATCACCTAGCCACAACCAAATTATAGGGTTTCATAAATACTCCAATATAGGTTCCAGTTATAAAACTAACTCCCGGGATATCAAATTCCACCAAGCACGGTGTTGAAACCAAACCTGAGCACATAAGACCACTCTCCCATGCTTAAAACCCTCAAAATCTCAAGTGTGCAACCAAGGACTGCGGCCCCCAAAGCCTAGCCGCGGCCCTTCCCCAAAACAGAGCCTACTCCCTCATTGAACCACACATTCGCCGCACCGCGCCCCCTTGGCCGAGCCCCCTTGGCTTCTTTGCATGCTAGGGCCTCAGCGCTCTAGAACAGAGCCGCGGCCCTCCCCTTCGAACCCAGATTTTACACCATTTCAATGCTCAAAACCTCACCTTAAACCATCCCAAAACTTCCCAACTCTTAACCAATTAATTCCCAACCTATTTAGCATGATCTAAACAGCATAATTCCTAAGAAAACACAACCTAACACACTCTAATCTCCTCCTTTTCATTTCTGAAACCCAAGTGCTATGAACACTCAAACCAGCCACTTAAACTCAATTTAAAGCCTCTAACCAGGAGTTGAAACTTACCTTTGCTGTAGTATCACCTCTCCAAGCTGTGACCAAGCTAAGCTCCCAAGTTCCCCTCTTAATTCTGCCTTAGAACATCACAACTAAACTTGTTTCAGCACTTAACTAAAACCCAACTAAAACTCATAATTCAACCATAGAAACAGAGTTAGATGCTTACCTTAAACCTTGCTTCAGTTCCTTGATTTTCCCTGAGCTAAACCTCCAAATTCTCACCACCAAACTCAGAAATCCCAGCTAGTTTCCCTTGGTTTCCTTTATGTTTCCTTAAGCGTGAGAGAGAGAGATCCTAAGTATTTTAGTCGGTTGTTTATCTTCTAAAAGCTTCTCTATATCTAACTTATCTATTAAGTTAATTCCGAGGCTCGGGGTGCCGGAACCATCCCTGAGGCCTAAATGGTAAAATCCCCCATTATTCCCGCCTAGACATTCTAACCTCAAATATATCTCCATATATTTATTTCCATGTCCCGATAACCCGAATCACTATCCGCTATCTAAAAGTATCCTCGACTTCTCCAAAGTCATATCTTAAACCCTCATTGTGACTTTTCCCACTATCTGGCCCTAGAATCGTCTTGAGTCATGCTCAACGAACCAGTCCACATAATAATGTGGTTCTCACATATATCACATATCATATTACCACATAATATAATCGATTATCATATAAGCATTATTAAACATATAATTACTCATTAAATCACAATTATTCCATTAATGCCCTCTTGGCACACTAATCAAGGCCCTTAAGCCTTATTAGCGAATTTGGGTCGTTACATCAACTGAAGAGAAAATCATACCTTTGTGAACAGAGGCTAAGGCAACACTATTTTCCTCCTCATCACTCTGTTCAGAGTCTTGATCACTCCATGTGGCTGTCATGACTTTCTTTTTCTTTAAGGTATTTGCACACTCAGATTGAATGTGTCCAAATCCTTCACATTCCCTGCACTGAATACCCTTTTTATTAGTCTCAAAGGGTTTAGAAAAATTACCTTTTGGGTTTTTGGATATGGCCTTTTTGTTTCCCAACTTCTTTATGTATTTTTGGAAATTTTTTGTCAACAGAATCATCTCATCATCCGAACTTTCCTTCTTTTCTTTAGAAGATTTCAAGGCAATATATTTTTCCTTGATTTCCTCTGTCTTACCTTTTTGTCTAATTTTTTGGTTTAGTTCAAAAGTTCGAAGTGAACCCATCAATTCCTCTACTTTTATTTTGTCCAGATCTTTTGCTTCTTCAATTCCAGTTAGCTTTTTCTGAAACCTGTCAGGGAGAACTCTAACAATTTTTCGAACCAAAACATTCTCTTCAAGTTTCTCACCAAGAGCAAAATATTCGTTAACAATATCTGACAATTTCTCATAAAATTCAGTGAGTGTTTCATTTTCATTCATTTTCAAATTTTCAAATTTTTTTTGTGAGCATAACAAGCCTAGAACGCTTGACATCAACAATTCCTTCAAATTGAGTTTGAAGAATTTGCCAAGCATCTTTGGCCGAAACACATGAAGAAATCAATTTAATGTAACCTTCACCAACACCATTAAAAATAGCATGTAATGCTTTATTGTTGTAACTGGACAGTTTATCTTCAGCATCAGTCCAATCAAGTTCAGATTTTACCTTAGTTATATCATCGCTTTCTGCTGGAAGAGTCCAACCACTTAAAACAGCTCTCCAAGCCTTTTCATCTTGAGATTTGATGAAGGCTCTCATTCTAACTTTCCAATATGGATAGTTCGAATCGTTGAGTAAAGGGGAGCGAGTTATGGAACCTCCTTCTGTGAAAAAAGACATTGCAAGAACAAGAACAACAAATGAAATAAACCAAGATCACACTCAGAAATGAGTGACCCGCTCTGATACCAATTGAAATTCTGTTTTTAGTAATTACCAAATTAATTAAAACATGCGAATTAATTAAAGTGCGGAATGGTAATTAACTATTTAAACAGATTGCAGTTCTGTAGGGACAGAATCCGAACTTGTCACGATAGAAAGTGAACACAATAAAAAGACAGTGCAAAACAATAAAGAACACAACGAATTTTTACAAGGTTCAGAAACCCTTTCGGATAACCTACTCCTTGGGGCCATGCCCAGAGAATAAAACCAATTAATAAAGAATCACAAGTACAAAATATTGACTTAAATAAAAGAAGACTCCCTCTTGAGATTTGCCACAACTTTGTTGTACTTCTCTTCACTAATCTAATTTTGATTGAAACACTCAACCATTTGAACTCCCTTCAATGGCCAGCGAGTGCTTGCATCCTCCAGACGCAAGGCTTGTAAAAATCTTCTCCCAAAGACTATAAACGTTGTGTTCAAATTACAATGTGTATTCACTCAAGAACATGGTATAAACTCACCACTAAAAACTAAACACACATATTTCTACAAGATCACGTGAATACTTATGATCTTGAATACAAAGAGGAACTCTCACAAATATTACAATAATGCTCACGAATAATGCACGAAAGAGTTCACTTTTCTCACTGCCTTTAGAGCCCTATTTATAGAGTCCTTTTTCGTGCTCATAAAGGCTGAGAAAGAATTCTTCTAATAAAGGCAAGAATAATTGAAGATATTCTTGATTGATGAAGAGTTGCCTTTTTTAGAAGATGCTGATCCGACAGATACAATTTTGGTGGGGACAGCTCAGACCTGTGTTGGATCAAAAACAAGCTCAAAAAGGAAACAACAATTAATGACATTAAGGAACTAGTTTCCTGTTTTTAATTATTGAGCTGCACGAAAATATATAAGCAAATAAACCAGAAACAACTTTGGGTAAGTACCGAATATTTGCAATATAAATCTTCCCTTTATAAACAAAATGGGACAATATAAGCTAAATGAGGAAGCTCACAATTATCCAAAATTCATAAAATGGGAAAGTGAATTTCTGAAAATTTTAATAAAGGGAAACAAACAATTCCGAAAATTATAATAAATGGAAACAACTAATTCTGAAAATTATAATAAAGGGAAACAACCAATTTATCTTTTAAGAAAAAGATATTTCTATAAAAATGCCAATTATAGGATTTACACATTCAAAAAAACATATCCATCCATTCAATATACATATCAACATACATATAACAAATGCAAGAAACCCACACAATATTTAATATATATGTATATATCAAATAAAAGGTGCGCATTGGACTATATGGACCCATTTTAATAAAAATTAATATCAGCGATGATCATATACATATATAAACATTAAATCACGTACAAAACTTATCAGGGATTACCTCTTGTAGTTTATCAAGTGTCCTTGAATCCTTTTGTATAAATCAACGATCTTCCTAACCAGTAATCTGAAAGCTCACACTTTGATCTTCCAGACCAATCACCAAACACACAAGGACGTGTGTGGGCATGTAGGATTCAAAAGGTTGGTTTATGAAACTCTCTAGATGTACTGAACAAAAGAGATCTAGAGAGGTTTGACTGAGAGAAGAGGATTAGAATAGTTTTCAGGTTTAGAGAAAACTATCACTTTTGAGAGAGAGTCTATATTTTTAATCTCATAAAAAAAATGATGAAAGATTCTTGTGAAAGTCACGTACTATCAGACTTATAAAAAATATTTAATCTATGTAAATTATCTTTATTTTATTAAAAATAAATTCAAATTAAAACTGATCTGATATTTATATTTAATTATTTATTTAAATCATGTTTAAAAAGAATCATTAAATAACTAATTAAACAAATTTTTTTGAAATTCAAAATTCAAATCTCAGGATAGAAATCCCTGAGTTAGACGCCACACACTATGATGTACAGTGGGTGTGGGTGTCGCCCATCCTTATTAGGGTTTCCCTAGTTTTCTCATTTGTTTGTTTAATCAACTTTTAAGACAATATATTTATCCCAACATAAATAATCAGTTAATTCAAAATTAACTTTATCTTAAAATATCAATTTTAAATTAAATAAATATCATATTCTAAATAAGATATTTATTATTCTCTCTATTTATATTAATCCAAACAAGATTAATATTAATTTTAACCTATAGCTTTAAAAAAAACTATATATATAGTCAAACAATTAATTAATTCACAATTAATCAATTACCCATAATTATCACATAATTATTTCGTTGCCCTGGAAAATTAATTCCTTACCAATTTAGTCATTCTCTCTACAAATCTTTCTTTTGACATCCTTAACCTTGACAAGGTAGAATAGAGGTGATCTTGGGACCATGGACCTATAATACGAAGCTCCAATAAACCAGATTATTAATCAAACTCTTTAATCTAATAATCTTATTTATTAATTCTATGATTACTCCACTATAAATATGGAATTGAACTCGAAGTATTTATAGAATTATATTTACAAATTTTTCTTTTGTATTCCATTGATATAATCAATATATGTAATTCTGTCCTCCATTATTTGTTCGTTAATTAGAGTTGGTCAAAATTACTGTTTTACCCTTCTAATTACCTCTTGATCCTTAAGTACCATTAATTCTCTAGCGAATAATTAATCTATAATCTAATTATATATTTTAGCTCAATAACTATTTAGTTCCAGAATTAACCCTTCAGGGAGTCAGTATTCGATCCGTTAAGAAAGCATGGATTTCAATATTGTAATTCATGTTCCCAACCATCCAAGATATTGAATTTCCAAAACAAAAGTCATTGTCCTCATTATTCTAAAAGACCTTCACAAGTGAATCAAAAGATCCAATAAACACAAACATGAGTTCATGTACTCAGGATTTAGACTGATCTTCAATTGATCATCTATTATGATAAGAATTAAATCTTTATGTCAAATGAAAATTTTATAAAGACAATTAATTCTCATTGGTCTTGTCATATATAATCACTATTATATACAACACATTTACTATGATTTCTATCCACATCAGTAATTTGAATATAGATTACTTGCATCTCGTATGCTTAGCAAACCGTATTAGTAACGATTCATTAAAGATTTCATACATTTATATGTTACTGAGTATTTTATTCATTATATATGATCTTAATTCTCTCGTACTAATACAAGATCATATTCTCATAAATGAATAGGGAATTTTCTCGATATTATTATATAATTAATTTAAACAATAATTATAACATTCAAATATAATAAAATGTAATTTTATTTAAAACCAATAAAATGTATTTACATGCTTTTAGGGAATTAATCCTAACACGGACATTGGTCAATGGCAAGTGACCGAGAACCGTAAACTCTTCGATCACTTGGTGGGCATATAAGATAATAAGCAAGTAAAACATATTATAAACCTATGTAAACACACGAGCAATAAGGTAAAGCATAATACGACACTTAGAGTATTTTTCAAAAAAAAAATAGCAGATTTTGTAAGATAATAAAGTGTTATGCTAAGTTCGTCATACGAGCATGTATGATAATGGAAATTGTAATATCAAAATGAAATATCTTTACACCGCGAGAAATTTCTGCTCGAAAGTAATTAAAACTCATAAAATAGTAAATATAACTGCCTTAGGTAGCAAATTGTCTTAACACTGCGAACAGTCTGTTCGGGTGTTCTAGTTACATAAAAACAAATATATATTTATATATTGTGCAGCTGGGGGGTGGGGGGGGGGGGGGGTCTTGCTGTGGTTGCTATTCGATAGTGGCTCTAGCTTTCTATTTGGCTCCATCGACGTCTATTGCCAAGGAAATTTTAGGAGACTCCGGGGCATTCTCCTCCTCCTCCAGGAGCAGGACATCGGGCAAGCTCTGATTGTTTTACCTGTTCATGAAGATAATCAAAGTTCCCACCTTGATTGTTCATCTAGAACATGTAAAATCAATTGAAAGTGGCTCATTGGAACCTCTCCAAGTCCCTGTCATTCTGCTCTTCGAGCAACTTAACCAAATTCTCCAGTGTGGTGGCCTCCTTCATGCTCGCGGCCAGATCTTCTTACAGTTTGACTACCTCCTTATAGTTGGTCTCAGAAGCTTCCTTGTACCTATCCTTGGCAGCAACATCTTTGGCCTTATCTTCTTTGCTCTTCCTCAGCTCCTCAGTCAAAGCAGCAGTGTTGTCCTTTGCTGCTTTGACTTTGGCCTCCCATGCTTTGATCTCCTCAACATGTTTTGAGTCGATCTTCTTGACATGGTGCCAACCATTAGTCACGGTTAGAAGAGCCTGCGAACAGTGACTAAATAAAGTTGTTAGTATTAATAAAAGGAAATGATGATCAATTAAAATAAAATAAAGAAAAGAAACTTACGCGCGCACTTCATCGAGCCCACAAGCAAGGACCTGCTCGAGTTTCAATGAAGGGAGGGAAGCAAAGGCCTCTTTATTAAGGAGATGCTTGGATACCTTCTAGAGTATATCTACTATTGAACTGAAAGCATGGCTCATCAATTCTGTTGTCAAGGATCCTCCCACCTGTTTGGTAGAGGATTCAGTGTGATGAGGTGGAGGAGGAGTGGTAGTCCTAGAGGGAGTGGGAGCTGTAGTGTCTGTTGATTGAGTCTTTTTTGGGGAAGCCCCACTGGCATCTCCAGTGTCTCTCCTGCTCAATTTCGTTGAGCCAGTAGGTTTTCCCCCAAAGGCAAATATGTCAAACACAACGAACGTTGGTTTGCATGACTACAAAAAAAACAAGAACGGGTAGTTATGTTGAGAAATAGTTTTGTATAACTAGAAAACAAATAGAAATAAATTCTAAGTATTGTGCCTGAACTACAGTTACTGATCGCTACATTATCTAAGGAATTACAGCTACAACCACTATCTGCCTCGAAGAAGTCCAAGCTAAAACTACTGGTCAGAAAATTAAAGTTGTCGGCCTTATCGAATAGATGATAAGGGATGGGCAATGTATCTATGAGTGAAAAATCCACACCGTACTCGTTAGAGCTTCAGGCAACTTTTTTTTTCCCTTCCCATGTTGAGGAGGGATCTCAGTTGGTCCAGTGTTAGGGTCAGGCTCTTGGATGGTCACTCCCGTTGGACGACACCTTGGGGGTTGTGACACATCTTGTTGTTGTTTGGAGTTTTCTTGCTCCTTAGTGCCACCTTCAGTGACACTCCCCACAGTCAACTCCCTCACCTTTTGGTAAGGCTCCGAAAGGCCAACCAGCCTCAAATTATATTCCGTGACCAGCTCCTTGATGCTTTTTTCTATATGTGTCATGCTGACCAAGGCTACAACCCTTATTTCCATTTTTGTAGTGGGTTATATTCGGTACCATGGACCTAGACACAATACAGACTGAATGAGGACAGAGAAAAAATAAGCAAGCGACCAAGAGAATAGTGAACAAAGACTAAAGAATTTACCTCCTCGTGTGAAGGCCATGTTTTCTGTGACCAGATCAGTCGTGAGAAAATACTCTTGAAAGTACTTTTCCACATTGGACCGGATTCCTTGTGATAAAAATGGAAGAACCCTGTGTTGTTTTTGTTGGGGTTGGATTTGAGATCAAATAAAAAATTAATCTCATGAGGAGTGAGCACATGCCACTTTTTATGGTTATACAAAATATAGAGTGCTGATAAAACTCTATATCTGTTGGGGGTTATTTGAAAAGGGGCGACCTCAAAAATTTGCTACCCCTCAAAAAAATTTGTGCAAGGGCAGAATTGCCCCTGCTTTCTATGTGGTACCTCGACCATGCACTAAAGGTGCCTCCGAGTACATTTTCCCTCTAGTCGGGTGTGGGCTTATATAGACTAATCCTTGGAAGCACATACTTCTTGGGATACTTGGCAACCATCCTAGTCGATATGATGCTTGGAGGGGCAATATACCAGGGTACATCTGCTCGTGGGCCTAAAGGTTGAGGGTCGCTCGAAGGACCCTTATTGTTGGCTGTTGCCCAGCTGGTAGGTGAGTCAGTGGTTTTTCTTTTTCTCTGAGCAGTTTGTTTGACACGACCCATAATTTTTCTTTTCTTTGATGATTTTCAAGGAAAGTTGGACATAGGAATTGGGGGGGGGGGGTGGTGAAGGGTTTGGTATGGGTAATGAAGGTTGTTCCTGATCTTTGAACAACAAGACGAGGAGATCGTTGTCTATTTGTCTCTCACCTCCTTAGGGATCGTGCATGAATATCTGAGAAGAATAAGGGAAAGTGAGAATCTACGACCAGTAGAGAAAGAAAATAAAAAGGAAAAAAAAGATAATAATTCTTGTAGATAAAAGTTAAGCTTTTATTCGACCAGCAGCATCTGAGTACAAACACAAAAACCTACGAGCAGGTTGGAAAAACATATCAAAAAGTGAATTTGAAAAGCTTTTTCAGAAAACAAAATTTTGACTTCATAAACGGACGGGAAAAACCTTATTTTTTCGAAATACCAAAAATTATTTATGGCCGAATAACTGATTATATGCCCAAATACCCTTCCTAAACATCATTATGTGCCATAAACTGTCTAAAATACCTATTTGATCCCCTAAAGCTCTATGCATTTTACCCAAAACCAATTACCCTCAAGAACACATTAAGAATATGAAAAACCAGTTACAAAAACATACAAATCACGATCAAGGATGCGAATAAATTGCTACAAAATCAGTAGGAGGGTTCAAAAAATTACTAGAAGTGAAGTTGTTGAAGAAATTGTTTGAAGTTGCTCGAAGATGCCTCATGTCGCACTAAAATGCTTGAAGTTCTTGGAGGGTTTTTCTGAGTGTTCTTGAAGAGAGAGAATGATTGTGTGAAAGTGGAAGGAAGGAAGGAAGAAGAGGGGTTTTTATACCGGTCAGGGGTATATGACACGTAATGATGAAAATTAAGGATTTTTCCATGGGAAATAGCAATAACCATCAAATCGATTATGGGAAACCGAAAAGGTCATGATTACTTACCTTTTCGAGAAATTAAGTACCGCCGGATCTGACGGATCAGCAGGATTTCTAGTCGAGTAAGTTTATTAAATGTTGTTCCCAGTAAAATAAACTTGGGGGACATATGTTTCCCAATAAACTTTGCATGATGATGTGGCATGTTAAAGAGGCACATGAGCGGCACATGGTTATTATTAATGAAGGTCTGGTCAACCGACGACCAGAGAGTCAAGAAGAAATTAAGCTACTCGATAGGCACAACGAATATGCTGAGTGGTAGGAAAATAAAGGGTGCAAAGGCATATGACCAGAGCTACTCGTGGGACCGAGACAAAAGCTCATAAATTGTTATAAGTTAGATATTTAAGAGATATTAACTAATTTAAATGTAAATATCATTATTTAAATTATAATTTTTTTATGCTTGTAATGTCAATTAAACACGGCCCATATGCCCATATGTACATCCATGAGCCTATAAATAGGAATCATAGGGTTCATTTAGGAGACATGGAATACTTTGTATTCAGAGAGAATTAGTGATTATATACACAATAATTGTATCTATTTTCAGGGCTTATGAAACTCGGTGAACCCTTGTTCGTTGATCGCAAGTTTTGGAATTCCTTTACATCAATAAAACACTAAGTGGGCGTGGCTCATTACCAATCCTTGGGGACAAACCACTATAAAATCCTGGTGTCGTTTACATTCTTGAATTCAGTTCTATAATTCTTATCGTTTTTGTGACTCTGTGTAGTTGACCAAATCGAGGGTCAACAGATACTCTCATTCAATATTGAAATCTATGTCCAATCAATTATAGCATGTTTAAATCTCACCTTTTAGATTTTGAGTCAAACTCATATAGATTATGTAAAAGATGGCCAATCAATCACATATAATAAACACATATTGAAAGGATCTTAAAGAAGAAGAAAGAAAAATAAACTTTGCATTAAATCATAGTAAAGTTTCAAGAGATTCTATTAAAAAACTTAAGAATAAAATTAGTTCATCAACATGGCAAAGAAATTGAGCCCAAAATGTTCTCCTTGCCTCCTCTGATGAAAAACTAGACACAAAATCGCACTAAGTCCTCCTTTATAAAAAAAAAAACTAATGACTTTTTTTTAAAAGACCTGTTTACCCAACTCAAAATGCTTGTTTTTTATGTTCGTACGGACAATAGTGCAGGGGCGCTTTGGAAGCAGCGCTAGGGCACTTGGAAAATCACAAAATTTTAGCACCGCGTTTCATCCTCAGACCGATGGCCAGTCTGAGAGGACCATTCAGATTTTAGAAGACATGTTGAGGTTCTGTGCTTTGGAATTTTTAGAGTCTTGGAACCAATATTTACCCCTAATGGAGTTCTCATTTAATAACAGTTACCAATCTACTATTGGGATTGCTCCCTATGAGATGCTTTATGGGCGTAAGTGTAGATCTCCTTTGCAGTGGGATGAAGTTGGGGAGAAACAAATTTTAGGCCTTGAAGCAGTTAGGGAAGCCAGTGAGGCGATTGAGAAGATTCGCTAAAGGATTCTTACTGCGCAGAGTAGGCAAAAGAGCTACGCTGACCTCAAGAGAAAGGACATCAAGTTTTCAGTGGGCGAGTTTGTTTTCCTGAAGGTCTCGCCAATGAAGGGTGTTATGTGTTTTGGAAAGAAAGGGAAGTTAAGCCCTAGATATATTGGTCCATTTGAGATTTTGGACAAAGTAGGGCAGGTTGCGTACCGTTTGGCACTGCCCCCAGCATTAGCTGAAACGCATAACATCTTTCATGTCTCGATGTTGCGTAAGTACGTGTCAGACCCCTCTCATGTTTTGAGTTACGAGCCGTTACAGCTGAAACAGGACCTGAGTTATGATGAACATCCTAAGCGCATTATTGAAAAGGGAATCGATGAATTGAGATCCAAAAGGATTCCACTAGTTAAGGTCCTGTGGAAGAATAGTACGGAACGAGAAGCAACATGGGAGTTGGAGGAAGACATGAAAGAAAGATACCCTGATATTTTTTGGTAAGAAAGAATTTCGGGACGAAATTCCTTTTGAGGAGGGTATATTGTAGTGCACCAAATTTTTTTTTATTTATTAAAATTTTGTGTTTTTATTTTATTTAAGTGTTAAGTGTAGTGATTTATTTTATTTAAATATTTGTTTATTTTATTTAATTGTTTGTTTGCTTTATTTAATTATTTGTTATTTTATTTAATTGTTAGAATTGTTGGTAGCATTTTTGTGAAATTAATTGTTAAATGATATGTAATTATTTTTTTTAAAATGTGATTATGTGAGATTTGGTTGAATGCACTAAGGTGCATGGTAGGTAGTGATGCACCCTAGTGATTGAGTATTTTGCATGTGCATGGTTGCATGGTGTGCATGCAATAGTTTTCTACACATTAATTGCCTTTTATTGGTTTATTTATTTTTATTTAATTAAGGGATTTAAAAAGAAAATAAAAAGAAAGGGAAATAAAGAGGCTTGTGTTCACACAAGAAAAATATTGGGAAACAAATGGTGAGAAATGATAGAGTTGTCATTTTTTGAATTCCCGTAACCTTAGACCCAGCCTCAGTAAAACGGGTATAACATGGGCTGTGGATATTCAATTTAGACACAACTGGTACCGTTAGAAAGCTAATGAAATTATCTACATTTTCTGTGAATGTCATTTTTCCTAAAACGTAACAGAAACGGGTCAAAATCCAGTCCCAAGTCTCAGCACCATAGAGTTACGAGAATAGCATTATTTCCTTTATTAGCTATGGACAGCCAAGGAAGAGAAGAGAGGAATTAGTGTGCTGTAAATGATAAAATGGATTGATTGGCTGAGTATAATTTTAATTGAATTATATTTTGATTTAGGAAAAATAAAGGAAAATGATAATTACATTTTCCTTAGCTAGGTTTTGAAGATTGAGGCATTTAAATAGAAAATAAGAAAGAGATTGAAGGCTCATTTGGCTTGGTGGCTGCCGTGTGCTTAGAGAGAAGGGAGAGGGAGAGCTCGTGAGTTCTAGAGAGAGAGGTGGAGAAGAAGAACGTGAAGGAGAAGAGAAGGAGAAGAAAGAAGAGGCCAAGGCTAGGAATCCTAAGGTATGGGTTAAGGTTCATAGGATTATATTTTGTCTCCTCTACATCTTGATTCTAAGCAAGGCAAAATGATGGTGATGATAGGTTTGGATTTTGTTGCAAGAGGATTGGAGGCCAGTGTTCGAAATCCCTAGGGTAAGTATCTGGGTTCATGGTGATGTTAATTTCTACCTCTTCTTGAATCTAAGATCATTTTTTTTTCTTTCTTTTCTTCATGTGGGTTTCGAAACCCTAGGCTTGAACAAGTGGTGGCCATAGTTTGGGTTATTGTCACTATTATCCTTGAGTTCTAGCAAGAGAGGTAATGGGAACCTTTTTGTCTTATGGTTATTGTTGTTATCTTTGGTTTCTTGTGGTTTGGAGAATATTGTTTGAGAATGGTGATTTATTGTTTTGTTCTCCTTTGATATATTAGATGATTAATTTTATTGAAATGTGGTGTTGATGATATGTTGTTTAAAGATCTTCTATGATTTGATGATGGGTATGTTTTGGCTTAAAGACTCTATGTGAAAATATACAAAGGTTTTAAATTGTGATCTATAAAAATGATGATGAATATCTCTTTTAAAAATAACATGAAAGGATTTGATTATTTTGGCTATGGGGATCTCGGCCTAAAGGTGATATTCAAAAGCATGATGGTTATTTTTATTATGTTTTATGTCAATGAAAATCTTAGAAACATGATAGGTTGTTGTAAGATTTTAAAAGGATACATATTGGTTTTGTTTCTTTTAGAATACTTGCATGGTAGTAATATGACAATAGTATAGTTAGACAAGATCAAAGATGATTATTTGTTTATGACTTGTGAGTATGTTTCAAGGTGGTTGATGAATTATTGTATGCTCATGGTGTGATTAAAATGGTTAAAGAGGTTAGAAGCATGCTAGGGTTTGTGTTGGAATATTGTACATAAATAAGCATGAATTTTGTGAATATAATGAAAAGAATGAATTTTATGATATAATGTGCTTGCTGATTTTTGTGCAAAAATGATGTTGTTTATGATGAGAATAATGTTTTGAGTGCTTAAATAAACTTTGCAAGTGTTTTGATGTTTTAAGAAATTTAATGGGAAATTTAATTATGCCTTGAAATGATATTTTCTGTAAATAAATACATACAGATTTTTTTATATATTTTTGAGAAAATATGAGGTTTTAAAAATAGGGATGGTAATTTTAATGATAAATTTGATTGTTGGAACTTTTGTTTAAAAATGTAAAGTGTGTTTCAATAAAAGGAATTTGATTGGTATTTTGAAATAAATTAATATCCTGAACTATGGTAATATTAAAAATTGTATTTTTAATATAGTATAAGTGTTTATTTTAATAGTTATGATTTTTCTTTTTTTTTTTATTAAAAAAAATATTGAACTTAATTTATTTATGATTTTTAAAGAAATTAAATGATGGCTGAAAGTTTAGTTTAATAAGTTTAAAATAACCATTTAATTGTCACATATGAATTTATGTTACATACAATTAAGTCTTAAAATAATTCAAGCAAAAATATATTTTTCCTACACTTAAATATATATATTTTCTCACATCAGTTATGTAACACAATTAATTAAAATTAAATTGATATTTTTCTAAGGAAACATGATAATCATAGGTATTTTAAATAAATTTCAAGCCTTTGTTATTTATTTGTAATTTGAAAATAATAAATGGATTTATCACATATATTTTAAATGGCTATATAAAATTATTTTTGTGAAATAAAAATAATGTCTTAAGAGATTCAATCAACCTAGTAATTTTTAAGAAGATAATGAATAGTAAACAAAGCATGTTACAAGTATATTATTTTAAAACGATAGAAGTAAGACGCATAGAGTTATCGTTTTAAACGACTCAATTACGCAACGTTCTCACGTATGCATGTTACATGCAAATTCAATTTTACATCCAAAATTATGTCTATTATGCAACCATGTAGTTTTTATAGAAGGATCATGCATGCAATATAAGTAGAATGAGTATTATTCTTTTTATGATCTTATGTGTAACTAAGCATATTTGTATGTTGTGTGTAACTCTCACCATGTGTGCATGGCCCATACACACATGAGTTATATGAACGGGCAAAATAGTAATTATGTGAAGCTAAGGAATGTCGTTTTGATTATGGTATAGGCTCGTTGAGAAGTTGTGGTTTTACTTAGCTTGGACCTGAGGTAAGGAAGTTAGATAGAATTTATAATTGTTTATGCTATGAATTGTAAGATTGTTTGTATGAATGAAAATGTTATGAGTTATGAAATGCTATAATGTGATGATATGTTGGCTTGTATAAATGTTGTATGATATGAATGGATGTTAGCGTGATGAACGCGACACATCAAATAAAGAGGTTACTAAGGATATGAAGACGTAACCGAGTTATATGTAATGGTTGTTAGCGTGTTGAACACGATTCAACAAATGGGTTACTAAGGATGTGAAGACGTAACCCGAGTTACTAAGGATATAAAGACGTAACTCCAAGGGTGGACGAGCCGAGGTTATTCAAGGACTAGAGACTCATGTTTACCTCAAAGGGTGGCATGGAAAAGTTAGCGGGCCATGTTCACAAGGAATTGTTTATGATTATGTTATGATGTTTGATGATGTTTATGATTTTGTTATGATGTTCATGATATGATAGATGGCATTATGTTGACGTGGATATGTTTATGTTTATGATATTAATGCCAATTTTATGATGATGCTATGATGTATAAAGATGAATGATAGTGTTTGTAATTTGTTGTATTCTTACTTGCTTGTTGTTTGTACTTCCTTACTGGGCTTTTAGCTCACCCCCTTACTTTCCCTTCCAGGTAGCAAATAGGTTTCTCTGTGGCACGCGTGGTGATGTGGGGAGTTCTGTCGTCCTGGTGTGTATGGCGTGGGGCATCCTATGGACGAGAAACGATCAACTTTAAATGCCAATTTTTAATAATGTTATGTTTAATGGAATTTTTCTTAAAATTGTCAGTGGGACTTAAAATTTTGTTTGTTTTAGAATTTTGCACAAAACTGATATTTTCTTTTTAAACTTTTGGGCCCAACTTGCATGTTTTAAGCGAGACCCCACTGAAACCTTTATAATAAGTGGCTTTCTATTATAAACCATTGAAAATGTGAATGTTTTATTAAGTACTAGTTTAAGGGCGTTTTACAAGTAACACTAGCAACTTGGAGGTTCTGAACAATTGCTTGAAGAATGAAGAAAATGGCTGAGTACTAGGTCATATTTATACAGTTCAAGGAGTGAAACTAACCCCTTTTAATTTGAATAAATAAATGATTATAAAATGAAAAAGATTTGAATTTTCGTTCAACAGACGCCCAAAAACTCGGTCAAAATCGTTCAAAGGCAGGTCCAAGTGGTTAAGGCTATTTTTAAAATTTAAAATCCAAACTTTCAAAAATTAAAGCACGAGGGGCGGTATATCACCTACCCTGGGCGATATATCGCCTAGTCCATTTTCCCGAGCCCTGTTCGAACGTTCGTGCAAAGTCGACGTTTTTTTCGTATCTTCCGTAGGCGATATATCGGCCCCTATAACTGCGATATATCAGCATACGTTGATATATCAAACACGTATTTGCACTTTTTCAGCATATTTTAAATTGAGTAAACAGCTTTGACTGAGTCATAATACGATCCTAATAGTTTCTAGAAGGTTCTAGAGCTTCTAGATCTTTCTTTTAATTAAATTATTCATCAAAATACTTAAATCCTTAATAAACATGATTGTGACAAGTGTCATGCTCTTAATGGTTCTATCTAAACCTTAGGTTATAATAAATATATTTCTAGAACCAACAATATTAATCAAACCTTATGTTATAATTAATATTCTTAAACTATAGGTTAAACTTATAAAATCCATAATTGTTGCTATGAGTGTCCAACTAAGTCCCGGCTTGAACCAAAATCCACGGAATCTAACATACTACAAACTAATACTAACTACTACTACTATCTAGCTATCTAAGTAAATATTCTGGAACACTACGAATCTCATATGTCAAACTAATAAAACCTAAAAGAAAAATAAACTAGCGCAATTCTGTACAAAACAAACTTAATTACCTCAAATTTTTCTTAAAATAAACACAATAAAACAATTCAAAATTTTGCTTATCAAGTGTTGAGATGGTTTAAACAATTAAAGCCAAAATCGGTTAACTCTTTTGGGGAGTTAGGAGAATTTTTTGTGTGGCAATATGGAGGAAACACCGAGATGCCTAAAATGATGGGTGATATGTATTCAGTACAGCAAGGTGTGAACGAGCATCCGTATACATTCTTGAAAAAGTATTTGAAGTTGGTTCATCAAATCAATAATGTCGATAAAACAGTAGAAACAAATCTATTCAGGGAAAGTTTCCATAAGGGGTCATTGTTGACTGAACAACTTTACCTGAACTCACCAAGAGACCTCGCAAACATATAGCTGAGGGCTGAAGGGGTGTTTAAAATAATAGACATCAGAGATGAAGAGATGATGAGGACCACACTGATCACCAAACCTTCAAAGGGAAACCAACCCTCGAACGATAAGCGAGGTAAAAGAAGAGCATAACAACCCTTATTGAGCAGAGGAGGCCCAAAACGTATGCAGGAAGATGGTGAAAACAAATACCTTCATATCGAAATTACGGTGCATGTGGATCAAATTTACAATGAAAACAAAGACAAACCAATATGCAGAGACCTGTTCAAAATTAATTCACTGGTGGAGCATAGCGACTAGTCCAAATGTTGTCTCATCCATAAAGAAGTGGTCAAAACTCTTGCAGAGTGAAGAACATTGTTGTAACGTCCCAAAAATGCTAACGATGCTTAGTGCCTTGATTAGAGTGCCGGGAGGGCCTAATTTGATATATGTGGGAAATTAATTGATTAAATGTGTCACTATGTGGCATACATGATTTATATGATAATGTGGATATAAATGCATGTTTAGGTGTATTAATTACGCATGTGGGCCCGTTCTTGTTAATAAGGGCATATTTGTAATTTTGGCCAGATGAGGGCATAAATGTGATTATATGTATTAAATGATTGAGACCACATTATCTTGTGGATATATTTCTTGTACTCAGCTCGAGGCGATCCTAGTGAGCAGATTAGTGGAATAGTCACAATGGGGTCTAATACCCGACTCGGGGTGAGCCTACGGGTATTATGGGGACTTAGTGCGTATTTGGGATTTATTGGTTAACAGACAATTATTTGGTGATTATTTGGGTATGTCGGGATTAATTTGGAATTTGTAGGACTACTTGGGGAATTAGCGGGAAACAGGAAAAATGACCGTTTTACCCTTGAGGGCATTTAAAGGAGAGGTTTTGACATAAGGGCACTTTAGACCTTGTTGTTGATGTTAGAAGATAGACTTAGCTGAATTAAGAAAAAATAAGAAGATAAAATAATAATAGCACTCTCTCTTTCTCTCTCTCTCTCTCTATCTCTCTCTCTACTCTTTCTCTCTCTCTCTCTATATATCCTTGGGAGACATTTGAAGTTTTGGGGAATTCAAGGGGAAAGGTGAGTTTCTTTCTGAAGAATTGAAGCTAGGATTGGTTGAGGTGCAGCTCAAGGTCGGAGTCATCATCAAGGTAAGGTCCAAGTCTTGATTTCATGGTGAAATTCTGCTGTTAGAATAGGTTTTCTTAAGTTCTTTAAATTTCAAAGGTTTTGCTGAATTCTTAGTTCCTAGGAGGATTTTTGGTAAGATTTCTATTGTGTTGTTCATAGTATACTATTGAGGTTTAAAGACTCAATTCTGGATTTAGTGCAAGTTATGTTGGATTTTGATGGATTAGACTGAGGAAAAATGTAGTGAAAATACGTAGGTTTTCTAGGTTTTGGACTCGAGTCGCGACCCTATTCTTCAGGCGTCGCGGCCAATGTGTTCGAAGAGGCTGGTGTTAGGGTTTTTTGCCCTAATCAAAACTCAATTTTTTTGTAATCTCATTTTATTATCAATAAAATAATAGAAATCATTTTTTGACTTGGTCAATCACTTTGTTCACATGTTTTATTTTCATGATTATTTGTTTAATATAAACGTCTATTAAATCCTGGGCATATAACTAATCGTATTTATAGTGATGTAATCACAATGGAATATCTTAACCGAGATTTTCGGCAACTCTATTAATAACTAATATGTACTGATAATTATAATGAAAGCAGAAGATTAACACAGGGTTTTTACGTGGTTGGGGCGTTAACTAGCCTTAGTCCACGAGCCTATATTATTAGAGCTCGAAGAAGCTTTTACAATGGAGTTTCCTCTCTATATCTTGACAGAGTTACTGTATTTCCTTTTTTGAGGAGAGACCTCTTTTACGGTGTTCTGTAGCTTATATTTATAGGCTCATGGGAGCACCGGGTCTAGGCCGGGTATGACCCGGGCCCATAAGAGATGGGAATATTCCTGGCCTTTCTAGTGGAGGCCCAATACAAAAGGTACAAAATACGTAAATTCCACACCAGCTAAGGCCCAACAGGTTGACCTCGGAGCTATATCTCGCCCGACAAAACGGTGCTTTTGGTCTGGACACTTCGAGTTACGAGGCAGATTCAGGAGACAAGACCAGTCAGAGTTCCTGACAGCGCAGACCTGAAACAACAGCGTGCAATCCCGAGGTGCCCTTTTCTGCAGGTGAAAAGTGGGGACAACACCCACGCGAAGCGAGGCGGCTTCAGGGTCCGGGACGCTTGACCCCGTTGACCAGGGGTGAGGTGATCCGGGTCCATTTACCTTTGTCCCGCTTCATTTACCACAGGCCCGGACCGTACCAGGGTCCGGGACCTGGACGCGTAGGCCGCGGGGGGGTCCGAACGCTTTGTACGTCGCCCGGACTATCGTCCCGAAGGACGGACCTGGAGGAACATGCTGGACCCCTCTAACGGGCCCAGACATGCATCCCCGGTCCATATCCTGCCCTCTGGGCGCCCTCCGTACCAGGAGGCCTTAGGCCGGGCCCGTACACTTACATGGCCCCTGACAGTGGGCCCGGACGAAGGTCCCGAGCCCATACAGGAAATGGGGATAACATTTACCCCCCAAGCCTTCGCCTAGGTCTTCCAGGAGGAAGGTTGCATCGTCTCCAGGACGCCCGTGTGGTTGCCTCCGTAGTTCCTGCCCGAGATCGTGGGTCCGTGATAGCGGGCCGTGGCACTGGCCGCTTGTTTGGCCCGGATCGTTTACCATTATCCGGGGACGTTTACCTTCGTCCTGCTTGGTGGCAAGGACACACGTGTCACCAGGTGATTGCTACACAAATCTCGAAAGGTCGCCTAGCCCTCTCAAGGGTCGCTAGGCCTAGGCTAGGGTGTCAGCGCACGTCTCGAAGCGTCCCATCCGCACGGGGGGCAATCATTAATGCCCCTGGGATGAGGTGGACCGTAGGGTGGGGCGATCTTTGGCATCCGTCACTCCTGGGCCGTCAGATCTGAGACGGCAAGGATCCAACCTGAAAGGACTCATAAATGTCCCTGCGCAGTTCCTGACCGTCCGATGAAGAGACACCTGTCCGTTGGATCGTGGGCCAGGAGTTAAGGGCACTATAAATACCCCACAAAAACCACATTTGGCACTTTTACCTCTTCGAACCAGCTTAAGAACCGAAAAACACTGCTCGAGTTTTGCATGTCCGACATCGCCGACGACCTACACCACCATCTGCTAACTCTGCGCCGCCGCCTGTTCCCCAGAACCCCAATTTTCGCTCTTCTACCTGAAGGCGCATCTCGGGTTTTTCTTGTCGACGACCTACTGCACCGGCTACACCACTTCAAGAACGAGGTTCTTCCATCCTTATAGTCGGACAACCATCACCTTCCACGGTCGACACCTCACAATAAGTTCTTCTGACTCCCTTGACAACGTTATGAACTTGTGATGTTCTTTTGATGCGTACGTTTAGGCTCTGTGCTTAGAAGTTGTTAGGAAGGCCGCTTGGTTCGGGTTGCTCTGTACTCGGATGCTTCCCGGACAGAGGGCGGACCTTAGTAGTCTCCTCTCCCGATCATGGTCCCGGGGCTCTCGGGAGTCCCAGACCTGATCCGACAGGACTCCAAGCAGTCCTTAGGAGACTCCCCGTACCTTGACCGACTTTCTTGGGTTCACGTACTGACTGCTTGGTTTTCTTTCTTTGTTCCCAGATCGTCAGCTATGGCAACGAGCGTTACGCTCCATTCTGAAGAAGAGGTTAATAGGGCCCCTGTCACCGTTCCCGGATCCCAGACGCCCAAGGGCAACAGGTAGGAAATGGACGTGACGGCCAACTCGTTCCGAAATTACCGAATGATGTTGCTCCTGGAGCAGCATCTAGGCATCGAATCAACTCCGGGCCTCTTTCACAACCGCCTGGCCAGGCTTGAGGAGGGAGCGTATATGTCCGTGGAGGGATTCGGAGCCTGGAGTGCTGGCCACATCAGCGCGGGAGCCACGCTCCCGCTCCACGACTATTTCATGCGGTTCTTGACGTATGTGGGAATCGCACCGTTCCAGCTCCTGCCCCAAGCGTACCGTCTACTCGCTGGATGGCGAGTGTTTTGCATCGCGAAAGAGATCGCGGAGCCCACCCCTGCGGAGATCCTGTACTTCTACAAGCTGGAGCCGCAGGTTTACGTCAAGGACAAGACCCTGGACTACTTTTATAGGCTGAAGCCGCGGAGTAGCTATCCCGCTCCTACCAGCTCCTGGAGGCATCCCCTAGACGTCAAGCATTACCGGTTCATGACGTCCGGATTCCTAGTGGACAAGAACCCCACGTTGTTGCTGGACTTCCAGCGAGTGGGTAAGTATTTTTTCTGGACCTCTTTTATTCCTCATCTTTTCTACCTGTCTCTTAGCATATCTTTCGGGTGTAGGGCCCTTCGCTCAAACTCCCCTTACCGAATTCATTATGGAAAGGAGGAGATTTTATTCCAAACTGAGCGCGGAGGAGTTGGACGTCGGGGGCTATGTCACGGATGACAATCTCCGACTGGTCGAGATGCTCGCAGCCACCCAAACCATTGTTACCCCGAACCTTCGGGGCATCCCCTGTGAGAAGAACGTCGACGTCCAGGAGCAGATGGCCCTGGATCACATTGCCACTGTGGTACGAGCGACGCGAGCAGACGCAGCCCGGCGCAATAAGGACCAGGCCCCGGCCGAAGTGGCCACCTCAGAAGAGCTGGAGGAGCTCTTCGAAGATGCCCTACCAAACGTTGGGACTCCCGGGTCTAGCGTATCAGGGCGAGGTAACTCCCCTTTAATCTTAACTTATGCTCCCCGAGTCGGGGACTTAGCTAGGGATAGGCTAGTACCCCCGGACCCCACGCTTGGGGCCGACGGGGAGATGAGACCTTTAATTCCCATCCCCGTAGGCTCGGAGGTCCTCATGTTCTTACCCAGGTTCCTCCAATACGGGGGTTTTCTGAACCCGGACGACATAGGGGATCGGGTCCATTCATTTGCTTTAGAGGAATTGAGTCATGCCCGAGGCACAGACGAGGGTTCATCCCGGGTCATTTATAACTTTGATTTATGTCTTCATCTAATTGGTTTATCGTCCTAACACCCTCTTTCTGTACTTTTGCAGGGGACTCCGACATGTCAAACCCTGCCAGTGAAATGAGGCGGCTCATCAAGGAAAGGGCGGCTAAGAAGGCGGCCAGGAAGAGTGACGAGGCGACGGGCCCGGACCTCCACACTGCCAGGGAACTGTCCGGGATGGAACTTCCCCCCAGTGAAGGTGCCCTAGCCGTGGTTCCCTTCCAGGCCGTGGAGCCTCCTGCAAACTCCGCCTCAGCCCCGCCCCCCGTGATTGACTTGGAGGCGGGCGCGACCGTCAGCCGGAACTCTGGAAGAGGAGCCCAGACATTGGCGCCGAAGAGGGCAACACAGGGAAGAGGCCCCGGATGAGGCGAGCTGGCTCGACTGAAGAGTCACATGGGGAGAGTCGACTGGCCGCGAAGGAAATCCCTGCACCGCCAGTTCTCCCCCTATGCCCAACTCTCCTCGAGGAGGGGGAGTCAGCCCTGCGGGATGAGCATTCCCGACTGATCAACCGGACCTGGGAAAACGGCCTGTGCTGGAGGGACGAAACTTACAAGGCCCTAACGATCCGTCGTCAGGTCGAATTCTCGGATCGTCCTGCCGAGTTCAGGGCTCCTCAGCTAATCGTGGACCGGCTAGTCGCCGAAGCGGGCTTCCGCCCTAAACTCAGCCAGGACACGGCCCCCCTGGCGGCCGATCTTCTGGACTAAGTTGGGAGCACTATGTCCAACCTTCAGCTCAAGAGGTACGCCACGATAGCTAACCCGGACGTACTGTTCATCTCCCAGGCACTCCGCCACCAGGCCACCGTGGTAACTTTCACTTCTCTTACACTCCTTCCCTTACTTGTTGATGATGGTTTTATTTTCTAACTTTTCTTTGCTCCAGGTTGACCTGCTGTCCCAAAGGAGTGTCGATCTGGTGGCCGAGCTCGCCATAAACATGGAGACGGCCAAGCTGGAGCTGGAAGCGGCTGTAAATCAGAGGGAGGCCGCCAAGGAGGCTCTTGGCCAGGAGACGGCCCGTGTCCAGGCTGAGGTGGCCCGTGTCAAGACAGAGCGCGAGGAGCTCGGCCGCGCCAAGGCCGGGTTGGAAGAGGAGTTGTCCCGGAGAACAAAAGAGGCCGATGACCGGGCGACTCTCCTGGAGACGGCCGCGGCTCAGTCCGCCCTGGATAAGGAGGAGATCCTGGCCTTGAAGGCCCGAGTTTGCGAACTAGGCGATTCCCTGCTTCAGGAGAAGGCGGCGCACAAAACGACACGTCGTGAAAAGGAGGAGGCCGAGGGCATGTTGGATGTCACCTTTGACGAGGCCATCTACATGGCCTGGTGCAAGGATAAGATTATGAATCTCCTTGTCTTCCCTGATCCCGAGTCAAAGCGGGCCGAGTACGAGGCCAAGGAGAGGGAGGATGCGGAACTCCGGGCGGACGCGTTGTAGGCCCGAACCCCAGCCTTATAGTTTTTATTAGTGTTTTTGACTTGTAATTAAATTTAGAACACTGCTATCTTCTCTGGTTTTTATGAAGGCTTCCTTTCGTTGTTCCAAGTAGAAATTTCATTTTGTTGCCGCGATTAACTGATTGCAAGGGTTTAGTTTCGGTTCCAACGGCTTGGACTAGACCCAACGACTTAACTTTCCAAGTTTCCAATCCTGGCACCTAGTCCAAGGCCCTCGGGGCTTGGTTTAACTTGGAGCTATGTTCTCCTTTTATCAGTTTTAGGCCCTGGCTTTGCCCTGGGATAAACCGGATGCTTTTATATCCCGGACGTCAATTGTCCGGACCGGACGAGCCCTGAGCTCCGTCCTCTGTTTTATATCCCCGGACGTCGCTCGTTCGGGGCGGGGCCGGCTTTGGCACGGTCCCCTTTTATACCCCCGGACATCGTTCGTCCGAGGCTGGACCGGCCTTAGGCTTGGCCCTTCGTTTTTATACCCCCGGACATAGTTCGCCCGGGGTGGGACCGGCCTTGGGTCAGTCCTTTATTTTATAACCCCGGACATCGCTCGTCCGGGGCGGGACCGGCCTTGGCACGGTCCTCTTCTATACCTTCAGACGTCGTTCATTCGGGGCTGAACCGGCCTTAGGCTCGATCCTTTGTTTTTATACCCCCGGACATCGTTCGCCCGGGGTGGGACCAGCCTTGGGTTGGTCCTTTATTTTATACCCCCGGACATCGCTCGTCGCGGCGGTACCGGCCTTGGTACGGTCCTCTTCTATACCTCCGGACGTCGTTCGTCCGGGGCTGGACCGGCCTTGGGCTCGGTCCTTTGTTTTTATACCCCCGGAAATCGTTTGCCCGGGGTGGGACCGACCTTGGGTCGGTCCTTTATTTTATACCCCCGGACCTCACTCGTTCGGGGCGGGACCGGCCTTGGCACGGTCCTCTTCTATACCTTCGGGCGTCGTTCGTCCGGGGTTGGAGCGGCCTTGGGCTCGATCCTTTGTTTTTATACCCCCGGACATCGTTTGCCCGGGGTGGGACCAGCCTTGGGTCGGTCCTTTATTTTATACCCCTGGACATCGCTCGTCTGGGGCGGGACCGGCCTTGGCACGGTCCTCTTCTATACCTCCGGGCGTCGTTCGTCCGGGGCTGGACCGGCCTTGGGCTCGGTCCTTTGTTTTTATACCCCCGGACATCGTTTGCCCGGGGTGGGACCGGCCTTGGGTCGGTCCTTTATTTTATACCCTCGGACATCGCTCGTCCGGGGCAGGATCGACCTTGGCACGATCCTCTTCTATACCTCCGGATGTCGTTCGTCCGGGGTGGGATCGGCCTTGGGTCGGTCCTCTTTATTTTATACCCCCCGACATCGCTCGTCCGGGTCGTGACTGTGGGGTTTATGTCTCCCGGACTGTGGTCCGAGCCGGGACTAGCCTAAGCTTGCGCCCCACCAGGTGTTCGCTTATACCTGGGATGATACCCCCTATAAGTGAGCGGAGATAGGTCTGGGGTCACTTGAGAAAGATTAGCATAGTTTGGACAATAACCCTTTATGACATTTTGCACACGTCATTTCCATTGTTTGAAAGAAATTCGCCCTGAGGCGTACATTGTTTACAACGAAAATATTAAACTGGGAAAAACTCCCGGACTATTGATAGTATTTGCGGAGATGCTCCGCATTCCAGGCTCGCGGGACTTCCAAGCCATCGAGCCGCTTCAAGCGATACGTTCTGGGGCACACCTCGTCTTGGATCTCATATGGCCCCTCCCAATTTTGGCCCAGAACCCCCACTCCCGGATCTTGAGTGGCAGGGAAGACTCTTCGCAAGACCAAGTCGCCGGTTTCAAACTTACGGCTCTTGACATTGGAGTTGAAGTGTCGTGCGATCTTGCCTTGGTACATCTTCAGCTGCACCTGCAACTCTTCCCGGATCTCTTCGATGAGATCTAGTGATTCTTGGAGTAAGGCGTGGTTTTGGATGGGATCGTACGTGTCACGTCGGTGGGACGGGACGGCCGTTTCGATTGGGATGACGGCTTCGCATCCATAGACCATAGAGTAGGGGGTGTGTCCGGTTGACGTTCGCTCAGTTGTCCGGTAAGCCCATAGTATGCGGGGGAGTTCCTCGGGCCACTTGCTCTTGCAGGCCTGGAGCTTTTTCTTCAGTGTCCCCTTTAGGATTTTGTTCACGGCTTCTGCTTGCCCGTTTGCCTGGGGTCTGACAACTGCGGAGAAGCTCTTCAATATACCGTGCCTTTCGCAAAAATCCGTGAAGTGGGCGCTGTCGAACTGCTTCCCGTTGTCAGACACGATTTTATAGGGGAGGCCATATCGACACACTATTTTGTTGACGACGAAGTCTAAGTCCTTTTTGGAAGTGATTGTGCTCATGGGCTCCGCCTCAACCCACTTCGTGTAGTAGTCCACGGCCACGATAGCGTACTTTACCCCTCCTCTTCTGGTCTGGAGAGACCCGACGAGATCGATTCCCCACACTCCAAAGGGCCAGGGGCTATTCATCAGGGTTATTTCTGTCGGGGGGGCCCGTGGCACCTTCCCGTACCTCTGGCATTGCTCGCACTTGCGGACGTATTCAATGCAGTCTTTCTTCATGGTTGGCCAGAAGTATCCTTGGCGCAGGATCTTTTTGGACAGACTGGGCCTGGCAGTGTGATCTCCGCAAAAACCTTCATGCACTTCATGCATGATGGCGCCCAACTCGGTCCCGGACACGCACCTGAGGTAAGGCATGGATAAACCTTGGCGATAGAGCTTTCCGTCCATCATGACGTAACGGTGGACTTGGTACTGGAGTTTCCTGGCAGCGGCCCGGTCGATTGGAACTTCCCCGGCAGACAGATAGCGGATCAGTGGCCCCATCCAGGAAGCGGAGTGATCTACGGTGTGGACCGCGGGGGCCCTGATGCTTGGGATGGGGAGATTATTGACGGGGACTAGACCGGCAAGCTCTGATTCGGCATCGGTGGCCAGCTTGGCTAGTGTATCCGCGAAGACATTCTGCTCCCGGGGGATCTGGTGAATGGAATGTGCTGCGAACGCCTGTAGCAGTTCCCTCGCTTGAGTCACGTACGCCGCCATTCTCTCTCCTTTGGTCTGATACTCCCCCGAGATTTGTCTGACGACTAGCTGGGAATCGCTGTAAACCTCCAGGTTTGCTGCCCCTACCTCCCGGGCCAAGCGCAGGCCGTCTAGGACAACTTCATGCTCTGCCTCGTTGTTCGATGCTTTGAACTGGAAGCGGAGGGAATTTTGTAGCTGGTGCCCCTGCGGTGATACCAAGATGATCCCGGCCTCGGCCCCATTCTCGTTCGAGGCCCCGTCCACGAAGATTTTCCACACGGGCGCCGCGGGGGCTTCGGGAATACTGTCTTCCGGAGAAATCCTGGAACATTCGACGATGAAATCGGCCAGGGCCTGTCCCTTGATGGACACCCTGGGCACGTAAGATATATCGAACTGGCTTAGCTCCATGGCCCACTTCAGGAGTCTTCCCGATGACTCGGGCTTCTGTAATACCTGCCGTAGGGGATGGTTGGTTAAGACCTTTATGGCGTGGGCCTGAAAGTAAGGTCGAAGCTTCCTGAACGCCATCAGCAGGCAGAAAGTCAGCTTTTCGATCAACGGGTATCGAGATTCAGCGTCTAGAAACTGCTTGCTTACATAGTATACCGGGAGCTGTGTCCTTTCTTCCTCTTGTACCAATGCGGCGCTGATCGCGTGCTCGGTTACGGCCAGGTATAGATACAGCGACTCCCCCTCTACCGGTTTCGCCAGGACTGGGGCTTTGGCTAGGTTTTCTTTCAGCTTCTGGAAGGCCTCTTCGCACTCGGGCAACCACTCGAAACGATGGCTTCCCCAAAGGACGTTGAAGAACGGGACGCACTTGTCCGTGGCTTTAGAAACGAAATGACTCAGGGCGGCTACTCGCCCCGTCAGGCTTTCCACGTCCTTGTGCTTCCGGGGAGAGGCCATGTTGATCAGTGCCTTGATCTTATCCGGATTGGCTTCTATTCCCCGGAAACTCACTATGAAGCCTAGGAACTTCCCGGAAGCCACGCCGAAAGTGCACTTCTTAGGATTCAACTTCATCCCGTACTTCCGGATAACCGCGAAAGCCTCCACCAAGTCGTCCAAATGGTCCCGGGATGTCTTTGACTTGACCAGCATATCATCGATGTACACCTCCATGTTTCGCCCCAACTAGGCCCGAAACATCCGATTGACGAGCCTTTGGTAAGTTGCTCCAGCATTCTTGAGTCCGAAGGGCATGACTATGTAGCAGTAGATGCCCTTGTCGGTCTGGAAACTGGTATGCTCCTGATCCGCCACGTGCATAGAGATCTCGTATCTAGACGTAGCATCCACCATTTGGTCGATCCCGGGGAGCGGGAAACAGTCCTTTGGACAGGCTTTGTTGAGGTCCGTGAAGTCAATGCGCGTTCTCCATGTCCCGTTCGGTTTCGGCACCAGGACGGGATTAGCCAGCCACACGGGGTACACAGACTCGCGAATGAAGTTGATAGAAGGCAGCTTCTTAACCTCCAGTTTAAGGGCCTCGGCCCTCTCTGTCCCCAAAGGCCTGCATTTTTGGCGGACCAGAGTCACGTTTGGGTCAATACTCAACGCGTGGCAAATGATATTGCGGTCTATCCCGGTCATGTCGGAGTAGGACCAGGCTAGAAGGTCCTAGTTTCCCTTGACTTGGGCGACGACAGCGGCCCAAATGTCTGCCGGCAAGCTCTTTCCGACTTGGATGACCCGGGTCGGATCGGTTTCACTAATGCACACATCTTCTATTTCGTCCATTGGCTCCAAGATTCGATCGTCCCCTATCCGAGAGTCTAGGTCATCCTCATCCTGGACCATCCTCTCAGCAGGTAGGAGGAGAACTCGTTCGACGGGCTCCTCGCGGACCATGTATATGGGCCAGGCGGAGATATGGTAGCACTTCTTGGCGCTCTTTTGGTCTCCCCGGACGGTCCCTACCCCTCCTCTGTCGCATGGGAACTTCATGCAAAGATGGCGGATGGAGGTGATGGCCCCGAACTCGACCAGTGCGGGCCGGCCAAAAATGACGTTATAAGCGGTGGGGCAGTCCACCACTACAAAGGTGCAGAACTTGAACGAGTGCTGCAATTCACCCCCCAGCGTAACCGGCAGCTGGATCTTTCCCATGGGGAGAAGCGCATCTCCGTTGAAATCGTAAATTTGGGTCGGGCAGGATGCCAGGTCCGCTTCCGTCAAGCCAATGGCGGTGAAGGCGGGCTTGAACAATAGGTTGACGGAACTTCCGTCATCCACCAACACGCGGGACACCAATTTGTTGGCGATTTGAGCATCTATGACTAGCGGGTCGTGGTGCGGGAAGTGGACGTTGCGGGCATCTTTCCCCGTGAAGGTGATGGGGAGGTTTATCAACTTAGGGCGAAGAGCCGGAGCCTGGACAAGGGCGCACACTTCCTGGTCATGGTCCAGCTCACTCAGATAGCGCTTTTGGTCATTCCTTGATGGCCCTCCCAGGTGAGGTCCGCCCGAGATGGTTGCCACATGCCCGTCAACTCGGGGAGGGGCTGCCCCGAAGGGGTAAGGCATTCCAAGGCCGGGAACTTGCGCGGCGGGGGCCCCCTAAGGGGCCGGCGCCGGGGGTCCCTGTGCATACCCTCCCTTGGGGGGGGGGGTATGCCCGAGTCGTTCCGGGGGCCTGGGACTCCCACGGGCATTCTTACCCACTGGTGGAGGTGCCCCAGCTTGATGAGGTTTTCAATCTCATCCTTGAGCTGCTGGCATTCATCAGTGGTGTGGCCCAGATCCTTATGATAGGCGCACCTTTTGCTGGTGTCTCTTGAATTCCTTCCCCCTTTAAACATGGGGCTAAGCTTCCTGTAGTGTACCGCCCTCTCTGTCGCCAGATAGATGTTCTCCCTGGTGTCGACTAAGTTGGTGTATTCTGAATATTGGGGCTCGTAGCCCCTCTTCCCCTTCTTGACTGGCTCGGGTCGGTTCTGGCCTTTGCTCGATCGCTTCGCCTGGGCAGGATTCACGCTTGCCTCAGTCACTCCTGTTTGTGACTGCGGGGCCCCGACAGGGGCCATGCTGTGTCCTGCCGGTGCGACGCCATAACCGGAGAAGTGGGCGGATTGGGCCGGGGCATACCCTGAAGTGGTAGGGCCGTACACCGTAGGGGTATAGCTAACCCCAGGCACGACGACCGATCCAGGGGTGACGGGGGGCGCGAAGGACTGCGCCGAGAATTGCCCCCCGTAACCTGGGAAAGATTGGGGGACGGGCTACGGGGCCAGAGGCCACCCGAAAGCCTGGATCTGTGCTTCCTCCCTGTTGATGAATCCTTGGGCCCTCCTGATGAACACTTCTAGGGTAGCCGCCTTGCTACGCTGCATGTCATCCCAAAGTGGGGACTCGGCCCAGATTCCGGACTGTAATGCCACCAGGCGTTGTCCGTCGTCTACTTTCGTCTTGGAGGCCTCTTCAGTAAAGCGCTGGATGTAGGCCCTCAGTGTCTCCGCAGGGAGTTGCTTAATATTTTCGAGGGCACTGATTTCCATATCCATCCTCATGGCGGCCACGAACTACTTTCGAAACGCTGACTGCAGCCCGGACTAGGATTGGATGGACCCTGGTTTCAGCCTCTTCCACCACTCTTTGGCGGGACCGCCCAAAGTGATCGAGAAGCAGAGGCATTTTCCATCGTCGCTGACATGGGCCACTGTCATGAGTCGATTGTACCGGGACAGATGGTCCCTGGGGTCGGTGTTTCCAGTATAGGCAGTGAGGCTTGGCATCTTGAACCCCTTGGGGAGTACGGCGTCCAGGATGTGCCTTGCGCAGGGCTCTTTAGTGTCTGCGCCTTCTTGCTTGTGGACCAGGTGTCTGCGCCTTCTTGCTTGCTTGTGGACCAGGTGATCCGTGACCTTTTTCAATGCGGCCATCTGCTCCATGAGTTGCCTGGCTGTGCCATCCTCTAGGGGGATTCTCTCGTTCCTCCTGTCGTTGATGTTGTTCCTGACGTCGCCATCTCGGGGGAGCATCTTTTCCTTGCGGGACCGCTCCTTCCGGGCGTTCAGTCCATCGCGTAAGTCTACCCGGGAGGTGTCGTCCCCCAAACTGAGGGCATGACGTTCCTCGCGACGAGGCCGTTCCCGACGGTTCTTATTAACCGAGGCACTTGGGTGCAAAGATCTTTCCCGCCCGTCTCGCCCTGGGGCGCGTCGGGGCTGTGTATTCCGCGGCCGCGTCCCGTGCGGATCGATCGGGTGGCCTCGTCCTGGGATGGGGCGCACCTTTTCTTTCCTAGGTAGCGGCCGGGAACGGGCCCCGACTTTTGCGACAGGAGTGGTCTTCTCCCGGGTCTTCCGTCGCTCCCTGTCCGGGCATCCTGGCGCTGGCTCGGGAAAAGGATCCGGGGGAGGGACGAGGCTGGCACCTCTGGGGACCCCGGCTTGCTCTCGTGGGGCATGTTGCTGCGTTTCAGGAAGTGGGCCAGTTGCGGGGTTGACTGTCGGACCCTGCGCGGCCGTGAGTGCCTGCAGGGCTTGGAGAGACTCTTACATCCGTCGATGCGCCTCTGCTTGCTCAGCGATCTTGGCTTCCTGATCTAGGACTTGCTGCCTTAGTCTGGTCAGCTCCAAGTCTTGCTGATCGTCGTGGGGGGTCTTGGGATCCGCAGCTTCATCGTGGTACTCCCCCTCATTTTCCTCTTCATAATATTCCTCCTCGTTTTCCTCTTCGTATTCTGTCCCACCTTCGTAGTCTTGTGACTCGTCTTGGTGAGATGTTTGAGGAGGCACATTCTCGGGCAGATCCTGAGGGATAAGCTGCGAAGGCAGCGGGTCTCCGTTGCCCTGCTCTGGATTGGTAGGGTCGAAGGTGGTGTGTCGTGTGTTCACCATCGTAGTAAAGTCCTGACGTTAGCACTAGCTTCCTTCAGCTCTCAACGAAAGCACCAAACTGTTAACCGAGATTTTCGACAACTCTATTAATAACTAATATGTACTGATAATTATAATGAAAGCAGAAGATTAACACAGGGTTTTTACGTGGTTGGGGCGTTAACTAGCCTTAGTCCATGAGTCTATATTATTAGAGCTCGAAGAAGCTTTTACAATGGAGTTTCCTCTCTATATCTTGACAGAGTTACTGTATTTCCTTTTTTGAGGAGAGACCTCTTTTACGGTGTTCTGTAGCTTATATTTATAGGCTCATAGGAGCACCGGGTCTGGGCTGGGTATGACCCGGGCCCATTAGAGATGGGAATATTCCTGGCCTTTCTAGTGGAGGCCCAATACAAAAGGTACAAAATACGTAAATTCCACACTAGCTAAGGCCCAACAGATTGACCTCGGAGCTATATCTCGCCCGACAAAACGGTGCTTTTGGTCTGGACACTTCGAGTTACGAGGCAGATTCAGGAGACAAGACCAGTCAGAGTTCCTGATAGCGCAGACCTGAAACAACGGCGTGCAATCCCGAGGTGCCCTTTTCTGCAGGTGAAAAGTAGGGAAAACGCCCACGCGGAGCGAGGCGGCTTCAGGGTCCAGGAAGCTTGACCCCGTCGACCGGGGGTGAGGTGATCCGGGTCCATTTACCTTTGTCCCGCTTCGTTTACCACAGGCCCGGACCGTACCAGGGTCCGGGACCTGGACGCGTAGGCCGCGGGGGGGTCCGAACGCTCTGTACGTCGCCCGGACTATCATCCCAGAGGACGGACCCGAAGGAACATGCCGGACCCCTCTAACAGGCCCAGACATGCATCCCCAGTCCATATCCTGCCCTCCGGGTGCCCTCCGTACCAGGAGGCCTTGGGCCGGGCCCGCACGCTTACATGGCCCCTGACAGTGGGCCCAGACGAAGGTCCCGAGCCCATGCAGGAAATGGGGATAACAGAATATAAATATGATTATATGTTCAAAATAAGTTAGTCCTAAGATTCGTCTGTGCACAGGATTTACACTGACTTGCCAATCTTCGATATGATCTCCTTACACATTGTAGTGTTATGTTCTTTCCAGAACATTAGCAAAGTAGATAAGGTCGGATGTATTTGTTACATCAGACAGGACCGATATTAACAGTTGATAAGATAAGTAAACATATCTTTATTATCTATTCTAGTCATATCATCAAGTTGACCATAGGTCAATTCAATCTCAATTATGAGTGGTTAGTATTCTAATTGATTGTATTATTTTAGTTCTTTGACTTGTTCGTTACCAGCTTACCCTACGGACTAGCCCATACTTACATCTTGGGACTCGGTAGTATAATTGAGTGTGAGTGTCAATCATAGATATGAACATCTATAGCTTCTAATGAAGAAGTGAAACGATGGTTTCATTTTAGTTTGGTTCAAGGTGTTAAGATAGAGATATCATTTCATTAATTAAATTAGTTTAGTGAAATATCATTTACAGGGAACTAAGTGTTTTAAGGATAAAATACAATGAAGGGTAAAATGGTATTTTAGTCCCATCTCATTTTAGACCGTCTATAGAGGATTGAGTGACAATTATGGTTGTAACAATGGATAATTAATAGCGTATCTATATTTGTTATAGAGCGTTCTATGAATTCAAGAGTGCAATTCTTAGTCTATAGTGGAGTCACGAGGAATTAATAAGTTAGTAAATTTATTTGTTAGATTTATGATAACTTATTGGAGCTTGATTTCATAGGCCCATGGTCCCCATTGTACCTTGGATAAAATCATCTAGATAGTCTCAATTAATTGATTTAATTATCAATTATTATTGTCAAAGTTGACCAGGTCGATTTTGGATAGTTTCACAGAGTTATGTATTTTTTAGAAGAAAAGAGAAATTAGGGCAGATTTATTAAAAAAGATAAAATGGTATCTAAATTAATAAATAAGTTTAAATCAAGGTTCAAATTATAAATAATTAATTTGATAAAGGAATTAAATTATTATTTAATCAATTAAATCAATAGAAAATAATACAGACCTTGATTTTAAGTCCAATAGG
Organism: Humulus lupulus; assembly: GCF_963169125.1. Lineage (NCBI taxonomy): Eukaryota > Viridiplantae > Streptophyta > Magnoliopsida > Rosales > Cannabaceae > Humulus > Humulus lupulus. The sequence goes on from NC_084799.1 coordinate 161,196,825, forward strand.
CTTATAATCAAATAGGAAATTTCACGGGCCTAAAGCCCATGATAATTTCGACCTAGGGCTTCAAATTGGCTATCATTTTATTGATTTTTTTAATTAAATTAAATGGCCTAATTGAGTCTATAAAAGGAGTGCTTAGAGAGAATTCAAAACACAAGATCAGACTTCTGAGATGACAGATAAGTTTAATCACTGGTTTTCTGATAGTTTTTAGATTATCTTTAAACACAAGTCTTGTTCTAAGCCTCTTTGTTATTTTCTCTTCTTCTCTCTGTATCTATCTCATGTGTTGAGAATTTCCCACTCTAGTCTAGGTGATTCTAAGGATACATTGGAAGATTGTGAAGAAATTAGAAGAACGGTTCAGTTTCTTGATAATACTCTACGACAGAAAGGATACAAGAATTACAGTAACTGAAGGAAGGACTCTTTCATTCCGCTGCGTATACTGTAAGTATTCTTATCTTTGTTTCTCTTTGAATTCAAATTTAGAAACATGTTCTAGGTTATCTCATATTAATTTGTTTAATATTAGATCTACATGAAAATAAATAAAGATCCTATATAAGTTTCCTAGCAACTGGGAGCCTCTGAATTTTTTCCCAAGCGCCGCAGCGCAGGGAGAGGTGCGCCACGACCCGCATCCCCTAGAAGAGAGCCTCAGGGCTCTCTGACCTGTAGCACATTGCGGCCGTAGGGGGTAGGTCGCGACTGTAATTGAGAGAAATAGCCAAATCAGGTTTTGGGCTCAAGAAATCAAACCTAAGTGTTCGGGAAGGATTCTACTACCTGGTTTAGTAGAATTCGGGATCCCGGCTATAAATCTTTTAATTGGTTTAGGTTTTAATAGTTATCCATTGTCGCTTTGTGCTAGGGTTACCGTTAAGGCACGGGATTAAGGATCGTGCTCGGGACCACTCAACATCTTCAACTCAGGACTCGAGGTAAGAAAAATGCACCCAGTTTGTGAATGGGGCTGAGACCCCTTGTAAATGAATATATGTAAGATTGTAAATATATCTGTGTATGAGAATATCTGGATAGGCATATTTGTACATGTTGTTTTCGATTGCATGTTCCGCGATCTATTTATCTGTTATATTTGGTCTGAAAGTCCAGCCTAAGGGAGCCGGGGCTGATGTTAAGCGTGCGGAACGCAGCCTGGTCTAAGCGTGCTAGGGGTTAAATAATTGTATTAAAAGCTGAGTTTGAGTTACATGTTGGATTAAACTGTTTATTATTGTCTAGGTGGTTGCTTATGTTCTGTTATTATTGACTTGATTGGTCTGAGTTTACTGCATATGTAATGTTGTTCATTTGTGTGTGTGAATTAAGTTTTCTTGTTGAGCCTTGGCTCACGAGTGCTATGTGGTGCAGGTAAGGGAAAAGGAAAGGTGGACCAGGCGTGAGTTGGACAGATTTGGGGGTGGTATGTACATTGGTAGCTACTCAATTGCCACGGCCACTAAAATAAATCCTGGTGATATTTGGTTTTGTAGAGCCTTCGATAAAGAGGGAGGAAAAAATGAAGTTAGAGAAGAATATGGAAGATAGGGTGAAGAGAATGTGCTATTTACACCATACAGTGAACTATGTTGCCTCAACTGAGCGTATTTCTCTGCACTCCCCATCACTTTCACTTAAGACTATTTAAGGAATGTGAGCCTTCCACATGATGACGCTCTGGTGATTAAGCTACAACTAGAACATTTTCAATTGAGCTGAGTATTGGTAGATGGTGGAAGCATTAGAAACTACTATTTTATGATGCATTCCAAGCTATGGGGATCCCAGATGATAGATTAAGAGTGTCAACGTTCCCCATCCTCTCTTTCAATAGTACAAAAGTATTGCCAAAAGGCGCAATCGAGTTAAAAGTGACCGCTACGGAGCGCACTCTAGTGGTGGATTTTGTGGCAATTGATTCTTATTCGGGTTACAATGCAATTATGGGCAGACCTTGGGTGCATAGAATGTAGGGAGTGGCTTCAAATTTGGACCATATTTTGCGCTGCCAATCTCCCTGTGGAACCTACACAATCGATATCAAAGGATGCCAAAAACAGGCAAAGAAGTGTTGCGTACTGTTGAAAGAAGTAAATCAACTAGAAACAAGTGAAGAGGAGCGGGAACATGAAGCATAGCAATTAAAAGGAAAATTACCAGCTTACTTGAAGGCACTTGAGGAGGAGGAATGCTTGGAACCGTAGTCAACTATTGATGAACTAGATGAACTGAAGTTCGATGAATAGCATACTGAGAAAATTGTGCTAGTAAATGCCTGAATGAATACTGAGTAGAAACGTTTGCTGGTAGAATTCCTTAAAGGAAATAATTCCACTTTCACATGGATGCCCAAGGATATGCAAGGTATAGATCCTACAGTTATGATGCATCAATTGAACTTTGATAAGCGTTTCCCAACTATGAAGCAATAACAAAGATGATTTTCCCCTAAGATAAACCAAGTGATAAATGAAAAGGTTGAGTGAATATTGCAGATAGGGGCAATCAAGGAGTGCATGTATCCTTCCTGGACGCCAAATCCTGTTGTTGTCCCAAAAGAGAATGGGAAGAAATGAGTATGCATTGATTTCACCAACCTTAACAAAGCATTCCTGATGGACAGTGTCCCATTACAAAGAATAGATCAGATGGTGGATGCGACTACGGTGTATGAGCATATAAGTTTTTTGGATGGTTATTTTGGTTATAATCAAATCCCGATGGCAGAAAAGGATAGAATTCATACAGCCTTTAAGAATGAGCGAGGACTCTACTTTTATAAGGTGATGCCATTCGGATTGAGAAACACGGGGACAACATACCAATAGCTCATGAACAAAGTTTTCGCAAAACAATTGGGAAAGATAATGGAGGTGTACATTGATGACATAGCGGTCATGTCAAAAAAGAGACGTACCATCTAGACCATTTAAGGGAATGCTTTGAGGTTTTAAGCAAGTACAGAATGAAGTCGAATCCTGCTAAATGTGCATTAGGAGTTACTCATAGCCTTTTTCTCGACCACATGGTAAACAGGAGAGGAATCGAAGTGAACCCCACAAAGAATGAAACCCTAGAGATCAATGAGCCTCGCACTTTGAGAGACTTGAAAATAATTACTGGGAAAACCGTTGCATTGGGTCGTTTCATCTCGTAGATGTCGGACTGGTGTGACCCCTTCTTCCAGTGCATCAAAAATTATTCACAATCGTTATGGGGAGATGTGCAGCGCAAAGCATTTGGAGATTTTAAAAAGTATCTGAGCTCACTACCAGTATTGAGCGATCCAAAGCAGGACGAGGAGTTGTACATATATTTAGGTGAGAAAAATGTTGTTTAGATGTATGAACCTATTACTGTGTGCTAGAAAATCTAGTGTAGGCTCTGATGACAGCAAAGAAGTGCTTGAGGCAGTATTTTGAAACTCATATCATAACTGTGCTGCCTATGTTCCCACTCAAACATATTTTTTCTAAGTCTAATTTTTCCAGATGAATGTCCAAATGGGAAATTGACCTTTCAGCTTAAGATGTTTGAGTCGCCACAAGGAAGTCAAAGAAAGGATAAGTCCTCGTAGATTTCCTTGTATAAATCAACTCGTTTCAGGATGAGCCAGAGCACGAGGCACACCTCATAGAGTAAGACTGGGTGTGGGTGATGAGAACAGATGGCTCGGTTGTAACGACCCAAAATCACTAATAAGGCTTAAGGGCCTTGATTAGCATGCCAGGAGAGCATATTTGGTTTATGTGTGATTTTAATGATTCAATGCATGATTATATGATTATATGGATATGTGAAATGCATGTTTATGAGTATAAATATGCATGTGGGCCCTGTTTAGCTTAGATGGGCATTTTCGTAATTTTGGCCCGTTGAGGGCATATTTGAATATATGTATGTGTTATGATTGAGACCACATTATTATGTCGATATATTTGGGTTAATTGGCACGAGGCGATCCTAGTGAGCCAGTTAGCGGAAAAGTCACAACTGGGTCAAATACCCGGCTCGGAGTGAACCTAGGGGTATTCTGGTTATTTAGCACTTTACCAGGGGTTATCAGGTAATGGGAAATTATTTGGTAATCATTTGAGAGAATTAGAGATCACGGGAATTTGCAAGGCGCTAGTTATGGTTAGCGGGGAAAAGAGGGGTAAAAGACTCATTTACACTTATGAGCTTTAGACAATGGGTAATGGGCTGAGGGTAAATTGGTCATTCCTAGCCTAAGGAGGGGCTACACATAGTTTAGAGGCTAGTGGAAGGAATAGAACATTTTCAGCACCCTTAACTTTCTCTCTCTGGTTATTTCCCTCTATCTCTTGGAGACTTGGAAGTTTTGTTGAATCTTGGGAAGGAAAGGAAAGGAGCTTGAGGAATTGGAGCTAGGATTGAGGTGGAACAGCTTGGAGGTCATGATTCTTCTTTGAGGTAAGTCTCTTCTCTGCTTTCTTGTTAAATTTTACTGGTGGTTTAAGTTTATGCAGAGTTTTAAATGTATGATTGGGTTTTGATCTGAGTGAAAGTTTGGGTTTAGCTTTTGAGGTGGTTATAGTATCTATTATGTGTTATTTGTGGTTTTAAGCTCATTTGGGACTTTTAGACAAGTTTGGGGCAGGATTTGAGAGCTTTGGCTCGGGGAAAAACGGTGGAAAACCCCAGTTTTTCTAGGTTCGCGAAGGAGCGTCGCGGCCTTGTTCTTCCGCGCTGTGGTGCTGGGATGAACCAGGGCAAGGGGGGCCCTGCCTGTGCTCCGTATCACATGTGTGCCTGTGTTGCGGCACTAGGCCAATTTCAGGTGCCTTGAATTTTTGTATTTTTAGGACAAGAGCCTAGGGGCTCGAGGGGATATTTTAGCTATTCCATTTGGGGAAATTGGAGGTCTTGAGAGCATGGAATTGGTCTCGAGGCTCTATCATGGAATCAAATGATAATGAGAATGTTACTGTGGGTTGTGACTAGGTTGCCGCTAGGGCTCGGGAAAGGATCGTTCTTGGGGATCGTGCTTGCTTGCTTATTTGCTTGTGCTTGGACCAAAGGTAAGAAAATTTCACTCGTTTGTGTGGCTATGTTGGGACTAAGGATTCCCTCTACTTGTATGCAATGTTGTAGGATTGTGTTATGCCATGTGAGCATGAAATAAATGGTCTAAGAGTGTCTAAATTGATATTTGTGCGCAAGATACGGCTCGGCCATTGGCAGCTGAGGTTAACTATATAATCACTGTTAGTGGGATAAACAGAGGGTGCGGCCTAAGGGCGTCGACCCTAGATATTGTAGGACATGTTTACTATTGTTAATTTATGATGATTATGGCATGATGAATATCTGGATGATAGAATTTTGATTTGTTGGTTGATATCACTGATTATGTGAACGCTGTGGTCTGCTGGGTATTTAGTCAATGTTTTGTGAATCATTTGATTACTGTTATTGATTATGCACTATATTATGGTTTTCTTGCTCGACCTTGGCTCACGTGTGCTACGTGGTGCAAGTAAAGGCAAGGGTAGGCTGGACCAACCCTGAATTGGAGAGCTCTGGGGACGGAATGTACATTGTTGGCTGCTTGGCCGCCACGACTGAGGGATGGTACAGGGACAAGAGAACCTAAAATGCTTATTTATCCATTAGAGAGGCTTAGGGTTGTACATAACTTTTCAAATTTTGTATACTATTCTTGAACCTTGTTTTTGGGATCCCATATATCAAACATTTATTTAAATGAAATTTATCTTTTATGACCAAAATATTTTATCCCTAGATCGATTATGGTTTTAGTGTCACATTTTTACTTAAATGACTTGATTAGCAAGTCTTGCACCTTTTATAAACACACAGTGCAGCAGTCTTGGTTATCGAGGGTGTTACAACTTGGTATTAGAGCGGTCTAGGTTTAAGGGTTCCTTAAGACTGGCTAGACATGTACATTCGCCACTAAAGACAAGCTCGACTCAGGGTTTGGTAATTGTACATTCGTGTTTATATGCTTAAGTGTTTGGAAAGAAATATGAATGATGTTATCTATTTGATTTATAGGGAGCATGAGATACTGATAGGGCTTGGCCCTTGACTGCTGTGTGATGATATTAAGGCATGCTTATTAGCATTGCTATTGCATGTGGATGAATATTTGGATAAGCTGTTATATCTTGATTGCTTGTGATTGATTGTGTTTCAATGGTGATTCGTGGAAAGATTGTTACCCTATCATCATAGTCTGACCAGGACAGGGACTGCGTCTGAGGCTAGGGATGATGACTAAGGCCAGAACCCTCCGTCAGTCCCTAAGAACTGGCAACAGATTATGGAAAACATTCAAGCCCAGCATCAAAGCTAGGAAGAGCAAATCTGTCTTCTGAGACAGCAGGCTCCCTCAGGGAGTACAACATTTATTGTGCCAACTGCTATGGCACTAGTTGTACAAACAAAGGAAGTTGGAAACCAATGGGAGTCATTGTATGAGCAGTTCAGGAGGCAGCATCCTCCAACCTTCGAGGGAGGACCAAATCCATTGAAGGTCGAATAGTGGATGAGTATGATTACCGCTATCCTGGACTTCATAAGGGTAGAGGGTCAAGACAGGGTGGCCTGTGCCACATATATGTTGAGAGAGTATGTCCACATTTGGTGGGAAGTGGCATCACAAACTAGATATGTTACTACTCTGGGTTGGGATGAATTCAAGGATTTGTTCAGTTAGAAGTATTACAACGTTGCCATCAGGCAACAAAGGTGAATGAATTTGTGGGGTTGATACAAGGCAACATGACAGTTACAAAGTATGCTCTGAAGTTCGATAGACTTGCAAAGTTCGCACCAGATCTTGTGCCTACTGATGCAGCTACTAGGTAGGACAAATTTATCAGAGGGCTTAATGCTATGATAGCCCGAGATGTGAGAATTACAACAATACCTGAGGGGGCGACTTCTATGCAGGCTGTTAATGTAACGTCCTACGTTTTCGGGTACCTTTAAACGACTCGGGTCGGGATTTTTTCCCCCGGGTTAAGAATATTATTTTAAATAATATTATATTTTGTTTGTAAGTATTCCATGAGTTATTGCTAGCCAAAATATGAATTTTGTGATTTTAAAAGTCAAGATAAGACTTTCGGTCCTGGACCGACACAAAAACCCTGATCGGGTAAAAATCTCGGAAAATAAAATGAAAAATCATGGCAATTATATTTTGGGCATAAAATACATTCATAAAAGTTAAAGTTTGGAAAAAACAAGGACTTGAAAATAAGGTCATTTTTACCTCATTGTTGGAAAATGATTTCACCAATAAAAAATACTCATTTTGACCTAAGATTTTACAAAGACCTAAATGGCATAACAAAAATGGAATTGGGAAATTTTGGGTAACAATTGGGTAAGTAAATTTCAAGTTATGAACTAACGAAGTATGTAGTTAAAAATGCGAAAATTAGGTTTTTCACACTTAGTGTAAAAATGAGATTTTGGAACATAAGGTAAAAAGTAAAATTTTGCTTATTTCAAGATATAAAATGGTAAGTCTTGAAATCATACTTTCACTAAAATTTACCCTTTGAGTTTAAATGAATTATTTTTATTAAAGAGTTTTTATTCTTTCTAAAAATAAGAGATTTAATTTATTAATAGTTAATAAATTAAAAGAGGGTTTAAAACCCTATATTTTGAGAAAATAATTAAATAAATTATTTTCCTAGTAAGTAAAATTGATTAATTGCTTTTGGAAAATTAATTAGTCAAGATGAGAAATTTATAATGGTTTTCCTAATTAAGACAAATTAGGCAATTTTCTTAAAACGGTTTTTAGATATTAAAACCTTAAGAAAAATAAAAGGAAAATTTAAAGAGTTTATTTTCTTTAAAAATAATTAAGGAATTTATTTGTATTTTCTGGATATAATACCGGCTAAAATCTTACATATTTTAACCGACTAGTCGAAAGTGCAGGTTAATAGCGATACCTTGAAAGAATAAGATTTTTAGCGGATTGTGGGAAATACCATTGTGATACCCGAGCCTAGGTATCGAGACCTTAGGATAGGTCTCCCCGAGACTTAGGGTTTAGTCTCAAATATTTTGTATAACTTTCCTTAATAGGTTTAAAACCAAATAAGGATTGTAAATCCTTACAAATGACTTTTATTAAAATGACCAAACTGCCCAAAATAATAATAATGAATTATGAGTGCCATAATTAATCCGAGTATACTGTATGGATAACTACAGTATTGGCTAAGCGTAACTGGACTGAACGTTGGAGGGTGAAAACTTGCTGAGCGCTAAGGACTCCAAGTAAGTCAACTTATATTGTATGGCTGCAACATGAAATGATTATTGTCTTGTATGTTAGTATAGGGATACATGCATATATATAGGCTGTCATAGAAAGTTGCTTAGAGACGTTAGTCTAGTGAGTGCTGATTTAGAAAATATGAACGGTAGAAGTCCGTCATATCCTAGACGGTTGATCCCCGTCACACTGCTTGATTTTATTTATGTCCGGTTCATTACCGCGACGAGTGGCCATGAGATGAGGATAAGCTGGTTAAACCTAGGGGCGCCAAGATAAATGGGACCTAGGGGCCCTCATGCTTACTTAATCATTGGACGGTTAGAATCCGAGCAAGTGCTCTGATAAGTTATTCCCGGATAGCAGCCGTGAATATTGGCCATTCCGTGAGAGTGCCTAGAGATACTAGGGGTTGCCAAGAAAGAGTGAGGTTGAACACCCTAGGGGCAGCTGCTCACCAGCACCACTGATTAACATAGAAGTCTCCATAAAATCGTGTAAATTGGATTACACTCTTGAATATGTAGCGATGCCCTAGGTAACACGATAGTTACCCTTGATGAGAATATTTATTGGCTAGATCTTAGTGTGGGGACTCAGTTCTCTTTTACAGATTAGCAATTATGTTGGAGGGCGCGTTACGCATGAATTGTTGGAAATTGTCGAGCGTTGGTCTCGAATTATTTGGTGATATAATATATCTGCTTGCTCTGGGATTTTCTGAGTGCAGGGATATAATTGTTGATAAGATATAGTTGTGATATAATATATCTGCTTGCTCTGGAATTTTCTGAGTGCAGGGATATAATTGTTGGTAAGATATAGTTGTGATATAATATATCTGCTTGTTCTGGGATTTTCTGAGTGCAGGATTTTTATCTAGTTACGAATTAATTTATCATTGGTTATCAGGCATGACCATAAGTTTGCCAGGACGCTTTAGCATTCTTGAAATTGATTGTTTAGGGTCCGGATGGGTCCGGAACCCTAATTCTCTACATGCTTTGTTTGAAAGTTGATCTTACTAAGCGTTTTCGCTTACCTAGTTGTTTCATGTTGTAGGTAAGTGCAAGGGCAAGGCAGAGCAGTGAGCGCTGGAGTCTTCCTTGCAAATGTACATGTGGACCGACCTTTTGGGAAGCCTTTTTATTTTTGGAAATGTTGTGTAATTTTCCTAAACTAGGCTCACTCTAATCTTTATAAAACAAGTTTGTAATTAAATGTTAAGTATGGCCATACGACTTTTTAAAAAGTTTTTTTTTCTATGGGTTTTTGAGACATTTTGTTAAATGAAAACATTTATATTTCCGCATTATCGAGTCTTGAAAATCCGGGTCGTTACAGTTAAGAAGGCTCTTACCGATGAGGAAGCGAAGAACAAGATCTAGTGGGAGAATGCGATGAGACGGGAGGCCGCAGGGCATTGCCTCCGTATTCAGGATCTGGTAGGGGCGAAGGCCCCAGTGATCTGAAGAGGAAGACCCCTGACACTTCGACCGCTGCTAATTCCGATAGGAGGGGTCGGAGTGTTGAGGGTGGCCGTCAGGGAGGCAGTGACACATGGAGGAGCTACCCAGAGTGCACGAGGTGTAGAAGACGCCATCTGGGAGAATGTCGAGCCAAGGCCTGTTATGTGTGAGGGGTGGTGGGACAGCTCAAGAAGGACTGCCGAATAGTGAAGAAAGGGGAAACAGAGAAGGTGGACAGCTTGACTCTAGCTCGAGTGTTCACCTTGACACAGGCAGAGGCCGAGGCTAGTCCCTCGGTGGTGACAGGTCAGCTTTCTAGCACTGGCTCTCCTTTTAATATATTGATTGACTCTAGTGCTACACATTCATTTGTTTCTAGTAAGGTGATTAATAGATTGTGTAGACCTAGTGAGTATTGTACTACGAGGTTTGGGACTATATTTCCTACAGGGGACTGGTAGCCCCTTGGAGGTGGATTAGAGCACTTCCAGGGATGGTTGATTGTAGGGAGCTATCAGTAGACTTGATTGAGTTAGGTATGGAGGATTTTGACATGATTTTAGGGATGGATTGGCTAGTTTGATACAGAGCTACTATTGATTATAGAAAGAAGATGGTGACCTTTGAGTCGGAGGGAGAGGATCCCTTTGTGTTCGTGGGTGCAGTATGTGGACCCTGCATACCCATGATATTAGCGTTGAGAGCCAGGGACCTATTTCAGGGAGGATGTATAGTTTTCCTGGCTAGTGTGGTGGATACTACTAGAGTTTTGCCGACAGGGCCGGGGGAGACTAGATTGGTTTGTGAATTCTTGGATGTATTCCCTAAGGATGTACCATGGTTGCCGCCACATAGCGATTCAGTTCGTCATTGAGTTTGCACCAGGGACAGAGCCAGTGTCGAGGGCACCATATAGAATGGCAATGGCAGAACTGAAAGAATTGAAGATACAGCTACAGGAACTTCTGGATTTAGGGTTTATCAGGCCTAGCTACTCGTCGGGGGGTGCTCTGGTTTTGTTTATGAAGAAGAAGGACAAGACTCTGAGGATGTGTATAGACTACAAAGAGTTGAACAAGTTGACTATTAAGAACAAGTACCCTCTGCCAAGGATTTACGACTTGTTTGATCAGCTACAAGGAAAGACGGTATTCTCGAAGATTGATCTTCGATCTGGTTATCACTAGCTGAGGATCAAGGACGAGGATATAGTGAAGATGGCCTTCCGAACGAGGTATGGGCACTATGAGTTTCTGGTCATGTCGTTTGGTTTGACCAGTGCCCCAGCAGCCTTCATGGACCTAATGAACAGGGTGTTCAAGAACTTCTTGGACTAGTTTATAATTGTCTTCATCGACGACATCTTAGTGTACTCTAGCTCAGAGGCAGAGCACGAGCAACATCTTTGACAGGTCTTACAGAGATTAAGAGAATATCGGTTGTACGCTAAATTTAAGAAGTGCGAGCTTTTGCTACCAGAATGGACATTCCTTGGACATATAGTTGGTTAAGGGACCCATCTAAGGTGGAGGCAGTGAGAGATTAGTTGAGGCCAAGGAACGTCTCAGAGGTTCGGAGATTCCTCGAGTTAGCAGGATACTACAGACGATTTGTGGAAGGGTTCTCGAAGATTGTTGCACCGATGACAAAATTGACACGAAAGAATTTGAAGTTCGTCTAGTCAGACAAGTGTGGGAACAGTTTTCAGGAATTGAAGCGGCGACTTATTACTACACCTATGCTGAGCCTTCCTTCGGGGAAAGGAAAGTTTTTGGTATATTGTGATGCGTCTAGGTTGGGTTTGGGCTGTGTGTTGATGCAGAATGGGAAGGTTATAGCTTATGCATCACGACAGCTGAAGGAGTATGAGCGGTGGTATCCTACCCATGATTTAGAATTGGCAGCGGTGGTATTCGCATTGAGGTATGGCGACATTATCTGTATGGGGAGAAGTGCGAGATATACACTGATCACAAGAGTTTGAAGTACTTCTTCACCCAGAAGGACTTGAACATAAGGCAGAGGCGTTTGCTGGAGTTGGTAAAAGACTATGACTGTGACATTCTTTACCACCCAGGGAAATCCAACGTAGTGGCAGATGCATTGAGCTGGAGAGGTCCGAGTCAGTTATTTAGTTCTACTCAGATATCGAGGGAGTTGGCTGAGGAGATGCCTAGAGCGAGGATAGAATTGGTGGTGGGCCGATTGGCCAACATTATTTTGCAGTCGAACCTACTAGAGCGGATTAAGGAGGGTCATTTGGTGGATGCACAGTTACAGGAAGTTAGAGAGAATCTCTTAGAGGGAGAACCTAAGGACTATTCTATTTTTGAGGTTGGTTTGCTACGGTATTAGGGTCGGATCTGTGTTCTGACTGATGTGGGGATTAGACAAGAGATATTAGATGAATAGCATACTACACCGTACTTAATTCATCCGGGTACCACGAAGATGTATCAGGATCTACGGACATTGTATTGGTGGCCAGGGATTGAGAAGGATGTGGTGGAGTACGTGGCTAGGTGTTTGACCTATCAACAGGTGAAGGCTGAGCATTAGCAACCAGCAGGGTTGCTTCAGCCCTTGGTGATTCTCGAGTGGAAATGGGAGGATATTACAATGGACTTCGTGGGAGGTTTACTCAGGACAGTGGGGCTTCATGACTCGGTGTGGGTGATATAGGATAGATACACCAAGTCAGCTCATTTTCTTCCAGTGAAGATGACTTATTCGGTGGATCATTATACAAAGTTGTATGTGAGGGAGATCGTACGTCTCCATGGGGTTCCTAAGTCTATAGTGTCAGACTGGGATCCCATCTTTACCTCCATGTTTTGGGGTAGTCTGCAGAAGTCTATGGGGACTCAGTTGAAGTTCAGCACGGCCTTCCATCCTCAGACTGATGGACAGTCTGAGAGGATGATTCAGGTGTTGGAGGATATGCTTAGGGCATGTGTGATCGACTTTGAAGGATCTTGGAGTAAGTATCTCCCGTTGATTGAGTTTTCATACAATAACAGTTATCAAGAACCGATTGGGGTGGCTCCATATGAGATGCTATATGGGAGGAGATGTAGATCGCCCATTCATTGGGATGAGATGGGTGAGAGGAAGTATTTGGGATCGGACATGGTTCAGAAGACTAATGAAGATATTGAGAAGATACGAGCTAGAATGCTTGCTTCACAAAGTAGACAGAAAAGATACGCTAATCCTAAGCGTAGGGATGTGGAGTTCTAGGTTAGGGACCACGTGTTTCTGCGAGTTTCACCACTACGAGGGGTGAGAAGGTTTGGGAAGAAGGGCAAGCTAAGCCATAGATTCATTGGACCTTTCGAGATCATAGAGTGGATCGGACAGGTGGCTTACAGGTTAGCTTTTCCACCATCATTGTCGGGAGTTCATGATGTATTCCATGTTTCTATGCTTCAGAAGTACGTTTCAGATACAACACATGTGTTGAAGTACGAAGACTTGGAATTGTAGACATATTTGTCTTATGAAGAGCAACCAGTTCAGATCTTAGACCGGAAAGATAAGGTTCTATGGAACAAGACGATTCCTCTAGTTAAAGTGTTATGGAGAAATAGCAAGGTCGAGGAAGCGACTTGGAGCTTGAGTCAGCAATACAGGATTAGTATCCCAAATTATTCAGGTAAATTTCGAGGACGAAATTCTTAGTAGGAGGGGATAGTTGTAATGACCCAAAATCACTAATAAGGCTTAAGGGCCTGATTAGTGTGTCATGAGGGCATATTTGGTTTATGTGTGATTTAAAAGATTAAATGCGTGATTATATAGATATGTGAAATGCATGTTTATGAGTATTAATATGCATGTGGCTTCGAAGGGCATCTTCATAATTTTGGCCCGTTGAGGGCATATTTGAATATATGTATGTCTTATGATTGAGACCACATTATTATGTCGATATTTTTGGGTTAATCAACACGAGGTGATCCTAGTGAGCCATTTAGCGAAAAAGTCACAGCGGGATCATACCAGGGTCGGAGTGAACCTAGGGGTATTCTGGTCATTTAGCACTTTACTGGGGGTTATCGAGTAATGGGAAATTATTTGGTAATCATTTAAGGGAATTAGAGATCACGGGAATTTGCAAGGCGCTAGTTATGGTTAGCGGGGAAAAGCGGGGTAAAATACTCATTTACCCTTATGAGCTTTAGAGAATGGGTAATGGGCTGAGGGTGAATTGGTCATTCCTAGCCTAAGGAGGGGTTACACTTAGTTCAAAAGCTAGTGGAAGGAATAGAACATTTTCAGCACCCTTAACTTTCTCTCTCTGGTTTTTTCTCTCCATCTCTTGGAGACTTGGAAGTTTTGGTGAATCTTTGGAAGGAAAGGAAATGACCTTGAGGATTTGGAGCTAGGATTGAGGTGGAACAACTTGGAGGTCATGATTCTTCTTTGAGGTAAGGCTCTGCTCTACTTTCTTGGTAAATTTTAGTGGTGGTTTAAGTTTATGCAGAATTTTAAACCTATGATTGGGTTTTGATCTGAGTAAGAGTTTGGATTCAGCTTTTGAGGTGTTGCTACTGTCTATTATGTGTTATTTGCGGTTTTAAGCTCATTTGGGACTTTTAGACAAGTTTGGGGCAGGATTTGAGAGCTTTGGCTTGGGGAAAAATGGTGGAAAACCCTAGTTTTTCTAGGTTCGCGAAGGAGCGTCGCGGCCCTGTTCTTCCGCACTGCGGTGCTGGGATGAACCAGGGAAAGGGGGGCCCTGCCTGTGCTCCGTAGCACCTGTGTGCTTGTGTTGCGGCACTAGGCCAATTTCAGGTGCCTTGAATTTTTGTATTTTTAGGACATGAGCCAAGGGGCTCAGGGGGTGTTTTAGCTATGCCATGTGGGGAAATTGGAGGTCTTGAGAGCATGGAATTGGTGTCGGGGGTCTATCATGGAATCAAATGATAATGAGAATGTTATTGTGGGTTGTGACTAGGTTGTTGTTAGGGCTCAAGAGAGGACTGTTCTCGGGGGTCATGCTTGCTTGCTTATTTGCTTGTGCTTGGACCAAAGGTAAGAAAATGACACCCATTTGTGTGGCTAAGCTAGGACTAAGGGTTCCCTATACTTGTATACAATGTTGTATGATTGTGTTATGCCATGTGAGCATGAAATAAACGGCTTAAGAGTGCCAGAATTGATATTTGCACACAGGACACGGCTCGGCCATTGGTAGCTTAGGTTAACTATATAATCACTGAGCTCGTTCTACATGAACCGGAGTCAGTGGGATAAACAGAGGTTGCGGCCTAAGGGCATCGACCCTTGATATTGTATGACATGTTTATAGTTGTTAATTTCTGATGAATATCTGGATGATAGAATGTTGATTTGTTGGTTGATATCACTGATTATGTGAACGTTGTATTTAGTCAATGTTTTGTGAATTATTTTGATTACTGTTATTGATTATGCTTTGTATTATGGTTTTCTTGCTGGGCCTTGGCTCACGGGTTCCACATGGCACAGGTAAAGGCAAGGGTAGGCTGGACCAACCCTGAATTGGAGAGCTTTTGGGGTGGAATGTACATAGTCGACTGCTCGGCCGCCACGGCCAAGGGATGGTACAGGGACAAGAGAACCTAAAATGCTTATTTTTCCATTACAGTGGCTTGTGGTTGTATATAACTTTTGAAATTTTGTAAACTATTCTTTAACCCTGTTTTTGGGATCCCATGTATCAAACGTTTGTTTAAATGAAATTTATCTTCTATGACCAAAATCTTTTATCCCTAGTTCGATTATGGTTTTAGTGTCACATTTTTACTTAAATGACTCGATTAGCAAGTCTTGCACCTTTAGTAAACACACAGTATAACAGTCTTGGTTATTCAAGGCATTACATTGGTGAATGCAAATTTGGTTGGTATAGGGATATTGTTAGAAGCTTCGTTGGGATGTAGGATTGAAGAAGCTCTGCAATTATAGGAAAAGGTCACCAATAATGAGGCAGAATACGAAGCCATGATATATGGTTTGGAAATGGCGTGCAGTTTGGGAATAAAACAATTGCATATCAGAGATGACTCAAAGTTGGTGACTGAGCAAGTTAGTTGTAATTTTGACATTAAAGAGCCAAGAATAAAGATATACTTGAACACTGTGAAAGAATTACGAGCTAAATTTTCACAATTCGAGCTCACTCAGATACCACGAGAGATGAATCGCATAGCAAACAAATTAACTAAAATAAGCTTCATCGGGCAAGTTCACTCACAAATCTTCAATTACGTTCAGCATGACAAAACCCAGTGATTGTCTAATGTACTTCAAAATAGCACAGAATGATGAATGTTGGATGGACCCTATTATACGCTATTTGAAGGAAGGAATGGAGCTGGATAACAAGGATGAGGCAAAGAGCCTACGAGCGAAGGAAGTTAGATACATGATAATTTATGAGTAGCTCTACAGGAGATTGTACAATGGGCCATATTTAATGTAACGACCCCAAATTCGGTATTAAGGCTTGGGGCCTGGGATAGTGTGCCTGGAGGGCATAAAGGAATTCTGTGTGTGTCTTTAATGAGTTTTATGCATGATTATGATTTAATGCACGTTATATGATTATGTGATTAATTGTGATGCATGACTACGTGAATTAGTATGTATGTAGACCTGATTGAGCATATTTGTAATTTGGCCATGTTGGGCATGACTATGTTGATACCTGTGATCTATGACTCGAGACGATCTTAGAATGAGCGGGTTAGCGGAAAGTCAAAGCGGGAACCTGTGCCAGGCTTGGGTTAAGCCTGGGGAGTTTAATTAAGAATTTGGGAATATATTTGATGATTAATCCGGTATTGGGTAGCGAGCGGGAATTATTAGGAACACTTGAGGAATTAGTGGGAATTTGGGTAATATGACTAAAATGCCCCTTTATGGACATAAAGGTTTAGATTTAGTAAGGGAGGGCATTTTGGTCATTAGGCTTGTAAGAGATAAAATAAAGAAGGTCTTTATACTTAGTGGGTTTTGTAGAGGAAAGCTATAGGCTGAAAAGAAGAGAAAGGAAAAGAGAGGGAAAGCTGAAGGGTTTGGCTTTGAAGATTCGGTTTGTGGCTCCCCCAACCATTTCCCTTGATTTTTCTTGAGGTTAAGCTCAGTGGGAAGCTAGGGTTAGCTGAGCATCAAGGATCCTAAGCTAGGCTTGAGGATTGGCAAGGGATTAGCAAGATCAAATCAGAGATTTGAGGTAAGTTCTTGAGGTTTTCGGTTTTAGGGTTTTGCTGGTTTTGAACTGTGTTTTTGATCTAAATGGATGGGGTTTTTGGGGAAAACAGGTCAAGGTTGTGAAGGTGCAAGCCAAGGAGGTCTAGGGTTCAGTTCAAGGTCGAAATTCCACCCGCGGTATGATTTCTAAGACCCTATGCTTGTTGTTTGAGTGATTTTCTGGTTTTTGGGTTCATTGGGTTAGATTTTGAATTGTGGGTTGCTTGAGCTTGGGATTGAGTTCATGGGGTGCTTGGGATGAGTGTGTGGTGTGTATAAGTTTGTTTTTGGGCTTGAGAAAGAGTTGGGCAAGTTTGGGGTCGAAATGGGGGAAGAAAATCGCAAGATGCGATTTTTGGTTTTGGCCTGCTGCAACTAGCGCTACAGCGCTAGGCAGGGGGCGCTGTAGTGCTAGCCCCTGTCTGGTGAGGGTGGTTCTGCTTGTAGCGCTACAGCGCCCTCTTTTGAGCGCTGTAGCGCTGCACTGTTCACATAGGGGATTTTTGGGCTTTTGTGAAGGGATTTTGACCTAGGGTTCGGGGCTCGATTCCGCCACGTTGTTTTGGGGATCTAGGACTTCCCGGGGGCTCGGGATTAGTCCCGAGGCTAGGTTTCAGACTTAAGGTTTGGTGATGATTTTGACTTGTGGATTTTGCTTAGGTAAGCGCTAGGGCTCGGGTAAGATCGTGCTCAAGGAGTCAGGTTGATCAAGGCTACTGAATCTAAAGGTAAGAAAACCGTAACACCCGAGAATAGGGCATGGCCCCACTGTGTGATTGTAGGGCATGGCCCAGATTGTATTATGTGCAAATGTTTAACCTTAAATGAATCATGATGTGTGTGAATGATTATTTCGAATGTACTATATGTGTGATTATGATGAAATGAACGGCAAGGGCCGAGTGCGGCGTAGGCCGGGTACGGCTGTGGGGCCGAAAGTAACACACAGCACATGGGATGCTTATATTCAGGGTGGGACCCAAGGGATACATGAGTTATCCTCGCGGTGAGAACCGAAACCCCAGGCTTTAGTAAGGCCTCAGGGGCGGCATGGCCGTACTTGTTTATTATGATGGTTTTCCTATTTATCAGTATATTATGCCAGCTATTTGATTTGCATATGTTATGTACTGTTTGGGTTTTCTTGCTGGGCTTCGGCTCACAGGTGCTCCGTGTGGCAGGTAAAAGCAAGGAGTCAGTCAACCGGCCATGAGTATGGAGAGCGTGGGGGCGGCGCGTACATGTTCGGCCTGCCCGACTGCTTTGGTTGGGGGCATTTTGTATATGGCTGTATTAAATCATTCTTTTGATAACTGATCAAGTGTAAATCTATTTTTGAGTTGTAAATATTTTGTAAACCTCATTTTGGGATCCCAGATGTTTTACATTTAACGTTTTCAATGGAACTAATCATTTTCGAAGAGTACAGCCTTAAACTCTGATTTATTCACACTTTTGGTTTTAGAAACCACTTAGAGTCAACTAAATGCATAATTTCTGTTTTTAAACTCACTTAGTAACGACTCTAAGGTAGTAGGGCGTTACATTTAAGATGCTTAAATCCAAGTGAAGCTAAGAAGTTAATTGAATAGATTCATGAAGGGATGTGTGGCAATCATTTAGGAGGACAAAGTTTGGCGCATAAAGCCTTAACTGCAGGGTTCTATTGACCTTATATGATGACAAAAGTAGGACAATATGCAAAAATGTGTGACAAGTGCCAAACCCATGCACCATTAATACATTAACCCGTGCATCCTCTGCACTCTGTGATTGCACCGTGGTCGTTTTCTAAATTGGGGATGGATTTTATTTGGGCATAACCTAGAGATGTTGGAGGGAAACGTTACGTACTACTCGCCACTGACTATTGTACGAAATGGGTAGTCGGTGAATCTTATAATACGGTTGGAAAGGCTTACACATTTAACTTCATTTGGAAACACATTATTTGCTAGTTTGGAATTCTGAAGGAGACCTTTGTAGACAATAGAACACCGTTCAATAATGCCAAACTGAAGGAATGTGCCAACAGCTCAAGATTTATTTTGTGTTCTCATCTTTTAGTTATCCACAATGGAATGGGCAAGCTGAGGCTATTAACAAAGTAATTTTTGTCAACATCAAGAAAGATTTGGAAGACAAGAAAGGAGCATGGCTAAAAGACTTGACGAAAGTTCTATGGGCCTATAGAATGACGCGCAAGAGTTCCACTGGCGAGTGTCCATATGCGATGATGTATGGAACAGATGCGGTGATCCCAACTAAAATTTTCTTGCCAACTCTGCACATGAAAATAGCAGCTTTTGAAATTCTAAATGAAAAGTAACTTGTCCATAACTTAGATCTACTGAAGAATTCAGACAAGTGGTTCATATTTGCAATACGAAGTATAAGATATTGGTTAAGCAGCAATACCAAAAAAGGGTTAACCCTAGAGAATTCAGAGAGGGTGAATGGGTGCTCAAGAGATTTAGTGGGAACCAAAAGAAGTTAGAGTCGAATTGGGAAGGGCATTTTCATATAGCAAAAGTGTTAGGCAAAGGTTCATACACATTGCAGGAAATCCATAGGGGAAAAGGTTGCCCAAAACGCGGAACACTATGTCAATGAAAAAATATTATTTTTAAGTGTGTAGTTTGTATTCAAAATGTCACTATGATGAACAGTTATGCAATATCATACGATTTACCGCCATTGTATAGCAACCTATTTCTTTTATTCAAATGAGTAGCAGTTTGCTCTCATCAGTATTAAAGTGCAGTTTGCAAATTTTGATGAGCACAGATATCATTGCATTGCTTTTATTTATTTTTTTTCATCAGGAATTAATCCTCCATAAGCACAGATTGGGGCATCTAGCGCTTTGCTTCTTAAAATTTTGTTGAGTAGAACAAGGTGCCAACTACTCTGCCTTACTGAACGTTAACCACGTGATACCCTAAAGTATTGGAATCATAAACAAATGTACCCATCACCAGAGTACAAACAAATTTTATCATAAAGATTAGAGCACGCGACTGGGACGAGTCAAAATCAGGGGGAAACCGCGAAATGTCAGCAACAGTTACGAAAATAATGGCACCTTTGACTGAATAATTCGAGGGCCATTTTGGAAATTCAAGTGGGGAGTGTTGGGTTACAAAGCTACGCATTCCCTATAAATAGCATACCTTTGTATCCACAATTTCACAGAGAAGCAATCACAAAGCAGTTAAAGCCAAACTCATTGTTTTCGACTACTTAAATTTTTTTCAAAATCATAAATAGCTCCAAATCATGATTTAGTTCTATTTATGGGTCAATTTTACCTCTTAAGTTAACTTGAAGATAGTCAATCAGAGGGCCCGATCAAGAAAAAACGAGGTCAGAACACGAGCGTAGGTTCGGCGACAAAGAAGGCGATAGCGTGAATTGCAACTATTGTTCACAAGAAGAACAATCAGTAATGAGCAAATGGGGAGCAGTGATAGACTTTTGCATGTGAAGACCAATCAGACCTGAGAATGCACAGTAAGAACGCACCCCTCCAAGTAGCCCGATCACTCCTGACTTCTACTTTGGGTTGTGCCTCTTGAGCGAGAGGCATTGCTCAGACAGAAGTAGGTGTTCCTGGAGAGAACGCACTCCTGATGTGGCAATGATTTTGGCTAGGAGGCTTCCACCAAGCAAAAGGAGATCTACATTGCGGGACAGTTGGTACGGCTGGATAATGGGGGCATGACGAGAGTGGAAAGCTGGGGATGCAAAGAGCGAGTTCTCATTCGACTCTATGATCTCGAAGACAGTCTTCCTGGGGTGCTGGAGTGAAAATGCAGAGATCTCTGATCGACTCTACTCTACCTAATGGTTCTTCCATTAGGTAATAGCCGCAAGCCAATATATCCCAAGTGTCTGCCAATCATACCCAGCAGCTCATCCATTTTTTTCTATGAAGAAAGAATAAGAGGATAAACCCATATTGCCCAAACGAAGAAAATTTTGGGTAGCATAAATAAGGCAAGCAAGAAAAGTTTGGGTAGCAGAATTCATCGTCACTGTGCGAAAAAAAAATGAGTTGCACATATTAATGTATTAAAACCTTTTTTAGAAGATTGTACAGTATTAACGAAATGTGATAGTTCAATAGCAGTTGATGCAATGATTAATGATTTTAAGTTTTTTTCTTTTAAGCTTGAGTATAAGCATGATTGAGCACAACCAAATTGACAGAGGAATGATGTATTTTACCTACGTTCTAATGAAATTATAATAGTTTGTTTTCACGGATGCTCATGTGACTAACTGTTCCAGAGAATAATTGCATTCCGGTATTACAGCAAGCCATTGATGAAAATTGTTGTACAAATACCTCAAATGGAAAATTTAGCGGGTTGCGCAAAGAACATAATCCTACTAAGCAGAAATGAAGACTGAGCAGTTCAACAATTTTGCTTATGAAGTTATTATTAAAAGAACACACTTTGGGTTATGCACTAAGAACTGATTATAGACTACCCACAGTCGAAATTGCTAACAGAATAGAGCGCGTCAAATCTACCATGACCAAGCAAGAATCAAATAATAAAGTGGAGTGAAAGATACCGTATTTGAGCAAATGGCCAGATTATTATGGTATTTGAGCAGGTGGAGTTTGTTAGTTCATTTAACTAACGAACAACAACAAAAAAACAGACACACTGATATTATAAATGAAAGACGACAATGATATCATTGCTAAGCTAATTAGCGTCATATACGTTGACGTAAAGGTCGAGCCAAACGGGGAGTTGTTCTACGTGCATACTCCAAAAGAGCATTTTGAAAAGCTTCAAACCCCAGCTAATAGCGCAGAAAAGCTATGTAGTACGAAAGGAAATTTTTCAACATGCGTGGTACATTTCTCAAAAATTATGCTCAAACGACAAGATGAATACCATGATTGGCGTCCTTTACCTGACAACACATCATTATTATTTTGTTTACTATAATCATTATGGATAGGGGAGGAATGCTCAGAAAAAGGCAGAAGTATAATTACACGCGAGTGATTCCCACCATCGATACTGATCACGAGTGTTGCCTGTGGAAAACACCCTGAATGGCCTATGCAGACTTCTATCATAGCAAGAGCATGTATCGTAAACAACTGAACACAACAAGTAAAAAAAATGTAAGTTGAGATTGCAAAGGGATAAATAACTAATAAAATTACTAGAATAAACGGATGATCAAATTATTTTTCTTAAGCAAATATTCAAACAACCAAATATTAGTATTGTTTTTATTAGAAGTGAATGAAGGGAGAACAGATTCCAAGTTACAATCACAAGTACATAGAACTCTATCTACCATCATCCCCTTGAGACGTTAATTCAGGGGGGTGAGATGATAGAGTAGCCAATAGGTGCAACATTGGTTGATGTAGGGTGACTATGTCTAGCCTTCATTGTGGGACCTCAACTGCTAGTAGCAACATCTTCGATCGCATCTCCCACTGCTGGATCGTCTATCTTTTCCTAAGCAGACGACTTAATTATGGAATATGAAACTATTAAAGATGCTGCAAATGTAGGAGTACAAGTTAAATGTTAACTTTGACCTTTTCTAAGCCTTGAACCCTTGTGTTCAATAATGATACATCTTTGTTTAATCCTCAGCTGCACGATTATCACAAAGTTGATCAACATCTTCGAGGGCTTTCTTCAATTTCATTGAACTTTAAATGTAAAGCTCCTCTTTTTCTTTGCACATTTGTTTAGCAACCCTTTCATTGGCAGTGAGCTTCTTGACTTCCTGCTCAAGCGTCGTGTTCTGCGATTTGAGACTTTCCAACCGATATTTATTGCCATTATTGTTGGGGGTTAGAGGCTTATAACCTTAGTTTTGTATATTGCAACTCAAAGCAACAAACAAGATTAATCTAAACTCTAATTGAAGAAGATTACAAAATACACAAACGCAAATGAAAAAATGTCTAGTAGACATTTGATGATGAAGAAAATTGACACATAAAATCACAAATGTATGATTTTATGTGAACCACAAAATGTAACAAGGCCTGACTAAAATGAAGATTTTTGTCCAAAAATCTCTAACCTAGCCTCCTCCTTGAGATTTCTTGAATCTACAACAATGGAATGAGATTAGGGTTCACAAGCCTTGTATCTTCATACAAGTCATGCTTTCTTGATGAGATCTTGGAGAAAACTAGTAATCTTGAAAGCTAGAGACACAGAGAGAGAGGGTCTTTTAGAGAGAGAGAGAGGTGAGTGATCAAGTCACCAATGAACTCAAATGACCCTTTTATATAGTATAGAAACCTCATTAAACTCAACCAATAAGATTAGAACATTTTAATTTGAATTTTGGAGCCAAAACACGTCATTGTACGGATTCGTATGGACGGCCCAGGTGACATGTCGCCTAGTAGTAGGTGACACAACGCCTTGGTACTCTTTTCATAGGTGAGCATGTGTCACCTCCTAGAGGCGACGCAACGCTGATGCCTCTGACTTGGCGCTCTAAAACTTGTCTCAATACATCCTCAAATGCTCCCAAACTTCTTGGGTACTCTCATATACTCCAAAGAAACACTTTAGATCCTAAAATATGATTTATAAATGCCTATACCAAAAGTAAACTCTCAAATGTTGACTTTAGTGAAACTGTTATGGTTTTTTCACCTCTTCGTGCCTAACCAATTTCACTGTGTATTTAACCAATAAGAACAATCTCCCACTTAGTTAAATACATCCTCAATCCTCTAGCTAAATGATATTAGTGCATAAAATAAAGTTTCTTTTGGGTTTGAACTCTATCTTAGTGAAAACACAACAAAGCTTCTACTGAAATACTAAGGTATTCTTAAAAGATCGAACCCAACATTCCTAGTGATAGGAACCGGTAATGTCTCACACACCTCTATCTAATTACTCATCGATTTCCCACTTTTTGTACTTAGCACTATTATGGCCTTGTGCTTGATCCATTCATGAACCATCCAAAGATAAATCTCCTACTCTCTTGAGAGGCAGTACCACCTCTAGGTTCACATAAGTGAAATTATTATAGCATATTTGCTACCTTTAGAGATGCTTGCTTCTCTTCAACTGAATTTCATTAAAAGCCTACGACTCAAACCTCGTGTCTTGTAGAAACCAACATGAACTCATCATTGATGGGACTTTTAAGTTTTTAATGTTGAAATTATTCCCTTATCAATGACTTGTTCTTATCCATTGAACTCTTCACTTGATGTATACAAGTTTTGAGTTGGAGTGCCATAATTGGGGATTTTATTGGTCAAGGAGTTTTAGTCTCATCCCTCTATATGTAGAACTCACTAAATCTCTCCCAAGAGGTTTGGTAAACAGATCTACTAAGTTCTCACAAGATTTCACATATGAAATTGATATGATACTTTTATCAATAAATTCCCTCACATAGTCATGTATTTGACTTATATGTCAAGACTTCCCATTATATATCCTGTTGTAAGCTCTAATCAAAGTGGTTTGATTATCACAATGTATCGAAATCATTGATACATCCACCATGGTTTTCAATGTCTCCAACAAATCTCGTAGCCACTTGACCTCTTTGTCAGTTGCAGCTAGAGCTACAAACTTGGAATCCATGATTGAGTGACATATACATGTTTATTTTTTAGATCCCCAAGAAATGACACCCCCACCAAGGGTGAACACCCAACCCATTGTGGAGAATTATCTCCTACACCAAATATCCAAGTTGCATTGGAATATCCCTCAAGTATCTTAGAAAAGTTAGAATATTGGAGTCACAATTCTTTGGTCCTTTTGAGGTATCCAAATACTCTTTTCACGGCCTTCCAATGCATGACACTTGGGTTGCTAGTAAACCTACTTAGTTTACTAACCACAAATGCAATGTCCGCTCTAGTACAATGTGTGCGTGGATGCCAAAAATCCATCAAGGAAAAAATCTCTGATCCTAGGTCGAAATACGTGGCTAATGGTCACTTAGTCATGCTATCGGGCTCGGGACTATAGGTCTCATGAGACCACATTGTAGCCAACACTCCCAAGTGCCCCGCAGGTCTCTGCCTTGCTGAAGATTTGAAGGCTCATGACACCCTTGTGTGTCTCGCGCCCCTGGGCCTTGCGAGGCCCCCGCCTCGCGCCCATGTGTCGGGCGTCCATGTTCCTCGCGAGACACTTGCATGGTTTGAGACCCGGCCGCGCAGCAGCACCTTGCACCACGTCCCGCAGACCCACCACCTCGGCCGCGCAACAGCGCCTCGCGTCAGGTCTCGCGAAAGCCACCTTGGCAGGGCCTCAAGCCAAGTTTCGTGGACCCACCACCTCGGCCGCGCAGCAGCGCCACGTGTCAGGTCCCGCAGACACCACCTTAGCCGTGCAGCAGCGCCTCGCGCCAGGTCCCGCGGACATTCCTCGCCATAGGCCTGCAAGCCTTGTCACACGAGATGCCATTCCTTGTGCTCAAGGGTCCATGCGAGACCCCAAATTTGTTTGGGATAAAGACCCGCGAAAGGCGCCTTCCCTCACCATATCTTCCACAACAACCCATAAGTTCTAAAACACTTAACCAAATGTAAGAAAGCAGGTGAAAAGGTGTGTCTTTGAAATAGGAAAAAGAACCATCAGGTACAAGGCATTTCCACGAGTACGGGATGTACGACCTTGAGGAGGACAGAGGCGCGACTCTGACATCTGTACCCAAAAGTAGTGCAGGTACGACACGGTACCAAGGCATAAGTACTTTTGCAAAGCCCTGACATATACTGGAGCCGACCACCACTCCTCCAACAGCACTACCACCTACAGCCTGGATATGCACCTCCTTGTCTCTTTGGCACCACAATATACCAAGAACCATTAGATCTCACCTATAAATAGGGCCTCACTTCATCATTGAAGGGGGTTGGAAAATTCATTATATACAGAGGTTATTAAACAATATACGAGTTTTTACTTCATTTTTTATCTGCATTTATCCTTCCTCAAGTCTATTCTAAATTCTCATTTAGTTATTATCTTACTAAACTTTGTGTTTTCTGACCTAAGATCATTGACGAGTTCTCACCGTCAACAGTTTGGCGCCGTCTATGGGAAGGATGACTATCAAACCGTTGTTCTTCCATCAATTTTGACAAGAAAAAATGCCAAGGCGTTCAAAACGCCTTCGGGGTTTTCAGGCTGCTGAGATCCTCCTTAACGAAGGCCAACTGAAAGCCTCCAGAAGAGACCCTCCACCACCTGAGAATGGAGAATGCTTGCGAAACATTCAACCCCTGGAGAGGAGAAGGGGCAACACTCCTGGTAGTCCAACCTAGGGGAGGTCATCATGAACCATCTACGACCCGCGTGTGTGGCCTGAGTACGCACCCTCCTCCTCAACCACCGATTGCATCACGCTCAGATCAGCGGGACCCATGCCCCTCTTTCCACAGGCCTGACAACTGTTTGCGGGTGCACTCTATGAGTCCCAGCTCCAGAACTTGCTTTTACGAGGATGAGATACGTGAATTGCACATAAAAAATTGAAGGCTGGAAGCTGCAATAAAGAACATGCAGGTGGTGTTGAATGACCTGCTGCAAGGAAGGTCGAGCATACCCCTTCCCCAGCATAGGAGAGAAAATCATGCACATGGAGAAACCACCATACCCATGGACGGTGACAAAACACAACTCTCCACTTGTTATACCCCTCGCCCAGAATGCGAGGAATATTATACACCAGTGGCCAAACCTGGCGCGAACTCCACCTACGGGAAGTGTAGACCCAAGATTACCCTCACAAAAGCCTCACCTGACTTGAGGGGGAAATTTAACCAGAGAGGATCTGGGGTAAAAACCACACCCCCCGCGGCTCCCCCAAGCGACACAACCAAAGCAAGGGTTCAGTCGATCAACCTGCAAGATTCCTTAAGCAAAAAGAAGAAGGAACTAAACACTGAAATGCAAAGCCCTAAAGGCAAGATTATCACTGCACCTGGGCGCACAGAGATGACGAAGAATTTGACCATGATTCGCCCTTCACAAGGGAGATTCAGGTTGAGCAACTCCTCACCAGCTTCAAAGAGCCTCGCATGGCTCCGTACGAGGGCTCTATGGATCCAAAGTATCACTTAGACTCCTTCAATGACTTGATGAGGTTAAAGGGGGTCAACAGCAGAGTAAAGTGCCATTATTTTGTCATTACACTTAAAGGTGTTGCATACAAGTGGTTGAAGAGCTTAAGGCCAGGAACCATCAAGTCATGGCAGCAATTCTCTGGAGAATTTTTTCAGCAACACCGTGCAGTCTGTGATTATGTTATGCCAATTACCAGCCTCACTAACATAAAACAAGGCGAGAATGAAAGGCCAAGGAACTATATCCATATGTTCAATATGGAAGCAACAATGTTGGGAAGTTCAACTACAGAGGAGCTCAAGATGGCTATTACAGCTGGAGTTCGTCCAGGAAGCATATGGGGTAACATGCTCAAGAGAGAGGTTACAAACTTAGATGACTTCTTTGAAAGAGGGCCATAAGAACTTGCATGTTGAGCAAAGCGAATCTTCCTCCGATCACCCTTCTACCAATACGTCTGAAGATTCTGTATAGAAGAGAAGGTCGTGATAGAGGAGTTGCTGATCATGTTGAAAATTGGAAGAGGACTACAAAAAGGCTTCAAAGAAGAAGCTAGTAGGATTCATCAAATCATCGCAATCGGCCCACTTAAAGATCCAAAGGAGTCACCTAGCTGATTCCAGAGATCTGAAATCATCAAAACATATCAAAGAGAACGAAAAACAAAAGTACTTGGAAAGAAAGATCCGACAAACCACTTACAAGGTATTGGACCTGACCTCAACATGAACCTAGCCATGTGAAAAATAGGTGCCTAGCCTCACAAACCTCAACAGGCATCTCGCCTTGCGCAAATTAGGTGTCAAACCTCGTGAACCTCCACAAGCACTTAGCCATGTGCAAAGCGAGCTCCTAGCCTCATGAGCCCCAATAGGTGCTTGGCTAAGTCTAAAACAGGGATCTAGCCTTGCGACATACATATATATAAAAGTATTTATAATACATATATGTGAGAGGGGTGAACCTTATGAAACAACATTTGAATCTATAAGGACTAGCTACCCTTATAGAATCTAAAAAAGTCAAAAGGTCCCTCAAAAGTGACCTCGTCACGGACAAACCCATCTTGTAAAGGGACCACGTCGCAGAAGACGAAAGGGGAACCCAAAGAGATCCCCAAGTCTAGATCGACTGAGTTGCCTTACCAAGGGGAAAAAGGCCTTAAAAATAGGTGTTCGCAAGATTTCACAAGGACCATCTCCCTACAAGGGTTTTGACTCGAGGAAAGATCACCTCAAAATACAAAAAAAGGGTCTCAAAGAAGACGCTTATGAAAAGGGTCTCAAAGAAGACACTTGCGAAACAGGGTCTCACAGAACACGCTTGCAAAAAGGGTCTCGAAGAAGACGCTCACAAAAATAGTACTATGCACAATGATGAGAATGACGCTTCTCGCAAAAACTAAAACGTGTGCGCGAAAATATGTAAAAGGATAGGGAGAACCCAAAGGGTTAACATATCCTTACGAGTAATCAAGGTGCACCAACAGACACGAATCACATGCAGTAGAGGGGTCCCAAAGGGAACCCCTTCAAAATAAAGCTATTGACCATGAGGACTTGCGAAAGTCCCTCACAAAAAAAAAAAAGGAGAGAATGGCTTGTCAGAGTCCTAGACTAAGGAAAACAAGGCGACAAAACACCTCACACCTTGCAAGAGGATCTCGCATAGCAAGGGCACCCTCCCTCGACAAGACTACCCTCGACTTTATAGCTCAATTGGGCTCCATTCCTTCATTGTACATCTATATAAATGCCACCTTTAGACATAAATGACGAATGAAGTCACGGAAACACAAAAGAAGGTTAAGAGGCCTCACACAGCGAAAGGGCCCTCGTATAGCGAGACCAACTATAGCTTAGTGCTTTCAAACACTCTTGTCTAAATGTTTAACGTGCCCCTAAGCCTTGTATAAACCTTATCCTTGGAAGGAAGGTCGATGAAGACCTCGGGTTGTCAACGGATGAAGCACGAAGAAAAGGAGTCAAGCCTCACCAAGTGAGAGGGTCTCGTTGTGCTAGACTATCTCTCATACCAAGGTACTCATCACCCAATAGTGTTGAATGACATCCTTCGCTGCTTTATATGCCTCCAAGAATAATGGAAGTATCGCACTCATGAAAAATAAGTATAACATGATAATAAGTCTACAAGGATGTCTAAAGACCTCCTAATAGGCTGGGGGGCAAGTGTGGATGCCAAAAATCAACCAAGGAAAAAATCTCTAATCCCTGGTAGAAATATGTGGCTAATGGTCACTTAGTCATGCTATCGGGCTCGAGCCTATAGGTCTCATGAGACCACGTTCTAGCCAACACTCCCAAGTGCCCCGCAACTCTCTGCCTTGCTGAAGATTCGAAGGCCCACGACACCCTTGTGAGTCCCGTGCCACTAGACCTAGCGAGGCCCCACCTCGCGCCCATGTGTCGGGCGTCCATGTGCCTCGTGAGACCCTTGTGTGGTTGGAGACCTGAGTGCCATGCTCCCATGCAGCTCATGAGGCCTCCGCCACACTGAAGACTAGAACCCCTCGCGGCCAAGTGCCACGAACCCTAGCGCCTCGCACCAGGTCCTGCGGACCCACCACCTCGGCCGCGTAGCAGCGCCTCACGCCAGGTCCTGCAGACCCACCACCTCGGCTGCGTAGCAGCACCCCGCGCCAGGTCCCACAGACACCACCTCAGTCACGCAGCAGCACCTCGCACCAGGTCTCGCGGACCCACCACCTCTGTCGCATAGCAGCGCCTCGCATCAGGTACTGCGAACCCACCACCTCGGTCGTGCAGCAGCGCCCCATGCCAGGTCCCGCAGACACCACCTCAGCCGTGCAGCAGCGCCTCGTGCCAGATCTCGTGGACATGCCTCACCATAGGCCCGCAAGCCTTGTCACGCAAGACGCCATGCCTTGTGTTCAAGGGTTCATGCGAGACCCCACATCTTGCTTCGATAAAGACCCGTGAAAGGAGCCTTGCCTCGCCATATCTTCCCTGACAACCCATAAGTTCTACAACACTTAACCAAATGTAAGAAACCATGGTGAAAAGGTGTATCTTTGAAATAAGAATAAGAACCATCAGGTACAAGGCATGTCCACGAGTACGGGATGTACGACCTTGAGGAGGACAGAGGCGCAACTTTGACATCCATACCTCATTAGTGTTCAAAAGTATCATTTTATTAGTCTTAAAGTTTAAAATTAATTAAGTTTTAATTAATATTTTCATGGATTTAATGTCATATATTTTATATTTGAAAATATTAATTTTAATTTAATTTGTGTTTAATTTTCAGGAAATAAAATGTATTTTGACACAAAGAAAAAGAAAGAGGAAAGAAAGAAATATAATTGAAAAAATGATGATAAAGTGGTATTTTTGAAGGTGACTTAGGCCCTAAACCGAGCCCAACCCAATCTTTTAGCAGGTGCACACGCTACCACGTAGCAGCAGGCCATTTGTCCAGCCAAGCCGCTACCAGCTGAGCCGCCTACACCAGCTCCACCAGTTGCTTAACACGTGTCCCCTCCCAGCCACCCACCTGACGAAGCCGAGCTGCGAGCCATCCCATCAGCTGTCGCACCTAACGCATCTGACGCCACGGTCCCATGCCGCCTGCCACGCCTCCCTGCTGAGCCAACCAAGGGATGCCACGCGTCCCACTGCCTGGCGACTGCTCCCCACGCCCCAACAAAGCAGCTGCCACCATTCTACCGAACCAATCAATTTCCGCCACGTGGCCCAGATGTCTCCCACGGCTCAACACCATTTGCCCCACTTCCACCCATTTTTATGCCACTTTCCCACTATTTTGTACACGATTTTACATTCTTTTGGGTCTATTTCCACTATAAATAGAGAACCAAATGGAGTAAAAAAGCAGCAGATGGTGGAATTATGTGTGGAGAGTATAGTGAGAGAGAAAAGCATTTTTGTTCTTATTTTTCTTTCATTTCTTTTACATTACTTTGAGTGAAAACAATGCCTATTTTGGGCTAAATTCTCTTGTGGAAAGGCTAGAGTGAAGTTCATGTTTCACATTATATTTTTAATATATTGATTCTTTATTTTGTTCTTCATTTCTATATCTTTGTTACAATTAAATTTATTTTCTTCTAATTTTTATTCTAAATTTATTAGTGTCTTTTACATAAGTCTAGTCATGCTTTTCTTATGTAATTTAGGCTCTTAATTTAATTTAGGATATTTGTTATATTATATGATTTTTACTGCATTCTGCCATTGGTATTTTGTCGCTCTAAGGTATATAATATGATAGGTTTTTAAAATTAGAAGTTAGTATAATTAAATTAAAGAACATATTTTAAGGTGAGCGTTATTATATATATTTTCCAACTATAATTAATGGTGTAGAATGATAGTTGAGTATAATGAATCAATTTTATTAAAATATATATATGTTTGCATGAATGAAACTTATGTCTTCCATATTTTCTTTATGATTCTAATTCCTCGATTTTGTTTATTTAATGTAAAAAATATATATAGTCTTTCTCAAAGTTACATTATTTCAAAGTTTATTATTTCTAATTTACTAATCTTTCTTTGTATTTGTATTTTACCTCTCTGTGGATACGACATACCCTGGTTACTACTGCGACCGCTTAGGAGTTTATTGGGCGATATCAATTTTTGGCGCCGTTGCCGGGGAGGTAATTCTACAATTAAAGGTTTGCATAGTAAATTAATTTTTTTATTTAAAAAAAAAATAGCATAATTTTTTTCTTAATTTCTCTTTTATTTTATTTTTCCTTACTTATTTTTATTTTTATTTTTTTTATTCATTTCTTTTATTTATTTTACTTTTAGGTTTAGAATTTATTTTCTAGATTTAGTTTTTTTTCCAAAAAAAAAAGCATAAAATTTTATTAAAGCATAAATAAAAAAAAAGTATTGCGAACATTTGTGTAATTGTGGAAATTAGTAAAAACCAAACTTGTTCTGTCTTAGAAAAATTGGTTCTTAAATAAGGTCTGTGCTAGTGTTACCCTCCAACCTTTTCTAAGAACCTCGGGGAGTTCTAGAAAAGCTCTTGGGCCTAAAGTGGTACCTTGGCAGCCTTCCTAATTGGCCTGGGAACATTTTTGGTGTATACTTATTACACTATTACACCTTTGCGCTTATAATACTTACAAAATAAAAAAAATTATTTATGCCACGAAACAGAGACGCTCTAGGGAGATTCGTGAGACAACAAGTAGAAACTTTAGAAACTCTACTAGTTCGTCATTTTCTTCCATTCGTTCAAACACTCCTAATTCACCGAGACTTCCTGAACCACCCATGACGGCTCATAAAGATGAAGTCCAACCAAGAACACTACAGGATTATTTACATCCTACGCGTACAGCCACACCTTCATGCATAATGTATCCCAACAATATGCCAAATTTCAATTTCAAACTCGGCATGATTAACCTCTTACCAACCTTCCATGGGTTGGAAAATGAGAGTCCGTACGTGCATATACGGGAATTCGAAGAGGTGGTGGCTACATTCAACAACCGAGCTGTTGTCACCAACATTCTGAGATTGAAATTTTTTCCTTTTTCTCTCAAAGACAAAGCAAAATTTTGGTTGTATTCCTTAAGGCCTAGATCTATCAGAACATGGGACGAAATGAAAAAAGCATTCTTTGCCAAATATTTCCCGCCCCATAAGACTAGCAGCCTTAAGAGGCAAGTCTCTACCTTCATCTAGAAAGACCATGAAACTTTCCATCAGGTCTGGGAGAGGTTTAGAGATTTGATAAATCAATGCCCACATCATGGATACGAAAGCTGGCGTCTGATCAGTTATTTCTATGACGGTCTCACAACTGGACAAAGATAATTCGTACAAATGATGTGCAATAGTGAATTCCTTCAAAAAGATCCTGATGAAGCTTTCGAGTACATCGACGATCTTGCTGAAAAGTCCTACACATGGAATGGACCGAGTCCAATGGACAAGCCACGATCAACTGGAATCTACCAATTGAGGGAAGAGGACAACGTCAAAAGCCAAATTGAATCATTGAGACAACAATTCGAGGCTTTCAAATCTCAAGAAGGTAGAGGAATCCATATGGCTGCAAAGGTAGAGACACGAGATCCATGCTTCATATGTGGAGGGACGAAACATCAACCGCAAGAGTGCCCAACTCTTGGTGAGTTAAGAGGAGGAAATGAGGAACAATGCAATGCTTTAGGGGATTACATGAAGCCTTATAACCCTTTCTCAAACACTTACAATCCCAGTTGGCGCAACCATCCAAATTTCAGTTGGAAGGATTCAAACCAAGCATCTGGGAGCCATTGGAGGCCTGAGCAGCAACAACCACCAAAAGCATACATTGTTCCTCAAAATATCATGCAGTCAAGTAATTTTCTAGAGAATACTTTGCAAATGCTTGCGCAAACACAAATAGCCTCAACTCAAGAACTCAGATCTTGTTTCACACAAATGGTAGAGGAAATGAAAGACATGAAAATCCAAATGGCAAAGCTAAACACTACTTTGACAATTCAAGAGCATGGTAGACTTCCCGCTCAACCTTTAATCCATCAAAAAGGGCAACACATGGCACAAACCTCCTCCTCTCCATATACAAATTTCAAAGAGGTTAATGCCATCTCTACTCGAAGTGGTCAAAGTACGGTTTCATCGTTAACTAAGACAACGAGTACGTCAATGCCCGCTCCAGATGATGATGTGCCAATAAGCATTCCAATAAAGGCACCTTTTCCTCAAGCTTTGAAATCTGCTAGAAAGGTACTGGAAAATCATGGTGAAATCCTAGACCTTTTAACACAAGTGAAGATCAACTTGCCATTGTTGCATGTGATCAAACAAGTGCCAGCTTATGCCATGGTTATCAAGGATTTGTGCACCATTAAAAGAAAGCACCATGTCAAGAAATCTGCATTCTTGGCAGAACAAGCTAGCGCGGTAATTGACTGCAAGACACCGCCTAAGTACAAAGATCCTGGTTGTCCCACCATCTCATTCCATATTGGGGAGAAGGAATTTGGTCAAGCCCTTCTAGACTTAGGAGCAAGTGTAAATCTCATGCCATATTCAATATACTTGCAATTAGGTCTAGGAGAACTCAAGCCCACATTCGTGGTGCTACAACTGGCTGATCGATCAGTTAAGAAACCTCAGGGAATAGTAGAAGACGTTCTGATTCAAATTGAAAAATTCTATTACCCTGTTGATTTTCTCATCTTGGACACTCAATCTGAAGTGAGTATAGAGTCCAAAATTCCCATCATTCTTGGTAAACCTTTCCTCACAATAGCAAATGCACTCATTAACTGTAGGAATGGTCTCATGAAAATCTCTTTCGGGAAAATGACTCTAGAAGTGAATGTTTTCCATATCGGCAAACAACCACCTGATAACGATGAGTGTTTACAATCATATCTTATTGATACACTTATTTCAGAAGAGGTTGAAGCAATACACGTCCAATCATTTTATTCACCTCTTCCAAATTTCAGAAAGTTCTGAGCCCGTTGAGTCTAAAATCAACCCTGAAACCGTCAAACACTCACAGGCTAGAAGAACCATGTTTTAGAATCCAATCTTTGAGGAACTCCCTCAAGATCGAGAAACACCAAAACCATCCATTGAACAAGCTTCTTAACCAAAGTTGGCACAACTTCCCAAGGGTCTTAAGCATGTTTTCCTGGGAGCTGACAACACTTTTCCTGTCATAATATCTTCCAAGATCAATGCCACCCAAGAGCACCAACTCATTAATGTGTTGCAAAAACAAAGAGATGCATTAGGATGGATGATAACTGACATCAAAGGTATTAGTCCATTAATTTGCTCCCATCACATTCAATTTGAAGACGGGGCTATACCACGTCGTGACCTTCAAAGAAGATTAAACCCAATGATGAAGGAAGTAGTTAAGACTGAAGTCTTGAAACTTCTTGATTCTGGAATAATCTATCCTGTTGCTGACAGTAAATGGGTTAGCCCAACTCAGGTTGTTCCCAAGAAATCAAGGGTCACAGTGGTACAAAATGAAAAAGGGTAACTTGTTTCTACCAAGGTCACAACTAGGTGGCGCATGTGCATTGATAATAGAAAATTAAATGCAGCCACCCACAAAGACCATTTTCCACTTCCATTCATCGATAAAATATTGGAATGTGTGGCAGGTCATCCTTTCTATAGTTTTCTCGATGGTTATTCAGGGTATTATCAAATTGAGATTGCCTTAGAAGATCAGGATAAGACCACATTCACTTGTCCTTTTGGTACTTTTGCCTTTCGGCGTATGCCATTTGGCCAGTGCAATGCTCCAGCCACTTTCCAGCGATGCATGATGAGCATATTTAGTGATATGATCGAGAAATGTATGGAAGTATTCATGGATGATTTGACAGTGTTTGGAGATTCCTTTAAGTCAAGCCTTCTCAATTTAGAGTCGGTGCTTAAATGTTGCAAAGAGAAAGGCTTGGTACTCAACTGGGAAAAGTGTCATTTCATGGTGCCATCAAGCATAGTCTTAGGGCATGTCGTGTCGGAACGAGGAATTGAGTTTGATCAATCAAAGATTGAACTCATATCAAAGCTTCCCACCCCCAAGACTGTTAAAGACATTCGATCTTTTCTTGGGCATGCAAGATTCTATAGGAGCTTCATAAAAAATTTCTCGACAATTGCTCGCCTTTGTCAAACCTCCTAGCAAAAGATGTTATGTTCAGTTGGACACCTGAGTGTGAGGAATCTTTCTGAACGCTCGTTACAAAACTTACTTCCGCCCCTATCATTCAGCCACCAAATTGGAACTTACCGTTCGAAGTCATGTGTGATGCTAGCAATTATGCTATTAGGGGCCGTCTTAGGTAAAATAAGGGAAGGGAAGCCCTTCGTTGTTTATTACGCAAGTAGAACTCTTAACCGTGCTCAGATGAACTATTCTACTACTAAAAAAGAGTTACTTGTTGCAGTATTTGCACTTGACAAGTTTCGTTCCTACTTGATTGGTTCACCTATCACAGTCTTTACGGACCATTCCGCCTTAAAATACCTCCTTTCTAAAAAGGATGCTAAGGCGCGTTTAATTAGGTGGATCCTTTTGTTACAGGAATTAGATTTGACCATAAAAGACAAGAAAGGAGTTGAAAATGTGGTGGCGAACCACTTATCTCGTCTTGAATTTTCTGATTCCACTAATGGCCCAGCCATTCGAGATGACTTCCCTGATGAACATCTCTTCGCAGCCACTAAGTTACCATGGTACGCTCATATCGTCAATTACTTAGTGACTGACGAACTTCCAACTGCATGGAGTGCACAAGATAAACGTAAATTTTTGGTTGAGGTTCATAACTTTTATTGGGACGATCCATATCTTTTTAAGTATTGCCCAGACCAAATTATGAGACGTTGCATTCCAGATGATGAAATTTTTAGTGTCCTCAACTTTTGTCATAATAAAGCATGTGGTGGTCATTTTTCTATGAAAAAGACTGCTGCAAAAATCTTACATTGTGGTCTTTATTGGCCCACTTTGTTCAAAGACACTAACAATTTCTGCCGATCATGTGAAAGGTGTCAGAAATTAGGTGCTCTGTCCCGATGACATATGATGCCATTAAACCCAATTCTTGTAATAGAAATATTCGATTGTTGGGGGATAGACTTTATGGGACCATTTCCACCTTCTTCTAGCTACCTTTCCATTCTCCTCACCATAGACTATGTCTCAAAATGGGTAGAAGCTGTGCCTTGTCAAAATAATGATAACACAACTGTTGTGACATTCTTAAAGGAAAATATGTTATCTAGGTTTGGCACACCACGCGCTATCATAAGTGATCAAGGCACCCATTTTTGCAACTATTTTTTCGAGACCTTAATGCAAAAATATGGTGTAATTCATATGGTTGCATTGCCTTATCACCCACAGAAAAATGGCCAAGCTGAGTTAGCCAACCAAGAAATTAAATAAATCTTAGAAAAGACGGTTAATCCTGACCGCAAAGATTGCTCCTCACGACTTCTCGATGCTCTCTAGGCATACCGCACTGCTTACAAAACTCAGCTTAGTATGTCTCCTTAGAGGCTAGTCTATGGTAAAGCCTGCCACCTTCCTGTTGAGCTAGAACACAAAGCTTATTGGGCAGTTAAAAACCTAAATTTTGATCTCAAGGCGGCAGGAATCAATCGTAAGCTTCAGTTGTCAGAAATTGAAGAGTTAAGAAATGATGCTTATGACAACTCTAGGATCTACAAGGCTAAAATGAAAGTGGCCCATGACAAGAAGGTCCTAAGAAAAGGATTTGAGCCAAACCAACGAGTGCATATTTATGACTCTCGTCTGCATATCCACCCTGGCAAGCTGAGATCAATGTGGACTGGCCCATATGTTGTGAAATTTTTCTTTCCCAACGGTGTTGTTGAGGTCATAGACCCAACTGATGGGAGAGAATTCAAAGTAAATGGCCAACGACTGAAACACTACATAGAGAAGGTAACCCAGCCTAAAGAAGTCACTCCCGTGGAACCGGTTTACCAAGTCTGAGTAGTGTTCCAAATTGTTTGTACATAGGTTTGTTTTCTGTTTATTTCCCTTTTGACATTTTATTTTATTTGTTATCATTTTGTTTTTTCAGTTTTTCAAGTTTTAGAAGAATCAATATTCGCTCTATCACTCAACGCTCGCTATCCAGGTGTTCTCTTTCCCTACTTTTTTACATTTATTATATATTGAGACATTGAGGACAGTGTCAGATTTTGGTTGGGGGTGGTGAGCATATTCATGCACGTTCATGTTGATTTTTGTCATATTAATATTTTCAAGATCAATTTTTTTAAAAACTACTTATTTATTTTTGCAAAATGTTACTTTTGAGTCAATTTTTGTTATCTGTATTACTAAGAGTTTCTCTAGAGTTACCTAATGCACATGCCAAACGTTGTGGTAAGATGGTTGATTAGCACATATTTGCTTATAAATTTTCCTTCTTTAAGAATTCATTATTTTCTGTGAGAGGTGAGACTTGAGAAAACAACTTAAATTTTTTTATTGATTCTTAGAAATGGCTATAATTATTTGGACAAGGTTTGTGGTATGAATGGATGATTTTTTAGGGATAATATTTTCTATAGACAAATCTTATTAGAGAGCCTTTTATATATTCTTCATGAAAAAAAAAGAGAGAAAAAAAAAAGAAAAAAGAAAAAAAAAACACAAGAGCAATAGTTCTATCATTTTCAATTATGTTGTCTCTTGTGTTAAAAAAAAGTGTTTATTAATTTCATGTTTTATTTTATGGCTCTTAGAATAAATGTAAAGATTGTCTATTTAACTTAGAATTCCCGAAAAACTGGTTTTGTGCTACTCTTTATGGTGGTTGTCCAAATAGTTTATTTCCTATCTTCGTTTCAATGATTATTTAAAAGTTTGTCCTAAATATATATCCATTTGATGAGTGCTTACTTCTTTATTTCCAACTCCATGAGAGAAACCCTTAACTTTAAATATTTTCAATTACATGATAGGTTAATGGAGTTGAGACTTTTACTTGGCATAATTTCGAAGGCTTTATGTGCTATGGCTTGCGGTAAGAAGGTGCAAGTTTGGTGTACACACTCACAACTCTAGATTTATTCAAAGTAATTTTTTATAACTCTTGTTGACTTGTTACTAATATTTTGTGTTAATACTTAAGTTCTTTTATAATTTTGACCTGAAATATATCATGTTGACATTTATCATTTTGCTTGAATTGCTAGAGACTAGCAATAAGCTGGTTGGGGGTTGTGATTAGTGTTCAAAAGTATCATTTTATTAATCTTAAAGTTTAAAATTAATTAAGTTTTAATTAACATTTTCATGGATTTATTGTCATATATTTTATATTTGAAAATATTAATTTTAATTTAATTTGTGTTCAATTTTCAAGAAATAAAATGTATTTTGACACAAAGAAAAATAAAGAAGAAAGAAAGAATTATAATTGAAGAAATTATGAAAAAGTGGCATTTTTAAAGGTGAAATAGGCCCAAAACCACCTGTTCTCTGCACTCTCAGTTGTGAGTGCCTTCTCAACCACTTGTGCATAGGCAGTGACCGCAGAAACAGTGGTGATACGTACATCACGGGCTAATCTGGGTTGTAGCCTCTACTAAAACCTCTCTCTTCTGGTCCCATCAGTGGGCACCAGCTCCATGGAAAAATTTTCCAAACGATCAAATTTTAAGGCATATTCAGTAACTGATAGATTCCCCTGAAGCAGCCTAATGAACTCCTCGGCCTTCACCGCCCTGATAACATCATTATAATATTTTTCATTAAACAGAGTTTGAAACTCCTCCCAACTCAGGGCATTGACATTCTTAGTCTGGGTAATAACCTCCCACCAAATCCGGGCATCCTCCCGAAACATATAAGTGGCACAGACCACCCTCTCCATACCAGTTACCCTCATAAAATCAAGTATAGTGGTAATCATACTCATCCACTGCTCTGCCTTGGCAGGATCTGCACTGCCCTCAAATACTGGAGGTTGTTGCTTCCTGAACCTTCCATAAAGAGGTTCCCATTTATTTCCTACCTCAGGCAGATGCTCTGCTGCTGGCACCGACAAAGGAGGTGCCTCTGATACACTGGCCACTGCAGGCGCTTGCTGTTGTCTCAGGAGACGAAGCTCTACCCCATGTCTCAACACTCTAGCCTGCAAATCATTGATTATCTGCTGCCAGTTTACAGGAGCTGGCTATGGAATCTGTGACTGGTCATTTTCCTTACCCTGACTGTTATTATTATTCTGGCCCTGGTCACTATGGCTAGCTGAAGTATCTGTCTGCCCTGGATTCGTTCTTATCTGACGCCTTGCTGAAATATTGATCAATACGGCCAGTCAGGTAGTAATAACTAAACCTCTTGCCGCCTTACGGTCCAAGAACAAGCAGACAATTATCATATTCCACAGTCATACAATTATATACATGCAGATACATGTTTATAGCATTTAGCACTCAGCATGTATCACATAATAATTCATAATCAACCATACTTATAAGTATGTTCCAGCAATCTCAGTACTAATTAGCACACATTTGCTGAGGATATAATATTTTAGGGCACAGGTTTAACATGGTGTCTCATGCATACAGGTAAAGCATATATACTATATTTAAGCAGTTATACATATAACTACATAAATAGTTACCAAACCATGAGACGAGCTTAACTTCAGTGATGTGTGTACATGCCCAGCCAGTCTGCAGGAACCCTAACCTTGGCACACTCTGATACCAAGTTGTAATGCCCTGGTCACCCCATAACAGTTACGGTGAACTAGAAATTTGACCTGCTGCCCGAGTCCTTTGGTTAAAAACGTGCTCTAAGTGTTATAACAGGTTAAGGTGGAAAAACAATAAAAAGGAAAGGATATATTTTATTAAGTATATAACTGCTCATGAGCTTATCAAAACATGTATAAGTTATTTACAACTCAAAATGGTCACTACTGTTTCAAATTTACAAACCCGCCGACCTAAGCGACAAAATAGGGTAAACCCCCTAGTTCCTCTAAGAACTCCTTGGCCGTGGTGGTCAAGCGGTCGCATATGTACACATCACCACCTAAGCTCTCCACTCAAGGCTGGGTGAGCTTTTCTTTCCCTTTACCTGCACCACATAGCACCCATGAGCCAAGGCCCAGCAAGAAAACACAATATAGCATGATATAATATCAACAATGATCATAATAATCATTCAGGACTATCAGTCCAAAACAGATAGGTGATAGTCGCAAAAGTCACTAAGTTGGGTATAGCTCCCTTTAGCCTTGTGACGATAGGGTCACCGGGGCTTAACAGATAAGTGAACCTTTCACTAGCTTAAACAGGATAGGTGCATGGTGACTAGTCACCAACATAACCTTCCTCATGACCATAGAGTCATAACCCTGGAACATCGTTCCCTAGCCATGTGACAAACGGTCACCTGGGCCTTAGGCCCTAGCCCTCAGTAACTAATCTTAGACTAGCCAAGCGCTTATAAGTTCATCTACCTTGGGGTCGGTCCATCATTAATACCTTAGAACCATTCAACGCTGATATCGATTAGATCTAATCTTCACTCGGCCCCGCGTTCAGGACGCTTATGTCATTTCTGACTCTTAGGTCAGTGTCCCTGAGTAGTCAGTGCCATATACAAGTAAACAACATTCACTAGCATTTAATATGCAATACATGTCCACATTTATCAATCAACATGCCTCAATAACAATTATGCATGTCATATATTCACAGGGCGTTGTTTTCTTACCTCAGATTCGAGCTAGAATGAATAAAAGAACGACCCTTGAGAACGATCAACTTTTAGTCCTTTAGGGGTCACCTAGTCATAACCAAACACGGGACATCATCAATAAAAATGATCAACATGGGTTCCCAAACCAATATCTAGCCTCCGGGACATCAATCCAAACTAATCCAAGTAGTAGGAACAATCCCGATGCCTAAAACTATGTTCCCGGGGTCAAAACACACAAACGGGCTCAACCCTGCTCAAGGGCTGCAGCCCCTAGCCACGAATAAAACAAGGGCCGCGGCGCCCAACATCAAGGGTCACGGCATCCAGCAAAGGCAATTTCCCCCACCTGCTTCTTCGAGCTAGGGCTGCGGCACTCCAAGAACAAGGCCACGGCCCCTAACCCAGAACATGCCCAAACTCGTTCTCCAACATCCCAAAGCCTCCAAAATAATGCCTAAACATTACCAAATCATCAAATCAAAGTTCCCCAACTTCCCAATGGTCCAAAACCATCAAAACCCAAGGCTCAATCAAACCAAAAACTCAACAATTCACAAAGTCCAATTCAAAGCTTAGAAACTCTAAAATCTCAAAACTTAAACTTAGATTACCTTCGATTGGGTTGTTTTCCGTCGAATCCTTTGGTCAAGAAGTTTCTAATCTTTCCTAGGATCGCTATGCCTCAATCCTCACTTGATTCCGACTCCTAGAACTCGAGATTTCTTCGAAAAGGCGTCGAACGGTAAAATGAGCTAACGAAGGAGAGAGGAAATGTTTTCTAACGTACATTCTATCTGACAAGCTACTTCAAGCTTAAGTAACCTCAAATAAAACCTAGTGCTCGGGGTCCCAAAAACCTCCCCGGGGACATTATAGTCAAAACTTCCAGAATTTCATCCTGATCTCAATAACTCCCAATTTATCATCAAATAAGCATTCTTATTACCCAATAATTGACCCCGTTATGACAAAACCGCTAATCCATTATATAGGACCATCTCATGCCCAATAGCTCGAATATATCTCCATAATAATGGAATCTCATTCACAAATCACAATATGCACCCAAATATACAAATATACCCTTAACGGGGCAAATTATCAAAATATCATAATACTCAAATGTGGACCCACCTACATGCATATAACATCATATTATAATATAATTCACATAAACATGCATATTATCATTTAATGGCATAACTAATCAGTTATGGCCCTCCCGGCCTACTAATCCAGCCATTAAACCGCATTAGGGATTCGGGGCATTACAACTATCCCCTCCTTACAGAAATTTCGTCCTCGAAATTTACCTGAACTGCTCGGGATACTAACTCTGCATATCTGACTCCAGCTTCCAGGTCGCTTCCTCGACCTTACTGTTCCTCCACAACACCTTAACCAAAGGTATCGTCTTATTCCTGAGAACCTTATCTGTAACGCCCTGGAAAGCCAAGACCGTTACACTGTGTACTTATAAAGGTGCAAGACTTGCTAATCAAGTCAACATTTTAAAAACATATCACTAAACATGTAAGAGCTAGGGTTAAAAAGGTTTTGGTCTCAAAAGACTCATTTCATATATTTAAACTGTAATAAACACGGGATCCCATAAGAAAGTAGTGTTAAAATAAGTTTACAGACTTCCAAAAATACATGAGTATTCACTAGCCATACTAAGGTAAAACAGACAGTCTTCAGGTTTCATGTCCTTGCGCAGACCTCAACCGTGGTGGCCGAGCACCTGGCTATGTACATTCCGCTCGCTGAGCTCTCCAATCAAGGCTGGTCTAGTTTTCCCTTACCTTTACCTGCACCACATAGCACCCGTGAGCCAAGGCCCAGCAAGAAAACATCTTATACAACTCAGTCAATAATAACAGACAGTCCACTTATAAGGCATGTAATCTCTATCAGATAACTCACAACAGATATTCATCACATACATTCAGATTCAAGATACAATCTATCACATATTACACTCATATCACATAATGTTCAGGGCCGACGACTTAGGCCGCGCCCTCTGTTTAACCCACTGACTCTAGCTCGCTTAAACCGAGTTCAGTGCATAATAAGCTGTCCTCGGCTACCAGTGGCCGAGCCGCGCCCTGTGCACTAGTGAAACCCTTGGCACCCTTAGGCCGTTGGTTCACTAAATGGCTTGCATGGCATAATGCCATCTTTCAAGCATTTACAATAGGGAGCCCTTAGTCCCGTCACATATATTCAACCAGGTGCAGTTTTCTTACCTTTAGTCTGTGCAGTTATTGAATTACGAGCAACGCCTCTCAAGCACGATCCGTTCCCGAGCCTAAGCCTTTATCACCTAGTCACCACCAAAGTATAGGGTTCCATTAATACTCCAATATAGGTTTCCAGTTACAAAACTAAGTCCCGGGATTCCAAATTCCACCAAGAACGGTGGTGAAACCAAACCCGAGCACCCTAGACCACTTTCATGTGCCTAAAAACCTCAAAAACTCATGTGTGCAACCAAGGGCTGCGGCCCCCGAAGCCTAGCCGCGACCCTAGCCTCAAAACAGAACCACATCCATGCTGAACCACACATGCGCCGTGGACCTTGCCTTGGGCGTCGTGGCGCCCTCCCATGGCCGAGCCTTCTTGGCTCTTTTTCATCCTAGGGCCGCAGCGCTCTAGAACAGAGCCACGACCCTCCCCTTCGTGCCCAGAAAACCCACCATTTCTAAGCCTTAAACCTCACCTTAAATCATCCCAAATCTCCCCAACTCCTAACCAATTAATCCCAACTCCTTTAGCATGATCTAAACAACATAATTCCACAGAAAACACAGCCTAGCACACACTAATTTTCTCTTTTCAATTTCTGAAACTCAAGAGCTATAAACACCCAAACCAGCCATTCAAACCCAATTTAAAACCTGTAAACCATAAATTGAAACTTACCTCTTCTGTTGAATCACCTCACCAAGCCAAAGCCAAGCTAAATCTCCAATTTTCCTCCTTAATTCTGCCTTAAGACATCAAAACCATGTTTGCTTCAAAACTTGACCAAAACCCAGCTAGAACTCATAATTCAACCATAGAAAAGAAGATTAGATGCTTACCTTAATACCTGTTTTAGTTCTTGATTTA
This sequence comes from Humulus lupulus, assembly GCF_963169125.1. Lineage (NCBI taxonomy): Eukaryota > Viridiplantae > Streptophyta > Magnoliopsida > Rosales > Cannabaceae > Humulus > Humulus lupulus. The sequence goes on from NC_084799.1 coordinate 161,241,353, forward strand.
CTCCTGAGCTAAACCTCCAAATCCTCACCACAAATCAGAAATTCCAGCTTGTTTCCCCTTAAGTTTCCTGTGTTTTTCCTTCCCTTTGTTTTCCTTGAGAGTGAGAGAGAGCTGAGGTAAAGTTTCAGTCAGTTTGCATTTTTTTCCTAAAGGCTTCCTTATATCTATCTCACTCATTAAGTTAATCCTGAGGCTCGGGGTGCCGGAACCGCCCCCAAGGCCAAAATGGTAAAATCCCCCAATATTCCCGCCTAGACATCCTAACCTCAAACATATCTCCATATATTTATTTTCATGACCCGATAGTGCAAATCGCTACCCGCTATCTAAGAATACCCCTGACTTATCCAAATTCATATCTTAAGCCCCATTGTGACTTTTCCCGCTATCTGACCCTTGAATCGTCTTGAGTCGTGCTCTGCGAACCTGTCCACATAATAATGTGGTTCTCACATATATCATATATTTATTTCATATAACATTAACACATAATATCTTCAATTATTATATAAACATTACTAAACATATAATTACTCATTTAAATCATAATTATTCCATTAATGCCCTCCTGGCACACTAATCAAGGCCCGCTTAAGCCTTATTAGCGATTTTGGGTCATTACATTATCTTTTCTGTCAAGTATCTAAACTGGCTATTCCTCAAAGGAGAGATCTGGCTCAAGCTCCAGATCTTCATAACTCTAAATATGATTCACATCAGATACATACCTCCGTAGAGATGATACATGGAACACATTATGCACTTCATGGAAACACTAAGCGAAGTTAATGTCATTCATGGAAAGGTAAATGGGTGGTTGTATGATACTTGTGTAACCATTCATGCTACCTATGATATATCACTTTTCAAGACCTTTGAATCTTCCAAGGAAGGGCATGAGATACAAATAGGCAATGAGAAAAGGTCCAAGGTTGAAAGCAAGGGGGCTATTGTTTTATTCTTCACATCCGGCAAGAAGGTTTTACTCACCAATGTTTTGTATGTACCAGAAATGAGTAGAAACCTTGTGAGTGGTAGATTTCTTGGAAAACTGGGAATCAAAGTTGTGTTAGAATCCAGCAAGCTTACTTTGTCCAAGGGAAATGTGTTTTTGGGAAAGGTATATGCTTATGATGGCATGTTCAAACTTTGTACTTTAATTGATAACATGAACAATAAAGCTTCCTCTTCTTCTTGTTATATGCTTGACTCAAATTCTATTAATTTGTGGCAAGTTAGACTTGCACATATAGGATTTAGCACAATTAAAAGAGCGATTAAATTTGGATTGATTGATTGTGATAATGTTGAGCATGATATATGTGAATTAAGTGTTAAATCTAAGATGGTAAAGAAATATTTTCCAAGTGTTGAAAGAAACTTTAAGTTATTATATTTGATACATAGTAACTTATGTGAACTAAATGGAATCTTGATTAGAGGAGGAAGTAGATGTAACGCCCTACTAATCCAGGACTATTACACCGTGTGTTGAAAATAGTGCTTAACTTGTTAAGCGAGTTGTTGACGGTAAGAACTCGTCAACGATTGATGGTTAGAAAACTTCAATCTCTATACTATAAGAAGCTATGAATTAGATAGAAAGAACTCTAAACAACAGGAGAAAACTCAGGCAAGCATGAGAACCAGAAGCATATATTTCATAAGTCTCATTTCTACATTCAGTTTTCCAACCCCTTAGCCTGAGGGGTTGGAGCCTATTTATAGGGGAGGCTCTATTGGCCCAGGATACAAACAAGTCCCAGACCACTGGGACGTACATAGGTACTCTGATAAAGTAGTGGCCCAGGGTGTAGTGGTGTCTGCCCGGATGGTGTCAGAGTCGTGGCCCAGGACAAAGTACTGTCGGCTCTGGCGTATGGTCGGGGGTGTCCAAGTGGTACCACTACTCTTCGTACAGGTCCGTACTACCACTACTCCTCAGACGCAGATCATAGGGTCGTGCCTCTGTTCTCTCCACAACCGTACACCCCGTGTCAGCGCACGTGTTCCGTACTCGGTTGTCCTCATCAATTACCATTCAATGCTCCATGTTCGTTTGGCATATAAGCAAGGTTCTCCCAAGTGATCTCGTGCCTATGCCAAGGAGGCTTCAACCCATGCATGTCCTGAGAAGTCAAGGCGCCAGGGGCCAGGGCCGGCTTATGCGGGTCACATGGACACGAGACTCGTAGTATGGACGCCGTGGCAAGGCCACACCCTCGCATAGCGAGGTTGGCCCTTTTCCCTCAGGCGTAGGCATGGCTCAGGACACGGGCGTCATAACAAGGCAGCACCCTCGCATAGCGAGGGTCCCTTGCATAGCGAGGCTGCCTTGCCTTCTCCCGGGTGCAGCGTCGCAAGGCTAGGGGCATGGATGCCACCACGAAGCCTCACCCTCGCATAACGAGGGTGCCTCGTGTAGCGAGGCTGGCCTTCTTCTCCCGAGTGTAGACGAGGCTTGATGCCTGCTGGAATGGGGCGCACGCGGATGGCCAGCTGGGGACCCTCGCATAGCGAGGGTGAAGTTTGGATGGGCAAGTGGCCGAAGTCCCTCGCCTAGTGAGGGTGACTCTCTTACCCCAACTCCCTCACCATCATGTGATGCCCTTTCAGGATGTCTCGTAGCATAGAGCTTCACTCGTGAATAGAATTCACAAGGAAAAAATTCCACATTTACACTTCCCCCCGAGTCTATAAGTACACTTTTAAGTGTGTTTGTAGACTCTCTCTATTTTTCTTGCTTGACACGCACGGCCAGCCTTGGGGGACTTAGCCTTGGAAATTTTTCCAACGCGCTCGAAGAAGCCCGAAGTGTGGCTTGGAGTTGTGTTTCTTCTTAGTGTTTGAAGAAACACAATAGCCACCTAATACTTGGGGGCTCCACGTAAGTTCCTAAGGTTGCGTAAGGACTAATCATCCTCAATCGCAGAACCCAAGTTTCGAAGCCACTTGTCCACACCAAGATCTGCGTAGCCTAGTGGCATGCTCTCCAACTTATTTTCACGAGTTCAAGGGTTCTATCCTCCTCCAAAGCTCTTGAGGTGCTCTAGTAGATCCCTCTTATTGCTGTTGTTCGTGGATCACATATTTTTCTTTGATCTGATGGCGATAATCTTTCTGGTGCACCTTGATTATACTTGTAAGGACACATTAACCCGTTGGGTTGTTGGGGTCCTTTTATATTCATTGCGCGCGCTTGTTATTTTTTTTGCGAGAAGCGTCCTTCTCGTCCTTATACATAGTACTATTTTTTCCAAGGGTCACTTGTAAGACCCTTTTTGGCTAGCCGGCTTAATGGCCGATCTAGACTTATTGGGCGATTCCCTCCTTACGGCCTTACCTCTTGGGGTGTTGGCCTTTAGTTAGAGGTCATCCTTTTAGACCGTTCCTTTGATATTCATAAGGGTAGCTAATCCTTTTGAATATAAGAGAGATTTTTTTTTTTTTTTTTTTTTTCATGCCTCCTGTCCTACCCCCAAGTGCTTGGTGAGATTTAATTCAGCAGGCAGTTCGGTTGATGCTCGCATGAAAAAGAAAAAATCACATGTGAAGTTGTGAACATTTTCATTTATAGTAATCAGATTACAACGACATGCATATAGAGGGCTTACATTTACTTGGGGGTTATGTAGGTAACCTCTTTGATTCTCGTCTACTGAGATAGCCTATCCTGCGACAAACTAAACACAGCTACTGCCTGTGTTGGGAGTGGAAGTCTTACTGGTAGTATTTCCTCAGGTGTTCCGCGCCATTCGACCCTTCATTGGTTGGGGGCTGTGCAGGGGACTCGCCCATTCTCGCCTTTAAGTTCGCGTGACCATCCTCTACACGAATATACTTCTGTGCTCTCTCGTAGAAGTCATCTAGATCTGTGACTTCCCTCTTGAGCATATTATCCCACAACTTGCTTCCCGGAAGCACCCCGGCGGTGATGGCCATTTTTAACTCTCTGCGGGTCAGGCTCCCCACTTTGGCCGCTTCCATATTGAACCTATGGATATAGTTTTTTAGGCTCTCATTTTCGCCCTGTTTTACATTGGCTAGGCTAGTTCCTGGCATCGTATAGTCACGCACGGCATGATGCTGCTGGAGAAATTCGTCTGAAAATTGTTGCCAAGACCTGACGGACCCCGGTCGAAGTCTCTTAAACCATTTGTATGCGGGCCCTTTCAACGTGACTGCGAAACAGTGGCATCTAGCCCCGCTACTTATCCCCCTCAGCTTCATTAAGTCATTGAATGCGTCTAGATGGTACTTGGGGTCGATGCTTCCTTCATACGGGGTCATATGAGGCTCCTTGAAGTTGGCTGGGAGTCGAATGGCTTGGATCTCTTTGGTGAAAGGCGATTCATAGTCGAACTCTTCCTCAAGGCTCTGCCCTCCAGACACGGTGACAATCTTACTCCGCAGGCTCTTCATCTCCGTATCGAGGTCTTGCCTCCTCTTCTTCAGGGAGTCCCTCAACATGGATGGGTTGACATCTTCCTTTCCTTTGCCGTCCCGGGGGACAGTAGGAGGGGTAGTTCTCTTATTCACCCACTTCTTGTTGAGCTCCTCTCGTAGGTATGAGGGCGTCCTCTTTGAGGTGACCTCGACGTCGTTGCGAGAGCCACCATTGTTCCCTTGCTTTGGCTCCTGGGGTGGCCTCGATGGTCTAGGATGCTCTTGTGGCTTTTCCCTGGGGGTGTTACTGGTGGAATGTCTGGTTCTTCCGTCGCCTACTGGGACAGTGGTTTCCCGACCCTTCTCTTTCCTCTTGGGCAGGGTCACGTTTGACTTACCTTGCAACAGGCCATTCAGCACCTCCTGCATGTTCTCCAGGGTAGTCTCCAGTCTTTGGTTTTTACGGTGCCGTTCACGAATCTCCTCTTCATAGAAACGAGATTTAGAACTCGAGCTCACGGAATGGACCCGGGGTTGCTTATCGTGTCTACGCGTCGAGGGGCCCAGGTCTTGCCGGCCGGAGTTCGGTACTTGTGGTGGTTTGGGAGGAGGGAACTCGTTGGCGTTCCCGGGTGGTGCAGTAGTTGTCCTTGGAGGATTCTCACCGGGCGGGATGGCCGGAGACGAGGCCTGTAACGACCCAAAATCGCTATTAAGGCTTAAGGGCCTTGATTAGTGTGCCAGGAGGGCATGTTGGGATTTATGTGTGATTTTATGAGTTAAATGCATGGTTATGATTTAAAGCATGTTATTTGACTAATTGTTTATCTGAGATGCATGACTATGTGTATTAGTATGCATGTAGGCCCTGATTGTGTTTGAAGGGCATAATTGTAATTTTAGCCGCTGAGGGCATATATGTGATAATTGTATTCCGTGATTTGTACCACGTGAGTGTGGTGGTATTATTTTGATGCACGTGCCGAGACGGTCCTAGAGAGCAAATTAACTTAAGAGTCACAACGGGATTTCTATACCCGGCTCGGGAGGAGCCTAGGGGTACTTCGGGAATTTTATGGCTAAGATTGAGATTTAGCGGGTAATGGTTATTGGTGATTGAGTAACCTGGGTAACCATTAGTTACTACTTAGAGTAACAAGTTCTAGATAGAAAATGGTAGAAATGAAATAGAAGTAAAAGGACTTAAGTGCCCTTGAGGTTAGTTGGGAAAGGATAGGCAAGGAGGGGTAAAATGGTCATTTGGCTGGGAATTGGATATATGGCAGCTGGGTATTAAGGGGTACACGGTTTGGGGCTTGGTCATTTGATGCTTTGATAATTTGAAGAGAAGAAGAAGGAGAGGGAAAAAGCTAGGGCATGAAGAAGAAGAAGGGAGCTGAAACTTGAAGACTAAGGGGATGAACCAAGGAAGCCTAAGGTTGGATTCTTGATTGAGGTAAGAGTTTTAAACATCCTTGGGTTTTCTTTTCTGTTGTGGTTTAAGATTTTGAAGCCATGGTTTAGGTTTGTCAAGCTTGGGTTGTGTTTTTGGCCTTTGGGTTTGAGTTTTCTGAAATTTGGAATCAAATGGGTGATTTTGAGTGTGATTGTGTTATTGAGTTGGGTTATGATGTTTATGGGTTGATGTATGGTCTATTTGGAGTTTTGAGTTGGTTTTGGAGCTTGGGTGTGAGTTTGGGACGATTTGGGAGGTTTTAGCTCGGAGAAAATGCAGGGGAAAAACCCAGAATTCTGGGTCTGCGAAGGCGTGCCGCGACACGGGTTTTTCGTGCCGCGGCGAGGGAGTCCCTGACTGATGTGTGCCGCGGCACAAGAAAGTTGTGCCGCGGCACAAGGCAAATTTCAGGTTCACATTTTTGGCAATTTTAGGCCTTTGCTCCGGGGGTTCGGGGGATGTCTCCGGGGTGTTGTTTTAAGGTTTTAGAGGTCCCGAGAGTGCGGGATTGGTCCCGGGAAGTGGTTTTGGGTTGATTAGTATTGAGGGATGTTTCTTGTGTGTTGTGACTAGGTTGTTGGTGAGGCTCGTGCTAGAGGACCGTGCTCGCAGCTTTAGTGCATCAGGAGGCTCGGAATACAGGTAAGAAAACTATAACACCCGAGGTTAGGGCATGGCCCCAGATTGTATTATGTGCAAATGTTTAAACCTTAAATGAATCATGATGTGTGTGAATGATTATTTCGAATGTACTATATGTGTGAATATGATGAAATGAGCGGCCGTGGGCCGAGTACGGCGTAAGCCGGGGCGGTCGTGGGCCGAAAGTAACACCTAGCACATGGGATGCTATAATCAGGGCGGGGCCCGGTGGATTCATGTGTTATGCTATAATCAGGGCGGGGCCCGGTGGATACATGTGTTTGCTTAGTCTAAATGGTTGACTTATCTATTTGTGGATTATCTGTTATGATAAAACTGTATACATTGCATATGTTATGTTCTGCATGAGTTTTCTTGCTGGGCTTCGGCTCACGGGTGCTCTGTGTTGCAGGTAAGGGCAATGACTGAGTCAACCAACCATGAGTACGGAGAGCGTGAAGCGACGTGTACATGTTTGGTCTGCCCGACTGCTTTGGTTGGGGGTTTAATCGAAAATGGCTGTAATAATCTATGATTTTATGATTTCTCAACTGTAACCTTATTTCAAGATGTAATTAGTTTTCAAACCTTATTTTGGGATCCCAAATGTTTAATAATAGAAGTTTTAATGAAATGACGTATTTTCAAAGATTACAGCCTTAACTTTTAATTAGTCACACTTTTGTTTCAAAGCCTCGGTTAGCGAGGCCATTGCACACTGTTTTGTCTTAAAAAAACTCACTTAGTAACGGCTCTAAGGAAGTAGGGCGTTACAACTTGGTATCAGAGCGAGCCAAGGTTTATTGGTTCTGGAGATCGACCGAACATGTACGCTCGCTGTCAGTGACAAGCTCGACTCTGGGTTGGTTGGTATGAATGATTGACATGTTTGAATATATGTTTGAATGCCCTGTTTGCCTGCTTATTTATATGGAGCATGAGGAATGAGATGACATATGCATGAGATACTGATAGGGCCTGGCCCTTGACTGTTGCATGTTGAGATCAATGTGTGCTGAATAACATTATTATGCATGTGGATGAAAATTGGCATAATGGTTCGCATATTGAGCGTATGTGGTTAATTTTCTGGATTAAATTCATATGTTATATCGGTATATTGGCTTGTATGAAGCATGATGAGCATGGATACACTTAGTGGTGATAGAAATTTGGTAAGCTAAATGTATATCATTGTGGACTTGACCTAGTATATGCTTGTGTGTGCATTATACCTGTGGATATTTGGACCTAGTGGTGGTTTGGTTCAGAGTAGGAACCCCAGAGTTCAGGTGTTGGGTCAGTTTTGACAGGTGAAATTGTGTTGTTGGTTCCTAGAAGGGTTTGGGGACCTGATATTGTGTTTGCAGAGGGGTTTTAGATATAGGTTGGAGTTGAGATCTCCAGTTATCCCTGGAAGCAGCAACAGAGGGTCGCTAGTGTGTGGGTAAGCTGTGGAGTTTGTTAGTCGAGATGGGATAAGTGAACAGCGGATTTCTCTGGGGAAATAGCTGATTCCGACGTTTTAACAGTAAGGTTTCAAGTGTTGGTTTACCGTGAAGTATGGTCAGATAAGGGTACTAAATGAAAGGCTTAAAGGGTGTTATCCTCGGGTTTTGAGGAGAATTCAGACTGACAAGGGATTTATCAATAGACGGGCAGAGTTATTTCCACCCATGGTTAAGAGGATGAGAGATCCTGATTAGAGGGTTATGTTAAATGTTGAGGCAGAGGAATGCCTGGAATTGGTACTCGGGCTGAGGTACTGGCTTAATGGGTTAGAAAGAACCTAGATGATGAATGGTTAGGACAGATCTTAAAGACATGATTAGAACCGTGGAGGCGGGCAAATGTTTAAGTCTGGTTTGGACTGTAAGGGGTAACGACAGCGTAGATCAATGGGTTTGGTGAATTGGATAGTTCATTTCGGAAATTTATACAGATGGATGTATCTGGAATTGGTGGCGACCCATTTAAGGACATGAGATCTGGAATAGTCTAAGGCATTTGGGCTGCTTTGAGGAAAGAGTTTTTGTCTGCATGTGGATGGCGGAGAGGGCCATATTGTTTGAGGAACTGATGGTTGATGTATAGAGCATGAGTGCTAGAGCCACAAGGGCGGTGCTTCCTTTGATGGAATTAGTGAAGATAGATTCGTGATAATCAAGTTGAAAGAACCCCGGATAGTGTTGTGGCTTTTGGATTGCCAAGAAAAAGGGGAAAAGTCTGACTGATAAGACGGTACTTTTGTTGATGGAACGCAGCGAGGTCGGATTCTCAATTTTTAGGTAAAAGGACTCCAGACAGTGCTTGGGCACCTAGATTGAGATTGGAAAGAAGCCTGATCGAAAAGGTAGTTATCGAGATGGCGACAGGAACCAGGAGGTTAATTGGTATGCACATGAGGAAGAGGATGCCACCTGAGAGGAGGTCAGGTGAGGACATGATTTCTACGTAGAATGACTCGAGATGTTGGGATGGATTTCCATGGTGAGGGAACGGAGAACTGGAATGCACCGATACATTCGAGGTTCGAGGCTGAGTCCTCAAGGATGAGTATTTAACTGGCGAGCTTGTGCTTTGGGCATGTAGCGAACTAGAAGGGCTCGGTGTTGAGAATGTTCCGCGAGGGAGATGGACATAGAGAGGTTGCCTCAAAGGTGCCATTTGAGAGGCCGAGGACGGTAATACTTATGGAGAAGGAATTAGAAACTCTGGCAGATGGATTGTTGAGGATATCATCTGGAGTACGTAAAGGAGACAGAGCTGACCAGTGGGAAAGTTATGTGGGTATGCAAAGAAAGATTTAGGGAATACTTCAAGGTCGGACTACAGATAGGATTGGTATAAGGAATGTTGTAAAAGACGGATTGGCCGACAGAAAGTCTATTGAAGAAATCGAAGGAATTTGATCTTGGATTAGCCAGAGTGTTATACTGCGTGGATTGCTAGTATCGTCGGGATAGGACGAAAAGTACAATGTTGGATACAAGGTGGGACGATGTCCCCAAGAGTTGATCTACGACCTGGTTATTGCAAGTTGGAAGCCAAGGATAAAGACTTTTCGTGAATTGATTAGGTTGCACCGGGCAGGGTGTGAGGAATTGGTAACAAGGATTCTGGAACGGTTCGAGCTGCAGCAGCACAGGTAAGTTCTTTAGACAGAGAATGCATGAACGGTGTGGGCAAGTTCCCTTCAAGCTCACGAACAGTGCATATGGATTACTCCCAGACAGAAATGGTGAGCAAGTGACTATGCGAAAGACGTTTGTACCCAGAAGGCGAAGTCACAGGTAAGGTTCTACGGAGTGTTAGTTTGGATGTCGTCAGGAGTACTCAGATTAGAGCTACAAGGAGAAAGGACAGGTAAGAGAGGATTTGATCTGAAGCCGCGATAAACTAATGAAGAACATTTGAAGAACAGAAAGCATCTCAGGACTGGTAAGCGCGTCATCTATTGCATAAGCACCTCTGGAGGCAACTACATCAGAGATGAGGAGAACAGTAAAAACTCGAGGTTAGACGGACTGAGTGGTGTCACATCAGAAAGAAATTCAGAAGACAGGTAAGAATTTATTGGTATCTGGCGGTGCTGGAATATGCGTATGTTTTGATTAAGTAAAGAGTGATTGCATAAAGGACATGATCTATGGTAGGGTTATGGAAATGTGAGATTGCATCACGATTTGGGCACGTCCAGGAATAAATTGACGCGAGGATGGATTGAACCTAGCGGGAGGCGACTGAATGGACCATGGTTGATACACTTGGGACGTTAAGTCGACTGTTGTGCATGGCATAAGGTACTTAAGTATTGGGTATTAGTAAGAAAGATAGCGTTGAGACACAGAGGTGGTGAAAAGTAGCAGACAACTGATCAGTGTTTGAAATCCTCGATTGAGCAAGGGAAATTTAATGGGAGGCGTGTATCAGTCAAGGAATAACGCTATAGGCTGTAATGGAGGACAAGGCAACGACTGAGATCGGCATGATGTTAGTAGGTAATGGTTAGCTGGTGGGTGTCACTGAGCTATGGAATTCAAAGTGTTGGTTTGAGTTGAAACAGGGAAGGACCTTGCTAAGGTGGTACAAGTTAGGATACCAGGAATGGATGAAGGATCCAATTAGATTCGGTTTATGAATGAGAATTCTGAATGGACATCATTCCACCTCCTAGGGTACGTCGTACCGGGAGGGTCGAGCGGGTGACAGAACCTAGTATTTTCCTTTGGACCCTGAGGGGTTAGGTGATGTGGTGGTGCATCGTGGGGATAGACCACAATAGACCTTAAGTAAGGTGTTTGGACATGAAAAGTTTTAATTCGGTTGTTTGAGTTAATGTTGTTGGGGCAAGTGAACTGGTTTCAGGATAGAACGTCGATGACATTGAATTGAGGCCCTATAATATTTTAAATTATTGGAATGGATTTAGAGAACGAAAAGAACAGAGTGGGAACCTGGAATTATCAGTTGATTGCAAGTGGGGTGGCAGTCTGAAAGTTTATCGGATATCTTAAAGAACTGAGCGCCGAGTAGGCGAATACTTGAAGTATTAAGGGAAGTGTAATCCCTGATGAGTTAGTCGTGGTGGCGGTTGCTGGTGTCTTGTTAAAGTAACACGACATATGACATGGTAGGAGGCAAAGGGTAGTGAATACTACGATTTGGCATCGGTTCAGAGAGAAGCCAAGTGGTTGTTGGAACTCTTAAGGCAGGAGCTTCTGCCTATTTGAAAGGATTAACAGCTTGTAAATTGATAAGTGTTGAGGAAATAAAGTTCCGGAAGGAAAGAGTTGCGTCTCTGCATTTTAATAGACGAGGATCTGTAAGGTGTTCAGAGAAAGAAGGGAGATTTCTGACTCTTAATTCAGCATAAGATTCTGAAGTTTTACCAAGGATTAGGCCAACGGGGCCTACCAATTGATCCCACCTAGTAGAGGTGACGAATTTTGAGTATCTCTGGAATCAGGAATAAGACGATGAATTGGTCATTGTAATCTAGGCAGACCCTGAGGTTTCTGCAGGGTTGCGGTGTAAACAAGAAGCTATCGAGAGTATGGCTATTAGACGAAATCTTGAGGGGCAAGATTGTTACTCTTGTGAGAGTGTTGTTGAAAAGTAAAGTAAAGGCGGTGGGCCTTGGAAATTATGGTCAGAGTTGCGGGTTTACTGACTGATGTGTTTGGATAAATTTCGAGGACGAAATTTTTATGAGGAGGGGATAGTTGTAACGACCCAAAATCGCTATTAAGGCTTAAGGGCCTTGATTAGTGTGCCAGGAGGGCATGTTGGGATTTATGTGTGATTTTATGAGTTAAATGCATGGTTATGATTTAAAGCATGTTATTTGACTAATTGTTTATCTGAGATGCATGACTATGTGTATTAGTATGCATGTAGGCCCTGATTGTGTTTGAAGGGCATAATTGTAATTTTAGCCGCTGAGGGCATATATGTGATAATTGTATTCCGTGATTTGTACCACATGAGTGTGGTGGTATTATTTTGATGCACGTGCCGAGACGGTCCTAGAGAGCAAATTAACTTAAGAGTCACAACGGGATTTCTATACCTGGCTCGGGAGGAGCCTAGGGGTACTTCGGGAATTTTATGGCTAAGATTGAGATTTAGCGGGTAATGGTTATTGGTGATTGAGTAACCTGGGTAACCATTAGTTACTACTTAGAGTAACAAGTTCTAGATAGAAAATGGTAGAAATGAAATAGAAGTAAAAGGACTTAAGTGCCCTTGAGGTTAGTTGGGAAAGGATAGGCAAGGAGGGGTAAAATGGTCATTTGGCTGGGAATTGGATATATGGCAGCTGGGTATTAAGGGGTACACGGTTTGGGGCTTGGTCATTTGATGCTTTGATAATTTGAAGAGAAGAAGAAGGAGAGGGAAAAAGCTAGGGCATGAAGAAGAAGAAGGGAGCTGAAACTTGAAGACTAAGGGGATGAACCAAGGAAGCCTAAGGTTGGATTCTTGATTGAGGTAAGAGTTTTAAACATCCTTGGGTTTTCTTTTCTGTTGTGGTTTAAGATTTTGAAGCCATGGTTTAGGTTTGTCAAGCTTGGGTTGTGTTTTTGGCCTTTGGGTTTGAGTTTTCTGAAATTTGGAATCAAATGGGTGATTTTGAGTGTGATTGTGTTATTGAGTTGGGTTATGATGTTTATGGGTTGATGTATGGTCTATTTGGAGTTTTGAGTTGGTTTTGGAGCTTGGGTGTGAGTTTGGGACGATTTGGGAGGTTTTAGCTCGAAGAAAATGCAGGGGAAAAACCCAGAATTCTGGGTCTGCGAAGGCGTGCCGCGACACGGGTTTTTCGTGCCGCGGCGAGGGAGTCCCTGACTGATGTGTGCCGCGGCACAAGGCAAATTTCAGGTTCACATTTTTGGCAATTTTAGGCCTTTGCTCCGGGGGTTCGGGGGATGTCTCCGGGGTGTTGTTTTAAGGTTTTAGAGGTCCCGAGAGTGCGGGATTGGTCCCGGGAAGTGGTTTTGGGTTGATTAGTATTGAGGGATGTTTCTTGTGTGTTGTGACTAGGTTGTTGGTGAGGCTCGTGCTAGAGGACCGTGCTCGCAGCTTTAGTGCATCAGGAGGCTCGGAATACAGGTAAGAAAACTATAACACCCGAGGTTAGGGCATGGCCCCAGATTGTATTATGTGCAAATGTTTAAACCTTAAATGAATCATGATGTGTGTGAATGATTATTTCGAATGTACTATATGTGTGAATATGATGAAATGAGCGGCCGTGGGCCGAGTACGGCGTAAGCTGGGGCGGTCGTGGGCCGAAAGTAACACCTAGCACATGGGATGCTATAATCAGGGCGGGGCCCGGTGGATTCATGTGTTATGCTATAATCAGGGCGGGGCCCGGTGGATACATGTGTTTGCTTAGTCTAAATGGTTGACTTATCTATTTGTGGATTATCTGTTATGATAAAACTGTATACATTGCATATGTTATGTTCTGCATGAGTTTTCTTGCTGGGCTTCGGCTCACGGGTGCTCTGTGTTGCAGGTAAGGGCAATGACTGAGTCAACCAACCATGAGTACGGAGAGCGTGAAGCGACGTGTACATGTTTGGTCTGCCCGACTGCTTTGGTTGGGGGTTTAATCGAAAATGGCTGTAATAATCTATGATTTTATGATTTCTCAACTGTAACCTTATTTCATGATGTAATTAGTTTTCAAACCTTATTTTGGGATCCCAAATGTTTAATAATAGAAGTTTTAATGAAATGACGTATTTTCAAAGATTACAGCCTTAACTTTTAATTAGTCACACTTTTGTTTCAAAGCCTCGGTTAGCGAGGCCATTGCACACTGTTTTGTCTTAAAAAAACTCACTTAGTAACGGCTCTAAGGAAGTAGGGCGTTACAAGGCCTCCTTGTCATTCTGGTGAACCTCAGGGTCCCTTGGGGGGTCTACGTCTCGGGGTGGAGGTGGATCCTTCATGGAGGCCTTCATCTGGACTCCGGTAAGGTGGACCTCCACCTCTCGAGGCTCCTTGAGATGCTTCGAACGTCTCGGCATTTTTCCTTGCCGGAAGTAATGGCAGAACAGTAGCTTGGTGCTTACGTTCCCACAGACGGCGGCAAACTGTTGACGGTAAGAACTCGTCAACGATTGATGGTTAGAAAACTTCAATCTCTATACTATAAGAAGCTATGAATTAGATAGAAAGAACTCTAAACAACAGGAGAAAACTCAGGCAAGCATGAGAACCAGAAGCATATATTTCATAAGTCTCATTTCTACATTCAGTTTTCCAACCCCTTAGCCTGAGGGGTTGGAGCCTATTTATAGGGGAGGCTCTATTGGCCCAGGATACAAACAAGTCCCAGACCACTGGGACATACATAGGTACTCTGATAAAGTAGTGGCCCAGGGTGTAGTGGTGTCTACCCTGATGGTGTCAGAGTCGTGGCCCAGGACAAAGTACTGTCGGCTCTGGCGTATGGTCGGGGGTGTCCAAGTGGTACCACTACTCTTCGTACAGGTCCGTACTGCCACTACTCCTCAGACGCAAATCATAGGGTCGTGCCTCTGTTCTCTCCACAACCGTACACCCCGTGTCAGCGCACGTGTTCCGTACTCGGTTGTCCTCATCAATTACCGTTCAATGCTCCATGTTCGTTTGGCATATAAGCAAGGTTCTCCCAAGTGATCTCGTGCCTATGCCAAGGAGGCTTCAACCCATGCATGTCCTGAGAAGTCAAGGCGCCAGGGGCCAGGGCCGGCTTATGCGGGTCACATGGACACGAGACTCGTAGTATGGACGCCGTGGCAAGGCCACACCCTCGCATAGCGAGGTTGGCCCTTTTCCCTCAGGCGTAGGCATGGCTCAGGACACGGGCGTCATAACAAGGCAGCATCCTCGCATAGCGAGGGTCCCTTGCATAGCGAGGCTGCCTTGCCTTCCCCCGGGTGCAGCATCGCAAGGCTAGGGGCATGGATGCCACCACAAAGCCTCACCCTCGCATAACGAGGATGCCTCGTGTAGCGAGACTGACCTTCTTCTCCCGAGTGTAGACGAGGCTTGATGCCTGCTGGAATGGGGCGCACGCGGATGGCCAGCTGGGGACCCTCGCATAGCGAGGGTGAAGTTTGGATGGGCAAGTGGCCGAAGTCCCTCGCCTAGTGAGGGTGACTCTCTTACCCCAACTCCCTCACCATCATGTGATGCCCTTTCAGGATGTCTCGTAGCATAGAGCTTCACTCGTGAATAGAATTCACAAGGAGAAAATTCCACATTTACACGAGTCATTTGGACTTAAAAGTGTAATTAAGGTTAAATGACAATTTGGATATTAAAAGTTTTGGTCAATAAGTTTAACTTTTCATTAAAAAGGGTTGAATAATTACAAGGGATCCCTAAAGTTTCTTAATAAAATACAAGTTTATCAAAATTATAGACTTAGCCGACCTAAGCAGCAAATTTCAACTAATGACCCCTGCTCCTCAAAATTTCTCGACCATGGCGACCGAGCAGGCTGAGTATATGTACACACTGCCCCTACAGCTCTCCAAATCATGGCTGGTCTAGCTTTCCTTTGCCCTTACCTTTACCATGAAGCACCCATGAGCCAAGGCTCAGCAAGAAAATCCAAACAAATCATACAGATATCTAGATAAACATTAACAAGTATTGCATACTTTATAACCACAACTAGTTCACATAGTTTTCCCAAACAGTATACGACTTATGCCGAGTGGATGGATATCGCACCCCCACGATGGCCCCACCACTGCAGCGGATCTTGTTCCTGTAATGGCCCCGCCACTACGGCATACATGACACATGTAATACCGGTAATGGCCTCACGACCGAGCGATCATGATCACAATTGATTAGTACAAATAGTTATAATAATGTAGGGTCATACAACGCAGACATTTAACTTTAAACAGATTCATGACACGGTCATCCATGTGCCCTGTAATTGGGGCCCATGCTCTACACTCAATGCAAGAGTCAGTTTTCTTACCTCAAGCACTGAGCGATAAGGTAAAGCGACTATGAGTACGATCCTTTCCTCCCGAGCATTACGGTACCCCTAGTCACAACATAACAAGAAATAACTATCAAGAAACGAACCAACAAAGGCTTCTGGACCAAGTCCTAGCCTCTAAGACCTTGAACTCTACTAAACCGGGTAGTATAACTGTAACGATCCAAATTTACTAATAAGGCTTAAGGGCCTTGATTAGGGTGTCGGGAGGGAATAATTGGAATATACGTGATTTAAAGTATGTTATGTGATTATTTGAATATTTGAGATGCATGACTATGTGTATTAGTATGCATGTAGGCCCTGATTAGGTTAGAAGGGCATAATCGTAATTTTGGCCCGTTGAGGGCATAAATGCATATATATGTGATAAATTGTCGAGACCACATTATTATGTGGATATATATTTGTAATCTGTGATTCGAGACGATCCTAGTGAGCAGGATAGTGAAAAAGTCACTGCGGGGATTTATACCCGGCTCGGGGCGAGCCAGGGGGTATTTCTGGAATTTAGAGAATATATTGGGGGTTAATTTTGATATTGAGAAGTATAATTGGTGATTAATTAGGTATCGGGAAATAAGCAGTAAATAATAGAGACACTCGAGGAATTAGCGGGAATTGGGTGAAATGACCAAAATACCCCTAGGTGGATTAAAAGAGTTAGAGTTAAAGGGAAGGGTATTGTGGTCATTTGGGCTTATAAAGGATAGGAATAACTGAGACTTTATGTTTAGTGGAACTTGTAGAAAGAAATAGAACTCTAAAGGAAAGAAAATAAAAGAAAGGAAAAGAAGGGAAAGAAGAGCAGGGTATTTCCCAAGGTCGGTTTAGCCATACCTCCATCAATTCTTGAGGTATTTTGGAGCAGAAACCTAGGGGAAGCTAGAGTAAGCTTGAGGCAAGAGTTCTTGGTCTGGCTTGAAGAATTGGCAAGGGTTTAGCAAGAGCAAGCCATTCAGTTGAAGTAAGACTTTGAAGTTCCTTCAGTTTCTGGTTTTGGTATTGAACTACGGTGTCTAAGCTGAATTTGGTGGGAACTCTAGGGAATTCAAGCCAGGGGTTTGAGGAGGAGTAAGCCAAGGAGGTGTAGAGGCTGACTTAAGGTCAAATCCCCATTGAAGGTATGAAATTCTAAGCTTTAAATTCTGAGGTTTTGACTGTTGTGCTGAAGTTTCTTAGTTTAAGGTTCAACCATGGTGAATTTTGAGATTAGGGGTGCATGTGATTGGGTTTTGTGTATTTGGGGTGCTTGGGATGAGTGGAGTGTGTTGATTTCTTATGCTCTATTACTGTGTTTTCTTTCTGGGCCTTGGCTCATGGGTGCTACGTGGTGCCGGTAAAGGCAAAGGCAAGTTGGACCAATCCTGAGGTGGAGGGCTGCGGGCTGAATATACATAGTCAGCTGTTCGGTCGCCATGGCCGAGGAGTGGATCAGGACAGGGATTTCTTAATTGTCTATTTTGCCTTAGTATGGCTGATTCTGTATTTAAATCTTGAATCTTTTGTAAATGGTTTTAATCTTATTATTTTTGGGATCCCGTGTAAACAGAAGGTGTTTATTTATAAGAAAAGCGATGTTTAAGACCAAAATCTTTTAATCCTAGTTCCATTGTAGTTTCAATAACACGTTTTCAACTAAATGACTTGATTAGCAAGTCTAGCACTTTTATACACACACAGTGTAACGGTCTTGGCTATCCAGGGCATTACAACTTGGTATCAGAGCGTCCTAGGTTTATGGGTTCCTGAACACTGGTTGGACATGTACATTCACTGTGAAATACAAGCTCGACTCAGGGTTTGGTAATTGTGTACACATAATTATGTGCTTAAATGATTTGAATGAGATATGACTGTTGATATCTGTTTGATTATTAGGGAGCATGAGATACTGATAGGGCCTGGCCCTTGACTATTGCATGATGTTATTGAGGCGTGCTTATCAGCATTGCTATGCATGTGAATGAATATATGGATGAATATTTGGATAAATTGCTATGAAATTGATTGCTTATGAATGATTGGGGTTCCAGTAATGGATCATGAAAGGATTATTACCCGTTCATCATAGTCTAATTGTCGAGTCGTTGATTGCAAATTGACTTGGATAATTATGCGTCCAAGAAAATCTACGTGACTAGCCGGCAGGTCCGGAACTAGAGATGATGATCAGGGCCAGCCCCCTCCGCTAGTCCTTGAGAATTGGCAGCAGCTTATGGCAGACATGCAAGCTCGGCTACAAAGCCAAGATGAACAAATTCGAATTTTGCGGCAGCAGGCTCCATCTGGGAGTGTTGCCCCCATTGTGCCACCTGCAGTGGTACCTGTTATGCAGCCAGTTGAGGTTGGGAACAAATGGGAACTGTTGTATGAGCAGTTCAGGAAGCAACAGCCCCCAATCTTTGAGGGAGGACCAGATCCACTGAAGGCTGAACAGTGGATGACCATGATTTTTACCATTCTTGATTTTATGAGGGTAGAGGGGCATGACAGAGTGGCCTGTGCCACATATATGCTGAGAGAGGATACCTGAATCCGGTGGGAGGTGGCATCACAGACCAGGGATGTTATTACTTTGACTTGGGAATGATTTAAGGACTTGTTCAGTCAGAAGTATTATAATGTTGCCATCAGGGAAGCGAAGATAAATGAGTTCGTGGGGCTAGTTTAGGGCAGCATGACAGTTACAGAGTATGCCCTGAAGTTTGACAGACTTGTGAAATTTGCACCAGATCTTGTGCTTACTGCCGCAGCTAGGCAGGGCAGATTCATTAGAGGGCTTAATGCTATGATTGCCCAAGATTTAAGGATTACAACAATTCCTGGAGGGACAACTTATGCCCAGGCTGTAGAAAAGGCTCTTACCGCTGAGGAAGCGGAGAATAAGATATGGAAAGAGAGTGCAGTGAGGAGGGAGGGTCGCAGGGCGGTGCCTCCATGATTTGAAGAGGAAGACTCCTGAGGCTTCGATCGCTCCTGGCCCTGATAGGAGAGGTTGGGGTACTCAGGGAGGCCGTCAGGGAGGCGGTGATACATGGAGGACTTGTCCTGAGTGCACGAGGTGCAGGAGACGCCATCCGGGCGAGTGTCGGGCTAAGGCCTATTATGTGTGTGGGGTGGTGGGACACCTCAAGAAAGATTGCCCGACAGTGAAGAAGGGAGATGCGAGGAAGGTGGACAGCTTGACTCCAACTTGAGTGTTCATCCTGACGCAAGCGGAGGCCGAGGCTAGTCCCTCGGTAGTGACAGGTCAGCTTTCTAGTGCTGGCACTCCTTTTACTATATTGATTGACTCTGATGCTACACACTCATTTGTTTCTAGTAAGGTGATTGATAGACTGTGTAGACCTAGTGAGTATTGTGTTTCAAGGTTTGGGATTATTTTGCCTACAGGGGAACTGGTAGTATCTAGGAGGTGGATTAGAGCGCTGCCAGTGATAGTTGATGGTAGGGAGTTATCAGTAGACTTAATTGAGTTGGGTTTGGAGGACTTTGATATGATTCTAGGTATGGATTGGTTGGTTAGATATGGAGCTACCATTGACTGCAGGAAGAAGATGGTGACTTTTGAGCCAGAGGGCGAGGAACCCTTTGTTTTTGTTGGAGCGGTGCATGGACCCCGCGTACCCAGGACATTGGCATTGAGAGCCAGGGATCTGTTATAAGGAGGGTGTATAGGTTTTCTAGCTAGTGTGGTGGATACCACCAGGGTTTCACCAGTAGGATCGGAGAAAACCAGATTGGTTTGTGAGTTCCTAGATGTGTTCCCGGAGGATTTGCCAGGGTTGCCGCCATGTAGAGAGATTCAGTTTATCATTGAGTTGGCATCGGGAACAGAGCCAGTGTTGAGGGCACCGTATAGGATGGCACCAGCGAAACTAAAAGAATTGAAGATACAGCTGCAGGAGCTACTGGATTTGGGGTTTATCAGGCCTAGCTACTCGCCATGGGGTGCTCCAATTTTGTTTGTGAAGAAAAAGGACGGGACTTTGAGAATGTGTATAGACTACAGGGAATTGAACAAGTTGACTATCAAGAATAAGTATCCCCTACCAAGGATTGATGACTTGTTCAATCAGCTGTAGGGTAAGACGGTGTTCTCAAAGATTGATCTTTGATCTGGTTATCACCAGCTGAGGATCAAAGATGAGGATATATCGAATACGGCCTTCCGAATGACGTATGGGCACTATGAGTTTCTGGTCATGTCATTTGGTTTGACCAATGCCCCAGCAGCCTTTATGGATTTGATGAATAGGGTGTTCAAGGATTTTTTGGATCAGTTCGTTATTGTATTCCAGTTCGGAGGCAGAGCACGAGCTTCATCTTCGACAGGTTCTTCAGAGGTTGAGGGAGCATCAGTTGTACGCCAAGTTTAAGAAGTGTGAATTTTGGCTACCAGAAGTGACATTCCTTGGACATATAGTGGGTGCAGATGGAATTAAGGTGGATCCCTCTAAGGTAAAGGCGGTTAGGGATTGGCCGAGGCCAAGGAATGCCTCGGAGGTGCGGAGTTTTCTTGGTTTAGCAGGTTACTACAGACGGTTTATAGAGGGCTTCTCAAAGATAGTGGCACCGATGACAGAATTGACATGGAAGAATTTGAAGTTTATCTGGTCAGATAGGTGTGAAGATAGTTTTCAAGAGTTGAAGCGACGGCTTATTACAGCGCCTGTGTTGAGTCTTCCATCGGGGGAAGGGAAGTTTATTGTTTATTGCGATGCATCAAGGTTGGGTTTAGGCTGTGTGTTGGTGCAGAATGAGAAAGTCATAGCATATGCGTCACGACAGCTGAAGGAGTATGATCAGCGGTATCCTACCCATGATTTAGAGCTAGCAGCGGTGGTATTCGCGCTGAAGATTTGGCAACATTACTTGTATGGGGAGAAGTGCGAGGTGTACACTGACCATAAGAGTCTGAAGTATTTCTTTACACAGAAGGACCTGAACATGAGACAGAGGCGTTGGCTAGAGTTGGTGAAAGATTATGATTGTGATATTCTTTACCATCTGGGGAAAGCCAATGTAGTGGCAGATGCATTGAGCCACAGTATATAGTTCCATTCAGATCTTAAGGGAGTTAGTTGATGAGATGGTTAGAGCAGGGATAGAGTTGGTAGTAGGCCATTTGGCCAATATTACTCTGCAGTCAACCCTGCTAGAGCGGATTAGAGAAGGACAGTTGGAAAATACCCAGTTACAAGGGATTAGGGAGAATGTCTTAGCGGGAGTAGCTAAGGACTATTCTATCTCTGAGGTTGGTTTGCTTTAGTATCAGAGACGGATATGTGTTCCAGCTGATGAGGGGATCAGACGAGAGATACTAGATGAGTCTCATACAACACCGTACTCGCTTCATCCGAGTACGACGAAGATGTACCGAGATTTACGGACATTATATTGGTGGCCCGGGATGAAGAAGGATGTGGTGGAGTACGTAGCCAGATGTTTAACCTATCAGCAAGTGAAAGCTGAGCATCAGCGACCAGCAGGATTGCTTCAGCCTTTGAGTATTCTCGAGTGGAAATGGGAGGATATTACGATGGATTTCGTAGGAGGTTTACCCAGAACAGTGGGGCTTCATGAATCGGTGTGGGTGATAGTGGACAAGTACACCAAGTCAGCCCATTTTCTTCCAGTAAGATCAACATATACTGTGGATCAGTATACTGAGTTGTACGCGAGAGAGATCATATGTCTCAATGGGGTTCCCAGGTCTATAGTGTCAAACCGGGATCCTATCTTCACTTCCAAGTTTTGGGGTGGTTTGCAGAAAGCTTTGGGAACTCAAATGAACTTCAGTACAATTTTTCATCCTCAGACAGGCGGATAGTCTAAGAGGATGATTCAGGTGTTGGAGGATATGCTCAGAGCGTGTGTGATTGACTTTGAGGGTTCATGGAGTAAGTATCTTCCGTTGATTGAATTTTCGTATAACAATAGTTACCAATCAACAATTGGAATGGCTCCCTATGAGATGTTGTATGGGAGGAAGTGTAGTTCACCCATTCATTGGGATGAGATGGGTGAGAGGAAGTATTTGGGGCCAGATATGGTTCAGAGAACAAGAGAAGCTATAGAGAAGATCCGAGCTAGGATGCTCGCCTCTCAGAGCAGACAAAAAAGCTACGATGATCCTAAGCGTAGAGACGTGGAGTTCCAGGTTGGGGACCACGTGTTCCTTCGAGTTTCACCTCTGCGAGGGGTGAGGAGGTTTGGAAAGAAGGGCAAGCTAAGCCCTAGATTCATTGGACCATTTGAGATCCTGGAAAGGATTGGTCAGGTGGCTTACAGATTAGCCTTGCCACCATCGTTGTCTGGAGTTCATGACGTATTCCATGTTTCTATGCTTCGGAAGTACGTCTCAGATGTGACTCATGTGTTGAGATATGAAGACTTGGAGTTACAGACAGATTTAGCTTATGAAGAGCAACCGTTTCAGATCTTGGATCGAAAAGATAAAGTATTACAGAATAAGACAATTCCTCTTGTTAAAGTGTTGTGGAGGAATAGTAGGGTCGAGGAGGCGACCTGGGAGCTTGAGACAGCAATGCGGGATCAATATCCCGAGTTATTCAGGTAAATTTTGAGGAAGAAATTCTCATTAGGAGGGGATAGTTGTAACAACCCAAATTTACTAATAAGGCTTAAGGGCCTTGATTAAGGTGTTGGGAGAGCATAATTGGAATATACATGATTTAAAGTATGTTATGTGATTATTTGAATATTTGAGATTCATGACTATGTGTATTAGTATGCATGTAGGCCCTGATTAGGTTAGAAGGGCATAATCGTAATTGGCCCGTTGAGGGCATAAATGCATATATATGTGATAAATTGTCGAGACCACATTATTATGTGGATATATATTTGTAATCTGTGATTCGAGACGATCCTAGTGAGCAGGATAGCGAAAAAGTCATAGCAGGGATTTATACCCGGCTCGGGGCGAGCCATGGGGTATTTCTGGAATTTAGAGAATATATTGGGGGTTAATTTTGATATTGATAAGTATACTTGGTGATTAATTAGGTATCGGGAAATAAGCGGTAAATAATAGAGACACTCGAGGAATTAGCAGGAATTGGGTGAAATGACCAAAATACCCCTAGGTGGATTAAAAGAGTTAGAGTTAAAGGGAAGGGTATTATGGTCATTTGGGCTTATAAAGGATAGGCATAACTGAGACTTTATGTTTAGTGGAACTTGTAGAAAGAAATAGAACTCTGAAGGAAAGAAAATAAAAGAAAGGAAAAGAAGGGAAAGAAGAGCAGGGTATTTCCCAAGGTCGGTTTAGGCATACCTCCATCAATTCTTGAGGTATTTTGGAGCAGAAACCCAGGGGAAGCCAGAGTAAGCTTGAGGCAAGAGTTCTTGGTCTGGCTTGAAGAATTGGCAAGGGTTTAGCAAGAGCAAGCCATTCAGTTGTGGTAAGACTTTGAAGTTCCTTCAGTTTCTGGTTTTGGTATTGAACTAAGGTGTCTAAGTTGAATTTGGTGGGAACTCTAGGGAATTCAAGCCAGGGGTTTGAGGAGAGTAAGCCAAGGAGGTGTAGAGGCTGACTTAAGGTCGAATCCCCATTGAAGGTATGAAATTCTAAGCTTTAAATTCTCAGGTTTTGACTGTTGTGCTGAAGTTTTTGAGTTTGAGGTTCAACCATGGTGAATTTTGAGATTAGGGGTGCATGTGATTGGTTTTGTGTATTTGGGGTGCTTGGGATGAGTGGAGTGTGTTGATAAGCTTTTTTTTAAGTTTGGTTGAAGATTGGAAAAGTTTTGGTAAGGGTTGGCTCGAGGAAATCGCAGGAAGGAAAAATACAGGAGTGCTGGTTCTGTGACTAGCGCTACAGCACTAGCCTTTGGGCGCTGTAGCGCTAGGCTTGGCTGTCTGGGGGATTTTGGTTCTGCTTGTAGCACTGTAGCGCCCTCCAAAGAGCATTGTAGCGCTACCTTGCTTCCAGAAGAGGGTTTCTGAGTTATTTTCTAGGGTTTTTGCCCGGGGGTTCGGGGTTCGATTCCATCACCCCGTTTGGTGGAATTAGAACTTCCCGAGGGCTCAAGATTGGTCCCGAGGCTAGGTTTTGGACTTGAGGTTTGGTGATGATTTTGACCTATGGTTGTGACTCGGTGCGCGCTAGGGCTCAAGCGGGATCGTGCTCAAGGATCAAGTGAACAAAGCTAGCGAATTTAAAGGTAAGAAAACTGTACCCGGTTATATGTTTGTGATGGGATTAAGTGCTCCTGATATCTGTATTATGTCATAGATGGTATTATTCCATGGGACATGTGATAAATGGCCTAAGGGTGCCATATAAAATATTTTTTGCACAGGACGCGGCTTGGCAACTGGTAGCCAAGGACAGCTATATATTCACTGAGCTCGGTTTAAGCGGGCCGAAGTCAGTGGGATAAACAAAGGGTGCGGCCTAAGGGCGCTAACCCTAGTTATCATTTGTAAATTGGTGATTGATATGAGTTGATATGTTTAGTATGCTGGATACTTGATTATCATGAATGCTTATATGGTTGAGAACATGCTTATGTGATATGAAATATTGGGCAGTCTGTTGATTTCTTATGCTCTGTTACTGTGTTTTCTTGCTGGGCCTTGGCTCACGGGTGCTACGTGGTGCAGGTAAAGGCAATGGCAAGTTGGACCAATCCTGAGGTGGAGGGTTGCGGGCTGAATGTACATAGTCAGCTGTTCGGTCGCCATGGCCGAGGAGTGGATCAGGACAGGGATTGCTTAACTGTCTATTTTGCCTTAGTATGGCTAATTCTGTATTTAAATCTCGAATCTTTTGTAAATGGTTTTAATCTTATTATTTTTGGGATCCCGTGTAAACAGAAGGTGTTTATTTATAAGAAAAGCGACGTTTAAGACCAAAATCTTTTAACCCTAGTTCCATTGTAGTTTCACTAACACGTTTTCAACTAAATGACTTGATTAGCAAGTCTAGCACTTTTATACACACACAATGTAATGGTCTTGGCTATCTAGGGCGTTACAAGAACCATTCCCGAGCCCTCAGGTTTGGGTTCCCAAAACACAATTTCCCACTTTTCCCTTATTTGAGCTGCGGCTCACCCCTAAAAGGGTCACAATGCTCAACTAGGCAGAGAACCCCATGCCCAAAATCCCTGCACATGTGCCGCAGTGCAGCCACCAAGTGTCGCGGCGCAAAGTCGGTTCAAGGAACCTCCTGCCTCGCTGAGATCATGTGGACCGCAATGCCCCCAAGAGCAGCACCTCGGCGCAACCCCGTGAACCCAAAATTTCTGGGTTTTTCCCTACGTTTTCTCCAAACCCAATTCACTAAAGCTCCTCCCAAATGTGTTCCAAGGCCACAACTGAGTCCCAAAACCACAATAGTACACCTCAAGCAACATAGAAACATCAAAACCTTAACCAAAACACATCAAAATCCCAAAATCACTATTTGAGTTCCTAGAACTCAACTTTCCTTTTAAATTTGAAAATAAAGACTCAAAAATTATGTTTTTGATTACCATAAGCTTCCAAATTAGTTATAAACTAATTCCTATCATCAATCTAACTTCAAAATGATCCCAAAAGCACAAATTACAAATTGGCAAAAAATCAAAATCCACTAAGACCAAGAACACTAAGAACAAAGTTTCAAGGGAAGGAATCCATACCTTAGCTGTAAAATTCATGGCTCTAGACTTAGCATGATCTTCTAGAAGTGCCCAACTCCAGCTAATCCCACTCCTCTTCCAAAAATTGCAACAAGCCTTGAAGATAGAGCACCAAAAATCCCCAAGCTCTTAACCAAGCTTTTGAGAGATACCCCAGAAAGAGAGAAAAATAAGATATGTGAATGACAGAAACCCCTCAGCCAAGGTCTCATTCCCTCTAGTCATGTGGTCAAAAAAGACCCTAATACCCCTACCGTAATTTATCTCCTTAATAGTCATTTTGCTCCAATTTCCCATTAACCTCAAATTACACAAAAATCTTCCTATTAAATCCATTAAACTCAAATACTCACCAAATAAACCCCCGGTAGTTTACCAAATTACCAAAATACCCTTAAGTTCACCCTGAGTCGGGCATTAATCCCCAATTGTGACTTTTCTGCTACTTGGCTCAAAAGGATCTCCTTGCGTCGAATATCTCAAATATATCCAAATAATAATGTGGTCCCACTCATAAGGCATATATAATTACTAATACACCCTCTATAACGTCCTGCGTTTTCGGGTACCTTTAAACGACTCGGGTCGGGATTTTTTCCCGAGTTAAGAATATTATTTTAAATAATATTATATTTGATTGGAAATTATTCCATGAGTTATTGCTAGGCAAATTATGAATTTTGTGATTTAAAAGTCAAAATAAGACTTTCGTTCTTGGACCGACACGAAATCCCTGATCGGGTAAAAATCTCAGAAAATAAAATGAAAAACTATGGCAAATACATTTTGGGCATAAAATACTTTCATAAAAGTTAAATTTTGGTCAAAGATAATAAACCTAAGGGAAAATGGAAATTTTAGGGCATTTTGTGTTAAATGCTTAATTTTACCAAAATGGGGAATTTTATTCCATGAATGGTCCTTAGGTTAAATTTTATTGTGTGATTAATTAAATTAAATGTGAGGCACATTAAATTTAATTATTATGTGTTAAGTTTTGGGTTTAAAACTTAATAAGAGTGAAAAAGGTTATAGGAAGTCAAATTGGATTTTTCTTCTTGGGAAATATTTATTAACCTTTATATAAAAAAAAAAATATGATCACATATATAATATATGTGGTGGCCGGCCATGTGAAGGATTTAATGGGGTTGACCAAATGTTTTTTTTAGTTTAATCCCAATTTAAATATAAGGGTTAAGGCATCAAGTGGATGGTAAAAAAACACTCAAGTGTTTAGATATTTTCTTAAGTTGATATGCTCTTCTAACCTTCCCCAATCGACCCTACTCTCTCTCACTTTCACTATCATCTTTTTGAAAACTCTCTCAAGT
Organism: Humulus lupulus; assembly: GCF_963169125.1. NCBI lineage: Eukaryota > Viridiplantae > Streptophyta > Magnoliopsida > Rosales > Cannabaceae > Humulus > Humulus lupulus. The sequence goes on from NC_084799.1 coordinate 161,268,353, forward strand.
TTTCTCTCCATCTTCAACCTCCAGAACACTAAGGAGGCTTGGAAGCATTTAAGCTTTGGTCTAGGAAGGGTTTTCCCTAAGGTAAAGTTTCAATAAACTAGACTTTTGTAAAGTTTTAACCATATATTTTCAAATAGCTAATTTTCTATGTTGTTGGGGGGAGTTGGTTAAGGTTTTGAAAGGTTTTTTAAGGAGCCAAAGCTAATAGGAAGATCCAAACTTTAAGCAAGAACAACAAAGAGGTAAAAAGTTTACTTTTTATGGTTGTTATTGTATGGTTTTTATTTATAAGCATTATTTGTATATTTAATGCTTAAAGTTTCTTATTGGTGATGTAATAAGGTTATGGTAGTTGATTTTATAATTTTTATGATGCTTGTGTGTGGATGTTTGAAAATAGGGACCAAAACCCCCAAGGGTTTTGTGAGAAACCTTAAAACAAAATACATGTTTTGAGCTGTGACTTCCAAGGAGTAAAGCATCCACTGTGTATTGACTTTTTAAAATTTAATTATATTGTGATGTTTTTGAGATTGAGTACATAAAATTGAGCTTTTGAAACACTCAAAACTGTTTAAAAATGAGTGAGTTGTGTTATTTCAAAGTTTAGATAAAAAACTGTTTTTTCGTATTCTTAATTTCGGGACCAAGTTTGGACAGCCACTGTATAGGGAAAATGAACCCATTTTTTTCTAAAATTTGGTGGACATATTATTAGCATAACCTAGTATTCCACTGTAAAATTTGGTAAGAAAATACTGAACGGTTTGAAAGTTATTAAGTGTCAAAGTTTAGAAAAAATAAGGTCATTTTTACCTCATTGTTGGAAAATAATTTCACCAATAAAAAATGCTCCTTTTGACTTAAGATTTTACAAAGACAAAAATGAAATACCAGAAATGGAATTAGGAAATTTTGGTAACAATTGGATAAGTAAATTTCAAGTTATGACCTAACAAATTATGTAGTTAAAAATGTGAAAAATAAGGTTTTCACACTTAGTGTAAAAATGAGATTTTTAAAACTTAAGGTAAAAAGTAAAAAATTTCTTATTGCAAGATAAAAACTTGGCAAGTCTTGAAAACATATTTTGACCTAAAATACCACTTTGAGTTTAGTGGGAATTAATTTTATTAAAGAATTTTTATTCTTTCTAAAAATAAAAGAATTTATTTATTAATAAGTTAATAAATTAAAAGAGGGGTTAAACCCTAAATTTTGATAAAATAATTGAGTGAATTATTTTTCTAGTAAGTAAATTTGATTAATTGACTTCGGAAAGATTAACTAGTCAAGATGAGAAATTTTTAACAGTTTTCCTAATTAAGACAAATTAGGCAATTTTCTTAAAATGGTTTTTAGAGATTAAAACCTTAAGAAAAATAAAAGGAAAATTAAGAGTTTATTTTCTTCAAAAATAATTAAGGAATGTAACTAATATTTTCTGGATATAATACCGGCTAAAATATTCAATATATTTAACTGACCTGTTGAAAGTACGGTTTAATAGCGATGCGTTTAAAGAACAAGATTTTTAGCGGATTGTGGGAAAATACTATTGTGATACCCGAGCCTAGGTATCGAGACCATAGGGTAGGTCTCCCTGAGACTTAGGTTTAGTCTCAAATATGTTTGTATGAATTTCCTTAGTGGGTTTAAAACCAAATAAGGATCATTTATCCTTGCAAATGATTTTTATTAAAATGACCAAACTGCCCAAAATAATAATAATAAATTATGAGTGCCATAATTAATCCGAGTATACAATATGAATAACTACAGTATTAGCTAGCGTAACTGGACTGAACGTTGGAGGGTGAAATCCTCCTGAGAGCTAAGGACTCCAAGTAAGTCAACTTATATTGTGTGGCTGCAACATGAAATGACTATTTTATTGTATGTTAGTATAGGGACACATGAACATATATACATTGTCGTAAAAAGTTGCTTAGAGACGTTAGTCTAGTGAGTGCTGATTTAGAAAATATGATCGATAGATATCTGTCATATCCTAGACGGCTGATCCCCATCACACTGCTTGATTTTATTATGTTCGGTTCATGACCGCGATGAGTGGCCAAGAGGTGAGGATTGCTAGTTAAACCTAGTGGCACCAAAATTAATGGGACCTAGGGGCCCTCATGCTTACTTAATCAGTGAACGATTAGAACCCGAGCAAGTGCTCTAATAAGTTATTCCCAGATAGCAGCCGTGAATATTGGCCATTCAGTGAGAGTGCCTAGAGATACTAGGGGTTGCCAAGTTTGAGTGAGGCTGAACACCCTAGGGGCAACTGCTCACCAGTAACACTGATTAACATAGAAGTCTCTGTAAAACCGTGTAAATTCGAATACACTCTTGGATAAGTAGTGATGCCCTATGTAACTTGATTGTTACCCTTGTGAGGGATTTACTCTTGGATAAGTAGTGATGCCCTAGGTAACACGATAGTTACCCTTGATGGGGATATTTATTGGCTAGATCTTAGTGTTGAGACTCGATTCTCTCTTACAGATTAGCATTTATGCTGGAGGGCGTGTTATGCCCGAATTGTTGGAAATTGTTGAGCGTTGGTCTCAAATTATATTGTAATATATTATATTTGCTTGCTCTGGGATTTTCTGAGTGTAGGGATATATATTTGTTGATAAGATATAGTTGTGATATAATATATCTGCTTGTTTTGGGATTTTTGGAGTGCAGGAATTTATCTGGTTATATGAAATAATTTGTCATTGGTTATCAGGCATGACCATAAGTTTTCCAGGATGCTTTGCATTCTTGAAATTGATTGTGTAGGGTCCGGATGGATCCGGAACCTTAATTCTCTGCATGCTTTTGTTTTAAAGTTGAACTTACTAAGCGTTTTCGCTTACCTAGTTGTTTCCTGTTGTAGGTAAGAACAAGGGCAAGGCAGAGCAGTGAGCGCTGGAGTCTACCTTGCAAATTTACATATGGACCAACCTTTTGGGAAGCCGTTTTATATTTGGAAATGTTGTGTAATTTTCCTAAACTAGGCTCACTCTACTCTTTATAAAATATGTTGTAATTAAATGTTAAGTATGGCCATACGACTTTTTAAAAAAGTTTTTTTATACGGGTTTTTGAGACATTTTGTCAAATGAAAACATTTATATTTCTGCATTATCGAGTCTTGAAAATCCGGGTCGTTACACCCTCAGCGGGTCAAAATTACGAAAATGCATTTTTTAACAGAAACAGGCCCACAAGCATATTTAATACACTTAAACATGCATAAGAAGTCATATCATAATATAACTCACATAATCACGAATATAATCACAATTAAATCATATTAACACATAAGATTCCAACTATGCCCTCTTGGCACACTAATCAAGGCATTAAGCCTTACTAGCAAATTTGGGTCGTTATAGTAGATATTTTATTACTTTCATAGATGATTGCTCTAGGTTCACATATGTATATTTGCTTAAGAATAAAGATGAAGCATTTAATGTGTTTAAAGCATATAAAGCAAAAGTTGAAAACCAATTGGAAAGGAAAATTAAAGTGCTTAGAAGTGATAGGGTGGTGAATATTTTTCAAATGATTTCAACTTGTTTTGTGAAGAGCATGGAATAATACTTGAATGTACAACCCCTTATACTCCACAACAAAATGGTATAGTGGAAAGGAAAAATAGAACATTTCCTGAGATGATTAATGCTATGCTATTACATTCTAAATTAAGTTTTAGTTTGTGGGGTGAAGCCTTGCTATCCGCTTGCAATATTTTGAATCATATTCCCATGAAGAAAAACAATATCTCTCCATTTGAGTTATGGAAAGGAAAGAAACCAAACATTAGTTATCTTAAAGTGTGGGGTGTCTTGCTTATTGCAAGAACACTGATCCCAAAAGGACCAAGTTGGGTCCAAGGGCTATAAGATGTGCATTTGTGGGTTTTGCCCAAAATAGCAAAGCTTATAGATTATTAGACTTGGAGTCTAAAGTGATAATTGAATCAAGAGAGGTTGAGTTCTTTGAGAACATGGTTGGTGAGCAACCTCAATTGAAGAAGATTATTCTACAACTAGGGGTTGCATCATCTTTCTCAATCTTTCTTTTGTCTATGTCAACCCTTATTTTGTGTAGATTCTAGATTTTGTGGTGGTGCAATCTCACTCTCCCCCAACAGTTGCATGATCTTCCCTTTATCAAATAAGGAGCTGTGAGGAACTCCTGACGATTGGACCGCTTCGGGCTGTGCAGTAGAACGATGACCTCTATCCTGATCAGTGTTACTAGCTCCTAGATTCATGATTGCATCAATTTTTCTAGGCACATATGATGAACTCGAGGATAGAATGGGGCAGGAGATGCCACAAATGACACCCATAGCTGAGTTGCAACACCATGGCTAGAGGTAACAGGGGCAATGTTGTCAGCAGAGTTGGCCATGATAGCACCATTTTGAGCCGTAGAAACTTCAAAGGGTGTCGAAGCATAAACAACAACAGTAACACCTATGGAGTTATAAAGTTCGGGGAAGTCCTGGGATAAATGTAAGTCTTGGAAGTCATCCACAGTTAAGTCTCCCATACTTTCATTGGGCATCAAGGGAAGAAAATTTGGAGTGTTGAGCAGAGTTGAACTCAAATGTTGTTCGAGAGCACTGCAAGGAGTAGAGCATTCGATAGGGATTAAAAGGCAAGGTTGGCAGCTAACTAAATTCTCTGTAGTGGTAGTAGGAGTAGTGCACCCGAGGACTTGAACAGGTGCATCTTGTGGAGAAAATGTTGAAGCAACAATGGAACTAATAGATGAACTGTTTAGAAAGGTTGTTGGGGGTGATTTGGAAGGGGAAGGAATCGAAGTGGTTGAGGCAGGGATGTTGACAAGTGGTAAGCTTACTATCTTAGTTGTTGCAGATCTAGTTTCAATGGACAATGTGGTAGGTTGGGGAACGACTGTTGTGGAGATGACAATAGAGTCTAACGCGATAGCTGAGCTTGGACTAAGAAGTGGAGTTTGAGCCAAGTTCGTGGGAAGTGATTTAGGGAAACTCGAGCTAGTATGGGAAACAGTGATGCTTCTGGATCTAGCTAGCATGTCAAAGAGCTTGGGATTGACCAGTCTTTCCTTGTTGGAGCTTGGAAAAAGGGAAGCTGATAACTCTACAAAATAGAGTTGTTTTACCGCTTTTTATGTGCTAATTGTTGCTTAATTCTTGAGTTTTTAATTGATTTATTAAGTTTTAAAGTAATTTTGAATTTATTGGGTTTATTTTGATTTTATATATTTTTGTGTGTTTTTACAGTTATTTTGTTGTAAAATATTGTAGTTAATTGTTTGAATTATTGTTGTTTAATTGGAGGTAAAAAAATGTTGTATTATTGAGCTTAAATGTTAAATATAAATTAAGTCATTATTAATATTTTCAAAGAATTAACTTGATTTATTTTATAGTGAAAATATTTTATTATGATTTATTTTATGTTTATTTTGTTAAGGAATTTGTGGTATTTTTGTATTTGGAAAAAAAGGATAAAAAGCTAAAAAAGAAAGGAAAAAAAGGTAGCATTTTCCTTCACCCAACAAGCCCAATCCGAAAGATCCATGGGCCTCTCCCTACAGCCTCTCCACACCTGGCCCAGTCAATCCAGCATGCCCAGTCCCGTGCACCCACTCCTGCCTTCAGCATCGACAACAATCCCAGCCCCACGGCTCACCCAAATCTCCAACCAGCCAGCTCCCCAGATGCCTCCTGCCAGCCGCCTCACACCTGTAAGCACCAAAGCCAATCCAGCTGTAGCAACACCCTTCACGCCAAGCTCCACCCAGGCAGACCCAAGCCCATTTGACCCACCTGTCCATGCACTCTCCAGCCTCCAGGCCTGGCCCAGCCTGTGCCAGCCATCTCTTCACCCATCCAAAGCTCCTCTCTACCAACCTAGGCCCAATTCGCCCCTGCCAACAGCCTCTTGCCAGCCAGCCCACTCCACGACCCAGCCCGTTCCCTTGCTCCCAGCTGCTTCATCACCAGCTACCTAGCCCATCTGCCAACGGCCACCACAAAGCTGTTTTTTTCCCTTTTTGAGCCCAATAAAAGCACATTGTCCCCTTGTCCCCTTTGTCCAAAAATACTGATTTTTTATCCAAGCTTTTCAACACATTTTACCCCAAAACATCATCATTACACCCTATAATTTACCCATATTTTCCATATTTTATTAATTTAATTAATTTAATCAACTTAATTAATTTAAACTGATTATTTTAATACTCATTTTTTGGCTATAAATAAGGGATTTGGGTGCATATTTTGGAAGGGAGGTTACACTACACAAGTTCTACACTTTCAAAACCTCTCAATTCTCTTCATCTTTTTCTTCTTTTTGGTCATTTTTCTATGAGTTTTTAGAGGAAAAATTTGGGGGTTTCTCCTCCAAATTTTCCTATTTATGTTTGTAATTTTTTGGTTTGTAATTTCTATTCTAGTTATGAGTTTCTAATCTTTTTAAGATTATTAAGGTGATGAAGAAACAATATGTAACTAGATAGTATTTATTTTGTATGTTGATTTCCCATTTTGTGCAACAAAGTTTATGGAGTTTTCTTCTTCAAATATCTTCTTTCATCTTAAATATCATGTATTTTGGATTGTTAGCACATATTTACACTTTGTTCTTCATTAGTGCAAAAAACATAATATTCTTGTGTAAGATGTGTCATTAAATTGTACACATTCATGCTTAGAACAAAAATATTATGTTTTTCCTTATAAATAATGTTCATTGATTTATTTTTTATTTCATTAGGATGATTTACATTAAATACTTTGAAATTATAAATTTTTGAAAAGTGAAGAAAAATCTTATCTTTTTAGAAGTACTTTGTGCTTAAAATTATAAATCTATTTGGAAAATGATAATTTGATTTATTTTAACTATCACTAAAACTTGGGAATCAATGTACTTATAAATATTATTGAACTTATATTTTGTGGATTCTAATCCTTAATAATCTTATTTTACCATCTTGATTTCTAATATTAATTTATTTAAATTTATTGTCTTAAATTTCTTTATTATTGTCTCTTACTAGATTTTATTGTCAATCTTTGGAACTAAGTTAGAATTTATTGATTTTGGTTTAAAATAGTTTTCTTTACGATTTTAGACAACTCCTTTGGGTTCGACATCCTTGCTTACACGATCACTATTCTATATGAACGATTCGTGCGCTTGCGATTTATAAATATTTAAAACATACACGTTTTGGGTCCATCAAAAGCCAGGGGTTGTAATTTAGGAGATGAAAATTTTGGAAGTCTGGGTGGCAAAGAACCAGTCGAAGATGCAGAAGGAGAAGAGTCAATGACAGTTTCTGGAATTGTGGAAAGTTTTGAGCAATTAGGGGTAGGCGGTAGCTCCAGAGCATCAGTTTTGTCTGATGATCTAGCCAGTTGTTTACCTTTGATTGCACCTAAGCTCAAGCACTTACGACATTTATCCTGGTGCACAGTCGTTTTTCTCTTGGACCTTCGAATAGAGGGAGAAGGGGCAATAGTGAAATCCTCAACTTCAGGGTGTGAAGTTGCCCTGGAAACAATGGCAAAATAATGGTCATTGGTTAATGGATTGATGACTACAGTGTTAAGGGGGCAGAGGCCTCTCTGTAGGGCCAACGTCATCACTCAAGGTGTGGGATTGAGAGGGGAAATGAGAGGTTTGAGAAAACCCGTCATAAGAACCCCGCTCAGAGTCAGAAGCCAGTTCCTAAGCCTCACCAGACTATGCAAAACTTTTCAAAATCATGTTTTTTTTATCATGGTTAAGTGTGTCATTGGAAAGGGAGCATGATGGCCAGGGTTTGGGATTGGTTTTGTAAGATGACACACAAGTAATATAATGATTGTAGAATTGTTTCTCCCTCTGGTTGTCGCAATCAGCTAGTAGGAACGTAGCGTGGCGATCGATAGAGTGAGGAAAATAGAGCCTAGTCATGTAACTCTTCATTGGATCTTTGAACAGGATCCCAATGCCAATGGGATCATCTTTATGCTCGTGAATGATCTTGTACAATCGAAGTTGTGATTCGCGGTTTTTAGACCATGCAACGTCTGTAGGCCACTTGATCTCTAAAAAAAAGGGCAAAAAAGCAAGAAAACATAAGCCTTCGAAGCAAAAAAGAAACTAAAAATGAAGTTAGTGCTAGTGAAGAAACTAACCTTCTTGGAACACGTGGGACAGAAAAAAAATATCCTTGGGCATGTAATGGGGATACCAGTCACCCCCAATTACAAAGGGAATATCATCCCAATTCTTATTGACCATAGGGCAATCTTTGAAAATGAAGCACCTTTTTCCTGGGGGTGGGATAGTAAGTGTTATCCCTCAAAATTCAAAAGATGACGTGGCGAATGAGATGGTCAGCCCACCCTATTCTTCATAGGGTGGTCGGCCTAGACTTCCAAATACACTTCGCATAATAAAGTTCATGCTCATTCGAGCTGAAATCAACAGGCCTAGCACCCAAGATCTAAAAGGTCATCGGGACTAGCACCTAAGTCTCAAGACTTAGCGTTTTCCTAAAGGTTTCAATCGTGCATCATCAACCACAATCCAAAGAAATGACGAGAAGACCTACAATATCATAATCATGGGAAGGTTGACACATATCTCCACTCCCAATGATCGTGTACCAAACCACAATCCCCAGTCTTGCTGATCATGTAACAGGCCCTAGGTACTATAAATAAAGGACTCAGGGCTTCATTTGAAGGGACAGATGGAGAGACTTTTCGATTGATCATTTGGATTAACTTTTGCGCAAATCTATGATGAGTGAACTCTTCATTTCATCTTTGTAATTGTCAATTGAGTGATTCAATACTAAATACGAAGTGGATTAGGTTATTACTATTCATCAGAACAGGGTTGAACCATTATAAATTTTTGTGTGTTTTGTTTAGATATTTGTACTCTGTCGTATATTTATATTTATATCGTTCAAAAGGTGTCGTATATCATACATACGACCGTTGACCAATTTCACAGGTCAACATTTTGGTGCTTTCATTGAGAGTACGAAATCAAAAATACACACTTTCATTAGTTTTACGAAGCCTTCGAAACCCAGTCAGGAAAAGAAGACAACTCCCAGGGATTCCACCATACAGGATCCCGTCGATCTAGTTAACAAACCTCAGGTGGAGGTTGGAGATCAACCTAATGCGGAGAATCCACAGGACACTCACTAGGAGGAGTGGCGCAATTTCTGGAGAGGCAGGAGGCTTTTGCTATAGAAATTTCCCTCCAGAGAGTGACAATGGAACAACAACGGCGACAGATAGATATGCAGGTCCTGAGGATGATCCAGAGGGAGAAGGAAATTGAATGGAGGCACCAATGAGCTGATGTGGCCCTGGAGGCGGCTACCTAGTTAGCTCAAGCTAACATTGAAGTTGCTGCTCAGGCGATGAGGGAGGCTCAGGACAAAGGTACAGGGATGCATGACAGTAGTAACAGGGAGTCCCAGGGGAGGATTCAAACCCCAAGGACGCTCTCAGAGCCACTTTCCCATACACAGGATGAAGAGGTGTAGTCCAAGACTGCCTCCTCCATGACTGAGAAGAATAACACTTCCTCTCGGAGTAAGAGTGTTACCAACACAAAGGCCCCCTCCCAGGGGGACAGACGAAATGGCACATGAGAGGACGGTCAGACATCTGAGAGGCCTGACAAGAACGGAAATGGTCGCTCAAAGTCTCATAGTCATGTAGGAGTAGAGTCTCAGGGGCAGGATCACACTGGCAAGAGCAAGGCGGACCTGCCACCACTACACCCTCAGTCTCGCAAGGGAAAGGAACTGATGAACAACACCAATACCGTATTCGAGAGGCTCAGGAAAGATGCACAACCTCAAAATCTAAGGGAAGTCATCAACAGGAGAACCAGCGCTCAGGAGGGGGTACCGAGGACATCTACCACCTGAAGCAGCGATCCCACTAGCAGCGCAGGCTCAGATAGATGCACTCACCACGGCTGTTCGGGGCTTGACAAATAAACCTTCCGATATTGATCTGGCTCATACAAGTGGGAGTCTCTTCAGTGCCAAGATCCAAGATACTCAACCACCATAGAAGTACGAGACCCCGAAACTTCCAACATACACTGGGAAGGAGGACCTAGTGCGACACATTGGAAAGTATGAGGATCAAATGGAGTTACTAGGAATGGAGCATGATTATAGGTGCAAGGTATTCCCTACCACTCTCTCTGACTCAGCTCAGGAATGGTATTGGAAATTAAAACCTAGATCCATCACTTCCTAGGAGCAATTCAGGAAGGAATTTTGCAATGTCTTCAGTGCCGAACGAATTCAACTAGTTTATGCCAATCAACTAGCTAACATCAAGCAAGGGAAGGATGAATCCCTGAAGGACTACATCCAAAGATTCATGAGGAAAGAAAACCGAGCATCCACGATATGAGATGAAGGAAAGTTTGTTGTCATCTCGGAAGGAATCATTTATCATAGTATCTTGTGGGATAGCATCCACAATAACCCCATCAACACCTTGCAAGAGTTCCTGGACTGAGCAAACAAATACACGAAGCTAGATGACGTTATCATGAAGGAAGAAAAAGGCTTAAACCATTCGACCACTATCAAGGCAAGCAAAAAAGTCACAAACCCTCAGGGCAGCAATAGGGGCAACGGTAAGAAGATGACTACCTCAGGGGCCAAGCATAGTGGAGGAAAGAAGGCTAAGTCAGCACCAACCGAAAAACAGCCTAAGAACCAGCCCAAGTTCACCAAATATACTATCTTGACTGCAACAAGGGTTGATATTTACTTGGCAACATACCAGGAGGTACCATACCGAAAGCCACCACCCTTGCGCTCAGAAGGAAAGAGGGACAAGAACAAGTCTTGTCAAATCCATAATGATTATGGGCACAACACAAATGATTAAAACAGTTGAAGGATGAGATAGAGTTTCTTCTGGGATCAAGAAAACTCTTGAGGTATCGAGGTAAGGACCTGACACCTTGTTCCCAAGTGAAATATGGGTTCACAGGAGAATGCCTAGCACCAGCAGGAACTATCAAACTACCAGTCACTGTGGAGGATGCCCCTAGGCATGAGACTGTGATGATAGAATTCCTGGTGGTAGATTGCTCATTGGCTTACAACATAGTGATCGGGAGACCCCTCCTGATGGCATTACACGTAGCAGTGTCTATCTGGCATCTGTCTTTGAAGTTCCCCACAAGCGCAGGGCAAGGATGCATACAGGGTAATGTTGGTTTTTATAGATCAAATCAGAGATTATACGCAGCGGAACAACAATCAAAATTGTTAATTTAACCCCACAAGATTTCTAGATTTACTTATTCACATACATATATATATATTGAATCAAAGAGATGAATAGAAAATTACATCAAGTCCTTCCTTGCTGCTATCTTTTTGTACGGCAAAAGTCCTCGAGATCTCACACCAAGATCTTCCAAAATGTTCTCAACACACAAAGAATGAGTGTGGGCTCGATATACAAAATAATAGGCAAAATCTATTTATCAGATGTTCTCAACACATGAGAACTAATAAAGTTTAGACCTGAGTTTGTGAAGAACAGTGACCTATGCTTGTCTCACTGTTCTATTTCTCTCAGGGAGATTTCACGATCTATTTTCTATCACTAAAAAGTATCGCTCTGAAAAACTGATCTCCTATATTTAATATATCTAATATATTAAAAATAAAATATTAGTTATTTAAAACAATTTAAAATAACTAATTAGTTATCAGATTTTGTTTAAATAATAATATTTTAATCATATTACAATATCTCATTATTTATTTAATATTTAAATAACTAAAATTGTGGAACAAAGAAACTTCTAGAAGTTTCTTGTGTATGTAGCACAGTGACTGTGCACTATGCTACACGTGTACCACATGCCAGGGAAGGCATGTGATTTTTCTCAATTTTCATCATTATTTAAATACCAAAAATCCCAAAAATAAATTAATTCAAAATTAATTATATTTTTGTTAAATCAAATAATTAATTAATTCTCAATTAATTAATTAATTACACATAATTATACAATAATTATGTTTAGTGCGTAGAAAAATATTTTACTTATCAAATAAGTCATTTTGCCCATTTTTGTATTTATCTTTGTTAGTGTTTGTTTAAGCCATTTCGGGGACCATGGACCTATAACATTAAGCTCCAATAAATTGAAACTAAATAATTAAACTCTTTAATTATAGTGGTTAATTTATTAGCTCTGATATTTCTCCACTATAAATTCATAATTGAACTCTTTATGTTATAGATATACTTTTACAGAAATCTTATTCCAAGTTGTCCATTGATAAAACCATCTTACAATAGTTCAACCCTCTAATTAATTAGTTCATAAATTAGAATGGAAGAATTACCATTTTACCTTTCTAATTTACTTTTCATTCCTTAAGTACCATTAATTCACTAGTGAACAATTAATCTATAATCTAATTATAGATTTGAGCTCAAAATCATTCAGTTCCATAATTGACCCTTAAGGGAACTAATATACGATCCGTTAGGAAAGATTAGATTCCATATTGTTGATACATGTTCCCAGCCATCCATGATATTAAATCTCCAAAACAAAAGTCATTAGCCTCATTCTATGAAGAGACCTTAACGAATAAATCAAAAGATTTAATAAACATGAACAGGAGTTCATGAACCCTCAGGATTTAAGTTGATCTATAAATGATCATCAGTTATGATATGAATTATAAGTCTTTATTATTAAATGGTTTTTGGATAAAGACTTTTATTCATATCGGTCCATGTCATATATAATCATATTATATAAAGCACTTTTACCGAGATGTCTTACCACATCAATAATCTGAATCTAGATTATTTGTATCAACATGATACTCAGCAAACCGTACTTACAACCCCAATTAAAGAATTCCATAACTTGAATTTGTTGTTGACTATTTTTATTCATTCATGTGATCTTAATTCTCTCGGACTAATACAAGATCACATCCTCAATAATGAATATGGAATTTTTCTGATATTTACAAATTTATTCAAACAATAATTTAATAATCTAAATATAACAATAATAGACCATTGTATTTATTTATTCATCGAAATAATAAATGTCTTTTACATGCTTTTAGGACATACTCCTAACAATCTCCCACTTGTACTTAAAGCAAGTAAGGCATTTCTCTCAATCCCATATTACGTACATGACCCTTGAATTGCTTTGCAGGAAGCATCTTCGTAAACGGGTCTGCCAGGTTATGTTCTGATGCGATTTTCAGAATGGACACATCTCCTCTATGTACGATTTCTCTTACTAAGTGGTATTTGCGCTCTATATGCTTTCCCCTCTTGTGGCTTCTTGGTTCTTTAGAATTAGCCACTGCTCCACTGTTGTCACAGTAAAGAACAAGTGGTTTCTCCACTTCTGGAACCACTTCCAGATCTGTGTAGAACTTTTCAGCCAAACTGCTTCTTTAGCTGCTTCACAAGCTACTATGTATTTAGCTTCCATGGTTGAATCAGCTAAACTAGATTGGTTAATGCTTCTCCAGACAACTGCTCCACCACCAAGAGTGAATACTGACCCAGAAGTAGATTTTCTACTATCTTTGTCAGATTGAAAATCTGAGTCAGTGTATCCAGTAGGTTCAAATTGAATAATTCAGAATTATTGAGCGATTTTTCAATTGGATTAAGCATGTACATTCCATCCTTTTGTTTTGCATGACAAATATTGTTCCCATTCCTTGAAATAAAAATCATATTATTATTAAAAGAAATGCCAAATTTTGTTCATGTAACAAAGATAAAGAAATAATGTTTCTAGTAATTTCAGGAATAAAGAAAACATTATTCAAAATAAGAAAATTATTCTTAAATTTAAACGGACTGTTCCACATGCTTTAGTTGAAACAAGTGCTCCACTTCCCACTCTCATAGTCATCTCTCCTTGCTCCAACTGCTTTGCGAATTCAAGCATCTGCAAACAAGAACAAACATGATTAGTGGAACTAGAATCAACTATCCATGATTATTTATCTTGTTCCACCATACAAGCTTCGAGTACAAGTAAATCTAATTTACCTTTCTTTTTCTCTTTCAGCTCGGCGAGATACTTTGGACAGTTTCTCTTCCAATGACCATCGACATTACAATGGAAACACTTTCCTTTGGGTTCCTTTTGTTTGGGGTCATTGTTCTTTTTGTTCTCGGGTACCTTGGATGACTTCTTTGCCTTTTCGGATTGTCCTTTTTAGGTTTGCAGTCATTGTTATTGCTTTTCCTTTTCTTCTTAGAAGAAGATGGTTTTGCTTCAGCCTGACTTAAGATTGTCTTGTTCAAAGACTCAAAAGTTTGTAATTCATTCAACAATTGTGTCATGTTAAATTCTAATTTATTCATGACATATTTTTTTGTGAATGTAGAAAAAGCAGGAGTTAAAGACTCAAGTATAATGCTTACTTGTGTCTTTTCATCCATGACTGCTCCATGCATCTCAGCTTCGTGGAGTACACTGATCATGTTCAAAACATGCTCATGCACAGATTGACCTTTCTTCATCTTAGCATTCATGTAGGTTCTAGTAGCCTCATGATGACTTTGATCAGATGGGCGCCCAAACATTTCCTTAAGAGATTCTAGTGTCTCAAAAGCAGTTTCCATGGATTCATGCTTTGTTCATAAGACATCACTCATGCTTACAAGCCTATAGCACTTATCTTTGTTATTGGATTGAATCCATGCATCAAATTTTTCCCGAACATGTTTCGGGGCAGTGGCGCCAGGTTCTTCGGGACATTCCTCATTTAGGAAAAACTTGTGGTTTTCGCTAACCAACAACAAATTCATATTTGATTTCCATTTTATGAAGTTATCAGCAGTTAATTTTTCTTGTGCGATTAAAGCAATGATTGGATTACCAGAGATGGACATATTCTGAATAAAAAAAAAAGACAAATATTATTATATTTAGAAAAATAAATATCAAAGTTTCGGAAATTAAACGTGATGCATGAGCATAATTAAAACACATAAAAAAGGTTTAATTTCCACGATAAAACTATCTAACAATTAAAGTGTCGCCTTAGGGTTGGTCAAATTAATCTTATAGAATTTATAAGACGTTCTTATCTTTATAGTTTAAAACTTAAAATAACTCTTTATTTTCTCTTTTAAACATTAAATTACCGCTTAGTTTGGTCAAGTTATGATTATCCACTGCAAAAGCTTAGTCATAACTTTGTGAGTGTAATCCATTATTTCGGAGTTCATGACTTAACTTAGGACATGCCGCCTTAGGGTCGGTCAAACCTAAAATACATCATTAGTTCCTATCTATGTAAGAAATATAACTTTGCTATTGACATGTCTAGACACCTTCCTTTGGAGGACGAAAACAAAGTCGTCGCGAGGCGCTATTCATATCTCACGGTGTTATATTAATAATGGAGACCACGGGTTATGTTGAGTTATCAACCCTCTCCCACTCACTATTTTGCAATAAGTGTTTTTAATCTAATTAATTCCAAATTAATTATAGATTCTTTAACTTTATGAACTAATTAAAATTGGTAAGAAAGCAAGTTTCTAGGTCCATATCCAATTTTAAATTACCAATTATGTTCATCTAAACTTTACTAAAAAACAATTTCAAAATAAAGTTGGTTTAAAGAAATTAAGTCATAAAGACTTAAAAAACCGGTGTGATATTTTACCAAGTTTTCAAAGAATAAAACTAAGTAATTTATATGCAATTGGTATCGCAAAAAAAATCATATAAACATATAGGACAATCCTAATAATCATGTTTCTACCAATGAGATGCATGATAATGATTGTGTGGGTTTTTTATGTATGGAACAAAATGCATGAGCGTATTATCAATCACATAAAAATAATTATTTAAATAAATAAATAACCAATAAATGTTGAACCGGGTGCTTTTGGGTATTTCTAATTTTACAACCTCTTTATAAAATTAAAATAAAATAAAACCGCCTTGATCTTCATCAGGCTTCTTTACTTTACGTTCGGTAGGATATGTGTCGTTGGTCCATAATAATAATAATAAGAAAACAATTTTCTAATTATCTTGATTAATTAAAACAAAACTTTTAAATAATCATTATTTTATTTTCCTTCTAATTAAAACAACTTTTAATTAAAAAACATAAATGAATTTAATTAAAATATGTTATTTTTAAAAATAAATTTTTAAATAAGATATTCAAAAAAGTTTGTTAGGATAACAAAATTATCTCATTATTTAAATATCAAATTTCTAATAAATAGGATATTTAACATTTTAAAAATTAAAAAAATAACAGATTAATTTCAAGAAAAATAAAAATAAAAAAAATCCTAGACCAGTAAGACGGCGACACGTGGCACCAAATGGTGCTGCCGGGGCCCACTTGTACGGAACCATACAGACCCGTCCATATGACGTCCCCGGCAGCAGCTAGGAGGGTGGCCTCGGAGGAACAATGGCTGAATTCTGAATCCCGGGCTCCGTTTTGACTTTGTGTGATCGAAATTACAATTTTTATGGTGTCAAAAACCAAATAAAATTACATAAATCCTATGCCCTTTAATGGCTTACACAATGATCCAATCATAAACAAATCCTAACCCAAAAGCACCATATAATTAACGATTCAACATTTTCATGCATTCAATCATATTAAGCCATCTATTCATTCATCGTAAATAAAGAAATGCATAAATTAAACCCACACAGATTCAATATATATATATATGTGTGAAGATGTCTCTGGTACCATTTGTTGGTTTTAATAGATCAAATCAGAGATTATATGCAGTGGAACAATAATTAAAATTGTTAATTTAACCCCACAAGATTTCTAGATCTACTTCTTCACATACATATATATATATATATATATTAAATCAATGATATGAATAGAAAATTACCTCAAGTCCTTCCTTGCTGCTATCTTTTTGTACGGCAAAAATCCTCGAGATCTCACACCAAGATCTTCCAAAATGTTCTCGACACTCAAAGAACGAGTGTGGGCTCACTATAAAAAACAATAGGCAAAATCTATTTATCAGATGTTCTCAGCACATGAGATCTGATAAAATTTGGATCTAAATTTGTCAAGAACAGTGACTTATGCTTGTATCATTGTTCTATTTCTCTCAGGGAGATTTCACGATCTATTTTCTATCACTGAAAAGTATCGCTCTGAAAAACTGATCTCCTATATTTAATATATCCAATATATTAAAAATAAAATATTAGTTATTTAAAACAATTTAAAATAACTAATCAGTTATCAGATTTTGTTTAAATAATAATATTTTAATCATATTACAATATCTCATTATTTATTTAATATTTAAATAACTAAAATTGTGGACTAAAGAAACTTCTAGAAGCTTCTTGAGTGTGTAGCACAATGAATGTGCACTGTGCTACACGTGTACCACATGTCAGGGAAGGCATGTGATTTTTCCCAATTTTCATCATTATTTAAATACCAAAAATCACAAAAATAAATTAATTCAAAATTAATTATATTTTTGTTAAATCAAATAATTAATTAATTACACATAATTATACAATAATTATGTTTAGTGCATAGAAAAATATTTTACTTATCAAATAAGTCATTTTGCCCATTTTTGTATTTATCTTTGTTAGTGTTTGTTTGAACCATTTCGGGGACTATGGACCTATAACATTAAGCTCCAATAAATTAAAACTAAATAATTAAACTCTTTAATTATAATAGTTAATTTATTAATTCTGATATTTCTCCACTATAAATTCAGAATTGAACTCTTTATGTTTTAGATATACTTTTACAGAAATCTTATTTTAAGTTGTCCATTGATATAACCATCGTACAATAGTTCAACCCTCTAATTAATTAGTTCATAAATTAGAATGGAAGAATTACCATTTTACCTTTCTAAGTTACTTCTTATTCCTTAAGTATCATTAATTCACTAGTGAATAATTAATCTATAATCTAATTATAGATTTGAGCTCAAAATCATTCAGTTCCATAATTGACCCTTAAGGGAACTAATATACGATCCGTTAGGAAAGATTAGATTTCGTATTGTTGATACATGTTCCTAGCCATCCATGATATTAAATCTCCAAAACAAAAGTCATTAGCCTCATTCTATGAAGAGACCTTAATGAATGAATCAAAAGATTTAATAAACATGAACAGGAGTTCTTGAACACTCAGGATTTAGGTTGATTTATAAATGATCATCAGTTATGATATGAATTACAAGTCTTTATTAAAAAAATATTTCGGATAAAGACTTTTATTCATATTGTTCCATGTCATAGATAATCATATTATGTAAAGCACCTTTATCGAGATGTCTTACCACATCAATAACCCAAATCTAGATTATTTGTATCAACATGATACTCAGCAAACCATACTTACAACCCCAATTAAAGAATTCCATAACTTCAATTTGTTGTTGACTATTTTTATTCATTCTTATGATCTTAATTCTCTCGTACTAATACAAGATCACATCCTCAATAATGAATATGGAATTTTTCTGATATTTACAAAAATTATTCAAACAATAATTTAATAATCTAAATATAACAATAATAGGCCATTGTATTTATTTATTCATCGAAATAATAAATGTCTTTTACATGCTTTTAGGACATACTCCTAACACACAACTCAGGCGTAGGAATCATACTGATCACTCCAAAGAATCATCGAATCTACTGCACTCTCATATTTGGATTCAACTCTTCAAACAATGAGGCTAAGTACGAGGCATTGCTAGCAGGATCACACTTATCTCATTCCCATCAAATACTTGGCGTAAAGAAGCATAACCGGGCAGGAGGCAGTACTTGTTGAGTTAAAGATACAAGGATGACCCCTATTATTAATTATCTCAACCAAGGAGTATTACCCAGTGATCAAAACAAAGCAAGAAAGTTGGTGAGACAAGCTGCATGATATATGATAGTCAAAGGGGTCATGTACCAATGAGGGTACTCCCTACCACTACTAAGGTGCATTACACCAGACCAATCAAAGTTGTTAATGATCGAGGTACACGAGGGATTTGTGGAGATCACGCTGGGGGGCAGAGCCTATCAAAGAAAATCTTAAGGCAAGGATAATTCTAGTCGACGATGAACAAAGAATCGATGGAGTATGTCAGAAGATGCCACAAGTATCAGATGTTCTCCAAGATACCCCGGGCGATACCCAATGAATTAACACAAATGCAAAGCCCTTGGCCCTTCACTGTATGGGGAGTCGACCTGATCAGGAAGCTACCCACGGGAAGGGGAGGAATCTAATTTGTTGTTGTACACGTAGACTACTTCACCAAATGGAATGAAGCAGAACTGCTCACCACCATCACCTCAAAGAAAGTCTTAGACTTTGTGGTGAAGAATATCATATGTCGATTCAGTCTACCAAAAAAGATAGTCTCGGACAATGGGACTCAATTCGACAGTGATATGTTCACCAACTTGTGTACGAGGCATGGAATCACAAAGAGCTTTTCCTCGATAGCACACCCCCAAGCCAATGGTCAAGTAGAAGCAGTGACCAAGACTATCAAAGACACTCTGAAGAAATTCCTTGAACAAGCCAAAGGATCCTGGCCAAAAATACTTTCGAAGGTCCTATGGTCACATCGAACAACGGCTCGAACACCAACAGGCCATGCACAATTCTCTTTGTCATTTGGGTATAAATCCATGTTTCTAGTTGAACTCACTCCTCCATCGCATAGACGATAGACATACGATCGAGGGAGGAACCATCAACTAATAGAAGATTCACTTGATTTAATCGAAGAAAGATGAGAAAAGGCAAGTCTCATAGTAGTAGGACACCAGCAAAAAGTGGCTAGATACTTTAACTCCAGGGTGAAACATCAAAAATTCCAAGTTGGAGACTTAGTACTCAGGAGGTTGTTCCTAAACACTAAGGACACTGCGACAGGGGTACTAGGACCTAATTGGGAAGGGTCATACCTTGTGGGGGAGGTGATCCCACCAGGGACATACAAGATAGCTCGAGTGAATGGAGAACTAATCAAAATCTATTGGAATGGCGAACACCTTCGCCGATACTATCAGTGAAGTTGTTCAGCGACGACACAAATTTTAATTTGCAAATGTATTATTTTCAAAATATCTATGTAATAGCCATTGTGCTTACAATGAATGAACGAGTTTAATTTCTTAAGATTCGCTTAATTATTTAAATTTCCTTCAATGAGGGATGGTGCTTTCATTTTAGACTTGTCAACCCCATTGGATCATGTTTCATTCTGGTCCTTAAGGGACCTATCGACCCATAAGATCCAAACAAGAGGCTGGTTCAAGGATCTATCGCCATTATGGATCATGTTCGGTCTTGGTTCTTGAGGAGCCTATCGACCCATACGATCCAAAAGAGAGACTAGTCCTAGGACCTTGTCGCCAAATTATTTGATCATGTTTGATCCTGTTTCTTGAGGAACCTATCGACCCATACGATTAGCAAGAGAGACCGGTCCTGGGACCTTGTCACCAAATTATTTGATCATGTTCGATCCTGGTTCTTGAGGAATCTATCGACCCATACGATCAACAAAAGAGACTGGTCTGAGGATCAGTCACCATTATTTTATCATGTTCAATCATGGTTCTTGAGGAACCTATCGACCCATACGATCAACAAAGGAGACTATTTTGAGGACCAATCACCATTATTTGATCATGATCGATCCTGGTTCTTGAGGAACCTATCGACCCATACGATCTAAAAAAGAGACTGGTCTGAAGACCAGTCACCATCATTGGATCATAATCGAATCTTATCCTTGAGGGACCAATTGATAATTTGATCTAAGACTCGTTACAGGCTCGATTAGCCCATCAAAACCTGATTTGTCCAACTTAGACATTTTTGTCTACAATCATTATAACGAGTACATGAGAGATTACATGGATCGTGATCGGCACTTGCTACACAATATGAATTTGTGTATAGGTATCATTACTATTGATTATGAAACCATCACCCGACTACCAATAAGGGACAAGCATTTGTTGCTTGCATCATTGGGTGAAAATGATAGTACTATGTGTCTAAACGCTTGAAGCAAGGCATGGTCAAGTAGCAAGTGGCTAAGGCTATTAAACCCATGATCACTTGGGGGGCATATAGTACATACCGATTGGGGTATACACAAGCAATGAGGACATGACCCTAAGTACTAAGCAAGCTCAAGCTTTTCTAGGACATTTGTTCAACATGAGTTTTGAAAGCGCAAAAAACAAAAACCAAAAAGACATTGGTAGGGAGACTCCTAGCCATGTCCCTTATAGGGTGGTCGACCAGACCATCAACCCTATAGGGTGGTAGACCTATCACCCATGGGGTGGTCAACCTGACCGTCGTGGTACTTGGAGAAGTATCGTACTACTCACATTACCAGGGTTGTTAGCATGAAAAACGTAAAGGAGTAAGGTTAGTGTGGCGCGTGAAATACATGTGTTCAGAGTATACTGATACCTGAACCAATGAGGGTTGTGAGTTGATATACTTAGTAAGCATTGGAAATAAAAAAATTCAATCAATACGCTGAGTACTCATAACAACAAAAAAAAGCATAAAGGCATAAAATGTTGTGTGTAAAATCTGTCAAGTAGAAGGTGCCCCACCAATGGCACAAAAGGAAAGAGAAAGAATAAAAGACCAAAAGAATACTAATCTAGGGCGAGGAGTATCATCTGAAAGACCGCCTTGAGCCTCGGCAGTCTCACGAGCCAGACACTTCTTAAGCTCCTTTGTTCGCGTCTTCTCAAGGAGGAAATCGAAGTTCAGATATTTTTTGGACTTCCAGATCAAGTAGAAGCAAGAGAAGGCATTCTCTAAATACTCCTCTCGTTCCTTGTCCAGGGTAGCCTTGACCACTTGCTCCTTCTCGACAAGAGCATCCTTCAGCAGTTGGTCCATTTCAGCATTCAGCTTCTCTTTCTCAGCTTCAGGCTGTTTAAGGTTATCAGCATGCTTCCCCTCCACCTAGGTTACCCTGAGGGTCAACTTAGTCACTTCCTGTTGTTTAAGCTCTACTGTACTGTGAAAAGTGCTGATCTCTTCGTCTTTCAAAGCAATGTCTGCATCCCTAGAACCAAGAACGTGCCTAAGGTCTAGTACCTCTTGGCGGACAACTTCAAACTCAGAGCGAAGGTTGGAAAACATAGAGGTATACTCCACAGACCTATCATGGACATGGGAAACCAACATCAGTGCCTGCAAAAAACATACAAGTGTTAGAAAACATCAACACACAAGCCAACCAGACAAAAAGAAAACTTTAGAGGACTTGCACTCTGAATTTCAAGGAGTGACTTCATGAGGATGGTGCTCAAGTCCTCATTCTTAATCCCATTAAAGTTCATTGTCATCTACTCCAGATGGGACGCTTGGTCCATAATGGCACCTAAATTCGTATGGCAGACTGGTGTGGCTTAGATAAGGGAACAAGCGCAGAGGAGGAAGCACCTGCATCAGTGATACTAGGAGGAACCGGCATGGACAAGGATGGCTCTACCTCTATGACAAAACTAGATGCCAGTGGGGCTGAAGGAGGAAACTCGGGAGGGACCTCTATTATCGGCTCAGGCTCAGCCCTGACACTCTTGGCCACTCAGACAGAAGGGCTAGTATCGGTTAAAGTCAACCTTTGTTGGGTGTGAACAAAGCCGAACATATCTGAACCTGCAAAGGAAGATCAAATATTAGCATGATATTAAACATAGACAAAACATAAATTAAAGATGATAAAAGTGTCAAAACTTCTGAATGAGATTCAGGTTCAAACATGGCTTCATCAAAATCATCTGAAGCAAGTGGTGAGTGCGCGGATGCACCCACTGTTAGGAACAATTCCTAGTGCGCAGCGGAAATTGCAGTAATGGTAGTATTGTATGCAACAAAAATTTTCATATAAACAACTTTATATGAGGATCTTTTAATATGCAATATGTTAATCAATATATAATATGTATATGAAAAAATAATACAAAATGATTTACCTCTTGTAGCCTATCAATAATCCTTGAATCTTTTCGTATATATTTCGATCTTCCTATCCTCGCTAGAGTACTCACACCTAGATCTTCTAAGATGTTCTCTACACCTCAAGAAGTGGGTGGGCACATAGAAAACAATGATCAATTTTGTGAATCAAAAGTCTTCTCAACACATGAGACTCTTGATTATAGGCTAGAGAGAAAGTGTTTTTCTTTTGTGAAAAAAATGAAAGTTTTTCTTCTATGTAAAAACTTGTTGTTTCTATTTTCTATCATATAGAATATATAGACATTATTATCATAATAATAATAATAAATAAAAAATAATCATCTTTAATAATAATAATGATAAAAGAAAAAGTCTTACATTCCATTTTAAAACCTCTTCTAAAATGTTTTATTAATTAATTAAAAATAAAATAAAAAACCAATAATTGATCACATCAGTAGTGTCACACATATATAGCAGTTCAAGCCCTATGCGTGTAGCACTATCCATGAAAATGGGATTTGATTTTTTCATGTGTTTTTATTTTAATTAATCAATAATTATAAATTCAAATAAGGTATCATCTTTTTAAGGAAAAGATAACAACTTAAATTTCAAAATTCAAAATTTGAATTTCCATTATCACCTTATTATTAATTAAATAAATACAATAATCAAAACCAATTTTGACTATCCATATTTATCTATTCACACTTAAATAAAATAATTGATTAAAATCAATTTCTTCTATTTCTACACAATTTCAAAAATTGCACAAATGCAACAATAAATTGTGCAACTTCAATTATCACATAATTGCACATTTATCCCGGAGAATAAATATTCTCTCAAATAGCTCATTCACAGTTTGACCCTTGTGTCAACTCTTACCTTGATTAGTGTTGATAGGACCGCCCCGGGGACCTATGGACCAATATTTCCAAGCTCCAATAAATAAAAGACTATTAACCAAAACTCTTTGATTCTGTTGACCCAGATTTTGGTCAACTGACACGGAGTCAGAATATGCTTGATGTGAATGAATGTGTTGACAAGAATCGAATGGAAAAAAGCAATAAGAACACGATATTTTATAGTGGTTCGACCCCAGGATCTGGTAATGACCTACGTCCACTTAGATTATTATTGATATGAAAATCAAAGGAGTGATCAAAGAACAAGGGTTCAATGAGTTTCACTAACCTCTGAAGAACAATACAATATTCCAAGGAGAATTATTCAAGTCTCAAATAATTCAAAAGCCAAAAGTCCCTTCCTTGAGCTATCTTTCTCTATTTATAGGCTCAAGGGGGATTACACAAGATTGTTACAGATATTCTCTCCTGAATAATCGGATACTCAGGAGATTGTGTGAGTTAAATTAGGGATTTACAAAGATCTTTATAGTAATATTACGTGTCATGCGGAACTATCGACCAGACTGGTCGCAGGTAAGACTGGGCAGCTTACTGCTTCTAATACGTCTTCTGGTCGATACACTAGCAGAGCTCTTCCAGGTGTCAGCCACGTGTCCAGGGATTACTTGCCATGTCATCAATGCCAATTTTTTGGATAACATTTTCCCCCCAAGTTTATTTATTACGAGCAATAAATAAACTTTTGAGCGAACGACTCTTCGGTAACCCCACCATACGTGTCAGAACCCTTCGTGTGTTCTTGGAAAAAGCAACCTACTCCTGTCTAATCATGACTTTTCGGTTCCCCAGTAATAATTCGATGGCTATTCCACTTCCCCATACTTCGAAAAAGGGAAACTGATGATTACACCTTTTTTATGCCACAGACAAACTTATATAACATCTCCAAACTTCCCTTTTTCTTTTTACGCACGCCATTGTCTTCTTAAGAAACCCTAAAAACCAGAGCTTTAATCTTCTCCGGAGACTGTTCTTCTGCAATTTCAAGACTCAGTCCGAGAGTTCCTTGATTTCCGAAGGCTCTCTTCCAACCTCCACGACCATCTTTTAGGTAAGTTTTTGAATCCTTATGCTTCAAATTTTCATAATGCATGCTTCTGTATGTTGCCTGTTTGAGTTCATCTGCTTCTGGTTTGAGAGGCTTGTGAGTAGAATGTCTTGTAGGCGAAAAAGGTTACGAGTTAGTTTAATAGTCGAGATCATGCTTTTAGGACGTAAAGTCGAAGTAAAAATTCGATCTTTAGGCCAGTTGGAAAATAGGTTTTTCCCGCCCTAAGGGGAGTTGAAAAAACTTTTTTGAAAAACTTTTTACTTTCACCCTTTGATCCGTTTCTCAAACTGTTTGTGTAGAAAGATTTATCTTTTTGTTAGAATGATGTTGTATAAAAGCTTGACTTTTATACTCGACCAGCGCTACTCTAAAAAGCCTTTAAAAATTATCTATCCTCACCTCCCCATTCTTCTGTTTTCAGACCTTGATGCCAGATTTGTGGGGAGGTGAACGGCCCATCGACGACGACCTTCTCGCCCAGCTGCTCGAAGGTGAAGAACAACCGACTGACCGAATCCACGAGATTCCTTTTTCGCGATCCTCGTCCAGGCCTCGTCCTTCTCCTCCTCAAATGGCTCGTTCCAAATCCGTAGGTAAGAAAAGACCTGAATCCGACGATAGTCCAAACCATCCTGCCCTGCCTGATTCATAGGCTAGGGTTCCTTCGACCAGTGGCCGAAACAATCCTGCTCCTGACCCTAACATCCAAACTAGAGCCCGCCCTCGCCATCAGAATCTGCCTGATGTCGAGTGGTATATCTCCCCGACCAGCCTAGTGACTCCCAGGATGCTTACCAACTATCTCAGGAAGTATCCCCTCATAGGGGTCAACCTCAAAATTCCTTCTACAGACCAAAGGGCTAACCTCCCCGGAGGTGTATACAGTGCTTAGTCTCGGTATCACATAGAGGCGGGGGCTAGCCTCCCTCTACATCCTTTTTATCAGGGGGTGGCCGATTATTTTGATGTCGCCCCCTTCTAGATTACTCCAAATGGATATAGAATGCTGGCCGCACTCTATATCCTGTACAAACTTAAAAATTGGCCAGAGCCTACCCCCCATGAGGTCAATTATCTCTTTGACCTTAAGTCCAACCCGCAACAGTATGGGACGGGCTTCTTCCATCTTTGTCACCAGGAGACAAACCGAACGTTCCTGAGTGCCACCACGCACATATCCAACGTGGGGCAGTACAACAAGGAGTACTTCCTTACGCCGGACCTGACCAGCAACAACCTGCCCTTCGCTCGAGGAGGTAAGTGCTGTTTTACTGGTCGATACTTTTCAATCATCGAAATTTCCTTCATCTTTCTTAAAGTATACTTTGTTTTTCAGGCCCATGGTTACGCCCGACCCCAACACCAGACATGGTGTTGAGGTCCAATGCATTGGCCAGGATGACAGATGCAGAAAAAAGTGTCAAGTCCCTGGTTACTGATAAAAACTTGAGGCTGTTTGGCCTCCTGGCTCCTCGCCATGAAACAAGAGGACCCGTGGTAGCCGATGCCACTGCCGAGGGGGTTCCAGAGCAGCAACCTCCTGCGTCTCCTCCACGAAGGAGGCCGACGGGGGTTACAATCAGGGAGCCCACGGGCAATCCTTCCGCAGAAAGGCCTTCTGCTCCCCAAGGCAAGGGGAAACAAAAGGCCAAAGAGTCAGTTGTGGACTTGGGGGAATCCTCTGATGAGAACGGTAAAGTTATTTTGCTTTTAAATAGCTTGCCAATTCCCTGTCACTTGTTTGACGGGGAGGGCAACTTTACATATACTCCAAATCTAGGGCCAGACTTCTTCATGCTAGATAATGAGTGTATGACTAATAGAGCCAATAGTATAGCGACCAGTAGTTGTAGCTCGGGTATTAACTTTGTAACCTTCTTTTCTGTTTGATAAAGAGTCTTCATCTAACTTTATCTTTACCCTTTGCATGTTTTTACTTGTGTGAAGATATGGCCACTCCCAACGTCTTCGACTTATACCAGGCTAAGGAGGAAGAGGAGGTTCCTCAGCTCCGGCGAAAGTCATCAAGGAGACACAACGGCGAAACAAGCCAGGGACCTGCCAAAAAGAGTCGAACAGAAGCTTCCAAGGACGTGCCAACTGGGCAAACTTCTGCTCATCCTCCAGCTCCTGCTGAGAAGGAGACTCCTCCTGCCCCGACTCCTCCTGCTCCGACAAACCCTCTGGCTGTGCCCAGCAGGGAACAAAACAAGCGGGAAGAAACTCTTGGGGCCAAACTCTCGAGCCATGCCTTACGAGCAGCAAAAGACCGCCTTGCGCACATCGTGAAGAACGACCGCGTCAAAAATGCTATGGTTGAGGTAGAGAGTATGGGGGTCGACCAAATTCTGAACAGGACCCTGAACGAAATAGCCAGCGTAAGTGCTTCTTTATCTCTTTGACCTTAGACTTTTTTATTCTTTGCAACAGGTTCTAACTTTATCTTCTGTCCTCAGGCTTTGCTGTCTGCAACTGCTGCTCGTACCTGCACCCAAGCCACCATCGAACAGGCTTGAGCAAAGGCTATCGAGAGGCACCAGGTGAAAGCGGCCGAGGAACTTTCGGATGTAGAGGCCAGGCACGCAAAGGAGTTGGAGGCGATGGTTCAGCAGAGGGATGCTGCGGTGACGAAGCTATCGGAGGCTGAAGCTTCGATGGCAGCTATTATGAAGGAGAGGGAGGAGTACCAGGACTCCAGTCGAGTCTAGTATCGCGAAGTCAAGATACTGGGCGAGGAGCTCAAGTCCAAGGATGAGGCCATCGCCACCCTTGAGAGCCAAGTGGAGCAGCTGAAGCTTGACAACTCCAAGAATCGGGAAAGGTATAAGAAGACGACGCTCCGGTGTTTTTACAACTTCTGGAAACACAATCAGGGCGCCGACTTCAGCTATCTTTCAGAAGATGTTAGGATTGCTGAGCTGGCTCGCTGCACTGCTCAACTGGCTGAAGAGGAGGCCAGAGCAAGGATCCCTGCTTCCCCAAGCCTCGCTGGTGCAGAGGAAGAAGGAGTCGTTGAGGACGCGACCAATCAGAATGCTGATAAAGACCCTCCTGCTCCCAATGCCTCTTGAGCTTTATTATTTTTTCTTTCTTTTGATTACACGACCCACGGGTCGTGATGTAAAGACAATACCTTTTTGAATTTGCTGCATGGGCAGCAAACTTTTCCTTTTATTTAAACAGTTACATCCAAGCAGTGATGCTTGCGGTGTAAAAGATTGCATCATGATGCTATAATATTTTCATTTATTATAACATTTGTCCGTATGACCGAACTTAGCATAGTACTTTGGCTTGATTTAACAAAATATAAATTTTGAAAAATACTCTAAGTTCCTTAGCATGCTTTCACTCATTTTGTTCATGTGTTTACATACCTCATGGTACGCTTTGCTATCGATGTGCCTTATATGCCCCCCAAGTGATTGAGGAGCTTTAGGTCCTTGGTCACTTGCCTTGACCATGACCTGTTCGAACATTTCTGCTCAGGTGAAAAAGTAATACTTGTAATACAGCAAAACAACACACGTAATGAACAAATACTTGTAAATATAAATTTACAAAGGTTGGCAAGAATGACTGGATGCGCACAGTCCCTTATAATCTCGTATTAAAAATGGACTAAACATGTCTTTACGAGTGATTCTAAAATAGAATCTTACATATACGAGCGATTAGCCATACAACGTGGCTAACCCTCTTTGCAAAACTTGTAAAAAGTAAAATTTTATACAAGCCAGTCCTTTAAAAAGGACTATTCACTGATAATACTTGCGCAGGTGTTCTCCATTCCAATAACGTGGAACGAGATCTCCGTTTAGGCGTGCAAGTTTGTAGGTGTCCGGATGAAGGACTTCTTCGATCGGGTAAGGTCCTTCCCAATTAGGTCCGAGTACTCCAGTAGTGGGGTCGCGGGTATTTAAGAAAACTCGTCGTAGCACCAAGTCACCGACGTTGAATTTTCTTTCTTTAACATTGGAGTTAAAGTACCGGGCGACTTTTTACTGGTAAGCAGCAACTCGGAGTTGGGCCTTCTCCCATATCTCGTCAATCGAGTCTAGGGACTCCATCATCAGTTGGCTGTTCTGGTCCTGGTCGTACGTTATACGTCGATGTGAGGGGGGATCTAATTCGACAGGCAACATCGCCTCATATCCGTAGGCTAAGGAAAATGGGGTATGTCCTGTCGCTGTTCGGTGAGACGTTCTATACGACCAGAGGACTTCAGGCAGCTGCTCTGGCCATGCTCCTTTAGCTTCTTCAAGTCTTTTCTTCAGGGTATCTTTAAGAGTTTTATTCACGGCTTCGACCTACCCGTTTTCTTGGGGATGCGCAACTGAAGAAAAGCTTTTAATAACTCCATGCCTTTCGCAGAAGTCGGTGAATAAGTCACTGTCAAATTGGTTTTCATTATCTGAAACGATCTTCCTGGGCAAGCCATAGCGGCAAACAATGTTCTTGATGACAAAGTCAAGAACTTTCTTGGTCGTTATGGTGGCGAGTAGTTCAGCTTCGGCCCATTTAGTGAAGTAATCAACTGCCACGACTGCGTACTTTACTCCGCCTTTCCCTGTAGGAAGGGATCCAATCAAATCTATCCCCCATACTGCAAAAGGCCACGGGCTTTGCATCTATTTCAATTCATTTGGAGCTGCTCGTGGAATCTTGGAGAACCTTTGACACTTATCGCATCTTCGTACAAACTCCATCAAATCCTCGTTCATAGTTGGCCAGAAGTAGCCTTGCCTTAGAATCTTCTTTGCCAAACTTTTCCCCCTAGCGTGATCCCCGTAGAAGCCTTCATGCACCTTTTTCATGAGTTCCTTAGCTTTTTCTGGTGTAACGCATCTGAGTAGTGGTATGGAATATCCTCTTCGGTACATAACACCATCAACCAGTATGTACCTAGCAGCTCGCCTTTGTAGAGTTCTGGCTTTGTTTCTATCGGCTGGTAGCATACCGTTCGTCAGATACTCTAGGTATGGGGCCATCCACGTATCCTCCATTCGAATCTCCATATTGATCTCAACCGCTTGTATGCTTGGCTCACTCAGTCTTTCTACTGGCACAATGTTCAAGGTATCAGCATCTTTTGCGCTCGCAAGTTTTGCTAAGGCGTCTGCGTTTCAATTTTGATCCCGCGGAATTTGCTGAAGGGTGTATTCCGTGAACTGGGCTAGTAGGTCCTTTGTTTTATTCAAGTAGGCCACCATTTTTAAGCCTCGCGCTTGATATTCTCCTAGAACCTGGTTCACGACCAGCTGTGAGTCACTATAAATATCAAGCGCCTTTATGCTCGTATCTTTTGCCATTCTCAATCCAGCGAGGAGTGCTTCGTATTCGGCTTCATTATTTGACGCGGTGAAGTCGAACCTGATGGCGTAGTGAAATCGATGCCCTTCCGGCGTTATCAATATCACTCCCGCTCCAGGGTGGGATTCGTTGGACGACCCATCCGTGAATAACTTCCACGAAGGAGCTTTCTCTTGAGGCTCAGGCGCACTAGGCTGTTTGCACTGCTCGCTGTCTGGGAGTTTGGTGAACTCTGCAATAAGATCGGCCAAGACTTGTCCCTTGACTGCTGCTCGCGGTGAATAGGTTATATCGAACTGCCCTAGTTCGACTGCCTATTTTAATAATCGTCCAGCCGCTTTTGGTTTTTGGAGGACTTGCCGAAGGGGCTGGTCAGTTAAAATTGTGATAGGATGGGCTTGAAAGTAGGGGCGTAACTTTCTAGAGGCCAGGATTAAGCAATATGCTAACCTTTCAATTGGTGGATATCTCAGTTCTGCTCCGATCAGCCTTTTGCTTACATAGTAGACCGCTTTCTATACGCCTTCTTCTTCTCGTACTAGCACCACGCTCGCAGCAACTTCTGTAATCGCTAGGTAAATAAACAAAGTTTCTCTTTCTATTGGCTTTGATAAGATGGGAGGTTGTGCCATATGAGCTTTCAAGGCCTGGAATGCCTGTTCGCAGTCTCCTGTCCATTCAAACTTCTTATTTCCCCTAAGTAGATTGAAGAAAGGGACGCACTTGTCTGTTGACTTCGAAATAAATCTACTTATGGCTGCGATTCTCCCGGTTAAACTTTGTACATCTTTGAACCTTTCTGGCGATTTCATGTCAATCAGGGCCTTTATCTTGTTGAGGTTGTCCTCAATTCCTCTTGAATTTACAATGAACCCCAAAAACTCCCCTGATCCAACTCCGAAGGAACATTTCAGGGGATTTAACTTCATTTGGTATTTGTTCAATACATCAAAGCACTCTTGTAAATCCCTTACATGTCCTTCTGCCTTTTTATACTTTACCAGCATGTCGTCCACGTATATCTCCATGTTTACTCCGATCAGCTCCTTAAACATGTGGTTGACTAGCCGTTGGTAAGTCGCACCTGCGTTTTTCAGTCCGAAGGGCATTACTTTGTAACAGTATAGGCCCATATCGGTCTGAAAGCTGGTGTGATCCTCGTCAGGGGGATGCATGCTAATCTGGTTGTAGCCCGAATATGCATCCATGAACGAGAGGATCTCGTGCCCTGCAGTTGCATCGACCAGCTGGTCGATTCTTGGGAGTGGGAAGCAGTCCTTTGGGCAGGCTTTATTGAGGTCTGTAAAATCCACGCAGGTTCGCCATTTTCCGTTAGGCTTGGGAACCAGCACTAGATTGGAGACCCACGATTGATAAAATGCCACCCTGATGAACCCATTCTCCTTTAATCTTTCAACTTCTTCTTTTAAGGCTCGCGATCTATCCTTATCGAGCAGCCTTCTCTTTTGTTGCACGGGTTGAAAAGTCTTGTCTATATTCAGGACATGGCTGATAACTGCAAGATCTATCCCAGCCATGTCTTTGTGCGACCAGGAAAAAACCTCCTGGTTCTTACGCAAAAATTCCACCAGTGCGTGCTTCGTGGTGGGCTCTAGGTTCTTCCCGACCTTTACGACTCTGGTCGGGTCTTTTTCGTCGAGTTGGACCTCTCCCAGGTCCTCGACGGGTCCAACGTTTTCTTCAAAATCCCCAAAGCGAGGATCTAAGTCTCTATCCTCACTTTGGGCAACACCCTATTTGGTGACTTCATCACCGGATTGGGTTTGTGTATCAACCGCCATATGCAACCTATCTGAGGTAGTGCTCTTTGATGTTCCTTTTTTCGCCTTCGTTACTGAGGCGTTATAGCACTCCCTGGCTTCCCTCTGGTTTCCCAACACGCGTCCTACCACTGTGTCTGTCGGGAACTTCATGGCTAAGTGCCACATAGAGGTGACAGCCCGTAGATCGACCAGTATAGGCCTCCCAATGACGGCATTGTACGCTAAAGGACAATCGACCACTACGAAAGTGGCGAGTAATGTCCTTGTAGCAGGCGCTGTACCTGTCGTCACTGGTAGTCTGATCAATCCGGTGGGGGTGAGTCCTTCTCCAGAGAAGTTGTATATCATTTGGTTGCAGGGCTCCAGGTCCTTAACGGACAGCTTCATGTGTTCCAACGAAGACTTATACAGGATATTCACCGAACTTCCTGTATCGACCAGCACTCTTTTCACCATCATGTTGGCCATTTGGATGTCCACGACCAGTGGATCGGAATGTGGGAACCGGACGTGTTGGGCATCGCCATCAGAGAAGGTTATTTCGCCTTCGTCTGACCGAGCCTTTTTTGGTGTACGGTCCTCAACAATCATCATCTCGATGTCCTGGTCGTGGCGCAAGGTCCGAGCATATCATTCCCTGGCCTTTCCGCTATTTCCCGCGAGGTGCGGGCCTCCACAGATGGTTAAGAGTGTGCCAATCACGGGTGCAGGCTGTAAGGGTGGCGAGCGTTGGCGCGTGGGAGCCTGCTCGTTGCTACCCGGAGCATCTCATTGGGAATTTCCCGAGGCCCATACGTATCTCCTCAAGTGTCCTTGTCTAATAAGGAACTCGATTTCGTCTTTTAGCTAGTTGCATTCGTTGGTGTCATGTCCGTAGTCGTTATGGTAACGACAGAACTTGGTAGTGTCCCTCTTCGAAATATCCTTTCGAATGGGGCCAGGTTTTTTATAAGGCACACTAGAGCTTGTGGCCTGATAAACCTCTCCCCAAGACTCAACGAGGGCAGTGTAGTTAGTGAACCGAGGTTCATAACGGTTACCCTTCGCTCGTTTATTGTCAGAGGTGGAAGGCTCGTTATACGGCTATTTTCCACCATTCTTGCCATTGCCGTTGCCGTTCCCGTTGCCTTTGCCGTTTCCGTTAGGTTTGGACCCATTGGCAGTTTGGCAGGCTCGGCTGCTTTCTTATCCTTGTCAGAAGGCTTTCCATCGTCGGCAATGGCATCTTCGAGCTTGATGTAACGATCAGCCCGGTCTAGGAATTCCTGGGTAGTTCTTACTCCTTCCTTCCGAAGGCTTTTCCAGAGAGGGGAGTGACGCCTAACCCCTGCGGTTATGGCCATCATTTTGCCTTCGTCTCCCACCTTTTTTGCCCCAGCTGCTGCTCGCATAAAGCGTTGGATGTAGTCCTTCACTGATTCTCCATCCTGCTGGCGAATTTCAACCAGCTGGTTTGCTTCGGTCGGATGCACACAACCTGCATAGAACTGTCCATAAAACTCCCTTACGAACATTTCCCAGGAAACTATGCTTGCGGGCGGGAACTTAAAAAACCATTCCTGCGCGACTTCAGAAAGTGTTGCAGGGAAGATCCTGCACCGAGCGTCTTCGGACACTTTCTGAATGTCCATTTGTATTTCAAACTTATTGACATGGGATACTGGGTCTCCGTACCAGTCAAAGTTTGGAAGCGTAGGCATTTTGAACTTGCTTGGAGTTTCTGCATTAGCTATCCTCTATACGAAAGGAGTGCCTTTCCTCCTATCGTGGTCGATATAAGATGTCCTTCCCCCGACCAGCTGTTGCACTGCCTGGTTGAGGGCATCTATCTAGGCCTGTATAGCGGCAGGAATCGTTGTAGCCTCTGTTGCTGGGGGACGTTCTCGCCATGTCGCTCGCGGCGATCATTGAGCACATCTCGCAAATCCTCGTCTCTTCTCCGCTGCTCGCTACCCCCGAGCCGGTTGAAGACATTATTTTGCCTGGGCTGCCCCCCAGCATCCCGTCTATTGGGTTGGTCATCTTGAGGTACCTGGCTCCCGCCTTTACCTCTTTCTTCATTCCTTCGGGCAGTGTTTCCCTTGCCTGAGTCGGCCTCATTATATCCATGGCCATCTCTGAACCTCGATTGGCTATGGTGGGATTGACTGTTCCCTTAATTTCCATCCCTGGCTGAAGCGTCCCGAGCGTTAGAGGGCGCCCTGCGCTGGTCGTTGTGTCCCCATGCATTATCATGCCGTGGGGGACCCCGGACTGCAGAGCCTAACTCTGAGTCCCTCCTGTCACCAGGAGGGTACTGACCTCTGTTCGGTAGGTTTGGCTCATCACCCCTATGGCGTCTAGGACTGCGAGGCTGATGCTTGACCCTATTCTGCCTCTATTGCGGGGGATTACCTCGAGCAGCTGGGGATGGTGGCTATGCCCCAGGGTCCAGTGGAACATCGTCATGGGGCACCTGAGGCTGCTCGGGCCTTTGCGGACTTGAGGGCTGGATTGGTGGGCTAGGATTGGGACCCCTCTGGGGTGGCCCATTGACAGGTTGGTCAGGCTGCGAGACAGGCGCGGCCTGATTCCTAGCCAGTTGCAAGGCTGCCTCAAGGGCTTCCATGGCTTCGCTCTGGTGGCGGTCCATCTCCGACTACCTTTCGCTTAACTCCGTGCGCTGCTGTTCAATCTCCTGCTGCTGCCGTGCCATAACCTCAGCAGCTGTCTCTTGACTGGCTCTCAGATTAGCCAGCTCTTCTTGCAGCGCTCCCAGAGTATTCTTCAACGTCGCATCATCCATTTCTTCCTCCTCAAAATCTAAATGTGGCTCATCCTCAGCCACGCTTGCAGGAGGAGGAGGAGGTGGCGGGTTTGACGGTGCAGCGGCGGCCGCCTGTCCAGTTTTCCTCGCAGTTTTCGCCATTGGTTTTCTCAACAATGATAAATCAAGCTCTCAATGAAAGCACCAGAATGTTGACCCAGATTTTGGTCAACTGACACGGAGTCAGAATATGCTTGATGTGAATGAATGTGTTGACAAGAATCGAATGGCAAAAAGCAATAAGAACACGATATTTTATAGTGGCTCGGCCCTAGGATCTGGTAATGACCTACGTCCACTTAGATTATTATTGATATGAGAATCAAAGGAGTGATCAAAGAACAAGGGTTCAATGAGTTTCACTAACCTCTGAAGAACAATACAATATTCCAAGGAGAATTATCCTAGTCTCAAATAATTCAAAAGCCAAAAGTCCCTTCCTTGAGCTATCTTTCTCTATTTATAGGCTCAAGGGGGATTACACAAGATTGTTACAGATATTCTTTCCTGAATAATCGAATACTCAGGAGATTGTGTGAGTTAAATTCGGGATTTACAAAGATCTTTATAGTAATATTACGTTTCATGCGGAACTATCGACCAGACTGGTCGCAGGTAAGACTGGGCAGCTTACTGCTTCTAATACGTCTTCTGGTCGATACACTAGCAGAGCTCTTCCAGGTGTCAGCCACGTGTCCAGGGATTACTTGCCACGTCATCAATGCCAATTTTTTGGATAGCAGATTCAATAATCATATTTATTAATCTCATGATTATTCCACTATAAATATGAGATTGAACTCTTAAGAATTAAAGACATATATTTACTGAGTACTTTATTGTAACCATAAAGTGTCCATTGATATAATCATTACATACAAATTAATCATCTATTAATGATTCATAATTAAGTGGGAATAAAATTATCATTTTATCCTTTTAATTATATCTTGATTCCTAGTGTACCATCGACTTTACTAGTGAAGGTTAATTCATAATCTAATTATGAATTTTTCAATTCCAAAAACCTACCCAATGGGGAATCATCATTCAATCTATAAGAAGGTATAGATTTCATGTTTGTTAAGCTATGTCCCCAACCAAATACATCATTGAGTCCCTAAAGCAATAGTTCTTCGCCTGATCATTCTGAAAAACCGTAATGCGTGAATCAAATGATCAAATGACATATATAGAAGTTCATAGTAACTTCAGGATTAAGATCATCTTGTATATGATCATTAGTTGATATGTTTTATAATACTACGAAACAGTATTTAAAAAAGTATTATTAAATCACATTTGGTCCAGTTCTACATACTCTCAGCATGCAAAGTACCTCCACTAAAGTATCCTACTACACTAATAACCTGGATCTAGGTCACATGTATTCATAATGCTAGTGGACCGTACTAGCAGTAATTAATCTAAAGATTCCATAACTTTATTTTACTGCGAATTATTTAAGTTTATTATCTCAATCTCGATCCTCTCATACCAATATGAGATTGAGACCACATAGATGAACTTGAGAATTTTCTGATATTTACTTAATATTATTAACAATAATATAGTACATAAGCCACATATAAATAATTATTCAAAGAATTCATGTATTTCATTAAAACTAATGTCAACTACAATTGTTTTAAGGGCACAATTCCCAACACCCACCTCATCATCCTCCTGTCCAGCTAACACGAGTGAAGTGTAACAACTTGGATTTTCAAGACTCGATAATGCGGAAATATAAATGTTTTCATTTAACAAAATGTCGCAAAAACCTGTATAAAAAAACTTTTTAAAAATTCGTATGGCCATACCTAACATTTAGTTACAAACATATTTTATAAAGAGTAGAGTGAGCCTAGTTTAGGAAAATTACACAACATTTCCAAAAATAAAATGGCTTCCCAAAAGGTTGGTTCACATGTACATTTGCAAGGTAGACTACAGCGCTCACTGCTCTACCTTTCCCTTGCTCTTACCTACAACATGAAACAACTAGGTAAGCAAAAACACTTAGTAAGTTCAACTTTCAAACAAAATCATGTAGAGAATTAGGGTTCTGGATCCATCCGGACCCTACACAATCAATTTTAAGAACGCAAAGCGTCCTGGCAAACTTATGGTCATGCTAGATAACCAATGATAAATTATTCCTATAAACAGATAAAGCCCTGCACACAGAAAATCCCAAAGCAAACAGATATAATATATCACAACTATATCTCATCAACAAATATATCCCTGCACTCAGAAAATCCCAGAGCAAGTAGATATATCATATCACAATATAATTCGAGACCAACGCTCGACAATTTCCAACAATTCAGGCGTAACGCGCCCTCCAACATAATTGCTAATTTGTAAGAGAGAACCGAGTCTCAACACTAAGATCTAGCCAATAAATATCTCCATCAAGGGTAACTATTGCGTTACCTAGGGAATCACTACTTATCCAAGAGTGAAATCGAATGTACACGGTTTTACAAAGACTTCTATGCTAATCAGTGGTTCTGGTGAGTAGTTGCCCCTAGGGTGTTCAGCCTCACTCAATCTGGCAACCCCTAGTATCTCTAGGCACTCTCACTGAATGGCCAATATTCACGGCTGCTATCCGGGAATAACTTATCAGAGCACTTGCTCGAGTTCTAACCGTTCACTGATTAAGTAAGCATGAGGGCCCCTATGTCTCATTTATTTTGGCGCCCCTAGGTTTAACCAGCTTATCCTCACCTCTTGGCCACTCGTCGCGGTAATGAGCCAGACATAATAAAATCAAGCAGTGCAACGGGGATCAGCCGTCTAGGATATGACGGATATCTATCGTTCATATTTTCTAAATCAGCACTCACTAGACTAACGTCTCTAAGCAACTTTCTACGACAGTCTATATATGTGCATGTATCCCTATACTAACATACAAGACAATAATCGTTTCATGTTGCAGCCATACAATATAAGTTGACTTACTTGGAGTCCTTAGCGCTCAGCAGGTTTTCACCCTCCAACGTTCAGTCCAGTTATGCTTAGCCAATACTGTAGTTATCCATACAGTATACCCAGATTAAGTATGGCACATAATTCATTATTATTATTTTGGGCAGTTTGGTCATTTCCAAAATCTTTTGTAAGGATTTATGATCCTTATTTGGTTTTTAAACCCATTAAGGAAATTCATACAAAAGTATTTGAGACTACACTCTAAGTCTCGGAGAGACCTATCCTAAGGTCTCGATATCTAGGCTCGGGTATCACAATGGTATTTTCCCACAATCCGCTAAAAATCTTATGCTTTCAAGGTATCGCTATTAACCCGCACTTTCAACAAGTCGGTTAAAATATGTAAGATTTTCACCGGTATTATATCCATAAAATACTAATAACTTCCTTAATTATTTTTAAAGAAAATAAACTGTTACTTTCCTTTTTATTTTTCTTAAGGTTTTAATCTCTAAAAACAGTTTTAAGAAAATTGCCTAATTTGTCTTAATTAGGAAAACCGTTAAAAATTTCCCATCTTGACTAGTTAATTTTTCCAAAATCAAGTAATCAATTTTACTTACTAGAAAAATAATTCATTAATTATTTTATCAAAATATAGGGTTTTAAACCCTTTTTAAATTTATTAACTATTAATAAATTAAATCTCTTATTTTTAAAAAGAATAAAAATTCTTTAATAAAAAAAATTCACACTAAACTCAAAGTGGTAATTTTAGGGAAAATATGTTTTCAAGACTTACCAAGTTTATATCTTGAAATAAGCAAAATTTTACTTTTTACCTTATGTTCCAAAATCTCATTTTTACACTAAGTGTGAAAAGCCTATTTTTCACATTTTTAACTACATACTTCGTTAGTTCATAACTTGAAATTTACTTACCCAATTGTTACCAAAATTTCTCAATTCCATTTTTGGTATGCCATTTAGGTCTTTGTAAAATATTAGGTCAAAATAAGCATTTTTTATTGGTGAAATCATTTTCCAACAATGAGGTAAAATGACCTTATTTTCAAGTCCTTATTTTTTCCAAACTTTGACAGTTAATAAATTTCAAACCGTTCAATATTTTCTTACCGAATTTTATAGTGGTATACTAGGTTATTCCAACAATATTTCCACAAAAGTTTAGAAAAAACTGGGTTTATTTTCCCTATACAGTGGCTGTCCAAACTTGGTTCCGAAAATAAGAATACGAAAAAACAGTTTTTTACCTAAACTTTGAAATAGCATAACTTACTCATTTCTAAACATTTTTTAGTGTTTCAAAAGCTCAATCTTATGTACTCAATCTCAACAACATCACAGTACAATCAAATTTTATAAAATCAATATACAGTGGATGCTAAACCCCTTGGAAGTCACAGCTCAAAACATGTATTTTGTTTTAAGGTTTCCTACAAAACCCTTGGGGGTTTTTGTTCCTATTTTCAAAAATCAATACACAAGCATCATTAAAACTATAAAACAACTACCATAACCTTATTACATCACCAATAAGAAACTTTAAGCATTAACTATACAAAATAATGCTTAAAACTAAAAATCATACAATAACAACCATCAAAGTAGACTTTTTACCTCTTTGGTGTTCTTGCTAAGGTGTGGATCTTCCTACTAGCTTTGGCTCCTTCAAAACCTTTCAAAAACCCTAACCAACTTCCCCCAAAAACATAGATAATTATCTATTTGAAACTCTATGATTAAAACTTTACAAAAGTCTAGATTAATGAAACTTTACCTTAGGAAAAACTCTTCCTAGACCAAGACTTAGCCTCCAAGTCTCCTTGGTGTTCTTGGGGTTGAAAATGGAGAGAAAACTTGAGAGGGTCATCAAAAATCAGATGAGAGTGATTGATAGAGTGTGGGGGTCGGTTTTGGGGGTTAGAATGGCTCACACAACTCTTCAAAATATCCCAAAACCACTTGAGTGTTTCACTACCCACTTGCCCACTTGACATTATCCCTAATTTTTTTTCACTCTTATTAAGTTTTAAATCACAAAACATAACATTAAATAATTAAATTAAATGTCTCGCACATTTAATTTAATTAATCACACTATAAAATTTAACCTAAGGTCCATTCATGGAATAAAATTCCCCATTTCGGTAAAATTAGGCATTTAACATAATATGCCCTAAAATTTCTATTTTTCCTTAGGTTTATTATTTTTACCAAACTTTAATTTTTATGAATGTATTTTATGCCCAAAATATATTTTCCATAGTTTTTCATTTTATTTTCCGAGATTTTTACCCGATCAAGGTTTTTGTGTCGGTCTAGGACCGAAAGTCTTATCTTAACTTTTAAATCACAAAATTCATAATTTGGCTAGCAATAACTCATGGAATAATTTTCAAACAAATATAATATTATTTAACATAATATTCTTAACTCGGGGAAAAAAAAATCCCGACCCGAGTCGTTTTAAGGTACCCGAAAATACAAGACGTGACACGAAGAGGGTACCTCCTCGATATGAATAGGCCTCGGGGAGTGTATGGCGTTCAGGGGCTCGGTACCATCTTCATCCAGAACATCACCGACAGTAGAAGGAAACAACCCAACCTTCCTAAAGTTCTATAAAGTAACGAGAACCTTGACGTTCTTCTCCTTAGGGGTCATGCCAATCAATGCCTTTGCCCTAACAGTCATGGCATGGGTCAGGAGTGGTCTATAAAAGGCCCGACGTGCTTGAACTTGGAGTAGTTGGCCTCTACATCTTTAGTGAAGAAATAGTTGTCGGCATATATAAATGCCTTGTTGTTTCCAAAAAGCTCTTCCAAGAAGGTGTCGGTACCCTCGCTCATATAATGGTGGAAGTGGAAGTACCCAAAGTTACGCTGAGAAGGGTTTGTCTTCAGATCAAACAAGTAGTAGATCTCATGAGTAGCTGTAGGAGCCTATTTTCTATGATGATAGATAATGTACAACGCAAATAATGTCAAGATATCGTTGGGAGCCAACTGAGTGGAAATAATACCGAAATAATCTGCCACACTCCAAATATACGAATTAAGAGGAAGTAGGGTGTCAAACTTAATGGCAGAGTGTTTCCAAGCGCACATGCCCAAAGGGGGGTCCTTAGCTCTTTCCTTTAGACCAGGGATAGTGATCGAAATGCCAGAAAGGTCAAAGGCCTTCCTTAAGTTCTTTACCTTCTCTTCAGTCATGTCAGAGGAAGCCCTTTTGAACCAAACCATCTCATAATCAATAGGGCGAGGCTTCTCAACTGGTTTCCATATGATAATTCTAGCAAAGGTAGCCCTGGAATTTGATGGATGGAACTCTTTCTGTCATCTCTTATTTTGCTGCACAGTAGCTGGTGAGACTATCTTGCTCTTGGGAGAAGTATGAGCCACCTTAGGCCGGGACTTGTGAATAGAATGCTCCTGAGGGTGAGTAGCCTGGTGATGAGAGCCCTCGGTATGCTCTTGCTAAGAAGAAGATTGATGGGGAACCCGAATGGTATCCCAATGAGAAGGGCGTTGCGAGGAGTCTCGCTGACCAGACAAACTCTACTGAGAAGAATGACCTTGATGCATAGAAGTACCACTAGGTAGAGTGATATCATGTTGGAGAGCCTAAGATGCACCTCAATGAGATGTGCCCTGAGAGCCACAGGGAGTACTATGCTGAGAAGAAATCTGAGAAGAGTCAGGCGAAGAACCCTGAGTGATGTGCCTAGCAATGTGAGGATCATCTTCAAAAGGTTGCTGAGTTGTCTGTTTTACTCTCGTCATTGGGCTATACCTTCTCAAGAAATCTTCTTCACTAAATAAATATAGAGCGGAACGAGGAAGAATCCTTTTCACCCTTTCCAACAGCTCTTGGGGAGTACACTCGCTCAAAGACTTGTCAGACAAAGAGGAATTGGACATCTGCAACAAAGAAAGGATAAAAAGTAAAGTTAGTATATCGACGTAATGAAGCTCCCTACCACGGACCAGATAAGCCAGTAGCTGGGGGCATATCCGTTACAAAGGAGAAAAAGTGAAGAAATCAAGGGAAAAATTTATCGAAGTCACAAAGGAGGGTCGGCCTAGGCCCTAAGCTTACAAAATGGGAAGGAAATGTCATAGGTGGTCGGCCTACCACCTTAGGTTGACCATCCTAGGATGCAAACTTCAGAAAAATGCCAAAGGGCTAAGGTTCAAATC
This sequence comes from Humulus lupulus, assembly GCF_963169125.1. Taxonomy (NCBI): domain Eukaryota; kingdom Viridiplantae; phylum Streptophyta; class Magnoliopsida; order Rosales; family Cannabaceae; genus Humulus; species Humulus lupulus. The sequence continues at coordinate 161,310,511 of NC_084799.1, forward strand.
TCCAATAAATCATACAGAACAAGGAAGACCCTAAGGAGATCAATAAAAAAGAAAAAAAATTATGGGTCCTGGGTGGTCGACCGCTTTAGATTTTGGGTCCTTGGAAATCGCCGAGGGAGTATGGTGGTCGACGTATGCTAAGGTTTGAGCTGAACACCTATGCCTGGGAACCCAAGAAATTACCAAGGGCATAGGAAATGTTGCCTAGGCTTGGATTTGTAACCCTGGAAATCGCCTATGCTTGGATCTGAAACCCTATAAATCATCCAATCATGGGGTTTATAAGCCTGGAAATCGCCCAAGCTAGGAAAACCCTAGGGATAGTCAGCCTGTACCCTAATCCCTTAGGCCTGGTGTAACGCCCTGGATAGCCAAGACTGTTACACTGTGTGATTATAAAGGTGCAAGACTTGCTAATCAAGTCATATAGTTGAAAACGTGGTCCTAAAGTCATAATTAGGCAAAGATTAAAAGGTTTTAGTCATAAACAGATAATTTTCATATAAAATGATTGTTTAGTACATGGGATCCCAAAACAAGGTTTAAAAGACATGTTTACAAAAATTCCAGAAGTTATAAATAACCATGGCCACTCTAATGGCAAAATATACATTTTAGGTTTTCGTCCCTGTACAACCCCTCGGCCATGGCGACCGAATAGCTGACTATGTACACCTCGCCCCAGAGCTCTCCAACTCATTGTTGAACACCAACCCTCACATTAACCTACACCACATAGCACCCGTGATCCGAGGCCCAACAAGAAAACATAATATCACAGCATGATCAATATCAATAATCAAATATTTCACAAGCATAACCAAGTATTCAACAATTCATAAAATTCACCTATTCAATGATAACAAACAAAATCTTAACGATTTGTCATCCAGATAATCAACATATCATATTCATCAGGTTAACAACAATAATCACATTCATAATCAACAATTTATCACAACCATCAAATGATACTCAGGGTCGGCGCCCTTAGGCCGCACCCTCTGTTTAACCCACTATCTTCGGCTCACTTAGGCCGCCCCCAGTGTTATACCCACTGACTCCGGCTAGCTTAACCAAGCTCAGTGATTAATAAGTTGTCCTCAGCTACCAGTGGCTGAGTCGCGCCCTATGCACAAATATTGATTCCGACACTCTTAGGCTATTTATCATATGTCCCTATGGCGTAATACCACCTCATGACATTATATACAAATATAGGGAACTCTTAGTCCCAATACAATCACATATCACAATCATACAGTAATGTATACAAATATAGGAAACACTTAGTCCCAACTTAACCACCTAACCGGGTGCAGTTTTCTTACCTTAGATTCTGATAGCTTTGATTAGCGAAATTGATCTTCAAGCACGATCTCGTCCGAGCCCCAGCGTACACTTAGTCACAGCCACAAATTAGAATCATCACCAAACTTCAATTCCAAAACCTAGCCTCAGGACCAATCCTGAGCCATCGGGAAGCCCTAATTCCACCAAACGGAGTGGTGGAATCAAACCCCGAGCCCCCGGGCAAAAACCCTAAGACATAACCCAAAAATCCCTTTCTAGAAATAGGGTAGCGCTACAACGCCCTAAAGTGGGCGCTATGGCACTACAACTAGAGCCAACATGCCCCAAGCACCCAAGGCTAGCACTGTAGCGCCCAAGGGCTAGCGCTACAGTGCTACTTCCAGAGCCAAAATTCCCTCTGCTTTCTTCTTCAATTTTCCTTGAACCAAAACTCCTCCAAACCTCAACCATACTCCAAAATGAACCTACCATCATCTATAACTCACCCCACATAACCCAACAGCCTCAATTCTAACCACATGCATCATCAATCAAAGAAAACAAGCATTGACCTCAGAATTCAAGAACTCATCTGAAAACCAACAATTACCTAGCAATTCAAGATGACCACACCCAAAAATCCTCACCTTTTATGGAGAGCCCAAACTTAGGTTGCCTCTAGTATCCTTCCAATACTTAGATCCTCAATCCCCAAAGCTCAATTCCATTGAGTTCCATCCAAAACTCAAGTTTAGAAATCCATTCTAGCAAAATTCAGAAAACTCACTAAAACCTTGAAATCTTACCTCAATTGAGTGGCTAATCTCTGCCAAACCCTCTAGCTTCACCAAGGCCCCTAGCCTTAAGCTCCAACTTGAGTTTCCCCTGAGTTACAGCCTCAAAAATCCTCAAGGTGAGGAAGAGAACAATGCATCGATAGGGAGAGGGAAGAGAGTTTCTATTTTTCTTCTTTCTCTTTCGTTTCTTTCCTTCAGCTTCTATCTCATTCTACACATTCCACTAAGTGCGTAAAGGCAGAAAACACCCTTATCACTTCTTAACCAGAAAAATGACTATTTTGCCCTCCCATTTTAAACCTAAGTATTAAATCATCCTAAGGGCATTTCAGTCATTACTCCCAATTCCCGCTAATTCCTCGAGTGTCCCTAATAATTACCGCTTACATCCTGACACCTAACTAATCACCAATTATTGTCCTCAGTATCAAATAGTCTCCAATATATTTCCCAAATTCCCAAAAATACCCCCAAGCTCCCCCGAGCCGGGTATAAACCCCCACTGTGACTTTTTCGCTAAATCGCTCACGAGGATCGCCTTGAGTCTCAAACCGCAAATATATCCACATAATAATGTGGTCTCAACAATTTATCACAAATAATCATGTTTATGCCCTCAACGGGCCAAATTACAAGTATACCCTTATAACCTAATTAGGGCCTACATGCATACTAATACTCATAGTCATGCATCTCATATATTCATATAATCATATAAGCATGCTTATCACATAACATGGATCTAATCATATCCATATACTCATTTAATCATGCATGCCATATAGTCATGCATTTAATCATTCATTCACATAGATACCAATTATGCCCTCCAGGCACACTAATCAAGGCCCTTAAGCCTTATTAGCAATTTTGGGTCGTTACAACTAGAAATTGCCTAGGCTAGGTAAACCCTAGGGTGGTCAGCCTATGATGGATTTGTGAGCCTGGAAATCGCCCAGGCTAAGGAAAATCTAAGGGCGGTTGGCCTACATACCTTTAAACCCTAAAGCATCACACAAAAAGAAACAAGGATCAAGCTAATCCATGATTGAAAACAAGTTTTTTTATTCAAACAAGTCAGTTGTTTTAAATCAAAATAGAGCAAAGCAATGAAATTCAGACAGATTCATCAAAGACATAAAGATTGGGAGAGAATACTTACCCAAGAGAAGATACGCAGAGTTGATGAAGAGTTGGAGAATTTCACAGCTCAGAATTTCCCTGAAGTAGGCGCATGGGTCAGTGATTTGATGAGTGAGTCCCTACTTATAGCCTCTCAGGCTAACCATATTTTTAGGAATTCAAATTCCTTGAAAAATATCTTATATTTTTAGGAATTCAAATTCCTTGAAAGATATTTTGTATTTTTAGGGATCAATATCCTTGAAAAATATATTATATTTTTAAGAATTCAAAATTCCTTGAAAAATACATTATATTTTTAGAAAATTAATTTTCCTTTAAAAATATAATTATTTTTAGGAATTAAAATTTTCCTTGAAAACTATTATCATTTTTAAGAATAAAAAAATCCTTGAAAAATAGATTATCACTACAAGAAAAAATACTTTCAATAAGACTGAAAAAGTATTATCAAATATATACCATAACATTTTTTGATGTGTTAAGGAAAGTGGTGTTATAGTAAGTCGGAGCACTTTGCATAACACTTTTCCATAGTTATAGACTTGTGTTATGGTATAGCCTACGATAACACTTTTGTTGTGTTATTTTAATAGTTAGATAAGTATTTCATTATGCTATTTATAAGCAGATTATATAACATTTTTTTGTACTTATAAAGTAGTGTTATGATACACTTTATAATAACACACTTTCTGCATTATAGTAGATTATATAACATTGTTTTGTACTTATAAAGTAGTTTGCATAACATAATTTTATGCTTATAAACCAATGTTATTGTAAAAGATACAATAACACATTTTTTTTATTATTCTAATATTTGGATAAGCTTGAATTATTATTATTATATAAACCCGTACATTATAATTATTTTTTATTTCTTTAATTCAAACCCGCTTCATTTAATATACTTAAGACACCCTTAACATTGTACAAATATATTTTTAAGTACTAATTATATGGTTCATAACACATATAACCAAATAATTGTGTCAAAATACATTCAAGATTATATAAAAAAAAATAATCCAAAAGTCTTAAGATATTCAACACTGCCTAATTAACATAAACAAAACATTCTCACAATAGTCAACAAAATAGTCTAAAACAGTTGCATATTCAAAAGTAATGGTAGGAATTCATCATCTTCCAAATGTCAGCACACCAAAGCCTTCCAAATCAGATTTTCTTTTGCACTTGACTTGTTGAATCTCATAAAAAAAACATAAAATAAAAACTAATGAGGTCATGAAATATCATATCATTCATCTAAAATAGTGAATAATGTTATCATAATAATCTTGGATTGCATATCGGTTAATATATTCCACACCTTCCAAATACAAAAACCTGCCAACATCTTCGTCATAATCGTTGCATGAATATTCTTTACTATCACTTTCCAAACCAAAATTAGCAGCAATACTATAACAACTAGTAGTTGCTGCATGCTTATTAACTGCTTTGCAGTCTGTTGCTTCAACGTTTGTCAACTGTTACTGATTATTTCTTATGTTAGCTGACAAGGAAGAATTTGTACAAGATCAGAAAGTAATAGTTAATGCTACTTGTTAACAGAATAATAAAAACATATGATAATATAGCACTAAAACAAATAAGAAACCAGCAAGAACCCAAAGGATGAAGTTTATCACTTTAGGATACTCAGCTCTGCAATGTTCTGCCAAATGTTTTCCTACAATTAAAAAAAAATTCAATTAATGATTCAAAAGAAAGCCTCCTGTGAGTGACTAAATTCAAGAATCACATGCTTGTGACCACCCCGAGGTTGGCTGCCATGGATTGGATGATGAGAGCAACACATGAAGCCACCAATATTATCCATAGTAGCTGGAAAAAGCAAGTTTATACACTGAGAAATTCAAAAAATCATGAAGAGTCCATATAAATAAGGATATGATGTTCCTATACAAGGTGAACATCTTTCATCCAATAATTCCTTCAAGCTTTTATCTTGAGATAATGTTACAACTACGAAGGTATCAAGTGTACAAAAAAAGTGTAATGTGTTATATAATAATGTAGAACTCATAATGAACTACCATGTTTCCTTACACCTATTACCATTTTTAATAAAAAAATGCTAGAGATGTTGTTTACAAAAAAAAAAAAAAAAAGCACCAAAAGTTATCATACACACCTCATACTTGTGTTCTGCTCCAGATTGTAAATCCATCTCAACTGTTTATCAAACATTATTCATAACATAAAAAAGAAGTTAATATTCAGACTAATTTTTTGAAAAACCAAATGTGAATGCACAAATTAATTTAGAGATTATGATCTAACAATTTCCAGGGTCAATATATGCAATAGAGACAAGAAATCCAGGACCCAGATAAGCAAAGAAGTTTTTCCAGCTCGTCCTCTACATTAACCAATATGTAAATCAGAATGACCAGCATAAACTACCATTAAACAATCGAAACTCCAAACTACAAACTTTGATTACTTATTTCAAATAAAAATACTCACACAAATGATAGCTTATAATATAATCCACAAATCATTTTGTTTTGGCCCTGGAGTCTTTTACTTTTAACTACTTAAATAGTTACAGCAATTTGAGCTTAACAATTCTGCCTTTTCTCTTTTAACTTTTAAAGTCATTCGTGACTTTGGTAGATAAATTAGGCAAGGTATCTTACAATCATAACAATGGTCAATTACTGAATAAGGCAAAATATACAACAATGTTGATATGTACCATGCATAGCAAAATGCATGACAAAGAATAAAACAATCTCCACGTACATAAACAATCTCCATGAGCCACATGTGCCCATTGAGACAAAAAGATTAAGAGCCAACAAAATTTTAAGTTTCATGATCTCACGACATTCCTAGCTTTTTTTTAGAGGCATCAACATCATGAGTTCTACGTTTTCTTAACCAATCTCAAGCTTTTGTCAAAATAGAAGAGCCACCTAACTCAAAATATTATATTGTAATTTACCATCTTGCCACTAATCTTGGAGTGTCACCATTCACGATATGAAGGTTCCAGCTTGTTCTTTAAGTACTTTTCATCACTGATGAGACGTGACTTTTTCAACTTGATCTTATTTCACTGAGCAGGTGAGTTGGGAAAAAAAAGTTGATAACCTCCGTTTATCAGGTAAATAATTTTGACAATTATGTTCACCCACAGGTTAACAAAATATATTTCCCCAAAGATACCACTAAAAAAAAATAATAATAATCCTTTATCATAAAAGAATGTAAAGAAGAAAGAAGGAAAAAAGTTAGTTCATCTAATTCTCTGTAAAGACTTATTACAAACAGTTTCAGGGTTTAATCTAATATTTTGTATCCATTCATGATAAGCACCCAATTAATGAATAAACTACATTTATACAAAGCAAAAAGAAAAAGGAAAAAGACTCACATCTGGAACAACAATCTGAGCATCAGGGTTCTCAATCAGTGGGGCATTAGATGAAAAGCTTCGATTTCCAGCGCTGGCAACGAACTGTGGCTGCTCAGAATTCGAACCTGTCACTGCCATTTTCCCTTTTTCTCAACTTTACTTGCACTTACAAGGCTGGAACTGTCAGAAGGAAATGAAAACTAATCAAAACTCCATTTTTATGTGATAGAAATTACAACTCAAGAATTAATAAGAAAGAAAGAAAAAAACTTCAAAAATCATGACTTTTGAGTTAAAACGATAAGGACATATCAACGTATGATAAATATATATGTATATATATGTGATTTTCCTCTATTATGTGCTTAAAACCCAGATAACAAGAAAACCAAAATTAAATTTGGGATTTTTTTTTCATTCAAAGCAATGGCTTAATACCCAGATAAGAAAAACTCATAAATTCCAAAAATATACTTTATTCCACCATATTCTGGATAGCCAAGCGTATATATATATATATTGTATATACACGACAAAAGTAACATGGAAAAATTTGAAAAATAATTCATACCAGTAAAAACAATTATTAAAATGAGGTTTTAATTCAGGGAAAAGACATGAACGAGTCTTGATAAAACTAGCTACATGCCACTTCCCCACTGAAACTGAAAACAAAAGACTTTCTTCCTCTACCTATTTATATATAAATATTGCGAACAAATTCTGTTTTGTATTGTTTGTATATGTATAGAAAGAGAAAATAATAAAAAAAAAAAACAAAAACAGAGAAAGGGGGTCAAACCAAAGTTGTCACAGTATTATTATTAAACAAAAAAAAATGAAAAAGGTTGAATCTTTCTTCACCTTCACGCAGGGAAGAAGAAGGCTGGATGGAGCTAGCTGGTCTCACGCAGGGAAGAAGAAGGCTTGGCCGCACACAGGGAAGAGGAGAAGAAGAGTTGGCCTCCGGTGTCGTCGTTCGCCTCTGGTGTCGTGTGAGGGCTTGGGCCTGCGTGGGTCGAAGCTTCGACGACCTCTGAAGATCCCTAGCCGGCACGTGTAGGGGAAGGTAGCAGTCGAGCTCCACAAAGACACAGGCGAGAGAGAAAGAGTGAAGGAGAGAGGTTTGGTGGGAGAAAGAGATCCGAGAGAGAAGAGAGATAACGATGAGGAAAAAGGAGAAGAACAGAAAGATAAAGAGAGATTTGAATTAAAAAAAAATTATTATTTGGTGCTTATAATTTTTTAAGGCCCACCATTTGTTTTTCCAATTTTCACTTTACTGCCTTTTTATATTATCAATTATAATACTTTTTAAATAAGCTTATATTAATGTGTTGTAGAAAGTATTATTTGGTGTAGTGTATGTTTTTAGGAATCAAATTCTTTGAAAAATGTAGATATTTTTAGGATCAGAATCCTTGAAAAATACGTGTTAAGAAAATTATCGATAGTTAATAAAGTACTACGTAAGGTCCCGAGGGACTTTGCTATTAGAGTACTGCTACAATATGTTTCTTAGGCCAGATCAAGTTTACCGTAATGTTGGACACAATACGATAAACTTGGGGGGCAAATGTTATCCCTCAATATTCAAGATATGACATGGTGAATGAGAAAGCGGCACATGGCATCACAAGTCAAGGAAAAAACGACAAAGTGTTGAAAAAGATCGATGAACAATGATGGATAGGACCAGGACCTATAGGGAAGTCGACCAGGCCTAAACCCCTAGAGGTAGTTGACCTGGCCCTAGCCCCATAAGGGTGGTCGGCCTGACCCCAAACCCTAGGGGTGGTTAGTCTAGCATGCCTAAAAATCACAAGGAGTGGTCGACCCACCCTATTCTTCATAGGGCGGTCGGCCTAAACTCCCAAATACACTTCACTGGATAAAGTTCATGCTCGTTCAAGCTGAAATCAATAGGCTTAGCACCCAGAAGATCAACAGGCCTAGCACCCAAGCTCTAAAGGGTCATCAGGCCTAGCACCTAAGTCTCATAAACTAACCAATACTTAGCATTTTCCCGAAGGTTTCAATCGTGCATAGTCAACCATGATCCAAAGAAACGAAGAGAAGACCCGCGATCTCATAATCATGGGAAGGTGGACTCGTATCTCCACTCTCAATGATCGTGTACAAAACCACGATCCTCAGTCTGGTCGATCATGTAACAACCCCTATGTACTATAAATAAAGGACCCGAGGCTTCATTTAAAGGGACAGATGGAGAGATTTTTGGATCAATCATTTGGATTAACTTCTGGGAAAATCTGTGACGAGTGAACTCTTTAGTTCACCTTTGTAATTTTCAATTAAGTGATTCAACATTAAATACTAAGTGGATTAGGTTATTACTATTCATTAGAACAGGGTTGAACCACTATAAATTTCTGTGTGTTTTATTTAAATATTTGTACTATGTCGTATATTTACATTTATATCATTCAAAAGGTGTTGTATATCATACATACGACCATTGGCCAATTTCACAGGTCAACAGTAAGTATGAAATGGTTGGTTGTCAAGCTTGCGATTGTGTTGAGTCCGCGAAAAACAGCAAAAAATGCCCTGAACAGAAATTGACGTTTTGTATAGCGGACCAATCACAGCAGCTTCGTAAATAGATTGAACAGAATTGGGGAATAACTGCATCAAGTGAATCCAAGTAATTGCGATGACGTGCACAAGAAGGGGAGGGATTGGAAATTGAAGCAATTCAAGATGTTTGGGCCCGATAACGATTCTGCCTGGGGCACAGATGTCTTCCTAGCGCCATTTCTTGAGTTCTTCTTCGCTTAATTACCTGATAGTGATTCCTAGACAGAGTGTGCATTTGCATTTTAAATCACTGAATGCCTTTACATACTTCTCTTCATGAGTTGTTGGACTCTTAGTAGGTTTGCTTGAAGGAATTAAAGATGAAGCTTTGGAAGAATTCTTGGAAGAGCGTTTGGAAGCCATTGATGGTCGATTTTTGGAAGGAAAAGAAGATCTAGTAGTGAACGAAGATGGTAGCATAAACACATGACATGATTCAAAGAAGAATGGGGAGAAAGAAATCAGAGAGTAAAGGAAGATTTTGATGAAAAAGAGATAATCAAAGGAAAAAAAAGGAAGGAAGATAAAAATTCAAGGCGGTTAGAGGAAAGAGAAACTTTTTCTCACCTGGTTGACTTGGAATTCGAAAGAAGTGACCGATAATTAATGCTAATAGAAAGCCAAGCATGTGCGTGGATTGAGGCAGAATTTTTTAGCAGAGCGAATGAAACAGGTCGAAAGTCGCCTTTATCCATTAGTTCGTGATGCAAATGGAAAAGGCGAGGGACAATTGTATGGGGGTAATTTCCCTGAAGTGATGTGGCATCAGACTATGAAGAGAAAATGCTTATTTCGAAGAAGTATTTCGTTAAAGAAATTAAAGTGTGATAGTTGAGCTCTGAGCTCAAAATGACTGAATAGATTGATGAGCTCTAAGCTCAAGATGATTGAATAGATTGATGAGCTCTGAGCTCAGGATGATCGAGTAGATAGATGAGCTCTGAGCTCAAAATGATTAATTAGATTGATGAGCTCTAAGCTCAAAATGATTTAATAGATTGATGAGCTCTTAGCTCAAGGTGATTGAATAGATTGACGATCCCTGAGCTCGAGATGATTGAATAGATTGAAGCTCAAAATGAATGCACGAGTCGATGAGCCTTGAGCTCAAAATAGATAGACTGAGGGAAGAGCCCAGAGCTAAAGTTGAGCGAAAAGATTGGTGAGCCTTGGAGCTCATGATGTGAAGGAGGGAAAAGGCAGGAAAATGGTTGATGAAGCTAGACATGTGAACCAATCACGATAAGCTTTCTTAACCTTATTCTATGTCATTTTTCTATAAATAGAAGAAGAGTGACCTATTTTGGGGACCTCAGACTTTAATTTGATAAAGTTTGTATAGATTGAGAATTGATAGGGAGAGCATTGCACTAACTTAAGCATCGGAGTGTCTTTTGCAGATACTCCCCATTTTTTTTTCTTACTCAATTCAGTGAAGAACACATTCATGTTGTTGGTTTAGCCAACAAAATGAGTGTTACTCAGATGAACTGCATCAATAAATAACAATACGTTGAATTCATGATGAAGCGAAATAAATAAAAATTTGGGGGAAGATTTTGACCCAAAAACAAAGAATATATTAATTCCATTTATACTAATCTGGTCATAAACCGGCTACTCCCATTATTAGGTAAATTCTTTATAATACATAGGATTTTTACTCCCTGAACTATTACAAATATTTATTGTGCTCCCTAAACTATTCACGTTGTTTTAAATTCCCCTCAAACTATCACATTACCTTATTGTGTCCCTCAGTTAGGTTTCATCCTACATGGCTAACTAAGTATTGATATAACACTTTAGGTATTGACATGGTGTACATAATTAAAAATAAAAAATATTTCAAAAAATAATTAAAAAATTAATGCCATGTCACTACCTTAAGTGTCAAATCATCACTTTGTTAGCTATGCCGGATGAAAACTAACAGAATTGGCACAATATGATAACGAAATAGTTCGGGGGAAATTAAAACAACGCAAAAAATTTAGGGGCACAATAAAATAGTGGTAGCATTTCAAGGACAAAAATCATATTATTCAATTCTTTAAGTTCAAGTGGGCCCATACCCTACCCAACTTTTGTCGAGAAGCCATGTGCATTGTACATAAACTCAGAGTATGACCACTCCAACAAATAAAATATGAAATATATAACAAGCGTGACTCGTTCCTAGCCCGTACTAAGCTGGTTGGAATCGGAGTCCTAAATTTATAAACAAACATATATGTATACATAGGTGTTGTTTGGTAACACTTAAAAAAATAGGTTTTTATTTAATTAATTAAAATTTTGAAAATTAAACATAAAATGTGTTTGGTAACTCTATTTTTATATATTATTTTTTAAAAATTTAATTAAAATTTATTAAATTTTGAAAATAGAATTTTTTCACTTTCAATTTTTCCTTTCTTTTTTTTCTTCTTTTCTTCAAATCAACACCTTATATTGTTAAACAAAAAATAAAAATAAAAGTTATAAAACGCGTTTATTATTTTTTGTTTTTAAAAACAAAAAAACAAAAATAGTTACCAAACATATATTTTTTTAAAAAAAATAAAGAAACAAAAATAAAATTATATTTCTACTTTTGTTTTTAAAAATTTCAAAAATAAAATTTTTACCAAACAGGCCCATAGTATGTCATATCGCGCAAAAACATAACACTAGTCTTTGTCATACTAAATCCTCGCAGAATGCCTTCCTATACGATAAACCGAGTCTAGTACCTTACAACAATTGTGTTATTTTAAAAATTCTTCTGAAAATGATTGATCATACAGAGAAATGTGTCTCTCTATTGTTAAATTCAGTACTAGAAAAATGTAAATTCAAGCATACGAATAAAATAGCTGAAGCAATGGTGAAAACTCATTTGGATCTAGTATGTTAATTAGCTAAAATTGAGACTGAATTCTGTTTTTTTTCTTTTACAATCCTGCCTTATCTATACCCATTGATTAATAAAATCGTTTGCACGTCTTGGCTCAAAAATTCCAAGACAATAAAATGCTATTAGGTCACGTTTGGAGGGATAATTTTTTATGATGTAATTTTGTTTTGAAATTAGAGAAAAGAATGAAAAAATTAATCCAACAATCTAAATAATTCTCCTAGTTTGGAATAACTTAATTTCATTAAAAACTAAGATAATTTTAGTCTATCCAATCCCATCTCCATGTAATAAGAAAAAAGAGTTACCACTTTGTATCAAACTTATTTTCTTCTAAATTGTTATATTAACAAATCATCAACTCTCTTTTTTTCTATATTTTTTCTCTAATCGGAACGTGACCATATAGCAATGTTATTATTTATGTGCATGTATAAAAGTCGGCATTGTCCGAATTGGTAAACAAGGCATTCTTTCGTTCTCACATGCCAAAAGCAAGCCAAATTCAACTCAAAATGTGGAAAGATTCAGAAAGAAGAGAGTGATCAAAATAACAATATTATATCCAATTTAACAAGTACTCAATTTGCTCGAGGCCAAACAAAATAGACCAAAAGCTTAACAAACGATATACAAGCATAACACTCAGTTATACGCGTAACATATATATCGCACTCCTATATCATCGTCTTCTTTAACACTCTATTCATGGGTTTCATGTGAAGAAGATTAGTGAATTATTTCATATATTATTCAGTGTCCGATTCTTTTGTTCTATATAGAAACATCTTGTTTACAATAATGTATCAATTATTTTGACATTTAAAATTCAAAGGACACAGTATTTCCCATTCAGACCTTCCCTTCTGTTCCCCTCAGTTCTCACCACTCGACACCCCTTGAAGTTCAGATGAAACACAACAAAGAGCTCTGTTCAGATGAAACACAACAAAGAGCTCTTCCGCTCCAACTTCTCTATTGACATACTGATGATAATCTTATGACAATGTTCACCGTCCTTGCCAATGCTTGGGGGCCATTGTTGAATCATGCCAGTATACAGTTAATACTGATATTACTCGTCTATTGTTTTCATGGAATTAGTTTTCCTAGTTGTATCAATTGGACCGGACATTCACAGTAGTTACAAATGAGTGAGAACTGAAAAGGAAAGCGTTTGAAGAGCAGGCCACTAACCCTTCCTCGCAGGCACATATGACCTCAATACCCAATACAGACTTCTTGAGTGAGAAACCGTCCTAACCTCTTGTTGGCTTGGGCCACTTCAGCTACAGCAGCTCTAACTTAGCAAATACTTAATCAAAGAAAACATCTAATGTGGCACAATCATGTATATCGGGAAATTTGATATTATCCGATTAGTCTTTAAGCTTTCCTAGTTGTGGCTAACTATAACCTATTGTTATGTCAAACATTTTAGACTCGACAGATACGTCAACGCTTTTCCCCTTCCTCTAATCAGAGTCTTCCTCTCTTTCAGTCTTTCTCTGTCTACTTCTACTTACTCTTCTACAGGCTGGTCAATAAAACTCTCACCCCTTTCCTTCAGCCAACAAGAAATCTCTCTCATGTTATGTCTCACAAACTAGTTAAATCATTAAGAAAAATAAGCCCAATGCAAACACCTAGAGGAAGGAAAGATAAGTTTGGTTTAACAAATAACTAATTCATAAGGAGTAAAAGAGGAGGGTAAGACCACAAATTATCAATGTCCAAATCCAAAACCAAACTAATCAGAAGATGGGGGGAAGACTAAAAGTTATGACTCAAATAATTTGGGACAGTTACTCAAAATGGATCATTCTCAGAACCATAAAAGCCCCCAAAAGACGAGCTCTTAGCAGTACAAAACATGCAAGACACCCCTAAAAATACTCAATTAACAAGACAAAGTTACACACAAAAATACAATGCAACAAACTACTTATGACTCAGCCTGCAATGAACATATAAAGCTTAAAACAATAACCCACATAAAAACCCAAAAGAAAAAACTGGAAACAAAGAAGGTTCTTGCAAAATACAACTACCCATATGCATTAACTGTGATAATCATAACAAGTCCTTTAAATCCTAGGTTTCAGATTACATCACTATCAAACTCCAAATCCCAGGATTAATTCACATACAAAGTTCATGATTACATTTTTTTTTTCCTTTTTTCTTTTTCATACTCGTCAAAACTAATAATTCAGAGAAACTACTGGTTACTAATCTTTAGTGGAGACACCGTACTTCTCCTGCATCCTTGCGATCTCTTCCTCTTTCTTCTTCTGATCGAACTTTTTGCTCATCTTGGCTTGCTGGTAATACAGCACGATGAGGTAACGATTTGCAACATTAAAGCCGGAGAGGTGGTCGACCGCGGTCTTGGCGTCGTAGATGTCCTCATAAACAACAAAGGCCGTACCGCGAGTGTCCTTGTTAGTACCGATTCGGATTTGGCGTATGGCTCCGTACTTGCCGAATATGTCGTACATCTCCTCGCTCGAGATGTTGAACGGAAGATTCCTGACGTACAGAACCCGATTCACCTCCGGTGGAAGCCGGGTGTTCCCCTTTCGGAGACTGATTGTAGTCATTGGGGAATTTAGGGTTTGGAGTTTGGACAAAGAGAAAGCTTTCTCTGAGATTTTGCTGGAGAAAGGTATAGAAGGAACGAAAAGTAGCACTCGTTTGGGGATTTCGTTTTTTAATTATTTCCTTCTTGGCGGCGAGAGTAATATTAGCATCTCAAAATTTTATAAAGATATTTTTATTTTTAATAACTTCAGCAAAAACTTGGCAAAAATAAAAAAATAAAAAAATAAATAATAAAAATAACTTCAGCAAAAAAAAAAAAAAAATCTTATATCTCTTTTAAAATTTAAATCTTTTTTTGACAAATTTTAAAACTTAAATTATTTATCGATAAATTTAAAATTCTAATAGAAAAATCATTTAATACAAAAATATTTCAATATTTAAAAAACTTTTGTCAAAAACAAAAATTAAAACTTATAGTGAAAAATAAGACCCATTCCGAAATTGATATTATTATATTTTTTTAATAAGGTACTAGATTATCTCTTTATATAAGAAGTATGTATATACCGAAAAAATATTATTTAATTGTTTTTTCGTTAATTTAAACTAAATATTTTAAATATTTAATGGAATATACTTTTAAAATTAATTAAAAATATATATTTATTAATTATATTAATATAAATTTAAATATTATAAAATATTATTATTGTTATCCCCGTTTCTTCTGGCTTGTATGGATCCACACTCTAAGCCCATGGGCCGCTTTCCTAGGGGGTTAAGGCCCAGACCAGGCCCATTAGGCGAAGGGAAAAAGGATAGTGGCTGCCCAAGTCTCGGCAAGGCCCTAAGAGGCATCCGGGAGAATAAGCTAGGAGTATCGTCGGGGCGGGTTGTGTAGACCTGGGACCGCATGCCGGGATGTCCCCTGATGTACGGTAACGGAAGTCACGGGCCCCCAAGGAAAAGATATGAGGTTGGGCCGGGACCTTTGTGGATAAACCCAGGTCCTGGTAAGTGAGCCGGGACCCTAGTAAACGGAGGGGGACTCTGGTAAACGGATATGGATTGGTTGGCCGAGTTTGGCGTGGTAAAGTGTCCCCGATGCTGACATCGTCCCACGAAGCGTGGGGGTTGTCCCCACGGTTGACCTGCAGAGGAGGCTACCTCGGGATTGTATGTCGTTGGTTCAGAACTACGCCGCCACTACTCTGACCGATCTTGTCTCCCAAATCTTCCTCGTAGCCCATAACACCCAGACTGAAACATCAGTTTGTCGCATGTCTTAGAATAAGATCTTGTTTAGACTTGCCCAATGGGCTTTGATTAAATGTATGTTTCATATTTCGATCCTTTGTATTAGGCCCGCATCAGAGAAGCCAATGGTATTTACGCCCTTATTAGGCCGGAATATCCCGGCCCAAGCCTAGTGCACTCATATGCCTATAAATACGAATAGTGGTGCACTGGGGAGGGGATCCGAGATTTTGATTGTAAGCAGTTACTCTGCTCAAACTTTTAGAAAACTCCATTGTCAAGAGTTCTCTAAGCTCTAATACAACTGTCTCGTGGACTAAGGCTCATTAACGCCCCAACCACGTAAAAAACCTTGTTTACTTTCGTTAAATCCTTTCTTTTACGCTCTCTAATCTTTCATAATTCTAGTTTCCGAAAAACTCGGTAAACATTTTGGTGCTTTCATTGAGAGAAAAAGTGAGAAGGCTTGAGTTGATCTTGAACGTCTGCAACAATGGTGAACATGAGACACACCACTTTCGACCCTACTAACCAAGAACAAGGCGTAGGAGACACGCCACTGCCTATCCAACCTCTTCCTCAGAGCCAACCTGAGGACACACCTCATCAGATGTCCCAGCCTGACGAGTCGTAGAACGATGAAGGTGGGGAAGAGTATGAGGAAGATTACAATGAGGAAGAAGAGGGAAATGAGGGGGAATACCACGATCTCGAAGCTGAGGATCCCGTGATCCCTGAAGAAGTAAACCCCAACCAGGAGGACCCGGAGGTGACCAAACTGAGACAGCAAGTCCTGGACCAAGAGGTCAGAATTGCCGAACAAAAGGAAGCCACTCGACGGATGCAAGAGTCCCTGCAAGCTTTCATAGCCGCCCAAGGCTTGGCGGCTAACCCTCTAGTTGTTCTGCCTCCAGGAACGCAATGGCCTGCTCCGCAGGCTAGGAATGGCGCGCCCGGAGATGCGAGGCCGATTCCTACCCCGGGACAAGCTCCCGGACAGGGCTCAGTTAACCCGGCCCAAGAGAAAGGGAAGGCCAAAGCAAACCCCCAGACGGAAGTCCCTCTTGTCCAGAAAACTGGGACCCATCCCCGGCCGCTCCCTAGGAAAGAGAAGGTGAGCCCCGTCCCAGGACAGGGCCACCCATTCAATTTGCGAGGGATGCACCCGCAGGGTACCAGGCCCCGGCCCGCCCCAGGGCGGATTAGACGGGAACAGTCTTTCCACCCAAGCGCTTCCATGAACAAGGGCCACCGGGACCGCCAGCATAATGACGAGCCAAATGCCCTTAGCTCCGGGGACGATACATCTCGGGTAGACCTGCGCCATGGGCTGAATACTCGAAAGGAACGGGTCCACAAGGAAAAGATCTACCCCCGAGACGGCGATTTGAGAAATAATCTCAACGACAGGAGGAACGAAAGAGTCCCCCTGGAAGACGAGACGGCCAAACAGTTCATGGAACAGCTGGCCGCCTTAAAGAAAGTCACGGACCGTGTAACGACCCAAATTTGCTAATAAGGCCTAGGGCCTTGATTAGTGTGCCTGGAGGGCAATAAGTGAATTATTGATATAATATGTGAATATGTGATAGACATGCATGTGTTAGTTGAATTGAATATGCATGTGGACCCCGATTGGATATTAGGGGTATGTTTGTGATTTAAGCTCATTGAGGGCATGAATGTGATAAATGTGATATGTTTGTCATATGTCTGTGTAGTACGATCCGAGACAGACCTAGAGAGCCGTTAGTCGAAAGTCACAACGGGGTTGAGAATTTGACTCGGGGAGAGTCGAGGGGTATACCGTGTATGAGATATTTTATGGGGTTTTCGGGTGTTGGAAATAAATATTTGGAGATATATTTGAGGTTAGAATGCCTGGGAGGGAATATTAGGAAAATTTACCGTTTTTCCCTCAGGGGACATTTTTGGTTGCCCCGAGCTTTGAGGTAATCTTATAGACTTAAGTTGAATAAAACAAAACCCAGAATCATTTAGAACTCTCTAAACCAACCCACTCTCTCTTCCCTCACTCTATTTTCTTTTCTACACTTGAAGGCATAGAGATATTTTGAGGAAAACCAGTCAAGAACTAAGGAATTGGAGTTGAGTTTGGGAGACTCTAACCAGAAATCTAAGGCTTGGAGCTTAGGGAACTGAGTTGGGGATTCAATTCTGTATAAGGTAAGCTTTCTAACATGTTGAGTTATATTGATTGCAGCTGAATTCTGTTGATATTGGGTGTTAGGACTTAGACATGCATGCTTTGGATTCTAGGACTGGTTTTGATTGTTAGATGGGTGTGGGAATTGGCTCTTGAGTTTGTTGGTATGTTTAGGTTGCTTGAGTAAGAATTCTGGGTTTAATTATGAGGTTGGGGATGATTTTGGTTGAGATATGTTGGGTTTGGCTCGAAGGAAATGCAAGGAAAATGGTGTTTTCTGGGTTTGGAGGTGAGGGTCGCGGCCCTAGGAGGGGCATGCCGCGGCCAGTGTGCACGCGAGGCCTTAGGAGGCCATGGAGCTCGAGGCGCGCCGCAGCGCTTGGCCAAGCATGCCACGGCCCGTGTGTGCTTCCAGGGAGGTGTTAGCCTCTGTTTTGAGGCTAGCTGCGGTGCTTGTGGGGTGGGCCGCGGCCCTAGCCCAAGGTGCAGGGTGACTTGTGGGTTTTGACTTGGGAACTTAATTGCTAAGGCTCGAGATGGATTTTATCACCCGGATTGATAGAATTCAAGGTCCCGGAGATTAGAATTATGGCTCGAAGTTATTTAGTGGATTAGAACTTGATGGATGAAATTGTTAATGCGTTGTGACTAGGGTTTCGGTGAGGCTCGGACTAGGGAACTGTGCTCGGGATATCGGTGCTTAGAAAGCTCGGGACACAGGTAAGAAAACTATTGTTCCCATAGAGCTTCTGTTGCAGGGCTTGGCCCTATGTGATTGTGTTGCGGGGCATGGCCCTTTGACTGGATTTATGTGTGTTTTAACATTTGTTTAGTATATAATGTGTATGTATTAATGATGGGGCGGCGATGGCCGGGAACGGCGAAGGCCGAGAACGACAAGGGGCCGGAAGCAGCGTATAGCACGCGGAGTGTGAGTTGCCAGGGTGAGACCCCAAGGGATACCTGGGATATCCTTATGGTTTAAACCGCGAACCCAGGGCCTGGTAAAGCGCCTGGGACGACATGGCCGTACTTGTATGACCTGGTGTTGACTTGATTTTTATCTTTAGTGTTTGATATGCGTTTATCAACTGTTTGTTAGAGTTTCTTGCTGCGTTTCGGCTCACGGGTGCTCTATGGTGCAAGTAAAGGCAAAGGGAGGGTCGATCAACCTTGAGTATGGCGAGCGGGACGAGCAGCGCGTACATGTCCGTTCTTTCTGGATGCCACGGCCAGGAGTGTTTTTGGGAGATGACTGTACAAACCTGAATTTTGTCGTTTAGTCGACTCTAACTGAATTTTGAATTGTAAATATTTCTAAACTAGATTTTGGGATCCCAAACGTTATATGTCTTATAATTTCCAATGAAAGGTTTATTTTCAAGTTTATGACTTTGATTATGATTTAATTACACTTTTGTCTTAAAACCTCGATTAGCGAGATAATTGCACTTTTAAACTCACTTAGTAACGGCTCTAAGGCAGTAGGGCGTTACAGACCGCCTGGTCCGCAAGCAGGAGGGAGCAGACACCGATTCTGACAAGGAAGAAAAGGAACCCTGCGCCAAGCACAACCTGGATGTGGTGCTCCCCAAAGGGTTCAAAATGTCGAGTCTACCCACCTACACTGGGAACACTGACCCCATAGATCATCTATCGCGCTACAATCGGTTAATGACCATAGCCCACGTCTGCGATAACGGCAAGTGCCTCTGTTTTTCGATTACTTTAGGTGGACCTGCAGAGGAGTGGTGGAAGAGGCTCAAGCCGGGATCCATCTAATCCTGGTCCGGACTGCAGTCGGCTTTTCGCAAACAGTTCGTGGCTGCCATGAGGATGGATATGCAGATCAGTGCCCTCGCCAACATCAAGCATCTCCCCACGGAGACGTTGAGGGCCTAGATCGAGCGTTTCACAGAGGAAGCCTCCAAAACCAAGGTGGACGACGGGTAGCGCCTGGTGGCCCTACAGTCCGGAATTCGGGTCGGGTCTCCCCTCTGGGATGATATGCAGCACAATAAGGCGGCCACCCTCGAGGAGTGCATAAGGAGGGCCCAAGGCTTTATCAATTAGGAGGAGGCCCAAATCCAGGCATTTGGATGGCAGCCGGTACCCCAGCCAAATGCCCAAACCTTTCTGGGAAATGGGGCACAGTATCCCGCCCAGCCGTACCTGACTCCCCCAACAGCGCCGGGATCGTCAGCCGCGCTTGGAATAACCTTTTCCGCGCCTATGGTGTATGGCCTCGCGTCTTCGGGATATGCCGCGGCCCAGAATACCCCTTTGCCTGGGTATAGAATTGTGCCAATCGGGTACAATGCAGCTCTCGGCGAGGCCCAATCGCCCCAGATGGGGGGAACCGAAGCAAGTGTGAATCCCTCCCGGGGAAAGAGATCCAGGAAGGGACCAAATCGGTTTGAACCGTCTAAGAAGGGCCACAGGGGCTACGAGCCCCAGTATTCGGAATACACCAACCTAGTGGATACTAGAGAAAACATCTACCTGGCCACAGAAAGGACGGTTCATTACCGGAAACCAGCCCCCATGTTCAAAGGAGGAAAAAACCCAAGGGATTCCAACAAAAGTGCGTGTACCACAAGGAGGTAGGCCACACAATCTAAGAGTGTCGGCAGCTAAAGGACGAGATCAAAAATTTGATCAAACTGGGACACCTCCACCAATGGATTAGGATGCTCGTGGGAGTTCCGGGACTGTCAGCAGTCCCCAGACAGTCCACGATCCCGGGTGCACCTGGAGTGTACCTACCTCCCCAGGGAGGATATGCAAAGGTTCGGGACCGTAGGCCCCTTAGGGGGCCCCCGCCGTGCAGGCGCCCGGACCTGGAATGCCTTATCCGGCTGGGACCGCGCCCCAGCGAGTAGATGGTCATGTAGCCACCATCTCGGGCGGGCCCCATCTGGGAGGACCGTCCCAGAATGATCAGAAGTGTTACCTCAGCGAGCTTGACCATGACCAAGAGGTGTGCGCCCTAGTCCAGGCACCAACTCAACGCCCAAAGTTGATGAACCTCCCCATCACCTTCACGAAAGACGACGCCCGCAACGTCCATTTCCCACATCATGACCCTCTGGTCATTGATGCCCAAATTGCCAACAAGATGGTGTCCAGAGTGCTAGTGGAGGACGGAAGCTCCATCAACATTTTTTTCAAGCCTGCATTCATCGCAATTGGCTTGACCAAGGCGGATCTAGCCTCGTGCCCAACCCAGATCTACGGCTTCAATGGGGACTCAATACTCCCGATGGGAAAAATCCAGTTGCCCGTAACTCTGGGGAATGAGATGCAAAGCTTGTTCAAATTTTGTACGTTCATGGTGGTGGACTACCCCACCGCTTACAACATCATTTTCGGTCACCCCGCATTGGTCGAGTTCGGGGAAATCACCTCCATCCACCACCTATGCATGAAATTCCCTTGCGATAACTGAGGAGTGGGAACAGTCTGGGGAAATCAGAAGAGCGCATGGAAATGTTACCACGTATCTGCCCGACTCGTTTACATGGTCCGTGAAGAGACTTTTGAGGAAATCGCCGATCTAGTCCCGCCCCCTCCCCTGGAAAGACGGATTGACCGGGAAGAGGATGAGCTGGACCCGCATATAGGGGAGGACCGCGTACTGGAACCCATGGAGGAGATTGAAGAGGTGTGCATCAGTGACACCGACCCGACCAAGGTGATCCAAATCGGGAAGCACCTGAAAGCAGAGGTCCGGGTCGTCGTCATCGCCCGGGTGAAGGAGAACCAGGATGTCCTGGCCTGGTCTCATTCGGATATGACCGGGATCAACCACAATATCATCTGCCATGCCTTGAATATCAACAAAGACACGACCCCAGTCCGACAGAAACGAAGACCCCTAGAGGCAGAAAGGGAGGAAGCCCTCAAACTGGAAGTTGAAAAGTTATACTCGATCAACTTCATCCGAGAAGCTTTGTATCCTGTGTGGTTGGCCAACCCAGTGCTGGTGCCGAAGCCAAACGGGACCTGGAGGACGTGCATCGACTTCACGGATCTAAACAAAGCTTGCCCTAAAGATTGCTTCCCGCTCCCTCGGATCGATCAAATGGTGGACGCAACATCCGGGTATGAGATCTTGAGTTTCATGGATGCCTACTCAGGTTACAATCAGATCTCTATGCATGTAGCGGACCAAGAATATACCAGTTTCCGAACCGACAAAGGGGTGTACTGCTACATCGTCATGCCCTTCGAACTCAAGAATGTCGGAGCCACCTATCAGAGCCTAGTCAACAGAATGTTCCAGGCCCAGCTGGGATGAAACATGGAGGTATACATCGACGACATGCTGGCCAAGTCCAAAACCTCCAGCGAACATTCTGACGACCTGGCCGAAGCCTTCACGATCATTCGAAGGTATGGGATGAAGTAAAATCCCAAAAAATGCACCTTTGGCATAGCATCTGGAAAGTTCTTGGGGTTCATAGTAAGCTTCCAGGGAATAAAAGCCAATCCAGACAAAATCAAGGCACTGGTTGAGATGCCCTCACCCTGGAAACTCAAGGATGTGCAAAGCCTGACTAGGCGGATAGTCGCTTTGAGCCGTTCGTTTCGAAGGCCACGGACAAGTGCATCCCATTCTTCAACGTCCTTTGGGGAAGCCAATGGTTCGAATGGTCAGCTGAGTGCGAAGAGGCTTTCCAAAGACTGAAAGAGCATCTAGCCCAAGCCCCAATATTGGCGAAACCGGTGGAGAGAGAACCACTATACCTCCATATGGTCGTGACCGAACACGCGATCAGTGCCGTGCTAGTACAAGAAGATGGGAAGGCCCAACCCCCGGTCTATTACATAAGCAAAAGATTATTGGGTGCAGAATCATGATATCCACTAATAAAAAAGTTAACGTTTTGTCTACTAATCGCGTCCCGGAAGCTCAGGCCTTATTTCTAGGGTCATGTGATAAGACTTCTAACCAACCATCCTTTGCGGCAAGTGTTGCAAAAACCTGAATCATCAGGAAGACTCTTAAAGTGGGCCATGGAACTAAGTCAGTTCGACATTGCATACATCCTTAGAATCTCAATCAAGCGACAGGCCCTAGCCGACTTCATCGTGGAATGCTCCGGGACCACTGAAGAGGACGATCCCGCGGATCCCGCAGTGCCTATGTGGAAGGTGTTCGTAGACAGAGCCTCGAATGAAAATGGAGCAGGAGCCATAATCATCCTAGTGTCACCATAGGGGCACCAGTTACAAAATTCCCTATGTTTCCAATTCAAGGCTTCGAACAACGAGGCCGAGCACGAGGCCATGTTGGCTGGGTTGCACCTGGCCCGGGAAGTAGGAGCCGCAAACCTGGAGATCTATAGCGATTCCCAGTTGGTTGTCAGACAGATCTCAGGAGAATACCAAACTAAAGGGGAAAAGATGGCAGCTTATGTGACTCAAACGCGAGAGATGCTCCAAACTTTCAAGAAGCACTCCATCCGCCAGATCCCCAGGGATCAAAACGTGTTTGCGGACACGTTGGCAAAGCTGGCCACGGATGCTGAGGCAGAGCTTTTCGGGCTAGTCCCGATCAACCATCTCCCCGTACCAAATATTCAAGCCCCCACGATCAACGCTATAGACTAATCCACGTCCTGGATGGGACCCATCATCCAATACCTGACAACCAAGGGGTTGCCCACGGATAGGGCAGCAGCCAGGAAACTTCAGTACCAGGTCCATAGATATGTTATGATGGAGAGAAAGCTCTATCGTAGAGGATTATCCATGTTGTACCTATGATGCGTGTCCGGGACCGAAATGAGCGCAATCATGCACGAAGTGCACGAAGGCTTCTGCGGAGATCATACAGTCGGACTCAGCTTGTCCAGGAAAATCCTGGGCCAGGGATATTTTTGGCCAACCATGGAAAAAGACTATGTTGATTACGTCCACAAATGCGAGCAGCGCCAAAGGTACGCGAAGATCTCGTGAGCCCCTCCGACGAAAATAACCCTAATGACAAGTCCCTGGCCCTTCGCGGTATGGGGAATCAACCTAGTAGGAACGCTCCCGACCAGGAAAGGAGGTGTGAAATACGCTATCGTGGCCGTTGACTACCATACCAAGTGGGTCGAAGCGGTGCCCATGAATACCATCACCTCAAAGAAGGCCTTGGACTTCGTCATCAACAACATTGTGTGCCGGTACAACCTCCCCTACAAGATTGTGTCTGACAACGGGAAGCAGTTTGACAGCATCCACTTCACGGATTTCTGTGAAAGACATGGCATCATCAAGAGCTTCTCTGTGGTCGCCAGACCTCAAGCGAACGGGAAAATAGAGGCTGTCAACACAATCTTGAAGGGGACATTAAAGAAAAAGCTTCAAGCCTGCAAAAGCAAGTGACCAGAGGAGTTGCCCCGCGTACTATGGGCGTACCGGACCACCGAGTGAACATTTACCAGACACACTCCTTATTCCATGGTGTACATGTGCGAAGCCGTCATCCCAGTAGAAACGGCCATCCCATCCCACAGAAGAGACACATACGATCCCGCCCAGAACCACGCCTTACTCCAAGAATCCTTGGATCTCATCGAAGAGATCCAGGAAGAATCACAAGTTTAGTTGAAGATGTACCAGGGCAAGATTGCTCGTCATTTTAACTCGAAAGTAAAAAGCCGAAGGTTCGAAACCGCTGACCTAGTCCTGAGGAGAGTCTTCCCTGCAACCCAAGATCCGAGAGTGGGGGTTCTGGGCCCGAACTGGGAAGGGCCGTACAAAATTCAACATGAAGTATGTCCAGGAACGTACCGTCTAAAGCGACTCGATGGCACTGAAGTCCCAAGGGCCTGGAACGCGGAACATCTCTGTAAGTACTATTAGTAGTCAAGAGAGCATTTTTCAGCTTTATACTTCCTTTGTAAACAATGAACGCCCTAGGGCGATTTCTTGAATAATAAAAATGACGTGTACAAAATGTCATAAATAAATTTTTTGAAACATTGAAAGTTCTCGTCCGTCTCCATAAGCAAGTGACCCAAGACCAGTCTTGGCTCGCTGAAAGGGGGGGGGGGTGTGGGTGTATCAAAACACGAGCAAGTCCGAGAACAAAAAACAAACTAGGACGCTAATGAAAAGGCACAAGGCTCAGGCCTAGTCTCGACCCAGACATACGCGGTTTGGGGGTACAAACTATAGGACTTAAGGCTCAGGCCTGGTCCCGGCTCGGACATACGTAGTCTGAGAGGTGAAATATCTAGTAGGACGTACGGGCTAGCCTAGGTCCTAACTCGGACATGGATGTCACGGGGATATAAATTACCTAAAACTTGGTTGACCGAGCGTGGTCCCAAACAACAAAATACCCATCCGAGTCCCAGGTATAAGTTGTCTAAAAGTAGTCTCATAAACGGTCCAGTCCGTGAGAACCTAACCTAGGCTTTATAATAAGCTAGTCGGCTAATCCTTGATGGTCCAGACCGTCAAAACCTGAACACTAGAATTAGGATGAATAGATTTAGTGATAATTATCAACTCCATAACGGCCCAGGGCATTGGAACCTGAGCAACAGGAGTAAAGCGAGTTGATAAGTTAAAATCTAGAAAGATCTTGGCGGTTCGGGCTATTGGAGCCCGTACTGTAAAACCGGAACAATCTAGTCCCGTCCGTTGGAACCGGGACCGAACATTTGACTCGTTTACACAAGGTTTCGAAAACACTTAGTAAAAGTTTAACGAATGGAAACGTGAAAGCATTATGCAAGAAATAATGTAAATAAGAACATGAAAATTGTCTTAGATGCATCCGTGTCCGTGAAAGTGTTACAAAATTTTTTTAAAAAAAAGAGAAAAACAAATACAAGACCCGGGCCTCAGCTTCGCCAGGCCCTGACGCCTCCGGGTTAGCTCCGTCTGCCTCTTCCTCGTCCAAGGGTTCCGCGTCTTCTTTCTCCTTGGCCTCAAATTCAGCTCTTTTCGCGGCGGGGTTAAGGTAAAGCAGGAGGTTCATGTTCTTGTCCTGGAGCTAGGCCATGTAGATGGCCTCATCAAAGGTGACCTCCAGCATGGCGTCCACCTTTTCTCTCTCGCGGCGGGTCTCATCATGCACTGTCACCTCCTTCCGGAACAGGTCATCCAATTCGCGAACCCAAGACTCGAGACCAGTGACCCTCTCCCGGTCCTGGGTAGACTGGGCTTCGGCCGCCTCCTGCAAGGTCTTCACTCGGAGAAGCTCCGCCTCCAACCTGACCACCAGCTTGCTATTCTTGGCCTCTCTCCGGGACATAGCCTCTTCGAGTTGGAACTTAGTCCGGGCAGCCTCTTCCCGGTCCGCTTTGGCCTGAGCCACCTCCTTGGACAGGGCTTCCTTAGCGGCTTCCCACTGGTTCATGGACGCCTCCAACTCTAGCTAGCTCGTCTCCATTTTCATGGCAATCTCAGATGCCAAGTCGGCATTCCAATGAGCCAGTAGAGCATCCTGGAATGAAGAGAAGTTAGAAAAATCTGAAGAACTAAAAGTGCAAGAAGAAACAGGAGGAGTAAACAGAGAACTTACAGCAGTGGCCTGGTGGCGGGAGAGCCTGGGAGATGAACAACATGTCCTGGTTGGCTATGGTGGCGTACCGCTTCAACTGAAGGTTGGACATAGTAACCCCCACTTTATCCAGCAAGTCCGCAGCAAACGGAGCCGTGTCTTGCCCCACTTTAGAAAAGAACCCCGTCTCAGCGGCAAGCCGGTCCACGATCGGCTGGGAAGTGCTAAAAGCTGTCGGACGCTCCGAGAACTCGGCCTGACGATGAATCATCAGGGCCCGGTAAACCTCTTCCCTCTTCTCCCGGTCGCTCTCCCACGTCCGGGATACCAGTTTGGACTGTTCCTCCCGCAGAACCGCCTCTCCTTCTTCGGGCAGAGCCGGATGGATGGGGAGCACAGGCGCTCCTGGAAGGTCCTTGGCGGCAAGGTGACTCTCCCCAAAGGATTCCTCGGCCAAACCAGCGCCTTTGGTCTTGGCCCTCTTTGTCCCCTTCGCAGTCTCACCCGTGCTTGAGTCCGTGGTTCTCTTCCCAGAACTCTGACTCACCAGCGGGTCCCGCTCCAGGTTGATTACCAGGTGATGAGCAGAAGCTGAGACAGTTTCAGGATTAACTATTGTGATCAGGACCACGGCTAAGACCTCCCTGACGGAGTTAGGCTTCGGCACCAAGCTCTTGACGATCGCATCCGAAGCCTTTGGCTTGGGTGCCCCTTTGGCGGTCTTTTTGGCCGAAGCTCTCGCCTTGGCAGCCCGGACCTCAAGGGCCTGCTTCATCTTCTCCACAGAATTGGACATGTCTGAGTCTTCTGAAATAGACAAGCAAAAAGGGAATTAGCAAAATAAACAAGTCACGATGAGTCAGCAAAAAGAAAAACGAAGCTAAAAGTCCTCTAGGACGAACCCTTGTCTAGCCCTCGGACCCGACTTAATTCTCCTAAGGCAAAGGAATGAATTTGGTCTCCCATGTCATCCGGGTCCAAAAAGTTCCCATATTGACGAAACCTAGACGAGTACATGAGAGTTTCTGGATCTACAGTGATGGGAGACGAAGGCCTCATCTCCCCATCAGCCCCGAACAGGGGGCCTCGATAAACTAGTCTATCCTTAACTAAGTCCCCAACTCGGGGAGCATAAGTCAAAACCAAAGGTGAATTACCTCGCCCTGATACACTAGCACTGGGGGTCCCCGTGTTTGTTTGGGCCTCGTCAAAGAGGGCTTCCAGTTCCTCGGAGGTGGCACTCTCCTTCTACTGAGCCTGGTCCCATTTCCTTTTGGCTGCGTCTGCTCGAGTTGCGTCCTTTACAGCCCTGATGTGCTCAAGGGCCAATGCCTCCCTCAGTGCGGAGTCTTTCTCACATTGTATCCCCCGGAGGCTTAGGGCCTTGATTGTTTGGTTGGCCACCAGCATCCCGACCACTCGGAGGTTGTCAGTGTTGACATAGCCCCCTACGTCCAAATCCTCCGCGCTTAGCGTGGAGTAGAACTTCTTCCGTTCCAGGATAAACTGGGTGAGGGGAGTCTGGGCATAGGGTCCTGCCATCCAAGGAAATATGTTGAGAATGAGGAATAAAAAGCGAAAACTAAAAGGAAACTAGGGAATGGGAGGCCACTTACCCACTCGCTGGAAACCCGAACGTCATGAACCAATAATGTCTGACGTCCGGGGGATGCTTCCATGTGCTGGTAGGAGCAGCGTAGTTGCCCTGCGATTTTAGCCTATATAATCCGTCTAGGGTCTTGTCCTTGACGTTGACCTGCAACTCCAACTTGTAGAAATACAGCACCTCTGCTGGGGTTGGATCCGAGATCTGCTTCGCTATGCAAAAGATGCGCCATCCCGCGAGCTGCAGGTACGCTTGAGGCAGGAGCTGGAACGGTGCAATCCCCATAAACTTGAGGAATTGCACGAAGTAGTTGTGAAGCGGGAGAGTTGCTCCCGCACTGATGTGTCCTACGCTCCAAGCCCCGAACTCGCCCATGCCGGTGTGAGCCTTCTCCTCTCTTCTAGCTAGGCGGTTATAGAATAATCCGGGAGTCAACTCCACGCCCAAATGCTTCTCCAGGGCCTACAACATCCGATAGTTCTAGAACAGGTTCTGCACCCCGTCCATCTCCCACCTGTTGCCACTGGGAGTCTTGGACCCGGATAGAGTGATAGAGGCCGCATTAACTTGTGCTTCCGAATGAAGGGTAATGCCTGAGGTCATGGCTGTTGATCTAGGAGCAAAACAGAAAAAAATAAACAACCAAGCAGTCAGCACCAAAACCCAAGAAGTTTGGTTAAGGTATGGGGGTCTCCTACGAACTGCTTGGAGGAGTCCCCTCTAGATCAGGTCCGGGATCACCAAGAAGTCGCGGAACCCTGATCGGGAACAAAAAAGAAAGGACCTAGTTTGTAACGACCCAAATTTACTAATAAGGCTTAAGGGCCTTGATTAGTGTGCTGGGAGGGCATAACTGGAATATATGTGATCTAATGATTTAAAGTATGTTATATGATTATTTGAATATTTGAGATGCATGACTATGTGTATTAGTATGCATGTAGGCCCTGATTAGGTTAGAAGGGCATAATCATAATTTTGGCCCGTTGAGGGCATAAATGTGCATATATGTGGTAAATTGTTGAGATCACATTATTATGTGGATATATTTGTGATCTGTGATTCGAGATGGTCCTAGTGAGCAGGTTAGCGAAAAAGTCACAGCGGGGATTTATACCCGGCTCGGGGCGAGCCTGGGGGTATAAATGGGAATTTAGAGAATATATTGGGGTTTATTTTGATATCGAGGAATATAATTGGTGATTAATTAGGTATCGGGATATAAGCGGTAAATATTAGAGACACTCGAGGAGTTAGCAGGAATTGGATGAAATGACCAAAATACCCCTAGGTGGATTAAAGAAGTTAGAATTAAAGGGGAGGGTATTGTGGTCATTTGGCCTATAAAGATGGGCATAACTGAGGCTTTATGCTTAGTGGAGTTTGTAGAATGAAGTAGAAGACTGAGGAAAGAAAGAAAAAGGAAAGAAAGAAAAGAAGAGACAGAAGGGAAAGAAAGGCAAGGTCGGTTTAGGCTTTTCTCCACCATTTTCTTGAGGTTTCTTGCAGCAAAGTTCAGAGGAGAGCTAGGTCAAGCTGAGCAATTAGGTTTCTGAGATAAGCTTGAGCAATTGGCAGGGAAATTCATTTAGTAAAGGTAAGACTTTGAGGTTTTCTTCACTTTCTGGTTTTGGTGTTGAACATTGATATCTAAGTAGAATTTGATGGGAATTCTAGGGAATTCAAGCCAAGGGTTTGAGGAGGAGGAAGCCAAGGAAGAGTAGAGGATATCCCAACATCAACTTTTCAATTAAAGGTAAGGAACTTTGGTTTCAAGCTCTGAGATTTCTATGGTTTTTGCTGAGTTTCTGAGTTTAGGATCAACTATGGTGAAATCTATGTTTAGGGATGCATGTGATTGGGGTTTGTGTATTTGGGATGCTTGGGATGATTGGAGTGTGTTGATAAGCTTGTTTTTAAGTTTGGTTGAAGGTTGGAAAAGTTTTGGTAAGGGTTGGCTCGGGGAAATCGCAGGAAGGAAAAATGCAGGGTGGCAGGTTCTGTGACTAGCGCTACAACGCAATCCTTTGGGCACTATAGCACTAGGCTAGGTTGTCTGGGGGATTTTGGTTCTGCTTGTAGCACTGTAGCACCCTCCAAAGAGTGCTGTAGCGTTACCCTGCATCCAGAAGAGGGTTATTGAGTTATTTTCAAGGGTTTTTGCCCGGGGGTTCGGGGTTCGATTCCACCACCCCGTTTGGTGGAATTAGAGCTTCCCGAGGGCTTAGGATTGGTCCCGAGGTTAGGTTTTGGACTTGAGGTTTGGTGATGGTTCTGACCTGTGGTTGTGACTAGGTGCGCGCTAGGGTTCAAGAGGGATCGTGCTCAAGGATAAAAGTAAACGAAGCTAGTAAATTGAAAGGTAAGAAAACTACACCCGGTAAATGTTTGTGACGGGACTAAGTGCTCCCGATATCTGTATAATGTCATAGATGGTATTATGCCATGGGACATGTGATAAACGACCTAAGGGTGTTGTATACAATATTTGCGCACAGGGCGCGGCTTGGCCACTGGTAGCCAAGGACAACTTTATATTCACTGAGCTCGGTTTAAGCGGGCCGGAGTCAGTGGGATAAACAGAGGGTGCGGCCTGAGGGAACTAACCCTAGTTATCATTTGTAAATTGGTGATTGATATGAGTTGATATGTTTAGTATGCTGAGTACTTGATTATCATGAATGTTTATATGATTGAGAACATGCCTATGTGTTATGAGATATTGGACTGTCTGTTGATTGCTTATGCTCTGTCATTGTGTTTTCTTGCTGGGCCTTGGCTGACGGGTGCTACGTGGTGCAGGTAAAGGCAAAGGAAAGTTGGACCAACCTTGAGGTGGAGGGCTGCGGGGCAGAATGTACATAGTCAGCTGTTTGGTCGCCATGGCCGAGGAGTGAATCAGGACAGGGATTGCTTAATTGTCTATTTTGCCTTAGTATGGCTAATATTGTAATTAAATCCTGAATCTTTTGTAAATGGTTTTAATTCTATTGATTTTGGGATCCCGTGTAAACAGAGAGTGTGTTATTTATAAGAAATGCTGTTTTTAAGACCAAAATCTTTTAACTCTAGTTCCACAATAGTTTCAATAACACGTTTTCAACTTAACGACTTGATTAGCAAGTCTAGCACTTCTGTAAACACACAGGGTAACGGTCTTGGCTATCCAGGGCGTTACATAGTTATTCTCCTAAGCTGGCCTATTACCGTTTGTCCGGGAACCACCCGAACTTGAGGAGATCCGAGACAGCCCAGACTAGTTTTCTTTTCCTAACCTAGTCTAATGCACCAGAGCCAATCTAAACATAGGCTAGATTTAACAGCCTAAAAAGATAATTATGATGGTATACTAAACATAAGAAAATAAAAGCAAGGGTTAAGAAAACTTACTGGAAAAGGTTGGTCGTGAAAAATAGGGTTTTTCCGGTGACAGTGACGGTAAAATCACGACCTTGAACAATTGAAGGCGGCGTAAGAGCTTGTCTATTGGATAGGCTGGTGTCGTCTGCTCAGTTGAAGGTACAGAAATTGGGTGCGTCAAGAACAGGCGATGGCGAAGGCGGTGTAGATGATGGAATACGTCGTCGGCGAGCTCGGACATAAAAGGTCCTTTAAGCATTTTCTTTGTTCTAAGAGTGTAAAGATATCAAATGAAAATCTGAGGGCATTTATAAGAACCAGAAGGCTGTTTTGATCTAACGGTTCGGCGCGATTCCCCCGATCGGACGGCCATGGTTCGTGCAGGGACATTAATGGACCTACTCGGGTACTGGATCACGGTTCCCCAGAGGCGTGATCTGTGCCGTCCCGATCCAACGGTCTAGAAATGGAGCACCTCAAAGGTCGTCCCATCCAACGGTCCTCTTTGATGCAGAGGTAATAATAGGGGCATTCGTGCGGATGGGACGCTTTGTAAATCGAGCTGACAATTAACTGCCAGCACAGTTACCAATAGAATGTTTGCTAACCTTCTGAATTCGAGTGCCCTCCGTGTGCCAGTTGCAAAGGGACATGTACCCCCTTAGCGATGAGGCATGGTGAACGGGAGGCCTCCAGACAGCCCTGAAGTAAATGAACCAAGGCTCTGGTAAACGAACCCGGATCCTGGTTGACGGACCGGGCTGTTGGGATTCGGTCCAGGACATCGAATTAGGATTTCACTCTGTGATCGTCCAACAAGCAATGTCCCTCCATCTGCGAACTCGTCGCCTTGGAAATGAACCGGGAAGCGGTTAGATGGTCCAGGAGGAATACAAGCCTCCACCGTGCAAGCCCAGATGAAGGCTTGGGGGGTAATTGTTATCCCCGTTTCTTCCGGCTTATCCACACTCTAAGCCCATGGGCCACTTTCCTGGAGGGTTAAGGCCCAGACCAGGCCCATTAGGCGAAGGGAAAAAGGATAGTGGCTGCCAAAGTCTCGGCAAGGCCCTGAGAGGCATCTAGGAGAGTAAGCCGGGAGTATCGTCGGGGCGGGTTGTGTAGACCCGGGACCGCATGCCGGGATGTCCCCTGATGTACGGTAACAGAAGTCGTGGGCCCCCAAAGGAAAAGATTCGAGGTTGGGCCGGGACCTTCGTGGATAGACCTGGGTCCTGGTAAGTGAACCGGGACCCTAGTAAACAGAGGGGGACTCTGCTAAACGGATATGGATTGGTTGGCCGAGTTTGGTGTGGTAAAGTGTCCCCGACGCTGACATCATCCCACGAAGCATGGGGGTTGTCCCCACGGTTGACCTGCAGAGGAGGCTACCTCGGGATTGTACGCCGTTGGTTCAGTACTGCGCCGCCACTACTCTAACCGATCTTGTCTCCCAAATCTTCCTCGTAGCCCATAACACCCAGACTGAAACATCAGTTTGTCGCATGTCTTAGAATAAAATCTTGTTTGGACTGGCCCAATGGGCTTTGATTAAATGTATGTTTCATATTTCGATCCTTTGTATTGGGCCCACATTAGAGATGCCAATGGTATTTACGCCCTTATTGGGTCGGAATATCCCGGCCCAAGCCTAGTGCACTCATGTGCCTATAAATACGAATAGTGGTGCACTGGGGAGGGGATCCGAGATTTTGATTGTAAGCAGTTACTCTGCTCAAACTTTTAGAAAACTCCATTGTCAAGAGTTCTCTAAGCTCTAATACAACTGTCCCGTGGACTAAGGCTCATTAACGCCCCAACTACGTAAAAAACCTTGTTTACTTTCGTTAAATCTTTTCTTTTACGCTCTCTAATCTTTCATAATTCTAGTTTCCGAAAAACTCTGTAAACGATTATTATAATAATATTAAATATAAACTATATATTTAATAATTATATTAATATAAATTCAAATTCAAATTCAAATGTTATAAAATATCACTATTATAATAATGCAAGCAACCTGCCATACAAGTTTGGTTAGTTTTATTTAAAAAAAATTATTAATTATTTTTATTAAGTTTTCATACGTGTCATATAAATTTTAATTAAATAAACAATATTATATATATATAAAAGAATGACGTAAACACATTAAAACAAAAATTAAATAAAAATATTGTTTATCATTTTTTTAAAATAATACGATAACCTTTTAAATCACAAACTATCTTATTTAAGGTACAAAATATTCATGATATTATTCAAATCACACCTTAATGATTAGAGAATAAACTTTTTTATTTTTGATAGAAGATAAATGTTATTATAATTTTTTATTTAGTTACATAGTCATAGTATTTGTACACACGAAACTTATATATAATGTATTTATTATGTATTATATATTATTATTGTAATAATATTTTATAACATGTGAATTTATATTAATATAATTATTAAATATCTAGTTTTGTATTAAATATTATAATACTAATAATGATATTTATAATATTTGAATTTATATTAATATAATTACTAAATATTTATTCTAGCAAATTTTATAAAAATTAGGATTATATATTATGTGTTTCATATTATTATAATAATAATATTTTATAACATCTGAACTTATATTGATATAATTATTAAATATCTAGTCTTGTATTATATATTATTATAATAATGATATTTTATAACATTTGAATTTATATTGATATAATTAATAAATATTTAGTCTAGAATTAAATATTATTATAATAATGACATTTTATAATATTTGAATTTATATTAATATAATTAATAAATATCTAACAAAGTCATATTATTTGTACACACCACACTTATATATATAATATATTCATTATGTATTATATATTATTGTAATAATAATATTTTATAACATGTGAATTAATATTAATATAATTATTAAATATCTAGTTTTGTAATGAACATTATAAGGGAAATTTGAATTTTCATGCTTAATAAGGGGTATTAAGTAAAAAAAAAATACTAGGCTCTTTGATCATTTCAAAATAATGCTAAAAGTTTTGACATTACCCAAAATGCCCCTGCCACAATTCCCCTACCCTCTTCTCTTCCTTCTTCTCCTTTCCTTCTTTCTCTCTCTTGGTTCACTCTCTCTCACCCACCTCACCTCACAGCACCACTAAGAGCACCACAGGTAGAGATCCCTGCACTACCAAAAGTCAAGCAACCCCCTAAGAGGAGGCCATTTGTAGAGATCAAGACCAAAGTAAATTTTGAGGAATCTTGAAGTAAAAACTTATGGGTGAGCAATTTTTTCTTAAATACTTGGATTAGTGATGTTTCCTTTAAACTTTTTGGGCATTTCGAATAGATCTGAGCAATATTTGTACATATTTTTGGTTTTTTTTTGTCGATTTGCGTTTTCTGGAATTTTTCTGGGTTTGAGTTGTGCTCGATGGCACATTTTTTATGGTTACATGCTTGCTCGATGGTTACTCGATACCTACTTGATGCAAGCTCGATGGTAATGTGCATTCTCACGATTTCATGCATGTTCAATGGTTATTTGATGCCTGCTCAATGATGGCTCGATGGTCATGTACATTCTCACGATTCATACATTCTCGATTGTTACTCGATGACTGCTCGATATAAGCTCAATGACAGTGTGATTTTGCATGTTTTCATCATGCTCGATTGTTACTCGATGCCTGTTCGATATAAGTTTGATTGCAATGTGATTTTGCATGTTTTCATGCATGCTCGATGTTTACTCGATGCAGGCTCGATGGTGTGCATTTTCATTATGTTTTTTGGTGTGCTCGATGGTTGTCGAGGCATACTCATGTAGAGTCCAAGAATTTTACTTAGCTAGTTAGATAGTAGTAGTAGTAGTAATAGCTAGTAGTAGTTATAGTATGTTTATTACTGTAGATTTTTGGTTCAAGCCGGCACTTAGTTGAACACTCATAGCGACACTTATAGATTTTATAAGTTTAACCTATAGTTTAAGAATATTAATTATAACATAAGGTTTGATTAATATAGCTGATTGTAAAGATGATATTTATTATGCTATAAGGTTTAGATAGAACTAATAAGGTCATGACACTTGTCATGTGCATGTTTATTGAGAAATTAAAGTATTTTTTAGGAATAGTTTTATAAGAATAATATTTGAAAACCACAGAATCTGCCAGCAACTTTGAAATCGTTATAGGACTCAGTCAAAGTTGTTTACTCAATTCAAATTAGGCTGAAAAATTGCAATTACGTGTATAATATTTCAGCGTATGTCGATATATCGCAGCTCTAAGGGTAATATATCGCCACTCGGGGAATATGGAAAACACATAACTTCGCACGAACGTTTCGATGAGCCTCGGGAATATAAGCCCAAGAAATATATTGCCTACCACGGGCGATATATCGGCTCAAGGGCAATGTTTTTGAATGATTTTGAAACCGAGCTCAATTCAACCCATAACCTCTTAGCAAGCCTCAGAATCTTTTTGACCGAGTCTTAAGCCTCTGCTGAACGATTATTCAAATGTTTTACAATTAAATAGTCATTATTTTATTCAAGCTAAAAGAAGATCTTTTCATTCTTGAACTCTATAAATAAGACCTAGTACCTAGCCATTTCTTTCATTCTTCAAGCTAAGTTCAAAGCCTTCAAGAAGCTAGGTTTACTTTAGAGTGTTAAACACTTGGGTTGGGGTTATAAGCTTTATCATCTTAAGCTTATTAAACACTTGAGAAGTAAGGTTAATAGTGTGTTTTTCGATATCGAGGTGTAGTTCGGTTATAGTGCATTCAAAGGTATTCCTATTCCTAGTTCATTTATGTATGTTTCATTAGTTTTTATAGTTTTTCTCTACTCAAATCCTAACTCAATATTTTCCATTCTTGGTTAGGCATTTAAGTTATTTGAACTTGAGGTTTCTTTTCGGCAAGCTCTTCTTCTCGGTGGTTTTAGTATATTTCTTTTCATCTTTTTTCTTTTTAGAAAATACTCTCCTTTCTATTATTGGTTTTTAGGAGTGTTCCAAAATCCCGTCCTTGTTATCACATCCCGATATTGGTAAGGAAATAGGATAGTTTTTATATGCTTATGTGTATGTTTATGTATAATATGTTTATGCTATAGTATGTTATGTTATGTTTTATCTAGGGCTCATAGTTGCTTAGTGTCCTAGTGTTTATCATTTTTATGTTTGTAGTTATGATTTACCCTACCTCAGATATTAGACAGGGGACCTAGATGGGTTATCATATACTATCATGTGATCTAACCTATCTCAGATATTAGATAGGGGACGTAGATGGTTTATCACATGTTTTAATGGCCATTAATAGTATAGTCCTATATGGTATATGTCTTTATAGTTATATGTTATATGTTTATAGTTTATGTTTATGTTTCATGCTTTTAGTAGATTTTCCTTGTTGGGCATTAGGCTCATTTCTTTAATTTTATATGTGTAGGAAAATAGTTATGGCGGCGGGAAGATTCTTGGCGACTTGGGATTGTGTATTGAGGAAGAATGGATTCGGTGGACTGCGTGAACGATTCGAGGACGGAGTTGTTTTTCGTCATTTATATTATGTTTTCTATGTATTTTCTGCACCTGATTTTGTAACGAATTTATTTAAGATTTAAGTTATGTTTTATTTTCAAACAATGGGATCCCATATCATACCCCGCGTTTATGTATTTCAACTTTTACTTTACAATTTTTAATAAAGATATGTATGTTTTCTTAATAATAGTGTCTATGTATAAGTAGTTTTAATGGTCCAAAGTCTAGAATTAGTTGGGTCATTACAGTTGGTATCAAAGCAAACGGTTCATTCGCATGATGTTCTCCTTGATACACACGCTCAAGCTCTGAATCTGACCACCAAGTAAGTGTTTATGTTATAGTTATTATGTTTGTATGTATAGCTAACGATTTTAGCCTTTATGTTTCAGTTAAGAATGAATGGAGCATTAACATATGAGGATATTCGAGCCATTAAGGGCTTAAAAAAGATTAGATAACCGAGAAACACCGTAGGAGTGCTAGAAAGAATCACTCGAAGACTACTTTTATTCCACAGGGAGATAGGTCACCTCCAAGAATCTAAGCAGATCATAATGAGATAAACAGAGCAATACGTTTTAGTAATTAGACATTTTAGAGATTATCCTACTGTGATTGAAGCCTTAGAAGAAATTTGGGAGATGATAGATGATGAAGATGAATTTTCGGTAGCTATGAGCTATTACTTTCTCATACTTAGGTTCACTTCAAAAATGGAATTTCAATTTACAAATGAGCAAAAATATAGAATTTTTACGAATCTTCCTGTTGGAAAAAGCTTATATAGGATCTTTATTTATTTTCATGTATATCTAATATTAACAAATTAATACGAGATAGCCTAAAACATGTTTCTAAAATTGAATTCAAGAGAAAGAAAGAATAGAATACTTACAGTATACGCAGCAGAATTAAAGAGTCCTTCCTTCAGTTTCTCTAACTCTTGTATCCTCTCTGTCGCAGAGTATTATCAAGAAACTGAACCGATCTTCTATTTTCTTCACGATCTTCCAATGTATCCTTAGAACCACCTAGACTAGCGTGGGAAATTCTCAACACATGAGATAGATATAGAGAGAAGAAGAGAAAATAACAAAGATGTTTAGAAAAGGACTTGTGTTTAGAGAGAATATAAAACTATCAGAAAATCTGACTTGAGACTTATCTGCCGTCTCTGAAATCTTCTCTCTAAGCACTCCTTTTATAGACTCAATTAGGCCATTTAATTTAATTAAAAAATCAATAAAATAACAGCCATTTTGAAGCCCTAGGTCGAAATTATCATGGGCTATAGCCCGTGAAATTTCCCATTTGATTATAAGCCCATTGGACTTAAAATCAAGGCCTGTATTATTTTCTATTGATTTAATTAATTAAATAATTATTTAAATCTTTTATCAAATTAATTATTTATAATTTGAACCTTGATTTAAACTTATTTATTAATTTAGATACCAATTTATCTTAATTAATAAATCTGCCATAATTTCTCTTTTCTTCTCAAAATTACACAATTCTGTGAAACTATCCAAAATTGACCTGGTCAACTTTGATAATTCTAATTGATGATTAAATCAATTAATTGAGACTATCTAGATGATTTTATCCAAGGTACAATGGGGACCACGGGCCTATGAAATCAAGCTCCAATAAGTTATCATAAATTTAACAAATAAATTTACTAACTTATTAATTCCTCGTGACTCCACTATAGACTTGGAATTGCACTCTTGAATTCATAGAACGCTCTATAACAAATATAGATACGCTATTAATTATCCATTGTTACAACCATAATTGTCACTCAATCCTCTATAGACGGTCTACAATGAGATAGGACTAAAATACCGTTTTACCCCTCATTGTATTTTATCCTTAAAACACTTAGTTCCTTGTAAATGATATTTCAGTAAACTAATTTAATTACTGAAATGAGATCTCTATCATTTAACACCTTGAACCAAACTAAAAGGAAACCATCGTTTCACTTCTTCATCAGAAGCTATAGATGTTCATATCTATGATTAACACTCCCACTCAATTATACTACCGAGTTCCCAAGATGTAAGTATGGGCTAGTCCGTAGGGTAAGCTGGTAACGAACAAGTCAAAGAACTCAAATAATACAATCAGTTAGAATACTAACCACTCAGAATTGAGATTGAATTGACCTATGGTCAACTATATGATATGACTAGAATAGAGAATAACGGCATGTTTACTTATCTTATCAACTGTCAATATCGGTCCTGTCCGATGTAACATATACATCCGATCTTATCTACTTTGCTAATGTTCTGGAAAGAACATAACACTGTAATGTGTAAGTAGATCATATCGTAGATTGGCAAGTCAGTGTAAATCCGGTGCACTGACTAATCTTAGGACTAACTTATTTTTGAACATATAATCATATTTATATTCCACTGTGATTACGTCACTATAGATAAGATTAGCTATATGCTCGGGATTTAATAGAAGTTTATATTAAACAAATAATCATGAAAATAAAACATGTGAGTAAAGTGATTGACCAAGTCAAAAAATGATTTCTATTCTTTTATTGATAATAAAATGAGATTACAAAGAATTTGGGTTTTAATTAGGGCATAAAACCCCAACAAACTCCCACTTGCACTAATTGAAACTAATGCCTTAATTTTACTAATCCCATCTCCTTGATATGCTTATCAAATGTAGCCTCTGGTAGTGTCTTTGTAAACGGATCCGCAAGATTTTCTTCAGTTGCAATCTTCATAACCTTCACATCTAGGTAAGCCTAACCAAATGGAAGAGTGGCTGCTAGGTAAGCCACTAGCCTTCAAGCGCTTATAATATTCATCAAGTGAG
Organism: Humulus lupulus; assembly: GCF_963169125.1. NCBI lineage: Eukaryota > Viridiplantae > Streptophyta > Magnoliopsida > Rosales > Cannabaceae > Humulus > Humulus lupulus. The sequence continues at coordinate 161,350,507 of NC_084799.1, forward strand.
TGTCGCAACACCTGAGATTCCGATAAACCATGTTGAGTGACCGACAAGTGAGTCACTAACTCAAATGGAAGGGTGGCTGTTGGGTAAGCCTCTAGCCTTCAATAGGTTCTGATAAACCATACTGAGTGACTGACAAGCAAGTCACTAATTCAAATGGAAGGGTGGCTGTTGGGTAAGCCTCTAACCTTCAATAGGTTCTGATAAACCATACTGAGTGACTGACAAGCAAGTCACTAATTCAAATGGGAGAGTGGCTGCTGAGTAAGCCACTAGCCTCCAAGCACTTATTTCATTCATCGACCCTCGGGGTCGGTCTGGCATTAATGCTCTTTGAGTCATTCAATGATGCTAGTCAAATAGACCTCATCTTTGATGGCTTGCGTGATACACGCTAAGACCATTCTGACTAATGAGTCAGTGCAACGTGACTAGTGCCCAGTACCATTGCCGAACCTGACTAATGAGTCACAACTTCACAGTTGATACTAACACCTTTGCTAATTCTGACTAATTAGTCAGTACCATGCACAAGTAAGCAATGCTATCAATGTGTATCATATGCCGATTATCCAAGAACAGGGCATTCAGCATGCTTACTAAACAGTTGCTAGCATAATTATGATCATGCACAAACTCAGAGACTCAAGCTCTGACCAATCCCATACTCATCATTCATGGCATGCCCTAATCACATGTTTCTCGTGCATCACATGCATCACACTTAATCATTCAGCATGCCTCGGCAATAATCATATGCAAATGGGGAAGATTTCCAAGCATTCATTATGCTATCAATGTTTACATTTAAACATTCAACATGCATCAATCATAACCATGCATGTCACACATGGGGTGCAGTTCTCTTACCTTAGGTCCAAGCACAGGTTACCAACAAATGAGCCACAAGCACGATCCTGATCCAAGCCTCTAGTGTTAACCTAGTCACAACCACAAATGGTGATCCAATGAGTTCAAGTTCTAAAACCAACCCTTGAACTAAAACTTAGCCTCCAAGACATCAATCCTCACTAATCCGGGTAGTAGGAATGATCCCGAGGCCTAAAACCATGTTCCCGGGGTCAAAACACCCAAACGGTCTCAAAAGCCTGCCTGAGCCGCGGCCCTGGCACCCTGAGCTGCGGCCTCCAGCACCACCAGAAGCAAGCACCGCGGCGCCCAACCCAAGGGCCGCGGCGCCCAGCAAGACAGAGAAGGCACCTGCTTCATCGAGCAAGGGCCGCGGCGCCTAAGAACAGGGCCGCGGCCCAACTTCGGGGCAGCCATTTTTCCTTCGCTTTAACCTTTTAAAACCTCCCAAAAACATGTCTAAACATTCCCAAATCATTAAATCAAAGTTCCCAAACTCCCCAATGGTCCAAAACCACCAAAACCCAAGGTTCAAACAAACTAAAAAACTCAACGATTCACAAAGTCCAATTCAAGCTTAAAATCTTTTAAAAACTTAAAACTTAAACTTGAATTACCTCCGATTGAGTTGTTTCCAACTAAATCCTCTGGCTAATAAGCTTCTAATTCTCCTTAGGATTGCTATGCCTCGATCCTTGCTTGATTCCAAGTCCTAGAACTCAAGTTACCTTCGAAAATGCGATCGGGAGCGAAAAGGGAACTTTAGGGAGAGAGAACGTACAGAACGTCCTTTTTATTTTCTTAAAAGGTTACTTCAAGCTTAAGTAGCTTCCAATAAAACCTAATGCTCGGGGTCCCGAAAACACCCCTGGGGACATTATAGTCAAAACTTCCAGAATTTTCCCCTGGTCTTACTAACTCCCAATTTATCACCAAATATTAATTCCCATTACCCAATAACCCGGTAATGCTCTAAATACCCCTTGACTTACTCCAAGTCAAGCTTAAATCCCATTGTGACTTTCCCACTAGCTTACCTCCTAGGATCGTCTTGTGCTGGGTAACCATGGCATAACCAGATAATAACAAAGCACCACGCCCATTTCACATATATGCCAAAAATGCCCGAAATGGCCGAAATATAAAAATCACCCAATTAATCACAAGTGGGTTCACATGCATATTTAATACACCTAAACATGCATAATATCATTACATAGCATAATAAAACAATTATGGCCCTCCCGGCCTCCTAATCAAGGTCCTAAACCTTTTTAGGAAATCTGGGGCATTACACTTCCTTTCTATATGCTTACTCCTCTTGTGACTTCGAGGTTCTTTCGAGTTGGCTATGGCTCCTGTATTGTCACAAAACAACACAAGTGGTTTATCCATTTATGGAATAACACCAAGATCCGAATAGAACTTCTTTAGCCAGACTATTTCCTTAGCTGCTTCTGACGCAGCCTCCATGGTGGAATTTGAGATTGCAGACTGCTTTACGCTTCTCCAAATCATAGCTCCACCCCCAAGAGTAAACACCATTCCAGAAGTAGACTTTCTGTCATCGACATCAGTCTGAAAATCTGAATCGGTGTAGCCTACAGGGTTCAGAACACCACCCTTGTAGACTAACATATAATCCCTATCCCGTCTCAAATACTTCAGGATATGCTTAACTGCTATCCAATGTTCCGGTCCTGGGTTTGACTGATACCTGCTCACTACTCCCACTACATAACAGATATCTTGTCTAGTACACAACATGGCATACATCAGACTTCCAACTGCAGATGCGTAAGGAACTTTTCTCATTGCATCTTCCTCTTCAGAAGTCTGGGGAGACTGCTTCTTTGAAAGATGAATTCCATGGCGGGACGGTAGACGCCCTTTCTTGGAATTTGTCATTGAGAAACGTTCAAGCACTTTATCAATGTAAGCTGCTTGAGATAGAGCTAAAAGTTTGTTCTTTCTATCCCTGATGATTTGGATACCTAGAACATAACTTGCTTCACCCAAATCCTTCATCTGGAATTGAGTGCTCAGCCAATTCTTTACATCTGATAATTTCTTAACATTGTTTCCAATGAGTAAGATATCATCTACATAAAGAACCAGGAATACCACTATTTGATTTGCCTTCAGTTGGTGAACACAGGGCTCATCAATATTTTGTTCAAAGCCATAGGTTTTGATTATTTCATCAAACCTAAGATTCTAGGAACGAGAAGCTTGCTTAAGTCCATAGATGGACCTATTTAACTTACAAACTTTTCCTTCTTGTCCAGATACTTTAAATCCTTCTGGCTGATCCATATAAATGACCTCGTCATGCTTTCCATTAAGAAAAGCTGTCTTGACGTCTATTTTCCAAATCTCATAGTCGAGAGCAGCTGCTATGGATAGGAGGATGCGAATGGATTTGAGCATGGCTACCGGACTAAAAGTTTCCTCATAGGCCACGCCTTCTCTTTGGGTATAACCCTTTGCCACTAATCGAGCTTTATAAGTCTTGATATTTCCATCAACACCTCGTTTCTTCTTGTAGATCCACTTGCACCCATTGGCCCTAAAGTCACTAGGTGCTTCCACAAGATCCCAGACGGAATTTGAGTACATAGACTCCATTTCCTGTTTCATGGCTTCGAGCCATAGTTCCTTTTCAGGGCTAGCCATTGCCTGTTTGAAAGACAATGGATCATCATCACTAATGTCACCAACAACCATATTGGTTTCACCATCCAAACCATAGCGAACTGGGTTCCTAGAAACCCTCCCACTACGACGAGGTTTCGTGACTGTTTGCTCAGGAACAATGGTACTTTCTTCATTTAAATCGACTTGCGTCGGTTGTACATGAAGAGTGGGAATTTCATCATCAACTCGCGTTGATGACGATGGAACATTGGTTGGAGTCAATTCTTTAACCATCTCCTCTAAAACTACTTTGCTGCGAGGTTTAAAGTTCTGGACATAGTCATTTTCCAGAAAAGTAGCATTTGTAGAAGTAAACACTTTCTTTTCTGAATGACTATAGAAAAGTCCACCCCGAGTACCTTTAGGATAGCCAGCAAACATGCAAACTTCAGTTCACGGTTCTAGCTTTCCCTCCTTTTTCCTCAGGACGTGAGCGGGACACCCCCAGATTCTATAATGGCGTAAACTAGGTTCACGACCATTCCAGTGTTCTAAAGGTGTTTTGGGGATTGATTTTGACGGCACGACATTGAGAATGTCATTTGCGGTTTCAATTGTATGTCCCCAGAACGAAGTTGGTAGAGTTGAGTAACTAAGCATGCATCTAACCATTTCTAATAAAGTTCTGTTTCGGCGTTCCGCGACACCATTTTGTTGCGGAGTACCTGGGGCAGTAAGTTGTGATAAAATCCCAAGTTCAGTTAAATGATCTTGGAACTGCATATCCAAATATTCTCCACCCCTATCAGATCGCAAGATCTTTAACGTTTTACCTAATTGGTTGTGAGCCATTGCTAGGCATTCCTGAAACTTTGAAAATGTTTCTGATTTCCTATGCAAAAGGTAAAGACATGAGTATCTAGAGTAATCGTCAATGAAAGTGACGAAATACTCAAAACCACCCCTGGCTTGTACATTCAAAGGTCCACAAACATCTGAATGCACAAGACCAAGTGGTTCTTTGGCCCTATCACCCTTTGCAGAGAATGGACGCTTGGTCAGTTTGCCTTCTAGACAAGATTCACAGACAGGTAATTCACCTAAGGTGAGTTCCCTCAAAGGTCCATCCTTTGTAAGTCTTTGAATCCTCTCATAGCCAATGTGACCTAGTCTCAAGTGCCATAAATACGTCATATTTTTGTTATCGGTCTTTTGACGTTTATTGGTCCTAGGTTTAGCTACTTTGAATAAATCATTGTTCAGAGCGAGGGATTCATTAGGTCGGAGAATATAAAGCCCGTTTTCCAAACATGCAATACATAATTGTGATCCATTAAAAGAAATAGATATATTAAAACTTGTGAAAGTCATAACAAATCATTCTAATTGCAACATGGAAACTGAAATTAAATTTCTACTAAAATCCGGAATAAAAAATACATCTTTTAAAATTAAAAATTTATTTCCGAACTTCAGACGAGCTCTTCCTCTAGCTTGGACCGCAACGAACGTTCTGTTCCCAACTCTAAGCTTTAAGCCGCCTTCGTTCACTTCCTCCCACGATTCAAGAAGCTGTAAAGAGTTACAAACATGGTTAGTAGATCCAGAATCAATAATCCAAACAGAGTTATCATTCTCTAAAACACATGTTTCTAAGATAAATGAACTATAATCATTACCTTTGTTTTTATCTGCTAGAAACTTGGGGCAATCTTGTTTCCAATGCCCCTTTTCTTTGCAGTGAAAACATTTACCTTTACCTTTCTTGTTTTTCTTGTTTTTCCCCTTAGGCGTCTGTGCACTTGGTTGTGCACTCGCCTTTGCAGGCTTGGGGTTGTTGTTTTGCCCACATTTTCTCTTGTTTCCAGCTTTTGAAGACGAAGCTTGGTTAACTTCAGCCTTAGCTGGATCAGCAGCAGTAGTATTAGTTGTCTTCTTTTCTCCTCCCTTACTAGGTCCACCCATGATAGACTCAAAAGTCTGAAGCTCATTCATGAGCTGCGTCAGACCATAGTTGAGTTTATTCAACACATAGTTCGTGGTGAATGGAAGGAAAGCTGGAGAAAGACTGTTGAGGATTAAGCCAACTTGAGTTTCCTCATCTATTATGGCTCCGTGCAGTTCAGCTTCCTGAAAGTAGTTTGTCATCTTGATCAGGTGATCATGAACATGTTGAGAAGGTGCCATTCGAGCATTGGCATATTTCTTGGTGGCCTCAAAACGAGTCTGCGCTAACTTGGCACCAAACATGTCTTGGAGCTGATCCATGATTTCGTAGGCTATCTCGACATTTTCCATCTTTGTATTGAGAGTGTCGACCATACTAGTCAACATGTAGTACCGCGCCTTGTTGTTAGCCACCTGCCAACGCTCATACTTGTCCCTCACAGACTTGGTTGCTCCTTCAGCTGGAACTTCCGGGGATTCCTCAGTCATGATGAACTTGGAGTTGTCACCTATCAACACAATGTTGATGTTTTGCTTCCATTTGAGGAAGTTTTCTCCAGTGAGTTTCTCCATCGAAAGTTGAGAAAGGATGGGAGTAGACACAGCCATAACTCAAAACTACAAATTACCAATAAAATAGAAATCAATCACATTTGCTCAATAAAACTTCTATTCACACAAATTTCAAGAAATAGCACAACATATACCAAAAATATGTAAGATATGAGAAAAAATACCAAAAACAATCATATCTCTATTTCTTTAGTTTTTTAACTAATCTATGATATCCTTGTCCCGGTTGGCGAGAGTCAAAAATACCACTAGTTAAATAGAGTTGTAAACTCATTTAATAATGGACACCACTATTAACAACCTACTATTCGATCAAAATAAGAAAACAAAATCTCTTATTTTATGAGCTAGACCCACGGTTTCAATAATCATAGATTTAGTCCTAGTAGTCACCGTAGGGGTGAGTCTAGTAGAATTTGACCTATAATTATCTATCTTTCGAAATCTAACATTGTCAAAATAACTAATGAACACATTCCGTAGGAGGACGAACCAAAGCGCCTCGAGGCCCCATTAAGCTATTGACTATGTTAAACCAACGGTGGAGATCGAATAAAATTATTAAAATAAGCTCATTATAAAATTAAAATTAGTATTTTTATTATTTATTTTTAGAAAATTAATGACTATGGTTTTAAAAAAAAAATTAAACAGATTAAATTTTTTTAAAACCAAAGTCTTATAATTTCTTATTAATTCTAAAGTGTCACATTGAAACAAATTCAATTAATTTAGAATTAATTTGTTGCTAATCAATATTTAGGTTTAACTAATATAATGAACCTATACGATTAAGTCCAACTCAGGTAAATAGGCCTTAACAATTGGGCTTGTATGGAGGAGGGCTGGGTCTAGTATGCCGTTCCCACTACAAAGGCCCCCTATCTTCCATACAAGGTCCAAAAGACAGGAATTTAAACATTCGTTTTATTAATTGTTATTAATTGATTAGGCCCATTATAGTCATGCAAAGCAAATGGGCCTTCACAAGTGGAATCACCCACAAGAGAGGAATTTAAACTTTACATTTTCTAATGGGCCCAAATAAAACCTATTATTTTATGAATATTTTATTTGGCAAAATACCATATATCCAGTAAACATATGGGCCACTATATGCATCTAAGCCCAATTGCAAAAATACCACATATAGTGCAAACAGACACGTTATAATTGGATGGACCTAATCATGTTACTAAATGAGCAATTCTATGAATTTATGCAAAAATACCACAATTTATTTCATTTGCAAAAATACCACAATCAATTATCTAGAATTTATAAAAAAAATTCAAATTAATTAAATTTTTACAAAAAATAATAAGTCAATTTAAATAAAATTTATCAACAATTAACAATAGTTAATTTAAATTTCATTTATCAACAATCAACTTGGTTTTATGTTAATTTGATAAAAAAAATATTAATTTAATTTAAATAGAATTTATCAACAATTAACGAAAGTTAATTTAAATCCCATTTATTAAAAAAAATATTTTCTTAATTGGCTGAAAAAAAAATTGATATTTTTCAAAATTTAACCAATTTTAAAATTTAAAATCAATATCTAAACTATTTTCCAAAAATATCTTGTGTTGTTACAACTATTAGCTAATATTTTAACCATTAAAAAATATATATAAATAGTTATAACAACCCTAAAATATCTCAAAATAGTTAAACAAATTCAAATATCCATAAAAATATCTAACTAACAATATTTAAATTCAAACAATTTAAATATTAAAAACATAGAATAAAAAGATATTTATATTTTCAAATAAAGATTTAATAAAATTATCAAGAATTTAAATAAAAATATCTTAAATATCTGATATCATAATTCTAATATTTTAATATATTAAAAGATTTAAAATTAAGTTGTTAGTCTATTTTTAAATTTGAATTTGAATCTTTGTAGAAACTATCTAATTATTTAAATCTCAACTAACAAAAATATCTTATTTTAAAAAAAACAATTTTAAATGATAAAACAAAAACAATATTTTTGGTTTTGATTATAAATAATAAATTTCAATAATTTTAATTTTCTTTAATTTAAACAAAAATTAAAAAAAAAGGATGAACAGTACCCGATCCCGTATCGGGTACTGTTATTGACTAGGCTGCAGTGGTGTGCGCGCGTAGCACAGGAGGCTGCCGAGGGATGCGCGCGTGATGCGCGTTGGGCGCGCACGCGCGTGCGTGCACTGGTGCGCACGCATGGCAGCCAGTGCAAATTTTTCCAAAATTTTTTTTAGAGCAATTTTTCAAACCAAAACCATTTTCTAATTAATTTTTAACATGTTTTACACAAAATAAAGCATATATAAAAATTAATAACATAGAAAACACAACAAAATAACCTAAAAATTGCTAAAATTCACATAAAATCAATATGCTTCATAAAAACATGAAAACCATCCAATTATTCAAACATATCAAATAATCTAATTTTAAACATGTTCATGCATGAAAATAAAGATTACCAAAGGCTCTGAGGCCAGATGTTGGATTAGCTTATACAAGATCTTCATTTATTTTCATGTATATCTAATATTAAACAAATTAATACGAGATAGCCTAAAACATGTTTCTAAAATTGAATTCAAAGAGAAACAAAGAATAGAATACTTACAGTATACGCAGCGGAATTAAAGAGTCCTTCCTTCAGTTTCTCTAACTTTTGTATCCTCTCTGTCGCAGAGTATTATCAAGAAACTAAACCGATCTTCTATTTTCTTCGAAATCTTCCAATGTATCCTTAGAACCACCTAGACTAGTGTGGGCAATTCTCAACACATGAGATAGATATAGAGAGAAGAAGAGAAAATAACAAAGTGGCTTAGAAAAGGACTTGTGTTTAGAGAGAATCTAAAACTATCAGAAAATCTGACTTGTGACTTATCAAACTTCTGTTTTGACTTCTCTCTAAGCACTCCTTTTATAGACTCAATTAGGCCATTTAATTCAATTAAAAAATCAATAAAATAATAGCCATTTTGAAGTCCTAGGTCGAAATTATCATGGGCTATAGGCCCGTGAAATTTCCCATTTGATTATAAGCCCATTGGACTTAAAATCAATTCCTGTATTATTTTCTATTGATTTAATTAATTAAATAATTATTTAAATCCTTTATCAAATTAATTATTTATAATTTGAACCTTGATTTAAATTTATTTATTAATTTAGATACCAATTAATCTTAATTAATAAATCTGCCATGATTTCTCCTTTCTTCTCAAAATTACACAACTCTGTGAAACTATCCAAAATTGACCTGGTCAACTTTGATAATTCTAATTGATGATTAAATCAATTAATTGAGACTATCTAGATGATTTTATCCAAGGTACAATGGGGACCATGGGCCTATGAAATCAAGCTCCAATAAGTTATCATAAATCTAACAAATAAATTTACTAACTTATTAATTCCTCGTGACTCCACTATAGACTTGGAATTGCACTCTTGAATTCATAGAACGCTCTATAACAAATATAGATACACTATTAATTATCCATTGTTACAACCATAATTGTGACTCAATCCTCTGTAGACGGTCTACAATGAGATAGGACTAAAATACCGTTTTACCCCTCATTGTATTTTATCCTTAAAACACTTAGTTCCTTGTAAATGATATTTCAATAAACTAATTTAATTACTATCATTTATCACCTTGAACCAAACTAAAAGGAAACCATCGTTTCACTTCTTCATCAGAAGCTATAGATGTTCATATCTATGATTAACACTCCCACTCAATTATACTACCGAGTTCCCAAGATGTAAGTATGGGCTAGTCCGTAGGGTAAGCTGGTAACGAACAAGTGAAGGAACTCAAATAATACAATCAGTTAGAATACTAACCACTCAGAATTGAGATTGAATTGACCTATGGTCAACTATATGATATGACTAGAATAGATAATAACTGTATGTTTACTTATCTTATCAACTGTCGATATCGGTCATGTCCGATGTAACAAATACATCCGATCTTATCTACTTTGCTAATGTTCTGGAAAGAACATAACACTGTAATGTGTAAATAGATCATATCGTAGATTGGCAAGTCAGTGTAAATCCAGTGCACTAACTAATCTTAGGAAAAACTTATTTTGAACATATAATCATATTTATATTCCACTGTGATTACGTCGCTATAAATAAGATTAGCTATATGCTCAGGATTTAATAGAAGTTTATATTAAACAAATAATCATGAAAATAAAACATGTGAGCAAAGTGATTGACCAAGTCAAAACATGATTTCTATTCTTTTATTGATAATAAAATGAAATTACAAAGAATTTGGGTTTTAATTAGGGCATAAAACCCCAACAGAAATAAGCTATGAGAAGGCATGGAGATGCAGAGAAAGGGCTCTTATGTATGTCAGAGGGACACCTGAGGAATCATACTCCAAGTTACCTAGAAACCTGTGTTAGTTGGAGCATAAGAACCCATTTACAATTACTGATTTTGTAGCAGAAGATGATCGTTTCTTGTATTGCTTCTTTTCCCTCGGTGTTTCTAGGTGTGGATTCCAGTACTGTCGTCCTGTCATTTGTGTGGATGGTACATTCTTGAAGAATAAGTATGGTGGCCACATGCTCTGTGTTGTTGCATTGGATGCAAACAACCAGTTGTTTCCAATTGCGTTTGCATTGGTGGACAGTAAGAACCATAACTCTTGGACTTATTTCATGAGAAATTTGAAGGAAGCCAGAGGGGACGTTGAGAACCTAGCTTTTGTATCGGGCAGGCATAAACGCATTAATCATGCTTTGGAGCTTGTGTTCCCAAATGCCTATCACGGTGCATGTTACCAATACATCTGTATGAATGTGATGGAAAAATTCAAAACTGACCACTGTCAAGACATCATGGGGCGTTCAGCATACGCATTTCGAAGAACGAAATTTCACAAGTTCTTTGACAAGATTAAGGTAATTGATCTGCCCATTGCTCTATATCTTGAGGGAATTGGTTTTGAAAGGTGGAGTAGCACTTATTTTCCTGGAAATCGATACAATATCATGACGAGTAACTACACAAAAAGCTTTAACAATAAAACCAAGGAGGCAAGGAGCTTTCCAGTTGCCACTTTCCTGGAATTCATAAGATTCATTATTTAATCTTGGTTTGCCGATAGACGTGAAAGAGCTGCAAAAGCAACAACTGTGTTATCACCTGAGATGGAAAAGGATGTGAAGCAAATAGGTGAGAAAGCAATTTTCCTGGATGTCCAAGTCCTTGGTCATCATGAATTTCTTGTGGTCGATGGTAATGGTGATGGTGAGGTGAACTTGGCGACAAAATCATGCTCTTGTTGCATGTTCCAAACCATTGGGATAACCTGTGTACATGCTTTTGATGCAGCTAGAAAAAGAAGCATAAGCATTTACTCATTATGTTCCCCTTATTATAGAATCAAGGCATTGATGGACACTTATAAGGAAACTATTTACCCTGTTGGGAATGAGGATGAATGGGTAATCCCTGATCACATCAGAGATATGGTTGTTGGCGTCCTCATTGAGAAAACCCCTGTAGGAAGGCCCAGGAAGCAGAAAGTGGGTAGGCGAAAGAAAAACCGCTATGCTTCACGCGGGGAAAAGATCGTCAAGCCACGTAAGTGTAGCAGATGTGGTGGTAGTGGGCACAATAGGAAGTCATGTAAGGCTAGGCTTTAAAAATTTGTGTTCTGTAATAATTCAATTGATTTTGCTGCATTTATTATATTCAAGTACCTCTTCTAATACTTTGTTGGTTTTTATCTAAATAAATAACTCTTCACAAAAATTTTCTTGTCTACCTCGATAGGATTTGATAGGCCTCGATTGTCCTCGATGGGACTGTCAGTCTACCTCGGTAGGCTTTAATCAGATATCATATTATTACGACCCTATTGAGGCAGATATCATTGTGTATTATTATTATTATCCTATCGAGGCAAATCGAGTCATATCAAGGCCTATTGAGGTAGATATTGTTTTGTATTATTGTGACCCTATTGAGGTCAATCGAGTCCTATTGAGGCATATATCGTTAGGTATTATTACGACCCTATTGAGGCAGATCGAGTACTATCGATGCCTGTTGAGGTAGATATAGTTGTGTATTATTATTACCCTATCGAGGCAAATCGAATCCTATCGATGTCTATCAAGGCAGATTTGGTTACGTATTATTTTTACCTATCGAGGCTTATCAAGGCAGTTTGTTTGACCCATCGAGTTTTTTCGAGACAAACACATTATGTGAATTTAGTAGTTTTTTATTTAATAACTTTTTCAAAAAATAATGTTTGATAAAAAACAATATACAAAACTAACTATATACTATACTATAGAAAAGGTGTATCAAGAAAATGTAAAGAGCATCATGGTGAAAAATTATGATAGAATAGGTCCACACACCACTTGGTCCTGAAATGCTGGTTGTATTCATCGATAACGGTATCAAGTGGTAGCCTAGAAACCAAATGCTCGATATGTTTGATGGCAAACATGCCACAATCCCCACTACATATAATCAATTTTGTGTCAATACAAGATAAAAATAACTTTAATATTCAGGTTTCAAAAAACACTAATTAAATAGGGGAATACCTTGTCTTAGTCTGAGGACACTCCTCAGGAGAAATATGACAATACGAAAAAGGCTTTGCTTTCTGCTCAGGATATGTCTGGAGGTTGTCATGGTCGTCAAACATGCCAGAACACCACAACAACGAAGGCAACAATAAGCACCAAGGCTTGATCACTTCCTCCAATAGAGTCGGACTAAGCATGCTATAGTTGGAATCATAAATGTTGATGCACCACATTGGAATGGAGACTTCAATGGCGATCCAATGTGCAGCTTTCTCGACGTGCAAGGAAAAATATACTTCACTCACATTTTGCCAGGATACGAGGAATTGATTATCATCGCCCTTCAGCATTTTCAGCACATTGTCATCCCATGTATACTTAGTGTCGGTCTCTTTGAAATGATTCCAATGACCTAGGCACACTTGGGGGAAGGTGGTGTTCATGACCGCAGCATCCTGCCAAAATGCGGCATGATAAAAGGGGCGTCGACGGCGTAGGATGTGCAGAACAACATCAATATGCTGAAAAAACATGAAAATCTATTAGTTTCATCAATATATTTTAAGATTGAATTGAAAACATAAATGTAATTTCCATACCGAATCCCAAAGCCAAGTCTGGATTGTGTGCAACTACAAGAAGAATGCCACACCGTTCATCCCAGTATGGATGTTTGTTGTGCAAAATAGATACTAAGTGCAAGTGTACACTGTCAACAAGTACTAAGGTGATAAGAACCCAATATCGTATCCACAAGGATTGTTTTTAAGCTAAAAATTGTGAAATTAAAGTCTAGCAAAATGATTAAAAATAAAAGAACCAAACTCAAATTGAATTGGAAGTTGATTTTTATATGCAATTAAAAATAACTAACAGTTGAATTTAAACTTTAAATTAATGGGATGCAATATGAAAATCAGTTGATAATGAAATGGTAAGCTAGGATAATTAATTCCCCTATTATGCAATTATTGGAAACAATGCTATGAAAATGTTGTGGCACACTGGCAGTTTACTAATCAAGAATTCTAATCAAGTCCATGAGTTTCTGTCGAAATCAAATGGGTTTAACTCTCTAATTAAATTACTTATGTCTAAGCCAATTTAATTTCAAGAATTTCATATCAAGCACCAATTCTATTAGATTATGCAAGGAAAAGATATATGTCTATACCCTCACAAAATTAAAATCAGAGAAATTAATCTTGCACCATTCAAGTTTTTTGTCCAATAATTATAATCATTTTCAGCAATCTTAACTATTTCAATCATTTACTAAAGGGGATCAAGCAATAGTAAATATTAAGCATGAAAATTACTTGAATGAATAAACCTCAATTAGCATTAAACATCAATAGCAAAGTTCCACAATTGCATAACAAAGTTTCTTAATTATCCTAATTTTAAGAGAATTAGTTCATAGCTTTAAACATAAAATAACCCAACTTATAATCATCCATAAATCAAAATAAAATGCAAGAAAGAATCAAGTTCCAAGAGAGAAGGGGAGAATATTATGGAGTGTCCCCCAAATAGCCCTTCTTTTTTTTGTCTTCTTCCTTAGAACTCTCTCTTTCCTTCTTTCCTCTTTTAATGGCTGCAAAAATGGGTATTCTTCTCTTGCACAGGCGGCTGGGTCTTTCCCTTCTCTCCAGCCGTATATCCCAATTGGAAAAGAAGACAACTCTTTTCTCTAGGTCACTTCCTCCTCTATGAGTCACGTGGGCCTCTTTTTTTTTGTAATTCTTTTTTTTTTGTTTTTGTCCTCTTTTCCATAAATGGGTCCAAGGAAAAATAAAGCCCAATCATCATTTATCTATTTATCTTGCAGCCCAATTTAAATAATCCTCAAAGTGAGCTAGAGCATTAAATGGTAGCTTCCACGTGGGTCATCCAAGTAGATTGGTTGGCAAAATGCAATGCTGCTGCAATGTTGCATCATTCCTTCTTGCTGAGACCATTTAAGGCTTTAATTTCTTTCCAAATGACCAAAATTCTACCAACCACCTGCCAAGGCAAAATTTCACAATTTAGGGTATATTTTTCCAGCAATATACTAATATTTAATATCATCTTATTATATTTAATATTTGACAAAACGAAAATAAAGACACTACAAAACACCCTAAACCACTCTTTCTTGATAAAATTATAAGTTTAAAAGCATAAAAATAACTCTAATTCCTAGAGTTATCAATGTTCCAATCTCTCTTGTCGTCGATCTTCCCGATGATCCACTTATGGAAGTTCTTCTCCTGCTGCGAGTCACACTTCCTCAAAGGTTCAGTAATTAGCCCTTGTTTATCTACTCTCTACCTCTTCGTTGGGTCGGTGAAGTCATCAAAATACTTGGGCCTGCATTTCTTCCTGACAACTTCAAGGCCAGTTGCCTCCTCAGGCTGTAGTACTCGTACACTGGGACTGTCGGCGTCATTGGCAACTAGAGATGTCTAGGCCTGTGGAGTGGAGGGTGGATCACCGGGCTCGTAGTCCTCAGGAAAGATATCAGACTCTGTATCTGATTTTAAGTGGGTGGATCGACCTGAGACCATTGAAATCAGTTGCGCCAACTGAGCCATGATCATAGTCTGATTCTGAAGTAAGGTTGTCTGACCCTCATCAACCCTCTGCATCAACTGCTCGTAATCAGGTCGGGCAACCTAACTAGAGGAAGGTGCATAGGCCTGTGAAGTGCCCTCCTCAACCCTTGGGATATCCTCATAAAAAATGGAAGCTTCCTTTGCAACCTCTTCCAGCTTCTCTATCTCCTTCTTAGGCACTACTTCCTTCGCTGTAGTCCCAGCCTCCACTACAGTTGATTCCAACTCAGGGGATAACCTGGAGTCAACGTCTAGGAGGCTATTGTAGTAGACTACCTCACCGGGACGTGGCTTCAGCATGGAAAATACCACTAACTGCATGGTCGAATAACATGCGTCAGAAAAACTTTAATAAAATAAATCGTTAACCAATTAATTTGTGTCATTTAACAAGATAAAGTGAAACTTACTCGACGCTTGGTGAATATAGTAAACAACTCAGCTGTCGAAAGAGTAATATCTATCTTCGTAGCCTAGCTAAGCATCCTGGGAATCTGGTTCCCACTATTCTCACCGAACTTACTCCTGATAGCTAGCATGGCCTCAAAAGCCCAGTACAGAAGTGTGGGGGCATAGCCATAGAAACTATACTTCGACTCCTTCTATTTTTTGCTTGAACCCTCTTTCGTCTTCTCCTCGTAATGCTTCAATTGCTTTTGCATGTCCTTGTGAACTCCTCTAATAACCTTCTTGAAGGACAGCTTCCCCCACGAATACTTGAAAAAGTAGTCAACTTCAAGGAATCACCCCATATAAGTGTTGTCTTCTCTGGGGCATTCAATACCCCCTCTATCAAATAGCACAAACCCAGCTTAAATGCATCTTTTGGGTTTGTCGAGGCCTTCAAAGCATCTTCAAACTGCCGAAACTAGCCTTGGAATCACCATTAAAGTATTCTTGGATGATCCTATCACTTGAAAGATGTTCTCTCAACTCATCTAGGGATGGGGTATTCCCAAAATTTAGCCCAGTGACTAAGGCAAACTCTACAATCCCAAATCTCCAAAGAATGTTGCCCAAGTAGAACTGGCCTTCTTCAGCCTTCTTGCTTTCCACCTTCCGCAACATAAGCTGATGCAGTAGAATCCCAGAAAAACTAAAGGGCTTAGCCTTGAAGAACTGTCCCAACGGGCATGCCTATGCCCGTTCAATTAGTCTATGCCTCTTAAACTGCTCTATAAGGGTTTCTAAGTAAGCATTACCCCTATATGTGACACGACCAAAAAAGTGCTTATCCAATGGTACAATCAAATCAGGCATCTGAAAAAAAAATGTTAAAAATACAATTTTAAACAATCTGGTAACTATCGAGGATCATCGAGGCATGTCAAGGCTCATCAAGGTTTTAAAAAAATCAAACAGCATATACACTATCGAGGTTTGTCGAGGCCTATCGAGGCCTGTCGAGGTAGCACACAATATTGATGCTGACCATTACTATCGAGGCATGTCGAGGTTTATTGAGGCATAGGCAAAATCTGAAATTACCCAATTCTATTGAGGTATATCGAGGATTATCGAGGCCCATGTAAAATCAGAAAATGCATAGTTCTATCGAGGCATATTGAGGCAATGCAAAATCATAATATATCTACCTCTATCGAGGACTATCGAGGTACGTGCTAAATCAACAATATGTCTTATTCTATCGAGGCCTAATAAGGCCTATCGAGGTCATAATCTAATAGTTACTATCGAGGCCTATCGATTTCTATCGAGGTGAATAAAATCTTGAAAATAAACCCGAATTTCTTCATACCGATCCTTGATCTATCCTATGAACAAAAATCAACAAAAAAACCAAGCACATACATATATTGGAGATTAAAAAGGAAATCATTCACCTTCGCTTTCTTTGGGGTTGTTTCCTCAAAGCTTAGTCTGTTTGCTCGATGTTCTTCTCCTTTGCCTTCTTCGATCGTCAACTCCGAACCACAGATGCTTGGTCGTGGTCATGGAAGACAATACTTCTCCAATATTCTTGGGTTCTGATGGATTAAATTGGGTTTGAGGGTTTTTTTCCTTCGGGACTGAGAAAGTGAGAGAGAGAATAGAGAGAGACCGAGAGAATACAGAGAGACTATGGGAAACAAATGCTAGGGGTATTTTGGGAACTAAGGGAAACAATAGGACCAATATGACATGTATAGAGTGGCTAGAGTAATTTTGTTATAATATGACCCCATTTAATGCATCATTTCTCAAATTTCCCATACTAAATTTAGTATTTGAAAATTTATTTTTGAAAAAGTGATAATTTGTATTGTTATTTATTATACTTTTTATTCAGAAGATTAAATTTGTGATTTTTTTTATATAAAACGAATACTTAATTTAAAGAGCTTGTTCCATCGATATCACTCTAGGCCTTAGGCCAGAGTTGGCCAGAGTTGACCAGTATGTGCGACTTGCTTTGGAGACTTCTGACATCGATGTTTGGGCAACAAGGTCGGTGGCAACTCTTCTTCCCTCTTGTCCAACACGTGTAGCATACGAAGGGACAGTGATTGGCAACTGGGCTTGACAATTTGAAGATAGAAAAAGAGAAGAGGAGAATAAACTAACCAAAAATATAAAATTCGGTAAATGTACACGTTAATATTGTAAATAAAACTTCATTAATAATTTTTGTAATAAAACTAGAAAGTGAATATATGTAAATATTCATTTATATTAAGACTTCAAAAGAATCAAAAGTTCTTACATAATGTTGCACTAGGAATGATCTGTAAGTTCATAATCAGTAGCACTTGGACTTTAGACACCATTTAGCCAAGTCATATGCACTAGAGTTACAACATATGAGTACATAACAAAAGAAAAAGCAGGAATTTCCAACACCAACCGTTAGCATCAAACAAGATATTCTAAAGAGCCCAAAAGGACTCATTTCCTTGAAAGTTTTAGAGTCTTGACTGTTATCTCCTTCAAGAACAACATACTTGATACCAAACTTCACTGCCCATTGAATAATGCAACAAGCAGTGATGCCTTCATCTAATGATGAAGTTAGGGAGACTAGGGGTGGCTATCGGCCCCTAGCTTTCTAAAAACAATAAATTTAATAAAAAAAATTAATAGACATAAGAATTTTTACAAAACATTTCTATGTAATCTTCAGTATTAAAAAAATTTGGTCCCCTTTACTTTTGGCTCTGGCTTTGTCACCATCAATCAAAGGAGTGCAACGTCGGGTACATTGGAAACAATGAACAAAGTTTTTCCTATATTATCTCTACCAACACAAACCACAAGGGAAATTTCACTATTCATACTTAATAGTGTCTAATATTACTAAAAAATCCCAGTACTATTATTCTTTTCAATTTGATGCTAACATTCCTCTCATACCTAAAATACCCCTCCCATTATATCAATAATCCTAAAACCTTCTCTTCCTCTCTCTTCTCTCTCTCTCATTCTCACAAAATCATCCCTAAAACCCACGAATTTGTATGATTTTCTTGCCAAAATCGTTGTTAGCCATCTCCATTGTTTCTATGAAGTCGCCAATATCAAAAGCAACATCCATTTTGAGGGTTTTTGGAGGAGAAAAACCATGGGTAAGAAGATTGTTCATTTTTTGTGTTGGGTATTGTTTGTTTACATTTTCTTGGCTATTTTGAATAGATCTGAGCCTAAATTGGTGTTTTTTTAGGGAGATTTTGTGATCTGCATTTTTTCTGGGTTTTCTGCAACTTTTTTGCTCGATAGGAGCTCGATAATTGTTCGATAGGGGCTCGATGGTATGTAGAAGAATGTTCTTTTATGAGCTCGATGATTCTCGATATAGTTCGATAATAGCTCAATAGTTTTAGGCTTTGTTGCTCGATTGTGCTTGATGGAAACTCGATAAGGGTTCGATTGGACCATTGAATATTTGGTCTAGATGTTTTCTTGATATGTGTTAGATAGGAGCTCGATATGGTTCGATGAAGGTTTTGGTTAGGTTTTAAGTTCGGTTTAAGAACTTTTATCTTGATACGAACTCGATAAGAGCTCGACGAAGGCTCGATGGTAACTCGATAGAGTTCGATTGAAGCTCGATAAAGCTCGATAATATTATTTTTTCATGAATTTCTGAAAAATTGATAGTTTTTTTGACAATTTCAATGTTTTTTTTTCCAACACAGGTTTCATTGTCTATGTTTTTGTATCCCACAATGGTGTTTGGGAATTACAAGGGAATAAGTGGATTTTCAAGGACCTTCAATGCATGGTGATACCGATGGATGATACTGTAACGCACTTGCAACTTCTTGACATATTGCATAAGGAACTTAAAGTTGATAAACAGATGTATGGGTTGAGACTGGAGGTTCCTTACACATTCGAAGACCAACCGTTTACACCCATTCATGTTGAAAGTGATCTTGGTGTCCATGCATTCTTAGGAGTAACATCTAAAGAAAGGTTAGCCTTGTGTGTCACTCCTATTAAAAGATTGTCATTGCAGATCCATATTCCACTCCCAGACCTGAGGGAGCAACCGGTACTTTAGGATGTCCTATTGGTGAACCTGAGGGAAAACCAGTATGAGTACAGCCCCTATGTGAATGACGATCTAGTAGTTGAACATAATGAGGACTCAGGATATGATTCAGAGGCATATTATAGTGCAGAAGTGCTGATTGACATGTCTGATGATTTGCAAGTCGAAAAAGTATAAGAGCAGCCAGTACGTCCTATTGCACGGGCGAACCCACCAAGTCAAGGACGTCAAACTCCTGACACCAGCTCTAGTCATCCTGGTGGAACATAATATAACAATACAGGGAACATTCCAATATGTTCAACAGAAAACGTAGGCGCTTTAGGTGTGTGTTGACCATGCACTCTCGCATCATGTAATATCGTATGTATGATAGAGGTGGTGTGGTGATTGACCTCAATGCTAATGGTTATCCCCAAGCTTCAACAAATGAATGAAGCTATGATCATACCCGGATAGAGATGATGGTCTTCCTCTGATGTCTCCAAGCCAGCCATAATGGAATAGATAGGCGAAGCAATCTGTTCTCGCCTATCGATAGATAGTAGGTTGCTTCCAAGCTTAAACCATTTGAAACTGAATTGCTACTTAATTCTTGTTATTGATAGAGTGGTATTCTCGGCCCCTGTCAAATAAAGTAGAAGGAGAGAACTGGAAGAGAGAAGGAAAAAGAGCAAAGGATTTACAAGTCTAATGGGAGAAGAATGGTTGACACGTTGACTGCCTTCGATCACAAAAAATGGAGTGCTCCCATGTTTACAACAGAAGATACCATGGC
Source organism: Humulus lupulus (assembly GCF_963169125.1). NCBI lineage: Eukaryota > Viridiplantae > Streptophyta > Magnoliopsida > Rosales > Cannabaceae > Humulus > Humulus lupulus. Next base: position 161,371,009 of record NC_084799.1, read on the forward strand.
TTTTAGTCGACCTGAAACACCCTCATCCGGTGTACCGTTGTGAGAACTACACTTGGGAAGACTTTTGAGAACAAGATGGAATTGAAAACCAAAGCGACTCTCTTTTCAATGAAGAATAATTTTGAGTTTATGGTTAAGAAGTCTGGTACTGATGTGTTGTATATCACATGCAAGGATCCTGATTGTGGTTGGAGAATAAGGGGGAAAAAGTAGCACGATCGGAGATGTTTGATATCACTGTTTATAATAGTGTACATACTTGCTCACTAGAATTATGACAGAAAGACCACCGTCAAACAACACCTTGGGTCATTGCGCACCTTATCAAGAACAAATATGCTACTGATGGCACTAGCTACCCAGCAAACAACATAAAGGAGGATATGAGGAATAATTTTGGGATCGATATGAGTTATATGAAAGCTTAGAGATGTAGAGAGAAGGCACTCGGTTATGTCAGGGGACACCTGAAGAATCGTACTCCAAGTTTCCTTCTTACTTGTACATGTTGCAGCAAAAGAATCCAGGTACAATAACTGATTTAATCATAGATGATGGTCACTTTCTTTACTGTTTCTTCTCACTTGGAGTTTGTAGAAGGGGATTTACATCATGTCGTCCTATTATATGTGTGGACGGCACTTTCTTGAAGTCAAGGTATGGTGGCCACATGTTGTGTGATGTCGCATTGGATGCGGATAACAACATTTATCCAATTGCGTTCGCGATTGTTGACAGTGAGAATCATAATTCTTGGAAGTATTTCATGATGAAATTGAAGGAAGCCATTGGAGTTGTTGATAATATGGCTTTTGTATTAGACAAGCATGCTAGCATTATTCATACTCTTGAATTGGTGTTCCTTGATGCCTACCATGGTGCATGCTACCATCACATAAGTATGAATGTAATTGCTAAGTTCAAGATTGATCACTGTCAAAAGGAGATGTGGAATGCGACATATGCATTTCAGAAGTCAAAATTTCACAAGTTCTTCAACAATATAAAGCAAATGGATCCTGCCATAGCTCAATATCTCGAGGGTAGTGGCTTCGATAAGTGGACTTGCGCTTACTTTCCTGGGAATCGATACATTGTAATGACAAGCAACTACGCTGAAAGTTTCAACAACAAAACCAGAGATGCAAGAACCTTCCCAGTCACTACTTTTGTGGAATTCATTCGTTTCACAATTCAATCATGGTTTGCTGTGCATTTTGAAGAGGTAGAGAAGTGCACGTCCAAATTAGCAACAATATATAAGAAAGATGTCTCAGGCATTGCGGATGATGCAAGGTACTTGAAAGTCCATCCTCTTGGACAGTTTGAATTTCATGTGGTAGACCCAGAAGGTGATGGTGTGGTGAATTTGATGACCAAATCATGCTCCTGTGGCATGTTTAAATAATGGGTTACCCTTGTGTTCATGGTGTGGCTGCGATCATCCTGTGCGGTGTCAACATTTACTCACTGTGTTCCCCATATTACACTACTGAGTTGTGGATGGAGTCTTACAAAGAAACAATTTACTGAACTGGCAACGAGGATGATTGGGAAATTCCCGAGAACATAGAGAAAATGCAAGTTGAGGTTCCCATTGAAAAACAATCAGTTGGTCGGCCGAAGAAGAAAAAGGTGGGAAGAAGGAAGACAAACCACACTACATACAAAGCTAGCCTATAAACTTTTTTTCCCATTTGGACTTGTTGTATTAATAACCTAGCTTGTTTTCCCTTCTTTTTTCTTTTATTTTTCTTAAAAGTTATGTTAAGCTCGATGTAAACTCGATGAGCTCGATTGTAGCTCGACATGAACTCGATGTTAACTCGATAGAAGCTCGATATGAACTCGATAATATGGTTGTTAGCTTCTAAACTGACTTCAAATCTTAGCTCGATATTAGTTTGATAATGGTTCGATATAGCTCGATAGTAGTTCGATAATGGTTCGATATGGCTCGATATTAGTTCGATGACAACTAGATAATGGATATGAAAGTGATATTGCTCGATTGAAGCTCAATAGTAGTTTGATAACAGTTCAATATAGCTCGATATATTAGTTCGATAATGTTTGATATAACTCAATAACAATCATATGAAAGTTACAAAAAAATGTGAACAAAAAACTGCACATGTAAAGACCATGTATATATACAATCATCAAGGTAACAAATTTTGATACCACAGAGTCTGTGGTCCACTTGTTCCTGAACACCACTATATTTTCATCGCAGATGGTTTCCAATGGAAGGTCGGCCATGAGATGCTCAATATGCTTGACAACATACACACCACAATCCCCACTGTAAAAAAAAATGTAAACATTAAGTGTACAATACTATAATTTTAGTTAGAAATAAATATAGTATGAAGATGATGTTTGTTACCTTCTCTTTGACTGAGTGAGCTCATGTTTCTATTTGTGTCGCCATGTGAACTGATGCATCCTCTTTCTAGCTGCAGGAATCTTCAACATCAAGCTATCAGTGAATAGTCTACTCTGCATCAGCAAAGAAGGAAGAAAAATCACCATGGATTCATAATTTCCTCCAGCTTTGCGTCACTAATCACCAAGTTGTCTGAATCATAAATAGTGAGAGTCCAGCTAGAATTAGAAGCCTCAATGGCAAACCAATGTTGTTGTTCATAGTTTTGGCACCAATATACATCCTCAACTCCTCCCCAAGATGCCAGAAATTGCTGCTCGATGTCGGTCAACATGGACATAACGTCAGAATCCACATGTACTTTGTTTTGTCGACAATTTTCTTATACTAATTTGTTGACAGTAAGAACTCGTCAACTAAGTTAGATCAAGAACTTTTGGAGTTGTAAAAGAAGTGAATTGTTAACTCACTATGCTTCAGGAAAACTTCCTTGCGATTTCAAGAACATTAAAGGTAAATGATGGAATTCTAGAATGAAAAATCGAGAGAATGTTGAATATCTCTTTTCATTAGCAATAACTGGTTACAAAATTCTCCAAAAAAATTCCCCCCTTCTGAGGTGAAGGGAGGTCATATTTACAGTAGAGCACTATTGGCTCACTGTACATGGTGGTCCCTAGGGACATGACTCTGCATATGCAGTCTACAGATGGTAGTGGTGCCAGAAGCGTGGTGGTCAGCTCTAGTACATGCCAAGGGTCTGCGGGAGCACCTCCACTTTAGTACCTAGTTGTATCTCCACCATATGTTAGTACGAACGTCAGAGATTGGCTGGGAAGGACCACATCAGGTACCTTACTCGTACGACCACTACTTGTCTGGCGTGGTGTTTAGGGTCAGACACCTAGGGTCTTCAGGGTCGTACCCTTGTACATACTTCATATCCGTATGATCTCTTTGAGTCATTCGTAGGTTTTTTATCCTCGCAATGCATCCTACTCTTTTAACCTTTAAGTGTTGAAGTCTTTATGGGTCATCATGGGAGACACGATCCCAAAAGGCATGGGAGGCAAGAGCCTCGCGAGATGCCCTTCGCGAGGTGAAGGCCTGGTGTGCAAGACGGTACCTCGCGAGGCATTGGCGCATGGCAGGTGTAACGCCCTGGTTACTCCAGGACCGTTACGGTGAACTTTGAACCGTGATTAACTCGCTAACCAAGTTCTTTAGTTAAAAACGTGCTTCTAGGTGTTATTAATAGGTTAAGGTGGAAAACCATTCAAAGGAAATGATATAATTTATTTAAAACATAAAACTGTTCATGGGCCCATCAAAACATTTACAAGTTATTTACAATCCAAAATAGTCATCATAGTATAAAGTTTACAACCCGTCGATCTAAGCGGTAAAAATAGGGTAAACCCCCTAGTTTCCTTGAGAACTCCTTGGCCGTGGTGGTCAAGCGGCCGCATATGTACACATCACCACCCAAGCTCTCCACTCAAGGCTGGGTGAGCTTTTCTTTCCCTTTACCTGCACCACATAACACCCATGAGCCAAAGCCCAGCAAGAAAACTCAATAATGCATGTAAATATTATCAAATGATTATCATTATAGTCATACAGAGCTTATAGCCCTAAACAGATGAGTGAATATCACTTTGTGGTTACGTTAACCATGAAGGAGCTTATAGCTCTAATCAGATGAGTGATTTAACACTTGAGGTTCTGGCAAACCATAATGAGTGACTGATGAGTAAGTCACTAGCTTAAACAGATGAGTGACTGATGAGTGAGTCACTACAGGGCTCGACACCCATAGCCATGTGACTAAACAGTCACTGGGGCTTTCTGGCCCTGGCTCTAATCAGATGAGTGACGGATGGGTAGTCACTACGGGCTTGGCACCCATAGCCATGTGACTAAGCAGTCACTGGGGCTCTCTGGCCCTAGCTCTAAATGACCAGTCTTTGGCTAGACAAGCGCTTTAGTTTTCATCGAGCTTGAGGTCGGTCCGGCATTAATGCTCATTTGAGTCATTCAATGCAAATGTCGATTAGATCTAACCTTTATTGGTTTGCGCTAAAAACGCTAAAACCGTTCTTGACTTATGAATCAATACCATGTGGCCAGCGCTCAGTACTACTGTCGAACTTGACTAATGAGTCACATCTTCACAGTTAATATTAACACCATTGCCAATTCTGACTATTCAGTCAGTGCCATGCACAAATGAGCAAGATTTGCTAAGCATTCGATATGCAATCAACGTCCACATTTAAACATTCAAAATGCCTCAAGAATAACCATGCATGTCACATATGGGGTGCAGTTTTCTTACCTCTGGTTTGAGCGAGAATTAGTAAAAGAACATCCCTTGAGAACGATCTGCCTTTTAGTTCTTTAGCGGTTACTTGATCAAAACCAATTATAGGATTCCATCAATAAAATGAATAACAAAGGTTCTCGAACCAAGGCCTAGCCTCCAAGACATCAAATCCTACTAAACCGGGTAGTAGGAAAGATCCCGAGGCCTAAGGTTTGAGTTTCCATGATCAAAACACTATTTTGGCCTCAAAACCCTCAAGCACCGCGACCCCCATCACTCCAAGTTGCGACCCCTAGCCAAGACAGAGGCGCCTGAAGCAAGCGCCGCGACCCTCCTTCCCCAGTGCCGCGACCCCCAGGCCCCTCAACTCCACCGCCCATCTACACCATGCTCGGGCCGTGGCGCCCAAGAACAGGGCCGCGACCCCACCTGGAAATTCAACCATAACCCCCAATTTTCCACCTTTTAATCCTTCCAAAAACCTACTTAAACAACTCCAAATCCAAAAATCCAAGTTCCCAAACATCCCAATGATCCAAAATCATCAAATCCCGAGGCTTAAACAAATCAAAATCTCATCAACACACAAAATCTAAATCAAAGCTTAGAAACTCTAAAACTCACAACTTAAATCTTGGATTACCTTTGATTAAGTTGTTTCTAGCTAAATCCTTCGGTCAAGAAGCTTCTAATCTTTCCTAGGATCGCTATGCCTTGATCCTCGCTTGATTCCGACTCCTAAAACCCAAGTTTCCTTCGAAATTGCATCGAACAGTCAAAAGGATAACAAGTGCTAGAGAATAGTGTTTGAACGTAATTTTCTTTATGGCAGGTTACTTCAAGCTTAAGTAACCTCAAATAAATCCTAATGCTCGGGGTCCCAAAAACACCCCCAGGGCCAAAATAGTCAAAACTCCCAGAATTTCCTCCTGATCTCACTAACTCCCAATATATCCTCAAATAATCATTCTCATTATCCAATATCCCAATAATTGACCCCGTTATGACAAAACCGCTAACTTGCATCCTAAGATCATCTCATGCCGAATAGCTCGAATATATCCACATAATAATAAGATCTCATCCATAAATCACAAACATGCACCAAAATATACAAATATGCCCTCAACGGGCCAAATTACCAAAATGCCCTTATGATTAAATGTGGACCCACATGCATGCATTTAACATCATATTATAATATAATTCACATAAACATGCATATAATCATTTAATGGAATAATAAATCAATTATGGCCCTCCCAGCCTACTAATCCAACCATTAAACCGCATTAGGGATTTCAGGGCATTACAGCAGGGGCTTGTGGCGCGAGGCGGGGTTGCAAGGCGGAGGCTTGGGGTGTGAGATAGTGCCTCATGAGGTGTTGGCACGTGGCAGGGGCCTATGGCGCGAGGCAGAGGCCTAGGGTGCGAGACGGTGTCTCGCGAGGCGTTGGCGCGACTATGAGGTGCGCGAGGTGCCTAATGAAGGCCTTGCGAGGAGCATTGGCCGGGCACGCGAGGTACGAGACTGGGGGCCTCGCGGGGTGCATTGGCCGGGTGCGCGGTGTGCAAGATGGGGGTTTGATGCGGCTAATGGGGCTTCGCCTGGCAAGGTTGCCTAACACTCATCTAGGGGTGTAGGCGCACGTACGTACTTAGGCGTTCACGGGACCTTAGCACGAGATTTGGGTCTTTAACAAGTATGGAATTTTTAGCATCCACATGATCATATTGGGCAGGTATCACTTTAGAGAAATAAATGTTCATCACAATTGCATTCTGGCGATATGTATTGGGAAAATACTTGTGACTCATATGAAGCATGTGTTCTGCCGCATCAATATGCTACAAAGAGAGTACGATATAAAAAGTTAGCAAAAACCATCATAAATGGCTAAAAAATAGTGCATAAACGAATAAATTGAGTTATAATCGAGCACTATCGAGCTTATATTGAACTAAACATCGAGCTCATCGAGTCCCATCGAGCTTATATCGACCTATTCTCAGACGGTAAACAACACCCCTATCGATCTACTATCGAGCTCCATCGAGCTAATCTCAAACAGTAAACAACAACCTTAGTTTAACACCCATATCGATCTACTTTCGAGCTCCATCGAGCTCACATCGAGCTAATCTCAATCAGTAAACAACAACCCTAGTTTAACACCCCTATAGATCTAGTATCGAGCTCCATCGAGCTAATCTCAAACAGTAAACAACAACCCTAGTTTAACATCCCTATCGAGCTACTATTGAGTCATATTGTTCTAGGTAACCCCCATCGAGCTCCTATCGAGCTCTCATCGAGCTCATATGGAGTCAATAAAAAACAAAACTTGTAAAATTGAAAACAAAACATAATTTCTACCACTATCGAGTCATTAGGTATAAATGGCTTACCCCATCATTGAGTCGCGACTGGGGTGTCTTCCACGTCAGAAACCACGCTGGACCGTGATTCCTAATCTTTACATCCCCCGGGGTCTTGTTGGGGATGTCTCCAAGTAGCCACTTGGACATTGTCCTATACTATTTACGATATGGCTTCTTGAGAGGGTCCAACACCTGTGTAGCCTCCTATGTAGCCTCCTCTCCTGGTGCAGCTGCATCAATGTGAGGTCTTTTCCTTGTGGGATTAATGTAGTCCTGAAACCAATATGGCTTGCGTCTTTGATGTCTAGTCCTCTGAAACCAAACCCTAGCAACATCCTCAGGGTTGACAATAACGACTCCGGAGTCGCAGCATCAAGTGTCACAATGATGGTAGGAGGCGTGGTTGGATCATCAACATAGTCCAGAGGAATATCTAGTGACTCTGAGTCTGAATCTTCCTTGGAGCCCCTCAATTTCTCCTTAATAAATGTCAGGATTTGACTAACTGTATCCAAGATCACTGACTGGTTCTTCATGAGGGTCTCTTGTTGACCCTCGACTATCCAATCGCTTAATCAACTCGGCGAACTCAGGGGCTGAGGCTAGGGCTGGGGCTAGGGCTAAGGCTGAGGCTGGGGCTGGTGCTGGGGCTAAGGCTGAGGCTGGAGCTCTAGTTGAGGCAACAAGAGGGGTGGGACCTGCAACCTCTTCCTCCTCCGGGACAACATCATCAAATATCTTAGCTGCCTGAGAAACTATCTCCACGACTTTCTCAAAAGTTGCATCCTCCTCCTCATCACCCTCCCCGGGATCCTGGCCAAGCCTGGGATAAATGGGAAGATCTCCCTCTGTCAACGATAAATAATAGTCTTTTTCTACTGGTCGAGGCTTCAACATCGGAAGGGCGATCAACTACAAACAAAATAAAACATTTGATTAACTCAAATAATCATAAAAGATAAGCATATTATTAAAAAATAATTTTTTTAATGTCAATTAAATATAACTTACATTCTTCTTCGATAACATCGGTGAGATGACAGACTTGATGAAATTCTTTTTCCTCCGATGTGACCAACTAAGCATCCTCGGGACCATGTTTCCTGAGCTCACAAAAAATTCCATTGCAAGCTGTTGGATAGCCCATATGCCCAATACTGTAAGGCCGGTGCATAACCATACAGACTGTACTTGGACTCTTGCTGCACCTTGGCATCCTTCTTGTTGTCATAGTTGGCCTTTTGCTTCACCATGTCCTTCTTACAAGACTGCAATAGCCTTCTATAAGAGTACTTCCCCCATGGATAGTTGAAGAAGTAGTCTACGTCCTCAACCATCTTTAGAATATCTCGCCATATATGCAACTTGCCATCTATGGCATTCAAAACCCCTTCAACCAACAAACATAGGCCAAGCTTGTACACATCTTCCATAACAGTACAATTCTTGAAAGCATGGTCCACCTATGAGAGCTTTACTTTCCCAGCATCATTGAAATACTCCTTTATCAAGCGGTCGCTGAGATTACGCTTTTCCAACTCTTATGGTGATGGGAAGGTACTGAAATTTAACCTCGTCACCAGGGCAAACTCTCCCATGCTGAATCTACAAGACTTCGACCCAAAGAAGAAATGCACCTCATCTTCATTGTTGCTGGAGATTTTCCTCAAAAGCAGTTGATGCACCAAAACTCTGAAGAAATTAAACTCCGAAGCCAAAAAGAACTGCTTAAAAGGGGATTCCTTAGCCCTTTCTATCAGCCTGAGGTCCACAAACCTAGTCTTAATGTGATTTAAAGTGCTACTACCCCAATATGTGACTCGACCAAGAAAGTGATCACTAAACGGAACAAGCAACTTAGGCATCTGCAACAACACATGAAAAAAAATTGGTAAGAAAACAAAATGTCAAATAAAATCTGGAAAAAATTAAAAAAAAAATTCATCAAAAACTGCCTTCGATCTTATATCGGGTTGTTATCGAGCCCTATTGAGCTCAATCGATCTATTCATCGAGCCTCTATCGCACTGCCATCGAGCCTCTATCGCACTGCCATCGAGCCACTATTAAACCTAATCTTTTAGGATACCATCGATCTTATATCGAGCTAATATCGAGCTTCCATCGAGCTGAACTATATCAAGCCTAGTATCGAACCATTCAAACTACCCTATCGAGCTCCTATCAAGCAAGTATCGAAACATTCAACCAACCCTATCGAGCAAGTATCGAACCGTTCAACCTACCCTATCGAGCTCATATTGAACCATAATCAAGCCTATCGAGCTTAGTTCATCTATTACCACAGATCAATCGAACCATTATCGAACCTGTATCGAACCTATCGAGCCACTGGTGCAAAACTAGAAAAAAAAATCCCCAAAAAATGATGAACACAATCCACAGATCACAGATTCAACAATATGCTCTATCAAAAATTGAGGGTTTGAGATTTTACCTTTGATTGTCAAACTTTGGAGGAAATGGGTTGACGTGGGTCTCATAATCACCGTGGGTCTCGATTTCGACGGAGAGATGAGAGAGGGGTTCTTGGTTTCGCCGTGGGACTCGGGATTGGGGGCTCCACGGGGTTGGGGGCTCGACGGAGGTGGGCTTGATTGAGGTGGGAGTTGAACGTCTCTGGATTTTTTGTCAGAGTGAGAGAGAAAGAGAGAAACCGAGAGAGTAGAGAGAGAAGTGAGATATTGATTTTTTTGGGTGTGGAAAAATGAGAGGGGTATTTTGGGAAATAGGAGAATGTTTAGCATCAATTTGAAATTGTAATTAGTGCTAGAATTATTATGTAATTGTTCCTATTAGTATGTATAAAAAGTGAAATTTCCCAACCACAATCATGTGGGAAAGACAAACATCCTAATCAAAATTGACTTTGCGTTCAATAGAAATCACCTTTGGAGAAATAATGGTATCTCTATAAATTTCAAATGTAGAAGGAATATTATGATACCCAAATTTAATTAAGAATGAATTTCTTATAAACCAATTAATTTCTAACCCTCCACATCTGGTCTACAACAATAAAAGCAAAGAGCAACACTTGGTTAACATCCACATTATGGTGCTTTAAGTTCTAAATCAATTGAAATCAGTGCTTACAGGAGGCTATAGCTCTTATATTATTTTAAATAATATAATGTTAGATTAAATAATATGACAAAATATGATTCGTCACACAAATATGATTAGTCACACCTTGTAACATATTATTGAGAGTTACAAAATTAGACACATGTGTGTGCCCAAATGTAACATATTTTGGAGTTACAAAATCAGTTAATTTGTAACTCCCAAATACTACCCAATAATGTGTAGATTGAAAGTTACACATTTGTGTTTGAATTTCATAGTCATTATGTAATGTGGTAGTTGAAGACATATTTTTAACTCCTATGAGGTGTATGGAGGTTACAAAATCATGTGGAAAGAGATTAAGACATTTTTTTTTTAAATTGAAAAAATTGGAAGCTGAAATTGCACTGTGGTCGCCGCCACTAATTATCCCTGGCTGCGGCCTAGGGGATAGAGGCCAGTGGCCTGGGGCGCTAACAACCTATTCAAATTTTGTTTTTTCTCCAATTTGAACGGTTTTAACATCCCAAGTAACTCCCAAATCTTCATTTTAATTCCATAAATATCCAATTAAACATTGGTAACAACCATGGGGGTTGGTGGAATTTGAATTTCAAAGGGTATCTCAAACTCTATAAATATGAGTCTAATGCTCACTTGTAAGACACAATTTTCTATCCAGAAAGCACTTGGCTGGAAAATACACCAAATATGTTTGATAATTCCAGAGAGCTATTTTCTTGTGAGATCACTTAGTGCTTAGAGAATGGGGGAAATAAGCTTTTGGACAAAGGTTTTGAATCTTGTTCAAGTTGGTGATCCCCACTACTCTACACTTTGGTTGTGTGAGAGTTTGTGTTCTTATTTTTGTTCATTTCATTCTTTTGTTCTTGTTGTTCTTATTTTACTTATATTATCATTGTTTTGAGTTCGTAATCTTCTTCTTCTACATCTTTCTATTTACTTGTATTCTTTAGCAATTGAGTTGTAACATTTATTTTAGTCAAAATCTTGTTTATTGTATTATTGCTTAGAGTTGTATTTTGGTTTCCATATTCCATTGAATAATATATTCTCTAACAATAATGTTTTGTGATGGCAGTAGCGCCCATGGGGAGCATAACCATATTCGCTTCACAAAGTCACTATATAGAAACAAGTGCTCCATAAATTCCTTAGCTACATTATAGAGAGGACAACAAACAAAATATATTGGAAACATAAAGGCCAATTTAGCACGAACATGCAGAGCTTGGGGGCACCCTGCCACCATAAGATTTCATGACATTCATGAATTTTGGCATTCCATAGGACATTCCAGAAACCAGAAGACTCTGAAGTAGGACTGGCTCTTGGACCAATCTAAGTTAAGTAGGTAGACTTCGTTGAAAACTCTACTTAATTATTAGGAACTTATACCTAAGAGTATGTTATAAGATTGAAAGGACAAAAGACTTTGCATATAGCAGTAACAACAAAACCATTGAAACATTGTCACAACTTAGGATTATTCTAGCAACTATTATCCAAAATGAAATCTGAGGCCAACTTACACCAGGGTCAGGGTAAACGAAAGAGCACTGGCCAAAAACTAGGGTGGCATACAAAACACGACGAACCCGAAAACCTGAAAAATTTGTCTGGCTAGTTCCAAAATAAGGCCAAAATGAAAAATCCAAAATAAAGAAGGAAATTCGGGTAAAACCCGTCTGACTCGAGTCTAGTTTGGATTCTAGAATTTGAATGTTCGAATTCAAGTAAAAACCCGAAATCTATTTATATATAAATAATAATAATATAACATACATAAAGTTATAAACCTAATTTTCTAACCCAGCCCAAGCCCAAGCCCAAGTAAGCCCTACATTTTCTCTCCTCTCCACTCCACGATGCCATACTTTCCAGTCGCCTTTTTCCCATATCTCTCTTTTCTTCTCTCCTCTCACACTTCTCCTCTTCTCTCCCTTTCATTTTGTTGGCCAATTGAACTATATTAATAAATGACACATGAATTTATAGTGGTTCAGTCTCAAGAGTTGGTAATGACTTGCTCCACTTTGACACTCTTATTAATATAGAAAATCCCAAACCCACGATCAGATGAACAAGATTCAGCTGAGTTTCGTGAGCTTGAGAGAATATAATGCTTTGTGTATGAAGTGTGCAAATGTAAGCTTGAGAAATTATGATGCACTAAACCCTCTATTTTTAAGCATAGAGATCTTACAAAATGGGTCGTGGGCCTTACATGACTTGTTTACCAAGTAATAATAAAATAATGTGTAAATAATACATATTACATTTGAAATGATAAATACATGATAAATATCTATTTGAGCTGGTCGTTCTACGTGTTTTACCAAAGCATCTGACCAAGCTAGTCGAGCATGCCATCGAGTCGACCATCATTGCCTTTCTAAATGAATCTTTGACTATGTTCTAATTGGTGGCATGGTGAGGCTTTAATTACTCCTTGTAATCTGGTCGAGGGTTGACTAGCAATAAGTTCCATTTTGATAATATATTTTTAATTTCTTTAGGCTTAGAAATTGTTAGTTTTTAGTTATTTTAATGATTTTAATTTTGTTTTTGGTATTTTGTGATTTTTGGTTTAAAAAGAATTTTAAGAGTAAAAATACACATTTATTAATATAAAAATAAATTAAGTTTGAATTAATATTTCTGACTTTAATTAAATATATTTTTTATTTGGAAATATTATTTTGATTTGATTTATTTGGTTTTGTAGGAAATTGTGTATTTTTATGAAGAAAATAAAATATTAAAATGTGAACAAGAATCTAAGACAGAGCTGCACCTGAAACTTCACGAGCAATTTTGAGACTATTCCAACCATATTTAGGAAATTATTCAAGAAATATAAGTTGTAGTTATTTTTCTAAGCTTTCCAAAACGTATTGAATCGTCCAAATCGGAGTTATATCGAGGGCGATATGGTCAAAATACGATTACTTGGGTATTTTTACTCTAAATTCAAAAATTGGAGATATCACAATAATATTAAAAGAAAATTAATATCTATTAGTTTTAGTTTTAGTTTAAGTTTAAGTTTAAGTTTTAAATTTTAAATTTTATTTTGATTAGTTTTTTGTTATTATGAGACTATTATAAATAGAAGTCTGTCTCTATTTGAAAGGAGACTCTCTATTCTCTCTTTTAGAGAGAGACATTATCTTCTACTATTTTTCTTTTAGTAATTTTAGTTTTTATTTATTGTTGGGCTTATTTTTAAGGGTGATTTCAAAGCCCTAAATATGATTTCTTGATTTTAATAATTTTCAATGATATTCTATTCCCTTATATTAAATTGCTTTTATTTTTCTATTTGAATGTTATGAATCTTGTAATATCTTGTTTAGATGACCACTAATTAGGGTTTTGCATTGTTCTATTATCATTTTAGGATTGCTATTCACCTAATAGTTTAGGATTCTAAGTATAGTGATAAATTGCAATTAGAGTATTGTGACGGGTATTTTAATCGTGATGAAAAATAGAACCCATGGTAAATGAATTTCATGCTTAATGAATTTATTGCCTAGATTAACCTGTTTCCACAAAGTGTAATGTTTTTCTTGGGTTAAATAGATCATATACTTAATGGATTTATTGCTTGGTAAAAAGGGTTAATTAAGAATGCTTAGCTTTAATTAATTATAATAGGGAAACTGGGATAATTGATTGCTTAAGTGTTACATGTGTGGTTAATAATTTAATTAGGAATATAGATCAATGTTATTATTAAAATGCTTGAATATGTATTTAGTGGTAGAGAATGACCTCTTAACTATTTTAACTATTAACTTTATTTTTAATTATTTTTATTGCTATTTTTATTTGTATTTTCAAAAACCCTTGATTTATTATAATATTTTTGTCATTTGAATAATAAATTGAATATTAGTCCTCGTGGGTTCGACCATTATTTACTGCTATACCAAAGTAGCTGTTATAAGTGATTAAAATTAATAATTAAATTTGATGTAGCAAACGACACCCATCAACTAGCATCTTCAATGTTGATGTCGTTTGGTCTTTCTTTGATTGCCACATGCTGATAGTCTGAGTCACGTCACCACGCTAGTTTTTAGGGAAAACATTTGCCCCTAAGTTTATCATGATGCGACTAGCATCAAATAAAATTTACTGGAACAACACATTAGCGAACATTCTTCATGGTCTGTCTTTTTAGCTTCCAATTTTTTTTATTAGCTTGGAAAAATAAACGTCATCATTACTTTTCTTAGGAAAGATAAGCTGACGGCTACAAAAATACCTATGTGCAGAAAAACCACTTTTTATCTACTCTTCTTAGTCTAATAAGTATCCCCTTCTTGATATTTATTCATCGAGCGCGTGCGACTGGCAGCCAGGCAAAATTTTTCGAAAAAAAAATTTGTGCAATTTTTCAAACCAAAAATATTTTCTAATTAATTTTTACAACGTTATACACAAAATAAAGCATTTAGAAAAATTAATGGCGTAGAAAACACAACCAAAATAACCTAAAATTGCTAATAATCACATAAAATTCAATATGCTTCATAAAAACATGAAATCCATCCAATTACTCAACACATCATCTAATTCAATTTTTAACATGTTCATGCATGAAAATAAAGATTACCAAAGGCTCTGAGGCCAGTTATTGGGAAAACTTATACAAGATCTTGTTTATTTTCATGTAAATCATATATTAAACATATTAATATGAGATAACCTAGAACATGTCTCTAAAATTGAATTCAAACAAAAATAATGATAATAATACTTACATTATACGCAGTGGAATGAATGAATCATTCCTTCAGTTTCTCTAACCCTTGTATCCTTTTTGTTGCAGAGTATTACCAAGAAACTGAACCGTTCTTCAATTTTCTTCACAACCTTCCAAAGTATCCTTAGAATCACCGAGACTAGGGTGGGCAATTATCAACACATGAGATAGATACAGAGAGAAGACGAAAAAGTTATATTGAGGCTTAGAAAATGACTTATGTTTGTAGAAAGAATCTAAAACCTACTAGATCTTCTGATTTTTAGTCAGATAGTCTTCTTGTAATCTAATTTCAACTCTCACTTAGCGTTCCTTTTATAGGCTCAACTAGGTCACTTATTTAATTAAAAAATCAATAAAATAATAGCCAATAATCAGGCCTAGGTCAAAATTATCATGGGCTCTAGGCCCGTGAAATTTCCCATTTAATTATAAGCCCATTGGACTTAAAATCAAGACCTGTATTATTTTTGTTGGCGCGGTTTTTTGCCAACAGTATATTAAGAAATAATAAGGTAGATTAGTGCTTAGTAATAAACCGTAATGAGAAATGAAATGAATTCACAAGAACACAAATCTTTTACGTGGTTCAGTGGTTAAAATCCACCTAGTCCACGAGTCTATATTATAGCTATAGTATATTAAGAAATAATAAGGTAGATTAGTGCTTAGTAATAAACCGTAATGAGAAATGAAATGAATTCACAAGAACACAAATCTTTTATGTGGTTCAGTGGTTAAAATCCACCTAGTCCACGAGTCTATATTATAGCTATTTCTCTCTCTATTTTGGCAGAGTTTTGGTATTACAGAATAATGGTCTCCTTTCCTGTCCAACATTCCCAGTATTTATAAGGGAATTCCATAGACAGGTTTGGGTAACCACGTGAGTCAATCACACATTTACATAATTATTACATTTAATACATATACTTCCCAATTATAATGGGATATGATTTGATCACAATGCAAATGTTCTCCTAATATCTGGGACATTAAATATGACAACCTAGTCATAAATAAACGTATAAAAGGACCTGAGTCTCTGGGGATCCACGACTATGCAATATATTATAATTGTCATGAGTTGGATGTCTCCTCCAAGCTCGTGCTTAGATAGCTATTGTAATATCCTGAGCTTGCGCTTCACGACCTTCGTATCCCTTGCTCCGGTTAGACCTAGGGCGCCTAACACACCCTAGCTGTCCATGTGCATTACAATCAAATATCATTCCCATGCCATGTCTCCGTATATTTATTTGCCAGCTATACCCGAGCTGAGTGAATGAACTAATGCTAAATTTAGGGTACAACATTTCCCCCCCAGGCTCCTGCTCGTGTATGACGTCGACACGCTCTGACCTACACACTAGGGGCTTTTAGACTTCTGTTGCATAAAACCACACCCACTACTTGAGTACTGAACACGTGGCATACCGCAATTGGCATATGTTTGGGTTTCGAGGACTGCAATGATTGTCTTGTAACCTTTTTGCCGCTGTTTGGTCTATTTAACCTTGGCCCTTGGATCTTGAATTAACCCAAACGGATGGCCCGGATTAATTTACGCAATTTACGTATAAAAGGGATGGTCAAGTTTCAGACTTCACCACCTTTCATTCAAAATTTCTCATCTTTTGCACATCCGAGCCTTCCTTCTTTCCCAGAAGTCCCCAAAACTCATTCATTTTACCCAATTACTTATAAGTTTTCCAGGAACTTCCCTCGACAAAGTATACACCTTACCGTTGAAGAACACACTGTAAGTATCTCATTTTTTGGCTCGAAGAATTTTTTTTATATAGACTTTTTTTTTGTTCTCCACCATGTTCATTCGCAATATTCACTGTAGTCACTGTTAGGCTATTTATGAATGTTTTTAGGGAATAGGTGTTGATTTAGGTTCAACGTTTGAATCCAAAAAATAGCTATAGAAATAGGATTCATAAAACTAGGAAATTTCTGGGTAAATCTTTGTAATCTTAATGGTGAATTAATTTAAAAAATACCCATTCAGGATAAAAGAAATGAAGGGTTTTTAGGGTTCAAACCAGATAGCTTTGGGGTTACGCTTCTTGGGTGGTTTTACACCAAACCATCTCCCAAGGAAAATAGTTGTCTGATAGTCTAACACACGAATCCCTAAATATCAGGGGTCTGTTAGGAAATCGAGGCGCGTAACTTAGGGTATCACATGGCGTCACGCGATGGGGTTGAGGCTAACCTCAGCTCGTATACCAAAAATAAACCTTCCCCCTTTCGTACTTCTGCGTCAATCTTTAAATCCTCTTAGGTCGCCTACTAACTATGTCATTCTGTTTGTTAGGTGATCTGATGGCTCCCCAAAAGAAAACCGCACCCAAGAAGAATGCATCCAGCTCATCTGCTCAGCAAAAGGACAAAGGGAAGCAGATCGCCCCAGAGTCTCCCATCCCGCACTTCGGTCCAGTGGTGGAGAAGGAGCTGGTGTTTGACCCCAACGCCTACTTCAAGGCGGAATGTATCATATCCAAGATCACGACCCAGGGGAGGGTGAACAAAATCATGCTAAGCCACAACATTGAGGTCGGGACCGGAACTCTCATTGCCCGACCTGCATTTCATGGGGAATGGAGCTGCTCCCCTCTCCAAGACGACTTTGCAGCTTGGAGTGACGAACATCTGAAGGCTGGAGCCTTTCTCCCCCTGGTCACTTTGCGGACTTTCTGAATTTCATGAAGTTGGATCCATTTCAGCTCCCCCAAATTCTTATAGGCTTTTGGCGAGGCTGGAATATTTGTTTTTGAAGCATGAGTGGGAGGTCCCCACTCCGGCAGATATACTATATTTTTTTTGCCATAAAGCTAGCCCGGACCAGAGAGGGCGAAGTGACGGGTTCTACTATCTCACAAGATTTCCCAACTCTGCTCCCATTATCGAGCTTCCCAGTTACCCCAACGACTACAAAGACCTGTTCTTTATGTCGAATGGGTTCCAGAATTGCGAACACAGATACTTCAACCGTCCTCG
Organism: Humulus lupulus; assembly: GCF_963169125.1. Classification (NCBI taxonomy): domain Eukaryota; kingdom Viridiplantae; phylum Streptophyta; class Magnoliopsida; order Rosales; family Cannabaceae; genus Humulus; species Humulus lupulus. Next base: position 161,389,003 of record NC_084799.1, read on the forward strand.
TAAGTTCCTTACTTTGTGTCTTCAGCTCGTGAAATTTTATTCTTTTCAAGAGATTTCTTTTGTACATGTCTTAACTGAATTTCTTTCTCGTGCAACCATATTTGCGAGGACAGAGAAGTCTGTGACCCTCGGGGGTCAATACGAGAAGTTGTCTGGGCTTCCACCTAGTGAGAAGGACTACTGCCAGGTCATGAATGATGTCACGATGCTGGCGTGTAAGTTGATTGACGAAGGTCAGATGTTGGCCATAAGGACCCAGGCTACCCTCCAGGTGATTCACGAGCTCCCATCTTCTCAAGAGGAGGCCTTGCCAGCCACCGAAGGTGAGGAGGAGGAAGAGGAAGAGGTGCCTCTTGTACGAAAAAGGCGGGTTCCCAAGGCTGTTCGAGAACCTGATTTAGAATGAGCTGCATCAGGGGCAGCAGCCGGCCCCTCCATCCAAGGTAACCCATACCCTTATAGGGAACTAGATAGAGATGTTGCTGATTTTAGGTTAGTTCGATTTAACACAAACCAGCTCGTCCATCATCACCCTCATAACCCAATATGTAATGTAACCCTGCTTCAATGCATAGACCGCCTTTTGGTACGTCATGACAATAGTTACCTTAAGGGCACAGTTGTTGTTGACAACACTTTAAACTTTAGGTCTGCTATTTTTGAGGAGTATGGGACCAACCGTAGGACCTGGCCTTCTCTGCTCCAGGGTGCTTTTGCTCCTGGATTTAGACAATATGTAGAGGAATCCAGCCCCGAGGAAGGACCTCAACATGAGCCCCTCGGGATCCCAGAAATATTAGCTGTAGACTCCCCTTCTCCTCCATTAGCCCCAAGGCCGGAGGTCATGATAATAGAATCCCCCAGCCCGGAGGGTAGGATCTTTGTTTATTTTCTTTCTTTATGCATTTTTGATAACTTTAGTCATGAACTAATCCCATTTTGTTCTTTTCAGGCGAAGAGATGGAACAACCCAGAGCTCCTGACCTCCGAACTGCCTTCCAAGCTAGGAAGGCCGACTCGGGCCCCGTTGTGAAGAGGCCCAGGATTACAAAGAAGACCCCCCTATAGCAGGAAACACCTCAAATGAAACACCCTGGATAACCAAGACTTTCTAACCAAGTCATTTAAATAAAAATGTGAACCTAAAGTCATAAACAGGTTAGGTTCAAAAGATTTTGGTCATAAACAAAAAAATTTCATTAAAATAAATGTTTAGTACATGGGATCCCAAAACATGGTTTAGAAGACATATTTACAAAATTTCCAAGTGTTATGAATAAACAAAGCCACTCTAATGGCAAAATACACATTTTAGGTTTCCGTCCTTGCACAATCCCTCGACCGTGGCAGTCAAGTAGCTGACAATGTACACCTCGCCCCCAGAGCTCTCCAACCCATGGTTGATTCATCTTACCATTGCCTTTACCTGCACCACATAGCACCCGTGAGCCGAGGCCCAGCAAGAAAACTATGACATCATAGCACAATCAATATCGATAACCAAATAATTCACAAAGCATAACCAGATATTCAACAGTCCACATCATTCACATAATCAGCGATAATAATTAACAAATCAACAATCTTTTAACCAGGTATTCAACATGCCATAATCATCAGATTAACAATAGTAAACATATCATACAATATTCAGGGTCGACGCCCTTAGGCCGCACCCTCTGTTTAATCCACTGTCTCTGGCTCACTTAGGCTGAGCCCAACGTTTACCCCACTGACTCTGGCTCGCCTAGGCCAAGCTCAATGATTATTTAATGGACCTCAGCTACTAGTGGTTGAGCCGCGTCCTGTGCGCAAATATTAATTCCGACACTTAGGTCATTTATCTCATGCTCACATGCCATAATACCATCATACGACATTGCATACAAGTATAGGGAACTCTTAGTCCTAACATAGACACATAATTGGGTGCAATTTTCTTACCTTTGATTCTGAGCGGAGAAGGTGAATTGATTCCGAGCACGGTCCTTAGCCTCGAGCCTTGGCGATAAACCTAGTCACAAGGGCCATTGATATCCATCAACTTCCAATCAGACATAAAATACCTAGGGAACAAAACTAGCCTCCGGGATCTCAATTTCTACTAATCTGGGTAATAGAAATTGTCCCAAGCCCTAACAACACTTGAATTACTTCCAAGACCAAACTACCCAGGCGGGTCGCGACTTGGCCAGACAAGTCGCGGCGCGCCCCCAAGTCAGAGAGCATCCCAGGCTAGAAGGGCCACACGTGCCGTAGCGCCCCTAGGCTGGGTCGCAGCGCGCCCTGCGAACCCAGAGAAAACCTGGGTTTTCTCCTCCTTCTCCCAACCAAGAACATTCAAGTAAACCCATATTTTTTCCCTCTTCAATTCGACACTAACCCACTACGAATTTCAAGATTAAATTCCATATTTCTAATCACCAAGACTTTAGCAATTACACCTTAATCACTATTCAATTTCCAACCAGAGTTCATCACTCAAAAACCCAATCCAATTCAACTCAAATTCTATAAGTGAAACACATGTTCAAGGCTTAAATTCATTCAGTCCTATCTAGTAAATTCAAAGGTGGGGAACAAGAGTTTTACCTGAATTTGATGATCCTAACTTCTCAAAAATCCTTTGGCTGTCTTCACCTTACTTTTCCTTAGCTTGACCCAGCCTAGAAACATCTTAGTTCCCAGCTTCTAGCCAAAATTCAGCAGCCCCTTCACCTTAGCTTCAAAGTAGAGAGAGAGAGAGCAAACCTTGAGGAAGAAAGAAAGAGTTTTGAATATCTCTCTAGGTTCCAGTACTTTCTAGTATAAGGCTGAGTATATCCCATAGTTCCTAGGTAAAAGACCATAATGCCCTTCTTAAATAACTAGCCCTCAAGTTGACCCTAGGGGTAAAATGGTCATTTCTCCTAGTTCCAGCCAATTCCTCAAGTGTTCCTAATATCCACCAATTAAATCCTGTCATTCAGTTAATCACCAATTATTTACCCAAATGTCTAATAATCCCTGATATATTTTCTAAATTCCCGAAAATACCCTAGGCTCCTCCGAGATGGGTATAAATTCCTGTCGTGACTATTTCACCAATCCGCTCGCTAGGACCGTCTCAAGCCATATGTTGAAAATATATCCACATAATAATGTGGTCTCAACAATTTTTCACATATAATTACATTTATGCCCTCAACGGGCCAAAATTACAAATATGCCCTTACAAGCTAAACAAGGCCCACATGCATATCTAATACTCATAAACATGCATTTAATCATATCCATATAATCATACAATCATACATGCCACAAAATCATGCATTTTATCATTAATTCACATAAATACCAATTAAGCCCTCCCGACATACTAATCAAGGCCCTTAAGCCTTATTAGTAATTTTGGGTCATTACATCAAAATCCCCTGCTAAGGGGAAAGGCACGAGCTCAACAGCTCCGGTGTCTTCTGTTACCGATCAAAGGGTTTCTCCTCCTCCTCCACCCTAATTCGCGCCTCCTCAAGCCCAAGTAATACAAATTGAGCCTCCAGCCCCCACCGTCCCAGCCGCAACCATTCGAATACCAGTAGATCCCCAGGATCTGGAGAAAATACCTGAAGCCTTTTGGGGTATCATTTACGAGATGACGAGCCATATTGTTGGGCACGCCTATAGAGCCAGCTAGGGATCTGAGGACCATCGAGGAGCGGAGCCCGGAGAATGTTATGGAATCAGCTATGGGAATGAACCTCATGTAAGTTATCCTTTCTTGGTGACATATTTCTTTTTATTGTGCCCAAGGATAAATCTGACTTGTTTTATTATTTTGCAGTCTGCCCTAGCTCAATATCGCAGTATAGCCTATGCTAGGGCTAGAAATGATGAGCTCCCGGCCAAACTGAATGCCACCAACATTGCCCTGACAACCGCTCAAGAAGCTGAGCAAGTCTCCAAAACTGCTTTGGCGGCTACTCAGAAGAATGAACATGACGCCAAGGCCGCTCTCGCCTCGTCCCAAGAAAGCGAGCAGGCTGCAAAGAATGCCTTGTCCGCCCTCCAGGCTCAAATTGCACAACTTTAGGCTGAGGTTGATGAAACCAAAGCAAAACTGCTCGAGGCTGAGGCTGCAGTCAAAGAAGAAAAGGTGGCCACATTGTCGTCCATGGAAGAGATGATATACTAGTGTTGGGCATTTAACCAGGATGGGAACTTCTCTTTCATGGAAACTGGGCTGTGGGATCCGCTCCTTGCAAAATTCAAGGCTCGACTTTTGCAAGAACCATCAGAGACTGGGGAGGCTTCCGCAACAACCGAGGGGGATGGCGAGGAGGTTACATCTTCAGAGCGACCTAGTGGAGCTCAGTGACACCTTTTTTTTTTATTTGTTTGTAATTGCCTTAACAATTTTTTTTATTAAACAATTGCCTTCGGGCTCAGTTCGAGATAATTTCAATATAAAGTCTAACTTTTTGATCCATTTATCTTTCCTTTACTATCTCTTACGTTTATGAATCCTTACTTGTACATTCGAGATTTTAGGAATCGATTTTTAGATCGGGATAGAATTTATCGAGCTTGGTTATATCCAAGTTTTGTGTGTTGATTTGTATCATACCTATTAAGAATCAGGCCTTGAACCCGGTTATATCCGGGGTTTTTAATAATTTAAACTTAGTTCGTGTTAGGTGTATTGATAACTCGAGCTTTAAAAAGCCTTTGATATTAAACAATTTTCCCAACTTTCCAAGTTTTTGACCTAGTCATGTCTAGGGTTTTAAATGATTAAACTTAGTTCGTGCTTGGTTTATTGACAACTTGGGCTCTTAAAAAGCTGCCGAATAATCAATTTTTCCAAGCTTCTAAGTTTCGGACCTGGTTGTATCCAGGGTTTTAGATGACTAAACTTAGTTCGTGCTAGGTTTATTGACAACTCAAGCTCTTAAAAAGCTGTCGAAGAATCAATTTTTCCAAGCTTCTAAGTTTCGAACCTAGTTGTATCTAGGGTTTTAGATGACTAAACTTATCAAGCGAGCTTAATCTGGCCAGCCTTGGGTTATATGCCCCCCAAGTAACCAGATTGTAGAAACTTTCTTGGTTGCTTTTACAAACATTAATACACGAGCTAATACAATCTTAATAAGAAAAATTATTTTATACAACCTTAACAAGAAAAATTATTTAACAATCCATCTATTGTTTAATCAAATGGCTTTTATAAATAAGCCTTACATGGATGATGGTACTACTGATAATAATTTTTCAAATGTAAGGAATTCCTCGTCCGCGGGACTATCTCCCCATTCAACCGAGCTATCTTGAAAGTTCCCTCACACAAAACTTCAATGACCTGATATGGTCCCTCCCAGTTTGAGCCTAAGATACCGTCCTTGGGGTCCTTATTAGCCAAGAAGACCCTTCGGAGAACCAGGTCGCCCAATCCGAATATATGCCTCTTGACTTTAGAATTAAAGTAGCGAGTGATTTTTTGTTAATAATGGGTGAGCTGTAACTGCGATTCCTCTCATTTTTCTTCAATCAGGTCGAGAGATGCGTTAAGTAGTTCATCATTCCATTCGTGGCTGAATGTCTTTTGCCTATGGGTGGCTACCTTGGCTTCGAATGGAAGCACGACCTCACTTTCAAAGGTTAAGGAAAAAAGGGTATGTCCTGTGGAGGTTCTGTGAGAAGTTCGGTAAGCCCAAAGTACTTACGAAAGCTGTTCAGGCCATAATCCTTTGGCTTCATCTAACCTCTTCTTCAAGCTCGTCTTAAGAGTTTTGTTGACAGCCTCGACCAATCCATTGGCTTGTGGGTATGCTACCGAGGAAAAACTCTTAGTGATGTCATACTTTTCACAGAAGTCAGTGAAGAGATCGCTGTCGAACTGTGTCCCATTGTCTAACACAATCTTTTTAGGAAGCCCAAACCGACATATAATTATCTTCACCACAAAGTCTAGGACTCTTTTTGAAGTGATGGTTGCCAGAGGTTCAACTTCTACCCACTTCGTGAAATAGTCAATCGCCACCACTGTGTAACAAACTCCTTTCTTTCCTATAGGTAGGCATCCTATTAGGTCGATTCCCCATACCGCAAATGGCCATGGGGATGAGATCATCGTTAGCTCGACTGGAGCAGCTTGGGCAACTTTGGCGAAACGCTGACATTTGTCGCACTTCTGGGCGTATGAAATTGAGTCTTTTGTTAAAGTGGGCCAAAAATAGTCATGCCTCAGTATTTTCAATGCTAGGTTTTGCCCCCCAGCATGATCTCCACAAAAGCCTTTGTGCACTTCTTATAAAATAGTTTTGGCCTCCTTGGGAAGAACACATCGTAGGTGAGGCAATGAATGACCACATCGGTACAAGGTCCCATCCATTGTTACATACCGTGGAGCTTGATAAAGTATTTTCCTCGCGTCCTTTCTTTCGTCAGGTAGCCTTCCTGTTGGGAGGTACTCCTTATGGGAGTCATCCAGGTTAGTCTTGTGTCGATCATTTCAACCTTTGCCATTTCTTTTGTCACACTTGGACTCTCCAAGAACTCCACTGGTACTACATTCAAGGTCTTAGCCTCTTTGGTGGTGGGAAGCCTTGCCAAGGCATCAACATTGGAGTTTTGCTCGCGAGGAATCTGTTAAGCAAATGTTGTACTCAAATTGGGACAACTCTCCATTTACCTTAGCTAGGTAGGCCACCATCTTGGTACCTCGAGCTTGATATTCTCCCAACACCTGATTAACCACGAGCTGAGAATCACTATAGCATTGGACTGCCTTCGCTTTGAGCTCCCTTGCCACTCTCAGCCCAGCTAGTAAGGCCTCATATTCGACTTCGTATTGGATGCTTCGAATTTGAATCTTAATGCTGTATGGAACCGATGCCTTCTGGGGAGATCAATGTGAATCCAGCTCCTGATCCGTTCTCGTTCGATGATCCTTCTACAAATATTTTCTACAACTCCTGCACCGGTTCCTTCAATAGCTCCTCTTGAAATCTATTGCATTCAGCCACAAAATCAGCAAGGGCTTGACTTTTGATTGAGGTCCATGGCACGTACAATATCTCGAACTGGTTGAGTTCGATTGCCCATTTTAAAAAACGTCTCGACGTTTCAGGATTTTGCAACACCTGCCTTAAAGGTTGGTTGGCCATGACGTTGATTGAATGAGACTAGAAATATGGCCGGAGCTTCCTGGAAGCCAATATCAGACAGAATGCCAACTTCTCTATCAGTGGGTATCGCGATTCAACTCTGAGAAGTCTCTTGCTTATATAATATACTGATTTTTAGCACGGTCTTCTTCTCAAACTAGCACGGAACTGACTGCATTTTCTGTCACGACCAAATAAAGGAATAAAGGTTCTCCAGAAATAGGCTTAGATAATACTAGGGGATCATCCAAGTGCATTTTTAGGTCGAGGAATGCCTGCTCGCACTCCTCAGTCCATTCAAATTTTTTGCTCCCCCAGAGCAAGTTGTAGAATGGCAGGCACTTGTTAGTGGATTTTGAATTAAAACGATTCAAAGCTGCCACCTTTCCACTCAAGCTTTGAACTTCTTTACGCGACCTGGGCGAGGGAATTTCTAACAATGATATGATTTTATCAAGATTCGCCTCTATCCCCCTCGTGTTAACTATGAATCCTAGAAATTTTCCCAATGCCACTCTGAAAAGTGCACTTTTGAGGATTCAACTTCATGTCATACTTCCTCAATATCCCAAAACATTCTTCTAGGTCAGACACATGGTTATCAGTAGTCTTTGATTTAACAAGAATATCGTCGACATACACTTCCATACTTCTTCCGATCTGATTAACGAACATCTTGTTGACCAAGCGTTGATACGTAGCTCTGACATTCTTCAACCCGAAGGGCATGACTTTATAACAGTACACATTACTTGGGGTCATGAAGCTATATGTTCCTGGTCCGCAAGATTCATCGCGATCTGGTTATATCCAGAATACACATCCATGAAGGACATGAGCTCGTGACCTGTCATAGCATCTACTATCTGATCAATCCTTGGCAGTGGGAAACAATATTTGGGACAAGCTTTGTTCAGATCGGAGAAATTGATGCAGGTCCTCCATTTCCCATTTAGCTTTGGGACCAGAACGGGATTGGCGACCCAAATCGGGTATTTTGCTTCACGGATAAACCTGCACTTTAATAACCGAGCTACTTCTTCCTCTTGAGCTTCAGCTCGAACTATTCCCAAGCGTCTTTATTTTTGGGATTTTGCAGGTACATTCTTGTCCAAATTTAAAGTGTGCATGATTACACTTGGGCTTATTGCCACCATATCTTCATGTGATTAGGCGAAAATGTCCAGATTCTCTTGTATGAAATTGACCAGCTCCTTCTTCCTTTTATCATCAAGATTTTTTCCAATCTTAACGACTCTTGATGCTTCTTTGGGGTCAATGTTTACTTCCTCGAGCTCCTTAGTAGCTTGGAGCTCTGACCTGTCTTCGCCCATTCATGGGTCAATGTCATCATGTTGGGCGACGCCGCTATCCTTTGCTTTCTGAGGTTCTTCTGCCCCATAAGTAACTTCTACTTCCTGGGACTCCCCACCTCCGTCATTTATGACCATAGCTTGTTGCTCGGGTTGTGATTTTCCCTTCATAGAAAAGCTATAGCATTCTCTCGCAGCGAGTTGATCACCTCTGACGGTGCATATTCCCACAGCTGAGGGGAATTTTATTGCTAGGCGGCGGATAGAGGTTATGGCTTCAAATGCCATCAGCGCAGGTCGACCCAAAATTGCATTGCATGCAGCTGGACAGTCGATTACCACGAACTCAAGTAACTTGGAAACAGTTCGTGAGTCTTCTCCCAAAGTAACAACTAATCTGATTGTCCTGATAGCTGCTGACCCTTCACCTGAAAACCCGTACAGAGTCATTGAGGGTTCCTTCAAATTAGTTATAGACAGCCCCATTTTTTCCAAGGTGTACCTGAAAAGTATATTCACAAAACTTCCATTATCTACTAATGTCCTCCGGACCCTCCGGTTGGCGAGCTGAACGGTTATGACCAAGGGATTGTTATGTTGGAATTGTACGTGGCTAGCATCCTCTTCTATGAAAATGATTGGTTGCTTTTCCAATTGTTGTTGTTTCGATAACCGCTGTTTCGAGATGAACTCCACTCCATTATGGGACTTCATTTCGTTAATGTACCTCTTTTGGGCCTCGCTGCTCGTGCCTGCCAAATGAGGTCCTCCAGATATGGTAGTTATATCTCCCCTACTATTGGAAGAGGATCGACCTAATTTGTCTGAGCTCCAGTTTGACCTATTGGAGCTTCAGGGGCTGATTGAGGGTTTTGTTTAGCGGGCTGACTAGGGACCACCCAATTTCGGGCGTACTGGGCCAAAGGTCCTGCCCTGATGAGAGTCTCGATCTCATCCTTCAACTGTCGACAGTCATCAATGTTATGACCGATATCATTATGGAATCAGCACAACTTAGAAGAATCTTGCTTCACCCTCTGGATCTTCAATGGTTCTGGCTTCTTCCATGGAAGGCGAGTGGAATTTACCAGGAAGATGCGCTCCCTAGTATCCATTAGGTCGGTGTAAGTAGCATAAATAGGCTTGAATTTCTCCCAAAACTTATTTTTCTTTGTTCCGCTCTGGTCGCCCTCGCCATTTCCCTTCTTCTTGTTATTTTCCCCTTGGTTATTCTGGGTAACAGTTTGAGCCATAGCTGCAACATCCGTTACCGCTCCAACGGGATGGATAAGGGTCTGGCTGGTTCCTATGACAGAAGCTCACGCCTCCTCCAGGTTAATCCATCTTTGAGTTCATGCCAAGAACTCGTCCACACTTTTAACTCCTTTTCTCTGTAATTCCTGCCACAAGTTGCCCCCAACAATGATTCCCGTCCTTATTGCCATGAGCTTGGAGCTGTCATCGGCATCCCTAGCTCGTGCAGCAACATTGGCAAATCTACTTAGGTTTCACCAGGTTGTTGCTTTACATTGACTAATGAATCAGCCTTAACCCGAGCTGTCTAGGAAGCTCGGAATTCTTTTTTGAAGTCAGAAGAAAACTTCTTCCACGAACTTATAAAATGCCTTTTGTACTGCTTAAACCACTGCCTAGCTGGCCTGATCAGAGTTAAAGGGAATAAAATGCACCTTAGATCGAGTCCGACATTGTGGGCCATCATCATGGTGTTAAAAATCTTGAGGTGGTTTGATGGATCCCCATCTCCATCAAACTTCAGCAAGTGTGGCATTCTGAAGCCTATCAGATATGTGGCCGCCGCAATATTTGGAGTGAAAGGTTAGAGCTCATCCTCTGAGTCACAATCGTCTTTATCTTTTCCAGATAAAAGCCTCTTCATTTGCTCTTCCATCAGAGCTAGCCTCACGAGGGTTTGGTCTCTGGTCCCTAGGTTATCTAAGGGCAACAACTCCCATCCTATCATATGCGTTTGATGGGTTATTGTCCCTCCACGCTCGAGCTTAGTTTGGTGGGGCATTCCCATTATTGCGAACTATGGATGAACCTCTCTCTTGTCGAGTATAACTAGCATCTTCATTTTGAGCTGAATTCTTTCTCTGCAAATTCAGGCGATCACGCAAATCAGGTTGTGACTCATACCGAGGGTCTTGCGCTGAACTCAACTGATTTCTTAGGTCAGCCTCGGACCTACCACTACGATGACTTTCAGTCCAGTAACTCCCATTTGCGAAGCTTACAACTCATGGTTGGGGCCGAGGATCTGGGTTTTCAACACGTGTCCATGGGACGTAGGTATTGGCAGATGGTGGAGGATTTCATACTGTCTCCATAAGCAGGAATGTCCCTTGTAGGACGAGGTGGCGTCGGATGTCTTATGGGTGATGGGGGATGCCTTACTGGCAAGGCAATCCTTGTCCTATTAGGACGAACTAGATTAGCCCGCCTTTGTTCTGCCCCATTATTTCTAGCTCTCTACGCCTGAAGATCTGAGCGTGACGTAGGAGGGTTTGCTGGAACATTCTGTCTCTGTGAGCCTGTCCCAGCCCCTCCTTGTGGGTTGCCAAGGGCATTCCTAGGGACCTGTGGAGGAGGTACCAAACTTGGGGTTGTGGTTCTAACCGATCGACTGATATGCTGATGACCCCTATGTGGGCTGCTGGGTTGAGCATTCTGGCGATCTCGCCATGTAGGCACAGAACTTGGGGTGGTAGTTTTGGCTGACCGACTTGGTTTGGATCGGTTATTCCTGTGGGATTTATGAGACCCACTTTGCCCCTTTCCAACATTAACGTCGGTTGTAAGATGGGGTAATCAAGCAAAAATCTCCTCAATCTGCCTGTTTGCCTTAGCGAGATGGCTTCTTAACTGCATGTTTTCCATCTCAACGACAGTCAAGTAACCTGGGTTTGGATTCGGTGGTAATGACGCCGAACTCCCAGTGTCGCCGTGACTTGCCGGTTGCTTTCCCGGACGTTGTTGGATTTCAGGGCCATGATCGTTCGATATAGTAGTAGGATGGGCCTCCTACCCACCAGGTTGTTCTACCTCATTATCGCGCATTGAGCGAGTGAGCCCCATGATGAGATTTGACTGGGATTTTGATAAAGCACTAATTTCCCTCTTGATGAAAGCACAAAATTGTTGACACAGTTTTTCACCAACAATGTATTAAGAAATAATAAGGTAGATTAGTGCTTAGTAGTAAACCGTAATGAGAAATGAAATGAATTCACAAGAACACAAATTTTTTACGTGGTTCAGTGGTTAAAATCCACCTAGTCCACGAGTCTATATTATTGATGTTTCTCTATTTTTTTGGCAGAGTTTTGGTATTACAGAATAATGGTCTCCTTTCCTGTCCAACATTCCCAGTATTTATAAGGGAATTCCATAGACAGGTTTGGGTAACCGTGTGAGTCAATCACGCATTTACATAATTATTACATTTAATACATATACTTCCTAATTATAATGGGATATGATTTGATCACAACACAAATGTTCTCCTAATATCTGAGACATTAAATATGACAGCCTGGTCATAATTAAACGTATAAAAGGACCCGAGTCTCTGGGGATCCGCGATTACGCAATATATTAGAATTGTCACGAGCTAGATGTCTCCTCCAAGCTCGTGCTTAGACAACTATTGTAATATCTTGAGCTCGCGCTTCACGACCTTCGTATCCCTTGCTCGGGTTAGACCCAGGGCGCCTAACACCACAGGTAATCAGACGAAAGCCCAGCTGTCCACGTGCATTACAATCAGATATCATTCCCATGCTACGTCTCCATATATTTATTTGCCAGCTGTACCCGAGCTGAGTGAATGAACTAATGCTGAAATTAGGGTACAATAATTTTCTATTGATTTAATTAATTAAATAATTATTTAAATCATTTATCAAATTATTTATAATTTGAACCTTGATTTAAACTTATTTATTAATATAGACACCAATTTATCTTAATTAATAAATTTACCCTAATTTCTCTTTTCTTCTCTAAATTACATAACTCTGTGAAACTATACAAAATTGACCTGGTCAACTTTGATAATTCTAATTGATAATTAAATCAATTAATTGAGACTATCTAGATGATTTTATCCAAGGTACAGTGGGGACCATTGGCCTATGAAATCAAGCCCCAATAAGTTATCATAAATCTAACAAATAAATTTACTAACTTATTAATTCCCTGTGACTCCACTAAAGACTCAGAATTGCACTCTTGAATTCATAGAATGCTCTATAAGCAATATAGATACGTTATTCATTATCCATTGTTACAACCATAATTGTCACTCAATCCTCTATAGACGGTCTATAATGAGATGAGACTAAAATCCCATTTTACCCCCCGCCCCCCCCCCCCCCCCCCCAATTGTATTTTATCCTTAAAACACTTAGTTCCTTGTAAATGATATTTCAGTAAACTAATATTAATTACTAAAATGAGATCTCTTTCATTTAGCACCTTGAACCAAACTAAAAGGAAACCATCGTTTTACTTCTTCATCAGAAGTTATAGATGTTCATATATATGATTAACACTCCCACTCAATTATACTACCGAGTTCCCAAGATGTAAGTATGGGCTAGTCCGTAGGGTAAGCTGGTAACGGACAAGTCAAAGAACTCAAATAATACAACCAGTTAGAATACTAACCACTCATAATTGATATTGAATTGACCTATGGTCAATTATATGATATGACTAGAATAGATAATAACGGTATGTTTACTTATCCTATCTATTGTCAATATCGGTCCAATCCGATGTAACAAATACATCCGATCTTATCTACTTTGCTAATGTTCTGGAAAGAACATAACACTGCAATGTGTAAGTAGATCATATCGTAGATTGGCATGTCAATATAAATCCTGTGCACTGACTAATCTTAGGAGTAACTTATGTTTGAACATATAATTATATTTATATTCCATTGTAGTTACGTTACTATAAATACGATTAGCTATATGATTGAGATTTAATAGAAGTTTATATTAAACAAATAATCATGAAAATAAAATATGTGAGCAAAGTGATTGACCAAGTCAAAAAATGATTTCTATTCTTTTATTGATAATAAATAAGATTACAAAGAAATAGAGTTTTAATTAGGGCATAAAGCCCCAACAGTATTCTATCTTATTTTTGTAGTTTGTTTTTCTTTTTATTAGTTTTAAAAAATCATGTTTAAGTTGAAAGTAATTAGCATATGATAAGATTTTTGTATTGTGATTGATATGATTTTAGGAAAATGATAGATTTTACATGAATTGTGTGCTTGACTTTTGTTTTGATTATTGCTTAGGCTTGATTCTTAATTTGAATTTATTTACATAATTGAATTTACTTAGTTGCTAGTACTTGGAGAGATTTATGCATGCTAAGATAATATTTTTGTTTATTCTCTACCACTCTAGAACTTATTTTGATATGAACCTCACCAATAATTGTGATGAAACCCGATAAACCCGATAACAATGACAACATAACGTTAAAGTATTTTCATCCCATTCCTAGATTAGATGATATGTTGGATGAATTGCATGGTTCTTGTGTCTTTACAAAAATTGATCTTAAGAATGGGTATCATCAGATTAGGATGAAGGTAGGTGATGAATGGAAAACTGCGTTTAAGACTAAATATGGTTTGTATGAGTGGTTAGTAATGCCTTTCGGCTTAACTAATGCTCCGAGCACATTTATGCGTTTGATGAACCATGTTTTGCGTGCATTTATTGGCAGATTTGTAGTTGTGTATTTTGATGATATCCTAATTTATAGCAAAAACTTTGAAGAACATGTAATGCATTTGAAATCTGTTTTGGAAATTCTAAGAAAAGAAAGTGAAATCTGTTTTGTCATTGAGCCACTAGGAAGTGACAAAGGGTCTAGTGTAAATCCAACTCCTTAGTTTGCATCATATTTGATAATATATTTAAGGTGAAATTTATAAGTTACATATGATTAAGGATATGATTTAGGCAATTTCTTTGGACCGATTGAGCCTTTCAAACCTACCTTACTTATTTATTTATTCCCTAGTTACCAGTTTTGAGCTTTATTGACCTCATTTTGTTTTTCTTATTTTACCCTTATACACAAACCTTATGAAAATAATAATAATATATCTTTATATTTAAACCAATAACACCATAGATATAGTCCTTGATTGTTTATTTGTTGTGAAGAAGTTGTAAAGATGGAAAATATTGAGATTAAGGTTTTGTATTGGGGTTGTGCTTTAAATGTATAAAATCCCCTATTCCTCTAGAAAAAAAAAGGTTTTCAAGATGAAAAAAAAAAGAAATTCAATGAAAAAAAAAGAAAGAAAAAAAAATACTTGCAACAATTCAAGTGTGGGGGAAAAAGTGAGAGTTATGTTTGAAAAAAAAAAGAGAAAAGGAAACATTTTGTAAATTGTTGGGAAATATTTGTAAGGGTTGAAAGTAGAAGAAATTGTAAGCTATGGTGTGATCTGAGCCAAATTGTCTTTCTCATCCACCTTTAACCTTAGCCATATATTATAAGCCTAATAAGTCCTATTGATCCTTTGATTATGTGTACTTACATTAGTGGAGAATGATTTGATAATAAGCCTATGGAGTGAATATTCTTAATAATAAATCTATATATTTGAGACACTTTTAATTAGTTTTGGCATGTATAAATTGATTTATGTACAAGTGATATAGTGAATTTAATTGTGCACACACATACAAGAATTGGGATTAAGGGGTAATCATACTTAAGTTGAAATTCAAGGAGCGTGAATCTAGATTTTTCTTGGAATTACATATTTGTGCAATCTTTGAGATTATTATTATTTTTGACAAGACCGTGGCTTTATATTTTTATTGTTTATGTGTTCAGTTTAGTTTTACTTTTTGTGTTTGCTAAAGGAACTAGCAAAATCTAAGTGTGGGGGAATTTGATAAGTTCAATTTTGATCATATATTTTTAATTTCTTTAGGCTTAGAAATTGTTAGCTTTTAGTTATTTTAATGATTTTAATTTTGTTTTTGGTATTTTGTGATTTTTGGTTTAAAAAGAATTTTAAAAGTAAAAATATACATTTATTAATATAAAAATAAATTAAGCTTGAATTAATATTTCTGACTTTAATTAAATATATTTTTTATTTGGAAATATTTAATTTTGATTTAATTTATTTGGTTTTATAGGAAATTGTGTATTTTTATGAAGAAAATAAAATATTGAAATGTGAACAAGAATCTAAAACAAAGCTGAACCTGAAACTTCACAAGAAATTTTGAGACTGTTCCAGCCATATTTAGGAAATTATTCAAGAAATATAAGTTGTAGATATTTTTCTAAGCTTTCCAAAACGTGTTGAATCATCTAAATCTAAGTTATATCGAGAGAGATGTGGTCAAATTACGATTAGTTGTGTGGAAAAATTTAGTTTATTGAGGAATACGAAAATATCATATTCAAACTCCAATTTTGCAACCAACAAGTAGATATTTTTACTCCAAATTCGAAAATTGGAGATATCACAATAATATTAAAAGAAAATTAATATCTATTAATTTTAGTTTAAGTTTTAAAATTTTATTTTGATTAATTTTTGTTAGTATGAGACTATTATAAATAGATGTATGTCTCTGTTTGAAATGAGACTCTCTATTCTCTATTAGAAAGAGACATTCTCTTCTACTCTTTTTCTTTTAGTAATTTTAGTTTTTATTTATTGTTGCGCTTATTGTCAAGGGTGATTTCAAAGCCCTAAATATGATTTATTGGTTTTAATAATTTTCATTGATCTTCTATTCCCTTATATTAAATTGTTTTTTTTTTCTAATTGAATGTTATGAATATTGTAAAATCTTGTTTAGATGACCACTAATTAGGGTTTTACATTGTTCTACTATCATCTTAGGATTTCTATTCACCTAATAGTTTAGGATTCTAAGTAGAGTGATAAATTGTAATTAGAGTATTGTGACGGGTATTTTAATTGTGATGAAAAACTGAACCTATGTTAAATGAATTGCATACTTAATGAATTTGTTACCTAGATTAACCTGTTTCCATAGATTGTAATGCTTTTCCTGAGTTAAATAGATTGCATGCTTAATTGATTTATTGCTTGGTAAAAATGGTTAATTAAGAGTGCTTAACTTTAATTTATTATAATAGAGAAACTGAGATAATTGACTGCTTAAGTGTTATCTGCGGGGTTAATAGTTTAATTGAGAATATAGATCAATGTTATTATTAAAATGCTTGAATGAGTATTTAGTGTTGGAAAATGACCTCTTAACTATTTTAAGTATTAAATTTATTTTTAATTATTTTTATTGCTATTTTTATTTGTATTTTAAAAAACCCTTGATTTATTATAATATTTTTGTCATTTGAATAATAAATTGAATATTAATCCTCGTGGGTTCGACCCTTATTTACCACTATACTGAAGTAGCTCTTATAAGTGATTAAAATTAATAATTAACTTTGATGCGACAAACGACACCCATCAACTAGCATCTGCAATGTTGATGTCGTTTGGTCATTCTTTGATTGCCACATGCTAATAGTCTATGTCATGTCATCACGCTAGTTTTTAGGGAAAACATTTGCCCTTAAGTTTATCATGATGCTACCAGCATCAAATAAAATTTACTCGAACAACACATTAGCGAACACTCTTCATGGTTTGTCTTTTCAGCTTCTAGTATTTTTATTAGCTTGGAAAAATAAACGTCATCATTACTTTTCTTAGGAAATATAAATTGTTGGCTACACAAGTCCCTATGTGCAGAAAAACCACTTTTTACCTACTCTTCTCAGTATTATATGTATCCCCTTCTTTATATTTATTCATCACACTTTCTTTTTCCTAATCTTCAAGAACACAGAAAAAAACCCAAAAGATGTCGAGAAATTCGAGCAATTTTCAAGCAAAGTATCTCGATTCTTCAATCCAAGCAAGTTTACTATACTTCATTCTTTTACTTTAATGTAAATTTTTCCAAAAATCATGCTTGATTCACTATTTTTTGGAAATGAAAAACCATAAAAAAATTGTATGTGTTCTTGAGGTTTTTCTTGAATTTTTGCCAACTATGATGAGAAATCTGATGTTTAGAGAGTAGGAAAGTAGTTTATAGGGTACTTAGATACTTTGAGTAGGCTTCTTTGGTAAAAATCATAGCTTTTCCCAAAAAATTCAAGTAAAAATTCGATTTTTATTTTATTGAGAAAATTCAATTTTTTCCCACTTCTTGAACAGATGGAAAACAACTTTTCATTTTCCCTTTTTGATATGAATTTGTTGTTGGTCAAATATACTATTATGTTTATCATCGAACAACTCTTTTCTTGTCTTCTTAGAGATATATTCTGTTGTTCGAACTAGACACTCACATCACTTTCTCCTTCTCAAATATTCATGCACAACTATTGGGGAAGTGAACGACCAATAGACGACAATCTGCTAAACATATTGTTCAAAGACATCGAGCAGAACGATCCTTCAACATCTCTTCCACCTGTTCGCAGTCATGAACCAAAAACTCTCGTCATAGTTGCTAAATCTCCTACTACGATGGCAAGAGTCAAGCAAGTTGCTCGCGAAGTAAAGCGAGATCCTAAGATTGGACGTAAAGTGATTAGTACTGCTAACGAAGAGGCGTCAACTCCTGACATATATGTTACAAGGACGATCCTTTCTAATGTTTCCACCAAGTTAGGAAAAAGGAAAGAGCCTGTGACTTGGCATGTCACCCCCTTCGAGCAAACTATTGAGCAATGTAATAAATAGTTACCCAAAGAAGTATGGTTTTCATGGGGCTTACAATGCCTGGTCGAGTTACAATATAGAGGCTGGTGCTACATTGCCTTTGCATGAGTACTTTCGAGGAGTGGCCAACTACTTTGAGATCGCTCCCTTTCAGATTACTCCGAATGGATATAGGATGCTATCAACATTATATATCTTGATCACCTAAAGAGATGGCATGTTCCAACTCCTCATAAGATCAACTACCTGTTTGATCTCAAATCCAATCTGAAGCACAACATTCTTCCATTTCTACCACCAAGACAATCATTCATTTTTTATAGACACCACCCATAAGTCCAATGTCGGGATGTATCACAAGGAATACTTTCTTACGACAAACCTGGTCGCCAATAATTTGGCATTTACCTGAGAGGTAAATTTTTCTTTCACTTCTCTTCTATTCACTTCTTTCCTGAGTATGTCTTTTTGTTCAACTTCCACTATTCTATTTCTTAAGTCCCTGGTACCAAGCAACCCCAACCCAAAACATGCTCGATCAAGCAGACATTTTAGCTAGTTTGATAGATGTAGAGAAGAGCTGCAAATACTTGGTGACTCTGGCCAACCTATGCTTGGTCAACCTCCTTCAGCCCCAACAAGTTGCTAAAGACTCCACAACCGAAAGTGCAACTAGTGGGGGAACCAAGGAATAAGTACCATTCGAGCATCCCCAGGTCAAATCGAGACCAGATAGGCTGCATACTGTTATGATTGGTTAAATACATAGTGAAATCGATTAGGCATGAAAAGGTGAAAAAACCATAACGATTTCACTAAAGTCAACATGAGCAAGTTAACTTTTGGTATAGGCATCTATAAATTATCTTTTCGGGTCCAAAGTATTTTTTTGGAGTATATAAGGGTACCCAAAAAGTTTGGAGGCATTTGGAGATGTCTTGGAGCAAGTTTGGGGGTGCCAAGTTATTTACCTGTGTTGCATCGCCTGTAGGAGGTGACACATCGCTTGGGAGTGAAAACCCCAGACAAGCGATCCATTGCCTACCTGCCAAGCAATGCATCGCCTAGGAGGTTTGTACGAGACCGTAAAATAACATGTTTTTGGCTCCAAAACTTAGTTTAAAATGCTCTAATCTCATTGGTTGAGACTAATGAGGGCTCTTATACTATTTAAGGGTTCATTTGAGTTTTGGTGCATTGATCATTCACCACTTTCTCTCTCTCTCTCTAGTTCACAAGATTACTAGTTTTCTCTAAGATCTTCATCAAGAAAGCTTGACTTGCATGAAGATTCAAGGCTTGTAAATCCCAATCTCATTCCAACTTGTAGTAAATTCAAGCAATCTCTAAGGGGAGGCTAGAAATAGAGAATTTTGGACAAAAAATTCAATTTGTGTCAAACCTTTGTCACCTCTATTGATTCACATTAAATCATAGTCTTTATGATTTTATGCAACTAAGGGTTTCAGTCTTCAAAAGATCTTTTCTATCACTGATTTTTATTTGTCTTATTTTCTTTGTGTTATTCCTCTATTGTAGAATAGATTATCTTGGGTTTGTTTATTTAAACTGTAACATTCAAAGTTTGTGTATAGCCATATCTCAACACGTGCGACTGTATTACTATTAGGGAGCCGAAAGAGGACCAACAACAAACCCGACCGACTCAAACTCCTCCTCATCATGGAAAAGGTAAACAATTTCTAGTCGATGAACATCCCGGAATAGACTGGTCGTCATCTGAGGATTAGAATGGTACTCATAGTTTTTCTTCTAGTAGTAGTATTAATAATCATCTGGCTAACATATTCTTCGACAAAAATAATACCCTGTTTGAATTGCCCCCCATTCCCATCGACTTGTTCGATAGGAATGGAAGCTTTAACATGTCGACCATAAATTATAAAGAAGAGATTCCTTGGGTTGTGTAGCGACCAGAGGGAACTGTTCAAGTATTTCTACTAGATAACTTTTATGCTCTTTGTTATTATGATCTGCTAATTGTTTAACTGAAATTTTCTTAACTTGTTGTTTTCCCTTGTGCAGACATGTCAGATGCTTTTGATCTGTACGCTTGCGGAGGCGTAGCTGCTAGGTCAAAATGACCAGCTAAAAGGAAGGTTACTGGTGGTTCTAGTCTGGCCTCCCCAGCCAAACAGCAAAAAACCACCGAGGAGGTGCCACCTTCGACCAAAGAAACAGCTCTTCTTCCATCTCATACGCACGCTTCAGCGTTGGATCCATGTCGACCCTTCCAACACATCTCTCGATCCACTTCATAAGGTCGCTTGCTCAAAAATAATTAGGGTAAACAAATTGGCCCAACACCGGATCAGTAAGCTAGTGTTTTGAGTGTTGCCAGCTCTTCCCACCGACCAAGTATTGGGTAGGATTTTCAATGAAATCATTAGTGTAAGTAATACCTCTTCTGCTCGTTGTCATCAAGTTCACTAAATTCTTACTTTTATTTAACTAATATATTGTTGGTCACAGGGTCTTCTTACTCTGAACCACGGCTGAAAGCGTGTTGAAGAGGAAAATTCTAAGTTGAGTAAATTGGTCAAGGAAAACAAGAATCTTAATGAAGATCTTGCTATGGCCAATGATTCCTTAAAGAAGGCCATGGAGATTGCCAAGGCCAACAAAGATGTTGCTATTGAGATAGAGAAAAAGCTGCAAGCAAAAACAAGGAGGCAGGCAACTTGAAGAAAATGGTACCAGATCTAGAGAAAAAATTAAGAACCCTCGAGGAGGAGAATAAGAACCTTGAGTAGGAGTACCAGAGCAACCGCGAGTGGTTTAGGGAGGCCACCTTCACCTGTTTCTATAAATTTTGAAAACATAATCAAAATGAAAATTTTGATTATCTTCCTGAAGCTATGAGGAAGGCCGAGCTCGAGAAATGTGCTGCTCGGTATGGCTTCTCCTAACGAGGAGATTTCCTTGGTGACTGGCCTTCATGCTGACAAATAGACTGGTATTGTCATTGACCATAATGATCCTTCCTCAACTCCTCCAGCTGCTTGATTCCATTTTCTTTTGTAATTATAAAATAAATTGAAACACTTGAGCAACCTGTTTGGGATGTAAAAATAATTTGTTGCTTGTGTAGCTTTAACTTCTATATTTTAATTACATCCATGAATTTTTGCTTGCAGTGTAAAGACAATCTTTTTGGCAATTTAATACTTACATAGTACGCATATTAAAACACCTGCTCGTATGACTGGACCTGGCATAACACTTTATACTTTCCAATATGTTTTGAAAAAAATCTTCTAAGTGTTTTGTGCATGCTTTCCCTTACGTTGCTTGTGTCTTCACATATTTTCATATGCTTTGCTCGTGCCTTACATCTCACGTACCCGCCCAAGTGATGAAGGGACTTTTAAGGTGCTTGGTCACTTGCCATTGACCTAACCTGCTCGAACATACATTGTTCGATAATACTTATAGTAAATCTTGTAATACATCATAAACAACACGCTAAAGAGCAAATACCTGTATAAAAATACAAAAATTTGGCAAGAAATATCTGGCTGCACACAATTCCTTTTATTAACTAGTAAAAAATGGACAAATTGTGTCTTTAAAATTAAAAATTTCACACGAGCGACCAGAAATGGTCTTACAACTTATAAACGACCAGCCATAAAAATGACCAGCCCTTATTCAAAACTTATAAGTAAGATGCACTAACATTCAAGCCACCTCTTTAAAAAATGGTGTTTATTGATAGTACTTGATTAGGTGTTCTCCATTCCACTACCGATGAATTAAGTCATCATTTAACCGAGCAAGTTTGTAAGTTCATGGTTATGAAATCTCCTCGAACATAGGTCTTCGATGGAAAATTTTCTTTCTTTAACCCTTGAGTTGAAGTATCATGCCACCTTTTGTTGATTGCTGCGACCTGCAATTATACTTATTCCTGTCGTTCCTCGATTAAGTCTAGGGACTCTGTTAATAATTGGTGATTTTGGGTTTGGTCGTATGTCCACCTTCTGTGTGATGGGGGATCTAGTTCAACACGAAACATGGCTTCATATCCATACACTAAGGAAAATGGGGTATGGCCAATTATTGTTTGATGTGTTGTTCTATACGACCAGAGAACCTCAAGTAGTTCTTTTGACCATGCACCTTTAGCCTGTTCGAGCCTTTTATTCAGTGTTTCTTTCAGAGTCTTACTCACAGCTTCAAATTGTCCATTTGCCTATGGATGAACAACCAACGAGAAACTTTCAGTATTCCATGTTGCTCACAGAAGTCAGTGAACATGTCGCTAACAATTGTGTCCCATTATTTGAAACAATTTTCTTTGGAAATCCATAATGACAGATGATATTTTTAACCACAAAGCCAATGACTTTTTTAGATGTGATTGTTGCTAGTATCTCAGCCTCTATCCACTTGGTAAAATAATCAACAACTACAACTGCATACTTGACCCCACCTTTTCTGTTGGTAGTGAACCCAATCAGGCTTATGCTCCATACAGAAAATGGTCAAGGACTTAGCATTTGTTTTAGCTTGTTCGGAGCTGCTTGAGGGATTTTGGAAAATTGTTGACACTTGTCTCATTTTCGTACATAATCCATCACGTTCTCGTTCATTATTGGCCAGAAGTACCTTTATCGCAATATCTTTTTGGATAGACTTCGCCCCCAGCGTGGTCGCCACAAAATCCTTCATGTACCTTTTGCAAGAGGCCCTTGGATTTTTCCTTTGTGACGCATGAAAATGGCTTAACTCTCTTAGGTGATTAGATTTTCTCTAGTTAGCTAAATTGATTCAAAATTAACAACATGGAAATTAAAAGAAGACACAAGCAATTTTTACAAGGTTCACCATCACAAAGATGGCTAATCCTAGGGACCTAGTCCAGAGGTAATCACTAAGTATCAAGAATCAATTTACACATAGTTATTACATCTTCCAAGAACAGAAAGTAAAAAATACACTTTGTTAAATTGATTCACTCTTAGCTTTTCAACAGGTAAGCATCCCGCTCATTCTCTACTTTGAACTCCATTCAAAGTATTTCTGAACTCCCTTATGATCTAGTTGAAAACATCTCCCAATCTCTGAATTATGAACTCCATTGATGAATCTCAAAGATCTTCTTTTCAACCTGAAAAATACAAAAGAAAATATCGAGAAGAAAAGATGATAAGAGTTAGTTAGCATTAGGGTTTCGTTATCTTTATATATGAAAACAACTAACTAACTATTTAACAGACTAACAACCCAGCTTTTTAACAAACTTAACAGCTTAGTGTTTAACAACTAACAACCCAACTAACTAGATGTTAAAATACGCACGTGCTAAACTTTATTAACTACAAAATATAATAGACACGACTAACACAAAACTAGACACAACAACATGAATAATTTTCCAAACTAAAGTTCACAAAACATGGAACTTACAATGCACCTCAACATTGGTAAAGAATATCCTCATCGATACATGACTCCGTTTAATAGTATATATCAAGCAGAGTGCCTTATTAACTTCATTGCTTCATTTTGATCAGTAGGCAATATACCCTACTCGAGATATCGTATGATGGGAGTCATCCAAGTATCGACGACGTTTATAACTAGGGTAGAGTCTTGTTCATTTATACTGGGAGCTGCTAGATGTTCAACTGGAACGATGTTGAGGTGTCATCATCTTTTGCTCTTGCTAATTTCGCCAAATTATCTGCATTTGAATTCTGGTCATATGATACTTGCTGTATTGAATATTTCTCAAATTGTGCTAGCAAGTAGTTAGCTTTGTTCAAGTATACAATCATCTTTAATCCTCATGCTTGATATTCTCCCAGTATTTGATTCACGACCAGCTGTGAATCACTATATATCTCGAGCGATCGTGCATTTACATCTTTCACTAATCTTAATCTGGAGAGCAACGCTTCGTATTCTGCTTCATTATTTAATGCAACAAATCCAAATCCGAGTGCATAGTGGAAACAATGTTTTTCTGGTGTGATTAAGATTAAGTTTGCTGTTGAATTGTGTTCAGTGGAAGAGCCATCCACAAACAACTTCCATTTGGGTATCTCTTCTTCAGGATTTTCAACTGTAAGTGTCTGCTTGGTTGCTTGTAATCTCATGTACACAGCAAAAAAATCTACAAGAGCTTGTCCTTTTATTGTTGCTCGTGATTGATAAATAATCTCAAATTGTCCCAATTCCATAGCCTACTTAAGTAAAAGACTAGTCGCTTCAAGTTTTTTAATACTTGCCTTAGGGGTTGGTCAATTAAACCAATGATTGGATGGGCTTGGAAGTAGGTCACAACTTTCGAGATGCGAGCAATAAGCAGTAGACTAGCTTCTCGATCATTGGATACCTTGATTCTGCTCCTATGTAGTGTCCCAGAATTTTTTTACTTAGCTAGATAGTAGTAGTAGTTAGTATTAGTTTGTAGTATGTTAGTTTCCGTGGATTTTGGTTCAAGGCGGGACTTAGTTGGAAACTCATAGCAACAGTTATGGATTTTATAAGTTTAACCTATAGTTTAGAAATATTAATTATAACATAAGGTTTGATTAATATTGCTGGTCCTAGAAATATTATTTATTATAACCTAAGGTTTAGATAGAATTATTAAGAGTGTGACACTTGTCATAAACATTTTTATTAAGGATTTAAGTATTATTGATTAATAGTTTAATTAAAAGAAAGATCTAGAAGCTCTAGAACCTTCCAGCAGCTGTTAGGATCACGTTTAGACTAAGTCAAAGCTGTTTTATCATTTCAAAATATGTTGAAAAAGTGGAAATACGTGTTTGATATATCAACGTATGCTGATATATCACAGCTATAGGTCGATATATCGCCTACGGAAGATACAGAAAACACGTCGACTTCGCACGAACGAACGAACGGGGCTCGGGAAATTGGTCTAGCCGATATATCACCCAGGGTAGGCGATATATCGCCCCTGGTGCTTCATTTTTGAAACTTTGTGGATTCAATTTAAAAACAGCCTTAACCACTTGGACCTGCCTTTGAACGATTTTGACCGAGTTCTGGGCATCTGTTGAATGAAAATTTAAATATTTTTCATTTTAAATTCATTTATTTATTCAAATTAAAAGGGGTTAGTTTCACTCTTTGAACTCTATAAATAGGACCTAGTACTCAGTCATTTTCTTCATTCTTCAAGCATTTGTTTAGAGCCTCCAAGTTGCTAAGATTACTATAGAGAGAAACACTTGGGTTTTTGGGTTAAAAGCTTTATCATTTTAAACTTTTCTAAACACTTGGGAAGTGAGATATAGTGAGATTTCGGTATCGAGGTTTAGATCAAGTCATAAGATCATTCAAGGTATTCTTATCCTTATGATTAGATCTTCATGGTGTTAGGAAAACTTATACATGATCTTTATTTATTTTCATGTAGATCTAATATTAAACAAATAAATAGGAGATAACCTAGAACAAGTTTCTAAAATTGAATTCAAAGAGAAACAAAGACAAGAATACTTACAGTATACGCAGCGGAATGAAAGAGTCCTTCCTTCAGTTTCTATAACTCTTGTATCCTCTTTGTCGCAGAGTATTATCAAGAAACTGAACCGCTTCTATTTTATTCACAGCCTTCCAATGTATCCTTAGAATCACCTAGACTAGTGTGGGCAATTCTCAACACATGAGATAGATACAAAGAAGAAGAAGAGAAAATAATCAAAGAGGCTTAGAAAGTGACTTGTGTTTAGAGAGAATCTAAAACTATCAGAAAATCTGACTTGTGACTTATCAAACTTCTGTTTTGACTTCTCTCTAAGTACTCCTTTTATAGACTCAATTAGGCCATTTAATTTAATTAAAAAATAAATAAAATAATAGCCATTTTAAAGCCCTAGGTCGAAATTATCATGGGCTTTAGGCCCGTGAAATTTCCCATTTGATTATAAGCCCATTGGACTTAAAATCAAGGCCTGTATTATTTTCTATTGATTTAATTAATTAAATAATCAGTTAAATCCTTTATCAAATTAATTATTTATAATTTAAACTTATTTATTAATTTAGATACCAATTTATCTTAATTAATAAGTCTGCCATAATTTCTCTTTTCTTCTAAAAAATACATAACTCTGTGAAACTATCCAAAATTGACCCGGTCAACTTTGATAATTCTAATTGATAGTTAAATCAATTAATTGAGACTATCTAGATGATTTTATCCAAGGTACAATGGGGACCATGGGCCTATGAAATCAAGCTCCAATAAGTTATCATAAATCTAACAAATAAATTTACTAACTTATTAATTCCTCATGACTCCACTATAGACTCGGAATTGCACTCTTGAATTCATAGAATGCTCTATAACAAATATAGATACGCTATTAATTATCCATTGTTACAACCATAATTGTCACTCATTCCTCTATAGACGGTCTACAATGAGAAAGGACTAAAATACTGTTTTACCCCTCATTGTATTGTATCCTTAAAACACTTAGTTCCTTGTAAATGATATTTCAGTAAACTAATTTAATTACTGAAATGAGATCTCTATCATTTAACACTTTGAACCAAAGTAAAAGGAAACCATCATTTCACTTCTTCATCAGAAGCTATAAATGTTCATATCTATGATTAACACTCCCACTCAATTATACTATTGAGTTCCCAAGATGTAAGTATGGGCTAGTCCGTAGGGTAAGCTGGTAACAAACAAGTCAAAGAACTCAGATAATACAATCAGTTAGAATACTAACCACTCAGAATTGAGATTGAATTGACCTATGGTCAACTATATGATATGACTAGAATAGATAATAACGGTATGTTTACTTATCTTATCAACTGTCAATATCGGTCCTGTTCGATGTAACAAATACATCCGATCTTATCTGCTTTGCTAATGTTCTGGAAAGAACATAACACTGTAATGTGTAAGTAGATCATATCGTAGATTGGCAAGTTAGTGCAACTCCTATGCACTGACTAATGTTAGGACTAACTTATTTTGAACATATAATCATATTTATATTCCATTGTGATTACGTCACTATAAATAAGATTAGCTATATGCTCGGGATTTAATAGAAGTTTATATTAAACAAATAATAGTGAAAATAAAACATGTGAGCAAAGTGATTGACCAAGTCAAAAAAATGATTTCTATTCTTTTATTGATAATAAAATGAGATTACAACGAATTTGGGGTTTAATTAGGGCATAAAACCCCAACACATGGTTCTTTAGTTTCCTTTTATTTTCTTTTAGATCCTAACTCTTGTTTATGATTCTTGGTTAGGTATTTAATTTTCTTGAAACTTAAGGTTCTTTCGGTAAGTTTCTTCTTGGATGGTTTAGTTCTCTCTTTCATCCCTTTTCTTTAGAAACTGATGGTTTTACTGTTGGTTTTAGGAGTGTTCCAAATCCCGTTCTTGTCTCCATATCCTAGTTTTTGGTAAGGAAAATAGGATAGATTATATGTGTTTATATGTTTATGTTATGATATGTTTTAGGCTATGATATGTATATGTATAATATGTTTTGTAGTCCTTGGGCATATGACTTGTTTAGATAACAAGCCCCAAGAATATGTTTTATAGTCGCTTGGGCATATGACTTGCTTAGATAGCAAGCCCCAAGAATTTTTATAATTTTCATGGTTTAGAGTTATGATTTACCCTACCTCGATTAGTAGACAGATGACCTAGATGGGTTATCATATACTACCATGTGATCTAACCTACCTCGATTAGTAGACAGAGGGCCTAGATGGTTTATCACATGCCATGTTAATGAGTTAATGGCCATTAATATTAAAGTCCTATATGATATCTATTTTTATAGTCATATGTTTTATAATATATGTTTATGATATAGTCTTATGTTTATAATTCATGATATAAGTTGTTAGTATATTTTCCTTGCTGGGCATTAGGCTCACTCCTTTATTTTTAGCTTGCTGCAGGAAAATGAATATGGAAGGTGAAAAGATTCATGGCAGCTTGGCTTGTGTGTTAAGGATGAATGGATTGAATGGACTGCGTGTCGATCGAGGATGGCGTTATTTTTAAGTCTTTTAAATTATGTTTTGATGTAATTCCGCAATTAGTATTTAAACAATTAAAGTTTATGTTTTATGTTTTATAGCAATGGGATCCCATACCATATTTTATATTCATACATTATTTTGTATTTGATACACTATTTTGGGTTTTAAATAAAGTTATGTTATTTCTTATGTTTGTATCAAAATAGTAGCTATGCCTAGTAGTTTTAATGGTCCGAGGTCTTAGAAATAGTCGGGGCATTACATCCTAAACCTTTGCTGACGTAGTACGCTAAATGTTGAGTTTAGTTCTCTTCTCGAATTACCATCGCACTAGCATCGTCCTTAGTGATTGCTAGATAAATGAACATAGTTTCCCCATTGACTGGCTTGGATAAAATGGGAGGTTGAGCCATATGCTTCTTGATCACTTGAAAATTCTGCTCGCATTCATCTGTCCATTCGAGTTTCTTGCTGCCTCCAACATGTTAAAAAATGGGACACATTTGTTAGTTGATTTTGATATAAAACTGTTGAGAGTAGCAATTCTGCATGTTAAACTCTATTCATCCTTATTTCTAGTTGGTGACTTCATATCAATCATCGCTTGGATTTTTTCAGGGTTAGCTTCTATTCCTCGTGCATTGACAATAAATCCAATAAATTTTCCAAAACCACCTCCAAAAGAACACTTTAGAGTATTAAACTTCATTTGATATTTCTTAAGACTTTTGAAGCATTCATCGAGATCATTCACATGCCCCCAGCCTTCTTTGATTTAACGAGCATGTCATCAACATACACCTCCATGTTGTTTCCAATTTGGTCTTTAAACATGTGATTTACTAGTTGATGATAAGTAGCACTGACATTTTTTAAACCAAATGGCATTACCTTGTAGCAATATAGTCCAGTGTTTGTTCGAAAGCTTGTGTGTTCTTCGTCTGAGGGATGCATGCTAATCTGATTATATCCAGAGTAGGCATCCATGAACGAAAGTGTTTCATGCCCTGATGTAGCATCGATCAATTGGTCAATCCTTAGTAGTGGAAAACAATCATTCATGCATGCTTTATTAAGATATGTAAAATTCACACATGTCCACTATTTACCATTTGGTTTGGGGACAAGTACCAGATTGGATACCCATGATGGATAAAATGATACCCAAATGAAGCCATTCTCCTTCAGTCTCTCAACTTCTTCTTTTAATGCTTTCGACCTGTTGTCAAGCAACCTTCTTTTTTTTACTGTACTGGTGGAATTTTTTTGTCTATGTTTGGGACATGGTTGATTACAGTTGGACAAATTCCAACCCTGTCTTTATGCGACCAGGCAAAGACGTCTTGCTTCTTCTTTGAAAATTCTACTAGTTCTTCTCGTACTTTTACTTCTAAATTCTTCCCAACCTTAAATAAGCCTGGTCGGATCTTCTTCCTTATTCTGGACTTCCTCAAGATCCTCCATAGATCCAATTTCTCCAAAAAAAAAATCCCCAAAGTGAGGAACTATCTCTTCCTCATCGCTTTGTGAAATACCCTATTTGGCGACTTGATCACTAGATTGGGCATTTTGTTTGTAATAATTGTGTCAGAACTAACACTTGTAAAACTTACTTCTTGTTGTCCATTCTTCTCACCATCTTCAATTAAAGGGTTGCTCGCATAAATCATGTTGGTGCTTTCACCACCCTATTTTGCTTTAGTAATTGAGGAGTTATAACACTCCTTCGCCTCCCTTTGGTTCCTATATATACAAACTACACTAGCATCAGTTGAGAACTTCATGGCGAGATGCCACATGGACGTTATTTCTTGTTGATCGACTAGTATAGGTCTCCTGACCACGCCATTGTATGTAGAAGAACAATCGACCAATATAAAGGTCTCCATGATTGTCATGTTCGTGGGTGTTGTTCTTGTCATGATTGGAAGCCTAATCGAACCAGATGGTACTAGTCCCTCTCTTGTAAAATTGTAGATCATTTGAGTGCATGGTTCAAGGTCTCAAATTGATAGTTTAGTTCTCTCCAAATAGGACTTATACATAATGTTAACTGAGCAACCTATATCAGCTAGTACTCATTTCACCATCTTGTTGACTACTTGGACATCTATGACCAATGGGTCTTTCTGCAGGAACCTAAAAGAAGGTTATTGAATTTCCTTCAACCCAAGGTTTTTTGGGAGTTCGGTCCTAGATTGTTAGCATTTCAGTTTTCTGCTCATGACATAGCATTCACACGTATCTCTCTTGTGCTTTGCCACTATCACCAGCTAGGTGTGGTCCTCCATAGATCGTGAGCAAGATGCCTGCTAATGGAGCTGGCTGTAGTGGTGGTGATTGTTGGCGTCCTTGGGTCTGTTCACAACCACTTCCAGTAGCTTGTTGGGGATCAAAAATTCTCGCACATATCGCCATAGATGTCCTTGGCGAATTAGGAACTCAATTTCATCCTTCAGTTGAAGGCTGGAGCTGGGATTGATTGAGGTTCAGTTCAGGGGTCACGATTCTCAAGGAGGTAAGTTTCAATTCTGCTGTAAATTCTAAGTTTTAAATTCCATTTTTGATGTTCTTGAGCTTCAAAACTCAAGGTAGGATTTAAGAGTTTTGTGGGAATTTCTAGATATGTTGTGGTGTTAAATGGTTCTTCTGAATGTATTGTTTGGGGTTTGTAGCTCAATTTTAGATTTAGCCATTATTTAGGGTGAATTTGGATGGGTTTAACTCAGAAAAACGTAGGGGAAACACTGGGGAAGTCTTGGTTTTGGAGCTCGAGTCGCGACCCTATTCTTCAGGCGTTGCGACCCGTGTGCGTGGAAAGGCTTGGCGGTTCCCTAAAATCGCCCAAGCGTCGTGGCGCAGGTTGGGGCGCGCTGTGGCTCACGTCCCCCAGGAGAGAGCCTTGGGGATCTCTGACTTGTAGCACGCCGCGGCCCTAGGGGTTGGGTCGCGGATCAAATTAAAGAAAATAGCCAAAACATGTTTTTAAGCTCAGGAAATCAAATATAAAGGCTCAGGAAGGGTTTTACTACCCGATTTAGTGGAATTCAAGGTCCCAAAGGCTAGTATATTATTCCAAAACTTCTAATTGATTTAGGTTTTGATAGTTGTTCGTTATTATGTTGTGACTAGGTTATACCGCCAGGACTCAAGGATAGGGATCGTGCTCGAGACTGCCATACGCTAGCTGCTCAGGACTTGAGGTAAGAAAACTGCACCTGGGTAGTGATTGGGGCTCGGACCCCTATTAATAAATATGAGTATGACTATGATTATATGTGAGAATATGGTTATAACTGTGTTTGAAAAAATCCGGTAGGGCATGCTTGTACATGCTGCCTCTGATTGCTTGTTGTGCAATGTATATTTGTGACTATATATATTTTGAAGGCCAGCCTGAAGGCGTTGGGAGCCGATAGCAAGTGTACAAAATGCAACCCGACCTAAGTGTACCGGGCTCAGCTATAAGACCAAAGGACTCAGCCTAAGGGCGCCAGGCATGAACATTATTCAAACAAACAGAAGTGTTGATTGCACTTAACTAACTGTATTGATTGTTGAGACTGGATTATGTGTTTGATTGAGCAGATTATTACTGCTAAGATTATTGCCATATCCTGTTGCTGATTGAATTTATTGATCTAAGTTTAATGTTTATATACCATTGATTATTTGTATTTGTTGATTTAAGTTTTCTTGTTGAGCATTGGCTCACAAGTGCTATGTGGTGTAGGTAAGGGAAAGAAAGAGATGGACCAGCCATAAGTTGGAGAGCTTCAGGGGCGGTGTGTACTTATGCAGCCTACTCGACCGCCACGACTGGGATAGCTTGGGAGGAAGTTGGGTTGAACCCTATTTTGCTGCCTAGGACGACTAATTTGTATTTTATCAGTCTGTAAACACCTTTTGGGATCCCGTGTATAAACTTAATATTTTAATGAAAAATAATTACGTCATTGACCAAAATTTTTAATACCTAACCTTGACTTAGTCTCTAATTATACATTTAAGTCCAAATGACTCATTTAGCGAGTTAATCACTATTTTAAACACACAGTGTAACAGTTTTGGCTAACCAGGATGTTACATCTGTGATAAATTCTAACATATACCAGACATTAAGACAAAAACCCCAAATGCTACACACCCCATACATGTATTCTCATCCAATATGCAGATTATGATGATTTAATTATAACATATTTAATTCTCACTTCTCATATCTCGAATAAAAATCATAAATCATCTAAATGGTGATCAAGCACTCACAAACATTAAGCATAAATCAAATAATTCAGAATAGAGATGAAGAAGAAATTATAAAATCCTCATAGAAAATAATAGAGATTCAAGTGACTACACTAAAAACCCTAGATAAAAGATTTAGTTCATATTAAAAAATGAAACCATTAAGAACATATTAGATTCCATAAGAAAAGAATAGAAGAAATAATATAAGATATGAGATAAATTTTAGATCTTCTTGTCTTGTTCTTCTTTGCCTCCAATGAGTCTCGAAGGCTTAAAAAACTAGTCTAAAACGTTCTAATAAGATGTATTTATAGTGCCCCAACCTTTGGGTGATAAAAAATTGCATTTAAATTTAAATTTTAAACTTGGAATTGAGTCAGTGTCGCAGCGCCACGCAGCAGTGCCGCCACGCTCATTACTAAAAAACTGGACTATTTTGTCATACCAATCTCGGCAGGTCCGT
Source organism: Humulus lupulus (assembly GCF_963169125.1). Taxonomy (NCBI): domain Eukaryota; kingdom Viridiplantae; phylum Streptophyta; class Magnoliopsida; order Rosales; family Cannabaceae; genus Humulus; species Humulus lupulus. The sequence goes on from NC_084799.1 coordinate 161,422,010, forward strand.
GTGTGTCATCCGAGATAGAAAACAATCTCCCCCTTTCACTCCACCACCAAAAACTCCATTTTTGGGGTGTAAACTCAAAGTTTTTAGCTCTATTTCATCATTGTCTTCATCAAACATCAGACGAGCTTCGGGAATATGCTATTGATAAGTATTTTTTTTTAAGTTTTTGCCCTAATTTATATATTTTTTAGTTTGAAAAATTTAGATTGTTATATATTTGTTTTAGGTTCAAAATATTGTGGACAATGTTCATACAAGGTTAGAGGAGCTTGGAAAATTGATTTGGAGATTTTTTGGGTAACATTTCAATTTTTTTTTGCTGAAAATTTGTTATATTAAATTTATATTGTATTTTTTTTATATATTATTAAGTTAAATATGTTAGGTAATGTTAGTAAACAATAATTGAAATGTTTTAGATTAATGTAGAATTTTGTTTTGACCATTTTTGTAATGCCCTACTTCCCTAGAGCCGTTACCATGTGATTATAAAATGTGTCATTAACTCGCTAATCGAGGTTTTAGACTAAAAAGTGTGAGTAGATCGAAATAAAGACTCATTTAATGAAAAATTAAGTATAAAAAAGTTTCGACATTCATTTAAATTATAAAAGTGTTATATTGGGATCCCAAAACATTGTTTTAAAATATATTTAAAACTCAAAAGTTAGTGTACAGTCGACCTAAGCGACAAAACTAAACGTTAATAACATGTTCCTCAAAACAACCCCAGCCATGGTGGCCAGGTAAGCCAAATATGTACGTGTCGCTCCATGCCCTCCAACTCATGCTTGGTCGGCCTTTCCTTTGCCCTTACCTGCCCATATAGAATCGTGAGCCGAGGCCAAGCAAGAAAACTTCACACCACATCATACAATAATTTATTTCAACAAATACATCTTTAATCAAAGACAATAAACAATTTACAAGTTCCTATTGGAATTTACAACAGCGGCCTACGCCGATCAGGGTACCAGACACCAAGTTCACAGTCTTAACCGAGCGGGTGTGTACAGCGCCCTTAGAGGGTCTCACCCTGGCCGCTTGCATTCAACATGCTTAATGCCGATCCCAGCCTTTGCTGTTCTTGACCTCTATCGATCCTGGCCTTTGCTGCTCAAGACCTCTGCCGCTCTCGGCCTTTGCCATTCTGTCACAAACACATGTATGACATAATAATTACAAACAATACACATGACACTAAGCACAATATAGCTTTACAGGCACATATAGTTTTCTTACCTGAGTCTCGAGCTGACAACACAAGGCGATCCTGAGCACGATCCCTATTCTCGATCCTTAGCAGCAAAACCTACTCACAATGTAATAATAATAAATATCTGTCAAACCCTAAACCAAATAAGAACTTCGAAATAATATTCTAGCCTCTAGGACCTCGAATCCTACTAAACCAGGTAGTAGAATTATTTCTGAGCCATTAAATTTGGGTTCCCAAGCTTAAAACCCTATGTTGACCATTTCCCTTAACTTGAGCCGCGACCCAGCCCCCTAGGCCGTGATGTACTACAAGTCAGAGAGCCTTGGGGCTCTCTTCTGAGGGACACGGGCCACAATGTGCTTCAGCTTGCGCCGCGATGCCTGGGCGATTTTAGAGGCTCCCAAGCCTTCTCGCACACACGGGCCGCAACGCCTAAAGAACAGGGCCGCGACTTGAGCCCAAAACCCAGAATTTCCTGCATTTTCTTTGAGCCATACTATTTAGAATTCAACTTAAATATGCCCTATAGCAATAATTGAGTCTAAAATTCTCAGCAACACAACCTAGGCTTCCTTTATACCCCAAAAACAAAATCAAAACTTAATCACAGCCTAGAATTCTAACCTTGAGTTTGATAAACTCAATATCCTAAAAAACAAACTTGAAATTCATTAAACAAATTTTAAAACTTACCTCAAGTGAGTAATTATGATTCCAAGTTGCGCCTAATCCAATCTATGCTCTTCCAAATCCTCAAATTCAAGCAACTTCCTTCAAGAATTCAAAGAACCCAATTAAGCTTAAGGGATGAGAGGGAGTACACGAGAGAGAGAGAGAGAGACAATGTGGAGGAAACTGCTAAATGAAGTCATGTGTATTCCTTTAGTTTCTAAGGAGCTCCAAGGTCATGCCTATCCCTTTAATAAAAGACTAAAATGCCCTTGTTCAAACCCTTATCCTCTAATGTATTCAGGGGCGAAATAGTCTGTAACCACATTTCCCGCTAATCCTTAAATCGCACTATAGATTCCCAATTAATCCCGATATACCCAGATAATCACAAAATAACTACCCGTTACCCGATAAATCCCAAATACTCACTAGGCTTCCCAGAATACCCCTAGGCTCACACCGAGCCGGGTATTAGTCCCCGTTGTGACTATTCCGCTAATCCGCTCCCTAGGACCGCTTCGAGCCACACGTCTCAAATATATCCCCATAACGCTAGGGTCTCACTCATAACACATACATAATTACATTTTATGCCCTCAACGGGCCAAAATTACAAACATGCCCTAATTTATAGAAATGGGTCCACATGCACATTTAATACACATAAACATGCATATCTAATCACATTACCACACAAGTCATTTATATCACATAACCACACGTATATTCCATTAATCGTACATATAATTCCAATTAGGTCCTCTAGGCACAGTAATCAAGACACTCAACCTTAATAACAGATTCAAGACGTTACTATTTTTCTATTTATTCTTATTTTTGGTCGAAAATTACATAAATAATAGATTTAATTTTATAAATAGTGCAAATTGTGTAATGTGTTGATCAAACTTTTTGTTGTATAAAATTATAAGTTAATTTGGTTATTTTAGTGTAATTTTCATTTTAAATGTTTCTATTTCCTTAGTTTATTAGTTATTGAGATATAATTTTTAATTTTTTTTGTTGATTGTCTAGTTATTATTTTAAAAAATTATTGTTATAATTGTAGGTGAATTTGGACGACGTTATCACTTGTTGATTGAAAAGTATATTATCACAAACTTTACTAGATATTGTTATATTAATTATGAGAAAATTTAATAAATTGTAGAGAAGAATTATGACTTGTGGAATTGTGTGTGGAGAAATAACGATGAAAATTATTGTGTATATTGTTTGATTGTTTTGATGTGATATATTAAATTGTGGATAGTATGTTTAAATAGGGGAAACTCTGCCCATTTTCTTTCTTTTTTAACTATGTATATGATTTTCACATACTTATTACTAAAAAAAATTAATTAATTTAAAAGTTGGTTAGTATGACCATATATATTTACTAACCTTTAATATTGTCAGATTGTTTTTGGTAGTTTTAGTTTGAGATGGATAGAGATTAGATAAAAAAAATTGATTCTCTAAAGAATATGGAGAGGAGTTGAATATTTCATAAAGTTTGCAATAGAGAATGGAGATGAATCTTTTATGATATCTCGCTTAGTTAATCGGTTAACTACTAACTATCGCTATTAAGCTTATTTTCATTTAATCCACAACTTATATACACTTTCTATGAGCTTTTAGCTAATATTTAGGTAGCATAATGTTATAAGATATATATTCTATAATTTGTCTATCTGTTGTAAATTGTTTGGGCTTTATGTAAATATAGGATATAATCAATGAAATATAACATGGGGAAATAGAAGAAAAAAAACCTGCTCATATTCAACTCGACGGGCATAGCCCGTCGAGATTTAGTCCTATCTCGGCGGGCTCCAATAGACCCGTCGAGATTGCTCCACAAATGGTCGAAAAATGACGCCCACCAAGATAGACCCCAGTTATCAATCTCGGCACTCAAATTTGCGACGGGCTCGACCCGTCGAGAAATGACATTTTTTTAATAGTGGCTATGATATGTAACAAACTTGAAACTCACTTTGAATAACCTACAGCGCCAACTGATTTTATTTTGTCTATAAATATATTGATATAACTCAGAATTGGATGATTAAAAAAGATATGGAAAGCTAAGAAAAAGATATACAACTTATATTTCTAAGAGTTTTTCCACAAAGTAAAAAAATCATGGTCAAAATATGACTTGAAGTTTCAGACTTGCGTTACAGAGTATAAACAATGTGTGTTGAGCATCTTCAATGTATTATTTTCTACCCATAATATCTTGAAACTCCACACTCAACACTCAACACTAAATACATCATATTTATTGTATTTAACATGTTTCTTCTCATTTCACTCTATATTATGTATTTGACCATTAAAACCTGAAACAAGCGTAAATCTGCACAAACTAAAGTGAAAACAATCAAATAACATCTTAAATTACTCTCTAAAATCAACCTAACACTTTCGACCAATGTTGTATAGTTGGTAAACCTTGGCTCGTACTTGGTTGGTTTTGAGCGCTTATTATCATTGTTCACAAAGTCGTTGTTTTCCTTTTTACCTCTGTTCTTGCTATTATTGTTTCCATTGTTGTTAGCATTGTTCAAGGTATTCTAGTTTTGGGCTAATCTCTCTTTTTGTTGGTGGTTATATCTTTGGGCTTCACTTCGTTCTTAATAGTGTCTTCCAGCATGATGTACCTGTTGTTGGGAATAGTGCCCTTAAAGCAATTGTAGTTGACAAATGTTTTAAATGAAATAGATAATTGAATTGAATTATTATATATAGACTATGTCTGATATTATTATATGATAATATTAAGTGAATATTAGAAAATTCCAAAGTTTATCTATGTGGTCTTAATCTCATATTGGTATGGGAGGATCGAGATTAATATAATAAACTTAAATAGTTCACAGTAAAATAAAGTTATGGAATCTTTAGATTAATTACTGCTAGTACGATCCACTAGTATTATGAATACATGTGATCTAGATCTGGGTTACTAGTGTAGCAGGACACTTTAGTGGAGGTACTTTGCATGCTGAGAGTATGTCGAACTGAACTAGATGTGATTGGTTAATACTTGTTTAAACACCATTTCACAGTATTAATCAAACACATCAAAGGATGATCATATACACAATGATCATAATCCTGAGGTTACTACGAACTCCTATTTATGTCATCTGATCCTTTGATTCATGCGTTAATGTTTGTCAGAATGATCAAGCAAAGAACAATTGTTTTGGGGACTCAATGAAGTATATGGCTGGGGACGTAGTTTAACAGATATGGAATCTATACCTTCATATAGATTGAATAATGGTTCCCTATTGGGTTGGCTTTTGGAACTAAAAAAGTTATGAGCGCTCACATCGCAAACTTGTTGTGACACAAACTTCACTAGTAAAGTCAATGGTACTCTAGGAACAAGATATAGATAAAAGGGTAAAACAGTAATTTTATTCCCTTTTAATTATGAACCATTAATAGATGATTAACACTATATATAATAATTATAGCAATGGATACTTTATTCTTTAATAAAGTACTCAGTAAATATATGTCTATAATTATCAAGAGTACAATCTCATATTTTTAGTGGAATAATCATGAGATTAATAAATATGATTATTTAATCAAAGAGCTTTGATTAATAATATAATATTTATTGGAGCTAGATATTATAGGTCCATAGGTCCTCAGGGTGGCTCTATCAACACCATATCAAGGTAAGAGTTGATACAAGGATATAATTGTAATTTGGGAATTTGAGAATAATTTTATTCTTCGGGTAAGTATGCAATTATATGATAATTGAGGTTGAATAATTAATTTAGAATTAATTACTAGTTTCAAAAATATATTTATTAATTTAAATAAATAAAAATTTGAATTTCATATATATAAATAAATTAATTAATTTTTGAAATTAATTATTTTATTTGAGTGGGAGAAAATAAAATTGGTAAGTCAAAAATAGTTTTTGATTTGTTGAATTTTAAAAGATGATGATAATGATGATCATCAATTTGAATTTTGAATTTTGAAATTTAATTTAAATTTTGAAATATGGTTGTCATCTTTTCCTTAAAAAGATTAACACCTTATTTTGTGGGAGATTGATTTTAATTAAATAGAAGAAAAATACAAAATCCATAAAAAGGGAATAGCAGTACATGCCTGACATAGTCCAATGACTATGCCATGAGTGTACCACATATACAGATATTGTATCTGTATAATTTTTATTTTATTTATTTAATTATTTAATAATTTGAAAATAATTTTTTCAAATTTTGTAAGTCAGATATCTACCTAAATCAAATCGTATCATCATTATTATATTATATTACTATTATTATTAGAAATAATAATGTAATATAAATCTCTATATATATGATATAGAAGAAGAAGAGAAAGATGTACAATACACAAAATATACATCAGACACAACACAATTCACAATAGTTCTCAAGGTTTTTTGTTAGACAAAAACTCTCTCTTTCTTCTTCTTCTTTATTCTAGTCATTCTCAGACCATAATCCAAGTTCTCATGTGTTGAGAAATACTTGTGATACCTAAAATACAAACCCATGTTCTCTATGTGCCCACACACTTCTTGAGGAGTAGAGTATACTCCGGAAGATCGTTAATAATACAAAAGGACTCAATGACACTTGATAGGCTTCAAGGGGTAAAAGTTTATGTTCTTGATTTTTGTGTTTATATATTCTATATTTATATACATATTTGTTGCATGATTAATAGTATTGTATGATAATGTTTCTGGATTGTTTTCTTGATCATATAAATTATTTATATGATTAATGAAAATTTTGATTGTTGTTGTTCTGTTGTGTTCATAAACAACAATGGGCCCACCACACAAAGTTTTTGCTGCGTGCTCTAAATGGTTTTTCAAACACCTATATGCTCTATCAAGGAATTTTTAAGTTTTTTGTATGCCACTTTTACACAGACTATTCGATAGAGGAGATTGTCTCTTTACCCTAGTTATAATTGCCATCATTTTACCTCATCGCCAACAAATTTGGCACCGGCAACTACTCTCATGAACCTTTGAATATACACTTTTAAAGGTTCATCATTTCCTTGTCTTATGTTGATCAACTGGTTTACCTCGGTTGGGTGTACTCGAGCAGCATAGAATTGACCATAGAATTCCTTCACAAACATTTTCCATGAAGTGATCGTGGCAGGTTGGAATTTAAAAGGGCCGCAGGAAATATCTTGCATCGAGCATCTTTGGATACTTTCTGTATATCCATATGAATCTCAAATTTATTGACATGAGATACCAAGTCTTTTTTTTCAGTGTAGCTTGGCAGAACAAGCATTTTGAACTTGCTTGGAACCTTATCAATGGAGATCCTACTAATAAATGGAGTGCCCTTTCTCTTATCAAAATCTATGTCAGAAGTCTTGTTGTCGACCAGTTGTTGAACTTGCTTGATTTAAAGCGTCCAACTAGGCTTGTATCGCAGCTAGAACGACAAGCGCGACTGCACGGATATGTTCAGTTGCTCATTCTGGCTGACCTGCATGATTCCTTGGTTGGTCTGAATCATGTCTTTCTCTTTTGTCATTAAGAATATCTCTTAGGTCTTCATTTCTCCGTCTCTGGTCGTCTCTTCCTAGCCGATCAAACACAATGAAGCTCCTTGGTCGCCCCCAACATTTTGACTGTCTGGTTCGTTATTCATAGGTGGCGGCACTTGCTGACCCTAAGGCTACTCGTTCTGGTGACCAGTTCCTTTTCTCCGTCCTTGAAAATATTGTGAATCACCCTCGTCATGGTCATATCCATCCCTATACCGAGATTGTCCTAATCAAGTTTGGGTGTAAGAACTGTATCCTTCGTTCTGACCAAGTCCCCAAACCGTAAACCCACAATTTTCCCCCACATCTCAGAACTAAAACTCAACTTCAAAATGTTTCCCAGTAGATTTTAACACCAAAATAACCACAAACCAATATTACAACCTCAAAACAATATCCAAAACATCATTAAAAATACCAAAAACACCAATATACCAACATTTGAAACTTTGAGCTTTGAATTCAAGCTCTTACTCTCCAAATCCAAAAATCCCAATCACAATCACAATCACAATCACAATCCATGATTCCAATCCAAACTCAAACCTCAAATCTATTCTACAAAGGATTCTATATCTACCCAATTCCCTTAAACTGACCAAACTCACCAAATTAAAAAATTATACCCAAAAATTCCAAAAAACCCTCTCAAGAACAACCAAGCAAATGAAGAACAGAAAACCACAAGTTATCTTAAGATTGCGTAAAATTCCTAGCTATATATGGCTTCAACAAATCCTAATCCCCCCCTTTGCAGCTCAATTCCTCAAAGATAGCCTCAAAATTCCAAGGATTCCCTTCCAATTCAAGTGCCTTTCCTTAAAACAAGATAGAAAACCAAGAGAGAGAGAGCATCAAGTAAATGTGAATCCCCTGCTACCCAACCACTTAGTTGAATTTGTCTAGTCCCTTAACCAAAAGAATCTTTTGTCATCCACTTAATGAAACCCTTAAACAACTCTCAAGAGTATTTTAGTCATTTGGCTATAATTCCCACTAAACCTCAAATTATACTTATAATTCTTAATTTAATCCACTAATCTTCCAAACACTATTATTTCCCCCCAAATACATTATTTATCAATAAATCCCAAAATATGTAAAATTACCAAAATACCCCTTGGCTCACCCCGAGCCGAGTATGTGTAACATCCCAAATTACCTAATAAGGCTTAGGGCCTTGATTAGGGGGCCAGGATGAAAAATTATGGATATTACATGTTTATGTATTTTATGTGTGTAAATATGTGATTATGTGAGTTATATTATTATATTACTTTATATGCATGTTTATGTGTATTAATTAAACATGTGGGCCCGTTTCTTTTTAGAAGGGAAATTTTCGTAAATTGGTCTGTTATGGGTATATTTGGCATATATGTGATATATGTGCGAGACCACATTATTATGTGGATATATTTGGGTTACTCGACACGAGGCGATCCTAGGGAGCAAGCTAGTGGGAAAGTCACAACGGGATCAATATTTGACTCGGTGTGAGTCAAGGGATTTATTGGGTATTTAGTACATTACCGGGATATTGGGTAATGGAAATGTTTATTTGATGATATATTGGGGGTTAGTGAGATTAGGTGGAAATTCTGGGAATTTGAACTATTTTACCCTCGGGGGCGTTTTTGGGACCCCGAGCATTGGGATTTACTTGAGGTTACTTAAGCTTGAAGTAACCTGTCAGAAAGAAAATATGATCAAAATGCTTTTTCTCTCTCTTTTGTTATTCCTTATTACCGTTCGTCGCATTTTTGAAGGAAACTCGAGTTTTAGGACTCGGATTCAAGCAAGGATCGAGTCATAGTAATTCCAAGAAAGATTGGAAGCTTATTAATCGGAGGATTTAGCAAGAAACAATATAATTAGAGGTAATTTAAGCTTTGAATTTCTGAGTTTCCATTTCCTAAAGTTTCTTAAGTTTTGAATTGGATTCTATGTTTTGATGAGTTTTTGAGTTGTACGAAGCTTGGGTTTTGACAGTTTTGGGCCATTGAGATGATTGGGAATTTTGTTTTTTGGATTTGGATAGGTTTATGGAGTGTTTTGAAATGGGAAAAACGAAGGTTTTTTGTTGAGTTTCGGGTCGGGCCGCAACCCAAGCTTAACGAAGAAGAGAACATGGCTGATGGGCATTAGGGCCGCGGCGTGAGGCGTAGGCAGAAAAGAGCAGGGGCCTCTGTTTAGAGGCAGGCTGTGGCTCAGGGGTGTGGGGTCGCATCGCTTAAGGGAAAAGTTGGCCTTAGGGAGGTTTTGAGTGTGGGAACTCCAACCTAAGGGCCCGGGGTCGATCCTACTACCCAGTTTAGTAGGATTCGACGTCCTGAAGGCTAGGACTCAGTCCGGAAGCCTATATTTACTCATTATTGATGGTATTCTATACTTGGTTGTGACTAGGTTATTGCTAGGGCCACAAGATTAGGATCGTGCTCGAGGGTCATTCTTATTTTACATTATACTCGGACCTGAGGTAAGAAAACTACACCCATTGTGTGACATACATGATTAGGGCTTGGCCCGAATACTGAATATGGTTTTGATTGGGCATTGGCCCCTGTAAATGCACATGATTATGATTATGCCTGTGATTATTGATGAAACATGTTGAGTGCTCTATATATGGATGTTTGTTATATGATGAATGCATGTTAAGCATTATATACTTGAGAAAAGTATTGACTTATTAGTCAAGGACGGCAATAGTGCTGAGCGCTGGTCGTAAAGCATTGACTTATGAGTCAAGGGTGACAATAGCGCTCTGAGCACTGGTCGATATGATTGGATCTAGTCTGGAGTGCATTACATGCTTGTTCGACCCAATGGTCATAGAAAACTAAAGTGTCAGATATACTAGGTCAACTCCAAGGCTGGTTATGTAGAGGATAGGGCAATAGGCCCCAGGGTGACTTATTAGTCCCATATCTTAGGGCGCTGAGACCCCAATGTGACATATTAGTCATGTGCTTGGGAAATTGGGCCTCGATATAATTATGTTAATCATTTGTTTAGGGAATTTGGTCTCATATGATGTTGTAGTTATTTATGGTATGCATGCATAAGTAGTGTTATTACTGCTGGGCGTGTTAGACATGCATCTGAATCTGTATATATTGTTCATGCACTTGCATTAAGTTTTCTTGCTGGGCCTTGGCTCACAGGTGCTACGTGGTGCAGGTAAAGGGAAAGGAAAGCTGGACTAGCCATGGGTTGGAGAGCTTAGGTGGCGATGTGTACATATGCAGTGTAGTGTCTTGGAATTTTACTTAGCTAGATAGTAGTACTACAGCTAGTAGTAGCTTGTAGTATGTTAGTTTTCATGGATATTTGTTCAAGCCGGGATTTAGTTGGAAGCTCATAGAAACAGTTATAGATTTTATAAGTTTAACCTAGAGTTTAGAAATATTAATTATAATATAATGTTTGATTAATATAGCTGGTCCAAGAAATATTATTTATTATAACCTAAGGTTTAGATAGAATTATTAAGAGCATGACACTTGTCACATGCTTGTTTATTAAGGATTTAAGCATTTTAGATGAATAAGTTAATAAAGGAAAAATCTAGAAGCTCTAGAACCTTTCAGCAACTATTAGGATCACGTTTTACTCAGTCAAAGCTGTTTAAACAAATTCAAAATATGCTAAAAGAGTGTAAAAATGCATTTGATATATCAACGTATGTCGATATATCGCAACTATAGGGGTCGATATATCGCCTACGGGAGATATGAAATACATGTCGACTTCGCACGAACGAAAGAACGAAAGCACGAAAGCTCGGGACATAGGTAGGGGTGATATATCACCTAGGGGAGGTGATATATCGACTCTTTGAGCTATTTTTGAAACTTTGTGAATTTAAATTAGAAACAACCCCCAACCACTTGGACTTGCTCTTGAACGATTTTGACCGAGTTCTGGGCATCTGTTGAAATGAAAATTCAAATCTATTCAATTTATATTCATTTATTTATTCATTTTAAAATGGGTTAGTTTCACTCCTTGAACTCTATAAATAGGACCTAGTACTCAGCCATTTCATTCATTATTCAAGCATTCTTCAGAGCCCCCAAGCTGCTAAGTTTATTCTAGAGAGAAAACACTAGGGTTTGGGATTTAAAAGCTTTTTCAATCTAAGCTTTACAAACACTTGGGAAGTAAGATAGAGTGACATTTCAGTATTGAGGTGTAGATTAAAGTTCTAGTCCATTCAAGGTATTTCATATCCTTAGATTTAATCCATCATAGTTCTTTTATTTTCTTCCATTTTCTTTCAGATCCTAACTAATTGTTATGGCTTTTGGTTAGGTGTTTAAATTCCTTGAAACTTAAGGTTTTTCGGTAAGTTTCTATCTTAATGTTTTAATTTTCTTTTTCATCTCCTTTTTTTTAGAAACTCATGGTTTTTACTGTTGGTTTTAGGAGTGTTCCAATCCCATTCTTGTCTCCAATATCCCAGTTTTTTGTAAAGAAAATAGGTTAGATTATATGTCTTATGATATGTTTATATGCTATGATATGTTATGTGCTATGTATATATGTATAAATATGTTTTTAATTGCTTGGGGCTTATAGTTGCTTAGATAGCAAGCCCCAAGATTTTTATCATTATATGAATATGTTTTTAGTCGCTTGGGGCTTATAGTTGCTTAGATAGTAATCCCCAAGATTTTTATCATTATTGTAGTTTAGAGTTATGATTTACCCTACCTCGATTAGTAGACTGAGGACCTAGATGGGTTATCATATACTATTTTGTGATCTAACCTACCTCAATTAGTAGACTGAGGACCTAGATGGTTTTATCACATGCTAAGGTAATGAGTTAATGGCCATTAGTATTGCAGTCCTATATTATATACGTTTTCACGTCATATGTTTTATAGTATATGTTTTATGATATAGTCTTATGATTTATGATATATGTTTTTAGTAGATTTTCCTTACTGGGCATTAGGCTCATTCCTTTTATTTTAGATGGTGCAGGAAAATGAACTTGGAAGGCGGGACATATTCGTGGCAGCTTGGCATGTGTATTAGGGATGGACTGATTGAATGGACTGATGGAAGATCGAGGATGACGTTGTTTTCAAGTCTTTTAATTTATGTTCTTATGTATTTCCACACTTAGTATTTAAGAAATTGAGGAAAGTTTATGTTTTTATGTACTAAACAATGGGTAAATACCTTATTTTGTATTTCGTACCATATTTTGGAGTTTTAATGAAGTTCTAATATTTTATATATGTATGTATTCCAAAATAGTAGTTATCTTTAGTAGTTTTTTAATGGTCCAAGGTCTAGAATTAGTTGGGGCATTACATGAGGCCGCTTGACCACCATGGCCAAGGTTTCTCAGAGGAACTAGAGTGTAACCCTATTTTTGCCGCTTAGGTCGGCGGGTTGTAACTTTTGAGTTGTAATGACCATTTTGGAACTTTAAACAAATTTTTAAATGTTATTATAGGATCCTATGTATAGTTTAATGTTTTTAATGAAATGTACATTCCTTTTAACCAAAATTTTTAACCCTGGACCAGTAATTACATTTAGATGCACGTTTATGGCCTAATGTCTCATTGAGCGAGTTAAGCATGATTTAAAATACACAGTGTAACAATATTGGCTAACCAAGGCATTACAACTTGGTATCAGAGCGTGCCGAGGTTAAGGGTTCCTGTAGACAGGCTGGGCATGTACACTCGACACTAAAGACAAGCTCGACTCAGGGTTCGGTAACTACTTATGTGGTTATGTGTTTAACTGTTTAAATAGGAAATAAATGCTTTATATGCATGTCTTATTAGGTAGAATGAGATATATTGATAGGGCCTGGCCCTTGACTGCTGTATGGTTTAAATGGAACGTGCTTATTAGCACTGGTATTGCTTGTGAAAGCCAAAGGACCGTTTATTAGCATTGTTATAGATACCTATATGTTAGAAAACGCTTATTAGCATTGTTAATTGCTATGAATATCAGGAAGTGCTTATTAGCACCAGACTTGTATATGAATCGACATGCTTATTAGCATGGCTGTTGAATGTGAATGGTTGTATGCTTGATCTTGGACCGTGAGGTGAAAGAGGTATAGTTATCACTACCTAATTGGCCTGTAGAGTCCAAGAACTTTACTTAGATAGTTAGATATAGTAATAGCTAGTAGTAGTTATAGTATGTTATTACTGTGGATTTCGGTTCAAGCCGGGACTTAGTTGAACACTCGTAGCAACACTTGTAGATTTTATAAGTTTAACCTATAGTTTAAGAATATTGATTATAACCTAAGATTTGATTATATAGCTGATTATGAAGATGTTATTTAATTATACTATAAGGTTTAGATAGAACCAATAAGATCATGGCACTTATCATGTGCATGTTTATTGAGAAATTAAGCATTTTTTATGAATAAGTTTTATAAGAGATATATTTGAAAACCCCTGAACCTGCCAACAACTTTAAAATTGTATTAGAACTCAGTCAAAGCTGTTTACCCAATTCAAATTAGGCTGAAAAAGTGCAATTACGTGTATAATATTTCAACGTATGCCGATATATCGCAGCTTAGAAGCCGATGTATCGCCACTCGGGGAATAAAAAAAACACGTAACTTTGCATGAACGTTTCGACGAGCCTCAGGAATATAAGCCCAGGTGATATATCGCCTACCATGGGCGATATATCAGCTCCAGGGCAATATTTTTGAATGATTTTGAAACCGAGCTCAATTCAACCCATAACCTCTTGGCAAGCCTCATTATCTTTTTGACCGAGTCTCAAGCCTCTGCTGAACTAATATTCAAATGTTTTTCAATTAAATAGTCATTATTTTATTCAAGCTAAAAGAAAGATCTTTTCATTCTTGAACTCTATAAATAGGACCTAGTACCCAGCCATTTCTTTCATTCTTCAAGCTGAGTTCAGAGCCTTCATGCAGCTAGGTTTACTTTAGAGTGTTAAACACTTGGATTGGGGTTATAAGGTTTATCATCTTAAGCTTATTAAATACTTGGGAAGTAAGGTAAATAGTGTGTTTTTCTATAAAGGTGTAGTTCGGTTCTAGTGCATTCCTATTCCTAGTTCATTTCTGTATGTTTCATTCATTTCTTATAGCTTTTCTCTACTCAAAGCCTAACTCACTGTTTTCCATTCTTGGTTAGGCATCTAAGTTCTTTGAACTTGAGGTTTCTTGTCGGTAAGTATCTTCTCGGTGGTTTAGTTCATTCCTTTTCATCTCTTTTCTTTTAGAAGTACTCACCTTTCTATTGTTGGTTTTAGGAGTGTTCCAAAATCTCGTCCTTGTTCTCACATCTCGGTATTGGTAAGGAAAATATGATAGTTATTATATGCTTATATGATATGATTATGCTATAATATGTTATGATATGTTTTTATATGTTATGATATATATGTTTTGGGGCTTATAGTTGCTTAAATAGCAATCCCCGGCAATGGCGCCAAAAACTTGTTGGACCCAAAACGGGTATGTTTTAAATATTTATAACTCGCAAGCACATGAATCGTATATGGAATATAGTGTTCGTGTAAGCACGAGATCGAACCCAAAGGAGTTGTCTAAAATCGAAAAAGAGAAACTATTTTAAACCAAAATTAATAAATTCTAACCTAGTTCCAAAGATTGATGGGATTTTTGTATAATAAAAATAAAATAAAAGATAATAATAAAGAAATTAAAGACAATATATATAAATAAAAGACAATATATATAAATATAAATTAAAAGTAAAAATCAAGATAGTAAAAAAAAGATTATTAAGATACTAGAATCCACAAAGTGTAAGTTTAATAATATTTATTAGTATATTGATTCCCAAGTTTTAGTGATAGTTAAAATAATTCAAACTATCATTTTCCAAAAAGATTTATAATTTTAAGCACAAATTACTTATAAAAAGATAGGATTTTTCTTCACTTTTCAAAATTATAATTTCAAAGCATTTAGTGTAAATCAATCTAATGAAATAACAAATAAATCAATGAACATTATTTATAAGGCAAAACATAATATTTTTGTTCTAAGCATGGATGTGTACAATTTAATGACACATCTTACACAAAGAATATTATGTCTATGCACTAATGAAGAATAAAGTGTAAATATGTTCTAACAATCTAAAATACAAGATATTTAAGATGAAAGAAATATATGAAGAAGAAAAATCCATAAACTTTGTTGCATTACAAGGGAAATCAACATACAACATAAATATTACCTAGTTACAAGTTGCTTCATCATGATCTTAATAATCTTATGAAAAAGGATTAGAAGCACATAACTAGAGTAGAAATTACAAAATAAATGACATACATACTTGCAAAATGCTCTTGAAAAACCCAAAGTGGAAGAGAGAATGGTAGAGAGAAAATGGGAGAAAAAAGATGGTAACCAAAAATTAAGCACCCACAAATGGTCTTGAAATACTATATTTATAGCAAAAATGAGATTATTAAAATAATAGATTAATTAAATAAAATAAATATGGTATGTAGAGGTAAATTATAGGGTGTAATGATGATGTTGAGGTGAAAAATGTGTAGAAAAATGGGTAAAAAGTGTGGTATTTTGGACATAAGGGACAAAGGGTACACTTAAGTTATTTATGGGCTCAAGAAAAAATACAAAGGTGGCTATGGGGGCTAGGAGAGGAGAGTTGTGGGCGGTTGGCATATGTGGCTGAAGAGGGAAAGGAAGATGGGCTGGTGACTTCGTGGGCCTTGGCATAATGGGCTGAGGAGAATTGGCTGAAGTGTGTTGGTGGAAAGTGTTGAACGTGAGGTGTAAGGTGCAGCTGGGAGGAGGCAGATGCTGAAGGAAATGGCAAGCATTGGGTGAGTTGAGGAGCTGACAGCTGGCGCAAGAGGCTTGGCATGGGCCTGGCAAATTGGGCCTTGGCTGAATGGATGGGCTAGCTGTGGGCCTTTGAAAAATGCCGAAATCTCTTTGCTTTTTCCACAAAAATGCCACAAATGAAATAATTCTCCTACAAAATAAATTAAAATTAAATATTTTCATTAATAAAATATACCATATAACTCCCATGAAAACATTAATTAAAATTTAATTTACATAACATTCACTTTTCAATAAAATCATATTTTTAACATTCAAACTAGCAATACTAATTTTAACTAATTCAATTACAACATAACACAATAAAATATCTATAAAAACATATAAAAATCTAGAAAATTATAATAAGACTAATAAATGCAAAATTACTTAAAAACTTAATAAATCAATTAAGAACTCATGAACTAAGCAACAATTAGCACATAAAAAGTGGTAAAATAACTATATTTTTTAGAGTTATCAGGGCTTATAGTTGCTTAGCTAGCAAACCTCATTGTATTTTAAGGCTTATAGTTGCTTAATTAGCAAACCCCGATGTTTACCATGTACATGTGTTAGAATTGTGATATACGTTTATAGTATATGTTTTATGTTATTAGTAGATTTTCCTTGCTGGGCATTAGGCTCATTCCTTTGTTTTTTTATATGTGCAGGAAAATAGTTATGGCGACGGAAAGATTCTTGGCGGCTTGGGATTATGTATTGAGAAAGAATGGAATCGATGGACTGTGTGAAAAATTCGAGGACGAAGTTGTTTTTAGTCATTTCAATTATGTTTTCTATGTATTTTCTGCACTTGATTTTGCAATGAATTTATTTAAGATTTAAGTTATGTTTTATTTTCAAACAATGGGATCCCATATCCTACCCTGAATTTTATATATTTCAACTTTTACTTTATAGTTTTTAATAAAGTTATGAATGTTTCATATGTATGTTTTCTTAAGAATAGTGTCTATGTATAAGTAGTTTTAATGGTCCAAGGTCTAGAATTAGTTGGGTCATTACATGGCCGAATTGATGATTGTAGCAAGGTATAACCTTGGAAGTATGCTTCCAAGGCAGATTGAATCATCAGCTGGCCAGGAAGATCATGGCAAGAATGATAGACAGGGTCAGACCGCTCAGCCAGCTCCTGAGAACTGGCAATAGTTGCTTGCTGATTTGCAAGCCAGGGTATTGAGGCAGGAAGAAGAAATCCGCCTCCTGAGATAGCAACAGGTTCCTGTAGGGAACATCTTGCCAAAGGCACCACCTGTGATGGTGCCAATAGTTGAGCAGCTGCCAGAGGTTGGAAATAAATGGGAACCTCTTTATGAAAGGTTCAGAAAATAGCACCCTCCGGTCTTTGAGGGTAGTGCAGATCCGGCTAAGGCCAAGCAGTGGATGAGTATGGTTACCACCATCCTAGAATTTATGAGGGTGTCTGGTAATGAGAGGGTGGCCTGTGGCACGTATATGTTTCAGGAGGATGCCCGAATTTGGTGGGAAGTGATATCCTAGACCAGAAATGTTAATGCCCTGAATTGGGAGGAGTTTCGAACTCTGTTTAATGAGAAGTATTACAATGACTCCATCAGGGTGACGAAGGCTGAAGAGTTCAGTAGGTTACTTCAGGGCAACTCATTAGTGACTGAATATGCCCTGAAATTTGATAGATTAGCAAAGTTTTCCAGGGAATTGGTGCCCACTGATGGGACCAGAAGGGAAAGGTTTCTTGAGGGGCTACAGCCTATGATAGCCCGGGATTTCGTATTACCATTGTGCCAGGAGTGACCACCTATGCACATGTTGTTGAGAAGGCGCTCACAGTTGAGAGCGCAGAGAACAAAATCTGGCATGACAATGCAGCCAGGAGAGATACTAGGAGGGTGGGACCTCCGTTTATGATTTAAGGTAGGGGCGGGGGCCCCAGTGATTAGAAAAGGAAGGCTCCTGATGCCTTTCCAACTCCAGGCCCTGACAGGAGACCTCGTAGCATTTCAACAGGCCGCCAGGACTGCAGTGAGGGCTAGAGGACTTTTACAGAGTGCGCCAGATGTAAGAGGCATCACATAGGAGAGTGTCGGGCAAAGGCCTGCTTTTTATGCCAGGTAGTCAGACACCTAAAGAATGATTGCCCAAAGGCAAGAAAGGAAGAACCATGAAAGATAGACATCTTGACTCTAGTTTGAGTGTTCCATTTGACTTAGGCAGAAGCTGAGGCTTGTCCCTTAGTAGTCACAGGTTAGCTTTTTAGCGTTGGAACCCCTTATAGTGTTTTGATTGATTCTAGTGCTACACATTCCTTTGTTGCTAGTAGAATCATTGATAAATTTTGTAGACCGTGTGATTATTATGCTGTGAGGTTCGAGACCTTATTACCCACTGGGGTGTTAGTAGTATCTAGGAGATGGGTCAGATCATTGCCAGTGACAGTGGAGGGCAGAGAGTTGTCAGTTGATTTGATAGAGTTGGTTATGACCGATTTTGATGTGATTTTGGGCATGGATTGGTTAGTGAAGTATGGGGCAACCATAGATTACAGGAGGAAGATGGTAACCTTTGAGCTTGAAGATGAGGATCCTTTTGTATTTGTTGGCACTGTGCATGGACCCCGTATACCGATGATATCTGTATTGAGGGCTAGAGATCTATTGCAAGGTGGTTGCATAGGATTCTTAGCCAGTGTGGTAGATACCACTCAGGTCATGCCAGTGGGACCAAAGGAGATCAGATTGGTTTGTGAGTTTCTGGATGTGTTTCCAGAGGATTTACCAGGGTTGTCGCCACACAGAGAGATTGAATTTGTGATTGAACTGGCACCAGGGACCGAGCCAGTGTCTAGGGCACCTCCCCAGCAGAATTAAAGAAACTAAATGTAGAGATACATGAGTTGTTTCTCACCATGGGGTGCACCAGTTCTTTTTGTGAAGAAGAAGGATGGTTATATGAGAGTGTGTACTGACTACAGGGAACTGAACAAGCTAACAATTAAGAACAAGTATCCTCTGCTAAGGATAGAAGATCTGTTTGACCAGTTGCAGGGTAAAATGGTATTCTCAAAGATAGACATTCGATCTAGTTATCATCAGCTGAGGGTCAAGGAGGGAGATATACCGAAGACTGCCTTTCGCACCAGATATGGTCATTATGAGTTCTTACTCATGTCCTTTAGGTTGGCTAATACCCCAAATGCTTTTATGGATTTGATGAACAGAGTGTTCAAGGATTATTTGGACCAGTTTGTGATCGTCTTCATTGGTGATATTCTGGTTTATTCCTAGCCAAATTCAAAACATGAGCAACATCTGAGGTTGAATCTACAGAGATTGAGGGAACACAGATTGTTTGCAAAGTTCAAGGAGTGTGAATTCTGGTTTTCTCAGGTAACTTTCCTTGGGCACATTGTCAGTTAGGAGGGGATCAAGGTGGACCCAACCAAGATTGAGGCGGTTAGAGATTGGTCAAGGCTAAAGAATGCTTTAGAGGTTAGAAGTTTTCTTGGGTTGGCAAGTTATTACAGGCGTTTCGTGGAAGGGTTCTCAAAGATTGACACTTCATTGACTGAACTGACACGAACGAATTAGAAGTTTGTATGGTCAGACAAGTGTGAGAAAAACTTTCAGGAACTGAAGCAGAGGTTGATTACAACTCCAGTTATGAGTCTTCCAATAGATCAGGAGAAGTTTGTGATTACTGTGATTCCTCACATCAGGGTTTGGGTTGTGTTCTTATGCACTAGGGAAGGTGATTGCTTATGCTTCACGCCAGTTAAAAGAGCATGAACAGAGATACCCCTCTCATGATTTAGAGTTGGCAGCTGTGGTCTTTGCGTCCAAGGTATGGAGGCATTACCTTTATATGGAGAAGTGTGAGATTTATACTGACCACAAGAGCCTGAAGTACTTTTTTACACAGAAGGATCTAAACATGAGACAAAGGCGTTGGCTGGAATTGATGAAGGATTATGATTGTGAAATCCTGTATCACCCAGATATGACCAGAGCTGGTATAGAGTTGTTGGTGGGCTAGTTGACCAACATTACACTACAATCTACGCTATTAGAAATGATAAAGGAAGGTCAGTTGGGTGATCCACAACTGACAAAGATCAAAGAGGATGTTCTAGCTGGAGTGTCTAGAGACTATACATTGTCAGATATGGGCTTGTTGAGATACAAGGGTCGGATCTGTGTCCCGATGGATGCTGTTAACAGACGGGAGATTCTGGATGAATCTCATACTACTCCTTACTCTTTGCATCTATGTACCAAGAAGATGTATCAAGATGTGAGATCACTATATTGGTGGCCTGGGATGAAGAGGGATGTGATAGAGTATGTGGCTAAGTGCTTGACATTTCAACAGGTCAAGGCTGAGCATCAGAGACCAGCAGGGCTATTACAGCCCCTGGACATCCCAAAATGGAAATGGGAGGACATCATGATGGATTTCGTGGTGGGGTTACCCAGGATTGTGGATCAACATGATTTTGTGTGGGTTATTGTGGATCAATACACCAAATCAGCTCACTTCTTACCAGTGAGGACAACTTATACAATTTACCAATACACAGATCTCTATGTAAGAGAGATCGTGCACCTTCATGGGGCACTAAGGTCGATCATGTGAGATCGGGACCCCACATTTACTTCCAAGTTTTGAGGAGGTTTGCAGAGGGCCATGGATATATAGTTGAAGTTTAGTACTGCTTATCATCCTCAAACAGATGGACAATCTGAGAGGACAATCTAGATATTAGAGGACATGTTGCGGTCGTGTGTGCTGGACTTTGGTGGGTCCTGGAGTAAGTATTTGCCTCTGATAGAGTTTTCCTACAATAACAGCTATCAGTCGACCATTGGGGTGGCTTCTTACGAGATGCTGTATGGTAGGAAATGCAGGTCTCCCATTCATTGGGATGAGATAGGAGAAAGAAGATACTTGGGTCCTGAGGCAGTTCAGAGGACCAATGAGGCTATCGAGAAGATCAGAGCTCGGATGCTCGCTTCTCAAAGCAGACAGAAAAGTTATGCTGATGCCAAGCGCATGAACATGGAGTTCCAAGTGGGAGACTATGTCTTCCTTAGAGTCTCACCATGGAAAGGGGTGAGGAGATTTGGAAAGAAGGGCAAGTTGAGCCCTAGATTTGTAGGACCATTTGAAATCCTAGAAAGGATTGGTCAGGTAGCCTATAGGTTGGATTTACCTCCGGCACTGTCGGCCATACATAATGTATTTCATATTTCTTCCCTTCAGAAATATGTGTTAGACGTGACTCATGTGCTGAGTTACGAGGATCTGGAGCTTGAGGTAGATCTTTCTTATGAGGAACAACCAATCCAGATATTAGACAGGAAGGACAAGGTCTTGAGAAACAAAACTATAACTTTGGTTAAGGTATTATGGTGGAACAACAAGGTCGAAGAGGCCACCTAGGAGCTGGAATCAAATATGCAGAATCAGTATCTTGAGCTATTCAGGTAAAATTTTGAGGACGAAATTTCTGTAAGGAGGGGATAGTTGTAACGTCTCAAATTACCTAAAAAGGCTTAGGGCCTTGATTAGGGGGCCAGGATGACAAATTATGGAAATTACATATTTATGTGTTTTATATATGTGTAAATATGTGACTATGTAAGTTATATTATTATATGAATTGATATGCATGTTTAGGTGTATTAATTAAACATGTGGACCCATTTCTTATTAGAAGGGCAATTTTCGTAATTTGGCCCATTATGGGTATATTTGGCATATATGTGATATATGTGTGAGACCACATTATTATGTGGATATATTTGGGTTACTCGGCACAAGGCAATCCAAGGGAGTAAGCTAGTGGGAAAGTCACGACGGGATCAATATTTGACTCAGTGTTAGTCAAGGGATTTATTGGGTATTTAGTACATTACTGGGTAATGGGAGTGTTTATTTGATGATATATTGGGGGTTAGTGAGATCAGGAGGAAATTATGGGAATTTGGACTATTTTACCCTCGGGGGCATTTTTGGGACTCCGAGCATTGGGATTTACTCTAAGGTTACTTAAGCTTGAAGTAACCTGTCAAAAAGAAAACACGATCAAAATTATTTTTCTCTCTCTTCCATTATTCCTTATTACCGTTCTTCGCATTTTCGAAGGAAACTCGAGTTTTAGGACTCGGATTCA
This sequence comes from Humulus lupulus, assembly GCF_963169125.1. Lineage (NCBI taxonomy): Eukaryota > Viridiplantae > Streptophyta > Magnoliopsida > Rosales > Cannabaceae > Humulus > Humulus lupulus. The sequence goes on from NC_084799.1 coordinate 161,444,537, forward strand.
AGCAAGGATCGAGTCATAGTAATTCTAGGAAAGAATGGAAGCTTACTAATCAAAGGATTTATCAAGAAACGATATAATTAGAGGTAATTTAAGCTTTGAATTTTCGAGTTCTCGTTTCCTAAATTTTCTTATGTTTTGAATTGGATTCTATGTTTTGATGAGTTTTTGAGTTGTGCGAAGCTTGGGTTTTGATGGTTTTGGGCCATTGAGATGATTGGGAATTTTGTTTTTGGGATTTGGATATGTTTGGATAGGTTTATGGAGTGTTTTGAAATGGGAAAAACGAAGGTTTTCGGCTGAGTTCCAAGTTGGGCCGCGGCCCAAGCTTAACGAAGAAGAGAACATGGCTGATGGGCATTAGGGCCGCGACACCTAGTAGGTGGGCCGTGGCGCAAGGCGCTGTCAGAAATGGGTAGGGGCCTCTGTCTAGAGGCAGGCCGTGATGCTTAAGGGGAAATTTGGCGATAGGGAGGTTTTGAGTGTGGGAACTCAAACCTAAGGGCCCGAGGTCGATCCTACTACCCAGTTTAGTTGGATTCGACGTCCCGGAGGGTAGGACTCGATCCGAAAGCCTTTATTTACTCATTATTAATGGGATTATATACTTGGTTGTGACTAGGTTATCGCTAGGGGCTCAAGATTAGGATCGTGCTCCAGGGTCGTTCTTATTTTACATTATACTCGGACCTGAGGTAAGAAAACTACACCCATTATGTGACATACGTGATTAGGGCTTGGCCCAAATACTGAATATGGTTTTGATTGGGCATTGGCCCCTGTAAATGCACATGATTATGCCTGTGATTATTGATGAAGCATGTTGAGTGCTCTATATATGGATGTTTGTTATATGATGAATGCTTGTTAAGCATTATATACTTGAGAAAAGCATTGACTTATTACAGAAGGACGATATTAGCACTGAGCCCTGGTCGTAAAGCATTGACTTATGAGTCAAGGGCGGCAATAGCGCATTGAGCACTAGTTGATATGATTGGATCTAGTCAAGAGCGCATTACACGCTTGTTCAACCTAATGGTCGTAGAAAATACAGTTCCAGGTTGTAACGACCCAACTTGTTCTAGACTTTGGACCATTAATAACTACTATACAGACACTAATCTTAAGAAAACATACATATGAAATAACCATAACTTTATTATAAACTGTAAAGCAAAGGTTAAATACATGAAAATTCATTTAGGATATGGGATCCCATTATTTTGAAAAATATTAAAATAATCATAACTTTAAATCTTAAAATTCGTTACAAAACAAAGTGCGGAAAAATATATGAAGCATAATTCTAAATGACTAGAAACAACTTCATCCTCGAATCGTTCACGCAGTCCACCTATTCCATTCTCCCTCAATACACATTCCCAAGCTGCCAAGAACCTTCCCGCCACCATAACTATTTTCCTGCACATATAAAACATAAAGGAATGAGACTAATGCCCAGCAATGAAAATCTACTACAAGCATGGAACATAATCATACACATAAACTATGAACATATATCATATACTATAACACATATATCATAATTCTAACCCGTGTACATGGTAGCTATTGGGGTTTGCTAACTAAGCAACTATAAGCCTCAAACTACAATGAGGTTTGCTAGTTAAGCAACTATAAGCCCCAAAAACATAAAAATGTTGGGGTTTGCAATATAACAACTATAAGCCCAAAACATAAAAGTGTTAGGGTTTGTTATATAATAACTATAAGCCCCAAAACATGCATATATCATAACACATAAAATCATACTATAGCATAATCATAACACTTTTATATAAACATAGCACATATCACATAAGAACTATCCTATTTTCCTTACCAAAATACCGGGATGATGAGAACAAGGTCGGGATTTTGGAACACTCCTAAAAACCATTAATAGAGAGGTGAGTATTCTAAAGGAAAATAGATGAAAAGAATGAACTAAACCATTGAGAAGATACTTACCAACAAGAACCTCTAGTTCAAAGAACTTAGATGCCTAACCAAGAATAAAGAATACTGAGTTAGGAATTGAGTAGAGAAAAACTATAAGAACTAATGAAACAATATAGAAAGGAACTAGAATTAGGAATACCTTTGAAATTGCTACACCCGAACTACACCTCAAAATCGAAATACACACTATGAACCTTACTTCCCAAGTGTTTGATAAGTTTATAATGATAAAGCTTATAACCCCAACCCAAGTGTTTAACACTCTAAAGTAATCCTAGCAGCTTGTAGGCTCTGAACTCAGCTTGAAGAATGAAGAAATGACTGGGTACTAGGTCCTATTTATAGAGTTCAAGAATGAAAAGATCTTCATTTATCTTGAATAAAATAATGGCTTTTTAATTGAAAAATATTTGAATAATCGTTCAGCTGAGGCTGTAGACTCGGTCAAAAATATTTTGGACATATCAAGAGGTTAAGGATTAAAATGAGCTCGGTTTCAAAATCATTTGAAAATACAGCCCTAGAGCCGATATATCGCCTACCATAGGTGATATATCGCCTGGCTCGTATTCCCGAGGCTTGTCGAAATGGTTGTGTGAAGTTACGTGTTTTTCGTATCCCCGTATGGCGATATATCGCCCCCTAGAGCTGCGATATATCGGCATACGCTGAAATATTATACACGTAATTACACTTTTTCAGCCAAATTTGAATTGAGTAAACAGCCTTGACTAAGTCCTTTAACGATTTCAAAGCTGCTGGCAGACTCTAGGATTTTCAAATATTATTCTTAAAAAACTATTCCTCAAAAATACTTAATTTCTCATTAAACATACATATGACAAATGTCATTATCTTATTGGGTCTTTCTAAACCTTATAGTATAATAAATATCATCTTCATAATCAATCATATTAATCAAACCTTAGGTTATAATTAATATTCTTAAACTATAGGTTAAACTTATAAAATCTACAAGTGTTACTACGAATGTCCAACTAAGTCCCGGCTTGAACCAAAATCCACAGTAATAAACATACTATAACTACTACTAGCTATTACTACTATCTAACTAGCTAAGTAAAGTTCTTGAACTCTACAATTCTCCCCCACTAAAAAGAATTTCGTCCCTGAAATTTACTTACCAAATATTTCCGGATACCGGCCTCACATGTCTTCCTCCAACTCCCACGTTGCCTCTTGTTCTGAACTATTACTCCATAGGACTTTGACTATTGGAATACTCTTGGACCGTAACTTCTTCATCCCTCTATCTAGGATGCTAACTGGTCGTTCCTCGTAACTCAAGTCTTTCTGGAGTGCTATCATATCATACTTGAGGACGTGAGATGGGTCTGACACATACTTGCGTAGCATTGAGATGTAGAACACGTTGTGGCTATTTGCTAGGGCTGGCGGTAGGGCTAGTCTATATGAAACTGCTCCCACTTTGTCTAATATCTCAAATTGACCTATAAATCGGAGACTAAGCTTGCCTTTCTTCCCAAACCACTTCACACCTTTCATAGGAGATATCTTCAGGAAGACTTGATCTTCGACTTTGAATTCCACATCGCGTCGCTTGGCATCCGCATAGCTTTTCTGACGGCTTTGAGCAGCAAGCATACGCTGTCTAATTAGCGCTACTGCTTCTTGAGCTTTTCTAACAGCTTCGGGACCGAGAAGCTGCCTTTCTCCTACTTCGTCCCAATGCAAAGGTGGTCGACACCTTCTTCCATAAAGCAACTCATAAGGTACCATGCCGATCGTTGACTGGTAGCTATTGTTGTAAGAGAACTCTATCAGTGGCAAGTACTTATTCCATGATCCTCCGAAATCAAGTACACAAGCGCGCAACATATCTTCTAAAATTTGAATTGTAAGCTCGGACTGACCATCTGTCTGAGGATGAAAAGTTGTACTAAGACTTAACTTAGTACCCATGGCTTGCTGTAAACTTCCCCAAAATCTTGATGTAAACACCAATCCTCTATCCGACACTATTGTTTTGGGGATTCCATGCAACCGTACTATCTCTTGGACATATATGTCTACGTACTGATCCGTTGTGTATGAAGTCTTAACAGGCAGGAAATGAGCGGACTTGGTTAGTCTATCTATTACTACCCAAGCTGAATCATGGTGCCTATTTGTTCATGGCAAACCCGTCATGAAATCCATAGCTATATCGTCCCATTTCCATTCTGGTACGCTAAGCGGTTGCAATAAGCCTGCAGGCCGCTGATGTTCTGCTTTCACTTACTGGCATACTAGACACTTAGACACAAATTCCGCTATGTCCTTCTTCATCCCTAGCCACCAATAGATTTCCTTGATGTCGTGAGTCATCTTGGTCGACCCTGGGTAAACTGAGTACGGGGTACTGTGCGCTTCTTCTAGAATCGCCATCTTAATCCTTTGATCATTTGGCACGCATACCTGATCCTTATATCTCAATAATCCTTGACCTGATATTGAGAAATTTGTGGCCTTTCCTTCTCTGATTGCATCCATATGTGCCATTAGTGTGTCGTCATGCCTTTGCCCAATCCGTATATCTTCTATCAGATTTGACTGGATAGACAAGTTAGCCAACTTGCCAACAACTACTTCTATTCCGGCATTGATCAGCTCCTGCTGCAACGAATTTTCTATTCTTGCTAGTGCTGCTAAACTTCCATAACTCTTCCTACTTAGCGCATCGACAACTACATTTTCCTTTCCCGGGTGGTATAGGATTTCGCAGTTGTAATCCTTTAGTAACTCTAACCACCCACGCTGCCTCATATTGAGCTCCTTCTGAGTGAAGAAGTACTTTAAACTTTTGTGGTCTGTATAAATCTCGCATCGTTCTCCGTAAAGATAATGGCGCCAGATTTTCAATGCAAAGACCACCGCGGCCCACTCCATATCATGCGTTGGATAGCGTTACTCGTACTCCTTCAGCTACCATGAGGCGTAGGCTATCACCTTGTGATTCTGCATCAGCACACAACCCAACCCTTGCTTCGACGCATCGCAGTAGACTACGAACTTATCGTTGGGTGTCGGTACATAGAGTACTGGTGCTGAGCACAACTTGTCCTTAAGCAACTGGAAGCTTTCTTAACATCTACCATTCCAGCTGAATCTTTGCTGTTTTCGGGTCAGGTTGGTGAGTGGAGTGGCTATCTTAGAAAAGCCCTCTACGAACCTCCTATAATAACTTGCTAAACCCAGAAAGCTTCTTACTTTGGATGCGTTCTTTGGTCTTGGCCAATCCTTCATGGCCTCTAATAACTATTATACACAGACAATAATTTTATTCTAGACTTTGGACCATTAATAACTACTATACACAGACACTAATCTTAAGAAAACATATATATGAAATAACCATTACTTTATTATAAACTGTAAAGCAAAGGTTAAATACATGAAAATTCATTTAGGATATGGGATCCCATTGTTTTGAAAATATTAAAATAGTCATAACTTTAAATCTTAACATTCGTTACAAAACAAAGTGCAGAAAAATACATGTAAAGCATAATTCTAAATGACTAGAAACAACTTCATCCTCGAATCGTTCACGAGGCTTGTCGAAATGGTCGTGCGAGTTACATGTTTTCCGTATCCCCGTATGGCGATATATTGCCCCCTAGAGCTGCGATATATCGACATATGCTGAAATATTATACATGTAATTACACTTTTTCAGCCTAATTTTAATTGAGTAAACAACCTTGACTAAGTCCTTTAACGATTTCAAAGCTGCTGGCAGACTCTAGGATTTTCAAATATTATTCTTAATAAAATATTCCTAAAATATACTTAATTTCTCATGAAACATACATATGACAAATATCATTATCTTATTGGGTCTATCTAAACCTTATAGTATAATAAATATCATCTCCATAATCAGTCATATTAATCAAACCTTAGGTTATAATTGATATTCTTAAACTCTAGGTTAAACTTATAAAATCTACAAGTGTTACTACGAGTGTCCAACTAAGTCCCGGCTTGAACCAAATTCCAAAGTAATAAACATACTATAACTACTACTAGCTATTACTATTACTACTATCTAACTAGCTAAGTAAAGTTCTTGGACTCTACACAGGTACACTAGGTCAACTCCAAGGCTGGTTATGTAGAGGATAGGGCAATGAACCCCATGGTCACTTATTAGTCCCATATCCTTGGGCGCTGAGACCCCAGTGTGACTTATTAGTCATGTGCTTGGGCAATTGGGCGCCGATATAATTTTGTTAATCATTTGTTTTGGGAATTTGGTCTCATATGACGTTGTAGTTATTTATGTGAATGGTATGCATGCATAAGTAGTGTTATTACTGCTGGGTGTGCTAGACATGAATCTGAATCTATTTATATTGTTCATGCACTTGCATTAAGTTTTCTTGCTGGGCCTTGGCTCACGGTGCTACGTGGTGCCGGTAAAGGGAAAGGAAAGTTGAACCAGCCATGGGTTGGAGAGCTTAGGTGGCAATGTGTACATATGCAGCCGCTTGACCACCACGACCAAGGTTTCTCAGAGGAACTAGGGTGTAACCCTATTTTTGTCGCTTAGGTCAGCTGGTTGTAATGACCATTTTGGAACTTTAAACAACTTTGTAAACGTTATTATGGGATCCCATGTACAGTTTAATGTTTTTAATGAAATGTCCATTCCTTTTAACCGAAAGTTTTAACCCTGGATCAATAATTATATTTAGATGCATGTTTATGGCCTAATGTCTCATTTAGCGAGTTAAGCACGATTTAGAATACATAGTGTAATAGTCTTGGCTAACCAGGGCATTACAGTATGTATCATGCGTTGGTTGCTAGGTCTTTGGGCATCCCTTTGCCTAGGAGGACCTCTGATCGCAAAGCCTATCTAAGGTTGTCTTCTATGTCTAGTTGGGGGATTCCCTGGTTCTTCGCCATGCTAAACCTACTCATTAGTGATTAGGCGCCTTGGTCTCCAAGGATGTTGCTCGTCCTTATTTTACCTTTGTGGTTGTAACGCCCCAACTCCTGGGACCGTTACGGTGTGCCTTGTAAACAGTGCTAAACTCGCTAATCGAGTCGTTTGGCCAAAATCGTGAACTAAGTATGATTAGCGGTTTAGGGATTAAACATTTTGGTTAAGATGTAACGTTTCACTAGAACGTTTAATATATACATTGGGATCCCGAAAATAAAGTTTCAGAGTTTATTACAGAAAACATTTACAACAGGCCGTTCTAAGCGACAAAACAGGGTTCAACCCTAGTTCCACTTTAAACCTCGGCCGTGGCGGACGAGCAGCTGCATATGTACACGTCATCACCTAAGCTCTCCAACTCAAGGATGGTCCAGCTTCCTCTTGCCTTTACCTGCACCACGTAGCACCCGTGAGCCAAAGCCCAACAAGAAAACACAATAAAGCATGATATAATATCAACAACGATCATAATAACCATTCAGGACTATCATTCCAAGAAAATAGGTGACAATAGCCAAAAGTCACGATAATGAGCATTGCTCCCTCAAGCCATGTGACGATAGGGTCACCAGAGCTTAATTGATAAGTGATTCTTTCATAAGTTTGATCAGGAAAGGTGCATGGTGAATGGTCACCAACATAACCTTCCTCCTGACTCTAGAGTCGTGCTATGGATAGCGTCCCCTAGCCATGTGACAAACAGTCACCGGGGTCATATACCTTGGCTATAAACATCTGGTCATAGACCAGGCAAGCGCTTATAAGTTCTTCGACCTTAGGGTCGGTCCCGCATTAATGCCATGGAGCTATTCAATACGTGATCATCAACCTTAGGGTCTATCTGGTATTAGTGCCTTAGAGCCACTCAATGCACAATTCTCGACTTTAGAGTCGGTCCAACATTAATGCCTTGGAGCCATTCAATGCATGATTCATCGACCTTAGGGTCGGTCTAGCATTAATGCCATAGAGCCATTCAATGCATGATTCATCGACCTTAGGTTCGGTCCCTGACTAGTCAGTGTCATACACAAGTAAGTCATGCCGCCAATCATATATCACATGTTCCATACCCATAAACAAGGTATTCAGCATGCTTACTAAACAGGTATTAGTACAATTAGGACCATGCATAAACACAGAGACTCAAGCTCTGAACGATATCATACTCAGTATACAAAGCATGTCCTAATCACATGTTTCTCATGCATCATACGCAATATATCCAGCAATCCAACATGCACCAATAACAGCCATGCATGCCACATATACACAGGGTGCAATTTTCTTACCTCAAAGTCGAGCTAGAACGATTAAAAGAACGACCCTTGAGAACGATCAACTTTTAGTCCTTTAGCGGTCACCTAGTCATAACCAAATATAAGGTATCATCAATAAAAATGGTCAACATAAGTTCCCAAATCAATATCTAGCCTCCGGGACATCAATCCCCACTTAACCGGGTACTAGGTTCAACCCCGAGGCCTATGGCAAGCATCCCTTAGCTAAAAACCACATTTTGGCAAAATTGACCTTAAGGGCCAGGGCCCTCCCCTGCTGCGCCGCGGCACGCCCTCAAACAGAGAGGCACTCCCCCTGCCAGACGCCAAGGGCCGCGGCGCACCACAGCCGCGCCGCGGCGCCCAGCCCAGACCAGCTAAAACGACCACACGCACCAGAAATTTAACCCTGTATTTTCCTCTCAAACCAGCCTCTCAAGCAACTCCAAACCTCCTCCAAACATACAATTAAACCCCCAAATAACACCCATAGCTCACCCTCATCAAATCCCAAACAAACCAACACAAAAACCCCCCTTTGATTCTCACTTCCCACATAAAAAACATGAGCTGAAAACTAAAAGGGAAAACAGAGTAACACCTGAAACCAAAGTCTAAAACTCACCTTGAAACCGGTTTTGAACCTCCCTTACAAGCTGAATCAAGCCACCAACCCAGCCTTTAAGTTTCCCTAGCTTGAAACCTCTCCTAGAGCTCAAGAACACCAAAGGAGAAATGAAGAAGATGATGCATGGGAAGGAGTAAGAAAATTCTCTGTTTTGTTCTGTTTAAGTCTACCCCCTTCTACAGCCACTTAAGTCACATATATCCACCCCTAAAATGACCAAATTACCCTTGAGCCTTCTAAAGCTTCTCAAGCTATTCTAGGGGTAAAATTGGTACTTTTGCTTAACCCGTTAATCATAATTAACGCTTCCCAATTCCCGCTAATCTCAATATCCTCAAACACCAATCAATCATATCCCATTACCCTTTAATTCCCGGTAATGCTCTAATCATTAAATTCACCCCGAGACTCACCCCGAGCCCCGAACTTAACCCGTTATGACTAGACCGAATACTTACATCTCATGATCGTCTCATGTCGATTAGCTCGAACTAATCCACCTTATAATGTGGCTATATTAATTAATCACAACCATGCACCCAAAATATACAATTACGCCCACAGCGGCCAAATTACCAAATTACCCTCATAATTAACAAATGAGCCCATATGCATGCATTCACCATCATATAATAATATAATTCACATAAACATGCATATAATCATTAAATACTATAATAAACCAATTATGGCCCTCCCGGCCTCCTAATCAAGGTCCTAAACCTTATTAGGAAATTTGGGGCATTACAGTGGTCGTTCGTTATGTCTTTTAGATCATTGCAGATATTTCTATCCATCATGCATACACGATCACTGTGGTTGTCCCTGCTCTTGGTTCATGTTTCGTGTCCGGTTCCCATCATGTGCTGCTCGGGGATGCTCTTGTTTCTGATGTTGTTGACTCTACAATAAATTTGACATTTACCTACGTATTTATTACCTACACATATTTATTAGTGGGTAAATATTAGTTTTACTCACTCTTATTTATTGATATTGATTATTGGTAGGTTATTATATTATAAATAGTATAGTTATTAAAAAATATAATTACCTACCAATAATATTAGTAAGTATTGCGGTTTACCTACGTATATGTCGGAAGGGAATTTTTTTAGTAATTCCCACCCATTTTTCCTCTAATTTTAATTTGATTTAAATATATTGTTTTTAGTAAATGGTGATGTGTATGCCACATGTATGAAAATATTATGATATGTCAACTATATATGACACATGCACGACACATTAATGCACACGTGTCACTAAAAATTATAGAAAGATTAACATTTTAATATATAATTTAAAATCTGATAACTTTTTATTTTATTTTAATTTTTAAGTTTTAAATATAAACCTAATACTACAAGTTTTAACCTAATTCTTTTCTTCATTTTCATTTCTTCCTCTGCTCTTCCAATTGTGAAGCTCCACCTCTACTACTGCTACTTACTCCATTTAATCTCTCGGTCATTTCTCCCTCCCTCTGTCCATTTAATCTCTCGGTCACTACTCCCTCCCTTCATCGGTTTGAGTCCTTAAGTACATCTATCTCCCTCCAATTGTTCAACCTGTCAATCGCGCAATCCCTTCAATCTTTTAGTCCATCTCTTTATTAAACCTTTATTCCATTCAAACTTTCTGTTGCCTCCTTCATTGAACCTATGAGCCATTCCTTTATCCATGAAACCTCTTCGACAATGTATTTTGATCTTAGTTTTTCATTTGGGTATTTGCTTTGTTTGGCTTATTTTTTCTAATTTGGTTCAATCGGTCTAATTTTTGTTTTTGTATGTTGTAGATTAGATCAATATTTCAGCAGTCGATGAACCTCCTTTCGTAGCTATCTTTGTCATCGTCCATGGATCTCTTAGCCAATTGTTCCTTTCGTAGGTATTTTTCCATTTTATTATGAAAATTTTGTAGTGTAATTTTTATATCAATATGTATTAATTTTATATGTTCGAAATCAATTCTATATGTATAATATAATGCTTTGAAAGATGAAGATTGTGAATGCTTTGTATATTTTTTTTTTGTAAGGATTGAGATCAATTTGTTTGGAGGGTTTGATATATTCAAATTTGTTGGGTGGCTGTGGCTTTGAGATTTTCTGGTAATTGGAATGGTGGCTTGGCTGCAATGAGCGTTTGAGATTGTTTAACTTGGTGGCTTAGAGTGTTTCAAATTGTTAGGGTTTGGATATGTTACTAATTTTGGGTAGTCTGTTTCTGATTTTGGTATTAGATTTATAACAATATGTGTTATGTTTTTTTTTTTTATATATATTTTGTTTGCTTATCCTAGTTATGTTGGTGTATTGGTAGAAATACATAGGTAAAGACTTTTACCTACCAATAAGCTACTTTTACCTACCCATAAATTGGTAGGTAAATGTTGAATTCCTTATAGTGTTAGAGTTTTGAGGAACCTGAGGATTTTGGGGATGCTTTTAGGATTTTGAGGATGGTGACACCTTTGTGCAAGTTGTATAGCAACTTCCAGAGCATAATTGTTGGGTTTTATGCCCTTGTAAAACCATATTTCTTATATAACACATTTTATTATCAATAAATAATAGAAATAATTTTGTTTATCAATGCATTGCTCACGCGTTTTATTACATGATTATTTATTTAATACAGACGTTTATAAAATCCTGAACAAGTGTAATTAGTTATAATTATAGTGACTAGGTCATAGTGGATTATAATTTTAATTACATATTCAAAAGTGTTATCCAGATTCCCGGATAGCGTTTAAATGGATAGCCTCGGGGAAGCAGAATTATCAAAGTCTTTCACGAAAGGTGACCAGAGCTCGCGGATGGACAGAAAGGCCTCGCCTCTCCCGTTTAGTGTCCAGCATACTCTTTCAAGCAACCGCGACGCGGAAGCTCGTCGATTCTCCCGGGCTCCCGAAGGGATATCCTTCGGGGAAGGTCCTTCCAGGAGAAGCTCTTCAGGTTACCTTCGCGGATACAGTTCCGTGTCTCGCACGGAAGAAGACCAAGCGGTCGAGTCATGGAGGAGGCATAGTTGGAATGATATCCACCTGACACAGGATCCCGCCTGACACGCCCGACAGGTCGAGGCCGCACACATCCCAGCACGCCTAAAAGTACTATTTCGCCTACTGTTCCGCTGACAGCCTGGAAAAGACAGCTGCCTTTGTGCATTCCCCATACTTTCACGTAAATATACCCACATAGAGCCTGGTAGCCAGGCGACTACGGTAATTGTATCCCCTATTTATGGCTGGTGTAATTAAGACTCATGGGGGCAAAGTAAAACCCTAATAAAAAACTCTAGCTATAAAGACCTCCTCATTTTGCAATAGAGGGGAGAGAGAACGGAGGACATAGGAAGAACTCTGTCAAAATCTCTCTAGCTTCGTCTTCTTCTAGAGAACTCGAGAGAAACACTGTGAGTTTGTGAGGTTCTTGTACACCAGTCATTTTACTGTAATTCTCTACAAGTATAATAACATCGACTCGTGGACTAGGGCTCGTTAACGCCTGAACCACGTAAAAAACTTATTTGTCTATTTATATTTCTGCACTTCTACAGTTCTTATCTTTTTATTAGTTTGTTTGTATTCGTTTCCGAAAAACTCGGTAAACAAAAAGAATTAATCCTAAAATTAAATTAATGCACATGATTTTCATTGATTTAGTAATCTACAATATGATATGCTTACACAATCGTGTGGTGTCTTATCCAAGATATTGACCAAGTAGATAATATTGAATGTATATAGTTACATCAGCCTAAGACTAACATTGATTATTGATAGATAAATAATCGTTATTATCAAATCTAATCAGTGTCACAACGTTGACCATAGGTCAAGTCGAACTCAATTCTGAGTGATACTATTTTTATTAGTTATATTATTTGAATCTTTTGACGTGTTCGTTAAAAGCTTACCCTACGACATAGCCTATACTTACATCTTGGAGAATCAATGGTGTAATTGAATAGATTATTTATCATAGATATGAAATCTATAGCTTTCATAATAGAAGTAAAAAAGATGATTTCCTTAATATCTTAGTTCAAATGGTTAAATGATTGAGTACTCATTTCTGTAATTAAGTTTACGAAATTATTATTTATAAGGAACTTAGTGGGAGTTAATGATAAAATACCAATAAGGGGTAAAATGGTAAAATTAACCAGACTCATTAGTAGGTCATCGATAGAGGATTGACTAACGGTAATGGTTATAATAATGGATAATGTATTTACATTAGTGGAAATAAATTCTATGAATTCAAGAGTCAAATTCTGAGTCTATAGTTGAGTCACGAGGAATTAATAAGTTGTGAGATAATTTGCTCTATAAATAAACTCACGAGAACTTATTGTAGTTTGTATTCATGGATCCATGGTCCCCACGTCGTTTTTGATTAAATCAAGTCTAAATGTCTCAAATAATTGATTTAATTATCAATTTAGAATATCGAATCGACTAGGTCAATTTTGTGATAATTACATGAATTATGAATTAGAGAAAAGAAGAGAGTTATTGTAAAATATTGGGCATATTTATTAATAATGACAAATTGATGTTAATATTAATAAATAACATTAAATCAATTTTCAAATTATAAATAGTTAATTTGAATAAGGATTTATTTATTTAATTAATTAATTATAAAATAATAAATAAAAGGATCTTGAATTTGAGTTCATTGGGCCTAAATTTAAGACACACATCATGAGCCCAACCCACATGGTGTGGGTTGACCATGATGTGATTATTTATATTTTATTTTATAATTAATTTAATTAAGAAAATAAGTCCAAGGATGTGTCTATAAATAGGGTTTTCGCTGACAGTTTTAGGTAAGTGCTAAGTTATAGAAAAACCTAGAGATTACACTCTTCTAGCCACTTTCTCTTCTCATTTATATCTCTATCTAATGTGTTGAGAAAATTGCTCACACTAGTTAGGCTTGATCAAAGATTGGCAAGAAAGATTGTGGTTGCATTTTGTAAAGTGTTTAAGTTCTTGGTAATTCCTATGTAACACAAACCTAGGGTTGGGGGCAAAGCCAATCTTTAAGCTACATGCACGATCCTTTTAAGGATATCAAAAGGTCCCACAAACCCAGGGCTCAACTTGCCCTTCTTCCCAAACTCTTTTACTCCTTCCAAAGGTGAAACTCGGAGGAAAACGTAGTCCTCAACTTGGAACTCCACGTTCCTATGCTTAGGATCAGCGTAGCTTGTCTGTCTACTCTGTGAGACGAGCATTTGAGCTCCAATATTATCAATGGTCTCATTGGTCCTCTGAACCATTTCAGGACCCAAATACTTCCTCTCACCCATTTCATCCCAATAAATGGGTGATCTACACTTTCTACCTTGCAACATCTCATATGGAGCTACTCTGATCATTGAATGATAATTGTTGTTGCAAGAAAACTCAATCAAGGGAAGATACTTACTCCAAAACCCCTTAAAATCCAATACACATGCTCGAAGCATGTCCTCCAATACCTAAATCATCCTCTCAGAGTGTCTGTCTTTCTGAGGATGGTAAATGGTGCTGAACTTCAACTGCGTATCCATAGCCTTCTGCAAGCTTCCTCAAAACATTGAAGTAAAAGTGGGATCTCGATCTGATACTATAGACTTTAGAGCCCCATCGAGATGTACAATCTCACTCACATATAACTCAGCATACTAGTCCACGGTGAAATTCGTTCTCACAAGTAGGAAGTGGGCTGACTTGGTGTATCGATCCATAATCACCCATACTGAATCATGCCGACCCACTATCCTAGGCAACCCAACTACAAAATTCATGGTGATGTCTTCCCATTTCCATTTAGGAATACTCAAATGTTGTAGTAACCTCGCTGGCCTCTGATGTTCCGCCTTTACCTGCTGACAAGTTAGGCACTTAGCCACATATTCAAACACATATTTCTTCATCTTTGGCCACCAATACAAGGATTTCAGATCCTGATACATCGTCATGGTGCTCGGATGTAGCGAGTATGGAATGGTCTGAAGCTATTCCAGAATCTCTCGCCTGATATCAATATCCATCAGAACACAAATCTGGTCCTTATACCTCAGTATACCCATCTCAGAAACTATAAAGTCCTTAGCCACTTTAGCTAGGACGTCCTCCCTATATTTCACTAATTGGGAATCACCCATCTAGCCCTCCTTTATCATCTCCAAAAGTGTAGATTGTAAAGTAATGTTGGCTAACTGGCCGACCACAAACTCTATTCTCGCTCTAGTCATATCCTCTGCCAACTCTTTTGATACCTGCTTCGAACCAAACAATTGTGATGGACCTCTCTGACTCAAAGCATCCGCCACCACATTGGCTTTCCCTGGATGGCAAAGAATTTCATAGTCATAGTCATTTACTAGTTCTAACCAAAGTCTTTGTCTTATGTTCAAATCTTTCTGCGTGAAAAAGTATTTCAAATTTTTTTGATCAATATATATTTCACACTTCTCCCCATACAGATAATGTCACCACACATTCATTGCGAATACCACTGCTGCCAACTCTAGGTCATGAGTAGGACCACTGCTCACACTCCTTCAACTGTCTTGAGGCATAGGCAATCACCTTACCAGCCTGCATCAAAACACTGCCTAGCCCTTATCTCGAAGCATCATAATAAACTACAAAAATTCTCCTGGTCTAAAGGCAGACTGAGCATTAGAGCAGTAATCAACCGCCACTTCAACTCCTGAAAGTTGATCTCACACCTGTCAAACCAAACAAACTTCAAATTCTTGTGTGTCAATTCAGGCAAAGGTGTTGCAATCCTGGAGAACCCTTCAACAAAATGTTGATAGTATCCTGCCAAACCTAGGAAACTTCTAATCTCTGAAGCACTCCTTGGCCTTGGTCAATCTCTCACTGCCTCTACCTTGATCGGATCCATCATAATTCTATCCTTACTGACAATATGACCAAGAAACATCACTTGAGTTAACTAGAACTCGCACATCTTGAACTTGGCATATAGTCTGTGTTCCATCAACCTCTGTAATACCAAACAAAGATGTTGCTTGTGTTATGTCTCTGACTGGGAGTAAATCAAAATGTCATCGATGAACACAATCACGAACCTCTACAGATAGTCCTTGAACACTATTTTCATCAGATCCATGAATGTCGTTGGTGCATTGGTCAATCCAAAGGATATAAACAAAAGATCATAATGCCCATACCTTGTGCGAAAGACTATCTTCGGAATATCCTCCTCTTTGATCCTTAGCGGGTGATAACCAGATCAAAGGTCAAGATTCAAAAATACTACCTTACCCTACAACTGGTCAAAAAAGTCATCAATCCTTAACAGTGGATATTTATTCATGATAGTCATCTTTTCAGTTCCCGGTAGTCAATACACTTCCTCAACGTCCCATCCTTCTTCTTCTTCACGAACAACACTGTGCACCCCAGAGAGAGAAATTAGATATGATGAATCCAAAGAAAGCAGTTCCTACAACTAAACCTTCAATTCTTTTAATTCCATTGGTGCCATTCGGTACGATGCCCTAGATACTAGTTCAGTTCCTGGTGCCAACTCAATAACGAACTCAATCTCCCGCTGCAAAAAAATCTCGATAGATCCTCCGGAAGCACATATAGAAACTCACAGACCAATCTAGTATCTACTGGTCTGACTAGTACAACCTTAGTGGCATCCACCACACTAGCTACGAATCTTATGTAAACTCTTTGCAATAGGTCTAGCACCAAAATCAATCAATATAGTATAAGAGGAGCCCTCGCTAGAAATCTTACCTGTTACTACCGAGGGACTAGCCTCAGCCTCTGACTGCATCAACGTGAACTCTTGAGATGGAACCAGACTTTTGCCCTTCTTCGGTTCCTCTTTCTTCAACTATAGCTAGTTTTTCTTAAAATGGCCCAGCATGCCACACAGGAATCATGCCTTAGCACGAAATCTCCAAAATGGTGTCTCCTACACCTGACACACTATGGATAGCTTCTCTAGTTCTCACTTCTACTCTGACGGCCACCCTGAGTACTCTAAAATCTCTTATCTTAACTACGAGTACCTGATATATCTACATCCTTTCTATTCTGGTCACTAGGGTTGCCACGCCTACTAGATTCAGTATACGAGGTACCAACCTTTCATCGTCGCTCCTAGTGGCGCTCACATGCCATATCTTTCCTCTGCGCCCTTAGTTGTAAGGGCCTTCTCAACTACCTGAGCATATGTAGTAACTCCAGACACTGAAGTGATTCTAACATCCTGTGCCATCATAGGGTTTAATCCCAGAACAAACCCCTCTTTCCTAGTCGCATTGGTTGGCACCAAGTCAGAAGCAAACTTGGCCAACCTATCAAACTTCAGAGCATATTTAGTCACTATCATGTTTCCCTTAACCGGACTAGTAAACTCGTCCACCTTTGCAATTCTAACTACGTCCTTGTATTATTTCTCATTAAACAATTCCTTGAATTCCTCCCAACCCATCGTGGCTACATTCTGGGTCTAGGATACCACCTCCCACTAGATTCGTGCGTCATCCCGTAACATGTAAGTGACACATGCCACTATGCCATGACCTACGACCCTCATAAAGTCGAGGATGGAGGTAATCATTCTTATCAATTACTCAGCCTTAAGCAAATCCCGGCCTCCCTCGAAGGTTGGAAGGTGTTGTTTCCTGAATTGTTCATACAGTCGTTCCCATTTGTTCTCAACCTCTGGTTGTTGCAGAACTGGTACCTCAACTGGTAGCTCAGGTAGTGCATCATTCCCTAGTGGAACGTGCTGTCTCAACTGTCTAATCTCTTCTTCTTGCCTCAATAGTCTTGCCTCAGGTAGTGCATCATTCCCTAGTGGCATGATAACAAGGTCCAATTTCCACCTCTCCATCTCAACAACAACCAAGGTCAATCGACCAGAATGACATAAAAATATCATGCAGCATACAACGGGCCTCGCCCTGGCATCATGCATATGTTATTGAATCATCATGCTCATAACAATCTAGGCAGGCACACAAAGCATTAAACACATATTCATGAATATATCAATCGACCATACCAAACCACCCTGACTCGAGCTTTTCAATGGCAGCGTGCGTACATGTTCGGTCAATCTCCAGAACCAATAAACCTTGGCTCGCTCTGATACCAAGTTGTAACGCCCTACTACCTTAGAGCCGTTACTAGGTGAGTTTAAAACAGAAATTGTGCGTTTAATTGACTCAAAGTGGTTTCTAAAACCAAAAGTGTGATTAAACCAGAGTTTAAGGCTGTATTCTTTTAAAATGGTCAACTTCATTGAAAACGTTAAATATAAAACATCTGGGATCCCAAAATAAGGTTTACAAAATGTTTACAACACCAAAATAGATTTACACTTGATCATCTATCAAAAGAATGGTTAAATACAGCCATATACAAAATGCCCCCAACCAAAGCAGTCGGGCAGGCCGAACATGTACGCGCCGCCCCCACGCTCTCCATACTCATGGCCGGTTGACTGACTCCTTGCTTTTACCTGCCACACGGAGCACCCGTGAGCCGAAGCCCAGCAAGAAAACCCAAATAACACATAACATATGCAAAGCAAATAGCTGGCAATAATTCACTGATACATAGGAAAACCACCATAATAAACAAGTACGGCCATGCCGCTCCCAAGGCCTTACCAAAGCCTGGAGTTTCGGTTCTCACCGCGAGGATAACTCATGTATCCCTTGGGTCCCACCCTGAATATAAGCATCCCATGTGCTGTGTTACTTTCGGCCTACGGCCGCCCCGGCCTATGCCGTACCCGGCCTCTGCCGCTCGTTTCATCATAATAACACATATAGTACATTCAAAATAAACATTCACACACATCATGGTTCATTTAAGGTTAAGCATTTGCACGTAATACAATCCGGGGCCACGCCCTACAATCACACAGTGGGGCCATGCCCTAAACTCGGGTGTTACGGTTTTCTTACCTTTAGATTAAGTAGCCTTGATCAACCTGACTCCTTGAGCACGATCTTACCCGAGCCCTAGCGCTTACCTAAGCAAAATCCACAAGTCAAAGTCATCACCAATCCTCAAGTCCAAAACCTAGCCTCGGGACTAATCCCGAGCCCCCGGGAAGTCCTAAATCCCCAAAACAAAGTGGCGGAATCGAGCCCCGAACCCTAGGTCAAAATCCCTTCACAAAAGCCCAAAAATCCCCTCTGTGAACAGTGCAGCGCTACAGCGCTCAAAAGGTAGCGCTGTAGCGCTACAAGCAGAACCACCCTCACCAGACAGGGGCTAGCGCTACAGTGCCCCCTGCCTAGCGCTAGTTGCAGCACAGCAAAACCAAAAATCGCATCTTGCGATTTTCTTCCCCCATTTCGAACCCAAACTTGTCCAACTCTTTCCCAAGCCCAAAAACAAACATATATACACCACACACTCATCCCAAGCACCCCAAGAACTCAATCCCAAGCTCAAGCAACCCACAACTCAAAATCTAACCCAATGAACCCCAAAACCAGAAAAATCAATCAAACAACAAGGATAGGGTCTTAGAAATCATACCGTGGGTGGAATTCGACCTTGAACTGCACCCTAGACCTCCTTGGCTTGCACCTTTACAACCTTGACCTGTTTTCCCCAAAAACCCCATCCATTTAGCTCAAAAACACAGTTCAAAACCAGCAAAACCCTAAAACCGAAAACCTCAAGAACTTACCTCAAATCTCTGATTTGATCTTGCTAATCTCTTGCAAATCCACAAACCTAGCTTACCACTGAGCTTCAGCTCAAGAAAAATCAAAGAAAAAGGGTGGGAGAACCACAAACCAAATCTTCAAAGCCAACCCTTCAGCTTTCCCTCTCTTCTTTTCTCTTCTTTCTTTCTTTCTTTCTTTTCAGCCTAAAATTTTCTCTACTAAATCCACTAAGTATAAAGGCCTCCTTTATTTTATCTCTTGCAAGCCTAATGACCAAAATACCCTCTCTTATCAATTCTAAGCCTTTATGTCCATAAAGGGCATTTTAGTCATAATACCCAAATTCCCACTAATTCCTCAAGTGTTCCTAATAATTCCCGTTCGCTACCCAATGCCTAATAAATCACCAAATACATTCCCAAATTCTCGATTAACTCCCCAAGCTTAACCCAAGCTTGGTACAGGTTCCCGCTTTGACTTCCCGCTAACTCGCTCGTTCTAGGATCGTCTCGAGTCATAGATCACAGGTATCAACATAGTCATGCCCAACATGGCCAAATTACAAATATGCTCAATCAGGTCTACATGCATATTAATTCACATAATCATGCACCACAATTAATCACATAATCATAAAACGTGCACTAAATCATAATCATGCATAAAACCCATTAAAGACCCACACAGAATTCCATTATGCCCTCCAGGCACGCTATCTCAGGCCCTAAGCCTTAATACCGAATTTGGGGTCGTTACAAACAGTGTCCCAAAACTATCCCATAGTCCAAAACTGAAAAATTAAGCATACACATGCAATAATAATGCTAATAAGCATTTCTACAGTTTTTACATACAACAGTAATGCTAATAAGTATGTCTTTTCATATTCGCATAGTAGTCAAGGGTAGGGGTGCAAAAAAAAAATTGATAATCTGCTCCACCCACCCAACCCATCAAAATTCACCCGCTTTGAACCCACCCATTAAAAAACCCGCTGAAATTGGGTTGGGTTGGGTTGAACCCAACCCGCCACTAGATGGGTTGGGTATGGGTTGCAATGATATAAGGTGGGTCCAACCTGCACCTACTACTTTATTTATTTATTTTTGTATATATATATTTTAATAATAATCTAAACTTAAAAATACAACCTATAAATGGTTCATTGAAAATTATAAAGTTTGTGACTCTTTTAACATTGGATTTTAAGATGTGAATCATTGTATACTTAATATTTATACATATTTATATTAGTCCAAATATTTAACTTTTTTTTATGAAAGCTTTTGTTGCTATAAGATTAATGGTAATAACTTAGGAGTTGTATATAAAAACTTATTTAGGAAAAATAAATAATGGTACTTGTATTGATTGTTCAAATATTAGTGAACTTTTCATAATAAAACTCAAATTGTTGAAATTAGCAATGCGTGGATTGATAATTTTAATACAATTTATAATTTGTATAATTTAGATAATTATTATACTAATTATTAGAATTTTTTTTATGAAGTTCTAAATTTAAGTTTAAGATATGATAATATTTTATCAAGTTATTATTCATGATGACATTGATGAGTAAAAAATGTATAAGTTTGAATTTTATAGTCTAAAATTTTTTTCTTTTTTTTTTTAAAATATCATGTTGATAATTTTGAACTTTAAATCAACCCAACCCGCCCATGAAACCGCACAAATCCACCCATAAAAAAATCGCCCAAACCGCACACTTGTTAGATAGTCATGGGTTGTATTTTTCTAAAATCGCCAAATAAAAATACCGTGCAAACCGCCCAACACCTGCCCAACCCGCCCGCTGTGAACCCCTAGTCAAGGGCCAGACCCTATCAGTATATTCCATGCATCCTATTCTAGCATGCAGATAAAGGATATAGCTCACTTAAGCAGTTAAACACGTATGTAACTCATTAGTTACTGAACCGTGAGTTGATCTTGTCTTTAACAACGAGTGTACATGTTCAACCCATCTTGAGGAACCATAAAGCCTTGGCAGCTTTGATACTAAGTTGTAATGCCATACTAATCCAGAACTGTTACATTGTGTATTAAAATAATGCTTAACTCATTAAATGGGTCATTTGGACTCAAAATTGTAATTAAGATTAGGCAATGGTTTAGGCACTAAAAATTTTGGTCAAAAGAATTAAACTTTTCATTAAAAAGTTTAAATGT
Organism: Humulus lupulus; assembly: GCF_963169125.1. Taxonomy (NCBI): domain Eukaryota; kingdom Viridiplantae; phylum Streptophyta; class Magnoliopsida; order Rosales; family Cannabaceae; genus Humulus; species Humulus lupulus. The sequence goes on from NC_084799.1 coordinate 161,466,275, forward strand.
ATACAAGAGATCCCAAGTCCTAAAAAAAAATTACAATTATAATCAATGTTACAAAAATAGCCGACCTAAGCGACAAAATTGGACTTAAACCCTAGTCCCTCAAATATATCTCGACCATGATAGTTGAGCAGGCTGAGTATGTACACACCGCCCCTAGATCTCTCCAACTCACGGCTGATCCAATTTCCCTTTGTCCTTACCTGCACCACAAAGCACCCGTGAACCAAGACCCATAAAGAAAACTCAACTAGGCAAAACAAGTATTTAATTAAGCATTAACATCAAATATATGCTTCACAACTCGTAAACAAACTCAGATTAACTTATCAACAAATATATGACCTATGAGGAATAGGTGCATGTTGCACCCCCAGAGTGGCCCTGCCATAACAGCCTACATTCCACATGGTTATTGCCGATTACGACCCCCTAGCCGATCAATCACAAACTATTATAAATAAAAAATGCAACATATGCAGTTATAGAGTAAATACATTTAACTCTAAATAGATTCAGGCATGGTCAAAGCCGTGTTCACAAGTCAGGGGAAATACCCTATAATCGGCGCATTTGCCTGTTTTCTTACCTCAAGTATTACATGAAAGATGAAATGACCTAGAGTATGATCCTTTTCTCGAGCCTTGCGAAAACCTAGTCACAACATAAAAGATAAACTTATCAGGGATTAAATCTAAATCCCGAGTTCAAACCAAAACCTTAGCTCTTGAGACTACTAACTCCAGTCAACGGGGTAATAGAAACGTCCCCCAAGTGGCCCCCCTAAACATATACTAGGAACCCCAAGCCTTTCTCCAAAAATTCAAAAAACCAGCATTTTGGGACACCTAGCGTAGTCGAAAGCATCAAAAGTTAGGGCTTTTTGGGACGCTAGCACAGTCACGCCCTATCCAAGCGCGGTCGCACTGGTAGAATAGAAATCCCAAATCAAACTCGAAATTCCCTAGTTTCTGGTACACTAGCGCGGTAGCGCCATACCCTAGCGGGGTCGTGCTAGGTCGCTAGAAACCCAAAACGAGCCCAAAATTCAAGTGTACTTCCCCAAATCGCAAACCCATAATTTTCCCCTGCGTCTCAGAACTAAAAATTGACCTCAAAATGTTTTACAACTAATTTTAACACCAAAATAACCATAAACCATTATTACAACCTCAAAACAATATCCAAAACATCATTAAAATACCAAAAACATCAAGATGCCAACATTTAAAACTTTGAGCTTTGAATTCAAGCTTTTACTCTCCAAATCCAAAAATCCTAATCACAATCCATGATTCCAATCCAAACTCAAACCTCAAATCTATTCTACAAAGGATTCTATACCTACCCAATTCTCTTAAACTAACCAAACTCACCAAATTCAAAAAGTATACCCAAAAGTTTCCAAAATCCCTCTCAAAAACAATCAAACAAATGAAGAATAGAAAACCACAACTTACCTTAAGATTGCAAAATATTCCTAGCTAGATATGGCTTCAAAAACTCCTAACCCCCCCCCCCCCCCCCCCCCCCATTTGCAGCCCAAATCCTCAAAGATAGCCTCAAAATTCCAAGGATTCCTTCCAATTCAAGTGCCTTTCCTTAGAGCAAGTTAGAAAACTAGGAGAAAGAGAGAGAAAGCTTCAAGTAAATGTGAATCCCCGGCTACCCAACCACTTAGTTGAATTTGTCTATTCCATTAACCAAAAGACTATTTTTCCCTTCACTTAAGGAAACCCTTAAACAACTCTCAGGGGTATTTAAGTCATTTGGCTATAATTCCTACTAAACCTCAAATTATACCAACAATTCCCAATTTAATGCACTAATATTCCAAACACAAGTATTTCCCTCAAAATACTTCATTTACCAATAAATCCCAAAATATGCAAAATTACCAAAATATCTCTTGGCTCACCCCGAGCCGTGTACTTATCCCATTTGTAAATTTTCTGCTAAATTGCTTGAAAGGATCCACTCATGCCGAATATTGCGAATATCCACATAATAATGTCGTCCCAAGCATATAACATAAAAATTACGATTATACCCTCAATGGGTCAAAATTACAAAAATGCCATTTTTTTAACAAAAGCGGGTCTTTAAACACATTTAATACACATAATCATGCATACTCATTCCTATAATAATATAAATCAAATAATTAATACATAATTGCACCACGTGTCCTCTCGACATGCTAATCAAAGCACTTAGTTCTATTAGAAGCTTTGGGACGTTACATCTTAGCAATTAGAAAACTACAAACTGATAGAGAACTAAAAGGGTAGAGTCTCATTAATTCCGCTGCAGATAAGTAAGTAATTTATTTTGGCTCTATTTTTTTTTATTTCAATAGATACATGTTCTAGGATTTCTATTTATGTTTTGATTAAATGAGAAATCACATCATAATAAGCAAGATCATGTATGTGTTTTTCTACAATAGTTGCACCCCTTTGGCAGCGATCCATCTCTGCTTGTCTGACATCCAACTTTTGTCTGTCTATTTCCACCTGTTGCACGATCATGGGTTCTGCAATGTTCTCTTTTTTAGCTATCAAGGTGGCTAACTCATCCTACATCATTCCCAGAGCTGCTCGTAGGGTTTCCACATCCATTTCATCACCTTCTTCATCCAACTCGACCTAGGGCTCCTTTTCTGGAATCCCTGCTGGGGAGGAGGTGAAGGATGATCCTGTGCTCCTCGGGCTGTCTAGCCCGATTGGTTGCCTTGATTCTTCTTAAAAGGCATGATTGATGAATTGAGAAAGTCATCGGTGTGGTGAGGCTTTAATTACTCCTTGTAATCTAGTAAAGGGTCGACTAGTATCTACAATGTTGATGTCATTTGGTCATTCTTTGATTGCTACGTGTCGATAGTATGTGCCATGTCATCATGCTAATTTTAGAAAAAACACATTCCATCCCACTGGCTTCATTTTGTGGGTGTGGTCATCACTGTCTTGGTGGGTCGTGGGTGTGGTCGTCCTCATCATGGCTCAGTGGGTGTCATCGTTGACTCAGATAGTCATTTCTTTGATTTAGGATTATGCAACATGTCTCATCTGCTTTAGGGCAAGTGGGAGATTGTTGGAATTTGTGATCTTAAAGCGTAATTCTGTATGAACGATTATTGCTAACAAAATAAAGTTAATATTTTGCACTCATATTTGTATTTAATTATACATGTCATTTATGATGAAGAAACAATATTATTAATGTGGTCATGAATTAAGTATATGTATAATGATACATATACAAGAGAATTTAGTTCAAAATAATAATATAAAATTTTTCGTAATCGCTAAATAATGTGGGAGCTTTATTTAATAAAGATTATGAGTATGATCTATCTTTTGTTTAAGACAAAGTAATTTATCCAGATTATTAAGTAGTGAGAAACAAAGAGATGGATGTGCCATATACAATACAAATTATATAGGACTGGGATACGATGATAGTAATAGTTTTTGATAATCTCCGTTAAAATATAGAAGTTAAACATTCATCAATCGATGGTCGTTTGAGACTTAACATCAATACTGAAGTGAGTAATGGACTCATATTTGTGCTTTTATGACTATTGACTTATCAGGAGGTTCAATATTCCTACGACTGAATTCCTAATATCGTGGAGTCATAGAAATGCAAGTGGATGGGAACATACTTCACATATATGGAATCTGCTCCTTACTTAAATGAAAGCAAATTAGTTGTTCCTTTTAATGTTGATTTAGGGCTTGAACATAGAATGTTCAATTTCTATTAGAGAACAGAAATTTCATTATGTAATTAAATTTTTAGAAAAAATTTCATTAGAGAATATAATGAACTAATTAATAAAGACATAATTATAGGGGTTAACGAATATTAAAACCTAGCTCTAATTATGAACAACTAGCGGAGGGTCATAGCTCATGTTATGACTAAATCAATGGACGCCTTAATAGCTATGGCTTCTAATAATATAAGATTGTAGTTTTGAGAGTTACTATAAATTTCTAGTGGAATAGTTCATAGTTAATTAATTGATTAATGGAACTTTGAGTTAGTGAAATTAATTAAATTATTGGAGCTTACAACTACAGGTACATACTGTCCCCATTATAGCTCGATAACACAGATGTATGATTTTGGTATCAAAAGGAAATAATTAAAAATAATAAAGTATTATTTTTAATCTCACAAATTAATATTATTTGTGAAATAATATTATATGGCAAAAAAATTATATTGATAATTTTGTGAAATTATTTTTTATTGAAAATTAATTTAATCATATTTAATTTTGTGGTATAATTGTATACTACATAAAATAATATGAGAAATACATTTTATAAAGATAAATACCATCGGGCCCAATGCCCTGTAGTCGGCACATACCATAGTCCAAATGGACTGTGGCCCACGCATAGGCCCAATGAGATTAGGGCTAGGTCTTCTTTTTGGTTGTTCTATAAATAAAACATAACATCAACGATGAGAGAAGATGTTACACATTTTTCTCCAAGAGAGAAAAATAAAGAACTTTGTTCCTTGTGTTTTGCGAGAAGAATACTTTCTCATATGTTGAGATTCAAAAGTTTGTTCTTGTGTATCCTACCAAATAGCATAGAAATCCACTTGTCTCATTCGCTTTGTACAAGCAATAGTATGGAAGATGGTTGGTTAGGAGGCTATGACGCTATTTGATTTACATGTCTTCTACATCTAGAAAAGGTATTTGTAATTTTCTTTTTATTCAGATTCATGTCACATGAGAAGTATCTCATTCTTGTTATATTTCCTAGAGTGGTTCGTTCTTATGCTTTAATAATTGTTATTATCGCATTGAAATGTTATCTCATACTTCCGCTACACTGTCAATCACATGATCAAAAGCCAACAATAATTACGATTACTAAATCCATTTCATCATTTATTGACTCTTTCACAAATGCAGAGTCTCTTGAAGACATAACTTCTTGGTATGTCTTAGGATCATCCTCAACTTGAAGAATCATTGGAATTTTCTTAATAATTTCTTTAAGGTTTCCTTCTACTAGGTAGAAAGTCCACTTGAGAGCAAGTCTCACTTGACCCTGAATCTTTAAGTCGTTGGATTTTTTGTAGGAGATATGAGTTGCTCAACAACCCTTGGGGATATATCTTTTGGAGACTCTTCTATCATGATGGGATTATTGAGAATTATTATCTCCATGTAACAAATTCTCAAAGAATTCTACCTCTCTAGATTCAATAATCACATTAGATTCTATGTCTAATAATCGATAGGCTTTGCTATGGGAAGCATAGCCAATAAAAACACATTTAATTTCTCTTGGACCCAACTTGGTCATTTTAGGATCTGTGTTCTTGCAATAAGTAAGGAACTCCCACACTTTAAATTAACAAATATTTGGTGTTCTACCTTTTTATATCTTATATGGAGAGATATTATTCGTCTTCATATGAATTCGATTAAGTATATGACGCAAGTAATGCCTCACCCCACAAGTTATAATTAAATTTTGCATGTAATAGCGCAGCATTAACTATTTCAAGGAAAGTTCTACTATTTCTTTTGACTATATCATTTTATCGTGAACTGTGTAAAACTGTACATTCATGAATAATTCCATGTTTCTCACAAAATATATTAAATTCATTTGAGATACATACACTGCCCCTATATATCACTTCTAAGTACTTTAATTTTCTTATCTAATTGATTTTCTATTTCGGCTTTGTATATCTTAAATGCATTAAAAATTTCTTCCTTACTCTTAATTAGATATACACACAACTACATTTTACAATTTTTTCTTTGGTCAAATGCGTAAGTCAATGGAGTTTGTAGAGTCCCAGAATGTTTACTTAGCTAGTTAGATAGTAGTAGTAGTAGTAATAGCTAGTAGTAGCTATAGTATGTTTACTACTGTGGATTTTGGTTCAAGCCGGGACTTAGTAGAACACTCATAGCAACACTTATAGATTTTATAAGTTTAACCTATAGTTTAAGAATATTAATTATAACATAAGGTTTGATTAATATAGTTGATTATAAAGATGTTATTTATTATACTATAAGGTTTAGATATGATTAATAAGAACATGACACTTGTCGTGTGCAGGTTTATTTAAGGATTTAACTATAGTTTTAAATAGAACGAAAGTTCAAAAAAGCTCTAGAATCTTCCAAGACCATTAAGAGCATGACATTTGTCACAACCTTGTTTATTTGAAGAATTAAGCATTTTTAAGTGGATAATTCAGAAATAGAGGTTTGTAGAAGCTCTAGACCCTTCCAGAACCTACTGGAATCTCGTATTACTTAATCAAACCTGTTTTATCATTTCAAATTAAGTTGATAATGTGCAATTACGTGTTTATAATATTCATGTATGCCGATATATCGCAGCCTAGGAGCCGATATATCGCCATACGGGGAATACGAAAAACATGTGAACTTCACACAAACGCATTGACGAACCCTCGGGATATAAGCCCGGTGATATATCGCCTACAAAGGGCGATATATCGGCTTTAGGGCTATGTTTTCAAATGTTTTTGAAACTGAGCTTAATTCAACAATTAACCTCTTGATAAGCCTCTGAACGTTTTGACTGAGTCTTAATCCTCTGTTGAACGAATATTCAAATATTTTTCAATTAATACTCATTATTTTATTCAAGCTAAAAGGAGGTAGTTCACTCCTTGAACTCTATAAATAGGACCTAGTACCCAGCCATTTCTCTCATTCTTCAAGCTGTGTTCAGAGCCTTCAAGCTGCTAGGATTACTATAGAGTGTTAAACACTTGGGTTAGGGTATAAGCTTTATCATCTTAAGCTTTCTAAATACTTGGGAAGTAAGATAATAGTGTGTTTTTCAATATCGAGGTGTCGTTCGGTTCTAGTACATTCAAAGGTATTCCTAATCTTAAGTTCATTTCAGTTTAATTCTTTAGTTTTCTGTAGTTTTCTTTAGTTTTCATTTAGATCCTAACTCACTATTTTCCATTCGTGGTTAGGTATTTCGGTAAGTTTCATTTTGGTGGTTTAGTTCATTTCTTTACCATCTCTTTCTTTAGAAATACTCACATTCTTATTATTGGTTTTAGGAGTGTTCCAAATCATGTCCTTATTCTCATATCTCGGTTTTGGTAAGGAAAATAGGATAGAGTTTTATATGTTTATATGATATGTTATGCTATGTTATGTTATGTTATGTTATGTTATGTTATGTTATGTTATGTTATGTTACATTATGTATAGTATGTTTATAGACCTTGGGCATATGACTTGCTTGGCTAGCAAGCCCCACCAATCTATTGGGCATATGACTTGTTTAGTTTACAAGCCCCAAGTAGTATAATGGTCATTGTAGTAGTATATGACATATGTTTATAGTATATGTTCATGATAGAGTTTATGTGTATGTTTTATGTTTTTAGTAGATTTTCCTTGCTGGGCATTAGGCTCATTCCTTTATTTTTTATGTATGCAGGAAAATAGTTATGGCGGCAGAAGGATTCTTGGCAGCTTGGGGTTGTGTATTGAGGAAGAATGGATTCGGTGGACTGCGTGAACGATTCGAGGACGACGTTATTTTCAGTCTTTTTAATTATGTTTCTATGTATTTTCTGCACTTGGTTTTGTAAACAATTTTAATTAAGTTAAAGTTATGTTTTATATTTTAAACAATGGGATCCCATACTCCGATTTATGTATTTCAACATTTACTTTATAGTATTTAATAAAGTTGTGAATGTTTCTTATGTATGTTTTCTTGAGAATAGTGTCTATGTATAGTAGTTTTAATGGTCCACGGTCTTAGAATTAGTTGGGTCATTACAGAGTTGATTGAAGTCGCTGACTCAATATGGGAAGTTGTGTTAGTGTGCAACTGTCACAAAATCTACTAAACGACATCAATACAACTGATGATGCTATTAAAAAGCACATTCGCATTATGTAGAGTCCCAGAATATTTACTTAACTAGCTAGATAGTAGTAGTAGTAGTAGTTAGTATTAGTTTATAATATGTTAGATTTCGTGGATTTTGGTTCAAGTCGGGACTTAGTTGGAAACTCATAGCAATAGTTATGAATTTTATAAGTTTAACCTATAGTTTAAGAATATTAATTATAATATAAGGTTTGATTAATATTGCTGGTCCTAGGTGTATTATTTATTATAACCTAAGGTTTAGATGAAGCCAATAAGAATATGACACTTGTCATAAGCATGATTATTAGGGAATTAGAATTTGTTATTTTATGGTTAGTTAAGATATTTGTGGATTAGGTTGTTATTTAGATAATTAAATAGATTTTCCGTAACTTTAGGGTACTGTAACTTCCGACCTATTTTTGACCCAGTTATTTTATGAATTTCGAAAAATAGTATTTCTAGAAAGTTGTAGATAATTGAATTAGCTTTCTAATGGTTTAAAGATAATCTAAATCGAATTCCTACAGTTCCAAATATGTGGATTTTATTACAGGTGAGTTTAGAGTTACGAGATTTAGGAAGTTAGAAGTTAGGATTTTTTTTAATTTTTTTTTAATTTTTAAAAAACAAGCTTTGACTCCTTAGACCTACCTCTAAAAAATTTGACCGAGTCCTAAGCCTTTGACTGACGAATATTCAAATATTTTCAATTAAATTCATTATTTTTATTCAAAGACAAAAAGAAGATATTTATTTCTAGAACTCTATAAAATAGGACTTAGAACCCAGTCCTTGTCCTCACTCTTCAGCTGTGATCAGACTCCAAGGTGCTAATACTACCATAGAGTGATAAACACTTGGGTTGGGTAAAAGCTTTGCCATTCTTAAGCTTTATAAAATACTTGGGAAGTGAGGTTTAGTGTATTTCAGTATTGGAGTTAGACCAATCCATAAGGTCAACTAAGGTACTCTTATTCTTTGAGTTCAATCCTTTAAACTCTTTAGTTTTCTTTAGTTCCTTTTATTCAGATCTTAACTTTTGATATTGGTTTTCGATTAGGCTCTTGAAACTTAAAGATCTTTCTTGGTAAGTTTCGTCTTGAAGGTTTAGTTTCCACATTTATTATTTTCTCTTTAGAAATACTCACCATTCTATTGTTGGTTTTAGGAATGTTCCAAATTCCACATTTGTTCTCAATTATCCCGGTGTTGGTAAGGAAAATAAGATAGTTTCTAAATGCTTATATGTTATGTTATGTATAATATGTTATGACAAGGTTATGTTATAATATGTTATGTTATGTTTTTTTTATGCTATCTAGGGCTCATAGTTGCTTAGCTAGCAAGCCCTAGTGTTTATCATTTTCATGATTTAGAGTTATGGTTTACCCTATCTCAGATATTAGACAGGGGACCTATATGGATTATCATATACTACCATGTGATCTAACCTACCTCAGATATTAGATAGGGGACCTAGATGGTTTATCGCATGCCATGTTAATGAGTTAATGACCATTAATATTGTAGTCCTATATGATATATGTTTTTATAGTCATATGTTTTATAGTTTATGTTTATGATGTAGTTTTATGCTTATGATATATGATGTATGTTTTTAGTAGGTTTTCCTTGTTGGGCATTAGGCTCATCCTTTATTTTTAGTGTGATGCAGGAAAATGAATCTGGAAGGCAGAAGGATTCTTGGTAGCTTGGCTTGTGTGTTGAGGATGGATGGAATGTGTGAACTGCGTGTCGATCGAGGATGAAGTTATTTATTTTTAGTCTTTTAGATCATGTTTTTCCGCATTTTGTTTTTTAAACAATTGAATTAAAGTTTATGTTTTTCTTTTAAACAATGGGTACCCATGCCATATTTTCTACTATTATGTATTTGATACAATATTTTGAGTTTTAATAAAGTTATATTATTTCTTATGTATCTTTTCCAAAATAGTAGCCATGTCTAGTAGTTTTAATGGTCCAATGTCTTGGAAATAGTTGGGTCATTACAGTTGGTATCAAAGCAACGGTCCATTTGCATGAAGTTCTCCTTGATACACACGCTCAAGCTCCGAATCTAACCGCCAATGTAAGTGTTTATGTTATAGTTGTTATGATTATGTGTTTAGTTAACGTTTTAGCCCTTATGTTTTCAGTTAAGAATATTTTTAAATTAGTTTATTTTCTTTATTTATTTTATTTATTATCTTTGCATTTACGATTGTTTTTAGTGAAAACCTTTTTCCAAATGAATATCATTGTTATTTTTGAATGACATGTATGAGTTTGATTTTTTTTCTACAATCATAATAAATAATGACCAAGTTCGGTGAGGGTGGATACAAATCAATGGACCAGGTTCTATATTGAGAGATAGGGGGCCATAGTAGTGGGAACAATTTTACTGATCCCAGCCCTTCCTCAATATGGTTAACTTTGGAACAACGATGAGTTTTGAGCCTGAGGATTAAGTCATATAGGATGATTAGAAACACACTTAGAAAATAATAAAGATGGCTTATTTTTTTAAAGGTTTAGAAACACACCCTAATTACAAAGGAGGCTTATATAATTCTTTTCATAAGAAGTCATAATTAATAGTTCTGAGCTATGTTTTCTTAGATTAAGTTTTGCCTTAGAGCCCATTAGGGTAAGTTCTAACATGTTCTCGATTGTTAGAACTTTTACTAAAGATGTCACTCAGAAGGTCTGCACGCACGAATGTCAATGCCTCCAACGTCTCTCCTGAGACTAATGAAGCCCCTCCAGTTCGAAGAAGGGGAAGGTGTGCAACCAATGTTGCTGCTAATGAAAGTGTGCCACCGCCGCCAGTCGACAACACTGCAGAAATTATCAGGCTACGACAACAAGTGGAAGAATTGCTGCAGCAACAGCGACAGCAGACTCAGCTGCAACCGCAGCCTCAGTAAATGGCTCAAGCACCCCATCAAGTAGGTCCTTATGGGGGATGGCCAATGGAAAATTATGCGCCATACCCAGCTCAGTACATGGAGCCAATCTATGAGCGGTTATGTAAGCAACACGCTCCAAACTTTGAAGGGACAACAGACCCCTTCGAGGCGGAAGAATGGCTCAGAAATGTAGAGCCGATCCTAGCGCACATGAATCTCAGCAACGCAGATCGCATATCATTCGTTTCGTCTCTGCTTAAGAAGGATGCTAGAATATGGTGGGACTTAGTTCAGCAGACTCACGACGTCGCCACCATGACATGGACCAGATTTGTGGAGCTGTTCCACAAAAAGTACTACAACTCAGCAGTCATCCCCACAAGGGTCGAGGAGTTCACTAGTTTGAAGCAGGGAAACTTGATGGTAGCGGAGTATGCTCGGCAGTTCGACAGATTAGCCAAGTTTGCACCAGAGTTGGTTCCAACTGAATTTCTGAGGGTGACCAAGTTCATTAGAGGATTTAGACCAAAGATTGAGTTAGGGGTTAAGCTAGCAAACCCTGGAACCACTACTTATGCCGATGCTTTAGAAACGGCTATAGAAGTAGAAAAGGCTTCAAACGAATGTTAGTAAAGAGGAAGCTAGTAAACCTGAGCCTAAATAGCAGAGTCAACCTCAGAATGGTCGGAACAACAACCACAACGGCCATCAGTCTAGCAACAACACTAGTAATGGTCAGAAAAGAAGGCATCCTGACAATAAGCAGTCTGATAACGATAAAAGGGCATGGACGAACAATGGACATAATAGGTCGGGTTATGTAGAATACTTACAATGTGCTAAGTGCCAAAAGAAACATTCTAGTGAATGTCGTACAAACACCAAAGGATGCTTCAACTGTGGTTAGGAAGGTCACCAAAGGAGGCAATGTCCCCAGCTCAAGCCAGAGGAGAAAAGGGATAGCAAGATGGTTCCTGCCAAAGTCTTTGCCTTAACCCAGGGAGAAGCTGACGCTAGTAATAAAGTGGTCACAGGTCAGATTCCTATCCTCGATAGTATATGTTCTAGTATTGTTTGATTTGGGAACAACATACTCGTATATCTTGTTAGGAATGATAGAGAAATTAGACAAACCTTGTAGAACTAGGTTTGTGACATAGTTGCCTTCGGGTGAAGTAGTCCTATCATCACGGATAGTACGGGGCATACCGATCAAAATTGAGGATGTAGAACTAGAAGGAGACCTCATAGAGTTAGAGATAAAATACTTCGACGTAATACTGGGCATGGATTGGCTAGCAAGGCATGGTGCAACCATCGACTGCAGACGTAAGCAAGTGATGTTTGAGACTCCTGGCGGTCAGAAAATATGCTTTGTGGGAAAAAATTTAGGATTATGTACGTCGCATATTTCATCTCTCAAAGCTCAGAGGATAATAGAAAAAGTATGTCACACATTCTTAGCCAATGTCACGGATGTGGTAAAGGAAACACCACTAAAGGTTAGAGACGTCCGCATTATAAAGGAATTCCCAGAGGTATTTCCTGACGACTACTAGGATTGCCGACGACACGGGAGATAGACTTCACAATCAAACTAGTACCGGGCACCGAGCCTATTTCAAAGGCACCATACTGGATGGCACCGACCGAACTCAAGGAGTTAAAGACGCAACTACAAGAACTCTTAGACTTGGGTTTCATTAGACCAAGCCATTTGCCACGGGGAGCACCAGTTCTATTTGTGAGGAAGAATGATGGAAGTATGCGGATGTGCATAGATTGTGACGAGCTATATAAGGTGACAATTAAGGATAAGTACCCGCTACCCCGAATTGATGACTTGTATGATCAACTTCGAGGGGCAACCGTGTTTTCAAAGATTGATCTACGGTCTGGGTATCACCAGCTGAAGGTACTTGAAGAGGATATTCCCAATACGACTTTTAGAACTCGTTATGGACATTACGAGTTTCTAGTTATGTCTTTTGGTCTTACCAACGCTCCAGCCGCGTGTATGGATTAATGAATAGGTCTTTTGGACAAATTCGCCGTAGTCTTCGTCGACGATATTTTGGTGTACTCAAAGGATGAAGCTGAGCACGAGGAACATTTAGGGATGACCCAGAAATAGCAAAGGTTCAACTGGACGGATAAGTGTGAAGAGAGCTTCCAGTTGCTTAAGGATAAGCTATGCTCAGCACCAGTACTTTGTGTACCGACACCCAACGCCAAGTTTGTAGTCAACTGCGATGCGTCGAAGCAAGGGTTGGGTTGTGTGCTGATGCAAAATGACAAGGTGATAGCCTACACCTCAAGGCAGCTGAAGGAGTACGAGCAACGCTATCCAACACACAATATGGAGTTGGCAGCGGTGGTCTTTGCGTTGAAAATCTGGCGCCATTATCTTTATGGAGAATGGTGTGAGATTTATACAGGCCACAAAAGCTTTAAGTATTTCTTCATTCAAAAGGAGCTCAACATGGGGTAGTGCAGGTGGTTAGAACTAGTGAAGGATTATGACTGCGAAATTATATACCACCCGGGAAAGGCAAACGTAGTTACTGATGCGCTAAGTAGGAAGAATTATGGAAGTATAGTAACGTTATCTAGACTAGAAATCCGCTACAGCAGGAGCTGATCAATGCTGGAATAGAAGTAGTCATTGGTAAACTAGCTAACTTGTCCATTCAGTCAAGTCTGTTAGAAGATATACGAATTGGGCAAGAGCATGATGACACGTTAGTAACACATATGGATGCAGTTAGAGAAGGGAAGGCCACATATTTCTCAATATCAAGTCAGGGGTTATTAAGATATAAGGATCGGGTATGCGTGCTAAATGATCAAGGGATTAAGGTGAAGATTTTAGAAGAAGTGCACAATACCCCATACTCAGTTCACCCAGGGTCGACCAAGATGACTCACGACATCAAGGCAATGTTTTGGTGGCCAGGAATGAAGAAAGATATAGCGGAGTACGTATCTAAATGCTTAGTATGCCAGCAAGTGAAAGCAGAACATCAGTGGCCTGCAGGTTTATTGCAACCACTTAGCATTCTAGAATGGAAATGGGACGACATAGCCATGGATTTCGTGACGGGTTTGCCTCAAACGAATAAGCAGCACGACTCGGCTTGGGTAGTAATAGATAGACTAACCAAGTCAGATCATTTCCTACCTTTCAAGACTACATACACAGCAAATTAGTACGTAGACATTTATGTTCAGGAGATAGTACGACTGCATAGAATCCCTAAGACTATAGTGTCCGATAGAGGATCATGGAGTAAGTATTTGCTGCTGATAGAATTCTCCTACAACAATAGCTACTAGTCAACAATCGGGATGGCACCTTATGAGTTACTCTATGGAAGGAGGTGTCGATCACCGTTACATTGGGACGAAGTAGGAGAAAGGCAACTTCTTGGATCTGAAGCTGTTAGAGAAACTCAGGATGAAGTAGCACTGATTAGAAAGCGTATGCTCGCTGCTTAGAGCCATCAGAAAAATTATGCGGATGCCAAGCAGTGTGATGTGGAATTCAAAGTCGGAGATCAAGTCTTCTTAAAGATATCTCCTATGAAAGGTGTGAAGCGGTTTGGGAAGAAAGGCAAGCTTAGTCCCCGGTTTATAGGTCCTTTTGAGATATTGGACAAGGTGGGAATAGTTGCATATAGGTTAGCCCTACCGCCAGCTTAGCAGATAGTCACAATGTATTTCACATCTCGATGCTGCGTAGATATGTGTCAGACCCATCTCACGTCTTCAAGTATGATACGATAGCACTTCAGAAAGACTTGAGTTACGAGGAACGACTGATTAGCATCCTAGATAGAAGGATGAAAGAATTATGATCTAAGAGTTTTCCGATAGTCAAGGTCCTATGGAGTAATAGTTCTGAACAAGAGGCAACGTGGGAGTTGGAGGAAGACATGTTAACCCGGTGTCCGGAATTGTTTGATAAGTAAATTTCGAGGACGAAATTCTTTTTAGTGGGGGAGAATCGTAGAGTCCTAGAATATTTAATTAACTAGCTAAATAGTAGTATTAGTAGTTAGTATTAGTTTGTAGTATATTGGATTCCGTGGATTTTGGTTCAAGTCAGGACTTAGTTGGAAACTCATAGCAATAGTTATGAATGTTATAAGTTTAACATACAGTTTAAGAATATTAATTATAACATAAGGTTTGATTAATGTTGCTGGTCCTAGGTGTATTACTTATTATAACCTAAGGTTTAGATGAAGCCAATAAGAATATGAAACTTATCATAAGCATGATTATTAGGGAATTAGAATTTGTTATTTTATGGTTAGTTAAGATATTTGTGGATTAGGTTGTTATTTAGATAATTAAATAGATGTTCCGTAACTTTAGGGTACTCTAACTTCCGACCTATTTTTGACCCAGTTATTTTATGAATTTCGAAAAATAGTATTTCTAGAAAGTTGTAGATAATTAAATTATATTTCTAACGGTATAAAGATAATCTAAATCGGAGTCTTACAGCTTCAATATTGTGGATTTTACTACAGGTGAGTTTAGAGTTACGAGATTTAGGAAGTTAGAAGTTAGGATTTTTTTTAATTTTTTTTTAATTTTTAAAAAACAAGATTTGACTCCTTAGACCTACCTCTGAATAATTTGACCGAGTCCTAAGCCTTTGACTGACGAATATTCAAATATTTTCAATTAAATTCATTATTTTTATTCAAAGCCAAAAAGAAGATATTTATTTTTAGAACTCTATAAATAGGACTTAGAACCAAGCCCTTGTCCTCACTCTTCAGCTGTGATCAGACTCCAAGGTGCTAATACTACCATAGAGTGATAAACACTTGGGTTGGGAAAAAGCTTTCCCATTCTTAAGCTTTATAAAATACTTGGGAAGTGAGGTTTAGTGTATTTCGGTATTGGAGTTAGACCAATCCATAAGGTCAACTAAGGTACTCTTATTCTTTGAGTTCAATCCTTTAAACTCTTTAGTTTTCTTTAGTTCCTTTTATTCAGATCTTAACTTTTGATATTGGTTTTCGATTAGGCTCTTGAAACTTAAAGATCTTTCTTGGTAAGTTTCGTCTTGAAGGTTTAGATTCCACATTTATTCTTTACTCTTTAGAAATACTCACCATTCTATTGTTGGTTTTAGGAGTGTTCCAAGTTCTGCATTTGTTCTCAATTATCCCGGTGTTGGTAAGGAAAATAGGATAGTTTCTATATGCTTATATGTTATGTTATGTATAATATGTTATGATAAGTTTATGTTATAATATGTTATGTTATGTTTTTTTATGCTATCTAGGGCTCATAGTTGCTTAGCCAGCAAGCCCTAGTGTTTATCATTTTCATGGTTTAGAGTTATGGTTTACCCCACCTCAGATATTAGACATGGGACATAGATGGGTTATCATATACTACCATGTGATCTAACCTACCTCAGATATTAGATAGGGGACCTAGATGGTTTATCGTATGCCATGTTAATGAGTTAATTGCCATTAATATTGTAGTCCTATATGCTATATGTTTTTATAGTCATATGTTTTATAGTTTATGTTTATGATGTAGTTTTATGCTTATGATATATAATGTATGTTTTTAGTAGGTTTTCCTTGCTGGGCATTAGGCTCATTCCTTTATTTTTAGTGTGATGTCGGAAAATGAATCTGGAAGGCGGAAGGATTCTTGGTAGCTTGGCTTGTGTGTTGAGGATGGATAAAATGTGTGGACAGCGTGTCGATCGAGGATGAAGTTATTTATTTTTAGTCTTTCAGATCATGTTTTTTCGCATTTAGTTTTTTAAACAATTGAATTAAAATTTATGTTTTTCATTTAAACAATGGGTACCCATGCCATATTTTCTATTATTATGTATTTGATACAATATTTTGAGTTTTAATAAAGTTATATTGTTTCTTATGTATCTTTCCCAAAATAGTAGCTATGTCTAGTAGTTTTAATGTTCCAAGTTCTTAGAAATAGTTGGGTCATTACACATTAGTGGAGCACTTACACAATGAGCTAATTTGTGTCAGTGGGCCACTGACGCTAAATTGTTTTCATTTTAAAAAAAGTATTATGTCCCGAATACCCATTTTTCTCTAAAACCCTAACCTCATCTCATCAATGCCATATTCTCTCTTTCTCTCATTCATTCTCCCAGTTGCACACACCTTCTCTCTCTCTCTTCGGTTTACCTCCCCCCTCCTTCCCGATCTCCTTCTCATTCTCACTTTGCCTCTCTCTCTCTTTGTAATAGATGATGGTGGTGGTTTCATTAGGCTGTGGGACTCAACCACGGTGGTGAGGGTTGTGGGATGGTGGCATGAGGAGAATCAGCAGGCCAGGGGTGGTGGTGGCCAACGACAACAGTGGCTCAGCGACTAGCAAGGTCTAGGGGTAACTCTCTCTCTCTCTCTGTCTATAAGGACCCAACTTGTTCTAGACTTTGGACCATTACTAACTACTATACATAGATATTAATCTTAAGAAAACATACATGTGAAACATTCATAACTTTATAAAATAAACTGTAAGGCAAAGGTTAAATTACATCAAAATTCGGTTAGGATATGGAATCCCATTGTTTTGAAAATAAAACATATCTTAAATTGTAAATAAATTCGTTATAAGATCAGGTGCGGAAAAATACATATAAATCGTAATTGAAATGACTAAAAACAACTTCGTCCTCGAACCGTTCACGCAGTCCACTGAATCCATTCTCCCTCAATACACAATCCCAAGCAGCCAAGAATCTTACAGCCGCCATAACTATTTTCCTGCACATATAAAACAAAGGAATGAGCCTAATGCCCAGCAAGGAAAATTTACTAAAAGCATGAAACATAAATATAAACTATAAACATATAAACATTCACTATTAACATATATCATAATTCAAACCCATGTACATGGTAAACATTTGGGGTTTGCTAGCTAACAACTATAAGCCTCAAAATACCATGAGGTTTGCTAGCTAAGCAACTATCAGCCCCAAAAACATAAAAGTGTTGGGGTTTGCTATTTAAGCAACTATAAGCCCTAAAACATATATATCATAAAACATACCATAACATATTATAACATAATCATATAAGCATATAATAACTATCCTATTTTCCTTACCAGATACCGGGATGTGAGAACAAGGACGGGATTTCAGAACACTCCTAAAAACCATTAATGCGAAGGTGAATATTTCTAAAAGAAGAAGATGAAGAAGAAATGAATCTAAACCACCGAGAAGAAGAGCTTACCGAAATGAAACCTCAAGTTCAAATAACTTAATTTCCTAACCATGAATGGAAAACAACAAGTTAGGATTTGAGTAGAGAAAAATTATAAAAACTAATGAAATATACAGAAATGAACTAGGAATAGGAATACCTTTGATTGCACTATAACCGAACTACACCTCGAAATCGAAATACACACTATTAACCCTACTTCCCAAGTGTTTAATAAGCTTAAGATGATAAAGCTTATAACCCCAACCCAAGTGTTTAACACTCTAAAGTAAACCTTGTCGCTTGAAGGCTCTGAACTCAGCTTGAAGAATGAAAGAAATGGTTGGGTACTAGGTCCTATTTATAGAGTTCAAGAATGAAAATATCTTCTTTTAGCTTGAATAAAAATAATGACTTTTTAATTGAAAAACATTTGAAAAATCGTTCAGCAGAGGCTTAAGACTCAGTCAAAAAGATTCTGAGCTTATCAAGAGGTTATGGAATAAAATGAGCTCGGTTTCAAAACCATTAAAAAATAATGCCCTAGAGTCGATATATTGCCCATGGTAGGCAATATATTGCCTGGGCTTATGTTCCTGAGGCTCGTCGAAATGTTCGTGCGAAGTTACGTGTTTTTTATATTCCCCGAGTGGCGATATATCGCCCCTAGAGCTACGACATATCGGTATACGCTGAAATATTATACACGTAATTGTACTTTTTCAGCCTAATTGGAATTGAGTAAACAGCTTTGACTGAGTCCTATAACGATTTCAAAGCTGTTGGCAGACTCTGGGATTTTCAAATATTACTCTTAATAAACTATTCCTCAAAAATACTTAATTTCTCAATAAACATGCACATGACAAGTGTCATGATCTTATTAGTTCTATCTAAACCTTATTGCATAATAAATATCATCTTCATAATTAGCTATATTAATCAAACCTTATGTTATAATTAATATTCTTAAACTATGGTTAAAATTATAAAATCTACAAGTGTTGCTATGAGTATCCAACTAAGTCCCGGGTTGAACCAAAATCCACAGTAATAAATATACTACAACTATTACTAGCTATTACTACTACTACTATCTAACAAGTAAAGTTCTTGGACTCAACAATTCTCCCCTACTAAAAAGAATTTCCTCCTCGAAATTTACTTACCAAACAATTCCGGATACCGGCCTCGCATGTCTTCCTCCAACTCCCATGTTGCCTCCTGTGCAGAACTATTACTCCATAGGATTTTGACTATCGGAATATTCTTGGACCGTAACTGCTGCATCCCTCTATCTAGGATGCTAATCGGTCGTTCCTCGTAACTCAAGTCTTTCTGGAGTGCCATCGTATCATACTTTAGGACATGAGATGGGTCTGACACATACTTGCGTAGCATTGAGATACGGAACACGTTGTGGCTATCTGCTAGGGCTGGCGGTAGGGCTAATCTATATGCAACTGCTCCCACTTTGTCCAATATCTCAAAAGGACCTATAAACCGGGGACTAAGCTTGCCTTTCTTCCCAAACCGCTTTACGCCTTTCATAGGAGATATCTTCAGGAAGACTTGATCTCCGACTTTGAATTCCACATCACGTCGCTTGGCATCCGCATAGCTTTTCTGACGGCTTTGAGCAGCGAGCATATGCTTTCTAATCAGCGCTACTGCTTCTTGAGCTTTTCTAACAGCTTCGGGACCAAGGAGTTTCCTTTCTCCTACCGCGTCCCAGTGTAGCGGCGATCGGCACCTTCTTCCATAAAGTAATTCATAAGGTGCCATCCCGATCATTGACTGGTAGCTATTGTTGTAGGAGAACTCTATCAGCGGTAAGTACTTATTCCATGATCCTCCGAAATCAAGCACACAAGCGCGCAACATATCTTCTAAAATATGTATGGTGCGCTCAGACTGACCATCTATCTGAGGATGAAACGTCGTACTGAGACTTAACTTAGTACCCATGGCTTGCTGTAAACTTCCTCAAAATCTTGATGTAAACATCTATCCTCTATCAGACATTATTGTCTTGGGGATTTCGTGCAATAGTACTATCTCTTGAACATAGATGTCTGAGTATTGGTCCGCTGTGTATGAAGTCTTAACAGGCAGGAAATGAGCCGACTTGGTGAATCTATCTATTACTACCCAAGCTGAATCATGTTGCTTACTTGTTCGTGGCAAACCCGTCACGAAATCCATAGCTATATCGTCCCATTTCCATTCTAGTACGCTAAGCGGTTGCAATAAGCCTGCAGATCGCTGATGCTCTGCTTTCACTTGCTGGCATATTAAACACTTAGACACAAACTCCGCTATGTCCTTCTTCATCCCTGGCCACCAATACATTGCCTTGATGTCGTGAGTCATCTTGGTCGACCCTGGGTGAACTGAGTATGGGGTACTGTGCGCTTCCTCTAAAATCGTCATCTTAATCCTTTGACCATTTGGCACGCATACCTGATCCTTATATCTCAATAACCCTTGACTTGATATTGAAAAATTAGTGGCCTTACCTTCTCGAACTGCATCCATATGCACTATTAATGTGTCATCATGCTCTTGTCCAATCCTTATATCTTCTAGCAGATTTGACTGGATAGATAAATTAGCCAGCTTACCTATGACTACTTCTATTCTGGCACTGATCAGCTCCTACTGTAGCGACTTTTCTATTCCGGCTAGTGCTGCTAAACTTCCATAACTCTTCCTACTTTGCGCATCGGCAACTACATTTGCCTTTCCCAGGTGGTATAGGATTTCGCAGTCGTAATCCTTCGCTAGCTCTAACCAGCTGCGCTGCCTCATGTTGAGCTCCTTCTGAGTAAAGAAGTACTTTAAATTTTGTGGTTTGTATAAATATCGCACCGTTCTTCGTAAAGATAATGGCGCCAGATTTTCAACGCAAAGACCACCGCTTCCAACTCCATATCGTGATTTGGATAGCGTTGCTCGTACTCCTTCAGCTGTCGTGAGGCATAGGCTATCACCTTGTCATTCTGCATCAGCACGCAACCCAACCCTTGCTTTGACGCAACGCAGTAGACTACAAATTTATCGTTGGGTGTCGGTACACAGAGTACTAGGGCTGAGCAAAGCTTATCCTTAAGCAACTGGAAGCTTTCATCACATTTATCAGTCCAGTTGAAACAGCAACTTTGCTGTTACTGGGTCAAGTTGGTGAGTGGAGTGGCTATCTTAGAAAAGCCCTCTACGAACCTCTGATAATAACCTGCTAATCCCAGAAAGCTCCTTACTTCAGATGCGTTCTTTGGTCTTGGTCAATCCTTCACAGCCTCTACCTTGGATGGGTCTACTGTAACTCCATCTTTGGATATAATGTGCCCGAGGAACGCCACTTGCGAAAGCCAAAACTCGCATTTCTTGAACTTGGCGTAGAGTTGATGCTCATTTAGTCGTGACAAGATCAACCTCAAATGTTCCTCGTACTCGACTTCATCCTTGGAGTATACTAAGATGTCGTCGATGAATACTACGACGAATTTATCTAAGTAGTCCCTGAAGACCCGATTCATTAAGTCCATAAACGTGGCTGGGGCATTGGAAAGGCCAAAAGACATAACTAAGAACTCGTAATTCCCATAACGAGTTCTAAAAGCTGTCTTAGGAATATCCTCTCCCCGCACCTTGAGCTGATGGTACCCGAACCGTAAATCAATCTTTGAAAACACGCTCACAGCCTCTACCTTGGATGGGTCTACTGTAACTCCATCTTTGGATATAATGTACCCGAGGAACGCCACTTGCGAAAGCCAAAACTCGCATTTCTTGAACTTGGCGTAGAGTTGATGCTTATTTAGTCGTGACAAGATCAACCTCAAATGTTCCTCGTGCTCGACTTCATCCTTGGAGTATACTAAGATGTCGTCGATGAATACTACGATGAATTTATCTAAGTAGTCCCTGAAGACCCGATTCATTAAGTCCATAAACGTGGCTGGAGCATTGGTAAGGCCAAAAGACATAACTAAGAACTCGTAATGCCCACAACGAGTTCTAAAAGCTGTCTTAGGAATATCCTCTCCCCGCACCTTGAGCTGATGGTACCCGGATCGTAAATCAATTTTTGAAAACACGGTCACACCTCGAAGTTGATCAAACAAGTCGTCAATCCGAGGCAGCGGGTACTTATTCTTAATTGTTACCTTATTCAGCTCGCGGCAGTCTATGCACATCCGCATGCTTCCACCCTTTTTCTTCACAAATAGAATCAATGCTCCCCATGGAGAATGGCTTGGTCTAATGAAACCCAAGTCTAGGAGTTCTTGTAGCTGCGTCTTTAACTCCTTGAGTTCGGTAGGTGCCATTCGATATGGTGCCTTGGAGATAGGCTGGGTGCCTGGTACTAATTCTATCGTGAAGTCAATTTCCTGAGTTGGCGACAACCCTGGTAAGTCATCGGGAAATACTTCTGGGAATTCTTTTACAATACAGACGTCTCCAACCATAAGCGATGTTTCCTTTACTACATCTGTGATGCTGGCTAAGAATGCTTGACATCCTTTTTCTATCATCCTTTGAGCCTTGAGAGATGATATTAGCGGTGTGCGTAGTCCTAAAATTTGTCCCATGAAGCATAGTCTCTAGCCGTCGGGAGTCTTGAACGTCACTTTCTTGCGTTTACAGTCAATGGTTGCGCCATGTTGTGCTAGCCAGTCCATGCCTAGTATCATGTCGAAGTCTTTGATCTCTAATTCTATCAGGTCTCCTTCTAGTTCTACGTTCTCAATCTTGATCGGTACGCATCGTACTATCCGTGATGATAGAACTACTTTGCCCGAAGGCAACTCGGTTACAAACCTAGTTCTAAATCTTTCACAAGGTTTGTCTAGTTTTTCTATCATTCCTAACGAGATATACGAATGAGTGGCTCCCGAATCAAATAATATAGAACATATATTATTGAGGATAGAAACCTGACCTGTGACCACCTTATTGCTAGCGTTAGCTTCTCCTTGGGTAAAGGAAAATACCCTGGCAGGAACCATCTTGTCTTCCTTTTTCCCCTCTGGCTTGAGCTGGGGACATTCTTTCTTCCGGTGTCCTTCTTGACCACAGTTGTAACATCCCTTGGTGTTTGCCCGGCATTCACCTGGATGTTTCTTCTGGCACTTAGTACATTGCGGGTATTCTACATAACCCGACCTACTACTTCCATTGTTCGTTCGTGCCATTTTATCGCTATCGAACTGCTTATTGTCAGGATGCCTTCTTTTCTGACCGTTATTGTTGTTGCTGGAGTGATTTTTGTTGTGGTTGTTGTTCCGACTTGTCTAAGGTTGACCCTGCTGTCTAGGCTCAGGCTTACTGGCTTCTTCTTTACTAACATTAGCCTGCAGCCTTTCTACTTCTATTGCCATTTCTATAACATCGGCATAGGTAGTATTTCCTGGGTTTGCTAGCTTAACCCCTAGCTCGATCTTCGGTCGAAGTCCTCTAACGAACTTAGACACCCTCAGATAGTCAGTTGGAAACTTTTTTGGTGCAAACTTAGTTAATCGGTCGAACTGTCGAGCATACTCTGCCACTGATAAACTCCCTTGATTCAGGCTAGCTAACTCCTTGACTCTTGAAGCGATGATAGCTGAATTATAGTACTTTTTGTGGAACAGCTCCACAAATCGGGTCGAAGTCATTGTGGCAACATCATGCGTCTGCTGGACTAAGTCCCACCATATTCTGGCGTCTTTGTTGAGAAAGGATGAAACGCAAGATATGCGGTCCGCTTTGCTGAGGTTCATGTGCCTTAGGATTGGCTCCACATTTCTTAGCCACTCTTTTGCCTAGAAGGGGTTTGTAGTCCCTTCAAAGTTTAAAGCGTGTTGCTTACGAAACCACTCATAAGCTGGCTCCATGTGCTGAACTGGATATGGCGCATAATTCGCCACTGGCCATCCCCCATATGGACCAACTTGTTGGGGTGCTGAGGCCATTTGTTGCGGCTGTAGTTGCGGCGGAGGTGGAGGCTGAGTCTGAGGCTGAGCTTGTTGTCGCTGTCGCTGCAATAACTCCTCAACTTGTTGTCGCAGTTTGGCGATTTCCGTAGTGTTGTCAACTGGCGGTGGCGGCGGTGCATTGCGGCTGGCAGCAGCACGCACTCCCCTTCTTCAAACTGGAGGGGCTTCATTGTTCACCGGAGCAGCATTGGAGGCATTTCCATTGGTGCGAGCAGACCTTCGGAGCGACATCTTCAATAGAGTTCTAACAGTTGAGAAAAACATGTTAGAACTTTACCCTAATAGGCTCTAAGGCAAAAACTTAATCTAAACAGTCATAACTCGAACCTATTAATTATGACTTCTTATGAAAATCATATAAGTCGTCTTTATTATTAGAGTGGGTTTCTATACTTAGAAAAATAAGCCATCTTTATTTTCGGGCTGGGATCAGTAAAATCGTTCCCACTACTATGGCCCCATAACTCTCAATATAGCAACTTGGTTGATTGATTTGTATCCACCCTCATCGAACTTAGTCATTATTTATTTTATTTATTATTTATTATGATTGCAAAAGAAAATCAAACTCATACATGTTAACAAAAAAAATAACATTGATATTAATTTGGAAAAAAAAGTTTTCACTATTTACAATCATAAAAGAAAACAAATAATAAATTAAAATAAACAATGAAACTAGTCTATTCTAAAAGTTGGGATCTTCTACATCTGATCCTTCATCCAGCATATCGCCATCTATCTCTTCATAGTCATCATTTTCTTGTGCCTCAAAATGCCCTCGAGGAAGATTCGTAAAAATTCTATGTTCTTGTTCATGTGTAAACTAAAATTCCATTTTTGAAGTGAACCTAAGTATGAGAAAATAATATCTCATAGCTACCACCAATTCATCTTCATCATCTATCGTCTCCCAAATTTCTTCTAAGGTTGCAATTAAAATAGGGTAATCTTTAAATAATCTAATCAATAAAATATATTGCTCCGCAGCTCTCATCATGGTTTGCTTAGATTCTTGGAGGTGACCTATCTCCCTGTGGAACAAAATTAGCCTCCGAGTGATTCTTTCTAGCACTCCTACGGTGTTTTGGGGTTCTCTAATTCTTTTTAAAGCCTTAATGGCTCAGATATCCTCATAAGTTAATGCTCCGTTCATTCTTAACTGAAAACATAAAGGCTAAACTCGTTAGCTATACATATAAACATAATAACTATAACTTAAACACTTACTTGGCGGTCAGATTCGGAGCTTTGAGTGTGTGTATCAAGGAGAACTTCATGCGACTGAACCGTTGCTTTGATACCAACTATAATGACCCAACTTATTCTAGACTTTGGACCATTAATAGCTACTATACATAGATACTAATCTTAACAAAACATACATGTGAATCATTCATAATTTTATAAAAAAAACTATAAGGCAAAGGTTAAATTACATAAAAATTCGGTTAGGATATGGGATCCCATTGTTTTGAAAATAAAACATATCTTAAATTATAAATAAACTTGTTACAAGATCAGGTGCAAAAAATACATATAAAGCATAATTGAAATGACTAAAAACAACTTCGTCCTTGAACCGTTCACGCAGTCCACCGAATCCATTCTCCCTCAATACACAATCCCAAGCAGCCAAGAATCTTACCGCCACCATAACTATTTTCCTGCATAAATAAAACAAAGGAATGAGCCTAATGCCCAGCAAGGAAAATCTACTAAAAAGCATGAAACATAAACATAAACTATAAACATATAAACATTCACTATTAACATATATCATAATTCAAACCCATGTACGTGGTAAACATTTGGGGTTTGCTAGCTAACAACTATAAGCCTCAAAATACCACGAGGTTTGCTAGCTAAGCAACTATAAGCCCCAAAAACATAAAAGTGTTGGAATTTGCTATTTAAGCAACTATAAGTCCCAAAACATTTATATCATAAAACATACCATAACATATTATAACATAATCATATAAGCATATAATAACTATCCTATTTTCCTTACCAGATACCGGGATGTGAGAACAAGGACGGGATTTCAGAACACTCCTAAAAACCATTAATGCGAAGGTGAGTATTTCTAAAAGAAGAAGATGAAGAAGAAATGAATCTAAACCACCGAGAAGAAGAGCTTACCAAAATGAAACCTCAAGTTCAAATAACTTAATTTCCTAACCATGAATGGAAAACAACAAGTTAGGATTTGAGTAGAGAAAAATTATAAAAACTAATGAAATATACAGAAATGAACTAGGAATAGGAATACCTTTGATTGCACTATAACCGAACTACACCTCGAAATCAAAATACACACTATTAACCTTACTTCCCAAGTGTTTAATAAGCTTAAGATGATAAAGCTTATAACCCCAACCCAAGTGTTTAACACTCTAAAGTAAACCTAGCCGCTTGAAGGCTCTGAACTCAGCTTGAAGAATGAAAGAAATGGCTGGGTACTAGGTCCTATTTATGGAGTTCAAGAATGAAAATATCTTCTTTTAGCTTGAATAAAAATAATGACTTTTTAATTGAAAAACATTTGAATAATCGTTCAGCAAAGGCTTAAGACTCGGTCAAAAAGATTATGAGCTAATCAAGAGGTTATGGAATAAAATGAGCTCGGTTTCAAAACCATTAATAAATAATGCCCTAGAGTCGATATATCGCCCATGGTAGGCAATATATCACCTGGGCTTATGTTCCTGAGGCTCGTCGAAGTGTTCGTGCGAAGTGACGTGTTTTTCGTATTCCCCGAGTGGTGATATATCGGCATACGCTGAAATATTATACACGTAATTGCACTTTTTCAGCCTAATTGGAATTGAGTAAACATCTTTGACTGAGTCCTATAACGATTTCAAAGCTGCTGGCAAACTCTGGGATTTTCAAATATTACTCTTAATAAACTATTCCTCAAAAATACTTAATTTCTCAATAAACATGCACATGACAAGTGTCATGATCTTATTGGTTCTATCTAAACCTTATTGTATAATAAATATCATCTTCATAATCAGCTATATTAATCAAACCTTATGTTATAATTAATATTCTTAAACTATAGGTTATACTTATAAAATCTACAAGTGTTGCTACGAGTGTCCAACTAAGTCCCGGCTTGAACCAAAATCCACAGTAATAAACATACTACAACTATTACTAGCTATTACTACTACTACTACTACTACTACTACTACTACTACTACTACTACTACTACTACTACTACTACTACTATCTAACTAGCTAAGTAAAGTTCTTGGACTTTACTCTCTCTCTCTCTCTCTCTTTCTGCTTTTTTTTTCTTCTATTGTAGGGTTGATTCATGGTGGTGAAGATGGCAGTGGGTTCTTGGCTATGAAGATGGGTTCATGGTGAAGATGGTAGTGGGTTTGTGGTTGTTGTATGGCTGATTCATGTTTGTATTTCTGATCGCGAAAATATATAAACGCAAGTGCACGCAATTGATTCAAGTAATATAGATGATAAATAGAGTATCGTTCCCACGAAGACTATTTTCCAATTACCACTAATTGTTCTTTTAATTTCTATTTGGCAACCAAAATTTAGATGAATGAATTTAATTTTAAAATTATAAATAACTAAGAACAAGAATCACTAATTACAAGATGAAATTCACTATTAAAAAGACCTAGTGTGTTAATTTCATCAACTTTTCATTCCACTAATTTTATTAATCAGTTCTAAAATTCTTTCCTTCTATTCTAATAGAAGGTTAACATAAATCGATTCCTATTCTTTTTCAAGATATAAGATCTCATCATATATGCAAGTTTTCTACATCCCTATGATAAACTTAAACATATAGCAGCCATTAAGCATGGAAACCTAATTACTACACAAGTCATATATGTATTTTCGTCCAATATGCAACCTATGTCTATATAATGATAGCATATTCAATTCTCATCTTTCAAATTTTGAATCAAAATCATAAATCAAACAAATATTGATCAAATATTTACTAGCATTAAACATACATTATATAGATTAGAATAGAGAAGAAAAATCAACAAAACATCATAATTAAATTAGATAGAAATCCAAGTGACTACATTAAACCCTAGATAAAATTGTTTAGCTCATATCAAACATGACTAAATCAACAAAATAATAATTCAAAAACATAAGATTCACAAACTTTAAGAAGAAAGAAAAATATAAAATGTAGAATCACTAGTCTAAGAATCAAAATTAGTCTCTAAATAACGTAATTAATAACTGACCTAATGACCTAATTAAACCCTAAATAAAAAATTACAAAAGTTGTGTTTTTCATATGCGGGTTACGACTTAGCCTTCTCTGGGTCGCTGCCCGTGTCTATTTTTGAAGCATTCTGAATCCGCACAAGTCTTTAGGTGCTGCGACTCAAGCATATCAAGTTGCAGCCCGTGTCTAGGATTTCCCCTTTGCTTAGCCTCTGACTTTTCCTTGCGCTGCGACTTATAAGGTTAAGTCACAGCACTAATTGCCTCAAGCAGCCATATGTTTCTGACTTGCCTAGAGTCGCGACTTATAAGCTCAAGTCACGGCTCTAATTCCATTTTTTCTCAAATTAGGTCTTTCAACTCTTCTCTTCATTAAAAACCCGACTTTTAATCGTCCTTAGCATCATTTTGAGTCCAAAAACTGCCAAGAGCATTATTTTTCCACAATTTTCTCTTCTTTTTACATTTTTCTCATGATTCACCGCACCAACCTACAACAAAGACAAACAAAAGCGTAATCTTGCACAAAACACACATAAAGACTCAAGATTACCACAAAAACACATTCTAAAATGACACTAAAATGAAGTTATCAATTTCTTTTTTTAGTTTGTGTTTTATAAAACTCAAATATGAGTTTATGATATTGTATTTTTTATTAATGTTTATGAATCTATTTGTATTATTATGTTTTCAGATCAAAGATTGTACTTAGCATTTAAGTTTGTGAATTTATGTGCATTATTTTGTTTTCAGATTTTAGATTTTATTTAGTGTTTGAGTTTATGTGTATTACAAAACTCAGATCTGAACTATAAACGAGATTGTAATGTGTATATCAGTTTATGAGTTTTCTTGTAAAATTGGGTTTAGCTTTTCTCTTTTTATGTTAAAATGGAAAACATGGGATTTGCAAATGTAGTGAAGCTGTATTTTTTTTCTTTGTGAAACTAGATAATATGGACATTTTAATATTGTAAATGGATTTCAAAATTATTATTATGGAGTTTAGCGTCAGTTATACACTGACGCAAAGTAGACATTTGTGACAATGTAGAATTGTCACAAAAGGTAACATTTGCATCAGTTGTGCACTATCACAAATGTTAAATTTGTGTAGTGCAACACTGGCGCAAATAATCTAACCCGTTCATCATGTCACCACTTTTCGCGTCACATTTTGAAATAACACGGATACATTTTTGTGTCAGTGGGGCACTTACAAGAATTGATTTTTTTTTTAGTAGTGCATAAGTGAACCTAGAAAAATTATCTATAAAAGTCAAGAAATACCTATTTCCACCTCTATTTGACATGCCATTTAACTCACAAAAATCACTATAAATTAAGTAAAGCAAGTTTGTACTTCTATCAACACTAGTGTTATCCCCAAAAATTGGAGATCGATGACGTGGCAGTAGAGGTGACAAGTGGCAGTACATGGTCCATAAAAGACACATTAATAAGTCAATAAGTATATTGGCTCCTCAAAGTTGTGATAAAGTGACTTGGCTTAAGAGTAGCGCAGTAAGCCATGTTAGACCAGAGACATGGCATGCTAGACCAGAGTGCCATGTTAGACGAGAGATATGGCATGCTAGACTACAGTGCCATGTTAGACCAGAGGAGTGCGTGTCCTACCAGCCAAGTGCATGCTATCCAGTAGAGGTATGGCCGACCAGAAGGTGATATTCATCAACCAGAGTGCCATGTTAGACCAGAGACATGGCATGCTAGACCAGAGTGCCATGTTAGACGAGAGATATGGCATGCTAGACCAGAGTGCCATGTTAGACGAGAGACATGGCATGCTAGACCAGAGTGCCATGTTAGACCAGAGGAGTGCGTGTCCTACCAGCCAAGTGTGTGACTGTCCAGTAGAGGTATGGCCGACCAGAAGGTGATATTCATCAACCAGGTAGAACAGACTACGTCAAGATTCCCATAAACGGCTTCAACAAGAATTGGTCTTGGCATACGCGGGAATCTCTCATTCTTCCCACAAATTGGGTGTTCTGTTACATTTTGAATATTTTTGTAATTTAAATATAATAAATATAATGAAATATCCTGATTCTAGGGGAGAGCAGATATATGATCCTAAGCCTATAAATATATGGCTTATGGGATTAGAAAAGGGTTCTTCTTCTTCTTCTTTGGAGACTTTTGGGGAAATTTTGGGTCTGAGTTTTCTAGAGAGAGAAAGTGCTTGTATCTGAAAGAATTCTTGTATTCTTGTAATCTGTACTGAAGAAACTCAGTTGGCTCAGTTCATCTGATCTTGAGTACAGATCTATAATCACAACTCTAAGTGGATTAGGCTATTACCAACATATTGGGGCTGAACCACTATAAAAATTGCGTGTGTTAT
The DNA here is from genome assembly GCF_963169125.1 of Humulus lupulus. Classification (NCBI taxonomy): domain Eukaryota; kingdom Viridiplantae; phylum Streptophyta; class Magnoliopsida; order Rosales; family Cannabaceae; genus Humulus; species Humulus lupulus. Next base: position 161,496,945 of record NC_084799.1, read on the forward strand.
TTACTTTCTGTTCAAAACCATCTGTGTCGTTTAATTTCTCTTGAAGGCTTTATCATTTTTGACGTTCTCACGTCGTTGGCCAAAAATGCAGTCAACAACTAGGATGAGGTTTGTTGACCATTTTAGATTTGATGAATAGTTCACATGTATCAACATTGCTAACATCACAATTCAACATGCCACATATTTACAATTCTTTTAATAGTACTATGGCCTATATGTGCAAGTCTATTATGCCATAATAAAGGAGAATTGGAATAAACAATATAGTAAGAAGTATAAGTATTATTATCAGTAAAATTGTTCTCATGAATACACAATTTAACCATGCCCTCACAAGAGTATCCCTCTCCAACAAAGATCTCACCCTTGGACCAAATTAGCTTGCTAGACTCAAACACCGCTCTGATGCTTGATTTCCTTAGTAAATCACCACTTACAATGTTTCTATTCATCTCAGGCACACAAAGAACATTGGTGAGAACTATCTTCTTTCCATATGTGAAGATCAAATCAATGGTTTCTTTGCCTTCCATCTTTGACCACTTCTCATTCGCCATTTCTAACTCATGGCCATCTTTAACTACATTAATGGTTTTAAAAAGTGTCTTGTCATAAGATGCATCGATGGGGACACATGTATCATACCACCATCCCTTAATCTTGCATTGGATGACATTTACCACTTAGCGTAGTTACAATCTCATCATTAGTAGAGTTCACCTTATCCTTACTTGGATTCTTACGAAATATACACTCTCTAGCATAGTGGCCACTCTTGCCACATACAAAAAATTGGCTTTTGTTGTCCCTTGTTCTTCCTTGGAGCTAAAGAGTTGTCACCCTTACCATTAGGCCTTTTATTGTATTTTCCTTTGTTATGAGAAGGATGAGAGGGTTTAAGAGTATCTATCCATTGGCCTTATTTTCACACTGATCTCTAGAGTGAGATTCCCCTTTGTAGCGTCTCAAATTTGCTAATAAGGCTTAGGTCCTTGATTAGCGTGTTGAGAGGGAAATACTTGATTTAATTATGCTAATATGTGAATTTAATGATTAAATGATTAGAGATCCATGTTTAGGTGAATTAAATATGCATGTGGGCCCCATTTGGCTATTAGGAGCATATTTATAATCTTAGCCTGTTGAGGGGATAAATGTGATATATGTGTATATTGTGATTGATACCATGAGTGAGTGGTGATATATCTTTGATGAACAACCCGAGACGGTCCCAGGGATCCATTTAGTTAACTAGTCACAACAGGGTCGAACACCCGGCTCGGGAGGAGCCTGGGGTATTTTGGGAACACAGTAGGTGTTTGGGGTTTACCGAGTAACAGGTAGTAATCTATCAATTATTTGGTTATATTGGGATAAAATGGGGATTTATAGGAACACTCATGGACTTAGCGGGATGTGGAAAATGACGGGATTGCCCTTGGTGACATTAAATGATTGAGGTTACACTTGGGGGCATTTTTTTTTAAACTTAGGCAATTAAGGGTACAATTAAACTAAGTTACTAGAACTAAGGAGAAGCAAACAAAAACTCTCAGCTAGCCCTCCTTTTCTCTCTCTCAGCTCTCTCTCTCTTCCACTCTTTGGCTTGAGAAGCTTGGTGAGCTTAAGGGACTCTTTGGGAAGTTGGATGAAGCTTGGAGAAATTTAAAGCTTGTGGAGTTGGAGTAAGCTCAAGATAAATTGCCAGTAGAGGTATGAAATTCTGTAAATTCTACTGGGTTTTAATTTTGGTTTTTAGGTTTTATGGGGTTAAATATGGGATGTGATCTTTGAGTTTTGAGGAGTTGGTGGAGTAAGTTTTGGGGTATTTAGGTTGGTTATGTTGTTGTGATATGAATTCTGGGTTTAATTATGAGTACAAAGGCTGAATTGGGTGAGGACTTATGGGTTTGGCTGGGAAAAACGCAGTAGAATTGGTGGGATTTATGGGTTTTGGGGCTCGAGTCGCGGACCTATTCATCAGGCGCCGCAAACCACTTGAACATTTAGGCCAGGGGGCCTTGGAAAATTGCCCAGGCGCTGCGGCACAGGGTCTGGAGCATCGCGGCCCTTATTCTTCAGCAGAGAGTGACTTGCCTCTGACTTAAGCGCCGTGGCCCTTAAGGGGCTGAGACGCAACTCAAATGTGAAATGTTGGCCATTTGAGGGTTTTGAGCTCGGGAACCCAGATGTTAAGGCTCGGGAAAGGTTATACTACCCGGTTTGGTAAGATCCAAGGTCCCGGAGGCTAGATTAATATTCCAAAGTTATTTATTGGTTTAAGGCTTCATGGATGGTTATTATGAATGTGTTGTGACTAGGATTTCAACGAGGCTCGGATTAGGGGGCTGTGCTTGGGATCACATTGACCTATCAGCTCGGGACACAAGTAAGAAAACTATTGTACCCGTAGAGCAGGGCACAACCCTATTTTTTGTGTTTCAGGGCGCGGCCCTATTGTTTATGCTTAATATATTTGTGGATATCTATGATTATTATGCTATATTATCCATGCTTATGAGTAAATAGCAAAGGCCAATAATGGCAAAAAGTCGGGTACGGAAAGGGGCCGAGATCGGTGTTGAGCATGCTGAGTGCATGATGTTAGGGCGAGACCCTCCTAGGGTGCTGTATCCACCCTCTCGGTGAAGACCACGAACCCAGGGCCGCTATGTGTTTACGTCGTTGCCTATTTTGTTGTATACTGTGGAATGTTATGTTAAATGTTATGTGTTATGTGTTGAGTTTTCTTGCTGGGCTTCAGCTCACGAGTGCTCTATGGTGCAGGTAAGGGCAAAGGGAAGATCGACCAACTATGAGTACGGAGAGCGTGGAGCGACGGGTACATGTTCGGCCTACCTCGCCGCCACGGCCAGGGTTATTTTGGGAAAAGTGCTGTAATGAACCATTTTGTCGCTTAGGTCAACCTTAATTGTATTTTTGAGTTGTAATGTATTTCCTAAAGGATATTTTGGGATCCCAACTGTATAAATTTTTATAATTTCAATGAATGTCCAAATTTTTATAATTAATTTCATTAAATGAGTTTTATTTCAGTTTAGCCACACTTTTAACATAAAACCTCGATTAACGAGCTAATGGCACATTTTTAACTCACATGGTAACGACTCTAAGGAAGTAGGGCGTTACACCCTTCAATTCTCAAATGTTTGAGAATCTCTTACAAAGAGATATTTGTTGAGATTGGTTAAATACATGGTGACATTGTTTAGGCACGAAGAGGTGCTAAAACAATATCGATTTCACAATATTCAACATGTGAAAGTTGACTTTCAACATAGGCATTTATAAATCATCCTTTTAGTTCCAAAATGTTTATTTAGAGTATATAAGAGTACCCAAGATGTTTGGGGAGCATTTGGAGGTGTTTTGAGACAAGTCTTTGAGTGCCAAAATAGAGGCGATGGCGACGCATCACCAAAAGCATGAAACCGTTGAATGAGATGGACTAGGCAATGCATCGCCTGGTCATAGGCGATACATCACCTAGGGTCAAGTGATGCATCACCTAGTGCCAGACAATGCATTGCCTGGGCTGTTATAGAAAGTCCGTATAATTACGTAAATTGCCTCCAAAACTTAAATTTAAATGCTCTAATCTCATTGGTTGAGCCTAATGAGGATCCTATACTATTTAAAGGGTTTATATGAGTTAATTGGTGAATTTATTACTCACCTCTCTATCTCTTTCTAAAAAAAACCTATCTCTCTTTCTAGCTCCAAGATTACAAGTTTTCTCCAAGAATCTTCATCAAGAAAGCTTGGCTTGTATAAAGGATCAAGGTTTGTGTATCTGTAACATCTCAAATTACCTAATAAGGCTTAGGGCCTTTTATTAGGGGGCCATGATGGAAAATGATGTGATTTAATTATGAAATATGTGTTTATGTGATACATATATATATGTGTGTGTGTCATTATATGGTTACATGAGTTAAATTATAATATGACTAGATATGCATGTGTTATGTGTATTAAATATGCATGTGGACCCATTTCTTATCAGAAGGACAATTTTCGTAATTTGGCCTGCTACGGGTATACTTTGATTATATGTGCATATATGTGATATATGTGTGAGACCACATTATTATGTGGATATATTTGGATTACTCGGCACGAGGCGATCCTAGGTAGCAAGTTAGCGGGAAAATCACAACGGGACAAATATCCGACTCGGGGTGAGTCAAGGGGTATTTTGGGTATTTCACGCATTACCAGGATATCGGGTAATGAGAATAAATATTTGAGGATATATTCAGAGTTAGTGAGATTAGGAGGGAATTTAAGGGATTTTGACCATTTTACCCTAGGGGACGTTTTTGGGTACCCCGAGCCTCGGGATTTACTTAGAGTTACTTGAACTTTAAGTAACATCACAAATACAGAAACACAAAACACGTTCACTCAACATTCACTCCCCCCCCCCCTCTCTCTCTCTCAATTCGTTGGGAATTTATTGCGATCTAGGAGGAATCGAAGTTAGTTTAGGCTCAGGATTGCTTGGGGAAAAGCTTAGCATCATTTTGGCCAGCAGAGGTAACGCTTTCTAGCCTTAATTCTATGTGTTTCCTCTAGTTTTAATTAAGTTATGGATTTTTGAAAACTCAATCTGAATTTGGAGATTTAGTGAGGTTTTGGCCAAGTTGAGGCTTAGGTTTTGTATGTATTAAAGTGCTGAGTTGATTGGGAACTTTATTTTTGGGATTTAGCTATGTTTGGATAGGTTTTTGGTGAGATTTGGCTTGAAGAAATGAGGGAAAATTCTGGATTTTCATGTCGAGCCGCGACCCTGTTCTTGGGGCGCCGCGACTCTCATGAACGCGGGGAGAAAAAGGTGCTGAAATCCCTTTTGAGCTGCGGCGCTTGTAGGGGCACGTCGCGGCGCGTGTGGTCCAGATGAAAGCCCTTGGGCTCTCTGACTTGGGGCGGGCCATGGCTCTTTTGCCTTGGGTCGCAACGCTTGAAGGGCTTTTGAGCCTCGAAAAGGTTTTGAGAGCGGGAACTCAAACCTAAGGGCTCGGGATCAATTCTACTACCCGATTTAGTAGAATTCGACGTCCCAGAGGCTAGGACTCGGTCTGGAAGCCTTTATTCGCTCATTATTGACAAGATTCTCTATAATGGTTGTGACTAGGTTATCGCTAGGGGCTCGGAATTGGGATCGTTCTTGAGGTTCGTTCTTATTATACATTGCACTCGGACCTAAGGTAAGAAAACTGCACCCAATACGTGATATATGTGATTAGGGCTTGGCTCGGTTGTTAAATGTAATTATGAATAGGGCTCAAACCCCTAAGAATGAACATGAATAAGGTTATTTTTGTGCTCGTCGATTAAGCATACTTGAATGCTCTGTATCTGGATAATTGCTTAATGATTGTTTGCATTGTCTGTTTAATTAGGGATCAGTCCCATTAAGTAACATGGTTATTAATATGTTTGTATTTAATTGACTGAAATATATGATTAATATGTATGCGTACTTGTATTGTCTGAAGTATGCTTATCTGTATCTGAATATCTGGTTCAGGCATTAACTTATTAGTCCAGGGCGGCAATAGCGCGTTGTGCGTTGGTCAAGAGGATTAGGCCTAATCAGGAATGTACTATTATGTTGGCCAACCCTATGGTCGTTTGGAAAACAAAGCGCATGGCTAGCTCTATGGCTAGGTACTTAGAGCTAGGGAAAATTGCCCCGAGTGACTCTATGGTCACATAGCTAGGGCATAGGGCCCCAGATTGACTCTATGGTCATCTATTCAGGGCAGCAGGCCCCAGAATGATCCTATGATCATTTATTTATAATTTTATGCATGCATGAGTAGGTTATTATTGTTGGGCATGCTAGATATGCATCTGGAATCTATATTTACTATTCATGCACATGTTTAAGTTTTCTTGATGAGCCTTGGCTCATGGGTGCTATGTGGTGCAGGTAAGGGAAAAGGAAAGCTAGACCAACCATGAGTTGGAGAGCTTCAGTGGTGGCGTGTACATATGCAGTTGCTCAACCACCACGACTGGGGTTATCTTGGAGGAACTAGCGTTGTATCCCTTATTTTGTCGCTTAGGTTGACTGGTTGTAACTTTTGATCTGTAATAACTATTTTAAACATCTGTTTATATTATTTTGGGATCCCATGTATGTACTAAACTTTTAAATGAAAAGTCAACATTCCCTTTTGACCAAAAATTTTAACCCTAACTCTTGTCACTAACCTTAGTTACACGTTTATAACCAAGCGACTTGATTAACAAGTCTGGCACTATTTAAAGTACATAATGTAACGGTCCTGGATTAGGAGGACGTTACAATATCCCAATCTCATTCCATTGTTGAAGCTTCAAGAATTTCCGTAGAGAAGGATAGGAATAGAGATTTTTGGACAACAAATCTTCATTTGTGTCAAGCCTTGCAACTTTTGTGTTTCACATAAAATCATAGCTTGTGATTTTATGTTTCTAGGGTTTGTTCTTCAAGGAAGGTCCTCTCTAAATTCTTACCTTATTTTGTTTATGTAATTTGTGTTTAACTACTCTTAAAGATTGTTTTACTTGTATCTTTTGTCTGAAGTTGTATCACAAACCAAAGGTTATGTATAGTCTAATCCCCAACAATAAAAACTCTCTATCTCTAAACCTTTGTTTTGGGTCAAAGTTTGTGTATTTCTAAAGGTTTTTGTGCTATTTAAAGCCGTGGAAGAAAGCTCATCAATATCAACCCTTAAGTTCATGTCTCAAGATCTAGTTAAACTAGATAGGTATGATGGTGTAAGATAGCAAGACAAGATCAAGTTTCTCCTTACAACATTGAAAGTTCCTTACATTCTTGGCAAAGACATGAAGACTTTGGAGCCTCCAAAAGATGGTGATTCTCAAGAAGTAATCAAAGAAAGGAAGAAAAGGTAAGAAGGTGAACTCATTTGTAGAGGCCACATACTCAATTCTTTGTCAGATCGCATCTATGATCTCTACACAAACACTATATCAGCAAATGAGATATTGGAAGCTCTTGAAAAGAAATGCAAAACAGAAGAAAAAGGTACCAAGAAATTCCTTATCACTCAATACATGGAATTTAAATTCTTTTATTCTAAACCCTTACTTCACCAAGTACATGATCTTCAAGTTATTGTGAATAAATTGTCTTCTCTTAAGATAACATTGTCGGAACCCTTCATTTTGGGAGGGATTATATCCAAACTACCTACATCTTGGAGAGGCTATAGGAAGAAGATTGTCCATAAGAATGAAGAGATATCTTTGGAAGAAAAAAAAAAACCAAAGGATTGAAGAGGAGTCTCAGTTTAGAGACAAGAGTATGGAAGATTCCAATGTTGGGACATCCAAGGCTAATGCCATAGAGAAACCCTCTCAATCCAAAGGGAAGACTCACAAGAAACCCCAATCAAAGAAAGATACTCATCTAGCTCCAAAGAATAATGAAGGGAAATTCTAGGGTGTGAGAGGCCCTTATTTTGTTTGTGGCGAGAGTGGTCACATGGCTAGAGAATGCAAGTATCAAAAGCCCAATAACCACGGATCCAAAGTCAACACAACCAAAGAGGAGTTGGTTGCAACTTTGAGTGAGGTGAATGCCATCCAAGGAAAGGTCCAGGGGTGGTAGTATGATACTTGTGCCACCATTCATGTAGCCTATGATAAAGAGGTATTCAAGACCTTTGAGGAATCAAAGGATGGGCATGAGATCCAAATGGGGAACGAGCAAAGGTCCAAGGTTTTGGGCAAGAGGAATGTTGATCTTTACTTCACATTCGGAAAGAAGGTTCTCTTGTAAAATGTGTTGTATGTTCTGGATATGAGTAGGAACCTTGTGAGTGGGAATTTGTTGAGCAAACTGGGCATTAAAGCAGTGTTTGAGGCCAGTAAGCTAATTTTATCCAAAGGCAATTACTTTGTGGGAAAAGGGTATGTGTGTGATGGGATGATAAAATTATGTACCAAAGACAATGGTTTTGATAATAATGCATGCTCATCTTTCGCTTATGTGCTTTGTTTTGATTCTATTACTTTGTGGCATAATAGACTTGATCATATAGGATTTAATTCAATTAAAAGAGTTATCAAATGCGGTTTATTGTATGCAATAATATTAAGCATGATAAATGTAAACTATGTGTTAAATCCCATATGGTAAAGAAGCATTTTCATAATGTTGAAAGGAAAACTAACTTGTTAGACTTGATACATAGTGATTTGTGTGAATTGAATGGAATAATTACTAGAGAAGGACATAGGTATTTTATTACCTTTATTGATGATTGTTATAAATTCACATATGTATACTTGCTTAAGAATAAGGATGAGGCCTTTAGAAAGTTTGAAATCTATAAAGTCGAAGTTGAAAATAGATTGGAAAAGAAAATAAAAGTGATTAGAAGTGATAGGGGCAGTGAATACTTTTCCAATGAGTTTAATATATTTTGTGAGATGCATGGTATAATACATGAATGTACAACCCCTTATACTCTCTAAAAAAATGGTATAGCGGAAAGAAAGAACATGACATATGCTGAAATGATTAATGCTATGCTATTACATGCGAATTTGAGTTTTGCATTATGGGGAAAAGCCTTGCTTACCGCTTGCCATATTCTAAATCAGATTCCTCTAAAGAAGAATCAAATTTCACCATATGAGATATGGAAAGGAAAGAGCTCTAACCTAGGGTATCTCAAAGTGTGAGGGTGTCTTGGTTTTTGTAAGAGCACGGAGCCTAAAAGAACCAAGTTGGGTCCAAGGGCCATCAAATGTGTGTTTGTAGGCTATGCCTCAAATAGCATGGCCTAATGGCTATTAGACTTGGAGATTAATGTGATAATTGAATCAAGAGAGGTGGAGTTCTTTGAGAGTTTGTTGTACAATGACAATAAGCCTCAAGAACCAATCTTATTAGAAGGAACTCAAGAGGAGTTACGTTCAAGGGTTGTAGAGCAAACGATATTGCCGAAAAGAAGCCAAAGGCTTAAAAAGAGTGGATCACAAAATCAAACCTCTCAAGTGGAGACTCTTTACCTAGTAGAGGGAAACCATAAGGGAGTTACTTGGAAGTATCCTATGGTAATACAAGTGGAGGATGATCCTAAAACTTTCCAAGAAGCAATGTCCTCAAGGGACTCTAACTTTTGGAAAGAGGCAACAAATGATGAGATAGATTCAATTATACCTAACTACACTTGGGAGATTGTTGATCTACCACAAGAATCAAAGCCAATTGGTTGCAAGTGTGTATTTCGAAAGAAATACAATACTAATTGGACCATTCAAGCCTATAAGGCAAGATTGGTGGCCAAAGGGTTTACATAAAAGGAAGACATAGATTATTTTGATACCTATGCACTGGTAGCAAGGACAACATCTATAAGATGGTTGTTTGCCTTATCGTCAATACACAACCTATATGTTCATCAAATGGATTTCAAAACGATATTTCTAAATGGTAACCTCGATGAGGAGGTGTACATGGAACAACCAGAAGGGTTTGTCTTAAGGGGAAATGACATAAGGTGTGTAAGCTTGTTAAATCATTATATGATTTAAAGCAAACACCAAAACAATGGCATGAGAAGTTTGATGATGCCATTGTTTCGGATGGGTTTAGACACAACAGTGCAGACAAATGCTTATATTCTGAGACTTGTGATGATTATGTCATCTTACTATGTCTGTATGTTGATGATATGTTGATATTGAGTGGTGACACAAAAGGCATAATAGAAACAAAGAGGTTTCTATCTTTTAACTTCAAAATGAAGGACCTTGGAGAGGTTGATACCATATTAGGTATTAAAGTTAGAAGCAATGTTGATGGATATGCCTTAGGTCAAGCACATTATGTTGAGTAAATGCTTGACAAGTTTGGTCATCTCAATATCAAAGAGGCAAACACACCCTTCGATTCAAGTCAAAAGTTTGAAAAGAATGAAGGGAGAGCGGTGGCTCAACTAGAGTATGCAAGTGCAATTGGAAGTTTTATGTATGCCACTCATTGTACTAGAGCGAACATTACATTTGCGGTTAGCAAACTTATTAGGTTTACTAGCAACTCAAGTATCTTAAATTGTAAGGTCGTTGAAAGAATATTTGGATACCTTAAAAGGACCAAAGAGTTATGCCTCGGATATTCTAAGTTTCCTAAGGTACTTGAGGGATATTCCGACGCAAGTTGGATATTCAGTGTGAGAGATAATCTCTCCACAACTGGTTGGGTGTTAACCCTTGGTGGGGGTGCGGTTTCTTGGAGATCTAAGAAAAAAACATGTATATGTCACCCAACCATGGAGTCCGAGTTTGTAGCTCTAGCGGAAACCAACAAAGAGGTAGAGTAGCTAAGAGATCTCATGTTGGAGATATCGAAAATGGCAGTTGATGTATTGATGATTTTGATACATTGTGATAATCAAGCCAATTTGATTAGAGCTTACAATAAGATTTATAGCAGGAATTCTAGACATATAAGTCGAAGACATGACTATGTGAGAGAATTGATTGATAAAAGTATCATATCAATTTCATATGTGAAATCATGTGAGAACCTAGCAGATTCGTTACCAAACCTCTTGGGAGATATTTGGTTAGTTCCACAAATAAAGGGATGAGACTAAAACTCCTTGACTTATAGATTCCCTAATGACGAAAACCTAACTCAAAAAATATTTACATCAAGTGTAGAATTCAATGGGTAAGAACAAGTCAATCGATAAGGGAATAAATTAAACATTAACAACCGAAAAGTCTCATCAAGGGTGAGTTAATGTTGGTTGCTACCGAAGTGATGGTTAAGCCTAGGGATTTTAATGAAATTCAGTTGAAGAGCAACAAACATCTCTAAAGGTAGCAAAGATTTTGTAAGAATTTCACCTATGTGAATCTAGAGGTGGGCCGCCTCTCAAGAGAGTAGGAGTTTTCTCTCCAAATGGTTCATGAATGGATCAAGCACAAAGCCATTAATAGTGCTAAGTGCGAACACTGGGAAATACATAAGTAATCAAATAGAGGTGTGAGATATTACTAGTTTTTATCACTAGGAATGTTGGGTTCAATATTTTAAGAATACCTTAGCATTTTGATTTAAGCTTTGTAGTGTTTTCACTAAAGTAAAGTTCAAACCTAAAAGGTATTTTACTTTATTAACTGATATCGTTGGCTAGAGAAGTGAGAATGCATTTAACCAAGTGGGGGAATGTTGAGATTTGTTAAATACATGGTAAAATTGTTTAGGCATGAAGAGGTGCTAAAACAACAACGATTTAACAAAAGTCAACATGTGAAAGTTGACTTTCAGTATAGGCATTTATAAATCAACCTTTTGGGTCCAAAATATTTATTTGGAGTATATAAGAGTACCAAAGAAGTTTGTGAGCATTTGGAGGTGTTTTGAGACAAATCCTGGAGTGCCAAAACAGAGGTGGCGGCGATGCGTCGCCTCCTAGGAGGCGACGCATCGCCAAAAGCATGAAACCCTTGGCTGAGACGGACTAGGCGATGCATCGCCTGGTCATAGGCGATACATCACTAAGTGTCAGGTGATGCATCGCCTAGACTGTTACGGCAAGTCCGTACAGTTACATAAATTATCTCCAAAACTTAAATTTAAAAGCCCTAATCTCATTGGTTGAGCCTAATGACCTATACTATTTAAATGGTTTATATGAGTTAATTGGTGAATTGAGTACTCACCTCTCTCTCTCTCTAAAAGAAAAACCTCTCTCTCTCTCTCTCTTTCTCTCTCTCTCTTTCTCTCTCTCTCTTTAGCTCCAAGATTACTAGTTTTCTCCAAGAATCTTCATCAAGAAAGCTTGGCTTTTATGAATGATCAAGGCTTGTGTATCCCAATCTCATTCCATTGTTGTAGCTTCAAGCATTTCCATAGAGAAGGCTAGGAATAGAGATTTTTGGACAACAAGTCTTCATTTGTGTCAGGCCTTGTTACTTTTGTGTTTCACATAAAATCATAGCTTGTGATTTTATGTTCATAGGGTTTGTTCTTCAAGGAAGGTCATCTCTAAACTCTTATCTTATTGTGTTTATGTAATTTGTGTTTAACTACTCTCAAAGATTGTTTTACGTGTATCTTTTGTCTTGAGTTGTATCACAAACCAAAGGTTATCTATAGCCTAATCCCGAACAATATCTGCATTTTTTTTTTTTTTTTGAAGAATCTTCTTAGTGATAACCCCTCCAACTTTGAGGTAGTTTGGCTACAACGACACCAACAAGAAATGTCTTAGATAGTACAATCTTTAGGGTACTCAATTTCTTTACAATAATTTTTAATTCATGAATTTGAGGAAGCAATGGTTTATCATCATGAAATTTAAACTTCATACATTGATTGTTGAGAAGCATTTTGTACATTGTTCTTTCGCTTAGAACTTGTTTTCAAGTGCCTCCCAAATTTCTTGTCAACAGTAGTTTTGGTGTAGAGATCATAAAGTCTATCAGAGAGTGCGTTGAGAATGTGATCCCTACATATGAGTTCATCTTCTTTTCTAGTCTTCCATTTGCCAATAACTTCAGCGGTGCCATATTTCTTAGGAGTTGGAGAGCTTTCAATTCCAGATAAAAAATATATGAGACTTTAAGGGGGTGAGTAAAATCTAGAACTTGTCTTGTTCTCGCACAAAGTTTGTGCCATCAAAGCGATCCAACCTAACCAAATCTTGATGCACGAGTTTGAGAGCCACCAGGATGTAGAGCCTTCTACCATTGTTGGTGATGAGAGAAATAACAAGACTAGGGAATAAAAGTTTTGATTGTTAGGGTTAGTGGCTTAACTCAACAATGAGATCCAGAAAACTTAGAGCAAAATCACAATAACAAATAGAACAATAACACAAAGGCTTGAGCAAGATGGGGATCTTTGTCCAAAACCTTTATTCCTAAACCACTATGAGAGTTGCTTGAGGTTTCAACAAGTAAAAATAAGGAGTGGGATACATTCAAGTCAAGCAATCTTGATGAATTTCTGGGAGAAAATTGAGAATCTTGGAGAGCTAGAAAGAGAGAGATGCGTCGCCTCTAAGTTTGTTCAAATTGATAAAAAATTATCTTAAACATCTCCAAAAGTCCCCAAACTATTTGGACATACTTAGATACCTCAATGTATCACTTTAGCCCAAAAAGACAATTTTTAAATGTCTACAACATAAAAGTCAAATTTCACATCACCATTATATGAAATCGTTAAGTGTTTTGCACCACTTTGTGAAAACACACTTAATCTTATATTTAACCAATCATAACACAACCTTGGACGGGTCGGGCAAGGCCAAATCCTCATGTAATGTGATCCTCTTCTATAACTTGTTCAGTGTTAGTAAACTTAATAACAAAATTGGTATAAAACACATTAAAATACATATCCAAAGTGGTTTCTAATGTTCTTGATTTCATATACAATTTCTGCCAATACATGCTTCTTTGGATGCCTTCAACAAAGACATGGCATATCTACCTCAACGGTCAACCCTTGCCAAATCCTTCACCTTTGGCACCTTTGCTTGTATCTGCGCTTGATCCTTGCACACAGGAAATGATCAGTGAAAGCTAAAGAAGGCAAGACGATCTTGGGAATTCATTGAGTTTGTCTTATAAATTCTTGGCTGTCCATTTTGTTCTTCACATGGTTCTTAAAGTTGTAAAAGTTTATAAGTAATGTGATTCTTTTATTGACCTTTTGTAATGATAGCTTTTTAAAAATTTCCTTTGTTGTTTAAGTTCAAACTTTAAAGTTACTTGGGCTAATAGAATGACAAATGCCTAACATGTTGTGTAATATAGTTGATTTGATCACTACACATATATGTATTGTACCTATAAATCAAGTTAAAAAGCAAGTGAAGAGCTTAGCGTCATAGCAGACAAAGAATGATTATTGATCCAATTAATGTCTCACTAGCTTCTTTTGCAAAATGACCTCTTTACCCTTGCATAAATTTTTTGTTTTAGTATTTGACTAGTATTATTATTTTATTTGGTAGGAGCTTTTGAATTTTATTTCAATTATTCTCTTGTAGGTTGGGTACAAAGCAAGGTACAGATAAGAGTTATTGGATGGTAATAAGAGTTGCTATTGAAGGTATTTTCAACTGGATGGTTTAACCGTGCAATGTTTTTGTTGCTATTGGATATAGGAGTTTCAACCTCTTTTCTAAAGTTTTGTAGAATATTTTATTATTGTAAATGAATGTCTAATTTGTTTTGTTTAGTATTTAATAACTTATTTGATAATGGTACAAGTTACCACTACAGTAGTTACAATTTGTTTGATTTTTTTTTAAAAACAAATCATATTATATTGTAACTGCTACTCATATTTATAATAATATAGCCAATTGAATATTGATATTTCTAGTAATATAGGTAATCGCTTACCCATATTTGCAACTAATTACTCAAAAACATAAGTCAAAGTAACTCATTACCATTTTCTTAGTTTTAGATTGTATGGTAACCGGTTTACCATATTTGCATTAATATAAATAACAAGTTACCCCTCAGATAATAATAGGTTACCCTAATGGTAACATGTTATTTAACCCATATTTAAAACCATAAAAGTAACCTAATTGATTACTTAATCCATACCTAGAAAAAAAATCTAATTTGAATAAAAATTACATACGGTAAAATAATTACATAGAATGATTATGTAATATAAAAAATATATGTGAAATTATATATTTACCCTCACTAGTACAAAAAGGGTCATGTAGTTCTCTTTTTGAGAGACATGAAAGACTTTTCACATCCCCAAGCACATGTCATGGAATCTAATGCCGGGAAAAGTACCCACTTTTCACGTCATCCGAACGAGACATAAAAGAGTTTTCACATCCCCTTTGCTGAATGTGAAAAGTGGTCCCAAAAGTACCCAATTGGGACGTCAAAACCTCTTTTTTTATTCTTTTCATATTTTATATAAATCATTTTTATTTATTATTTAGTTAATAACATTTAAACTTTAAACTTTCATTTATATAAAATAATTTATATTAATTAATAATTGATTATTTCTATAAAATTATTACTTATTATAAGATGATAATAAATGTAAATATTTTATTAGTTGTGTTTAGATATGTAGAGTATTGAATTTATAGAATGGAGAAATGAGAATTGTGTTGTTTTTAAACGATGTGGGATTTGTTTTGTTCATTCAAAGAAACATTTATAGAAGGGAGACGTAACGTGAAAGTATTCACGTCTCCCAATGGTGGACGTGAAATGTAATTAATGATTTTTTTAATATAAGGGTTTTTAGTTCTCCCATTACATTTCATGTCCTACTATTGAGGACATAAATTTAAAACCTTTCATGTCTCGCATTGTAGGACATGAAATGTCTTCTAACACTTTTCATGTCCTACACCATTTGTGCAAGACATGAAAAAAGTGTCCTACACATTTCGGTATTGCTTTTATTTTTACTTTTAGACATAAGAAGAAGATGAGTAAAAGTTTGAGCTTTCTAATTCCTGTTTGGATTTATATTTTGAAAGAATTTTTCATTGAAGAGCTTTTTTAGAGTGTTTGGCATACACAATATAAAAGCTCTTATAAAATATGTTGTCTGTGTTTTCACCCAAGCACACGTGCCTCTTTTTCATGAGGCAACACCCAAAATACATGTCCTCGGGGGATCGATCCAATAGTTGGAGGTCGACCTCCTTGGATAATGAGAAGGCGTCGACATCTTTCCTGGGCCATGTCCCGAGAGCTATCAATGTCTTCATAAGGTTACCTCCCGAGGATGCTTGGTAGTCCACGTCTTTTCCTTGCCCCCAGCTATATTCAAAGTCAAGGACCTAGTCCTCAGAATCTTAGGGATAGACCAGGTGTCAGCCAATGCGGATTAGCTACCTCAGAGGAAGACCTGACAACCTTATTGGGCGATCTGCCTACAGTGTTACCGATGGTACGACTCGACAACTCGCACTCCCACTACGCTGCCTGACACATTAAATACGTACAACATGCCCTGATAGTCCCAGGGGCATGTTCCCTGTAAAGGAGTTACCTTTCTGCAGTGGGCCCCGCAAATCTCGCTTGGGCCGTGGTCTCTATTCAATGCAGCCCAATGCATTGAAGTGTATTAATCCACCATTTAAGGGAAGAATGTGTATTAATTACTTATGATTAGCATTAATGACCCCAGCCTCTATAAATATGGTTGGGAACCTCATTGTAAGGGGTTTGGCATTTTAAAGAAAACTACTTGTACTTAGAGCAATCTAAACGCTGCCCGAGAAGACACTATAAAAGCTTGTAATCACAAGCTTGCAATCTCTCGAATACTAAAGACTCATGGAGTAGGGTTTCTTTTACAACCTGAACCATGTAAAAATCTTTGTGTTCTTACAGTTATTTCTTGAACCTCTCTTATAAAAGTTGACAGGAAAAAAGACAATCAACATTTTGGTGCTTTCATTGAGAGCTTGAAGAAAGCATTTGACATTCACGATCATGGTGACTACACGAAGAAACGTCGTAGATAAAGTGCCCCCTCCTACCGGAGTCGAAGGAGGGGAACCCAGTAGGCAACCACCTCAGGACGCACCTGAGATGATGGAGGACTACGATGAGTATGACGGTGAGGATAATGATGCCGGCCAAGGGTATTATGAGGATGAATATCCTTAGCCCATGGAGACGGAAGATACGCTAGAGGTCGTGGTGCTCCACAAGCAAGTGGCTACCCAGCAACAAAAACTTGATGCTCAAGAAGGTAACATCGCTGCCCTTCAAGAGATGGTGCTTGCCAGGAAGGCCACTCTTGCAGCCCAAGGGTTGCGAGTGGACCCCAACGACAACACACCAGCTGGGCACCCAACAGGTGTGCCACCTGTGCACCCTGTTGGAGTGCCACTTGTCAACACAACTGATGTGCCTCCTGAACACTCGGTTGCCAAGGCACGGGATCCGCCAGTTGCGGTGCCCACCGGGCCCCAGCAAGAGTTGGAGCCTTAGCACCACCGCAGGACCGTGGTAAAGGAAAGGCCAATGATGACCCTATTTCAAAGCCTAAGAGGGCTTGTCAAGAGCCCAAGGGCCACTCGGCTCCGCAGCAAACTGGTAAGGGTAAAGAAGAAAGGGCCCAAGGACACCGCCAGGCAGACAACACCCGTGGAGCTCGGCGCCCTCCGCCCCGACACGCCCATACAAACAGCGCGAGACCTGGAACTGGTATCCCTTTGAGACCTAACCAGTCCCATAGGAATAATCATCTGAGGAATGCCCTACAGAATCGGAAACAGGGCATCAACATCTCGGTAAATGAAAACGAGTCCGACGGAGAAACTAAGGTGGCCCGCCCAGAAAATAACGGTGCGTTCTGAGGATAGGCAGACCTACGTGACAACCTCAATGCTTGAAGGTGTAATAAGGCTGGAGTACGTGAGCCTTGTGCTAGAGGCCCGTCAGATCTCTGATAAAATCTCAACACTCGGAGAAGGGATTGCCCGGCATAAAGTATCAACCGGGATCGCGACCCGCTTCGAGCAGAATTAGAAATTCTAAAGCGAATAATGCTTAGAATGGCTAGGCGACAAGGCCATCAGTCTGACTCAAAAGATGAGGAGATAGAGCCATGTGCTCCTCACCTTGTCGAGGCCCCACTACCTCTGGGATTCAAGATGTCGTCCATACCAGCTTATGATGGTGGTTGGAATCCCACAGACCATTTGTCCAAGTTCAACAGGCTAATGTCGGTGCATCGCGTCTCCGACGATGCACAATGTCACGTGTTCCCCCTCACCTTGACAGGACCAGTAGATGAATGGCTTAAGAAGTTTCGACCAGGGTCTATTCAGACGTGGAAAAATTTATCATCCGCCTTACGAAGACAGTTCATAGGGGTCCGGAAGGTAAGCTTTGAGGTCAATGCCTTGGCTAACCTCAAGCAAGGACCGTTTGAGACCCTCAAGGCCTACATCAAACGCTTCAAAGAAGAAGTAGCAAGAACTAAGAGGGTCGATGATGGCCAACAACTGATGGAATTACAAGCTGGCATCCACGCATGATCCTTCTCTGGGATGATCTCCAGCGAAGGGGATGTCAGTGTCTCGACTACTTCATTCGTCAGGCTCAAGAATACATCAGCTGGGAAGACGCCCATATTGGGGTGTTCGGAGCGTCCGCCCTTTTCCCTGCCTCGGCCGCTTCTGGTCCCATGGCCTCGGGGATGCAATACTCCCCCTATGTTCACATTCAGCAGGGGTCGTTGGGAGCCCAACCTGGCCAGAGCAACTCCCCTTTCGGTTATAGTGCCATGTCTGCTCTTGGATTTGGTATGTCTCCGGCAGGGTTCGGGGCAGCGCCCATTGGATACAACGCTTTTTAGCCTACATTCAGTACTGGAGTTATAACCCCATCCCATCCGGCTGAATCCAGTCAAGCTCCCAGTGGCACAAGGCATGGAGGGAAGGGTAGGGGTCGCAATTCCAAGGGAAGCGGAGTCACACAGCCCGAGAAAGGAGTCGCATCAGGCGAGAAGTACGTCTCACAGTATTCCGAATATACTACTTGGTGGACTCCCAAGAGAACATCTTTGTGGACACGACACAGCACGTACACTACCAGAAGCCACAGCCCATCCGAAGAGACAGGGATAGGAGGGACCCTAGAAAATTTTGTCGTTTCCACAACGACATAGGGCATCACACCAATGAATGTCGCCAGCTCAATGATGAGATTGAGAACCTCATCAAGCTGGGACACCTCCATCAGTATGCTAAGGGTGGATCGTGTCAAACACAGCAACTCGTGGCCGGACGGCAGTTCCGCCTATCACACCTCAGGTCTCGACTGAAACTCCTGTAGGTCCCCAACATCCAACATCCCAAGGGCCTCCTCTAGTAAATGGGCGAGTAGGAACCATGTCAGGAGGACCGCACCTGGGATGCACCTCACAAAGCTCGCAGAATAAGTATGCACGAGCTTTGAACCACGATGATGAGGTAATGGCTTTCACCCAATTACCTACCCAAATGCCACGAATGATTGACCAAGTCATAACATTCTCCAAGGTGATGCTCGGAGAGTGCATTTCCTGCATCATGATCCGTTTGTGATTAAGAGCCAAATCTCCAACAAAATGGTAGCGCGGATTCTGGTAGATAATGGGAGTTCAGTGAATATCATGTTTAAATCAGCCTTCGAGAAGATAAGGCTGACTACGGCAGACCTGCCCCCGTGCGCCTCGACACTTTATGGGTTCTTGGGAGAAGCCCTCATTCCAATAGGGCAGATAAAGCTCCCAGTGACACTCGGAGAGGTACCTCGCCAGGCCTTTAAGTACTGCACCTTCATGGTGGTGGGTTGCCTCTCGGCATACAATGCCATTTTGGGACAGCCAGCACTAGTGGAGTTTGGGGCAGTTGTTGGGGTTTTATGCCCTAATTAAAACCCAAATTCTTTGTAATCTCATTTTATTATCAATAAAAGAATATAAATCATATTTTGACTTGGTCAATCACTTTGCTCACATGTTTTATTTTCATGATTATTTTTTTAATATAAACTTCTATTAAATCCTAAGCATATAGCTAATCTTATTTATAGTAACGTAATCATAGTGGAATATAAATATAATTTTATATGTTCAAAATAAGTTAGTCCTAAGATTAGTCAGTGCACAGGATTTACATTGACTTGCCAATCTACGATATGATCTACTTACATATTGCAGTGTTATGTTTTTTCCAGAACAATAGCAAAGTAGATAAGATCGGATGTATTTGTTACATCGGGCAGGACCGATATTGACAGTTGATAAGATAAGTAGACATACTATTATTATCTATTCTAGTCATATCATATAGTTGACCATAGGTCAATTCAATCTCAATTCTGAGTGGTTAATATTCTAACTGATTGTATTATTTGAGCTCTTTGACTTGTTCGTTACCAGCTTACCCTACGGACTAGCCCATACTTACATCTTGGGGACTCGGTAGTATAATTGAGTGAGAGTGTTAATCATAGATATGAACATCTATAGCTTCTGACGAAGAAGTGAAACGATGGTTTCCTTTTAGTTTGGTTCAAGGTGTTAAATGATAGATATCTCATTTCAGTAAATAAATTAGTTTACTGAAATATCATTTACAAGGAACTAAGTGTTTTAAGGATAAAATACAATGAGGTGTAAAACGGTATTTTAGTCCTATCTCATTACAGACCGTCTATAGAGGATTGAGTGACAATTATGGTTGTAACAATGGATAATTAATAGCGTATTTATATTTTTTATAGAGCGTTCTATGAATTCAAGAGTGCAATTCCGAGTCTATAGTGGAGTCACGAGGAATTAATAAGTTAGTAAATTTTTTTGTTAGATTTATGATAACTTATTGGAGCTTGATTTCGTAGGCCCATGTGTAAAGAACGCCCTAGACTAGTGCTTCATAAAATGTTCACATATTCATTGGTTCATAAAAGAAAACCACTTTTTTATAAAAGTCTCAGTGGGGACTTGCTTAAAACAATGCAAGTTGGGCCCAATAGTTTTAAAAGAAAATATGAGTTTTTATGCAAAGTTCAAAAGAAAACAAATCCAATAATTAAGTCCCACTGATAATTTAGAAAAGTCTCTTAAAACATAACACAATTAAAATGGCGTCCTAAAGTGATCGTTTTTCCGTCCATAGGATGCCCCACGCCATACACCCAACGACGATAGAACTCATCACGTCACCACGCGTGCCATAGAGAAACCTATTTGCTACCTGGAAGGGCAAAGTAAGGGGGGTGAGCTAAAAGCCCAGTAAGGAAGTACAAACAATAAACAAGTAAGGTACAACAAATTCACACACTATCGTTCATATTTCTACATAATAGCATCGTCGTAACAAACATCATAACGTAGCATCATAACATCATCATATCAAAACATCATCATAACATAAACATCATAGCATCATCATATCATAACATCATCATAACATAAACATCATAGCACATTCATACAAAATTCATTGTGAACATGGCCCGCTAACTTGTCCATGCCACCCTTTTGAGGTAAACAAGAGTCTCTGGTCCTTGAATAACCTCGGCGCGTCCGCCCTTGGAGTTACGTCTTCATATCCTTAGTAACTCGGGTTACGTCTTCTTTATCCTTAGCAACTAATTTTGATGTGTCGCGTTCATCACGCTAACATCCATTCATAACAATAACATATTCATACAAGCCAACATATCATCATACTATGGCATTCATAATTCATAACATTTCATTCACACAACAGTCTTACCATTCATAGCATAAACAAACATAAATTCTATCTAACATCCTTACCTCAGGTCCGAGCTAAGTAATTTCACAACCTCTCAACGAGCATTTACCATAATCAAAACGACATTTCTTAGCTTCATAAAATTACTATTTTGTCCTTTCATACAACTCATGTGTGCATGGGACATGCACACATAATAAGAGTTACACGCAACATGCAATTATTCTTAATTACACATAATGCCATAAAAGAATAACGCTCATTTTACCTACTTTGCATGCATGATATTTCTATAAAAACCACATGGTTGAATAATAGACATAATTTTGGACGTAAAAGTGGATTTGCATGTAACATGCATACGTGGGAACATTGCGTAATTGTAACGTTTAAAAACGATAATTCTACGCGTCTTACTTCGATCGTTTTAAAATTAATAGACTTGTAACATGCTTTATTTTCTTAAAATTTCTAGGTTGATTAAATCTCTCAAAACATTATTTTATTTTATAAAATAATTTTATTTAGCTTAAAAAAATATGTGATAATTTCATTTATTATTCTCAAATTACAAAGAATTAACAAAAGCTTGGAATTTATTTAAAATACCTATGATTATTATGTTTCCTTAGAAAAATCAATTTTAATATTTGTTAATTGTGTTACATAAATGATGTGAGAAAAATATATTTTAAGTGTGGAAAAAATATATATATATATATTTTATTTGAATTATTTAAGACTTAGTTTTATGTATTTTAAACTTTTAAAACCAAACTTTCAACTACTATTTAATTTCTTTAAAATCACAAATAAATTGAATTCAATATTTTTCTCAATCAAAATAAAGAAAAATCATAACTATCAAAATATTCATTCATACCATATTAAAATACCATTTTTAATATTACCATAATTTAGGGTATTAATTTTTATTTCAAATATTCATCAAATTCATTTTATTGAAACACACTTCACATTTTTTATAAAAACTCCAGCAACCCTTTTTATCATTAAAAATCACCATATTGAACTAAAAACCTCATATTTTTCTAAAAATATAATAGAAATTCTGTAGGTATTTATTTGAGTAAAATATCATTTTATTATGACTTAAAATATCCTTTTTAATTTCATAAAATCAACATAGCATTAAGGATATTACTTATGCATGCAAATCATTTTTTTCATCAAACTTTTTACCCAATTATTTACCAAATCAGCAAGCATAATTACTCATGAAATTCATCTTTTATCTCAAAAATTTCACATAAAATCATACATGTCCAAAATCCTATCATGCTCTTATTATACAAATAATTATAAGAATATCACTAACACATATTCATATGCAATCTTATAAAACCTTATTCTATTCCAATGAATTTATACATGATATCCAACAAAACAATAACAACAACATACATTAATTCATAAACACTATTATTCATATATGCCTTTATATTAAACATAATATGCTTCTATCATTTTTCATGCATATCATGATTCATTGATACATATTATCATATACATCTTATCATATTTCTAAAATCACCATTATTTTAAAACATACAAGAAAACAATCATGATTGAACCTTTTACCCCTAGGCCTAAACACTTAAGATCCGCCATAAAATATCACAAAAAATTCTCATCTCCCTTCACATAAAACCTAGTATGCATCTATCATCATTTTGCATATTTTACATAAATCAATGGTCTAAAATAGTCATAGCAACATACACATAAAATATAACCCTCATATAAATCTCATCAAACCCATTTTCCCTCAAACATGCCCATGAGCCTTTTTAACAAAACATATTCTTTTCATGTAAAAAAATAAATAAAACAAATCATAATCACCTCATCACCAACCTATAATAATCAAACCATTAAACACCACCATAAACAACCTCAAGGATAAACCCATCAAAACTAATATAGGTTAAGAAAAACCATTACCTCTCTTGATTGTTGAATCAAGAATACTCTAGCAAGAAAAACCTTGTCACCTATAGGGGATTTTCAAACACCATACATACAAAGAAAGAAACCACAAATAAATCTTAGATTAGAGAAGAGGAGAAGACTCTAATTCAAATATGTAAAACACTAATAGATAGAACATACCTAGGGTTCGAAACCCTCTTCTTCTTCTCCTTCTCTTTCTTTTTTTTTACCTTCTTCCTTCTCTCTAGAAAATGGCAGCCCTTCCCTTCTCTCTCTCTAGCTCGCCACCCTCTCTCTCTCTTCCTCTCTTCAACTCACGGCAGCCAAGAGCACAAAATGCTCTTCCAAATTTTCCTTCCCTTCTTAACCTAATCCTCTCATAAAGCCTCTCCAAAAAGAAATGGTAAGTTTCCTTTCTCCATTATTTTCTTTTATTATAATTGATTGGAGATAAATGGTGATTTCCCAAAATGACTATCCTCATCCAATTTAAATTTATTCTCCTTAAAAAAAAATAATGAAAAAAAAAAGCAATCAATCCCCACTAATGGCTACACGTCCACACTACTTGCCCTTTTCTTTTCTTTTATTTATTTTTCTTTCATTTAAATTAAATTAACCAATTAAATCTAATATATGGAAATTTTAAAATGTGTAGAAAATCCACACATGTGCATCTTATTACCATGTATTTGCACACACTAAATTACTAGGGTGCATCACTATCTACCATGCACCTTAGTGCATTCAACCAAATCTCACATAATCACATTTTTAAAATAAAATAAATACAAATTATTTAACAAGTAATTTTCATAAAAATATTCTACAATAATTCTAACAATTAAATAAAATGACAAACAATCAAGTAAAACAAACAACAACTAAATAAAATAAATAACATTTAAATAAAACAATTCATCACACTTAACACTTAAATAAAATAAATCACAAAATTTTAATAATCTAAAAAAAAAAAATTGGTGCACTACACCATGGTCCCCATTGTACCTTGGATAAAATCATCTAGATAGTCTCAATTAATTGATTTAATTATCAATTATAATTATCAAAGTTGACCAGGTCAATTTTGGATAGTTTGACAAAGTTATGTAATTTTGAGAAGAAAAGAGAAATTATGGCAGATTTATTAATTAAGATAAATTGGTATCTAAATTAATAAATAAGTTTAAATCAAGGTTCAAATTATAAATAATTAATTTGATAAAGGATTTAAATAATTATTTAATTAATTAAATCAATAGAAAATAATACAGGCCTTCATTTTAAGTCCAATGGGCTTATATCAAATGGGAAATTTCACGAGCCTAAAGCCCATGATAATTTCAACCTAGGGATTTAAAATAGCTATTATTTTATTTATTTTTTTAATTAAATTAAATGGCTTAATTGAGTCTATAAAAGGAGTGCTTAGAGAGAAGTCAAAAGTAGAATTTTAATCACTGGTTTTCTGATAGTCTTAGATTCTCTCTAAACACAAGTCTTTTTTCTAAGCCTCTTTGTTATTTTCTCTTCTTCTCTCTATATCTATCTCATGTGTTGAGAATTCCCCACACTAGTCTAGGTGATTCTAAGGATACATTGGAAGATTGTGAAGAAAATAGAAGATCGGTTCAGTTCTTGATAATACTCTGCGACAGAGAGGATACAAGAGTTAGAGAAACTGAAGGAAGGACTCTTTAATTCTGTTGCGTATACTGTAAGTATTCTATTCATTGTTTCTCTTCGAATTCAATTTTAGAAACATGTTTTAGGCTATCTCGTATTAATTTGTTTAATATTAGATATACATGAAAATAAATAAAGATCCTGTATAAGTTTTCCTAACAACAGTCACCTCCATCCGTCATCTGTGCATGAAATTCCCCATGGATGCGGGAATCAGCACAATCCGTGGTGACCAAAAGGAGGCGAGACAATGCTACAATGTTTCCCTCGAGGCTCCCATAATGATGGTAAGGGAGGAAATCTCCGAGAGCTTTAAGACCCTCGAGATACAAGTTGTGCAGGACTCAGGGCCTAACGAGTTAGACCAACGGGTTCAAGAGGAGAGGTCCATCGAACCAATTGAGGACGTAGATGAGGTGGTTCTAGATACCTCCACCCCCGATAGGAAGGTGAAAGTCGGGGGCGACTAGAAAATAGAGGTTTGAGAAGAGTTAGTGGTCTTCCTTTGAGAGAACCAAGATGTGTTCGCATGGTTACATTTTGACATGACTGTCATTGATCCAAATGTCATATGCCATGCCTTGAATGCTGACCCTTGCTTTGCTCCCATCCAGGAGAAGCAACAGACGTTCGACCAAACTCGGAAAGAGGCCCTCAAGGCCGGGGTAGACAAGCTCCTCTCCAATGGGTTTATCCAAGATGCCCAATATCCCAGGTGGTTGTCCAATCCTGTCCTTGTGTCAAAGAAGAATGGAACTTGGAGGACATGCATAGATTTTTCGGACCTTAACAAGGCTTGTCTGAATGATTGTTTTCCACTCCCCAGGATAGATCAGATGGTCGATGTCATCTCCAGTTATGAGTTACTGTCATTTATGGACGCATACTCGGGATATAACCAAATATCCATGCATGTCACTGATTAGGAGCACACCAGCTTTCGAACCGACAAGGGTGTGTATTGTTATATCGTGATGCCTTTCGAATTGAAGAACGCTGGCGCAACTTACCAAAGGTTGGTTAATAAAATGTTCAAGAACCAGTTGGGGCAAAACATGGAGGTCTATGTGGATGATATGTTGGTTAAGTCTCGGACCGCTCCAGATCATGTAGGCAACCTGGCTGAGGTCTTTGCAGTGCTCCGCTGGTTCGGGATGAAGCTCAACCCCAAAAGTGCACATTTGGGGTTGCCTCCGACAAGTTTTTAGGCTTCATCGTAAGAACTCGGGGAATTGAGGCGAATCCTGAAAAAATCAAGGCCTTAATAGAAATGCCTTCTCCTCGGAAGCATAAAGATGTCCAAAGCCTGACAGGGAGGATCGCAGCTTTAAGCCGTTTTGTCTCCAAGGAAACGGAAAAGTGCATCCCTTTCTTCAATATTGTCCAAGGGAGTCAGAGATTTGAATGGACAGAAGAGTGCGAACGAGCGTTACAACAGCTGAAGAAACACATGGAGAACCCTCCAATCCTATCCAAGCCAGTAGACGAAGAGCCCCTCCTATTCTACATGGCTGTGTCGAAAGACGTTGTTAGTGTCGTGTTTGTTAGGGAGGAAAGTCGCGTTCAACACCCCGTCTATTACATCAATAAGAGACTCCTCAAGGTAGAATCTAGGTATCCACTGATGGAGAAGTTAACCTTCTACTTGATGGTGGCCTCTCGGAAGCTAAGACCCTACTTCCAGGCGCATCCAATTAAGGTCCTCACGAGCCACCCGCTCAGACAAGTCCTTCAGAAGGCCGAATCATCGAGAAGGCTCTTGAAGTGGTTAGTATAGTTAAGTCAGTTCGGCATCACTTACCTTCTGAGGACTGCCATAAAAGGATAAGCACTCGTCGATTTCATCACCGAGTGCACTGGGAATCAGGAGAGAACCGAGTGCACCCTTGTGGTTGGACCAGTGTGGAAGTTTTTTGTGGATGGGTCTTCAAACGAGAATGGTGCAGGGGCAGGACTTATTTTGGTCTCCCCTAAGGGGCATAGAGTGCATAGTTCTCTCTGCTTCGGGTTTAGCGCCTCTAATAACAAAGCAGAGCACGGAGCCTTAATCATCGGACTTCGCATGGCGCTAGAGCTCAAGGCCGAAGGACTCGTGATATTTAGCAATTCACAACTCGTGGTGAGCCAAATTCTTGGAGAATACCAAGCTTGGGGAACAAAAATGGTAGCATACTTGGCAAAGGCTCAAGAAATGTTGTACAGCTTCCAAAATTTCACTATTCGGCAAGTGCTGAGGGAGCAAAATTCCAATGCGGACGCCCTGGAAAAAGCTGGCTACGACCAAAGACGCTGAATTAATCAATGTGGTCCCCCATTGACTACTTGGATTCTCTGAGTATCTTGGATCCAAATGAGGTGCAGATAGTACAACCCCAAGATGGGTGGATGGAGCTAATAATTAAATACCTCGTCTCTGGGAAATTACCCCAAGACAAGAAGGCAGCTCGGAAGTTGCTGTACCAGGTGTCGAGGTACATATTTATGGATAATAGGTTGTACAGGCGAGGCTTTTCTTTGCCCTTGCTTCGTTGTGTGTCCCAGCAAGAAGCCAGTTTAATACTGTGAGAGCTACATGAAGGATTCTGCAGTGATCACGGCGGGGGGCAAATTCTTTCCAAAAAGATCTTAAGACAAGGGTATTTTTGGCCCACCATGAATGGAGATGCGATGGATTACGTCAAGAAATGGGACAAATTCCAGTGCTTCGCCAGCATTCCCTGAGGGCCTCCAAATGAGCTTACTCAAATGACTAGCCCATGGCCTTTTGCTGTTTGGGGGATCGACCTTATCGGGTCTTTGCCCATAGGGAAAGGAGGGGTAAAATACGCCACAGTGACCGTTAACTACTTCACAAAGTGGGTCGAGGCCGAGCCTCTCACCACAATTACCTCCAAGAAGGCTTTGGACTTCGTCATAAAAAATATTGTTTGCCAGTATGGGATTCCAAGGAAGATAGTGTCCGACGACGGATTGCAGTTCGACAACGAAGTGTTCACAAACTTCTATCAATGACATGGTGTCATCAAGAGCTTCTCCTCCGTAGCACATCCGCAGGCCAACGACCAAGTGGAAGCAGTGAACAAGACACTCAAGTCTACTATGAAGAAAAGGCTGGAGCAGGCAAAAGGAGCTTGGCCTGAGGAGTTTCCTAGGGCATTGTGGAGCTACCGTACCACTGCACAGACCTCCACTAGCCATTCTTCCTTCTCGATTGCCTATGGGTACGAGGCTATGCTCCCGGTTGAAGCAGCAATCTCCACGCACCAACAGGATACGTATGATCTGACCATGAACCATGCCTTACTTTGGGAGTCCCTGGACCTTGTGGAGGAGCTACGCAAAGCTTCTCAGCTACGAGTAGCATCCTACCAGCAGAAGGTGGCCAAATATTTCAACTCCAAAGTGAAAGATAGAAAATTCGGGGTCGGAGACCTGGTGTTGCGAAGAGTCTTCTTAGCCACCCAAGATCCGGGCGCAGGAGTGCAGGGGCCCAATTGAGAGGGCCCATACCAAGTTGAGCGCATTCTATGTCTTGGAACATATAAATTGCCCCGACTTAATGGGGAGCTGATCCCTTACGCATGGAAATCCGAGCATCTTCGCCGATACTACCGGTAGCATCTGCAACAAACATTGTATATTTCTGTAATATCCCATGTAGCCTTCGAGCACATATAATGAAAACCATGTATATAAAACATGGTAAGAAGTTTTTTGTTTTGCTTATGTTCTTTAGTTTCCGTTAATGTTGTGTAAAGAGCACCAGCATGCATGGACAAGTGATCGCAGACTAGTCTTCGATCACTTGGGGGGCATGGAGTTAGGGCAACACCGTACCTCTCAAGAAACTAACAAACTCTAGCCTAGAAGGTAGTTTGTTCCAGGAAGAACTAAGCTTAGTACCTAAGAGCTAGATAACCCAAGTAGCGCGAGAATGGACTATTGTCATACCCCGCGAACACCGAACCCGAGGAGCTCTTACCAAGTCTCTTGGCCTGGAGATTCGAACGGAAGGCCGAGTACCAATACTTGGCCTCAAGAAATCTGTGATATAGGAAGCTTGGCTAGTTGAAGAGTGAAGCGCCCTTAGTATCACTATATCCCATATTTAGAAAAGCCAGTATAACATACAAGAATTTATGTTACCTCCCCAGGACAGCACGCACCAGGAGAGTAATAACCAAATCCTAATCTGTGCGATAAAAACGAATACCCAGGCAGCATGCGCCTGGGCGTCTGATTAACATCACCTCCTGAGAAGACAACCTAGAAGGTAGGTATGCACTTGGGGAGCAGTGTCGAAACCCTCGATCTCTCGAATAGTGCATACTCGGGGGGCAGGCGTTTTTGCATGCCACGACCCATGAAAGCTCAGGGAGCGGTGTCGAAACCCCCGATCTCTCGAGTAGTGCATACTCGGGGGCAGGTAGTGCATACTCGAATAGTAGTGCATACTTGATGACCATTATTAAGAACATGGGGTACCAAAACTATACTTTGTTAGAATACAAGGTATCGAATGGGTACATATCCATACATATTTATTTATTTAAAACAGTTTCAGATTTCGAGTTTACACCCGAATATGAATAATCATATATTAAGAACTGAATCTGATCAGATTTTTTACGGGTTCATATCGGACTTAACCCGCTTGAAGCGAGTGTTGTGATTTTTGGGTTTCTAGAATTCAAATCGGCCATATTTTTGGGGTTGGAGTTCGGATTGGGCTTCATGCAGGCCTATGGGTTAAGCAACTGATTAGGTTACTTTCATGTTTTTAAATATGGGTTAATAGATTGGTAGTCAAAATTCAATGCTAGTTATCGAAATGTTGTAATTAACAACTAGAAAGAGTTAATTAGGATCTAATACTATGAATAGCTACAATTAGATCAATTTATTATCTTATTAGTATCTGATTAAGGTTAAGATAGATAAACTAAGAATAATTTTACTTGATTATCATAGTAGTTTTATAAAGATTTACCAAGATTTGTTTAACTTTAGAAAATGTTAATTAGGATCCAATAATTAGAATATGTACCATTATATAGTGTTATTGGAGCTTTTTTCGTACATTTTCAAAATTTTAGACATGCTGTTGAAAAAAACAAACCACTGATACATCAATAACTACAATTAGATCATTTGATCATCTTATTAGTAACTTATTTTGACTTTTTCATTTTTTCGCTAAAAAAAATTAAAGGTAGGCTATAGTGATTGGGGTCTATTTCCACCAATTACTCTTCAGTTATCAGATTTTATAAAAATAAAGAAAACCAAAAAAAGAATGTAGGCTTTAGTGCAAAATGGACTACATTTTTTTATGATATTTTGTTGAAGTATGAGTTGTATTGGATATTTATTAGTCATTTTTTATGTTTGAAACTAATATGATTAGAATTTCAAGTAATGGTTAATTTGGACAGCTTTCGTGCTAATTTCGACAGATTATCATTATTTTTTAGAGGTTCTGTATCATTTTTGACATGCAATCTAAAATTTAGACTACTTATCTCAATATTTCAATAGGCTATCTAAAATTTCGATTGCTTGTCTACTAATTTCGACAAGTAGTCTGAAATTTAGATTGTCTGTCTCAAAATTTCAACAGGTTGCCTGAAATTTCGATTGCCTATTTAATAATTTCGATTGGTGGCCTAAAAGTGTGAAAATGTCCAAAAAAAGCTCCAATTGCTAAATAAAGGTGCATATCATCATTGTTGGATTCTAATTAATATTTTTCAAATAAAACTTTGTTAATCAACCATCACACTATGATTAAAGATTGAGTGGTCGATATCCTAGTCAAACTACTAAGATGATTGAGTGTCATAATCGACCTTGGTAATAAGATGACCAATTTGATCGTAATGAACACTTTCTAACTGTTAAATTGATCTAATTGTATATTTTACACTATTAGATCATCTTTATATTGTTAAATTGATCTTCATTTGGTATTTAGACTATTTGTCTGAATGTTTCGACAACGTGCTATATATTTCGACAACTTGTTTGAAATTTTGAATACATGTCGAAAAGTGTGAAAATGTCTAAAAAAGCTCAAATAATGTTATATAAAGGTGTATATCGTCATTAGTATCCTAATTTATATTTTTCAAATAAATTTATCAATAACTAATGTGTATATCTCAACACCATATCTAAGAATAACTTGTCTAAAAAATTAGGTTAGTTTGTACCAAACTTGATCTTGATCGTGAGCCATTTGAAATCCATTTCCATGATTCTTCATTCTTTTTCCACAATCTGTCACATAATATTACAATATTTTTTAATGACATCTAAATAATAATAATAATAATACAACAAACAAATATAAATTATTGGTATTAGTTAGATTAAAAAGTTATATAAAAAAAATGAAAATCAAGTTGAAAATTTAGAAATTCGACAACCTGTCTGAAAATTAGAAAACTTATCTTATAATTCAACACCCTGTCTGAAAATTTGACAGGTGGTTGAAAATATACGACAACATGTCTAAAGATCGGACTACCTGTATAAATTTGACATGTGGCCTAAAATTTAGACAGGTGGTAAAAAATATACGAATAATGGTCTGAAATTTAAACAGCTGGTCTGTAATATCAAACTCCTTATTGAAAAATTAGACAAGCTGTCAAAAAATTATGAGTTTCTCTATCTCAAAAATGGCGGAAACCACTATTAATTTTTTTTTTTTTCAGATTTCAAGCTTTAACCTCCATAAAATCTAGAAATAAACCTAATTCCTTACTTATACTTTCAATATTCTAAAACAATCATTTTTCATTTTTAATATACAAAAAAATATAAAATCTCATTTTTTGATAAAAATAAACTTTATAAACTAACATTTTAAATGGGTGGTGGCCTGATTTGTGGAGAGATAGCGGCTGCCGATGATGGGCAGTGGTCGCCGGGGGTGGCAATCAATAATAGGCAGTGGTCACCGATGGTGGTGGTGGCAGCGACGAGATGAGGGTGGGTGGCTATGGATGGGTGAAAGGAGTGAGGAAGAAGATGATAGTTTTAGATTTTTGTTTTAATTTATTATTATTATTTTATTTTATGGGTAATACATAAAATTCATTAATAAAAGATGTCATTTTGCTCAAAAGTATTGAATGTAGGCTATAGTGAAAATGGACTATAAAAAATAGGCCAATTTTCCAAGGACCCCTTTTTTTTCTAATTGATACTTCTATTCATGTGCATAATTTATAGCTATTTAGTAATGCCATGACGCTTAGAGTACTTCAGGTAGTTCTTCTAGACATGCCCATTTTGCTTATTCAAGCCTTTTCTTCAGTGTATCTTTTAGAGTATTGTTAACAACTTCAACTTGCCTAGTAGTTTTTAATTGGTTGCTTATTAGTGTAAGGCCAATTTTGGTCGCTCGTGCAGACGTGTTTAGTCCATTTTATGAGATAGTAAAAGGAATTGTGTGCAACTAGTTATTCTTGCTGATTATTGTATTTTTTTTTACAATTATTTACTTTCTAGTGTGTTGTTTTGCTATATTTTAAATTAACAATTTATTTTAGTAATCACAAGCAAAAATATTCGAACATGGTTAGTCTATGGCAAGTGACCAAGCACTTCAGGCTCTTCAATCATTTGGGGGGCATACTGGGTATAAGGCACAAGCAAAGCATATCATAATAAGTAAACACATGAGAAAAATAAATGAAAGCATACCAAAACACTTAGAATATTTTTTCAAAATTTGGAACAATATAAAGTGTTATGCAATGTTTGGTCATATGAGCAGATATGTTAATATGTATATATTAAAATACTACTATCAGTGTCTCTACATCATGAGCAGAACTGCTCGGATGTATGTCAAATATAAAAGGAAACTGCTTAAACAACAGTGTATTGTCTCAAAATTACAAACAAAACTTTTCAAATGTTGCAAAAAATATTTAGTACAAACTTTAAAAGAAAATTATCAAACAACTGGAGGAGGTTTGTCGATTTCAGCATGGAGGGGATAGTCGTAATGGCCCAAATTTCCTAATAAGGCTTAGGACCTTGATTAGGAGGCCGGGATGGATATAATTGATTTATTATGCCATTAAATGATTATATGCATGATTATGTGAGTTATATCATAATATTACTAGATATGCATATTTAGGTGTATTAAATATGCATGTGGGCCCATTTCTGTTTAATTAGGCAATTTTCATATTTTGATTATTTTGGGCATATTTGGCATATATGTGGTATATGTGTGGTGCTTCATTATTATTTGGTTATGCTAGGGTTACTCAACATGAGACGATCCTAGGACGTAAGCTAGTGGGAAAGTCACAACAGGATTTATACTTGACTCGGAGTGAGTCAAGGGGTATTTAGCACATTACCGGGATATTGGGTAATGAGAATAAATATTTGATGATAAATTAGGAGTTAGTGAGATCACGGGAAAATTCTGGGAGTTTTGACTATTTTACTCCCGGGGGTGTTTTCGGGACCCCGAGCATTAGGATTTGCTTGAGGCTACTTAAGCTTGAAGTAACCTGTTAAGAAATAAAAAGAACGTTCAATACGTTCTCTCTCCCTTAAAGTTCCATTTTCGACACCCGATCACATTTTCGAAGGAAACTTGAGTTCTAGGACTCAGATTCAAGCGAGGATCGAGGCATAGCAATTCTAGGGAAGATTACAAGATTATTAGCTGGAGGATTTAGTTGGGAAACGACATAATCAGAGGCAATCCAAGTTTTAAATTTTTTAAGCTTGAATTGGATTTTGTGTTTTGATGAGTTTTTGAATGAATTGAAGCTTGGGTTTTGTTGGTTTTGAATCATGGGGATGTTTGTGAACTTTGATTTTGGGATTTGGATATGCTTGGGTAGGTTTTTGGAAGGATTTTAAATTGTGAAAATGAGGTTGTTGGGCTGGTTCGTGGTTGGGTCGCGACCCTGTTCTAGGGTGTCGCGGCCTAGGCTTGAAGAAGGAGGAGGCTGGCTCTATCTTGAGGCGGGTCATGGCATGGTGTTTGGAGGGTCGCAGTGCTTAAGGGAAAATGTTTCCAAATTTCGTTTTTAGTCATGGGAACTTAACTCTAAGGGCCTAGGTTGTTCCTACTACCCAGTTGAGTGGGATTCGACATCTCGAAGGCTTGGGTTGGGTTTGGAAGTGTAATGCCCTAGTTACTCCAAAGCAGTTACGGTGAACCAGAAATTTGACTCGTTACCCGAGTCCTTTGGTTAAAAATGTGCTCTAAGTGTTATTAACAGGATAAGGTGGAAAACCAATAAAAAGGAAAGGATATATTTTATTAAATACATAAAACTATTCATGGGCCCATCAAAACATTTACAAGTTATTTACAACTCAAAATTGTCACTACTGTTTCAAATTTACAAACCCGCCGACCTAAGCGGCAAAAATAGGGTAAACCCCCTAGTTCCTCTGTGAACTCATTGGCCGTGGTGGTCAAGCGGCCGCATATGTACATATCACCACCTAAGCTCTCCACTCAAGGCTGGGTGAGCTTTTCTTTCCCTTTACCTGCACCACATAGCACCCGTGAGCCAAGGCCCACCAAGAAAACACAATAATGCATATAGATATTAACAACTGATTATTATTATAATCACACAGAGCTTATAGCTCTTAAACAGATGACTGGATATCACTTGAGGTTCTGGTAAACCATAATGAGCGACTGACAAGCAAGTCACTAATTTAAACAGATGAGTGACTGCTAGGTAAGTCACTAGCTTGAACAAATGAGTGACTGCTAGGTAAGTCACTAGCTTAAGCAGATGAGAGACTGATGGGTAAGTCTCTAACTTAACAGATAAGTGACTGATGGGTAAGTCACACAAGCGCTTTTAGTTTTTATCGAACTTGAGGTCGGTCCGGCACTAACACTCTTCTAAGTCATTTAATGCAGATTTCGATTAGATCTAATCTTTATTGGCTTACGTTGAATACGCCAAGGCCGTCCTGACTCATAAGTCAGCACTGTGTGACCAGTGCCCAGTACCACTTCCGAACTTGACTAATAAGTCCCAGCTTCACAGTTAATACTGACACCTTTGCCAAATCTGACTAATTACTCAGTATCATGCACAAGTGAGCAAGATTTGCTAAGCATTCAATAATCAATCCATGTCCACATTTACACAATAAACATGCCTCAAGAATAACCATGCATGTCACATATGGGGTGCAGTTTTCTTACCTCTGATTCGAGCGAGAATGAATAAAAGAACAACCCTTGAGAACGATCTGACTTTTAGTTCTTTAGCAGTCACCTAGTCATAACCAAATATGGGACACCATCAATAAAATGATTAACAAAGGTTCCCAAACCAAGATCTAGCCTCCGGGACATCAATTCCCACTAATCTGGGTAGTAGGAACGATCCCGAGGCCTAAAACCAAGTTCCCGGGGCCAAAACACTCAAACCTGTCCAAGGGCTGCGGCCCTAACACCTTGGGCCGCAGCCCCCAGCCACTCCAGGAGCAAGGGACGCGGTGCCTTACACCTAGGGCTGCGGCGCCCAGCAAGGCCAAACTTGCTCCACCTGCTTCTTTGAGCTAGGGTCGCGGCGCCCAAGAACAGGGCCGCGGCCCCCAACCCAGAACCATCCCCAAACTCATTTTCCTTCACCCAAACCCTCCAAAAACAATCCTAAACACTTCCAAATTATCAAATCAAAGTTCCCAAGCTTCCCAATGATCCAAAACCATCAAATCCCAAGGCTCAAACGAACCAAAAACTCAACGATTCACAAAAGCCAATTCTAAGCTTAGAAACTCTAAAAACTCAAAACTTAAAACTTAGATTACCTTCAATTGGGTTGTTTCTCATCAAATCCTTCGGTCAAGAAGCTTCTAATCTTTCCTAGGATTGCTATGCCTCGATCCTCGCTTGATTCCGACTCCTAGAACTCGAGATTTCCTTGAAAATGCTTCGAACGGTAAAATGAACTAACGGGAAAGAACGAGAGGTTTTCTAATGTATGGTTCTATCTGACAACTACTTCAAGCTTAAGTAACCTCAAATAAAACCTAGTGCTCGGGGTCCCAAAAACACCCCCGGGGACATTGTAGTCAAAACTCCCAGAATTTCCTCCTGATCTCAATAACTCCCAATTTATCATCAAATAACATTCTCATAACTCAATATCCCAATAAAAGGCCCCCGTTATGACAAAACCGCTAATTCATAATATAAGACCGTCTCATGCCGAACAGCTCGAATATATCTCCATAATAATGGGATCTCATTCACAAATCACAATATGCACCCAAATACACAATTATGCCCTCAACGGGTCAAATTGCCAAAATATCATAATAATCAAATGTGGATCCACATGCATGCGTGTAACATCATATTATAATATAATTCACATAAACATGCCTATATTCATTTAATGGCATAATTAAACAATTATGGCCCTCCCGACCTACTAATCCAGCCATTAAATCACATTAGGGATTTCTGGGGCATTACAACTATCCCCTCCTTACAAAAATTTCGTCCTCGAAATTTACCTGAACAGCTCGGGATACTGACTCTGCATATCTGACTCCAGCTCCCAGGTCGCTTCCTCAACCTTGCTGTTCCTCCACAATACCTTAACCAAAGGTATCGTCTTATTCCTGAGGACCTTATCCTTTCTGTCAAGTAACTGAACCGGTTGCTCCTCAAAGGAGAGATCTGGCTCAAGTTTCAGATCTTCATAGCTCAAAATATGATTCACATCAGATACATACCTTCGAAGAGCTGAAACATGAAACACATTATGCACGGCAGACAACGCCGAGGCAAGGCTAGTCTGTAAGCCACCTGACCAATCCTCTCTAGGATCTCGAATGGACCTACAAACCTAGGGCTCAACTTGCCCTTCTTCCCAAACCTTCTCACCCTTTTCCACGACGAGACTCTAAGGAAGACATAGTCTCCCACTTGGAACTCCATGTTCCTGCGCTTGGGATCTGCATAGCTCTTCTGCCTACTCTGAGAAGCGAGCATCTGAGCTCTAATCTTCTCAATGGCCTCACTGGTCCTCTGAACTGCTTCAGGACCTAAGTATCTCCTTTCACCTGTCTCATCCCAATGAATGAGAGATCTGCATTTCCTACCGTACAACATCTCATAAGGTGCAACCCCAATGGTAGAATGATAACTGTTATTGTAGGAAAACTCTATCAAAGGTAGATACTTACTCCAATATCCATCAAAGTCCAGCACATATGCCCGCAGCATGTCTTCCAATATCTGAATTTTCCTCTCAGATTTCCCATCTGTCTGAGGATGATAAGCAGTACTGAACTTCAATTGTGTACCCATGGCTTTTTGCAAACTCCCCCAGAACTTGGAAGTAAAAGTAGGATCCCGATCTGACACGATCGACCTAGGCGCTCCATGAAGACGCACAATCTCTCTCACATAGAGATCTGCATACTGATCAACTGTATAAGTAGTCCTCACTGGCAAGAAGTGAGCTGACTTGGTGTAGATGGCCAAGGCCAAAGAATGCTTATGAGGTTAGAAGTTTCCTTGGATTGGCATGTTATTATAGGCGTTTTGTGGAAGGGTTCTCAAAGATTGCTACTGCATTGACTGAGCTGACACGCAAGAGTCAGAAATTTGTGTGGTCAGATAAGTGTGAGAACAGCTTCCAGGAACTGAAGCAGAGGTTGATTACATCTCCAATTCTGAGTCTTCCGACAGATCAGGAAAAGTTTGTGATTTATTATGATGCTTCTCATCAGGGTTTGGGCTGTGTTCTGATGCAGTCAGAGAAGGTAATTGCTTATGCTTCTCGTCAGTTGAAGGAGTATGAAAAGAGATATCCGACTCATGATTTAGAGTTGGCGGCTATGGTTTTTGCTTTAAATATATGGAGGCATTATCTTTATGGGGAGAAGTGTGAGATCTATACAGACCACAAGAGCCTGAAATACTTCTTCACCTAGAAAAACTTGAATATGAGACAAAGGCGTTGGCTGGAGTTAGTAAAGGATTATGACTGTGAGATTTTGTATCATCCAGGAAAAGCCAACATGGTAGCTGATGCTTTAAGCCGGAAGGGTCCGGGACAGATTTATGGTATAAGGCTGATAGCGAGAGAGTTAGCAGATGATATGACCAGAGCTGGTATAGAGTTGGTGGTGGGCCAGTTGGCAAATATTACACTACAGTCTACACTGTCAGAGAGAATCAAGGAGGGTCAGTTGAGTGATCCACAGCTGATCAAGATCAGAGAGGATGTTCTGGCTGGAGCATCCAGAGATTATACAGTGTCTGAGATAGGCTTGTTGAGATACAAGGGGCAGATATGTGTTCCGTTAGACACTGCTTTGAGACGAGAGATTCTGGATGAATCTCATACTACAGCTTACTCTTTGCATCCAGGCACCACGAAGATGTATCAGGATGTGAGATCGTTGTATTGGTGGCCGGGGATGAAGAGAGATGTAGTAGAGTATGTGGCTAAGTGCTTGACATGCCAGCAGGTCAAGGCTAAGCATCAGAGGCCGGCAGGGTTATTGCAACCTCTAGATATCCCAGAGTGGAAGTGGGAAGACATCATGATGGATTTCGTGGTGGGCTTACCCAGGACTGTTGGTCAGCATGATTCTATTTGGGTGATAGTGGATCGCTACACCAAGTCAGCTCACTTCTAAACAATCTAAACAAGAGACTGGTCCGAGGACCTATCGACCCTTACGATCTAAACAAGAGACTGGTCCGAGGACCTTGCCGCCAAATTATTTGATCATGTTCGATCTTGGTTTTTGAGGAACCTATCGACCCATACGATCAAAAAAGAGACTGGTCCGAAGACCAGTCACCATCATCGAATAATAATCAAATCTAATCCTTGAGGGACCGTTCGATAAATTGATCTAAGACTCGTTACAAGCTCGATTTGCCCATCTAGACCCGGTTGGTCCAACTTAGACACTTCTTTCTACAGTCATTATAATGAGTACACGATAGATTACATAAATCGTGATCGACACTTGCTACAAAATCTACATCTGTGTATAGGTATCACTACTACTGAGTATGAAACCATCACCCGACTACCAATGAGGGACAAGCATTTGTTGCTTGCATCATTGGGTGAAAAGGATAGTACTATGTGTCTAAACGCTCGAAGCAAGGCATGGTCAAGTAGCAAGTGACCAAGGATTTTGAACCCATGATTACTTGGGGGCATATAGTACATACCGATCGGGGTATACATGAGCAATGAGGGCATGACCTTAAGTACTAAGCAAGCTCAAGTTTTGCTAGGACATTTTTTCAACATCTGCTCCAAAAATGCAAAAACTAAAAACAAAAAAGGCATTGGTGAGGAGACTCCTAGCCATGTCCCTTATAGGTGGTCGACCAATCCATCAACCTATAGGGTGGTCGGCCTATCACCCATGGGATGGTCGACCTAACCTATTTTTTTCATGGTACTTGGTGAAGAATCATACTACTCATATTACCATGGTTGTTAGCATGAAAAACATAAAAGAGTAAGGTTAGTATGGCACGTGAAATACATGTGTTTAGGGTATATTGATACCTAAACCAATGAGGGTTGTGAGTTGATATACTCAGTAAGCATTGGAAATAAAAATTTTCAATCAATACATTGAGTACTCATAATAAAAAATCATAAAGGCATAAAATGTCATATGTAAAAATTATCAAGTACAGGGTGCCTCACCAATGGCACGAAAGGAAAGACAGAGTAAGTGACCAAAAGAAGACTAACTCGGGCGAGGAGTATCATCTGAAAGACCACCCTGAGCCTCGGCAGCCTCACGAGCCAGACACTTCCTAAGCTCCTTTGCTCACATCTTCTCGGGAAGG
This sequence comes from Humulus lupulus, assembly GCF_963169125.1. NCBI lineage: Eukaryota > Viridiplantae > Streptophyta > Magnoliopsida > Rosales > Cannabaceae > Humulus > Humulus lupulus. The sequence continues at coordinate 161,536,737 of NC_084799.1, forward strand.
AAATCCAAATTCAGATCTTTGTTGGACTTCCAGATCAAGTAGAAGCAAGAAAAAGATGTGACTGAATACTCCTCTCAAGCCTTGTCCCGGGTAGCCTTGACCTCTTGCTCCTTCTTGACAAGAGTATCCTTCCACAGTTGGTCCATGTCAGCAATCAACTTCTCTTTCTCAGCTTCAGACTGTTGGAGCTGACCGGCAAGTTTCCCCTCCATATGGGTTATCCTGAGAGTCAACTCGATCACTTCCTACTATTTGAGCTCCACAATACTGCGGAGAGTGTTGATTTCTTCATCCTTCAAACCAATGTTTGCATCCCTAGAGCCAAGAACGCACCTAAGGTCCAGCACCTCCTGGCGGACAACTTCAAGCTCAGAACGAAGGTTGGAAAGCGTAGAGGTATACTCTACAGACCTATCACGGACATGAGAGACCAACATCAGTGCCTACAAAAAACATACAAGTGTTAGATAAACGTCAGCACACAAGCTAACGAGACAACAAGAAAACTATAAAGGACTTACACTCTGAATTTTAAGGAGTGACTTCGAGAGGATGGTGCTCACGTCCTCATTCTTAATCCCATTAAAAGTAGTTGTCGTCTTCTCTAGATGGGACGCTCGGTCCATAATGGCACCTAGGTTTCGTATGGCAGACTGGTGTGGCTCAGATAAGGGATTAGGCGCAGAATAGGAGGAACCCGCATCAGTGAAAATGGGAGGAACCGGTGTACGCAAGGATGGCTCTACCTCTGCGACAGAACTAGACGCCAAAGGAGTCGGAGGAGGCACCTCGAGAGGAACCTCCATTATCGACTCAGCCTCAACCCTGGCCCTCATAGCCGCTCAGACAAAAGGACTGGCCTCAGTGGGAGTCGACCTTTGCTGGGTATGGACAAAGTCGAACATGTCTGAACCTGCAAAAGAAGATCAAATGTGAGAAGGATATGAAGCACAAATGAATCATAAAATAAAGGTGATAAAGTGTTGAACCAATGGAATGAGATTCAGGCTCAAACATAGTCTCATCAAAGTCATCTGAAGCAAGCGATGAGTACGCGACAGATGCACCCACCTCATCACCCTCCTGTCAAGATAGCACAAGAAAATAGGGTGCCTCCTTGACATGAATAGGTCTCGGGGAGTCTATAGCGTTCATGGGCTCAGGACCATCTTCATCTGAAACATCAGTTATAGTAGGAGGAAACAGCCCGACCTTCCTAAGGTTCTCTGAAGTAATGAGGGCCTTGACATTCTTCTCCTCAGGGGTCATGGAAATAAACGCCTTGGCTCTAATTGTCATAGCCTGGGTCGGGATCGGTCTATAAAAAGGCCCAGCGTGCTTAAACTTGGAGTAGTTAGCCTCTACATCCTTAGTGAAGAAATAGTTATCTGCATATCTAAACGCCTTGCTATTTCCAGAGATCTCTTCCAAGAAGGTGTCGGTACCCTCGCTCGTATAATGGTTGGAGTGGAAATACCCCGAGTTGCACTGAGAAGGGTTCTTCTTCAGATCGAATAAGTAGTGGATCTCATGAGGTACTGGAGCAGCCCATTTTTTGTGATGATAGATAATGTACAACGCGGATAACACCAAGATCGCATTGGGAGCCAGCTGAGAATGACTAATACCAAAATAATCCGCCACACTCTGAAAGTATGGATGAAGAGGAAGTAGGGCACCAAACTTGATGGCAGAGCGTGTCCAGGCGCACATACCCAAAGGTGGGTCCTTAGCTATGTCGTTTGGACCAGGGATAGTAATATACACACCAGAGAGGTCAAAGATCTTTCTTAAGTTCTTTACCTTCTCTTCAGTCATGTCAGAGGCAGCCCCCTTGAACCAAACAACCTTATAATTAGCAGGGCGAGGCTTCTCAACTGATTTCCACATGATGTCACTGGGAAAGGTGGTCCTAGAATCTGATGAATGGAACTCTTTTTGTCGTCTCTTCTCCAACTACGCAGCTGGCGAGAATGTCTTGCTCTTGGAAGAAGGCTGAACCACCTTTAGTCGGAACCTGTGAATAGAACGCTCCTGAGGATGAGAAGCCTGGCAATGAGAGCCCTCAGTGTGTTCTCGCTGAGAAGAAGAGTGATGGGGAACCCAACTGGTATCACGATGCAAAGGGCGTTGCAAGGAGTCTCACTGACTGGACAAATTCCGCTGAGAAGAATGAGTTTGCTGAGATGTGCCCTGGGAGCCACTGGGAGTACTATGCTGATAAGAGATTTGCAAAGAGCCCTGAGTGATGTGCCTGGCAATCTAAGGATTATCTTCAGAGGGTTGCCGAGTTGTCTATTTTACTCTTACCATTGGGCTATACCTTTTCAAGAAGTCTTCCTCACTGAACAAATATAAAGCAGAGCGAGGGAAAATCTTGTTCACCCTTTCCAAGAACTCCTAGGGAGTACGCTCGCTTACAGACTTATCTCACGAAGGGGAGCTAGACATCTGCAACAAAGGAAAAATAAAGAGTAAAGTTAGTAAGTGAACATAATGAAGCCAATAGATGGGGGCATATTCATTAACTAAGAAGCAAAATGAAGAGATCAGGGAAAAAATCTATATTGGGGGTTAGCCCATTAAGACTAAGCTCAGACCGATCACCATAGGACTCCCCTAGACTTGGAAAAATCGATCGAAGTCACAAAGAAGGGTTAACCTAGGCCCTAAGCTTACAAAATGTGAAAGAAAGGGCATAGGTGGTTGGCCTACCACCTTAGGCCGAATGTAAACCTCAGAAAAATCCCAGAGGACTAAGGTTCAAGTCTCCAATAAATTATACAGTACATGGAAGACCCCAACGAGATCAATAAAGAAGGAGAAATTTTTTTAGGGTCCCAGGTGGTCGATCTATGCTTGGGCCTACCACCCAGACCCTAGATCCTTGGAAATCGCCCAGGGAGTGTGGTGGTCGGCCCATGATGGAAACCCTAAGGTGCTCAGCCCATGATGGGGTTTATAAGCCTAGAAGTCGCATAAGGCAAGGGAAATGCAAGGGAAGTCCTAGAGGAGGTCGGCCCATGATGGAAACCCTAGGGGTGGTAGGCCCATGATGGAATTTACATCCCTGGAAATCGCCTATGTCTGGATCTGAAACCCTAAAAATCACCCAACCCTAATGTTTATAAGCCTAGAAATCGCCAAGCCAAGGGAACTTAAGGGTGGTCGACCTAAGGTTTTACAAGCCTAAAAATCGCCAGACCAAGGGAACATAAGAGTGGTCGACCTAGGTCAGAGTTTTACAAGCCTAAAATTGCCTATGCTAGGGTTTGGAACCTTGGAAATCACCAGGCTAGTGAATCTCAAAGAAGTGATCGGCCTAGGGTTTTACAAACTTGATATCGCCTATGCTAGGTTTTGGAACCCTGGAAATCGTCCAGGCTAAGGAAATCATAGGTAAATCATAGACTTGATTCAAACAAGTCAATTATTTTGGATCAAAATAAAACAAAACAAGGAGATTTAGACAGATTCCTCAAAGATTCATAGTATTTCTTCTAAATCTAAGCACATTTAAATTAAATGATGTAAAGAATAGGAGAAAATACTCACCCAAGTAAAGATCTGAGTTTGATGAAGAATTGAAGAAATCACGCTTGGAGAACCCTACAGCTTATGCGCACAGAGCAAAGAACTGAGAAGTGAATACCCTACTTATAGCCTCTCAGGCTAACCATATATTTTTAAGAATTCAAAATCCTTGAAAAATATCTAGTATGGTTAAAAATTCAAATTCCTTGAAAAATATCTGGTATTTTTAGGAATTCAAATTACTTGAAAAATATTTTGTATTTTTAGGAATTAATATCCTTGAAAAATATATTATATTTTTAGGACTTCAAAACTCATTGAAAAATATATTTTTAGGACTTCAAATTTCCTTGAAAAATATACTAGATTTTTAGGAAATTAATTTTCTTTGAAAAATCTAATTATTTTTAGGAATTACAATTATCCTTGAAAAATTCGCATTGAAAAAATTATTGATAGTTGATAAAAGTACTACATAATGTCCTGAGGGACTTTGCTATTAAAGTACTGCTACGATATATTTCTCGGGCCAGATCAAGTTTACCATAATGTTGAACACATTACGATAAAATTGGGGGGCAAATGTTATCCCTCAAAAATCCAGAGATGATGTGGCAAATGAGAAAGCAGCACGTGGCATTACAAATCAGGGAAAAACGACGAAGTATTGAAAAAAGACCGATGAGAAAAAAAGATAGGTCCAAGACCTATAGAAAGTCAAGCAGGCATAAACCCCCTAGGGGTGGTCGGCCTGGTATTGGTCCCCTAGGGGTGGTTGGCCTGACCCCAACCCCTAGGGGTGGTCGGCCTAAACATGCCCAAGAACCCCTTGGGGTGGTCGACCCACCCTATCCTCCATAGGGTGGTCGGCCTACACTCCCAAAGATACTTCACTAGGTAAAACTCACACTCGTTCAAACTAAGAGCAACAAGCCTAGCACCCAGCAGATCAACATGCCTAGCACCCAGAAGATCACAGGCCTAGCACCTAGAGGACCAACGGGTCTAACACCCAAGCTCTAAAGGGTCGTCGAGCCTAGCGCCTAAGTCTCATAAACCAATTCAAGACTTAGTGTTTTCTCAAAGGTCTCAATCGTGCATTATCGACTACGATCCAGAGAAGACAATGGGAAGACCCACGATGTCATAATCATGGGAAGGAGGACACGTATCTCCACTCCCAATGATCGTGTACCAAACCACGATCCCACTCTTATTGATCATGTAACAACCCATGGGTACTATAAATAAAGGACCTAGGGCTTTGTTTCATGAGAGCTCTTTTTCTAGACTTTTTGGATCGATCTTTTGGACGAACTTGTGAGAAGTGAACTCTGAGTTGATCTTTGTAATTGTCTATCGAGCGATTCAATACTAAAGACTAAGTGTATTAGGTTATTACTGTTCAGAAAAACAGGGCTGAACCACTATAAATTCCTGTGTGTTTATTTAAGATATTTGTACTTGTCATATATTAGAATCATTCTGTTCAAAAAGTGTCGTATATTTTGTACATACGACCGTTGACCAATTTTACAGGTCAACAAAATCCAATTAAAATAAATATTTAACAATTATATTAATATAAATTTAAACTTTATAAAATATAATTCTTGTAATAATATTTAATAAAAGACTAAATATTTATTAATTATATTTGTATAAATTTAAATGTTATAAAATATCATTATTATTATAATAATATATAATACATGATCTTATTTTTTATCATTTATATTTAAAAAGAAAATATATTCATATTAAATAAAAACAAACATTATAAATATATTATATATAAATGTCGTGTGTACAAATAGTATGATTGTGTAACTACATGAGAAATTATAATAATATTTCTCTTTAATCAAGAATAAACAAGATTATTTTCCAATTATTGAGGTGTGCTTTGAATAATATCATGAATATTTTGTATCTTGAGAAACATAGTTTATAATCTAAAAGTTTATCATATCATTATCTTTTTTTTTTTAAAATACCATACACAGTGTTTTGATTTAATTTTTCTTTTAATATATTTATGCCATTTTTTTTATATATAGTATTGTTTATTTATTTAAAATTTATATAGCAATCATAAAAACATAATAAAATAAATAATAAATTTTAATAATAAAACTAAACAAACATGCATTATACTTTACTTGTACCTAGTACATAACAAAATATGTATCTAGCAGATTCTTTTGGTTTAACAAATTTTTAAATATTTTCTTTTTTTTTATATATTTTTTAAATCTATAGACAATGTTTTCGTTTAATTTTTTAAAAATATGTTTATGTCATTCTTTTATAATATATATCATTTTTTATTTATATAAAATTTATATGGTAGTTAAAAAATATAATAAAAAATTTAATGCATTTTCTAAATAAAATTAAGTAAATTTGCATTACACATTACTTTTACCTAATAAGTATAGCAGATAACAGATTAATTTGTTCTAAAAAATAATAATATACTAATTTTTGCAACAAATATATATATATATATATATTTTTTAATTAAGAAACTAATTATTTTGAGAAAAAATAATCAAGAAGCTAAAGTCAATCCCATAACCAAGTTATAAATAACCTTCACACATCTAGGAACAATATTACCTGTCACGGTAATAACTACATTATATTTTGAATAGCAAAATTAAAATTAGAAAATAAAAAAAGCTACCAAACCAATGATAGAGCCAGTCCAAATGTTCAATTATGTGAGAACTCCAACAAATATATCCATGCTGTATTCTATTTACTTATTAGAGTTGTTGAACTCACCCATGTGATAGTATTTACCAAATCTTACACAAACCACCTAAATTTTATTCTTGTAATCATTGGATACATATTTACCTATCTTTAAAGGAAAAAAGGAAAAAGAAAAAAAAAACATAAGTTGATCTTTCTTTAAAACTCAAGCATGAGAAAAATCATTATCATTATCTATAATTTATATATTGACGTCTTTCATGTTTCGAGTTAGATTTTTTTAAAATGTATATTGGATTCCATCTTTCTATTCTTGAGAAGTTAGCCTTCAACATTATAATTTAGTATTTACCATTGGTTCTTCCTTCAAATATAGTATTTATTATGTATATGAAGTTGAACTTGTGAATAAGGGTAGATATAAACTAGATGGTGAAAGAGAGAAAAAAAAAACCATTGTGAAGACAGAAGAATAGGATTTAATACTCACAAAACAAAGAGTTATTGAGGAAAAATCAACCGTTATTAAAAAATAAAACAATATCTGGTGTTGATGTTGCATTAATCCTCGAGGTAATTATATTGATGTTATGGTAGTTCGGAATAGAATGAAAATGATAGCGAATCTAAATTCTATTTTATGATTTCTAAAACTGAAAAATTATATGGCCCACGTAAATATTTGATTGATTATTTGTTTTCAAATTTTCAATCTAAGTAATGATTCTAACTCTAAACTACAAAATAGAAAACACTCACTACAAAAAAACCTCACTTTTGCCGGCGCAAAAGTGAGGTTTTGTGCCAGCAAAAGTCATATAGTTTTTGTCGACGCAAATTTGCACCGACAAAAGTCGGCGACGTATCTCCGTCGCTAATTTCACTTTTGCCGACGCAAAATGTAATGCGCCGGCAATGGTATCTTTTGGCGACGAAAAAATGCGCCAGTAAAAATAGGGATGCGCCGGTAAAAAAATTTGTCACGTTGTTGTGAAAAACACTTTTAGCAGCGCAAAAATGGGCAGGCGAAAGTTGACTCTTTTAGTGGCGCGTTTTTGCACCGGTAAAGATGTACATATGCATTGAGAGTTGAAACTTTTGTCGACGTAATTTTGCGCCGGTAAAAGTATTTTTTAAATAATTTTTTTTATTATATTACTAATTTTATTTTCAATATATTAATATTAATTAATAAATTTCGATTTTAATATATTAATAATTTTTTTAATTTTTTAGTAATATTATTTAATTATAAATAAAATTAAAATTAAAATTTTATAAATAAAAAAAATTACAACTATTAATATTTATTATCTCCACCAAACATGAAAATATAAAAGTAGTTTAGTAAAATAAATGTCTAATAAATTAAACTTTAAATAAATAAATAAAAAGTTCTACAAATGAGCACCGCCCGCCTCATCATCCCCGCCCCCGTCAACATCATCGTCATCGTCTGAATCCTATTCTGGTAAGTCAACAGTAAAACCAGGAGCCATTTCACCAACCTGCTTCAACAAAGCACTGAGCAGGAGATCTTGACGCCGTTGACAACTCTCAAGTTTAGTATTATGCTTTTTTAGGTTCTAATTTTCTAGCATAATGTCCTCAATTCGCTGCAAAAGGTTGTCCACTTCAGGTGGCAATTGCCCGGACATTTGAGAAGTTGACGAAGATGCTGCCCTCTTTGCGCCAATTGCCTTCAACCTAGGCAACCCCCCAAACCCTTTCTTATAACGCAAGCGGGGTACAAAGGACATCCGTGACAATATCCATATCAGGCGGGAACTGACCGTTGACATTATGGCCAACACAAGAAGCAGCAGATGATACAGGTGTCGTACTCTGCGATGCTCAATGCTCAGTCATCTCAGTCTGCACAATAAAAAGCACGTATCTTGAATTCTAATATAACATTATTTGAAAACCTAACTTATAAATTTTTAATATAACAACATATAAAATATAACTTTATTATCTATCTGCCAACATCCTATCATTAATGACTGCAGACCAGTGATTGAAAAAGAATGTAATTAATTTTGTTCCTATATCAGGGAGCAAGTGGGCTAAAGTAAATTTGGTCATGAAAATCCATATCTGAATCAAAATCATGAAGATGTTGATATATACAGTAAGTGCAATTAATTCCATTAATGGGGAATTTATGTCTCCAAACATATACATCAACTATATTTGCATGTTTTTTATTCAGATATGGATTTTCATGACCAAATTTACTTTAGTCAACAAGCTCCCTGATACGGGGACAACATTAGTTACATTATTTTTTTTTATCTTAGTCCACAATCATTAATCATAAAAATATTGGCACATAGATTATAAAGATTTAATTGTTAAAATTTTAATTAATAATTAATAAATAATTACTAATTGACAACAACCAATTAATAATTAATATTTATTAATTATTTACTAAACTTTTTTAAAGTTAAATGATCATAAATTAGTTAAGGTTATGCAACTTACATGTTTTGTCGCTGCTACATCACTAATCCACTTATCCTTCTTCTTGTGGAGGTGCTCGAATGTGTCGATCATGCTCGAGAGCTCGTCAGTAGATGGGTCCATCTAAAAAAGCAAATTATTTAAACATTGTAACATTTATAATATTTTCGTAAATGTAAGGATATAGGTTATTATAATTTACGTGATCATAAACATGGGCAACGATGGATTTGGAACCGTGTCCTCCTGGTATGGTCATTTTTGCTCGAGCTTCTTTATTTTTCTTCGATATACGCTTCAAACAGAAAACAGTACTCATTAATCTAGATTTTAATTTTATAATTAAAAATTAATGTAAAATCTACGGCATACCTGGTGAGAATCAGAAGCCCAAAAATCACATAGAATTGCCCAATCAGAAGAAGTAATCGACCCAAAAGGTTTTGACTTCGCTCTCTCATTGTCCACCTCTCCTCCAACCTCTACCTAGTGTTTCTTCATCGTGTGGCGCCAACCAGTCAGATGTTTTTTCATTTGTCTTACCATGGCATCGTTGATTACTGGATTGCCTTGTGGATAAATGAATTTGTCCTAAAATCACAATTAAATTTGGATTTTGTTAAAATATTATGATGATAGACAAAATATTTAATAGTGAGTTATTAAAGGTTTAAAAAATGTTTACAGATAGCCTATTTCGAATAACATGGATATCAGCTGGTTTTACTTGTTCCCAAGCTAGTGTAGTTGGGGGTACGGTGTTACGCAAATAACGAGCCATGGAATTGTTGAACCACTTGCCGTACGTTTGAATAGCTTTTCCAGTTTGTGCATCAAACTCTACTTTCAAATGACTAACTTTTTTGGTGGCCAGTGTAACGCCCTGGCTACCCCAGAACAGTTACGGTGAACGGTGGACCGGAAATTTGACTCGTTGCCTGAGTCCTTTGGTCAAAAACGTGCTCTAAGTGTAATTAACGGGTTAAGGTATAAAACCATTAGAAAGGAAATGGAGATTTTATTACAAACTGCTCTGCAGAGCTAAACAAAACATTTACAAGTGGTTCTCAGTACAAAAAGGTCACTATAGTTGTAAAGTCACAATCCCGCCGACCTAAGCGGCAAAAATAGGGTAAACCCCCTAGTTCCTCTGAGAACTCCTTGGCCGTGGTGGTCAAGCGGCCGCATATGTACACAACACCACATCAGCTCTCCACTCAAGGCTAGGTGAGCTTTTCTTTCCCTTTACCTGCACCACATAGCACCCATGAGCCAAAGTCCAGCAAGAAAACATAACACTTTTCATAAAACATTATCAAATGATTATCATTATAACCACACTGAGCAATAAGCTTTAAACAAATGAGTGAACATCACATGAGGTCCTGATAAACCACACTGAGTGACTGACAGGCAAGTCACTAATTCAGATGGAAGAGTGGCGGTTAGGTAAGCCACTAGCCTTCAACAGGTTCTGGTAAACCATACTGAGTGACTGACAAGCAAGTCACTAATTCAAATGGAAGAGTGGCTGTTAGGTAAGCCACTAGCCTTCAACAGGTTCTGGTAAACCATACTGAGTGACTGACAAGCACGTCACTGTTTTCAAATGGGAGAGTGGCTGCTAAGTAAGCCACTAGTCTCCAAGCGCTTATTTCACTCGTCGACCCTCGGGGTCGGTCTGGCATTGATGCTCTTCGAGTCACTCAATGCTGATGATCGATTAGATCAAATCTTATTGGCTTGCGTAATACACGCTAAGGCCGTCCTGACTAATGAGTCAGCTCAACGTGATCAGTACTCAGTACCACTGCCGAACCTGACTAATAAGTCAGTACCGTGCACAAGTGAGCAACATATGCTAAGCATTCTATATTCAATCCATGTCCATATTCTCACAATCAATATGCCTCATGAACATCCATGCATGTCACACTTGGGGTGCAGTTCTCTTACCTTTGATTCGAGCTAGAATGAACAAAAGAACGACCCTTGAGAACGGTTTAGCTTTTAGTCCTTTAGCGGTCACCTAAACACAACACATATGGGATACCATCAATAATCATGATAATCAAGGGTTCCAAACCAATATCTAGCCTCCAAGAGATCAATCCAAACTAATCCAAATAGCAAGGACACTCCTGAGGCCTAAAACTAGGTTCCCGGGGTCAAAACGAGCAAACGGGGCGAAAACAGGGCAAGGGCTGCGGCCCTAGCACCTTGGGCCGCGGCCCCCAGTGTTCTCTGAGGCAAGGGCTGCGGCGCCCTCCATCAAGGGCCGCAGCACCCAGCAAGCACAAATTCCTGACACCTGCTTCATCGAACTAGGGCCGCGGCGCTCAAGAACAAGGTCGCGGCCCCCAACCCTGGGCCATTCCCAAACGCGTTTCTAACACTCCAAAGCCTCCAAAAACACACCTAAACATACCCCAATCATCAAAACAAATTTCCCAAGCTTCCCCATGCATCAAAACCCTCAAAACCCAAGGCTCGAACGAACCGAAAACTCAACAATTCACAAAATCAATTCAAAGCTTAGAAACTCGGAAAAACTCAAAACTTAAACTTCGATTACCTTCAATTGGGTTGTTTTCCGTCGAATCCTTCGGTTAAGAAGCTTCTAATCTTCCCTAGGATCGCTATGCCTCGATCCTCACTCGATTCCGACTCCTAGAACTCAAGATTTCGTCAAAAAGGCTTAAACGGTAAAACGGACTTTGAAAAGGGAGAACGGAAGGTTTTCTTATCGTATGTTCTATCTGATAAGCTACTTCAAACTTAAGTAACCTCCAATAAAACCTAATGCTCGGGGTCCCGAAAACACCCCCGGGGACATTATAGTCAAAACCTCCAAAATTTCACCCTGATCTCAAATATTCCCAATTTATCATCAAATGAACATTTCTATTACCCCAAAATTGACCCCATTATGGTAAAACCGCTAATCCACTAAAAATAACCGTCTCATGTTGCTTAGCTCGAATATATCTCCATAATAATGGAATCTCATTTACAAATCAAGTTATGCACTCAAATACACAAATTACCCTCAACGGGCCAAATTACCATCACACCGTTGTAATGAGAATTATGGACTCACGTGCATGCATTTCACATCATATCATAATATAATCAACATATACATGCATTTATCAATTAATAACATAACTAAGCAAGTATGGCCCTCCCGACCTACTATTCATGCCGTTAAACACATCGGAGAATTCGGGGCATTACAGCCAGCTCCTTCTCGATATTAGCACCGTAATAAGCTCCCCTGCCCCTCTTGGAGCCACCACCTGTGTCATTACTTGGTTCAGCCATTCTACATTAAAATATTCATTAATTAACTAATTCAAATTATGTATGTCTGTTGTTTTTTGTTATAAAATTAACATTTATTCATTATGGTATTTCCAAACCTACCCTATTCCGACTTAGTGGATCCCTTGGAGATAGTAAGGAGTCATGTACTTCTCCTCATTTTTTTTAAATGTTTCTCAAACATTTAAAAAAATGAGGAGCAGTACATGAATACATTGGCTATCCCCAAGGCATCCACTAGGTGCATCACTATTATTTTTTGTTATAAAATTAACATTTTATTACTTATTGTCTTTCCCAACTTACCCTATTCCGACCTAGTAGATCCCTTGGAGATAGTAAGCAGTCACATAGTAATTCTCATTTCTTCAAGATATTTCATCAAATATCTTGAAAAAATGAGAACCAGTACATGAATACATTAATTATCCCCAAGGCATCCACTAGGTGCATATCCATTGTTTTTTGTTATAAAATTAACATTTTATTACTTATTGTCTTTCCCAACTTACCCTATTCCGACCTAGTGGATCCCTTGGAGATAGTAAGCAGACATGTGCGAATACCCATTTTTTCAAGATGTTTCTCAAACATCTTGAAAAAATGAGTACCAGTACATGAATACATTGACTATCCCCAAGGCATTCAATAGGTGCATGTGTACTTATATCTGATATTATCATTAATTAATGATAATAAATAAATTTTTCATTGAATTAAATAAAAAGTTACATACACTTGTTTAAATTACATATCACTGTCCTCATCATCACTAACTACAACATCATTACGAACATCACTATCACTATCACTATCGACTAGAACATTGTCGTCATCCTCATCGTCTTCATACTCGGCCAACGTGTCGTCTTCAAATTCAACTTCATCATCGGCAACGAATTCATCTGAACCTTCGCCAACCAAATCATCGACGTTGTACACTTCAGTGGCATTGACATCAACCCGATCATACTGAAGATTATAAAAAATTGGAAGTTCTACCCACAACTGAAATGAAGAAGAATTAACTTCTTGCAATATTGGTATATCATTTGTGGTCTCAATATCATCAACATCGGAATTTGAGATATCACATACATTCCTCGGAATGTATTCATTAACGAGCCTCCAATCATCCCCATTTTTCACATCTCGAAGATAATACACCAACTTCGCTTGAGATGCGAGAACGAAAGGATCATCTTTATAACATTCTTCCTTCACATATACGTTCGTAAAATTGGATTCCACTTTAATTCTATTTGTATTGAACCATCTACACTTGAATAGGACAACAATGTAACCCATCAAGTAGGACAATTCAATTACTTCTTCCAGAACTCCATAGTAGTTCACTCCTTCCTCACTTAGCACCATTACACTGCAATTTTGTGTTTTAAGTTTCATATCACGACCATGAATCACAATTTCACACCATTCACTATCATCCCTGGATATGAGTACACGGTGTCGCTTGATTTGTTTGCGAGAGCATACAATTCATTATTCACTTCAGTAGGTGTTGACTCATGCAAACCGTTCACCTATCAACATTAACATTGAAAGTTAGTTTTGGATTGATTAAGTGGGGTTTCGGAAAAGAATTGACTAATATACATACTCTTTCTTTGAACCACTGAGGAAAATCAGCTTCTTGTTGAACTTCAAGATTCGAGCCCCCCGTCTTCTTAATTCATCCATATGCTCACAACAAATGGACAACAATGTTATGATTTTGGCCTTTACTCGATATATAAACCAAACATCATTATTGAAAAAAGACTAGAAAACACACCTAAGGTACTCCTTAAGTTTGGCACAATTGTTCAAGATATACCACTCAACCTTTTGCTTTAACTGCGGATTGAGAAGCATACTTGATTTCTTACCAAATGGACGACCAACAGCCTTATAAATAGAATATTCCCAATTTGGTTGGGATTCAACGCGATCGTCATTCCTCTCAGGTCGATTGAATCGAGTCTCAACCCCCCGAAGGTACATTGAGCAAAAGGTTAAGGACTCGTTCACCACGTAAGCTTCTGCTATTGAACCTTCCGGACGTGCACGATTTCTTACATACTGTTTATAAACTGTCATCGAACGTTCAATGGGATACATCCACCTAAAGTGCATGAGACCGCCAAGAATTGCCTCTTTCGGAAGATGCAAAACCAAATGCACCATAATGTCGAAAAATGCTGGAGGAAATATCATTTCAAACTTGCATAAAATGGTGATAATGTCTGTCTCCATCTTCTCAAGGTCTTTCACATTCAAAGTCCGTGCACAAAGTTTTTTGAAAAAACCGCACAACTCAATAATTGACTTCCGAACTTCAAGAACCAAAAACGACCTAATTGCAGCGGGCAACAACTGCTGAAACAACACGTGGCAATCGTGTGATTTCAGCCCAGTTATCTTGCCATCATTGACATTGACATTCTTCGAAAGGTTTGCAGCAAAACTATCCGGGAATTCAACTGACTTCACAAATTCACAGAAAACTCGACGCTCTAGGACACTGAGGGTGTAGCTGGCGTGCTGTTTCTTCCACTTGTTTCCCTCTTTGCGAAGGTGGAGTTTTTCCCTAATTTTCATGTCTGCTAGATCAAGTCTTGCCTTGTCAGTGTCTTTAGATTTTCCCTCTAAGTTCAACAAAGTTCCCAAGACACTGTCGCAAACATTCTTCTCAATGTGCATTACGTCCAAGTTATGCCTCAACAATAATTCCTTCCAATAATCAAGCTCGAAAAATATGCTCTTCTTCGACCAATTAAGTTCAATCAGAGCCCTTTTGCGTTTCACACCACCAAATTCTTTGTGTTTCCCAAGATGTCTAATCTGCAAATTCTCTAATTGCTTCAACACATCATCACCGGAGTAATCTTTCGGTGGTGGCCTGAGTTCCTTGTTACCGTCGAATAGTGCTCGTTTGCTCCTCCATTCATGATCCATATCAAGAAACTTCCTATGGCCAATGTATGCAATTTTACTTCTAATCCCTACAGAGGGAGTTTCTTCATTGCATGTGGGGCACGCCTTGTACCCTTTTGTGCTCCACCTAGACATCATAGCATAAGCTGGGTAGTCGTTAATGGTCCACAAGATTGCTGCACGCATATTGAACAAGGTACTATTGTATGCATCTCGTGTCTCGACACCATTCACCCATAACTCCTTCAACTCGTCAAGCAAAGGTCTCATATAGACATCGATATCTTTTCCAGGTGAAGAAGGACCTGTAATTAGAATAGACAACATTAATGATTGTGGTTTCATGCACTTCCACGGTGGTAAGTTGTATGGGACAAGTATCACAGGCCACATGCTGTAAGAGTTGCTCATGTTCCCAAAAGGATCGAAACCATCTGTAGCCAACCCAAGCCTAACATTTCGAGGTTCGGCTGCGAAAGATGGGTACAACTCATCAAGGTGCTTCCACGCCTTACTGTCAGCGGGGTGCCTCATCACACCAACTTCCCTTGGCCTTTTAGAATAGTGCCATCTCATATCCTCTACAGTATATCTAGAACTGTACAGCCTTTTCAATCTCGGCGTCAACGGAAAGTACCGCATGACCTTATGGGCCACTTTCTTCCCGTTCCCACGATTATCTTGCCAGCGACACTCACCATAAACCGAACAAAATTCAAAATTCGCATTCTCCTTCTAAAATAGTGCACAGTCATGCTTGCAAGCATCGATGGACTCATATCCCAATCCAATACTCCGCAACTTTGCCTTCGCCTCATAGTTAGACTTAGGTAAAATTGTTCCGTCAGGCATAGCGTCGACTAACAATTCCAGCAAACCATCAAAGTAATGATTGCTGCACTTGTTAATAACTTTCAAATGCATCAGCTTCACCAAGAAGTTCAACGCGGAATACTTTCGGCAACCCGGGTACAGTTCACTTGACATCTCCTTAAATAAATTGTCATACTTGTCGCGATGTTGAGGATCATCTTGGGGAGGATCATTATAGTTTCCAACGGGAACTTCATCTTCAGCATAAACATCCTCCAGGATATCCGCTATCTCATCTCTATCATGATCTCGTACCACAGCTGGTGGCGACGGCAGTGCCTCTCCATGGTAATGCCACACTTTGTAGGACTGTATGATGCCATTGTTGAATAAATGCATCGAAATTGCATTTATAGGCTGGAACTTAACATTCCCACATTTCTTGCACGGACAGCGAACCAAACCCCGATCGTTCAACTGGTTTTTGGCGATATCGAAGAACTCCTTAACACCATTTCTATACTCCAGAGACTAACGATTCCTCGCACTCATCCAGCTTCTGTAGCTCGCCATTTTTAAGCGAAATAATTAAGAAAATATTAATAATTGTCTTAAAATGAGGGAAATGATAGTCAAAGTATTTCATGACTGTTTGTCTCTCTAATTATCACTAACTGATAATAATATCCTATCTCTGGCAAAAATAATTATTTATAGGGATATTTGCGGCTAAAATACTCAAACTTACAACTTACTAACACGTAAATGACACGTGGCACCACATGATTGGTACACATTATTATTATTATTTTAAATAATTTTTCATAAAATATATCATTTTATATTTTTCATTTAAAAAAAATCAAATTTATTGTTTTTCGATTTAAAAGTAACAAAAAATAATTTTTTCTCATTTTTTTCAAAAAAAAAATCAAATTTGTTGCTTTTAATCAATTATTTAAGATTAAGTAAAAAACATATTTAATCTTAAATTATTGCTTGGATTTTAAACAAAATTACTTAATCTTTAATTGAAAAAAAGTAGACAAAATGATAAATAGGAAGATAATAATAATAATAATAATAAATTAAAAAATTTGAGGATATTAACAATAAAAAATTAAATTAAAAAAAAAATGTATTTTTCATACTTAATCTTAAATTGAAAAAAAGTTTGAATTTTTTTTTTTTAAAAATGTAAATTTTATTTTTTGTTAAATTAAAAAATAAATTGAAAATTATTTTAAGAATAATAACAATGTGGATCAATCATGTAGTGCCACGTGTCATTTGACTAGTCTACTTTAACATTTACTTATTTATTACAATTAATTTAAAATTAATTTAATTATACATTAATTTTATTTTGTAATTTTTTATTAAATTCTTTAATTTGTATTGGATTATTTACTTAATCAATAACAATTTTATTATATTTATATTTTATTAAATCATTTATATTTTTAACTTTTTCAATTACAAAACATCTAATATTAATGTTAAAATTAATTATTAATTATTATGATAGGTAATTTTATTTTATTTAAATTATAGTTAAAAATTATTTTTTTGATGAATTTTTAATTATACTTAAATTTTTATTTAATTAATTATTAAACTTTTATTAATTTTACTAACTCTAACAAAATTTGGGCAGCATAATGACTATATTTCAAACTATCCCAAAAATTGAAAAACCTACAAATTAAACACATATATAACCAGAATATTCCCAGATCATACAAAACATATATATACATTAACAAATATTTAACCACAAAAAAATATATACCAAAACTGATTTTTTTATTAATACAAAAAAATTATTAAATACATATTTACAAACATATCACATTTAATCACTACTACAAAAAAGGGCAATTGTGTCAGTCAAACGCGTCAGTCAACGCAGTTGACCAAAAATTAGCATTTGTGACAGTTAGGCACTGCCACAAATGATGGGGCAATTGCGTCATAACATACACTGACGCTGTTTAATGGGGCTGTTTGCTTCAGTGTCGCACTAACGCAAACGGGCCGTTAACAGCGTTAGTGGGGCACTGACGGTAACGGCCCGTTTGCGTCAGTGGGGCACTGACACAAACGCCTAAGTGAAACACGCGTTTCACTATGGAGCGTTTGCGTCAGTGCCCCACTGACGCAAACAGGTCGTTACCGTCAGTGGGGCACTGACGCAAATGACCCCAATAACCTAAATAAACCCTTATCGTCCCGTGTACAGACCCATTTACCTAATGTTCAGAAACGAAAATGCTTGAAAAACCAGAGAAACCAGCGGCGCCTCCTTCCACATTTTCTCACCTAAGTACGTTTTATCAATTTTTTTTTCAATTTTAATGTAAAAATAATGATTTATATATGTTTATGTAACTTATATATAGTTTTTTTTGAATTTTTTGTATAGATTTTGTATTTTTGAAGATTGCAGTTTGAAAACCCATAAACTTTCTTGGTTTTTTTGGGTTTTCTACATCAAGAACCCACATTGCTCAATTACCACAAGTAAGTGCAATTTTATTACTTTTTGTGATTTAAATTTAATTTTTGTGATTTTTTTTTTATAAATTGACATAATTTTGGATTTTTTAATTTTTGGATAGTTTTATATTTATGATTATGTAATTGTTTTAGGTTTAAACTTTGCATTTTAATATTTGATTTTTTTAGAATTTTTTTATTATAATTTTTTTTTTTTTATTAACTTTTTTTTTAATTTAATTTAATTTCGAATTTACTTATATAAATGAGTGTATATATATATATATATTAACGGATATATTTTGTATAACTTTCATTTTATTAATTGTTTAGTTTGATTATTATTGGAAAATTTTTGTTTATATTTTGTTAACTTTTTAAATTTTGGGTTTAATTGGTTAAATATGTATATATTAAAATTGATTGTTTTTTTAAGTTATATTTTATTATTGATTTAGTTATGATATTTATAGTCAATTTTTCTTTATGTGATTTGTTAACTTTTAAAAAAAAAAAAAACTTTATTTTGGGTTTAAGTATATAAATGAGTACATATAACAAATTATTTGTTTTCTTTAAGCACTTTATTGTTTATTTAGTTACAATATAGCTTTAATATATTTTTCTTTATATTTTGTTAACTTTTTTATTATTTTTTTGTTTATTGTTATATTTGAGTAGGTATTTTGTTGACAACTTTGTTGGTGAGATAAAGCTTTGGAGGATTTTATATTAGAGGTAATATTTTAAACCATAATGTATAATTAAGATATTGAACTTAGTAGAATGTACGAATTATAAAATAGTGGAGATAGGATCTGGGACTGTGTACTACGGTGATATAAGGTTGTAATTGTGCATGTTTGATTGATTACTTGATTTTTTGTATTTATGTGATGAATATTGGTTTATTTAAATTTTGGGAAATATGATAGAAATAAGATAAATGCTGCCCAATTTTTTGTAAGATTTAGTAATTTGAGCAAGTTGGTGAGGAAATTTTAGTTTAAGTAGGTTTAATACTTAGAAATTTAGAACACACAAGAGTACATATATTAACTTTGATATCTGAATTACTTTTATAGTTTTGATCACAAATGTTAACTCTAGATAAATGTTTTAAAAAAATTATACTGTTGTTTTTCTGTTCATACTGCTGTTTTTCTGTTTCTGATGCTGATTTTTTTTTTATCAAAATAGGCCAGGGAAATTGGCATAAACATTTGCAATTTCCTTGGTTAATACTTTATATGACAGTGCCTAACTGACGTAAAGAATACTCATTTTTAACATTTGTGGCAGTGCCCCACTGACGCAAACCAGAGTGTTATTTGCGTCATTGGGGCACTGCCACAAATTGGCATTTGTGGCAGTGCCCCACTGACGCAAATGACACTCTGGTTTGCGTCATGGGCAATTGTGTCACATATCAAACTGACGTAAAAAATCAATTGTGGCAGTTATAAACTAACACAAATGGCCTTTTTTGTTGTAGTGAATATAAAACAATTTAAAAATATAAACATACATTATTAATCTTAATTTTTTTTAAGTTCATACTTTAACTAATATATATATATATATATCACAAAATACAATACAATAAATATTAACAAGCAAAAATAAACAAATACATATAAAGCATTCAAATAAAAAAAATACATATTTAAATCTGTTTTTTTTATTTTACAAAAAAAATTAATAAATACAAAAAACATATATTATAAAAATATCTTAAAAATAGTTGTTATTAAGAGAAACAAATAAATATAAAACATTAAAATAAAAATTAATGTTAATGTTAATGGCTATAATTTTTGTAATTAATGTTAATTTTCCTAAGACTAACGAAATTTGGCCAGCATAACGTCTATATTTTAAACTATCCCAAGATTTTATAAAACCTGCAAACTACACACAACAGAGCATTATACAGAATATTCTCATAGCATGCACAACATAAACCAAGATTAATAACATATATCAAATCTTTTTATATCAGTAACATCAAAACAATTTATTTAGTAAATATTTATAAACAAATAATATTTAATATAAAAAAATATAATATATATATATTTTTTAATATACATAATCTAATCTATTTTTTAATATACATATTAAGCATTAAAATTAAAAAATATACATACTCAAATCAGTTTTTTTTTTTAATAAATACTAAAACCATATTTTTTTCATTATTAATCTCATTTGTCTAAAACTACACAGATTTATTTGTTTTTTTTAACAGAAAAATATAATTATAATACCAAATATCACACACATACATATATATATTAATCAATTTTCTAAAAAAATTTAACATTAAATAAACATGTACACACACATTTACATATATACATATAAACATATATACATAAACAAACAAATATACATATATAAAAAAAGAGACAAATTTAAATATATATATATATATACGGAGATATAAATATATATACATATATATATAAATTGATATATATATAATCAGATATAAATATATATATATAAACCGAAATATATATATAAACTAATTTTTGGAGTTGTTCCACCGAGAGATTGGAGCTATAACACACTTGTTTATAGAGAGAGAATAACAAAAAAAAATACAATTACAAAACGAAATATAGAGAAAAAAATCTAAAAATGTTAAAAAATTTCCCATTTGATTTACTAACCTTGAGAGAGAAGCTTCACTATATGAGTTGAGCCACGGTGGGATTATGGCTCACCGGGTGGTCGGTTCCATTAACACAGAGGAGAGAGAAAGAGAAGCTTTTTTCTGAAAAAAAAAACTGAAATGGGGAAGAAGGGCTCACGGCGGGTCTAATATCGTTATGAATTTTGCCGGCGTGTTTCGTTGCGTCGGCAAAAGTCTAAAATGCGCCGACAAAAGTATTTATTAAACTCTACCACAAAACGTTGTCGTTTTACTTAGTATGACTTTTGCCAGCGCAACGAAACGCAGCGGCAAAGGTCTACCCACCTACTTTCTTGAAAACGTGCAGAAATTAAAAATACACGTTTGACTTTTGCCAGCGCGTTAGGTGAAATGCGCCGGCAAAAGTTTATGAGTTTTTTATTTGAAAACTGATGGTACTTTTGCCGGCGCAATTCGGGGTTGCGCCGGCAAAGGTACCATCAGTTTTAAAAAACAAACACTTTTGCCGGCACAACCCCGAATTGCGCCGGCAAAAGTGTTTGTTTTTGCGGGCGCAATTCACCAAATGCGCCAGTGAAAGTTGTTTTTGCCGGCACAATTCCGAATTGCGCCGGCAAAAACCTTGTTTCTTGTAGTGACTATTTTCACATGTTTTCTCCCAATCCAAATCATTATATTAAAAAATCCTACAAATCTATCACTTTTTTTATATATATATTTTCAGTTTCTCTACCAATCACATATTCAGTTCTTTAAAATTAAAAAATAATTTACGGATTATGAATCAATCAAATTTTCAAAAATATGTTTTAAGACTATAAATCCAGAATTTTATTTTAGAAACACACTTTTTGAAAATACAATTTTCCAATCGCGAACCAATCAGACCCTTAGGGTATTTAAACATAAAAACTTTTTTATTTTCATTTTTAAACTATACTATTAAAAAAAGTTCTCCTAAGTTCTAACTGATTTGTGATTTCAAGTTGTTTTCTGTCTCTCTTTGTTTGAAAAATTAAATCTACTATAAATAGGGAAAAATATATTTTTTCTTTTCAAAATATGATATACATATATTTCTCCTTGATAAAAATGGGCATACATCTCTTCTATATAAAAAATGTGTAGATAACGAAAATTCTTAATTTTAACAGTTTTTTATTTTTTTCTGTTAATTTTAACAGAATATTCTTATATTTAACAGAATATTCTTATATTTAACGGTTGTAAAGATTTAACAGAATATTCTTATATTTAACAGAATATTCTTATATTCTGTTAATTTTAACATAATATTATTATATTTAACAGAATATCTTATATTTAACGGTTGTAAAGATGACTTAAACTTAAATAAAATTTAATAAAAAAATAATTAAAAAAATTAAAATATGATATTTTTAGATAAGTACTTAAACTTAAATAAAATTAAATAAATTAAGTAAAATATGATATTTTTGATATATTCTACAATAATAATTATTTAAAAATAATAAAATTATACGTTTTATAACTTAAATAAAATTTAATTGAACTTAAATTTAAACATATATGTCTTAAACTTAAATAAAATTTAATAATTAAATAATTAAATAAATTAAAATAGGATATTTTTTAGATATTGACGTAAAGTTAAATAAAATTATATAAATAAATAATTAAATAAATTAAAATATGATATTTTGAGATATTTTATGATGATAATTGTTTAAAAATAATAAAACTATACATTTTATAACTTAAATAAAATTTAATTAAACTTAAATTTAGACATATAATTTACTATCAACTAGCAACAATCTAAACTTTAAAATATACGTATAATATTAATATTATATTAAACATATAATATATAATCTCTTACTTTCACGGCCATATTAAAAAACTAGAACAAACATAAACTTAAACAAAATTAATTAATTAATCAAAATAATGAATGCATTTAAATTAATTAATTAATCAAAATAGTGTATATTACTCTACACTATCACTTTTTCTATTCTTATTTTTTATTATTAATTTCTTTTTTAATATTATTGTAATTTATATACATATATCATGTAACCATATAAATATATATATCTATGTCAATGCTTGATTTAAATGTCATATATGTAGAAATTATTGATATAAATATTTATATATACTATAGAACTGTACTTTATTCTATTATATATATATATATTTTTTTTTAAAAAAAGAGAACAAATTTTTAGTAAAATTATAAATAATATTTTGCCCATATTATTTTAATATATTTATGTAATACATTATATTAAATATTTTTTATTTATTTTTATGATATTTTTTATTTATTTAAAATTTATATGATAATTAAATAAGATTGAATAAACATATTTACAACCATTAGATACTAACGTAAATATCCAAAATAATGTTAAGCTTCCAATGAATGATGTTAAGCCACAAATATGATATGGTATTTACTATAAATATGATATACTATCTCTCATTTTTAATACTTTGAAGCTTCCAATGTTAAGCCACAAATATCCCAAATAAAACTAATTTTTACTTGGCACAAGAACACGTGGCTTTACATCATTCCTTGGAAACTTCAACATATATGATTAGTAATTATATACAGCACAACGCAAAATTCTACACTAGTGAATTACTTACACACACTCGCACCGGAAAATGAATCTTAATTATTCCCGTAAAAAACCCAATCTCCAATCGCACTCTCTTCTATATATGTAATATATATCTAAATAAATAAATAAACAGGTAATTAGAATTCAAACTAAAAAAGCCAAACAAGTCGTAAACCAACCACGAAGATTGTAGACGACAGCCGATCCACAAACGACAACGAAGCCGATGCAGACGAATCCGAGGGCCGTTCGTTGTCGTCGGACGCCACCTCTTTTGGATGATTGAAATTGGAAGGAACGATGGTGTCCGGAGCCGGATCGCCCTCGTCGTCTCCGGACTGTGGACTGACGGGACCAGGGGAATCATCAGTGGGCTCTTGGAGACTCTTGGGGAGGCCTTTGCCGTGAGCGACAGAGATCTGGAATCGCTGGCCGGCGATGCACTGGTCACCGTCGTAGTCGCCGGAGAAGAAGAAGGTCTTGCCTTCTTTCAAGAGTGGAACCGCTACTGTGATCGGACTGGTGGCTGTGTTTGAGGGGTCCGCCGTGATCCACTGGGTGGTGTCTTTATCTGAGGCATCGTCGTAGTCGCAGAGCTTGTATGTCGTTTCGTTAAAGGTTTGGACCACTGTGTGGTTGGTGTTGGTGTTGAAAACTGCATTTTCAGTTAAGCAACATTATTATTATTATTATTATTATTATTATTAATCAAGTAAACTAATTAGCTAAATTACTATAATTTCCAAGAATGTTAATAACAATCTAACTAAACAGACTAGTATTTAATAGACAGGCTTAAAGTTACTAAATATTACAAGATTATGTTTTGTAAAATTATAAAATGTCATTGTAATATAACAACTCGATGGTTTATTATTGCGACAAAAAAATCTCAATACTTTATTGTATTAGAAATTGTGTACGAGTCAACTAAATGCCTTAGCATATTAGATAGACCTCATTAATGATTTTTCTATATATAATTATATTCTTCTATACACATTTAAGAATTGTTTTTTGAGCTAGTAAAGAGCTACATTTTATAATTGTCGTTGGGTTTTTATTAGGGCTTATAACAAATTTTTTATCCAGATTTCTAAGATTGTCTTTAGTCTGTGTTAGTTGTTTCGTGGATTAAGTGAGCATGGTTCTAGAATGGAAAAGTAACTTATTTCTTTTTTTTTTTTTTTTGGATATTTAGCCTTGCTGAAAAAAAAATTACTAAGAAATGTCAGTGAAGATTGATGAATATTCCAATTACAGTACCGACCATTTTGTTTTTGGTTGTTCACAAAGGAAAGTCGATTATCGTCTTATCGACCGACTCAGATTATAAAAAGGAAAAGTAGTAAATATTCTAAGAGAATGTATAATATATATAAAAATATATAAGAAAAAAGTACACTAGTTGTGTGACTCGTACACAAGTTGTCAAACTATTAGGCTAAGATATCACGTGAAACACAGCTGGGGCTACATGGGAATTCCAAACCCCATGGGTAACCATAACATGTGCCATTTCCCTTTCATAAAGGTCCATGTGTCATTTTCTTAGTGCTTCTTATTCTTATCTTTACCCTTTTCTTTTATTTCTTTTTATTATTTGTATTAATTTCCTTCCACTTAGATTGAGGCAATCGTGGGAAAAGCATCGCCATGTTACTTGAAAGTACAGAAAAAATATAGAAACATACCATGTTCCATGTAATTCCAGATAAACATGAAAAACTAAAAACAAACCCAAAAGAACAAAAACGGCAATAGAGCAGTGAAAAGAAAAGATAATCGAATTAGGCAATAAACCTCCTAATTAATTGACAATATAAAGAATTTTGTAAAGACAACAGGCTCAAAATTGTTTCGGGAAATTTGGCCAGAAACAGATATCGAGCAAATGTCAAATGATGAGAAAAAAAAGAGCCTGCTGACGTATTTGTCAAAATTAACAATTTTCTGTCTACCCCTTTAATGAAAAGTTTAAGAAAGACTGAAAAGATTATCATTATGAGACAAAGAAGTATAACTAAAATTGATATATCATTAATTGGAGAAAACATAAGAACATAAATATATATATATATATATAATGATGAGTACTTACTGAGAAAATCTCCCAAGCTAAAGTTCTTGCCATCAGCCCATTTCTGGTAATTAACAGTAGGTTTTTCTGATTTGTCGTACCATCCGAGGGAGTCCCCAACTGTGTAGTTCTTGTAAGCTTCTACAGATCTTGACGAAAGAGAGAGAAGTACAAAACAGAAGAAGAAGATGGCCAAGGATCGAAGGCCAAAAGCGTCTCTTTTAATAATCAGTCCCATTTCCCTTGGGGATTGTAAAACTTTGTTATTGATTTGTGTAATGATTTATATATATATATAGGTATACTGTTATACCTTAGTCAATGAGAAGTATTAAGGGACTGAACTGTCATGTGTTGTTGGGCCAGTTACTTCGTGCTTGATTTTTGTATCTGTATATTTCTTTGTGGAATTACCAAAATGGTCTTTCTTAGTTGTCGGTCCAATAATATAAGTTATTATTTTAATTTAATGTGGTAGGTTAGGATGGAATAGAAGAAAGGAGAGATTTTTAATTCCATCCCAAAAAATAATATACAAAGCAAAATAATTAATCAAGCTGGAGAAGAAGCAACCGGAAAAGTAGATTTCTAACCTAATTTATATTTATAATCCATATATCTTATTTGCTGTGTAATTGTGTATGATTGAGGGAATATCTCATGTGAGATAAAATTATTTCAATCTGTTTCTAGCTAATTCTGCATGCGTCTTTTGACTAACATGATATAGCTTTTGGAATATATATCTAAGCTGAAAAAAAAAGATTGCTTATTTCTTCGGCTATCTTTTATCCTTTTAACTCCTTTACATACTTCTATTGTCTATTCAATCTGGCCGTTCGTTAGAGTGGAATATAAATATGTATGGGGTTTAGTTTTTTTTTTCCCCAAAAATATATGAGAAATTAATTATATGAAAATATTAGAAAATTTTGAAACAAAATAAGATCTAAACGCATATTCATATGAAGAAACTACATGTAGTACCCAGATTAGGTTAGTCCATCCTATTTTTACCCAAAATTTTAAAATTATTAATTAATACATGTTGACGCAGTTTTTCGCCAATAAAATATTACGAAATTCGATTAAAGAGATTAAGTTTGCTAATAAATCTTGAATATAAACTCACAAAGTTTTAACGTGGTTTAGTAGTTAAAATCCACATAATTCACGAGTTACTCTTATTCTTGTTTAAGAACTCTTCAAGAAATTGTTTATGACAATTTCAACAGAGTTTTGGCATCCAAGATATCAATTCCTTTTACTGTCAATTCCCCTTATATTTATAGGGAATTTTGGTAGACAATATTGAGTAACCGTACAATAAATGGTAACTTACAGAATTGGGTAGCTCTCCAAATAAATGGATACATAAATACCCTAATTAAGCCTATTGCTGTTATATTTGACCTTTAAATATTTAACAATTATACGCATTTACTGTGCATATTGGGCATCCGAGTCTGTTGGGATTCTTCCATACACAAGTCCTTGAACCACGATGCAACTCTCGAACAGGATATGATTGGAGCAGGACAACTGACTCAGATAATGCTCGGACTTGATGAGGGAAATCTCGACACTGGAAACCTCGATCTCTGTTATTGACATTTCAAATAATCTGGAGGATCTTGGGCTGTCCCAGACTCAGTGACACAACCTCGAGCTGTTTGATTAGGAGTTAGCAAAATACCTCTGAAGTCTCGTAACTTTTATTTATTCCCTGTCAGCTGTACCTCTAGCAATATAATTGAGCTTGAACTTTTAGATTACATTATTTTCCCATCAAGTCCCTGCTCGTGTATGATGTCAATTCTGACATGCACAATAAAGGCTTTTCTACTTCTGCTATAGGAAAACGTGCCCACCCACTCACTTGAGTATGGGACACATGTTTACTTGTTATAGGCGTTTGGTCAGGTTTCGAGTACTGTGACAATCACTACAAGAAAGTCTGAAATTAGAGGCGGAACAATTAGAGGCAGACTTAGTCCACTGGTAATGTATGGGTTATTAGCGGCGGACTACTGGGTCCGCCGTTAATAATGTGGAAATTAATAAAAAAAAATAATTTTTTTATTAGTGGCGAACTTACCAATTATTAGCGGCGGGTAGTCCGCTGCTAATACAATGGTTGGGAAACGAAAGGGTGTTTAGTTTCAAAATTATTAGCGGCGGGTATTTTCCCTTAGTAGAGGCGGACTATCCGCCGCCAATAGTATTAGCGGCGGGTAAATATCCGCTGGTAATAAGACTATTACCGGTGGGATAATATTAATAGCGGTGGGTCCCCGCCTCTAATAATCTTACATATTGAAAATTTTGCACATCGTTTCGTCCGTCCCTCTCATTTCTCTTCTCTCTCTCTCTCAGACGCACTTTTCTCTCAATATGCCCCTCTGTCCGAGCACCACCACTGCCCCTCTTTCCGAGACCTCCCTGTCCGAGCACCACCACTGCCCATCTGTCCAAGCACCACCACCGCCCCCACGCCGAAGAGTATTAATTTTGTATGTATTAAAAATTTAATTTTAATTGTTTGTATGTAGTTTTTTTTTAATTATAATTGTTTGTATTTATTTTCAGAACCCCCACGCCACACCGGAGTTTCGGACCCCACGCAGGATTTTCGGACCACCACGAGTGTATGTATTTTTTTTAATGATATTTCACAATATTTATTAAAAAAAATTGTTTTGGTCTTATTAAAAAAATAGATTTCTGTGTTGTATTATATTGTATTTAATTTATTGTTAAAAGAATGTGATTTGATTTTAAAAAAAATTTATAATTAAAAAAACATATTAGTATGTTGCTTTATTTTTTTAGCAGAGCATCAAACTTTTGAAAGAAAAAAAATCAGATTATTAATGTATGTTTTTATTGTTTTTTTTTTGTATTGATCATATTATGGTTTATGTTGATTTGTGTTGTAATATTATTTTAATAAATATTTTGTTGTTCTAGTTATTCTAGGTTTGTTGTTTGGAGATTTTAAATTTTGGGATATGACAAATTTAAGTTGTTATGTTGTCAAAATTTTTAAAAAACTATATATCTTATAATAAGTGTTCTGGGATTTTCTGAATGCAGGATTTTAAATTTTTTTAAATGATTGTATTAAGTTGTTATGCTGTCAATTTTTTTTGTGAAATTTTATTAAGTAAAGTAGTTTTGATTTTTTTTTTGTTATATGTTATGTCAACATAATGAGAATTGTAATTAATATTATTTAATTTAGTTAATTAGTATTATTATAATTAATTGAAAATTATTAAAAAAAATTAATTAGTATTTAATTAGAAGTTAATTTATTTTTTCTATCCCGGTATGCTTATGATTGATGATTGTTGACTACAGCCATCAATTATAGGGATATCGGCACAGAAATGATAAGTTTTAAATATTAATTATAAAATAATGAATGAAAAAGATTAATAAAATTTACCAAATTATTTAAAAAAATAAATTAGTCTAAAAGTTAAATAATAATTAATTTATAAAATTATTATTATTATTATTATTATTATTACAAATTAAAAAATATGAATAAAGAATTAAATAAATAATAATTTATTTTTTAATTATTTAATTATTTTTAATTTAATTAATTAAATAATAAAAGTTTGATATAACATTATCTAATTAAATAATTTTTTTTTTTATTAAATAACATTATCTAATATTAAATAACATTAAATTATTTGAATATAGTAATTGATAATTTTATTTAATAAAATTTTTAATTATTTGGATCATCTTCGCAGCAGTAGCCTCCACAAGCTTATTACTCTTCACCACCAGCACCACACTTTGCTTCACCACCATTGTCGCGCCCTAACATTGGTGATCTTGACCTGAATGATAATGAATATTTCTCGTCTGGTTGGTCCGATCCAAACAATAATAATTAGTTTACGTTTTTTAATTAAATTAAGATAATTGATATTTTATTATGTTTATTTTATGATTAGTTTATATGTAATTAAATTAAGACAATTGATATTTTTATTATGTTAATTTTATGATTAGTTTATATGTAATTTTGTTTGATGAATATTAATTGTGTTATTAATAATTAATTTTAATTTATGTTAAATTTTATTATCTTTAAATAAGTATTATATGTATATTTATTATTAAATAAAATCAAACGAAGTATTATATTTTAATATTATTAATTTATTACCGGCGGATTAATAGAGGCGGGACCCGCTGGTATTAAATGAGTCAAACCAGGTTGACTATTTTTTACATCGACGGAGTCCCGCCCCTATTAATCCGCTGGTACTAATAGAAAACCGGTGAGGTGTTAGTCCGCGGTAATACCCCTAATCACCGACCGAGTATTACCGGCGGACCCCCGCCCTTAATATGCATTTCCGGCGAAATGCCCTATTATTACCGGCGGAAGCCTCCGCCTCTAATACTCTCTTTTGTTGTAGTGATTTGTCTTGTCAATCTTTTGTCGTCGTTTGGCTCATTTGATTTTGACCCTTGAATCCCGAACTGCTTAAATCGTGTGGTCCAGATTTGTCCTCAAATTTGACGGATTAATAGGAGAAAAATTTATGAACCTTACCAACTTTGTACTTATTGGCTTAAGTACTTATTTATAACAACACTTTAGGGTTAATTCAATTTAATTAAATAATTAAAATAATAGCTTAAAAATCCCTATATGACTTAATACTAGATATTTTGCCAAGCGTCGAGATTTTTCCATTTTTAAATTCAAAGCATAAAAATCTTTAAATTCAAATACTATTATTTTCTATAATTATATAATAAAAAAATCATTATTAATTAATTAATTAAATATAATATATATAAACTGATTTCGTTTAACGAAATCTTATAAAGTTTTTATTAAAACTGCTTATGCATATATATATATTTATAATTATATTTTGAAAAATAATGAATGAATTAATTAAATTATTCAAATTAACTAATTATAATTTGAACCTTGATTTAATACTATTTATCAATTTGACACCAATTTTTCCTAATTAATAAATTTGCCCAAATTTCTCTTTTCTTCACTAAATTTCACATCTTAGTAAAAATGTCCAAAATTGACACAAAATAATTTTGACAATCCTAATTGATAATTAAATCAATTATTTGAGATTATCTAGATGATTTAATTAAAGGAATTGTGGGGACCATGGACCTATGAATTCAAGCTCTAATAAGTTACCGTAAAATTATTATCAAATAATTTCATTAACTTATTAATTCATCGTGGCTCCACTAAAGACTAGAAATTGCACTCTTGAACTCATAGAACACTTTACACTTAAAGTAAATACGTTATCCGTTGTTACAATCATAATTTTTCATTCAATCCTCCATAGATGAACTACAACTGAGTCAGGTACAAATTACCGTCTTACCCCTCACTGTATTTTATCCTTAAATACCACTAAGTTCCTTGTAAATGATATTTCTGTGAACTTTAATCACAGAAATGAGTACTCAATCATTTAACTCGTTGAACCAAGCTATAAGGTGGTCCTCATTTCACTTCTTGCTAGAAGCTATAGATGTTTATATCTATAATTAACACTCCCACTCAATTATACTACCAAGTTTCCAAGATGTAAGTATGGGTTAGTCCGTAGGGTAAGCTGGTAACGAACAAATCAAAAGACTTGAATAATGCAATCAATTAGAATACTAACCATTCAGAATCGAGATTGCATTGACCTATGGTCATCTTTATGATATGACTATATTAGAT
The DNA here is from genome assembly GCF_963169125.1 of Humulus lupulus. Lineage (NCBI taxonomy): Eukaryota > Viridiplantae > Streptophyta > Magnoliopsida > Rosales > Cannabaceae > Humulus > Humulus lupulus. Next base: position 161,568,143 of record NC_084799.1, read on the forward strand.
AATAACGGTACATTTACTTATCTATCTAAAGTCAATATCGGTCCAGTCCGATATAACAAATGTTGGTATTAAATTATCAAATCAAAGGTGCGCAGCGGAATATATGGACCCATTTTAATAAATATTAATCCCAGCCACGATCATATACATATATAAATATTAAATCACATACAAATAGATCAGGGATTACCTCTTGTAGCCTATCAAGTGTCCTTGAGTCTTTTTGTATAAATCAATGATTCTCCTATCAAGTGTTATGAGATCTCACACTCTGATCTTCCAGACCAATCCTCAAACACACAAGGACTTGTGTGGGCACGTAGGATTCAAAATGTTTATTTATGTGACTCCCTAGATATACTCAACATATGAGATCTAGAGAGTTTTTGACAGAATGAAGGTTTAGAAAAAACTATCGCTTTTTTAGAGAGAGTCTGATTATCCATCCTTTCTGAATATCACGTATATCAGATTTATAAAGATATTTAATCTAATTAAATAATCTATTTAATTAAAATATAATTCAAATTAAAACTGATTAGATATCTTCATTTAATTATCTATTTAAATCATATTTAAAAAGAATAATTAAATAACTGATTAAACAAATTTATTTGAAATTGAAAATTCAAATCCCAGGGATAAAAATACCTGATGCTAGGTGCCATACAATGTACTGTACAGTGTGTGTCGCCCAGCCCCATTAGGGTTACTATAATTTTCTCATTTGTTTATTTAATAAACTTTTAAGACAAGATATTTATCCCAACATAAATATCAGTTAATTCAAAATTAACTTTATTATTAAATATCAACTTTAAATTAAATAAATAAATATCATATTATAAATAAGATATTTATTATTATCTCTCTTTATATTAATCCAAACAAGATTAATATTAATTTTAACCTATAGTTTTTCAAAATAAAAACTATATAGTTAAATAATTAATTAATTCACAATTAATCAATTACCCATAGTTATCAAATAATTATTTCCTTGCCCTGGAAAATTAATCCATTTGCAATTTAGTCATTTCTCTTAACAAATCTTTCATTTGGCATCTTTACCCTTGATAGTGTAGGACAGAGGTGATCTGGGGACCATGGACCTATAATACGAAGCTCCAATAAACCAGATTATTAATTAAACTCTTTAATCTAATAATCTTATTTATTAATTCCATGATTACTCCACTATAAATATGGAATTTGGCTATAAGTATTTATAGAATTATATTTACAAAGTTTTCTCTAGTAGTCCATTGATATAATCAATATATGTAGTTCTGTCCTTCATTATTGGTTCGTTAATTAAAGTTGGTTAAAATTACCATTTTACCCTTCTAATTACCTCTTGATCCTTAAGTACCATTAATTCACTAGCGAATAATTAATCTATAATCTAATTATAAATTTGAGCTCAATAACTATTCACTTTCATAATCAATCCTTAAGGGAACCAATATTCGATCTGTTAGGAAAACATGGATTCCAATATTGTAATTCATGTTACCAGTTATCCATGATATTGAATCTCCAAAATAAAAGTCATTAGCCTCATTATTCTAAGAGACCTTAACGAGTGAATCAAAAGATCTAATAAACATAAATAGGAGTTCATGAATACTCAGGATTTAGACTGATCTACAAATGATCATCTATTATGACAAGAATTAAATCTTTACGTCAAACGACAAGTTTATAAAGATAATTAATTCACATTTGTCCTGTCATATATAATCTCTATTATATACAACACATTTACTAAGATGTCTATCCACATCAGTAATCTGAATCTAGATTATTTGCATTCGTATGCTTAGCAAACCGTACTAGTAACCATTCATTAAAGATTCCTTACTTTAATATGTTACTGACTATTTTATTCATTATATATGATCTTAATTCTCTCGTACTAATACAAGATCATATTCTCATGAATGAATAGGGAATTTTCTTGATATTATTATATAATTAATCCAAACAATAATTACAACATTCAAATATAATAAAATTGTACTTTTATTTAAAACCAATAAAATGTCTTTACATGCTTTTAGGACATTAATCCTAACAACAAATACATATGATCTTATCTACTTTGCTAATGTTTTGGAAAAAACATAACACTACAATGTGCAAGTAGACCATATCAAAGACTGACAAGTCAGTGTAAATTTTGTGCACAGACTAATCTTAGGACTAACTTATTTTTGAACATATAATCATATTTATATTCCATTGTGATTATGTCACTACAAATATGATTAACTATATGCTTGTGATTTAATAGATGTTTATATTGAACAAATAATCATGAAAATAAAATATGTGAGTAAAGTGATTGACCCGGTAAAAAATGATTTCTATTTTTTTATTGATAATAAAATGAGATTACAAAGAAATTGAGTTTTAATTAGGGCATAAAACCCCAACAAACTCCCACTTGCACTAATTGAAACTAAGGCCTCCCATTTACGTGATATGCTTATCAAATGTAGCTTCTGGTAGTGTCTTTGTAAATGGATCCACAAGATTGTCTTCAGATGCAATATTCATAACCTTCACATCTCCACTGACCACATATTCTTGAATTATGTGATCCATAAGTTGGCTATCGTTTCTGTGTTGTCACAAAAAAACACAAGCAATTTATTTATATCGGGAATAACACCAAGGACTGAATATAACTTCTTTAGCTAGACTATTTCCTTAGCTGCTTCAAATGTAGCTATGTACTCAGCCTGCATGATGAAATCTGAGATTGCAAACTGTTTTACGCTTCTCCATATCACAGCTCCACCCCCAAGAGTAAACACCATTCAAGAAGTAGACTTCCTGTCATTAACATCAGTTTGGAAGTCTGAATCGGTGTAGCCTACAGGGTTCAGAATGCCACCTTTGTAGACTAACATATAATCCCTAGTCCATCTTAAATATTTCAAGATATGCTGAACTACTAACCAATGTTCCGGTCCTGGGTTTGACTAATATCTGTTCACTACTCCCACTGCATAGCAGATATCTGGTCTAGTACCAACATAGCATACATCAGACTTCCAACTGCAAATGCGTAAGGAACTTTTCTCATTGCATCTTCCTCTTCAGGAATCTGGGGAGACTACTTCTTTGAAATATGAATTCCATGGTGGGGCAGTAGACGTCCTTTCTTGGAATTTTACATTGAGAAACGTTCAAATACTTTATCAATGTAAGGTGCTTGAGATAGAGCTAAGAATTTTTTCTTTCTATCCCCAATGATCTAGATACCTAGAACATAACTCGCTTCACCCAAATACTTCCTCTGACATTGAGTGCTCAGCCAATTCTTCACATCTGATAATTTCTTAACATTGTTTCCAATGAGTAAGATATTGTAACGCCCTACTACCCACGGGCTGTTGCACTGTGTATTTTAAATAGTGCTAAACTCGCTAAATGAGTCATTTGGCTATAATCGTGTAACTAAACGTGATTAACCATTTAGGGTTAAACATTTTGGTCAAAGATACAAGCGTTTCACTAAAACGTTTATTGTATACATGGGATCCCATAATACATTTAAAAGGTTAATTACAATAAAAGAGTTACACCTATCGACCTAAGCAGAAAAATAGGGTTTGACCCTAGTTCCTCTTTAAACCCTCGGCTGTGGTGGTCAAGCAGCCGCATATGTACACATCGTCACCTAAACTCTCCAACTCAAGGATGGTCCAGCTTTCTTTTCCCTTTACCTGCACCACATAGCACATGTGAGCCAAGGCTCAGCAAACTTAAACATGCTCATAAGCAGTTATAACATATTACCAGAACATAATAAGCATGGCTAGCAGTAATAACCCTACCCATGCATGCATAACATTTATATAAATGACTATAGTGTCATATGGGACTTATTGCCCTAAATAAATGATCAATGAATCATATCGGGGCCCAATGCCCAAAATAAACGATAATGGAATCATACTGGCTCAACACCCTAGGACATGGGACTAATGAGTCACCCCGTGGTCCTTTGCCCTGTCCTCTGTATAACCAGCCTTGGAATTGGCCCAGCATACCTGACGCTTTGGTTATCTCTGACCCATAGGTCGGCCAAGCGTATAATGCGCTCCTGGTTAGAATATATCATATGGACCAGTGCTCAGCGCACTATCGCCATGCTTGACTAATAAGTCAATGCCTTACAACAAACACTCACCGTACTAATACCATCCTTGACTAATAAGTCAATGCTAGGCTATGGGACTAATAAGTCACCCCGGGGCCCTTAGCCCTATCCCCTGTATAAGCGTACCTGGCGCTGAACAGTACTCAACGTGCTAAGGCCGTTCTTGACTAATAAGTCAATGCTAGGATATGAGACTAATAAGTCACCCCGGGTCCCTTAGTCCTATCCTTTGTTTAAGCGTACATGGTGCTTCTAGTTAGCCTAACCAAAACGACCAGCGCTCAACGCGCTATTATCGTCCTTCACTAATAAGTCAATGCTTTTCGACAAGCACTCAACGCTATTTCCAACCTTGACTGATAAATCAAGCCTTTATCAATAAGATAATGCAAACATGCATATATCATATGTCAAATATCCAGATATAAAGCATTCAACATGCTTAATCAATAATCACAAGCATAATCATAATCATGCACATACTCAGACGCTCATGCCCTATTCATGTTCCTGTTCAACAATTTGGGAATCACAAACATAATAATAATCATGCACATTTACAGAGACTCAAGCTCTGATCAATTCTATATTCAACATTTAGGCCATGCCATAATCACATGTATAACAACTGGGTGCAGATTTCTTACCTTTGGTCCAAGCACAGGTTACCAATAAACAACCCTCGAGCACGGTCCCGGTTCTGAGCCCTTAGCGATAACCTAGTCACAACCATAATATAGAATCCCGTCAATAATGAGTAAACAAAGGCTTCCGAACCGAGTCCTAGCCTCCGGGACGTCGAATCCTACCAAACCGGGTAGTAAAATCGATCCCGAGCCCTTAGGTTTGTGCTCCCATGACTAAAAACCCACTTCGGCCAAAACTACCCTTTTGGGCCACGACCCCAAAAATCCAAGCTGCGGCCTGCTCAAGAACAAGGGCTAATCCCCTTCTTTGTATGCGCTACAGGCCGCGGCCTGCCTAAAAGGTGTTCTGCCCAAAGTGCCCCCAACAACCAATCCACCTGCTTCTTCAAGCCTAGGTCGTGGCACAAAAGAAAAGGGTTGCAGCCAAAAAAGGAACTCAGCCATAAAAATTCATTTTTCCTATTTTAAATCCTTCCAAAAACCTATCCAAGCATACCCAAATCTCAAAAACAAATTTTCCAATAATCTCAATGGCACAAAATCATAAAAACCCAAACTTCAAATCATTCAAAAACTCCGCAAAACGTAAAATCCAAATTCAAAACTTAAGAAATTTAGGAAACAGAAACTCAGAAATTCAAAGATTAAATTATCTATGATTATGTCGTTTCTCGCTAAATTCTATAGCTAATAAGCTTCTAATCTTTCCTAGAATCTTTATGACTCGATCCTTGCTTGAATCTGAGTCCTAAAACTTGAGTTTCTTTCGAAAATGCGACTAACGGTAAAAGGGGATAACATGAAAGAGAGAAACAGTGACTGAACGTATATCTATTTCTGTTAGGTTACTTCGAGCTTAAGTAACCTCAAGCAAATTCCAAATGATTGGAGTAGCCAAAACGTCCCCGAGGACCAAATAGTCAAAATTCTCAGAATTTCCTCATGATCTCACTAACTCCAAATAAATCATCAAATATTTATTCCCATTACCCAATAACCCAGTAATGTGCTAAATACCCAAAATACCCCTTGGCCCACACCGAGTCAAATATTGGTCCCGTTGTGACTTTCCCATTAGCTTTCTCCCTAGGATCGTCTCGTGTTGAGTAATCCAAATATATCCACATAATAATGTGGTCCCACACATATCACATATATGCCAAATATACCCATAACAGGCCAAATTATGAAAATTTCCATTTTTATCAGAAATGGGCCCACATGCATATTTAATACATCTAAACATGCATATCAAGTCATATTATAATATAACTCACATAATCATATAATGATACACATATATATATATCACATAATCACATAATTCCATAATTTTCCATCATGGCTCCCTAATCAAGGCCCTAAGCCTTATTAGGTAATTTGGGACGTTACAACTATCCTCTCCTTACAGAAATTTTGTCCTCGAAATTTTGCCTGAATAGCCCGGGATATAGATCCCGCATATCTGATTCCAGTTTCCAGGTCGCTCCCTCGACCTTACTATTTCTGTATAATACCTTAACCAAAGGTATAGCTTTATTCCTTAGAACCTTGTTCTTTGTGTCTCATATCTGGACTAGTTGTTCCTCACAGGATAACTCAGCATCCAATTCCAGATCCTCATAACTCAACACATGAGTCTCGTCTAACACATGCTTCCTCATCCTGAAAATATGAAATACATTGCGTTCGGCCGACAATGCCGAAGATAAGGCCAATCTATAGGCTACCTGATCGATCCTATTTAGGATTTCAAACAGTCCTACAAATCTAGGGCTCAACCTGCCCTTTTCCCAACTCTCCTTACCATGGTGAGACTCTAAGGAAGACATAGTCTTCCACTTGGAACTCCACGTTCCTACATTTCAAATTAAAATAAAATTTCTGTCTATTCTGAGAAGCGAGCATCCGAGCTGTAATCTTTTCAATAGCCTCAGTGATCCTCTGAACTACCTCAGGATCCAAATACTTTTCCTCTCACCCATCTCATCCCATTGAATGGGTGATCTGTACTTCTTATCCTACAACATCTCATAAGGTGCCCCTCCAATAACTGGATAACTCTCTCTGATTTATCATTAGTCTGAGGATAATAAGTGTATAGAACTCTAGCTGTATACTCATCGCCTTCTATAACCTTCCCCAAAACTTGGAAGTAAATACAGGGTCCCTATCCATCAGGATAGACCTCAAAGTCCCAAGAAGGTGTACTATCTTTCTCACATAGAGATCTGCATACTAGTCAACTGTATTGCTCATCCTCACTGACAAAAGTGAGCTGAATTTGTATACTGGTCCATAATAACCCGAAATGAATCACATTGGTCCACTAACCTGGGCAACTCAGCCATGAGATCCATCTAGATGTCCTCCCACTTCCACTTTGGGATACACAAAGCCTGTAATGGCCTTACTGGTTTCTGATACTCTGCCTTGACCTGCTAACAGGTTAGGCACTTTTCCATGTATTCAATTATGTCCATTTCCATCCCAGGCCACCACTATAAAGTTTTCATATCCTGGTACATCTTCATGGTTCCTAGATGAAGAGAACAATGGGTAGTATGAGATTCATCCAAAATTTCCCGTTTGATTCTAGTGTCCATTGGATCCTAAGTCCGATCCTTATACCTCAACAAACTCATGCCTGGCACCGTATAGTCCTTAGCTAATCCAGCTAAGACATTCCCCTCAATCCTTCCCATTTGTGGGTCACTCAAATGTTTTTCCTTCGATCCTCTCTAAAAGAGTAAACTCAAGCGTAATGTTTGCAAACTGGCCCACCAGTAACTCTACTCTAGTTCTGGTCATATCTTTCAACTAACATGATGCATAGGCAATCACCTTTTCTTCCAATGAGGTACCAATTCTAAAAAAATCTTCCACAAAACACATGTAATACCCTAGCCATCCAAGGAAACTCCTGACCTTTGAGGCGTTCCTTCGCCTTGGCCAATCTCTGACTGAGAGTATACCACAATATCGTCGATAAAGATGATCACAAACCAATTCAAATATTCTTTGAACACCTTATTCATCTATTCCATAAGTGCTACCAGAGCATTAGCCAATCCAACAGACATGACTAAAACTCATAATACCCAAAATTGATACAAAAACCAGTCTTCTGCATACCTTTCTCTCTGATCCTCACCTGGTAATAACCAGATTGAAGATCCACCTTGCAGAATATCGTCTTACTCAATAACTTAACCTTTAGTTCCTATAACTTTGTTGAAGTCGTTCAATACAATGCCTTAAACCTGGTTCCGTCTGTGGCACCACATAACCACCGTTCTATCTCTTGGTGTAGAGGTAACCCTGACAAACCCATGGAAACACATCCAGAAACTCACAGACTAATCCAGTCTGTCCTGATCCCACTGGCACGACCTGAGTGGTATCCACCACACTAGCTAAGAGTCCCATGCATCTTCCTGCAATAGGTCCCTAGCTTTAAGTACAAATGTCATAAGTATATGGGGTCCATGCACAGTGCCAGCAAATATAAGGGTTTCTCACCCTTAAGCCCAAGGGTTACTATCCTTTCCTTACAATCTACCATTGCCCCATACTTGGCTAACCAATCCATATCCAAGATCATATCGAAGTCGGTCATAACCAAATCTATCACATCAACTGATGAGTCCCTTCCCACAATAATCTAACTCATCTCTTAACATTACCAATAGAGTACCAAATTCTCATCATAACATAACCATGTAATTTGTATATCAAATCTATGCCTCACTTAAATGCAACAAAACAAAGAACAACATGGCACCAAAACTAGCATAATACAAGAATTAGAACTAGGAAGCTGGCCTGCCACTACTGAGGGACTAGCCTCAGTCTCAGTCTCTAACTCTGACTACGTCAGAGCGAACACTCGAGCTGAAGTCGAGCTATCCGCCCTCTTTGGCTCATCCTTTCTTAGCCCTGGGCAATCCCTCTTGAAGTGCCCAACCATCCTACATATGAAACATGCCTTTTCTTGGAATTCTCCCAGATGACACCTTTTACACCGAGTTCATCTTGGGTAGAGTTTCCAATCCCATCCTCGCCCAAATGGCCTATCTGAGCACTTTGGAACCCCTTTTCTAGACCAGAGGTACCGAATACATTGATAACTTTTCTTTCCTAATCATTGGGGCCTCTGCCCCTGCTTGAACCAATAAACAGAGGTATCAATGCCTGAGCTCTGCACTCTCCCTCCAAATCTCGTTTCTTGTGCTTTCAACAACAAAGGCCCTCCCTACCACCTGAGCATATGTAGAGATCTTATGAACTGGGGCGATTCTAATGCCCTGAGCTATTATGGGATTCAATCCCTGGATCCTTCCGAGCTACATCTGTGGGTACCATATCAAAAGCAAACTTTTCCAACCCATCGAACTTGTTAACATACTCTGTTCTCGTTGTATTTCCTTGAACTAGGTTCAAAAGTTCACTTGTCTTAGTAGTCTTAACTGAATCACAATAATATCTTTCACTAAACAACTACCTAAATTCTTTCCAATTCATCGCAGCTATTTCACGTTTTTTGGATACCACTTCCCACCACGTCCGGGCATCTTCCCGCAACACATATGTAGCACAAATCACCCTATCTTGACCTACCACCCCCATACTATCGTGGATGGAACTAATCATGCCCATCCATTGCTCAACTCTTAATGGATCTAGGCCTCCCTAAAAAATTGTAGGCTAATAATCCTGAAATCTTTCACAAAGAAATTCCCACATATTCTCAACCCTCGGATGATCCAATACTGGTGCCCCTCTTGGCATAGCAAAGGAAGATGTGTTCCCTGACAGAACCTGTTGTTTTAAACACCTGATCTCTTCCTCTCGCCTCTCCAATATTAATTGCATATCTGAAAACACCTGCTGCCAACTCTGAGGGGTAGGCGGAGGGCTCAGGCCCTGGCTGTAATTCCCAGCCTCAGTATAAACACCACCGGGTCCCATCAACTGCCTTAGGTACAAAACCTCTTATTAGTTTACAGTCAATAACTTGACCCATTAAGCATGGTGAGCACATTTACAAGCCTTCCCCATGAGAAAATCAAACAGCACCACATTCACATACCACTGTGGTACTAAAATACATGCCCACAATGTTCATGCATCAATCAATAACCCCTGCTATTGCCAACAAACTCTTAACTCTAACATGCAGATAAAGCATTCACATATTCACTAAGTAGGTGATCACATAATCATATCAATAATCAAGGGCCAAGCCTAATCAGAATCTCATTCTTCCTAATAAGGCATGAAGGTAAAGCATTTATATCATATTAAAGTACTTAAACACATAATCACATAAATAGTCACCATACCCTGAGTGAAGCTTGTCTTTAGTGATGAGTGTACATGCCCAGCTTGTCTTCAGGAACCCTTAACCTTGGCACGCTCTGATACCAAGTTGTAACGCCCTACTACCAAGGGACCGTTATACTGTGTATTTTAAATAGTGCTAAACTTGCTAAACGAGTCATTTGGCAATAATCATGTAACTAAATGTAAAGTTTCACTAAAACGTTTACTGTATACATGGGATACCAAAATACATTTAAAAGGTTAATTACAATATGTAGAGTCCAAGAACTTTACTTAGCTAATTATTTAGTAGTATTATAGTATGTTTAGTATTATCTTTGTTACTGTGGATTTTTGGTTCAGACCGGGAATTATTTGGACACTCATAGTAGTACTTATAGATTTTCTAAGTTTAACCTATAGTTTAAGAATATTAAGTATAACCTAAGGTTTGATTATATGACTGATATTAAGGATAATAGTTGTTATATTATAAGGTTTAGATATCAACCAATAGGATTTTAAGCACATGTTATGAATGGGTAATTAAGGATTAAGTATTTTTGAGGATTAAATTAAATAAGGGTAAAGTTTGAATGTTATAGGGTCAGTCAACAGCTTTGAATACGTTGAAGGCTTAGTCAAGGCTGTTTACTCCATTCAAACTTAGCTAAAAATGTGTAATTTCGTGTTTAAATATTCAGCGTGTGCCGATATATCGCAGCTATAGGGGGCGATATATCGCAGCTCGTAGATACGGAAAACACGAGACGATGCACGGTCGCCTCGGGCATACTGGCCCATGCAATATATCGCCTACAGGGGGCGATATATCGCCTCCTCCAGCATAAATTCAAACACTTTTGAATTCTTTTCCTTTCAGCCATTCAAACTCCTTCATAAGTCCAGCATCTTTTGAACGAGTCTTCAGCCTCTGCTGAACGATTATTCAAATATTTTTCACCTAAAAATCCATTATTTTTATTCAAGTAAAATCAAGATACTTTCATTCCCAAACTCTATAAATAGGACCTAATACCCAGCCATTATTCACCTTTTGCTCTAAGTTAAGAAGCTGCTAGTGTTAAGTGAGTGTGAGAGTGTAAACACCTGGGTTGGGAAAATCATAAGCTTAAACATCATAAGCTTATCAAACACTTTGGGAAGTGAGGTTCTATAGTATTTCGGTTGTGGTGTAGATTGATCTTACAAGTCTTTGAGGTAACCAAAACTCTAGTTCATTTCTGTATTATGTTATTTTCTTTCTCATAGTCTTCTACTCAACCTCTAACCTTAATCTTCATTTTGGTTAGGGAATCTAAGTTCTTGAGCACATAAGTTTGGTAAGTGTGACTTTCAATGGTTTAGTCTTCCCATTCCTTTTCATCTCTTTTCCTTCTTTAGACTCACTCTTGTTCATTATGGTTTTAGGAGTGTTCCAAAAGTCCCAACTCAGTCCATCATATCCCGGTAACTTTGGTAAGGAAAATAGGATAGAATCTATATGTGTATTGCTTATGTTATCTTATGTGTTATGTTATGAAATATGATATGTTATGAATATGTTATGAATGTGTATGTTTGTAGGCTTGGGCTTATGCCCTATTTGACTAACAAGACCCCAAAAAGATTATGGGCATATGCCTACTTAGCTAGTAGGACCCCACTAATCTCATGGGCATAAGCTTGTTTAGTCTATGGGACCCCAAGTAATAATGGCCATTATAATAAGTGTATGTATTAAGTGTTATGATATGTCTTTACGTTTATTATGAAATTTATGTTTATGACTATGTGTTAGATTTTCCTTGCTGGGCATTAGGCTCATTCCTTTCTGTTTTATGTGCAGGAAAATAAGCTTTAGAGGCGGTAAGATTCGTGACGCTTAGAGGATGTGTATCGATGGTGAATGGAGTCAAGGGGCCGAGCGTTATTCGATTCGAGGATGTAGTCTCATTTTACCTTTTTTATGGTTTTACATGTATTTTCCGCATTTTCTATGTAACTCTTTTCACTTTAAGTTATTTTTGTTTTAAAGACAATGGGTACCCATATCCTACTTAATTTTATGAAAGTAACCTTTGTTTCTATAAGTTTATAATAAATTATGGTATTTTCGCAAATGTATGTTTTAGTAAGAATTTGTATGTATAGTTCGATAATGGTCCAAGAGTCTAGATTAGTGGGTCATTACACAATAAAAGAGTTACACTTGCTGACCTAAGCGGAAAAATAGGGTTTAACCCTAGTTCCTCTTTAAACCCTCAACCGTGGTGGTCGAGCAGCTGCATATGTACACATCGTCATCTAAACTCTCCAACTCAAGGATGGTCCAACTTTCTTTTCCCTTTCCCTGCACCATATAGCACCCGTGAGCCAAGGCTCAGTAAGAAAACTTAAACATGCTCATAAGCAGTTATAACATATTACCAGATCATAATAAGCATGCCTAGCAGTAATAACCCTACTCATGCATGCATAACATTTATATAAATGACTACAGTGTCATATGGGACCAATTTCCCTAGATAAATGATCAATGAATCATATCGGGGCCCAATGCCCAAAATACATGATTATGGAATCATACTAGCTCAACACTCTAGGCCATGGGACTAATGAGTCACCCTGGGGATTTTTGACCTGTCCTCTATGTAACCAGCCTTGGAACTAGCCCAGCGTACCTGACACTTTAGTTATCTCCGACCCATAGGTCGGTCAAGCATATAATACGCTCTTGGTTATAATAAATCATATGGACTAGTGCTCAGTGCGCTATCGCCATGCTTGACTAATAAGTCAATGCCTTACGACCAACACTCATTGTGCTAATGCTGTCCTTGACTAATAAGTCAATGTTAGGATATAGGACTGATAAGTCACCCCAGGCCCCTTAGCCCTATCCTCTGTATAAGCGTACCTGGCACTGACCACCACTCAACGTGCTAAGGTCGTTCTTGACTAATAAGTCAATGCCAGGATATGAGACTAATAAGTCACCCCGGGTCCCTTAGTCCTATCCTCTGTTTAAGCGTACATGACGCTTCTAGTTAGCCTAACCAAAACAACCAGCGCTCAACACGCTATTATTATCCTTCACTAATAAGTCAATGCTTTTCGACAAGCACTCAACGCTATTGCCAACCTTGACTGATAAATCAAGCCTTTATCAATAAGATAATGCAAACATGCATATATCATATGTCAAATATCTATATATAAAGAATTCAACATGCTTAATCAATAATCATAAGCATAATCATAATCATAATCATAATCATGCACATACTCAGGCGCTCATGCCCTATTCATGTTCCTATTCAACAATTCGGGAATCACAAGAATAATAATAATCATGCACATTTATAGAGACTCAAGCTTTGATCAATTCTATATTCAACATTTAGGCCATTCCATAATCACATGTATCACATACTGGGTGCAGTTTTTTTACCTTTGGTCCAAGCACAGGTTACCAATAAACGGCCCTCGAGCACGGTCCCAGTTCCGAGCCCCTAGCGATAACCTAGTCACAACCATAATATAGAATCCCGTGAATAACGAGTAAACATAGGCTTCCGGACCGAGTCCTAGCCTCTGGGATGTCGAATCCTACCAAACCGGGTAGTAAGATAGATCTTGAGCCCGTAGGTTTGTGTTCCCATGACTAAAAACCCACTTTGGCCAAAACTAACCTTTTGGGCTGCAGCGTAAAAAACCCGAGCCGCAACCTGTTCAAGAACAAGGGCTAATCCCCTTCTCTTTCTGCGTCGTGGGCCGCGACCTGCCTGAAAGGTGTCGTGGCCCAAAGTGTCCCCAATAGCCAATCCACCTGCTTCTTCAAGCCTGGGCCACGACACACAAGAAAAAGGTAGCGACCTAACCTTGAACTTAGCCATAAAACTCTGTTTTTCCAATTTTAAATCCTTCCAAAAACCTATCCAAACATATCCAAATATCAAAAACAAAGTTTCCAATCATCTCAATGGCACAAAATCATCAAAACCCAAACTCCAAATCATTCAAAAACTCCACAAAACGTAAAATACAAATTCAAAGCTTAAGAAAATTAGGAAATGGAAACTCAGAAATTCAAAGCTTAAATTACCTCTGATTATGTCGTTTCTTGCTAAATCCTCCGGCTAAAAAGCTTATAATCTTTCCTAGAATTGTTATGACTCGATCCTTGTTTGAATTTGAGTCCTAAAACTAGAGTTTCCTTCGAAAATGCGACTAACGGTAAAAAGGGATATCGGGAGAGAGAGAAACAGTGACTGAACGTATATCTATTTCTATCAGGATACTTCAAACTTATGTAACCTTAAGCAAATCCTAAATGCTCGGGGTACCCAAAACGTCCCCGGGGGCCAAATTGTCAAAATTCTCAGAATTTTCTCATGGTCTCACTAACTCCAAATAAATCATCAATTATTTATTCCCATTACCCAATAACCCGGTAATGTGCTAAATACCCAAAATACCCCTTGACTCACACCGAGTCAAATATTGGTCCCGTTGTGACTTTCCCACAAGCTTTCTCCCTAGGATCGTCTCATCGAGTAACCCAAATACATCTTCATAATAATGTGTTCCCACACATATATCACACATATGCCAAATATACTCATAACTGGCCAAATTACAACAATTGCCCTTTTTATCAGAAATGGGCCCACATGATATTTAATACACCTAAACGTGCATATCAAGTCATATTATAATATAACTCACACAATCATATAATGATACACATGTTTATCACATAATCACATAATTCTATAATTTGCCATCCTGGCCCCCTAATCAAGGCCCTAAGCCTTATTAGGTAATTTGGGACGTTACAGATATCATCTACATAAAGAACCAGGAATACCACTATTTGATTTTCCTTTAGTTGATAAACACAGGGCTCGTCAATATTTATTCAAAGCCATAGGCTTTGAGTATCTCATCAAACCTAAGGTTCCAGGAATAAGAAGCTTGCTTAAGTGGACTTATTCAACTTGAAAACTTTTCCTTTTTGTCCAGCTACTATGAATCCTTCTCGCTAGTCCATATAAATGACTTCGTCAAGCTTCCCATTAAGAAAAGCTATCTTGACATCCATTTTCCAGATCTCATAGTCGAAAGCGGTTGCTATGGATAGGAGGATGCGAATGCACTTGAGCATGGCTACCAGACTAAAAGTTTCCTCATAGTCCACGCCTTCTCTTTGGGTATAACCCTTTGCCACTAATCGAGCTTTATAAGTTTTGATCTTTCCATAAACACCTTGTTTCTTCTTGTAGATCCACTTGCACCCAAATGACCCTAAAGTCACTAGGTGCTTCCACAAGATCCCAGACAGAATTTGAGTACATGGACTCCATTTCCTATTTCATGGCTTCGAGCCATAGTTCATTTTCAGGGCTAACCATTGCCTATTCGAAAGACAATGGATCATCATCACCAGTGTCACCAACAACCATATTGGTTTCACCATCCAAACCGTAGCGAACCAGATTCCGAGAAACCCTCCCACTACGATGAAGCTCTGTGACTGTTTACTCAAGAATAGTGGTACTTTCTTCATTTAAATCGACTTGTGTTGATTGATCATGAAGTGTGCGAATTTCATCATCATCTAGCGTTGATGATCATGGAACATTGGTTGGAGTCAATTTTTCAACCATCTCCTCTAAAACTACTTTGCTGCGCGAATTGAAGTTTTGGACATAGTCATTTTTCAGAAAAGTAACATTCGTAGAAGTAAACAATTTCTTTTCTGAATGACTATAGAAAAGTCCACCATGAGTTCGTTTAGGATAGCCAACAAACATGCAAACTTCAGTTTGTGGTTCAAGCTTTCCTTCCTTTTTCCTCAGGACGTGGGCGGGACAACTCCAGATTCTATAATGGCGTAAACTAGGTTCACGACCATTCCAACCTTATAAAGGTGTTTTGGGGATTGGTTTGGATGACAAAAAATTTAGAATGTCGTTCGAAGTTTCAATTGCATGTCCCCAGAATGAAGTTGGCAGAGTTGAGTAACTAAGCATGCATCTAACCATTTCCAATAAAGTTATGTTCCGTCATTCCGCTACACCATTTTGTTGTGGAGTACCCGGGGTAGTAATTTGAAATAAAATCCCAACTTCAATTAAATGATCGTGGAACTGCATATCCAAATATTATCCACCCCTATCAGATCATAAGATCTTTAATGTTTTACCTAATTGGTTCAAAGCCATAGCTAGGAATTCCTGAAACTTTGAAAGAGTTTATGATTTCCTATGCATTAGGTAAAGACATGATTATCTAAAGTATTTGTAACGCCTTGGTTACTCCAAAACCATTACTATGAACTTTAAACCGTGCTTTACTCGATAAATGAGTCATTTGGTTATAAACGTGCATCTAGGTGTCATTAATAGGCTAAGGTGAAAAATCTCAATCAAAAGGAAATGATATATTTTATTTAAAACATAAAACTATACATGGGCCCATAAAAGTGTTTTCAAGTTATTTACAATCCAAAATGTTCATTACAGTGTAAAATTTACAACCTGTCAATCTAAGCGGCAAAAATAGGGTTAACCACTGGTCCTCTGAGAAACACCTTGGCCGTGGTGGTCAAGCGGCCGCATATGTACACATCGCCACCTAAGCTCTCCACTCAAGGCTGGGTGAGCTTTTCTTTCCCTTTACCTGCACCACATAGCACCCGTGAGCCAAGGCTCAGCAAGAAAACTCATTACTGCATGTATACAATATCAATTGATGATTATGATAATCATATTGGGCTTGTAGCCCAAATCAGATAAGTGAAGATCAATAAAGATTCTGATAATCATGTTGGGGCTTGCAGGCCAATCAGATAAGTGACTATTAAGTCATACTCTGAATAGATGACTAATAAGTCTATCTCTAGTGCTTTGCACCCTAATCAGATGAGTGACTATGGAGTCACAAACTTGGGCAGGTGACTAATAAGTCAACCTCTAAGGATTTGTTCCCTGTATAGATGAATAATAAGTCCATCTCTAGGGTTCTGCTCCTTAAATAGATGGCTAATAATTCCATCTATGGGAATCCGCTCCCTAAGCCATGTGACATGTCGGTCACCTTAGCCTTTTGGCTTTGGCTCTAAGTTACTAGCCTTTAGACTAGACAAGCGCTTTTGTTTTCATCGAACTTAAGGCCGGTCAAGCATTTCATGCTTATGATGATAATGCTTATGTCGATTAGATATAATATTTTCAGCTTGCATTAAACATGCTAATACCGTTATTGATTCATAAGTTAATTCCATACGACCAGTGCTCAGTATTACTGCCGAACTTGACTACTAAGTCACAACTTCATAGTCAATACTGACACCATTGCCGATTCTGACTAATAAGTCAGTACCATTCACAGATAAGTAAGATTGCTAAGCATTTAATATGCAATCAATGTCCACATATATAGCACTCAACATGCCTCATTAATAACCATGCATGTCACATACTGAGTGTAGTTTTCTAACCTCTGGTTCGAGAGTGGAATAATAAAAGAACGACCCTTGAGAACGATCAGTCTTTTAGTCCCTTAGCGGTCACTTAGTCATAACCAAATATAAACTCCCATCAATAAAATGAGTAACAAAAGGTTCTTGGACCAGGACCTAGCCTCCGGGACGTCGAACCCTACCAAACCGGGTAGTAGGAACGATCTCGAGGCCTAAGGTTTGAGTTCCCATGAAAAAAACACATTTCTGCCCAAATAGGTCCTTAAGAGCTGTGGCCATACTCCACTATGCCGCGGCCCGCCTCCGAAACAGAGGCGCTAACCTCTTCTCTTTCTGCACCTTGCGCCGCTGCATAACAACCTTGCATCGCGGCCCTACCTATCCATCAACCAAAAACCCCTGTTTTATCCCATCAAAATCTCATCAAACTTTTATCAAAACAACCCAGAAATCACAACCAATCACCAACACATCATGTCCACCAGTTTAACCAAAAAACCCAAGCTTTGAACCATTTAAAACCTCATTAGATTTCCACATCTATAATAAAAAATTCAAGCTCAAATCTAACACAAAAACAAAGCAAGGTACCAGAAAAAAATGAACTGAAACCTTACCTTAAACTCAGGTTTGAATCCTCTTCAATAGCTGAACATAAGCCTAGAACCTCAAGCTCTAATTTCCTAGCTTGAATCCTTAAACTTGCTTCAAAATTTCAAAGGAAAGGAGAAGAAAAAGATGATCGTGGGAGAGAAGAAGGAATGCTCCTTTGCTTCATCTTTGTACAGCATTCTAGTTCATATATCACCTAAGGTCAAAAGACCAAAATGCCCCTAGGTCATAATTATTTCCTTAACAGCCCCCAAGGGCAAAATCATCATTTCCCGTCTATCTCGTTAATCATAATTAACGTCCTCCAATTACCGTTATTCCCAATATTCTCAAATGCTAATAGATCATATCCCATTACCCTTTAATTCTCGGTAATGTACTAATCACCAAATTACCCCGAGACTCACCCCGAGCCCCGAAATTAACCATGTTATGACCAAACGCTAACTTGTATTCAAAGATCGTCTCTTGCTGAATAGCTCGAACATATCCACATAATAATGTGGCCTCATCCATAATTCACCAACATGCATGAAAATGTACATTTATGCCCTCAATGGGCCAAATGACCTAAATGCCCTTATATTGAAATGTGGATCCACATGCATGCATTTATCATCATATAATAAAATAATTTACATAAACATGCATATAATCATTTAATGGCATAATAAATCAATTATGACCCTTCCGGCCTCCTAATCCAACTATTAAACCTCATTAGGGATTTTGGGACATTATAGTATTCGTCAATAAAAGTGACAAAATACACAAAACCACCCCTGACTTTCACATTCAGAGGTGCACAGACATCTGAATGTACTATTCCAAGTTTTTCTTTGGCCATATCACTCTTTGTAGAGAATGGACGCTTGGTTAGTTTGCCTTCTAGACATGATTCATAAATAGGTAATTTTCCTAAGGTGAGTTCCCTCAAAGGCCCGTCCTTTGTAAGACTTTGAATCCTATCATAGCCAATGTGTCCTAGTCTCAAATGTCATAAACACGTCATGTTATCGTTATCGGTCTTTTGATGTTTATTGCTCCTAGGTTTAGCTACTTTGAATAATTTATTATTAAATGAGAGGGGTTCATCATGTCGCAGAATATATATCTTGTTTTCCAAACATGCAATACACAATTGTGATCTATTGAAAGAAATATATATATATATATTCGAACTTGTAAAAGTCATAACAAATATTTTTGCTTGCAACATGGAAACTGAAATTGAATTTCTACTAAAATCTAGAATAAAAAATACATCATTTAAAATTAAATATTTATTTTCGAACATCAGACAAGCTCTTCCTCTAGCTTGGACCGTTATGAACACTCCGTTCCCAATTCTAAGCTTAAAGCCACCTTCGTCCACCTGCTCCCACGATTCAAGAAGTTGTAAAAAATTACAAACATTTTTAATAGATCCAGAATCGATAATCCAAAAAGATTTATCATTCTCTAAAACACATGTTTATGAGATAAATGAACTATAATCACTACCTTTGTTTTTCGCTGCTAGAAACTTGGGCAATCCTGTTTCCAATGCCCATTTTCATTGCAGTGAAAGCATTTACCTTTATCTTTCTTGTTCTTCTTTTTCTTCCCTTTACGCGTCTGTGCATCTGGTTGTGCACTCGTCTTTGCAGCCTTTGCAGGCTTGGGGTTGGTTTTATGTCCACCCTCCTTCTTGTTTCCAACTCTCGAAGATGAAGCTAGGTTAGCTTCAGCCTTAGTTGGATCAGCAGGAGCACCAGTAGTCTTCTTTTCTCCTCCCTTACTTAGTCCACCCATGATAGACTCAAAAGTATAAAGCTCGTTCATGAGCTACGTCAAACCATAATTAATTTTATTCATTAGATAGTTTGTGGTGAACGGTAGGAAAGTTGGAGAGAGACTGTTGAGGATTAAGCCGACTTGAGTCTCCTCATCTATTGTAGCTCCATGCAGTTCAACTTTTTGAAAGTAGTTCATCATCTTGATTAGATGATCACGAATGTGTTGAGACGGTGCCATCTGAGCATTGTCATATTTCTTGGTGGCCTCAAAACCAGTCTACATAGACTTTTCACCAAACATGTCTTGGAGCTGATCCATGATTTCGTAGGCCATGTCGCCATTCTCCATCTTTGTCTTGAGAATGTCGACCATACTAGTCAACGTGTAGTACTGTGCCTTGTTATTAGCTGCCTGCCAACGCTCGTATTTGTCTCTTACAGACTTGGTAGCTCCTTCAATTGGAACCTCCGAGGATTCCTCAGCCATGACGAACTTGGAGTTATCACCAATCAACACAATGTTGATGTTCTGCTTCCACTTAAGGAAGTTTTCTCCAGTGACTTTCCCCATCGAAAGTTAAGAAAGGATGAGAGTAGACACAACCATAATTATAACCACAAATTATCAATAAAATAGAAATCAATCACTTTTGCTCAATAAAACTTCTATTCACACAAATTTTGAGAAATAACACTACATATACCAAATATATGCAACATATGATGAAAAATACCAAAAAAAACCACATCTCTATTTCTTTAGATTTTTAACTAATCTATGATATCCTTGTCTCGGTTGGCGAGAGTAAAAAAAATACCGTTAGTGAAATAGAGTTGTAAACTCATTTAATAATGGACACCATTATTAACAACTTACTATTTGATCAAAATAAGAAGAAAAAATTTCTTATTTTAGGAGTTAGACCCACGGTTTTGATAATCATAGATTTTGTCCGATCAGTCATTGTTGGAGTGAGTCCATTAGAGTTTGACCTATAATTATTTATCTTTCGAAATCTAACCTTGTCAAAATAACTAATGAACACCTTCTGTAGGGGGACGAATCAAAGTGTCTCGAGGCCCCATTAAGCTATTGACAAGTTCATTATATAATTAAGTTAAGTATTTTTATTATCAGTTTTTTGAAAATTAATGACTAAGGTTCTTCAAAAAATTAATTTGTAAAATAATTTTTAAAAGCAAAGTCCTATAATTTTCTATTAACTCTAAAGTGTCATATTGAAACAAATTCAATTAAATTAGAATTAATATGTTGCTTATCAATTATTAGGTTCAACTATCTAGAAAAATAAACCTAAGTCAATTAAGTCCAACTTAGGTAAACAAGCCTTAACAATTGAGTTTGCATGGAGGAGGGCTGAGTTCAGTATGTCGTACCCTCTACTAACGCCCCTTAACTTCCACACAAAGCCCAAAAGATAGGAATTTAAACCTTCGTTTTATTAATTGTTATTAATTTATTAGACTCACTATAATGATGCAAAGAAAATGAGTCTTCACAAGTGGAATCACGCACAAGAGAGAGATTTAAACTTTATATTTTCTAATGGACCCAAATAAAACCTATCACATTATGAATATTTTATTTGGCAACAAAAATCACATATATATCCAAATATATGGGCCATTATATGCATCTAAAACCAATTGCAAAAATCACATATAGTTCACAAATATGTCACATAATTGTATATCCTAATCATATTACTAAATGAGCAATATCTACGTGTTTATGCAAAAATGTCACAATTGATCACATTTGCAAAAATACCATAATTAAATAATCTAGAATTTATCTTCACAAAGTTCATAATTAATTACAATTTTGCAAAAATAATTAAGTCAATTTAAATAAAATCCATCAACAATTAACTAAGTTAATTTGGATTTTATTTATCAATAATTAACTCAATTATGTTATTTTAGGAAATATATTAAATTAATAAAATTAAATTTAATATCTATGGGATATTTGATTTTATAGAATAACTGCACAAAAATCTAATAGATATTAAGATATTAATAAAACTAATTTATATTTTTATACAAAAACAATTATTTTTATTATTATGATAACCAAAATATCTATTTTCAAATTAAACCAAAATATCTTATTCATTTTTAAAAAAATATCTATTTTCAAAATCAACCAAAATATCTTAGATATTAATCATAACTTTAAAAATCAATACCTAATTTTTGAATAAAAATAATCAATTTTATCAACATGGTTATAAAAGAAGATATTTTGATAATTTGAATTAATTTGACAAAATAAATTAATAAAAAGATAATAATTTATTATTAAGATATTTTTTGGAAATTTTTTTTTTGGGTTAAATGAACCCGCCGCAGGCCCACACGGGGCCGTCGTATGACCCCGACGACTTTTTACTGTTTTCCCGGCACACAAACTACCCAATCAGTCCCGATTTTTTTTAAAAAAAAATTCTATGTAGTTTTTCAATCCTAAAATAAACAAAAATTGCAACAAATAAACATAAATACAATATGCTTCATACTAAAACAAAATCCAATCAATTATGCTAAGCAAATCTCAAAATTCATAAACATATTAATGAATGAAAATATTGATTACCAAGGCTCTGAGGCCAGTTGTTGGGAATACATTTGACAAGATCATAAATATTTTTATGTATGTTTCATATATTAAACAAATTAATATGTAAAACAACCCAGAAACATGTTTCTAATGAATTTCATAAAGTAAATCAAATAACAGAATTTAAGAATCTTACTTTTAAGTAGCGAATATTGAGACTCCTTCCATCACTCTCTCTAACCCTTGTTCATTTCTGTCGCAGAGTAATGACAAGAGAGTAAACTAGATCTTCAAACTACAGAGTCTTCCACAATTACCTTTTATCACCTAGACTAGAGTAGGCAATTCTCAACACATGAGATAGGTAAATTATAGAGAAGAAGATCAAATATGAGCGGCTACAAAATGTCTCTTGAGTCTATGCTTTTTGCTTTTTCACTTCACTTTTTTAGATCACAAAACCCTAGACTTAAGTACCTATTTATAGCAACACTTTATGGTTAATTCAATTTAATTAAATAATTAAAATAATAGCTTAAAAATCCTTATATGATTGAATATTAGATATTTTGCCATGCCTTGGAATTTTTCCATTTTTAAATTCAAAGCATAAAAATCTTGAAATTCAAATACTATTATTTTCTATAATTATATAATAAAAAAATCATTATTAATTAATTAATTAGATATAATATAATATATATATATTATGATTTCGTTTAATGAAGTTTTATAAAGTTTTTATTAAAACTTTATATATATAATTATAATTATATTTTAAAAAATTAATAAATAAATAATTTATTTATTTATTCAAATTAACTAATTATAATTTGAACATTGATTTAATACTATTTATCAATTTGACACCAATTTGTCATAATTAATAAATTTGTCAAAATTTCTCTTTTCTTCTCTAAATTCCACATCTGAGTAAAATTGTCCAAAATTGACACAAAATAATTTTAACAATCCTAATTAATAATTATATAAATTAATTGAGAGTATCTAGATGATTTAATCAAAGGCATTGTGGGGTCCATGGACCCATGAGTTCAATCTCCAATAAGTTACCGTAAAATTATTATAAAATAATTTCACTACCATATTAATTTCTCGTGACTCTACTAAAGACTCGAAATTGCTTTCTTGAACTTATAGGACGCTTTACACTTAAAGTAAATACGTTATATTTTGTTACAACCATAATTTGTCATTCAATCATCTATAGACGATCTACGACTGAGTCGGGTACAAATTACTGTCTTACCCCTCATTGTATTTTACCCTTAAATACCACTAAGTTCCTTATAAATGACATTTATGTGAACTTTAATCACAAAAATGAGTACTCAATCGTTTAATTCATTGAACGAAGCTATAAGGTGATCATAATTTCACTTCTTGCTAGAAGCTATAGATGTTCATATCTATAATTAACACTCCCACTCAATTATACTACCAAGTCCTCAAGATGTAAGTCTGGGCTAGTTCATATGGTAAGCTGGTAACGAACAAATCAAAGGACTTGAATAATACAATCAGTTAGAATACTAACCATTCAGAATTGAGATTGCATTGACCTATGGTCAACTTTATTATAGGACTATATTAGATAATAACAGTACATTTACTTATCTATCTAAAGTCAATATCAGTCCAGTCTGATGTAACAAATACATCCAATCTTATCTACTTTGCTAATGTTCTAGAAAGAACATAACACTACAATGTGTAAGTAGACCATATCGTAGATTGACAAGTCAGTGTAAATCCTGTGTACTAACTAATCTTTGGACTAACTTATTTTTGAACATATAATCATATTTATATTCCACTGTGATTACGTCACTATAAATATGATTAGCTATATGCTCGGGATTTAATAAAAGTTTATATTAAAAAAATAATCATGAAAATAAAACATGTGAGCAAAGTTATTGACCAAGTCAAAAATAATTTCTATTATTTTATTTCTAATAAAATGAGATTACAAAGAAATTTGATTTTAATTAGGGCATAAAACCCCAACAATCCCCACCTAGAGGATATTTTATATTTCTTCTATATGAAGGCCAATCCAAACGTTAAAACTCGAGGTGATGGTTTTTATTACCTCACCTGGTTTCCCAAATTCGCCATCATCATCGACCTCCCCAGCCATCCGAATGACTTCAAAGACCAATTCTTTATGTCAAATGGATTTCGGAACTGCTAACACCATTATTTTAATTGACCTCGTAAGTATCTTAGCTTTTAAAATCTTTATCTGAATTCATTATGTTTGCTATGTTTTACTTATTCTGATCGAGTTGTTATCTCATGTAACTATTTACATGAGGAAGAAATAGTCTCAGACCCTTAGGGTCCAATACAATAATCTGGCCAGCATTCCCGCCGAGGAGAAAGATTGCAAGACAGTGGTGAATGATGCCACCATGGTGGCCTGGAAGTTGATCAGCGAGGATCAAACCGTGGACATCAAGACTCGAGGTCCTCCCATGAGACCACCTTCGACCATTCAGGAGGTCGAGGAAGAGGAGCATGTCGTGCCATTAGTGCGTAAGAGAAATTCTGTCGAAGGCAGGCAGACTAATAACAACCAAGGCCATGTCAAATCAGGGGCAGCAGTCGGCACCTCCGACCAAGGTAATGACGATAGGGAAATAGACCGAGCTGCTGCCAATTTTGTACTAACTCGATTCAATCCAAAGCAAGTCATGAGCAGACATCCCGAAGACTCAGACCTGGATGTATCCTTGCATCTGTGTGTTGACCACTTGGTTGTTCGCCATGACTTAGCCTACCCTAATTACACTGTAGTAGTAGATAACACTTTTCACTTTAGGTCCACCATTTTTGAACAATATGGTAAAAATCTTCGATCATGGCATTTTTTATATCATGGTTCCTTTACCCCAGGTATTAGGCAGGCCAAATATGAGCCTAGTCCAGATGAGAAACCTGAACCTAGTGAGTCCCACGAAGTAATAACATTAGAGTCTCCCCCACCCCCATCCATACAAGAGTTAGAGATTGTGTCTAGCCCGGTCCATAATCTGGAGCTGATCGTAGTAGTTTTCTCCTCTAGTTCGGAGGATAGGATTCTTGTACTTTTACTTCTTGTTGCTTACATAGTTAGAATTTGTCTAACTCTTTTTTGATCATTTTGCAGAGGCCATGGACCTCAAAAACACCTTTAAGACCAGTTCTGGTTTTGTCATTAAGAAGTAGCAGGTCTCGAAGAAGGTCGCCCCTGGGGCTAGAGCTTCGACGCGAACTCAGACCCACGTCAAGGAGACCACATCCTCACAACCACAAACTTCAAAGGTAATGGTTAAGGATGCTCCTCCCCCAGCTCCCTAGGTGACTGATTCTATTGTTCCCCAAGTTATGCAGGCAGTTCCTCTGGTTGCCATCCCAGGTCCTCATATTGAGGTGGGAAAATTTCTAAACTATCTCCAAGCTCCGTTCCAGGGCCTTACCAGTCAAGTGGTCACACATCTCAACCAGCTGTCCGTTAAGGAGATGAGAGCGATTAAGGAAGAGCCCGCCTCGTCTGTTCTGAACTCTGCCATAGGGATGTGCCTGATTGTGAGTTTCATTGCTTCTTTGTCATAATCTATCCCATATTTTCCATAGTCTAACCCTTCATTTATATTCCAATGCAGTCATGTTTTGCCTAGACCCGGGTTGGAGAATGGATTTGTTCTGCCCTTGATGCGGCAGAGCGATCCACGAAGGAGCTTGACAAGGTCAGGGATAAGTGCAAGTAGATCGACGATGCAACTTCTAAGGAACTGGAGCAAGCTCGTGAAATGATTCTACTGGTTGAGGCGCATGCCATAGAAGTGATCCAAAATAGCGACCAATTTTAAGGGAGAGTCGATGAGCTCCAGTTGAAGGTCAAGAAAGCTGATGCACAAGTTGAGGAGCAACCGATTTTAAGGGAGAGTCGATGAGCTCCAGTTGAAGGTCAAGAAAGCTGATGCACAAGTTGAGGTGTTCAGATAAAGGTTATAAGAGTTGATCCAGAGTTGGTAGAGTCCCTGGAACACATGTTTTACAAGGTCTGGTGCTTTAACCAAGAAGGTGACTTCTCCTTCCTAGACGTCTAGCTATGGGGCTAATACCTCACCAAATTCCAAGATCAGCTGGCGAAAGAATCGGCTGAGACTATGGACACGACCTCGAGGGCAAGAGGAAATGAAGGGGAAGGGGCGGACGAGATTTCTTCTCATGAACATTTGATTAATGCCCAAAATTTTCATTCACTAAGTGGTGGTTGTAGTGTAGATGGGCGGTTGATTCCACAAGGAGGTAACTAAGAACAAAAGTATTAGTAGAAAATAAATACAAAAGATTAGCACAAAGTGATGGAAATGGAGATTTGAGAACTTTTTGTTGTCTTTTTGATGAAATGGTAAATTGAGACAAGTGAAATAAAAATAATATGTAATCAAGAGTTGAATAGTAGAAAGGTTTCAAGAACCATCCATATGCTTATTTAGTTACTTGATTTACAAAGTTACACAAGTAAGTAGTTCACATCACAACATTTACTTTGAAAATCTAACTTTAAAGTCTATGTTCTTTTCTAACAAAAGTCCATTTGAGTTATAAAGTTCTTTACTTTAGGAGCACAATGTTAATCTTATGAAAAATCTAAAAATGACAAAAATACCCAAGGGAAATAATGTAATAGAAGATTAGATATAAAATTATGTATCAATATTATTTTTACTAATTAGAAACACATAGAAAAAGCAAGACTAATCCTATATATTACTAGCAAAAGTAAATAAAGATAACAAATAAAGATGAGATTGAACGAACATAAATAAGTCAAATGCATTATATTAAGAACATAGTAAATCAAAGTAGCAAAAAAACATCACTAGCATATGGAATCACCCCTAACATTCCTAGGAAGATTATGCCATTATACAAATCATTCTCACAAAATTATAAGAAGAAAGTATGAGAAGAAAGTGAGTAGAAATTTTGCTATAGTTTTTTTACTATCAAAATTCCATCCTAAATGTGAAAGAAGAGTCCCTATTTATAAAAGAAGAAAATGACTAAAAAGAAATTAAACTACAAATGAGGTTTACAAAATAAATCTGAAGCATTAATAATAATATATGATTTTGAAAAATCAAATCTTATTATTAATATTAACCTAGCTATTTAAGTAAATGGTCATCATCCCCATTTTTCTAAATTAATACAAAATTTGAGCTTTAAAACTCAAAATGGAAGGGTCTAAATCCCAAAATGCACACAAAATGGGTTGTCAACACAATGCGGCAGCTTGTGGCATTGACCAACTCACGACCAATAGGAAAAGGCCACGTGGCGCGACTGTCACCAGGGGAAAGAAGTAGGCAGCGGGCGGGTCCGGGTTGGGCAGCGAAGTGGGTAGCGTGGGTGCGGGCGTGGGTTGCGAGTCTGACTGGAGTGGAGGCAGATGCGTGTCAGGTGCATAGGGCTGGGGAGAGGGAAAAACAGGCGAGCCTATGGTCTTTTGGGCCAATTCAGCTTGGCTTTGGACTTCAAAAATGCCAACTTTTCATTCTTTTCTTCAATTTCAACTATTTCTTTCTTCTTTCTTTTATTAATGTCCAAATGCAATTTATTTCCTGAAAATTAAACAAAAATTAAATTAAAATTAATATTTTCAATTATAAAATATATTACAATAAATTCATGAAAATATTATTCAAAACTTAATTTATTTTACACTTTAAAACTAATAAGTTGACATTTTTGAGCACTAATCACAACCTCCAACCAGCTTATTGCTAGTCCCTAGAAATTCAAGCGAAAAATAAAATTATCAAGTTGAATAATCAAGTCCAACCAAAAAAAATAATCTAAGCATTTTCAAAGTATCAACAAGAAGTCTGAGATTATTATTGAAGCTATTTCAGTTGCAATTCCAGAGTTGTGTGTGTGTGCACCAAACTATATTCATTTTTATCGCAAGTTATAACATAAATATTATTGAAAAATCTCAAAAGTATAAAGGTCTCAACTCCAAATTCCTCACAGGCGTTGACAGTATTTTAATGGGAAGGATAACACTCTTGGAGTTGGAAATGTAACATTTAATGCTCAACTGGAGAGAAGATAAACTTTTTAGGACAAATAATTTGAACAAGTATTGATCACAAGATATGCATATCAACTTAATGGAATTCAAATGACAAACAAACTTTGGGATGTACAAGAGTTTAAATTACACAACAACCTTATACTATTCAAATTCAAACAACATAAAACACGACTTTTATACTTAAGCCTTACAAAAGATGAAATAAATAGAGCCTAACAAAAATTTCCTATCACTGGTAATACTTATTGAGATGCAAGGCGTTCCAAGTTCGTGGAACCATCTCTCCATTTAACTAACCTAGTTTGAAGGTTCCTTCCCATAAGATCTCTACGTTTTGATAGGGTCTTTCCCTATTTGGTTCGAGTACCCCGTCTTTAGGGTCTTTGTTAGCTAGGAATACACTTCGAAGCACTCAATCTTCTAGTTCGAGTCTCCACTCCTTGACCTTCGAGTTGAAATAACACGTTACCTTTTGTTGGTAATGGGTGAGCTGCAACTGAGAATCTTCTCATCGTTCTTCAACTAGATCTAGGGATGCACTAAGCAGGTCATGATTCCACTCTTGGTCAAAGGTTCTCTGGCTATGTGACATCGCCATAGCCTCAACTTGGAGCATAGCTTCGCTTCCAAAAGTTAGAGAGAAGGGAGTATGCCCAGTGAAGGTGCGATGTGAGGTCTTGTAGGCCCAGAGCACTTGTGCGAGCTGTTCAGGCCATAGCCCTTTAGTGTCCTCTAATCATTTCTTTAGACCCACCTTAAGAGTTTTATTTACTGCCTCGAACTGCCCATTCGCCTGTGGGTATGCCACTGAAGAGAAACTCTTAATTATGCCTGATTTATCGCAGGAATTCGTGAACAGATCGCTATCAAACTGAGTTCCATTGTCAGACACGATCTTCTTTGGGAGTCCAAAACGACATATTATATTCTTCACTATGAAGTCCAGTACTTTCTTCGAGGTTATAGTCGCTAGAGGTTCGGCCTCAACTCACTTTGTAAAGTAGTCGATTGCAACGACTGCATAACGAACTCCTCCTTTGTCAGTGGGCAACGAGCTAATTAGGTCAATCCCCCACATAGCAAATGGCCAAGGCAAAGAAATCATGGTTAACTCCATGGGTTCTCGGTTAATGGTGCCATAGCGTTGGCACTTGTCACACTTGAGGACATATGAAGTCGAGTCCTTTTTTGGTGTGGGCCAAAAGTGACCTTGTCTTAGAACCTTCAAGGCCAAGCTTTGTCCCCCATCATGGTCCGCAAAACCCTTCATGGATCTCTTTTAGGATAGCTAGTGTTTCCACGGGCAAAACACATTTTTAAAAGAGGCATGGAATGACCTCACCTGTATAGAATCCCCTCGACTATAACATACCTCGGGACATGGTATAACAATTTTCGTGCGTCCTTGCGGTCTACGAGCAGTTTTCTGGATGTGAGATATTCTACTATTGGGGTCACCCAGGTTGGTCCTTCACGAATCATTCTAACCTTTCTCAGCTTTTCTTCTATGCTCAACTTTTCTAAGAATTCCACAGAGACCACACTCAGTGTGTCTGCTTCTTTGGTGGTGGCGAGTCGGGCAAGAGCATCTTCATTCGTATTCTACTCCTGTGGAACTTGCTCGATTGATTAGAACTCAAATTCTGATAGTTCACTTTTTACCTTATCCAGATAGGCTGCCATTTTGATTCCTCGAGCTTGATATTCCCCTAGTTGATAATCACTGAAGCATAGAATGGCTTTCGCTTTCAACTCCTTTGCTACCCGAACTCCAACCAACAAAACCTTGTACTCTGCTTCATTGTTGGACACGATACAACTGAATCTGAGATCTATATGGAGGTGATGTCCTTCAAGTGATTAGGATTATTCCAACTCTGGATCCTTTTTCGTTGGATGATCCATCAACAAAGAGTTTCCACAATTCTTATAGCGGTTCCCTCATAGGTTCATCCTGGAACTAGGTACATTCATCTACAAAATCAGCGAGCACCTGGCCCTTCATTGTTGTTCGTGGTTTGTATAATTTCTCAAACTGACTGAGCTCGATAGCCCACTTCAACAGACGTCCCAATGCTTCAGGCTTTAGCAAGACCTACCTTAAAGGTTGATCGGTTAAGACGTGTATAATGTGGGATTGAAAATACGGTGTGAGCATCCTCGAAGCCAAAATCAGGTAGAATGCGAGCTTCTCAATCAAAGGATATTTGGCTCAACTCACAGAAGCCTCTTACATATGTAGTACACTGGTTTCTGCGCCCAATTTCTTCTCGAACTAACACAAAACCACATTCCCCGTTATTGCAAGGTATAGGTATAAACATTCCCCAAGAACTGGTTTTGATGAACATGGGGTTCAGTTAGATGCTTCTTCAGATCTTGAAATGCTTGTTCGCATTCTTTTGTCCATTCAAATCCTATATTTCCCCTGAGCACATTATAGAAGGGGAGACATTTGTCTATGGACTTGGATATGAACCGATTTAAGGCTGCGAATTTTCCAATTGGGCTCTGGACTTCTTTTTGTGACCTGGGCAACGAAATTTCTAACAACGATCTGATTTTTTTCAAAGTTTGCCTCGATCCCCATTGAATTAACTATGAAGTTGAATACCTCATTCAAGAATTGTTTTTGATCCAATCTGTAGGAATCAATAGAAAGGGCAAATCCCTTATGATACACCAGATCCGGCTCGGTTATTGATAGAGTGAATAGATCTGCCATTTCTTGAAATCTCTCTTCTGATTTAAAATCGTGGTGTAACGTGTATCCCCACCTGTTACGGTCATGGAATAGATGAACTAAATCAAAAAATGGATTTTTGTTCAAGAATGAAATCTTATTGGAACTGTCCATATCCAGTTCATCCTTCGGAACCATATCACATCCCGGATCTGATGAAATAGGATGAATTGAGACGGTATTTTGTAAATACGTAATTATCTTGAATATATTAACTATTTCTTTATTTTCCGATCGCCTGGAAGGGACAAAAGAAACATCTTGTTCTTTCTTCAACAATTTCTGATCTCTAGTGGACCTCTCAGTAGGTTTCGAACCCAGATGAAGTTCTGACCATCTGTCAGAGAAAAAAGAACGAATGGATCTTGTAGGATTCCCAAGAAATTCTTCGATGTCTATGACGATCCCTCCAAACAAGCACAGGCTTATCGCCAAATGTCTCTTTTATTACGAAGACCACCGGGCCGCGAAGCTTATCTCGGAGATGTTTTTTATTTGCATTCACGCCTTTTGGAAAGAGCTGATAAATCAAGTTCTAGTTTAGGCGAAGGAAGTATGACTGCTTTACCAATAGTTGAGACCCAATCGGGAGATGTTTCAGCTTATATTCCTACTAATGTAATTTCGATTACTTGTGCGGGCCCCCATCAATTCCTTTGAGTTTCATTCTTGCGAACGTACTCCCCAGGCGGGATACTTAACGCGTTAGCTACAGCACTGCACGGGTCGATACGCACATCGCCTAGTATCCATCGATTACGGCTAGGACTACTGGGGTATCTAATCCCATTCGCTCCCCTAGCTTTCGTCTCTCAGTGTCAGTGTCGGCCCAGCAGAGTTCTTTCGCCGTTGGTGTTCTTTCCGATCTCTAGGCATTTCACCGCTCCACCGGAAATTCCCTCTGCCCCTATCGTACTCCAGCTTGGTAGTTTCCACCGCCTGTCCAGGGTTGAGCCCTGGGATTTGACGGCGGATTTAACAATATTATAAATTTTCCTTTTTTATAATATGAACTAAACTTATTCAATCTATGCTATGTATAAAAGATGCTAAAAGATACAATATTATTAAGACAATAAACCTATTTACGCTTTCACATCAAAGTGAGATATAGTACTTCAATTTTCTTTCATTTAATGCCTATTGGTGTTCCAAAAGTACCTTTTCGAAGTCCTGGAGACGAAGATGCATCGTGGGTTGATGTATAGTGCGACTTGTCAGATATATTGGGTCATATGGTATTCCCCCGTTCTCTTCCCCGATCGAGATATCCTCCCTTTCGCCCAAGAAAGATTGATTGAATTATAAAAAATTTGGAGCGTGAAATGCAATGAAGTGCACTTAAATATATTTTTTTTATATTTTTCATATGGTCTCCTCTTTCTTATAGATAGAATTATTATTAGATATAATGTCCTGTAGTAAGAGGAGTAGTTATGAACCCTGTAGACCATCCCCATGGGGGTGGTGAAGGGAGGGCCCCAATTGGTAGAAAAAAACCCTCAACCCCTTGGGGTTATCCTGCACTTGGCAGAAGAAGTAGAAAAAGGAATAAATATAGCGATAATTTGATTCTTCGTCACCGTAGTAAATAGGAGAGAAAATAGAATTTGTTTCTTCGTCTTTATAATATAAAAAAAATAGGAGTAATTAATTGTGGCACGTTCACTAAAAAAAAATCCTTTTGTAGCCAATCATTTATTAAGAAAAATGATCAGTAATCTCTTACGGAGAACCCGCATGGTCATAATTGGTAATATATCTAGGATTTCTACTTAGATGATCATATTTTATATTATATTCGATTTCTAATTTCTAATATGAATAGACATGATTTCAAATTGAATATTTAATGTTTGGATTTGGTAGGAGATATGAAATAAATTGAAAAAAAAAAAGAAGTCGTAGCAAAAAGACATAGTATTTGTCCATTTGTCCTAATCTGTATTTTTTTTACCCATAATAGCTATTGGTATTTATCCGGATTTCATTTTTTCACTATCCGTTGATAAAGTCGAAGCTCTTTTATCTAATTATTTTTATCCATAGTTTTTGTGAGTAACCAAAAAATCAAACGGAAATCCTATGATTATGATTTGAAAATGAAAAATAAGTTCTTTTTCTTCTCTTAAGTTTGAGTAAAATAAATTAGAATTCTATTCTAATCAGGTATGTAATCCAGCGCGAACTCTTTGAATTACTTCATTTCTATTAAAGGGTTCGGGTTCACACTGGATTACACGAAGTTTTCGTATATACACTTATGCTGTCCTATGTTTATTTTGTATTTGTCAGGTCCTTTCTTCAATTAGGAAATAAACCATAACTATGCAACCCTATTCCTAATAAATTAACCCCAAAATAGCATACCCAAATTATAAGAAAGCCTATCGAGGCTACAATTGCGGAATTTACACTTTCAAAATTTTTATTTGTTCTAGTATGTAAATAAATGGAAAATATGGTCCAAGTAATAAATGCCCAAGTCTCCTTTGGATCCCAATTCCAATAGGATCCCCATGCTTCATTAGCCCATACTGCGCCTGAAAGAATACCTATGGTTAAAAAGGTAAACCCTAGACTAATAATACGATAACTCCAAAGATCCAATTGTTGAACCAATTGAAACCTGTAATAATTCCTAGAAGAAAGAAAAGAAGTCTTTTGTAAAATAATTTTTTTTTTCTCTCACGTATTCAATCTCGCTCCAAGAAAAAGACTCATTTACTAAATTATTACTTTGACTAAGAATTCTTATGAATTTTCGAAATGTAATGACTAGAAGAGCTAGTGATAATAATGATCCGCATAAAAGAGCTGCATAGCTCAATACCATCATACTTACGTGCATCATTAACCAATGGGATTGAAGAGCGGGTACTAATATTTCGGATTGATTCATTTCATTTAAAAGACCCGAAGTAGCAAAACCTTGGGTAAAATTAACACTCGGCGCGGTTATTACGTTTACATTGAAATAGTTTTTATATTTTTTAAAAAGTGGAACCATATAAATAATGGAGAAGCTCCATGAAAGAAAGATTAATGATTCATATAAATTACTTAATGGTAAATGTCCTCAATAAATCCAACGAGTAACTAATAATCCTGTTATACAGCAAAAAGTCGCTACCATCCCTTTTTCGGAGGAATCACATAGTCCTATGATTTCATCGACTACCTGGAAATTTCCCTGATGAGACCCCAAAGGTACATTTTTAGGGGTTCATCTTCATATCATACTTTCTCAGTACGCCAAAACATTCTTCCAGATCAGATACATGGTTGTTGGCAGTTTTTGACTTGACGAGCATGTCATCAACATACACTTCCATGTTTTTCCCAATTTGGTCCATGAACATTTTGTTGACAAGCCTCTGATAAGTGGCACCATCATTCTTTAGCCCAAATGGCATGACTTTGTAGTAGTATACATCGTGTTCAGTCATGAAGCTGGTGTACTCTTGGTCCGTCGGGTTCATCGCGATCTGGTTATACCCAAAATACGCATCCATTAAGGACATGAGCTCATGGTCGACTATTGCATCAGCTGGCTGCTCTATTCTTGGTAGTGGAAAACAATCTTTTGGACAAGCTTTGTTGAGGTTGGAGAAGTCAATGCAGGTCCTCCATTTTCGTTTGGCTTTGGAGCCAGAATGGGGTTGGCAATCTAGATCAGATACTTTGCCTCCCTAATGAATCCGCATTTTAGTAGGTGAGAAACTTCTTCCTCTAAAGCTTCTCCCAAATCCTTCCCCAATAGCCTTCATTTCTGCTGCTTTGCAAGTATGTTTTTTTTCCAAGTTTACTGTGTGCACAATCACACTCGGACTGATTCCCACCATATGTTCGTGTGACCAGGCAAAGACGTCGAGGTTTTTCCTCAGAAACTCAACTAGTTCCTTCTTTCGTTCAACTTCTAGATTCTTTCGAATCTTTACCACTCTTGAAGGTGTCTCTGGGTCGAGAATTATTTCTTCTAGCTCCTCTAAAGCCTGAAGTTCATATTGGTCTTCACCTATCCTTGAGTCTATTTCCTTTTGTTGGGCGACCTCATTTTCTGCCACTTGATGTTCTTCTGCCTATCCTGCAATTACCATTGCCCGAGGCTCCTCATTTTCTTCCATTATCACCATGGCTTGCTGCCCGGGTTGTGATTTTTCTTTCATGGTAATGTTGTAGCATTATCTAGCAACAAGCTGATCCTCTATTATTGTGCATATCCCTGAGGACAAGGGAAACTTTATGGCCAAATGGCGAACAAAAGTTATGGCTTCAAATGCCATCAGTACTGGTCTTCCCAAGATTGCATTGTAGGAAGCTGGACATTCAATTACCACGAACTCGAGCACCTTGGCAATAACTTGTGCTTCATCTCTCAGAGTTACTACAAGCTCGATCATTCCTATGGTTGCCATTTCTTCTCCCGAAAACCCATAAAGAGTGATGGAGGTCTCCTTAATATCGACTACAGACAATCCCATCTTTTCAAGAGTGGACCTAAATAACACATTCACCGAACTTCCACTATCATTTAGGATTCTACTTACTCTACGGTTAGTGAGCTGAATTGTTATCACCAACGAATCATTACGAGGGAATTGGACGTGGCTAGTGTCTTGTTTTGTAAAAATGATTGGTTGTTTAACCAATCGCTATTGTTTAGATAACCTCTGCTCTAAAGTAAATATTGTGCCCTCGTGAGTTTTTAGCTCCTGAATATATATTTTTAAGCTCCATTGCTTGTACCTGTTGGATGAGGTCCGCCTGCAATGGTGACTATAGCCCTTCCTTCGACGGGAAGAGGGATGATTTGGTTGCCTAGAGTTGGGAAAGCTGGTGGTGAATTGGCTTGGTGTCCCGAAGCTAATTGAGTGTTTTGCACTACTGGTTGATTAGGAGTTACCCTATTTCGAGCATATTGCGCTAATGGTCCAACTCGGATGAGTGTCTTAATCTCATCCTTTGATTGATGGCAATCGTTAGTGTTATGGCCAATGTCGTTATGAAAGCAAAAGAATTTGGTCGGACCTCTTTTTGTCGGTTGGTGTTTCAGGGGCTCTAGCTTCTTCCATGGAAGACAAGCAGAATTAGCAAGATAAATGCATTCCCGCGCTTTGGCTTCTTCTGAACAGTTATTGAAGCATTGAGAGGGGATTTTTTAGGGCACTATTCAGTTTGAACAAACTTGATGTAGCGTCCAAAAACTCCTAATGAGGTTTAATACCTTCATTAGCATGCCGGGAGGGCAAAAGTGGTATATATGTGAATTATATTATTATATAAATGAATATGCTTGATTATGTGTATTAAATGTGTTTAAAGACCCGCCTTTGATAAAAAAGGGCATTCTCGTAATTTTGACCCGCTGATGGTATAATTGTAAATATTATGAGATATTTGCATTGTCACCACATTATTATGTGGATATATGATATTTTTGGCATGAGTGGACCCTTTCGAGCGTAGGGGTATTTTGGGACTTTTTTTTACATTTTGAGGATATTGGTGGAATAAAGTTAATGGATAGAATAATTGTGTTTGATGGATATTAGTTGATAAATTTGAGATTAGTGGTGTAATTAAATTTTTTAACCGAAATGACTAAAATACCCCTGGGTTGATTAAGGGGTTAAGCTAATGGAAGGGAAAAATGGTCATTTGACCATAAAATTAGAGAAAAGACCCAAAATTTGAAGCTCTTCCTCATTTTCATGTTCAAGGCTTTGTCTCTCTCCTTTCTAACTTCTTCTTTTTCTTCAAACTCAGTAAACCACCAAAGTGCCTAAGGATAGGATCTAGTTTTTGAATTTTTGAGGATTCTAAAGGGACTCAGCACCTATCAAGGCCCCAGTCAACCTAGGGATTTTTTGAATTTCATAGCTGAGGTAAGAACCTCTTCATGTTCTTCATTTTCCTCTTTCGTATTATTGAGTTAAATTGGGGAATTTTGTGTAATTTTCAAATATTGGAGATATTAGGCTATTGGAATGGATATTTGATTTTTTAATTTGGGTAAAGTGGGTGTTAGAGCCCTAAAACATGCAACTTTAGGTTGAGGTCTGAAATTTTGTGTTTAGCAGCTGTAATTAGAGGTTTTATAAAGTGTATATCTATTTTGGTACACAATTTCTAGGCTAGTAGCCGGTTTGGGATGATTTGGGGTCGGATTGGGTTTGAGAAATCACAAAAGTTATGAGTTTTTCTGGGTTCGGGATAGGGTTTCTAGGCCACTAGTGCAACTACGCTAGGGTTTGGCGTGACCACGCTAGTGCCCCACAAACCCCAAATTAACTGTGGGGGTAGTCGTGTCCAGGGGAAGATGAGACCGCACCAGGTGCCCCGAAATGGCATTTTTCTGATTTTTGTGAGTTTAGCTTGGGATTTCTAGGATCTTATTTGGGGACCCGCTTGGGTGCTTGAGGGATGATTCCATTAGCATGTTGAGTGGAACTTAAAGTCCCAAGATCTAAGGTTTCAGTCTTGAACCTGTAATTGAATTTATTTCCTAATGAGAGTATAATGAATGTTGTGACTAGGGTTTCTGAGAGGCTCGGGAGAGGATCACCCTCGAGGTTGTTTCACTTCTAGCACAGGACCCGAGGTAAGATAACTGGCATATGCATATAGAGTAGGGAATTGGCTTGATATTGACATGAAAACGATTATGACCACATATTTTGAAATTTAGCTAGGGTTAGGTACCCATGTCGCGAATCTATGTTTGTTGCATCTGATTGCTTTGAATCTATTTGTGATTAATCTGCGTGGGCCAAATTCAGCTATATTCATGTGGAATGTAGGCCGTGATGGCAGGGCCTTTATTGGAGTGATGTACACACTCACTCGGCATAGGCCGTGTACCTGGTGCCTGAAGACATACCTTGCTCGGCATAGGCCGTGATAAATATTTAAATGAATGCTTGTATGATATGTGAATCATGTTATATGTTATTCATGCTTAATGTTATTATTATTATTATTATTATTATTATTATTATTATGCCTTGTTGGGTTTTCATGCTCGGCCTTGACTCACAGGTGCTCTATGGTACAAGTAAGGGCAAAGGGAAGAAAGACTAGCCATGAGTTGGAGAGCTGGGCATCGACACTTAAATGTTTGACATACTTGACCCTCAGTGTAACGTCCTAAATTTGCTAATAAGGCTTAGTGCCTTGATTATCATGCTGGGAGGGAAATAATTGATTTAATTGTGTTAATATGTGAATTGGATGATTATGTTATTAGAAATGCATGTTTAGGTGATTTAAATATGTGGGCCCAATTTGGTTAATAGGGGCGTATTTGTAATTTTAGCCCGTTGAGGGCACAAATGCAATATATATATATGTATGTTGTGCTTGATACCAAAAGATTGCGGTGATGTATTTATGGTGTGTGATCCGAGACGGTCCTAGGGAGCAGAATAGAGAAATAGTATGTAACGCCCCAACTCCAGGGACCGTTACGGTGTGCCTTGTAAACAGTGCTAAACTTGCTAATCGAGTCATTTGGCCAAAATCGTGAACTAAGTATGATTAGCGGTTTAGGGATTAAACATTTTGGTTAGGGTGTAACGTTTTACTAGAACGTTTAATATATACATTGGGATCCCAAAAATATAAATTTCAGAGTTTATTACAGAAAATATTTACAACAGGCCGTTCTAAGCGGCAAAACAGGGTTCAACCCTAGTTCCACTTTAAACCTCAGCCGTGGCAGTCAAGCAGCTGCATATGTACGCGTCATCACCTAAGCTCTTCAACTCAAGAATGGTCCAGCTTCCTCTTGCCTTTACCTGCACCACATAGCACCCGTGAGCCGAAGTCCAGCAAGAAAACATAACACTATACATAAACATTATCAAATGATTATCATTATAATCACACTGAGCGTAAAACTTTCAAACCAATGAGTGAACATCACATGATTCAAGAGGGAGAGTGGCTGCTAGGTAAGCCACTAGCCTCCAAGCACTTATTTCATTCATTGACCCTCGAGGTCGGTCTGGCATTAATGCTCTTTGAGCCATTCAATGCTGATGGTCGATTAGATCTAATCTCCGTTGGCTTGCGTGATCCACGCTAAGGCCATTCTGACTAATGAGTCAGCGCTATGTGACCAGTGTCCAGTATCACTGTCGAACCTGACTAATGAGTCACAGCTTCACAACTGATACTAACACCTTTGCCAATTCTGACTGATGAGTCAGTGCAACATGACCAGTGCCCAGTACCACTGCTGAACCTGACTAATGAGTCACAGCTTCACAGTTGATACTAGCACCTTTGCCAAATCTGACTAATTAGTCAGTACCATGCACAAGTAAGCAATGCTATCAATATGTATCATATGCCAGTTATCCAAGAATAGGGCATTCGGCATGCTTACTAAACAGTTGCTAGCATAATCATGATCATGCACAAACTCAGAGACTCAAGCTCTGGCCAATCTCATATTCATCATTCATGGCATGCCCTAATCATATGTTTCTCATACATCACATGCATCACACCTAATCATCCAGCATGCCTCAATAATAATCATATGCAAATGGGCAAGATTGTCAGGCATTCATTATGCTATCAATGTTTACATTTAAACATCCAACATGCATCAATCATAGCCATGCATGTCACATATGGGGTGCAGTTTTCTTACCTTGGGTTCGAGCGAGAATTAATAAAAGAAACGACCTTTGAGAACGATCAGCTTTTAGTCCTTTAGCGGTCACCTATCCATAACCAAATATAAAGTATCATCAATAAAAATGATCAACTTAAGTTCCCAAACCAATATCTAGCCTCCGAGACATCAATCCACACTTAACCAAGTAGTAAGATCAACCCCGAGGCCTATGGTAAGCATCCCTAAGCTCAAAACACCATTTCGGCAAAAATGACCTTAAGGGCCGCGGCCCTCCTTGGCCATGCCACGGCCCGCCCCTCAAACAGAGGCGCCCAAACCCAGCTTCCTCCAAGGGCCGCGGCTCTCCCTGGCCATGCCGCGGCGCAACCTCCAGTTCAGCCAAAACCCCTGTTTTTCCTCCCCTACGATTTCTCTTGAAACCAACCCTTCAATCTCAGTTTAAACACCACTCAAACCTCCAATACAATCCTTAAACTTGTTCTATATCACACCCTTAGCAAAACCCAAGAAAAACCCCAATTAAAACTTCCATCAATTCAAACAAACCACCATAAAACACAAGCTGAAAACGAACACTAAAACAGGGTATAACCAGAAAGTTAATGGATAAAACTCACCTTAAACCCAAGTTTGAACCTCCTTCAATGGCTGAACTAAGTCCACCAATTCAGCCCTTGGATTTTCTAACTTGAAACCCCTCTTAGAGCTCAAGAACACCAAAAAAGAAAATGGAGAAAGGTAGTGTACGGGAAGGAGAAAGTCTCTCTCTGTTTTGGTTCTGTTTTTAATCCACAAGCTTCTACAGCAAGCAGCCAACTTAAGTCATATATATCCAAACCTAAATGACCAAAATACCCCTAAGTCATCTAAAGCTTCTTAAACCATTCTAAGGGTAAAATTGGTACTTTCCACTTACACCGTTAATCATAATCAACACTTCCCAATTCCCGCTAATCTCAATATTCTCAAATACCAATAAATCATATCCCATTACCCTTTAATTCCCGGTAATGTTCTAATCATCAAAATGACCCTGAGACTCACCCCGAGCCCCGAACTTAATCCCGTTATGACAAGACCGAAAACTTGCTTTCCCATAATCGTCTCACGTCGAATGGCTCGAACCAATCCACATATAATGTGGTAAAATTATAATTCACCCATATGCATAAAATTGCATAATCACGCCCCCAACGGCCAAATTACCAAAATGCCCTTGCATTTAAAATATGAGCCCATATGCATGCATTCACCATCATATAATAATATAATTCACATAAACATGCATATAATCATTAAATATCATAATAAATCAATTATGGCCCTCCTGGCCTCCTAATCAAGGTCTTAAACCTTATTAGGAAATTTGGGGCATTACATAGTCACAACAGGGTCGAATGCCTGGCTCGGGGTGAGCCCAGGGGTATTTTGGAAACATAGTGTGAGTTCGAGATTGTCGAGTGACGAGTAGCGATTTAGTGATTGTTTGAGTATGTCAAGGATTAAATGAGGATTTATAAGAACACCCAAGGAATTAGCGGGATGTGGCAAATGACGGGATTGCCATTGGTAGCACTAAAGGATTGAGGTTACACTTGGGGGGAATATTTGGAACTAAGGGAGTTAAGGATAGAGTTGAACCAATACACTAGAACTAAGGAGAAACACTTAGAAGAAAAATAGACCTCAACTCAGCTCTCTTTTTCTCTCTCTCGACTCTTTCTCCTTCTCTTGGTGACTTAGGCAATTTTGGAAAATTCTAGTGGTGAGGCTCTGAATTTGAGGCTTAAGCTTAGGGAAATC
This sequence comes from Humulus lupulus, assembly GCF_963169125.1. Classification (NCBI taxonomy): domain Eukaryota; kingdom Viridiplantae; phylum Streptophyta; class Magnoliopsida; order Rosales; family Cannabaceae; genus Humulus; species Humulus lupulus. Next base: position 161,610,066 of record NC_084799.1, read on the forward strand.
TAAAGCTTGTGGAGGTTGGAGCTAGCTCAGGTCGAATTACCAGCTGAGGTACGAATTTCTAAAGATTTTTCTGAGTTTTCAATTGTAGTTTTGAGGTTTTATGTGGTTAAACTATGTAAAGTGATCTTTGAGTTTTGATGAGTTGGTGGAGTAAGTTTTGGGGTAATTACGATAGTTATGCTGCTTGGATATGGACTGTTGGTTGAATTCTGAGTATAGGGATTGGTTTGGCTGAGAATTTGTAGGCTAGGCTGGGCAAAAATGCAGAAAAATGCATGATATTTTGGGTTTTGGGGCTCGAGCCACGACTCGCTTGAACGTAGAGGCTTGGGGGCCTCAGAATTGTGCCTAGGTGTTGTGGCACAGGCTGAGGTGTGCCATGACCTGTGGCCCTTTGATGAGACCCTAATGCTCTCTAACTTGAGCGTGTCGCGACCTTTAAGGGCTGGCCCGCGACTCAAATGGGAATTGTTGACTATTTGAGGGTATTAAGCTCTGGAACCCAAATGTTAAGGCTCGAGAAGGATTCCACTGCCCAGTTTAGTAGAATTCGAGGTTCTGAAGCCTAGTATTTTAATCTAAAGTTCTAAATTGATTATAGATTGATTGATATCTATTTATTATGGGGTTGTGACTATGTTGTTACGTCAGAGCTCGGGTTAAGGGATCGTGCTGAGGATCGCATTAACTTGTCAGCTCAAGACACAGTTAAGAAACTGTTTTTTCCCGTAGAGCGGGGCATGGCCCTATTGTTTGTGTTTCAGAGCATGGTCGTATTATTTGTGTTTAATATATGTGTGAATATCTATGAATGCTATGTTGTGTTGTGCATGCTTATGAATGGACGGCGAAGGCCGAGAACAGCGAAGGCCGGGAATGATGAAGGTCGGGTATGACAAAGGCCGGGATTGTCGTTAAGCACGCTGAGTGCAAGCTGCTAGGGTGAGACCCTCCAAGGGTGCTGTATCCACCCACTTGGTGAAGATCGCGAACCCAGGGCCTAGTAAAGCACCTAGGTCGGCATAGGCCGCTATATGTTTATTCTGTTGATTATTTTGTTGTATATTGTTGGATTGATATGTGATTTGTTATACATTGAGTTTCTTTGCTGGGCTTAGGCTCACGGGTGCTTTATGGTGCAGGTAAGGGTAAGGGAAAGTTCGACCAACCATGAGTTGGAGAGCATGGAGTGACGTGTACATGTTCAGCCTACCTGGCTGCCACGACCAGGGTAATTTTGGGGAAATATATTGTAATGGTTTGTTTTGTTGCTTAGGTCGATTGTTTCTACATTTTGAGTTCTAATACACTTTCAAAACAATATTTTGGGATCCCAAATGGAAAAATTTTATGATTTTAATGAATGTCCAAATCTTTTATATTCAATGTGGTCTAATGAGTCATTATTTCAATTTAATCACACTTTTTAACATAAAACCTCGGTTAGTGACCTAATGGCACATTTATAAATCACATGGTAATGGCTTTGAGGTAGTAGGGCATTACAACATGGTATCATATCGTGCCAAGGTTTATAGTTCCTGGAGATCGACCAAACATGTATGCTCGCTGCCAGTGACAAGCTCGACTCAGGGTTGGTTGGCATTTAATGAACTATGTGTTTAAGTTCTTGTTTAAACATCCTGGATTTCATGAGGGTGGAAAGGAATGAGAGAGTGGCCTGTGCCAGCTACATATTGAGAGGAGATGCCCGAATCTAGTGGGAAGTGGTATCCTAGAAGAGGGATGTAATAGTTATGACCTGGGAAGAATTCAGAGACATCTTCAACAAGAAATACTACCGAGTTGTAGTCCGAGCTGCAAAGGTGGATGAGTTTGTAACCCTGACTCAGAACTAGTTGATGGTTACAGAATATGCACTAAAGTTTTATTGGTTGGAAAAATTCATGTTGGACTTGGTGCCTACTGATATGGAACGGATGAATCAATTTGTGCTGGGATTGAACGTCATGATAGCTTGTGACGTCAAGGTAATGTTGGATCCGAGGACTACCACCTATGCACATGTAGTGGAGAAGGCCCTTACTGTTGAGGGGCCAAGGATCGGATATGGAGAGAGGGCGTCGCTAGGTGCGATGCTCAGAGGACAGTGCCTCCTTTTAGTAGTTCTAGCTGGGGTAGTGGCCCCAGTGAGAAAAAGAGAAAGGCCTTAGATTCTTTTGTTTCTCCTGGTTCAGATAGGAGGGCACGAGGGGCTTTTATTGGTCGTCAGGGTATGGGAGACAACTGGAGGAGTTTCCCAGAGTGTCCTCAGTGCAGGCGATGACATCAGGGAGAGTGCAGAGTCAGAGCCTGCTTTACATGTGGGAGTGTTAGTCATCTGAGGAGGGATTTCCCACAAGCTAGAAAAGAAGAGCTGAAGAAGAGCGACAACCTCACTCTAGCCAGAGTATTCACCTTGACCAAGATTGAGGCTGAGGCCAGTCCCTCAGTTGTGATATGTCAGATTTCTAGTGTCGGTTCTTCATTTACTGCATTGATTGATTCTGGGGCTACTTGTAGGGGCTTTATGTCCTAATTAAAACCCAAATTCTTTGTAATCTCATTTTATTATCAATAAAAGAATAGAAATCATTTTTTGACTTAGTCAATCACTTTACTCACATGTTTTATTTTCATGATCATTTGTTTAATATAAACTTCTGTTAAATCCCGAGCATATAGCTAATCTTATTTATAGTGACGTAATCACAATGGATTATAAATATGATTATATGTTCAAAATAAGTTAGTCATAAGATTAGTCAGTGCAAAAGATTTACACTGACTTGCCAATCTACGATATGATCTACTTACACATTACACTGTTATGTTCTTTCCAGAACATTAGCAAAGTAGATAAGATCTGATGTATTTGTTGCATCGGACTGGGTCGATATTGACAGTTGATAAGATAAGTAAACATACCGTTATTATCTATTCTAGTCATATCATATAGTTGACCATTGGTCAATTCAATCTCAATTCTGAGTGGTTAGTATTCTAACTGATTGTATTATTTGAGTTCTTTGACTTGTTCGTTGCCAGCTTACCCTACAGACTAGCCCATACTTACATCTTGGGAACTCGGTAGTATAATTAAGTGGGAGTGTTAATCATAGATATGAACATCTATAGCTTCTGATGAAGAAGTGAAACGATGGTTTCCTTTTATTTTGGTTCAAGGTGTTAAATGATAGAGATCTCATTTCAGTAATTCAATTAGTTTACTAAAATATCATTTGCAAGGAACTAAGTGTTTTAAGGATAAAATACAATGAGGGGTAAAACGGTATTTTAGTCCTATCTCATTATAGACCGTCTATAGAGGATTGAGTGAAAATTATGGTTGTAACAATGGATAATTAATAGCGTATCTATATTTGTTATAGAGCGTTCTATAAATTCAAGAGTGCAATTCCGAGTCTATAGTGGAGTCACGAGGAATTAATAAGTTAGTTAATTTATTTGTTAGATTTATGATAACTTATTGGAGCTTGATTTCATAGGCCCATGGTCCCCATTGTACCTTGGATAAAATCATCTAGATAGTCTCAATTAATTGATTTAATTATCAATTAGAATTATCAAAGTTGACCAGGTCAATTTTGGATAGTTTCACAGAGTTGTGTAATTTTGAGAAGAAAAGAGAAATTATGACAGATTTATTAATTAAGATAAATTGGTATCTAAATTAATAAATAAGTTTAAATCAAGGTTCAAATTATAAATAATTAATTTGATAAAAGATTTAAATAATTATTTAATTAATTAAATCAATGGAAAATAATACACGCATTGATTTTAAGTCCAATGGCCTTATAGTCAAATGGGAAATTTCATGGGCCTAAAGCCCAGGATAATTTCGACCTAGGGCTTCAAAATGGCTATTATTTTATTGATTTTTTAATTAAATTAAATGGCCTAATTGAGTCTATAAAAGGAGTGCTTAGAGAGAAGTCAAAACATAAGTTTGATAAGTCACAAGTCAGATTTTCTGATAGTTTTAGATTCTCTCTAAACACAAATCCTTTTCTAAGCCTCTTTGATTATTTTCTCTTCTTCTTCCCTGTATCTATCTCATGTGTTGAGAATTGCCCACACTAGTCTAGGTGATTCTAAGGATACATTGGAAGACTGTGAAGAAAATAGAAGATCGGTTTAGTTTCTTGATAATATTCTGCGCTAGAGAGGATACAAGAGTTAGAGAAACCGAAGGAAGGACTCTTTAATTCCGTTGTGTATACTGTAAGTATTCTATTCAATGTTTCTCTTTGAATTCAATTTTAGAAACATGTTTTAGGCTATCTCGTATTAATTTGTTTAATATTAGATATACATGAAAATAAATAAAGATCCTGTATAAGTTTTCCTAACACTACCCATTTGTTTGTATCTGCTAGAGTGATAGATCGGTTGTGTAGACTTGTGATTTGTATGCTAGGGGATTCAGGACTTTGTTGCCAATTAGGGAACTTGTAGTCTCTAGGAGATGGGTTAGAGCATTGCCAGTAGAGCTAAACTGTAGGGAGTTGTCTGTAGATCTGATTGAGCTAGCGATGGATGACTTCGATATGATCCTAGGGATGGATTGGCTATCAAAGTATTGGGAAACGATAGACTGCAAGTGAAGAATGGTGACATTTGAACTAGAAGAGGAGGTAGCCTTTGTATTTCTGGGGACAGTGAGTGGACCATGAGTACCTATGATCTCAACACTATATTCTAGAGACCTAATGCAAAAAGGTTGCATAGGATTCCTAGCATACATCATGGATACCTCTAGGATTGTTTCAGTTGGACCGGATGAGGCAAATTAGTATGCGAGTTTCCTGATGTGTTTCCAGCAGACCTACCAGGGTTGCCAACACACTGAGAGATCGAGTTCATCATAGAGTTGGCGCCAGGGGCGAAGCCAGTATCTAGGATACCTTATAGAATGGCTCCAGCAGAGTTAAAGGAACTGAAGATTCAGTTGTAGGAGTTACTGGATTTAGAATTCATTAGACCAATTTTTTCTCCATGGGGTGTTCCAGTGTTGTTCGTCAAGAAGAAGTATGGATCCTAAAGGATATGCATTGACTACAGAGAGCTGAATAAGCTGACCATTATGAATAAGTACCCACTGCCCAGGATCGATGACTTGTTTGACCAGCTACAGGGGAAGACATTGTTGTCCAAGATTGACCTTTGGTCCGGTTACCACCAGTTAAGGATTAGAGAGGAAGAAATACCAAAGATTATATTCCGCACAAGGTATGGACATTATGAATTCCTGGTCATGTCCTTTGGATTAACCAATGCCCCAGCAATTTTTATGGACTTGATGAATAAGGTCTTTAGGGACTATTTGGACAAGTTTGTGATCGTATTCATTGAGGACATACTGGTATACTCTCAGTCAGAGATAGAGCACGAACATCATCTTCGCCTGGTACTACAGCGGTTGAGGGAGCATAGGCTATATGCTAAGTTCAACAAATGTGACTTTTAGTTGCCCAAAGTAACATTTCTGGGCCACATTGTGAGTAAGGAGGGGATTCTAGTGGACCCAAGTAAGATTGAGGCAGTGAGAGATTGACCTAGGCTAAGCAGTGTACCAGAGGTTATGAGTTTCTTTGGATTAGCAGGGTACTATCGGTGGTTCATTGAGGGATTCTCCAGAATAGCCACACTGTTGACTAACCTGACATGTAAGAAGACCAAGTATGTTTGGACAGACAGATGTGAGAACAATTTCAAGGAGTTGAAGTGACGACTGATCACTACTCCAGTATCGAGTCCGTCGTCAGACAATGAGAAGTTTATAGTCTACTGCGATGCTTCCAGGCAGGGTTTGGGGTGTGTATTGATGCAAGATGGAAAGGTGATAGCCTATGCGCTGAGACAGCTGAAGGAGTATAGGCAGAGGTATCCTACTCATGATCTGAAATTGGTAGCGGTGTTCTTTGCACTAAAGGTTTGGAGGCATTATCTGTATGGAGAGAAGTGTGAAATATACACCGACCATAAAAGCTAGAAGTATTTCTTTACCCAGAAGGATCTGAATATGCGCTAGAGGCTTTGGATGGAGTTGGTAAAGGACTACAATTGTGACATTCTATACCATCCTGGGAAGGCCAATGTGGTGGCCGACGCGTTTGGTCGGGGCCCAGGACAATTATATAGTTCGAGGCAGATATCAGAGAGGTTAGCTGAAGAGATGACTAGAGCAGGAATTGAATTGGTAGTTGGTTAGCTAGCCAATATTACTCTTCAGTCCACGCTCCTTAAGAGGATCAAGGAAGCACAGAGGGAGGATCCCCAGTTGAGAAAGCACACAGAGGATGTCTTAGCCGGAGCGGCTAAGGACTTTTCTATTTCAGAGATGGGTTTATTGAGGTATAAGAGTCAAATTTGTGTTCCAATGGATTATGATATTCGGCAAGAAATTTTAGATGAGTCTCATACCACTCCTTATTCCTTACATCCGAGTACGGCGAAGATGTACCAAGATTTGAGAACCTTATATTGGTGGCCGGGAATGAAGATGGATTTGGTAGATTATGTGACTTGTTAGTAGGTAAAGGCTGAACATCAAAGGCCAGCAGAGTTGTTACAGCCTTTAGGGATTCCAGAGTGGAAATGGGAGGATATTACCATGGACTTCGTGGTTGGATTACAGAAGACTGTAGGACAGTATGATTCTGTGTGGGTGATTCTGGATAGGTACACCAAATCAGCCAACTTTTTGCCTGTTAGGACAACTTATAAATTGTAGCAGTATGTTGAATTGTATGTGAAGGAAATTGTATGACTACATGGGGATCCAAGGTCGATAGTATTCGACAGGGATCCCACCTTCACCTTCAAGTTTTGGGAGAGCCTGCAGAAGGATATGGGCATGCAGTTGCAGTTTAGTATCGCCTATCATCCTTAGATGAATAGACAGTCTGAGAGGACGATTCAGATACTAGAGGATATGTTGTGAGTCTGCTTGCTAGATTTTGGGGGATCTTGGAGTAAGTATCTCCCTTTGATTGAGTTTTCATACAATAACAGTTATCAGGTGACTATCGGAGTGGCTCCGTATGAGATGTTATATAGGAGGAAATGCAGATCGCCCATCCATTGGATGAGATGGGTGAGAGAAAGTATTTTGGTCTTGAGGTTGTACAGAGAACTGATGAGGCGATTGGGAAGATTAGAGCTCGAATGCTCGCCTCCCAAAGTCGACATAAGAGTTACTTAGACTTGAGACACAGAAGTGTAGAGTTTCAAGTCGATGATCATGTGTTTCTCAAAGTTTCTCCCTTGAGAGTGGTGAAATGATTTGGAGTGAGGGGAAAGTTAAGCCCTAGGTTTGTTCGCCCTTTGAGATTCTGGAATTATTTGGAGAGGTAGCCTACAGGTTGGCAACGCCTCCAACTTTATTAGGGGTTCACAACGTATTCCATGTGTCGATGCTCCAGAAGTATGTATCAGATTCTACACATGTGCCGAGTTATGAAAACCTAGAGCTGGATCAAGATTTATCTTATGAGGAGAAGCCAGTTCAGATTCTAGACCGAAAAGATAAAGTCTTCCGGAATAAGACCATTACCTTGGTGAAAGTGTTGTGGAGAAGCATCAAAGTGGAAGAGGCAACTTGGGAGCTTGAGTATGATATGTGGGATCGATATCCTGAGTGATTTAGGTAAATTTCGAGGACAAAATATTTGTAAGGAGGGAATAGTTGTACCGTCCGAAATTTGCTAATAAGGCTTAGTGCCTTGATTAGTGTGCCAAGAGGGAAATAATTGATTTAATTGTGTTAATATGTGAATTAGATGATTATGTGATTAAAAATGCATGTTTAAGTGAACTAAATATGCTTGTGGGTGCAATTTTGTTAATTGGGGTGTATTTGTAATTTTAGCCCATTGTGGGCATAAATGCAATATATATATGTATGTTGTGCTTGATACCACAAGATTGTGGTGATGTATTTGTGGTGTGTGATCCAAGACAGTGCTAGGGACTGGAATAACGAAATAGTCACAACGAGGTCGAATGCCCGGCTCGGGGTGAGCCCAAGGGTATTTTGGGAACACAGTGTGAGTTCGAGATTGCAGGGTGATCGGTAGCGATTATTTGAGTATGTTGGGGATTAAATGGGGATTTATATGAACACTTAAGGAATTAGCAAGATGTGGAAAATGACGGGATTACTCTTGGTAGCACTGAAGGATTGAGGTTACACTTGGGGGGCATTTTTGGAACTTAGGCAGTTAAGGATAGAGGTTAACCAATACACTAGAACTAAGGAGAAACACTTAGAAGAAAAACAAACCTCAACTAAGCTCTCTCATTCTCTCTCTCGGCTCTTTCTCCCTCTTTTGGTGACATGGGAAATTTTGGAAAATTCTGGTGGTGAGGCTCTGAATATGAGGCTGAAGCTTGGGGAAATCTAAAGCTTGTCAAGGTTGGATCTAGTTCAGGTCAAATTGCTAGCTGAGGTACAAATTTCTGAAGATTTTACTGAGTTTTCAATTGTAGTTTTGAGGTTTTATGGTATTAAACTTTGGGATTTGATATTTGAGTTTTGATGAGTTGATGGAGTAAATTTTGGGGTAATTAGGTTAGTTATGATGCTTGGATATGGACTGTTGGTTGAATTATGAGTATAGGGACTGGTATGGCTGAGAAATTGTAGGTTAGGTTGGGCAAAAATGCAGAAAAATGCATGGTATCTCTGGGTTTTGAGGCTCGAGTTGCGACCCTATTCATCAGGCGCCGCAACCCCTTGAACGCAAAGGCTTGGGGGCCTCGGAATTTCGCCCAGGCGCCGCAGCGTAGGCTAAGGCGCGCTACGGCCCGTGACCCTTTGATGAGAGTTTGATGCTCTCTGACTTGAGCGCATCATGACTCAAATGGGAATTGTTGACTATTTGAGGGTTTTAAGCTCGGGAAGGATTCTACTAGCCAGTTTAGTAAAATTCGAGGTCCCGAAGTCTAGTATTTTAATCCGAAGTTCTAAATTGATTAGAGATTGATGGATATCTATTTATTATGGCGTTGTGACTTGGTTTTTATGTCATAGGCCAGGATAGGGGATCGTGCTCGGGATCACATTAACTTGTCAGCTTGGGACATAGGTAAGAAAACTATTTTTTCCCGTAGAGCAGGGCATGGCCTTATTGTTTGTGTTTTAGGGCATGACCCTATTATTTGTGTTTAATATATGTGTGAATATCTATGAATGCTATGTTGTGTTGTGCATGCTTATGGATGAACGACGAAGGCCGAGAACGGCAAAGGCCGAGTATGACAAAGGCTAGGATCGACATTAAGCACGCTGAGTGTAGGCCGCTAGGGCGAGACCCTCCAAGCGTGCTGTATCCACCCACTCGGTGAAGACCGTGAACCCAGGGCCTGGTAAAGCACCTGGGTCAGCGTAGGCTGCTATGTCTGTTAGTTTGTTGACTGTTTTGCTGTATATTATTCAATTGATATGTGATTTGTTATACGTTGAGTTTTCTTGCTGTGCTTTGGCTCACACGTGCTCAATGGCTCAATGGTGCATGTAAGGGCAAGGAAAAGGTCGACAAACCTTGAGTTTGAGAGCGTGGAGCAGCGTGTACATGTTCGACCTACCTGGCTGCAACAACCAGGGTTATTTTGGGGAAATATATTGTAATGATTTGTTTTGTCGCTTAGGTCAACTGTTTCTACATTTTGAGTTGTAATAAACTTTCGAAACAATATTTTGGGATCCCAAATGTATAACTTTTATGATTTTAATGAATGTCCAAATCTTTTATATTCAATATTGTCTAATGAGTCATTATTTCATTTTATTCACACTTTTTAACCTAAAACCTCGATTAGCGAGCTAATGAAACATTTATAAATCACATGGTAACGAGTATAAGGTAGTAGGGCGTTACACTCAAGGTCGAGATATCTGATGGACTTAGGGTAAGAGTTTGATTTTGTCGCTTAGGTCGATTTATTTTTTAGAACCGAGATTGTAAATATATTTTGTTTAAATATTTTGGGATCTCGTGTAAACATTTTATAAGTTTGATGAAAATTTTATCTATTTTAATCAAATTTTAATGATTTTGCTTTCTGTTTATCTTTAAATCATAATTTGGAGTCCAAATTGCTCGCTTAATGAGTTAAGCACTATTTTAAACACACAAGGTGACAATCCTGGATTAGTAGGGCATCACAACTTGGTCCTTGTCAATGTTGTTCTTCTTCATCTTGGTTTTATCCTCAGAGGTTGAAGGTTTTTCATCTGCCACATTTGCCCCGGTCTCCGTTGTTATGGTTTTGTTAAGAGACTTAAATGTCTGCAGTTCATTCAATAGCTGGGTCATGTTGAATTCCAACTTATTCATAATATAGTTGGTTGTGAGCCCAGAGAAAGTAGGAATGAGCAATTCATCTATGATGCTTACTTGTGTACGCTCATCAATCACGACCCCATGTATTTTTGCTTCATGCATCACGTTAATCATGCTCAACACATGTTCACGTAGAGAAACACATTTCTTCATCTTAGTTGTCATGTAGGTTCTAGTAGCCTCATGTCTACTTTGATCAAATTACTGCCCAAACATGGCCTCTAGAGATTCCATTATCTCAAAAGCAATTTCCATGGGTTCATGCTTTGTTCTTAGAACATCATTTATGCTCACAAGCATGTATCAATCAACCTTATTGTTGGATTGAATCTAGACATCATATTTGTCTCGAATATTCTTTGGGGCATTGGCAGCGGGCTCTTCAGAATATCCAGACATCAATTGTGCAGAAAAAAAATATGATGCATGAATGTAACAATTAAAAGACATAAACTAACATTTATTATTCCACGATAAAACTACCCAACGAATAAAGTGTTGCCTTAGGGTCTGTCAAGTTAAATTAAAATAGAAAATAAAACAATCTTATTTTTACTATTTAAAACTTAAAATAACTCATTATTTTCTCTTTTAAAAATGGAGTACCGATTGTTTGGTCAAGAAGAAATTATCCACCTGTTGACCCTTGATTTGGCCAACAACACAGAGTCAAAATTACGACAAGAAATGAGATGATAGTCAAGAATGGAATCAAATGGTAAAGAAATTACACAAATGATTTATAGTGGTTCGACCCCAATGAATGGTAATGACCTACGTCCATTTAGTGTTATTATTGATGTTGAATCCCAATGCTGTGATCAAAGAACTAGGGTTCTTGAGTTTCACAAGCTTTAGGAGAATTACAATTGTTCGGAGGATAATCACACTATACCCTCTCTCTATGAGTATTCAGAAAAAAGATTCAAAAGTCCCTTCCTTGAGCCCTCTCATTCATATTTATAGGCTCAAGGGGGTTACATGGGCTAATGGGCCTTAATTATCCTTAATATCAGCGTATCAAGGAAATAAAGAAGCAATAATAATTGTAGTTATTACAAGATTACATATCTTTAAAGGAAATAAACCAAAGCATGCGACCAGGCTGGTCGCATCTAATCGTGAGATCTGATGAAGTTATAAGGATCTGGTCGATAGTCAAATAACACCTCTTTACTTTGACGCTACCACGTGCCAACCACGTGTGAGAAATTCCTGCCACGTCATCAGAAGCCATTTTTGGGTAAACACCACCGCAAAAGCTTAACTGCATCTTTGTAAGTGTAACCCATTATTTCAAAATTCTTGACTGGTTTGGCGGGACATTCCCGTTGTCACGTACTTCGGAAGGGCCTCTCTCGTGGTGAGTGTCACTGAATCCATCACGGGCTGGGTTTCTCCTTTGTGAGTTTAGGCGATCTTGCAGATCGGTCTGTGGATCGACTCGAGGGCTCTAAGCTGAACTCTGCTGATTTCTCAAATCTGTGCTGGTCCTACCACTTCGACGGCTCTCAGTCCAGTAACTCCCGTTAGCGAAACTCGGTGATTGTGGCTGAGGATCAAGGATATTGTCGTGTGCTCGGGAGACATGGGTAGTGGCAGCTGGAGGAGGATTTCTCCTGGTGTCCCCATAGGCATGGACATTTCGCGTAGAACGAGGTGGCGTTGGATGCCTTATAGGCGACGGAGGATGTCTGATTGGCGAGGCTATTCTCGTCCCATCGGGGCAGATTAAATTATCCCGTGGTCGTTCTGTTCCTCCCTCTCTAGCTCTCTCCATCTGGTGACCTGATCATGATGCCTGCGGGTTAGATGGAATAGGCTGCCTTCGTGGGTTCTCCCCAGCCCTTCCCCACGAATTGCTGTGAACATTCCCAGGCACACGCGATGATGGTATTGAACTTGGGATTGAGGTCCTAACTGATCGGCTGTCTTGCCTACGACCCCTGGGAGGATTTTCAGGTTGAGCATTTCTTGCCGTGGGCACAGAACTTGGGGTGGCAACCTTACTTGACCGATTTGGTTTAGGCTGGTTATTCCCGTGGGTTTTACGAGCCCCACTTTGCCTCTTTCTGAGATTAACATCGGTTGCAAGAGGGGGTAACCAAGCCAAAAACTCCTCGATTTGTTTGTTTGCCCTAGCCCGATGGCTCCGTAACTGTATATTTTCCATTTCTACGGCGATCAGGTAATCGGGGTTCGGATTTGGTGGAAGGGACGCCGAACTCCCAGTATCGCCATGGCCCACCGGTTGCTTTCCCGATCTCTGTTGGACTTCTGGGACATGCTCATCGGAGACAGCGGTATGGTGGGCCTCCTATCCACCAGGCTGTTCCATTTCATTCTCGTGTCTTGAGTGAGTAACCACCATGATGAACTTTGACCTGAATCTTCTACAATAGCACTAATTTGCATCTCTCAATGAAAGCACCAAACTATTGATGCTGTTTTTCGCCAACAGTGAATTATGAAAATAGTTGGGATGGATTAGTGCTTAATGATAAACTGCAATAAGAAAATGGTGCTTAAAAACACTATTTAAGAAATATTAAGAACACTCGTCTTTTTACGTGGTTTGGAGGTTAAAATCCACCTAGTCCACGAGTCTGTATTATTACTGTTTTTCTCTCTAAATTTTGACAGAGCATTTGTATTACAGAAACAACACACCTTTCCCTATCCAAGGTCTTAGTATTTATAGAGAAAATCCATGGATATGCATTGGGGTCATCACGTGAACCAAACCCCTTGTGTGACCTGTCTCACACTAATTATAAATATTACAATATGTCCTAAGGTATGGTCTAATCATTAGGTAAAAATGATTGATAACTCTCTAAAATAGAGTTATTTTACCACTTTTTATGTGCTAATTGTTGCTAAATTCTTGAGTTTTTAATTGATTTATTAAGTTTTTAAGTAATTTTGAATTTATTAGGTTTATTTTAATTTTATAGATTTTTGTGTATTTTTATAGTTATATTATTGTAAAATGTTATAGTTTAATTATTTAAAATTAATATTGTTAAGTTAGGAGTAAAAAGATGCAATTTTGAGCTTAAATGTTTAAGTAAATTAAGTTTTAATTAATATTTTCATGGAACTTTTGTTGTATATTTTATTATTGAAAATATTTAGTTTTAATTTAATTTATGTTTGTTTTATAGGGAATTTGTTGTAATTTATTTGCTCTTGAAAAGCAATAAAAATGAGGATAAAGAGTGGCATTTTTTAGCTGAAAAAGAGGTGAAAAATGGCATTTTTGAAATACTTTCAGCCAACCCAAGCCAGGCCCAAGCCCAGCCGTGGCCCCACTGCCACCTTCCAGGCCCACCACCAAACTCCTCCAGCTGCTGCCTCTTCAAGCCCAGTCTAAAGGCCCACGTTCAGTTGCTGCCTCCTACCTTCACTGAGCTTGCCACCAATTCCTTCAGCCAATGCACCAGCTGCCGTACACCACGTTCAACACAAACACTTCTCCAGCCATGCATCAATGAAGGCCCAGCCAGCCCATCAACTCCACCTCTCCAGCTGCACCACAAAGCACCAGCCGCCTAGCATTTGCCAAAGCCACCCATTTGCAAGCTATGTTGTTCTTGAGCCCATAAATTACTCAAGTGTACCATTTGTCTCCTATGACAAAAATACCACTTTTTACCTTACTTTCTACACATTTTACCCCAAAACATCATAATTACACCCTATAATTTACCCCTATTTTCCATATTATTATTAAGTTAATTAATTTAATCAATTTAATTAATTTAAATTGATTATTTTAATTTACTCATTTTGGCTATAAATAGGGAGTTTTGAAGACCATTTAGGGTGTCCATTTTTAGGGGAGGTTATTATACCATAATTTCTACACATTCAAAACCTCTCAATTCTCTTCATCTTCTTCTTTTTTTTGGTTACATTCTATGTATTTTTAGAGGAAAAATTTGGGGGTTTCTCCTCCAAATTTTCCTATTTATGTTTGTAATTTTTAGTTTGTATTTGCTATTCTAGTTATGTGTTTCTAATCTTTTTAAGATTATTAAGGTGATGATGAAACATTATGTAACTAGATAGTATTTATTTTGTATGTTGATTTCCCATTTTGTGCAACAAAGTTTATGGAATTTTCTTCTTCAAATATCTTCTTTCACCTTAAATATCATGTATTTTGGATTGTTAGCACATATTTACACTTTGTTCTTCATTAGTGCAAAAACATAATATTCTTTGTGTAAGATGTGTCATTAAATTGTACACATCCATGCTTAGAACAAAAATATTATGTTTTGCCTTATAAATAATGTTCATTGATTTATTTGTTATTTCATTAGATTGATTTACACTAAATGCTTTGAAATTATAATTTTGAAAAGTGAAGAAAAATCCTATCTTTTTAGAAGTAATTTGTGCTTAAAATTACAAATATATTTGGAAAATGATAGCTTTATTTATTTTAACTATCACTAAAACTTGGGAATCAATATACTTATAAATATTATTGAACTTATATTTTGTGGATTCTAATCCTTAATAATCTTATTTTACCATCTTCATTTCTATTATTAATTTATGCTATATATATTGTCTTTAATATTTTTATTATTGTCTTTTATATTATTTTCATTATTAAAAAAATCTCATCAATCTTTGGAACTAGGTTAGAATTTATTAATTTTGGTTTAAAATAGTTTTCTTTTCGATTTTAAGACAACTCCTTTGGGTTCGATATCCTTGCTTACACGATCACTATTCTATATAAACGATTCGTGCGCTTGCGATTTATAAATATTTAAAACATACCCGTTTTGGGTCCATCAATGATCATGGGTCCTCAGGGATAATCAGACATGCGATGTCTGATCATGCATGATTATATTACGTGTCTGGGATTCCAGGGATTTGCGGACATGGTATGTCTGACCATGCACGTCTATATAACGTATCCAGGTTTATAAAGATCCAAGGATGTGGCAGATCTCTAGCGTACCCCGACCGGAGTCCAGCGTCAGCTCGTGTCTTGGATGCTATGCTTTATAAACGTTTCCAGTTTGTGCCTATTGCTTTGTATTCACCAGCTCGTGCTATTGACCTGGGGAATCGTGCTTCCATTACAGAGAAAATATGGACTTGTGGATCATCTACTACAGTTCTTGGCTAGCCAGATGTATCCGAGCTGACTAAAAAACTCGTGCTAAATTTTAGGACGTACAAACTCAAATTTAAAAAACTAAAGATTACAAAAATTCTATACCCTTTATGTCTTACACAAGATCTAAAAATTTAAATTCCTACCCCAATAGCACCATATAATTAACGATCCATCATTCGACCATACATTCAAAAAACACATCCATCCATTCAATATATATTTATCAACATACATATTGTTGAAGGTTTTAACAAATTAAGGTCAGAAAATTCAAAGATATAACAAGAAACTTATGAACTTAGAAAAACTTGTAGAAGTTTAGAGAAAAATAGCAGAAGAATAATGGAAGAAAACGTGTATATTGCTCTTAGAATAGTCTGGTGTTACAAGAATTTTCCAACCCCCTTCAATGATGAAATGATGTCCTATTTATAGGTGAGCTCTAATGACCCTTAGTACATTGTGATCTTGAAGGGATAAAGAACTACATATCTAGGCTGTAAGTGATCGTGGTGTAGGTGGTAGTGGTGTTGGAGAAGTGGTTGTCGACTACAGTATGTGTCAGGGGTCTACAAAAATACTCCTACCTTGGTACCATGTCGTACCTCCACTTCTAGTCAGGTACGAACCTCATAGGCCTACTGGGGGAGTCCTTACTATGTACCATTCTTGTATTGCCACTACTTGTCTGGCATGGACATTGTGTTTGTGCCCTAACTCCTCTTATTTTCTAGGTGCATTTCGTACCTGTACGAGCTCCTCGAGTCATACGTAGGTTCCCACCCTCCCAAGATACCTTGTTCCTATGAACTTCATTTATTGAAATCCTTATATGTTATCATGGATGACACGTTTCGTCATTCCCACCAATTCTAACTTCCTACGAAATCATTGTGGGGTCTTCTCTAACCTTCCTTGAATGCATGTTCAAGAGGTCCTTGACTCTACACCTTGTGAGACCCACAAGGGAGGATGTCCCCCGTTGGTGGCGCTTATCACAGGGAGGGAGATAAGGCCTCTTCAACGAGGTCTGCGACGTATGTGATAGACTTGGTGCCTTGTTCGCACACCAGGGGCGAGACGCGTAGGCATGAAATGAAGGGCCCGCAGGGCTTTGGATTCGCGAGGTGCGAGGCAGCATGGTGCCCATGTGCAAGACGAGGGTCTTGCGAGGCACGAAAGAAAGGGTTCGCGGGGGCTATGGCTTTGTGAGGCGCGAGGAGGCTTGGTGCCCATGTGCGAGACGAGGGTCTCCTGAGTGTGCGGTGTGGCATGGTGCCCATTCGTGAGACAAGGGTCTCATGAAGAATGAAAGGAAGGGCCCACATGGGCTATGGATTCGCGAGGTGCGAGGTGGTATGGTTCCCATGTGAGAGGCGAGAGATCTCTTTGAGTGCGCCATGTGGGCATGTCCAGGATCTTGCGATGATGCAACCAAGGTCGCTAGAAGAAAAGGTTTCACCATTTGACCTATGGTCTCCCAAGACTACCTCGGGAGTGTGTCACATTTTGGCATCCACACTTGCCCTCAAATCTATAAGAGGGCCTTTAGGCAGTCTGGTAGACTCTTTGGTATGTTATCTTCAATGCCCATGTGGTGTTAGTGTGTTTCTTTGCTTTGGTATTGTGATGAAACAAATTTTGTATGAAGTGATCTTCATGACTTCTTAAGAATGAATGTGAGCCTATCATTCCACTTTGCGGATCCCAAGGTGAGTGTAAGATCTCATTTCTGACCATGGATCGAATATTGAATCCAAGGGCTAGGATCAGTTTGGGCTTTCTATAAATAGTCCTTCTTCTTGAAAGGATGTTTTATACTACCATTTGCCTTTCTATAAATAGGCTGTCTAGCATCCAATTGCATGTTCACATTACGCACTCACTACCGCACCTCATAGTTGGCCCTCCTTTTACACATAAGTGTCTAGGAGTTTTAAACCCACTCTTTTGTATCTTATAGCACATCATATATTGCACACACAATTTGCACCCGTGTTCTTCATGAGACACGTTCCATGGATTTAGACGGGTCATCTAGCATACCTCCTGATGTTGATTTTCTTATAAGCTCCTTAAATATGATCTTAGGTTAGATTTAGTTATGACTTGAGTTGTGGAATAAAGGTTACTTTAAGTTTAAATTATTTAAGTTATGATTTTATGACTTACAAATAATTATAGTTTGGGTAATTATAATTATTTTAGTGTATAATTTTATTAAGTATTAAATGCACATGTTATTTGATGGATTAAAATTAAAATGAAAACCAAAATAACTTAGTCTTAGGTTTGGCACAAAAATAGGAAGAATTTGTCTCTTTTTAAATTTTAAAGATAGGCAAGATTAGATCTATTTGAATTAAGTCACTATGTGTCAAGAAGAGTTATATAAATGGGGATTTAAAAGATTTAATTTAAGTTGTCAAATAACTAAGTAGAGATAGTAGTGTGATGGTTGAACTAAGAGTTAGATAAGTAAATGAAATTTTCGTAACTTTAGGGTGCTGTAACTTCAGACCTAGTTTTTACCTAGTTATTTATTATTTTGAAAAAAATAGTATTTCTACAAAGTTTTAGATAATTTAATTAGCTTTCTAACAGTATAAAAATGGCCTAAATCGGACTTCTATAGTTTTCGTTACGTTAATTTTACTACAGGAGGGTCCAGAGTTACGAGATATAGGATAGTAGTTTGGACTTTGTCTAAAGTTTGAACCAAATGAAGATTATGTGGCATACTTGGAGATGATGTAGCAACAAGAAGGGAGTAATACTAGGCTGGCCAAAACCATTTAGTGGAGGAAAGGTTTGATTTTTAAAATTTAAGTTGAATAGTATGGAGAAAATCAAGGAAGGGAGTTGGGGTTTGAAGCCTATAAATAGAGACTTACCCTTCACTATTTTTCTCACACTCAAAAGCTCTCGAAAACCTCTCATAATTTTGAAATTCCTAGTCCCAAAAGCTCTCTCCATTTTTCCATAAACACTCTACATAGCCATAGCAAAACACTAGTCCTTATAGTGCTCGTGATCTTTTTCTTCTATTTTCTTTATTTTTCCTTACATTATTGCCTTTCTAAACCCTATTATAGCTGAACTATTGAACCCCATCAAGCCAATATATAGCTAAAATCTACCCAAGTATCCAAACTCTTGGTGCTATTGTTGGAGATAGACATTAGAGAGAAGACTCGGGATTTCATCATTTTGGTTCTAGGTTGGAGGTATGACTTTATAAGGTTTAGAAAATTATTGAAAGTATAGTTTTATTATAAGTATCTAATCTTAAATATTTTATGTTATATGTAAGGTTTTGGGTGATTTTTCTATAGCAGAGCAATCTCTCTTTTTCCTCTCTTTTCCACACTCAAGGTAAGGAAAATTAGGTAGTTTAGTTTATGTTTTGTATGACCTAACATTTCAGGTATAATAAATTGATAAGTGTGGCTGGACCTAAGGTGTCCAATGATGTATGACAGACTTATGTTCGGTAGGCTCGGTTGCCAAAATTTTATGATGAACCTAAGTTGATGTCCAGTGTATGACAGACTTATGTCTGGGGCTTAATTGCCGCCCATGTATAAGAACTTATCTTTTTATTATATTTGTCTTGTTATAATGACCTATGACCTATGATTATGACTTATGACCTCTTACGAAGATAAGGGGAAGTGATGTATTTTAGGCTTGACCGACCCTAAGGCGGCACTCTCTAAGTTAAGACATGAAATCTGAAATAATGGGTTACACATAGAAAGATGTAATTAAGCTTTTGTAGTGGATAATTGCATTTTGACAAAACCAGCGGTACTTTATAATTAAAAGAAAAAATAAAGAGTTATTTTAAGTTTTAAATTATAAAGATAAGATTTTCTTATAAGCTATCTGAATTTAACTTGACTGACCCCAAGGCGACACTTTATTTGTTAGGTAGTTTTATTGTGGAAAAGTAAATGTTAATTTACGTGTTTTAATTGTTGCATTCATGTATCATGTTTACTTTCCAAAACATTGATATTTTTTCAAATGATAATATTATTGTGTTTTATTTTTAGTCATAAAATGTTGCCGCCCAATTATTTTCCTATAACATGCCTAGTAATGCATAAAAAGATTGATTATCATATAAAGAAAATAAAAACGATTGAAGAGGATGAAGATGGATGGGCGAATTCAACTTTGTTCAATTTTCTGGCCAAAAATCTTAAACATATCTATAATGACATGACGCCTCCTCCTGTACCATCATGGGATGCAAGTAAAGAGGAACATGAGAAATATGTTGATTGGATGAGATCAAATCACATGGCAAGATTTTCTGTCTTAGTACCATGGAAGAGAAGCTAAGGAAAAAGTTTGAACACATTGAATATGCTCGTGATTTGTGGGATGCTGCCTTTGACAATTTACAAACAAGACCACAATCATGAAAAAGGTAAATATGATTTACCTTTACCTTAGGCTTAATAGTGAATTATGATACATAAAGTTCTAAATATTTGATTTAGAAACCACTAATCATATTGTACGCCCTGATTTTCCCACGGGCTGATTAGCGAGCTAAGCTGCGGCCTAATCATGATTATCTCGTGGACATCCCCAAAACCGGAGCTTCCGTCATAAGGTCGTACCTCCTTAGCTCGAGGTAACCCAATGGTTCGCCAAGATTGCCAAAGACTTGAGTCCGGACTCTGAAGGCCGAGGGTCGAGTTAAGTATCCGGCTCTTGGTACGAGCTGGATATGGAGGCTATGACCCTTTGTAAAGTCAACACACGCAAGGTAAACGTGCATATATCAGACATCATGTGTCTGATATACCCCTGACTTCTCGGACA
Organism: Humulus lupulus; assembly: GCF_963169125.1. Lineage (NCBI taxonomy): Eukaryota > Viridiplantae > Streptophyta > Magnoliopsida > Rosales > Cannabaceae > Humulus > Humulus lupulus. The sequence continues at coordinate 161,630,427 of NC_084799.1, forward strand.
CGCAGCCGGAACGTGCGTATTCAGACACCCACGACTGGGTTGGGCCGTGCGGCCCATTATCTCCTTACCTATTGATTTGACCACACTCATGTGTCAGGTTTAGGAATTAATCATGAATGTCACAGAGTTGATACGATAGGTAAGAAGGTCACGGGATGATCTTCTTACCAACTCCCAGGTGCCTTCTCCTATAAATATGGAGACCCTGGGAATAAATAAGGGTGGGATTATCTCTTGTAAGAAATACCCTGTAATCAAATATCCAGTATATAGCAATAATACTGACTAGTGGAGTAGAAGGATTTTAACCTTTGAACCACTTAAAAAACGTGTCTTGAGTCACCTCTTTCATTTTCTAAGATCATATATCTGTTTCGGTTCAACATTTAGCACTAATCCCTTTCTCTTCTTCTCTTAATTACCTGTTGGCGAAGAACCGCGTCAACACATATTTTTTTTGTTATGTGTTCTTCTTTACAGACACTTGAGCGATCAAAATGAACTTGTAGATGGAGACAAAGACTTGAAGAGGAAAAGCGTCTAGTTCAAGAAAGTGTTAAAGAAAGTCCATTTATTTAAAATTCTTTAGTTTTATTAAAGAAAACTTTATTGTTGTTTGAAAAATGTTTAGTTCATTTCTAGTTTATTTGGAATTTTATTGCATGTAATGACTTTAGAATATTTTATTTATAATTTGATTATTCTTCAATTTTTTCTTTAGACATACAATTGGATATTTGGACTTTATCGCTTTCATTAAAATGAATGAACGCTCAATAATTCAGACTTATTTAAAGTAGCAAATCCGCAAGGTAGCAAAAGACAAAAAGTTTAAAACGACGATGACACATATCTTTGGCAGCTTAGACTTGGTCATATAGGTCTAGATAGGATAAACCGGTTAATAAAAGATGGACCTTTGAGAGAACTAAGAGTTGGAACTCTTTCGATTTGTGAGTCCTGTCTAGAAGGTAAAATGACCAAACATCCTTTCTCAGCAAAAGGCAATAGATATTGACAAAGGTGGTGATCCGTTTGGCCGTTATGTTGACTAGAGGTTCCGCTTCGACCCATTCAGTGAAATAATCCACCGCTACCACCATATACCATGCTCCTCCTCTGCCTATGGGTAATGCGCTGATTAGGTTGATTCGCCATACAGCAAAAGGCCAGAGGCTGATCATGCTAACCAATTCATTTGGTGGCTGTCGAGGGTAGCTTACATGCCTTTGGCACTTGTCAGACCTTCTTGCAAATTCATTGGCATCCTTTTCCATAGTGGGTCAGTAATACCCTTGCCTCATGGCTTTCATGGCTGTGGACTACCCTCCTACATGATTTCCTCATTCACCCTCATGTATCTTGCATAAAACTTTTATGGCTTCCTTTTCACCAATACATCACAGAGCGGGACAGAGAAGCCTCTCTTATACAAGACTCCATCTACTAGATCGTACCAGGTGGCTTTGTAAACTAGCCTACGAGCATATTTCTTGTCTGACAGCAGGGTTCCATCGCTCAGGTATCCTACAATGGGGTCGATCCACGACTCTCCAGGGACATGGACCGTGCGAACTTCTTCTTCAACAATACTTAGTTTGGATAGGTATTCCACAGGGACAGATTCGAGCATATCTCCATCTTTTATGGAGGTGGGTTTTGCGAGGGCATCAACATTAGTGTTTCTTTCCCTTGGGATTTTCTCTATGTAATATTCCTTCAACTGGTCCAAGTAACCCTTCACCCTTATTAGGTATGCAGCCATCTTGGGATCTCTCTCATGATACTTGCCTTTCACCTGAAATACCACCAGTTGGGAGTCGCTAAAAATATTCAAGTGTGTTACCTTTAGCTCTTTGGTCAACTACAAACCAGCTAGAAGCGCTTCGTACTCTGCTTCGTTGTTCAAAGCCTTGAGTCCAAACCTTATTTCATAGTACATCTTGTGCCCCCCAGGCCCAATCATCACTATGCTGGCTCCAACTCCTTCTTCATTGGACACTCTGTCCACATGGAGGCTCTACTCCTCTATCTTCCTTTAATCCTCGTGAACTAATTCATTTTCTTCTATCTCTTTTCTCTCGTCGGGCCGATATGTAAATTCAACTATGAAGTCTGCAAGTACCTGCCCGCTGATGGAAACTCTCGGTGTATAGGTGATATTGAATCGACTGAACTTCATTGAACACTTCAACAATCTTCTCGAGGTTTCAGGTTTGTGCAGGACCTGCCTCAAGAGGTTGTTGGTAAGTACCTCGATGGCATGAGCATGGAAGTAGGGCCTCAACTTTCTTGATGCAACCACCAAGGTATATGCTAACTTTTATATCTCTGGGTATCAGGTTTTCGCATCATTTAAAAGTTTTCTTATGTAGTATACCAGCTGTTGATGTTTCTTTTCTCCCTTGACCAAAGCAACACTTATGGTGTGCTCGGACACCGCTAAGTATAGGTATAGCCTCACCTTTTTCGGGTTTAGCCAACAGGGGTGGTTTCTTGAGGTGCTCTTTCAACTTAGCAAAGGCCTCCTCACAGTTTTTGTCCAAAGCGAAGTTTTTGTTCCCTTTTAGGAAATTGAAGAAGGGGAGGCACTTGTCTGTGGACCTCGAAATAAACCTGTTGAGTGCTGCTACCCTTTCCATTAGACATTGAACCTACTTCTTGTTCTTGGGTGGATTCATCTCTACTAAGGCTTTTTGTCAGGGTTGGCCTCAATGCCTTTGGAGTTAACCATGAAGCCTAAAAATTTTCCTGACAAGACCCAGAAGGTGCACTTGAGTGGGTTTAACTTCATCCTATACCTTCGAAGTGTGTCAAACATCTCACTAAGGTCCTTGGTGAGTTTTTCAGCCTTCTTGGTTTTCACAAACATTTCATCTACATATACTTTCATATTCATCTTATTCATCAACCTTTGGTAGGTGGCGCGTGCATTCTTCAGTCGAAAGGGCATCACTTTATAGAAATAAAGTAATTTATCTGTTAAGAATGAAGTATGCTCCTCATCAATTGGGTTCATAGGTATTTGGTTGTACCCAAAATAGCATCCATGAAGCTAAGTAATTCATGCCCGCTTGTTGCGTCCACCAATTGATCTATCCTGGGAAGTGGGAAGCCATCCTTGGGAGAGAACTTATTAAGGTGAGTAAAATCCACACAAGTCCTCCCCTTTCCATTTGGCTTTGGGACTAGTACGGGGTTCGATACCCATACTGGGTAGAATGCTTCGCGGACAAATCCATTCGCTTTCAATTTCTCAATTTCCTCATTCAGGGCTGCATATCTCTCTGGATCAAGTGCTCGCCTCTTCTACCTCACTAGTCTTGCCTCTGGGTCGATATTTAGGTGATGGCACATGATGGAAGGGTCTATCCCAATCATGTCTTCATGACTCCATGAGAATACATCAAGGTTTTCCTTCAGAAACATTATTAACTTCTCCTTTATGTAGTTTTGAAGGTTTTTTCCTACCTTCAATTTTCTCAATGGTTCTTCCATTACAACAATCTCTTCCAATGCCTACACCAATTCAGCCCTGGGCTCCTCTGAGACTCGGGGGTGTAGCTCCTGTGGTTTCTGCCTCCACGTATGACCATCACCATGGGTTCTTGTTGTTTTGAAGCTATGCAGAGGGAAGTGTTGTAACACTCCCTCGCTTCCTTCTGCTCCCCTTCCACGTTCGCTATTCCCCCAGGGACCGAGAATTTAACGCCTAAGTGATATATCAAGGCTATCGCTTTCAATTCTCTTAGGGAAGGTCTCCATAATACCACATTGAAAGTTGAAGCACAATCTACTACGAAAACATTTGCCATAATAGTGGTTTGTCTGAGTTGTTCTCCCATGGTGAGGGCTAACTCGATTGTTCCCAAGGGTTGTATCGAGTCCCCATTGAATCTGCAAGAGGTATGACAGGGTTTCATTTTCATGATGCCCAAACCCATCTTCTCCAAGGCGGGGAGATATAATATGTCTACGAAGCATCTATTGTCCATGAGGACTCGTTGTACCCTCATATTATCCAGTTGGATGAAGGGGGTCGGTGTGGGGGAAATGCACCCTTCGTGCATCCTCCTCAGTGAAGGTTATCGAATCACTCTTCCCCTTAAAAATTTTTGGGGGTCGCTGCTCTAGGCTTATGATGCACGGGGGTGGACTTCGTCTAGCTTCCCAAGCGTACCTATCTTGCCCCTTCCTTGACTCTCTTCCAAATCATGGACCTCCGAAGACCATCCTCACTTCTCCTTGTACTTCTAGGGCTCTTTCTCAGGCTCGTGGTGAGGCTGGCTTATCCTCTAACCTTTGGTTCTCCCTTCTGACATACTTGTCCAGGTGCCCCTTGTGTATGAGTTCCTAGATTTCATCTTTTTAAATGGGTACATTCCACTGTTGTATGGCCTATAACTTTATGGTATTGGAAATACTTACTGGGGTCCCTTTTGGATCGATCTTTTTTCATCGATGGGGGTCTCTTAAAGGGAACTTGATTTTCATTCATGAGGAAGATGTGATCCCTGTTGGAAAAGCTTATACATGATCTTTATTTATTTTCATGTATATCTAATATTAAACAAATTAATACGAGAAAGCCTAAAACATGTTTCTAAAATTGAATTCAAAGAGAAAAAAAAGAATAGAATACTTACAGTATACGCAGCGGAATTAAAGAGTCCTTCCTTCAGTTTCTCTAACTCTTGTATCCTCTCTGTCGCAGAGTATTATCAAGAAACTGAACCGATCTTCTATTTTCTTCACAATCTTCCGATGTATCCTTAGAACCACCTAGACTAGTGTGGGCAATTCTCAACACATGAGATAAATATAGAGAGAAGAAGAAAAAATAACAAAGAGGCTTAGAAAAGGACTTGTGTTTAGACAGAACCTAAAACTATCAGAAAATCTGACTTGTGACTTATCTTTTGACTTCTCTCTAAGCACTCCTTTTATAGACTCAATTAGGCCATTTAATTTAATTAAAAAATCAATAAAATAATAGCCATTTTGAAGCCCTAGGTCGAAATTATTATGGGCTATAGGCTCGTGAAATTTCCCATTTGATTATAAGCCCATTGGACTTAAAATCAAGGCCAGTATTATTTTTTATTAATTTAATTAAGTAAATAATTATTTAAATCCTTTATCAAATTAATTATTTATAATTTGAACCTTGATTTAAATTTATTTATTAATTTAGATACAAATTTATCTTAATTAATAAATCTTCCATAATTTCTCTTTTCTTCTCAAAATTACACAACTCTGTGAAACTATCCAAAATTGACCTGGTCAACTTTGATAATTCTAATTGATGATTAAATCAATTAATTGAGACTATCTAGATGATTTTATCCAAGGTACAATGGGGGACCATGGGCCTATGAAATCAAGCTCCAATAAGTTATCATAAATCTAACAAATAAATTTACTAACTTATTAATTCCTCGTGACTCCACTATAGACTCGGAATTGCACTCTTGAATTCATAGAACGCTCTATAACAAATATAGATACACTATTAATTATCCATTGTTACAACCATAATTGTCACTCAATCCTCTATAGATGATCTACAATGAGATAGGACTAAAATATCGTTTTACCCCTCATTGTATTTTATCCTTAAAACACTTAGTTCCTTGTAAATGATATTTCAGTAAACTAATTTAATTACTGAAATGAGATCACTATCATTTAACACCTTGAACCAAACTAAAAGGAAACCATCGTTTCACTTCTTCATCAGAAGCTATAGATGTTCATATCTAGGATTAACACTCCCACTCAATTATACTACGGAGTTCCCAAGATGTAAGTATGGGCTAGTCCGTAGGGTAAGCTGGTAACGAACAAGTCAAAGAACTCAAATAATACAATCAGTTAGAATACTAACCACTCAAAATTGATATTGAATTGACCTATGGTCAACTATATGATATGACTAGAATAGATTATAACGGTATGTTTACTTATCTTATCAACTGTCAATATCGGTCCTGTCCGACGTAACAAATACATCTGATCTTATCTACTTTGCTAATGTTCTGGAAAGAGCATAACACTATAATGTGTAAGTAGATCATATCGTAGATTGGCAAGTCAGTGTAAATCTTGTGCACTGACTAATCTTAGGACTAACTTATTTTGAACATATAATCATATTTATATTCCACTGTGATTACGTCACTATAAATAAGATTAGCTAAATGCTCGGGATTTAATAGAAGTTTATATTAAACAAATAATCATGAAAATAAAACATGTGAGCAAAGTGATTAACCAATTCAAAAAAATGATTTCTATTCTTTTATTGATAATAAAATGAGATTACAAAGAATTTGAGTTTTAATTAGGGCATAAAACCCCAACAATCCCTGGTATCCACTAGGTCTGTATAGAAGGTGTATGGCATTTGCCTGAGTTCACTTCCATGTTTGTGTTTTCTCTGGTGGTCATATCTTGGCCCCTCATACACTCTCTTCTTCTTTGTACCATTTGAACCTTCATGGGCTTAGGGCGTGGAAAGGGGTTCACTTTTGCTTGCCTTTAGGTTCTTGTGGCCATCCTCAATGCGGATGTAATTTTGTGCTTTTTCGTAGAAGTCATCTAAATTAGTGACCTCTCTTTTGAGCACATTGTCCCATAGCTTGTTGTCTAGGCGCACTCCGGCCGTGATTGCAATTTTTAATTCTCCTCGAGTTAGGCTTCCAACTTTAGCTGCTTCCATGTTAAATCTGTGAATATATCTTTTTAAGCTTTTGTCTTCACTTTGCTTTACGTTAGCGAGGCTTGTGCTGGCTTGTTGTAATCACGTATTGCATGGTGCTGCTGGAGAAATTCATAAAAGAACTATTGCCATTACCTAATGAATCCTGGCCTTAGCCTCTTGAACCATTTGTATGCATCTCCCTTCAACGTGACGACAAAGCAATGACACCTTGTTCTGCTATTGATTCCCCTCCATTTCATCACGTCGTTGAGGGCATCAAGATGGTACTTGGGGTCTGTACTGCCCTCATAAAGGGGTCATGTGAGGCTATTTGAAGTTGGTCATGAGTCGTATGACCTAAATCTCCCTTGTGAAAGGTGACTCGTAGTCAAACTCATCATCGATAATATGCCCGCCCAAACACAATAACTATTTTTCTTCGACGACTTCTCATCTCGGTGTCCACCTCTTGCCTCCTTCTATCCGAAGGGTTGGCCTTCCCCTTCACCTTGTCCTCCAGAGGGGCCATAGGGTTTTTTGTCCTTACACCTGGCCTTTTATTGAGTTTTTTGTCTTAGGTCAGGGGGTGTCTCCTTAGAGGTGACCTCGACTTAGTTTCTAGGACCAGCGTCATCCCTCCACCTTTTCTCGCGGGTGTACTTTGCTGGCCTAGGGTTCGTGGTGCTTGGTCTGGGGAGTATGGCTAGTGGAAAGATGGTTTTCTCTGTCATCCATGGGGACGGTGGTTTTGTAATGACCCAACTATTTATAAGACCTTGGACCATTAAAAACTACTAGACTTAGCTACTACTTTTGGAGAAAACATACATAAGAAATAATCATAACTTTATTAAAACTCTAAAAAAAATAACATAAAAGTGTATAATAAAATGTTATAGGGTATGGGATCCCATTGTTTACAAAACATAAAACATAATTTTAAATACTAACTGCGGAATTACATTAAGAAAATATAATTTAAAAGACTAAAAATAAATAACGCCGTCCTCGATCGACACACAGTCCATTCATTCCATTCATCCTCAACACACAAGCCAAGCTACCAAGAATCCTTCCACCTCCATATCTATTTTCCTGCATCGCACTAAAAATAAAGGAGTGAGCCTAACGCCCAGCAAGGAAAAATCTACTAACAATCATAGATCATAAACATAAGGCTATAAACATATGCTATAAACATATGACTAATAAAACATATATCATATAAGACTATAATGGCCATCATACTTCTTGGGGCTTGTTAACTAAGCAAGTCATATGCCCATAAATTTTGCGGAGCTTGCTATCTAAGCAAGTCATATGCCCATAAATTACTGGGGTTTGCTAGCTAGACAAGTCCTATGCCCAAGGACTATAAAACATACTATACATATACATATCATAACATAAGCTTAACATAACATAAACATAACATAACATAAATATAACATAACATAAAAGAAGATAATGTCTATCTTATTTTCCTTACCAAAAGCCGGGATATTTGGGAACAAGAACGGAATTTAGAAACTCCTATTAACCAACAGTAGAAAAAGGGTGAGAATCTTTAAGAATAAAGATGACTATGGGAACTAAACCATCAAGAAGAAACTTACCAAGAAAGACCTTAAGTTTCAAGAACTTAAACACCTAATCAAGAATCAATAACAAGAGTTAGGATCTGAATTAAAGAAACTAAAGAAAACTAAAGAATTATAAAGAACTGGACTTAAGGAATAGGAATACCTTGGTTGACATTATAGATTCGTCTAAACCTCACTACATAAATCACACTATTTCTCACTTCCCAAGTGTTTATAAAAGCTTAGAATGATAAAGCTTTAACCCAAAACCCAAGTGTATCTCTCTATAGTAACACTAGCACCTTGGAGACTCTGATCAAATGCTTGAATAATGAAGAAAATGGCTGAGCACTAGGTCCTATTTATAGAGTTCAAGGAGTGAAACTAACGCCTTTTAATTTGAATAAATAAATGATTATAAAATGAAAAAGATTTGAATTTTCGTTCAACTAATGCCCATAACTCGGTCAAAATCGTTCAAAGGCAGGTCTAAGTGGTTAGGGCTTTTTTCAAAAATAAAAAAGTTAAACTTTAAAAAATATACCCATGGAGATGATATATCACCTACCTTAGGCGATATATCGCCTCCCCCAGTATTCCCAAGGTTCGTTCAATCGCTCGTGCAAAGTTGACGTGTTTCCCGTTTCCGTTAGGCGATATATCGACCCCAATGCTGCGATATATCAGCATACGTTAATATATTAAACACGTAATTGCACCTTTTTAGCATAAATTGAATTGGATAACAGCTTTGACTGAGTCATAATACGATCCTAACAGTTTCTGGAAGGTTCTAGAGCTTCTAGATCTTTCTTTTATTAAAACTATCCATCAAAAATACTTATTTCCTTAATAATCATGAATATGACAAGTGTCATGCTCTTATTGGATCTATCTAAACCTTAGGTTATAATAAATAATATATTTAGGACCAACAATATTAATCAAACCTTATGTTATAATTAATATTCTTAAACTATAGGTTAAACTTATAAAATCCATAACTGTTGCTATGAGTTTCCAACTAAGTCCTGACTTGAACCAAAATCCACGGTAACTAACATACTACTAACTAATACTAACTACTGCTACTATTACTATCTAGCTAGCTAAGTAAATATTTTGGTATCTATAGGTTTCTCCTCTCCCATGCTTTTCCTCTCTATGCTTTGGAAAGGGCATGCTTGACATCCCTTGTAGAAAACCCTTCAGCATCTCTTGCATGTTCTCTAACGTGGTCTCCAGCCTTTGATTCTTTTTGTGCAACTCTCGAATCTCATCTTCGTAAAAGTGAGTTCTAGAGCAGGAGCTCATGGAGTGTACCTGAGGACACTTTCCAGGCTTGTGCGTAGAGGGTCATGGGTCCCGGTGACTGGAGCTCAGAGCGGTCGATGGTCGAAGAGGAGGGTGTGTACCCGGGCCACACACGTGGGCAGTTGAAGGTTCTAGTGGGTCTCCATTAGGTTGGACAGCCGGGGATGATGCCTCCTTTTCCTCTTCAGGGGCCGGATGTTCCTCTAGCGCACCTCCATTCTCAAGTGGTGGAGGGTTTCTCCTAGAGGCCCCTAGTTGGTCTCTGTCCAGGTGGATCTCCACATCTTGTGATTCCCGTAGGCTTCTCGAACGCCCTGGCATTTCTTCTTATTAGAATGGATAAAAGAACAGTGACTTGATCCTTGTCTTTCCCACAGACGGCGCCAAACTATTGACAGTAAGAACTCGTGAACAAATTAAGGTCAGAAAATTCAAAGACTTAACAAGAAACTTATGAACATAGAAAAAATTGTAGAAGTTTAGAGAAAAATTGTAGAAGAATAATGGAAGAAAACATGTATATTGGTCTTAGAATAATCTGGTATTACAAGAATTTTCCAACCCCCTTCAATGATGAAGTGAGGTCCTATTTATGGGTGAGCTCTAATGGCCCTTAGTACATTGTGGTTTTGAAGGGACAAAGAATTGTATATCCAGGCTGTAGGTGTCCGTGGTGCAGGTGGTAGTGGTGTTGGAGGAGTAGTGGTGGCTTCAGTACGTGTTAGGGGTCTGTAAAAGTACTCCTACATTGGTACCATGTTGTGCCTGCCCTACTTGTCGGGTATGAACCTCATAGGCGTGCTGGGGGAGTCCTTACTATGTACCATTCTTGTACTGCCACTACTTGTCTGGCGTGGACATTGTGTCCGTGCCCTAACTCCTCTTAGTTTGTAGGTGCATTCAGTACCTGTACGAGATCCTCAAGTCATACATGTAATGCCCTAAATTTCCTAATAAGGTTTAGGACCTTGATTAGGAGGCCGGGAGGGCCATAATTGATTTATTATAGTATTTAATGATTATATGCATGTTTACGTGAATTATATTATTATATGATGGTGAAAGCATGCATATGGGCTCGTATGTTAATTATGAGGGTAATTTGGCCACTATGGGCGTAATTGTATATTTTGGGTGCGTGATTGTGATTAATTAATATAGCCACATTATAAGGTGGATTGGTTCGAGCTAATCGACATGAGACGATCATGAGATGTAAGTGTTCGGTCTAGTCATAACGGGTTTAAGTTTGGGGCTCGGGGTGAGTCTCGGGGTGAATTTAATGATTATAGCATTACCGGGGATTTTAGGGTAAAAATATATGAAATATTGGAGTTTGAAATTATTGAGATTAGCGGGAATTGGAAAGCGTTAATTATGATTAACGAGATAAGTGAAAAGTTCCAATTTTACCCTTGAAATGGTTATAGAGACTTTAAGTGACTTAAGGGCAATTTGGTCATTTGGAGTTTGGATATATATGACTAAGGAGGGTTGTAGAAAGAACAGAGCCAAAACAGGGGTTTTCTTCTTCAACCCGTACATCATCCCTCACCATCTCTTCTTTGGTGTTCTTGAGGCCATCTTGAGGTTTTGAGCTAGGAAATCAAAGGTGGCAGCTAGGGGACTTGTTTCAGCCATTAAAGGGGATTCAAAACTGTGTTTGAGGTGAGTTTTAATCATTGAATTCAGGTGGTACTCTGTTTTCTCCTTTAGTTTTTCAGTTTTGATTTCTTGTTGGAAGTTTGGATTTAAAGGGGTTTTGATTGATGGTTAGATTGGGTTTTGATGAGGGGAGGTTATGGGTGATGTATGGAGGTTTAAATGAGTGTTTGGAGAAGGTTTTGAACTAGTTTGAAGGCTTGGTTCTAAGGGATTATGCAGGGGAGGTCGAGCTGGTACGTTGCTGATTTTTGGCTGATCTGGGTAATGAGCCGCGGCCTGGCTTTTGTGTGCCGCGGCCTAAGGTGGCTTCTGAGGAAATTATGCCTCTGTCAGGGAGATGAGCCGCGGCATGGCTGTGGTGAGCCGCGGCCCATCAGGGCAGATTTGACCAAAATTGTGTTTTTAGCCTAGGGATGCTTACCATAGGCCTCGGGGTTGATCCTACTACTTGGTTAAGTGGGGATTGATGTCCCGGAGGCTAGATATTGGTTTGGGAACTTATGTTGACCATTTTTATTGATGGTATCTTATATTTGGTTATGACTAGGTGACCGCTAAAGGACTAAAAGTTGATCGTTCTCAAGGGTCGTTCTTTTAATCGTTCTAGCTCGACTTTGAGGTAAGAAAATTGCACCCTGTGTATATGTGACATGCATGGATATATGATGCATGTTGGTTGATTATTGAGTATGACATGCATGGTTAATATTGATGCATGTCGGTTGATTATTATGTATGACATGCATGGCTATTCTTGATGCATGTTGGTTGACTATTAAACGTGACATGCACGGCTGTTATTGGTGCATGTTAGATTGCTGGATATATTGCATATGATGCATGAGAAACATGTGATTAGGACATGCTTTGTATACAGGGTGTGATATCGTTCAGAGCTTGAGCCTCTGTGTTAATGCATAGTTCTAATTGTACTAATATCTGTTAAGTAAGCATGCTGAATACCTTGTTTATGGATATTGGACATGCGGTATATGTTTGGTGGCATGGCTTACCTGTGTATGGTGCTGACTTATTAGTCAGAATCGAAAATGGTGTCAGATCTGTCTGTGAAGCTGTGACTTATTAGTTAAGTTCACCACGGGCTGAGCACTGGTCGTGTTTTACCGACCCAAGGGTCAGAGGTGGCAGTGCGTTGTAAACGCCGGGCCAAATAAAGGTTGGATCCAATCAAGGTCGGCATTGAATGACTCATATGGGGTATTAGTGCCGGACCGACTGGAAGGTCAATGAGAACTATAAGCGCTTGCCTGGTCTATGACCAGATGTTTATAGCCAAGGTATATGACCCCGGTGACCGTTTGTCACATGGCTAAGGACGTTGTCCATAGTTTCGACTCTAGAGTCGTGAGGAAGGTTATGTTGGTGACTAATCACCTTGCACCTGTCCTAATCAAACTTAAGAAAGAATCACTTATCAGTTAAGCCCTGGTGACCCTATCGTCACATGGCTAAAAGGAGCGATGCTGATTATTGTGACTTTTGGCTATTGTCACCTATTTGCTTGGACTAATAGTCCTGAATGGTTATTATGATCATTGTTGATATTATATCATGCTTTATTGTGTTTTCTTTCTGGGCTTTGGCTCACGGGTGCTACGTGGTGCACGTAAAGGCAAAAGGAAGCTGGACCATCCTTGAGTTGGAGAGCTTAGGTGATGATGTGTACATATGCAGCCGCTCATCCGCCACGGCCGAGGTTTAAAGTGGAACTAGGGTTGAACCCTGTTTTGCCGCTTAGAACGGCCTGTTGTAAATATTTTATGTAATAAACTCTGAAACTTTATTTTCGGGATCCCAAAGTATATATTAAACGTTCTAGTGAAACGTTACCTTCTAACCAAAGTTTTTAATCCCTAAATCGCTAATCATGCCTAGATCACGATTTTGGCCAAATGACTCGATTAGCGAGTTTAGCACTGTTTACAAGGCACACCGTAACGGTCCCTGGTGTTTGGGGCGTTACAATACATAGGTTCTCACCCTCCCAAGATACCTTGTTCCTATGAGCTTCAAGTATTGAAATCCTTATATGTTATCATGGATGACACGTTTCGTCGTTCCCACCATTTATGACTTCATACTGAATCGTTGTGGGGTCTTCTCTAACCTTCCTCGAATGCATGTTCAAGAGTTCCTTGACTCTACATCTTGTGAGACTCATAGGGGAGGATGTGCCTCGTTGGTGGCGCTTATCATAGGGAGGGAGATAAGGCCTCTTGAACGAAGTCTGTGATGTATGTGATATGACATGGTGCCTTGTCCGCACACCAGGGGTGAGACACGTAGGCATGAAATGAAGGGCCCATAGGGCTTTGGCTTCGCAAGACGCAAGGTGACATGGTGCCCATGAGCAAGACGAGGGTCTCGCGAGGCACGAAAGGAAGGGTTTGCGGGGGCTATGGCTTTGCGAGGTGTGAGGCGCGAGGCGGCTTGGTGTCCATGTGCGAAACAAGGGTCTCGCTGAGTGCACGGTGTGGCATGGTGCCCATGCACGAGATGAGGGTCTCGTGAGGTACGAAAGGAACGGCCTGCGGGGGCTATGGCTTCGCGAGGAGCGAGGCGGCATGGTGCCCATGCGCAAGACGAGGGTCTCGCGAGGCACGAAAGGAAGGGCTCGTGGGGGATATGGCTTTGCGAGGCGCAAGGCAGCATGGTGCTCATGTACGAGACGAGGGTCTCGTGAAGTGAGGGTCTCGCTGAGTGCGCGGTGTGGGCATGTTTAGGATTTTGCGACGAAGCATTCAAGGTTGTGAGGAGCGAAGGTTTCACCATTTGACCCATGGTCTCCTTGGACTACCTCGGGAGTGTGTCACGTTTTTTTGAACACCCCCAGTCTATGAGATGGCCTTTAGGCGCTCTGGTAGACTCTTTTGAATCCACAATTACCAGCCATGATCATATACATATGTAAATATTAAATCACATACAAAACAGATCGGGGATTACCTCTTTGATAACTCTACAAAATAAAGTTATTTTATCATATTTTATATGCTAATTGTTGGTTAGTTCTTAAGAATTTTAAGTAATTTATTAATTTTTTAAGTTATTTTGAATTTATTATATTTATTTTAATTTTATAGATTTTGGTATGTTTTTATAGTTATTTTATTGTAATATGTTGTAGTTTAATTATTTATATTAATGTTGTGTGATTAGTGGTAAAAAATGCACATTTATTGATCTTAAATATCAAATTAAATTGAGTCTTAATTAATATTTTCAAGAAATTAATGGAATAAACTTTATAATTGAAAATATTTAATTTGATTTATTTTTGCAGGAATTATGTTGCATTTTGGTACTTTGAAAAGAAGAGAAAAGAAAAGAATTAAAGCTGAAAAGAGAATTGGGAAATTGACATTTTTGAAAATTAAAAGCCCAAAGGATTTCTGATATTTTTGAAAGAAGAGGCCCATGCCCCAGCCTTCAGCCCAGCCCCCAACCCTTAGCCGAGGCCAGCGCCTACTTCAGCCCTGCTGCTCCACTGGGCCACGCCTCCCCAAGGTCCACGCCTCCAACTTCCACCTGGGCCTGCCTCCAAGCCCACGAAGCCCGGCCTTCAACTGCCAAACCCAGTAAGCTCAAATAAGAGAAATTTTTCTTGGGCCCAACAATATCCCCTTGTCCCACAATGTCCAAAAATACCACATTTTTACCCAACTTTTCTACATATTTTACCACAAAATCATCATTACACCCTAAAATTTATCTTTACATGCCATATTTACTTTATTTGAGCACTCACAATGGATGTTCTACTCCATCCTTTAAAATACCTCCCCAAAACACATTTTTTTTTTCTATTTTACCTCTAAGTTTTACATTATACCATACATCAACTTCTCTATATATTTCTCTACATCATTTAAATATTATATCTTTAAACATATTTTATTAATTAAAGTAAAATAAAATAATTGAAAAAGAAAAAAGAAATAATAAATATATATACTAAATAGGAGAGAGAAAGCTTATAAAGAAAAATAATAATATTAAAATATTATATAAATGATATGTAAATGTTATGTAAATGTAGATATGGATTAATTGAAGTTTGTGCATAGCTATTATAAATATATGTATAAATGAGTTGATGGAAGATGTTTTTGTGAGTTTTAGCTAAATATTATAGAGAAAGTATATTACAAAATACACTACTAAAACATATTTTTTTTTTTATAATTTACCTAAAACTTTTACATTATATCATACATCAGCTTCTCTATTTTTTCTCTATATCATTTAAATATTATATTTTTTAAAAATATTTTATTCATTTTAAGAAATAAAATAATTAAATATAATACTATCACACTCATATATATACAACAGTTTATTAAAAATAATAAAATATTTATAGCATGATGAATAGTGTTTCATTACATATAGAAAAATACTATTCATTTAGGTAAAAAAAATATAACTTTACATCACCCATTGGAAGACTATTTAACAATTTTTTTTTCTATATTATAAAGAATTAGATATTTTACATCCTCCATTGGGAGTGCTCTATTAATTTAATCAATTTAAATTAATTATTTTAATACTCTTATTTTGGCTATAAATAAGGAATTTCAATATCATTTTTTGAGTGCTCAATTTTTGGTTACTATCATCTTTTCTACACTTTCTCTCTACATTTTCTCTCTTCCTTTTGAAGGACCATTTTGCATCAAGTATGTATTTATTTTGTAATATATTTTGGATTCTAGTTATGTGCCTCTAATGTTTTTTATAAGATTATTAAAATCATGATGATGCAACTTGTAACTAGATAGTATTTATGTTGTATGTTGATTTCATTTTAATGCAACCAAGTTTATGGATTTTTCTTCTTCATATATGTCTTTCATATTTATTATCTTGTATTTTAGATTGTTAGATAATATTACACTTTGTTCTTCATTTTGCAAAACATAATATTCTTTGTGTAAGATGTGTCATTAAATTGTACACATCCCATGCTTAGAACAAAAATATTATGTTTTGCCTTATAAATAATGTTATTTGATTTTTGTTGTTTCATTAGGTTGATTCACATTAAATAATTTGAAATTATATATATTTTTTAAAAGTGAATAAAAGATATATGTTTTAGAAAAAAAAATTGTGCTAAAATTATAAATCTATTTGGAAAATGATAGTTTGATTTATTTTAACTATCACTAAAACTTAGGAATAAATATACTAATAAATATTATTAAACTTACATTTTGTGGATTCTAGTATCTTAATAATCTTTCTTTTACAACTTATTTACTAATAATAATTAGTTTATTTTTCTTCTCCAAAATAGCTTTATTTTTAATCTTTTATTTTAATTTCTTTACATTAAATTTTATCAATCTTTGGAGGTAAGTTAGAATTTATTTAATTTTTGTTTAAAATAGTTTCTTTTTTATTTCAGACAACTCATTTGGGTTCACATCCTTGCTCACACGAACTCTATACTATATATACGATTCGTGCATCACTCTTGTAGCCTATCAAGTGTTCTTGAGTCTTTTTGTATAAGATCAACGATCTTCCTATCCAGTAATTTGAAAGCTCACACCTTGATCTTCCAGACAAATCCTTAAACACACAAGGACGTGTGTGGGCACGTAGGATTCAAAAGGTTGATTTATGTGACTCTCTAGACGTACTTGTGAATGTGGGAAATTCCTTGAAGAAGCAAGGCACTCAAGAGGAGGGCCTCGCATACATATGGGGCCTCACATAGCGAGGCTAGGCGCATGGAGGGGCCTCCTTGGTGTCACGGCAATGGAAGGCCGCGCATGGCCAAGGGAATAGCCTCGCATAGTGAGGCCCGATGCACGGAGGGGCTCCCTTGATGTCGCGCTGACGGAAGGCCACGCATGGCCAAGGGAATAGCCTCGCATAGCGAGGCCCGATGCACGAAGGGGCTCCCTTGATGTCGCGCTGACGGAGAACCGCACATGACCAAGGGGAAGTCTCGCATAGCGAGGCCCGATGCATGGAGGGGCCTCCTTGGTGTCGCAACGACATCAACAACCTCAAATAGGTGCACAAGGCACCCCCGCCTAAGGTCCTCCCTATGCGAGGCCGGTTGCATTTGAAACATCCTCGGCAAAGGTCGTGCGCATAAGCACCAGTGAGGGACCTAAGGACCTAGCTATTCGAGGTCGTCCTTATTGAAAGACCTTGACAAACTTCAGGGACTCGCTATGAGAGGTCATCCCTATGTGAAACCTCCTCGCATCGCGCCCTTGTAGATGAGACCATGCGAGACCCCTCACGATTCTGCCTTGAAGACTGCTTCGCGATGCCATTTTCTCCTAAACCCCTTTATAGAACACATGCTTTGCTGATGAGGCCCTACCTTACTCTCTAAGGTAGGTGTCACCAGCGAAGCGCGTCTCCAGTATATGTCAACCAAGGTCGCCTCTTACAAGCACGAAGTTGGGAACATCTTAAGTATACGAGGGCCCATTTCCTACATCAACCTTTGGCTTTAAGGACACCCACTCTACCTTGGGGCGAAACCTGCAAGCTTTCTAACACTTAGTAGAATACAAAGAAGCTTGGAGCAAAGGCATATCTTGGAAGAACAAGAACAACCATCATGTGTGGGGCATAAGTACGAGTACGGAACATACCAGACTGAAGAGGTCAGAGGCGTGGCCCTAACATCCGTATAACACAAGTAATGGTGGTACGAAATAGTACACAAAGTGGTGGCACTACCTACATACCTCTGACCATGTACCAGGGCTAACACCACACCCTTCAGTACCACTACAATATGTGTCACTACCCTGACATTGTACTTATGTACTATCTTGTCCCCTAGGACCACTATCTATCAGGAGCCATTAGAGCTCCACTATAAATAGATCATCACCCATCAAACAAAGGGGTTGGAAAAATTCCTGGTAGTGAGAGATAGTAAAGCAATACACGAGTATTTCCTCCATTGTTGTTCTGCATGTTTCTTACTTAAGTTTCTCCTAAGTTCGATCTACGGATTTTCTTTGTAAAAAGTTTTGAGTTTTCCATCCATATATCGTTGACGAGTTTCTGCCATCAACAGTGCTCAACACATGAGATCTAGAGAGGTTTGACTGAGAGAAAATGTTTTAGAATAGTTTTCAGGTTTAGAGAAAACTTCGCTTTAGAGAGAGTCTGTATTTTTTTAATTTCATAAAAATAAAATTATAGCTACTTCTGAAAGTCACTTACTATCAGACTCATATAAAATTATTTAATATAATAAAATAATCTTTATTTTATTATAATTCAAATTCAAATTAAAACTGTTCTGATATTTATATTTAACTATTTATTTAAATCATATTTAAAAAGAACTGTTATCCAGACTTCCGGATAGCGTTTAGATGGATAGCCTTCAAGAAGCAGAATTATTAAAGTCCTTCATGGAGAGTGACCAGTGGTCGCGGATGGACAGAAAGGCTTCGCCTCTCCCGTGTAGTTTCTAGCACTCTCCTTCAAGCAACCGCGACCCGGAAGCTCGTTAGTTCTCCCGGACTCCCGAAGGGATGTCCTTCGGGGAAGGTCCTTCCAGGAGAAGCTCTTCAGGTTATCTTCGCGGATA
Source organism: Humulus lupulus (assembly GCF_963169125.1). NCBI lineage: Eukaryota > Viridiplantae > Streptophyta > Magnoliopsida > Rosales > Cannabaceae > Humulus > Humulus lupulus. Next base: position 161,649,298 of record NC_084799.1, read on the forward strand.
CGGTTCCGTGCTTCGCACGGGACAAGACCAAGTGGTCGAGTCATGGAGGAGACATAGTTGGGATGATATTCACCTGACACAGGATCCCGCCTGACACGCCTGACAGGTCAAGGCCGCACACATCCCAGCACGCCTAAAGGTGCCTTTTCGCCTACTGTTCCGCTGACTGTCTGGAAAAGGCGGCTGCCATTTGGTAGTTCCCATACTTTCATGTAATTATACCTGCGTAGAGTCTTGTAGCCATGATACTACAGTAATTGTATCCCTTATTTATGGCTGGTGTAATTAAGACTCATGTGAGTAGAGAAAAACCCTAATCCAAAACCCTAGCTATAAATACCCCCTCATTTTACGATAGAGAGGACGACCAACAAATTACATAGCAAGAACTCTGCTAAAATCTCTCTAGCTTCATCTTCTTCAAGAGAACCCGAGAGAAACACTGTGAGCGTGTGAAGTTCTTGTACACCAGCCATCTTACTGTAATTCTCTACAAGTATAATAACATCGACTCGTGGACTAGGGCTCGTTAACGCCTGAACCACGTAAAAAACCTGTTTGTCTAATTATATTCCTGCACTTCTACAGTTCTTATCTTTTTATTATTCTGTTTGTATTCGTTTCCGAAAAACTCGGTAAACATTTTGGTGCTTTCATTAAGAGCTGTAGGAAGTTGTTAGTCAGCCCTTTTTCTGTGTACGTTTTTGTATTCACTCCGTGCTAAAAAGATGGTGACTACGAGAAAATCCGCGGTTGACAAAAATGCTAGGGTCAACCCCGATACTATGACGGAAGATGCGGTACAAAACGAACCCTCAGACTACCAAGGTGAAGACCCGACATCCCGCCAGGATCGGGTCAGTACTGAAGATACGACATACTTAGAAGACGAAGAAGAGTATGTCCAAGACGGTTACTACAAAGACGGCTGCTACTACGAGAAGGATCCAGAACTGGTCCAAGTAGCCGAAGAACTGGCGGTCACTAAAGCCAAGCTTGCTGAGCAGGAGCGCGTCTCCGAAAAAATGCAGCGCATGATGGAGCGCCTCCAAAGCAAGTTCGGAGATCTAGGCGACTCGGACGAGGACGCCTCTGTTTTAGGTGGTGCTGATGCCACTATGTCGGATCCAGCCGCTGCTAGACCATCCAAAGCCGCCCCTAACAAGGGCAAAGAAAAAGTTGGAGAGCCTGTGCGCGCTGACGCCCCTGCACCTCCTAAAGGCGTGAATCACCAGGCCGACTGCCCCCCCCCCCCCCCCCACGCGCAGAAGGTCTCTGGCGCTCCTAAGCCCAGACGCCCTTCAACCCCAAGGGGGCACTCTGTGCCTAAAGGGCCCGGTGCTAAGGCACCCAGGCCTAGGGGAAGGAACAACCACCCCAGTGATTCCGTCAACCAGGACGGTCGGGCTGCGAACTCGCACTCCGAAGATAGCTGGTCCACGGTGGACCTAAGAAGAAGGTTGGAGGCCAAGTATGAAAAGGCCAAAGGAGAAAAGGCCCGGCCTCGCGGAGATGACCTCCGAAATCATATTAATGACAAGCTCCGGGGACGTGACCTCCCGGAGAGTGATACAAAGAGGCTCGAGGAACAGATTGCTGCCTTGACCAAGCTGGTCCGGAAGCAAAGTGGGGCCCTGTCAGACTCTGAGGAGGAAGACCCGGAACCATGTATTCGGAGGATCGCGGAAACTTCCCTCCCGGATAACTTCAAAATGCCTCACATAGAATTATATGAGGGGAGGACAGACCCGCGTACCCATCTAGCTAAATACAACAAAATGATGCAAGTGGCGCGCGTCAGTGAGGACGCCAAATGCATGTGCTTCTCACTCACCCTTACCAAGTCCGCGGAGGACTGGTGGAAAAGATTAGCTCCCGGATCAATCCACAGTTGGAAGGAGCTACAGTCCGCGTTCAGGAGGCAGTTCATTGCTGCCCGCGACCACGACATGGAGGTTGGTTCCTTAACCAACATTAAGCAGCAACCCAATGAGAACCTCAAAGCTTTCATTCAAAGAATGATGGAAGCTGCTGCTAAGACTAAGGTCAGCGACGATATGAAGCTGATCGCCCTTCAATCAGGGCTTACCGTCGGCTCCCTACTGTGGGGGGAAATGCAACGGAGACGGGCAGAAACCCTGTCCGAATTCATGTCAAAAGCTCAGGGAATCATCAACCTTGAGGATGCCTACCAACAGGCCTTTGGAGTTCCTCCAGCTCCGACGCCTTCCGTGACTGCGCCGAGCTTTGCTTCGCAAGCTCCCGCGCCAGCTTTGCTTCGCAAGCTCCCGCGCCAGCTCTCACGCTTCCAGGAGCCCAGTTCACTCCAAGCGTGTATGGGCCTTCCGCGTCTGCTCAGACGCCAAGTCAAACCCATCTCTCTGGGTACGGAGCTGTACAAACCGGATGTAGTATCGCTCCCGGACCATCACAACCGCAAGCGGAAGGCCCAGAACAAAATCTAAGCCAATCACAGAATAAACGAGGCGGAAGAAACTCCAACCGGGGGGACCATTCAAAGAAACCCCGTAAGAACTATGAGCCCAAGTTCACGGAGTATACCAGTTTGATAGACTCACGAGAAAATGTCTATCGGGCGACCTGTAATATGGTCAACTACAGGAAGCCCCCGAAAGTGTCTCACGGAGGAAGGCGTCCGCGAGACTCCAATAAGAGGTGTGAGTTCCACGGAGACGTGGGGCACACCACAAACGAATGCCTTCAGCTGAAGGATGAGATCGAGTCCCTGGCAAGAGCGGGACACCTCGGTCAATGGGTGAGGATACCCATAATCTATCCCGGACAGGGGGTCGTTCACGGAGCTGCATATTCCCCGGGACAAAGGGGGACCGCTAGCGCTCCTGGAGCCGGTCACTCCCAAGCTCCTGTGTCTCAATTCCCAGCGCTTCCTGCTCCAACCTCTCCGGCACCCATTGCCTTGTTGGCTCCAGGACCTGGCAACCCATATCCGCCCGGCCTTGCTCCGCCACCCGTTGACGGACACGTAGCCACCATTTCCGGAGGACCGCACCTTGCCGGAAGCACCCGCAACTCCCAGAAAAGGTACTTGAGGGAGTTAGAACACACGAGGGAGATGTGCGCCTTGGTTCAATCACCTGCTCAACGTCCCCGAATGATGGACCTTCCCATCACCTTCACGGAGGACGACGCCCGACATGTGCACTTCCCCCACAACGATCCCCTCGTGGTGGAAGCCCAGATTGCCAATAAGAAGGTCTCGCGGATCTTGATCGATAACGGAAGCTCCGTAAACATCCTCTTCAAAGCTGCCTTCCACGCGATCGGATTAACCGAGACAGACCTGACCCCATGCCCCATCCAGCTTCAAGGGTTCAATGGGGATGCACTCATGCTGTTAGGCAAAATTCAACTTCCAGTCACCCTCAGAGGAGAAAGCGACGCTTGTGCCTTCAAGCACTGCACATTCGTGGTGGTCGACTGCCCCACGGCGTATAATGCCATCCTAGGCCGACCAGTCCTAATAGATTGTGGGGCCATAACCTCAATACGCCACTTATGTTTGAAGTTTCCATGCGACGATGGGCGTATCGGCACCCTCCGAGGAGACCAACGAAGTGCACGAAGCTGTTATAACGTCTCCGTCCGATCCGTCTACACGGTCCAGGAGACGGTCACTGCCCTTCTTTTGGCGGAAGAATTACCAAAAACTGGGGGTGCTCAAGGGGCATGCTTTGACGAACTCGACCCTAGAGTGGGGGTCGAGAGAGAGATAGAACCGATGGAGGAAGTCGAAGAGGTGGTCCTCAACCCAGGAGATCCCACCAAAGTCATTCAGGTGGGGAAAAACCTTCCGTCGGCCGTTCGAGAAAAGATCGTGGCCACTGTAAAGAATAATCAGGATATCCTGGCATGGTGCCACGCTGATATGACGGGGATTAATCCTAATGTTGCGTGCCACGCACTCAACATAGATCCATCTGCAACTCCAGTTCGCCAAAAGAGGAGGCCGTTAGACCCAGTAAGGGCCGAAGCAGTCAAAGCTGAAGTGGACAAGCTGATGTCCATAGGTTTTCTCCAGGAGTCACACTATCCCGTGTGGTTGGCCAACCCAGTTCTGGTCCCGAAATCCAATGGGTCCTGGAGAATGTGCATTGACTTCACGGACCTAAACAAAGCCTGCCCAAAAGATTGTTTCCCTCTTCCGCGAATCGATCAGATGGTAGACGCTACTTCTGGGTATGAACTCTTATCCTTCATGGATGCGTACTCCGGGTACAACCAGATAAAGATGCATGTCGCAGACCAGGAACACACCAGCTTCCTCACGGACAAGGGTGTCTACTGTTACGTGGTCATGCCTTTTGGTTTGAAGAATGCTGGGGCGACGTACCAGCGTCTAGTAAACAAGATGTTCAAGGACCAGCTGGGGAGGAACATGGAGGTGTACATAGACGACATGTTGGTAAAATCCAAGACCTCCAGGGACCACAGTGATGACCTTGAGGAAGCTTTCGCCGTGATCCGAAAGTATGGAATGAAACTGAATCCGAAGAAATGTACTTTCGGGGTCTCGTCTGGGAAGTTCCTCGGTTTCATTGTCAGCTCCCGCGGAGTGGAGGCCAACCCTGAGAAAATTAAGGCGTTCATAGATATGCCTTCTCCCCGGAAGCATAAGGATGTCCAAAGCGTTACCGGAAGGATAGCTGCTCTCAGCCGCTTCGTATCTAAGGCCACTGACAAATGTGTCCCTTTCTTCAACGTGCTGAGAGGAAACAAGAGGTTCGAGTGGACCCCCGAATGCGAAGCAGCCTTCCAACACCTCAAGGAACATCTAACCCGAGCTCCCATTTTGTCCAAACCAGTCGAAGGGGAGGCGTTGCTCTTGTACTTAGCTGTGACAAAACACGCCGTCAGTGCCGCACTCGTCCGGGAAGACGGCCGTATCCAGCTTCCTGTGTATTACGTAAGCAAGAGGTTACTGGACGCCGAGTCCAGATATTCAATGATCGAGAAACTCTCCCTCTGCTTACTAATCGCTTCGCGGAAGCTAAGGCCCTATTTCCAGGCGCACACCATCAGAGTACTCACCAACCACCCTCTCCGACAAGTCTTGCAGAAGCCCGAGTCCTCTGGCAGATTGCTTAAATGGGCCATGGAACTGAGCCAGTTTGACATCCACTACCAGCCACGTGTTTCCATAAAAGGACAAGCTCTCGCGGACTTTATTGTGGAATGCTCGGGAATGAATGACCTCCCAGAAGATCCTGTCCCGGAACTTCCCACATGGAAGGTCTATGTAGACGGAGCCTCAAATGAAAAAGGAGCTGGAGCAGGGGTCATCCTAGTATCTCCCCAAGGGCATCAGCTCCAGAGAGCCATCCGTTTCGCGTTCCCAGCATCCAACAACGAGGCAGAACACGAGGCCATGCTAGCTGGATTGCAACTGGCCAGGGAAGTCGGAGCCCAAAAAATCGAGGTATACAACGACTCTCTACTTGTGGTAAACCAAATATCCGGGGAATACCAGACGAAAGGCGAAAAAATGGCTGCCTACGTGTCTCTCTCCCGCGGCCTCCTGCAGCATTTCAAAGGCTACCAAATCCGCCAGGTCCCCTGGGACCAGAACTCACTCGCGGACACACTGGCCAAGCTTGCAACAGACCCGGAGATTGAGCAATATGGCCTGGTGCCCATCGGGCACTTAGAAGCACCTAGTACCGAGACACAGAGGGTAAATGCCATCATCGGCCATTCCCATTCCTGGATAGGACCCATCCTCAGATTTCTCACCACCGGAGAGCTCCCCACTGATAAAGCTGACGCAAGAAAGCTCCAGTATCAAGCTCCCCGATACGTGGTTATGGATGGAAAGCTTTACCGCAGGGGGTTGTCCATACCCTTCCTTAGGTGTGTTGCCGGAACCGAAATCAGCACCATCATCCATGAGATTCACGGAGGCTTCTGTGGCAACCATACCTCCGGGCTGAGCCTCTCCAAAAAGATCCTTCGACAAGGATTCTTCTGGCCCACCATGAAGAAGGATTGTGTGGATTATGTCAGAATGTGTGAGCAGTGCCAGAGGTACGCCAAGGTTCCGCGAGCGCCGCCTACAGAAATTACCTTAATGACCAGCCCCTGGCCGTTCGCCGTTTGGGGCATTGACCTAGTAGGTTCCCTTCCGACTGGAAGGGGTGGAGTGAAGTATGCCATAGTCGCGGTAGACTACTTCACCAAATGGGCTGAAGCCGAACCTATGAACACGGTCACGTCTAAGAAAGCACTGGACTTTGTCATCAGGAATATAGTGTGTCGTTTTGGGCTTCCACGAAAAATTGTGTCCGACAACGGGAAGCAATTTGATAGTGAACATTTCACGGACTTCTGTGCCTCGCATGGAATCATCAAAAGCTTTTCCGCAGTCGCCAGACCTCAAGCTAATGGGCAAGTGGAAGCAGTAAACAAAATCTTAAAGACCACGTTGAAGAAAAAACTCCAAGCATGCAAGGCTCACTGGCCGGAAGAGCTTCCGCGAGTACTTTGGGCCTATCGCAAGACAGAGAGGACTTCGACGGGGCACACACCTTATTCCATGACCTTCGATTGCGAGGCCGTCATCCCAGTAGAAACAATGATCCCATCTCACAGGCAGGACACCTACGACCCTGCTCGGAACCACGCCCTTCTTCAGGAGTCCCTGGATATGATCGAAGAGCTCCGGGAGCAGTCACAGGTCCAACTCAAAATGTACCAAGGCAAGATAGCCCGACACTTCAACACAAGAGTCAAGAGTCGTACATTCGAAGTTGGAGACCTTGTCCTGCGAAGAGTATTTCCTGCTACGCAGGACCTGGGAGTGGGAGTCCTCGGACCCAACTGGGAAGGCCCCTATGAAGTACAAGAAAAAGTGGGCCATGGGACGTATCACTTAAAGAGACTCGACGGATCTAAAGTCCCCCGCGCCTGGAACGCGGAGCACCTCCGCCGTTACTACCAATAAGCCCAGGACTATGTAGTCGAAAGTCCTTGGTGGACGTAGCAAAAGTGTAAAATGTGGAAATAATCCTCCCTGCTGTAAAACACGTGCCTAACAGGCTAATTTAATGAAACACGGAGAGATTCACTCCGCTTTTACTGCAGTTTTTATCCCTGTGTTCAAAGCTGTGTTTTAACAAGTGACCACGCGGTCCGGAGACGTCCGGACCCCACGCTCACTTGGGGGGGTATACATGCCTAAGGCATAGCCATACGCCCCTTGAACAAAACATACACAGAACACCACTTATGTGCTAGCATTGTGTTTGAAATTTTTTGCTTAGGTTAATTTGTTGCCATGAACATGCTTGCATTACGTGTCATGTGTGCATTATGTGTTTATGTGAAAATTACCATTGAAATGCCTGCCATTATGCATCATGAAAATTATCTCCTGTGTAGCCCAGCGATGAACAGGACTGGGGGTTGGGGCGCATTCAGAGAGCTACGCCGAAACACCCCCAACCTCCGGGCAAGCCCTTCAAAAAATACTCCGCGACCGCTGTAGAGCCTTGCTTCGCAAGCTCCAGCTCCGGGTCCCGCAAGGCGAAAGATGGCAAGATCCGCGACCGTTGTAAGCCTTGCTTCGCAGGCTTCAGCTCCGGATCTCACAAAATAATGCATGGCGAGCTCCTCGACCACTGCATGCTTCAGCTCCAGGAGCAGATATGGTCGATCCCCCATTCACAGCAGGCCTTGCTTCGCAAAGCCCCTGCTCCGGGATCGCACATGGTGGGCGTGGCAATTTCCCCGACCGCAACGAGCCTTGCCTCGCAGGGCTCCATGCCAGGTCCCTGAAGTCAGCCACCATGAGGTCCGCAACGACAGTTAGTTTTGCTTCGCAAAGATCTAACCTCAAGTCTAGCGACGCTCACCAAGAGAACTCCCGTTCCAGCACCATGGAACGGCTCACCTTAGCAATCCCAGCGAACAGTATAACTGCAAGTCCCGGGATTGGCTATTTGCCTTAGGAAAGCTGAAATACGGTGAAAGGAGTCTGGCCGTTGGAGCCAGGAAACGTTCGTAACCTAGAAACTACGTGGGAAAAGACATCAGCCGTAGAGCTTCAAGTTGGAAGTGCATAGGTTCTGGCCGTTGGAACCAAAAACTCATGCGCCCCTATAGCAGTTTCTACCGTGTAAAAGTCTACCATAAAAGCAAAGTTAAACAAAGAACTCGGCAGAAAAGAAAGGAGAATGCTATAATTATGGAAAATATGTCTGCAATGAGAAAAGAGTACAGGGAGCCTCGCCCCAAAGGAAAAAACAAGTGAAAAATAATAATCAGTAAAGAATATTTTTTACAAATGATAAAACCCCTTCAAGCATTGGGGGTGGCTGCAGCTTCCATGACCGCGGCCTCGGGGACATCGGTTTCAACTGAGGCTGGCGGAGTCGGCTCATTGGAAGGCGGAACTTCGTCACGGGAAGGTTCAGAGGTCCCCGCCTCTCCGGGATCTCCTGCCTCAGGGGCTCCAGCAGGTTCGTCAATGTTGTAAGTTTGGACGTACACCTCTGGGCCTTGATCCCACACCTGTAGCTTCTCCCTCATGGCGTCGGCATCCTCTCCCAGATAGCCTAGTACCTCCGGGTTCACTTTCCAGAGTTGATGCATGAGGACCACATGCGATATATTAATCGTCCTGTTCAGTATCACCTCGGCATCCTCCTTCTCCTTCAAGCGCTCCGCCTCGGAGGTTGCCAGCTGTGCCTCCGCGACAGCTAATTGAGCCCTCAGTTTTTCCATCTCGGCCTTGGAGGCATCCCACTCTCCCTTAAGAGAATCAATCTCCTTGCGCTGCTCCCTATTTTGGTTCAGCACGAATTGCTTCTCGGTCACATGTCCCCTGGCAGTGAATTGCAAGGCTCCGATCTCTTTATCCTTCTCGGCGAGCCCCAACTCCAGCATAGACACGAGATCCCTGCTCCTCTTATGAAGTTGCTCCTCCTCGTGCAGCTTACTCTGAAGAGTGGAATATTCCTCTTGCTGCTTAAGGAGGAGATCATTTTTTGATTGCAAGCGGGCTTCCAAGGTATCCTTCTCCATCCTGGCTTGGGACAGCTCTTCCCGGAGCTTGGAGTTTTCGGCCTTCATCTCGTCCGACCGCTGTCTGAACTCATTCTCTGCGTTGGCCCGGTACTCTCGATATTTGGCAAGATATTTCTTGTCCGCCTCTTCCTCAGCCGTGCGCCGGGCCTGGTCAATCTTCTCCGAAGCCTCCAAGGCCTGGCGAGCCACCTGGCTCTCCTCCAGCTGAACCAGAGCTGCACCCACCTCCTGGAACGAGCGTTCCGCGATCAGAGAGGCCTGCAAGGAAAGACAACAGAATGAGTTAAGCAGAACCAAATGTGCTAAGACAGATGATCCCAAAACACCACAACTGACGGCTTACCCCGGACAATTGCTGCTTCACGGCATGTGTCAGCAACAGCGGATCCTTACTGCTACTGATGGCCCATTTCTCATAATTGAGCTCGCACAAGCTCAGGGCCATGTTCTCCATCATCTCCGCTCCGAACGGCGCCAATGCACGCCCGAGCCTAGGCACCAGCCTCTTCTCCAAGGCTGGGCCATCCAAAACCGCTCCAGCTGGGTGAAGGGATCTCACCCCCTCGGCCAGCTCAGCTCTTTTCACGGCAGACAAGTTGTCTGCCCTTCCCTGAGTTACAGCCTTCTCAGCCTCCAACCGCCTCTTCAAAAAATTATCGGCCCGTCTTACACCCTCCAGGAGGGCAGCGGGGAAACGGGTTGGTTTCTGAGGGAAGTGGAACTTCAGGCCAGGCAGAGGAAGGTTTGTTCGCTGAGAAGAAGGAGACCCCGAAAGGGTGGACTCCCTTTGGGCTGGAGGAGGAGGCAGACGGGGCATTGAGGACGGTAGGGAAGACACCACCGCCCCGGTCTGTTGTTGTTGCTGGTGTTGCTTTTGTTTTTGTTGCTGCGGTGGCGGAGGTGACTGCCTTTGTTGTTGCTGTTGCTTTTGCTGCTGCGACGGCGGAAGAATTGCCAAAAACTGTTGCTGCGGGTTTGGCTGTTGTTGTTGCTGCTGCTGTGGCGGTGGTGATTGTCTCTGTTGTTCTTGTTGTTGCTGTTGTTGTTGTTGTTGTTGTTGTTGTTGCCTTCGACCGGGTGAAGAGTGTCTAAGGCGTTTCTTCTTGGCGCCCTCAGCATCTCCTCCGGGACGCTTGCTCACCCCAGTCGTCTTCACGGGGAACACAAGCCCTTCCCCGTCGCTGCTACTGCTCGAGGTCGCCATGGTCTCGGAAGGCCCCTTGGCGGGAGATCTCTCCACCGCCGGAGATACTTGCGCCTCGCCACCTGTCTGCTTGGATGTGGTGGCTTTACCTCCCCTACCGGCTCTGGCTTTTCGTCCTTTCCCCTTGGACGGATCTTGGCTGCTGGCGGCTTTCTTGATGAGTAAGGTAACTCTCCCCAACATCTTGGCTTCGGGATATTCTGCAAGAAACGTACGAAGCAAGGTTAACGAACCAGCAAGCAATGTGAAAGAAGATAAGCAGAAGACAAGACAATCAACAACATAAAAGCACAAGCAAGTCCGCCAGCAGGGGACAAGTAACAAAAAAGAGAGACGTTTGAGAGGAACAACCATGCACGAGAAACGTGGATGGCCTTCCCCGAGCGAAACAAGGCACCGCTTCCTGCTCCAGGAAGCTCCCGTACTCCTTAAAGTCCGGGAATGACATGCTGAGGGAAGAAGGGTCAACCATGACGACACCTTCTGGCAGACTACCGTCACTCAAATACCCAAGAAGCTCATCTACCCTATCGCAATATCTGTCAAAGGGTATCCTACGCGGATCTAGCCTAAGGAAGCGGGGATCGAACCCCATCTGGGGGGTCCAGGAGACCTCAGACAGGCTGGGGGTGTGAATCAATCGAAAGCTAGCCTTACCTATCCCAGGTGCCAGCTCCCGGAGTCCCTTCATTGGGGTAAGCCGCGGCGTAGCGAGCCTCAATTTCTTCTTCCTCCGACTGGGGGTCGGGGAACCTCTCTGCCCAACTGGGGGACAAATTACTCCCATCCTGGACTGCCTGGCAGATCACCTTGGACAGTTCCAAGGCAATCTGCTCCCGGACGTCAGCGGACACTTGACATTGCCCCCTGCCACTCACTGGCCCAATATTTTGGAAGGAGGCCAGCAGCCCGTACTCTCTCAGAGATTCGGTGGTCACAAGTCCTTCCACCTTCAGCTCCTCCTCCGAGAACCCCTCGTAGAATTGCGACCTCCTTATCATCTCCGCACAGCGAGGCGTCCGCGGGGTGGCTACTGCAAAAGTCAAACATGGGTGTCAAAGATCCTCCCGGAAGGCAAATCAAACGTAAAGGAACAAAGTTGAAAAGGAGAGGAAGGAGCACTTACCAGGGACTTTGAAGTCCAAAGATAGGGCTGGCACCCTCTTCAGTGGGAAGCCAGTCGTCAGGAACCAGTACTCCCGGAGGTCTGGAACCCTCGCAGTATGACAGGTGGGACACATCACGTCCGGGTGCCTCTCCAGCCTGTAAAACCCCACCTTGTCTGGATGACCTCTCATGGGCTGAGACTTCAACCCGTAGAAGTACAGCACCTCCTCCGGGGTAGGAGCCTCCAGGTTCCGGGACTTGCAAAAGATGAACCACCCCGCTAGGAGCTTGTAGCTGGGGGGAATCAACTGAAAGGGGGCAATCCCCGCCTTCACACAGAAATTGGCAAAGTAACTTCTTAGGGGCAAGTGCGCCCCACACACTATGTGTGCCCAGCTCCAGGCACCAAAGCCCTCGTGACTCTGGCTAGCCGACTCGCCCAGCACCGACAGACGGTGCCACATCAGACCTGGGATGTTCTTCAGGCCTGCCTCGGAGGAGTACAGCTCCAGCATGCCGTAGTTCCTAAACAGGTTCAGCTTCTGGTCCATCTCCCAGATTGAACTATTGGTAGTCAGTGGGCTAGCCGCGACCACTTTTGCCTTTCCTTTCCCCTTTGCGTCGGCGACAGGGGAACCCTTCTCCTGGGCAGAATCAGCCTCTGCCGCAGCGATGAGTTGTTCCTTGGAGATGTTCGTCACTGAACAAAAGAAACAAAGAAGAAAACACTCTAAGCAGTCAGCACCCTTGTCATACCCTAGCGGTATCAAAGGCGTCGGGGAGACCCTCCCCGAAAACTGCTTGGAGAGGCTCCCACCGAGCTTGCCGAGGGGTTGGCACCATGCCACCCAAAGGACAGCAAGGAACCAAACTAAGACTCCGAGCCTAAGCCCGCCGAGAGAAGTGTTTTTCCAGAGAAAGACACCCTAAAGGCGTTCATGCTTATGCCCTAAAACAGCAAACCAGAACAGCGCAAGCAAGACAAGGAACGACTTTCCAAACGCAAATCGTCAAAGCATGCAAAAGAGATTACTTATCGACTCACATCAATCGCATGCCTATCAAAGCCCTATTCACACATGCACATAGGCGATACTGGCAGAAAACTCAACTCTAACAACTACCAACAACCTAAGGTTTGGGAGGAAAGAGCAAAGTAGAAATACTTACTGGTATTCGGGTAGTTGAAGGTTGAAGGAGTAACCGGATCACTGCACAGCACGATCGCGAGAAGTAAAAGCTGCAAAGACGAACGGCGTTTCAAACCCTGAACTTCGGCGAATAAAACCACTGCCAAATCAAAAGAAAAGTTTCTAGATTCCTTACCAAAAAAAAAAAAAAAGTGGAAAGTTCGAAGGAATGGAAGCTTGGAAGCCTGAGAGTTCGAAGGTTTGGGAATCTGAAAATCCGAAGGATAGAGAATTTGAAAGCGTAAAGAGGAAGAAAGGTCTGTTCCCTCGTTTTTATAGCAGGAAAGAAGTCGTTTCGAATTCCTCAAATGGACGGTCCCGATCCTCCCATTCCGTGTGCATCAGATCCAACGGCTGGAGATGAAGCGACGATCCTATTTATGACTCCTCGGATGGGAATAAAGTATTTATTTCCCATCATTATACCACCTCGGGCCCGGTGTACCATTAAAAACTGTCAAATCATTACTCAGATGCCTGACGCACGCATACTCAGCCAGACTTCCGGATAGCGTTTAGATGGATAGCCTTCAAGAAGCAGAATTATTAAAGTCCTTCATGGAGAGTGACCAGTGGTCGCGGATGGACAGAAAGGCTTCGCCTCTCCTGTGTAGTGTCTAGCACTCTCCTTCAAGCAACCGCGACCCGGAAGCTCGTTAGTTCTCCCGGACTCCCGAAGGGATGTCCTTCGGGGAAGGTCCTTCCAGGAGAAGCTCTTCAGGTTATCTTCGCGGATACGGTTCCGTGCTTCGCACGGGACAAGACCAAGTGGTCGAGTCACGGAGGAGACATAGTTGGGATGATATTCACCTGACACAGGATCCCGCCTGACACGCCTGACAGGTCAAGGCCGCACACATCCCAGCACGCCTAAAGGTGCCTTTTCGCCTACTGTTCCGCTGACTGTCTGGAAAAGGCGGCTGCCATTTGGTAGTTCCCATACTTTCATGTAATTATACCTGCGTAGAGTCTTGTAGCCATGATACTACAGTAATTGTATCCCTTATTTATGGCTGGTGTAATTAAGACTCATGTGAGTAGAGAAAAACCCTAATCCAAAACCCTAGCTATAAATACCCCTTCATTTTACGATAGAGAGGACGACCAACAAATTACATAACAAGAACTCTGCTAAAATCTCTCTAGCTTCATCTTCTTCAAGAGAACCCGAGAGAAACACTGTGAGCGTGTGAAGTTCTTGTACACCAGCCATCTTACTGTAATTCTCTACAAGTATAATAACATCGACTCGTGGACTAGGGCTCGTTAACGCCTGAACCACGTAAAAAACCTGTTTGTCTAATTATATTCCTGCACTTCTACAGTTCTTATCTTTTTATTATTCTGTTTGTATTCGTTTCCGAAAAACTCGGTAAACAAGAACTATTAAATAACTAATCAAACAAATTTATTTGAAATTCAAAATTCAAATCCTAGGGATAAAAACCACTGAGTTAGGCGCCACACACTGTACTATACAATGTGTGTCGCCCATCCTTATTAGGGTTTCCCTAATTTTCTACTTTGTTTATTTAATAATTTTTTAAGACAATATATTTATCCCAAAATAAATATCAGTTAATTCAAAATTATCTTTATCTTAAAATATCAGTTTTAAATTAAATAAATAAATATCATATTCTAAATAAGATATTTATTATTCTCACTCTTTATATTAATCTAAACAAGATTAATATTAATTTTAACCTATATTTTTTCAAAATAAAAACTATATAGTTAAATAATTATTTAATTCACAATTAAGCAATTACCCATTATTATCACATAATTATTTCTTTGCCCTTGAAAATTAATTCCTTTGCAATTTAGTCATTCTCTCTACAAATCTTTCTTTTGATATCCTTACGCTTGATAGTGTAGGACAGAGGTGATCTGGGGACCATGGACCTATAATACAAATCTCCAATAAACCAGATTATTAATCAAACTATTTAATCTAATAATCTTATTTATTAATTCTATGATTACTCCACTATAAATATGTAATTGCACTCTAAGTAACTATATAATTATATTTACATAGTTTTCTCTTGTAGTCCATTGATATAATCAATATATGTGTAGATGCTCAAAATTTCATGCCTGTAAAAGGTCCAAGGCACTTGATAAGGTCCCATGAATGCCTGTGCCGCGAGGCCCTCGGGCCACAATCATCCCGCGGATAGGTACATGAGGCTAACCTCGGCGTGCCTTACATCCATGCACCTCGGTAGGACCATCATCTCACGCCGCATGGGAAGGAGCGTCTCAGGCCCAGGAGGTCGAGGAGCCTCGCGGAGACCAACGCCTTGCGCGTGCCCAGGTGGCCGAGGGGCCTCGCGGAGGCCAGCGCCTCGTGCGCCCTGCGCGTGCCCAGGTGGTCGAGGGGCCTCACAGAGGTCAGCGCCTCGTGCGCTCCACGCTTATCTAGATGGCCGAGGGGCCTCACAGGGTCAGTGCCTCGCGCACCCCGCGCATACCCAGATGGCCGATGGGCCTCGTGGAGATCAGCGCCTCGTGCACCCTGTGCGTGCCCAGGTGGCCGAGGGGACTCACGGAGGTCAGCTCCTCACCCCAGCACCTCGCGACAGCGCCTCGCCCCAGCACCTCGTGACAGCGCCTCACGCCCTGTGCCTCGCGTGCCCAGTGCCTCGCGCGCGCAGCAGGCCTCGTGTGCCAACGCCTCGCGTGCCTCAGGCATCCCTGGTGTCTCTCACCCTACACCTCAAGTGGATGTCTCCTATGAAGACCTATTAATGCCCCAACATCTAGAGGCAAAAGAACAAGTATAATTCAACAAGATCATGCTAGTACAATCTTTTACGGGGCACAACCTTTAAGAACCCGTATGCCTAATCCATATACTCATGCCAGACAAGTAGTGGGAGTACTAGGATAGGGGACATGGCCTGAATACGTCTAACCAGATGTCAGAGCAGATACCACCACCAGCACCACTACGCTTGGTGCCATTCCTCTGACATTCGTACAAAATAGGTAGTGGGGATATCCTCACTATATCTAACCACGTACTGGAGCCGACACCACTACACCTAATACCACTCTCCTGACACCGTACTTGCGTACTATCTGGTCCCCTAGACCACATTGTATCAGGGGCCGTTAGAGCCCACTATAAAAGGAATTCCACTTCCACTTGGAGAGGGGTTGGAAAAAACACTGTAGCACTACACCATAAGAAATACAAATTCAATTCACCATTTTCCTTCTGCAAGTGTTCTTTGAGTTTCCAATTAGATCTTTAAAGTTTTTCTTTTGATAATCTCTACATTTCTATTTTTCTAACTTAACTTGGTTGGCGAGTTCTCACTGTCAACAATTTGGCGCCGTCTGTGGGAAGGGATAGATTGCAAGTCACTATTTTCCATTAATTCTGATAAGAAAAAAAATGCTACGACATTCAAAACGGTTGAGAGAGCCGCGCTAGGTGGAAGTCCACCTTGATGAAGATCAACTAAAAGCCTCCATGAGGGATCCTCCTCCACCTGCAAACATGGAGGCCCTAAGGGAGCTTGAGGTGCCTAGAGACGAAAGGGAGGCCTCGTCTCCAGTAGTCCCACCTGAGGAGGATCGCCCAAGGTCGGTGACTACCCCAGCAAGGGGCGCCGATGAGTTCCTGCCTCCAAGGCCGCCGCATGTTCCAAACCCCGATCGATAGGATCCAGGCTCATCAAAGCGCCGGGCTGACAAGCACCCTTGGGTCCACTCCATGAGCTCGAGTTCTAAGTCTCAATTCTACGAAGATGAGATACGAGAACTTCACCGCAAGAATCAGAGGCTAGAAACCACCCTGGAGAACATGCAAGAGGTGCTAAATGGCCTGTTGCAAGGGAGATCACACGTGACACTCCCTAAGCGGAAAGAGAGAGGCCAGGAAGGGGTAGAAACCATCATCCTAGTAGATGATGGGCGGACCCGACTCTCCACTGGTAACACCCCCCAGACGAAGCAGCATGAACGCCCCGGACCACCGAGGCAGCCCTAGGAGCTAGAGCCAAAGACCAAAGACCAAAGACCTATAACGATGTCGAGGCCACCTCAGATTTACGAGAAAAACTCAACAAAAAGAGGGCGGGTAAAAGGACCACACCCCCTGTGGCGCCCCGGGGAGGCAAAGGAAAGGGGGAGCCTAACCCATCCACGATGAGAGACTCCTTGAACAAGAGGAGGGAAGACCTGGACACAGAAATGAGAAGCCTACGAAGCAAAATCGTCACTGCCTTTGGAGGTCATGACTTTGAGGATGAGTTCGACCATGAGTCGCCCTTCATCAAGGAGATCTAGGCCATCCGGCTTCTGGTCAACTTCAAGGAGCCCTATATGACTCCTTACGAAGGAAGCACATATCGAAAATACCACTTGGATGCATTTAACGACCTGATGAAGCTGAGGGGAATTAGTATCGGGCCCAGATGTCATTACTTCGCTATCACATTAAAAGGACTTGCGTACAAATGGTTCAAAAGACTTAGATCGGGGTCCATCAGATCTTGGCAACATTTTTCTGATGAATTCCTCCAGCAGCGCCACGCCGTACGGGACTACACGATGCCAGGCACCAGCCTCGCCAATGTGAAGCAAGGAAAAAATGATAGTCTAAAGAGCTACATTCACAGGTTCAATATGGAGGCAGATAAGTAGGAAGCTTGACCCGCAGAGAGCTAAAAATGGCCATCACAGCTGGAGTACGCCCGGGAAGCAAGTTATGGGATAACATGCTCAAGAGGAGGTCACAGACTGGGATGATTTCTACGAGTGAGCACAAAAATATATTCGCGTGGAGGATGGTCACAAAAGCCTCAAAGCCAGAAAATGCCAGTCGCCACCAAAACCTTCAATCCGAGAAAGCCAAATCGGTGCAAAGAAGAAGGGGGTCTATGAGGGAACGAGAGATGATTGACCCCGAAAGCATCAACGCTTTGATGAGCACATACAGGGCCCCTACACTTTTTATACTGACCTCACCCATGCGAGAGAGCATATTTTCGTTACGAATGAAAACCAGGCCCCTTTCAAAAGGCCCCCGCCAATGAAAAAAGATCGGTCTAAAAGGGACCCCAGCAGGTATTGCTAGTATCACAAAGATATCAGCCACACCATCGCGGAATGTAACCATTCGAAGGTGGAAATCGAGGAGCTCATCCGCAGGGGACATTTGGGCTGATATGTGTGGAAGGAGAGCTAGAGGCCAGAAGAAAGAGCATCCTTGCCATGGGCGCGAGAGGTGGCCGCAGAAGTATAGGGAGAGGTCAGGACCATCTTTGGAGGACCAGGATTTGGAGGCGATTCAAGGAAGGGACGAGACAAATATGCCAAGGAGGCCAGACAAAGTCCACCACAATGCGTCTTAAGTTTGGAGCAACGCCCTCCAAAGAGTTTCAAGGGCGAGAATGACTCGATAACCTTCACTGAAGAGGACGCGCAGGGGGTACATTTCCCTCATAATGACCCCCTAGTGCTGACTGCCTAGCTTGCGAACATGAGAGTGCATTGGGTCCTAGTGGATAATGGAAGCTCTGTAGACATCCTGCATTGCCTCGCTTTGGAGAAGATGGGACTGAGCATCCGACACCTGAAGCCCTGCAATACCTCTCTTTACGAGTTCACAGGGGACTCGATATAGCCCCTAGGTGCAATTGAATTAGCCCTCACCATGGGGGAACAACCCAGGCAAACCACCATAATGGAAAACTTCATCGTGGTGGATTGCGCCTCAGCCTTCAATGCGGTATTAGGGAGACCCTCCCTGAGAGAATTGAAGGCGATAACTTCTGTGTACCACTTGGCTATGAAATTCCCAACTCCCGGGGGAATAGCAAGCATGAAAGGAGAACAAAAGGAAGCGAGCGAATGTTATAACACATCCCTCCGCACGGCTGCAAAACCTTCGGTGCCTATGGAAATGGTTGGGCATGAAGGTGCAAACCCACACAAAAAGGACCCACGAATCGCGGAAG
The DNA here is from genome assembly GCF_963169125.1 of Humulus lupulus. Lineage (NCBI taxonomy): Eukaryota > Viridiplantae > Streptophyta > Magnoliopsida > Rosales > Cannabaceae > Humulus > Humulus lupulus. The sequence goes on from NC_084799.1 coordinate 161,667,840, forward strand.
AAACTAGAGCATGGAATGCGGAACGCCTCAAGATATACTACCAGTGAGACTTCGTTTCTAGAGGCTAAAAAGACCTATGTTTAGTTTGTTCCCTGTTATGTTCACTTAGTAAGAATTAAAGAGGCTACCTGGGTAACCTCCTAATTAGATATAACTCTTTCATATATGTCATTGTTACCCTCATGCTTTGAATGAAACTGTTCACAACTTCATGTGTCATTCTTCTTCTCTATAGCACCCACCAAAGTGCTTGCTGAAATAAATGTCACCAAGCACTTGGGGGGTAGGACAAGAGGCAAAGCATACAGCAAACAGGAGGATCCTAAAAAGGATTCCTCGTATCAGGAGGATTATAAAAAGGAGGAACCCAAAAGGACCCCTTATATCAGGGCCTTAAACGAATTCTTTTAAAAAGGGCTCCTAAAAAGGAGGATCCTTAAAAGGACTCCTTGTATCAGGAGGATCCTAAAAAGGACCCTCTATCAGGAGGTACCCAAAAAGGACCCCTTGTATCAGGGCCTTAAACGAATTCTTTTAAAAAGGGCTCCTAAAAAGGAGGATCCTTAAAAGGACTCCTTGTGTCAGGAGGATCCTAAAAAGGACCCTCTATCAGGAGGATCCTAAAAAGGACCCTCTATTAGGAGGAACCCAAAAGGGACCCCTTGTATCAGGGCCTTAAACGAATTCTTTTAAAAAAGGCTCCTAAAAAGGAGGATCCTTAAAAGGACTCCTTGTACTAAGAGGATCCTAAAAAGGACCCTCTATCAAAAGGATCCTAAAAATGACCCTCTATCAAGAGGAACCCAAAAGGACCCCATGTATCAGGGCCTTAAACGAATTCTTTTTTTTTTTAAAAAAAGAATGCATGGTGAACCCTAACAAACTGGGAGGAGACCTTGCAAGGCATCTCCTGAAGTTCACAAGGATTAGCTACCCTTACGAACATCAAGGAGGCCAAAAGGTCTTATAAAAAAATAAAAAAAAACAAGCTTCCAAATAAGGGCAGATACTCTCTCAAAGGGAGAAGCCTCAGAAAGAGCACCCACCAATAAGCTTAGAGCGGCCACCAAGCCGTCTAGCCAAAAAGGGTCCTAAAAGAGACCCTTGCAAAAATAGTACTATGAATAATGATGAGAAGGAAACTTCTAGCAAGAAATAATAAGCGCGCGCAAAAATATATAAAAGGATAGCTAGAACCCAAGGGGTCAATATATCCTTATAAGAATAATCAAGAGGCACCGAAAAAGGACCCATTGAACCCTTTCACATGGGCTCCAAAGGACCTCTAGCCTGATAAATAAAAGAGGGGAACTTACCAAACCTCATCATACGGGCTCAAAAAGACCTCAAACATAGAGGAATAATAGATGAATAACCGCATATGTATATATTAAAAGAGAGTCTTGGTAACATGACAAGATTTTTAAAAAAAATTATTATTACAAGCACAACAAGGCTCGAATAAGCATACACCCACATCGGACTAACTGACGAAAATTATGAAATGACAACCTCAAGGCTTCCTGCCACGGGCGTTCCACCCAGCCGCCCAAGCGACGGCGTGCTCGCCAAAGGAAGAAAAATCAAAGTTTGGATCCTGCCTCCATACACCATAAAGGGCGTGCTCTATGGACCTATACTCAATAGCTGCCTTGTCTGCCTCTAAGGAAGCGACCCTGTCTTGCGACGCAACTACAACAGCCTTAGCACCCTCAAGTTTGGCCTCTAAGGAAGCAACCCTCTCCAGCGACGTAGTCATGGTAGCCTTGGCACCCTGGAGTTCGGCCTCTAGGCTGGTGACCCTTTCCTGCAACATCGTGGCCTGGTCAACCTCCCTCTTCTTCCATTTTGATGAGGCAGAAATTTTTGCCAAGGACTTTTCCAGCCTAGACCTGGTCTCGGCAAGCTCCCTCTCGAGCTCCTGGACCTGAGCCGCAAGACGGTCCCTCTCGGTATTCGATGCGGAAAGGTTGTGAGTCGAGTCGACAAACTGCTGAGCCACGGTATAAGCATGCACAAGAAAAATAACAACAACAATGATAAGTAACAAAAAAAGGAATAAAAAGAGATAAGGCCGACATAAGATGCATGAACTCACCCAAGCAGTAGAGCGTGTAAGAGTCTCCCAAAGATCCGACATGGTGAAACTCCCAAGACCTCTCCAATCAACTTTGGGGAGGTCTGAGGCGATCTGGACATACTGCCGCCCGTAAGAGGCCGCCATGTGACTCACCTAGGGCGTCCCTTCCGAGCCAAGGGTACTTGGCTGGGTAAGGACAAACGACCTGCTCGCCGAAACAGGAGGGGGCGCAATAAGATTGGAAAAATGAGCCCGAGGTAGATCAGGAGGAGGTGTAGGAAGATCAGGAAAGTAAGCCCCCGATGGACCGGGGTCGAGGGGAGCCTGAGGAAGAGCGTCAAAGTCCATGGGGTCAGGCCAAACAAAATGCCCGGGCATTGCCTGTTGACCTTGGGATTGAGAAGCCATGTCAGGGTCGAAAGGGACAAATGAAGGACATCCCCTGGGGGACGAAGATAGCTGGTAAGGTTGCCCATGTACAAGGGAGACTCCCTCCGGCACACACTCAGCCTCACCTTCACCCGAACGAGGCTCAGCCAAAGCAGCCTTCGTCTTCTTTGACCCAGGAATAGTCCACAGCAACCCGGGATCTGCAACCAGGGACAGCTTGTAAAAGTTGAGTTTTTCCACAGTGAATAGGTATGTAGCCTTTCTCACAGCGGGGTCAACACTGATGAGTTTGTTCACAGCGTTCGCCTCCAACCCAACAACTACAGGTACGGCGAACTGCTTTGCACGATCCACACCATTGTCGACACAAACATAAGTTATAAAACAATAAGTTTTAAAAAAAAAATAATAAGAAAGGGCAGCTCGAGGTAGTTACTGGGAGCAGAACGGAAGTGCTCATGAACAGGAAGATGGCCTTTCACAAAGAAAAAGTCCTGCTTCCAGGACCCCGGTTTGGACACTGCGCCATCTATCAAAGGGACTTCAGTATTGGCTTTTTGCAGGAAATAAAAGCCCTTGGATATGGGAGAGGGCATGAGATTGTACAGGAAATGCACCTCTTGGGCCGTAGGAGCATGATGGACAAGTTCCATAAACGCGATAAAGAGGCAGCTCAAGGTCAGCCAACTGTTGGGTGCCAGCTGAAGTGGAGCGAGGTCAAAATAGTTGAGAACCGCAACGAAGAACGGGTGTAATGGGATTGTACCACCCGCCTTCAGGATATGCTCGCTAAGGGCAACAAAGCCAGTATTAGGGCAGTCAGCCCGGCACTTGTCCGAAGGGGTGTATAATGCGTACTCCGGGGGAACACGGTAGTGCTCTACAATTTCCATCAATTTATTTTCAGACACGTGGGACACTAGGGTGGATGCCAATAGGGGGGCATCGTCCTTGTCATTAACGGACACCTGTCGTCGTCCTCCTCTCTTTGACATATCTGCAAAACCAAAAGAAAAAGGTGAGGAGGAGACATAACACTTTACCCTCCATTTTCTCTTCCTAGCAAGAGTCTTCCACCAGGGCACCGGCTGCGGAAGCGCTAAGCTATAGGGAAGATCGAAAATAAGGGCTGAAGAGAAGCAGGAGCGACCCCATGACAGTCATCAGGCAAGGATGGGCTAGGAGGCTCAGGCGGAAGATGTCCCTCCATAAACTCCAACTCCCCCTGCAAATCTAAAAGGGTCACCCTAAGGTTCACTACATGGTCACTAAGGTCAGGAGGGAAAGGTACTCCATCTCCTCTCAACACCGAGTCAATTTCTCTCTCTACCACCCAAATTTTATGCCTAAGTTCAGCCATGTGCTCAAGATGGCGAATACGGGCCTGCCTTATGGTGTCATGGTCATGGTAAGGATTTTCCTCAGGGGACTCTGAGTCTGAAGACAAGTCAACAAACTCAACCCCCAGAGGAATGCCGAACGGACCTTCACTTGCCATGAGACCTCGTCCCGAAAGCAAAAAAGGGTTCACATATAAATGGGAGGATCGCTACAAAACACAAAGGAATGGGCTAAAAACCTCTAGGTACAAACGCTCTAAATGACCCACTACGGGGTAGGAATAAAGGGGCATGCATCAAGGCTAACTCACGACGAGCTCAGGCCAAAGTACCCCATCCCAAGTGGTGCCAATTTGGACCCAATAAACATAAGGGAGGAAAAAAGTGTACCTCAAGCAAGTAAAATTGGGCACTGACATGGTCAAAAGGAGGTCAAGGGCTAAAAGCGCCGTCACAGTCAAATAGGGGCAAATGGACGAAAGTACGCGTCTGCAAAAACAAAGGAAAACGTGTTTTATTCCTCAAATACCTGCATGGATATAGACATACAAGAAATGAACTCAAAAAATAAAAATAGCAAAAGTGAGGTTGTGGGGGATTGAACACCTTACCTCTTGAAAAGAGGAAGGATCTATATGCCACTTAGCTAAGGAGATGAAGTGTAAATAATAGGCTTGGCATGAAGGCCTATTTATAAGAATCAAAGAGAAGAGTCTACCAGAGCACCGAAAGGTCCTCTCCTAGACTGGGGGGTAAGTGTGGATGCTCAAAATTTCATGCTTGTAAAAGGTCCAAGGCACATGCTAAGGTCCCATGAATGCCTGTGCCGCGATCATCCCGCGGATAGGTACATGAGGCTAACCTCGGCGTGCCTTGCATCCATGCACCTCGGCAGGAACATCATCTCATGCCGCATAGGAAGGAGCGTCTCAGGCCCAGGTGGTCGAGGAGCCTCGCGGAGACCAGTGCCTCGCGTGTGCCCAGGTGGCTGAGGGGCCTCGCGGAGGTCAGCGCCTCGCGCGCACCCAGATGGCCGAGGGGCCTCGTGGAGGTCAGCGCCTTGCATGCCCCACGCTTGCCTAGGTGGCCGAGGGACCTCGTGGAGGCTAGTGCCTCACGCGCCCCGCACGTGCCTAGGTGGCCGAGGGGCCTCGTGGAGGTCAGCGCCTCGCCCCAGCGCCTCGCATGCAGCAGGCCTTGTGTGCCAACGCCTCGCGCGCCTCAGGAATCCCCGGTGTCTCTCACCCTACACCTCAAGTGGATGTCTCCTATGAAGACCTATCAAGGCCCTAACATCTAGAGGGAAAAGAACAAGTATAATTCAACAAGATCATGCTAGTACAATCTTTTACGGGGCACAACCTTTAAGACCCCGTATGCCTAATCCATATACTCATGCTAGACAAGTAGTGGGAGTACTAGGAAAGGGGACATGGCCTGAATATGTCTAACTAGATGTCAGAGCAGACACCACCACCACCACCACTGCGCCTGGTGCCATTCCTCTGACATTCGTACAAAATAGGTAGTGGGGACATCCTCACTATATCTGACCACGTACTGGAGCCGACACCACTACACCTGATACCACTCTCCTGACACCGTACTTGCGTACTATCTGGTCCCCTGGACCACATTGTATCAGGGGCCATTAGAGCCCACCATAAGGGGTTGGAAAAAACACTGTAGCACTACACCATAAGAAATACAAATTTAGTTCACCATTTTCCTTCTGCAAGTGTTCTTTGAGTTTCCAATTAGATCTTTAAAGTTTTTCTTTTGATAATCTCTACATTTCTATTTTTCTAACTTAACTTGGTTGACGAGTTCTCACCGTCAACAATATGTAGTTTTGTCCTCCATTATTGGTTCATTAATTACAGCTGGTCAAAATAATCATTTTACCCTTCTAATTACCTCTTGATCCTTAAGTACCATGAATTCACTAGCGAATAATTAATCTATACTCTAATTATATATTTGAGCTTAATAACTATTCAGTTCGAGAATTAACCCTTGAAGAAACCAATATTCGATCAGTTAGTAAAGCATGGACTCCAATATTGTAATTCATGTTCCCAACCATCCATGATATTGAATCTCCAAAACAAAATTCATTGGCCTTATTATTCTAAGAGACTTAACGAGTGAATCAAAAAATCCAACAAACACAAACAAGAGTTCATGAATACTCAGGATTTAGACTGATCTACAAATGATCATCTATTATGACAAGAATTAAATCTTTATGTGAAATGACAAGTTTATGAAGATAATTAATTCTCATCAATCATGTCATATATAATCTCTGTTATATACAACACCTTTACTAAGATGTCTATCTACATCAGTAATCTGAATCTAGATCACACACATCTCGTATGCTTAGCAAACCGTACTAGTAACTATTCATTAAAGATTCCATACTTTAATATGTTACTGTCTATTTTATTTATTATATATGATCTTAGTTCTCTTATACTAATACAAGATCATATTCTCATGAATGAATAGGGAATTTTCTTGATATTATCGTATAAATAATTCAAACAATAATTATAACATTCAAATATAATATAATTGTACTTTTATTTAAAATCAATAAAATGTCATTACATGCTTTTAGGGCATTAATCCTAACATGAATGTGAGCCTATCATTCCACTTCGCATATCCCAAGGTGAGTGTAAGACCTCGTTTCTAACCATGGATCGAATATTGAATCCAAAGGCTAGGATCATTTTGGGCTTTCTATAAATAGGCCTTCTTCTTAAAAGGATTTTTTATACTATCATTTGCCTTAGTTTAGTGGAACTTGGTTCTTTATAATCCCATTAGGTGGGAGGTTTCATTCTTCACAACTTTATTCTGTATGTACATTTTTTTAATATACATACATATAAATGCACATATACCGAGATACTAACAATTGTCTTTATATATATGTGTGTGTGTGTGTGTGTGTGTGTGGTGTGTAGTATTGAGGTCACGACAACGCGTAGAGTTATTTTTGTGGGAGGTACTTTGGTAGCGATGGTGGTGAGTTGGTGCTTTGGTGCGAGGCGCTTAGGTCGTGACGGTGGTATGCCTCCCTAGTGATCAGGAGCTTCCAGCAGTGGTCCCTTATCAACTCAAGGTATTCCCTTATTCTTTCTCTTAGTATTCTTATGCTTGGAGGGTTTAAGTTACCATTTGGGTGTGGTGTTGTTTTAGCCCCAGCACCCCCTCATGTGAAGCTTTGAGCTAGCATCCATTAGCATGTTCAAAATCGTGTTTTGGAAGACTTGATCACTCTCTCTCTCTAGCTCCATAGAATCTCTAGTTTTTCTCCAAGAACTCTCAAAGAAAGTGCTTTACTTTGAGAGTGAAGGCTTGTTCAATCTCAATCCTCATTTCCTCAAGAGAAGGCCTCAAGCATCCATGGTGGCTTGGAAATAGAGTATTAGGACAACATTTTGCAACATGTATAAGCCTTGGTTTTATGTAATTGGTTTGCTCAAATGATTGCTTAAAGTGGTGGTTTTGCCTAGGGTTTTGAAGCTTCATCAATGTTGAAGAAAACCATTGATCTACTTGGGCTTGCAAGTTCTTTCTCATTCCTTTTTAAGTCTCTGTCAATCCATTTTTTCTGTAGATTCTATTTTTTGAGGTGGTGTTATCTCACTCTCCCCCAACATTCTAATACTATATAATCTGAGATAGCATATCATGGAAGAATCTAACTCTCTTTCGGCATTGAAATTCATTACTCAAGACTTTTTTAGATTGGATAGGTTTGATGGGACTAACTTTGTTTGTTGGCAAGACAAGATTAGATTCTTTCTCACCACTTTGAAAGTTTTCTATGTCTTGGATAAAGACCTAAAAGCCTTAGAAGAGCCCAAGGAAGATGATACTCAAGAAGTTGTCAAATAAAGGAAGAAGCACGAAGAAGATGAATTGATATGTAGGGGTCACATCCTCAATGCCCTCTCGGATAGGCTCTATGATCTCTACACCAACACCAAGATCGTTAAGGAGATTTAAGAGGCCTTGGAAAAGAAGTACAAAGCAGAAGAATAAGGTACTAAGAAATTCCTTATTACTCAATATATAGAATTTAAATTTCATGATGATAAGCCCTAACTCCCTCATATTCATGAGTCACAAATTATTGTGAATAAATTGTCTAATCTTAAAATTGTATTGCCGGAACAATTTATTGTTGGTGCCATTATAGCCAAGATACCTCATTCTTGGAGAGGCTACAGAAAGAAGATTCTCCATAAAACTGAAGAGATTTCTTTGGAGGAAATTCTCAAACACTTGAGAATTGAGGAGGAATCTAGCTCTAGAGAAATGAATGAAGAAAAGTCCAATGGAGAGACTTCTAAGGCCAATGTGGCAGCTAACCCTCCTAACAAGGGCAAGAGTAAAAAAACCTTGGGGCCCAAGAAGAATGAGGGACAATTCAAAAGTTCCAAGGGACCTTGCTTTGTGTGTGGCAAGAATGGTCACTATGCTAGAGATTGTAGGTTCAAGAGGAGCAAAAACAATGAGGCAAGAGTCAATTCAACCCAAGAGGAGCTAGTGGAAACATTAAGCGAGGTTAATGCCATTCATGGAAAGGTGAGTGGGTGGTGGTATGATACTTGTGCCACCATTCATGTTACCTTTGATAGAACTCTTTTCAAGACCTTTGAATCTTCAAAGGAAGGGCATGAGATCCAAATGGGAAATGAGAAAAGGTCCAAGGTTGAAGGAAATGGAACTATTGATTGTTCTTCACATCCGGCAAGAAGGTTCTACTCACCAATGTCTTGTTGTGTAACGTCCTCCTAATCAAGAACCGTTACACTGTGTACTTTAAATGGAGCTAGATTTCTAACCAAGTCCCTTGGTTATAAATGTGTGACTAAGGTTAATGACAAGGATTAGGGTTAAAAAATATTTGGTCAAAAGGAAACGTTGACTTTTCATTTAAAAATATTTATGTTCATGAATGGGATCTGAATATAACATAAACAAATGTTTAAAAGGTCTTTTACAGTTAAAAAATTACAATCGGCTGACCTAAGCAGAAAAATAGGGTTTGCCCCTTAGTTTCTTTGAGAAACCCTTGGCTGTGGTGGTCGATCAGCTGCATATGTAAACGCCGCCATCAAAGCTCTCCATCTCATGGCTGGTCAAGTTTTATCCTTGCCCTACCTACACCATAGAAAACCTGTGAGCCAAGGTCCAACAAGAAAACTTCACAGCATAGCATATAAAAATTTATTTCAACAAGTGCATAATTAATAAAACACAACAGACAATTCATATGTTTTCATTAAAACTCACAACAGCGACCTAAGTAGGTCAAGGTGTGTTACGAGGCACCAAGTTCATGGTCCTAATTGAGCGGGTGAGTACAACACCCTTAGGTGGCCCAGCCATGGTGGCCTGCATTCAGCATGCTTATTGTCGATCCTGGCCTTTGCCGATACTGGCCTATGCCGAACCCGGCCCTTGCCGATTTCGGCCTATGCTGAACCCGAACATTGTCGATCCCGAACCTTGTTGCTTAGTCATAAACACATATATGACATAGTGGTTACAAATATTTACACATAATACTAAGTGCAATACAAGTACAAATAATCAGGCCATGCCTTGCTCTATGTGCACAGACAGTTTTCTTACCTCAAGTCCAAGTGCAATGAATAACGAGAATGACCCTTGAGCATGATCCTGGTTCTGAGCCCCTAGCGATAACCTAGTCACAACCACAATATGAATTCCCATCAATAATGAGCGAATAAAGGCTTTCAAACCGAGTCCTAGTCTCCAGGACGTCGAATTCTACTAAATTTGGTTGTAGAATTGATCCCGAGCCCTTAGGTTTGAGTTCCCACACTCAAAACCTTCCCTGGGCTCAAAAGCCCTTCAAGCATCGCGACCAAAGGAAAAAGAGCCACGACCCACTCCAAGTCAAAGAGCCTTAGGGCTCTTCTCTGAACACACCCACCACGGCGCACCCCTGCAAGCGCCACAACTCAAATGGAGGTTCAACACCTTCTTCATCTTCTTCTTCTCGTTCATGAGACCTGTGGTGCTCTGAGAATAAGGCCGCGGCTCGCCATGAAAACCCAATTTTCTCCTTCGTTTCTCCAAGAAAAATTGCACAAATACCCTTTCTAAACATATCTAAATCCCAAAATCAAAGTGCCCAATCAACTCAGCACCACAATACCCACAAAACCCAAGTTAAACTTGGCCAAAAACCTAATAAATTCTCCAAATTCAGATTGATTTTTCAAAACTCTAAAACTTAACTAAAACTAGAGAAATCTCATAGAATCAAGGCTAAAAATTGTTACCTCTACTGCCCAAAACGATGTTAAGCTTTTCCCCAAGCAATCTCAAGCCTAAACGTGCTTCGATTCCCAAGTTTCAAGCTTTTTCCTTCTTAAAATTCAAGAAAACCTCTCATGGGACTTGAGGGAGAGAAAGAGTAACGAGAGAGAGAGAGAGAGAGAGGGAGAGAGAGAGAGAGAGAGTTTCACTAGTTTGTGTATGGCATACTTAGGGTTCAAGTAACCTTAAGCAAATCCTGAGGCTTAGATTACCAAAAACATCCCCGAGGGTAAAATGGTAAAAATCCCCCAAATTCCCTCCTAATCTCACTAACTCCAAATATATCCTCAAATATTCATTCCCATTGCCTGATATCTCGCTAACGTACCAAATACCCAAAATACCCTTTGACTCACCCTGAATCGGGTATTGGTCCCGTTGTGACTTTCCTGCTAACTTGCTCCCTAGGATCGTCTCGTGCCAATTAATCCAAATATATCCACATAATAATGTGGTCTCACACATATATCACATATATTCAAAATATAACTGCTAGAGCCAAATTACGAAAATCAGCCTTTTATCAAGAGACGGGTTTGCATGCATATTTAATACACCTAAACATTTATATCTTGTCATATGATAATATAACTCATGCAATCATAAAATGATACACTTATATATCATATATACACATATTTCATATAAATCTCCATAATTTTCCATCCTGCACCCCTAATAAAGGCCCTAAGCCTTATTAGGTAATTTGGGACGTTACAACTATCCTCTCCTTATTGAAATTTCATTCTTGAAATTTTACCTGAACAACTTGGGATACTAATTCTGCATATCTGACTCCAGTTCTCAGGTCGCTTCCTCGACCTTGATGTTCATCCATAATACCTTAACCAAATGTATAGTCTTGTTCCTCAAGACCTTGTCCTTCCCGTCTAGAATTTAAACTAACTACTCCTCATAGGGTAAATCCGTCTCTAGTCATAGATCCTCACAACTCAACACATGAGTCTCACCTGACACATACTTCCTCAACATGGAAATATGAAATGCGTTGTGCACACTAAACAGTGCCTGGGGTAAGGCCAACCTATAGGCCACCCGACCGATCCTCTCCAAGATCTCAAATGGTCCTAAAATCCTAAGGCTTAACTTGCCCTTCTTCCCAAATCTCTTCACCCCTCTCAGTGTTGAAATCCTAAAGATGACATAATCTCCAACTTGGAACTCCACGTTCCTCCGCTTTGGGTCTAAATAATTTTCTGTCTACTCTGTGACATGAGCATCTGATCTTTAATCTTCTTAGTAGCTCAGTAATCCTCTAAACTGCCTCAGGTCCCAAATATTTCATCTCACCCATCTCACCCAAGTGAATGGGTTATCTACATTTCCTACCGTACATCATCTTATAAGGTGCCACTCCAATAGCCGACTGGTAGTTTTTATTAAGGGAAAACTCTATCAGAGGCAAATATTTACTCCAGAACCTTTCAAAGTCAAATCACATGCTCTCAGCATGTTCCTCCAATATCTGGATAGATCTCTCAGACTGACCATCAGTCTCAGGATGATAAGTTGTACTGAACTTCAGCTGCGTACTCATCGCGTTCTGTAAAATTTCCCAAAACTTGGAAATAAAGATAGGGTCCCTATCTGACACGATAGACCTCAGAGTCCCATGAAGGAGTACTATCTCTCTCACATAGATATTTGCATACTGGTCAACTGTGTAGTTCGTCCTCACTAGTAAAAAGTTAGCTGACTCTGTATACCGGTCCACGATGACCCAGACTGAATCGTACTGGCTCACTGTCCTAGGAAACCCCACCATGAAATCCATTGTGATGTCCTCCCACTTCCACTCTGGGATATTTAAAGGCCGTTGTAGCCCTGCTGGTCTCTGATGCTCTGCCTTGACCTGCTGACAGGTCAGGCACTTTGCCACGTACTTAGACACGTCCCTCCTCATCCCAGGCCACTAATATAAATCTTCCAGATCCTGGTACATCTTTGTGACGCTTGAAATTATAGAATAAGGGGTAGTATGAGATTCATCTAGAATCTCCCGTCTGATCCCAATGTCCATCAGAACACAAATCTGATCCTTGTACCTCAATAAACCCATGCTTGACATTGTATAGTCCTTAGCCACTCCAGCTAGGACATCCCCTCTAATTTTTCCCAAATGTGGGTCATCCAACTGTTTCTCTTTGATCCTCTCCAACTATATACCTGTCATGGACCCTTCTGGTTTAAGGCATCTGCCACCACGTTGGCCTTCCCTGGGTGGTAAAGGATCTTAGAATCATAATCCTTCATGAGCTCTAACCAATGCTGCTGTCTCATATTCAAATCCTTCTAGGTGAAAAAGTATTTCAAACTCTTGCGATCTGTGTATATCTCACACTTTCACTGTACAAATAGTGCCGCCACACCTTCAGTGCAAAAACCACTGCTGCAAGTTCAAGATCTTGTGTGGGGTGCCTCTGTTCTTATTCCTTCAACTGACATGATGCATAGGCAATCACCTTTCATGTTTGCATAAGGACACAACCTAAAACCTATCTCAAGGCACCACAATAAACCATAAACTTGTGTTGATCTGTAGGGAGACTCAGAACTGGAGCGGTAATCAGTCGCCACTTTAACTCCTTGAAACTGTTCTCACACGTATCTGTCCAAAAAAAAATTTGTCTTCTTACACGTCAACTCAGTCAATGGTGTTGCTATTCTGAAGAATCCCTCAACGAATTGCCGATAGTACCTTGCTAATCCCTTGGAAGCTTCTAACCTTTGGTACATTGCTTGGTCTCGATCAATCTCTCACTACCCCTGTCTTGGTTGGATATACCAGAATCCCTTCCTTACTCACAATACAGCCAAAAAATGTTACTTGGGGTAACCACAATTCACGCTTACTAAACTTAGCATACAACTTATGCTCCCTCAGCCTCTGTAGTACCAAACGAACATGTTTCTCATATTCTGCTTCTGATTGGGGGTATACAAATATATCATCAATGGATGCAATTACTACCTTATCCAAATAATACCGGAATACCCTATTCACCAAATCCACGAATGCTTCTGGGGCATTGGTTACTCCAAAAGACCTGACCAAGAATTTGTAATGTCCATACCTTATACGGAACACAGTCTTTGGTGTATCCTCTTCCTTAATCCTCAACTGATGGTATCTAGACCGAAGGTCAATTCTAGAAAATGTCATCTTTCCTTGTAACTAATCAAACAAATCGTCAATCCTGGGTAGCGGGTACTTATTCTGAATAGTCAACTTATTTAGCTCTCGATGACCGATGCACATTCTTAAAGACCCATCCTTCTTCTTCACAAACAACACTAGAGCACCTCACGGTGAGAAGTTAGGTCTAATAAATCCTAGATCTAGTAATTCCTACAATTGAATCCTCAATTCCCTTAACTTTGCTGAATCCATTCTATAAGATGCCCTCGATACTGGTTTTACTCTCGGTGCTAATTCTATGACAAATTCAATTTCTCTGAGTGGAGGTAAATCTGGCGGATCCTCCGAAAACACGCCCAGAAACTCACAGACTAATTTGGTCTGTCTTGGTCCCACTGGCATGACCTGAGTGGTATCCACCACACTAGCTAAGAATCCTATGGATCCCCCCGCAGTAGATCTCTAGCTCTAAGTACGGATATCATAGGTATACGGGGTCCATGCACAGTGCCAACAAATGCAAATGGATCTTCACCCTCAGGCTCAAGGTTTACTATCTTCTTCTTACAATCCATCGTTGTCCCATACTTGGCTAACCGATCTATATCCAAGATCATATCAAAGTCGGTCATAACCAACTCTATCAAGTCAACTGACAACTCCCCAGTGGGAAATAAAGTTCTAAACCCCCACAACATAATAGTCACATGACCTACATAGTCTATCAATAATCATACTAGCAACAAAAGAGTGTGTAGCACCAAAATCGATCAAAATAGTATAAAGGGTTCCAACACTAGAAAGCTGACCTATAACCATCGAGGGACTAGCCTCGACCTCTGCCTGAGTCATGGTGAACACCCGAGTTTGTGTCAGGATGTCCACCTTCCTTAGTCCTTCTTTCTTTATTCTAGGGAAATTTTTCCTCAAGTGTCCCACAATCCTGTAGACGAAGCAGGCCTTTGCTCGACATTCCCCATATGGCGCTTCCTACACCGAGTACACTCTGGGAATGCTTTCCAGGTCTCATCGCCACCCTGGCAGCCTATCTAGCCCTTGAGCTGAAAATGCATCTAGGGACTTTCACTTTTGGTCACTAAGGCCTTCGCTCCTACCAAAGCCTAAAAATGAGGTCCTGGCCTCCTAGAATCCCTTATGGCTACATTCTTGTGCCACATCTTGTTCTCTACACTCTCAGTTGTGAAGGCCTCCTCAACAACCTGTGCATAAGTAGTCACTCTTGGCGCAATAGTGATACGAGTGACTACTAATCATAGGTAGTAGACCCTAGAGAAACCTCTCCATTCTGGTCCCATCAATGGGCACCAGATCCATAGCAAACTTTTCCGATCTGTCAAACTTCGAAGCATAATCAGTTACTAACATATTGCCATGAAGTAACTTGCTGAACTCTCCGACCTTCGTAGCTCTAACTGGGTCACTGTAGTATTTCTCATTAAACAAAGTTATGAATTCTTCCCATTCCATAGTATTTACATTCCTGGTCTGAGATACCACCTCCTACCATACTCGGGCATCCTCCCAAAACATATAAGTGGTGCAGGCCACTCTCTCATTACCGCCCACCCTCATGAAATCAAAGATGGCGGCTATCATAGTCATCCACTACTCAGCCTTCAGTGGGTCTGAGCTACCCTAAAAAATGGGAGGGTGTTGTTTCCTGAACCTCTTGTATATGGGTTCCCATCTATGTTCCACTTCCTGGAGCTGTACTACCGCTGGTACTGCTGGCTATATCATTGTTGGTACTGCAGGCCGTAGGTTCCCTACTGGAACCTGTTGCTGTCTCAAAAGGTAGATCTCATCTTCTTGCCTCTGTAACATGGCTTTCATATCAACAAGCACCTCTTGTTAGTTCTCTGGAGCTGGCAGTAGGGTCTAGCCCTGGTCATTCTCTTCCTGGCCTATACTTCTTCGCTAGCCAACCTCTCTGACCGTCGAGGAAGCATACTGACAACTATCCCATTATTTAGCGATAAATTCGGTCGTTAGGTAAGTAATAACTATACCTCTTCCCACCTGGCAGTCCAAGACCGAACAAACAGACGGTGCAAAAAAGTATATTCAAGCATTTATACATATATCTCAATGCTAACAAATATGTCTTTATCATTCATACAACAATCAAGGACCAGACCCTATCAAAATATCTCAAGCACCCTAATAAGGCATGAAGATAAGGCATTTATATCATATTTACGCAGTAAACACATAACAACATAGATAGTTACCAAACCCTGAGTTGAGCTTGTCTTTAGTGGCGAGTGTACATGCCCGACCAGTCTTCAAGAACCCATAAACCTTGGTAGCTCTGATACCAAGTTGTAACATCCTCTTAATCAAGGACCATTACACTCTGTACTTTAAATGGTGCTAGACTTTCTAACCAAGTACCTTGGTTATAAACATGTGACTAAGGTTAATGACAAGGATTAGGGTTAAAAAGTCTTTGGTCAAAAGGAAACGTTGACTTTTCATTTAAAAATATTTATGTTCATACATGGGATCCCAAAATAACATAAACAAATGTTTAAAAGATCTTTCACAGTTCAAAAATTACAACCAGCCGACCTAAGCACAAAAATAGGGTTTGATTTTAGTTCCTCTGAGAAACCCTCGACCGTGGTGGTCAAGCAGCCGCATATGTACACGGCGCCACCGAAGCTCTCAAACTCATGGCTGGTCCAGTTTTATCCTTGCCCTTACTTGCACCATAGAGCACTC
Source organism: Humulus lupulus (assembly GCF_963169125.1). NCBI lineage: Eukaryota > Viridiplantae > Streptophyta > Magnoliopsida > Rosales > Cannabaceae > Humulus > Humulus lupulus. The sequence continues at coordinate 161,683,930 of NC_084799.1, forward strand.
GTGAGCCAAGGCCCAACAAGAAAACTTCACAGCATAACATGTAACGTCCTACGTTTTCGGGTACCTTTAAACGACTCGGGTCGGGCTTTTTCCCCTGGGTTAAGAATATTATTTTAAATAATATTATATTTTGTTTGTAAGTATTCCATGAGTTATTGCTAGCCAAAAAAAAATGAATTTTGTGATTTTAAAAGTCAAGATAAGACTTTCGGTCCTGGACCGACACAAAAACCCTGATCGGGTAAAAATCTCGGAAAATAAAACGAAAAATCATGGCAATTATATTTTGGGCATAAAATACATTCATAAAAGTTAAAGTTTGGTAAAAAATAATAAACCTAAAAGAAAATGGAAATTTTAGGGCATTTTGTGTTAAATGCCTAATTCTACCGAAATGGGGAATTTTATTCCATGAATGGACCTTAGGTTAAATTTTATTATGTGATTAATTAAATTAAATGTGAGAGGTGAGAGACATTTAATTTAATTAATTAATGTTAAGTTTGGTGATTAAAACTTAATAAGAGTGAAAAAGGTGTCAAAAGCCAATTTGGACTTTTCTTCTTATGAAACCTTTTTTAACCTTTATTAAAAAAAATTTTAAAAAAAATGAAATGATTATATATATCAAGGGTTGGCCGGCCATGTGGTGTTTTAGGTGGTGTGAACCCAACTTAATAAAGATAAATCTCATTTTAACTAAGTCAAGTCAAGTGGGCAAGTGGGAGGAAAACACTTGAGTGTTTTTGAGATAAATTAGATACCATAAACTCTTCTAACCCCCCTAAGAAACCGACCACTCTCCCTCTCTCATTCACTATCATATTTTTTGAAGACCTCTCAAAGTGGTCTCTCAATATTCAACCTCAAGAACACCAAGGAAAACTTGGAGGCTAAGTCTTGGTCTAGGAAGTATTTTCCCTAAGGTAAACCTTCACTAATCTAGGCTTTTGTAAAGTTTTAAGCTTAGAGTTTCAAATAGCTAATTAACTATGTTGTTGGGGGAAGTTGGTTAGGGTTTTTGAAAGGTTTTGGAGGAGCCAAAGCTAATAGGAAGGTCCAAACCTTAAGCAAGAACACCAAAGAGGTAAAAAGTTTACTTTTAATGATTTTGTTGTAGGGTTTTTAGTTTTAAGCATTATTTTGTATATTTAATGCTTAAAGTTTCTTGTTGGTGATGTAATAAGGTTATGGTAGTTGTTTAATAATTTTTATGATGCATGTGTATTGATTTTTGAAAATGGGAACCAAAACCCCCAAGGGTTTTGTAGGATAACCTAAAACAAAACATGTTTTGAGCTGTGACTTCCAAGGGGTCAAGCAGCCACTGTATATTGTTTTTGTAAAATTAAATTGTACTGTGATGTTGTTGAGATTGAGTACATAAAATTGAGCTTTTGAAACACTAAAAAATGTTTAGAAATGAGTAAGTTATGCTATTTCAAAGATTAGGTAAAAAACTGTTTTTTCGTATTCTTATTTTCGGAACCAAGTTTGGACAGCCACTGTATAGGGCAAATGAACCCAGTTTTTTCTAAAATTTTGTGGAAATATTACTGGCATAACCTATTATTCCACTGTAAAATTTGGTAAGAAAATATTGAACGGTTTGAAAGTTATTAACTGTCAAAGTTTGGAAAAAAATAAGGACTTGAAAATAAGGTCATTTTTACCTCATTGTTGGAAAATGATTTCACCAATCAAAAATGCTCATTTTGACCTAAGATTTTACAAAGGCCTAAATGGCATAACAAAAATGGAATTGGGAAATTTTCGTAATAATTGGGTAAGTAAATTTCAAGTTATGAACTAACGAAGTATGTAGTTAAAAATGTGAAAAATAGGTTTTCACACTTAGTGTAAAAATGAGATTTTGGAACATAAGGTAAAAAGTAAAATTTTGCTTATTTCAAGATATAAATTGGTAAGTCTTGAAATCATATCTTCACTAAAATTATCCCTTTGAGTTTAAATGAATTATTTTTATTAAAGAGTTTTTATTCTTTCTAAAAATAAGAGATTTAATTTATTAATAGTTAATAAATTAAAAGAGGGTTTAAAACCCTATATTTTGAGAAAATAATTAAATAAATTATTTTCCTAGTAAGTAAAATTGATTAATTGCTTTTGGAAAATTAATTAGTCAAGATGAGAAATTTATAACGGTTTTCCTAATTAAAACAAATTAGGCAATTTTCTTAAAATGGTTTTTAGATATTAAAACCTTAAGAAAAATAAAAGGAAAATTTAAAGAGTTTATTTTCTTTAAAAATAATTAAGGAATTTATTTGTATTTTCTGGATATAATACCGGCTAAAATCTTACATATTTTAACCGACTAGTCGAAAGTGCGGGTTAATAGCAATATCTTGAAAGAATAAGATTTTTAGCGGATTGTGGGAACATACCATTGTGATACCCGAGCCTAGGTATCGAGACCTTAGGATAGGTCTCCCCGAGACTTAGGGTTTAGTCTCGAATATTTTGTATGACTTTCCTTAATAGGTTTAAAACCAAATAAGGATTATAAATCCTTACAAATGACTTTTATTAAAATGACCAAACTGCCCAAAATAATAATAATGAATTATTAGTGCCATAATTAATCCGAGTATACTGTATGGATAACTACAGTATTGGCTAAGCGTAACTGGACTGAACGTTGGAGGGTGAAAACCTGCTGAGCGCTAAGGACTCCAAGTAAGTCAACTTATATTGTATGGCTGCAACATGAAATGATTATTGTCTGGTATGTTAGTATAGGGATACATGCATATATATAGGCTGTCATAGAAAGTTGCTTAGAGACGTTAGTCTAGTGAGTGCTGATTTAGAAAATATGAACGGTAGAAGTCCGTCATGTCCTAGACGGTTGATCCCCGTCACACTGCTTGATTTTATTTATGTCCGGTTCATTACCGCGACGAGTGGCCATGAGATGAGGATAAGCTGGTTAAACCTAGGGGCGCCAAGATAAATGGGACCTAGGGGCCCTCATGCTTACTTAATCATTGGACGGTTAGAATCCGAGCAAGTGCTCTGATAAGTTATTCCTGGATAGCAGCCATGAATATTGGCCATTCAGTGAGAGTGCCTAGAGACACTAGGGGTTGCCGAGAATGAGTGAGGCTGAACACCCTAGGGGCAACTGCTCACCAGCACCACTGATTAACATAGAAGTCTCTGTAAAACCGTGTAAATTTGATTACACTCTTGAATAAGTAGCGATGCCCTAGGTAACACGATAGTTACCCTTGATGAGAATATCTATTGGCTAGATCTTAGTGTGGGGACTCGGTTCTCTTTTACAGATTAGCAATTATGTTGGAGGGCGCGTTCCGCATGAATTGTGTGAAATGGTCAAGCGTTGGTCTCGAATTATGTTGTGATATAATATATCTGCTTGCTCTGGGATTTTCTGAGTGCAGGGATATATTTGTTGATAAGATATAGTTGTGATATAATATATCTGCTTGCTCTGGGATTTTCTGAGTGCAGGGATATAATTGTTGGTAAGATATAGTTGCGATATAATATATCTGCTTGTTCTGGGATTTTCTGAGTGCAGGATTTTTATCTAGATAGGAATTAATTTATCCTTGGTTATCAGGCATGACCATAAGTTTGCCAGGATGCTTTAGCATTCTTGAAATTGATTGTGTAGGGTCCGGATGGGTCCGGATGGGTCCGGATCCCTATTTCTCTATCTTCTTTGTTTGGAAGTTGATCTTACTAAGCGTTTTCGCTTACCTAGTTGTTTCATGTTGTAGGTAAGAACAAGGGCAAGGCAGAGCAGTGAGCGCTGGAGTCTTCCTTGCAAATGTACATGTGGACCGACCTTTTGGGTAGCCTTTTTATTTTTGGAAATGTTATGTAATTTTCCTAAACTAGGCTCACTCTAATCTTTGTAAAACATGTTTGTAACTAAATGTTAAGTATGGCCATACGACCTTTTAAAAAGTTTTTTTTTCTATGGGTTTTTGAGACATTTTGTTAAATGAAAACATTTATATTTCCGCATTATCGAGTCTTGAAAATCTGGGTCGTTACATAACATATAACAATTCATTTCAATAAGTGCATAAGTAATCAACACACAACAGACAATTCATATGTTTTCATTAAAACTCACAACAGCAGCCTACGTCGGTCAATGTGCATTACTAGGCACCAAGTTCATGGTCCTAACCAAGTGGGTGAGTACACCACCCTTAGGTGGCCCTGCCATGGCGGCCTACATTCAACATGCTTATTGCCGATCCTGGCCCTTGCCGATTCCAACCTTTGGCGATCTCGGCCCTTGCTGATTCCAGCCCTTGTCAATCTCAACCCTTGCTGCTCAGTCACAAACAAATATATGACATGGTGGTTATAAATATGTACACATAATACTAAGCACAATACAAGCACAAATAATCTGGCCATGCCCTGCTCTACATGCACAGACAGTTTTCTTACCTCAAGTTTGATTCCAATCCATAAAGAGAATGAACCTTGAGCAAGATCCTGATTCCGAGCTCCTAGCGGTAACCTAGTCACAACCACAATATGAATTCCCATCAATAACGAGCGAAAAAAGGCTTCTAGACCGAGTCATAGCCACCGATACAACGAATTCTACTAAACTGGGTAGTAGGATCGATTGTGAGCCCTTTGGTTTGAGTTCTCACACTCAAAACCTTCCTAGGGCTCAAAAGCCCTTTAAGCGTCGTGGCCTAAGGCAAAAGAGTCGTAGCCCACCCCAAGTCAGAGAACCCAAGGGCTCTTCTCTCAACACACGCGCCGCGGCGCACCCCTACAAGCACCACAATACCCACAAACCCAAGTTAAACTTGGCCAAAAACCTAATCAATTCTCCAAATTTAGATTGAGATTTCAAAACTCTAAAACTTAACTAATACCAGAGAAATCTCAGATAATTAAGGCTAGAAATCATTAGCTCTACTGCCCAAAATGATGCTAAGCTTTTCCCCAAGCAATCCCGAGCCTAAGCGTGCTTCGATTCCTAAGTTTCCAGCTTCTTCCTTCTTAAAATTGAAGAAAACCTCTCAAGGAACTTGAGGGAGAGAGAGAGAGAGAGAGAGAGACAACTGAGAGAGTTCCACTAGTTTGTGTATGGTTTAATTAGGGTTCAAGTAACCTTAAGCAAATCCCGAGGCTCGGGGTACCTAAAATGTCCCCGAGGGTAAAATGGAAAAAATCCCCCAAATTCCCTCTTAATCTCACTAACTCCAAATATATCCTCAAATATTTATTCCCATTACCTGATATCCAGGTAACATAATAAATACCCAAAATACCATTTGACTCACCCTGAGTCGGGTATTGGTCCTATTATGACTTTCCCGCTAACTTGCTCCCTAGGATTGCCTCGTGCCGAGTAACCCAAATATATCCACATAATAATGTGATCTCACATATTTATCACATATAATAAAAATATACCCGCTACGGGCCAAATTACAAAAATCTCCCTTCTATCAAGAGACTGGCCCGAATGCATATTTAATACACCTAAACATGCATATCTAGTCATATTATAATATAACTGATGCAATCATATAATGATACACTTATAGATCATATATACACATATTTCATATAATTCTCCATAATTTGCCATCCTGACCCCTAATCAAGACCCTAAGCCTTATTAGGTAATTTGAGATGTTACATGTATATACCGGAAATGAGTAGAAACCATGACAGTGAAAATTTACATGGAAAACCAGGAAGTAATGTTGTGATAGATTCCAACAAGATAATTTTATCAAAAGACAATGTTTTTGTGGGAAAGATATATGCTTGTGATGGTATGTTCAAATTTTTTACTTCTATTGACCTTGTGAACAATAAAGTTTCTTTTTCTTCTTCTTATTCTTCTTGTATGCTTGAATCAAATTCTATTACTTTGTGGCATATTAGACTTGCGCATATAGGATTTAGCACAATTAAAAAGGCTGTCAAATGTGGATTAATTGATTTTGATAATGTTGAGCATGACAAATGTGAATTATGTTTTATATCTAAAATGGTAAAGAAACCTTTTCCTAGTGTTGAAAGGAACTCTAAGCTGTTCAATTTGATACATAGTGATTTATGTGAACTTAATGGAATGGTGACAAGAGGAAGTAGATATTTTATTACATTCATTGATGATTGCTCTAGGTTCACATATGTATATTTGCTTAAAAATGAAGACGAAGCATTTGATGTATTGAAGGTGTATAAAGCGAAAGTTGAAAATCAACTTGAAAGGAAAATTAAAGTGCTTAGAAATGATAGGGGTTGTGGATATGTTTCAAATGAATTTAATTTGTTTTGTGAAGAACATGGAATAATTCATGAGTGTACAACCCCTTATACTCCACAACAAAATGGTATAGCGAAAAGATAAAATAGAACATTTATTGAGATGATTAACACTATGCTATTACACTCTAAATTGAATTTTAGTTTGTGGGGCAAAGTCTTGTTATCCACTTGTCATATTTTGAATTGTATTCCCATGAAGAAAAAGAATACATCTCCATATGAGTTATGGAAAGGAAAGAAACCAAATATTGGTTAACTTAAAGTGTGGGGGTGTCTTGCTTATTAGAAGAGCACCGATCCTAAAAGGACCAAGTTGGGTCCAAGGGCTATAAGATAAGAATTTGTGGGTTATGCCCAAAATAACAAAGCTTATAAACTATTAGACTTAGAGTCTAATGTAATAATTGAAACTAGAGAGGTTGAATTCTTTGAGAACATGTCATGCAATGACAGCAAACTAGAACCAACTCAAACTAGAGAGCTTCAAGAGGAGACTCCTAGAATAGTTGGTGAGCAACCTCAATTGCCTAGAAGGAGACAAAGGCTCAAAGATTTTGGATCAAGTGAGAAGTGTTCTCCAATAGAGACACTATACATTGTTGAAGGTGATAATGAGGAAGTTACTTGGAAACATCCAATAGTACTTCAAATAGAAGATGATCCCAAAACCTTCAAAGAAGCAATGTCCTCGAGAGACTCCACTTTTTGGAAGGAGGCAATTAATGATGAAATGGATTCAATTATGTCAAACCACACTTGGGAATTGGTTGACCTTCCAAAGGGGTCCAAACCAATTGGGTGCGAATAGGTTTTTAGAAAGAAATACCATACCGATGGAACCATACAAACCTTTAAAGCTAGGCTAGTAGCCAAAGGATTGAAACAAAGAGAGGGAATAGATTACTTTGACACATATGCACCGATAGTATGAACTACTTCTATAAGGTTGTTGTTTTCCTTATCATCTATATATAACCTTTATGTTCAAGAAATGGATGTCAAAACAACATTCCAAAATGGGGATCTTGAGGAGAAGGTATATATGGAACAACCAGAAGGTTTTGTTCTTCAAGGAATTGAACATAAAGTGTGGAGACTTGCCAAATCATTATATGGTTTGAAACAAGCTCCAAAACAATGGCATGATAAGTTTGATAAATTAATTGTTTCTAATGGATTTAGACACAATAATGCGAACAAGTGCTTATACTATAATGCTTGTGGTGACTTAGTCATACTTGTGTGTCTACATGTAGATGATATGTTGATTTTGAGTAGTGGCATGAAAGGAATAATAGAAATGAAGATGTTTCTATCTTCTAATTTTAAAATGAAAGACCTTTGAAATGTGGATAACATTCTAGGTATCAAAGTTATAAGATATAGTGGGGGTTTTGTGTTGAGTCAAACTCATTATGTTGAGAAAGTGCTCGACAAATTCAGACATCTCAAAATCAAAGAGGCACATACACCATTTGATTAAAACATGAAGTTTGAAAAGAATGAAGGAAGAGCAGTGGTTCAATTGGAATATGCAAGTGCAATAGGAAGCCTAATGTACGTCGCTCATTGCACAAGAGCGGATATTGCATATGCGATTAGTAAACTTAGTAGGTTTACTAGCAATCCAAGTATCAAGGATTGGAAAGCTATTGAGAGAATTCTTGGTTATCTTAAGGGTACCAAAGAGTATAGTCTTTACTATACAAATTTTCCAAAGATATTTGAAGGATATTCCGATGCTAATTGGATATCGAGAGTTGGAGATAATCTCTCCACCACCGGTTGGGTGTTTACTCTTGGAGGAGGTGCAATCTCATGGGGCTCCAAGAAGCAAACTTGTATATCACACTCAACCATGGAAGCAGAGTTTATAGTTGTAGCAGCAACTGGCAAAGAGGCCAAGTGGCTAAGTATTCACATGATGGATATTCCTTTAACCATAGATATGGTATCAACAATTTCAATACATTGTGATAGCCAATTCGCACTTGCTAAAAGATATAATAGTGTGTATAATGGAAAGTCTAGACACATTAGTCTAAGACATAAATATGTGAGATAATTGATTCAAGGTGGAATCATATCGATCTCATATGTTAAGACAAGTGAGAACTTAGCAAATCCATTTACAAAACCTCTTATGAGAAGGTTAGTAGGTTATACTTCAAAAATGATGGGATTGAAACTCCTAGAATAATAGATTCACCAATGATGGAAACCTAACTCTCAACTTGAAAATCAAGGGAAAGAGTTCAATGGGTAAGAATAAGTCATTGATAAGTGAATAATTTCAACACTAAAATTTATGATAAGTTCCATCCGAGATGGTTTGTGTTGGTTGCTACCGAGTTAGGGTTAAGCCTAGGGCTTTTAATTAGGTTCAGTTGAACGCAACAAGCATCTATAAAGGTAGCAAAGATGTTGTAAGAACTTCACCTATGCGGACTTAGAGGTGGTGCCGCCTCTCATGGGAGTTGGAGTCTCTCCCCAGAAAGTTCATGAAGAGATGAGCACAAGGCCATGATAGTGCTATGAAAGAAAGTGGGAAAACAAAAGATGTGGTTTGTGTGAGGTATCACTGGTTTTATCATATGGAATACTTGGTTCAAGCTTTAAGCAACTAATGATTTCGATAAGACTTTGTGGTATTTTCACTAAGGTAAAGTTCAAACCGAAAGGCACTTTATTTTATGCACCAAAACTGTTTTAAGCTAGAGAATGAGGCCTGTATTTGACCAAGTGGGGGATTGTTATGATTGTAGACACTTCCAGTACCTCTGGTTCTGATAAGAGGTTTTAGGATACCCAAGGTGGTTGTTGTTGTGATTGGTTAAATACAAAAGATAAGTGTTAAAATACAAGCAAGGTCTAAACACTTAGTAAATTTCACATAGTGAAGATGTAAAATTTGAGCTTTAAATGTAGGCACTTATAAAATGTAATTTTGGGTCCAAAGTGATGCCTGAGAGTATCTAAGGGTTCCCAAAATGTTTGGTTGCATTTATAGAATTTTTAGGACATTTGGAAGTGTCCAAAATCAGAGAGGGTGGCGATATGTCGCCACCCAAGTTGTGAGGCATTGCCTGATGCCTAGGGTTTCATGAAACCCTAACAGGCGATGCATCGCCTGCTTGGAGGCGACGCATCGCCTATTGCAGTATGTGAAATTACATAAAATGCTCATAATGAGGTGTTTTTCAAGTCTAATCTTATTGGTTAGACCTAATAACGGTGCCTACTCTATATAAGGGTCAAAATAGTGTTTTGGAAGACTTAATCACTCTCTCCAATCTCTCTCTACCCTCTATCTCTATCTCTCTAGCTCCAAGAATCTCTAGTTTTTCTCTAAGAACTCTTAAAGAAAGTTCTTGACTTTGAGAGTTGAAGGCTTGTTCAATCTCAATCCTCATTTCCTCAAGAGAAGGCCTCAAGCATCCATGGTGGCTAGAAAATAGAGTATTAGGACACATTTTGCAACGTGTTTAAGCCTTGGTTTTGCATTTTTGGTTTGCTCAAAGTGGTGGTTTTGCCTAGGGTTTTGAAGCTTCATCAAATTTGAAGAATACCATTGATCTGTTTGCAAGTTCTTTCTCAATCTTTTTTAAGTCTCTATCAATCCATTTTTTGTGTAGATTATATTTTTGAGGTGGTGTTATCTCACTCTCCCCCAATAGTTGTTAGGGATGGAATGAGAATTGGAGGAACTGCCTTGAGTGTGCCAGATGCAGGCGACGTCATTTGGGAGAATACCTAGGTAAGGTGTATTTTCTATGTGGAGTGGTGGGTCATCTTCAAAAAGATTGACCGCAGTTGAAAAAAGAGGAGCCAAAGAAAAATGATAGTCTGACTCCAGGTTGAATGTTCACACTGACTCAGATGAAGGCCGAGGCTAGTCCTTCTATAGTGACAGGTCAGATTTCTAGCGATAGCTCTCTGTATACAATTTTTATTGATTCTAGTGCTACTCACTTTTTTGTATCTAGTAGAGTGACAGACAAACTTAGTAGACCCTTTGATGTGTATGCTGTGGGGTTTGAGACTTTGTTACCTATTGGGGAATTAGTAATCTCTAGGAGGTGGGTTAGATCTTAGCCAGTGTAGGTGGATAGTTGAGAATTGTCTCTGGATCTGATTGAGTTAGAAATGGAAGATTTTGATATAATGCTAGGCATGGATTATTTAGCCAAGTATGAGGCAGCCATATATTGTAAAAGGAAGATGGTAACTTTTGAGCCTGAGGGAGAGGAGCCATTTGTGTTTATGGGTGTTGTAAATGGACCTTGTATTCCAATGATTTCAGCATTGAAGGCTAGAGACTTATTGTAAGAAGGTTGCATAAGATTCCTAGCTAGTGTGGTTGATACAACTAAGACTGTACCAGTTGGGCCAGAGGAGACTAGATTAGTGTGTGAATTCCTACATGTGTTCTTAGAACACCTACCTAGATTTCCACCACATAGGGAGATTGATTTATAATAGAATTGGTTCCTGGAATAGAACCAATATCTAAGGAAGCTTATAGAATGACACCAACATAATTGAAAGAATTGTAGGTTTAGTTACAAGAGTTGCTTGATTTGGGGTTTATCAGACCTATCTTTTCACCATAGGGTGCACTAGTGTTGTTTGTAAAAAAAGAAAGACGGGTCTTCAAGGATGTGTATTGACTACTGGGAGTTGAATAAGTTTACCATTTAGAATAAGTATCAATTGCTAAGGATTGATGACTTGTTTGATCAGTTGCAAAGCAAGACAATTTTTTTGTACGAGGTATGGACTAACCAATGCCCTAGTGACCTTCATAGATCAGATGAATAGAGTATTCAAATATTACCTGGATAAGTTCATGATTATGTTTATCACGTATTGGTTTACTCCCAATCACAAGTAGAGCATGAAGAACATAACCGTTTAGTGTTGCAGAAGTTGAGAGAAAACAAGATGTATGCAAAATTCAAGAAATGTGAGTTCTGGCTGCCTCAAGTATTGTGAGTAAGGATGAGATTATGGTTGATCCAGCCAAGATAGAAGTATTGAAAGATTGGCCAAGGCCAAAGAGTGTTTCAGAAGTTAGAAGTTTCCTTGGATTTGTGGGATACTATCTACATTTTGTTGAGGGATTCTTTAGGATAGCAATACCCTTAACTGAGCTGACACGTAAGAATTTTAAGTTTGTATGGACTGATGGATGTGAGAAAATTTTCCAGGAGTTGAAACAAAGGTTGATTACTGAAGTGGTACTGAGTCTTCCTTTGACCAGGAAAAGTTTGAGGGTTACTATGATGCTTTGAGGCAGATGTTAGGTTGTGTTTTGATGCAAGCTGTAAAGGTGATTGCCTATACTTCAAGACAATTTATGGAGTATGAATAACGATATCCTACTCATGATTTGGAACTGGCAGCAATGGTATTCACAATTAAGGTGTGGCGACATTACTTATACGGAGAGAATTGTGAGATATACACTAACCACAAGAGCTTGAAGTATTTCTTCACACAGTACGATTTGAATGAGGTAGAGACGTGTTGGGGTTTTAAGCCCTAATTAAAACCCAAATTCTTTGTAATCTCATTTTATTATCAATAAAAGAATAGAAATTATTTTTTGACTTGGTCAATCACTTTGCTCACATGTTTTATTTTCATGATTATTTGTTTAATATAAACTTCTATTAAATCCCGAGCATATAGCTAATCTTATTTATAGTGATGTAATCACAGTGGAATATAAATATGATTATATGTTCAAAATAAGTTAGTCCTAAGATTAGTCGGTGCACCGGATTTACACTGACTTGCCAATCTACGATATGATCTACTTACACATTATAGTGTTATGTTCTTTCCAGAACATTAGCAAAGTAGATAAGATCGGATGTATTTGTTACATCGGACTGGACTGATATTGATAGTTGATAAGATAAGTAAACATACCATTATTATCTATTCTAGTCATATCATATAGTTGACCATAGGTCAATTCAATCTCAATTCTAAGTGGTTAGTATTCTAACTGATTGTATCATTTGAGATCTTTGACTTGTTCGTTACCAGCTTACCCTACGGATTAGCCCATACTTACATCTTGGGAACTCGGTAGTATAATTGAGTGGGAGTGTTAATCATAGATGTGAACATCTATAGCTTCTGATGAAGAAGTGAAACGATTGTTTCCTTTTAGTTTGGTTCAAGGTGTTAAATGATAGAGATCTCATTTCAGTAATTAAATTAGTTTACTGAAATATCATTTACAAGGAACTAAGTGTTTTAAGGATAAAATACAATGAAGGGTAAAACGGTATTTTAGTCCTATCTCATTGTAGACCGTCTATAGAGGATTGAGTGACAATTATGGTTGTAACAATGGATAATTAATAGCGTATCTATATTTGTTATAGAGCGTTCTATGAATTCAAGAGTGCAATTCCGAGTCTATAGTGGAGTCACGAGGAATTAATAAGTTAGTAAATTTATTTGTTAGATTTATGATAACTTATTGGAGCTTGATTTCATAGGCCCATGGTCCCCATTGTACCTTGGATAAAATCATCTAGATAGTCTCAATTAATTGATTTAATTATCAATTAGAACTATCAAAGTTGACCAGGTCAATTTTGGATAGTTTCACAGAGTTGTGTAATTTTGAGAAGAAAAGAGAAATTATGGCAGATTTATTAATTAAGATAAATTGGTATCTAAATTAATAAATAAATTTAAATCAAGGTTCAAATTATAAATAATTAATTTGATAAAGGATTTAAAAAATTATTTATTTAATTAAATCAATAGAAAATAATACATGCCTTGATTTTAAGTCTAATGGGCTTATAATCAAATGAGAAATTTCACAGGCCTATAGCCCATGATAATTTCGACCTAGGGCTTCAAAATGGCTATTATTTTATTAATTTTTTAATTAAATTAAATGGCCTAATTGAGTCTATAAAAGGAGTGCTTAGAGAGAAGTCAAAACATAAGTTTGATAAGTCATAAGTCAGATTTTCTGATAGTTTTAGATTATCTCTAAACACAAGTCATTTTCTAAGCCTCTTTGTTATTTTCTCTTCTTCTCTCTATATCTATCTCATGTGTTGAGAATTTCCCACACTATTCTAGGTGGTTCTAAGGATACATTGGAAGATTGTGAAGAAAATAGAAGATCGGTTCAGTTTCTTGATAATACTTTGCGACAGAGAGGATACAAGAGTTAGAGAAACTGAAGGAAGGACTCTTTAATTCCGCTGCGTATACTGTAAGTATTCTATTCTTTGTTTCTCTTTCAATTCAATTTTAGAAACATGTTTTAGGCTATCTCGTATTAATTTGTTTAATATTAGATATACATGAAAATAAATAAAGATCATGTATAAGCTAATCCAACAAGACGTTGGTTGGAGTTCGTAAATGATTATGATTGTGAAATCCTCTATCTTCTAGGGAAGGCTAATGTTGTAGCAGATGACTTAAGTCAGAGTGTTTTGAGACAAATGTTCAGTTTGAAATAGATTTCAGGGAAACTGGCTGAAGATATGACCAGAGCTGGGATAGAGTTCTTCATGGGTCGTTTGGCCAATATTACTCTCTACTCTAGACTTCTTGAAAGGATAAAGGAAGCTCAGATCAATGATCCTCAATTAATGAAGCATTGAGGGTATGTCTTAGATGGAGTGGCTAAGGACTTTGCAATCTCCGAGATTGATACGCTAAGGTATAAGGATAGGTGATCAATGCTCAAAAATATCATTTTATTAGTTTTAAAGTTTAAAATAAATTAATTTTTAATTAATATTTTCATAGATTTATTGTAATATATTTTATATTTGAAAAATATTAATTTTAATTTAATTTGTGTTCAATTTTGAAGAAATAAAATGTATTTTGACACAAACAAAAAGAAAGAAGAAAGAAAGAATTATAATTGAAGAAATGATGAAAAAATGGCATTTGTATAGACTACTCCAAGCCCAAGCCCAAGCTATACTCTTGGAGCTGAGCCACCATCTGACACGTGTCGACATCAGATTTGTCAAGCCGGTCCAAGCCGTTTGCCAGCCGAGCCACTCCTCTGCCAAGCCAACTAGTACAAGACACGTGTCAAACGCGTCTCCTTCATTGTTGCAGCTTGTCTCCCACTTACATCAGAATATGAAGCCACTTTCTCCACAACATTGTACACAATTTTGTCACATTTTGGGGTTTATTTTCACTATAAATAGGACCCTGAAGCAAAGAAAAAAGGACATAAGATTGTGGAGTTCAAAGTAGAGAGTAGAGTTAGAGTTAGAGAGAAATACATTTATTCTCTTATTTCTCTTTTTTTTTTTTTTAGAGAAAACAATGTTTATTTTAGGCTAAATTCTCTTGTGGAAAGGCTAGAGTGGAGTTCATGTTTCACATTATATTTTTTAATATATTGATTCTTTTTGTTCTTGATTTCTATAAATTTGTTACAATTAAATTTCTTTTCTTCTAATTTTTATTATAAGTTTATTGGTGTCTTTTACATAAGTCTAGTCATGCTTTTCTTATGTAATTTAGGCTATTGATTTAATTTAGGATATTTATTATATTATATGTTTTTTACTGTATTCTTCCATTGGTATTTTTTCGCTCTAAGGTATATAATATGATGGGTTTTAAAATAAGAAGTTAAAATAAATTTAATTAAAGAACATATTTTATGGTGATATTTATTATACATTTTTCCAACTCTAATTAATGGTGTAGAATTATAGTTGAGTAGAATGAATCAATTTTATTCAAATATATATGTTTGCATGAATGAAACTTGTGCCTTCCATATTCTCTTTCAGATTCTAATTTTTTTTTAGTGTTTAAACATATTTTTTTTTGTCAAAGTTACATTATTTCTAAGTTTCTTATTTCTTATTTACTAATTTTTTTTTACTTGTATTTTACGTCTTTGTGGATACGACATAGCATGTATACTACTGCGACCGCAAGGTGAAGTATTGGGTGATATCAATAGAATATGTGTTTAGATGGATGCTGGTGTCAAGAAATAGATTATGGATGTGTCTCATACTACTCCTTACTCACTAAACTGAGGCACGAAGAAGATGTATCGGGATTTCAAATCTTTATATTGGTGGCTAGGGATGAAGAAAGATGTGGTTGAATATGTGGCTAAGTGCCTAACCTATTAGCAAGTGAAAGCTGAGCACCAGAGGCTAAGAGGGTTAGTACAACGTTTGGGCATTCTAGAATGGAAATGGGAGGATATAACCGTGAAATTTATGTTTGGGTTACCTCAAACTATGGGACAGCACGACTCGGTATGGGTGATTTTGGATTGATATACCAAGTAAGAACACTTCGATATGGGTGGTATGATTATGCTGAGCTATATGTGAAGGAGATTGTAGTCGTCATGGGGCACCAAAGTCTATAGTGTCAGATCGAGACCCCACATTCACTTTCAAGTTTTGGGAAGGCCTATAGAAGGCTATGGGTACGAGACTGAAGTTCAGCACTGCTTATCATCCTTAGACAAATGGACAATACGAGAGGACGATCCAGATGTTTGAATACATGCTTCGAGCATGTGTATTGGACTTTGAGGGATAATGAGTAAGTATATTCCCTTGATTGAATTTTCCTACAACAATTGTTACCAGTCGACTACCAGAGTAGCTCCGTATAAGGTGTTGTATTGTAGGAAGTGCAAATCACCCATCCATGGGATGAAATGGGTGAGATAAAGTATCTTAGTCTTGAAGCGGTTCAAAGGACAAGTGACACTATTAAGAAGACTAGAGCTTGAATGCTTGCTTCATAGAGTAGACAGAAAAGCTAGGTAGATCCAAGGCTTAGGATCGTGGAGTTCCAGGTTGGGGACTATGTTTTCCTTCAGGTTTCATCGATGAAAGTAGTGAAACAATTTGCGAAGAAAAGAAAATTGAGCCCTAGGATTTTTGGACCTTTCGAGATCGTCAAAAGGGTTGGGAAGGTAGCTTATTGATTAGATATGGCTCCAGCTCTATCGGGAGTTTATAACGTGTTTCATGTATCGATGCTTAGGAAGTATGTGTCAGATACCACGCACATGCTGAGTTATGAGACCCTAGAGTTGCAACATGATCTATCTTATGATGTGAGACCAGTAGAGATTCTGGACAGAAATGATAAAGTCTTACGGAATAAGACTATTTCATTTGTGAAATTTTTATGGAGGAACAACAAAGTAGAGGCAACGACTTGGGAACTAGAGTCGGATATGTGGGACCAATATCCCGAATTACGAGGGGATAGTTGTAGCATCCCATAAACTCTAAATGAGGTTTAGTACCTTAATTAGCGTGCAGGGAGGGAATGAGTGGAATTTATGTGAATTATATTATTATCTAATTAAGCATACTTGATTATGTGTATTAAATGTGTTTAAAGACCCGCTTTTGACAAAAAGAGGCATTCTCGTAATTTTGACCCGTTGAGGGTATAATAATAAATATTATTTGATATGTCCATTGTGACCAGATTATTATGTGGATATATGATATTTTCGGCATGAGTTGATACTTTCGAGCGTTACAATAGAAAAGTCACAACAGGAAAAAAAATACCTGACTTGGGCTGAGCCTAGGGGTATTTTGGGAATATTTTTTTCATTATGAGGATATTGGTGGAATAAAGTTAGTGGAAAGAATAATTTTTTTATGGATATTAGTTGATTAATTGGAGATTAGTGGTGTTATTAGAATTTTAACCGAAATGACTAAATTACCCTTGAGGTTGATTAAGCGGTTAAGCTAATGGAACGACAAAATTTGAGAAAAGACCTAAAATCTAAAGCTCTTCCTCATTTTGACGTTCAAGGCTTTGTCTCTCTCCTTTCTAACTTCTTATTTTTCTTCAAACTCAATAAACCACCAAAGTGCCTAAGGTTATGATCAAGTCTTTGAATTTTTAAGGATTCTAAAGGGAGTCAGCACTTGCCAAGGCCCCTTTCAACCAAGGGATTTTTTAATTTCATAGCAGAGGTAAGCGCCTCGTCATGTTCTTCATTTTGCTCTTTAGCATTCTTGAGTTAAGTTGGAGAATTTTGTGCAATTTTTTAATATTGGTGATATTAAGCTATTGGGATGTGTAGATTAATGTTAGAAGCTTCATACTGTTTTTGCAACTAGAATTTAGACTGAAACCGATGATTTTGTGTTGATTTTTTAATTTGGAAGAAAATGGTTGTTAGAGTCCTAAAATTGCAATTTTGGTTTGAGGTCCAAAATTTGGTGTTTAGTAGCTGTGATTGGATGTTTTATAAGGTGTATATCTATTTTGGTACATAATTTCTACGCTAGTTGCAGGTTTGGGACAATTTGGGGTCGAATTGGGATTGAATAATCACAAAATTCTAGATTTTTTCTGGGTTCGCGATAGGGTTTCCACACCACTAGCACGACCGTGTTGGGGTCTGGCACGAGCACGCTAGTGCCTGAGATATCCCAAGTTATTGTTGGCATGACTGCGCCCAGAGGCAGGCGCGACAGCAGATTCCCCAAAATGACATTTTTATGATTTTTGTGAGTTTAGCTCGGGATTCCTAGGATTTGATTTGGTGACTCGCTTGGGGGCTCAGGGAATGATTCTATTTTCCTATTGAGTGGAATTAAAAGTCCCGAGATTTAGGGTTTAAGACTTGAACCTGTAATTTGATTTAGTTCCTCATTAGCATATAATGAATGTTGTGACTAGGGATTTTGAGAGACTCGGAAGATGATCGCACTAGAGGTCGTTTCGCTTCTAGCATGGGACCTGAGGTAAGAAACCTGACATATGCACATAGAGTAGGCAATGACCGGATATTGACATGAAAATGGTTATGGCTGCACATTTGGAAATTTAGCTAGGGTTATGTACCCATGTTGCATATTTGTGTTTGTTGCATTTGATTGCTTCGAATCTATTTGTGATTGACCGACATGGGTCGTATTCGGCTATAGTCATGCGGAATGTAGGTTTCAATAGCAGAGCCATTATTGGAGTGTTGTACACACTCACTCGACTCATACCTTGTACCTGGTGCTCGGAGATGCACCTTGCTCGGCATAGGCCATGATAAATGTTTAAATTAATGCTTGTATGATATGTGAAATGTTATTTGTTATTCATGCTTAATTTTGTTGTTGTTGTAATTATTATTATTATTATTATTATTATTATTATGCATCGTTCGGTTTTCTTGCTGGACATTGGCTCACGGGTGCTCTATGGTGCAGGTAAGGGCAAATGGAAAGTAGACCATCCATGAGTTGGAGAGTTGGGAAACGATGCTTACATGTTCAGCCTGCTTGACCCTCAGGGTCAAGATATCTGATGGACTTATGGTAAAAGTCTAATTTTGTCACTTTGGTCGACTTATTTTTGAGAAGCGAGATTGTAAATATATTTTGTTTAAACATTTTGGGATCTCGTGTGAATGTTTTATATGTGTAATGAAGAGTTAACAATTTAGTTTCTGTTTATCTTTAAATAACATTTTTGAGTCCAAATTGCTCTCTTAATGAGTGAAGCACTATTTTAAACCCACAAGGTGATGGTCCTAGGTTAGTAAGGTGTCACACTTGATGTTCCCAATGATTTTCACAATGTTCGTATTACTTCTCCACTTCTTAAAATTCTCTCTAGTTAATTTGTCATTAGCAAGAATAGACAATAAAAGGGTTTCCTTTGGGCATTTTATTACTATATATAAAAAACAAAACAAAAATATAATAACTACAACCATACACTCATACACCAAATATCAAATAATTTCATACTATAAATTAAAAATAAACATGAAAATGTTTATAAAAACCTATTCATTTCTAGTACAACAATGTAATAACTAACATGAACTAATGTTGTCTTAGGGTCGGTTAAGTGCTCACTAGTTAAGACGAGACTATCTAAACTATTATTCAATCATGACATCGCATATCTTTAGAATAACATGTTGGAAAGATTTTTCGATATGCACAATAGAAGCGCAATAGTTGGGCCCATGAGATTAATTGTGTTTTATATATTTAAAATACTTATAACAACAAATCCTTTATATACATACATTAATCACAAACACATAGACTAAGAAGAACATACTAGCTGAAGATCTATCAAGTGTCATTGCTATCTTTTAGTATATATAAACAAACATCCAATCCAAAAACTTTTGACAAGAACTCAAACCACGATCTTTTGAACCGTTCTCTACACCTCAAGACGTGTATGGGCATGTAGAGAAACAATGGGAATGATTTGTGATTCACAAGATGTACTCAACACATGAGAACTTGGAATATGTTTAGAAAAAATTAGGTTTTTCTTAGAGAGATCTGGATATCGTGAAAACATATCAGACCTAGAATCAATTATATTTATATATATATTATAATTCTAGGGTTTTGATATTTTTATTATTTTAAATGTGTTAAATCAATATACTTTGGTTACTATCTTGTCTTTTGACATGGTTGTTCTCTTTATTTGTTAAAGTCGTATATTTGATAATGTGATTCATGAGTTTTATCATGGCAACAAGTAGCAGTTTTGTGCATGATCTAGCATATCGATATGTGTATATCAACTTGGAGGAGGAGAAATATGGAGGATTATCCTACAATGCAGAGGAAGAGAATGATGGAGAAATCGATATGCGATGGTGCTTGGTAGGAAGATTTATATCTGAAAAGGCTTTTGATTTTCTAGCTATGAAACATTGGATGGCTACAGAGAAGGGTATGTATGTGAAAGAGCTGATGGATAATCTGTATTTGTTTCAGTTTTACCTTGAGGTTGACATTGCAATGGTAATAGAGGGAAGTCCATGGAAATTTGATAGGATGTAGTTGGTGTTTGAATGATTAAAACAAGGGGATAATCCTAACATGATGATTTTAAATAAGCTAGATATCTGGTTTCAACTTCATGATATGCAATCAGGCTTCCAGACGGAAAGAGTTGTAAGGGATATTGGTAATAATATCAGTACATTCGTGGAGTCCGATCGTAATAATTTTACAGGGATTACTCTAAGTATTGATCAACCACTAAAAAGGAAGATAAAAATAAAAAAGACGGGGGCGATTAGTTTTGGATCAACTTTAAATATGAAAGGGTCCCCACCTTCTATATTATTTGTGGTGTGTTAGGTCATTGAGAGAAGTTTTGTGAAAGTTTATTTGAACATACCCTTGAAGAGATAGAAAAACAATATGGGATTTGGATGAGAGCATCTCCTGAGTGTCAAAATCTCCCTATTAGATCCAAATGGCTACACTTTGGAATTTTTGAACATGCTCCGATGGTCGACGACAACACATGATTCAGCAGAGGTGGTTGCACGACCAACATGGGAAGCCTAGGTCATCCCATTATCCCAGCAACGATTGGGGTGAGTCATTAACCTACATGAGTTAATGGAGAGGATCATGTAGTAAATTGAGGAGAGGATTTTGTGGATAAAGTGAATGCTAATGAAATGAATACTCTTATTCACCAAGGGGCGGGAAATGCTAGCAATATTCAAAAGTAAGGGTTCACTTTTAATGATTCAAAACAGAGGCATATGATTGAGGAAATTGAAGATGGGTTGTTAGAAGAAATTGATGTGGTAATAGGTCATACTGAAATTGGGCCTAAAAAAAGTTTCAAGAGGCGGGCTTTGTAGAAAAGGCCTTCCTAGACTCATGAGTACCCTAATTTGGAACTGTCGCAAGCTTAGGAACCCACGGGCCGTCTAGTTCTTGAAGGATGCTGTGATCCAAAAGAAACACATATTTCTTTTAAGTGAAACACTGTGTAAGAAGGAAAAAGTGGAGTAGATTCGACGTCAATTGGGGTTTGAAGGGGTCTTATCAGTCGATTCGCAGGGACGAAGTGGAGGTTTGGCTTTGTTTTGGAGACTTAAGTAAGAAGTTAGCTTACATAGCTATTCTCATAATAATATTGATATGTTAACTAAGGTGGATGGTATGAGTGAATGGAGATTAACAGGTTTGTATGGAGAACCAAATCGGAACTTAAGAAGAAATACTTGAAATTCGATTCATATACTTGTTGAAAACTTATCGACTACTTGGTGTATGATAGGGACATGAATAATATCACATGCCAGGAAGATAAGAGAGGAGGAGTGTCGTACCTAGAGTGGCTAATACATGGATTCCAAAAGGTTTTGAGCAATTGTGGACTTATTGACTTGGATTTTATGGGATATCAATTTACCTGGGAAATGTGTCAAGGGACTAACAGATGAGTGGAATTGAGGATTTATCTATCAATAGCAAATCAACGATGGATGGATAAATTTCTCTGGGCCAAACTCTTTAATTTAGAGGTGTCATCTTCTGCTCACTCTCCATTGTTTCTGGATGAGCACCAAGATAAGATTCTTCAACCTGTCAAGCACTTTTTGATAATGCATGGATTCAAGAAACTATGCATGGTCAGATAGTGCAAGATGTATGGGAAAGTCATATGAGTGGTGATGTGTAGCTTAAATTGAGGAGTTGTAGTGTGAAATTAGCTGCTTGGGGACAAGAATACACAAGCAATTTGAAAAAGCATATTGCCAACCATAAACAAGTGTTGAAACGACTCAAAGTATTGAGGGATGTAAACTCAATATGCAGAGATAAAGAAGAGCAAGGGAAATTTTTTGATATGCTGATCACCAACTGTCTTAGCCCTAGTAGTGGCTCGCATAAAATGCTGGACATACTCCTACAAGGATTCGTCCTCTTTCTGGCGTATCTCGACCAGTTGGTTGGCTTCGGTCAGATGCACTCGAACAACATAAAACTGCCTGTAAAACTCTTTCACGAACATTTCCCATGACACTATGCTAGCAGGAGGGAATTTGAAAAACCACTCCTGGGCAGTGTCGGATAAGGTGGCCGGAAAGATTATGCATCGAGCGTCATCTGACACCTTTTGGATGTCTATTTGTATCTCGAATTTTTTCACATGAGATACTGGATCTCCAAATCAATTGAAGTTGGGTAAGACCGACATCTTAAATTTGCTTGGGGTTTCGGCCATTGCTATTCTTTGTATGAACAGAGTGCCTCTTCTCCGATCATATTCAACGTGGGATGTTCGGCTCCCCACTAATTGCTGGACGACCTGATTCAGCGCATCAAGCTGGGCCTGTACAACATCTGGTACTATTGGGGTGACCAGTGTTGGAGGGGAAACTCATCGTGCCTTTCCCGCCTGTCATTGAGTACGTCCCTCATATCATCCCTACACCTTTGGTCACTAGTGCCCAGTCGATCAAAGACGTTAGGCTACCTAGGCTGCCCCCCAGCATTCTGGCTTGTCGATTGATTTTCTCTTGGTGGGGGATTCTGTTCTCCACCCCTCTCTCCTTGCCTTTGACAAACATTTCCTCTGCTAGAATTAGCTTCATTGTAGTCATGCCAATCCCTAAAATGTGACCGACTATGGTGCGACCTGCTGATCGCGCTATTTCCCCCTCCCCTCGCTGGCACGTCTCGTCCGTCAGGTGGAGGAATGTGTTGGTCAGTGGGTCCTCGAGCATTATTATGTCATGGAGGGCCTCTGACCACAGAGCCTAACTCAACCTGTCTCTTGCAAGTAGAAGGACGTTGTTCCCTGCTCGATGGATTTGGCTCCTCAGCAGTTTGGCGTCTAGGGCTCCGAGGAGGCTGCCTTGCCCTATTCTGCCTTTGTTGTTGGGGATTATCTCGACCAGCGCGAGGAGGTTGTTGCTCAGGATGTTGAATTGGAATATCTTGTTGAGCAGCAGAAGATTGCTTTAGCCTCTGAGGGCTTGCTAGTGGAGGCGGAGTGTTATGATGTTTTGAACAATTTGAATGTGGATCTTGTTGTGGCAGTACATTGGGTGGGTGATCCAGTTGAGAAGCTGGCACAGGCTGTCCTCGAGCCAACTGAATGACTACCTCCAGGGCGGCAGTGGCGTCCCTCTGTCGGCGATCCATGTTGGCCTGCCTCTCATTCAGTTATTGGCGTTGCCTATCAATTTCTCTCTGCTGCAACGCCATCATTTCAGCCATATTTTCCCGATTAGCCCTTATATTGGCTATCTCTTCCTGCAACACAATCAGTATCGTCCTCAAGGTCTCAAAATCCATTTCCTCCTCTTTGAACTCCACTTGTGGCTCCCTCAGCCACATTTTGTGGAGGAGGCTGAGATGGTGCAGCACCAGAGGTTTGTCTAGTCTTTTTAGCCGTTTTCGCCATTTGATCTTTTTGAAAAACTTAAGCTTATCTCTCAATGAAAGCATCAAAATGTTGACCCTCAAATTGGTCAACGACACAGAGTCAATAAAATGATAGAAAATGAGATGAAATCAAGACAATAAGATAAACGACATGAAAGATTTATAGTGGTTCGGCCCCAATAAGATGGTAATGACCTACGTCCACTTAGTGTTCTTATTGATGTAGAATTCCGAGAACTGTGATCAGTGAACTAGGGTTCACGAGTTTCACAAGCTTTTAGATGAATACAATTATGGTGGATAAAAACACTCTAGTTCTCTCTGAGAATTCCGAAGTTCCAAAAAGTAAAAATCCAAAAGTCCCTTCTCTTAAGCCCTTTGATTCTTATTTAAAGGCTCAAGGAGTTCTACATGGGCCAATGGGCCTTAATTAAATGTAATACAGGCGTATCTAAATAATAATGGAAATGACAATTATTACATAATATTCAATTACAGATCAGAAGGAAATACATGAAATGTAGCAACCAGACTAGTTGCTCATAAAATATACTGCTTGCTGAATGAACTCTCTTCTGGTTGATGGTCGAACAGATCATACTCCGTTAAACTCTCACATGTAGGCCAATCCTGCCACGTCATCAGGTATTCCATTTTTGGGTAAACATTTGCCCCCCGAGTTTATTTTACTATGACCAGCATAAAGTAAACTTAACCGACCGACCCTTCGTATGACCTGTCACTTCTGTCAGTGCCTTTTCGAAAAAGTAGCTAATTATGGCTGTTGCAGTTTCCCAAAAGTGTTATGATAGCTAACACATTTCCCCACGCTTCGAAAACTCACCCCCATCATTACCTTTTTATCCGTGATTTGATTAATATAAATAACTCATTCTTTTAGCTTTTCACTTTTCACTCTGAAGAACAAAGCAAGAACAACTCAGAAAAACTTGGCAATCCGAGGGTGTGTCTGCCCAGCCGCTTGTATCAACGCTCGCGACCCCACTTCAATCTTTCAATCAAGTAAGTTTCCCGATCGTCTTTGTTTCTGAAATGCCATGCAACGTTCCTTTCTCTAGTTTTATGATATTTGGTGCGTTGAGTTTTTGAATGTTCTTGAGAAAAAAAAATATTTTGGGGTAATCGGGCTCGTAGGTAGTAGCATGATAGGATAGGAGTTTAAATTAAAAAAAAAAACACTAAATGAGGCTTAGGAATTGGCTTGGGAAGTAGGAGTACTGATTTAGGGTGCAAAATCAAAGTAAAATTCAATTTTTATGCTTTCGGAAAAATCTGGGTTTTTCCCGCATATTTTCGGAGTCGAAAAGTTTCCTTGAAAAAAAAAATTCACTTCTGCTTTTTAATCCATTTTTAAATTGTTCGCATGTTTTTAGTGATTACATTAGAATGTTGTAGGTCGTATAAAAGCTTATCTTTTATACACAAGCAACGTTATCCCAACATTTCCACTTCTTCTGTCAGTTGGCCGTAGATTCTCATCTCCCTTTTTCAGTTCCCAGGTTTTCATGCACGATCGTTGGGGAGGTGAAAGGCCGATTGACGATGACTTGCTCACGCTACTATTCGAGGATCAAGAACAGTCGTCACTGCCATTTTTAGAAATTCCTTTTTCTCAACACAACTCAACAAACAGACCTTCGACCAGTTCAACGAATATGGGTCACATAAAATCTATTGCTCAAAAAAAGAAGAAAATAGACAACCCTTCTTCACCTGCGTGCGCCTGCCAAGGCCACAAGGGCCTTGCTATGCGAGGCTGCCCTTTACCCGTGCACACCTGCCAAGGCCACAAGGGCCTCGCTATGCGAGGCTGCCCTTCCCCCATGTGCGCCTGCCAGTCAACAAGGGCCTCGCTATGCAAGGCTTCCCTCACCCGCGCGCCTCGCAACCCAGATGCGCGCCAATGCCTCGCACAGCGAGACGCACCTCACCACGCCCATGTGCATCTTGCGAGGTACGACCACGCTAAGGAGCCTCACGCCACCACCGTCTCGTGGCCCTCATGCAACCCCATCACGCCTTGTGAGACCCATCCCTGAGCCTCGTGAATGCCCGGGTCTCGCATGGGTACTCACTTAGGCACCAAGGGTCTCGCCTTATGAGACCCATCCCCGAGCCTCGTGAATGCCCAAGTCACGCCTGGATACTCGCTTAGGCACCAAGGGTCTCTCCTTGTGAGACCCATCCCCAAGCCTTGTACATGCCTATTTCCAGGCCTCGTACCTGGAGGTAAGGATGGGATAAAAGAAGTATGGATCGACACTTACTAAAATATAAAGAAACCTATAGAAGATATTTAGGTAAGGGGGACCACTAGGCATGCAATAAATGTACAAGCACAGGATGTACAGCCCTGAAAAAGGGCAAAGGCATGACTCTGACATCTGTGTCCTACAAGTAGTGGAGGTACGGGTTTGTACAGAGAGTGGAAGCACTACATGCATACCTCTGACTATGTACTAGGCCGACACCATAACCTTCTGCCCCACCACGACCTGTGCCACTATCCTGACAATGTACCTATGTACAATCTTTTCCCCTGGGACCACAATGTATGGGGAGTCATTAGAGCTCTAGTATAAATAGATCATCATCCCTCCAGAAAAGGGGTTGGAAATTTCATTGTATGCTGAGGTTGTTAAGCAATATACGAATTTTACTCCATTGTAGTTCTGCATATTTACTCTTTCAAGTTCTCTCAATCTTCTTCTAAGATATCTTTGGCAATACAGTCTCAGCTTTCTAACCTTATATCATTGACGAGATTTCACCGTCAACATTTTGGCGCTGTCAGTGGGAAGAACAAGCATCAAGCCAACGTTCTTTCATCACTTCCAGAAAAAGAAAGATGCCAAGGCGTTCACAACGCTTGCGACAACTACAAGACGTTGAGGTTCACCTGAATGGAGAGCGAATGAGGGCTTCCTGGAAAGACCCACCTCTGCTTGGGCATGGAGATATGCCGGAGGAATGTCCTCCCCCAGGGGAGGAGAAGGAAGCATCATCCTCGGCTGTCCAGCCTGACGGAGGTCACTAAGAACCGCCAGTGTACCCATATCCCCGGTCCCCGGTGGCACCATGCTCAGGCTACCAAGGCACTGGTGCCTTGACGCACAAGCTAGGCAAGAGTCCCCAAGTACACTCGGTAAGTCCCAGCTCAAGGATTCGCCTATACGAGGATGAGATTCGTGAGTTGCATAAAAAGACTCGAAGGCTGGAAACCATGATAGAGAACATGCAGGAGGTTGCAAGGAAAGTCAAGCATACCCCTTCCTAAGTGTAAAGAGAAGGAGCGTGAAAAAAGGGAAAATACTGTCCCCGCGGACGATGGAAGAACCCAACTTTCCACCAGTAAAACTCCCCAAAGGAAAAGGCGGAGGGAAGACGATGGTCGTAAGAACGAGGCAGAAGTCACCTCAAAAGAGGCGCCCCCTGGCCTAAGAAAATAGCTCCATGGGAAGAGGTCAGAAGTAAGAAATGCACCCCTCGTGGCGCCCCCGAGGAACACAACCAAGGAAAGGGATCAGCCTGAGAACCCGCAAGACTCCTTATGCAAAAAGAGGAGGGGACTAGACATCAAAATGCAGCACCCTCAAGGCAAGATTATCACCGCACCTGGGGGGCACAGAGATGACGAAGAATTTGACCATGACTCACCCTTCACAAGGGAGATCCAGGCTGAGCAAATCTTCGCCACCCTCAGAGAGCCTCGCATGACTCCATGCTAGGGTGCTACAGACCCAAAGTATCACTTAGACTATTTCAACAACTTGATGAGGTTAAGAGGGGTCAACAGCAGAGCAAATGTAATTTCTTTGTTGTTACACTTAAAGGTGTTGCATACAAGTGGTTCAAGAGGATAAGGCCGGGAACAATCAAATCATGGCAGCAATTCTCTGGAAAATTTCTTCAACATCATCGTGCGATCTGTGATTACGTTATGCCAATTACCAGCCTCGCTAACATAAAGTAGGGAGAAAATGAAAGTCTGAAGAACTATATCCATAGGTTCAATATGGAGGCAACAAAGGTGGGAAGTTTAACCAAAGTGGAGCTCAAGATGGCTATTACAACCGGAGTTCATCCAGGGAGCAAGTTATGGGGTAGAATGCTCAAAAGAGAAGTTTCGAATTTAGATGATTTCTTCGAAAGACCACAGAAGTACATACGTGTGGAAGAGGGCCATAAGAACTTGCATGTTGAAGAAAGCGAACCTTCCTCCAATCGCACTGCTACCAATACATCTGAAAATTCCATATAGAAGGGGACATCCTGCTAGAGGGGTCACTGACCATGGTTAAAATTGGACGAGGACCATCTAGCCATAAAAGTCCCGACCCGAGGGGGGATCACCTCAAAAAATCATAAAAGGGTCTCAAAGAAGACACTTGCAAAAAGGGTCTCAAAGAAGACGCTTGTGAAAAGGGTCTCAAAGAAGACACTTGCAAAAAGGGTCTCAAAGAAGATGCTTGTGAAAAAGGTCTCACAAAAGATGCTTGCAAAAAGGGTCTCACAGAAGATGCTTGCAAAAAGGGTCTCGAAGAAGACGTTTGCGAAAATATTACTATGCCTAATGACGAGAAGGACGCTTCTCGCAAGAAATAATAAGTGCGCGCAAAAATACATAAAAGGATAGAAAGAACCCAAGGGGTCAACATATCCTTACAAGTAATCAAAGTGCACCAACGGACACGGATCACCCAGCAGTACCACCAGAGCATAGTGACTATAGCATTATTATGAGTCTACCAGGAAGCCTAAAGACTTCCTAATAGACTGGGGGGCAAGTGTGAATGCCGAAAATTGACCAGAGCCATTGTCAACACACAAGAGAAAAATTAAGGGTTACCCTCATTAGCCTCGGGCAAACAAAGCAGCCTAATATCTTGCCCCACGCGAGATCCATGTCTCATAGGAGGCCTTAGCAAAAATGCCCAGAAGGACCCAAGGGCCTCGCTATGCGAGGCCTCCCCCTGACCCGTGCGCACTTGCCAAGGCCATAAAGGCCTTGCTATGCAAGGCTGCCCTTCACCCGAGGACACCTGCCAAGGCCACAAGGGCCTCGCTATGCGAGGCTGCCCTTCCCCCGCTCGCACCTGCCAAGGCCACAAGGGCCTCGCTATGCAAGGCTGCCATTCCCCCGCGCGTGCCTGCCAAGGCCACAAGGGCCTCACTATGCGAGGCTGCCCTTCCCCCGCGTATGCCTGCCAGGCCACAAGGGGCTCGCTATCCGAGGCTTCCCTCGCCCGCGCGCCTCGTGACCCAGATGCGCGCCAACGCCTCGCACAACGAGACACACCTCGCCACGCTCGTGTACATCTTGCGAGGTATGACCACGGTAAGGAGCCTCATGCCACCACCATCTTGTGGCCCTCATGAAACCCCATCAAGCCTTGTGAGACCCATCCCTGGGCCTCGTGAATGCCTGGGTCACGCATGGTACTCACTTAGGCACCAAGGGTCTCGCCTTGTGAGACCCATCCCCGAGCCTCGTGAATGCCCAAGTCACGACTGGATACTCGCTTAGGCACCAAGGGTCTCGCCTTGTGAGACCCATCCCCAAGCCTCGTACATGCCTATTTCCAGGCCTCGTACCTGGAGGTAAGGACGGGATAAAAGAAGTATGGATTGACACTTAATAAAATATAAAGAAACCTAGAGAAGATATTTAGGTAAGAGGGACCACTAGGCATGCGATAAATGTACAAGCACGAGATGTACAACCTGGAAAAAGGGCAAAGGTATGACTCTAACATTTGTGTCCTATAAGTAGTGGAGGTACGGGTTTGTACAGAGAGTGTATGCACTACATGCATACCTCTGACTATGTACCAGGCCGACACCATAACCTTCTGCCCCACCATGACTTGTGCCACTATCCTGACAATGTACCTATGTACAATCTTGTCCCCTGGAACCACCATGTATGGGGAGTCATTAGAGCTCCAGTATAAATAGATCATCATCCCTCCAGAAAAAGGGGTTGGAAATTTCATTGTATGTTGAGGTTGTTAAGCAATATACGAATTTTACTTCCATTGTAGTTCTGCATATTTACTCTTTCAAGTTCTCTCAATCTTCTTCTAAGATATCTTTGGCAATACAGTCTTAGCTTTCTAACCTTATATCGTTGACGAGATTTCACCATCAACAGATGGTAAACAACTATCTCAAGAAGTACGGTCATCCTGGGATAACCCTCATCAAGCCTTCACCCGACCAGTGGGAAAATGTGCCTGGGGGCACCTTCAGCGCCTGGTCAAGGTATCATATCAAGGCAGGGGCAATCTTTCCTCTGCACGAATTCTTTCAAAGGGTGGAAAATTATTTAGAGGTTGCCCCCTTCCAAATCACCCCCAATGGATATAGAGTATTAACTGCGCTCTATATCCTTTATAACCATAAGAAGTGGCCAGTACCAATGGCACATGAGATGAGTTCTTTGAGAACATGGCATGCGATTACAACTAGTTAATAGAACCAAATAAAATTAGAGAGCCTTAAGAGGAGACTCCTAAAATGGTTGGTGAGAAACCTCAATTGCCTAGAAGGAGCCAAAGGCTCAAAGATTTGGAATCAAGTGAGAAGTGTTCTCAAATAGAGACACTATACCTTGTAGAAGGTAATAATGAGGATGTCACTTGGCAATATCCAATAGTACTTCAAATAGAGGATGATCCCAAAACTTTTAAAGAAGCTATATCCTCAAGGGATTTCACTTTTTGGAAGGAGGCAGTTAATGATGAAATGAATTCAATTATATCTAACCACGGTTGGGAATTTGTTGACCTTCCAATGGGGTGAAAACCAACTGGGTGCGAATGAGTATTTAGAAGGAAATACCATACCGATGGCACCATACAAACCTTTAAGGCTAGATTAGTAGCCAAAAGTTTCAAACAAAAGGAGGGAATAGATTATTTTGACACTTATGCACCGGTAGCAAGAAGTACTTTTATAATATTGTTATTTGCCTTATCATCTATATATAACCTTTACGTTCACCAAATGGATGTCAAAACAACATCCTAAATGGGGATCTCAAGGAAGAGGTGTATATGGAACAACCGAAAGGTTTTGTTCTTCAAGAAAATGAACATAAAGTGTAGGCTTGTCAAATCATTATATGGTTTGAAATAAGCTTCAAAACAATGGCATGAGAAGTTTGATAAAGTCATTGTTTCAAATGGATTTAGACACAACAATGCGGACCAGTGCTTATACTCTATGACTTATGATGACTATGTCATATTATTGTGTCTATATGTTGATTTCGAGTAATGACATGAGAGGAATAATGGAAACGAAGAGGTTTCTATCTTCTAACTTTAAAATGAAATACCTTGGAGAGATGGATACCATTCTATATATCAAAGTTAGAAGGAATAGTGACGATTTTATATTGTGTCAAACCAACTATGTCAAGAAAGTGCTTGAAAAATTTAGTCTTATCAAAATCAAAGAGGCAAATACACCATTCGATTCAAATATGCAATTTGAAAAGAATGAGGAAAGATCACTAGCTCAATTGGAATGTGAAAGTGCAATAGGAAGTCTAATGTATGTTGTTCATTTCATAAAAGCAGATATTGCATATGTAGGTTTACTGGCAATCCAAGTATCAAGTATTGGAAAGCTATTGAGAGAATTCTTGGTTACCTTAAGACTACCAAAGAATATACCGTTCATCATACGAACTTTCCAAGGATACTTGAAGGATATTCTGACGCTAGTTGGATATCGGGAGTGGGAGATAATCTCTCCACCACCATTTGGGTGTTTACTCTTGGAAGAGGTACGTCTCATGGGGCTCCAAGAAGAAAACTTGTATATCACACTCAACCATAGGAGCGGAATTTATAGCTCTAGCGACAAGCGGCAAAGAGGTCGAGTGGCATAGGGATCTCATGTTGGATATCCCTTTCACCACAGATATAATATCAACAATTTCAATACATTGTGATAGTCAATCCACACTTGCTAGAGCATATAATAATGTGTACAATGGGAAGTCTAGACATATTAGTCTAAGACATGAATATGTGAGACAATTGATTCAAGATTGAATCATATCGGTCTCATATGTTAAGGCAAGTGAGAACTTAGCAGATCCATTTTCAAAACCTCTTGTAAAAAGGTTAGTAAGTCCCACTTCAAAAGGGATGAGATTGAAACTCCTAGAATAAAAGATTCACCAATGGTGGCAACCCAACCCCAAACTTGTGAACATCAAGGTAAAAAGTTCAATGGGTAAGAACAAGTCATTGATAAGTGAATGATTTCAACACAAAACTTTTGTGATTTCCATCAAAGATGGTTTGTGTTGGTTGCTATCGAGTAAGGGTTAAGCCTAGGGCTTTTAATGAGGTTTAGTTGAGTGTAACATGCATCTATAAAGGTAGCAAAAATATTGTTAGAACTTCACCGATGTGAACTTAGAGGTGGTTCTACCTCTCGTGGGAGTTGGAGTTTCTCCCAGGAAAGTTCATGAAGAGATGAGCACATGAGCATATGAGTGCTAAGCAAGAAAGTGGGAAAATAAAAGATCTAGTGGAGGTGTGTAAGGTATTACTGGTTTTATCTTAAGGAATACTTTGTTCGAGCATTTAAGCTAGCAAGGATTTCGATAAGACTTTGTGTTATTTTCACTAAGGTAAAGTTCAATTTGAAAGGCAATTTACTTTAGCCACCAAAATTGTTTAAGCTAGAGTTTGAGGCTAGTATTTAACCAAGTGGGGAATGTTATGATTGGTTAAATACAAATGATAAGTGTTGTTATACAAGCCAGGTATAAAAATCTTAATGAATTTCACAAAATGAAGATGTAACATTTAAATTTAATTTGTAGGCACTTAAAAACTCTATTTTTGGGTTCAAAGTGATACATGGAGGCATCTAAAGATCCCCAAAAAATCTGGTAGCATTTGGACCAATTTTAGGCCCGTTGGAGGGGTCACCAATCAGAGGAGGTGTTGCATCACTTAGATGCAAAGGGACTTAAAAGTCCCAGCAGTCGATGTGTTTCCTGACGTGTCCATATGGACACGTGTTTTGAGCTCCGAATGACAAGTTCTTTATCTCTAATCCTATTGGTTAGATCTAATGATGATGTCTACACTATAAAAGGGTCCTCATAGAGTTTTGGAAGACTTGATCACTCTCTAAAATCTATCTCTAACCCCTCTCTCTCTCTCTCTCTCTCTCTCTCTAGTTTTCAAGAATCTCAAGTTTTCTCCAAGGACTCATAAAGAAAGTACTTGAATTTGCGTGTTTAAGGCTTGTTCAATCCCAATTCCTATTTCCTCTTACATTAAGCCTCAAAAATCAATGACATGCTAGGAAATGGAGAATTAGGAAAGTGATGTAAATCGTGCATAAGCTTTTGGTTGTGTTTTTACAAGGAAGAATAAGAATTTTAAAGTGGTGGTTCAACTAGGGTTTTGAAGCTCCAAGAAGTTTGAAGAACTTTGATCATCTACAAGGGTTTGCATCATTTAAACTCTAATTTTCTTGGTCTTTGTCAAGCATAATTTTGCGTAGATTCTAGATATTGTGGTAGTGTAATCTCACTCCCCCCAACATATATTATAGTAACTAACAAGTTGTATTCTAAATATTTTTTCTAATAGGAAGAAATATATAGTTTGTTACTGACAATGAAAAACACAACATCAAAAATTTGTAATTCCCAGCTTCATGATTAGTGTATTTATATCTATATATAGTTATAAAACTCAATATTTCTTTTTAAGATAAATATATATATATATCACTGTATCAATATAATATCTATCTAATAGAGATGAAATTTTAAAGTAAAATTATAAATTCTAACAAAAATAATTTTTTTTCTCAAATATATATAACTTCAAATATTTATTTTTAAGCATGGTCAAACTATATAGGGATACATATATGGCAGCACATGCTACCTCACAACTAATATGTATACATTCATTAAAAACTAAAAATATGTTAATTAGTATATAAATTATGGATAATAATAAAAAAAAATTAGAAGAATGAAAAAAAAGAACAAGAGTAAAAAGAACAACCAAGTTTAATAAAATAAGGATTTATACTATTTTAGATCTTTTGTTTTGGCTAATTACCTTTTTGGACTCTACATTTTTAAAAATTAATTTTTAAACCCTATTTTTTTGTAAAAGGTTAAAAATAGGTCCTTAAAGACAATTTTGGTCAAACAAACACTACAACGAAAACCCATAACACAAAAATTTAATACTTTTAAAAAAAGTATTATAATAGGTAAATAAGTGTATAGGTGTAGGTGGGACTTAATCTTTTGGCGCCTAATTTTTCCCAGCGCCCCCCCCCCCCAAAAAAAAAAAAATTCACACGATCCCATTTATTTATAAAATAAGTCAATAAAGAAAATATAATCCCCAAATCTCTTTTTCTCTCCCTCCATAACCGATCGTCTCCCGTTCTCCCTTTCTCTTTCGTTGGCTCTATGCCAATCCCGAATGGATACCGACTGATTGTCTCCGCCGTTCAAGCACCGAACCAGGAAGACAGGTGATGGGGGCCTGCGGCTTGGGTCGTGTGACTAGGAGGCTCGACTCGTGGGTCTACAGCGTGGCTCGCTCGTGGGTGCGACGGTGCTTGCAGCGGTGGGTCTACGGCGTGGCTCGACTCGTGGGTCTACCACGGTCTTGTACTAGCTATCTGCTATCTCTACAATCCATTCCTGTTGTTCGTCGTCTTCCTCCGTCTCATCTACCACAACTTCCCTCCCCATGTTTCCCGTCACCAATCGAAGAAGCTCGTGCCTTGAGCGGCTTAATCCGACGCCTCGTCCAATGACGTAAGCGCTCATTTGAGCTGAGGATTTTTTCCAAGCTTCAATTTTTATGGGATGTTTACTTGTTTAAGCAAATCAGGTCGCCATTCTTGGAGGGTCGGTGGAGTTTTGAATGGTTTGGGTCTGGAAGCCCAGGTTTATTTGCTACCAAATTCATATCCGAGTGAGTTTTCTATGCTCTAATGTGTTTGTCAGCTTTGAGAAAAGTGGTTTGTAGTTGTCCAAAATTATGTGGTTAGTGTGAAATTGGATTGAGTTGGATAACAACTGATCGTCTTTAATGTTTATTGGAACCCCTGAACTGTTTGCAGGAGATTTCCCTCAAATTTGGCTAACTTGTCGAAATGGATATGGTGATCAAGGGTGGATATGCAAGAGTTACGGCAAACATGAGAGTTTTGAACTCGATATTCTACTCTTTAATGATGTGAATTTACTTAACAAATGGGATTTCATAGTATGTGTTTACAAATTTGGCTCCCTTTCTCCCAATGCTTCCAACTTAATTTGATTTACCATATGGTTTCAGATGATTTTACAAAATTAACTTTTACTTCTTATTCTAAGATGCCAAAAATTTAGTACAAATGGGAAATAAATCTGTTTGCATGTTTTTTTTTAATGTTGATTTTGATTTGTATGCTTTGATAACTTCATCAGCACATAGCTGCAGATATCTTTCTTTTTAAAGGGCATTTATTATGTTCGTTTGAATGCAGATTGAAACCAAGTTTACTCTGTCAACAAAATTGATTGTTGAAGGACCACTTCGAATGAGAGAGTAATACACAAGAGGGGTTTTTGAGACACCAAAGGTTATTGAAGAAACGGTGCCAGAACAGCTTAAAGGTGCACTTGGTCAGGCAGCAAACACAATACATCAACTTCCTGTACCTGTTAGAGATGCTTTCACCAGTGGTCTGAGAGTTCCTTTGAGTAAGAAAAATTTATGCTTAATTGACCATTTTTGAAACCTTAAAAATTTGAGTTAGTACCTACCTATAGTCTCTGTTTTAATATGTTGTCAAAAAGTGTTTGGTCAGATATTTCTTGTTCTTTGTCCTGGAAATAACTGTTGTATGGGACAGAACCCTGTCCTTTCAGCCTGTTAACTTTTGCATTACCATTCTTGCTTGTATAAGAAAAAAGTAATCAGCCTTTGGCGAGTTAGTATCCTGCACTTGACATTTTCAGTTTCATGGGGTTTTATTATCTTCCAGATTTCCTTTATAACACAAAAATGACTTGAGCTATTAGAGCAGCTAAGATAACTATTAGTAACTGAAATTTTGAAATTTGCCAAAGGATCATTAAGTGTTGACTGATGAGGATACTTTTTGTACTCACCTTTGATTACACTTGATCATTATAATATTCCCTAGAGAGAGACACTTAGAGAGATCTGAATGAGTCATGATTGGGCGTGGTCTTAGTGGTTCCTTTCCAAAGTAAATCCTTTTTTTTTTGGTAATTAAGACATCAATGCCATTACATGCTAATAATGTAGTTACAGGTCATATAAAGCTTGATACAAGAAACAGAGGTTGTATGTATAATGTGTTAAATCAACTTCCTTCATGTTGATGCAGGGGGATTCCCGAGACATTTTGCATCTTAGGAAAGGCCTCCTGAAAGCAGTTTTGGGTCATCTTGAGTGGCAGGTCTGTTTCTTGTTTTGTTATGCCCGGGATGGTTTTGAAGGGGTTGAGACACACACAATATTTTTTTTTTTATACATAACTAGAGAAATATATGACAAGCAGTCCTTTCCAAAGAAAATAATAATACTATTATAAGTCTCTTAAATCCAGCAATGTAAAGATTAGATGAAACACTAAGTTCCATTAATAAAGAAATTGAAAAAGCTCAATTTCTGTCCAAAGCTATCTTCAAAGACATTTTTTTATGCCAGCTTATCATACTGTTAAGTACCTGGCACAGGGCCAGATTTGTGTCCCAAATTGTGCGCATCTCCTGGTGTCAGCCTGACTCAAAATTCTGGTCTATTTTATTTGACTATGAGAAAAGTATTGTTCGGATCACTATAGTTTTGAATACATTCTAATTGTTTTTTTAATGTATTATATATTATTTATTTGGAAATTATTGATGATGTGTGATTATGTGGATGTGATATTTGATGCGATCCTGGCCTTCCAGATTTGTTTAACAATGCGGAACAGCCGATGAAATTAAAGCTTTAGCACATACTTTGTCATTCTGAAGTGTTGGCATTGCTTGGGGCTAATTATTTGATGAGTGTTGTTAATGATAATGGTAGATTGCTAGGGAATGTTCCAGTTTTGGCTGTTTAATTGGGGCTTTTTTTCCAAAAGATTCTTTGAAGTTTTGGATTGGTTTTATGGGTGAATGATATTGAGGGAATGCTTTTCTTTATTTATAGTTTGTGATTGTTTCTTTGGAGGACTTTTGGTTCTCCTCTTCCTTTATGATTTTGTCTTATAATTAATTGCATATTTTCTTTTTTAAAAACAATTGAATATAACCAAAATACCCTTGAATTTTATTAAATATTATATTTAAAAATATGATAATATATTTAAGTATTTAAAATTCATTTTAAAATAGAATTATAAACTAAACATTAAAATATAATTATCATATTTTCTGTAAAACTTTATCTCCATTTGATATCAAACAAATTTAAAACCCCAAAAAAAAAATTAAACAATTTCATCTATGATGGTTTTAATAATAATAATAATAATAATAATAATAATAATCTTAAATAGACCAAGAACATTCTCACAATCTCAACAAAAATTTGAAAAACAAAAATCAAATCTTGAAGAGACCATACATTTGAAGGGTACAAAAGCAACAAGTCAAGAATATGAAGATCATGGGTAGGAAGGCCTTCACCACTTTGGCTTGCCAGTTGAGTCCACCGTGAGCCATGGACAGACTCTAGTTTCTTTCTTATGGAGACCACCACCCATCACCAGACCCGAAATACCGAGCTTTACAATTGGACTTCGAGGTCGTCTTATGTTGGTCCAAGGCATGGTTTGAGTGGGTAAGGAAAATGGTTCCTCGTCACAATCAATGGTTGTACTTCACAACCATGGTGGTAGCTTTTGGGGGTGGACGACAGGGATGAAGCTTCCAGAACTAAGATTAAGCATTGCCATGACCGCTGCTCAGGCGACCAGTGAAGATGACTTCGACCATGGCAGCAAGTCGGCAATCTTTGCATTTTCTAGATCTACTAGAAGAATGCGACAGTAAGAGGAAGAAAAATAATTCCAAATCTACAAGAAGAAGAAGAAGAAAGGAAAGAAGACCGGTTTAGGATTTAGAAAGATTGCCTTTATTTTCACTACAAGAAATTCACCTTATAGTGACGACTTATATTGCGACGACAATGCTGTTGTCGTAATAGAACACATAAAACCACAAAATTTGATTTTTAAATTTTTTTTTATTAAAGGCCTATAGGGAGGACATGTCATCGCAATAGATGTCGTCACTGTAGGTTCCAAATATCTTGACTTATAGAGACCATATGTCGTCACTGTAGGTCTCTAAATTTTTTAGAGGGAATATACAGGACCCAAATTATTTATTATTTATTATTATTGTTTTATTTTTTTTTCTCAAATAACCTATAGCAACGACATGTCGTCGTTGTAGAGGTCCGAAAAAATGGTGGCAAAATTTCCCCCCAAAAATTTAGCACTGGAACTTGAATTTTGGAAATTCTCTATAGCGATTTCATTAATGAAAACTGCACATTTCATCTACTGAGACGATATTTTTATGCCCTACAGCGACGACATGTCGTCGCTGTAGGTTTTGGGTATATACCAGAAAAACCCAATCCTTTCTCATCCCTTTTCTCAGTTTCTCATTAAATGTTTCATATACCATCTCGGTTAGTGGACTTGGACAACTTTTGGAGGTTAGTTTTAATTTTAGTTTTCGTATATTTAATGTTATTATAGTTTCTTGAAATGTATATGTAAATGTGATTTGATTAATATGTTATATGAATATGATTATTATTATTTTTAGTGTAAAACTATATGAATATATATATATGTATTTTAGATAAACTTTTAATTTTAGATAATTAAGTTTAAATTTAGGTTAAAGTGTGTGTGTTATATGATTGATATTGAGCATATATTGATTAAATTGGTTTGTTTTTGTTTTGTTTTCAAATATGTGTGGACTTATATATGTGTTAGTATATACTATATGTTTGAATGTTAGTATTAAAAATTTATTTGAAATTATATATGTGTTGGTATATATGGTGAACTTTGTTTTATGTTAGAAAGTAATTTATTTTTTCTAATTATTTATTAGTGTTGACAATATTAAGTATATGTTTTAATGATATGAGTTGGTTAGAATTGTGATTTTTTTAGAATTTACTATTTTTAATTTTTTTTTTAATTTCGAAAAAGACCTACAGGGACGACATGTTGTCGCTGTAGGGTCCAAAATTAAAAAAAAATATTCTGAAAATATCTACAGAGATGACATGTCGTCTCCCAAAATTCAAAATTTTTTATTTTGAAAAAGACCTACAGAGACGACATATGTCGTCGCAATAGGGCCCAATTTAAAAAAAAAATAGATTTTGCAAGTATCCTACTGTGACGATCAAGTCATTGCAGTAAAGAAACTCTACTGCGATGACACCAAAATGTCATCGCAGTAAGTCCCTACACATACGAGCCATTTGCAACAACATTTTTGCGACAACATATCGTCTTTAAAAGCCTACAGAGATTACTTCGGGACCTACAGAGACGACTTTTGTCATCGCTGTAGGCTTGTTTTCTTGTAGTGTTTTTAAAATTTTATATTTTGATTTTATTATAAATTATGCAAAATTCTCAAAGACTATTGAAATGCGCATAGGCATGCCCCTGTAGATGGGGGCAAAATGACACCCTATATATAAATCAAAAGTAGAAAGTAGATAGTTAATAAATCAATATTATATATGTATATATAAATCTCTTCTATATAAAAAGTGTGTAGAGAATAATTTTTTTTTGTTTTAACGGTTTGTTTTGTTACCTTTAACAGGATATTCTAAAAATTTAATAGAATATACCTTTAAAACTAACTAAAAATATATATTTATTAATTATATTAAAATAAATTAAAATATTATAAAATATAATTATTATAATAATATTTAATATAAGACTACATTTATAATAATTATATGAATATATTTAAATTCAAATTCAAATGTTATAAAATATCATTGTTATAATAATACATGATACTGGACTAGATATTTAGTAATTATATTAATTTATTAAATTTAAATAATATAAAATATCATTATAATAATAATATATGATATATAATCTTAATTTTTATTACAAAATTATCATTTATATTTAAAAGAAAATGTGCTTTTTTTATTTGATTGAACTTATACAAATATATATATATATATATATTCATATTAAATAATAATAATTATTACAAATATTTTATATATACGTGTCGTGTGTATATAAATAGAATGATTATATAACTACATATTAAATTAAAATAACATTTATCTTCTGTATAGAAATTATTAAAGTATAATTTGAATAATATAATAACAGTTGTGTACTTTGAAAGAAATAATTTGTGATCTAATAGATTATTATATTATATATACTTTTTTTTAAAATTGATCAACATTGTTTTAGTTTAATTTTTCTTTTAATATGTTTATGTAATTATTTTATATATAATAAACATTTTTTATTGCTTGTATGTAGTACATATAAATCAAAATTTTGTAGTTCTCCTATCCCTTTAGGTATAACGTGATATTTTTGCCACCAAAAAATTATTTTATTAATTAGGTGCAATTTTTTATATTAGTGATGACTTTTGCTGAAAATTCTACATTTGGTTTCTTTATCGTTTGTTTAAATTAAATTACATCTGCCACGATGATTTCATATAATCTCCGTGATTTCAGTGCAGGGAGGTCAATTTATATGTAGTAATAAAATAGAAACGAGATGAAACATCCTTATTCAAAGTTGGTACTGGTAAAAAGATATATCCCATTAATGACCCATTCATGCCATTCAATAACGAACTTCAAGAATAGGATAGTAAAAACATTTATAGCATCCAAATATTAGATGGCTTTAGCTAGATTTGCAAAAGGTCGCTGGCCATTAAAGTTGCCTGGGGGATCATAGCTGCAAATGATGAAGGTGCCACCAACGTCACACCAAACCTTAGCACAGCCTAGGCGAGTAGAGTCACGCCACACCACCTGAGTATAGTGAAGGCAATCCCAAGGATTTTCACCAAGGCAGGTGTTGGAGTCGTAATCATAGATGCTCTTCTCTTCCACCCACATCCACACAGCATCGGCGGCTGATAAGTCACCACTGCCCCACGCAAGGTTCTCCCCGTAGTTCCCACCGGAGTGGAAGAGACTACAGTCTCCACTCCGTTGGTTGGCGTATTCCTGTGCGTAGGCTGCCACGGTTTCGTCCCACTCCATAGGCCTGACACCCACCTCAGCACGGGCCCAGTTGTGGACGTCAAGGTAGTCTTGAGGGGAGTCTTGGCCACTACACGGCTCTAGCATGGCTACTACGCCTATGATGCAAATTATGAGTGACAATGAAACTCTATAGAAACCCATGATCGATATATGTTGTTTTTTCGTTTTCCTTTGGCAATGCAAATATGAGATGTAGTATTGATATGGCAATTATGGTGTAATTTATAGCCACTAGGTTTGCAATGGTTTATTATTTGTTATGATGGATGTTCTTCACATTAGTTTAATCGAAATGTTTAAAGCCGCCAGGTAGTGGATTTAAACTAGTATTTTACAACTTTAAATGCCAATTGCCATGCTTCTTTGCGATACTAAAATTAGGAAGGGAGTTTGTCTTGACGAAGACTTTGATTATTAAGATACTATTTCTGTGGGGGGTCGACGGCTATGAATTGGGATAATTATGGAGGAAAAAGAAACACAAATGGAGAGAAAAAGAGTACTTTTCTGACGGCTACGAATTGAGATAATTATTGAAAAAAAAGAAATGGATATAATATTACAGTATTTTTTGATGGAGACATTAAACATGTATTATTTAATATATATATATCCTATTGGTTGAATTTATTTATGGCTTCAGTTCATACATGTAGAATATGATTTCGTCATGATACATTAATGTGTTTTCGGTGGAACTTGGAGGGAGTACGTCAAGATTTTTGAGCCGACGCTAGATGCTACCAAAAATATATAACTAAGAAATAAAAATAGTTTTACATGGAAATATCTTTCCATCCCATGCCTATTCAAATAAATCAATTGTTAACCAATTTTAAAATAAAAAATTAAACAAATGCAACAAATAATTATAAGTTTATAAAAAAGTAATTAAAATTGCGAAAAAAAGTAAGTTAGTACGTTAAATTTGAAAGAGTAGCAAATACTTTCAAAGAACTGTTTGTTTTGTTTAAATATTTTCATCCAACACATTTCGTAAGCAACCATATATAAATATATATGGGAGACTTCTCAACAGTTACTACTTGATGTGACAATATAATGATTGGGTATAGCAAGTGCTCAAGAGCCAAATATTTTTTTTCTAAATTCATTTTGAATTTAGTTTTTTTTTTGCCATAATTAATGATGTTTCCAATTAATGGGAAACATTATCTATATTTAGAAATTGACATATATTTAAAAAATAAAAAATTTACAATATTATATTTGCATAATAAATACAATTTTTGATCAGGTAACCCTTCAAAAAATTTGAAAAAATCAAAATTTATTTTTAAAAATATTAATTAACATCTATAAATACAAATATGGATTATTGATTTTAATCAAATAGTTAATATTAAAGTAATCATGATTAGCTAGTAACCAAAGGTGCACCATATATATAAATATATATATTTCTATATAAATGCATAAGCATGTGGTAAATAAATAATAAATCAGCAATTAAAATGTTGGGCAATATTACGAATATTAGCTATTTCTAAGAGTTCGAAATACTCGTACGAAATTAGTCAAAAAGTAACCCTCAAATCCCAATCGTAGAATCTAAAGAGTAAGGAAAGGATTCTGATGCTAGAAAGAGAAGGTGGTGCAGCAACCTCTTTCTAATGAGCAAGAAAAGCATAGTATAAACAAATTAACTTTGCATTTTTTTAAAAATTATTTATTTTTTGAAATAATACCATTTTCCTATTTTGGACCCCTTATTTAGACTAACTACTAAGAAAAAAGGCCATTTTTCGACGGGCTGGGCCCGCTGAAATTGAGCAATCTTGACGAGCCAGGCACATTGAGAATCTGAGTGGCGAGATTGAACATGTGTTTTATCTTGGCGAGCACATTAATGCATGCCATGATTGGATACTTTTTCGACATCTTGTGGAGCATTTCGACGGGCTTAGCCCGCCGAGATAGAGGCAATCTTAATGGGCCTGTTGGAGCCGGTCAAGACAGGCTTCAGTCTCGGCGAGCTAGGCCCACCGAGATTGAGTGTAAGCAGTTTTTATCGACAGGTCTCGTACGACCCGTTGAGATAGGGTATTGCCGAGGTAAATAATATTTTTGTATTATGTTCTATTTCCCGCTGCTATAATTCATTGATTCTATCATGTATTTACAACAAACCCAGACAATTTAGAGCAGATAGAAAATATTATAAAATATATATATATATGATAACATGCTATCTAATTTGATTATTAGGGACGACAGCGTCGCTATTAATAGTTATATATATTTTTTAAAATTAATAACTTTTTTATAATAATTAAAATTAAAATTTTTAAAATAAATATATTATATTAAATATTCAAATTAATTCATTAAGATAACAAATATCCATATAAATCTAGTATCCCAAATCAGCTGCATTGTCCTCCATATCGTCTCCCTCTTGCGCGGTTGTGGCAGTTGTGGTGTTTGCGGTGATATCGACCACGAATATTGCAGAGGTAATCTGGAAAATCATGCTTCGTACATGTATGGATACGGCAGTACGACATCAGTGCCATTGGCCACGGATAAGGTGATGTTGTTGCTCCGTACATGTAAGGAGGTAGGTTGTGACGACGCTACCCCGTACATGTGAGGATAGGCTGGAGCTAGAGGAGGAGTTTGAGAAGACGAAGCTGCAGACATGTCAGGATGGGCCGAAGGTTGAGATGGTAGATCATGCATAGGCAAGATCTTAAAGTTTGGTAGATGACGAGCTTTAGATGAAAAAAATTGAGACAAGAAATTGACTTGTCTAGTCAAATTCTTTACGACATTCATCGAATTACGGTAGTCTTTTGATGAATGTTGAGGAGAGGCTTGAGACTCGATGTAGTGAGAGAGCTGGGTAGATGATGACTTCGACCCCTTCAATTTGCAGCCCAATCCTTACTCGTGGTTGCGCCTTCGACCCAGTACATTTTGTAGCACCTCTACCTGATCAACTATTGTTGAATCATCATCATTGGAAGCGAAAGCGAAT
Source organism: Humulus lupulus (assembly GCF_963169125.1). Taxonomy (NCBI): domain Eukaryota; kingdom Viridiplantae; phylum Streptophyta; class Magnoliopsida; order Rosales; family Cannabaceae; genus Humulus; species Humulus lupulus. The sequence continues at coordinate 161,727,813 of NC_084799.1, forward strand.
GAATGTTGAGTTTTAATTCAAAATATGCCTTCAGTTTTTCCTGTTTTAAGGAAACATTAAAGACAAAAAAAAATATAACTCTATGAATATGAAAAACATAATTTAAACTTACATAATCTCGGCAAGCATCGTCATTCGCAAAATTATTGTCTTTCTTCCAGTGGTACTCCTTCCATGACTCAATAAGGTCTGGATTCTCTTAAAAAAATATAAACAAAATGTTAGAGATATATAATATTTAAAAGATAATTGTGATGACATTTTCACTTCCACTTATTCTTTTATGACAGATGACCGCCAACGATTTTGTACCTTGCGTTGTAGGATACTTTGTTAGGGTTTGTGCCCTAAAAGTATGTGAAAAGATATTTTTGATTTAAATAAATGTGCAATTTTATTATATTTGAAGGTTATAATTATTCATTGAATAATTTATATAAATATCAGAAAATTCCATATTCAGTTATGAGAATATGATCTTGTATGCATACAAGAGAATTAAGATCATGTATAATGAATAAAATACTCAACAACATATTAATGTACAAAATCTTTAATGAATGGTTGGTTAGCGCCATATTAATCCAGGATCGTTACACTGTGTGTTTAAAGTAGTGCTTAACTCGCTAAGCGAGTCATTTGGGCTGAAAAGTGTAATCAAAGCTAATCAAAGATTTAGGTATTAAAATTTTTGGTCAAAGATATACACTTTTCATTTAAACTTAAAAATTACAAAGGGATCCTGAAAAGAGTTAATTTAAACGTAATTGTTGACCCTGATTTTGGTCAACGACACAGAGTCTAGGAAACGACAAGAAAATGATATAGAGCTTGAAAATAATCTAATGGAAAAATAAAGAACACAGGGATTTATTGTGGTTTGGTCCCAGCATTTTGTAATGACCTACGTCCACTTGATACTATTATTAATATTGAGCTCCCAAGGTGTGATCAAAGAACTAGGGTTCCTGAGTTTCACAGACCTTCGAAGAAGAAAACAATACAACGATGGATAATAGTAATATAATTCTCTAAGCAAAAAAGATCGATCCCCTTCCTTGAGCTATCTCTTGTGTATTTATAGGCTCAGGAAGAGTTACATGAATTAGGAAACAATATCTATCCTTAATGATCGGATCTACAGGTCATAATGAAGAGATTTTCTCAGATATCATCACAACTGTACAGATCTTTACATAAATGAGCGAATATACGACCAGGCTGGTCGTATATAGAACTTGATCTCTTCGTGCAGAAATAATGCTGGTCAATAGGCGAGCCGTATCTCTGGTACGTGTCCGCCACGTGTCAAAAATCATTGCCACATCATCAGCAACTAATTTTTGGATAAACAGTAATTACAAACCAAGTTTACAAAATAGTCGACATAAGCAACAAAACTGGACTTATACTCTAAGTCTCTGAAAATAACTTGACCGTGGGGGCCAAGTAGGCCGAACATGTAAGCACCGCTCCAAAGCTCTACAACTCATGGCTGGTCGTCTTTTCCTTTGCCCTTACCTGCACTGTAGAGCACCCGTGAGCCAAGGCCTAGCAAGAAGAGTTCCATAAGACATACATCATAACCACCCCATGAACATATAACAGTTAATATAAGTAACAATTCACATAACTCATGAGTCATAGCCACGCATATTCAAAAATTATACTAGCATTAGATATCAACTATAACAAGTAATTCACATCACCAGCACCGTATGTACGGTAGATGCCTAATAGAATGCTTCTCCCGCCACTAAGATTATGGTAATAACCGCATACTACGCATCAACAACACCATATGTACCAGTCGATGCCTAGTAGAGTGTGTCTCCTGACACCAAGATTATGGTAACAACAGTATTCCCATAACCAAATGAGTTACTAATAAGGATAATAAACAAAACATGCAATAAGGACACATAACCCTAGCTCATTTCAATGTTATACGGTTATAATCTTTTTTAGATACAATAGGGCCAATGTCCGTTCTGTGTGCAATGCCAACTTTTCTTACCTGTATTCCAGTAATAGTGGCAAAACGACCCATGTAACATCCCAAAACTCCTAATAAGATCAAGGGCTTGGATTAGCGTGCTGGGAGGGTACGTGGAACAAATATGTAGATTATATTAATAAATAATCGAGTATGCATGCTTATGTGTATTAAATGTGCTTAAAGACCAACTTTTGTTAAAAATGGGCATTTTCGTAATTTTGACTCGTTGAGGGTATATTTGTATTTTATGTGCTATATGCTTGCGACCACATAATTATGTTGATATATTTGTGATATTCGGTAGAAGTGGATACTTTCGAGCATTTTTACCTGAAAGTTACAACGGGGATTAATACTCGGCTCCGGGTGAGCCAAGAGGTATTTTGGTAATTTTGAATATATTTGGAATTTATTGGTGAATGGAATTAAGTGAGAGAAATATTTGGGTTTAGTGGATTAGTCGATTAATTTGGAGATTAGAGGTATAATTTGAGGTTTGGTGAGAAATAAAGCGAAATGGCCATAATGCCCTTGTGTTTGGTTTTGAGGTTGAGTTAAGTTAGGGGCAAAATGATCTTTTTGAATATTAGACTAAGTTAGTTAATCAAAGGCTAAAGGGTTTTGGGGTATTTACGTTTTCTCTTTTTATCTCTCCTAGTTTCTTCTGGCAAAGGGCTTTTGAAGACAATTTAGCTTGGAACCATTCCTAGCTTTTGTTGGGGATCTTTGGTGGAATTTTGAGTTATCAAAGGGGGATTTTCAGTTGTTAGCAACATCAATCAAGATAAGGATTTCATTCTTCAGAAAGGTAAGCTAACTTTCTTTGATTTCCTATCTAAGTCCTTAGTGTTTTAGTGTGCTTGATGATGTTTTAGGTTTTTGGGACTTTAACTTTGAATTGGTGTGTTTGAGGGCTTAGTGAGGGTCTATGTGTGTACTATGGTGTTAAATGGATGTAAAAATTGTTGCAATCTGGTTGGAATAGGTTTTGTGGGTTGCTTCGAGATTTTTGAAATCACATTTTCTTGGTTTTTTCGCGGTGGCGCCGCGACGCTTGAGAAGAGCACCGCGACTCGCTTGAGTTTTCTTGAGGGCAGGGTTTGCCTCTGACTGTTGTGGCATTGTAGCGCTTATGCAGTTTTAGGATGCATTTGTTTAGGGTTTTGGGGAGATATATTTGGGAGGCTCGAGGGACGATTTCATTATCTCGTTCAGTAGAATCCGAGGTCTCCAGAGCTAGGGCTTAGTCTTGAGGCCCATTATCGAAATTAGTTCCTGATAAACATATTGTTGATGTTGTGACTAGGGTTCCACGAGGCTCAAGAAAGAGTATCACACTCGAGGTTGCTCTGACGTTAGCACATGACTTAAGGTAAGAAAACTGGCACATGCACCGAGTGTAGGGCTTGAGCCCTGATTAGCGAGCATGGGTGTGACCGTGCCATGAATTTGTTTAAAGTTAAATGTTTGCTCTATAGAAGCATCTGTTGTTAAAACTGTTTGTAGTGATTTGTTGTTGTTTGTAATTGGTCGGTCGAGAATCTGTTATCGGCCTTGATGTCGTTATCGGCACTACATGTGTAATGTAGGCGGTAGTGGCAGAGCCATTACATGAGTGCGGTGTGTATCTACTCGGCATGAGTCGTTATACTTGTTGGAAAATCCACGTGAACTTGGTTATGATTTATAAAGAATGTATTTGATAGAAATGCTTATTTGAATATCTATCTTAGTTTATTGAGTTTTCTTGCTGGGCCTTGGCTCACAGGTGCTTTGTGGTGCAGGTAAGAGCAAAGGAAAGTTGGACAAGCCATGAGCTGGAGAGCTTTAAGGTTGACGCGTACATACTCGACCTGCTCGGCCACCACGGTCGAGATACCTTTGAGGAACATGGGATATTAGCTCGATTTTTCCACTTAGGTCGGCTAGTTCTATAATTTTGTTATACTTGTATTTTGATTTAAAACCTTTGGGATCCCTTGTAAATATTCAAACCTTTTTAATGAAAAGTTTGAATTCATTGACAAAATTTTTTAATACCAAAACCAATGTTTAACTAGAACTACACTTTTTGAGTGCAAATCACTCGCTTAACGAGTTAAGCACTATTTTTAACACATGGTGTAATAGTCCTTGATTAGTAGGGCATTAGAACTTGGTATCAGAGCTACCAAGGCTTATGGTTCTTGAAGATTGATCGAATATGCAACGTCCCAAAATTTCCTAATAAAGCTTAGGGCCTTGATTAGGGGGGCAGGATTGCAATATATGGTGTTATGTGCTTATTTGTTATATTTAATTGTAATTATGTGGATTATGTGATTAAATGATTAGTTGTGCATGTTTAAAGATATTAAATGTGCATGTGGGCCCGTTTCTTATTAGAAGGGCAATTATGATAATTTGGCCAGTTGCGGGCATAATTGTAAATTTAAGTGATATATGTGAAAGACTACATTATTATGTGGGTTTATTTGAGTCACTCGGCATGAGGAGATCCTAGGGAGCGGAGCAAGTTAGCAGGAAAGTCACAATGGGACCCATTACCCGACTCGGGGCGAGTCGAGGGGTATTTTGGGTATTATACATTTAATTGGGTTATCAGGTTATGGAAATGAATAATTGGAGATATATTTGAAGTTAGTGAGTTTAGGAGGGAATATTGAGGAATTTGACCATTTTTCCCTCGGGGACGTTCTTGGTACCCCGAGCCTCGGGATTAGCTTAAGGAAACAAAAGAGATAAACATAAAATACTTCTCCAAACTGACTCTTTCTCTCTCACCTCACTCTTTTCTTCTCTAAGCTTCACTAAGTTAACCATTGAAGAACTAAGGGAATTTTTTGCTAGAAATCAGAGAATAGAAGCCTAAAACTTGGGGAATAAGTTCAGCTGCAGCTTGTAGGATTGATAATCAGTTAAGGTAAGCTTTAGATTGTGTTTTTGGCCATTGAATTATGTGTTTTGCTTGGTTGTTTTGAAGACTTTTGAACCTCTTAGATCAATAATTGGAAGTGTTGTTTTGATGAATTTTAAGGTTGGATTTTAGTTGGGTTTTGTTACGGGAAGGTGTTAGAACTATTGTGCCAATTGAATTATGGTTTTGGGGTGAGTTTAGCTTAATTTGGATTGGATTTGGCTGCTGAAAAGTATGGAAATTCTTGGTTCGAGGGGCCAAGTCGTGGCTGTGTTCTTGAGGGGCCGCAACTCAGCCTGAACTCAGGGCCTTGGGAGGTTTCTGTCTGGGGAGCGCGCCATGACCATCAGGGCCAGGTCGTGGCCCGCTTGGCCATTTTGGCCTTGGGAAGCTTTTTTTAGAATGGGAGCTTTTTCATAGGGCTCGGGATCGAATCCACTACTCGGTTTAGTGGAACTAGAGGCCTCGGAGGCTAGGACTCGGTCCGGAAGCCTTTATTCGATCGTTGTTGATGGAATCCTATTTTATGGTTGTGAATAGGTTACCGCTAGGGGCTCAGAACTGGGATCATTCTCAAGTGTTATTCTTATCTACGCTTTACTCGGACCTAAGGTAAGAAAATTTCACCCAATACGTGTTATATGTGATTAGGGATTGGCCCGACTGTTATCAATTATTATGACTAGGGCTTGGGCCCCGGGAACATTTTTTTTAAGCTATTACTGTAACACCCCATGTCACTATGGTTACTTTCTGGAATGACGACTGGCCCTACAAACCAACACGAGTTTTCCAGCGTGTTTTGTCCTCACTCGCACGCTAAAACTTCCCAGGAGGTCAACATGAGACTACTCCAGTTCAAGCATGCTTAAATTTGGAGTTCTCAAGTGATGGGCTACCGAAAAGAAGATGCATCTTGTTGGAATAGGTAGTACCCATCAATCCATTTAAGCCATCTTCAACTATGTAGTCCCATACCTACACAATCTTAGAATCATCACACTTGACCTTCTCCAGGCGGTGTGGGTACCCATTCTTTCCCCCTACGGATCATGGGATTCTGGCTACCACAATCATCCCCCCCCCCTTAAGGGTCCGACATCCCCATCGGCCACACTTCCGTCTGGGTCAAAGCTCTGATACCATTTGTAATAGCCCACGTCACTATGGTTGCTTCCTGGAATGACGACTGGCCCTACAAACCAACACGAGTCTTTCCAGCGTGTTTTGTCCTCACTCACACGTTTCTTGGGAAAACTTCCCAGCAGGTCACCCATCATGAGACTACTCCAGGTCAAGCATGCTTAACTTTGGAGTTCTCAAGTGATGGGCTACCAAAAAGAAGATGCATCTTGTTGGCATAGGTAGTACCCATCAATCCATTTAAGCCCTCTTCAACTGTGTAGACCCATACCTACATAGTCTTAGAATCATCACACTTGACCTTCCCCAGGCGGTGTGGGATTGCACAGCTTTTACCTGGTCTTTCACCCTACGGATCATGGGATTCTGACTATCACAATCACCCCCCTTAAGCGTCCGACATCCATGTCGGCCACACTTCCAGCTGGGTCAAGGCTTTGATACCATTTGTAACACCCCACGCCACTATGGTTGCTTCCTGGAATGAAGACTGGCCCTACAAACCAACACGAGTCTTTCCAGCGTGTTTTGTGCTCACTCGCACGCTTCCTGGGAAAACTTCCCAGGAGGTCACCCATCATAAGATTACTCCAGGTCAAGCACGCTTAACTTTGGAGTTCTCAAGTGATGGGCTACCGAAAAGAAGATGCATCTTCTTTTCGGTAGCCCATCACTTGAGAAATCCAAAGTTAAGCGTGCTTGATCTGGAGCAATCTCAAGATGGGTGACCTCCTGGGAATTTTTCCCAGGAAGCGTGCGAGTGAGGACAAAGCACGCTGGAAAGACTCGTGTTGGTTTGTAGGGCCAGTTGTCATTCTAGGAAGCAACCATAGTGACGTGGGGCATTACAATTGTAACGACCCAAATTTGCTATTAAGGCCTAAGGGCCTTGATTAGTGTACCTGAAGGGCATAATGGGAATTATGTATGGTTTTAATGATTAAGATGCATGATTATGATTTAAAGCATGTTATATGACTATTTGAATATTTGAGATGCATGACTATGTGTATTAGTATGCATGTGGGCCCTGACTAGGTTAGAAGGGCATAATCGTAATTTTGGCCATTATGGGCATAACTGCTTTGATATATGTGATAGTTGTCGAGACCACATTATTATGTGGATGTATCTGTGATCTGTGACTCGAGACGATCCTAGTGAGCAAAGTAGCGGAAAAGTCATGGCAGGGATTTATACCCGGCTCGGGGTGAGCTCAGGGGTATAAATGGGAATTTAGTGAATATACTGGAGTCTATTTCGACATTGAGGAATATTATTGGTGATTAGTTAGGTATCGGGAGTTAAGCGGGAAATATTAGAGACACTCGAGGAGTTAGCGGGAATTGGGTAAAATGACTAGAATGCCCTTAAGTGGATTAATGGATTAGAAATAAAGGGGAGGGCATTAAGGTCATTTGGCTTTCTAAATATGGGAATTACTGAGACTTTATGTTAGTGGGAGTTGTAGAGAAGTGTAGAAGTCTGAAAAAGAAGGAAAAGGAAGGGAAAAGAAAGGGAGAAAATAGAGAGAGTTTTCTAGGTCGGTTTATATTTCCTTCATCTGTTTCTTGAGGGTTTTTGGAGCAAAGCTCAGAGGAGAGCTGGGATAGACTAAGCATCAAGGATTCTAAGCTAATTTTGAGGAATTGGCAGAGGTTTGACAAGGATTCATCAACACTTGAGGTAAAATTCTGTAAGTGTCTTCAGCTCTGGTTTTGGTTCCTAGCTAAGTTATCTAAGCTATGTTGATGGGGAATTTTACGAAAGTTGGAGCCAAGATTTGAGGAAGAGCAAGCCAAGGAATTCTAGAGGCTACTTGAGGTCGAAATTCCACCGAAGGTATAAATTCTAAACTCTAACTTTGATGTTCAACTGGTTTCTGCTGAGTTTTAGTGTCTAGAAGTGGCTGTGGTGAATTTTGAGTTTGGGGATGCATGTGCTTGAGTTCTAGGTATTTGGGGTGCTTGGGATGAGTGGAGTGTGGTCATAAGGTTGTTTTTGAGCTTGGGAAAGATTTGGAGGAGTTTTGGTTGAGGTTGGCTCGAGGAAATCGCGGGAAGGAAAAGCTGGTGTTAGCCTGTTTGTGACTAGCGCTACAGCGCTAGCCTTTGGGCGCTGTAGTGCTAGGCCAAGCTTGCTGATGGGGTTTTGCTTCTGTTTGTAGTGCTTTAGAGCCCTCCCATGAGCGTTGTAGCGCTACCCTGTCTTCTGAAGGGGATTTTAGGGTTGTTTGCAAGGGCTTTTGACCTAGGGTTTGGGGTTTGATTCCACCACCTTGTTTGGTGGAACTAGGACTTCTCGGGGGCTCGGGATTGGTCCCGAGGCTAGGTTTTGGACTTGAGGATTGATGATGACTTTGGCCCATGGTTGTGTTTAGGTGAGCTCTAGGGCTCGAGGGGGATCGTGCTCAAGGAGTCGAGGGATCAAAGCTAGTGAATTGAAAGGTAAGAAAACTGCACCGGTTATATGTCTGTGATGGGACTAAGTGCTCCCGATATTTGTATCGTGTCAATGATGGTATTATTCCATGGGACATGTAAAAGTGGCCTAAGAGTGTCATACATAATATTTGCGCACAGGGCGCGGCTCGGCCACTGGTAGCCGAGGACAGCTTAATATTCACTGAGCTCGGTTTAAGCGGGCCGGAGTCAGTGGGACAACAGAGGGAGCAGCCTGAGAGCGCTAGCCCTAGTTATCATTTGTGCAATGATATATGACATGAGTTGATATGTTTAGTATGTTGAATATTTGGTTATACTGAATGATTATATGGTTGAGGTTTGTGATGCAGTAGGGCATATTGATCTATCTGTTGATTGCTTATGCTCTGTTGTTGTGTTTTCTTGCTGGGCCTTGGCTCACGGGTGCTACGTGGTGTAGGTAAAGGCAAGGGCAAGTTGGACCAATCCTGAGGTGGAGAGCTGCGGGGTTGAATGTACATAGCCAGCTGTTCGATCGCCATGGTCGAGGAGTGGGTCAGGACAGGGATTGCCTAACTGTCTATTTTGCCTTAATATGGCTTGATATTGTATATAAACCTTGTGCCTTTTGTAAACAGTCTTTAAACTTAATATTTTTGGGATCCCATGTAAACAGATGATGCTTCTTAATGAAAATGTGGCTTTTGAGACCAAAACATTTTTAACCCTAGCTCCTTTATAGTTTCAATGACACGTTTTCAATAAAATGACTTGATTAGCAAGTCTGGCACTTTATAAACACACAGTGTAACAGTCTTGGTTATCCAGGGTGTTGCACACCACTCTCCAGCCTTTGGTGGAGGCTTAGATCCACTTAGAGTTGACCAGTTAATGGGCATGATTAGCTAGTGACCGAGTATGCCATTAAATTTGATGGGTTGGCCAAGTTTTCTTTTGACTTAGTGTAGATGGATGTGGCTCGAAAGGAGTGATTCATTCGAAGGCGGAATTTCAGGATACCCGAGGGCGTCAAAATCACCCCAGTAACTGAGATTTATACCTATGCTCAAGCAGTAGAGAAGGTTCTTACTGTTGAGGGCGCGGAGGATGAGATATGGAGGGAAAGCATCGTAGGACGCAAAGCTAAGAGAATGGTACCTCTGTATACTCGATTGGGTAAGGGTGGAGGCCCCGGTGATCAGGAAAGAAAGGCTATAGACACATTTAGCACCCATGGACCAAAGAGGAGGTTATGGGGCACTCAGAGTAGCCGTCAGGGCGGGGGTAAGAACTAGAATACTTACCCAAAGTGCACTCGGTGGAGAAGACACCACTTGGGAGAATGTCGTGCTAAGGCATGTTTTTGGTGCGGCATGGTGGGTTATTTCTATAAATAATGCCTGCAATTGGAGGAGGATGAATCGAGGAGAGGCGACAATTCAGTTTCGACCTGAGTAATTGACATGACACAGTCGGAGGCTGTGGCTAGTCCCTCCATGGTGACATGTTAGATTTCTAGCATTAACTTTTCTTGTACAGTACAAATTTATTTTTGCATTAGGCATGCAATGGTTTATCTTGTAAGGTTATTGATAAACTCTGTAGACCTCATGATATAGATGTTGTGGAAGTTGGGATGTTATTGCCTATTGTAAATAAACAACCTTTAGAAGACAGACTTAGATCTTTGTTGGTAGAGGTAAATAGTAGGGAGTAATTTGTGGACTTGATAGAATTAGTGGTGAAAGAGTTTGACATGTTACTGGGTATGGATTGGTTGGCCAAGTGGGAATGACCATAGACTGTAAGAGGAAAATGGTGACTTTTGAGTTTGAATGAGAGGACCCATTTGTGTTCATGGGTGCTGTGAACGGGCCTCGCATTTCTATGACTTTGATATTGAAGGTTAGGGACCTATCCCAAGGAGGGTGCATGGGATTCCTAGCAAGTGTGGAGGATACCACCAGGGTTGTACCAGTCGGATCGAAAGATCTACCAGAGTTGCCATCACATCGGGAGGTTGAGTTTGTTATTGAATTGACATCAGGGACAGAACCGGTATTCAAGGAACTGTATAGAATGGCAGTAGCATAGTGGAAAGGATTAAAAGTTCAGTTGAAGAAATTACTCGACTCGAGGTTGATTAGAATAAGCTTCTAACCACGAGGTGCGCCAAAATTATTTGTTGAGAAGAAGGACAAGTCATTGAGGATGTGTACAGAATACAGATTGATGAACAAAGTGATTATCAAGAATAAGTATCCACTGCCGAGGATTGACTGTTTGACCTATTGCAAGGTAAGACAGTGCTTCTAAGGATTGATCTTCGATCTGGTTATTACTAGCCGAGGATAAAGAGAGAAGACATTTCAAGAATTACCTCCAGCACTAAATATGCACATTATGGATTTTCCATGAAACCTTTTGAATTGACCAATGCTCCAGTGACCTGCGTGGATTTGACGAATAAAGAGCTCGAGGATTATTTGGATAATGCATGTTTGAGTTTATCGATAATAGATTGGCCTACTCCTAATAATAGATAGAACACGAGCAATATCTCTGTTTTATAGTACAAAGGCTCAGTAAACATAAGTTGCAGGCACTGTTCAAGAAGGATGAGTTCTTACTTCTTCGAGTGATGTCTTGAGTTACATTCTAGGAAAGAAGGGGATCGTGATTGATCTAGTTAAGATAGAAGCAGTAAAAGATTGGCCAAGGGAATGCTTTAGAGGTAGAAATTTCTCAGTATTGGCATAATACCATCAGCGTTTTGTTGAAGAGTCTTCAAAGAATGCTATACCCTTGACTAAATTAACACGTGAGAATATGAGGTTGTCTGGATTTGTAGATGCAAACCAGGCTTCAAATAATAGAAACAAAAGTTGATCATTGCTCTAGGATATCAATATAAGTATGGTGTGGACCGACGTACAAAGATTGTATGGTGGGTACAAAATTTGTTGTTTGAAAACGACAAGTTCACGATGTATGGAGGTGAGGTATGACAAAGACAAGGATGTGTTTGTATGTAATGTAATGCCCTACTAATCCATGACTGTTACACTGTGTGTTTAAAATGGTGCTTAATTCGTTAAGCGAGTCATGCGTGTAATTAAAGTTAATTAAAGGGTTAGGTATTAAAATTATTGGCCAAAAGAATATCACTTTTCATTAAAAAGCTTCAGTATGTGCATGTGATCTCAAAAAAAAGTTTATAAACATATTCAAAAGTAAACTAGGTACAAAATGGCTGGCCTAAGCGGAAAAATAGCCTGAAGCCCTAGATCCTCAAAAGAAGTCTCGACCATGGCGGCCATGCAGACCGCATATGTACACGTCGCCCCAGAAGCTCTCCAATTCATGGCTGGTCCAACATCTCTTATCCTTTACATGCACCACGTAGCACCCATCATCCAAGGCCAAGTAAGAAACCCCAATTTAGTGGAACATATAATCAACAAGTTATAGATCATAAATAGCATGCTTAACAGTTATAAACAAACTCAAGCAATCACATAATTTATTTGGGAGGCCATAGAGCCGCACAAGTGCATACTGCACTCCCAAATTGCCCAAGCCATAATGGACTGCATTCCACATGCTAAAGCCGACCACGACTTATAAGTTGAGCTTTCCAAACAAATAGAAATAGTATGCATCTCCCATACAATACAATTATACACGGTTCAATACATTCACATGTAATTAGGTATTCACAGCGTGGTTATAACCACATTCAATAACTGAGGCAAATGTCCTAATTTCAGTGCAGGTGCAGTTTTCTTACCTCGAATCCTCAACGATTTAATAAGGCGACCATGAATATGATCCTTTCCTCTAGCGGTGATCTCTTGTCACAACACATTGATAAATTCCATCAAGAACTAAAACCAATGAAGAGCTTCAAAACCAAGCCCTAGCCCTCGAGACCTTAGATTCAACTCAATCGAGTAGCATAATAGTTCCCGAGCCCTCTAATTTGGTTCCCCAAAACCCAAACTCGAGATATTCTAAAATCTCATTTAGCGCCGCGGCAACCCCTAGCTACGCCACGACCCCACAATAGGCCAAAAAGCGTCCAAGAAATCATAAGCATTTTGAGTCACGACACCTACCACTATGGGGCACAGGGCCCCTCTTGCCGAGAGTTTAACCCAAAATTTCTTCCCATTTTGAGCTGTTGCGCTCTGTACTAATTGTCGCAGCACCACAGCGGTCCTAGGGAAACCCACCCTCAAATACACTCAAGCGAGTCGTGGCACTCACACCAAGCATCGCAGCGCCACAACGTAAAACCTAGAAATGCAATTTTCAAAAATCGCATACTAAAGCATAGTAGAATATAAGCAGTTTAAAAAAACCCTAAGGCATGCGACTGGTTTTCTCTCTTCCCATGGTGAGGCGAAAGAAAACTGCTCAGAAACCTGGTCCCCGATCATCTGCGATTGTGAGTAGCTCTGTCAAGAATAGTCATGAACGAGGGAAGAAAGAAGAAGAAGTGAGTGGGGATTCCCCGGAGGAGATTTTTACTGATACGGTGGATGACTTTCCAGAGGTTGGGGAGGACCAATTACTGGTGGATTGCGAATTGTCTAAAACTGGGAATATTTATGGTTCTAGGTCGTGGGCGAATGAAGCAGAGGAGAAGGATTTCCAAGAATTAGCTAAGGAAAAGTGGTCCAATTTTCAGGATCATTTTGCATCTCAGGGCGGTGCTCGGCTCAAATTTGAGGAACCCCTGGTCCGAGATGGGAAATTGATAGCTCAAGTTGATAAGGAGGAGATAGAATTGGAAGCTTCCTTCTGCCAATCAGCTATGGTATGTGTTGTTTTAGGAGCAAATCCCCCTTTAGAGCAAATCCCCCTTTAGCTGTTTTTGAAGGGTTTATTAAACGTATATGGGGAAAGTTGGGAATAGAGAGAATTGCTCGTATGAATGCGGGTCATACTCTAGTCAAATATTGGGATGAAGCAACTCGATACATGGTATTGGAATCAGGTGTGGTTCAATACGTCTGAAAATTCCATATAGAAAGGAACGTCCTGCTGGAGGGGTCACTGACCATGGTTAAAATTGGACGAAGACCATCTAGCCATAAAAGTCCCGACCCGAGGGGGGATCACCTCAAAAAATCGTAAAAGGGTATCAAAGAAGACACTTGCTAAGGAAAAGTGGTCCAATTTTTAGGATCCTTTTGCATCTTAGGTTGGTGCTCGGCTCAAATTTGAGGAACCCCTGGTCCGAGATGGGAAATTGATAGCTCAAGTTAATAAGGAGGAGATAGAATTGGAAGCTTCCTTCTGCCAATCAGCTATGGTATGTGTTGTTTTAGGAGCAAATCCCCCTTTAGCTATTTTTGAAGGGTTTATTAAACGTATATGGGGAAAGTTGGGAATAGAGAGAATTGCTCGTATGAATGCGGGTCATACTCTAGTCAAATATTGGGATGAAGCAACTCGAGACATGGTATTGGAATCAGGTGTGGTTCACTTTGACAGAAAACTTGTTTTACTAAGGCCTTGGTCGACAGATCTAGATAAAATGAGGTTGGTGAAATCAGTTCCGGTCTGGATAAGATTAATATTGGGGTCTTAAAAGCTTGAGTGTTCTTGTTAGCACTATAGGTAAGCCTATGATGATGGATAAGGTTACTAAGGATAATTCGATGGTGAAATTTGCTAGAGTTCTTGTGGATGTAGAGATATCAGATCATATCCCTCAGTGTATCAGCTTTATCAATGAACGAGGTCAATTGATGGAATAGGCTATAGAATTTGAATGGCTTCCTACTCGTTGCTCGAGTTGTAAGAGTTTAGGCCATACTGCTGCTAGTTGTAAACATGCTCAGGAGGCTTTATGGAGGCCAAAGCAGAAGGTTTCTGGATTTGATAATGGGGAATCTGGGGGCTCTTTGAAAATGTGTGTGCCTGGTTTTGAGGCTAGGTCCATGGATCATCATCAACCGGCATCTGGAAAGGATGAACAGAAGGCTGGAAAGGGTGATCAGATGGCTGTAATGGGAGAATAGAAAGCTAGAAAGACAAACCAGACAACAACAAGTAAGGAGGTAAGCAGTTCTATGACAGGGCAGGAGATGAAATGGAATACACCTAAAAAAGTGGGAGGTTCAAGGCAAAATGTATTAACAGCTATGACATTGAGAGCTAACAAATATAGTATTTTGCAGGAGAATCAGATGGAGGTCTCTAAGAAGAGTAAACAAGAGGTTCAGAATTCTAATGGAGAGGTGTAACTTACTGTGGTGGAACATTAGGGGTTTAAATAGAAGGAATAAGCAAAGGTCTTTGTTAGAATTTTGTAATGCTAATAAAATCGATTTAGGTGCTTTTCTTGAAACTAAATTGAAAGGTAATAAGGTTGAGGAGATGATGAGGAATGTTTTCTTGGGTTGGAATTGGTATAGTAGTCTGACTGTGGAGGGTAGGATTTTGTTAGTTTGAAAAGAAGATATAGTTTCTTTAACTATTACTCAGGCAGTTGACCAACTTATAAATTGTGAAGTGAAGATTAAGGGAGTTTCTAAAAAAATTTGCTCGACTTTTGTGTATGGAAGGAACTCGGTGGAGGAGAGGAAAGGTCTTTGGTCTCAATTAGCCTTACCTGTGTTTGCTGTTCTTCCTTGGTTGGTTGTTGGGGACTTCAATGTAGTCTTTGAATTTGATGATCGTATTGGGGGTAGACCAGTTACTGAAATGGAAGTGGAAGATAGTCGTCTTTGGAGGGCTAATGCTATGTTGACTGAATTACGATCGAGTGGCTCTAATTTTACCTGGTCTAATAAGCAAAAGGAAGGATCAAGAATCTTCTCAAAATTGGAAAGAATTTTTATAAATGAACTATGGATAGATGTCTTTCCTGAGTCAGAAGCACGTATTAACTGGGATACTATTTCTGATCACTATTTTTGTATTATCAAAATAGTTCCAATTCAGGTCTCAGGGATTAGGCCTTTCAGATATTTTAATATGTGGGCTAATCATAAGGATTTTTGGAGTATAGTCCTTGGTAACTGGTCTAAATCGACTGGTGGTTATGGATTGCAGCAGATTATGCAGAAGTTAAGGAGGCTCAAAACTGTTGTGTATCAGTTTAATAAGTTGCATGTTGGAGATGTTGTCCAGCAATATGATGTTGCTAAATAGAAGTTTGAGCAGGCCTAGCTCTTGTTGCAGCAGAATCCATCTTCGAGTTTGCTACAACAGAATGAGAAAGAGGCGTATATTGATTTTGATAGTAAGTCCAGAATGTATGAGAGTTTCCTTCGTCCAAAGAGCAAAATTAATTGGCTTCGATTTGGTGATGAGAACACTGCGTACTTTCATGCTAGTCTTAAGCAGAGGGGGATTAGGAACTGAATCACCTCTTATATGAATGATGAGGGTCAGATTGTTGAGACTTATGCAGAAGTTGTTGCTCATTTTTATAACCATTTCAAAGGCTTTCTTGGCAAGTCTAGTACAACAACCAGTCAGGTTGATCATGAGTGTTTCCAGCAGGGACCAGTCTTGTCTTTGGAGCAACAAATTGGCTTAATTCAGCCTTTTACCAAGAAGGATGTTAAGAGGGCGTTATTTAGTATCCCTTCTATCAAGAGTCCTAGTCCAGATGGTTTTGGCTCAGGCTTCTACAAAGCTCTTTGGAAAGACATAGGGGAAGAAATCTCTGAGGCGATTTTGCTATTTTTTGAGCATGGTGAGATACCTTCTGAGATGAATGGGACAATTTTATCTCCCATACCTAAGGTAGATTCTCCAGCTATAGCCGCTGATTATAGACCTTTAGCCTGCTATAATTCTCTTTATAAATGTATTTCTAAGATGCTGTGTTATCGGTTGACTAAAATTCTTCCTTTGATTATCCATCAAAACCAAGGAGCCCTTATAAAGAATAGATTGCTTGATCATACTATTTTAATTCTTCAAGATTTACTTCATGGCTATACTAGGAAGAATATTTCTCCCTGGTGCTTGATAAAAATAGATCTTAGTAAGGCCTATGATTCTCTTGATTGGGTTTTTTTGGAGGATATTATGACAGTTTTTTGTTTTCCTAGAAGGTTTATTCAATTGATAATGATATGTTTGACGGGCACATCTTATACCCTCTTGTTGAATGGGAGATTACAAGGAAGCTTTGAAGGGAGGAAAGGTTTAAGACAATGAGACCCAATTTCTCCCCTGCTATTTGTGCTGGTCATAGAGTATCTAACTAGGCTACTTAAGCAAGTTTCTCAACATAGGGAGTTCAGATTCCATCCCATGTGTAAGCATTTGCAACTTGTTAATATTTGTTTTGCGGATGATCTGATTTTGTTTTGTAAGGGGAACATTAGATCAGTTCAGCTATTATTTGATGGTTTTTCTAGATTCAGTTAGTGTTCAGGGCTAACTAATCTGAATAAATCCCAAATGTTCTTTGGTGGTTTGTCAGCTAAAGTGAAGAATAATATTCTGAGTTCTGTTGCTCTTGTTGAGGGTACATTTCCCTTGAAGTATCTGGGGGTTTTGCTGCGTCCTACAAGATGGCAGGCTGCTGATTGTGGTGAGATTATTAAGAAGATTCAGACTAGACTCCATGTTTGGGCGAGTAGACACTAGTCTTTTGTAGGGAGAACTCAACTGATTTTCTCTGTTTTATTGGGCATTCGGTCTTACTGGATGAGTATTTTTCTGTTGCCTCATATTGTCATCCAAGAAATTGATAGGTTGTGTCGTAACTTTTTATGGGGATCCAAAGGCAATCACAGCAAGTTCCATTGTACTTCTTGGACACAGGTTTTTCTTCCTAAATCTTTGGGTGGTTTAGGTTTGAAGGAGGGTCCCAAATGGAACAAAGTTTTATTGGCCAAATTTATTTGGGCTTTGGCTTCAAAACAAGATGTGTTGTGGGTGAAGTGGATTGATGAGATTTATCTTAAAGGTCATTCTTTCTGGACTTATAAACTGAAATTAGATGTTAGTTGGTATTGGCAAAAATTATGCTATTTGAGAGAGATGTTTTCTGAAGAGGATTTGATGGCTTCGTCTGTGAATGGTAAGCTGAATATGAAATATATGTATAGTAGTTGGCTTTAGAGGGTCCCGATTTCTTTTGCTAAGGCATTGTGGGGTAGACTTACTATCCCTAAGCATAGATTTATTATTTGGCAATCGGTTCTTGGTCATTTGCTGACTAGAGATAACTTGATGCAGTGCCAGATTTCTGTTGACTCTTGTCTGTGTCCGGTTTGTGAGAGAGTTGAGGAAACTCATATGCATTTGTTCTTTGACTGTATCTTCTCTCAACAGGTTTGGGAATTGATTAAAATTTGGTTAGGTCCTGGAATCTGGCCTAAGCAGTTTGACGAATGGAAGAAGGGGTTAGAATGGAAGCCTAAAAATCTAATGCATCGTATTGCTATAGCATCCTTGGCAGCTGTTGTCTATTGTATTTGGTGTAATAGAAACTCCTGCATATTTGCTCATTGCTCCTTTAATCCTCAACATTTAGATTGTATGATTAAGTTGAGTTTGAAAGTTAGATTACTTTGTATTTTGAGAGCTAGATTACTTGGTAGTTTGAGTCAAAAAGTTATGGACAAGAATATGTCTCTTGCTCAGTTTGTTCGGAAGATGTAAGTTGGTGTATTAGTTGCTCTGTTTTTGAGCAAGTGGTTGTAATTTTGTTTTGGTGCAATATATTCATTTTTCTGATAAAATAAAATATCGCATACTGACCCAATTCGACCTCAGAACAACAATTAAACTAGTTTTAAGCCTAATCCTCACCATAATACAATCATACAACCCACAAATACCACAACTAATGCCGCAAATGTCCAAAACTCCTCAAAATCCCAATTTTTTCAAGAACTTCTCAAAACCAGAATAACTCAAAAGAAAACAGCTAGCTCACGTTAAAGTCCTCTGCAAACTTGAACCCTTTAGCTTGATAAGGTCCTCGATAGCCTCAATCCCCAACAACAAGCTTCAATCTCAACTTGAACCATTTCTAAGCTTGATGTTTTAGGAAATGTTCCTCAAAATACCAAAGAGAGCAAATGAGAGAGAGAGAGAGTACGTGATAGAGTAGAGTGCTCAGGACTTAGTCTATTTCCTTAGCCCAATGGTCCAAAAAGACCAAAATACCTCTTTCCCATGACCTTGAACTTAAAACCCAACAAGGGAAAAATGGTCATGTACACCCTAAATATCCGCGAGCTATCGGCGAGCTCGACAAGGGCCTAATTCGATCCACCACGTGTAAATCGTCCATCCGGAGCTGTTATTACGGGTTTCCACCTGTCCAGCCCAAGCTGGTTAGAGAGTTAGCAGTTCATTCGAAGGCAGTTGGTCAGCGGTATGGATATCACGAGCTGGCGCTACATCAAGCTCGTGATGGGATATAGGTCTGACACCCAAACCCTTGTAAAGACAACCACGCAATGTAAACGTGCATATATCAGACATCACGTGTCTATTCCATTCCTGAATTCTCGGGCACGCAGTATAAATGTGCGTATTCAGACATCCCACGACTGGTTTGGGCCATGTGACCCATTATCCCTCCTTACCTATTATTGATTAGACCACACTTCACTGTCAGGTTTTAGGAACTAATCATCAGTGTCACAGAGATGACGTGAGAGATAAAGAGGTCACAGAATGACCCCCTTGCCAACCCAGGTATCCTCTCCCTATAAATACCAAGACCCTGGGCATTGCAAGGGGTTGGACATATTTTTGTAAAGAAGCACTTTGTAAGGATTAACCAAGAGATATCAATAATATCGACTGGTGGACTAGAGGGATTTTAACCTTCGAACCACCTAAAAAGAAAGGAGTGATCACCTTCCCATGTTATTAATTTCCCAAGTCTAGAATTAAACTATTTTCATATTATGGTTCACTAATTACCACTAATCCATCCTATTTATTTGTATAATTACCTGTTGGCGAATAATCGCATCAACAGTTTGGTGCTTTCATTGAGAGGATTTAGATTGGTGCTATCGCAAAAACCTGATCATGGTGGTTACTCGTTCGAGACATGGCAATGAAGCGGATCAACATGATGGGCAGGAGGCCCACCATGCCGCCATATCCGATGAACAAAACCTCGAGATCCAGCAGCAACCGGGAAAGCAGCCTATGGGCCAGGGCGACACCGGGAGTTCGGCACCCCGGCCGCCAAATCCGAACCCGGATTTCCTGATGGCGATAGAGATGGAGAACATACAGTTGAGGAGTCAGCTGTCAAGAACAAACAAGCAAATCAAAGAAGTCTTGGCCCGGTTACCCCCTCTTACAACCGACGCTAACATCAGAAAGAGGAAAAGTGGGACTCATAAGTCCCCCCAGGATAACCGGTCCAGGCCCAGTCGACCAGTCAGAGCCTCGACTCCGAGTTCTACCTCCACATCACACCACCACCAGGAAACTGTGTTTGAGGAGTTTCCCAAGGTCAATCAGCAATTCATCTGATCGGTCCGAACCTCAACTCCTAGCTGGGTTCCACCATCGAACGCGCCCTGAAGGGCCCAAGGCAGCTCGCGAGGGAGATCCGGGGAGGGCTCGCAAAGACAGCTTGCTCCAGCCAGCCATCCTACACCACGGTTAGACCGCTAAGCGCAGGATGCGGGGGATGATAGAGTGGAGCGGCCATGACCTAACTTGATTTGCCCGGACGGGACTAGGATCGCGTCACTAGTTAGGCATCCCCCGTCGCCAATAAGATATCCATCTCCTCCCCATCCAGTTTGTGACATTCCAGCTCATGGGAGCAGCAGGAGAAATCCTCCTTCCGTCGGTCCTTCCCATCGCAACCAAGCGCCCAGGGAAGTCCCGGATCCTCACCCTCAGTAGCGGGCTTCAAGCTTTTCAAACGGGAGTTAGTGGACCAAGAGCCACCGAAGTGGCAGATCCGATGAAGATCTGCGCAATCGCTTAAGTTCGGCGCAAAGCCCTCGGGCCACCCTGAGGGCCGACCTTCGAGATCGCCTCAACTCATAGAGGGGAGATCCGGCTAGAAATGGTAATCATGCTCACTGAGGGGATGGTCTTTCAGAAGTACGTGACAGTGGGAGTGTCCCACCTAACCAAGCTCAAGCTTGGAGGGACAATAACCCGCCTAACGCTTACAATGGAATTGGAGTTGTTGAACAGCCCCAGAACAACCAAGGAAGTAAGGACCAAACCCTAGAGCGTTTAGCTCAGATGGAGGAGCTGATGAAGAAGCTCTTGTCAGACAAGGAAAAAGACGAATACGACTCGGGGGACAAAATCGAGCTCTTCGCCCCTGGCATAGCAGCCACGACGTATCCATCGGGTTTCCGGATGCCCCACTTGTCTAAGTTCGATGGAGATGGAGACCCGTCGGATCATTTGGGTATGTTCAACACCCTAATGATGGCCCACAACATCAGTCCCGAGCTAAGGTGTTTGTTATTCCCTTCCACCTTGACTGGAACGGCCAGGCAATGGTTCAAGCAGTGTAAAAAGCAGTCCGTCAGCTTGTGGAAAACCTTTTCTGTTAACTTCAAGAGGGCGTTCTGAGCTTCTCAAGTTGCCCGCATCAAAGCCGACACCCTGGAAAACGTGAAGCAACAACCCGAGGAAACCTTGAAAGCTTACCTGAGTAGGATCGTAAACATCACGGCTCGAGCCAGGGACGCAGACGATAGTTCAAAGCTTATGGCCTTGAGGACTGGAATCATCGTTGGAGGCGGGCTATGGAAAGAGATACAGAGAAAAGGTGTCAACACCGTGGATGAATTCATGAACAAGGCCCAGGGATGGATAAACCTGGAAGAGGCGCGAGCGTCGATCGCGGGAACCAACCAAGCCCCTGATCAGCCCGTTGGAGTG
The DNA here is from genome assembly GCF_963169125.1 of Humulus lupulus. Taxonomy (NCBI): domain Eukaryota; kingdom Viridiplantae; phylum Streptophyta; class Magnoliopsida; order Rosales; family Cannabaceae; genus Humulus; species Humulus lupulus. Next base: position 161,749,165 of record NC_084799.1, read on the forward strand.
GGAACGGATGTCGTGAAAACGACTCAAACCGTTACACAGAATAACCAAAGGGGTGGAGGCAAGAGAAAAGGGAGCAGCGAGGGCGGCTAGCACGGTCCGAAGAAGAACAAGCCCTTGGATTCGTGACTTATATCGAGCTCACAAACGCTAGGGAACACATTTTCCTAGCCAACTCTGCCCGCCTCCCCCTGGAAGAAGCCGGAGCCTTTGAAGCACCAGAAGGCCAAGAAGGACCCTTCCAAGTTATGTCGATTCCACAACGACAATGGCCACAACACTGACGATTGTAGGAATTTAAAGGATGAGATCGAGACACTCAACAGAGACAGACCTTTGGCTCAATACGCGCGGAACAGGGTTCCTACCAGTCAGCCGGCCCCAGAAGCTCCGATAAATCAGCCCGAGCCCTGGATAAATTAAGATACCCATCCTCCTGTGATAGGGGGAGAGATATCCACAATCTCCGGTGGCCCCCATTTGGCCGGCATGAGCAGAGGTGCCCAAAAGAGATATGTCAATGAGTTGAAGGCTCATAACGGAGTGGAATTCGTCTCGGAGCAGCATCTACCCAAACAGCAACGACTGGAGAGGCAAACGATCATCTTTATCGAGGAGGATGCTAGTCACGTCTAGTTCCCCCATAACGATGCCCTGGTCATAACTACCCAGCTCACCAACCGGAGAGTTAGGAGGATACTAGTCGATAATGGGAGTTCGGTGAACCTACTGTTCTGGTCTATGCTGGAGAAGATGGGGTTATCTGTCACTGAGTTGAAGGCCACCTCCATGATGCTGTATGGATTTTCCAGAGAAGGGTCGGTACCGATAGGAACAATCGAGCTGGTAATTACCTTGGGAGAGGGGCCCCGGACTGTCTCTCAACTCCTCGAATTAGTGGTCATCGATTGTCCCGCCGCCTACAACACGATTCTGGGCCAACCTACATTTATAGCATTTGAGGCCATAACCTTCATTCGCCATCTCGTAGTCAAATTCCCATCCTCCACGGGGATATGCACGGTCCGAGGTGATAAGCTCACTGCCAAGGAATGCTATAGCATTTCCATGAAGGGAAAGTCACGACCCGGGAAGCAGACGATGACCGTTCAGGGCGGGGATGAGGAATCTCAGGAAGTAGGACCTATTCCTGAGATAGAAAAACCTCAGAGTGCCAATGGGGAAGGTATCACCTTGAATGATGATATCGACCCCAGGATAGGCGAAGATAGATCCGAGCTCCAAGCCATCGAAGAGCTCGAGGAGGTGAGCATCGACCCACAAGACCCCTTTGAAGGTGGTGAAGCTCGGAAAAAACCTGTGTAGTAGAAGGAAGACGGAGCTGCTGACATTTCTAAGAGAGAATCTAGATATGTTCGCCTGGTCCCATGAGGACTTGATAAGGATCAGCCCGGGCGTCATCATGCACACCCTCAACTTGGATAAGAACGTGCCGGCGAAGTCCCAGAAACAAAGGTGCCTGGGCAAGACCCGAGCTGAGGCCCTAGAGGAGGAAGTAGCATGACTCTTGAAGTGCAGCTTTATTCACGAGGCGAAGTACCCGATCTGGGTCGCCAATCCTATTTTGGTCCCAAAGCCCAACGGGAAGTGGCGGACCTGCATCGACTTTTCCGATCTAAATAAAGCCTGCCCAAAAGATTGCTTCCCTTTGCCAAGGATTAATCAATTGGTAGATGCCACGGCGGGGCACAAGCTCATGTCTTTTAGGGATGCATACTTGGGCTATAACTAGATCGCCATGAACCCGGTAGACCAGGAACACACTAGCTTCATGACCCCAACTAACGTTTATTGCTACAAGGTCATGTCGTTCGGGCTGAAAAATGCAGGAGCTACATACCAAAGGCTGGTCAATAGGATGTTTACTAATCAGATCGGGAAAAACATGGAAGTGCACGTTGATGACATGTTGGTCAAGTCAAAAACTGCCGATAACCATGTCTCCGATATGAAGGAATGCTTTAAGATTTTAAGAGAGTACGGCATGAGGCTAAATCCCCAAAAGTGTACTTTCAGGGTTGCGTCTGGGAGATTTCTGGGTTTCATAGTCAATACCAGATGAATAGAGGCGAACCCCGATAAAATTAGGTCGCTACTTAAGATGCCATCACCCCGGTCGCGAAAAGATGTCTAAAGTCTAACAGGAAGAGTGGCAGCCCTTAATCGGTTCCTTTCCAAATCTACCGACAAGTGTCTGCCATTCTACAACCTGCTACGGGGAAATAAAAAATTTGAGTGGACTGAAGAATGCGAACATGCCTTCCTCGACCTGAAAGCACATTTAGCCAAGCCGCCCGTGTTGTCCAAGCCAACAGCAGGAAAGCTTCTTTTCCTTTACCTAGCTATCACAGAAGATGCGCCTAGCGCAGTGCTGGTCCGAGAAGAAGACCAGTCTCAGAAGCCAGTCTATTACATTAGCAAGAGGCTTCTCAGAGTTGAATCTTGATACCCATTGATGGAAAAAATGGCTTTCTTCCTTATTACGGCCTTCCGAAAGCTCAGGCCATATTTCCAGTCCCATTCAATCCGCATCATAACCAATCAACCTTTAAGGCAGATGTTGCAGAAACCTGAGGCATCGGGGCATCTTTTGAAGTGGGCTATCAAGCTCAGCCAATTTGAGATACTGTACGTGCCGCGATCTGCTGTGAAAAGCCAAGCTCTGGCTGATTTTGTGGCAGAGTGCACGGGATTCCGCGAAGAACCAGTGGAAGAACCGGTTCGAACCTCGTGGAAAGTCTTTGTAGATGGCTCGTCTAACAAGAATGGATCCGGAGCTGGAATCATCTTGATATCCTCGAATGGACATCGTTTCCACTCTGCGTTGAGATTCGGATTCAAAGCGTCCAACAACGAAGCTTTATTGGTCGGGCTAAGGGTGGCCTAGGAGCTGAAGGCCAGTTCCGTCCAGTGCTACAGCGATTCCCAACTCGTGGTAAACTTGGTATCAGGAGAATACCAGGCGCGGGGAACCAAGATGGCCGCCTACCTGGCCAAAGTAAAGAAGGAGTTGTCCGCATTTGAGTACAGCCTAATTGAGTAGATACTTCAGGAGCAGAATGTCAATGCTGATGCCCTGGCCAAGCTCGCCATCTCCGGGGAGGCCGAAACTTTGGGCTTGGTACCGGTAGAATTCTTGGAAAGACCAAGCATAGAGGAAGTCGGGGCGGAGGTCGAGATGATCGACACCAGGCCGACCTGGATGACTCCCATAATCGAGTACCTCACAACAGGGAAGTTACCTGAGGAGCGAAACGATGCAAGGAGGGTACTTTACTAGGCTCCGAGGTATATAATGATAGACGGGACATTGTACCGGCGTGGCCTCTCTTTACCTCTTCTGTGGTGTGTTCTGCCAGGTGAAGCGAGAGCCATTCTGCAGGAGGTGCATGAGGGATTTTGTGGAGATTACGCTGGGGGGAAATCCCTGGCCTTGAAGGTGTTGAGGCAAGGGTATTATTGGCCCACTCTATCGAAGGACTCAATCTCTTATGTCAAAAAGTGCGACAGGTGCCAACGGTTCGCCACGGTCGGCCAAGCCCCTCCGATCGAGCTAAAGATGATCTCGTCCCCGTGGCCGTTCGCGCTCTGGGGGATTGATTTAGTTGGTGCCCTTCCCACGGGAAAGGGAGGAGTTCGCTATGCTATGGTGGTATAGACTACTTCACAAAATGGGCAGAAGCAGAAGCCCTGGCGATGATTATTTCAAAGAGGGTCCTCGACTTCATGGTCAAGAGTATTGTCTGTCGATTCAGGTTGGCAAAGAAGATTGTGTCGGATAACGGAACACAGTTCGATAACGATCTCTTCATCGAATTCTGTGAGAGGCACGACGTAGTTAAAAGCTTCTCCTCCGTGGCCTACCCCCAGGCTAATGGGCAGGTCGAGGCTGTGAACAAGACACTAAAAGCGAGTCTTAAGAAGAGGTTGGATGAAGCCAAGGGAGTTTGGCCCGAACAGCTCCCCCAGGTGCTGTGGGCATACCGGACCTCGCACCGAACTTTGACGGGTCACACTCGTTTCTCCCTGGCTTTCGGGAGTGAGGTCATCCTTCCTATCGAAACAAAGATAGCCTCGCATAGAGTCTGGACATTTGACCAAGACCAGAACGAAAAATTGCTCTGCGCATCCCTTGACCTAATTGACGAAAAACGAGAAGATTCGCAGCTGCAGCTCGCGCATTATCAACAGAAGATCACTCATTATTTCAACTCAAAGGTCAAGAAACGCAACTTTAGCGTAGGCGACCTGGTGCTATGAAGAGTCTTCTTAACCGGTAAGGATCCCAAAGACGGAGTGTTGGGACCAAATTGGGAAGGACCCTATCAAATAATAGAGGTTGTGAAAGAAGGAACCTTTAAACAAGCTCAACTTAATGGAGAAGCAGTCCCACAGACTTGGAACGTTGTACACCTGAAGAAATATTATCAGTAATACTTTTGTAAGGCGTAGTTAGGAAAGCCACCTTGTTTTAGTAAATAATGAGAAGTATTTTCTTCATATCATGGTGTATCTTCATGAGCTTAATGTTAGAAAAGCATGTTCCAAGTAACCATGAAAGGTCCTTTCCTGGTTACTTCGGGGGCATATATCCTGGATACAACCAGGTCCTAAAACATAGAAGTTGATTCAAGTTGGTTAATTGATGTTTTTCTTAAAAAGCACGAGATATCAATAAAGAATTAACGCGAACTAAGTTTCTAAAATCTATATCCTTGATACAACCAAGTCCTAAAACTTAGAAGTTGATTCAAATTGGTTAATCGATGTTTTTCTTAAAAAGCACAAGATATCAATAAAGAATTAACGCGAACTAAGTTTCTAAAATCTATATCCTGGATACAACCAGGTCCTAAAACTTAGAAGTTGATTCAAATTGGTTAATCGATGTTTTTCTTAAAAAGTACGAGATATCAATAATGAATTAACGCGAACTAAGTCTTTAAAAGTTAACCGTCCTGGATACAACCAGGTCCTTAAAATTAGAAGTTGATTCAAATTGGTGAATCGATGTTTTTCTTAAAAAGCACGAGATATCAATAAAGAATTAATGCGAACTAAGTTTCTAAAATCAATGTCCTAGATACGACCAGGTCCTAGAACTTAGAAGTTGATTCAAATTGGTTAATCGATGTTTTTCTTAAAAAGAACGAGATATCAATAAAGAATTAACTCGAACTAAGTTTTTAAAAGTTAACCGTCCTGGATACAACCAGGTCCCGAAACTTAGAAGTTAGTTAATTAACTGTGCTTTGTGGTTTTAAAGAAAAAGTCAGTGAACTAATGCGAACTAAGTTTTTACCAAATGCGCTGAAAATAAATAACAATAATGATAAAAATAGATGAAAATAAGATTTGGGGAAACCAATTGTCTCGAGGAGAAAAAAAACCTCGTGATAAAAGATTACAAAAAAAAAAAAAAAAGAACAAAAGTCCTAGGCCCCCCCAGGCCGGTCCGATGAGGTCACCCCTTCAGTCTCCTGCTCGCCTGCAGCGGAAGTCTCCCCAGTCTCGAAGGGCGCCTCCTATTGAAGACAAGCCTTGAACTTCTCGAGGAAGGGCTCCCACACCTCTGGCGCCAGGAAGGAGAAATCGCCATCCTGGTTGAAGGCCCAGCATATGATAAAGCATGGCTTCCATGGAGGAGCTGAAAGATGCCCTCTCTGCCACAAGGGTGGCCATGGCCTCCTCAAGCTCGAAATTCACGACAACCAAGGCGACCTGTGTAGCCTCGGCCTCCAGTTGCTTAGCCCGGATCGCCTCTAGATCAACCTTCGCAGTGGCCAAGGCGACCTGCGCAGCCTTTTCGATTTCCTCGACAGCCGTCAGGGCAGCCTTGGCATCTTGCTCTTGTTGTTGTGCAGACGCGAGAGCGGCCTGAGCAGTCTAGAACTCGCCATTGATCTCGTCAAATCTGGCCTTGGACCGAGCTATGCTGCGGTGTAGAGCCAAAGCTACCTGCAAAGGCAAAGATAATAAGGCATGTGCTATAGAGAAAGCAAAGAGATTTAACTAAGTTAACTAAGTAAACTTACCGTGAGGGTCATCCCCAATGAAGACTCCATAACGTTCTCGGGGCTCCTCATCTCAATCTCTCGCAAGTCCCTTGGGGTGGCATTGTAGTAATGATCCATCGTATAGCTCGCGGTCTTGTAAACCGTCCCTTGGAAGGCCTCGAGGATTTTCTCTAGGGCCTGAGTGTTAACCGGGATGCGCACGATGGGAGTGGGAGCTGGCGGGGTTCCAGCTGGTGCCTCTAGTTCCTGAGTAGGGACCGGAGGTCATGGGGGAGGCGGGGCATGTTCTCTGCGGCGGCAAGGATCTAGCCCCTCCCCTTTTTCGGAGACTTGGAGGTGGTCCCGGGAGGAGGAGCCTTCTTGGTCAGCCGGAGTTTCTTGACCAATGGCCCAGACGACCCGGAGGGAGGATTCCCCCCCTGGAAGATGGACCGCAGGACGTTGTCTCCGGGCTATGCCATCTCGCCTAAAACAAAAAGAAGTGCGTTAGTATACATGTAAGGATACTTGATCACAAGAAAAGTCTAAGGGTGTATTGAAAAGGTCCTACCCTCGGAGCTAGAGGAGGAATCTATTGCCACGACCTCCGGCCGCGGATCTTCTATGGGGGAGTCTAAATTTATAACTTCGCAAATGAAAGGGGGCTCTGGGTCCAGATCCGCCTCAGAACTGGACTCCTCTACATACTGCCTAAGCCCCGGAGCGACTACACCCTCCAGAAGGGAGGGCCACGACCTAAGGTTGGTCCCGTATTCCTCAAAAAAGGTCGACCTAAAGGCCAGGGTGGTGTCTACTACTACAGTGCCCCTAGGGCGGCCCATGTCATGGCGGAACACTAGTTGATCAACGAACTGGAGTAGAGTTATGTTAAGGTCTGGGTCATCTTGATGACGATGAGCTGGCTTGGGTTAAACCTAGCAAGTCGTAGGTCTGCGGCATCCCTGTCTAATTCCCTAAACAAGTATGGGTTACCTTGGTCGGAGGGGCCGGCTGCTGCCCCAGACTGGGTCTAGTCCGTGTCGAGCCCCTGGGCAATCTCAAGAGCCCACTTCCGATGCACGAGCGGCACCTCGTCTTCCTTCTCCTGCTCATCATTGTCCGCAACACCCCCCTCGGGGATGGACGCCAACTCGCGAGCTACTAGGATAGCCCTCGACCTCCTCAAGGCCAGGGTCTGGCCCGGAGAAATTAACTTGCACGCCATCATCGTCTCATCAGATACGAGCTGGCGGTAGTCTCTTTCACTTGGTGGGAGCCCTGCCAAGGTCTCATATTGACCCCCGAGGGTCCCCGATTTGGCTGTCCTCACAAAAATGGTTGCACGATGGTATTCAAGTCAATACACATGAAAAAGAAATAAGGAAAACGTGGCAATTTTGCGAGCTGAGGATAGAAAAAACTTACGGGGATGGTTGAAGGAGTGGTGATCGCAGTTGTGAAACCTCGTCGGCATGAAGAACTGGTCCTTGAAGTCGTTGGGGTGGCTGGGCAGCTCGATGACTGCAGGAGAATTGGGAAAATGGGTCAGGTAGTAGAACCCGTTGCCTCGCCCCCGTTGATCCGGGCTGGCTTTGAGGCAGAAGAAATAAAGGATGTTCGCTAGTGTAGGGACCTCCCACTCGGGCTTCGGGAAGAGGTACCTCAACCCCGCTAGCAGACGGTAGGAGTTAGGGGGCAGTTGGAAGGGAGCCAGCCTCACGTAATTCAGAAAATCCACGAAGTACTGGTCCAAAGGTAGGAAGGCCCCGACCCTGAGGTGTTCGTCGCTCCAAGCCACGAACTCCTCGCCGAGGGGCATGTAGCTCCTCTCGCCCTCGAGGGGAGGTCGGGCAACAAGGGCGCCTGTTCCAATTTCAATGTTATGGGACAGCAAGATCTTGTTGACCCTCCCTTGGGTCGTAACCTTCGAGACTATCCTCTCTGCCTCGAAGAAGGCATCAGGTCCCACCTCGACCTCTTTCTCCACTGTCGGACCGAAGTGGGGGATTGGAGATTCCACAACTATCTCTTTCCCCTTGCTAGCCTGCTGGGATGATGAACCGGCAGCGCTCTTTTAGGTATGTTCTTCCTGGTACCAATTTGGTCACCTAACGAACAAAGATGAAGAAAGTTTAAATAGGTGACCTAAAAATAGAATAGGGAATCTAGCGCGAGAAGTGATTTTCGTACACGGGCTGAAGTAGTCTCAGCCCACGGTGCGTGAGGCCACGCGTTGCCATGATCACGTGCCTGTGTTTCCAATGGATCCTCGATTGCTCGGGATCTGTGTGTCAGGAGGGTCAGGATAATGCTTGCCTTGGAGGGGAAGTTTCAAAAAGCAAAACCGCCTAGGAAGCGTGACCCCTAAGCTACCCGGTTTTGCACCCCAGAAACCTTCCCCTCTCCAAACAGGCATTCCATAAAGCTACCCATAAATTATCTTGTCCTATACATCAAGTTCCTAGACATGTTCTCATATAGTCGATATACCTAGGATCAAAACCTATGCACCAAAAATCAGCCAAAAACAACCTACAGTGTGCGACTAAGAAAGAGGCTCACCTAACAGAAAAACAGAAAGATCAATGCATGCAACAGGCAGAGGACTTATAGTGTATTTTCCGTATGGAAGCCGTAAAAAGCGTAGGAATCGGAGTCCTAGTGGAATCTTTGAAGCTGGACTGGTGCAGAAACTCTTATGGCGAGAGCGTAGGGATCTTTGGGATGATAACCGGAAGAAGAAAGACTTCTGAGGATAAAAAGGAGAGAAGATGAGAAAGAAATTTAAAAGAAAGGGTGGCTAATGCGAAAGGTGGCCAACCTTATATATACGTAAGAGGTAAAAAAAACGAGGACCGTTCGATCGCATTAATGCGAGATACGAGGGTTATAACTCGAGAGGCAAAACGACGGCTGAAGATAGGCTAGGCCATTTAATGCAATTCTCAGAAGCCAGACAGTCTCCAACCATGGTGCTCCACGTGTCCGATACCTGCGCAGTGGACGGGACATGGGGAGTCAAAAAGGAAACTCAAAAGCCCCCGCTGTGAAGGTCGCAGATGACGTCATGGATCACGAGCAAGGGCTTGGGGGGCAAATGTACGCTCTAAATATCCGGGAGGTATCGGCGAGCTGGACAAGGGCCTAATTCAATCTGCCACGTGTAAATCGTCCACCCTGAGCTGTTATTACGGGTTTCCACCTGTCCAGCTCAAGCTGGTTAGAGAGTTAGCAGTTCACTCGAAGGCAGCGGGTCAGCGGTATGGATATCACGAGCTAGCGCTACATCAAGCTCGTGATGCGATATAGGTCTGACACCCAAACCCTTGTAAAGACAACCACGCAATGTAAACGTGCATATATTAGACATCACGTGTCTATTCCATTCCTGAATTCTCGGGCACGCAGTATAAACGTGCGTATTCAGACCTCCCACGACTGGTTTGGGCCATGTGGCCCATTATCCCTCCTTACCTATTATTGATTAGACCACACTTTACTGTCAGGTTTTAGGAATTAATCATCAGTGTCACAGAGATGACGTGAGGGGTAAAGAGGTCAAGGGATGACTCCCTTGCCAACCCAGGTATCCTCTCCCTATAAATACCAAGACCCTGGGCATTTCAAGGGATTGGACATATTTTTGTAAAGAAGCACTTTGTAAGGATTAACCAAGAGATATCAATAATATCGACTGGTGGACTAGAGGGATTTTAACCTTTGAACCACCTAAAAAGAAAGGAGTGATCACCTTCCCATGTTATTAATTTCCCAAGTCTAGAATTAAACTATTTTCATATTACGGTTCACTAATTAGCACTAATCCATCCTATTTATTCGTATAATTACTTGTTGGCGAAGAACTGCGTCAATAGGTCATTTGGCACTAATCATAATTAGACTTAAATGTCCTAATTAATTCACTAATCTTCCAAATACTAATATTTTTCTCAAATATATCCCATATTCCAATAATTCTCGGTAATTCGCCAAATTACCAAAATACACCTAGGCTCACCCCCAGCCGGGTATTTATCCTTGTTGTGACTTTTCCGCTAACTTGCTCAAAAGGACCGACTCGTGCCGAATATCTGGAATATATCCACATAGTAGTTTGGTTTCAAACATATCACACATAAAATTACAGATATATCATCAACGGGTCAAAATTATGAAAATTCCCTTTTTAACAAAAATGGGCCTTTAAGCACATTTAATACTCATAACACATGCATAAGCAGTCATCTCATAATATAACTCATATAATTCACATATAAACATGTTGGTTTTTATCGATCAAATAAGAGATTATACGCAGTGGAACAACAATCAAATTGTTAATTTAATCCCATAAGATTTCTAGATCTACTTCTTCACATGCATATATATATTGAATTAAAGACATGAATAGAAAAATTACCTCAGGTCCTTCCTTGCTGCTATCTTTTTGTATGGCTAAATCCTTGAGATCTCACACCAAGATCTTCCAAAATGTTCTCAGCACACAAAGAACGAGTGTGGACTCGCTATACAAACAATAGGCAAAAAACTATTTATCAGATGTTCTCAACAAATGAGATCTGATAAAGTTTGGACCTAGGTTTTGTGAAGAACATTGGCTTTTGTTTGTGTCACTGTTCTCTTTCTCTGAGAGAGATTTCTAGATATTTTTCTATCCCTGAAAAGTTACATTCTGTAAAACTGATATCCTATATTTAATATATCCCATATATTAAAATAAAATCTTAGTTATTTTAAACAATTTGAAAATAACTAATCAGTTATCAAATTTTTGTTTAAATAATAATATTTTAATTATATTACAATATCTCATTATTTATTTAATATTTAAATTACTAAAATTATGGAACCAAGAAACTGCTCATAGTCTCTTATGCATGTAACACAGTGACTGTGCACTGTGCTACACGTGTACCACATGCCAGTGATGGCATGTGATTTTTCCCAATTTTTATTATTATTTAAATACCAAAAATCCCAAAAATAAATTAATTCAAAATTAATTATATTTTTGTTAAATCAAATAATTAATTAATTAATTACACATAATTAAACAATAATTATGTTTGATACGTAGAAAATTATTTTACTTATCACATAAGTCCTTTTTGCCCATTTTTGTATTTACCTTTGTCAGTGTTTGTTTGAGCCATTTCGGGGACCATGGACCTATAACATTAAGCACCAATAAATTGAAACTAAATAATTAAACTCTTTAATTATAATAGTTAATTTATTAATTCTAATATTACTCCACTATAAATTCAGAATTGCACTCTTTATGTTATAGATATACTTTTACAAAAATCTTTTCTTAAGTCGTCCATTGATATAACCTGTTGGAAAAACCTTATACAGGATCTTTATTTATTTTCATGTATATCTAATATTAAACAAATTAATACAAGATAGCCTAAAACATGTTTCTAAAATTGAATTCAAAGAGAAACAAATAATATAATACTTACAGTATACGCAGCGGAATTAAGAGTCCTTCCTTCAGTTTCTCTAACTCTTGTATCCTTTCTATCGCAGAGTATTATCAAGAAACTGAACCGATCTTCTATTTTCTTCACGATCTTCCAATGTATCCTTAGAACCACCTAGACTAGTGTGGGCAATTCTCAACACATGAGATAGATATAGAGAGAAGAAGAGAAAATACAAAGAGGCTTAGAAAAGGACTTGTGTTTAGAGAGAATATAAAACTATCAGAAAATCTGACTTATCAAAAACCCTCTTTTGACTTCTCTATAAGCACTCCTTTTATAGACTCTATTAGGCCATTTAATTTAATTAAAAAATCAATAAAATAACAGCCATTTTGAAGCCCTAGGTCGAAATTATCATGGGCTATAGGCCCGTGAAATTTCCCATTTGATTATAAGCCCATTGGACTTAAAATCAAGGCCTGTGTTATTTTCTATTGATTTAATTAATTAAATAATTATTTAAATCCTTTATCAAATTAATTATTTATAATTTGAACCTTGATTTAAATTTATTTATTAATTTAGATACCAATTTATCTTAATTAATAAATCTGCCATAATTTCTCTTTTCTTCTCAAAATTACACAACTCTGTGAAACTATCCAAAATTGACCTGGTCAACTTTGATAATTCTAATTGATGATTAAATCAATTAATTGAGACTATCTAGATGATTTTATCCAAGGTACAATGGGGACCATGGGCCTATGAAATCAAGCTCCAATAAATTATCATAAATCTAACAAATAAATTCACTAACTTATTAATTCCTCGTGACTCCACTATAGACTTGGAATTGCACTCTTGAATTCATAGAACGCTCTATAACAAATATAGATACGCTATTAATTATCCATTGTTACAACCATAATTGTCACTCAATCCTCTATAGACGGTCTACAATGAGATAGAACTAAAATACCGTTTTACCCCTCATTGTATTTTATCCTTAAAACACTTAGTTTCTTGTAAATGATATTTCAGTAAACTAATTTAATTACTGAAATGAGATCTCTATCATTTAACACCTTGAACTAAACTAAAAGGAAACCATCATTTCACTTCTTCATCAGAAGCTATAGATGTTCATATCTATGCTTAACACTCCCACTCAATTGTACTACCGAGTTCCCAAGATGTAAGTATGGGCTAGTCCGTAGGGTAAGCTGGTAACGAACAAGTCAAAGAACTCAAATAATACAATCAGTTAGAATACTAACCACTCAGAATTGAGATTGAATTGACCTATGGTCAACTATATGATATGACTAGAATAGATAATAACGGTATGTTTACTTATCTTATCAACTGTCAATATCGGTCCTGTCCGATGTAACAAATACATCCGATCTTATCTACTTTGCTAATGTTCTGGAAAGAACATAACACTATAATGTGTAAGCAGATCATATCGTAGATTGGCAAGTCAGTGTAAATCCAGTGCACTGACTAATCTTAGGACTAACTTATTTTGAACATATAATCATATTTATATTCCACTATGATTACGTCGCTATAAATAAGATTAGCTATATGCTCGGGATTTAATAGAAGTTTATATTAAACAAATAATCATGAAAATAAAACATGTGAGCAAAGTGATTGACCAAGTCAAGAAAATGATTTCTATTTTTTTTATTGATAATAAAATGAGATTACAAAGAATTTGGGTTTTAATTAGGGCATAAAACCCCAACAAACTCCCACTTGCACTAATTGAAACTAATGTCTTAATTCTACTAATCCCATTTCCTTGATATGCTTATCAAATGTAGCTTCTAGTAGTGTCTTTGTAAACGGATCCGCAAGATTGTCTTTAGTTGCAATCTTCATAACCTTCACATCTCCCTTGGCCACATATTCTCAAATAATGTGATACGTCATTTCTATATGCTTACTCCTCTTGTGACTTTGAGGTTCTTTTGAGTTGGCTATCGCTCCTGTATTGTCACAAAACAACATAAGCGAATTATCCATTTCTGGAATAACACCAAAATCCAAATAGAACTTCTTTAGCCAGACTATTTCCTTAGCTGCTTCTGATGCGGCTATGTACTCAGCCTCCATGGTGGAATCTGAGATTGCAGACTGCTTTACGCTTCTCCAAATCACAGCTCCACCCCCAAGAGTAAACACCATTCCAGAGGTAGACTTTCTGTCATCGACATCAGTCTGAAAATCTGAATCGGTGTAGCCTATAGGGTTCAGAACACCACCCTTGTAGACTAACATATAATCCCTAGTCCGTCTCAAATACTTCAGGATATGCTTAACTGCTATCCAATGTTCTGGTCCTGGGTTTGACTAATACCTGCTCACTACTCCCACTGCATAGCAGATATCTGGTCTAGTACACAACATGGCATACATCAGACTTCCAACTGCAGATGCGTAAGGAACTTTTCTCATTGCATCTTCCTCTTCAGGAATCTGGGGAGACTGCTTCTTTGAAAGATGAATTCCATGGCGGGACGGTAGATGCCCTTTCTTGGAATTTGTCATTGAGAAACGTTCAAGCACTTTATCAATGTAAGCTGCTTGAGATAGAGCTAAAAGTTTGTTCTTTCTATCCCTGATGATCTGGATACCTAGAACATAACTTGCTTCACCCAAATCCTTCATCTGGAATTGAGTGCTCAGCCAATTCTTCACATCTGATAATTTCTTAACATTGTTTCCAATGAGTAAGATATCATCTACATAAAGAACCAGGAATACCACTATTTGATTTGCCTTTAGTTGGTAAACACAGGGCTCATCAATATTTTGTTCAAAGCCATAGGTTTTGATTATTTCATCAAACCCAAGATTCCAGGAACGAGAAGCTTGCTTAAGTCCATAGATGGACCTATTTAACTTACAAACTTTTCCTTCTTGTCCAGATACTTTAAATCCTTCTGGCTGATCCATATAAATGACCTCGTCAAGCTTTCCATTAAGAAAAGCTGTCTTGACGTCCATTTGCCAAATCTCATAGTCGAGAGCGGCTGCTATGGATAGGAGGATGCGAATGGATTTGAGCATGGCTACCGGACTAAAAGTTTCCTCATAGTCCACGCCTTCTCTTTGGGTATAACCCTTTGCCACTAATCGAGCTTTATAAGTCTCGATATTTCCATCAACACCTCGTTTCTTCGTGTAGATCCACTTGCACCCAATGGCCCTAAAGTCATTAGGTACTTCCACAAGATCCCAGACAGAATTTGAGTACATAGACTCCATTTCCTGTTTCATGGCTTCGAGCCATAGTTCCTTTTCAGGGCTAGCCATTGCCTGTTTGAAAGACAATGGATCATCATCACTAGTTGTTATATTATTTTATAATATAATGTAATATTATATTATTTTATAATATAATGTTTTAGATTAAATAAATGTGACATAGAGTGTCACATATTGTAACATATAATAGAGAGTTACATTATTTGGATATATGTGAAATATCCAAACATGTAACATATTTGGTGTTACAAATTCATCACAAATTTGTAACTCCTAAATATCACCCATTATTGTGTAGATTTGTTGTTACACAATATTGAGATGAATTTCATAAAGCCATATGAGAAATGGCTGATAGAGATGTGATTTTAACTCCCATATTATGTATGGAAGTTACAAAATCAAGTGGGAATAAATTGGAACGTTTTGGAGAAAACTGAAAAAATGTGTTGCCCATTGTAATATTTTGCATAGAGTTGTAATATTATCTTACCATTTCCATTGAGGCAATATTATTTTTCCTAACATTCAAAAGCTTATCCCTTTTTGTTTCAATGGAAGGGGAGACAATCAAAATCATGAACCAAGACCTAGTGAGATTGGATAAGTTTGATGGATCCAATTTTACTAGGTGGCAAGACAAGGTGAGGTTTCTTTTAACCACTCTCAAAATCGCCTACATCCTTGAGTCTTCCTTGGCACCTCTAGCCGAGCCATCCGACAAAGACACTCCCGAGGAGGTGGAGAAGAGAAGGAAGAGGGAGGAGGACAATCTTCTTTGTAGGGGTCATATCCTCAACGCCCTATCCGATAGGCTCTATGACCTCTACACCGAGACCAAATCGGCAAAGGAGATATGGGATGCACTTGAGATAAAGTTTAAGGCGGAAGAGGAAGGTACCAAAAAGTTTTTGATATCTCAATACTTCGATTTCAAATTTTTTGGTGATAAACCTATTCTTCCTCAAATTCATGAATTGCAAATTATTGTTAATAAATTGAAAGTGTTAAAGATTGAGCTTCCCGAGGCCTTTCAAGTTGGTGCTATAGTGGCTAAATTACCACCAACTTGGAAGAGCTATAGGAAAAGAATCCTTCATAAAAATGAGGATTATTCTTTGGAGGAGATCCAAAAGCATATTCGAATCGAAGAGGAATCGATATGTAGAGATAAACTTGTGGAGGGGTCTAATGGAGAGACTTCCAAAGCAAATGCGGTGTCACAACCAAAACATCCCAAAAACAAAGGAAAAAAGGGTAATGAGAAACCTTTGGGTCCAAAAACCAACCCAAACAAGTTTAAGGGCGAGAAAGGTCCTTGCTTTGTGTGTGGGAAAAAGGGTCACTATGCTAGAGAGTGTAGACATAGAAAAGACCAACAAGGACCTAAGGTGAACGCAACTCAAGAGGAAAACATAGTTGCTACCCTTAGTGAGGTGAATGCGGTCCAAGGCAAGGTGAAAGGGTGGTGGTATGACACATGTGCCACCGTCCATGTCACCTATGACAAATCATTGTTCAAGACCTTTGAAGAGTCAAAGGGCAACCATGAGATACAAATGGGCAATGAGGGCAAATCCAAGGTACTTGGCAAAGGTACTATTGATGTCTACTTCACCTCCGGCAAGAAAGTTACATTAGTGAATGTACTTTATGTTCCCGAAATGAGTAGAAACTTGGTAAGTGGTGATTTGCTTGGCAAGCCCGGCATTAAAGCCGTTTTTGAGTCCGGTAAACTTATACTTACCAAATCAAATGTATTTTTGGGAAAGGGGTACTCTTGTGAGGGTATGGTTAAATTGTGCACCAATGATGTAACTTTCAATGTTATCAATAAAAATGTTAATTCCGCCTATATTGTTGAGTATGATTCTTTACTTTGGTGGCATCTTAGACTATCGCATATAGGTTTTTCAACCATGAAAAGAGTAGTAAAATGTGGTATGATTGCATGCAATATTAAAAACTATGGTAAATGTGAAACATGTGTTAAGGCAAAAATGATTAAGAAACCATTTCCTAGTGTAGAAAGATCATCTAATTTACAAGATTTAATCCATAGTGATCTTTGTGAATTAAATGGTGTTTTAACTAGAGGTGGTAAAAGGTATTTTCTTACTTTTATAGATGATTTTAGTAGATATACCTATGTGTTTCTTTTAAAGCATAAAGATGAGACTTTTGATGCTTTTAAATTGTATAAATTAGAAGTTGAAAACCAACTAAATAAAAAGATTAAGGTGCTAAGAAGTGATAGAGGAGGAGAGTACTTCTCTAATGAATTCAATACATTTTGTGAAGAAAATGGTATAATTCATGAGTGCACTGCACCTTATACACCACAACACAATGGTGTTGCCGAAAGGAAAAATAGGACTTATCTAGAGATGATAAATTCTATGTTGGTGTTTTCTAAGTTGAACTTCAACTTATGGGGTGAAGCGCTTTTAACCGCTTGTCACATTCTTAATCGAATACCGATGAAGAAAAATGAGATATCTCCATATGAGTTATGGAAAGGAAGAAAACCCAACATAGAGTACTTCAAAGTGTGGGGGTGTCTTGCATATTGCAAGAAAACCGAACCTAATAGAACAAAGTTAGGCTCAAGAGCCATAAAGTGTGCTTTTGTTGGTTATGCCAACAATAGTAAAGCTTATAGGCTATTAGACTTAGAGTCTAATATTGTGATTGAATCTAGAGAAGTTGAATTCTTTGAGAATATGTTATGTGACAACAATTCTCAAGCTTCAACATCTCTAAAGGAGAATTTGTTATATGAGAATAATTCTCAAGCTTCTACATCCAAAGTTGATTCTCAAGAGGAGAATTCTCAAAAGGATGTAAAGCAACCCTTTGAACCTAGAAGAAGTCAAAGGCTTAAAAATCATAAAAGTCTAGTAGTGGATGAGATAGATTCTCAACGAATTTCATTCTACATGGTAGAAGGAAATAGAGAGGAAGTCATTAGGAAAATTCCTATTGTACTTCTCGTTGAGGATGATCCTAAGACTTATAGAGAAACTATGCAATCGAGAGATAGTGCATTCTGGAAAGAAGCCATCAATGATGAGATGGATTCCATTCTTTCCAATAACACTTGGGAATTGGTAGACCTCCCACCGGGATCTAAGCCAATTGGGTGTAAGTGGGTATTTAGGAGAAAATATCACACTGATGGCACTATCCAAACCTTTAAAGCTAGATTAGTAGCTAAAGGGTTTAGGCAAAAAGAGGGTATCGATTATTTCGATACCTATGCGCCTGTTGCAAGAACAACTTCTATAAGAATTTTGTTCGCCTTAGCCTCTATACACAACTTGTATGTTCATCAAATGAATGTCAAAACGGCATTCCTTAATGGTGACCTCAATGAGGAGGTCTATATGGAACAACCCAAAGGGTTTGTCCTACCAAAATATGAACATAAAGTTTGTAGACTTGTAAAATCCTTATATGGATTGAAACAAGCTCCTAAGCAATGGCATGAGAAATTTGATCAAGCCATCATGTCTAATGGGTTTAGACATAACAATGGAGACAAGTGTTTGTATTCCAAAACTTGTAAGGGATATGTGATCATTGTTTGCTTATATGTGGATGACATGCTTATTCTAAGTAATAGCATGAAAGGGATAGAAGAAACGAAGAGGTTTCTTTCATCAACCTTCATGATGAAAGATCTTGGAGAAGTTGATACCATACACGGTATCAAAGTAAAGAAACATAGTGGGGGTTTTGCGTTAGGGCAAGCCCACTATGTTGAGAAAGTATTGAACAAATTTAACCATCTCAAGGTTAAAGATGCCAATACTCCATTCGATCATAGTGTAAAACTAGAGAAGAATGAAGGAAGAGCGGTGGCTCAATTGGAGTACGCTAGTGCTATAGGGAGTCTAATGTACGCTACCCAGTGTACTAGACCTGATATAGCATTTGCGGTAAGTAAACTTAGTAGGTTTACAAGTAATCCAAGTGTGGATCACTGGAAGGCAATTGGAAGAGTCCTTGGTTATCTCAAGAAAACCAAAGGACTAAGCCTTCACTACTCCAAATTTCCTTCGATATTAGAAGGATATATAGATGCAAGTTGGATATCCAATATTGGGGACAACTTGTCCACAACTGGTTGGGTATTTACACTTGGTGGAGGTGCAATTTCTTGGGGTTCCAAGAAACAAACCTGTATATCTCATTCCACTATGGAAGCGGAGTTCATAGCTCTAGCTGCTACTGGCAAAGAGGCCGAATGGTTAAGGGATCTATTGATAGAGATTCCCCTAATCAAAGATAATGTATCTACTATATCGATACATTGTGATAGCCAAGCAACATTGGCTAGAGCATACAGCGGAGTGTATAATGGGAAGTCTAGACATATTAGTCTAAGACATGGATATGTAATAGAATTGATTCAAAGAGGAGTCATCTCAATATCCTATGTGAGAACAAGTGAAAATCTGGCGGATCCTTTCACTAAGCCACTAACGAGGGATTTAGTGGCTGCATCATCTCGAGGGATGGGACTTAAACTCCCTAAAGAGATTCACGATTGATGGCAACCTATCTTAACACTAGCTATTCAACTAGTGTTAGGTTCAATAGGTAATAACAAGTCAATCAAGTGAATATTAATTGTACTCAAAACAAGTCCCATCTGAGATATTGAGTACTTGTGTGTTACCAAGTGGAGGGTTAAAACCGAAATGTTTTTTTTTTTAATAGAATTCAGTCTTGTAAAGACAAGTATTTTTGGTAACAAAATACTGTAAGAATTCTACCTATATGGACCTAGGGGTGGTGCCGCCTCTCATGAGAATTGGGAGTATTCTCAAGAACGTCCATGAATGGAAAGTGCACATGGCCATTAACGGTGCAAAGCGAGACATAGAGGTCTCAAGTGAACATCGCAAAGGTGTGTGTATTATCACCGATTTGTCATCATGAAAAGATGGTTCAATGCCTAGTGCAACCAAATTTTCAAAAAATCTTGTGATAATTACACTATAGTAAAGTTCAAGTTGAAAAACACTTTACTTTATGCATCAATGTAATGACTCCTATAAGAGAGAGTTCTTATTTAATCAAGTGGGGGATATGTTATATTTTTAAATATAATGATTGATTAAATAAGTGTTACAATAGATGACTATTTAATCTAGTGGGGGAATGTTATATTATTTTATAATATAATGTAATATTATATTATTTTATAATATAATGTTTTAGATTAAATAAATGTGACATAGAGTGTCACATATTGTAACATATAATAGAGAGTTACATTATTTGGATATATGTGAAATATCCAAACATGTAACATATTTGGTGTTACAAATTCATCACAAATTTGTAACTCCTAAATATCACCCATTATTGTGTAGATTTGTTGTTACACAATATTGAGATGAATTTCATAAAGCCATATGAGAAATGGCTGATAGAGATGTGATTTTAACTCTCATATTATGTATGGAAGTTACAAAATCAAGTGGGAATAAATTGGAACGTTTTGGAGAAAACTGAAAAAATGTGTTGCTGAAATTGACTGAGGGCAACGGCGCCTGGAACTAGCGCCGTGGCCCTAATGGCTGACAGCTTCTATAATTTCAGTTTTTTATCCAACTTTGAACGATTCCAACAGCTTAGTAACTCCCAATTCTCTATTTTAATTCCATAAAACACCCAATTAATCATTGGTAACAGCCATGGGGGTTGGTGGAATTTGAAATTCAAAGGGTGTCTCTAAACTCTATAAATAGGAGCTTAATGCTCACTTGTAAGACACACCATTTCTATCCACTAGAGCACTTGGCTAGAAACACCTTGAGGCTTGATTATTTCAGAAAGCATTTCCAAAATCTGAGAGAGATCCCTTAGTGCTTGAGTTAGGGGGAAATAAGCTTTTGGACAAAGGTTTTAAACCTTGTTCAAGTTGGTGATCCCCAATCCTCTTCACTTAGGTTGTGTAAGTGAGAGTTTGTTTGTGGTTTATGTTCTTCTTTTTATTCTATTGTTCTTCTTCTTATTCTCTTGTTTTATTTACTTGTATATTTTGTTTAAGAGTTGTAATCTTTTCATTTGGTCCAAACACTTTATTTTATTTGTAACTTTTGTTTTGAGTTGTATTTTACTATTCTCTTCTTCTTCATCATCTTCTTCATTTCCTTTGTTTCATTTGTATTTTCAGTTATAGAGTTGTAACACTTTATTTAATCAATCTTGTCCATTGTAATATTTTGCATAGAGTTGTAATATTATCTTACCATTTCCATTGAGGCAATATTATTTTTCCTAACACTAGTGTCACCAACAACCATATTGGTTTCACCATCCAAACCATAGCGAACTGGGTTTCTAGAAACCCTCCCACTACGACGAGGCTCCGTGACTGTTTGCTCAGGAACAGTGGTACTTTCTTCATTTAAATCGACTTGCGTCGGTTGTACATGAAGAGTGGGAATTTCATCATCAACACGCGTTGATGACAATGGAACATTGGTTGGAGTCAATTCTTTAACCATCTCCTCTAAAACTACTTTGCTGCGAGGTTTAAAGTTCTGAACATAGTCATTTTCCAGAAAAGTAGCATTTGTAGAAGTAAACACTTTCTTTTCTGAATGACTATAGAAAAGTCCACCCCGAGTACCTTTAGGATAGCCAACAAACATGCAAACTTCAGTTCGCGGTTCTAGCTTTCCCTCCTTTTTTCTCAGGACGTGAGCGGGACACCCCCAGATTCTATATTGGCATAAACTAGGTTCACAACCATTCCAGCGTTCTAAAGGTGTTTTGGGGATTGATTTTGACGGCACGACATTGAGAATGTCATTTGTGGTTTCAATTGCATGTCCCCAGAACGAAGTTGGTAGAGTTGAGTAACTAAGCATGCATCTAACCATTTCCAATAAAGTTCTGTTTCGGCGTTCCGCTACACCATTTTGTTGCGGAGTACCTGGGGCAGTAAGTTGTGATAAAATCCCAAGTTCAGTTAAATGATCTTGGAACTGCATATCCAAATATTCTCCACCCCTATCAGATCGCAAGATCTTTAACGTTTTACCTAATTGGTTCTGAGCCATTGCTATTCTTGAAACTTTGAAAGTGTTTCTGATTTCTTATGCATTAGGTAAAGACATGAGTATCTAGAGTAATCATCAATGAAAGTGACGAAATACTCAAAACCACCCCTGGCTTGTACATTCAAAGGTCCACAAACATCTGAATGCACAAGACCAAGTGGTTCTTTGGCCCTATCACCTTTGCAGAGCATGGACGCTTGGTCAGTTTGCCTTCTAGACAAGATTCACAGACAGGTAATTCACCTAAGGTGAGTTCCCTCAAAGGTCCATCCTTTGTAAGTCTTTGAATCCTATCATAGCCAATGTGACCTAGTCTCAAGTGCCATAAATACGTCATATTATTGTTATCGGTCTTTTGACGTTTATTGGTCCTAGGTTTAGCTACTTTGAATAAATCATTATTAAGAGCGAGGGGTTCGTTAGGTCGCAGAATATAAAGCCCGTTTTCCAAACATGCAATACACAATTGTGATCCATTGAAAGAAATAGATATATTAAAACTTGTGAAAGTCATAACAAATTGTTCCAATTGCAACATAGAAACTGAAATTAAATTTCTACTAAAATCCGGAATAAAAAATACATCTTTTAAAATTAAAAATTTATTTCCGAACTTCAGACGAGCTCTTCCTCTAGCTTGGACCGCAACGAACGCTCCGTTCCCAACTCTAAGCTTTAAGCCGCCATCCTTCACTTCCTCCCACGATTCAAGAAGCTTTGTTTTTATCTGCTAGAAACTTGGGGCAATCTTGCTTCCAATGCCCCTTTTCTTTGCAGTGAAAGCACTTACCTTTACCTTTCTTGTTTTTCTTGTTTTTCCCCTTAGGCGTCTGTGCACGTGGTTGTGCACTCGTCTTTGCAGCCTTTGTAGGCTTGGGGTTGTTATTTTGTCCACCTTTCCTCTTGTTTCCAGCTTTCGAAGACGAAGCTTGGTTAGCTTCAGCCTTAGCTAGATGAGCAGCAACATCAGTAGTCTTATTTTCACCTCCTATACTAGGTCAACCCATGATAGGTTCAATAATCTGAAGCTCGTTCATGAGCTGCGTCAGACCATAGTTGAGTTGAGCACGAACGTGCAGACACGGTGCCATCCGAGAATTTACGGTGCCATCACGAACGTGCAGAGATGGTTCTATCCAAGCATTTACGGTACCATCACGAGCATTTACGGTGCCATCACTAACGTGCGGACACAGTGCTCGTTCTGGGGATTCCTCAATCATGACGAACTCAAAATTGTCACCTATCAACTCTATGTTGATATTCTGCTTCCAATTATGGAAGTTTTCTCCGGTGAGTTTCTCCATCGAAAGTTGAGAAAGGATGGGAGTAGACACAAACACTACTTAGCTTAAAACTACAAATTATCAATAAAATAGAAATCAATCACATTTGCTCAATAAAACTTCTATTCACACAAATTTCAAGAAATAGCACAACATATACCAAAAATATGTAAGATATGAGAAAAAATACCAAAAACAATCATATCTCTATTTCTTTAGGTTTTTAACTAATCTATGATATCCTTGTCCCGGTTGGCGAGAGTCAAAAATACCACTAGTTAAATAGAGTTGTAAACTCATTTAATAATGGACACCACTATTAACAACCTACTATTCGATCAAAATAAGAAAACAAAATCCCTTATTTTATGAGCTAGACCCACGGTTTCAATAATCATAGATTTAGTCCTAGTAGTCACCGTAGGGGTGAGTCTAGTAGAATTTGATCTATAATTATCTATCTTTCGAAATCTAACATTGTCAAAATAACTAATGAACACCTTCCGTAGGGGGACGAATCAAAGCGCCTCGAGGCCCCATTAAGCTATTGACTATGTTAAACCAACGGTGGAGATCGAATAAAATCCTTAAAATAAGCTCATTATAAAATTAAAAATAGTATTTTTATTATTTATTTTTAGAAAATTAATGACTATGGTTTTCCAAAAAAAAATTAAACAGATTAAAATGTTTAAAACCAAAGTCCTATAATTTCTTATTAATTCTAAAGTGTCACATTGAAACAAATTCAATTAATTTAGAATTAATTTGTTGCTAATCAATATTTAGGTTTAACTAATATAATGAACCTATACAATTAAGTCCAACTCAGGTAAATGGGCCTTAACAATTGGGCTTGTATGGAGGAGGGCTGGGTCCAGTATGTCGTTCCCACTACAAAGGCCCCATATCTTCCATACAAGGTCCAAAAGACAGGAATTTAAACCTTCGTTTTATTAATTGTTATTAATTGATTAGGCCCACTATAGTCATGCAAAGTAAATGGGCCTTCACAAGTAGAATCACCCACAAGAGAGGAATTTAAACTTTACATTTTCTAATGGGCCCAAATAAAACCTATTATTTTTATGAATATTTTATTTGGCAAAATACCATATATCTAACAAACATATGGGCCACTATATGCATCTAAGCCCAATTGCAAAAATACCACATATAGTGCAAACAGACATGTTATAATTGGATGGGCCTAATCATGTTATTATATGAGCAATTCTATGAATTTATGCAAAAATACCACAATTTATTACATTTGCAAAAATACCACAATTAATTATCTAGAATTTATTAAAAAAAAATTCAAATTAATTAAATTTTTACAAAAAAATAAGTCAATTTAAATGAAATTTATCAACAATTAACAATAGTTAATTTAAATTTCATTTATCAACAATCAACTTGGTTTTAGGTTAATTTGAAAAAAAATATATTAATTTAATTTAAATAGGATTTATCAACAATTAACCAAAGTTAATTTAAATCCCATTTATTAAAAAAAATATTTTATTAATTGGCTGAAAAAAAATGATATTTTTCAAAATTTAACCAATTTTAAATTTTAAAAACAATATCTTAACTATTTTCCAAAATATCTTGTGTTGTTACAACTATTATCTAATATTTTAACCATTTAAAAATAATAAAATACAAATAGTTATAACAACCAAAAAATATCTCAAATAGTTAAACAAATTCAAATATCCATACAAATATCTAACTAACAATATTCCAATTTCAAATAATTTAAATATTAAAAACTATAGAATAAAAAGATATTTATATTTTCAAATAAAGATTCAATTAGAATATGAAGAATTTAAATGAAAATATCTTAAATATCTGATATCATAATTCTAATATTTTAATATATTAAAAGATTTAAAATTAAGTTGTTAGTCTATTTTAAATTTGAATTTGAATGTTTGTAGAAAATATTTAATTATTTAAATCACAACTAACAAAAATATCTTTATTTTTTTTAAAAAAAATGATAAAACAAAAAATATATTTTTAGTTTTGATTATGAATAATTTATTTCCACAAAATTAATTTTCTTTAATTTTCAAAAAAAAAAATTAAAAATTAAAAAAAAATGATGAACAGTACTGTTCACTGGCTGCTGGTGTCTGGGCATGTGCGCGCGCACACAGGAGCTGCGTGCAGGGCGCGCGCGCGGAGGCTGGGTGGTGGCGCGGTGGGCGCGCGCGCGGAGACGTGCTGGGTGTGGCGTGCTGCCCCTTTGGCACACCCACATGGGGCCATTTTGTAATGAGCATGCCTTGGTGCTTGATCATTAGTCAAGTCTTGCACCAAGCAACCTCATGGGATAGGGTAGTGGCAGTTTTGTAATATTGCATATGTCTCCCAGACAAAAATCATATATGTTCCTGGGAAGACTTTATTTCCCTAGAAGGCTCCTTAGGGGGAGGTGACCTGGTGACTTAGGGAAGCACCATGGCCATCAACAGATAGGGGCCAAAGCTGTGTACTCCCTTGCCCTATCAAGGCTATATATTAATGAAATAACATTTATCCATACTTGCCCCTGTGTGCTTCCTTGTTTCTTATGTGTTACTTGTTTGTTACCTTCGTTGGGCCATTGTGTGCCACTTGACTTGTTGTGTGCTTTGTGTTGTGTGGACGTTCCTAGGAATGACTTGCTTTGTGCTTGCTCATACTTCGTTATCGCCCGTTGCATGTCCGAGATGTGTATGTGGCTAACCGCTGAGTTTGTTTGCCTGTAGGTGTGTGTTGTAGGCTGACTTGCTAGCTTGAAGAGTCTGCAAGTGCCGCACGTTCCGTCTAGTTGGAATACCCAAATAGCCGGCCCGTGACACTGGGCGCGCTGTGCGCGCGCGTGTGCGCGTGCGCATGGCAGCCAGAACAAAAAAATTTGAAAAAATATTTTGTGCAATTTTTTCAACCAAAACCATTTTCTAATTAATTTTTAACATGTTTTACAAAAAATAAAGCATATATAAAAACTAATAGCATAGAAAACACAACAAAAATAACCTAAAAATTGCTAAAATTCACATAAAATCAATATGTTCATAAAAACATGAAAAACCATCCAATTATTCAAACATATCATATAATCCAATTTTAAACATGTTCATGCATGAAAATAAAGATTATTGAACCTGGCTCTGATACCAGTTATTGGAAAAACCTTATACAAGATCTTTATTTATTTTCATGTATATCTAATATTAAACAAATTAATACAAGATAGCCTAAAACATGTTTCTAAAATTGAATTCAAAGAGAAACAAATAATATAATACTTACAGTATACGCAGCGGAATTAAGAGTCATTCCTTCAGTTTCTCTAACTCTTGTATCCTTTCTGTCGCAGAGTATTATCAAGAAACTGAACCGATCTTCTATTTTCTTCACGATCTTCCAATTAATTAGTTCATAAATTAGAATGGAAGAATTACCATTTTACCTTTCTAATTTACTTCTTATTCCTTAAGTACCATTAATTCACTAGTGAATAATTAATCTATAATCTAATTATAGATTTGAGCTCAAAATCATTCAGTTCCAGAATTAACCCTTAAGGGAACTAATATACGATCCATTAGGAAAGATTAGATTTCGTATTGTTGATACATGTTCCTAGCCATCCATGATATTAAATCTCCAAAACAAAAGTCATTAGCCTCATTCTTTGAAGAGACCTTAACGAATGAATCAAAAGATTTAATAAACATGAACAGGAGTTCATGAACACTCAGGATTTAGGTTAATCTATAAATGATCATCAGTTATGATATGAATTACAAGTCTTTATTGTTAAATGGTTTTTGGATAAAGACTTTAATTCATATCGGTCCTAGTCATATAAAATCATATTATATAAAGCACATTTACCGAGATGTCTTACCACATCAATAATCTGAATCTAGATTATTTGTATCATTATGATACTCAGTAAACCGTACTTACAACTCCAATTAAAGAATTCCATAACTTTAATTTGTTGTTGTTGACTATTTTTTATTCATTCATGTGATCTTAATTCTCTCGTACTAATACAAGATCTCATCCTCAATAATGAATATGGAATTTTTCTGATAGTTACAAAATTATTCAAACAATAATTTAACAATCTATATATAACAATAATAATAAAACATTGTATTTATTTATTCACAGAAAAAAACAAATGTTTTTTACATGCTTTTAGGACACACTCCTAACAATCTCCACTTGTACTTAAAGCAAGTGAGGCATTTCTCTCAATCCCATATTACGTACATGACCCTCGAATTGCTTTGCAGGAAGCGTTTTCGTAAAGGGGTCATTTTGATGATTAGAGCGTTACCGGGAATTATAGGGTAACGTGATATGAATTATTGGTGTTTGAGAATATTGAGATTAGCGGGAATTGGGAAGCGTTAATTATAATTAACGGTATAGGTTCGAAAGTACCAATTTTGCCCTTGGGAAGGCTTTAGAAACTTTTAAAGACCTAGGGGTACTTTGGTCATTTGGATTTGGATTTATATGACTTTGGATGGCTGTGGAAAGAACAGAGCAAAACAGGGTTTCTTCTTCTCCTTCCCGTGCATCTTTCTCCTTCATTTCTCCTTTGGAGTTTTTGAGCTCAAAGTGGGGTTTCAAGCTAGGAACTCCAAGGGCTGGGTTTGTGGACTTGGTTCAACCATTGAAGGAGGTTCAAATCTGGTTTTGAGGTGAGTTTAGCCATGAGTTTCTGGTTTGTACTCTGTTTTTCCTTTAGTTTTTCAGCTTATGGATTCTTGTTGATAGTTTGGATTTGAAGAGGTTTTGATTGAAGTTTAGCTTGGGTTTTGATGAGGGTGAGTTATGGGTGATGTTTAGAGGTTAAATTGAGTGTTTGGAGTTGGTTAGAGGGCTTGGTTCCAAGGGAAAACGCAGGGGAAAATCTAGTGTTGCATGCTGTCATTTTGGCTGGTCTGGGCTGGGCGCCGCGGCATGGCTGTGGTGCGCTGCGGCCCTTGGCGTCTGGCAGAGAGGGCTGCCTCTGTTAGAGGGGCGCGCCGTGGCGCAGCTGGGGAGGGCCGCGGCCCTTAGGGAAATTTTGGCCAGAATGGTGTTTTTAGCTTGGGGATTCAAGCCTTAGGCCTTGGGGTTGAACCTAGTACCCGGTTAAGTGGGGATTGATGTCCCGGAGGCTAGATATTGGTTTGGGAACTTATGTTGATCATTTTTATTGATGGTATTTTATATTTGGTTATGACTAGGTGACCGCTAAAGGACTAAAAGTTGATCGTTCTCAAGGGTCGTTCTTTAAATCATTCTAGCTCGAATCTGAGGTAAGAAACTGCACCCTGTGTATATGTGACATGCATGGCTATTCTTGATGCATGTGGGTTGATTATTGAGTATGACATGCATGGCTATTCTTGATGCATGTTGGTTGATTATTGAGCATGACATGCATGGCAGTTATTGGTGCATGTTGAATTGTTAGATATTATGCATGCGATGCATGAGAAACATGTGATTAGGACATGCTTTGTATACTGAGTATGATATCCTTCAGAGCTTGAGCCTCTGTGTTTATGCATGACCCTAATTGTACTAGTACCTATTTAGTAAGCATGCTGAATACCTTGTTTATGGATATTGAACATGTGATATACGTTTGGTGGCATGGCTTACCTGTGTATGGCACTGACCAGTCAGGGACCGACCCTAAAGTCGATGAACATGCATTGTATGGCTCTATGGCATTAATGCTGGACCGACCCTAAATTCGATGAACTTATAAGCGCTTGCCTAGTCTAAGACCAGATGTTCATAGCCAGGGCATATGGCCCCGGTGACTGTTTGTCACATGGCTAGGGGACCCTGTCCATAGTTACGACTCTAGAGTCGGGAGGAAGGTTATGTTGGTGACCAATCACCATGCACCTATCCTGTTGAAGCTAGCGAGATGCTCGCTCACTTGTTAAGCCCTGGTGACCCTATCGTCACATGGCTAAAGGGTGCTGTCCCCAGGTTATGACTCCATGGTCATGAGGAAGGTTATGTTGGTGACCATTCACCATACACCTATCCTGATCGAACTTATGAAAGGACAACCTACCAGTTAAGCCCTGGTGACCCTATCGTCACATGGCTAAAGGGTGCTGACCCCACATTTGTGACTCTTGTGATAGTCACCTATTTGCGTGAACTGTTGGTTCTGGATAATCAATACAATTACGGTTGATATTATGTCATGCTTTATTGTGTTTTCTTGCTGGGCTTCGGCTCACGGGTACTATGTGGTGCAGGTAAAGGCAAAAGGAAGCTGGACCATCCTTGAGTTGGAGAGCTTAGGTGATGACGTGTACATATGCAGCTGCTCGTCCGCCACGACCGAGGTTTAAAGAGGAACTAAGGTTGAACCCTGTTTTGCCACTTAGAACGGCCTGTTGTAAATATTTTCTGTAATAGATTTTGAAATTATATTTTTGGGATCCCAATGTATATATTAAACGTTCTAGTGAAACGTTGCATCCTAACCAAAAATTTTAATCCCTAAACCGCTAATCATACTTAGTTACACGATTTTGGCCAAATGACCCGATTAGCGAGTTTAGCACTGTTTACAAGGCACACCATAATGGTCCCTAGAGTTGGGGCGTTACAATATGACCAGAGCTGGTATAGAGTTACTGGTGGGCCAGTTGGCTAATATTACGCTACAGTCTACGCTGTTGGAGAGAATTAGGGAGGGTCAGTTGAGTAATCCCCAGCTGATCAAGATCAAAGAGGATGTTCTGGCTGGAGTGTCCAGAGATTATTCAGTGTCTGAGTTAGGTTTGTTGAGATACAAGGGGCGGATATGTGTTCCGTTAAACACTGCAATGAGGCGAGAGATTCTGGATGAATCTCATACTACACCTTACTCTTTGCATCCAGGCACCACGAAGATGTATCAGGATGTGAGATCGTTATATTGGTGGCCAGGGATGAAGAGAGATGTAGTAGAGTATGTGGCTAAGTGCTTGACATGTCAACAGGTCAAGGCTGAGCATCAGAGGCCGGCAGGGCTACTGCAGCCTCTGGATATCCCAGAGTGGAAGTGGGAAGACACCACAATGGATTTTGTGGTGGGATTACCCAGGACTGTTGGTCAGCATGATTCTATTTGGGTGATAGTGGATCGCTACACCAAGTCAGCTCACTTTTTGCCAGTGAGGACTACTTATACAGTTGACCAGTATGCAGATCTCTATGTGAGAGAGATCGTGCGGCTCCATGGTGCGCCTAGGTCGATCGTGTCATATCGAGACCCTACTTTTACTTCCAATTTTTGGGGGAGTTTGCAGAAGGCCATGGGGACGCAGTTGAAGTTCAGTACTGCTTATCATCCTCAGACAGATGGACAATCTGATTTTGGAAGACATACTGAGAGCATGTGTGCTGGACTTTGGTGGATCTTGGAGTAAGTATCTACCTTTGATAGAGTTCTCCTATAATAACAGTTACCAGTTTACCATTGGGGTTGCACCTTATGAGATGCTGTATGGTAGGAAATGTAGATCTCCCATTCATTGGGATGAGACTGGTGAAAGGAGATACTTAGGTCCTGAGGCAGTTCAGAGGACCAATGAGGCCATAGAGAAGATTAGAGCTAGAATGCTTACTTCTCAGAGTAGACAGAAGAGCTATGCAGATCCCAAACGCAGGAACGTGGAGTTCCAGGTAGGAGACTACGTCTTCCTTAGAGTCTTGCCATGGAAAGGGGTGAGAAGGTTTAGGAAGAAAGGCAAGCTGAGCCCCAGGTATGTAGGTCCATTTGAGAACCTGGAGAGGATTGGTCAGGTGGCTTACCGGTTGGCTTTGCCTCCGGCGTTGTCGGTTGTGCATAATGTATTTCATGTTTCAGCTCTTCGGAGATATGTGTCTAATGTTAACCATATTTCGAGCTATGAAGATCTGGAGCTTGAGGCAGATCTCTCCTATGAGGAACAGCCTGTTCAGATACTCGACAGAAAGGATAAGGTCCTCAGGAATAAAACGATACCTTTGGTTAAGGTATTGTGGAGGAACAGCAAGGTCGAAGAAGCGACCTGGGAGCTAGAGTCAGACATGCAGAATCAGTATCCCGAGCTGTTCAGGTAAATTTTGAGGACAAAATTTCTGTAAGGAGGGGATAGTTGTAATGCCCCGAATTCTCCGATATTGTTTAATGGTGGGATTAGTAGGTCGGGAGGGCCATACTTGTTTAATTATGCCATTAAATGATAGTATGCATGTATATGTGAATTATATTATGATATGATGTTATACGCGTGCATGTGGGTCCACATTTGAATAATTATGTTATTTTGATAACTTGGCCCATTGAGGGTGAATATGTGTATTTGGGTGCATAACTTGATTTGTGAATGAGATTCCATTATTATGGAGATATATTCGAGATATTCGGCATGAGACGGTCATATATAATGGATTAGCGGTTTTGTCATAACGGGGTCAATTTTGGGGTTATAGAAATGTTTATTTGATGATAATTGGGAATATTTGAGATCAGGGTGAAATTTCGGAGGTTTTGACTATAATGTCCCCGGGGGTATTTTCGGGACCCCGAGCACTAGGTTTTATTTTAGGTTACTTAAGCTTGAAGTAGCTGTTAGATAGAACGTACGATTAAAAAACCTCTCGTTCTCCCTTTCGATAGCTCGTTTCACCGTTTGAGCATTTTCGAAGATATCTCGAGTTCTAGGAGTCGGAATCAAGCGGAAATCGAGGCATAGCGATCCTAGGTAAGATTAGAAGCTTCTTAACTGAAGGATTTGACGGAAAACAACCCAATCAAAGGTAATCTAAGTTTAAAGTTTTGAGTTTTTAGAGTTTCTAAGCTTTGAATTAGACTTTGTGAATTGTTGAGTTTTTGGTTGGTTTGAACCTTGGGTTTTGAGGGTTTTGGAGTTTTGGGAAGCTTGGGAACTTTGTTTTGATGATTGGGGATGGTTAGGTATGATTTTGGAAGCTTGGAGAAGTTGAAAACACGTTTGAGAATGGCCCAGGGTTGGGGGCCGCGACCCTGTTCTTGGGCGCCGCGGCCCTGGCTCAATGAGGAAGAAAGGGGGTTTCTGTTTTGGCTGGGCACCACAACCCTTGGTGTTGGGCGCCGCGGTGCTTGTTTTAGGAATTTATGGGGGCCGCGGCCCATGGTGCCAGGGCCGCAGCCCTTGCCCTGTTTTCACCCCGTTTGCTCGTTTTGACCCCGGGAACCTAGCTATAGGCCTCAGGAGTGTCCCTACTACTTGGATTAGTTGGGATTGATCTCCCGGAGGCTAGATTTTGGTGTGGAAACTTATGTTGACCATTATTATTGGTGATGTCCCGTGTTTGGTTATGATTAGGTGACCGCTAAGGGACTAAAGGTTGATCGTTCTCACGGGTCGTTCTTTTAATCTTTCTAGTTCGAATCTGAGGTAAGAAAACTGCACCCTGTGTATATGTGACATGCGTGATTATTATTAAGGCATGTTGATTGATAAATGTGGACATGGTTTGCCTATTAAATGCTAGCGAATGTTGAGTACTTGTATATGTACTGACTAGTCAGGGACACTGACCTAAAGAGTCAGAAATGGCATAGCGTCATGAACGCCGAGCCAAATGAAGATTATATCTAATCGATATCAGTGTTGAATGGCTCTAAGGCATTAACGCTGGACTGACCCTAAGGTCGATGAACTTATAAGCGCTTGTCTGATCTAAGACTAGTTATTCAGAGCCAGGGCATATGGCCCCGGTGACTGTTTGTCACATGGCTAGGGAACGCTGTTCCAGGGTTATGACTGTAAGTCATGGGGAAGGTTATGCTGGTGACTAATCACCATACACCTATCCTGTTCAAACTTATGAAAGGTTCTTTTACCAGTTAAGCCCGAGTGACCCTAACGTCACATGGCTAGAGGGGGCTATACCCACTTTTGTGACTATTGCGACTGTCACCTATTTGTTTGGACTGATGGTCCTGAATGATTATTATGATCACTGTTGATATTATATCATGCTTTATTGAGTTTTCTTGTCGGGCCTTGGCTCATGGGTGCTATGTGGTGCAGGTAAAGGGAAAGAAAAGCTCACCCAGCCTTGAGTGGAGAGCTTAGGTGGTGATGTGTACATATGTGGCCGCTTGACCACCACGGCTAAGGCGTTCTCAGAGGAACTAGGGGGCTTACCCTATTTTTGCCGCTTAGGTCGGCGAGATTGTAAATTTGAAACAGTAATGACAATTTTGTACTGAGAACAACTTGTAAATGTTTTGATTAGCTCCGCAGAGCAGTTTGTAATGAAATTATCCATTCCTTTTTATTAGTTTTTCCACCTTAACCTGTTAATTATACTTAGAGCACGTTTTTGACCAAAGGACTCGGGTAGCGGGTCAAATTTTTGGTCCACCGTAACTGTTCTGGGGTAACCAGGGCGTTACAATTAGAGTGGCTTTCGGTTGTACATGAACTTTGAAATTTTGTAAACTATCCTTTAAAACCTATTTTGGGAGCCCATGTATTAAACGTATATTTTAATGAGAAATTTTATGTTTATGATGAAAATATTTTAACCCTAACCTAAATACGACTTTAGGGTCACGTTTTCAACTTTATGACTTGGTTAGCAAGTCTTGCATCTTTATAATCACACAGTGTAACGGTCTTGGCTACCCAGGGCATTACATGGTTGGTCGACCTTTCCTTTGCCCTTACCTGCACCATAGAGCACTCGTGAGTCGAAGCCCAGCAAGAAAACTCAACATATAACATATCACATATCAATCCAACAGTATACAACAAAATAGTCAACAGACTAAACACATAGTGGCCTACGCCGGCCTAGGCACTTTACCATGCCCTGGGTTTGCGGTCTTCACCGAGCGGGTGGATATAACACCCTTGGGGGGTCTCACCCTAACGGTCTGCACTTAGCGTGCTTAACGCCGATCCTAGCCCTTGCCGTCTCCGGCCTTCGACGTTCTCGGCCTTCGCTGTTCCCAGCATTCGCCGTTCATTTATAGTCATGCATAACATAGCATAATAAATCATAAACACTCATATAAACACAAATTACAAAATGATCGGGCCATGCCCTACTCTATGGGCACCAACAATTTTCTTACCTTTGGTCCAAGCACGAGTTAAATATAAACGACCCTCGAGCACGATCCTGTCCCAAGTCCTAGCGGTAACCTAGTCACAACCATAAATAATAACTTCATTAGGATTCAATCCTCGAAATCGAACTCCGGGACCAATCCCGTGCTCTCAAGACTTCCAATCCCACCCAACGGGGTGGTGGAACCATCCCTAAGCCCCTAAGTCCTTCCCTAGCTCTAAAAATGAAACTTGCTGAAATTAACATAGCGCTGGGGCGCTACAGCAAGTCAGAGAGCCCCAAACCCTCCCCTGCATAGCGCAGGGGCACCCAAAACCAGCGCTGGGGCGCTACTTTGCAAACTCATAAGCACACTATTTTTTTTCCACCATTTCTCCGGACCTAAGCTTGTCCAACCCATTCCCCAAGTGTACCCAAGTTCCAATTGGACCCAAAATTCCAAATAAACATCATAAACAACACATATGCATAAAAACAAACTCCAAATCACTCAATGATCTAAAATTTCTCAAAGCTGAAACTAAACCAGAAACTTTTCAAAAGCTTAAAGGAATCCTTACCTTTAGAGAGGAATTCAACCTAGACTGCCTCAAATGTCACTCCAAGCTTCCATTCTCATATTCCCAAGCTAGTGTTCCTCAAACTTCATCCCAAAAATCCAATTTTCAAAGATTAAACTAAAAACTCACAAGAACAAGTAAAAGACCTAAAAACAGAAAATGAAATTCTTAACTCTTCTTAGATTTTAAAATTTCTAAGACTTGGTAGATGTTAACCCACTCCCACAACTTGAATCTACTCCCAATTTCTCAAACCACCAAAATCCTCAAGCTTGTTCTTGGCTTTTCCTCTAGAGCTCTTGAGAAACTAAGTGAGTATGATGGAGAGTGATAAACGTGCAAGGCTTTCCTTCAGCCATGGGTTTTCTAGCTCTAAAGCCCAAAAGACCCTTCTACCCCTCCCCCTAACTTAGTTCTAGGCTAACCCTTAAGGGTATGTAGGTTATTTCACCCTTTTATCAGAAATGCCACCTTTTTACTATTATTTCAGTAACAACACTAACCTCAGGTTACTAATAGTTACCAAATACCAAATTTGTGACCCTCTACTAACACCGTGGGACAGGATCTCCCAATGCCGAAAACACCGCACATAGCTCAAAATCATACCCTCCATGGGTTCAATTTACAAAAATGCCCATGGTTACCAAGCATGGGGCATTAAACACAAATAAATTCACATACACATTATTTACATTTATGCCCTTAACAGGCCAAAATTAATAATATGTCCCTATTAACAAAAACAACGGACCTACATGCATATTTAATTCACCTAAACATGCATTTCTAATCATATAGTCATTTAATCCATGTAATAACATAACTAAATCAACTATTGCCCTCCCGACATGCTAATCAAGGCACTAAGCCTTATTAGCAAATTTGAGACGCTACACAACCTCTTTAGTTGCTTCACAAGCCGCTATGTATTCGACTTCCATGGTAGAATCTGTGATTCAGTTTTGTTTAATACTACGCCAAACCATAGCTCCTCCACCAAGTGTGAACACTTATCTAAAAGTCAATTTCCGACTATCTCTGTCTGATTGAAAATCAAAATCAATGTATCCAGTGGGGTTCAGGTCACCACCTAAATATACAAGCATGTATTCTCTAGTTTTCCTAAGATAATTGAGAATATTATTTACTGCAACCCAATGATTCAATCCAGGATTGGATTGATAACGAATAACTATCCCTACTACATAACAAATGTTAGGTCTTGTACACACAACATGGTGTACATTAGACTGCCTGCTGTAGAAGCGTAGGGATACTGTCTCATATCCTCTTCTTCTTTAGGTGTCTTAGGACACTGCTATTTAGAAAAGACAATTCAATGGCATGTTGGCATAACCCCTTTCTCGGAATTTCGCATACTGAATCGCTCCAGTACCTTATCTATAGCTCGAGACAAAGCCAAAACATTGTTCTGCCGATCCCGAAGGATTTGGATGCCCAAAACGTAGTTTGCATCTCCCAAATCTTTCATTTGGAATTGCTCAACTAGTCATTTCTTTACTTTTGTCAATGTTCCTACGTCATTCCAACCAGTAGAATGTCATCAACATACAGAACCAGGAACACCACAATACCATCTTTGATTTGTTTATAGACACAAGGTTCGTCAACATTTTGTTCACAACCATATGTTTTGATTGTGTCATCAAATCTCAAATTCCAAGATCTAGAAGCTTGTTTGAGTCCATAAATGGACCTAAGATGCTTGCAAACCTTTTGCTCTTGACCTTTTATTTCGAACCCTTCTGGTTGAGACATAAAAATTGTCTCGTCAATATAGCCATTCAGAAATGTTGTCTTAACGTCTATTTGTTATATCTCATAATCCATGCAAGTAGCTATGGACAAGAGTATGCAAATAGATTTAAGCAAGGCCACAGGAGAAAAATATTTCTTCATAATCGACCCCTTCTTGGAGAGTATTGCCCTTGGCTACAAGCTTAGCTTTGAGAACCACGTAAAATTTCCTTTGTTTTTATTTTACGGTTTACAAAAGTCTAAATTTTTTTTTCTTTTCAGATTTCTTAATTTACTGTTGGTGAAAAACCATGTCAACAATGTTAGTTTTAATTAACTACTTTAATAATTTAATATTAATATTAAATGGAGAATTAAAAAGAATATTTAAGATTTAATATATTTTTTAATCTAATTTAAGGTTTTTTTAAGCAAAAATTATTTATTATTTTACAAATAATTTGTTTGAGAAAAATATTAAAATAAGAAATTACATAAATATAAATTATTTTATTTTATATAAAAAAAAAACATTTTTTCCCTTAAATTTTATCAAAAAACTATACAAGAGAAAAAGAGTTATAAAGATAATATTTTTTCTATATATTTTTTATTTGATGGGTAGAATAATTAGGATTATAATTATCCAATACCGAAAATAGGGAAGGAGCACCCATATTTTCCTTTCCCTCACGTTCTTCATAGCTTTTTTTATTCTTTATTTCAAGGACAAATACAGCTTGAGTCATACAAAGTAAAGTTGGGAGACTCTGCTGATAAACCCAAAAAATATTCTTACAGTAAAAAATTGTCTTGACACGAGACCGGGGTTTCAATGTCCAACTGCTGATTTAGCTCAGTTTGAGTGGAAAAATGCAGAAGAGATCTACTGATTCACAAAAAAACTTCATTCACTTTCTTGATCTCCATTCGGATCTGGACGATTCTGAATCGTTCTTGAAATCATAGCTCACGAATCGAACCAACAATGGCGGGTCCCAAGATGCATTTGCTGCCTCTCCTCCTCCTTTCCATTGCTGCTCTCTTCTTCTACTCCTACTACCACTCTACTCTTCATGCCTTCACCCCTACTCCTAACTCTAATCCTAGTTTTCCCCTTCAAAGCTCCCAGACCCCTCGCCGGGACTTCACTTTCATCGTCAAGGTTCTCGCCTACAACCGCCTCGACTCGCTGGCCCGCTGCCTCCGCTCCCTGGCCGCCGCTGACTATCTCTCCGATCGGGTACACCTCCACGTCTACATCGATCACTTCGCATTCGTCAATGGCACCACCGATGTGGATCGTATGTTGGAGAATTCGCATCGGATTTTGGAGTTTGCTGATGGGTTCAATTGGAAATTTGGGGAGAAGCTCATCCATTATCGGACCCAGAATGCCGGGCTTCAAGCCCAGTGGCTGGAGGCCTGGTGGCCTGAGTCCGATGACGAATTCGCCTTCGTTGTGGAGGATGACTTAGAGGTATCGCCGCTTTATTACAAGTTTCTTAGGAGTTTGATTGTGAATTATTACTATGGTGATCCAGATTTTCGTCCGTACATCTATGGAGCTTCACTACAGAGACCAAGGTTTGTTCCAGGTACCATTTTGGTTTTAGTTTTCTTAAAATTAAGTCGTGAACAGCCATAAAAACTGGTAGAGCCAATGTTTGGGTTATCATAGTTGCTATATACTTTGTTTGAGAGGTATTGTGCGATTAAACTTTGTGTAGAATCTTGCAAACTACATAGCAATAATATAATTACTTCACTATAATTTCCATGACAAGTAATAATGTGTTCCTAGTAAAATTGTTTGTTTGCAAAATTGATTGATTGTCTAACAGCTATAATGTAATTTCTTCACTATGAAAGGAATTTGAATGTCTTACATGGGCTTGTTCGTTTCTCTTTTATTACTTCCACCAAGCAATAGGAATGTCTGCCGTCTTATTCTAGTTAATCTAGAATTACCTGGCTTTCGAATTTCGCCTAAATGAATATATTAAGTTTCAGTTGAAATTCCATTAAAATGAAAATTGTCAAGGATTTATGCTTGCAAATAATTTTCTCTGTCCACTCTCATGTAAGAAGAGCAACTTGCCCTTTTACTAGGCTTGTGCTGTGCTTTTTCGTAAAGAATTATTACAGTCAAGAAAATGTGGTGTTTTCTATGATTCCTACCTTTCCTATTCTATTATATATATATATATATTATATGTAAATATATGTACACATGTACATATTTATATAATTTCATGACCAAATTCTGGCTTTTTTTGTTTAATTTTTTATATTACAGGTAAACATGGAAACAAAATACAATTGGATAATGGAACCAGAATTTTTTTATACCAATTGGTAGGCACTTGGGGTCAGCTCCTCTTTCCAAAACCTTGGAAAGAGTTCAGACTGTGGTATGACAAACACAAGGCCAAGGGCATAAAGCCATTTCTTGATGGAATGGTAGTTTATCTTTTCTTTTCTTTTTTTCCTTTTTTGGTTAGGTTTCTATTTGCTTAAATTACTTATTTGTTGACAACCTTTCGTTTTTTGTTTTTGAAATCTGTTTATAATGTGATTACGATATGGAATTCATATGCAGGTAACAAATGGTTGGTATAAAAAGATGGGGGAGAGAATATGGACTCCTTGGTTCATTAAATTTATTCATTCTCGTGGCTATTATAATTTTTACACTAACTTCTTACATGACAGAGCACTGAGTGTCTCTCACAGAGATGCAGGTGTCAACTATGGTAAAACTGCTGGGCCTGATTCCAGTTTGTTGGATGAAAACTCTCTTGATTTCAACCTTTTGGAAATGCAGCCATTAAAATACCTGAAGTGGTATGATTTCTGTTTCAGAGAAGTACTTCCTGAAAGAATTGTTAGGAATTTTGATGAACTTGGGCCTGTTCTTCACTCAGTGCAAAAACAGGAAACTGCAATTCTTGTGAGCCTATACGGAGCATCAGAGATGGTCACAAGGAACCTGGTTTGCAACTTTGAGAAGTTAAATATTTGGAACTTCATTTTCATTGGCCCCGAGTCAGATTTCCTGCTTGACCTTGCACGAAGAGGACATCCTGTGATCATCGGAGACCATTTCTTGAGGAGTGTAACAACTTTCAAAATGCCAGATTCCCATTCAGATATGATGAGCTCCATATTGGTGAAGGCCTATGTGATAATGAAGAACATAGAATTAGGATACAATTCTTTGGTCATTGAGGGGAACATGCTTCTACTTAAAGGTTATCCTTATTTCGATCTTGATAATACCTATGACTTCTATATTGGGAAGATCTCAGGACTTTTCTTCATTAGAAGCTCAACTTCTACTCGAAAAATTTGGGTTGACAAGTTTATCTTAGATGTTGCAATGATGTTGAAGTCTCTGTTGAGTAAACAAGAGAGCACAAGTTTTGCAGGTCTAATAGAAAAATTATTGGAACAAAAGAGTAAGAAGATTAAGAGAGTTGATGAGACAAACATTGGTGTTGATATTTCTTCCAATAATGATAACCACTTTTCTTTAGGCGTTGAAAAAAAAATTGTTGACTGGTCTGCCGATATGGATTTAGATTTAGTTAAGAAACGGCTTGACAATTTCGGTGCATGGATGATATTCGACGACTTTTCGTGCAAGGCTGTTGTGTGTCACCAGTCATAATAGCATCTGCTGGCGATTACTAGAATTTTTATGTGTTCCATAGTTTTTTTGCACTGCCTTTTATTTTTGCAGGCAAAATCATTTTTTTTGTCTTAGTCACAGATTGATGCCATTAATTTTGTTGTGTAGGCTGTAATAGTTCGATCGAGATATAGATATAAAGAGTTGTATTGGAACAGAATAGATAGTGAAACTGAAAGGCCACCACTATGGGGCCCCGCATATTCTAGACAAATTATATGTGGTTGATTGATATTTAGTTAGATTCTTTGTTTAGTTTTCAAAGAAAATAAGTCCTAGCACTGTACATTCAAGTATGACCGATTATTCCTTAAAGAACGCCAACACTACACTCTGGTTGTAAGGAACCAAAAAAGGCAATGAACAAGCATCCATTGGCATGCGAAGGTAATCATAGTGAAAGTTTTCAAAGTCGTTAAATGTGTTGTATTTATATTCTTTGAATTGTACTATTTATTTTTCCCTCCCTACTTTGCCTGTCCTTGGGCGAATAATATTGGTTGGAAGAAGCCAAAGCCATTTTGTCCATTCCTCATTCTGATTCAAATAGAAAAGATCTTCTAGTTTGGCATCATGATAAATCAAGTCATTATTCAGTTCGGAGTGGCTACTGGCAATCCGTTCGATTTTAGGGCCTGGGTCAAGTTGAGTCATCTCATGGCACCTCAAAATGGTGGGAAAGGCTTTGGTCTCTTTGCATTCCCCCTAAGATCAAAATCTTCATCTGGAAAGCTTCGCATAATTGGCTTCCAACATAGAGGAACCTGCACTACTGTGGTATGGATGTGGATGAAACTTGTCCCAACTGTTCAAGAGGCCCAGAGACAAGTTTTCATGCTATATGGGGTTGTTCGGGGCTAGCTTCAGTGCGTTACTATGTCTATTCTAATATTAGCCTTCTTCCTTTTCGGCATATGGATATCTATGAATTCATGATGGAACTTTCTGAGTCCCTCTGCAATTCTGATTTGGAATGAATGCCCACTGTGTTGTGGAGACTTTGGTTTTGCAGAAACAAGTTTGTAAATGAAGGGATCCTGTTAAAGGATGAAATGTTGTCTCATTGGACTACTGAGTACATCACTTGTTATCAAAGTGTAAACCAACCCACTAAAGATCATGACCACCCCAATCAAGCATCCTCAAGCAGAGAGATACAGTGGTGGATGGCTCCTCCATCTCACCCTCTGAAGGTAAATACTGATGATGTCATCTCTCCTCATATCAATAGAGTTTGTTTGGGCATGATACTTAGGAACCACCAAAATAATTCCATTGCCTTAGCCATATGACCTTGCTTGGCTACCTTCTCCCCTGTTATTGCCGAAGCTTTGGGTATGTTAAAGAGCCTGAATCTATGTAAAATGTTGGGTTTCTTACAAATAATAATGGAATTAGATTGTCTTCAAGTGATGATATGAACCTCACCAACAATTGTGATGAAACTCGATAACAATGAAGGTTTGGAACCCCAAGATCGTGTAGATAAGATTTGTTGAGCCTTGACCCGTCACCTAATTAGATGAAAACCAAGACTACAAAGGATAGAAAACGCCACACCAGGAAACCTAAGAATATCTCAAGGATCAACGCGATAAGTTTGGTTGTTTGAACGCCACAAGATTAACTTGATAAGTTCAAGAGTTCTTTCAAGAACGAAGAGGAACACACCTCACAATAATAATAATATTTCTCCAAAAAATAATGTCTTACAATGTTCATAACCCTTATATATACTTGGAACAATCCTCCAAGAATAAGAAAAGTCATAATTCAGCCTTAAAAGCAACACAAACATAAAAATAATAACTCCCCACGTTTTTAGGCATTTTGGACTTCAAAAGGCAGCCAAAAATAACTTAAATGACTAAATTCAATGCATTAACATAATCAGCCAAGACCATTGGCCCTTATTTAATATCATTGAAACTCATCAAATTCATGCCCTTTAATGACTAAACCATGCTGAATACGTTTTTGGATGTTAATTAGCCTCTTCACTTGCTTTGATGACATGGACTTTGATTATTATTTGAGTCCATCTTGGTTTTTTTAGAATCAACCCAATTCTCTTGGATTAGCCCATTTAGTGCTTCCTTGAAACGCTTGGCTCTAAGTCTTGTAATTGGGCCACTAGGAAGTGACAAAGGGTCTAGTGTAAATCCAGCTCCATTCCCACGTGTATAATCAGCATGTCCAGCTCCTTGGTTTGCATCAAGTGATTCGTGCAATCAAAAATAAAACCAGTGATCAATCTTACCTTGGTTCCATTATTAGGGATATCATTGACATTTGTAATGATTTTATTGTTGTATCATTCAAATATTGTCCTATAGTCGCTAATAGTGTCGGTCATTCCTTAGCTAAGTTAGCACTATCTAAGGATGAACATATGTTATGGTTGTCAGGACACCCTTATTGTATTGACTCTGGTATTCAGGGTGATGATCTTTATCAATGATATTTCATTGGTATTCTTTTTCCCTTTTGAGCTTTTTCTCAATGGGTTTTTCTCTTGAGGGTTTTAACGAGGCCAAATAACTTTAAAAAAAAAAAAAATTGGTTGGTACCGAGAGAATTTTAACGGAATAGGCTTAGGAATTGAATTGTGATTCATAAAGTAAATTTTTTTCAACGTTTGGTTTAATAGAATTACTATTCATTTAAAAAAAATTGAATCAACTTTTATAATTAAATCACCCTTATTTAAGCACAATTTTTTGTATTTTTTTTAAAATGGAAAAATATTAATTAAAATTATAAATTCATATAAATTAATTTTAAAAATAAAAAAGTATTTAAATAATTGTAGTGGCAAAAATGGTATTAGAAGCCCACAACCCAAAGAATACATTTTATGTCAAATAAGTCACAATCTACAAGCTTGGTGAAATGGCTCAAGACTAAATTTACCTAGGTTCGTAAGCCCAAACCGTATAGATATCCAAGCACATTTTGTAAAGTCCAACCTACTTAAAGGACAAAGTCAATAAGTAATTTGAAACTTTTTCCAAGCAGTTCACTCTACACAAGGGACTCGGTCTACACTCTCCCAACTGCAAAATAGAGAAAATATCAGAAGACGTGGCACTCGACACGTCGTTTGACCAAATCTTACGAAGAAAGGGTTGTTCACTCTCCCAAAAGAGACTCCTATTTGAGGGAGAGATCCTTCTCAGGGGAGGATCACCTGACTATGCACTAAACTCTCTTAATTCTCTCTGTTCTTACTCTTTGAGCATTCTCTTTTCAATCAATCAATCTTCAGCCTCCCGACTACGACACTAGCTAAGTATTTTACTCTTATTTCCAATCTACTTATTCCGAACTACTTTATTGACT
The DNA here is from genome assembly GCF_963169125.1 of Humulus lupulus. Classification (NCBI taxonomy): domain Eukaryota; kingdom Viridiplantae; phylum Streptophyta; class Magnoliopsida; order Rosales; family Cannabaceae; genus Humulus; species Humulus lupulus. Next base: position 161,792,775 of record NC_084799.1, read on the forward strand.
TGACCGTCGGAGTCTCTTTGGCTGGCACCACTCCATTGTCCCAAAGACTTTATGGTCTTTTTCCCTTTTGTTGTCGGTGCCCACCTTAGATCAATTCAATTGTAGATTCGTGCGTCCATAGTAACTTTTAAAAAAATTGATTTAAACTAATATTTATCGTTTTTAGAGTTGATTAACTAAATATACCCGCAAACAATATTTAATTAATTTATACCCAGTTTTATAATGATATTTCCTAGACTACCCTTACTCAAATACACCTAATTAGCTCATCTCAATGTAAGTTATGAGTTCTCCCTCTCCCGTCGACTTCCATTCTATCTATTCTTCCCACCACCAGCTTCACCACCATCTCCACTACACCAGCACCTCTATCATTGCCACTGTCATTGTTCCTTCGCTAATGGGCCTCTGTTCCTCTGTCGTTGCCACCTTGTTATTTGTTTGGTGAGTTCTTCATTCTTTTGAGACTGAATTTCTCTCTTCCTCCCTCCTCAATTTTTTTTTTCAAGTGTGTTTGTTAGGTTCATACATATAAATGAACATACATGTGTGTATAAAAATTTAGTGTAGTATGAAATTGAATATGCCATATTATACCTAATTTGAAATGTCTTCTAGTGTTTGTTAAAATGACTCATAAAAACTCTGAAGATGTTATTGCAAAACTCATGCATTCTTTAACCATTGTTTGGTGTATGGTTTTATTTCTGGTTAATGGATCGGTGGACTCCTTGTTTAAGGAGTTGTGTGTTAAAAAAATGATGCTGCAGATACTTAAGATTTAAACAGTATTTGGTTCGTGAAAGAAGAATAGAAGAGAAAAATAAATGGGATAACATTAATTAATTCTTTCACCATGAACAACTCCATTTCTCTTTTAAACATATAATTTTTTTTGTTATGATTTTTTGCATTTTTTGCATATTATCAATTTTTTAGTTGTTGTAGAGGTGATGATAAAGCAATATTAGACAAATAGTTTACATTTTTATATTTTTCTTGCATTCTTTTGGTCTCCATTCTATAGAGAAAAGACTTTGAGTGTCATGAATTCTCTTAAAGTGTTCTTGAAAATCTATAAGAGAGCAAGTGTGGAAATGAAGAGCTTACAAACTGGACATTGGTTTATGAGTTGTTTCCTTAAGATTTGGGGTACTAAGTTGCTTCCTTAAGATTAAGGGTACTGAGTTGCTTCCTTAAGCTTTTCCTTAAGAGAAGAGCTTCCAATCTTATGTTGAAGTTACTGCTGACAAGGCAAGAATTAAAGGGAAGAACATTTCTTGTAATGGAGTTACTATTGACAAGACAGGTACCAAGCTTTTGGGAGCTATCAAGCTTGGCTAATTGGTTTATCATTTGTTTGTTGTAACTGTCAAATTTATTACTTGTAGTTATAAGATTTAACATGTGAATCCAACACTATTTGACTTCTTTATATATAGGTAGTAGTCCTATATATGTGTTTCAAGTGTTTGTTAAAATGTTATCCACGACTAATACAAATGTAAACTGCAAGTTATAAAATGTAAAACACTGGGTTGTGATTGTCTTTTAAAGCATTATGATAACTTTTGCATGTAAATAATCTAGTTTTTAGTCCCTATTATAAGGGAAAACAATTATACAAAACAATAATTTTGCTTTTTGAAGTTATTAAGTATGAATTTTTTTTAATTGTAGAAGAGTAGCTAAAGTATTCAACAATGAATGGTCCTTCCTTTTTAAAAGAAGTTGTGTTTTGTTATAACATTCAATTTAAATTGATTCATTGTGATTTGATCAGAAAGTTGGTTTAGATTTTGAACATTATGCTATATAGTTTAAAGAGACTTGGTTTATATTTTAAGGCTAGTGGTTTAAATTTTAAGCCATTTAAGCCTAGTAGTTTAAATTTTAAACTTAATGGTTTAAATTTTAAGCCATTTAAGTCTAACAATTTAAATTTTAAGCCTAGTGTTATAAATTTTAAGACTAGTAGTTTAAATTTTAAGCTTAGTGGAATAAATTTTAAGCTTAATAGTTTCAATTTTAAGCCATTTAAGCCTAGTAGTTTAAATTTTAAACATAGTGTTTTAAATTATAAGTCATTTAAGCCTAGTAGTTTAAATTTTAAGTCTAGTTGTTAAAATTTTAAATTTCAATTCTTGTGGTTTAAATTTTAAGCGTAGTTTAAAATTTAAGCCATTTGGTTTGAATTTTAAGCCATTTGATTTAAAATTATAAAGATTTTGTATTAGATTCACTCATTACATTATATAGATTAAAAGAGAGTATGTTTATGATTTAAGCCAAAAGGATTAAAACTTAAACCTTGTGAATTAAATTTTGATGTCATTTAAGTTTAGTGGTTCATATTTTAAGTCATTTAATGCTTGCGATATAAATTTTAAGGCAAGTGGTTTAAATTTTAAGTCTCGTGGTTTAAATTTAAGGCTTAGTAGTTTAAATTTAAAACTTAGTGGTTTAAAGAGGCTTGGATTATAATTAAAGCTTAATGGATAAAAATTTATAAATTGTGGTTTAAATTTGATGTCATTTAGCCTTGTGGTTCAAAATTTGATGCCATTTAGCCTTGTGGTTCAAAATTTGATACCATTTAGCCTTGTGGTTCAAAATTTGATGCCATTTGGTTAAGATTATAAAGATTTTGGATTAGACTCACACATTACATTATATAGATTAAAGAGAGTATGTTTATGATTTAAGTCTAAAGGATTAAAACTTAAACCTTGTGGATTGAACTTTGATGCCATTTAAGTTTAGCGGTTCATAGTTTAAGCCATTTAAGGCTTGCGATTTAAATTTTAAGGCAATTGGTTTAAATTTTAAGCCTTGTGGTTTAAATTTAAAGCTTAGTGGTTTAAATTTAAAACATTATGGTTTAAATGGTCTTGATTTATAATTAAAGCTTAATGGATAAACATTTATAAATTGTGGTTTAAATTTGATGCCATTTAGTGTTGTGGTTCAAAATTTGATGCCATTTGGTTTAAAATTATAAAGATTTTGAATTAGATTTACACATTACATTATATAGATTAAAGAGAGCATGTTTATGATTTAAGCCTAACTTTTAAATAGTCATTGTTTAGACTTTAAAGAATTGTGTTTTAAATTTTAATCCTTCAAGATTACATTTTACAGTATCATGGTTTAAATTTCGATAGCGTTACTTATTATTGTAATCATACACTTCATAAAACAAATTAAAAAATACAATATATATATATAAAAAGATTTCAAAATGGGGTAGAAATGATATTTTGAAATCAGTAATATGGGGAAATGTTGAACTGGGACTCTAATTACCCCGCCGAGGCGCACAGAAACTATGGAAATTAGAGCCGCGGCGCGCATACGGCGAGAAAAATAAGGCCAATTTGATGTAATTGCGCGTTGTGGCTCACAAATATATGGGCCGCAGCACCGAGATTTAAATTTTAAGCGTAGTTGTTTAAATTTTTAAGGCTTGCGGTTTAAATTTTAAGGCAAGTGGTTTAAATTTTAAACCTCGTGATTTAAATTTAAAGCTTAGTGGTTTAAATTTCAAACCTAGGGGTTTAAAGATACTTGATTTATAATTTAACCTTAAATGGATAAAAATTTATAAATTGTGGTTTAAATTTGATGTCATTTAAGCCTTGTGGTTCAAATTTATAAATAGTATTTTAAATTTTAAGCCATTTGCTTTAAAATTATAAAGATTTTGAATTACATTCACACATTAAATTATATGTATTAAAAGAGAGTATGTTTATGATTTAAGCCTAAAGGATTAAAACTTAAACCCTGTGGATTAAATTTTGATGCCATTTAAGATTAGAGGTTCATATTTTAAGCCATTTAAGACTTGCGGTTTAAATTTTAAGGGAAGTGATTAAATTTTAAGCCTTGTGGTTTAAATTTAAAGCCCAATGGTTTAAATTTCAAACCTAGGGATTTAAAGATACTTGATTTATAATTTAAGCTTAAATTGATAAAAATTTATAAATTGTGGTTTAAATTTTATGTCATTTAAGCCTTGTGGTTCAAATTTTCAAATAGTGGTTTAAATTTTATGTCATTTGGTTTAATATTATAAAGATTTTGTATTAGATTCAAACATTACATTATATACATTAAAAGAGAGTATGTTTATGATTTAAGCCTAAATGGTTAAAAATTAAACCTTATGGATTAAATTTTGATGCCATTTAAGTTCAATGGTTCTTATTTTAAGCCATTTAAAGTCTAATACTATTGACTCGTGGACTAAGGCTCATCAACGCCCCAACCACGTAAAATCTCTGATTGTTCATCTCTAATTCTTTCTTTTCAACTCTTACTTCTTGATAAATTTCTAGTTTCTAAAAAACTCGTTAAACATTGTAGTGCTTTCATTGAGAGCTGAAGGAAGCTTGAATCAATCTTGATCATTTGCGAAAATGGTAAACACTAGGCACATCGTGTTTGATCCTGCTCACCAGCAACAATAAGACAATGAAGAACCATTGCCCAATCAAACATTTCCTTATGACCAACCCGAGGATACCCGTTATCAGGGGCCTCTACCCGATGATTCCCAGAACTTCGGGGATGGGGGTGACTACGATGACGGCTATTACGAGGAAGATGAAGGGGAATATGAGGATCACGAGGCCGAAAACCCCGTTGATCCTAGCGAGAAGGATACGAATCCTGATCTGGAGGATCTAGAGGTGGTCCGCCTGAGACAGAAAGTCCTAGATCAAGAAGCCAGGATAGCTGAACAAAAAGAGGCTACCCGCCAAATGCAAGAGTCCCTCCTGGCCCTTTAGGTCTTTATTGCTGCCCAAGAATTGGCAACCATTCCTTCAGCCGTTCCTCCTCCAGGAGCGCAGTCGCCTGTCCCACCTATCAGGACTGGAGTACCCAATGATGCTAGCTCTATTCCTCCTCCAAGACCATCCCCGCATCCCAGAGTCGGCCTGTCGAATCTTGCTCATGAGAAAGAAAAAACCAAAATGGTCAATCCTATGGAAAAAACAAATACCCAGAAGAAATCTCATCCCGTTCCAAACACCAGGGCTAACCCAGGACAATTCCCTAGGAAAGAACGGATGAATCCTGTTCCAGGAAGGGATCATCCGAACGATCCACTTGGGAAGCGCCCGCAGGGTATTAAGCCCTGAAACGTCCCTAGACAGGACAAACGGGAATGATGCTTTTATCCCAGCGCCTCCATGAACAAGGATCACGAAGGGCGCAAAAACGGAGAAGAACCAGAAGTCGTTAGTTTGGGAGACGATACTTCCCGAGTAGACTGCGTGATGGCCTCAACACCCAAAAGGACTGGGCCTGCAAGGAAAAGATTCGCCCTTGAGGAGGCGACTCGAGGAATAGCCTCAATGACAGGAGGAATGAGAGAGTCCCTCTAGACGATGGAATGGCTAGATAGTTCATGGAACAGCTGGTCGCTCTTAAAAAAATCACGGACCACTTCGTTCAGAAATAAGAAGGCGGAGGTTCCGATTCCAAAGATGAGGAAAAAGAGCCATGCGCCAAGCACATACTGGATGTTGTGCTACCAAAAGGGTTCAAGATGCTGGACCTACACGCCAATACTGGGAACACGGACCCCAGAGATCACTTGTCCCGCTAAAATTTCCTGATGACTGTAGCTCACGTCTGCGACAACGGAAAGTGCCTATGATTCTCGATCACTCTGGCTAGACCCACAAAAGAGTGGTGGAAAAGACTTAAGCCGGGATCAATCCAATCATGGTCCAGATTGTAATCAGCATTCCGTAAATAGTCCATGGCCGCCATAAAGTAGGACATGCAAGTCAGTGCGCTGGCTAATGTCAAACAACATCCCACGGAAACCCTCAGAGCTTACATCCAGCGCTTTATGGAGGAAGCCTAAAATACTAAGGTGGAAGACGGATAGCGCCTGATGGCTCTCCAGTCCGGGATCAGAGCTGGGTCCCCTCTTTGGGACGACATGCAGCGTAACAAGGTGGTCACTCTTGAAGAATTCATTAGGAGGGCACAAGGTTTCATCAATTGGGAGGAGGTCCAAATCCAAGCCTTTGGGTGGCAGCCAACAACCCAGTCGACCGCCCAAACCTTCCCCGGATACGGAGTGCAGTATCCAGCAAATATCTATCAGGCACCCCCAGCGACGTCCGGATCCGCTGGGACCCTTGGGATGCCATTCATGACCCCAACGGTCTATGGGCCCACTTAAACAGGGTATGCTCCAGATCCAGCTCCAGCTCCATCAGCCCCATTTTCCTGGTACGGAGTGGCATCCATCGGGTACAGTGCCGCTTCCGACGGTGCCCAACCGCCTCTGTAATGCCCCAAATTTCCTAATAAGGTTTAGGACCTTGATTAGGAGGCCGGGAGGGCCATAATTTCTTTATTGTATTATTTGATGATAATATGCATGTTTAGGTGTATTAAATATGCATGTGAACCCATTTGTGATGAATTGGGTGATTTTCATATTTTGGCCATTTCAGGCATTTTTGGTATATATGTGAAATGGGCGTGGTGCTTTGTTATTATTTGGTTATGCCAGGGTTACCCACCACAAGACGATCCTTGGAGGTAAGCTAGTGGGAAAGTCACAACGGGATTTAAGCTTGACTTGGAGTAAGTCAAGGGGTATTTAGAGCATTACCGGGTTATTGGGTAATGGGAATTAATATTTGGTGATAAATTGGGAGTTAGTAAGATCAGGGGGAAATTATGGAGGTTTTGACTATTTTGTCCCCGGGGGTGCTTTCGGGACCCCGAGCACTAGGATTTGGTTAAGGCTACCTAAGCTTGAAGTAACCTTTTAAAAGAATAAAAAGAACGTTCTGTACGTTCTCTCTCCCTCTAAGTTCCACTTTCGTCTCCCGATCGCATTTTCGAAGGAAACTTGAGTTCTAGGACTCGGATTCAAGTGAGGATCGAGGCATAGCGATCCTAGGAAAGATTAGAAGCGTATTAGCTGGAGGATTTAGTTGGAAACAACTCAATTGGAGGTAATTCAAGTTTTAAGTTCTAAGTTTTTAAAGTTTTTAAGCTTGAATTGGATTTTGTGTTTTAATGTGTTTTTGGGTGATTTGAGACTTGGGTTTTATGGGTTTTGGATCATGGGGATGTTTGGGAACTTTGATTTTTGAGTTTGGAGATGTTTGGATATGTTTATGAAAGGATTTTAGATGAAGAAATGGAGAATTTTTGGCTGGGTTCGAGGTTGAGCCGCGGCTCTGTTCTTGGGCGCTGCGGCTCAAGCTTGAAGAAGTTGCTGATTTGGTGCTGATGGGCTATTTGAGCTGCGGCTCTATGGGGTAGAGCTGAGGCTCTAATTGCTGTCAGAGAGGATTTTTCGGCCTGAATTGAGTGGGGCTGCGGCTCTAAGGGTTGGGGCCGCGACTCAAAAGAGGAAAAGTGACCAAAATGGGTTTTTAGTCATGGGAACTCAAACCTTAGGCCTCGAGATCATTCCTACTACCCGGATTGGTGGCGTTTGATGTCTCGGAGGCTAGGTCTTGGTTCTGGGATTGGTTTTAGAACTTGAACTCATTGGATCACCATTTGTGGTTGTGACTAGGTTATCACTAGAGGCTTGGAATCAGGATCGTGCTTGTTGCTCGTTTATTGGTAACTTGTGCTTGGACCAAAGGTAAGAAAAATGCACCCTGTGTATATGTGACATGCATGGCTATTATGATGCATGTTGGTTAATTATTATGCATGACATGCATGGTTATTATGATGCATGTTGGTTGATTAATGAGTGTGACATGCGTGGTTATTATTGATGCATGTCGGTTGATTATTATGTGTGACATGCATGGCTATTCTTGATGCATGTTAGTTGACTATTAAACGTGACATGCATGGCTGTTATTGGTGCATGTTAGATTGCTGGATTTATTGCATATGATGCATGAGAAACATGTGATTAGGACATGCTTTGTATACTGGGTATGATATCGTTCAGAGCTTGAGCCTCTGTGTTTATGCATGGTCCTAGTTGTACTAATACCTGTTTAGTGAGCATGCTGAGTACCTTGTTTATGGATATGGAACATGCGATATATGATTGGCAGCATGACTTACTTGTGTATGACACTGACTAGTCAGGGACCGACTCTAGAGTCGAGAATCACGCATTGAATGGCTCTATGGCATTAATGCTAGACCGACCCTAGGGTCAAAGAACTTATAAGCGCTTGCCTGGTCTACGACCAGATGACTATAGCCAAGGTATATGACCCCAGTGACCGTTTGTCACATGGCTAAGGGACGTTGTCCATAGTTTCGACTCTAGAGTCGTGAGGAAGGTTATGTTGGTGACTAATCACCTTGCACCTGTCCTAATCAAACTTAAGAAAGAATCACTTATCGGTTAAGCCCTGGTGACCCTATCGTCACATGGCTAGAAGGAGCGATGCTCATTATTGTGACTTTTGGCTATTGTCACCTATTTGCTTGGACTGATAGTCCCGAATGGTTATTATGATTGTTGTTGATATTATATCATGCTCTATTGTGTTTTCTTGCTGGGCTTTGGCTCACGGGTGCTACGTGGTGCAGGTAAAGGCAAGAGGAAGCTGGACCATCCTTGAGTTGGAGAGCTTAGGTGATGACGTGTACATATGCAGCTGCTCGTCCGCCACGGCCGAGGTTTAAAGTGGAACTAGGGTTGAGCCCTGTTTTGCCGCTTAGAACGGCCTGTTGTAAATATTTTCTGTAATAGACTCTGAAACTATATTTTCGGGATCCCAATGTATATATTAAACGTTCTAGTGAAACGTTACATCTTAACCAAAATGTTTAATCCCTAAACCGTTAATCATACTTAGTTCACGATTTTGGCCAAATGACTCGGTTAACGAGTTTAGCACTGTTTACAAGGCACACCGTAACGGTCCCAGGAGTTGGGGCGTTATAGCCTCAAGCCAGAGGAGTTGCGGCAAGCATAAACCCCTTCTGGGGAAAGAGATCGGGCAAGAGTCAGAACCAATCCGAGCCATCAAAGAAGGAAAAAAGGGGGTACGAGCCCCAATACACGGAATATACCAACCTGGTGGACACTCGAGAAAATATCTACCTTGCAACGGGCAACATAGTCCATTACCGGAAGCCAACCCCCATGTTTAAAGGGGGAAATAATTCAAGGGACAACAAAAAAAGGTATGCTTACCACAAGGACATGGGACACACGACCGAAGAGTGTCGTCAGCTGAAGGACGAGATCGAGAACCTGATCAAATTGGGGCATCTCCACCAATGGGCCAGGATGCCAACAGGGGTTCTGGGACTGCCAGCAGCTCCCGAACAACCTATGGCCCCAAGTGCACCTGGATCGTACCGACCTCCTTAGGGAGGGTATGCTACAGGTTCGGGAGCACAGGCCCCCCAGGGGGCTCCAATAATGTAAGCACCTGAGCTCGGAACTGCACCTCCACAGGTAGATGGCCACGTGGCCACCATATCAGGAGGCCCGCATCTGGGAGGACCATCCCAGAATGATCAAAAAAGATACCTCAGTGAGCTCGATCACAACCATGAGGTATGCGCCTTGGTCTAAACTTCTGCCCAGAACCCAAAGTTGATGAACCTGCCCATCACGTTCACGAAAGAGGATGCCCAGAATGTTCATTTCCCACATCATGGCCCCTTAATCATTGATGCCCAAATCGCCAACAAAAGGGTATCCCGAGTGTTGGTAGATGACGGGAGCTCCGTCAACGTACTTTTCAAGCCGACCTTCAGAGCAATTGGATTGACAAAGGCAGATCTGGCTTCATGCCCAACACAAATCTACGACTTCAATGGGGATTCATTGCTCATGATGGGTAAGATTCAACTACCCGTGACATTGGGGAACGAGGTTCAGGGCTCATTCAAATATTGCCCTTTCTAGTGGTGGACTGCCCCACTGCATACATCGTAATTTTTCTTCATCCTGCTTTAGTCGATTTTGGCGCCATCACCTCCATCCGCCATCTCTACATGAAGTTCCCATGTGATAATGGAGGAGTGGGAAATGTGCGGGGAGATAAAAAAAGCTCCTAAAAGTGTTATCACGTCTCCGCCTGACCAATCTTCATGGTCCGCGAAGTGCATCTTGAAGAGGAAAACGTTGATCCAATCCCACCACCATAGCCATCACGGAGGGTGGTCCGGAAGGAGGACAAATTGGATCTGTGGATAGAAGCTGATAGGGCATTAGAACCCATGGAGGAGGTGGAAGAGGTGTGCATCGATGACATCGACCCGAACAAAGTTATCCGAGTCGAGAGAAACCTGAACTCAAAGGTCAGGGCTGCCATAATCGCCCAGAGTGAGAGAGAACCAGGATGTCTTGATCTGGTCTCATTTGGATATGACCGGAATCAACCGCAACGTCATATGTCACACCCTGAACATTGAAGAAAATGCAATTCCCGTCCAGCAAAAGTGGAGACCCTAGGGGCGGAGAGGGCAAAGGCCCTCAAGTTAGAAGTCGTGAAGTATTCTTCGATCAACTTCATTCGGGAGGCCATGTATCTCATTTGGCTGCCCAATCCGGTGTTAGTACCAAATCCAAATGAGACATGGAAAACTTGCATCGACTTCACTGATCTCAACAAGGCCTGCCTGAAAGATTGCTTCCCTCTGCCCCGGATTGGCCAGATGGTGGATGCTACATCTAGGTATTAGCTGTTGAGATGGTGGATACCTACTCCGGATAATCTCAATGCATGTAGCAGACCAGGAACACACTAGCTTACAGACAGACAATGGTGTATACTGCTACATTGTCATGCCCTTTGGGCTTAAGAATGCTGGGGCCACCTATCAGAGGCTGGTCAATAGGATATTCCGGAACCAACTGGGGAAGAGCATGGAGGTCTATATAGATGACATGTTGGTCAAGTCCAAGACCTCGGCTGAACACACAGATGATCTGGCATAAGCATTTTCCATTATCCAGAAGTATGGGATGAAGCTGAACCCCAAAAAGTGCACTTTTAGCGTGGCATCCGAGAAGTTTCTGGGCTTCATAGTATGTTCGAGAGCAATAGAAGCAAACCTGGACAAGATCAGAGCGTTGATCAAGATTCCATTGCCATGAAAGCACATAGACATTCAAAGCTTGAGAGGAAGAATAGCAGATTTAAACCGCTTCATCTCAAGGTCCACGGACAAGTGCATCCCATTCTTCAATATACTTTATGGAAGCCAAAGGTTTGAGTGGACGGCCAAGTATGAAGAGGCCTTCCAAAAATTGAAGGAACATTTGGCCCAAGTGGCAATCTTGTCGAAACCAGTGGATGGGGAGCCATTGTACCTGTGTTTTCGCAGTGTGAGAAGAGGGAAAGGTCCAGCTCCCGGTCTATTACGTAAGCAAAAGGTTGCTGGGCGCGGAGTCCAGATACCCATTAATCGTGAAGCTGAAATTTTTCTTACTGACCGCCTCCAAAAAGCTGAGTCCTTACTTTCAAGCCCACGCCATTAAGGTACTGATGAACCATCCCCTACGACAAGTACTTCAGAAACCCGAATCATCAGGGAGACTCTTGAAGTGGGCCATGGAGCTTAGCCAATTTGACATAGCATATGTCCCCAGGATTTCTATCAAGACACATGCCTTGGCCGACTTCATCGTAGAGTGCACTGGGATAACCATAGATGAAGAACCCATCGACCCCATAATGCCTCTGTGGAAAATCTTCGTAGATGGAGCCTCAAATGAAAATGGGGTCAGGGCCGAGATCATCTTGATATCCCCTCAAGGTCACCAGTTGGAAAGTGCCCTATGCTTCCAGTTCAAAGCATCAAACAATGAGGCTGAGCACGAGGCCATGCTGGTCGAACTACGCTTTGCCCAGGAGGTAGGAGCAGCAAATATAGAAGTCCACAGCAACTCCCAACTGGTGGTCAGGCAAATTTCAGGGGAATACCAAACAAAGGGGGAGGAGATGGCAGCCTACAACACACGAACCCGAGAGTTACTCCAATATTTCAAGAAATACTTTATCCTTTAGATCCTTAGGGAACACAATGTGTTTGCAGACACATTGGCAAAATTGGCCACGAATGTTGAAGTAGAACTCTCCGGGGTGGTCCCGATCAACCATCTACTCACGCCTAGTATTCAAGCCCACGCATCAGCAATGCCATCAATTACTCTACATCCTGGATGGGCCCTCTCATCCAGCACCTAACCACTGGGGAATTGCCTGCAGATAGAGCTGCTGCCATGAAGCTTCAATATCAGGCTCCCAGATACATCATGATGGATGGAAAACTCTATTGTAGGGGGTTGTTCATGCCCTATCTTTGATGCGTATCTTGGACAGAAATGAGTGCAATCATGCACGAAGTGCACGATGGTTTATGTGGGGGTCACACAGCCGGACTCAGCTTGTCCAAGAAAATCCTAAGGCAAGGATATTTCTGGCCAATGATGAAGAAGGATTGTGTTGATTACACCTGCAAATGTGAACAATGCCAAAGGTATGCGAAGATCTCACGAGCCCCTCCAACGTAAATAACCGTGATGACTAGTCCCTAGCCTTTTTCAGTGTGGGGAATCAATATAGCAGGATCGCTCCCAACCGGGAATGGTGGAGTGAAATACACCATTATAGCCATCGACTATTATACCAAGTGGGTTGAAGCAAAACAATTGAGCACCATCACCTCCAAAAAGGCCCTGGACTTCGTCATTAACAACATTGTGTGCCGATACGACCTCCCTCACAAAATCGTGTCCAACAACGGGAAGCAATTTGATAGCGTCCATTTCACTGACTTCTATTAAAGACACGACATCATCAAAAGCTTCTTTGCAGTCGCAAGGCCTTAAGCAAATGGGCAAATAGAGGCCGTGAACAAGATTTTGAAGAGGACGCTAAAGAAAAGGCTACATGCCTGCAAGAGCAAATGGCCGGAAGAGTTGCCCCGCATCCTAGGGCCTACCGAACCACAGAAATAACATCAACCAGACATACTCCCTTTTCAATGGTGTATGGATGCAAAGCAGTCATCCCAGTAGAAACGACAACCCCATCTCACAGACAAGACACATATGATCCTGTTAGAAACCACACCTTACTCCAAGAATCCCTATACCTCATCGAAGAGATCCGGGAGGACTCCCAGGTGCAACTGAAGATGTATCAGGGAAAGATCGCCAGACACTTTAACTCTAATGTTAAGAGTTGGAGGTTCAAAACCAGCGATCTAGTCCTTAGAAGAGTCTTCCCTGTAAATCAAGATCCAGGAGTGGGGGTTCTGGGACCAAACTGGGAAGGACCCTATGAAATCCAAAATGAAATATGTTTGGGAATGTATTGCTTAAGGAGACTAGACAGAATGGAGGTCCCAAGGGCCTGGAACACAAAACACCTCTGTCGGTACTATCAGTAGTTGGGAGGATCTAATTTTGTTCCTTTCTAACTTTTTTTATGTACGCCCCAGAGCGATTTATTTTTTAATGGAAATGGTGTATACAAAACACCATAAGAAATGTTGTAAGGAAAGAAAAAAGTTCGCGTCTGTCTTCAATTTTTACACAAACAAGTGACTAAGACTACACTTTTCGGTCACTTGGGGGGTAAGGCCGTCTATACAAGTCCAGGAATAAAGACAAAAAAAAAGGATGCAAAGCTCAGAGCTTAGTCCTAAAGATGCAAAGCTCAGAGCTTAGTCCTGATTCAGACTCATATAGATTGGGGGTGCAAAACCCAACTCCCAACAAAATAGGAGGTTAAAGCCCAGTCCTAACCCAGATTCGTGTGATCCGGGGGGTTCAACCAAAACAGGGTGCAAGGCTCAAAGCCCAATCCTAACCTGGACCTATATGCTCCGAGGGTTCAAAACTCAACCCCTAAAAATTGGTCCAGACCTAACGTGGTCCCAGATAACTAAACCCCTATTCACGTCTTCCTTACAATGGCCCAAAACCATTGAAACACGAATCTTAGGTTTAAATTTTTTAAAGTTAGTCTTATAAACAACCCAGGTTGTTGGAGCCTGAACCTCAGGTTCAAAATAAGCTAATCAACTAATCTCCGATGGTTCAGACCATTGAAACCTGAACACCAGAGTTAGGACAAATAAATCGGATGACAGTTATTAACTCCTTAACAGTCCAGGACATTGGAACCTGAACCTCGGGTTCGGAATGAGTTAATTAATTAAGTCATATCTAAAAAGAAAATCTCTAACACACTATAAGAAAAAGACTCTACAGTGATGACTTTTGTCATCGCTGTAGATCAAGAAGTCGGTGATGTAGGGCAACAACAACGACATGTTGTCGCCAAAACAACGTCGCTGTAGGTCCATATGTGTAGCGACCTACAGCGACGAAAAAATGCAGTCATCGCAATAGTGTTTTACTATAGCGAAGACATGTCGGTCGTAGTAGGGAATCTTATTTTTCGGTTGGAATGTGATATTGCAACGACATGTCGTCGCTGTAGGTGGTTGCAAATTTTGAAAATTTGAATTTCAAAAACTCCTACAGCAACGACATGTGGTCGTTGTAGGTCCGTCGACCGCCCCATCAATAGTGACGATATGTCATCACTGGAGAGTGTGTGGGTTTATATGCCTTCAACGATGACATGTCCTCGCCGTAGTGTCTCGAAATCTCAAATTTTCGTGTTCAGCGAGCACCCTACGTCGATGACTGTAGGTACATATTTAAATTTTTTTTTAATTATATTGATTAAAATTTATTTAATAAAATATTAAATATTAATTAAATAAATAAAACCAATTTATTTAATTAAATAATAAAACCAATTTAGCAATATCAATAGCCTCCAAAATGTAAAAAACAAAGCATAAGTAGTATTGTTTCCAAAATAAAAAAAAAAAAAACACATTAATAAGTTCAAAATAATAATATAATAAAACTAAATGTCATCAAAATCAATTCCAAAGTCAATATCGTCGGGCTGTTGTGATGGCTGTGGTGGTGGTTGTGGTGGTTGTGGCTGTTGTGGCTGCTGTGGTTGAAAGTTGGCCATCATGGACTGTATCATATTCATGTCCAAGTTAACATGCTGAAATTTTGGAGCTTGGATGTTCGAATTTGTTGCTTGCAAAAATTGTTGCATTTGCTGGAAGTTGTTGTTCTGGGTCATAAAGGCTCGACTGAAGTGTTGAATTGTGGAATGGAAAACCTCAGGTGGTACCATTGGAGGGCCGACTGTGGTGGACGGAAATGGTGATGCCTCTGAATGTGAAGAGGAACCAATGGCGCTTGAGGCAAAGGTACTAGTTCCCTTTAACTTTCGTCCAATATCTCAGTTGTGGCCACGACGTTGACCAAGTACCTTTGAGACAACTTGTGTCTCATTGACAGTGGCACTTCCTGCTGAAGATTAGAATTGAGATTGGGATTGGGATTGAGATTGTGTCTGTACTTCTTGCTGCAAGGCATCCTGCAATTTAGAAACAAGACAATTAATACACAAAATAATTTAATAATATACATATATACAAAACTTAGAAAGTTACTTACATATGTATCCTTAACATTCGTGTTCACCCATCCACATGTCAGATGATTGTGCATGTCATGGAACGTATCGATAATGCTGGGCAGTTCCTTAGTCTGAAGATTCATCTTTAGAAAACAAAATTTAACAAAATCTCAGTTAAATATTGAAATTATTATTAAGATAACTTAAAATATTTCAAATTATCTATATATTTTTATTATCTTCTTAAATAAAGTAGAAGTATAAGAAGTCGATCCATGGAGACTTGGATACTTCTGTTTTGCTCTGCTGGCAGCATTTGCCTTTGAGCGTGCCATTAACTATGGAGTGGTGAAAAGGTCAACCAACTTCTGGCGACTCTCGTTGTCCATGTCCTCCGGTGGATTCTTTCTGGCTGTCTCGATATCATCATACCCTACATGTTCATCGAAGTGTCTTTTCTTGTGACCTTTTCTATCCTTGTAGAGATCTTGAAACTCTCGCTAAATCTCAGTCACCACTTAGGAAGAGCTCGGGGAAGAATGAAAATTTCCTTAAAAAAAATGGTTAGATTTTTGAAATTATAAAAAAGATATTATATGTGAATAAGTTGATAAATTTACCTCAAGCTTTTGCATCAATCCTATCTTGTGCACATCCGAAACACTCTGCCAAGAGTCATAATATAACAGGACATGGTGACCAATAAGGTTACCAATAATTCTCGTGAACAATGTCCCAAAATCACCACCTGCTTTGTAGGTTCCCCTCCTTCAGAATAATAGTAATCAAGTCAAGCAACAACTAGGGTCGACACCCGTAGGTCGCACCCTCTATTTAATCCA
The DNA here is from genome assembly GCF_963169125.1 of Humulus lupulus. Classification (NCBI taxonomy): domain Eukaryota; kingdom Viridiplantae; phylum Streptophyta; class Magnoliopsida; order Rosales; family Cannabaceae; genus Humulus; species Humulus lupulus. The sequence continues at coordinate 161,809,072 of NC_084799.1, forward strand.
CTGTCTTTGGCTCGCTTAGGCCAAGTCCAGTGTTCACCCCACTGACTCCGGCCCGCTTAAACCGAGCTCAGTGAATATTAAGCTATCCTTAGCTACTAGTGGCTGAGTCGCGCCCTGTGCGTAAGTATTAATTCCAGCACTCTTAGGTCGTTTATCATATGTCCCCATGGCATAATACCACCCATGACATTCATACAGTTATAGGGAGCTCTTAGTCCCAACATATTCACATGGTTTATCACAATCATATAACATTGCAAAAAAATATAGGGAACACTTAGTCCCATCCTATCCACATAAACGGGTGCAGTTTTCTTACCTTTAATTCCAAGTGCTTTGATTAGGAAAGACGACCCCCGAGCACGATCTTGCCCCGAGCCCAAGCATAGACCTACTCACAACCATGATATAGGATTTCATCACTAATTGTATAAAGGTTTTCAGATAGAGTTCTAACCTCCGGGACATCGAATTCCACCAAACACAGTAGTGGGATTGACCCTGAGCACCCTAGGTTAGGTTCCCGCGCTTAAAAAACTCCAAAAGGCCAATAATGCCCTTAAGGGCCGCGGCCCAAGCTCCCTATGCCGCAGCTTGCCCCTAACCAGAGGCCCAGCCTCGCCCAGAAACAGACACGGGCCGCAGCTTAGCACCCCCCATGCCGCGGCCCGCCCTTCTTCCTCAGCACCAATCAACTTCGAAGGGCCGCGACACACCAAGAACTGAACCGCGGCCCGACCCCTTTGAACCCATAAAATCCACCATTTTAACACTCAAACCTCACTCAAACCCATCCAAATTCATCCCAATGATACAACCCAATTATCACAACATTCTAACATGTTTTCAGCAACATAACCCAGCAAAAACCTAGTCTAGAAACTCATCAAAGTAACATTTTAATCTCTGAAACCCATAAGCTCAATAACACCAAAACCAGCCAGCAAATCACAGAATTCAAACACTAAACCATAAATTGAAACTTACCTTCACTGAAGAACCAATCCTCCAAGAGATTACTGAGCTATCTCCCAAATCTTTAGCCTCAATTCACTTCTAAATTCAAAACCTAAAAACTCTTAGAACCCAGCCAAAACTATATAATTTAATCAGCTAAACCACAATTCAATACTTACCTAAACTCTTGGTCTAAACCTTCATATTGCTATTGAAATTCTCCCCACAATCCCAGCTCAAATTCATGAGTTTCCAGCGCAAAAATCCTTTGTTTCTATGGTTCCCTTGAGAGATAAAGAGAGAGAGAGAGAGAGAGAGAGAGAGAGAGAGAAAGAAAGAAGGTCGGTTTGGGTATCTTCTACTATTTTCTCAGCTTTGTCTAACCTATCCTTAATTAATTAAGTCAACCCGAGGCTCGGGGTACCGAAAACGTCCCCGAGGGCAAAATGGTAAAATTCCCCTGTATTCCCACCTAGGCTTTCTAACCTCAAATATATCTCCAATTATATATTTTCACAACTCAAAAACCCAAATTAATGTCCACTACCCAAAATACCCCTTGACTCACCCCGAGTCAGGTACCGAGTCCCATTGTGACTTGCCCGCTACTTGCTCCCTAGGATCGCCTCATGCCGAAGGTTGCAAATATATATCCACATAATAATGTGGTCTCAACAGTTATCATAAATAACCACATTTATGCCCTAACATGCCAAAATTACAATTATGCCCTTATAAGCTAAACAGGGCCCGCATGCTTATCTAATACCCATAAACATGCATTCCACATATCCATATAATCATAGGATCATACATATCACAAAATCATGCATTTTCACCATTAATTCACATAACTTCCAATTATGCCCTCCCGACATACTAATCAAGGCCCTTAAGCCTTATTAGTAATTTTGGGTTGTTACAACTATCCCCTCCTTATAATAATTTCGTCCTCGAAATTTATTTGAACACATCAGATGGTAAACCTTGTACCTTTGACTATAATTCCCAAGGTCCAAGGCCTTTACTCTTACTCTTCGATAACACTCATACGTGAATAACAATCTTGTTCCACAAGATCTTATCGAATAACTATACCTTCGTTAACCTTCACTTGCACGTCAAATCTGTTGAAACCCCAGGGTCTGCTTATTTCATCAACGGTTGCTTTATTGTCTTATCATCGATACCAGAATACTCATGAGTCATCACCCTCTATCAGGGTGAGATCAGCTTATAGGCCCCCGGCCTAACCCTTGGTACAACCTCAGAGTTCTTGTTGAATCAGGAGTCAGAACTCCCCTTTCTTTTCCAGAATATCATACCCTTCTTTGCTGCACTACTTGGAGAGATACAAATCTCTCATCCTGGAACTTTATATTCTAAAGTTAACAATTTTCAAGCTCTTATGTCCTTTCAAATAGGCAGATACTCCTGCCTTAAGAATTCCAGCAACCTCTTTGGTTTTCTCCCGAACTAATATTGAACCATAGTATCCACTACCCTTTACTTCTTTACCTAGAGCAGTACCCCTTACTTTATCTTGTCATGTTCTGTGCCTGTCACCTTAGATGTACTCCAGCATTCATCATTGTGACCATTCCATCAAAGGATTATACCTTCCTGGATATCTTAAATATCTGCACATTCAATGCATGCTCTCTTAATTAACCGTTAAGTCTTCAGATTGCCATCCCATCTGCAATCAACCAATAATTCCAGGTTCCCACTCTATTCTCTTCGTTCTCTAGTCTTTCCACAACTTGGAAGACTATAGGGTTTCAACTCAGCATTGCCAATGCTCTGCCCCATTACTAGTTCACCTGAACCAAGTTACACTAACTCATTCAGCTAAGTTATAACTTTCCCTCTCCAATCACTTTACTCATAATCTAATGTGGTCCACTCCTATGATCCATCACTATAACACTTTACTTTCCAATATCCGAGCATATTAAATTATGTCACCCACTTAAACCTCCCAGTACAACATACCTTAGGAGGTGGAACGACATCCACTTAGAATTCTCATCTCCATGCCAAACTCCCATCGAAACACTCATTCGATCCTTGAACCTTAACTCGTATTATATTCATAGGGTTCTTCCCCATCTCCACAAAACCATCACTTTGGATTCTATTGTCCAAAGGGATACGTAACTGTTCATCACCACACACCGATGCTATTCCAACCTTAATGGTTACCTTGTTCGTTCAACTGTAGCCCGTGGTGTTTTGTTCAAGTGACACACACACCTCCCAAATAAGAGATCTACCTCCATATAAATCCTCTCCTCATACAGTCGAGGATTTCTAATATCAACCATCCATCCATTATATTTCACCAAATCTTGGTCCCAAGGTTATCTTTCTTACAAATGATCAAACGCTCAAATACCTTATGCTATCACACACTGCCAACTCAACGTTCCATGTATGTCGACCATGTTCCCATTCTTTTACCTCCCGCAAGGCTCGATCCATCCTCGTGCCAGTCTGTGCCTGGGTGCGTCTCAACCTGTGATGTACCACTCACGGTTCACACCTTTATCAAAAGTTAGGTCCTTCATGCTACCCTTCTGTATTCAACCCTAACATGTATATTCTTATATCACCATGCGCTAATCAATTCTAACTCTGTCTTCTGAACTTCTAATTTGACACTATCCATTCAGTCTAACTTCAAGTTTTACTGTCCTTCTGATCTCTGGTGTAGCTGCCTGCGAAGATACTTACGTAGTAGATGACGCGTTTGCCGATCTCATTGTGATCCCTATCCTTCAGACGCTCTTTAGTAGCTTCTCTGTGGCTTCAGGTCAAATCTCTTCATACCTGTCCCCTCTTCTTCTTGTAGCATTATTCTGAATACCCCTGGCGAGATCGAAACTGACACTTCCTGGAGCCTTACCTGTGACCCTGCTTCCTTAGCATCAACATCATCAGCGTAGTAGTCATTTTTATTCCACTTCTAACTGGAGAGTAGTCCAACATACCGCCAATAACCCTGAAGGAGACTTGTCCATACTGTTCCTATATCTTCTGCTTGTAGAGCTTACCTGTGTTGCTGATGCTTGAATCAATTAAGAACCTTTGTTACCAATTCATCACACCCTACTTGGTACAAGTAGTAATTCCTTAAATGTCTCTTTCCTTGATCCTCAGCTAGTAATAACCAGATCGTAAATCAATTCCTGAAGACATTGTCCTGTCTTGCAACTAGGCATTCAAACTCTTCATTCTTAACTGACGATGCCAACAAATCCCACAATATGATGCTCTGTCAGATCCACCCCGAGGTCAAACTTCTTCGACGGCTTAGTAGTTCATTCTGTCAAACCATTACCATCTTCCACAATGTCCCTGATACCAAACCTATCTGTAGCCCAGTCCTGAAGCGTACCTAATCCTTCCCTGTATACCAATCTGAATCCCTACTGGTCAGTTTAGTTTCCATTCAGTCTAATTAAAGTACTCCATTTGTTATCCCCTACAATCCATGGTTGTCTCTTAACAATTTAACTCTCACTACGAATCCCATTATTACTTGTATCCCAATTCCTCTTCCAAAAGTTTCTAATTCCTCCTCAACAGTTACTAATATCTCCAGTCCCTCATATATTACCCTTGAGGCATATTCTCTATGTCTGAATCCTTCCCGGGACATTCTCAACACCGAACTCTTCCAGCTCGTTAAATAACCAAAAACGTGAACTATTCAGTCAAGTGGTCATCTCCGAGGAGCTAGCCTTGGGTTCTGAATGCAACAAGGAATTCCAGTCTTCTATTCCCTAATCATGGGAAATCCATCCTAACATATCAAATCATTTCATGTAGAATTCGTGCCCTCACTTGACATCCTTCTAGGTGGCGCCTCCTGCCTCAGGTGCATACTAAATAACCTCAGTGGTTCCCATCACTATCCTGACGACTATCTTGTAAATCAGGCCCCTTCCTCTCAAAACCAGAAGCCATAGAACTGTCCGGGGTTCTTCTGCTTCGATTACCGAGAATCTATCCTTACTAAATTCCTCCAATGGAAATAATGTCATTTGCACCCCTTGCCCTACGAAGATCTCAAATAACATGGCCCTCCCTGATGTCAAAATACAGACGAAGATCTCATACATTGGAGTGGCCCTGGCACTCTGGTCTATTCCAGAGTTTAATCCCTAAATGGGTCACCATTTCCAGCTACATCCACCCGTGTCAATCTCCCAAAATGAATTACCCAACTCACAAAACTCATTGACATACACTGTCGTTACCTTATCATTCCAAATCAAGCTTATAAGCCTATTAATCTCCACTACTCAAACTATGTATTTATAACCTCTTTTATCAAATCACCATCTGAGTTATTTCCAACCCATCATGCCAATGTCTCGGTCTGCGTACCATTTCCAGGCATCCTTCTGCCACAAATACTTAGCACAACTTCTTAGTCATGACCTCTCATCTTCATATAACCAAGGATGGAATTAACTTTGCCCATCCACTGACCAGTCCCTAGGCAACCCCAAAATTTCCTCAAAACTAGAGGATAATGCCTTTTAAGCCTTCCATTTAATGCTCTTATCTGTCTGTATTCTTATATTAAACCAACACTGGTAACCTCACTGTCAAAGTATACAAAGTAGCTCCTTCTCCAGAAGAGTCTGCTGTCCTACCATCTAGTCTCAGCTATTAAACCCCACGACTTACTCACATACTAGCGAACATCTACTGCAAATTTTAGGGGCAGATGGAGGTTTCCAACCCCGACTATCATCTACAACCCCCTGTCCAAGCCCACTTAACCGTTCTGGGTGCAAACAATTTGAATTCATCCGCCACTGCTGACTAAACTCCTCAGCCCTAAGGTTCACACTCCAAACCAATCCATAACCAGGTCCAAATAACCACAATAATCATGCACACATAAAGCATAATAAACACTAATCCACAATTCTATGCATTTAGCTACCAAATTTTATTGCTACCACGTATATTCACACTTTACCATGCTTCCTACATACCAATAAACATATACAACGTATACATTCGATTCAGGTAGTTAACCACATACAATCATTATGCAAACCATTATCCAAATATTCATTTGCATGCAATAGCAATGCTAATCAACACGCCTCAATCTCATCACACAATAGTCAAGGGCCAGGCCCTATCAGTTTCTCATGATCCCTACAGTCATACAACATAATACATTCATATTTCAATCAAGAACTTAAGCATATAATCTCATATATTCAATTACAGAACCCTAAGTCGAGCTTGTCTTTAGTGGCGAGTGTACTTGTCCAGCCAATCTTCAGGAACCTTTAAACCTAGACGGCTCTAATACTAAGTTGTAATGCCCTGCATAACCAAGACCGCTACACTATGTGTTTAAAATAGTGCGAGACTTGCTAACCAAGTCATTTAAGTAAAAACGTGAGTCTAAAGACATAAACAGGTTAGGTTTAAAAGATTTTGGTTAAAAACGAATAATTTTCATTAAAACAAATGTTTGATACATGAGATCCCAAATCAAGGTTTAAATGACACATTTACAGGGTTCCAAATGTTATAAACAATCAAAGCCACTCTAATGGCAAAATACATATTCTAGGACTTCGACCCTGTACAAACCCTCGACCGTGACGGCCGGGCATCTGACAATGTACACCTCGCCCCCAGAGCTCTCTAACCCATGATTGAACCATCTTACCTTCGCCTTTACCTGCACCACGTAGCACCCGTGAGCCGAGGCCCAACAAGAGAACATAATATCATAGCATAATCAATATCAATAAACAAGTAATTCACAGAGCATAACCAAATGATTTACAAGACATTAATCAATTACCCAGCAAGCCATAACATTCATTCAATCCAGGACATCAGTCAATAACCAATGATCTAGTTTCCAGATATTCAACATATCGTGTACATCAATTTAACAATAGTATACAAGTCAAGCAACAACTAGGGTCAACGCCAGTAGGCCACACCCTCTATTTAATCCATTATCTTTGGCTTGCTTAGGCCAAGTCCAGTGTTCACCCCCACTGACTCCGGCCCGCTTAAACCGAGCTCAGTGATTATTAAGCTGTCCTCAGCTACCAGTGGTTGAGCCGCGCCCTGTGCGCAAGTATTGATTCCAACACTCTTAGGTCGTTTATCATATGTCCCCATGGCATAATACCACCCATGACATTCATACAGTTATAGGAGCTCTTAGTCCCAACATATTCACATGGTTTATCACAATCATATAACAGTGCATACAAATATAGGGAACACTTAGTCCCATCCTATCCACATAAACGGGTGCAATTTTCTTACCTTTAATTCCAAGTGCTTTGATTAGGAAAGATGACCCCCGAGCACAATCCTGCCCCGAGCCCAAGCGTAGACCTAGTCACAACCATGATAAAGGATTCCATCAATAATTGTATAAAGGTTTTCGGATAGAGTTCTAACCTTCGGGACATCGAATTCCACCAAATACGGTAGTGGGATCGATCCCGAGCACCCTAGGTTAGGTTCCTGCACTTAAAAAACTCCAAAAGGCCAAAAATGCCCTTAAGGGCTGTGGCCCAAGCTCCCTATATCGCGGCTTGCCCCCAATCAGTGGTCCAGCCTTGCCCAAAAACAGACGTGGGTCGCAGCTCAGTACTCCCCATGTCGTGGCCCTCCCTTCTTCCTCAGCACCAATCAACTTCGAAGGGCCATGGCACACCAAGAACTAAGCTGCGACCCGACCCGTTCGAACCCAGAAAATCCAACATTTTAACACTCAAACCCATCCAAATTCATCCCAATGATACAACCCAATTATCACAACATTCTAACATGTTTTCAGCAACATAACCCAACAAAAACCTAGTCTAGAAACTCATCAAAGTTACATTTTCATCTCTGAAACCCATAAGCCCAAGAACACCAAAACCAGCCAAGAAATCACAGAATTAAAACACTAAGCCATAAATTGGAACTTACCTTCACTAAAGAACCAATCCTCCAAGAGATTACTGAGCTATCTCCCAAATCTTTAGCCTCAATTCAGTTCTAAATTCAAAACCCAGAAACTCTTAGAACCCAGCCAAAATTATAGAATTTAATCAGCTAAACCACAATTCAATACTTACCTAAACTCTTGGTCTGAACCTTCAGATTGCTACTAAAATTCTCCTCACAATCCCAGCTCAAATTCATGAGTTTCCAGCGCAAAAATCCTTTGTTTCTGTGGTTCCCTTGAGAGAGAAAGAAAGATGGTTGGTTTGGGTATCTCCTACTATTTTCTCAGCTTTGTCTAACCTATCCTTAATTAATCAAGTCAATCCCGAGGCTCGGGGTACCGAAAAGTCCCCGAGGGCAAAATGGTAAAAGTCCCTTGTATTCCCACCTAGGCTTCCTAACCTCAAATATATCTCCAATTATAAATTTTCACAACTCAAAAACCCAAATAAATGTCAACTACCCAAAATACCCCTTGACTCGTCCCGAGTCAGGTACCGGGTCTCCTTGCGACTTTCCCGCTACTTGCTCCCTAGGATCATCTCGTGCCGAAGGCTGCAAATATATATCCACATAATAATGTGGTCTCAGCAGTGATCACAAATAACCACATTTATGTCCTAACAGACCAAAATTACAATTATGCCCTTACAAGCTAAACAGGGCCCGCATGCTTATCTAATACCCATAAACATGCATTCCACATATCCATATAATCATAGGATCATACATATCACATAATCATGCATTTTCACCATTAATTCACGTAACTTCCAATTATGCCCTCCTGGCATACTAATCAAGACCCTTAAGCCTTATTAGTAATTTTGGGTCGTTACATTGATTTCATAGGCCCATGGTCCCCAGTGTACCTTGGATAAAATCATCTAGATAGTCCCAATTAATTGATTTAATTATCAATTAGAATTATCAAAGTTGACCAGGTCAATTTTGGATAGTTTTACAGAGTTATGTAATTTAGAGAAAAGAGAAATTAGAGCAGATTTATTAATTAAGATAAATCGGTGTCTAACTTAATAAATAAGTTTAAATCTAGGTTCAAATTATAAATAATTAATTTGATAAAGGATTTAAATAATTATTTAATTAATTAAATCAATAGAAAATAATATAGGTCTTAATTTTAAGTCCAATGGACTTATAATTAAATGAGATATTTCAGGGGTCTAAAGCCCATGGGAGTTTCGACCTAGGACTGATAATTAGCTATTATTTTATTGATTTTTTAATTAAATAAGTAACCTAATTGAGCCTATAAAAGGAATGCTAAGTGAGAGTTGAAATTAAATTTTTAAAAAACTTGTTTTTGAGAAGATCAAATGATCTATTCTTAATGCTCTAGGTTTTAGATTCTCTCTACAGCACAAGTCCTTTTCTAGGCCTCAATATTCTCTTCCCTTCTTCTTATTGTATCGATCTCATGTATTGAGAATTGCCCACTCTAGTCTAGGTGATTCTAAGGATACTTTGGAAGGTTGTGAAGAATATTGAAGAACAATTCAGTTTCTTGGTGATGCCCTGCAACAGAAAGGATACAAGAGTAAGAGAAACTAAAGGAAAGACTCAATCATTCCGCTGCACAATAATGTAAGTTTTCTTATCATTATCTCTGTATGAATTCAATTTTAGAAACATGTTCTAGTTTGTCTCATATTAATTTGTTTAATATAAGATTTAAATGAAAAAAAACAAGATCTTGTATAAGTTTTCCCAACATGTTATTCTCAGTCACATTTCGCCCTTGCTTCCATCGGTGTTGAACCATTTGCATCGAAACAATACTACCGAGTAACCATGGGAATAGCATAACTCTACAATCTCCTCAAGTTGTCCATAGAAAGTGAAACCATCGGTTCCTGGCACCGAAACTCCACTATTTTGAGTGGTACGTCTTTCGTCACGACTATGTACCAAAAACTTCACACTGTTAACAATGCAAGTCATGTAGGAGTATGCATTCTGATTGGACCCGTTTGCTAAAGCACCCCCATCAACAGGATGGCGCATCACACCATCTTCTTTCGACCGTCCCGTACTATGTCAGGTCATATCATTTGTTGTATGCCTTGAACCATAAAGATGCTTCAGCCTAGGAGTAAAATGGAAGTACCACAACACTTTGTGGGCGACTTGTTTCCCCATTGTGTCTTTGTTAACCCATCGTCTCTCGCCACATACAGGATAACTCTATTTTTGGGAATTCTCTTTCTAGAACAAACAACAGTCATACTTGCAAGTATGAATTGATTGATAACTTAATCCTAACTTCCTCATTTTTTTTCTTAGACTCATAGAATGAAGTCGGGATCTTATTCTCCTTCAGGAATGCAAATTTCATAAACATCAAAAGTTCATCAAAGGAACTATTTGTCCATTTTTTCATAACTTTCATGTGCATCATCTTTGCCAAGAAGTTCAAGGAAGAAAACCAGGGTATAACTCAGCTTCGACCTCTTGAAACAGGTCATCAAATTGATTCTCCGCACTATTGCCACCACTATCTAAAATTCCTTCATTTACGCCTTCTTTGTTAGTGTCTTGTTCAACAATAACATCATTGAAGATGTCAATCATCTCATCAGTCACTGGAGCCCCGTCGTCCACTACTGGAGGCATATAAACTTCACCGTGGTAGGTCCACTTCACGTATCGTTGCAGAAACCCATATATGTGTATGTGAGCCTCCACCACATCCAGTTTCTGATTCAACATATTGACACATTGAACGCATGGGCATCTGACTTCTCCCGAAGCATTCACATAATTCTTGGTCATTTGTATAAATGCTTGAAGACCATTCCAAAACTCATCAGAGCTACGTCGTCTATTAGTTATCCAACTCTTGTTAATCGTCATAACTGATTCAAGTGGAAAATAAATTATCATAATGTGATAATCATAAAATACTACCTTTATTTGCTAATATTTTTTTTTATCACCAAAACAGTAATTTTTTCAAGTAAATTGTGAAATCTTATGAATAAAATATTAAATTTTATGAATATATATTATTGTCAGTTATGAATGTATTATAAAGTTCATTATATAATCAAATATTTAATTATAATTATTATTATGTTATTTAATAATTATCAAATTCAAAATATAATTTTCACTTTTTTTTTTATTTTAAAATATCAATAAAGTTTTATTATTTTAATCTTAACTTAATTTTAAGAGTAAAGTTAATTTAATTACCTATTTTATCTACATATATTATCAAATTTTATGAATATATTATAAAAGTAATTAAATAAATAAATATTTAATTACAAATTTATTAATTTACCATTAAAGATTGTTATTTTAATTTCTACTTATTTTATAAAAAAATATTGATAATGTTTTATAATTGTAAAATTATTATTTTAATTTACACCTACCCAACAGTCACTCATTTGATTGGAGCCAGGGCCAGAAGGTCCAGGTAACTGGATTGTCACATGGCTATGGGTGCTGAGCCCCGTAGTGACTTGCTCATCAGTCACTCATTATGGTTTACCAGAACCTCAAGTGTTAAATCACTCATCTGATTAGAGCTATATGCTCCATCATGGTTAATGGAACCACAAAGTGATATTCACTCATCTGTTCAGGGCTATAAGCTCTGTATGATTTTAATGATCATCATTTGATAATATTTATATGTCGTATTGAGTTTTCTTGCTAGCATTTGGCTCATGGGTGCTATGTGGTGCAGTTAAAGGGAAAAGCTCACCTAACCTTGAGTGGAGAGCTTAGGTGGCAATGTGTACATATGCGACCGCTTGACCACCACGACCAAGGAGTTTCTCAAAGGAACTAGGGGTTAACCCTATTTTTGCCCCTTAGGTCGGCGGGTTGTAAATTTTATACTATAATGACAATTTTGTATTGTAAATAACTTGTAAAAGTTTTTATGGGCCCATGAACAGTTTTATGTTTTAAATAAAATATATCATTTCCTTTTGATTGGTTTTTCACCTTAAACTCTTAATAACACTTAGATGCACGTTTATAACCAAAGAACTCGATTAGCGAGTTAAGCATGGTTCAAAGTTCACAGTAATGGTCTTGGAGTAACCAGGGCATTACAACTTGGTATCAGAGCATGCCAAGGTTTAGGGTTCCTGTAGACTGGCTGGGCATGTACACTCACCACTGAACACAAGCTCAACTCATGGTTTGGTAACTATTTATGTGGTTATATATTTAACTGCTTAAATATGGTATAAATGCTTTACCTGTTTACATGAGATACCTTGATAAGGCTATGCCTTGAATACTGCATCTTCAGCAACAATGTGCTAATTAGTACTAATATTGCTGGAGCATACTCATTAGTATTGTTCATTGTGAATTGTTATTTGATACATGTTAAATGCTAAATGCTATAATCATGTATCCATCTGTATATTTGTATAACTGTGGAATAGGTGATTATCTGTTGATCTTGGACCGTGAGGCGGTAAGAGGTTTTGTTATTACTGCTTAATTGGTCGCATTGATTGTTTCAGCAAGGTTTAAGTTGATAAGAATGATTCCAAGACATACAGATTCCTCAGCTGGCCAGGAAGATCAAGGCCAGAATAATAATCAGGGTCAAGAGAATGACCAGAGTCAGATTCCACAGCCAGCTCTTGAGAACTGGCAGCAATTATTCAATGAGCTACAGGCCACAGTATTGAGGCAGGGAAAAGAACTCCACCTCCTGAGACAACAGCAGGTTCCTACAGTAGCCAGTGTATCTGAGGCACCTCCTGTATTGGTGCCAGCAGTTGAGCAGCTGCCAGAGGTTGGTAACAAATGGGAGCCTCTCTATGAAAGGTTCAGAAAGCAGCAACCTCTAGTGTTTGAAGGCAGTGCAGATCCTGCTAACTGAACAATGGATGAGCATGATTACCACCATCTTAGATTTCATGAGGGTGACTGGTAATGAGAGGGTGGCCTGTGCCACGTATATGTTTCAGGAGGATGCCCGAATTGGGTGGGAGGTTATATCCCAGACCAGAAACATTAATGCCCTGAGTTGGGAAGAGTTTCAGACTCTGTTCAACGAGAAATACTACAATGATGCTATCAGGGCGGCAAAATCTGAAGATTTTATCAGATTACTTCAGGGGAGTTTATTAGTGACTAAGTATGCCATGAAGTTTGATCGATTGGGAAAGTTTTCCATGGAGTTGGTACCCACTGATAGGACCAGAAGGGAGAGGTTTCTCCAGGGGCTACAACCTAGATTAGCTCGGGATGTTCGCATTACCACTGTGGCTGGGGTTATTACCTATGCACAAGTGGTTGAGAAGGCACTCACAGCTGAGAGTGTAGAGAACAAGATCTGGCGAGATAATGCAGCCAGATTAGAGTTTAGGAGGACAGGTCCCCTTTTGTGGGTTCAAGTAGGGGTGGAGGCCCCAATGATCAAAAGATGAAGGTTCCTGACACCTTCCCAGCTTCAGATCCTGATAGGTGACCCCGTGGTATTTCAATGGGTCGTCATGGTGGTAGTGAGGCTTGGAAAACTCATCCTGAATGCCCTAGATACAAGAAGCATCATTTGGGAGAGTGTAGGGAAAAGGCCTGCTTTTTGTGAGGAGCAGTGGGTCATTTCAAGAAAGATTGCCCTAATGCAAGAAAGGAAGAACCCATAAAAGCGGACAGCTCGGCCCCAGCTCAAGTGTTCGTATTATCACAAGCAGAAGCGAGGCTTCTCCCTCAGTAGTTACAGGTTAGCTTCTTAGTGTTGGAACTCCTTGTAATATTTTGATTGATTCTGGTGCTACACATACTTTTGTTGCTAGTAGAATTATTGATAGACTGTGTAGACCCTGTGATTTTTATGCTGTGGGGTTTGGAAATTTATTACCAACTGGGGAGTTAGTAGTATCCAGGAGATGGGTCAGATCTTTGCCAGTGACAGTGGAGGGCAGAGAGTTGTCAGTGGATTTGATAGAGTTAGTTATGACTGAATTCGACATGATATTGGGTATGGATTGGTTAGTGAAGTATTGGGCAACCATTGATTGCAGAAGGAAGATGGTCACCTTTGAGCCTAAAGGTGAGGATCCTTTTGTGTTTGTTGGTATTGTGCATGGACCCCGCATACCTATGATTTCTATTTTGAGGGCTAGAGATTTATGTTATATTATTTTATAATATAATGTTTTAGATTAAAGAAATGTGACAAAGAGTGTCACATATTGTAACATATAATAAGGAGTTACAATATTTAGATATATGAGATATATCCAAATAATGTAACATATTTGGTGTTACAAATTTGTAACTTCCAAATATTACCCTTTATTGTGTAAATTTGTTGTTACACAATATTGAGATGAATTTCATAAAGCCACATGTTATATGGCTATTAGATATATGATTTTAACCCCAATAATGTGTTTTGGGAGTTACAAAATCATTTGGGAGGGTTTGGAACTGTTTGGAAAAGCAGCACATTTTTTAGTGCTGAAAATGGTTGGTGGCCGCGACCACAGGCTAAAAACTGGCCATTTTTCAGTTTTTTCAATCTTTGTTGAACGGCTCAAAAAACCCAAATAACTCCCAAATCTCAATTTTAATTCCATATTAATCCAATTAAACATTGGTAACAGCCATGGGGGTTGGTGGAATTCGAAATTCAAAGGGTGTCTCTAAACTCTATAAATAGTAGCCTATAGCTTACTTGTAAGACACAACATTTCTATCCATTAGAGCACTTGGCTAGAAACACCTTGAGGCTTGATAATTCCAGAAAGCTTTTCCAATATCTGTGAGAGATCCCTTAGTGCTTGAGTTAGGGGGAAATAAGCTTTTGGACAAAGGTTTCAAACCTTGTTCAAGTTGGTGATCCCCAACACTCTTCACTTTGGTAGTGTGAGTGAGAGTTGTTTATCTTTTGTTTCTTGTTCCTTTCTTTCATTCTATTGCTTTTCATCTTTATATTGTTCTTCCATATTTACTTGTATTTCTTGTTCAAGAGTTGTAATCTTTTCTTTTCTTTTGTTTCAAACACTTTACTTTATTTGTAACTTTTTGCTTAGAGTTGTATTTTACTATTCTCTTCTTCTTCTTCATCTTTTACATTTTCTTTGTTTATTTGTAATTTTCAATTATAGAGTTGTAACTCCTTTTAATCAATCATTATTTTTTGTAATATATTGCATAGAGTTGTAATTTCCATTGAGGCAAATCTATTTTTTCCTAACATTCAAAAGCTTATTCCTTGTTTGTTTCAATGGAAGGTGAGACCATCAAGATCATGAACCAAGACCTCGTGAGGTTGGATAGGTTTGATGGATCTAATTTCACTAGGTGGCAAGACAAGGTAAAATTCCTTTTGACAACACTCAAGATAGCCTACATCCTTGAGTCATTCTTGGCACCTCTAGCTGAGCCATCCGACAAAGACACTCTCGAGGAGGTGGAGAAAAGAAGGAAGAGAGAAGAGGACAACCTTCTTTGTAGGGGTCATATCCTTAATGCCCTATCCGATAGGCTCTATGACCTCTACACCGAGACCAAATCGGCCAAGGAGATATGGGATGCACTTGATAAAAAGTTTAAGGCGGAAGAGGAAGGTACCAAAAAGTTCTTGATATCTCAATACTTCGATTTCAAATTTTTTGGTGATAAACCTATTCTTCCTCAAATTCATGAATTGCAAATAATTGTTAACAAATTGAAAGTGTTAAAGATTGAGCTACCCGAGGCCTTTCAAGTTGGTGCTATAGTGGCTAAATTACCACCAACTTAGAAGAGCTATAGGAAAAGAATCCTTCATAAAAATGAGGATTACTCTTTGGAGGAGATCCAAAAGCATATTCGAATCGAAGAGGAATCGATATGTAGAGATAAACTTGTGGAGGGGTCTAATGGAGAGACTTCCAAAGCAAATGTGGTGTCACAACCAAAACATCCCAAAAACAAAGGGAAAAAGGGTAACGAGAAACCTTTGGGTCCAAAAACCAACCCAAACAAGTTTAATGGCGAGAAAGGTCCTTTCTTTGTGTGTGGGAAAAAGGGTCACTATGCTAGAGAGTGTAGGCATAGAAAAGACCAACAAGGACCTAAGGTGAACGCAACTCAAGAGGAAAACATAGTTGCTTCCCTTAGTGAGGTGAATGCGGTCCAAGGCAAGGTGAAAGTATGGTGGTATGATACATATGCCACCGTCCATGTCACCTATGACAAATCATTGTTCAAGACCTTTGAAGAGTCAAAGGGCAACCATGAGATTCAAATGGACAATGAGGGCAAATCCAAGGTACTTGGCAAAGGTACTATTGAAGTCTACTTCACCTCCGGCAAGAAAGTTACATTAGTGAATGTACTTTATGTTCCCGAAATGAGTAGAAACTTGGTAAGTGGTGATTTGCTTGGCAAGCCCGGCATTAAAGCAATTTTTGAGTCCGATAAACTTATACTTACCAAATCAAATGTATTCTTGGGAAAAGGGTACTCTTGTGAGGGAATGGTTAAATTGTGCACCAATGATGTAACTTTCAATGTTATCAATAAAAATGCTAATTCCGCCTATATTGTTGAGTATGATTCTTTATTTTTGTGGCATCTTAGACTATCATATATAGGTTTTTCAACCATGAAAAGAGTAGTAAATGTGGTATGATTGCATGCAATATTAAAAACTATAGTAAATGTGAAACATGTGTTAAGGCGAAAATGATTAAGAAACCATTTCCTAGTGTAGAAAGATAATCTAATTTGCTAGATTTAATCCGTAGTGATCTTTGTGAATTAAATGGTGTTTTAACTAGAGGTGGTAAAAGGTATTTTCTTACTTTTATAGATGATTTTAGTAGATATACCTATGTGTTCCTTTTAAAGCATAAAGATGAAACTTTTGATGCTTTTAAATTGTATAAATTAGAAGTTGAAAATCAACTAAATAAAAAGATTAAGGTGCTAAGAAGTGATAGAGGAGGAGAGTACTTCTCTAATGAATTCAATACATTTTGTGAAGAAAATGGTATAATTCATGAGTGCACTGCACCTTATACACCACAACACAATGGTGTTGCCGAAAGGAAAAATAGGACTTATCTAGAGATGATAAATTCTATGTTGGTGTTTTCTAAGTTGAACTTCAACTTATGAGGTGAAGCGCTTTTAACCGCTTGTCACATTCTTAATCGAATATCTATGAAGAAAAATAAGATATCTCCATATGAGTTATGGAAAGGAAGAAAACCCAACATAGGGTACTTCAAAGTGTGGGGGTGTCTTGCATATTGCAAGAAAAATGGACCTAATAGAGCAAAGTTAGGTTCAAGAGCCATAAAGTGTGCTTTTGTTGGTTATGCCAACAATAGTAAAGCTTATAGGCTATTAGACTTAGAGTCTAATGTTGTGATTGAATCTAGAGAAGTTGAATTTTTTGAGAATATGTTATGTGACAACAATTCTCAAGCTTCAACATCTCTAAAGGAGAATTTGTTATATGAGAACAATTCTCAAGCTTCTACATCCAAAGTTGATTCTCAAGAGGAGAATTCTCAAAATGATGTAAAGCAACCCTTTGAACCTAGAAGAAGTCAAAGGCTTAAAAATCATAAAAGTCTAGTAGTGGATGAGATAGATTCTCAATGAATTTCATTCTACATGGTAGAAGGAAATAGAGAGGAAGTCATTAGGAAAATTCCTATTGTACTTCTCGTTGAGGATGATCCTAAGACTTATAGAGAAGCTATGCAATCGAGAGATAGTGCATTTTGGAAAGAAGCCATCAATGATGAGATGGATTTCATTCTTTCCTATAACACTTAAGAATTGGTAGACCTCCCACCGGGGTCTAAGACAATTGGGTGTAAGTGGGTATTTAGGAGAAAATACCACACTGACGGCACTATCCAAACCTTTAAAGCTAGATTAGTAGCTAAAGGGTTTAGGCAAAAAGAGGGTATCGATTATTTCGATACCTATGCGCCTGTTGCAAGAACAACTTCTATAAGAATTTTGTTCGCTTTAGCTTCTATACACAACTTGTATGCTCATCAAATGGATGTCAAAACGACATTCCTTAATGGTGACCTCAATGAGGAGGTCTATATGGAACAACCCGAAGGGTTTGTCCTACCAAAATATGAACATAAAGTTTTTAGACTTGTAAAATCCTTATATGGATTGAAACAAGCTCCTAAGCAATGACATGAGAAATTTGATCAAGTCATCATGTCTAATGGGTTTAGACATAACAATGGAGACAAGTGTTTGTATTCCAAAACTTGTAAGGGATATGTGATCATTTTTTGCTTATATATGGATGACATGCTTATTCTAAGTAATAGCATGAAAGGGATAGAAGAAACGAAGAGGTTTCTATCATCAACCTTCAAGATGCAAGATCTTGGAGAAGTTGATACCATACTCGGTATCAAAGTAAAGAAACATAGTGGGGGTTTTGCGTTAGGGCAAGCCCACTATGTTGAGAAAGTATTGAACAAATTTAACCATCCCAAGGTTAAAGATGCCAATACTCGATTTGATCATAGTGTAAAACTAGAGAAGAATGAAGGAAGAGCGGTGGCTCAATTGGAGTACGCTAGTGCTATAGGGAGTCTAATGTACGCTGCCTAGTGTACTAGACCTGATATAACATTTGCGGTAAGTAAACTTAGTAGGTTTACAAGTAATCCAAGTGTGGATCACTGGAAGGCAATTGGAAGAGTCCTAGGTTATCTCAAGAAAACCAAAGGACTAAGCCTTCACTACTCCAAATTTCCTTCGATATTAGAAGGATATACAGATGCAAGTTGGATATCCAATCTTGGGGACAACTTGTCCACAACTGGTTGGGTATTTACACTTGGTGGAGGTGCAATTTCTTGGGGTTCCAAGAAACAAACCTGTATATCTCATTCCACTATGGAAGCAGAGTTCATAGCTCTAGCTGCTACCAGCAAAGAGGCTGAATGGTTAATGGATCTGTTGATAGAGATTCCCCTAATCAAAGAGAATGTATCTACTATATCAATATATTGTGATAGTCAAGCTACATTGGCTAGAGCATATAGCGGAGTGTATAATGGGAAGTCTAGACACATTAGTCTAAGACATGGATATGAAAGAGAATTGATTCAAAGAGGAGTCATCTCAATATCCTATGTGAGAACAAGTGAAAATCTGGCGGATCCTTTCACTAAGCCACTAACGAGGGATTTAGTGGCTGCATCATCTTGAGGGATGGGACTCAAACTCGCTAAAGAGATTCACGATTGATGGTAACCTATCTTAACACTAGTTATTCAACTAGTGTTAGGTTCAAAAGGTGATAACAAGTCAATCAAGTGAATATTAGTTGTACTCAAAACAAGTCCCATCTGAGATATTGAGTACTTGTGTGTTACCAAGTGGAGGGTTAAAACCGAAAGGTTTTTTTAATAGAATTCAGTCTTGTAAAGACAAGTATTTTTGGTAACAAAATACTGCAAGAATTCTACCTATATGGACCTAGGGGTGGTGTCGCCTCTCATGAGAATTGGGAGTATTCTCAAGAACGTCCATGAATGGAAAGTGCACATGGCCATTAACGGTGCAAAGCGAGACATAGAGGTCTCAAGTGAACATCGCAAAGGTGTGTGTGTTATCATCGATTTGTTATCATGAAAAGATGGTTCAATGCCTAGTGTAACCAAATTTTCGACAAATTTTGTGATAATTACACTATAGTAAAGTTCAAGTTGAAAAACACTTTGCTTTATGCACTAATGCAATGACTCCTATAAGAGAGAGTTCTTATTTAATCAAGTGGGGGATATGTTATATTTTAAAATATAATGATTGATTAAATAAGTGCTACAATAGATAACTATTTAATCTAGTGGGGGAATGTATATTATTTTATAATATAATGTAATATTATATTATATTATAATATAATGTTTTAGATTAAAT
The DNA here is from genome assembly GCF_963169125.1 of Humulus lupulus. Taxonomy (NCBI): domain Eukaryota; kingdom Viridiplantae; phylum Streptophyta; class Magnoliopsida; order Rosales; family Cannabaceae; genus Humulus; species Humulus lupulus. The sequence goes on from NC_084799.1 coordinate 161,828,944, forward strand.
AAATGTGACAAAGAGTGTCACATATTGTAACATATAATAGAGAGTTACAATATTTAGATATATGCGATATATCCAAATAATGTAACATATTTGATGTTACAAATTTATAACTTCCAAATATTACCCTTTATTGTGTAAAGTTGTTGTTACACAATATTGAGATGAATTTCATAAAGCCATATGTGATATGGTTGTTAGAGATATGATTTTAACCCCAATAATGTGTTTTGGGGGTTACAAAATCATTTGGGAGGGTTTGGAACCATTTGGAAAAACAGCACATTTTTTAGTGCTGAAAATGGTCGGTGGCCGCGGCCACTGAATGTTGGTGGCCACAGCCTGTGGGACAGAGGCTAGTGGCCGCGGCCACAGGCTAAAAACTAACCATTTTTCAGTTTTTTCAATATTTGTTGAACGGCTCAAAAAACCCAAATAACTCCCAAATCTCAATTTTAATTCTATATTAATCCAATTAAACATTGGTAACAGCCATGGGGTTGGTGAAATTTGTAATTCAAAGGGTGTCTCTAAACTCTATAAATAGAAGCCTATAGCTCACTTGTAAGACACAACATTTCTATCCATTAGAGCACTTGGCTAGAAACACCTTGAGGCTTGATAATTCCAGAAAGCTATTCTAATATCTGTGAGAGATCCCTTAGTGCTTGAGTTAGGGGGAAATACGCTTTTGGACAAAGGTTTCAAACCTTGTTCAAGTTGGTGATCCCCAACACTCTTCACTTTGGTAGTGTGAGTGAGAGTTGTTTATCTTTTGTTTCTTGTTCCTTTCTTTCATTCTATTGCTTTTCATCTTTATATTGTTCTTCCATATTTACTTGTATTTCTTGTTCAAGAGTTGTAATCTTTTCTTTTATTTTGTTTCAAACACTTTACTTTATTTGTAACCTTTTGCTTAGAGTTGTATTTTACTATGCTCTTCTTCTTCATCATCTTGTACATTTTCTTTGTTTATTTGTAATTTTCAGTTATAGAGTTGTAACTCCTTTTAATCAACCATTATTTTTTGTAATATATTGCATAGAGTTGTAATTTCCATTGAGGCAAATCTATTTTTTCCTAATAATTTATTGCAAGGAGGTTGCATTGGATTCTTAGCAGGTGTGGTTGACACCACTCAGGTCATACCAGTGAGACCAGAAGAGGCCAGATTAGTATGTGAGTTTCTGGATGTGTTTCCAGAAGATTTGCTAGGGTTGCTACCGCATAGAGAAATTGAGTTCGTGATAGAACTGGCACCAGAGACGGAGCCACTGTCTAAAGCACCTTACAGAATGGCCCCAACTGAGTTGAAAGAATTGAAAGTGCAGTTGCAAGAGCTGTTGGATTTGGGTTTTATCAGACTTAGTTTCTCACCTTGGGGAGCGCCAGTTCTGTTTGTAAAGAAGAAGGATGGTTCTTTGAGGATGTGTATTGATTACAGAGAACTGAATAAGCTAACAAGCAAGAACAAGTATCCTCTGCCAAGGATAGATGATCTGTTTGATCAGTTTCAAGGTAAAAGGGTATTCTCAAAGATAGACCTTCGTTCTGGTTATCATCAGTTGAGGGTCAAAGAGGGAGACATACCGAAGATTGCTTTTCGCACTAAGTATGGGCATTATGAGTTCTTAGTCATGTCTTTTGGATTGACTAATGCCACAGCTGCTTCTATGGATCTGATGAACATATTTTTCAAGGATTATCTGGACTAGTTTGTGATCGTCTTTATCGATGATTTCCTGGTTTATTCTCAGTCAGAGTTAGAGCATGAACATCATCTGAGATTGGTTCTACAGAGACTGAGGGAGCATAGACTATTTGCAAAGTTCAAGAAATGTGAGTTCTGGTTATCTCAGGTATCTTTTCTTGAGCCTATTGTCAGTAAGGAGTGGATTAAGGTAGATCCAGCAAAGATCGAGGCAATCAGAGATAGGCCAAGGCCAAAGAATGCTTCTGAGGTTAGAAGTTTCCTTGGATTGGCGGGTTATTACAGGCGTTTCGTGGAAGGGTTCTCAAAGATTTCTACTTCATTTACTGAGCAGACACGCAAGAATCAGAAGTTTGTGTGGTCAGACAAGTGTGAGATTGATTACAGCTCTGGTTCTGAGTCTTCCAACATATCAGGAGAAGTTGGTGATTTACTGCGATGCTTCACATCAAGGTTTGGGCTGTGTTCTGATGCAGTCAGGGAATGTGATTGCTTATGCCTCACGTCAGCTGAAGGAGTATGAATAGAGATATCCTACTCATGATTTAGAGTTGGCGGCTGTGGTCTTTGCTTTAAAGGTATGGAGGCATTACCTTTATGGGGAGAAGTGCGAGATCTACACTAACCACAAGAGCCTGAATTACTTCTTCACACAAAAATATTTGAATATGAGACAAAGGCGTTGGCTGGAGTTAGTGAAAGATTATGACTGTGAGATTTTGTATCATCCAGGAAAAGCCAATGTGGTAGCAGATACTTTAAGCCGGAAAAGTCCGGGACAGATTTATGGTGTGAGGCTGATAGCCAGAGAATTAGTAGATGATATGCCCAGAGCTGGTATAGAGTTGCTGGTGGGCCAGTTGGCCAATATTACGCTACAGTCTACACTATTGGAAAGAATCAAGGAGGGTCAGTTGGGTGATCCACAGCTGATCAAGATCAGAGAAGATATTTTAGCTAGAGTGTCCAGGGATTATACAGTGTCTGAGATGGACTTGTTGAGATACAAGGGTCGGGTATGTGTTATGTTAGACACTGCTATGAGGTGAGAGATTCTGGATGAATCTCATACTACACCTTACTCTTTGCATCCAGGCACCAGGAAGATGTACCAGGATGTGAGATCATTGTATTGGTGGTCGGGGATGAAGAAGGATGTAGTCGAGTATGTGGCTAAGTGCTTGACATGTCAACAAGTCAACGCTGAGCATCAGAGGCCGGTAGGGTTATTGCAGCCTCTGGATATCCCGAAGTGGTAATGGGAGGACATCACGATGGATTTCGTGGTGGGGTTACCCAGGACTGTTGGTCTACATGATTCTATTTGGGTTATTGTGGATCGCTATACCAAGTCAGCTCACTTCTTGCCAGTGAGGACTACTTATACAGTTGACCAATATGCAGATCTCTATGTGAGAGAGATCGTGCACCTCCATGGAGCACCGAGGTCGATCGTGTCAGATCGGGACCCCACTTTTACTTCCAAGTTCTGGGGGAGTTACAGAAGGCCATGGGAACACAGTTGAAGTTCAGTACTGCTTATCATCCTTAGGCAGATGGGGAATCTGAGAGGATGATCCAAATATTGGAAGACATGCTGCGAGCATGTGTGCTGGACTTTGGTGGATCCTGGAGTAAGTATCTACCTTTGATAGAGTTTTCCTACAACAACAATTATCAGTCTACCATTGGGATTGCACCTTATGAGATACTGTATGGTAGGAAGTGCAGATCTCCCATTCATTGGGATGAGACAGGGGAAAGGAGATACTTGGGTCTTGAGACAGTTCAGAGGACCAGTGAGGCCATTGAGAAGATTTAAGCTCAGATGCTCGCTTCTCAGAGTAGACAGAAGAGTTATGTAGATCCCAAGCGCAGGAACATGGAATTCCAAGTGGGAGACTACGTCTTCCTTAGAATCTCGCCATGGAAAGAGGTGAGGAGATTTGGGAAGAAGGGCAAGTTGAGCCCTAGATTTGTAGGTCTATTTGAGATCCTAGAGATGATTGGTTAGGTGGCTTACAGGTTGGCCTTACCTTCAGCATTGTCAGCAGTGCATAACGTGTTTCACATTTCAGCACTTTGGAGGTATGTATCTGATGTGACTCATGTCTTGAGTTATGAAGATCTGGAGCTGGAGGCAGATCTCTCCTTTGAGGAACAGCTAGTCCAGATACTTGACAGAAAGGACAAGGTCCTCAGGAATAAGACGATACCTTTGGTGAAGGTATTTTGGAGGAATAGCAAGGTCGAGGAAGCGACCTGGGAAATGGAGTCAGATATGCAGAATTAGTATCCGAGCTGTTCAGGTAAATTTCGAGGATGAAATTTCTGTAAGGAAGGGATAGTTGTAATGCCTAGAAATCCCTAATGCGGTTTAATGGTTGGACTAGTAGTCCGGGAGGGCCATAATTGATTTATTACGCCATTAAATGAATATATGCATGGTCATGTCAATTATATTATAATATGATGTTAAATGCATGCATGTGGGTCAACATTTCAGCATAGGAGCATTTTGGTAATTTGGCCCGTTTAGGGCGTAATTGTGTATTTTCATGTATGTTGGTGAATCATTGTTGAGGCCACATAATAATGTGGATGTGTTCGAGCCATTCGACATGAGACGATCTTTGAGTAACAAGTTAACGGTTTGGTCATAACAGATTTAAGTCCGGGGCTCGGGGTGAGTCTCGGGGTGATTTGATGATTAGAGCATTACCGGGAATTAAAGGATAATGAGATATTATTTTATTAGTATTTGATAATAACGAGAATTGGAGAGTGTTAATTATGATTAACGAGATACGCAGGAAAGGACGGTTTTGCCCTTGGGGGTTGTTAAATGATGAATTAAGCATGGAGGGTATTTTTGTCATTTGACCTAGGCTATATATAAGCTATAGGCTGTGGAAGGTTAAAAAAAAAACAGAGCCTTGTTTTCCACACTCACGATCATCATCTTTATCTTCTCCTTCCTTTGAATTTTGAAGCCAGTTTGGGAATTCAAACTTGGAGATTGAAGCTTGAGGTCTTAGACTAGTGTTCAGCCATTGAGGAGGATTCAACCTAAGCTTAAGGTAAGGTTTTAGTTCCATTTTATAGTTCCTTGCCCTGTTTTGTGCTGGTTTTAAGATTTGGAGTTTTGATAATTGAAATGGGAATTTGATGAAGTTTTGCTTGGTTTAAGGCTTGGGTTTTGATGCTTATATGGTAGATAAGTTGTGGTAATAGTTGATGGTTTTGCTTTGTGATTTTGGGAGAGTTTTAATGAGGTTTTGGAATGATTTTGAAGGGGGAAAACAAGGATTTTTGGCTGGGTTTCAGGTGGGGCCGCGGCTCTATTCTAGAGTGTCGTGACCCAAGCATGCTAAAGAAGAAGGGAGGAGCTGTTGGGCCGTTGGGCTGCAGCATGGAGAAGGAGGGTCGCGGCCCGTGTTAGGGAAATAGTTGTGTGGCCGCTTCTAGTTGAGGAGGCGGGCCGCGACATGGCGAGGTAGGGTTGCAGCCCTTAGTGGCATTTTGGCCAAAAGTGTGTGTTTTGACTTGGGGATTTAAACCTCAGGCCTCGGGATCGTTCCTACTACCCAGTTTAGTAGGACTCGATGTCCCGGAGGCTAGGTTTTGGTTCGGGAACCTTTATTATTCACTTTTATTGATGGAATCCCATAATTGGTTATGACTAGGTAACCACTAAGGAATCAAAAGGTCGATCGTTCTCAAGGGTCGTTCTTTTACTATTTCTCGCTCGAACCAGAGGTAAGAAAACTGCACCCCATATGTGACATGCATGATTATTCTTAAGGCATGTTGAGCGTTTAAATGTGGACATGGATTTCATATCAAATGCTTAGCAAAACTTGCTCACTTGTGCATGGCACTGACTAAATAGTCAGAGTTGGCAATGGTGTCAGTATTAACTATGAAGTTGTGACTCACTAGTCAAGTTCGGCAGCAGTACTAAGCATTGGTCACATGGTATTGACTAATAAGTCAAGAACAATCTTAGCGTGTTTAACGCAAGCTGACAAAGATTAGATCTAATCGACATCTGCATTGAATTACTCAAATGAGCATTAATGCCGGACCGACCTCAAGTTTGATGAAAACTAAAAGCGCTTGTCTAGCCTATGGCTAGTCACTTAGAGCTAGGGCCAGAGGGCCCAGGTGACTGCTTCGTCACATGGCTATGGGTGTTGAGCCCGAAGTGACTTACCCAACAGGCACTCATTTGATTAGAGCCAGGGCCAGAAGGTCCAGGTGACTGGATTGTCACATGGCTGTGGGTGCTGAGCCCCGTAGTGACTTACTCGTCAGTCACTCATTATGGTTTTTACCAGAACCTCAAGTGTTAAATTACTCATCTGATTAGAGTTATATGCTCCATCATGGTTAATGGAACCACAAAGTGATATTTACTCATCTGTTCAGGGCTATAAGCTCTGTATGATTTTAATGATCATCATATGATAATATTTATATGCAGTATTGAGTTTTCTTGTTGGGCTTTCACTCATGGGTGCTATGTGGTGCAGGTAAAGGGAAAGAAAAGCTCACCCAACCTTGAGTGGAGAGCTTAGGTGGTGATGTGTACATATGCGGCCGCTTGACCACCACGGCAAAGGAGTTTCTCTGAGGGACTAGGGGTTAACCCTATTTTTTCCGCTTAGGCCGGTGGGTTGTAAATTTTATACTGTGATGATCATTTTGTATTGTAAATAACTTGTAAACATTTTTATGGGCCCATGAACAGTTTTATGTTTTAAATAAAATATATCATTTCTTTTTTATTGGTTTTTTACCTTAACCTATTAATAAAACTTAGATGCACGTTTATAACCAAAGAACTCGATTAGCGAGTTAAGCACGGTCCAAAGTTCACAATAATGGTCTTGGAGTAACCAGGGCGTTACAGTTTCACTCAAACAGTGAGACATGTCGTCACTATAGGATAGTGATTAGTACACAAATCCTCTCGTGTGCTACGCATCTACCCTACAGCGACGACATATCGTTTCAATAAGAAATTTGACATAATTTTTTTGGCAGTTCACTTTCCCACATTTTTTTGGCCTTATTGCTACGACATGTCGTCGCGATAGAGTAAAAAATAACTAACCAGTGGATTAAATCAGACTCTATAGTGACGACATGTCATCCCTATAGGGAGTGAAATAGGCAACCAACTCTTGGTGGTTAAGTTCCCTCCCTATCCTACAACGACGACATATCATCGCTCTAGAATAACATATTTCCCTTCTTTTTATTCCACGATGACTCTACAATGACGACAGGTCATCGCAATAGGGGGTGCAAATAGGCAACCAACTCTGGGTGGTTGAGTTCCCTCCTCATCCTACAGCAACGACAGGTCGTCACTATAGAGAAACATGCTTCCCTCTTTTTTGACGAAGAACCTACAATGACGACATGTCGTCGCCGTAGAGTCATTTTCCGCCTTCCGTTCCCTCCAAATTCTCGGTACCCTACAGCGAAGACACGTCGTCACTATAGGGTATCAGGAATTCAGAGGACCTGGCCGTGTGTGGTTGACGACCCTACAGCGACGACCTTATTTTTTTAATATATTAAAAAAAAATTCATGGATTTCGACTACATACAGCGATGACTTTGGAGTCGTCGCAATAAATGTCGTCGATGTAGAGTCTTTTTCTTGTAGTGACGGCCCAGGCTGTTAGAACCTGAACCATAGTTTCGGGATAAATCAGTTAAGTTATATCGGTTAAGTCCAAAACGGTCCAGGTCGTCAAGATCCGAACGTGGGTCTCAGGACATGTTAAATACCTTTCTACAATATTCCCCTAGTGGTCCTGGCCATTGGAACCAGGACCCAATATTCAAGTTGGATTCATGCAGAGTGATAAAATACTTAGTGAATTTAGAGGAAAAAATAAACGAATATAAAGTGGGAACCACTATGTAGAGAAAAATCAATATATAACAAGACGGATAATAAAAATTGTCTTGGACGCATTCGCGTCTATAAAATTAATACAACTGCAAAAACAGAAAGAAAGCCCTAACCAAAATACAAAGGCCCAGGCCTAGGCTTCGTCCTGATCCGAGACATCCAGATCATTCTCACCCCGTTGGTCCCCAGCTAGAAGCATTGCATCAGCTTTCACTTTGGTTTTGAATCCAGTTCTTTTTGCAGCCAAATCCGGATAGAAGAGGAGATTCATGTTCTTGTCCTGGAGTTAGGCCATGTAAATGACCTCGTCAAAAGTGACTGCCAACATCTCGTCAGCCTGCTCCTTCTCATGGCGAGCCTCCTCTCTCTGCTTCATCTCCAGTTGAACCATGCCCTCCAAAGCTTGGTTCTGGGACTCAAGGTTTGCTACCTTTTCCCGCTCTTGGCGAAGTTGGACCTCAGCCGCCTGCAGAAGGGTTTTGATCGAAGCCTCTGAGCCACGAACATGACATAGCCCCACCTCCAAGTTGTCCACAAACTTCTTATGTTCGACGTCCTTCTTGGACAAAGCTTCCTTGTGCTGAGCCTGAACCCGGGCGGCCTCCTCACGCTCAGTCTCAATCCGAGCAGCCTCCTTGGAAAGGGCCTCCCTAGTTGCTTCCCGTTGATTAATGGCCCCCTCAAGCTCCATCTGGGTCGTCTCTAGCTTCACAGCCATCTCAGCCACCAGATCTGCGTTCCTATGGGCCAACAAGGCATCCTAGAAAAAATCAATGTTAGAAAATTTACAAGGAATCATGATGGTAAAATAAAATACTAGACATGCATATGGCTTACCGCGATGGTCTGAGAGATGAAAAGGGCATCCTAGCTGGCCAAGGTGGCATATCGCTTGAGCTGAAGATTGGACATGGAAGCCCCCACTTGGGCCAGCAAATTCGTAGCAAGCGGAGTCGTTTCCTGCCCCAACTGAAACCCGATCTCGACTACAATTCATGTATTTTATTGAAGGCCTGTGGACATTCAGCAAACTCCACCTTCTGTCGAATGGTCAGGGCCCGATACACCTCATCCTGTTTGTCTCAACCGTCGTCCCAAGCCCGAGACAACATTTTCATCCTCTCCTCCTAGAGTACTAGGTCCCCTTCCTCGGGAAGGACTGGGTTAACGAGAAGCCCTGGAACCTTCGGGACCTCTTGCGTAACAATGAGGCTTTCCCCCAAGGAATGCACCTCAGATAGGGCTGGATCCTTGGTCTTGTTCCTCTTGGCCTGCTTCGAAGACCCCGCGGCAACCGAGTCCGCTTTCCTCTTGGCTACCCCTCCCCCTTCGGAAGGCTCCTGCTCCAAATTAACAACCTGGAGAGGAGTAGGTTGTGGCGGGACCATTTCGGTGTGTGCCACTGAGATGGAACTTGTAGCTGGACCCCTCTAAGAAGCTTCCCAGACTGGCTCTAAATCCTTGAGTATTAGCTCCATAATTTTCTTTTTGGTCAGGCCCTTGGCAACCCTCTTCGCCAAAGCCTTGGCTGCGGCCGCCCTGGCCTCGATCATCTCCTCCATCTTGGCCACAGGGTTGGACATCTTCGGATCACCTGAGACAGACAGAAAAAGAAAACTGATCAGTAAAATACATGAATGGAGATAAAAGTCAAAAATAAAAGAAAAATTTAAGTCTAAAGTCCTCCGAGACGAACCCTTATCTAAGGAACGGGCACAACTCAACTCCCTTAGGGCGAAAGAGTGAATTCGGTCCCCCATGTCACCCAGGTCCAGAAAGCTATCGTACTGGATGAACCAGGACGAGTGCATGAGGGTCAGCGTGTCTATAACAATGGGGCAAGGAAGCCCCACACTGCTAACATTCCCAGTCAAATAATTTTGGTATTGTTGCCTATTCCTATCTAAGCCCCAAAATGAGGGGCATAAGTTAAAATCAAAGGTGATTTACCTTGCCCTGAAATGCTAGCTCTGTGAGCTCCGGTGTTAGACTGCCTCCCTTCGAGAAGGCCGTCCAGTTCCTTGGACTCGACCCTCTCCGCCTGACGGGCCTACTCCTTCTTCGCTTTCTCCACGTCCTCCTTGGCCACGGCCTCCACTACTTCGATGTGGATGAGGGCCAGCTCCTCCCTCAAGGCGGGATCCCTCTCGCATTGTAGCCCCTGGAAGCTAGGGGCATCTATCGACTGGTTTGCAGCAATCAACCTGACCAGCCAAAGGTTCTCCATAGTTACGAAACCCCCCACGTCCAGCTCCTTAGCACTCAAAGTGGCATAGAATTTTTTTCATTCCAAGATCGATTCGCTAAGCCGAGTCTGAGCATATGGATCTGTTTTCTAGGATTGTGAGTGTCCAATAAACAAAACTAAAGGCTAGATAGAAAGTGGAGAAGGCTAACTTACCCACACGCAGGAAGTCCAGCACCAAAGTGGGGTTCTCCTCTAAGAAGAACCCGGATGTCATGAACCAATAGTGCCTGACATCCGAGGGGTGTTTCCATGTGCTGAATTGAGCCGAACTAATGCCGCGGGCTTTCATTCTATAAAACTCGTCTTGCATCTTGTCTTTTGAGTTTCATTGCGGCTCCAGTTTGTAAAAATACAGCACTTCTGCGGGGGTAGGCACCGGGTTCTCTTTCTATGCGCAGAATATGCGCCATCCCACGAGCAATTTGTACGCCTGGGGGAGAAGCTGGAAGGGCACAATCCCCACAAACTTGAGGAATCACACGAAGTAGTTGTGGAGCAGGAGAGTAGCTCCCGTGCTGATATGGCCTATGCTCCATGCCCCGAACATGCCCATGCCAGTATGGGCCTTCTCCTTCTTCCAGGTCAGTCGGTTGTAGAAAAGTCCCAAAGTCGCCTCCACTCCAAGGGCTTTCTCCAGCTGGTGTAACATTCAGTAATTCCGGAACTCATTCTTCTCCCTGTCCATCTCCCACACGTTGCCAGTGGGAAGTTTGGACCCCTCTAAGTCTATAGGTCCCTCCTGGAAAACGTCTTACGTGTATAAAGTCACACCACGGCTCATGATCAGGGACCTAGAAGCGAAAAAGAAAATGAGAACCAAGCAGTTAGCACCAAAACTGAAGAAAAATGGTTGAGGTACGAGGGTTCTCCTAAAATTGCTTGGAGAGGTCCCCTTCGGACCCAGATCCGGGATCAATAGAGATCCCAAGATCTTGAGTCGGGAACTAAAGGTCAAAGGTTTTTCTAACTCACCCAAACAGTCTTGAGGCAACCGAGTTGATCTGGGACAACCAGACTAATATGAGTTGTCACCTAGAAAATCTACGGTTCATGCCTACCACAATCTTAGTTAGAACCACCCTACATGGTGGTCACGACCCTAATAGTTTTATGGTCGCAGGAATAACTTGACAATAAAAACAACTAAAAAGGAATAAAAATATGAGAAAATGACCAAAAAACTTACTGTGAGATACTGGATTTAAGATTCGTAGAGTTTCAGGCGACAAAGTCGGCAAAATCTCAGTCTTAAATCTGAGAAGATGATACAACAATTCATCTGCTGGTTGAACCAGAACATAATTGTTTGCTAGTTGAATGAAGAAAGGTCTCGTCAGAAATAGGTGGACTCGAAGGTGTATCAATCGTCAGAGAATCTCGTTAGCAATGGTGGACATGCGAAGCTCTCTATGCTCTCTAGTTTGAATGTATGGAATGAGTAAAGTTTTGAAATGAGTCGGTCGAAGTATTTATAGGGTAAAAAATCACTATTTGATCCAACGGTCCACAGTGGGGATCCCAAGATTATCCCCATCCGACGGTCCTGGATGATGCAGGGGCATTAATTGGCCTAATCGAACACTAAATCATGGATTCGTCAATCCACGATCCGCATCTACCTCATCCAATGGTCCATTTTAAAAATCTCAAGACTATCCCCATCCAACGGTTTCGAATGGTGCAGAAGCATTAAACAGCCCACTCGAGTACCCAATAAACGTTTTTTGTACAGACGGGACATCTCAAGAATTGCGCTGACACCCATTGGTCACCTGGGCAATCAAAAGATTCTTTGCAGATCTTTAGGGCGAGAGTGGCGCAGACGCACCATCAACCTGAAGACACGTGTCTGCAACGTTGAGAATTTGAAAGGATGGGGATCGCCCAAATGGCCCCCAAGTAAATGAACCCGGCTCTTGGTAAACGAACTGGGATATTTGAGATTGATCCGGGAGAGCGAGGCAAGTCTCCACCGTGTGAACATAGATGAAGACTTGGGGGTAAATGTTATCCTTGTTTTCTACCCGTTACATGTGGGATGACCCAATGGGTTCGTGGGCCCTCTTAAGAGGTCTGGGCCCATCCTGAACCTAGTGAACGGGGAAGGATGAAACCCCAGATTGCCCAAGCACCATCAAGCCCAACAATGTTCAATGGGCGCAAGCATAACAAAGGAACCAAGACTAAGATGCAGGCCCAACTCATCTTCCCGGTCCTGACCAATCTACATCCTCTGGGATGCCAATTGAGGTGGCAGACTAACTAATCGATGGAGATAGACCTTATCAAGAATCCAAGGGAGATACTCAGTGTCATGATGTCTGTCTTGGCAAATGAACCTGAGTCCTAGTGAACGAACCAGGACTCCGGTAAGTGAACCGAGACATTAGTAAACAAACCCGGACTAGACTTCCTGATAGGGCAAGCCTAGCTAGCCCCAATGCTGACCTATCCCCATGAAATCCAGCAGTCGGTCTCCTCAACTAACCTGCAAAAGAGGGTACGCACGGAACGTACACTGTTCCTAGGAAACATTACTACCACTACTCTGACAGTTCCTGTCCTCAAGATCCCCTTAGAAGCCCACATGGACCAGTCCGAGCTAACGTACAATGGGCAGTTGTAAGGCTTGGCCACGCCTAAGCCGGCCCAATGGGCCCAGATTAACTACATTTTATTATGTAACATTCTTTGTCTTATGGCTCAATTAGCAAGAAAACTATGATTACATCCCTATTGGGCCCGGATTAATCCGGCCCAAGCCCACTGTGCTTGACTGCCTATAAATAGGGCCAATTGTGCACTGTAGCAGGGATCCCAGAATTTTCTCTTGCAAGCAAAACTCTCCTAAAACTTGTAGAAAACCTCATTGTCAGAAACTCTCTAAAGTCTAATAATATTGACTCATGGACTAAGACTCATTAACTTCCCAACCACGTAAAAACTTTGATTGTTCTTCTCTAATTCTTTCTTTTCAGCTCTTACTTCTTCATAAATTTCTAGTTTCCGAAAAACTTGGTAAACAAGTAGTATAAATGTAACAAATGTGTCAATTTTGGCACTTTGTGTAAAATTCTCAAAATAAAATGATTGAAAGTTACCCAAAAAAAGAAATTAAAAATTAAAAATTAAAGAATATAAAAAAAAATTGAGAAAAAATATTAAGAATAAATTAAAAAAATAATAATTCAATAGAGTGCCTATATATATTATTAGGGTGTAAATATCATCCTCCAAATCCCCAAAGATAAAATCAAGTTTCCTGCTAACACTGACACTTGTAGATGGGGTATAATATTTGAGTAGTATTAATAAAAGAATTAAAAGAGGAACTCAAAAGAAATATTATATATAAATTGGCGAATTCTTTAGTCCCTCACAATATTTAGTCCAACACGTGGGACACGTTAAATTTGCCAAGTGTCAAGTTGTCAGCAACTTTGGTGTTTTTATTTTTTATGGTTTTAACCTCTTGAACTGGTTATATAAATCGGTAGGAAATAGTACTATTGGTGTTGCTGTGGAAAGTAAGGACAATAGAGTAATTTAATGCTAAAAGTGTATAGTTTAGGATAATATGATAAATTTGGTATTGATTTCGAACTTATTTACGATATTGGGTAAGTAACATTTTGCATTGGCTAAGTAATTTTTAAGTAAGTGATAAGTAATACTATTATAATGGAAAGTAAAAGAACCTGAATTAATCTTTTTTTGTTTTTTTTTTTTTTTTTTGTGTGAATTGTGTTAGGAAAGATTTGAAATTTGTTTTAATGCTTGGATGAATGAATTAGCATTGATTAGGTAGTTTATGGTTGTATATTTAATTTTGAATGAATTTTGGCCATTATATGGTATTAGGTACGTAATACTCTATAAGTATTTTTTTAATGATGTGTTTTGTAACACAATTAGAGTACAATGTAAAAGTAGAAAAATATTAATACTACTAAATGTAGTCTAATTAAGTATGATGATATAATAATTAGACTATTTCTTGATTAGGAGTCATTAGTTGTTTAATCATTGTTGTGTTTTTTTGCCACAAATAATAACAATTTCCCTATTTATGTTGATTTTCAATTTGTGTATTTTAAGGAGAAAAAAAATTAACGTGACAATATTTAAAAGATGCTTAATTGATGAATTATTCCTACTATGCTTTTGTAAGTTTAGTTGAAATGTACTGTAAAATACATAGGTTTTAAGTGCAGACCACATTGGCAGCTTCGTTAACGAGAAAATTATTATTTCATCATTGTTTGCATGGAAGATAGGATCAACCAACTTAAATGTGTCAATTGTACGGATGTGTTGTATTGGTGGCAGTAGAACATCCCCCATTAAGTTAGAAAATATTGAGTATTTTAGCTGACCATTTATTATATGGTACAATGAGTTATATGAATCATGTGTTCTAATATTTTTAACTTGTGTTTTCTATTTCTTTTCTTTTTTTAAATAAATAAACTTATGGATGGCAAAATCTTTAGTATTAATTATTTTTTCTAATATATTTTAAACTAAGATTAGTTAGATATTTTTAAAAGAAAACAAAACTTTTATAGATTGTACAATGTTTAACATTAATTAATTTTATCAATATATTTGACAATAAGGTTAGTTAAATGTTTGGTAGAATATTTAGCATTAATTAATCTTGCATGTATTTGACAATAAAATTAAATAGGTATTTAAAAAAGAAAAAGAAAAATAATGACACATGTAAAACTTTTCTAATCATTTTTCGTGGCAACACAAGACTTATTGGCAAAAATTGTCTGAAGGAGTAAGTCGATTTTTTTTTATTTTAATTTATAAATTTTTTGTTATCAAAATGTTTGTGTATTGCTTTAATTTATAATGTTTGAGATGAGTTTGATGTAAAACAACAAAAGTTAAGTTTGATTATTTTTTATATTTGTAAAATTAAATAACTACAAATTCAAAATTCTTTAAACTAATATTACTTTTAATGTTTATATATGCATATAATTTAATAATTTTAAAATTAATTTGTAAAAAAATAAGATCAATAAAAAAATTAACTAGTTAAAGAAAATTAATTTGTTTATGGGTAATAGATATAATAGATCATCCAAACAAAAGAGACAAAAAAATTATCGTTACTTAGGGAATTAATTTTTTTTTTTGGAGCAATTTACACAATTTATTCATTTAATTGTAATAGACCCCATAATACTTAATTTTTAAATTAAAAATACTTTAATCTATTAATCACTACAAAAATAAAACCTGAAGTGGCTATAAAGGTCACTTAAAGTAAATAATTAAGAACTTCACTCCATGAAATTAATACACCAATGAAACTATTTTTATAAAATAACTTCCGAGATTAAATTGATAACTTTCAGCTCTTATTATTAATTCTTTATTATAATAGGTAGTATTAAATATTGATTAACCCCTTAGATGATTTCAAATGCAAAGGGGAGGATTATTGCTATGATGATAATCACTACTTACTTCACAAGGTACAAAGAACCAAAAGACAAACAAAAAATATGACAAAATAAAGTGTATAACTAAAAGGGTTGCCAATTGTTGGGAGATCGATGAGTATATGAGTATATTTACAATTTTCATTTTAAAGATTACAATCCAAACGTCGAGCCTAAAATATAACTCATCTAACAGCTCAAAATTATTGAAGGACTAAATTTTTCAAATCAAACTGATGGATGGAAAAATTACCCATATAATTTACATATAAGTTCTTTATAAAAAATGAATATATAATATTTGAGGGGATAATTGTCCATCACGTTTTAGTGTTTAATTTTAACTATAGTGTTTTATAATATCGTATAGTTTAAAATATTAGTTTTAACTAAAATTGAAAAGGTTAACAAATTTTTATGATATCCAATACGACATTAATAAAAAATAATGAAATAAGTGTATGGTAGGGTGCAAAATATATTCTATTGATAATACATAATATGTTACTATATTGAATAAAAACTATTTTTTTTAAAAATAAATAAAAGAAGAAAGATTAGCTAAAACATATGGTGTTTTATTAGATGGCGTTAATTTTGAATTTTTTTATTATTAGTTATACCAATATTTTTTCTTACCATAAATATACTTAATATCTTCAAAAAATTGTAATTTTATACCCAAACTTTTTTTTTGGCAGTAAATATACTCAATATTTTTAAAATGTTGTACTTTTATACCTATTTTTTATTAGTTTTATAAATAATAAGAAAATGAATGAAAAATATAAAATTTTAATTATTTTTTAAATTTTAAATTATTTTCTCTTTCTTATTCTTTCTCAAAATAACTATTTTAAATTAAACATTAATAGAAATGATTTAAAATAATTAAAAATTTATATATTTTCATCAATTTAAAATATAAATTTTTAAAAAATATAAGTTTAATTATTTTGATTAATTTTACTAATCTTAATTTTTTATTATTATTTTGAAAGTGAAAATAATTTAAAATTTTAAAAATAACCAAAACCCTATATTTTTCCTTCACCTTCTTATTATTTCTCAAAATAGTTTTAAAAAATAGGTATAAAAGTGCAACATTTTAAAAATATCAGGTATATTTATCGCAAAAAAAAATTGGGGTATAAAAGTGTAATATTTTGAAGACATTGAGTATATTTACTGCAAAAAAAAAAAGATTGGGTATAAAAGTGCAACATTTTAAAAATATTTAGTATTTTAGTCATCATTACTCGTTTATATATATAAATATAAATGATTTAAAATGGGCATATTTTTTCCTTGAATGATTACAATTAGCACTTTCTTTGTGTATAAATGTTAGAGGAATGTGTTATTAATATTAACATTTTGGTTTATTAGGATTTTCCCCCCTGAACTATTACCACTACCAAATTGTGCCCCCTGAATTTTTTGGCTTGTTAAAAATTCCTCCTGAACTATTCACGTTACTAGAATGTGGGACTTCCGTCCAATTTTGCTAACAAAATGGTGATATGACGGCACTGGACTGCTGATGTGGATTGCCACATATATAATTTAAAAAATAGATAGGATTTTACCTTCGAACATTTACCGTTACCAAATTATGCCCACTTGAATTCTAAAATTTAAAATTTAAACAATATTTTGAATATTAAAAGAAAATATAAAAAGCATTAAACTAAAAATTCATTTAAATTAAATTAAATCATACAAAATAAAAATTTAAGGCGACACCAAAGTTGAATGTCGTCAGGGACCCACATGAGCCCAATCTATTGACGATGCCGCTACCCAACTTTGAGCTCATTCTGACGCATGCCCAACACCCAAGCCAATTTTTTGTCACCATCCTTTTTTTTTTTTATATTTTAATAGTTTTTTTTCCTTTTTGATAATATTCAAAAGAATGTTTAATTTTAAATTTTTAAAATTCGGGGGGCACAATTTGGTAATGATAATAGCTCAAGGGGAAAGAACCTTATTTATTCTTTATATTATAAATGAGGCATTGACATGAAAATACCACATCAGCCACCAAACTGTCACATCACCATTCTGTTAGTGAAATTGGACGGAAGTCCCACATTTCAGTAACGTGAATAATTCAAGGGGAATTTTTAACAAGTTGAAAAATTCGGGGGGCACGATTTGGATTGGTAATAGTTCGGGGGGAAAAATCCTAATAAGCCTAACATTTTATTAGGTTTATATAAGACCCTATTATTTTTTTAAAGTACTAGATACACGCAATGTGCAATGTACGTTTGTTTAGTTTTGTTTATAGATCTTATTAATTTTTTTTATTAAATATGTATCATTATCATATAAATTTCAAATAAATAAATAATATTATATATAAAATAATGACATAAACATATTAAATAAATAATTAAACCAAAACATTATTTATGATTTTTAAAAATATATATATATATAATATGATAACCTTTTTAAATGATATTTTTTTTAATAAAAATTAAGATTATGTATATTATATATTATTATTATAATGATATTTTATAATATTTAAATTATATTAATATAAGTGTTGTACCCTAAATATTAGCATGGATTCAACCACTAAGCTAGTACAGTTGGCAGATAAGCATGTGAAAAAAGTAGGCGAGTAGAACATCTAGCTAATGATGATGTGAGCAGCTCGAGATAGGACTTGGCAGTAAGACATGTAGATAATTATCAGATCGCCTCACAGGATGATGATCCAGTTCGAGATATGTAGTGGCCAGATCCCCTTTAGGGTGCTTTGAACTTAATCCGAACTAAGGTTCGGATTCTCTTCGATCATCAGCTCGATGAAGATGTTAAGCTCATGGAAACCTGGTCATGATGCATAGTGAAGGATCCCAAAATACTTGGAGGCTTTTTATACGCTCATTATTGTCTAGGCTGTATTGCACATTTATTGTATGAGATAACAGGAGTAATTTCAATAAACAACTGTATCTCTATGTCCATGAGAATTATCTTGGTTAAATGCTTACCATATTTATGCACACGATTACCCAAACCTGTCTAGGAAATTTGTAACGACCCGAATTTGCTAATCAGGCTTAGGGCCTTGATTAGTGTGCCTGGAGGGCGATAAGTGGTTTAATTTGCTTATATGTGAATTTATGTGTATATATGATTATGATGCATGTTTAATTGGGTTAAATGTGCATGTGGGCCCCGTCTGGATATTGGAGGCATAAATGTGATAAATGAAATATATGTTGTATATGTGTGATATGTCTGTACAGCACGATCCGAGATAGTCCTGGGGAGCAGTTAGCCAGAGAGTCACAACGGGGTTGAGATTCGGACCCGGGGCGAGTCGAGGGGTAATTCGGGTATTAGTTGAGTTATGGGATTATCGGGACATAGAAATAAATATTTGGAGATATATTTGAGGATAGAATGCCTAGGTGGGAATATTTGGGGAATTTACCATTTTTGCCCTCAGGGACGTTTTGGTACCACGAGCCTTGAGGTAACCTTTAGACTTAAGTTATATAAAATAAATAAAAGAAAGGAACTGTTTAGAAACCTTGAGAAACCGACCTATACTTTCCTAGAACTGAAGTTAGTTTTTTCTTTCCTTTCTCTTACACTCTCCAAGGTAAAACTCAAGAGGAAACTCATAGGAAATTCTTGGTGCAAGCTAGCATAAGCAAGGGGATTCAGTTGTGTTAACTCAGAAGATTAAAGCTTGTGGATTAAGGTTCAACATCAGGGGTTTGAATTCAGCAAGAGGTAAGTTTTCCATGGAAGTTATGTTCAAGTTTCAGCCAAGTTTTTAAGCTTTGCATGTGGGTAGAATTTAGGCTGTTTTTGGGTGTTCTAGTTGTAATTTGGAGTAGAATTCTGTTGAGTTTTGGTGTTAATATTGAGCTGAAATGAAGGTATTATTATCTGGGATTATTGGCTTAGCTTTGGTGGGAATTGGCTTGAAGAAAGGATGAAAAATTGATGGGAAATTCTGGGTTTGCTGTTAGCGCCGCGGCCCACATGCGCGCGCAGCCATGGGAGGCTGAGGGAATTCAAGCGTGCCGCGGCGCTTGCAGGGTGCGCCGCGGCCCGCGTGGTGGTCAGTGGAGAGCTAGCCTCTATTTTGAGGCTAGCCGCGGCTCTAGTGGGAGGGGCCGCGGCCCTTAGTGTCAGTGAGGATTTTAATGATATTTTTGACTTGGGAACTTAAAGGGTAAGGCTCGGGATGGATTTTATCATTCGGAGTGATAGAATTCAAGGTCTCGGAAGTTAGGGTTGTGGTTTGAGATTATTTGTTGGGTTATAGTTTGATGGACGGATATTGTTATGTGTTGTGACTAGGATTTTGGCGAGGCTCACGTTAGCGGACTGTGCTCGGGGCATCAGTGCTCAGGAAGCTCGGAACTCAGGTAAGAAAACCCCTGTCTCCATAGAGCTTGTGTGCAGGGCTGAGCCCTATATACTAGAATTGTAGAGCATGGCTCTTTGTTTGTTTATGCTTGAATTCTATGCTTGTTGCTATATCGTGTTTGATATTATATGTGTGATCGGCAAGAGCCGGGAACGGTGTAGACCGGGAACGGCGTGGGGCCGGGAACGGCATTAAGCACGATGAGTGCAAGGCCGAGAATGGCAAGAGGCCGGGAGCGGTGTTGAGCACGTGGGGTGCAAGTTGCCAGGGCGAGTCCCTAACAGGATACCTGGGATATCCTTACGGCGTGGTCCGCGAACCCAAGGCTTGGTAAACGCTTGGGACGGCTAGGCCGTATGTGCTTAGCTATTGATGGCCTGTTTATATGCTTGATTTATGTATTGCATATGTTATCTGTTTTGGGTTTTCTTGCTGGGCTTCGGCTCACAGATGCTCTGTGGTGCAGGTAAGGGTAAAGAGAAGATCAACCAACCATGAGCACAGCTGGCGTGAGGTGGCGTGTACATGTCCGGCCAGCCTGGCTGTCACAGCCGGGGGATTTTGGGAGATGTTTGTAAATGAACTTAGATTTTGTCGATTAGTCAACTCTGATCAGTTTTGTATTGTAAATATTTTCTAAATTATGTTCTGGGATCCCAAGTGTAAACTTTTATGATTAGCTATGAAAACTACTTACTCTAATGTTTTCTTTTTAACTATGGCTTAGTTACACGTTTTGAATTAAAACCTCGATTAGCGAGTTGAAAGCACAATTTTAAACTCACTTAGTAACGGCTCTAAGGAAGTAGGGCGTTACAAAATTCCACTATAAATATCAAGGATAATGGACATGAAAAATGACTGTCTTTTGTAATATAGAAACTCTGCAGAAATTGTGAGTGACTAATAATATTGTCTTGTGGACTATGTAGATTTGAACTACCGAACCACATAAAATGGTGTGTGGGAAGTTGTTTGCATAGTTCATTACGGTTTACAAATAATCACTAATATCTTTCTTGTTTGATTTCTTAATTGATTGTTGGCGAAAAAACTGCGTCAACAATAAGTATTAAATATCTAGTATTGTATTAAATATTATTATGATAATAATATTTGAATTCATATTAATATAATTAGTAAAAAATTAGGATTATACATTATTATCATAATAATATTTTATATTAATATAATAATTAAATATCTAGTGTTGTATCATTTATTATAATAATGATATTTTATAACATTTGAATTTAAATTTATATTATAATATTTGAATTCATATTAATATTGTTGACTGTCTTCTTCGCTATCAACTAAATTTGAGATTGTTTACCGAGATTTTCGGAAACTATATTAATGAAAAGTAAGCGAGATTAATGGTAAGGAATTTAGAAGATAGAAACAAGATTTTTACGTGGTTGGGGCGTTAATGAGCCTTAGTCCACGAGTCAGTTGTATTAGAGCTTAGAAAGCCTTTTACAATGGAGTTTTCCTCTATGTTTCAACAGAGTAACTGTATACAAGTCAAAGAGAGATCATTTCTCCAGTGCTCTGTCACCTGTATTTATAGGCTCACAGGAGCACTGGGCTTGGGCCGGGCATGACCCGGGCCCATCAAGGATATAAGTACCCTTGGCTTCTCTGTCGGAAGCCCAATACAAAGGATAAAAATACAAAAGACTAAGAATTATCAAGGCCCAATGGGGCAGCCCAAGAACTATATTTCGCCCAACAAAATGGGGCTTTTGGTCTGGGCATTCCGAGTTACGAGGCAGATTCAGGGGATAAAGCCAGTCAGTGTACTGGCAGCGCAGGTCTGAACCAGCGGCGTGCAATCCTGAGGTGGCCTTTTCCGCAGGTCAAAAGTGGGGACAACCCCCACGTGGCATGGGGCAGCTTCAGGGTCACGGACGCCTTTTCCTGCCAACTTGGAGGACTTGACCCGGGTTCCTTTACCTCTGTCCCTCTTTGTTTACCGAAGACCCGGATCGTTTACCAGGCTCCGGGACCGTTTGCGTACACCTTGACCGTAACCCTAACTGGCTATACGTCTCCCGGACGATTGTCCTGGATCATCTTTCCTGGACACTGTCCCGATCTGGATCCACACTTGGGCAGTCGCTCCCGGTCATTCCCCTGCTAAGTGGGCCTGGGCTGGGCCCGAATCTAATTGCCCAAACTGTGGGCCTGGACCACCGTCCCAGGCCCAAGGCAGGAAATGGGGATAACATTTACCCCACAAGCCTTCGCCTGGGTCTGCGAGGTGGAGGCTTGCCTTGCTCCCGGATACTCCATGGTTGCCTTCCCAGTTCCTGCTTAGAATCCTGGGTTCGTGGCAAAGGGCAACGACGCTGGGCGCACGCGGGGCCCGGACCATTTACCAATGTCCGAGTCTGTTTACTGATGTCCTGCTTTGTGGTAAGGGATACACATGTCGCCAAGCGACTGATGCAACGATGGCACTTGACCTCGAAAGGTCACCTAACCACCTCAAGGGTCGCTAGGCCTAGGCTAGTGCGTCAGCACGGATTCCGAAGCGTCCCATCCACACGGGGGTCCTTCATTAATGCTTCTGCGCTGAGGTGGACCGTAGGATGGGGCGACCTTTGAAATTCGCCTCTCCTGGGACGTTGGATAGAAAAGGTGAGGATCCAGCTCTCAAGTGCCCATTAATGTCCCTGCATGATTTTGGACAGTTCAATGGGGGAATTTCTATCCGCTGGATCAGAGACCAGGATTTGGGTCTCTATAAATACTCCTCAGACATTCATTTGAAACTTTTACACTCTCGAGCCATTTCAAGAACTGAGGAGCTGTTTATGTCCGATATCGCCGATGACATCTTTCACCGCCTCCTCACTCTGTGTCGTCGCCTGTTTCCAACAGTCCCAGTGTCTACACCTCCGCCTGAGCGCACGTCCTGGGCCTGCCCTATCGACGAGTTGCTGAACCGCCTTCACCAGTTCAAGAACGAGGTTCTGCCATCCTTACCGTCGGACAACCACCATCTTTCACGGCCAATTACTCACAGTAAGTCTTTCTATCCTTCTTGGTAAATACATGAACGTAGGCTGTCTTTTTGTTCATACGCTTAGGCTGCTAGAACTTGCTTACGCTTAGGAATAATGCTAGGAAGGTCGCCTGGTCCAGGTTGCTCTGGATGCTTCCTAGACAGATGGTGGAGCCTATTTAGTAGCCCATTTTTTGTTCCCGATCTGGGTCTCGTGGTTCTCTGGTGAACTCGGACCTGATCCAGAGGGGACTCCAAGCAGTCCGTAGGAGGCCCCCCGTACCTTAACCGAATTTCTTGGGTTTTGGTATTGACTGCTTGGTTTCTTTTCTTTGTTCCCAGATCATCAGCCATGATAACAGGCGTCACCCTTCATTCGAAGGAGGAAGTCAACAGGGCCCCTGTCGCCCTCTCCGGGTCCCGGACCCCCAAAGGCAACAGATGGGAGATGGACACATTGCCGAACTTGTTCCGGAACTACCGGATGATGTACATCCTGGAGAAGCGCCTGGGCATAGAGTCCACTCCCGGACTCTTCCACAACCGCCTGGGCAGGATAGAGGAACGGGCGCATACTTCTGTAGAAGGGTTCGGGGCCTGGAGCGTTGGCCACATCAGCGCGAGAGCCACTCTCCCGCTCCACGACTACTTCGTGCGGTTCCTGACCTACGTGGGAATCGCACCCTTCCAGCTTCTGCCTTAAGCCTAACGACTGCTTGCGGGATGGCGTGTCTTCTGTGCCGCGAAGGAGATCGCGGAGTCGACCCTCGCGGAAGTCTTGTATTTCTACAAGATGGAACCACAGGTCAGTGCCAAGGACAAGACCTTGGACGACTTCTACAGGCTGAAGTCGCGAGGTAGCTACCCCGCTCCCACAAGCTCTTGGAAGCATCCTCTGGACGTTCGTCATTACTGGTTCATGACGTCCAGGTTCCTTGTGGAAAAGAACCCCACGCTGCTGCTGGACTTCCAGCGAGTGGGTAAGTGCTTCCCCGACCCTTAGCTGGCCGATTTCTCTTTTTCTCATCGTGTTACTTCGAGTGGCAGGACCTTTTGCCCAGACTCCTCTCACCCAGTTCATCCTGGAACGGAGGAGGTTTTACTCCGGGCTGAGTGTGGAAGACCTGGACGTAGGGGGCTACGTCAACACGGACAACCTCCGACTGGTCGGGATGCTCGCGGCCCACCAGACTATCGTCGTCCCGAGCCTTCGAGGAATCCAGTGCGAGAAGATTGCCGCCATTAGGGAGCAGCTGGCCCTGGAGCATATCGCGGAGGTGGAGACTGCGACGCGAGCGGACGTGGCCAAGCGAAAGAGGGACTTGGCCCAGACGGAGGCGGCTGCTTCAGAGGAGCTGGAAGTCCTCTTCGAGGAGGCCCTGCCGAACACGGGTACCACCGGGGCTAGCGTATCAGGGCGAGGTAACTCACCCTTGCTCTTAACTTATGCTCCCCAAGTTGGGGACTTAGCTAGGGATAGGCTAGCACTTCGAGGCCCCGCGTTCGGGGCTGACGGGGAGATAAGACCTTCGTCTCCCGTCCCCGTAGGCTCGGAAGTTCTCATGTTCTCATCCGGGTTCCTTCAGTATGGGAATTTCTTGAACTTGGACGACATGGGGGATCGAGTCTATTCTTTCGCGTTAGATGAGTTGAGTCACGCCCAAGGCTTAGATGAGGGTTCGTCCCGGGTCATTCTTAGTTTCGATTTCGATTTTCCTGTTTAATCGTGCTAACTCTTTTTTATTTGCGTTTGTTGCAGGAGATTCCGACATGTCTACCCCCGTGGATGAAATGAGGCAACTCCTCGAGCCGCGAGGGCGGCCAAGGTCGCGGCCAAAAAGGCTGCCAAGAAGAATCCAGAGGCGCCGGGCCCGGACCCATCCCTCAACAAGGAGACGTCAGGGGCGGAACCGCGACCCGACGAGGGTGCAATTGCCGCGGTCCCTGTCATGGTCGTGGACCCGGCTGCAGTCCCCGGCCTTGCCCAACCTCCAGTAATCGATCTGGAGCTGGAACCCGTGGTAAGCCGGAGTTCCGGGAAGAGGGCCCTGGACCTAGGCGTTGCGGAGGTCGACACCGGGAAAAAGAGGCCCCGGACGAGGCGAGCTGGCTCAGCCGGTGAATCACACGGGGAAAGCCGCCTCACCGTGAAGGAGATTCCCGCATTACAGGCCCTCCCCATACACCCAGAACTACCTGAGGAGGGGGAAGACGTCATGCGAGACGAGCAATCCCGGCTAATTTCCCGAACCTGGGAGAGTGGCCGGGACTGGAGAGACGAGACGTACAAGGCCCTGACAATTCATCATCAGGTTGAGTTCGATGAGCGCCCGGCGGCTTTTAGCGTCCCTCAGCCGATCGTGGATCGGCCAGCTGCTGAGACGGGCTTTCGCCCTAAGCTGGGGCAGGACACGACCCCTTTTGCGGCGGACCTGCTGAACCAGGTGGGGAACACCATGTCTAACCTCTAGCTCAAGCGGTACGCCACCATCGCCAACCTGGACATGTTGTTCATCTCCCAGGCTCTCCGCCATCAGGCCATCGCAGTAAGTTTACTTTGTGTCTTTTTCTTCCTTCTTTTTTTATTTATTTATAAGGATTCCGCTTAACTTTGCTTTGTTCCAGGATGCTCTGCTGTCCCATCAGAATGCCGACCTGGTGGCCGAGGCAGCCATGAAGATGGAGACGCTTCAGCTGGAGCTGGAGGCGACCGTGAACCAAAGGGAGGTCGCCAAGGAGGCCCTGGTCAGGGAGACGGCCCAGGCTCAGGAGACTTTGAGCAAAGCGGTTGCTCAGGTAGACGCAGACCGCGCAGAGTTCGACCAAGTCAAGGCTGGGCTTGAAGAGGCCTTGTCCCAGAAAGAAACCGAGGCCAACGAGAGGGCAGCCCTTCTGGAGGCGGCTGCGGCTCAGTCTGTCCGGGACGGGGAGAAGATCCAGGACTTGGAGACCCGGGTCCGCGAGCTGGACAGCTCTTTCGTGAGGAGATGACGGTGCATGAGGAGGCCCGCCGCGGAAAGGAGCAGGCGGACGACTTGCTGCATGTCACTTTTGAGGAGGCCATCTACATGGCTTGGCGCAAGGACAAAAGCATGAACCTCCTGATCTTTCTCGACCCGGAATCGAAGAGGGCTGAATTCGAGGCCAAGGAGAAGGAAGACGCAGAGCTTCTGGAGGATGAAGCCTAGGCCCGGATCTTCGCCTTGCCTCTTTTTTTCTTTCTTTTGTATAATTTCGTAATAACTTTTTTGGACGAGTACGCGTCCAAGACAATTTGTATTGCTTTCTCCGATTTATCTTATTTTTGTTATTCCTTTGAAACTTCCTTTTATCACCGTGCATGATTGATTCTGAGGGTTTGGTCCCGGTTCCAACAGCGTGGACTAGACCCACTCTGACTTTTAACTTCGAAAACCTGATGGCCTAGGCCAATGAGGTTCAAATATTTTACTGTTAAACCTAGTTCCCTCATTCCACCAGTCGCGGGCCACGGCTTTGCCCTGGGGCATACCGGATGTTTTTCTCTCCCAGACATCGTTTGTCCGGGGTGGGACCAGCCTTAGGCTTGGTCCTCCTTTAATTTATACCCCCGAACGTCGTTCGTCCGGGGTGGGACCAGCCTTAGGCTTGGTCCTCTTAATTAATACCCCCGGACATCGTTCGTCCGGGATAGGACCAGCCTGAGGCTTGGTCCTCTTTTAATTAATACCCCCGGACATCATTCGTCCGGGGTAGGACCAGCCTTAGGCTTGGTCCTCTTTTAATTTATACCCTTGGACATCGCTTGTCCGGGGTGGGACCAGCCTGAGGCTTGGTCCTCTTTTAATTTATACCCCCGGACATCGCTCGTCCGGGGTGGGACCAGCCTGAGGCTTGGTCCTCTTTTAATTTATACCCCTGGACATCGTTTGTCCGGGGTGGGACCAGCTTGAGGCTTGGTCCTCTTAATTAATACCCCCAAACATCGTTCGTCCGGGATGGGACCAGCCTAAGGCTTGGTCCTCTTTTAATTTATACCCCCGGACATCGTTCGTCTGGGGTAGAACCAGCCTTAGGCTTGGTCCTCTTTTAATTTATATCCTCGGACATCGCTCGTCTGGGGTGGGACCAGCCTGAGGCTCGATCCTCTTTTAATTTATTCCCCAAGATATCGCTCGTCCGGGGTGGGACCAGCCTGAGGCTTGGTCCTCTTTTAATTTATACCCCCGAACATCGCTCGTCCGGGGTAGGACCAGCCTGAGGCTTGGTCCTCTTTTAATTTATACCCCTGGACATTGTTCGTCTGGGGTGGGACCAGCTTGAGGCTTGGTCCTCTTAATTAATACCCCTGGACATCGTTCATCCGGGATGGGACCAGCGTGAGGCTTGGTCCTCTATTAATTTATACCCCCGGACATCGTTCGTTCGGGGTGGGACCAGCCTTAGGCTTGGTCCCACGGGGTTTGCATCCCTCGGACACCGTCGGTCCGGGCCGGGACTAGCTTGAGGCTTGCGCCCCGCCTGGTATTTGCTCATACCTGGGATACCCCCCACAAGTGAGCGGAGACTGGTCTGGGGTCACTTGAGTAAGATTTTCATTGATTGATAACGTTTCTATATGGCGTTTTGCACACGCCATTTTTATTATTCGAGGGATCGCCTTGAGGCGTACATTATTTACAACGAAAATACAAAATTGGAACACGTTCTCCTGACTACTGATAGTATTTACGGAGATGTTCCACGTTCCAGGCTCTTGGGACTTCCGAGCCATCGAGCCGCTTTAAGCGGTACGTCCCAGGGCACACTTCATGTTGGATCTCATACGGCCTTTCCCAATTCGGGCCCAGAACCCCTACTCCCGGATCTTGAGTAGCAGGGAAGACTCTTCGCAGGACTAAGTCGAAGGTTCCGAACCTTCGGCTTTTTACTTTTGAGTTGAAATGTCGTGCGATCTTGCCTTGGTACATCTTCAGCTGTACTTGCGACTCCTCCCGGATCTCCTCGATGAGATCTAGTGATTCCTGGAGTAAGGCGTGGTTCTGGGCAAGATCATACGTGTCTCTTCGGTGAGACGGGATGGTCGTTTCGATGGGGATGACAGCTTCGCATCCATAGACCATGGAGTAAGGAGTGTGCCCGGTGGATGTCCTCTCAGTGGTCCGGTAAGCCCACAACACGGGGGGCAGCTCTTCGGGCCATTTGCTCTTGCAGGCCTGGAGTTTTTTCTTTAGCGTCCCTTTCAAGATTTTTTTGACGGCTTCTGCCTACCAGTTTGCTTGGGGCCTAGCGACCGCGGAGAAGCTTTTGACGATGCCATGTCTCTCACAAAAATCTGTGAAGTGGATGCTGTCGAACTGCTTCCCGTTATCTGATACAATTTTGTAGGGAGGCCGTACCGACACACTATATTGTTGATGACGAAATCCAGGGCCTTCTTCGAAGTGATCGTGTTCATGGGCTCCGCCTCAACCCACTTGGTATAGTAGTCCACGGCCACGATGGCGTATTTCACTCCTCCTTTCCCGGTCGGGAGCAATCCTACTAGATCGATCCCCCACACCACGAAAGGCCAAGGGCTAGTCATCAAGGTTATCTCTGTCGGCGGGGCCCGCGGGACCTTCGAGTATCTTTAGCACTATTCGCACTTGCGGACGTAATCAATACAATCTATCTTCATGGTCGCCCAGAAGTATCCTTGGCGCATAATCTTTTTGGACAGACTGGGCCCGGCTGTATGATCCCCACAAAAGCCTTCGTGCACTTCGTGCATGATGGCGCTTAGTTCTGTCCCGGACACACACCTGAGGTAAGGCATTGACAACCCCCGACGATAGAGTTTTCCATCCATCATGACATATCGGTGGACCTGGTACTGAAGCTTCCTGGCCGCGGCCCTGTCTGCTGGCACCTCACCGGTTGTCAGATAGCGGATAAGAGGTCCCATTCAAGACGTGGAGTGGTCAATGGTGTTGACTGCAGGGGCTCGGATGCTTGGGATGGGGAGATGGTTGACGGGGAATAGCCCGGCCAGTTCTGCTTCGGCGTCGGTGGCCAGCTTTGCTAGTGTGTCCGCGAACACATTTTGCTCTCTGGGGATCTGGCAGATGGAGTGCTTTTTGAACGCCTGCAGCATCTCTCTCGTCTGAGTCACATAAGGCGCCATTCTCTCTCCTTTGGTTTGATACTCCCCCGAGATATTCCTGACGACCAGTTGGGAATCGTTGTAGATCTACAGGTTCGTGGCCCCTACTTCCCAGGCAAGGCGCAGACCGGCTAGCACGGCTTCGTGCTCAGCTTCGTTGTTCGATGCCTTGAATTGGAAACACAGGACGTTTTGCAATTGGTGTCCCTGGGGTGATACCAAGATGATCTCGGCCCCGGACCCATTCTCATTCGAGGCCCTGTCCACGAACACCTTCCACACGGGCGCCGCGGGGGCCACGGGATCACCTTCCTGGGATATCCTAGAACACTCCACGGTGAAGTCAGCTAGGGCTTACCCCTTGATGGATACCCTAGGAATGTAGGCTATATCGAACTGACTTAGTTCCATGGCCCACTTTAGGAGTCTTCCCGATGACCCGGGCTTCTGTAACACTTGCTGCAGGGGGTGGTTGGTCAAGACTTTTATGGCGTGGGCCTTTAAGTAAGGCCAGAGTTTTTGGGACACCATCAGCAGGAAAAAAGTCAGCTTTTCGATTAGTGGATATCGAGACTCTGCGCCCAACAATCGTTTACTCACGTAGTACACCGGGAGCTGGGTCCTTTCCTCTTCCCGTACCAATGCGGTGCTGATCGCATGTTCGGTCACTTAGAGGTACAGAGGCTCCCCGTCCACCGGCTTTGCCAGGATCGGCGCTTGGGCTTGGTGCTCTTTCAGTTTTCAAAAAGCTTCTTCGCATTCGACTAACCATTCAAACCGTTGGCTTCCTCGAAGGACGTTGAAGAACGGGATGCACTTGTCTGTGGCCTTGGAGATGAAACGGCTTAAGGCGGCTATCCGCTCGGTCAGACTTTGCACGTCCTTATGCTTCCGGGGAGAGGGCATATCAATCAGTGCCTTGATCTTATCTGGATTGGCTTCTATTCCTCAGAAGCTCACTATGAAGCCCAGGAACTTCCCGGAAGCCACGCCAAAAGTACATTTCTTGGGATTCAGCTTCAGATGGTACTTCCGAATGACTGCGAAAGCTTCGGTCAAGTCGTCTGAATGCTTCCCGTATGTCTTGGACTTGACCAGCATATCTTCGATATAGACTTCCATGTTTCGCCCCAGCTGGGCCTGGAACATTCGATTGACAAGCCTTTGATAGGTTGCCCCAGCGTTTTTCAGTCCGAAGGGCATGACGATGTAGCAGTATATTCCCTTGTCGGTTTGGAAAATAGTGTGCTCTTGATCTGCCACATGCATGGAGATCTGATTGTAGCCAGAGTAAGCGTCCATGGAGCTTAAGATCTCGTACCCGGATGTCGCGTCCACCATTTGGTCGATCCGGGGAAGCAGGAAACAATCCTTCGGACAACCTTGTTGAGATCCGTGAAATCGATGCACGTTCTCCACGTTCCGTTCGGTTTCGGCACCAGAACGGGGTTGGCCAGCCACACGAGGTATACAGCCTCGTGTATGAAGTTGATTGAAGACAACTTCTCTACTTCTAGCTTAAGAGCCTCGGCCTTCTCCGTTCCTAAGGGCCTGCGTTTTTGGCGGACCAGGGTCACGTTCGGATCGATACTCAATGCGTGGCAGATGATGTTGCGGTCGATCCCCGTCATATCCGAGTGAGACCAAGCCAGAATATCCTGGTTCTCCTTAACTTGGGCGATTATGGCGGCCCGGACCTCTGCCGACAAATTTTTCCCGACCTGGATGACCCTGTCCGGATCGATGTCGCTAATGCACACCTCTTCAATCTCGTCCATGGGCTCCAGGATGGGGTCGTCTCCTATCCTCGGGTCCAGGTCATCTTCTTCCTGGATCACTCTCTCAGCAGGTGGGGGAGGAACCAGGTCGACAACATCCTCAAAGGGCTCGTCCTGGACCATGTATATTGGTCGGGTGGACACGTAATAACACTTTCGGGCGCTCTTCTGATCTCCCCGGATAGTCCCCACCCCTCCGTTGTGGCAAGGGAACTTCATGCAAAGATGACGGATGGAGCTGATAGCCCCGAACTCGACTAATGCGGGCCGACCGAAAATGACATTGTAAGCAGTGGGGCAATCCACCACTACGAAGGTGCAGAACTTGAACGAGTGCTGCAACTCACTCCCCAATGTTACGGGCAACTGGATCTTCCCCATGGGGAGTAACGCGTCTCTGTTGAAGCCGTAGATCTGGGTTGGGCATGATGCCAGATCCGCTTCAGTCAAGCCAATCGCGGTGAAGGCGGGCTTGAACAAGACGTTGACGGAGCTCCCGTCATCTACCAGCACGCGGGACACCAACTTGTTGACGATCTGGGCATCTATGACCAGCGGGTCATGGTGCGGGAAATGGACGTTGCGGACGTCGTCCTCCGTGAAGGTGATAGGGAGGTTCATCAACTTCAGGTGCTGAGCCGGGGCCTGGACCAGGGCGCACACCTCCTGATCGTGGTTCAGCTTGCTTAGGTAGCACTTTTGGTCGTTCCTGGACGGCCTCCCAGGTGAGGTCCGCCCGAGATGGTGACCACATGTCCGTCCACGCGAGGGGGTGCCGTCCCAGATGGATAAGGCATTCCAGGGCCGGGTGCTTGCGCGACAGGGGCCCCCTGAGGGGTTTGCACCGTCGGACCCTGGGCATATCCTCCCTGAGGCGGATATGCCCTGGGCGCACCTTTCACCGTGGGTTGTCCGGGACCTGCTGACAGGCCCGGGACTCCCACGGGCATCCTGACCCACTAGTGGAGATGCCCCAGCTTGATGAGATTCTCGATCTCATCCTTGAGCTGCTGGCACTCTTCGGTCATGTGGCCCACATCCTTATGGTAGGCGCACCGTTTGATGGTATCCCTCGGATTCCTCCCCCCTTTGAACATGGGGCTAGGCTTCCGGTAGTGAACCGCCCTCTCTGTGGCCAGGAAGATGTTCTCCCTGGTGTCCACTAGATTGGTGTATTCTAAATATTGGGGCTCGTAGCCCCTTTTTCCTTTCTTAGCCAGCTCAGACCGATTTTGGCCTTTGCCAGATCTCTTCCCCCGGGAGGGGTTTACGCTTGCCTCCGTTACCCTCGCCTGCGACTGCTGGGCCTCGACTGGGGCAACGTTGTGACCTGCTGGCGCGGCTCCATATCAGAAAAAGTGGGCGGACTAGACTGGGGCATACCCTGAAGAGGCAAGGTCGTACACCGTAGGGGTGTAGGTAACCCCTGGCGTAACGGCCGATCCCGGGGCGATCGGGGGCGTGACGTAGGATTGCGCCGGGAACTGCACCCCGTACCCCGGGAATGCCTTGGCACCGGAGGCCATTCGAAAGCCTGGATCTAAGCCTCTTCCCAGTTGATAAATCCTTGGGCCCTCCTTATGAATTCTTCCAAGGTAGTCGCCTTGCTACGCTGCATGTCATCCCAGAGAGGGGACCCGGCCCGAATTCCGGACTGTAATGCCACCAGGCGCTGTCCGTCGTCCACCTTAGTCTTGGAGGCTTCTTCAATGAAACGCTTGATGTAGGCCCTCAGTGTCTCCGCGGGAAGCTGTTTGATATTGGCGAGGGCACTGATTTGCATATCCATCCTCCTGGCGGCCACGAACTGCTTGCGAAACGCCGACTGTAGCCTTGACCAGGATTGGATGGATCCCGGCTTAAGTCTCTTCCACCACTCCTTGGCGGGACCACCTAGAGTGATCGAAAAACAGAGGCATTTGCCGTCATCACTAACGGGCCACGGTCATAAGCCAGTTGTACCGGGACAGATGATCCCTGGGGTCTGTGTTTCCGGTATAGGCGGTGAGGCTCGGCATCTTGAACCCCTTGGGGAGCACAGCGTCCAGGATGTGCCTCGCGCAGGGCTCTTTGTCCTCTTCATCGGAGTCGGTATCTGCTCCTTCCTGCTTGCGGACCAAATGGTCCGTGACCGTTTTCAAAGCGACCAGCTGCTCCATGAGCTGCCTGGCCGTGCCATCCTCCAGGGGTATTCTTTCGTTCCTCCTATCGTTGATGTTTTTCCTAAGGTCGCCACCTCAGGGGAGGATCTTTTCCTTACGGGCCCGCTCTTTCCGAGCATTCAGTCCGTCGCGCAGGTCTATCTGGGACGTGTCGTCCCCTGAACTAAGGGCATGACGCTCTTCGCTACGTGGGCGCTCTCGGTGATTTTTGTTTACCAAGGCACTGGGGTGCAAAGACCTTTCCCTTCCGTCTCGCCCTGGGGCGTGCCGGGGTCGCGCATCCCGCGGTCGCATCCCATGCGGATCAGTCGGGTGGCCCTGTCCTGGGACGGGGCGCACCTTCTCTTTCCTAGGGAGCGACCAGGAACGGGTCACGACTTTCGTGACAGGGGTGTCTTTCTTTCGGGTCTTTCCCCTAGCCTTCTTTTTCTCCCGGTCTAGGTTTCCTGGGACTGGCTCATGAAATTGTTCCGGGGGAGGGGCCGGCCTCACGTCTTTGGGGACTCGGGCTCTGGCTTGCGGAGCGGGCTGTTGCGCTCCCGGAAGCGGGCTAGCTGGGAGATTGGTCGCGCGGACCCTGCGTGACTATGAATGCCTGCAGGGCCTGGAGGGATTCTTGCATCCGCCGGTGCGCCTCTGCCTGCTCAGCAATCCTGGCCTCCTGTTCCAGGACTTGCTGCCTCAGTCTAGTCACCTCCAAGTCCTGCTGGTTGGGATTTCCTCCTGGGATCTCGGGATCCACAGCTTCTTCGTGGTATTCCCCCTCGTTCTCCTCCTCTTCATAATATTCCTCCTCTTCATACTCTGTCCCACCCTCATAGTCTTGTGACTCGTCAAGGTGAGATGTTTGAGGAGGAGCATTCTCAGGCGGATTCTGAGGAAGAGGCTGGGAAGGCAACGGCTCTCCATTGCCCTGCTCTGGGTTAGCAGGGTCGAAAGTGGTGTGTCTTGTATTCACCATTGTAGTAGAGGTTTAACGTTAGCGCTAGCTTTCTCAAGCTCTCAATGAAAGCACCAAAATGTTTACCGAGATTTTCGGAAACTATATTAATGAAAAGTAAGCGAGATTAATGGTAAGGAATTTAGAAGATAGAAACAGGATTTTTATGTGGTTGGGGCGTTAATGAGCCTTAGTCCACGAGTCAGTTGTATTAGAGCTTAGAAAGTCTTTTACTATGGAGTTTTTCTCTATGTTTCAACAAAGTAACTGTATACAAGTCGAAGAGAAATCCCTTCTCCAGTGCTCTGTCACCTATATTTATAGGCTCATAGGAGCACTGGGCTTGGGCCAGGCATGACCCGGGCCCATCAAGGATATAAGTACCCTTGGCTTCTCTGTCGGAAGCCCAATACAAAGGATAAAAATACAAAAGACTAAGAATTATCAAGGCCCAATGGGGCAGCCCAAGAACTATATTTCGCCCAACAAAATGGGGCTTTTGGTCTGGGCATTCCGAGTTACGAGGTAGATTCAGGGGACAAAGCCAGTCAGTGTACTGGCAGCGCAAGTCTGAACCAGCGGCGTGCAATCCTGAGGTGGCCTTTTCCGTAGGTGAAAAGTGGGGACAACCCCCACGCGGCATGGGGCGGCTTCAGGGTCACGGACGCCTTTTCCTGCCAACCTGGAG
This sequence comes from Humulus lupulus, assembly GCF_963169125.1. NCBI lineage: Eukaryota > Viridiplantae > Streptophyta > Magnoliopsida > Rosales > Cannabaceae > Humulus > Humulus lupulus. Next base: position 161,863,410 of record NC_084799.1, read on the forward strand.
GACTTGACCCGGGTTCGTTTACCGAAGGCCCGGACCGTTTACCAGGCTCCGGGACCATTTGCGTACACCTTGACCGTAACCCCAACTGGCTATATGTCTCCCAGACGATTGTCCTGGATCATCTTTCCTGGACACCGTCCCGGTCTGGACCCACACTTAGGCCGTCGCTCCCAGTCATTCTGTAACGACCCAAATTCAGTGTTAAGGCTTAAGGGCCTGGAGTAGTGTGCCTGGAGGGCATGATGGGATTTGGTGTGTGTTTCTATTGAGTTTTATGCATGATTATCATTTAATGCACGTTATATGACTAATTGATTATTTGAGATGCATGACTATGTGAATTAGTATGCATGTAGACCTGATTGTCTTATAATGAGCATGATTGTAATTTGGCCATGTTAGGGCATATCTGTGATAATTGTACTATGTGAATTGTGCCACGTGAGGTGGTGTTTTTATCAGGATGCACGCATCGAGACGGTCCTAGTGAGCCAATTAGTTTAAAAGTCACAACGGGATGTTGTACCCGGCTCGGGAGGAGCCTAGGGGTACTTTGGGAATCTTATAAGTTGAGTTGAGAATGAGTGGTTGGTTATTGGTTATTGGGTAACTTGGGTAACCATTTGTAACTGTGGTGGGTAACAAGTTTTAAGATGGAAAGTGATAGAATTGAAATAGAAGTGTAAAGACTTATGTGCCCTTGAAGGTTTAGTTAGGAAGGATTATTAAGAAGGGGTGAAATGGTCTTTTGGCAAGGGTGATAGACAAAAGGCAGCTGGGATATAGGGGGGCACGGTTTGGAGTATTGGGCATTTGAGTGTCTTGATAAAATTAGAAGAGAAGGAAAAGAAGAGGAGAGAAAGGCTAGGGCAAGCAAGAAGAAGAAGAAGAAGAGAAGGAGAAGTGGGAGTCTAGGAGGGGATCAAGGACTTGTGTGGATTCTTCATTTGAGGTAAAGGTTTTATACATATCTAAGTATGGATTCTGTTTTGATTTAAGGAATTTAAATGCCTAAGCTAAACATTGTGGGGTTTTGGGGTTAGTTGCTGAAATTTGAAATCATAGGAGTGGATCTTGGGTGTGTTGATGTTTTGAATTGATTCTAGTGTTTATAGGGTGTTAGATTGTTCATGTAAAGTTTGGAATGGAGTTTTGTGGTTGAGATATGTGTTTGGGATGGTTTAAGGTGAGGATTAGAGAGTAAAATGGTGGGTTTTTCTGGGTTCGAAGGGTCGAGCCGCGGCATGGTTCTTGGTGAGCCGCGGCCCTTCGAAGAAGTGGTATGCTGATGGAGAAGGGCGGGCCGCGGCATGGCCCAAGCAATGCCGCGGCCCTTACCTGTTTTGGAGCCTTTGGGGGTTCTGTTTGGGGGGCATGCCGCGGCATGGGTGGCCTATGCCGCGGCGCTTAAGGGATTTTGGGATTTTGAGATTTTAGGCTTGGGAATTTAACCTAGGGTGCTCGGGGTTGAGTCTTTTACCATGTTTGGTGAATTTCAACGTTCCGAGTACTAGAGCTTGGCCTGGAAGCTCATTTAAGGTTGTTAAAAGTGTCTTTTGTGTGTTGTGACTAGGATTTCGGGAGGCTCGTACTAGTGGACCGTGCTCGTGATCGTGGTGCATCGGAAAGCACGGAATACAGGTAAGAAAACCGTAACACCTGAGAATAGGGCATAGGCCCACTGTGTGATTGCGGGGGCGCAGCCCTAGATTGTGTTGTGTGCGAATGTGTAATCTTAGATAAATTATTGTATGTTTGAATGGTTATTTCTGAATGTGTTATATGTATGATTGTAATGGAATGAACGGCTAAGGCCGAGAGCGGCGTAGGCCGGGTACGGCAGCGGGGCCGGAAGTAACGCTCAGCACATGGGATGCTATAGCGAGGGTGGGACCCAAGGGATACATGAGTTATCCTACGGTAATGACCGAGACCCCCAAGCTTTGGTAAGGCCTCTGGGGCGGCATGGCCGTGCTTGTTTAATTAATGAATTCCTATTTATCAGTGAATTATGCCAGTGATATTATCTGCATATGTTATGTGTTATTTGGGTTTTCTTGCTGGGCTTCGGCTCACGGGTGCTCCGTGTGGCAGGTAAAAGCAAGGAGTCAGTCAACCGGCCATGAGTATGGAGAGCATGGGAGCGGCGCGTACATGTTCGGCCTGCCCGACTGCTTTGGTTGGGGGCATTTTGTATATGGCTGTATTTAACCATTCTTTTGATAGCTGATCAAGTGTAAATCTATTTTGGTGTTGTAAACATTTTGTAAACCTTATTTTGGGATCCCAGATGTTTTATATCTAACGTTTTCAATGAAGTTAAACATTTTAAAAGAATACAGCCTTAAACTCTGGTTTAATCACACTTTTGGTTTTAGAAACCACTTTGAGTCAATTAAATGCACAATTTCTGTTTTAAACTCACTTAGTAACGGCTCTAAGGTAGTAGGGCGTTACAACTTGGTATCAGAGCGAGCCAAGGTTTATTGGTTCTGGAGATCGACCGAACATGTACGCACGCTGTCATTGAAAAGCTCGACTCAGGGTGGTTTGGTATGATCGGTTGATATGTTCATGAATATGTGTTTATTGCTTTGTGTGCCTGCCTAGATTGTTATGAGCATGATGATTGAAATAACATATGCATGATGCTAGGGCAAGGCCCGTTGTATGCGGTATGATATTTGTATGTCATTTTGGTCGATTGATCTTGGTGGTTGTTGAGATTAAGAGGTGGAAATTGGACCTTGTTATCATGCCTAATGAGCGGTGTCACTGATTGCAGGCATTTAGTTCCAATGCCTCGCCAATCATCGAGACTCCGCGGCATTCAGGCCGAGGATGATAACCAAGGGCAGAACCCTCCACCTGCTCCTCAGAACTGGCAGCAGATCTTAGCTGAGATGGAGGCCAGGTTGAAGAAAACAGAGGACGAGCTTAGTCAGTTGAAGCAACCAGCTCCTCCACCGGCCACTGCGATACCACCACCGCCGAGTGTGGTACCAGCCCCGGTTCAACCTGTGACTGGGAACAGGTTGGAACCTCTATATGAAAGATTCAGAAAACAACAACCCCCTACCTTTGAGGGCGGAGCAGACCCACTGCAAGCTGAGCAGTGGATGGGTACGATGTCTGTGATCCTGGACTTCATGAGGGTTGAAGGAAGGGATAGAGTTGATTGCGCCAGTTATATGCTTAGAAATGATGCACGTATTTGGTGGGAGGTAGTTGGGCAGCGAAGGGATACTGCAACTATGACTTGGGAAGAATTCAAGGGCATTTTTAACGAGAAATACTACAGCGTAGCCGTTCGAGCTGCGAAGGCGGATGAATTCAACAACCTGACTCAGTGCAGGTTATCCGTCACCGAGTACGCCCTGGTATTCGACAGATTGGCGAAGTTTGCGCCAGAGCTTGTGCCGACAGATGCGGCCAGAAGGGACAGATTTATACGGGGATTAAATGTAATGATCGCCCGTGACGTGAGTATCACTATGACTCCAGAGTCTACCTATGCACAAGTGGTAGACAAGGCCCTTACTGCTGAAAGGGCTGAGGATCAGATCTGGAAGGATGGCGCTGCTAGGCGTGATACCAGGAGAGTTGTGCCTTCTTCTTCTGGGCCTAGTCGGGGCAGCGGCCCCAGTGAGCAGAAGAGGAGAGTTCCAGACTCCTTTACTCCTTATGGTTCTGACAGGAGGGTTCGCGGTTTTGTGGGTGGCCGCCAGGGCGGAAATGACAGCTGGAGAAGCCTTCCGATGTGTCCTCGATGCAGGCGACGGCATCAGGGCGAGTGCCGGACCAGGGCATGCTTTGTTTGTGGGAGCACCAGTCACTTGAAGAAAGATTGCCCGCAGGCTAAGAAGGAGGAGCCTAGGCAGGGAGACAACCTCGCACCTGCTAGGGTTTTCACCTTGACTCAGACTGAGGCTGAGGCCAGTCCTTCAGTGGTCACAGGTCAGATTTTTAGCGCTGGATCCTTGTTTACTGCATTGATTGATTCTGGTGCTACGCACTCATTTGTTTCTGCTAGGGTGATTGATCAGTTGTGTAGACCTAGTATTTTGTATGCTAGGGGTTTTCAGACTATATTGCCTACAGGAGAACTGGTAGTCTCTAAGAGGTGGGTTAGAGCCTTACCGGTAGTGGTAGACGGTAGAGAATTATTTGTTGACCTAATTGAACTAGATATGGACGATTTTGACATAATACTAGGGATGGATTGGTTGACACGGTATGGAGCAACAATTGATTGTAGGCGACGAATGGTGACCTTCGAACCGGAGGGCGAGACACCCTTTGTGTTCGTGGAAACGGTGGATGGACCGCGGGTGCCTCTGATCTCGGCACTAAAGGCTAGTGACCTGATGCAGGAGGGTTGCATAGGATTCCTAGCGAGTATAGTGGATTCCTCCAAGGAGGCGGCAGTGGGACCGAAAGAAACTAGAGTGGTCTGTGAGTTTCCAGACTTGTTCCCATCGGACCTGCCGGGATTGCCGCCGCATCGGGAGATTGAGTTCGGTATAGAGTTGGCTCCGGGAGCAGAGCCAGTACCTAAGGCACCTTACAGAATGGCTCCAGCAGAATTAAAGGAATTGAAAATTCAGCTGCAGGAACTACTTGATTTGGGGTTTGTCAGACCAAGTTTCTCGCCGTGGGGTGCTCCAGTTTTATTTGTTAAGAAAAAGGATGGATCGCTCAGGATGTGTATCGATTACAGAGAGTTGAATAAGTTGACCATCAAGAACAAGTATCCATTGCCTAGGATCGACGATTTATTCGATCAGCTTCAAGGGAGGACAGTGTTTTCGAAGATTGATCTCCGGTCAGGCTACTATCAGTTGAGGATCAAAGAAGAGGACATACCAAAGACTGCTTTTCGGATGCGGTATGGGCATTATGAATTTTTGGTTATGTCCTTTGGGTTAACCAATGCCCCGGCGGCATTTATGGATTTGATGAACAGAATTTTCAAGGATTACCTGGATAAGTTCGTGATTGTATTTATTGATGATATCCTAGTATACTCCCAGTCAGAGGCAGAGCATGAGCATCATCTGCGCTTGGTGTTGCAGCGGTTAAGGGAGCATAAGCTTTATGCTAAGTTTAGCAAATGCGAGTTCTGGTTATCGCAAGTTTCATTCCTAGGCCATATTATTAGTAAGGATGGGTTACTGGTCGACCCAAGCAAGACAGAAGCAGTGAGAGATTGGCCTAGACCCAGCAGTGTTCCTGAAGTTAGAAGTTTCCTTGGACTAGCAGGTTACTACCGGCGGTTTGTAGAGGGGTTCTCCAGAATTGCTACCCCGTTGACAGAATTGACAAGGAAGAAGACCAAGTATGTGTGGACAGATCGATGTGAGAACAGCTTTGAAGAGTTGAAGCAGCGGTTGATTACTGCACCAGTGCTGAGCCTGCCAACAGATGATGAGAAGTTTGTGGTCTACTCTGACGCTTCTAGACAAGGTCTGGGATGCGTGTTGATGCAGGCTGGGAAAGTGATAGCGTACGCATCAAGGCAATTAAAGGAGTACGAGCAGAGATATCCCACACATGACCTGGAATTAGCTGCAGTGGTATTCGCACTTAAGGTTTGGAGACACTATCTGTATGGAGAGAGGTGCGAGATATACACTGATCACAAGAGTCTAAAGTATTTCTTTACCCAGAAGGACTTGAATATGCGCCAGAGACGGTGGCTAGAGCTGGTAAAGGATTACGATTGTGATATCCTTTATCATCCTGGGAAGGCTAATGTAGTGGCTGATGCATTGAGCCGGAGGGGCCCAGGACAGCTGTATAGTTCGAGGCAAATATCTGACAGATTAGCTGGAGAGATGACCAGGGCAGGTATAGAGTTAGTGGTTGGTAGGTTAGCCAACATTACTCTTCAGTCAACGCTCCTTGAGAGGATTAAGGAAGCACAGGGAATGGACCCCCAGTTAGTTGAACGTAGAGAGAATGTCCTAACTGGAGCAGTCAAGGACTTCTCTATCTCTGAGATGGGTTTGTTGAAGTACAAAGGACGGATTTGTGTTCCGACTAACCCAGACATTCGGCGAGAGATTCTAGACGAGTCTCATACCACTCCCTACTCTTTACACCCAGGTTCTACGAAGATGTACCATGACCTGAAGGTTTTGTACTGGTGGTCAGGCATGAAAAGGGATGTGGTGGACTATGTGGCTAGATGCTTAACCTGTCAGCAGATTAAGGCAGAACATCAGAGGCCAGCGGGATTATTACAGCCTCTAGGGATTCCCGAGTGGAAATGGGAAGATATTGCCATGGACTTTGTGGTAGGATTGCCAAAGACCGTGGGTCAGCATGACTCAGTGTGGGTGATTGTGGACAGGTATACGAAGTCCGCCCACTTCTTACCTGTGAAGACGACTTATACTGTGGATCAGTATGCAGAGCTTTATGTAAAAGAGATTGTTCGACTTCATGGGGCTCCGAGGTCGATAGTATCTGACAGAGACCCCACTTTCACTTCCAAGTTTTGGAAGAGCCTGCAGAAGGCTTTGGGCACGCAGCTCCGGTTTAGTACCGCTTACCATCCTCAGACGGATGGGCAGTCTGAGAGGACAATTCAGATACTAGAGGACATGTTACGAGCTTGTGTGTTGGATTTTGAGGGATCTTGGAGTAGGTATCTCCCTCTGATTGAGTTCTCGTACAACAATAGCTATCAGGTGACTATCGGAGTGGCTCCGTATGAGATGTTGTATGGGAGGAAGTGCAGATCGCCGATTCACTGGGATGAGGCAGGTGAGAGGAGGTATTTAGGTCCCGAGATGGTTCAGAGGACCAATGAGGCACTTGAGAAGATTAGAGCTCATATGCTCGCCTCCCAGAGTCGCCAGAAGAGTTATTCAGATCAGAAACGCAGGAGCGTGGAATTTCAGGTTGGTGATCATGTATTCCTCAGGGTTTCACCCCTGAGAGGAGTAAAACGATTTGGCGTTCGGGGCAAGCTGAGTCCCAGGTTTGTTGGTCCATTTGAGGTTCTAGAGCGAATTGGGGAGGTGGCTTACAGGTTAGCAATGCCTCCAGCTCTATCGGGGCTTCATGACGTGTTTCATGTATCCATGCTCCGGAAGTATGTATCGGACACTACTCATGTGTTGAGCTATGAGAACTTGGAATTGGATCGGGATTTATCGTACAAAGAAAAGCCTGTTCAGATACTTGATAGGAAGGACAAGGTCTTGAGGAGCAAGACCATCGCCTTGGTTAAGGTATTGTGGAGGAATAGCAAGGTCGAAGAGGCGACATGGGAACTGGAATCGGATATGCGGGAGCGGTATCCCGAGTTGTTCAGGTAAATTTCGAGGACGAAATTTTCATGAGGAGGGGATAGTTGTAACGACCCAAATTCAGTGTTAAGGCTTAAGGGCCTGGAGTAGTGTGCCTGGAGGGCATGATGGGATTTGGTGTGTGTTTCTATTGAGTTTTATGCATGATTATCATTTAATGCACGTTATATGACTAATTGATTATTTGAGATGCATGACTATGTGAATTAGTATGCATGTAGACCTGATTGTCTTATAATGAGCATGATTGTAATTTGGCCATGTTAGGGCATATCAGTGATAATTGTACTATGTGAATTGTGCCACGTGAGGTGGTGTTTTTATCAGGATGCACGCATCGAGACGGTCCTAGTGAGCCAATTAGTTTAAAAGTCACAACGGGATGTTGTACCCGGCTCGGGAGGAGCCTAGGGGTACTTTGGGAATCTTATAAGTTGAGTTGAGAATGAGTGGTTGGTTATTGGTTATTGGGTAACTTGGGTAACCATTTGTAACTGTGGTGGGTAACAAGTTTTAAGATGGAAAGTGATAGAATTGAAATAGAAGTGTAAAGACTTATGTGCCCTTGAAGGTTTAGTTAGGAAGGATTATTAAGAAGGGGTGAAATGGTCTTTTGGCAAGGGTGATAGACAAAAGGCAGCTGGGATATAGGGGGGCACGGTTTGGAGTATTGGGCATTTGAGTGTCTTGATAAAATTAGAAGAGAAGGAAAAGAAGAGGAGAGAAAGGCTAGGGCAAGCAAGAAGAAGAAGAAGAAGAGAAGGAGAAGTGGGAGTCTAGGAGGGGATCAAGGACTTGTGTGGATTCTTCATTTGAGGTAAAGGTTTTATACATATCTAAGTATGGATTCTGTTTTGATTTAAGGAATTTAAATGCCTAAGCTAAACATTGTGGGGTTTTGGGGTTAGTTGCTGAAATTTGAAATCATAGGAGTGGATCTTGGGTGTGTTGATGTTTTGAATTGATTCTAGTGTTTATAGGGTGTTAGATTGTTCATGTAAAGTTTGGAATGGAGTTTTGTGGTTGAGATATGTGTTTGGGATGGTTTAAGGTGAGGATTAGAGAGTAAAATGGTGGGTTTTTCTGGGTTCGAAGGGTCGAGCCGCGGCATGGTTCTTGGTGAGCCGCGGCCCTTCGAAGAAGTGGTATGCTGATGGAGAAGGGCGGGCCGCGGCATGGCCCAAGCAATGCCGCGGCCCTTACCTGTTTTGGAGCCTTTGGGGGTTCTGTTTGGGGGGCATGCCGCGGCATGGGTGGCCTATGCCGCGGCGCTTAAGGGATTTTGGGATTTTGAGATTTTAGGCTTGGGAATTTAACCTAGGGTGCTCGGGGTTGAGTCTTTTACCATGTTTGGTGAATTTCAACGTTCCGAGTACTAGAGCTTGGCCTGGAAGCTCATTTAAGGTTGTTAAAAGTGTCTTTTGTGTGTTGTGACTAGGATTTCGGGAGGCTCGTACTAGTGGACCGTGCTCGTGATCGTGGTGCATCGGAAAGCACGGAATACAGGTAAGAAAACCGTAACACCTGAGAATAGGGCATAGGCCCACTGTGTGATTGCGGGGGCGCAGCCCTAGATTGTGTTGTGTGCGAATGTGTAATCTTAGATAAATTATTGTATGTTTGAATGGTTATTTCTGAATGTGTTATATGTATGATTGTAATGGAATGAACGGCTAAGGCCGAGAGCGGCGTAGGCCGGGTACGGCAGCGGGGCCGGAAGTAACGCTCAGCACATGGGATGCTATAGCGAGGGTGGGACCTAAGGGATACATGAGTTATCCTACGGTAATGACCGAGACCCCCAAGCTTTGGTAAGGCCTCTGGGGCGGCATGGCCGTGCTTGTTTAATTAATGAATTCCTATTTATCAGTGAATTATGCCAGTGATATTATCTGCATATGTTATGTGTTATTTGGGTTTTCTTGCTGGGCTTCGGCTCACGGGTGCTCCGTGTGGCAGGTAAAAGCAAGGAGTCAGTCAACCGGCCATGAGTATGGAGAGCATGGGAGCGGCGCGTACATGTTCGGCCTGCCCGACTGCTTTGGTTGGGGGCATTTTGTATATGGCTGTATTTAACCATTCTTTTGATAGCTGATCAAGTGTAAATCTATTTTGGTGTTGTAAACATTTTGTAAACCTTATTTTGGGATCCCAGATGTTTTATATCTAACGTTTTCAATGAAGTTAAACATTTTAAAAGAATACAGCCTTAAACTCTGGTTTAATCACACTTTTGGTTTTAGAAACCACTTTGAGTCAATTAAATGCACAATTTCTGTTTTAAACTCACTTAGTAACGGCTCTAAGGTAGTAGGGCGTTACACATTCCCCTGCTAAGTGGGCCTGGGCTGGGCCCGAATCCAATTGCCCAGACTGTGGGCCTGGACCACCGTCCCGGGCCCAAGGCAGGAAATGGGGATAACAGAGAGTATAAAGAAAATAATATAAAAGAACACATGGGTTTTACAAGCTTTGGTGGGCCTCTATTAGTGGTGTCGAGTTCGTACACTTGACAATCGACATTTCTCACAACGCCGCATGACATAGGCAAACGTGTGCTGCACCCTGACAGTCATAGATATGTTCTCTATAAAGTTGGTGCATGACTTTTTGCAATGAGCCTCGTGCAATCTGCCTATGTCGTAGTCTTTATTTAGTGCATCCTTTTTTTGTATTAACTCAACATTAATATACCAGGATGGGGGGATCTTGTATGAATGATAGACGATTAACATTAATGACTCGAGCCTCTATAAATAAGGTTGGGGGATCTCTTTGTAATGGGTTCAAGATTTTAGAGAGAGAAACTCTGTAACTTAGTGCAATATATACGCTGTCTGAGAACCACCATTAAAGCTTGCTTAAGCAAACTTCAAGCTCACTAAATACCCGTGATTCATGGACGAGGAAAAAAGGTAGTCAATAAATATAATTAGTAAAAAATTATGATAATATATTATCATAATAATATTTTACAACATTCAAATTTATTTTAATATAAATATTAAATATCTAGTTTTGTATATTATAATATTATAATATTTGAATTTATATTAGTATAATTAATAAATATCTATTTTTAATTAATTTTAAAAGTATATTCTATTAAATATTTAGAATATTGTGTTATAGAGTTTTCATAGGATTTATACATTTTTGAAGCTTGTGTTTTGTCTCATTACATGTTTGGACCTTGTGGTTTGACAAATTATTTTTTGGACCCTATGTTTTGTAAAATGGTTCAAATAGAACCCTCAACCTGATTCTAGTCAAATTTTTTTCAATTGAAATCACAAATAATTCACCAAACTAACAACTCAGAACAAAAAAAAAAATCATTCTACTTAAAAACTGTGTTGTTATATTCAATTTTTTTCTTCAACAAAATTGAGTTTAAGGGTTTATTTGAACCATTTTACAAAATATAGGGTCTAAAATGAATTTTTTAAAACATAGGGTCCAAACAGGTAATATAAAAAAATACGGAATCCAAAAAAATATAAACCCATTTTTATATAATAGATATGTCACAAATCTATTGAAACCCCTATTATTTTAAAATATATGGTTGTAATTGTGCATAATTTTTTGTGTGATTTGTGAGTTGCAAGATCCAATAAACTTCTTTTCTTATCGATTGTTTCAATTTAGTTTAATTGTTTATTAAAATAATAGTAATAACAAATCGAAAGCTCCATATCTTTCCTCGACAAAGAAAATTGGAAGCTCTAGTTGTAAATCGAAAGCTCCCTAGGACAAATTGAAGCAAATAAAAGAGAAAGAGAGGATGACTTCTCGGGAGAAAAAGAAAACATTTTTGTTTAAACTGGGAAATGCCATCCATTTTATTTGTGAAAACTCATTATACTGTCCATTGTTATAACCACTCTTAGCAATATGAAATATACACACAGTTAACAAATACATATAATAGTAAATGATGGTTGCTATTATGAACCAAAAATAAATAAAGACGAGCAAACCATAATAGTAAATGATTATTGCTCTTAACCAGAAAAGGTGGCTTTCACTAATCTAGAAACTTGATACGAACCAAAAATGTTGATACAACTCGAATAGCAGCAATTAATACATCCAAATAAACAAATTAGGTAAAATTAATTCAACAGCAAGCAGATTAGTTCCCTACGTAGCAAGCTGCCTCATCATTTGCCTTTTGAAACCAACAAGAGCCATTTGAATAGGGCTATAATAAGAAGTAAACATGCTGAATTTCTTCAATCCACCTCCTATTCAACCGCTTCGAATTCAGGATTATCAGACTCAACTTAAACTCACAAATACCACAGATTGGAAGCAAATTTAGCACTGTCATTCACCAAGTTATTCTAGCAGCAGCCATGAACAGAGTTAATATCAATTGAGTATTTCTTCTTAAAATACTGCGGCTCTTGGTAGCACTTTATATCTGAGCAAACGATATGCAATCTCAGTTCATGCACCTCATAACCTGTATAAAAGAAAGAAGATTTTATATAAATCAATATAGTTCAAACTATGGGGTTTAATTCTGTGATTGGACTACAAATTTTAGAAATAAATAAACAAATTCCAAAAAAAAAAAGGCTTTTTTAAAAAAAAAATTACAGAAAAGACTGAGAACTCAATTTAGTGTCATTGTTTATATAAAATGAATTTTTATAAATTTATTCAAAAATAAAATGAATAAATGAAATTATTAATTTTTTTTCCTACTTTTTCTTAATATATAAAACTTCTCTGATAAAATTCAAGTTCCAAACAAAGGCAAAACTTCAGCAGTATTTACAACCTCGTAAAACTATAGCGGTATGAAACATACCAAATATTTTATAAGAGAAACTCAATCGCTCCCAATGTCTTTCTTCCTCAACCATCTCAAGCAAATGCAGGAAAGGAATAAGTTAACTGAATCTATGTTCTCTGTCAAAAGCCTAGGTACCATTTCTTTCATCTGTAGGCATAATTACCGTTGCATTCACTCATCCAAGTCTCTTTGTCTACGCATATTATATTGTGCCTGAATCTGGTTAAGCTTGGACTCTGTATTGCAATTACAGGCATTGCAGAGTTTAAAAAATAGAAAAACCATACAGGAATGAATATGAATAAAAGTGTAATATGACGAGCATGTAAATTTGAGGAGTCAAGGAAGTAACAAGACATAAATTATGGAGTGCATACCAATAATCTGAGAAGATATCCTCTACACAAGAAAAAGAACATCTACACTTTACGAGCCAGGGTCCTCTGCTTTGTTGCATGTTGTACTACTTTTTCCTCAACTGGAAGGCCCTTCCGTCTTCTTACATTGTCGATGAGCTTTCTTGCAGTGTTAGGAAGCACACTAGAACCATCACCAAACTCTTCAATTTCCTCTTCTGTTTTGGGAACAAAGAAAGGATCCTCAGGAAGTGCTTCCCAGTGGCTAAGTACTAGGAGAGCACTTGCAGCTCCAGAAGTCCACCTCCTAAGCTCATCCGCAAAACCAAAGCTTTCAGATACAGGAACATATGCGTGCACCGTGAACAATGGAGAACCTTCCTGCATTTCTTCTTTCAATACCCTTGCCCTCCTCCGTGAAAGGACAGCATACATAGGACCCAGATATTCTGTAGATGTGCTTAGCTCACAAAAGTACATTGCTTCCACAAGCCGTGGTTTCTTTTGTAACACAGCTGCTCTACAAGCATCTTTGACAGCTGTCATAACCTGACCACTGAAGATACCATATTGATCAGACTGCAGTTGCAAGGTTTCAGATTCATCAGGATGTGCTGTCAATGGAGAAATAAAAGCTTCAACAATGAATGCCAAACCCCACATAGGTTCGTCACATAAGGGGCCAGCTGCTGTAGCTAGTTGAAAACCAGACACTATGCTACTCTCAAGACGCTCTGCTTCAAAATACAGTGCTTGAGTTGATTCTGAAGATGTCTTGTTTACTATGTCACTGTGAACAAAATCATCTACAAATCCTAGTTTCTCGGATACATGGGAAGAACCACGAATGAGTATAGAGCAGTCAGTATCCTTTTCTTCAAAATCTGGAGTAAAGAGAATGTTAGGACCAATCTGCCGAGGCCCAAGTGACCAGATTCTCTTCAGAAGCTTCAACCATTTCCTTTGTAGTTTTTCTGCCCGGTCCGTATCATTCTCTCTCTTAGACAAAATATCACTCTCCACAGCATCCATTATGCGTTTCCTTAAGGTTTCTATTGGAGTTTCAGTCTCCGTAAGACTAGATATCTGTGTTTGCGATCTTTTATTTGTAAGTCCAGTCTTACCTCCAATAATATCTCCAAGTAAATCAGAACTTTCGTCAAGAACCTTAGTTAGAGAAGGTGGTAGCTTTATGACTTGCACCCGAACAACACACCTTCCATTTGGTGTGGTCTTCTCAACATAATCTGAGCTGCCAACTAAGAATTTTAAATTCTCAAGAGTAGTAGACACATATCCCTCAATAGTTTCTTTATAGAAAACAAGAGGCGGTGAGACTTCCAAGCTTACTCTAGCAAACCTCTCCTTCAGATCCATTATGCATCTCTCAAGATGAACTTCCCCTGCAGCAGACAGAACATGCTCTCCCCTTGAGGAAACTGTGACCTCTACAAACGGGTCTGCTCTGTTTAGAAGCTTTAAACCTTTCATTAATGCAGTTATATCTGCAGGATCAGATGGTTCAATAGCAACTCTAAGGGTTGGAGCAACTTGAAACGCCATGCTTGAGAATGGCCAACAGTTCTTTGTGGAAGAAAGAGTTGCACTTTTAAGAATATATTGGCCAAGACCTCTTATTGCCACAACATTCCCTGCACGAGCAAAGGGAACAGAGGTTAAACCTTGACCCATCATTAGGTACAGAGATTGCAACTCAGCCTCCTGTACATGATTTTGCATTGACTCTCCTTTTAATGGATCATATAGAGCTGAAAGTACAAAAATCTTCTGTCCTGAATAAAGAACCCCACTAAAGATCCTTGCAAATGCAAGAAAGCATTCACCCGAGTCATCATCTTCGCTTTCATCAATAAAATTATTTATGACTTCATCTTGGGAACCCCTTTGAGGAAGCATTTTCTTCGGAACAGCAAACATTTTGGATACGAAAGCAACACAAGGAGCTTTCAGACTTAAATCACAAGCTTCGACCGAGGCTCTCACAAGCTCAGCCTCAGCAAGCACATTAGAATCAACTTCATCAACAAAAACCTCCCTTTTGGGGAGTAAACGTGGAATTCGAAATGTCTGTGCTGCAATAGGGTCAGGCATACACTTGACTACCATTGATAACACTGCTTCAGACAGAGGAAGCCAACGGCTCATTACCGCTTGAAGTACAACTTTGGGATCCTTGTTTTGAAGCTCCCGAGGTGGTACAGACAGATTAAAGGACTTAATTACTTTCTCAAGCATCATTTTGTCCCCATCAGTTTCCAAAGCCGTCTGGTAAACTTGCCAAAGCGGCTCAAGTACAAACTGAACAAACATAGGGCGAGCTTTACTTCCTCCACCAATTCCCTTCTTCCCCACAATCATCTTACTCTTCGGATTGAAATACCGAGGGCCCCATAGCGCCTTTTGCAATGCAGCTGCACTTGCCCCTAGCTTGGAAGCATAGAACTGGGCAAAATCATGTATAGTAAAACCCCATCCATCCAACGCACACACAAATGCCACGTTTCCCTTCTGGGGTTGAAAAGTTTCTTCCTCATCGTCCTCCACAAACTCATGACTCTCATCTCCAAATTCACTAGAAGGCCCAGCAAGTATGGAATCAACTTCTGATAAATACTTCTCCGACTTATACGCACTCATAATACTATTGACTTCATGAACAATCCTCAACAACCTCGTATACGCCTCCATGGGACTCAACATAAGCTCACTAATTAATCTATCAATCTTGTTAAGCACCAAACACGGGGTTAGCTTCTCAATCCAAGCTTGGCGCAAAACCGCATGGGTTTGGATATGAACACCTTCGACGGCATCAACCAAAACCAATGCTCCATCACTCAATCGCGCCGCTGTAGAGACCTCGCTACAGAAATCCATGTGGCCAGGGGAGTCAATAAGGTTAATGGAGCACTCCTTATACCGGAGAGCTATTGAGGAGCTCTTCATGGTAATGGCGCGCCGCTGCTCCTCATCGAGGTAGTCCATAAAACGGAGACGCCCGGCGAGCTTAGGGTGGAGTAAGCCACCGCCGGAAGATGCGATCAGGTGGTCGGCGAGCGTGGTCTTGCCGTGATCGACATGAGCCAATATGCATATGTTTCGGACTTTACGGGTATCGGAATCCTCCATTTTAGTCTCAATAAATTTACTTTGAACAATATACTAAAAAAACCGAAGCTTGAAATCAAAACTAGACAAATTCAACTACCTAACGAATCAAACAGGTTTCTAGTTCTATAATATGATGAGGAAAAGGGAACGATTACAGACAACGGTACCTCTCCTCACTCTCTTGGTCGAAATCAATGGAAGCCGTTCTCCCTTGGGGCACCTTTTCTCTCTTCTTCTGTTTGTATATGCAGGGAATTTATGCATGTGTTCAACCAAAATTAGGGCTTGCATAATAAAAAATAAAATCCAAAATTAGGGATACGTAACCAAAATTAGTGGTTTAGTCTCCCAATTTAATAATATTTATAGGGATACGTAACCGACTATGTACTTCCCTTATTCAAATTTGAAAGATAATTATATAATTTTATTTTTTGAAAGATATTTATAATTTTGGAAATTTATTTGATAGGGTCTTCAAAAAGAGCCTACCGTAGTATTTTTTGTGATTCTCAACCTTTGAACAGTTTTCAACGCGATTTTTTGTATGAACATGTATATTGTAGTTATTTAGAGTATCCTGCAAATTTTCAGAAAATTCTGAATAATTTACATTGCCAAAAACTAAGTTCAAACATGTTATTTTTCACGCGCATAAAAAAATTAGTCACGCGTGCAATAATCTGTTTTCGGCACTGTAAATTATTCAGAATTTTCTGAAAATTTGAAGGATGCTCTAAATAACTACAATATACATGGTCATAAAAAAAATCGCGCCGAAAATTATTTACGGGTAGAGAACACAAAAAAGCCCTACGGTATGGCTCTTTTTGAAGGTCCTACCATAAAATTTTTTATTCTATAAAGATAATTATATACTTTTTTCAATAAAGATAATTATATAACTTTTAAAATAATATTAAAATAATTCTCATAAAATATATATTGGGAAATTTGAATAAAGATATTTAAAAAAAAATGAATAAAGACGCCTAATAAGCGTAAGGAATGTTCAAATTCAAAAACATAAAAAAAATATACATAAAACCTAGGTTTTAACAAAATTACTACTAACATATTTTCTTATTTTTAGTAAACCTACCACTTCAATATTAAAGATAGTGATTGTGAAAAGAATTCTCTCGATGCTCTTACTTGTCATTTAAAGATGTTCCAAAATATTTTTATTTGAATTTCAAATCTCATATTTTTAGAATGTGTAATATTGTTGATCAAATATCTTTTAGTAAACGTTTTGTTTATTAAACGTAGGGATATGTCTCCAATCCATTCAAATAAATATATTATATTTTTTTTCTTGTAAACTTTGTGATGATAAATTTGTTTATGATATTTTACTTGGTTTACATTATTATGATGATGAACTAATTTCTCACTCTAGGATTGTAATTGGAACTTAATGTATATAGCTTAAATTAATTATTTGATCTTAAAACTAATATCAATATTAAGTTGGTAATTCTATTATGTGCTTATTGTTTTTGATTAATTGATCATTAATTAGAATGATTAGGACAACCTCAAGGAACTTGGAAAATGAAATTTTGTGTTTGACCATCAATGGAATGGAATGATGTATGATTGCTGAGTAAATCTGTAAATTTTAAATAGGATAGAAATATTCTTGTGTAGTATATATAACTGTTAAAGAAACCTATGATTAATGAGTTTTATTATAATTTGATTATCATAGGAATATAACTAAATGAATGAATAAGATATGTTTTACATGGCCAGTGGTCATCAAGAGGGACTTGTGAATATTTGTAGATTATTTGTTAACATAAGAATTAAGTGAGAATAACAATGCTCAATTGAAATATTGAGGGAAAATTGTAATCATAAGCTTTTCAAAATTTTATTTATTTGTTATTGATGCTATAATGGTAAATACAGGTCAAATTCATGAGGACTATTAATGAGTTTATTATCCAAAATAAAAATAAATATTAAAAATGAGATTTTTCTTTCAAGATTCAATAGCATAAAATAAAATAACAAGAAAAGAACAATTGGTAATTGTGATTTTAAAGAATAGCTAAGAATTATTCTTCACCTTCAACAATAAATCAATCAACAATGACAAATATTATTTTCTATTTCCAATTAAACTATTAACCCCACAGATAACGCTTAAGTAGTCAATTATCTCAGTTTTCTTATTATAATTAATTAAAGCTAAGCATTCATTAATTAACTTTTTTTTACCAAGCAATAAACTCATTAAGCATGTGATCTATTTAACTTAGGAAAAACATTACATTAAGGGGTGTTTGGTATAGGGGGTTGGTTTGGTGGGAATGAGAATGTCAAATCTAACTCATGTTTGGTAAATTTATTTTTAATGGCTTGGAGGTTTGTTTTTCCAACTGAATCCTATTTTTTAGTTTGATTTGAGGGTAATCTTAACCTCTTTAAACACTTGAGTTTCACATTCCCTTAATCTAAACCTCTTCTAACTTTACTCCCACAAACTCAAACCTCATACCAAACACCCCATAAGTGGAAACAAGTTAATCTAGGCAAGGCAACATATTCATTAAGCATGCATTTCATTTAACCTAGCTTCTATTCTCCATCACAAGTAAAATACTTGTCATAACACTTAATTGCAATTTATCACTCTACTTAGAACCATAGACTATTAGATGAATATCAATCCTAAGATGATAATAGAACAATGCAACACTCTAATTAGTTGGCCACCTAACAAGATTCATAACATTTAATTAGAAGAATAGAAGCAATTTAATATAAGGAGAGTAAGAAATAAAATTCATCATTGCATTCAAGATTTCATGTCTAGGGTTTTGAAACAACCATTAACCTAAAAGAAAAATCACTCCATAATCACAAACATGATCATAAACATAAACATGAATTGAAAGTAAAGAAAGTATAGAGAGAAGAAGAAAACCTAGATTGAATGTAGACAAGAATATTGTCTTTTCTTCTTTTTTGTCGCTCTAATCTCAAAAATTCGTAATCCAAAGTTATTCTAAAAGTTAGCCGTAAAGCCTTTTATAGTCCCCTTGAAATTACATTTAAAAAGTAAAAATTAAGGTTGAAAAACTATCGCAGGCTGCGGCCACTAATGTCCACCACCGCGACAATAAAATGTGATTTTTTAGAAAATCGAGCACTAAAATCCTCGTCGCGGTCGTTACCCACTGTCTTGGAGGCCGCAATCTGGAATGTGGATGGCCACGGCCATAAGACTGCTTTTCCTTTTCTTCTTTTTCCTTCAATTTCTTTCGCTCCAGCCTCGAACCTCGGGTTTGGGGACTTCTAAAACACTTCAAACTCTTTCTAAACTTCATTTTCTTTAGTCTTATCGTCTCCTGTTAATATCTAACCACAAAATATACAAAACTCATTAATAAACTCTCATAATATGTTTTGTGGCCTAAAAATCAAAGACTCATAAAACAAAGCTAGAAACACATAAAAACGCTAGGAATCAACAATATCTAAGTGAGAAAGGACCACAAATGTAACGACCCAAATTTACTAATGAGGCTTAAGGGTCTTGATTAGTGTGTCGGGAGGGCATAATTGGAATATATGTGATTTAATGATTAAAAGCATGTTATATGGCTATTTGAATATTTGAGATGCATGACTATGTGTATTAGTATGCATGTAGGCCCTGATTAGGTTAGAAAGGGCATAATTGTAATTTTGGCCCGTTGAGGGCATAACTGTATATAAATGTGATAAATTGTCGAGACCACAATATTATGTGGATATATTTGTAATCTATGATTCGGGACGATCCTAGTGAGCAGGATAGCGAAAAAGTCACGGCGGGGATTCATACCCGGCTCGGGGCGAGCCAGGGGGTATTTCTGGGAATTTAAAGAATATATTGGTGTTAATTTTGACATTGAGGAATATAATTGGTGATTTGTTAAGTATCGGGAAGTAAGCGGTAAATATTAGAGACACTTGAGGAATTAGCGGGAATTGGGTGAAATGACCAAAATACCCCTAGGTGGATTAAAAGAGTTAGAATTAAAGGGGGGAGGGTATTGTGGTCATTTGGGCTTATAGAGGATAGGAATAACTAAGGCTTTATGCTTAGTGGAGTTTGTAGAAGGAAATAGAAGTCTGAAGGAAAGAAAAGGAAAGAAAAGAAAGAGAAAGAAGGGAAAGAAAAGCAAGGTCGATTTAGGCTCTTCTCCACTATTTTTCTTGAGGTTTCCTGGAGCAAAGTTCAGAGGAGGGCTAGATCAAGCTGAAAAATTAGGTTTCTGAGTTAAGCTTGAGGAATTGGCAGGGCAACTCATTCAGTGGAGGTAAGATTTTGAGGTTTCTTCAGTTTCTGGTTCTTGGTATAGTTGTGGTTTTGAGCTGAGTTTTGATGGGGAATTCAAGGGAAATTGGAGCTACTCTTTTAGGAGGTGAAGGCCAAGCTAGTGAGGAGGTTAACCTAAGCTAAGCTCATTCATCAGAGGTAAGGAACTTTAGTTTCAAGCTTGGTGATTTCTGGTTTTGCTGAGTTTATGAGTTTTTGAACTCCAGGTTCAACTATGGTGAATTCTATGTTTAGGGATGCATGTGGTTGGGTTATGTGTATTTGGGATGCTTGAGATGAGTGGAGTATGCAAATAAGCTTATTTTTAAGTTTGGTTGAGGATTGGAAGAGTTTTGGTAAGGGTTGGCTCGGGGAAATCGCAGGAAGGAAAAGTGCAGCATTGGCTGTCTGTGACTAGCGCTACAGCGCTAGCCTTTGGGCACTGTAGCGCTAGGCCATTTGTCCTGGGAAGATTTTGGGCTCTGTTTGTAGTGCTGTAGCGCCCTCCTTAGGGCTATAGCGCTACCCTATTTCCAGAAAAGGATTTTTGAGTTATTTTCAAGGGTTTTTGCCCGGGGGTTCGTGGTTCGATTCCACCACTCTGTTTGGTGGAATTAGAGCTTCCCGAGGGCTCGGGATTGGTCCCGAGGCTAGGTTTTGGACTTGAGGTTTGGTGATGATTTTGACCTATGGTTGTGACTAGGTGTGCGCTAGGGCTCAAGGGGGATCGTGCTCAAGGATCAAAGTGAACAAAGCTAGCGAATTTAAAGGTAAGAAAACTGCATCCGGTTATATGTTTGTGATGGGACTAAGTGTTCCCGATATCTGTATAATGTCAATGATGGTATTATGCCATGGGACATGTGATAAACGGCCTAAGGGTGCCATATACAATATTTGCGCACAGGGCGCGGCTTGGCCACTGGTAGCCGAGGACAGCTTAATATTCATTGAGCTCGGTTTAAGCGGGCCGGAGTCAGTGGGATAAACAGAGGGTGCAGCCTAAGGGCGCTAACCCTAGTTATCATCTATGAATTGACTATTGATATGTTTGGTATGCTGAATACTTGGTTATCATAAATGCTTAAACTGTTGAGAACATGGTTATGTGATATGAGATATTTGAGGCAAGTTCTAGATACAATAGGTAGGCTTGAAAAACTCACACGTTCCAAAGAACTTGCCTTAATCATCTTCCTAATCATGTGTACTTATGATTTCACCTCAAACAATTAATCAATGATTTCTAGAGTGGTCGAGACTATATATATAAATATATAATAGCATGCATAAATCTCGCCAAGTTCTAGTGAAAAGGTAAATCCAATTGTGATCTATGGTCAAACTTAAGTGACAACCAAAACAAAAGTTAAGCACATAGTTCATGTAGAACTCATCAATTTCCTATAATTATTTCCAACTCAATCGAAATTTTTATCATTGACATACGTCTTTCAACTCAACATGCTTATGACAACCTAAAAACAAACTAAACTAAAAAATTGACACTAGAAACAACTAAACATAACACAAACACAAATAACAATTAAAGAAAAAAAACAAATAAAAATAGGCAGTTTTTCCTTCCCCCACACTTAAACATTACATTTTCCACGATGAAAATAAAACAAAAGATAAGGAAAAGAAAACTCCCTCAGACGTTGCAACTGTTCACTCATCATGCATATCTGCCTGATCATCATCAACTTCACCTTCCTCGTCATCATCCTGCATCATACGTATCAGTGGTAGATAGGGTTGTAACCAAATCAGCGTCGGAGGATAATCAGTCATATCCATGTCGAGATGCATGGCATTTATCCTGATAGCTTGCCCACTCTACCATCCTCTGCTGGTGTGCTTGGAAGTCATTACGGTGGGCATGGAACTCTTGTGTGGTGTTGTATAAGCCTTGCTCTACAAGAGTAATGTGATTCGCCAATGACATGTTGCGCTTCGTTAGTGGTGGCCTAGGTTGAGTATGGGAGGACGAGCTCACCCCAACAATCTCATTTATCTTGATCCAGGTGATGTTAGGTTTATCCAAGACATGCATGGGTTGCAACAATGCCTCATATGAATCCTATTTCACGCTAGCTTCAGCACACATGGCTGTGATCAAATGGGGATCGTAGAACCCCTTCTTCGTGTTTTTGATGCTGCTAAGGATAGACGACCTAATTACACGTCCCACATAGATTGTCTTCTCGTTCATGATGGCATAAAGCAGAACCACATTGTCTATGTCAACCTCGCTAAAGTGCTTTATCAGAAGTAATTTTGCTCCGATGAACTTATGCCAAACCTTGCAAGAACTCCCTTGGCATCTCTTTTAAATTTTATATGTTCACCGGACTCACTTGTAATCTATTGAGTATTCTGTTGACACAGAAATTGAATGATTCTTCAAGGTTAGGATTCTCCACTATTTGACTATACTAATCATCATTTATGTCAGGAAGCCCATAAAATCGATTGATCGTTGATCTAGAAAAATTTACCTCAACCCCTTTCACTGTAGCCTTGGAAGTAACATGAGACACTCCGTTGGCATAGAACTCCCTCATTATAGGGTCACTGTGGCGTCAGGTTGGGTGCAAAATTTATCCCAAAGTCTTTTTTCAATCTGATCACACAATCTTGGGATATGCATGACGAATCTCCAAGTCAAATACCCATTCCTCTACCATCTTCTTCTACTTTGTGACGACCTCTTGGTAGCGCTTAAATGCCTCTACGGAAACAAACTTAGTGGCATCATATTGAGGGCTGGACGAGGATGCTTCTTGAGCATTTTTTTTGCTTCTCTTAGGTGCCATAGTTTTACTTCACAAAGAGACTTCCTTAAATACAACACAAAACACCTAATTCTTCACCCCGACAATGACGCTAAAAAAATGATGTGTGTCGTATGCCTTATCAAACTTACTAAAGAGTTTATTTTCAGTATTACCAAATATTTAGTATAATGGTAAATATAGGTCGAACCCACGAGGACTATTAGTGAGCTTATCATCCAAAATAAAAACAAGAATTAAAAAGAGGAATTTTCTTTCAAGATTCAATAACATAAAATAAAATAACAAGCACTTTACAATTGATGATTACAATTTTAAAGAACAATTAAGAATTATTCTTTACTTTCAACAATCAATCAATCAACAATGACAAATATTATTTCTTATTCTTAATTAAACTATTAACTCCGTAGATAATACTTAAGCAGTCAATTATCTCAATTTTCCTTTTATAATTAATTAAAGCTAAACATTCATTAATTAACCCTTTATACCAAGCAATAGACTCATTAAGCATGTGATCTATTTAACTCAGAAAAAACATTACATTCAGTGGGAACAAGTTAATCTAGGCAACAAATTCATTATGCATGCAATTCATTAAACCTAGGTTCTATTCTCCATCACAATTAAAATACTCCTCATAATACTTAATTGCAATTTATCACTCTACTTATAACCCTAGACTATAAGGTGAATAACAATCCTAAGATGATAATAGAATAATGCAGCACCCTAATTAGTTGGCACCTAACAAGATATCACAAGATTTATAACATTCAATTAGAAGAATAGAGGCAATTTAATATAAGCAAATAGAATAAATAAAATTCATGAAATTCCATTTTTAGTAATTACCTAATTAATTAAACCATGTGAATTAATTAAAGTGCAAAATGGTAATTAAATGTTGAAACAGATTTCAGTTCTGTCGGGACAGAATCTGAACTTGTCACGACAGAAACTGAACACAATAAAAAGACAATACAAAACAATAAAGAACACAACGAATTTTTACAAGGTTCAGAAACCCTTTCGAATAACCTACTCCTTGGGGTCACACCCAGAGAATAAAACCAATTAATAAAGAATCACAAGTACACAAAATTGACTTAAACAAAACAAGACTCCCTCTTGAGATTTGCTGCAACTTTGTTGTACTTCTCTTTACTAATCTGATATTGATTGAAATGCTCAACCACTTGAACTCCCTTCAATGGCCAGCGAGTGCTTGCATCCTCCCGACGCAAGTCTTGTAAAAATCTTCTCCCGAAGACTATAAAAGTTGTGTCCAAATTACAATGTGTATTCACTCATGAATGTGGTATAAACACACCACAAAAAACTAAACACACATATTTTCTACAAGATCACGTGAATACTATGATACAAAGAAGGAACTCTCACAAATATTACAATACACTCACAAATTATGTATCTAAGGGTTCACTTTTTCTCACTGCCTTTAGAGCCCTATTTATAGAGTCATTTTTCGTGCTCATAAAGGTTGAGAAAGAATCTCCTAATAAAGGCAAGAATAATTGAAGTATTCTTGATTGATGAAGAATTGCCTTTTTTAGAAGATGCTGATCCGACAGATACGATTTTGGTGGGGACAACTCAGACCTGTGTCGGATCGAAAACATGCTCAAGATAGAAATAATAATTAATGACATTAAATATTTAGTTTCCTGAATTTTAAAACCTTGAGCTGCACGAAAATATAAAGCCAAATATTCCAGAAATGACTTTGAGTAAGTACTGAATATTTGCAAGATATTACTTCCCTTTATAATCAAATTGTGATAAAATAAAGTTAAATAAGGAATGTAAATAATCCACAAATCACAAGAAAGGGAAAGTGAATTCCGAAAATCACAATAAAGAGGAAGTGAATTCCGAAAATCACAATAAAGGGGAAAAAATTGATCTTTTAATAAAAAAGATATTTCTATAAAATATGCCAATTTTAGGATTTACAATCTCCCCCTTTGGCAATTTTATAGACAAAGCATATATATTTTTAAAAGATCCCTGCAGAACACAAGTAAGTGCTTAAAATCACAAGAGTCACAAAATGACTCCCCTTGCCAAAAATAACCAAAGCACAAGACAAAAATAGTTAACAAAAACAATGAAAAACTGTAGGTCAAACAACATAATCAAGGCACCAAAAAATAGAGTTACTCTCTCTCCCCCTCATTGTCTAAGAAAAATGCCAAAGTACAACAAAACTAAACCAAAAAAACAAAGACACTTTTAGTGTTCTTTTACATTTATCAAAAGCAAATAAAAATAGATCGAAAGGAACGGTAACCGTCATGGAGCTGAAGTGGTAGATGCATTGATGATTGCCAACGAATCAAGAATTTGGCGCTGAGCATCTTCCATGCTAGTGAACTGCTTGGAGAGACTTGCAATTCCTGTCTGGACAGAAGCGAGAGCAGTCGGGACAGCAGGGGTGTTAGGCTCCTCAGTCTTCATGGGTGCTAGAAGAGAAACAAACGGAGACACACAAAGAACAAAAACCTAAACAACTTGGGTACAAGTGAGCGAGAAAGAAAAACAAGAAAACATTGAGAATTAAACAGCCAAGGTGAATCCGAATATATGGAGAATTCAGGGAACAAATGAGGCAAGTTCGAAAATGGGTAACCGAATTTAATGTTATTTATGCCAAAATATCTCCTTTTTAAAACAAATTCTTTCACACCTCAAAATTGGAAACTTTTTGCATGATTTTGAATATATTGAGATAAAACAAATAAAGTGCATCAATTAATTTTTCAAACTTTTTTTTTAAGTACACGGTCCAAAACAGATTTTATTTTATCTATATATATATTTTTTAAAAATTGCCGAAAATAGAATGTAAATTGCCATACCATATGTGTCCATGTAAATGCCAAGTCCTATTCAAAAGAAACAAGATAATCATATTTTTCACAAATTAGATTAATGAGTTATAATTCAAATACTAAGTGATCATAATTCGAAAAATATACCAATCACAAAACATATTTTAATCAATTCATTATATGTATGAGTCTTACAACCATCTTACACAGTCTAGTCAACAGGCATGTGTGTGTGCATGTGTAATCAATTTGGCATTTCTTTTTGTCCTTTTAAAGCTAGGGTCATTGCCCATATTTGGCAATTGTAGCCTTTTTCAAATTGTAACCATAATGGAGGCTATAACTCTTATACTGATGGTAGCCCTTTACACTGGTAGAGTATCCTCCAATATAATTGCTAATTACCTGGTACCAACTTACTCAGTGTCGGCTTTCACACATCAATATAGGCAGCTCTTTTCCAAAATGGAGCCTGAAAAAGAAACTGGATTAAGGAATGCTCATACAAACTGTTGACCCTCGATTTGGCCAACGACACAGAGTCAAAAATACGACAAGAAATGAGATGATAATCAAGAATGGAATCTAATGGTAAAGAATAGACACAAACGATTTATAGTGGTTCGGCCCTAATGCATGGTAATGACCTATGTCCACTTAGTGTTATTATTAATATTGAATCCCAATGACGTGATCAAAGAACTAGGGTTCTTGAGTTTCACAAGCCTTAGGGGAAATACAACTGTTTGGAGGATAATCGCCCTGTATGCTCTTTCTCTCAGTATTCAGAAAAAAGATTCAAAAGTCAAAGTCCCTTCCTTGAGCTCTCTCATGCATATTAATAGGCTCAAGGGGGGTTACATGGGCTAACTATCCTTAATATTCGTGTATCAAGGCAATAAAGAGGAAATAATCAACGTAGTTATTATAAGATTACAATCTTTTAAGGAAATAAACCGAAGCATACGACCAGCCTGGTCGCATCTAATCATGAGGTTTGACGAAGAAACAGGTAGCTGGTCGATAATCGAACAACACCTCTTTATTTCGACTCTGCCACGTGTGAGAAATCCTTGCCACATCATCAGCAACCATTTTTGGGTAAACATTTGCCCCCCAAGTTTATTTTACTGTGACCAGCATAAAGTAAACTTAGGAAACCGACTCTTCGCATACCCCACCAAATCTGTCAGAGCCGCCCATGCCTTCTTGAAAAAGGTAACTAATCATGTCCAATCAAGTCTTTTTGGTTTCCCAAAAAATTGTTTGACGGCTGTTGCACTTCCCCATACTTTGAAAAAAGTAATTCCATGATTACTCTTTTACGGTGCCACGATCACTATAAATAATACCCCAAGATCACATTTTTACTTTTTACTTTTCATTTATCTTCTCTTCTTCAAGAACTCTGAAAAACTTCGACCATCAGAGCCCAGAAAACCCAGAAGCTTTCATCACTGATCTAAGGAACTTTCGCTCAGACGTTTAAAACGTTCGTGTTCGTACTCTAACTTTCATCCAAGTAAGTTTCCCGAATCTTTCAGTCATTTGAGATGTCATGCAAAACCATTTTATATCTGTTTCGTATCTGAGCTCTTGAATGTTCTTGGCTGAAATTTTTTTGGGGTAAGTGGGCATATAGATCGATGTTTGATAGGGTAGTGAAATAATGTTTTATAGGAGTTAGGAGTCAGTTTGGTAGTTGAGATTGTAGATTTAGGGCGTAAAATCGAAGTAAAAATTTGATTTTTAGGCTAGCTTAAAAACTAGGTTTTTCCCGCCCTTTTAGAGTCGAAAAGTTTTTCCTGAAAAACTTTTCACTTTTGCTTTTTAATCTATTTTCCAAACTGTCCGCTTGAAATACAGTGTTTTTTTTTATTAGAATGCTGATTATTCCAACTTTTAAACACAAGGTTTTAGGCCTTAAATTCTCATCTCCCTTTTTCTGTTCGCAGATTTTCATGCAAGATCTGTGGGGAGGTGAGAGGCCTATTGACGACAACTTACTGGCCCAATTGCTTGAGGACGAGGAGCAACCGTCACTGTTGACAATAGAGATCCCTTTTTCTTGTGTCACCCCAAACATTCCATCACCCCCACTTCAAAATATGGGTCGAGTAAAGTCCAAAGCCCAGAAAAAGAAACCATCCGCTTCCCCTTCAAATCAGCCTGCTCCTCGGGCTAAAATTCCTTCGACCAGTGGTTGAGAAGAGAACACCCCCGACCCTGAAATCCAAACTCAAGCCCAACTCTGAAATGCCATTCAACCAGATGTTGAATGGTACGTTGCCCCTCCTAGTCGAGTAATGGTTAAGATGATTGCAAATTACATTAAGACGTACGGGCTTCCTGGGGTGACCCTAGTCCAACCTACCAGAGACCAACGGGCAAATCTGCCTGGAGGCGCCTTTAGCGCCTGGTCGAGGTATCACATTGAGGCAGGAGCGATCTTGCCCCTCCATCCTTTCTTCCAAGGAGTGGCCAACTATTTTGGGGTCGCTTCTTTCCAAATAACCCTAAACGGGTATAGAATGCTCTCTACACTCTATATCCTTTATAGCCATAAGAAATGGCCTATCCCCACACCACACGAGGTCAACTATCTGTTCGACGTAAAATCTAACCCCAATCAAGAAAGCACATCGTTCTTCCATTTCTATCACTAGGAAACATCCCGCACTTTCCTGAGTGGTACCACCTTTATATCTAATGTGGGAAAGTACCATCTAGAGTACTTTCTGACTACAGACATGGTCGCCAACAACTTGGCCTTCACCCAAGGAGGTAATATTTTTACTCCCCTGCTCATTTATTTTCCTTTAATTCTTCCTGCATTTCCCTTAGAGATTTAGTGCATTTCAGGCTCGTGGTTGCGACCAGCTCCCACTCCAGACATGGAAGTCCGATCAGCACTCTTGGCCAGCATGACTGACGTAGAGAAGAGCGTCAAACAGCTTATCACAGAGGCTAACCTGAGGCTGGTCAGGCTTTTGGCACCTCACTAGGATGTGAGGGAGTCAACAGCGGGGAGTGCCACCACTGAGGAGATTCCTGAGCAGCACCCAGACATGTTGCAACCTCAAAGGAAGAGGACAATTGAAGTGACAATCAGGGAGCCCTCCAACACCCCGCGAGCTGCTGCTCCCCCTACCCCACTGGGAAAGGGAAAAAAGAAAGCCACCGAACCCTCTGCTCCCATCGACGAGTCATCAGATGAGAACAGTATTGTTTTCTCATACTTTCGATAGTTTGCCAATTCCCTGTCACTTATTTGATGGGGACAACAAATTTAAGTATACTCCAAACTTAAATTCAGATTTCTTCCAGGCAGTAAGTGAGGGTAGAAGTAGTTCAGTAAGTAATGTAGCGAACAGTAGTTGTAGCACAGGTACTTTACTTATAATCTCCTTACTTTCCTTTTTAGTTCCATCTATATATTTTGTCTCACTGCTCGTATTGTTTCCTTTTGTGCAGATATGTCGTCTGAAGACGTGTTCGAGCATTACAAGGTCGCTGCTGCTTCCTCAGGCAGGAAGAAAGACAGCAAGAAGGTTTGGGGGGAGAGCAGCAAAACTGCTTCAAAGAAGGCTCGGACTGAGGGTCCTTCAGCAACTGTTCCTTTGAAGGAAAACATGCCACCTCCCTCTCCACTCGACCAGCCAGCCTCATCTCCACCGGTCAATCAGCACCCCTCTCCTCTAGCGCCTTCCGACCAGCCACATCATACTCGGCTCGAAAGCTCCCTGTCCAGCGCCGTGGTCAGTTCGACCAGGGAGAGAATATACAAAATCTCCAAACACAAACGTAGTCAAGAGGCCATCGAGGGTACCATCTCCAGGGAAACCGACCAAATAATAAATCGAGGGCTGAATAAGATAGTCAGTGTAAGTCGCTTTCTGTTGCTGAGTAATTTACTTTTAATTTTCTCCCATCACCTTATTCTTTTCATCTGGTCCTAGGGATTGCTGACCATGACTGCTGGCTGGCGCCGCGCGGGTGCAATGGTCTCCCAGACCAAAAACTTTAACACTAGGCTTACTGAGGTAATGAAGGCGCTCGAGGGAAAGAATGTTGACTTGCTCGAGAAGAACACTGAACTGGCCAAGCAGAACGGTGAACTACTTGAGAAAAATGTAAAGCTGAATAAGTAGAATGATGAACTGCTTGAGCAGAAAGCTACGCTGACCGAGGAGTTGTTGGAAAGTCGGGCCGCCCTGAACAAATCCAATGAAGATAAAGAAAAATTCAGTGAGAGTGCCAAACTCAATTACCAACAATCCAAACAGCTTAAGCTCGATCTGATTGCGAGCAGGAAGGAGATGGGGGAGTTGGAAAGGCGCGTGAAGGAGCTCGAAGAAACTGATGCCAAAAACTTGGAGAAGTATAAGGAAGCCACCCACCTTTGCTTCTACGAGTTTTGGAAGCACAATCAGAAGGCTGACTTCAGCTATCTGTCTAAGCGCTTGAGACGGACTCTAATGTCCTAGTGCACCATTCGCCTGGAGGAAGAAGAAAGGGCTAAAATGCCTGCTTCTCCAGAATTTCCCTGGCAACGGGGATTGACGGCGCAGACAATGAAGCTGGCGCTACTATCGACCAGCACGCTCCTCGAGATCCTCCAGCCTCGTAGTCTTTTGATTTTTCTTGTTACTTTTTGAATACACAACCTATGGGTCGTGATGTAAAGACAATTACTTTTTTAATTTTTATTGATGCATGGGCAGCTTTTACTTTTAACAAACAATTACATCCGAGCAGTTGTTGCTCGCGGTGTAAAGGAATTCCTTTTGATATTATAATATTTTTATGTTATTATAACATCTATTCGCATGACTGAACTTAGCATAGTACATTGGTTTGATTTAACAAAATACAAAATTTTGAAAAATACTCTAAGTACCCTAGCATGCTTTCACTTATTTTGCTCACGTGTTCACATACCTTTCGATATGCTCTGCTTACTAGATGCCTTATATGCCCCCCAAGTGATTGAGGAGCTTTAGGTCCTTGGTCACTTTCCTTGACCAAAACCTGTTCGAACATTACTGCTCGGAGCAAAGAATTTAAAACGATAATACAGAAAAACAACACACGTAATGAGCAAATACTTGTAATAAATACAATAATTGGCAAGAATGACTGGCTGCGCACAGTCCCTTATATTTCTCGTAATAAATGGACAAAACATGTCTGTACGAGTGATCAATAAGATCTTACACTTATAAGCGATCGGTCACGTAAAATGACCAACCCTTTTTCATAACTTGTAAAAAGTAAAATTAATACAAGCCAATTCTTTAAGAAGAATTGTTTATTGATAGTACTTGCACAAGTGTTCTCCATTCCAATAGCGAGGAATGAGATCTTCATTAAGCTAGCAAGTTTATAGGTGCCTGGATGGAGGACTTCTTCAATCTGGTATGGTCCTTCCCAATTAGGTCTGAGTACTCCAGCAGTCTGGTCGTGGGTGTTAAGGAAAACTCTGTGAAGTACTAGATCTCCGACATTGAATTTCCTTTCATGTACTTTAGAATTGAAATACCGGGCGACTTTTTGCTGGTAAGTAGCTACTCGGAATTGGGCTTGCTCTCACCTTTCATCGACCAAATTAAGGGATTCCATCAATAGCTGGCTATTAGAGCCTTGATCGTACGTTATTCTGCGATGCGACGACGGATCTAACTCAACATGCAACATAGCCTCATATCCATAAGCTAAGGAAAATGGAGTATGACCTGTCGCTGTTCGATGAGAAGTTTTGTACGACCAAAGGACTTCAGGCAATTGTTCTGGCCATGCTCCCTTTGCTTCCTTAAGTCTTTTCTTCAGAGTATCCTTTAGCGTTTTATTGACTGCTTCGACTTGTCCATTTGCTTAAGGATGAGCGACTGAAGAAAAGCTCTTGATAATTCCATGTCTTTCGCAAAAATCTGTGAACAGATCACTATCAAACTAGGTGTCGTTGTCTGAGACAATCTTCCTTGGCAATCCATAGCGACATACAATGTTTTTGACCACAAAATTCAGCACTTTCTAGGTCGTTATGGTTGCGAGTGGCTTAGCTTCAGCCCATTTAGTGAGTTAATCAATATCAACCATAGCGTACTTGACACCGCCCTTTCCTATAGGGAGAGATCCGATTAAATCTATACCTCAGACTGCGAACGACCACGGACTTTGCATCTGTTTCAGCTCATTAGGGGCTGCTCATGGAATTTTGGAGAACCTCTGGCACTTGTTGCACCTCCGCACAAATTCCATCGAGTCTTCATTCATTGTTGGACAGAAGTATCCTTGCCTTAGGCTTTGCCCCCAGCATGGTCCCCACAAAAGCCTTCGTGTACCTCTTTCATCAATTCCTTGGCCTTCTCTTTCGAAATACATCTGAGGAGTGGCATTGAGTATCCCCTTTGGTACAAAATTCCATCGACCAGAATATATCTAGCAACCTATCGCTGAAGGGTCTTAGCTTTATTTCTGTCCGCCGGTAAGACACCTTGCGTAAGGTACTCTATGTATGCTGCCATCCATGTATCGACCGCCTGAATCACCAAAGAGGTCTCCTCTACTTGGATGCTTAGCACAAATATTCGCTTAACTGGCACTATGTTTAGAGTATTAGCATCCTTTGCACTTGCTAATTTGGCCAAAGAATCAACGTTTGAATTCTGGTCGCGAGGTACTTGCTGAAGGGTGTACCTGTCAAACTGCGCTAATAGATCCTTCGTTTGTTTAAGTAAGCAACCATTTTTAAACCTCGAGCCTGGTACTCTCCCATGATCTGATTTACCACCAGCTGAGAGTCGCTGTAGATGTCAAGTGCCTTTATGTTCATGTCCCTGGCCAATCGTAACCCAGCGAGCAGTGCTTCATACTCGGCCTCGTTGTTAGAAGCAGTGAAGTAAAACCTGATTGCGTAGTGAAATCGATGCCCTTCAGGCATCATCAAAATCACACATGCTTTTGCGTGATGTTTATTAGAGGAGTTGTCCGTGAACAACTTCCATGAAGGAGTTTGGTTTTGAAGCTCAGGTTCTTCAGGTGCTCCTGGCTGCTTGCCATCTGGAAGCCCGGTGAACTCTGTGATGAAGTCAGCCAGGGCTTGCCCTTTTATTACTGCTCGTGGCAAGTAAGAGATATCAAACTGTCCAAGTTCGACCGCCCATTTCAATAATTTGTCTGCGACTTCTGGCTTCTGCAGAACTTGCCGTAGAGGCTGGTTGGTCAAAACCGTGATTGGGTAAGCTTGAAAGTAGGGCCGCAGCTTCCTGGAGGCTAAAATTAAGCAATAGGCTAACTTTTCAATAGGAGGATATCGCAGCTCCACCCCAATTAGCCTCTTGCTTACATAATAAACAACCTTGTGTACACCTTCTTCTTCTCTTACTAAGACAGCACTAGCAACATATTTTGTGATCGCTAGGTAGATGAACAAAGTTTCTTTATCAACCGGCTTTGATAGGATCAGTGGTTGCGACATGTGAGTCTTCAATGCTTGAAAAGCCTGCTCGCACTCCTCCGTCCATTCGAATTTCTTGTTGCCTCTAAGTAGATTAAAAAATGGGACGCATTTGTTCGTCGATTTGGAAATAAATCTACTAAGAGCAGCAATTCTTCCGGTCAAGCTTTGAACATCCGTGATCTTTGCTGGAGATTTCATATCGACCAGGGCTTTGATCTTCTCGAGATTGGCCTCAATTCCTCTCGAGTTTACTATAAATCCCAAGAACTTCCCTGATCCTACTCCGAAGGAGCACTTGAGGGGATTCAACTTCATCTGATATTTGTTCAAGACGTTGAAGCATTCTTGCAAATCCCCTATATGCCCTTCTGCCTTCTTTGACTTAACCAACATGTCATCAACATATACCTCCATGTTTGTGCTGATCAACTCCTTAAACATGTGGTTGACTAGTCGCTGGTAAGTCGCACCAGCGCTTTTCAAACCGAAGGGCATTGCTTTGTAACAGTAAAGCCTTGTGTCAGTCCGAAAGCTAGTGTGATCCTCATCAGGAGGATGCATACTAATCTGATTATACCCAGAGTATGCATCCATGAATGAGAGAATCTCATGCCTTGCAGTGGCGTCGACCAGTTGGTCGATTCTAGGGAGTGGGAAACAATCTTTAGGGCAAGCTTTATTAAGGTCTGTGAAATCCACGCATGTTCACCATTTTCCATTCAGCTTGGGAACTAGCACAGGATTAGAGACCCATGATGGATAAAACACTACCCCTGATGAATCCATTCTCCTTCAGCTTCTCGACTTCTTCTTTTAGGGCCTTTGATCTATCTTTGTCGAGCAGCCTCCTTTTATGTTGTACCAGTGGAAAACTTTTGTCTATGTTCGGGACATGGCTAATGACTGCAGGGTCTATTTCGACCATGTCTTTTTGTGACCAGACAAAGACTTCCTGGTTTTCCTTCAAAAATTCCACCAGTGCTTGTTTTGTTGTTGTCTCTAAGTTTTTACCGACTTTCACAACCCTGGTCAGATTTTCTTCATCGAGTTGGACCTCTTCAAGGTCTTCGATGGGTCCTATCTCTTCATCAAAATCCCCAAAGCAAGGGTATAAATCTCTGTCCTCACTTTGGGCAACACCCTATTTTGTGATATCATCACCTGATTGGGCTTGTACATCAGTCGCCATTTGTAACTCTTTTCTGGCAACTTCCCTCGATATACCTTTCTTTGCCTTAGTTATCGAGGCATTGTAGCATTCCCTCGCTTCCCGCTGATTTCCCAACACACATCTTATCCCTGCGTCGGTTGGGAATTTCATGGCCAGGTGCCATATCGAGGTAACGACTCGTAGGTCGACCAAAATTGGCCTCCCAATTATAGTATTATATGCCGAAGGACAATCAACTACTATGAAAGTAGTGAGTAATGTCCTGTTAGCAGGTGCAATACCTGCTGTAATTGGAAGCCTAATCGACCCAGTTGGGGCGAGCCCTTCGCCAGAAAAACCATAGATGGTTTGGTTGCATGGCTCCAAGTCTTTTATGGACAACTTCATTCTTTCAATTGAGGACTTATATAGGATGTTGACTGAGCTTCCTGTGTCAACCAACACCCTCTTCACCATCATGTTGGCAATTTGCACGTCTACGACCAGCGGATCAGAGTGTGGGAATCGTACGTGTTGGGCATCGTCTTCAGAGAAGGTTATCAATTCCTCCTCTGTTCGAGCCTTCTTTGGTGCTTGATCCTCCACACTCATCATCTCGACGTCCTGGTCATGCCGTAGGGTTTGAGCGTAACGTTCCCTTGCTTTCCCACTGTCCCCTGCAAGGTGTGGGCCACCACAAATGGTGAGTAACGTGCCTGCCACAGGAGCTGGCTGTAAAGGCGATGAGCGTTGGCATGCAGGCGCCTGCTCGTTGCCACTTTGAGCCTCTCACTGAGACCCTCCTGCGGCTCGCACATATCTCCTTAGATGTCCCTACTTGATTAGGAACTCAATTTCGTCCTTCAACTGGTTGCATTCATTAGTGTCGTGCCTGTAGTCGTTGTGAAAATGACATAATTTTGTTGTATCTCCCTTGGAGATGTCCTTCCTTATAGGCGCAGATCGCTTATAAGGCATGCTAGAGTTGGTCGCCTGGTAGACTTCCGCTCGACTTTCAACAAGGGTCGTATATTTGGTGAATCTCAACTCATATCGATTGCCTTTGGGGTGTTTATTGTCAGATGCCGATGGCTCATTGCTCGCCCGTTTCCCACCATTTCAGCCATTTTCGTTCCCGTTCCCATTGCCCTTGCCGTTGCCATTGGGTTTCTCCGACCCGTTGGCGGGTTCTTCCTTTGGCCCCTTGTCCTTCGTGGGCGATTTCCCCTCATTGGAAATCCCATCCTCGAGCTTGATGTATTGATCAGCTCAATCCAAAAACTCCTAGGTACTTCTTACCCCATTCTTTCTTAGGCTGCTCCAGAGGGGAGAATGGCGTCTAACCCCAGCAGTTAGGGCCATCATTTTTCCTTCATCACCCATTGTCTTGGCTCCAGCCATTGCTCGCATAAAGCGCTGGACATACTCCTTCAAGGGCTCTCCCTTCTTCTGGCGTATCTCGATCAGCTGGTTGGCCTCTGTGGGATGTATGCGACCTGCATAGAATTGTCCATAGAATTCCTTCACGAACATCTCCCAGGATACTATACTAGCAGGAGGGAACTTAAAGAACCACTCCTGGGCAGTGTCAGATAGTGTTGTGGGGAAGATCCTGCAGCGGGCATCTTCTGACACTTTCTGTATATCCATTTGTATCTCAAATTTGTTTACATGAGATACTGGGTCTCTGTATCCATCAAAGTTTGGCAGTGTTGGCATTTTGAATTTACTGGGGGTTTTTGCCACAACAATCCTTTGCACAAACAGAGTGCCCCTCCTCCGATCGTACTCTATGTGGGAAGTTCGACCCCGACCAGCTATTGTACTGCCTGGTTCAGTGCATCAATCTGAGCTTGAACCGCTTCTGGGATCGCTGGGGCGACCGATGCCGGAGGAGCATACTCATCGTGCCTCTCACGACGGTCGTTGAGTACATCCCTCAAATCATCATCCCTGCGCCTCTGCTTGCTAACTCCTAGCCATCAAAGACGTTATACTGCCTGGGCTGCCCCCCAGCGTTATGGCTTGCTGGCCTATTTTCTCTAGGTGGGGGGCTTGTATCTCCACCTCTTTCCTCATTCCTTCAACCAGCATTTCCTCTACCAGAATCGGCTTCATTATAGTCATGGCCATCTCTAAACTGTGGCCAACTACGGCGTGACCGGCTGTTCACGCTATTTCCTCCTCGGCTGGAATTTCTCGAGTGTCAGGGGGAGGCTTGCGCTGGTCGTTGCGCCCTCGTGCATTATTATGCCGTGGGGGGCCCCTGACCGCAGAGCCCGACTCGTTGTTCCTTCTGATGGCAGAAGGACGCTGCTCCTGCTCGGTGGATTTGGCTCTTCGTCCCCTGGGCGCCTAGAGCTGCGGGGTGGCTTCCCGGCCCTATTCTGCCTCTGGCGCTGGGGATTGCCTCGACCAACTTGAGATGGAGGTTGTTGCTTAGGATCCCGAACTGGGACATAATCATGAGCCACAGGTGGCTGCTCTGGCCTTTGTGGGCTTGCCGGCTGGAGTGGAGGACTTGGGTTGGGAGTTCGTTGTGGGGGCGCGTTCGGTGGATAATTCGGTTGAGAGGCCGGCATAGCATAGCCTGTCCTCAAGCCAGTTGGATGGCTGCTTTGAGAGCGGCCATGGCATCCCTCTGCTGCTCACTCAGTTCCTGGCGCTGACGTTCAATTTCTCTCTGCTGCAGCGCCATTGTTTCCGCTGCGTTCTCCTGATTGGCCCTCAAATTGGCCAACTCATCCTACAACACCCCCAGTGTTGCCCTCAATGTTTCCGTATACAACTCTTCTTCTTCAAACTCTAAATGTGGTTCATTCTCCGCCACATTTGGAGGAGGAGGTTGAGGTGATGCAGCGCCAGCGGCCGGTCTAGCTTTCTAAGATGTCTTTGCCATTAGATTTTCTTACAGCTTCTTGATCAACCTCTCAATGAAAGCACCAGAATGTTGACTCTCGATTTGGCCAACGACACGGAGTCAAAAATACGACAAGAAATGAGATGATAATCAAGAATGGAATCTAATGGTAAAGAATAGACACAAACGATTTATAGTGGTTTGGCCCCAATGAATGGTAATGAACTACATCCACTTAGTGCTATTATTAATATTGAATCCCAATGCCGTGATCAAAGAAATGGGGTTCTTGAGTTTCACAAGCCTTAGGGGAAATACAACTATTTGGAGGATAATTGCCCTGTATGCTCTTTCTCTCAGTATTCAGTAAAAGATTCAAAAGTCAAAAGTCCCTTCCTTGAGCTCTCTCATGCATATTTATAGGCCAAGGGGGGTTATATGGGCTAACTATCCTTAATATCCGTGTATCAAGGCAATAAAGAGGAAATAATCAACGTAGTTATTATAAGATTACAATCTTTTAAGGAAATAAACCGAAGCATACGACCAGCCTGGTCGCATCTAATCATGAGGTTTGACAAAGCAACGGGTAGCTAGTTGATAATCGAACAACACCTCTTTATTTTGACTATGCCACGTGTCAACCACGTGTGAGAAATCCTTGCCACGTCATCAACAGCCATTTTTGGGTAAACACAAACATAATGATTTGATCAAATATAAATTGGATGGTTTATAATTTTTCAAATATGGTTTTTTTTTATTCCTAACAAAGTATAAGACTTATAACGTTCATTTTCTAAAATACAAAAAATATGCTCATCAAATTTCTTCCAAACAGGACAAGAGATTTACACAAACACATATGCAAGGCAAGATAATCAATTTATTGGAAATTTCAAATAAAACAAACCCCTGAGGATTTCCTGAGGGAATCGAATCTGACTGTGTCTAAAGCTTTAGTAAAAATATCTGCAATTTTTTTGTTAGTCTCAACATATTCTAAAATCAATGTTTTATTTTGAACAAGTTCCCTAATAAAATGATGACGAATGTCAATATGTTTGGTGCGAGAGTGCTGAAAAATATTTTTGGAGATATTAATAGCACTTGTATTATCACAAAAAATGTTTAAAGTTTTAATATCAAATCCATAGTCTGCCAACATTTGTTTCATCCACAAAAGTTGAGTACAATAGCTACCAGCAGCTATGTACTCAGCCTCTGCTATTGACAAGGAGATGGAGTTTTATTTTTTACTATGTCAGGAGACCAAATTGTTTCCTAAGTAAAAACAACCATCACTTGTACTTTTGCAGTCATCAGTGTTTCCTGCCCAAGCTGCATCACTATAACACACAAGGTTAGAGTGTGTTTCTTTGGAGTACCAAATGCCTAAATCAAGAGTATTATTGATATAACGAATAATTCTTTTTACACAATCACATGAGACTCCATGGGGTTCCCTTGGAAGCGAGCACACACTCCAACTTTGAAACATTTTTCATGGGAAATTTTCAAATGTTTTCCCAATCGACATGGTTCACATTTACCAAAAAAATATTTACTTAAATTCGGTAAATCATGAACATGACTCACACTTCCAATTTTTCTCAAATTTTCAAAATCCACATTACCATGTTTTTCACGACACAAATTAGTATCACTCCTTGTGTTTGTGTGACAACTGTGTGATTGAGATAATGTGTAACAATTGTCAACAAATTTATAACCCTTCAAAACATAATTTCCATTTTGGTCAAGCACAAAACAATTATCATGAGAAAAATTTACAAACAAGTCTTGGTCAGAAATTTGACTTATATTAATTAGATTAGTTTTTGCAACTTTGGTAGTCCTTCATAATTTAGAGTGTCACTACCAAGTACCTTACAAGACTTACCATCTCCAAATGTGACTTCCCCATTTTTCAAAGTCTTGAAGTCAGTGAGTATGCTTTTGTTACCTGTCATATGCCTAGAAGAACCACTATCAAAATACCAAGAGTTAAAAGCACATGTTCTAAGACAAGTAAAGGCAGCAAGACATTTGAATTCATTTTTATTCACCCAAGCTTTCTTAGGTCGTGTCCTTTTCTTCAAAGGAATTTGTCTCAAATTACCATGATGATTAAAGTAATTTTTTTTGAAGAAAATTAATCAAGGTAAAACATTTAGGTCGAATATGACCTTTCACTCCACAGAAATTGCAAATTGGAATAAAATGACCAGTTTTTTTATTCTCAAAATTTCTGGTCTGTTTCTCATGTGTTGTGACAGATTGAGAAGATGATGCCACATGAGTTTGAGTTGTTCCTGCAAAAGGGTCAGTTGTCGAAACAATAGGAAGATTTCCATAAATATAAATTGTTTTTCCTTTAGGTTTAGATCCATTTGATCCTAACCTAGAAAAATCACAAGCTTTTTGACCTACAAGCAGAAAATCATCCAAAACCATAGATCTATGATTAAGCAATTTGGCACCTTTCACAATTTTATCAACTTCATTAGACAAATGATTGATTTCAGAATCTTTAGCAACAATCTCAATTTCATATTTTTTAACAAGAGAGTCAAGTTCTTCATTTCTCTTCTTGCGAACTTTGTTATTGTTTGCCATCAAGCAATTATCTGAACATACTTTCAACCATTGATCATACATCTTTTTGTATGATTCTTTCAAGGAATCCTCATCCAAATCGGATTCATTCGAATCACCATGGGAACCCTCATCTGTTGAAATAGTATTATTTAAACAAACAAGGTTCTCATTCACCTGCACAGAAATAGGTAAGCAAGAAAAAACAGAAGTTAAGGCAAGATTAGAATTTTCTTCCTCATCACTACTTTCAGAGTCCTGGTCACTCCAAGTGACTGCCATGTCCTTCTTATTTTTCTAAGGTATTGGCACATTCAGATTGAATATGTCCAAAACCATCACACTCCCTGCATTGAATACCTTTGTTATTAGTAGATTCAAAAGGTTTTGAAAAATTATTACCTTTGGAGGATTTATACATGTTTTTCTTGTTACCAATATTTTTCATAAACTTCTTAATTTTTTTTTGATAACAAGATCATTTCATCATCATCTTCCTTATTTGAGCTTTCCATTTTCTCTTGGAAGATTTCAAGGTAATTGATTTCTCTTTCACAGCAATTGGTTTCTCTTGATGGCATATCTTTTGATTAAGTTCAAAAGTTCGAAGAGATCCCATCAATTCCTCAACCTCCTCAATGGCTGTGATCTTGGATTGAAACCTGTCAGGAAGATATCTAACAATTTTCCTAACCAAAACAGAGTCAGACAACTTTTCTCCTAAAGCAAAATATTCATTAGCAATGTCAGACAATTCTTCATAAAACTCAGTGAGGGTTTCTTTTTCTGACATGCGAAGATTTTCAAATCTAGTGGTCAACATTACAAGCCTAGATCACTTAACATCAGTAGTTCCTTCAAATTGAGTTTGAAGGATTTCCCAAGCATCTTCAACAGACTCACAAGAGGAAATCAATTTTATATAAGTTTCACCAACTCCATTAAAAATTCCATGTAAAGCTTTATTATTATAAATTGAGAATTTATCTTCTTCATTAGACCATTCAAGTTCAAATTTTACCTGTGTCTTACCGGATTTCGAATCTGTCTCGACAGGTGGTGTACAGCCAGTTAATATTGATCTCCAAGCCCTTTCATCAAGGGATTTGATAAAAGCTTTCATCCTTACTTTCCAGTATGGATAGTTTGTATCATTCAGTAATGGAGGGCGAGTGATAGATCCTCCTTCTACAAAGATAGACAGTTCATAAGAAACAAAATAAATGGAAAACCACAAAATCTCACTAAGAGTTTAGTGACCTACTTTGATACCAATTGAAATTCCATTTTTAGTAATTACCAAATTAATTAAACCATGTTAATTAATTAAAGTGCGGAATGGTAATTAAATGTTGAAATAGATTTCAGTTCTGTCTGGACAGAATCCGAACTTGTCACGCAGAAACTGAACACAATAAAAAGACAATGCAAAACAATAAAGAACACAACGAATTTTTACAAGATTCAGAAACTCTTTCGGATAGCCTACTCCTTGGGGCCACGCCTAGAGAATAAAACTAATTAATAAAGAATCACAAGTAAAAAATATTGACATAAACAAAACAAGACTCCCTCTTGAGATTTGCCGCAACTTTGTTGTACTTCTCTTTACTAATCTGATCTTGATTGAAACGCTCAACCACTTGAACTCCAATGGCCAGCGAGTGCTTGCATCCTCCCGACGCAAGGCTTGTAAAAATCTTCTCCCGAAGACTATAAAAGTTGTGTTCAAATTACAATGTGTATTCACTCATGAACGTGGTATAAACTCACCACAAAAAACTAAACACTCATATTTTCTACAAGATCACGTAAATACTATGATCTTGAATAAAAAAAAGGAACTCTCACAAATATTACAATACACTCACAAATTATGCATCTAAGAGTTCACTTTTTCTCACTGCCTTTAGAGCCCTATTTATAGAGTCCTTTTTGTGCTCATAAAGGTTGAGAAAGAATCTCCTAATAAAGGCAAGAATAATTGAAGATATTCTTGATTGATGAAGAATTGCCTTTTTTAGAAGATGCTGATCTGACAGATACGATTTCGGTGGGGACAGCTCAGACTTGTGTCGGATCGAAAACATGCTCAAGGTAGAAATAATAATTAATGACATAAAAGATTCAGTTTCCTAAATTTTCAAATCTTGAGCTGGACGAAAATATAAAGCCAAATATTTCATAAATGACTTTGAATAAGTACTGAATATTTGTAAGATATTACTTCCCTTTATAATCAAATTGTGATAAAATAAAGTTAAATAATGAATGTAAATATTCCACAAATCACAAGAAAGGGAAAGTGAATTTCGAAAATCATAATAAAGGGGAACAAAAATTGTTCTTTTAATAAAAAAGATATTTCTATAAAATAGGGAATTTACTTATTTGGTACCCTATATTTTTGCAAAGTATCATTTTGGTACCCTCTGTTTTCAATAATGCTCATATGGTACCCTGTATTTTAAAATTATACATATTTGATACCCTAGACTCAGATTTGATAGATAAAATTTTGTCAATATTATCAAATTGTCATTAGTTATATGTAATTAAGTAATTAAATTTAAATTTGGACCTTATATAATTGATAAAATTTTATTAATTAAATTTGAGTTTAGGGTACTAAATATGTATGATTTTAAAATACAGAGTACCAAATATGTACGATTTCAAAATATTGGGTACCAAATGAATATTATTATAAATACATGGTACCAAAATGATACTTTGCAAAAACACAGGGTATCAAGTAGTTACTTACCCTATAAAATATGCCAATTTTAGGATTTACAATTCATCATTGCATTCAAGATTTCATGTCTAGGGTTTTGAAATAACCCTTAACCTAAAATAAAACTACTCCACAATCACAAAATGATCATAAACATAAACATTAATTAAAAATAAAGAAAGTCTAGAGAAAAGAAGAAAAACTAGATTGAATGGAAAAGAATGTTGTTTTTTCTTATCCTCTATCGCTCTAATCTCCAAAAATTTGTAATCCAAACTTATTCTAAAAGTTAGCCCTAAACCCTTTTATAGTCCCCTTGAAATTACATTAAAAAGTAAAATTAAAGTTGAAAAAGTGTCGTAGGTCGTGGCCACTGATGTCCACTGCTGCGGTAATAAAATGTGATTTTTTAGAAAATCGAGCATAGGTCGCAGTCATTAAAATCCTCGCCGCGGCCGTTACCCACTTTCTTGGAGGCCGCAACCATAAGATTGTTTTCCCTTTTTCTTCTTTTTTCTTCAACTTCTTCCGCTCTAGCCTCGAACCTCAGGTTTAGGGACTTCTAAAACACTTCAAACTCTTTCTAAACTTCATTTTCTTGAGTCTTATCATCTCCCTTCAATATCTAGCCACAAAATACACAAAATTCATTAATAAACTCTCATAAAATGTTTTGTGGCCTAAAAATCAAAGACTCGCAAACAAAGATAGAAACACATAAAAATGCTAGAAATCAACAATATCTAAGTGAGAAAGGATCACAAATATATAATCCAAAGTGCCCTAATCAATAATTTTAATTTTTTTTTCTAAGTTTTGATTATTTAATTCTTCAAATAAAAACAAAAATAACTTGATAATTATTTTTTGTGATAAATTATGTGGGTTCGACTCTCCATTTATACTTTATTTATTGTTGTGATAACGTGCACTTGCATTGTTTGAAAATTACACAACATTCACATTATACTCTTTTTTTGTGGCAATAAAAATTTCAATAGAAACAATTGTTGGGTGAAATATATAAATGCGCAAGTGTATATAGTCAACAAGTAATAAAGTGATAAGAATAAGTATCATCTCAACAAGGATTAAATTAGCAAATAATCGGGCAAAAATTAATACTAAACAACTTGGAACAAAACAAGTGAAAATAAAACAAACAAATTTGGCTGATCTCAAAACATAAGCAAGGAAGTAAATAAAACAAACAAATAATAAGATAGCAAGATTAAGAAATGAGCTAGAATAACTAATTCTTTCTAATATGCAAATACTGACATCAATGCTATAGTAAACTGAGTATTATTAATTAGGAATTCCAAGCAAGTTCATAGGCTTCCGTTGAAGTCACTATGATTTAAATTCTTTAGTTAAATCAAACATATGTCTATGCTAATCTAACTTCAAGAATACATTTCCAAGCACTAATTCCATCAAGTTATGCCAGGTAATAATATATGCCCATACCATTACAAATTACAATCAAAGAGAGTAAACTTGCATCATTCAAGTCTTGTGTCCATTAACTCTAACCCTTTCGATATTAGAAGTTAATTCAATTACTCACAATTGATGGCCAAACAAAAGTAAAGAGTAAACAATAGAACCACTTGAATGAATAAAACCTCAATTTCACATTAACACCGTTAACAAAACTCAAAAGTCACATATTAGAATTCATCAATCATTCTAGCTATGAAAAATTTAGCTTATAACTACAATCTAAAAAATACCCATAATAAAATAATTCATAGTTAAGAAAATTCAAAGAAAGAAATAAAAATACTAAGAAGAGAGTAAAGAGAATCAAGCTGAAATGAATGTCTTCAATAACTATTATCTT
This sequence comes from Humulus lupulus, assembly GCF_963169125.1. Taxonomy (NCBI): domain Eukaryota; kingdom Viridiplantae; phylum Streptophyta; class Magnoliopsida; order Rosales; family Cannabaceae; genus Humulus; species Humulus lupulus. The sequence goes on from NC_084799.1 coordinate 161,907,651, forward strand.
CAAGCTCTCTTCCTTTGTGCTTTCTTTCTCTCCTTTTCTTTTTTCTCTTTTTCTTCTTCATTCTCTTGTTTCTTCAATGGTGGCTGCTAAAAAAATATGTAGAGGGTATAGAATGGTGGCTGAATTTTCTTTTAAAGTTAGAGTTCCAATTAGAGAAACCCTACTTTTCTCCTTCCTCCACATGTCGCAATCTCTCTTCTTTTGGGACCACTTTTATTTAAATCCCAGCTGGCTTTTTTTTTTTCTTCATAAACCACCAAATAAATCATAAAAAGCTCATTAAATGACCAACCATCCTTGTTTTCCACGTTGGTCCCTCAATAGCTACTGTGCTCGAAATACTGCAGTATTGTTGTAGTAGTCTGAAATATTCTGCACCAAAAATTAGCATTTTAAATCTATTTATCTTTCTTCAAAACTACTTGTAATTGAGGTAGATTAATTAATTCATGAGAAACTAAATAAAAATAATATAAAAATTAATTAAAACAAATATAAACTATTAAAATTAATATTTATGAAAAACTAAATAAAACTGTCTAAATTAAACTAAAAATTATTGAGAACAAAGCTAAATTAATGCACCAAAAGAGATAAATAAATCTATTTTCATAGAGCTATCAACAATCAAAGTGAATTACAACATAAAAGAAAAGAAGAAAAATCCTCTAACCAAACAAGTTCTTTGTCCATCTTAAGAGCATGCGCAACTAATCCACAAATAACTTCATTGGTAAAATGTCTGACATGGATTAGGATCACTCTAGGAAAGTTAGACATCAAACTCAAAAATATACTCGAGTAGAGATTCTAGTTTATTAAACTATGATGATATATTAATGAGAGTAGTGACTACTAATTTAGATTCTAATTCACAAAAGTGAAGATAGACCAACAAAAAGTGACCAATCTAAAGCCACACATTTTTCCTATATAACCAGTAAGCTGGCTACAACAAAAAGAACGACACATAAAATAAAAATAAATAGGCATGTGTTGTACCCATTTTTGGCACAATGGTATGCGTGGCAAAAATATGCTAACAATGATGCACAATAACAAGCTATTCATTGAAGAAAAGGTAGCTAGTCGCCACACAAGACATAGTCTGGTCGCCATATTTGCACAAGTTAGGCAGATAATGTGTGTATGTATATGTACTTTATTTAGTTGGTAAATTGCCAGCTCTATACTCGGATTTCTCGGGATTTAGCCATAACTAGTGATGAACGTCTAGGATTCAACCACACTCATATGCCCACTATAAACACGTGAACAAAAATCATAAATTAGTTAGAGACTCCATTGTACTTGAGAGCATTTACTCCACTCAAATGATACTAATTCATTTGATCTTGGTGTTTTGAGTCCACAAAAGTTATAATATTGACTACGTGGATGTAGGTCATTTATTGGACCGAACCATTATAAATCTCCTCTAATTTATTTATGCATTAAATATCCTTCAAGTTCGTGCATTCTTCTCATTTTCTCATTAAATTATTCATTGAATAAAAACATACTCAAGATTCTGGTGCTTTCATTGAGAGTCAGAATTAACTTCAAGAAGAATATTCACTATACAGTAGTACTTTTCCACGATGGCTCCAAAAAGAGCTAACAACAACCTTCTGGTCCCACCACTATTGAATGTTTGGACTAGTTAAATACAAAGCCCAAGTGGTTTCATACTAGGAGTTATAAAACCCTTAACAATTTCACATAATAAAGGCGTGAAATTTGAATTTAAGTTGTAAGCACTTAAAAATTATATTTTTGGGTCTAAAGTGATACAATGATGTATCTAAGAATTTTCAAAAAGTTTGATAATATTTAGAGGTGTTTTAGATCACTTTTAGAGAAGTTTCCAGCCCTAGATTACGTTGCCTCTTAAGAGGCGACACATCGCATGGTGGTTCGAAAAATCAGATATTGCAACAGGCAGGCAATGCGTCACATGTCCTATTCTGTACAATAAATTTTTTAATCTCCAAATGATTTGTTTAAAAACTCTAATCTTATTGGTTAAACTTAATGGTGGTTTATGTTGTGTGAGAGTGAGATTAAACCACTGTAATAACAATAATCTACACACAATAACACTTGATAGAGTCCAAGATAAGATTGAGATAGAAATATGCAAACCCTAGTTGTAGAACAAAACCCTTTTTTTGTTGGTATTAAGAGTGTAAATCAGAGTTATGCAGCGAAATGAATCTTTTTTCAAAATTTATTAATACCAGTCAAGATCATACATATATGCCTTCAGTTGGAAAAGTTTACAAGTTGAATAGGTCCATTTATGGACTTAAGCAAGCTTCCCGTACCTGGAATCTTAGGTTTGATGAAATAATCAAAACCTATGGCTTTGAACAAAATATTGATGAGCCCTGTGTTTACCAACTGAAAGCAAATCAAATAGTGGTATTCCTGGTTCTTTACGTAGATGATATCTTACTCATTGGAAACAATGTTAAGAAATTATCAGATGTGAAGAATTGGCTGAGCACTCAATTCCAAATGAAGGATTTGGGTGAAACAAGTTATGTTCTAGGTATCCAGATCATTAGGGATAGAAAGAACAAACTCTTAGCTCTATCTCAAGCAGCTTACATAGATAAAATGCTTGAAGGTTTCTTAATGACAAATTCCAAGAAAGGACGTTTACCGTCCTGCCATGGATTTCATCTTTCAAAGAAGCAGTCTCCCCAGACTCTTGAAGAGGAAGATGCAATGAGAAAAGTTCCTTACACATCTACAATTGGAAGTCTGATGTATGCCATGTTGTGTACTAGATTAGATATTTGCTATGTAGTGGGAGTAGTGAGTAGGTATCAGTCAAACCTAGGACCGAAACATTGGATAGCAGTTAAGCATATCCTGAAGTATTTAAGGCGAACTAGGGATTATATGTTAGTCTACAAGGGTGGTGTTCTGAACCTTGTAGGCTACACTGATTCAGATTTTTAGACTGATGTCGATGATAGGAAGTCTACTTCTGGAATGGTGTTGACTCTTGGGGGTGGAGCTGTGATATGGAAAAGCATAAAGCAGTCTGCAATCTCAGATTCCACCATGGAGGCTAAGTACATAGCCGCGTTAGAAGCAGGAAATAGTCTGGCTAAAGAAGTTCTATTCGGATCTTGGTGTTATTCCAGAAATGGATAAATCACTGGTGTTGTATTGTGACAATACAAGAGCAATAGCCAGCTCAAAAGAACCTCGTAGTCAAAAGAGGAGAAATGATATAGAAAGGAAGTATCACATTATTCGAGAATATGTGGCCAGGGGAGATGTGAAGGTTATGAAGATTACAACTGAAGACAATCTTGCAGATCCATTTACAAAGACACTACCAGAAGCAACATTTGATAAGCATATCAAGGAAATAAGATTAGTAGAATTAAGGCAATAGTTTCAATTAGTGAAAGTGGGAGTTTGTTGAGGTTTTATGCCCTAATTAAAATCCAATTTCTTTGTAATCTCATTTTATTATCAATAAAAGAATAGAAATCAATTTTTGGACTTGGTCAATCAGTTTGCTCACATGTTTTATTTTCATGATTATTTGTTTAATATAAAATTCTACTAAATCCCAAGCATATAGCTAATCTTATTTATAGTGACGTAATCACAGTAGAATATAAATATGATTACAAGTTCAAAATAAGTTAGTCCTAAGATTAGTCAGCACAACTGATTTACACTGACTTGCCAATCTATGATATGATCTACTTACACATTGTGGTGTTATGTTCTTTCTAGAACATTAGCAAAGTAGATAAGATCAGATGTATTTGTTACATCGGACAGGGCCGACATTGACAATTGATAAGATAAGTAAGCATACCGTTATTATCTATTCTAATCATATCATATAGTTGACCATAGGTCAATTCAATCTCAATTCTAAGTGGTTAGTATTCTAACAGATTGTATTATTTAAGTTCTTTGACTTGTTCGTTACTAGCTTACCCTACGGACTAGCCCATACTTACATCCTGGGAACTCGGTAGTATAATTGAGTGGGAGTGTTAATCATAGATATGAACATTTATAGCTTCTGATGAAGAAGTGAAACGATGGTTTCCTTTTAGTTTGGTTTAAGGTTTTAAATGATAGAGATCTCATTTCAGTAATTAAACTAGTTTACTGAAATATCATTAACAAGGAACTAAGTGTTTTGAGGATAAAATACAATGAGGGGTAAAACAATATTTTAGTCCTATCTCATTGTAGACCGTCTATAGAGTATTGAGTGACAATTATGGCTGTAACAATAGACAATTAATAGCGTATCTATATTTGTTATGGAGCGTCCTATGAATTCAACAGTGCAATTCCGAGTCTTTAGTGGAGTCATGAAGAATTAATAAGTCAGTAAATTTATTTGTTAGATTTATGATAACTTATTGGAGCTTGATTTCATAGGCCCATGGTCCCCACTGTACCTTGGATAAAATCATCAAGAAATTCTCAATTAATTGATTTAATTATCAAAGTAGACCAGGTCAATTTTGGATAGTTTCATAGAGTTATGTAATTTTGAGAAGAAAAGAGAAATTATGGCAGATTTATTAATTAAGATAAATTGGTATCTAAATTAATAAATAAGTTTAAATCAAGATTCAAATTATAAAAAATTAATTTGATAAAGGATTTAAATAATTATTTAATTAATTAAATCAGTAGAAAATAATACAGACCTTGATTTTAAGTCCAATGAGCTTATAATCAAATGAGAAATTTCATGGGCCTAAAGCACATGATAATTTCGACCTAGGGCTGTTTATTGGCTATTATTTTATTGATTTTTTAATTGAATTAAATGGCCTAATTGAGTCTATAAAAGGAGTGCTAAGTGAGAGAAGAAAACATAAGTCACAAGACGACAGACACTGGTTTTTTGATAGTTTTAGATTCTCTCTAAACACAAGTCATTTTCTAAGCCTCTTTGTTCTTTTCTCTTCTTCTTTCTGTATCTATCTCATGTGTTGAGAATTTTCCACTCTAGTGTAGGTGATTCTAATGATACTTTGGAAGGCTGTGAAGAAAATTGAAGATCAGCTCAGTTTCTTGATGATACTCTGCGACAGAAAGGATATAAGGGTTAGAGAAACTGAATGAATGACTCATTCATTCCACTGCGTATACTGCAAGTATTCTTATCATTGTTTCTCTTTGAATTAAATTTTAGAAACATGTTCTAGGTTATCTCATATTAATTTTTTTTAATATTAGATCTACATGAAAATAAATAAAAATCCTGTATAAGTTTTCCCAACAATATCTAACAAACATATGAGCCACTATATGCATCTAAGCCCAATTGCAAAAATACCACATATAGTGCATACAAACATGTTATAATTGGATGGACCTAATCATGTTACTATATGAGCAATTCTATGAATTTATGCAAAAATACCACAATTTATTTCATTTGCAAAAATACCACAATTAATTTTCTAAAATTTATAAAAAATTTGAATTAATGAAATTTATCAACAATTAACAAAAGTTAATTTAAATTTCATTTATCAACAATCAACTTGGTTTAGGTTAATTTGAAAAAAAATATTAATTTAATTTAAATATAATTTATAAAAAATTAACCAAAGTTAATTTAAATCCCAGTTATTAAAAAAATATTTTATTAATTGGTTAAAAAAATGATATTTTCAAAATTTAACCAATTTACATTTTAAAATCAATATCATAACTGTTTTTTCAAAAAATATCTTGTGTTGTTACAACAATAAGCTAATATTTTTACCATTTTAAAAAATAAAATATTAATAGTTATAACAACCCTAAAATATCTTAAAATAGTTAAACAAATTTAAATATCCATGAAAATATCTAACTAACAAATTTCAAATAATTTAAATATTAAAAAACTATAGAATAAACAAATATTTATATTTTCAAATAAGGATTTAATAAAAATATCAAGTATTTAAAAGAAAATATCTTAAATATCTGATTTATTAATTCTCATATTTTAATATATTAAAAGATTTAAAATCAAGTTGCTAGTCTATTTTTAAATTTGAATTTGAATATTTGTAAAAATATCTAATTATTTAAATCTCAACTAACAAAAATATCTTATTTTAAAAATAATCAATTTTCACATTTTTTTTATTTTCTTAAAAAAAAAAATTGGATGAACAGTACCCGTGATTGGTACTGTTCACCGCACTGGTGGCTAGGCGTTGCGTGCGGGTGTGCACGCAGTGGCGCGCGTGGGTGTGCGCGCAGCTGTGTGCGCAGGCAATGGCAGCCAGTGCAATTTTTCAAACCAAAACCATTTTCTAATTAATTTTTAACATGTTTTACACAAAAGAAAGCATATATAAAAATTAATGGCATAGAAAACACAACAAAATGACCTAAAAATCGCTAATAATCACATACAATCAATATGCTTCATAAAAACATGAAAATCCATCCAATTATTCAAATACATCAAATAATCCAATTTCTAACATGTTCATGCATGAAAATAAAGATTACCAAAGGCTCTGAGGCCAGTTGTTGGGAAACTTATACATGATTATTTATTTTCATGTAAATCTAATATTAAACAAATTAATATGAGATAACCTAGAACATGTTTCTAAAATTGAATTCAAAGAGAAACAATGATAAGAATACTTACATTATACGCATCAGAATGAATGAGTCCTTCTTTCAGTTTCTCTAACCCTTGTATCCTTTCTGTTGCAGAGTATTACCAAGAAACTGAACCGATCTTCTATAATCTTCACAGCCTTCCAAAGTATCCTTAGAATCACCTAGACTAGAGTGGGAAATTCTCAACACATGAGATAGATACAGAGAGAAGAAGAGAAAATAACAAAGAGGCTTAGAAAAAGACTTGTGTTTAGAAAGAATTTAAAAACTATTAGAAAACCAGTGTTTGTCGTCTTGTGACTTATGAACTTCTGTTTTCATCTCTCACTTAGCACTCATTTTATAGACTCAATTAGACCATTTAATTTAATTAAAAAATAAATAAAATAATAGCCAATCAACAACCCTAGGTCGAAATTATCATGGGCTTTAGGCCCGTGAAATTTCCCATTTGATTTTAAGTTCATTGGTCTTAAAATCAAGGCTTGTATTATTTTCTATTGATTTAATTAATTAAATAATTATATAAATCCTTTATCAAATTAATTATTTATAATTTGAACCTTGATTTAAACTTATTTATTAATTTAGATACCAATTTATCTTAATTAATAAATATGCTATAATTTCTCTTTTCTTCTCAAAATTACATAACTCTGTGAAACTATCCAAAATTGACCTGGTCAACTTTGATAATTCTAATTGATAATTCAATCAATTAATTGAGACTATCTATATGATTTTATCCAAGGTATAGTGGGAACCATGGGCCTATGAAATCAAGCTCCATTAAGTTATCATAAATCTAACAAATAAATTTACTAACTTATTAATTCCTCGTGCCTCCACTAAAGACTCGGAATTGCACTCTTGAATTCATAGAACGCTCTATAACAAATATAAATACGCTATTAATTATCCATTGTTACAACCATAATTTTCACTCAATCCTCTATAGATGGTCTACAATGAGATGAGACTAAAATACCGTTTACCCCTCATTGCATTTTATCTTTAAAACACTTAGTTCCTTGTAAATGATATTTTAGTAAACTAATATTAATTACTTAAATGAGATCTCTATCATTTAACACCTTGAACCAAACTAAAAGGAAACCATCGTTTCACTTCTTCATTAGAAGCTATAGATGTTCATATCTATGATTAACACTCCCACTCAATTATACTACCGAGTTCCCAAGATGTAAGTATGGGATAGTCCGTAGGGTAAGCTGGTAATGAACAAGTCAAAGAACTCAAATAATACAATCAGTTAGAATACAAACCACTTAGAATTGAGATTGAATTGACCTATGGTCAACTATATGATATGACTAGAATAGATAATAACGGTATGTTTACTTATCCTATCAACTGTCAATATCACTCTAGTCCAATGTAACAAATACATCCGATCTTATCTATTTTGTTAATGTTCTGGAAAGAACATAACACCACAATGTGTAAGTAGATCATATTGTAGATTGGCAAGTTAGTGTAAATCTTGTGCACTGATTAATCTTAGGACTAACTTATTTTGAACATATAATCATATTTATATTCCACTGTGATTACGTCACTATAAATATGATTAGCTATATGCTCGGGATTTAATAGAAGTTTATATTAAACAAATAATCATGAAAATAAAACATGTGAGCAAAGTGATTGACCAAGTCAGAAAAATAATTTCTATTCTTTTATTGATAATAAAATGAGATTACAAAGAAATTAAGTTTTAATTAGGGCATAAAACCCTAACAAATAAGTTCGTATGTCCAAAAAAGACTATTCTCCATTCCACCGTTATTGATAAGAAAACACGTTTTAGCCTTATGACTTCAGCTTTAGTAATGCCTACTACGAACACGCAAAAGTAGTATTTTGAAAACGTTTGTTTTGTACTTGAAGGCTCTTCCTATTACTCTTACCAAAACATAGAAATAACCCCCTTTAATTTCTTTTGCAACCTAAGTCAAAGAAAATTATTATTCGCATAATTATAATAAAATCATGCTTACTATGTTTGAAATATAAAAACTTACTACGTCATTGTAATAATTATATTCTAAGAGAAACGTTGGTTATGTTAAATTATGAAAAATATTACCATTAAGTTTAAATTATCCAAAATTTTATTTAATTGATTCTTTAAATTTTTTTGGGGCTTTGGACCCTTTTAAAAATTTCTTAAATAAAACTATTTATTTCCAAAAATATTTATTTCAATAATCCAATTTAACCTTACTAAAAAAAAAAAAAATTTAACCTAGTCCATCTTCATTAATCTTGAGAAAATAAAGTAAAAACTTAGTTTTTAACAAAAACTCCAAATTTTACAAGTGTAGAAAAATTGTTTTACCTCCTTACAAGATCTCAAGTTTGGGAGGCTACAACTTAAAATCTAAGTGACCAAAAGCTGTAAAATTTTTCAGACCCATTCTTGGATGTACCAAGAAGGCTCATGTCAGATTACACACAAAAATACGCATTTTAACTTAGGGAAAAATGTAGCCAAACATGGTCGTTCAGCGAGTTTAGTTTTGAAAATCTCATTTTGTCTAAACTTTGGAAATCATACTCTTAACATTTTTGGTATTTTTTTTCTATAAAAAACTAACGGTATTCTAATTTAATATGTTTGACAATAAATTGAACTAGCAACCACAAGAAAGTTCATTCATTAACATGCTCAAATTAATTTCCCATTGAGGTATTCAAAACTGTCCAATTTTACCGATTTTGGTTTCCATACCCCTACTAGAAATATTATATCTCACAAACTATAACGAATTTCTTAAAACTATTTTGTAGGCTTTATAGTCTACATGTTAAGAGTGTCCAATAATTTTTCAGCTAAAAATAATGTTTTTAACTCATTCAAAACATTGCTCAATGTTCTTTTTTTTTTTTTTAAACCATCAAAGAATATTCAGTTTAACACTACATTCCCAAAATACTTAGAACTTGAGCTATACAACACCTTTTTCAGTGATTCAAAATGTTAAAATTATGAAATCATCCTAAATAATACATTAATGAAATTTCTATAATAATATTAGGTAATTTAAATACTGTTTGGCCCGTTGGAAACCACTAGAAAATTTTGGCAGCAAGCATGCATTCACAAAAACCTATGGAACTTTGGATTCCAAACTACCAAGGATAACTACCAACCATGCATGCATCATCAAACACCATATAGGAAATATTAAACATAAAAAAACATACTTTAAACACCAATAAAAATAACCAAACTCAGATTTCAAAAAGATCTAACAACATAGTAAAAATAAAAGATTTTTACCTCTTGGTTTTAAGCTTTTCGTTCTATGGCTCCTTAGGTTGTTTTAGCACTCCTATAAAACAAATTCTCCACTATTCCACCCTTCCCAAATGTCACCAAGAATCAGATTATACCAATAATTAAAGGAAGATGGAGGATAAAATAAAAGGAAAGCTACAAAGCTCACATTTGTTGAGTTTCATGGTACCACTTACTCTAGATCCCTCTTGATCTTGCATGCATGTATCTTTCTTGCTTCCTAGACATTAAATCCATGATTTATAAGTTAGGTTGAGTTTAAAATAAAGAGTAAAATGGCACAAAAGACCCCTAAGGGTTTCGACTTAGAAGAGAAGAAGAAATGGGGAAACTAACCTTGAACTTTGCCTTTTTTTTTCCAAGCTTTTAATCAAGCTTTCATGGAGTTTTTGGAAGAACAAGAGAGAGAGAGAGAGAGAGAGAGGAGGATGCCAAGTGAGAGGATGGGTGATGTGATGTGGGTTGGGGTGAAGTGGCTTCCTAGGCTCAACAAGTGTCACATGACACTATTTAAAGTTGACCACAACATGTGATTAGCCTAATACACTTAACACTTCCTAATGATCCCTTAATTTTTCCACTTTGATTTATATAATTAACTTATAAACCTAAAACTATAGTGCATTCTCAGATTTTGGCATGATTGCCTTTTGAAATATGCCTAAAAGTCCATGTTGACGGTGAGAACTCATCAACCAAGTTAAGTTAGAAAAATAGAAACGTAGAGATTATCAAACGAAAAACTTTAAAGATCTAATTGGAAACTCAAAGAACACTTGCAGAAGAAAAATGGTGAACTGAATTTGTATTTCTTATGGTGTAGTGCTACAGTGTTTTTTCCAACCCCTCTCAATGTTGAAGAAGGGTTACCTTCATAGTAGGCTCTAATGACCCTTGATACAGTGTGGTCCAGGGGACCAGATGGTACACAAGTACATTCTCAAGAGAGTGGTATTAGGTGTAGTGGTTTTGGGAGAGTGGTGGTCGGCTCTGGTGCATGTCAGAGACGTGGAGGTGGTGCTGCCATTCCTCGCACTACCCCTAACCGCCACTACTTGTTGGGTACAGGTGTCAGGTCTGTCCCTTGATCCTTGCAGGCATGTATGTACTTATATAGAGGTACCTTGTTCGTATTTTTTATCTCTTGTGGGCCACCTTGAACGACATATCTGGTTGGCCTTCTTGTAAGTGGTCCCAATTGGCTAACTGGAGAGAGTGCACTTCGTTGGTGGCCCCAACCTCACCAAGTGACGTAGGGCCTTTTCAACGAGGTGGGTATAGCATGTTATAAGGCTAGTGAGGTCTTGTGAGGACGTGGGGAGGTCCTGGCATTGTTTGCACCAGCGATGCATAGGGTGTCATATACACCTTCGAAGCAACATGGGCGCGAGGCTGTGGGAGCACCTATGTGAGATGGCTCCTGGGCGAGGCCCTTATGCATGCAGGATGGCCCTTGGGTGAGGCCATTATGCACACGAGATGGCCCTTGGGCGAGGCCCTTTGGAGCGAGGCCTTTATGCATGCGAGATGGCCCTTGGGCGAGGCCATTATGCACGCGAGATGGCCCTTGGGCGAGGCCATTATGCACGCTAGATGGCCCTTGGGCGAGGCCCTTTGGAACAAGGCCTTTATGCATGCGAGATGGCCCTTGGGCGAGGCCCTTTGGAGCGAGGCCACACGCGCGCGGATCCCAGGTGGTGTTGGGAGGCCCAGCGCGTGCGGATCTCAGGTGGCGTCGCGAGGCCAGCTTGCGCAGATCCCAGGCGGTGTCGCGAGGCCAGCGCACGTAGATCCCAGGCGGCATCGCGAGGCCAGTGCGCGCAGATCCCAGGTGGTGCACGAGGGGCTCTTTGTGAGGCATGGCCTCGCTGGGTGCATGGGTGCTCAACACGCTGAGAGGTTCCGTCGAGGTGCACGGGTGCTGGGCATGCCGAGGATAGCCTCATGTGCCTCCTTGTGAGAAGATGATGTCCCATGGGTTTTGTGGCAGAGGTATGTATTTAGGCGCTTGGAGGACCTTGGCATGTGCTTTGGGTCTTTCACAAGCATGGAGTTTTGAGCATCTACACTTGCTCCCCAGTCTAGGAGAGGACCTTTAGGTGCTCTAGTAGAATCTTCTCTTTAATTCTTATAAATAGGCCCCCATGCCAAGCCTATTATTTACACTTCATATCCTTAGCTTAGTGGCATTTAGATCCTTGCTCCTTTCAAGAGGTAAGGGGTTCAATCCCCCACAACCTCACTTTTGCTATAGTTTCCTCCTTTTTTTTTTTTATATATATTTGAGCTAATTTTTGGTATGCTTATATCCCTTCGTATATTTGAAGGCTAACACATCTTTTTTGTTTATTTTTGCAGACGCGTATTTTCGACCACTTGCCTCTATTTGACTGTGACGGCGCTTCTAGCCCTCGACCTCCTTTTGACCACGTCAGCGCCCCATTTTACTTGCTTGAGGTATATTTTCTTTCTCCCTTATCTTTATTGGGTCCACATTAGCACCACTCGGGATGGGATACTTTGGCCTGCGCTCGTCGTGAGTTAGCCTTGATGCATGCCCCTTTATTCACACCCCGTAGCGGGTCATTTAGAGCGTTTGTGCCTAGAGGTTTTGAGCCCATTCCTTTGTGTTTTGTAGCAATCCTCTCATTTATACGTGAACCCTTTTTGCTTTCTGGACGAGGTCTCATGGCAAGTGAAGGTCCGTTCGCCATTCCTCCGGGGGTTGAGTTTGTTGACTTGTCTTCAGACTCAGAGTCCCTTGAGGAAAACCCTTACTAAGACCATGACACCTTAAGGCATGCCCGTATTCGTCATCTTGAGCACATGGCTGAACTTAGGCGTAAAATTTGGGTGGTAGAGAGCGAAATTGATTCGTTGTTGAGAGGAGATGGAGCACCTTTCCCTCCTGACCTTAGTGACCATGTAGCGAGCCTTAGGGTGACCCTTTTAGATTTGTAGGGGGAGTTGGAGTTTATGGAGGGACATCTTCCGCCTGAGCCTTCTAGCCCATCCTTGCCTGATGACTGTCATGGGGCTGCTTCTCCTTCTCTTCAGCCCTTATTTTCGATCTTCCCTAGCTTAGCGCTTCCGCAGCCGGTGCCCCGGTGGAAGACTCTTCCTAGGAAGAGAAAATGGAGGGTCAAGTGTTCTATATCTTCCTCACCTTTTTCTTTTGGTTTTGTAGATATGCCGAAGGGAGGACAACGACAGGTGTCCATTAATGAACGGGAAAAAGCCCCCCTATTGGCATCCACCCTGGCATCCCACGTGTCTGAAATAAATTGAGGGAAATTGTAGAGCACTACCGTGTTCCCCCGGAGTATGCATTATACACCCCCTCGGACAAGTGCTAGGCTAACTGCCCTAATCCTGGCTTCGTGGGCCTTAGCGAGCATATCCTGAAGGCGGGTGGTACCATCCTATTACACCCGTTCTTTGTTGCGGTTCTCAATTATTTTGACCTCGCTCCACTTCAGTTGGCACCCAACAGTTGGCTGACCTTGAGCTGCCTCTTTATCGTGTTTATGGAACTTGTCGAACGTGCTCCTACGACCCTAGAGGTGCACTTCCTGTACAATCTCATGCCCTCTCCCAAATCCAAGGGATTCTATTTTTTGAAAAAAGCCAATAATGAAGTCCCTTTGATAGATGACGCAGTGTCCAACCCGGGGTCCTGGAAGCAGGACTTTTTCTTTGTGAAAGGCCCTCTTTCTGTTCGTGAGCACTTCCGTTCCGCTCCCAGTAAGTGCCTCGAGCCACCTTTTCTTCCCTTTTTTTTTGTTGAAACTTGTTTTATAACTTATGTTTGTGTCGACAATGGTGTGGATCGTGCAGAGCAGTTCACCATACCTGTAGTTGTTGGGTCGGAGGCGAACACCATGAACGATCTTATCAACGCTGACCCCGCCGTGAAAAAGGCTGCATACCTATTCACTGTGGAAAATCTTAACCTTCACAAGCTATCCTCGGTTTCAGATCCCAGGTTGCTGTGGACTATTCCTAGGTCAAAGAGGATGAAGGCTGCCTCGGCTGAGCCTCGTTCAGGTGAAGGTGAGGCTGAGGATGTGTCAGAGGTAGTCTCCCTTGGACACGGGCAACCTTACCAGCTATCCTCGTCCCCTGGGGGATGTCCTCCTTTTGTCCCTTTCGACCCGGACATGGCTTCCCAATCCCAAGGTCAACAGGCCATACCGGGGCATTTTGTTTGCCCCGACCTCGCAGAATTTGACGCTTTTCCTTAGGCTCCCCTCAACCCCGGTTCATCGGGGGCTTACTTTCTAGATCTTCCTGTACCCCCTCCTGATCTACCCGGGGCTCATTTTTCCAATTTTCCTGCACCCCCTCCTGTTTCAGCGAGCGGGTCGTCTATCCTTACCCAGCCAGGTACCCTTGACTCAGAAGGGGTGCCCTAGGTGGGTCGCATGGCGGCCTCTTACGGGCAGTGGTATGTCCAAATAAGCTCAGACCTCCCCGAAGTTGATTGGAGTGGTCTTGGGAGTTTCGCCATGTCGGACCTTGGGGAGACTGTGACGCGCACTACTGCTTGGGTGAGTTCATGCATCTTGTGTCGGCCTTATTATATTTTTAAAATTTTTTTTGTTACTTATCATTGTTGTTGTTATCTTTCTTGTGCAGGCCTATATCGTGGCTCAGCGGTTTGCCGACTCGGCTCACAACCTTTTCGCGTCGAGTACCGAGAGGGACCTTCTTGCGGCCCGGGTCCAGGAGCTTAAGAGAGAGCTTGATGAAACCAAGTCTAGGCTAGAAAAGGCCTTGGCGAAAATTTCTGCCTCGTCAAAAAGGAAGAAGAAGGCGGTTGTCAAGGCCATGATGTTGCAGGAAAGGGTCACCAGCCTAGAGGGCGAACTCCAGGGTGCCAAGGCTACCGCGGCTACATCGCAGGAGAGGGTCGCTTCCCTAGAGGCCAAACTTGAGGTTGCTAAGGCTGCTGTAGTTGCGTCGCATGAGAGGGTTGCCTCCTTAGAGGCGGACAGGGCAGCCATTGAGTATAGGTCTATAGAGCGTGCCCTTTATGGTGTATGGAGGCAGGATCCAAACTTCAATTTCTCCTCCTTTGGCGAGCACGCCATCGCCCGGGCGGCTGGGTGGAACGCCTGGGGCAGGAGGCACTGAGATCGTTATTTCATAATTTTTGCTAGTTAGCCCGCTATGGGTGTATGCTCATTTGAGCCTTGTTGATCTTGTAATAATTTTTTTTTTATCTTGCCATGTTACTAAGACTTTTTTTTTAATATATACATATGCGGTTATTCATCTCTTATTCCTCTGTGTTTGAGGTCTTTTTGAGCCCGTATGATGGGATTTGGTAGGTTCCCTTCTTTTATTTATGAGGCTAGAGGTCCTTTGGAGCCCGTGTGAAAGGGTTCAATGGGTCCTTTTTTGGTGCCTCTTGATTACTTTTATAAGGATATATTGACCCCTTGGGTTCTAACTATCCTTTTATATATTTTTGCGCGCGCTTATTATTTTTTGTGAGAAGCGTCCTTCTCGTCATTATTCATAGTACTATTTTTGCAAGGGCCTCTTTTAGGATCCTTTTTGGCTAGACGGCTTGATGGCCACTCTAGGCTTATTGGACCTTTTGGCCTCCTTGATGTTCATAAGGGTAGGTAATCCTTGTGAACTTCAGGAGATGCCTTGCAAGGTCTCCTCCCTGTTTGTTAAGGTTCACCATGCATTAATTTTTTTTTAAAGAATTCGTTTAAGGCCTTGATATAAGGGGTTCTTTTTAGGATCCTCCTGATAGAGGGTCCTTTTTAGGATCTTCCTGATACGATGAGTCCTTTTTAGGATCCTCCTGTTAGAGGGTCCGTTTTAGGATCCTCCTGATAGAGGGTCCTTTTTAGGATCCTCCTGTTAGAGGGTCATTTTTAGGATCCTCCTATTAGAGTGTCCTTTTTAGGATCCTCCTGATAGAGGGTCTTTTTTAGGATCCTCCTGTTTGTTGTATGCTTTGCCTTCACGGGCCACTATTCCCCCCAAGTGTCTGGTGAAGTTTATTTCGGCAGGCACTTTGATTGATGCTCACATAAAGGAGAAAAATAGCATGCGAAGATGTGAACAATTTCATTCATAGTAGGCATGTTACAATGATATGTATATATATAAAAAGTTTACATCTTCTTGGGAGGTTATCTAGGCACCCTCCTTGATGCTTGTCTACTGAGCTAACATAACACGTAACAAACTAAGCACGGATGCTGCTTGCATTGGATGTGGAAGTCTCACTGGTAGTACTTCTTAAGGTGCTCCACATTCCATGCCCGAGGCACAATGGTGTCGTCCATGCGCGCTAGCTTATAGGTGTTTGGTGGTATGCACTGAGCGACCTGGTAGGGTCCTTCCCAGTTCGCTCCCAGTACCCCCGCCCCCAGGTCTCGTGTGTTGGGGAGTACTTTCCTCAATACTAAGTCTCCTACCCTGAACTTTCTCTCCCGCATCCTTGAATTGTAATACCTCGCTACTCGCTACTGATACGTAGCCAGCCTTAATTGTGCCCTTTCTCTCTTGGCTTCCAGCAGGTCCAAGTTCTCGACCAACGCTGTGGTGTTAGCCTGGTCATCGTATGTTTGTGTGCAGAAGGAGTTAACCTTCATTTCTACCGGAAGGACAGCCTTGCAGCCGAGGCCAAGGCGAAAGGTGTTTCCCTAGTGGTGGAACGGAGGGTGGTCCTGTAGGCCCAAAGCACATTCGGGAGTTCTTCGACCCAGGCCCCTTTCAGCTTCTCCAACTTAGTTTTCAAGTTCCTTTTCATGATCTTGTTGATGGCCTCTACTTTCCCATTAGCTTGGGGGTGTACTACTGTGGAGAAACTCCTCCTGATTCCTTTTGCCTTGCAGTAGTCCTCGAACACTCCTCCTTCAAATTGCGTTCCATTGTCGGAGATGATCTTGTAAGGTACTCCGAATCTGCAAACAATATATTTTTTGACGAAGGTGGTGATCTGCTTAGCCATTATATTGACTAAAGGCTCCGCTTCCACCCACTTAGTGAAATAGTCGACCGCTACCACCGAGTACTTGGCTCCTCCTCTTCCGGTTGGCAGTGCCCTTATCAAGTCAATCCCCCACACAGTAAAGGGCCATGGGTTGGTCATGCTCACCAGCTCATTTGGTGACTGTCGTGGGTAAGTCGCATGTCTCTGACACTTGTCACACTTTCTCGCGAAGTCATTCACGTCCTTCTCCATGGTAGGCCAATAATACCCCTGGCGAACGACCTTTTTTGCCATGGACTGCCCCCCCAGCATGGTTCCCACATTCCCCTTCGTGTATCTCTTGTAAAATTTTTGATGCTCCTCCCTTATCAATGCATCGCAGGAGTAGGGTAGAGAAGCCTCTCTTATACAAGATCCCATCTACTAGGGTGTACTGGGCGGCTCTGTAAGCCAGTCTGCGGGCCTCATTCTTGTCCAAGGGCGAGGTCTCGTCATTCAAGTACCTCCTAATGGTGGCAAACCATGGCTCCTCGGAGCTTTTGACCGTGTTGATCCTCTCTTTGACTATGCTTGGATTGGGGAGATATTCGACCGGTATAGACTCAAGTGTATCTTCGTCTCTCATGGAGGCGAGTTTCGCGAGTGCATTGGCGTTCGCGTTCTGCTCCCGGGGGATCTGTTCTATCGTGTATTTTTCAATCTGGTCCAAATACTCCTTCACCTTGGAGAGGTATGCAGCCATTTTTGGACCTCTAGCTTGGTATTCGCCCTTCACCTGAAACACTACTAGCTGTGAGTCACTAAAGACATGCAAGTGGGATACCTTTAATTCCTTAGCTAGCCGCAGGCCTGCCAACAACGCCTCATATTTTGCCTCATTATTGGAAGCCTCAAATCCAAATCTCAAGGCACAATACATCTTGTGCCCTTCAAGTCCTGTCATCACTATGCCAGCACCGGCTCCCCCTTCGTTAGACACCCCATCTACATGGAGGCTCCATTCTTCGGGGTGCCTCTCCTCTTCAGGTGCCGGTTCCTTCTCCTCTATTTCCCCCTCCTCTTGGAGTCGGTATGTGAACTCGACTATAAAGTCTGCAAGTACCTGCCTGTTGATGGAGGTCCTTGGGGTGTAAGTGATGTCGAACTAACTCAATTCAATCGACCACTTTAACAATCTTCCTGAAGTTTCTGGCTTGTGCAAGACTTGACGCAGGGGGTGTTAGTGAGCACCTCAATCGCATGAGCATGAAAATAGGGCCTCAATTTTCGAGAAGCCACTACCAGGGCATATGCTAACTTCTCTATTTTCGGGTACCGGGTCTCCGCGTCTACCAACCGCTTACTCATATAGTAGACAGGGTGCTGATGCTTCTTCTCCCCCTTGACCAAGGCGGTGCTTATGGCATGCTCAGATACAACTAGATATAGGTACAACTTCTCCCCTTTTTCTGGCTTAGCCAAAAGGGGTGGCCCTCCAAGGTGCTCCTTCAGCTTGGTGAAGGCATTCTGGCATTCGTCATCCCAAGCGAACCTTTTGTTCCCTTTTAGGATGTTGAAAAAAGGGAGGCATTTGTTAGTCGACCTGGAGATGAATCTATTGAGGGCTGCCACTCTCCCTGTCAGGCACTGCACCTCTTTTTTGCTCCATGGTGGGCTCATTTCCAGCAAGGCCTTGATTTTTTCAGGATTAGCCTCAATACCTTGGGAATTCACCATGAAACCCAGGAATTTTCCTGACGAAACTCCGAAGGTGCATTTGAGTGGGTTCAGCTTCATTATGTACTTGCGAAGGGTGTTGAACATCTCCATGAGGTCGCTAATGAGCTCTTCTGCTTTTTTTTTTGTCTTCACTAGCATATCATCCACGTACATTTCCATGTTCCTTCCTATTTGATTTGCGAACATTTTGTTCACCAACCTCTGGTAAGTGGCACCTGCGTTTTTTAAACCAAAGGGCATTACTTTATAGCAATACAACCCCTTGTCTGTTATGAACGAAGTGTGCTCCTCATCAGCAGAGTTCATGGGTATTTGGTTATACCTTGAATACACGTCCATGAAGCTAAGTAGCTCATGTCCCGCTGTGGCGTCTACCAACTGGTCTATCCTAGGAAGCGGAAAGCTGTCCTTAGGGCAGGCCTTGTTGAGGCTGGTAAAATCCACGCAAGTCCTCCATTTTTTGTTGGGCTTCGGGACCAGCACTGGGTTCGACACTCATAGTGTGTAAAATGCCTCTTGAATGAACCCGTTCGCCTTCAGCTTGTCAACCTCCTCTTTTAGGGCTGCGTATCTTTCTGGGTCTAGTGCTCTCCTTTTCTGCCTCACCGGCCTTGCTTTCGGGTCGATGTTCAGGTGGTGGCACATGACCGCTGGGTCTATCCCTACCATATCCTCATGACTCCAGGCGAATACATCGAGGTTGGCTTTTAAGAACTCTACTAGTTTCTCCTTCATGTCATCGACAAGGTTTTTTCCTACTTTCAACTTCCTCAACGGCTCACTCATGACCGTTATTTCCTCCAATTCCTCTACTAGTTCAGCTCTGGGCTCTTCTATGACTCGTGGGTTCAACTTGCTTGGGTTTGCGCCTTCATGCACAACCATCGCCATAGGTGCTGTCGGCTTCGTGGCTGTGCAGAGGGATGTGTTATAGCATTCCCTCACTTCCTTCTACTCTCCTTTCATGCATGCTATTCCCCCGGGAGTTGGGAATTTCATAGCTAAATGGTATACAGAAGTTATCGCCTTCAATTCTCTTAGGGAAGGTCTCCCTAATACCGCGTTGAAGGCAGAGGCGCAATCTACCACAACGAAGTTTTCCATTATGGTGGTTTGTCTGGGCTGTTCTCCCATAGTAAGGGCTAACTCGATTGCCCCCAAGGTTTGTATCGAATCTCCCGTAAATCTATACAAAGACGTAGTGCAAGGCTTTAGGTGATGGAGGCTTAGTCCAATCTTCTCCAGCGCTGGGTGATACAAGATGTCCACAGAGCTTCTGTTATCCACCAAGACCCGATGCACCCTCATGTTAGCAAGCTGGACTATCAACACTAGGAGGTCATTGTGTGTAGAGTCCAAGAACTTTACTTAGCTAGTTAGATAGTAGTATTATAGTATTTATAGCATTATCTTTGTGACTGTGGATTTTTGGTTCAGACCGGGAATTATTTTGACACTCATAGTAGTACTTGTAGATTTTCTAAGTTTAACCTATAGTTTAAGAATATTAATTTTAACCTAAGGTTTGATTAGTATGACTGATATTAAGGATAATATTTATTATACTATAAGGTTTAGATAAGAACCAATAGGATTTTAAGCACATGTTATGAATGGGTGATTAAGGATTAAGTATTTTGAGGATTAAATTTAATAAGGGGAAAAGTTTGAATTCTATAAGGTCAGTCAGCAGCTTTGAATACATTGAGGGCTTAGTCAAGGCTGTTTACTCCATTCAAACTTAGCTAAAAATGTGTAATTTCGTGTTTAAATAATCAGAGTGTGCCGATATATTGCAGCTATAGGGGGCAATATATCGCAGCACGTAGATACGGAAAACACGAGACGATGCACGACAACCTCGGGCATACTGGCCCAGGCGATATATCGCCTACAGGGGGCGATATATCGCCTCCTTCAGTATATTTTTAAAAGTTTTGAATTCTTTTTCCTTTCAGCCATTCAACCTCTTGATAAGTCCAGCACCTTTTTGAACGAGTCTTCAGCCTCTGCTGAACGATTATTCAAATTATTTTCACCTAAAAAGCCATTATTTTTATTCAAGTGAAATTAAGATCCTTTCATTCCTAAACTCTATAAATAGGACCTAGTACCCAGCCATTATTCATCTTTTGCTCTAAGTTCAGAGGCTGCAAGTGCTAAGTGAGTGTGAGAGTGTAAACACCTGGGTTGGGGAATCATAAGCTTGGTCATCTTAAGCTTATTAAACACTTGGGGAAGTAAGGTTTTATAGTATTTCGGTTTGAGGTGTAGATTGGTCTTACAAGTCTTCAAGGTAACCCAAAACTCTAGTTCAATTCTGTATTTTTCTTTAAGTTCTCATAATCTTCTACCAGCCTTCTAACCTTATTCTTATTTTGGTTAGGAAATCTAAGAACTTGCACATAAGTTTTTGGTAAGTATTTCTCTCAATGGTTTAGTCCTCCCATTCCTTTTCATCTCTTTTCTTCATTAGACTCACTATTTTTCATAATGGTTATTAGGAGTGTTCCAAAGTCCCAACGTTGTCCTCTTATCCTGGTAACTTTGGTAAGGAAAATAGGATAGAATCTATATGTTATATGCTTATGTTATCTTATGTTTTATGCTATGAAATATGTTATAAAGTATGTTATGAAATATGTATGTTTTTAGGCTTGGGCATATGACCCATTTGACTAACAAGCCCCAAATAGATTATGGGCATATGACCTACTTAGCTAGTAGAACCCCACTAATCTAATGGGCATATGACTTGTTTAGTCTATGGGACCCCAAGTAATAATGGCCATTATAGTATGTGTATGATAAAGTGTTATGTTATGTCTTTATGTTTCTTATGAAATTTATGTATATGAACTATGTGTTAGATGTTCCTTGCTGGGCATTAGGCTCATTCCTTTTTGTTTATATGTGCAGGAAAATAGCTATTAGTGGCGGTAAGGTTTGTGGATGCTTGGAGATTGTGTATCGATGGTGAATGGATTCAAGGAGTCGAGAGTTCGATTTTCGAGGATGTAGTCTTTTATTTATGGGTTTATATGTACTTTTTCCGCACTTGCTATGTAACTCCTTTATTTTAAATAATGTTTTGTTTTTAAGACAATGGGATCCCATATCCTTCTTGGTATTTTTGTAAGTAACTCTTATTTTTACAAGTTTCCTAATAAAATTATGGTATTTTCGCAATGTAAGCTTTATTAAGGATTTGTATGTATAGTTTCGATAATGGTACAAAATTCTAGAGTAGTTGGGTCGTTACATTGTGGGGGAAGTGTACACCTCGAGCGTCTTCTTCGGTGAAAGTTATCGAGTCATTTTCACCCTTGAAACTCTTCGGGGGGCGCTGCTCCAGACTCAGGACGCATGGTGGTGGACTTCGCCTGGCCTCCCTAACATATCTATCTCGTCCCTTCCTTGATTCGCCCCCGAATCCTGGTCCTCCAAAGATGGTCCTGACCTCTCCTTGCACTTCTGGGGCTACTTCTCGTGCCCACGGCGAGGATGCTCCTTCTTCTGGCCTATGGTTCTCCTTGCGCACATATCTACCCAAATGCCCCCTGCGGATGAGCTCCTCAATCTCCACCTTCAAATGGTTGCATTCCGCAGTTGTGTGGCCTATATCTTTGTGATACTGGCAATACTTGCTGGGGTCTCTTTTAGACCGGTCTTTTTTCATTGGTGGGGGCCTTCTGAAAGGGACCTGATTTTTGTTCGTAATGAAAATATGCTCTCTCGCATGAGTGAGGTTAGTATAATAGGTGTAGGGGCCTTGTCTATGCTCGTCAGAGCGCTGATGCTTCCGGGGTCGATCATCCCTTGCCCCCTCATAGACCCTCTTTTTCTTTACATTGCCTTGGTTCTCCCGGATTGAGGCCTTTGGTGAATTTTGGTCTTTTCCGGCCTTGAGGCTCTCGTGACCATCTTCCACGCGAATATACTTTTGCGCCCGCTCATAGACATCATCCAAGTCTGTGACCTCCCTCTTGAGCATGTTATCCCATAATTTGCTTCCTGGGTGCACTCCAGCTGTGATGGCCATTTTAGCTCTCGGCCCCACTTTAGCTTCCTCCATATTGAACCTGTGAATGTATCTCTTTAGACTCTCGTTTTCTCCTTGCTTCACATTGGCGAGGCTGGTGCCTGACATCGTGTAGTCCCGTACAGCGTGGTGCTATTGGAGGAATTCATCAGAAAACTGCTGCCAGGATCTGATGGACCCCGGTTTAAGTGTTTTGAACCATTTGTACGCAGGTCCTTTCAATGTGACAGCGAAGCAGTGACATTTGGCCCCGCTACTAATTCCCCTCAGTTTCATCAGATCGTTAAATGCGTCCAGATGGTATTTTGGATCTGTGCTTCCTTCATAGGGAGTCATATGGGGCTCCTTAAATTTGGCTGAGAGCCAGATGGCTTGGATCTCCCTGATGAAGGGTGACTCATGATCGAATTCTTCCTCAAAAGCTTGACCTCCGGAGGCGGTGATGATTTTGCTTCACAGGCTCCTCATTTCTGTGTCCAGGTCCTGCCTCCTCTTACTTAGGGAGTCTCTCAAAGCGGATGGGTTAAGATCCCCCTTTCCTTTGCCTTCTCGGGGCGCCATAGGGGGTGTGGTCCTTTTACCCGCCCTCTTTTTGTTGAGCTCCTCTCGTAAATCTGAGGGTGCTCTCTTTGAGGTGACCTTGTCATCGTTGCGAGGGGTAGCATTAGTCTTCGGCTCTGGCTTCTGGGGCTGTTTCAGTGGTCCCGGATGTTTGCGCTGCTTTGTTCGGGGGGTGTTACTAGTGGAGAGTCGCATCTTTCCATCATCTACTGGGACAGTGGTTTCTACCCCCCTCTGGTCTCTCTCTTTCCGCTTAGGGAGTGTCACGTTTGATCTTCCTTGCAACAACCCATTTAGCACCTCTTGCATATTTTCCAAGGAGGTTTCTAGCCTCTGATTCTTGCAGTGAAGTTCTCGTATCTCGTCTTTGTAGAATTGAAACTTCGAGCTTGAGCTGACAGAGTGGAGCCGAGGGTGCTTGTCTGCCCGACGCTTCGATGGGCCTGGATTCTGCCGGCCAGGGTTTGGCACCTACGGCGGCTTTGGAGGCAAGAACTCATCGGTGCCCCTTACCGAGGCAGTTGCCAACCTTGGGCGATCCTCCTCAGGTGGGACTGCCGGGGACGAGGCCTCCCTTTCATCTCTGGGCGCCTGAGGCTCCCTTGGGGCCTCCATGTTTGCAGGTGGAGGAAGATCCCTCATGGAGGCTTTTAGCTGATCTCCGTCAAGGTGGACTTCCACCTCGCGCGGATCTCTCAACCGTTCCGAACGTCGCGACATTTTTTTTTCTTATCGGAATCGACGGAAGACCAATGACTTGCAATCTATCCTTCCCACAGACGGCGCCAAACTGTTGACGGTGAGAACTCGTTAACCAAGTTAAGTTAGAAAATAGAAACGTAGAGATTATCAAAAGAAAAACTTTAAAGATCTAATTGGAAACTCAAAGAACACTTGCAGAAGAAAAATGGTGAACTGAATTTGTATTTCTTATGGTGTAGTGCTACAGTGTTTTTTCCAAGCCCTCTCAATGTTGAAGAAGGGTTCCCTTTATAGTAGGCTCTAATGACCCTTGATACAGTGTGGTCCAGGGGACCAGATGGTACACAAGTACATTCTCAAGAGAGTGGTATCAGGTGTAGTGGTGTTGGAGAGTGGTGGTCGGCTTTGGTGCATGTCAGAGACGTGGAGGTGGTGCTGCCATTCCTCGTACTACCCCTAACCTCCACTACTTGTCGGGTATAGGTGTCAGGTCTGTCCCTTGATCCTTGTAGGCATGTATGTACCTATTTAGAGGTACCTTGTTCGTATTTTTTGTCTCTTGTGGGCCACCTTGAACGACATATCTGGTTGGCCTTCTTGTAAGTGGTCCTAATTGGCTAACTGGAGAGAGTGCACTTCGTTGGTGGCCCCAACCTCACCAAGTGACGTAGGGCCTTTTCAACGAGGTGGGTATAGCATGTTATAAGGCTAGTGAGGTCTCGTGAGGACGTGGGGAGGTCCTGGCACCGTGTGCACCCACGAGGCGTAGGGTGTCATATACACCTTCGAAGCAACATGGGCGCGAGGCTGTGGGAGCACCTCGTGAGATGGCACCTGGGCGAGGCCCTTATGCACGCGGGATGGCCCTTGGGCGAGGCCATTATGCATGCGAGATGGCCTTGGGCGAGGCCTTTTGGAGCGAGGCCTTTATGCATGCGAGATGGCCCTTGGGCGAGGCCATTGTGCACTCAAGAAGGCCCTTGGGCGAGGCCATTATGCACGCGAGATGGCCCTTGGGTGAGGCCCTTTGGAGCGAGGCCTTTATGCATGCGAGATGGCCCTTGGGCGAGGCCCTTTGGAGTGAGGCCACGCGCGCGTGGATCCCAGGTTGTGTCGCGAGGCCCAGCGCACGCAGATCTCAGGTGGCATCGCGAGGCCAGCGCGCGCAGATCTCGGGTGGCATCGTGAGGCCAGCGCGCGCATATCCCAAGTGGCGTCGCGAGGACAGTGCACGCAGATCCTAGGTGGTGTCGCGAGGCCAGCGCGCGCAGATCCCAGGTGGTGCACGAGGGGCTCTTTGCGAGGCATGGCCTCGCTGGGTGCATGGGTGCTCAACACGCTGAGAGATTCCGTCGAGGTGAACGGGTGCTGGGCATGCCGAGGATAGCCTCATGTGCCTCCTTGCAAGAAGATGATGTCCCGTGGGTTTTGTGGCAGAAGTATGTATTTAGGCGCTTGGGGGACCTTGGCATGTGCTTTGGGTCTTTCACAAGCGTGGGGTTTTAAGCATCTACAGTCCACTTAAGGGTGGTTGAGCCCAAAAATAAGGCTCAAGGGTGGTATAAACCTAAAGCCAAAATTGTAAATTTTCCCTTTCTTGAAATTTCCACATTCATGAAATTTCTTGATAGAAATTACTTTAGGGAAAATAAAATAAAAGGTGACCTATTTTAAATCATTGTCACACTTTCAATAAATTTTTCCAACATTTTTAATATGGGACGATTATTGGTCCTAAGTTACAGTTAGGTATTTTCAAGCATTTTCTCACAAAATACTACGAAATCACAAAATTTCAAAAAAATTGTTTAATTTATTAAATTCTGAGAAATTTTGATACAAGTTTTTGCCCAAATTTTTTTTTACCATAATTATTTATTTTCCAGGATTTTACTCGGGTAAGGTTTTTTGTTTTGGTCCGGGACAAAATTCATTGTTTGACCAAAAGTCAATTAAATTCATAATAATGCAGCTTCTTAATTTGAACTTTGATTTTCTAATCGTAGTAACACAACCTTGTTGACGGTGAGAACTCCACAACGAAGTTGAGTCGGAAAACTTGTAAGCTTATAAATAAACGAAGAACTTTAAAAAACTTAGAATAGCTTAAAGTAAAAATGCAGAGTGAAAATGGAGAAAGGTCTTGGTATTACTTAGAAATCTCAGGTTACAAGTGAGTTTTTTTGACCCCCTTCCTTTGTGAAGGGATGTCCTATTTATAGGCGAGCACTGTTGGCCCTTAGTACATGGTGGTCCCAATGGAAAAAAATGATGCATTTGCAGGCTAACGTGGTGCAGGCGGTAGTGGTGCTGGATGAGTGGTGGTCAAATCCAGTACGTGCCAAGGGCCTGCAAAAATGCTCCTAGTCTTGTACCATGTTGTACAACCACCACTTGTCTAGTACGAACATCGGAGGTGTGCTGGGGGAGGCCTTGCCATATACCATTCTTGTATTGCCATTACTTGTAGGGTACGAGTGTTGTACATGTAACTTGGTTCCCATTGTCTTGTTTGTATCTTCTGTACCTGTACGTGAATTCCATTCACGCTTTCACTCCTCTTGGTTGCATCTATGTCCCGAGCTTCTTAATATTTGGCTAAGTAAGGATACTTGGGGTTTCCATTGGGACATATACATGAGGTGCATCTTGCATATACATGAGGTACATCTTGCTGGTGCCACCTACCCCAAAATGGAATAGGGCCTCTTGTCCCTACACGAGGTGCTAGGGGCAGAGGTGGTGCGCGAAGCATGTGGCTAGGCATTAGGCGAGAAGGCCTTGCGGAGACAAGAGGTGAGTTGGCGAGACAGCCTCGCAGAGGTGTGAGGCAAGATGGCCTCATGGAAGCATGAGGCATTAGGCATGACGAGGCGCGAGATGATTGGCATGGCGAGGCACGAGGTGTTGGGCATGGCGAGACGACCTTGCAGGGGTGTGAGGCGAGAGGGCCTTGTAGAGGCGCGATGCGAGGTGGCCTCCCGGAGGCGCAAGGTGTTACGTGACCTCGCGCGAGGTGCGCTTGGTGCTAGATTGCATTCTTATGTTCCCTATGCTTACCTGATGCCTTGTGGGACATGTAATGAAGGTCCTTTAAGAGTGGGAAGTTTTTGGCATCCGCACTTGCCCCCCCCAAGTCTATGAGAGGGCCTTTAGGCGTTCTTGTAGACTCTTTTTGAGCCATCTTTATGAGATGGAAGGTACACATGTATTTCTTTGTTTATGAGATATGGGAAAACTTACTTCATAAGTGGTGATCCTCAAGATTCCTTTGAAGTTTAATTAATGACAATTATTCATTTTTACAGATCCCATGTGTTTCATTGGTGTATAAAACATCGAGCTGCACAACGAAGCTTAAGGCACGCTACCCGAAGAGGCCCAAGAAGTATCGTCTAGACAAGGTGAGCCCTCTTGTGGTGCTCCTAAGATGTTGCCCTGGGTGGTTTGCACGTATCCAACACTTGTTAGATTTCAGAGTGAAGAGTGCTTTAACAATTATTTTTTGTTGTCCTTTCATCTTGTTGGATTCTTCTGACTTGATCGTAAAGTCTACCAGTACTTGCTCGTTGAAGAAACACACTTGGTGTCTTGTTTGAGCTTCATGCTCATTGGAGGAGCGTTTAAGCTCCTCTTATGTATGCACGTTGGTTTATTTTAAGGATGTGTTGAACCTTTGGGTATCTCCCATTTTTTTTTATGGTCGTGGCGCTTTTGAATTTTTTATTTTTGATCGAGAAACATCATTCTTGTTATTATTCATGATACTGTTTTTGCAAGCGTCTTCTTCGAGGCCCTTTTTGCAAGCGTCTTCTTTGATACCATTTTCGCAAGTGTCTTCATCGAGACCCTTATTGGGCTAGGTGACTTTGGTTGACCTAGGATTATTATGAGGACCCTTTTTTGTCCTTGATGTGATCTCCCCTTGGGTTGGGACCCTTATAGGGAGATGTTACTTGTGAAGCCTCCCAAGCGCCTATTTTCAAGACCCTTTTATTGTTTGCGAGGGATTTTTTTGCGAGGACCTCCTTTAGAGACCTTTTCCCCTGGGTTAGGAAGCTTGGTTGATATAGACTTAGGGATCTCTTTGGGCTCCCCTTTTGTTTTCTACGATGCGATCCCTTTGTAGGGTGGGTGTGTTTGTGAGGAAGCCATTTTTGAGGTACCTTTTGACTTTCTTAGCCTCTATAAGGGTAGCTAGTCTTTATAGATTCAAATGATTTCTTATAAGTTTCACTGCTCATATATATATACATATATTATAAGTATATATATAAATATATATATATATATCCCACAAGGCTAGGCATCTGTTTTGCACATGGCCAGACGCCTATTGATGCTTTCTAGGCTAGGCACCTATTTCGCACATGGATTGGTGCCTGTTGAGGCTCATGAGTCTAGGCACCTAATTTGCACATAGCCAGGAACCTAGTGAGGTTGGGTATAATACCCATAAGTGGTTGATGGGATCTATCTTGCCAAACACTTTGTTTTTCATTCTTTCCGTTACACTTTGACAATTTCAATTGATAATGGCAGTATGTGCGTGATATGAGAGATGTAATATATAAGATAGGTGCTTGAAATTAGTGACAGTAGGCAATGTGCAAGGGTAGGCACAATGTCATTGCCATGTTACATCCTGGGGTCAGCTGGGTGACGTCTTTAAATCTTACCCAGATAAATTACATCTACGGGAGGCAAACTATAGTGAAACTTTTGATTCCTTACGAGGCATAACTCAAATAAATAAAAACTACTACTACTTAGTGGAGGCAAATTGAGGTGAATTCTTTGGTTCGTAAGCGACACAAATAAAGGGAGTCTTATCAGAGGATATCCTTGATGAATTCCACTAACTTCTTCTTGAAT
Organism: Humulus lupulus; assembly: GCF_963169125.1. NCBI lineage: Eukaryota > Viridiplantae > Streptophyta > Magnoliopsida > Rosales > Cannabaceae > Humulus > Humulus lupulus. The sequence continues at coordinate 161,936,475 of NC_084799.1, forward strand.
TCTTATAGTAGACCTCTTCCAATCTTCAACTTGATCAGTGACTTCTCTATCATAATGATCTCTTTTACATGGAGTCTCTAAACGTATTGGTAGATGGTTTGCTTCCCCCAACATGAATAATCTCATGGCCCTCTTCCACGCGTATATACTTCTATGATTTTTTGAAGAAGACATCTAAGTCCGTAACCTCTCTCTTAAGCATGTTATCCCACAACTTGATTCCTGGACGAAGTCCAACTGTGATAGCCATCTTGAGTTCTACTTTAGTTGAACTTCCTACCTTAGTTGTTTCTAGATTGAGTATATGGATATGGCTCTTCAGGCTTTCACTTTTGCCTTGTTTTATGTTAGCGAGGCTGGTACTCAGCATAACATAATCACGGACCGTGTGGTTCTCATGAAGAAATTCACCAGAGAACTGCTGCCATGACCTAATGGTTCCTGGCCTTAACCTCTTGAACCACTTATACACAGCTCCTTTGAGTGTAACAGTGAAACAATGGCACCTTGCTGTGTTGTTGACCCCCCTTAACTTCATCAAGTTGTTGAAGGTGTCTATGTGATACTTAGGGTCTGTAGTGCCCTCGTATGAAGTCATGTGAGGCTCCTTAAAGTTGGTGGCATGATTCTCAACTTGGATTTCCCTTGTGAATGGCGACTTGTAGTCAAACTCATCATCACCTCCGTGCCCCCTAGATCTAGTGACCATCTTGCTTCAGAGGCTTTGGATTTCAGTGTCTAGTTCCCTTATCCTTTTTTTCAAGGAGTCCCGTAGGTTCTTAGGATGAACCCTTGCTTTGGTTGTATCCTCTGGGGGAGATGCAGGGGGTGCAGTTCCTACTTTGGACCCTCTCTAGTTAAGCTTTTCCCTTAAGTCGGATGAAGCTATTTTGGAGGCGGTCTTGGGTTCGCACCTCTCGTAGGTGGGGTTCGCGCTAGGTTGCAACGTTGGCATAGAATCTTCCTTGTGTCTCGAGCAAGGGGTATCACTAGTGGAGAGTTGCATTTCGCCACCATCCACGGGTATGGTGGTTTCTCCTTGTATATGTTCCATCCCTTTATGCTTAGAGAGGGGAGCATCAGAATTTCCGTGTAACAGGCTGTTGAGTACCTCTTGCATGTTCTCCACGGTGGTTTGCAACCTTTGGTTTTTCAAGTGCAAGTCACGTATTTCATCTTTGTAGTGACGAGTTCCAGAACTTTCCTGATGGTTCAGACTTGGGGTCATCGACGACCGTGGTAGAGGGTGAGTTGCACGACCCTTCATTGGAGCAGTAGCATAAACTGTAGGGTCCGGTGTAAGGTGAATGACAAGGGATGATACTTCTTCCTCTTCTCCATTGTCTCTGGGCAGCTCCGGTGAACCTCCATTCGTTAGAGGAAGAAGATTCCTCATGGATGCCCTTAGCTGGGTTTCGTGTAGGTGAACCTCCACTTCTTGGTGGTCTTGTAGGAGTTTTAAACACCTTGGAATGTTTCCTTACTGAAATTAATGAAAGAACTACTATTTGTTAGTTGTTCTTCCCACAGACGACACCAAATTGTTGATGGTGAGAACTCGCCAACGAAGTTGAGTCAAAAACTTGTACGCTTATAAGAAAATGAAGAACTTATAAGAATTTAAAGTAAAATTGCAGAGTGAAAATGGAGAAAGGTCTTGGTATTGCTTAGAAATCTCAGGTTACATGTTAATTTTTTCAACCCCCTTCCTTTGTGAAGGGAGATCCTATTTATGGAGGAGCATTGTTGGCTCTTAGAACATGGTGGTCCCAAAGGGACAAACTTACGTATCTACTTGTAGGGTACAGGTGTTGTACACGTACCTTGGTTCTCTTTGTCTTGTTTGTACCTTCCATACCTATATGTGAATTCCATTCATGCTATCTGCAACGCCCTGGTTACTCCAAGACCGTTACTGTGAGCTTTGAACCGTGCTTAACTCGCTAATCGAGTCATTTGGTTATAAGCGTGCATCTAGGTGTTATTAATAGGATAAAGTGAAAAACTCGATCAAAAGGAAATGATATATTTTATTTAAAACAAAAAACTGTACGTGGGCCCATAAAAGCGTTTACAAGTTATTTACAATCCAAAATGGTCATTACAGTGTAAAAATTACAACCCGCCGACCTTAGTGGCAAAAATAGGGTTAACCCCTAGTTCCTTTGAGAAACTCATTTTACGTGGTGGTCCAACGGTCGCATATGTACACATCACCACCTAAGCTCTCCACTCAAGGCTGGGTGAGCTTTTCTTTCCCTTTACCTGCACCACATAGAACCTGTGAGCCAAGGCTCAGCAAGAAAACTCATTACTGTATGTATATAATATCAAATGATGATCATGATAATCATACAGAGCTTATAGCCCTAAACATATGAGTGAATAAAACTTCAAGGTTCTGGTAACCATACTGGGGCTTGTAGCCCTAGCCACATAATATCGAGATTATGATAATCATGCTGGGGCGTGTAGCCGTAATCAGATGAGTGACTAATGAGTAAGTCACTAACTTTAACCAGATGAGTGACTATGGAGTCACAAACTTGAATCAGATAAGTGGCTCATGTGTGAGTCACAAACTTGGGCTCAACACCCATAGCCATGTGACGATGCAGTCACCTGGGCCTTCTGGCCCCAGCTCTAAGTAACTAGCCATTAGACTAGACAAGTGCTTTTATTTTTCATCGAACTTAGGGTCGGTCAAGCATTTCATGCTAAGGACGATAATGGTTATGTCGATTAGATCTAATCTTTTTGGCTTGCGTTAAACACGCTAATACTGTTCTTGACTCATAAGCTTTCAACAACATCCCCACCATGAAGACCAACCATATTCTTAGCCTCGTGCTGAATGAAATACTCAGTGTAAGTTGCAACCTTTGTTGTGTTTTAGCTGACTAGCTCGCCCTTTCACTTATACTAACAACGTTACTTTCTCTCTGATCATAGGGTGTTCTAACCATGAGTACTGGTTGGCATCGCTCTGAGGAGAGTGATGCCAAGCATGCTGAGGAGATCAAAGCATGCGAGGAGAGGGCTAAAGCGTGCAAAGAGAAGGCCAAAGCATGCGAAGAGTAGGTCGCCTGTTTGAGCGAAGAGCTGAGAAAGAGCCAAGAAGCGGTGGTCAAAATTGCTGCTAGAAAAAACAAGTTCAAGGAAGCTTTAGAGATTAATTTCAAAGAAGTGTCAAAACTTCAGGATGAGCTGGTGGCCTGCCGACAGGAAGTCACCGAGCTGGAGGGGCAAGTAAAGCTGCTCGAGGAAACAAATGCTCGGAACCTGGAGAAGTTCAAAGGGGCAACTTTCAACTGCTTCTACCTATTCTGGAAGAACAATCCAGAGGCGAACTTTGACTAACTTCCTAAGCATGCAAGGCAACTCGAGCTCATGAGATGCCCTACTCGCCTAGAAGAGGAGAAAGCCCGAGAATCTCCTGAAATCTCCTTGGCAACAGGTATCGAGGGTGTTGAAGAAGATGGGGGACCACAGTTGACCAGCAATCCCAGACAGATCCTCCTGTTGCTTAGTGATTTATCCCTTTATTTATTTATTTGTTTTTGTAATTTGGACATACGAACTACGGTTCGTAATGTTAAGACAATTTTTGGCTGTGTAGGGCAGTGCCCTTTTAATCACTAATTACATCCGAGCAACAACTGCTCGCGGTGTCAAACATTTCATTTTGATATTATAATATTGCTATTTATTATAACATTTGCTCGTATGACCGAACTTAGCATAGTACTTTGTTTTCATCTTACAAAATCCCCAAATTTTTTGAAAAATACTCTAAGTGCCGTAGTATTCTTTCCCTTATTTTGCTCGTGTGTTTACATATACCTCTTGATATGCTTTGCTTGCTTAGTATCTTATATGCCCCCCAAGTGATAGAGGAGTTCAAGGTCCTCGGTCACTTGCCATGACCAAGTCCTGTTCGAACTTTACTGCTCGCGCACTAGTAATTAAAACGATAATATAGCAAAACAACACACGTAATGAGCAAATACTTGTAATAAATACAATAATTGGCAAGAATAACTATCTATGCACAATTCCTTTTAGTTCTCGTAATAAATGGACAAAATTGTGTCTGTACAGGTGACAAAAAATTGATCTTACACTTGTAAGCGACCAGTCATATAATTGACTAGCCCTTATTCATAAACTTGTAAAAAGTGAAATTAATAGAAGTCAATTCTTTAAAAAGAATTGTTTATTGATAATACTTCCACATATGTTCTCCATTCCAATAGCAAGGAATAAGATCTCCATTTAAGAGAGCAAGTTTATATGTGCCCGGTTGAAGAACTTCTTCAATCTGATATGGAACCTCCCAGTTTGGTCAGAGCACTCCGGCAGCTTGATCGCGTGTGTTGAGAAAAACTCTTCTAAGTACCAAATCTCCCACGTTAAACTTTCTTTCTCGTACTTTAGATTTAAAATATCGAGCCACCTTTTGCTGATAAGCTGTCGCTCAAAGCTGAGCTTGCTCGCACCTTTCATTGACCAAGTCCAAAGACTCCATCAATAACTGATCGTTAGTACTTTGATCGTATGTCAGCCTTCTATGTGATGGTGGGTTGAGCTCAATAGGCAACATGGCCTCATACCCATAGGCCAAAGAAAATGGAGTATGGCCTGTTGCTGTTCGATGGGATGTTCTATACGACCAAAGCCCTTCTGGTAGTTGTTCTGGCCATGCCCCCTTTGCTTCTTCAAGCCTTTTCTTCAGGGTGTCCTTCAGGGTCTTATTGATAGCTTCAACCTGTCCGTTCGCTTGTGGATGAGCTACCAATGAAAAACTCTTGATAATCCCCTACCTCTCGCAAAAATCAGTGAAAAGATCACTATCAATTTGTATGCCATTATCAGAGACAATTTTCCTTGGCAACCCATATCGACATACGATTTTTTTGACAACAAAGTCTAATACCTTCTTGGTTGTTATTGTTGCAAGTGGCTCAGCCTCAACCCACTTTGTAAAGTAGTCAACAACAACTACTGCATACCTGACATTCCCTTTTCCTGTGGGTAAAGACCCGATCAAATCAATCCCCCAAACTGCGAATGGCCACGGGCTTTTCATCTATTTGAGCTCATTTGGGGCTGCTCGAGGTGTCTTGGAGAACATTTGACACTTGTCACATTTTCGAAGGAAACCCATAGAGTCTTCATTCATGGTAGGCCAGAAATATCCTTGCCTTAGGATCTTTTTTGACAAACTCTGCCCCCCAGCATGATCTCCACAAAAAACCTTCATGGAGTTCTTTCATCAATTCCTTGGCCTTTTCCTTAGAAACATATCTTAACAGAGGCATCAAGTACCCTCTTCTACATAAAATTCTGCCAACCAGAATGAATCGACCCGACTGTCTCTGGAGGGTCCTTGCTCTGTTTCTTTCCACTAGCAGCAAGTCCTTGCTCAAGGTATTTAATGATGGGCATCATCCATGTGTCTGTTGCTTGAATCACCAGTGAAGACTCTTCTGCTCGAATGCTTGGTGCTGACAAATGCTCCACTAGTACTATGTTCAAGGTGTCAGCATCCTTCGCGCTTGCTAACTTGGCCAAGGCATCGACATTTGAGTTCTGATCGCAAGGTACTTGCTGGAGGGTATACTTTTCGAACTGTGCCAATAAGTCATTTGCTTTGTTCAAATAACCAACCATCTTGAGACCCCGAGCTTGATATTCTCATATAATTTGATTAACCACTAGCTGGGAGTCACTGTAAATCTCAAGTGACTTTATATCCACGTCCTTGGCTAATCTTAATCCTGCGAGCAGAGCTTCGTATTCAGCTTCGTTATTGGATGCTGTAAAGTCGAATCTGATTGCACAATGGAACCTTCCCTTGCGTTGTGCTCGTTGGAAGAGACGTCTACGTACAGCTTCCAGGAAGGAGTTTGACTTTGGAGTCCAGTATCCTCCATCGGTTAGATAGTCTAGATTCCAGTGAATTCTATGACAAAGTATGCTAGAGCCTATCCTTTCACAGCTGCTCATGGAGAATAAGAAATATCAAACTGCCCAATTTTGACTGGCCATTTTAATAATCAACCAACGGCTTCTGGTTTCTGCAAGATTTGCCGTAATGGCTGGTCGGTGAGTACCACGATGGGGTGAGCTTGAAAGTATGGTCGCAGCTTTCTGGGGGCCAGAATCAAGTAATAGGCTAACTTCTCAATGGGTGGATATCGTAATTCTGCTCCCACTAACCTCTTTCTTATATATACACTAATTTTTGTTTGTGGTCTTCTTCTCTAACTAAAACAGCACTAGCAACATATTCTGTGACTGCCTAATAGATGAATAAAGTTTCTCTCTCTCAACTAGTTTGGACAAGTTGTGACATATGAGACTTTAGCACCTGAAAAGCCTGCTCGCACTCTTCCGTCCACTCGAACTTCTTATTGCCCCTGAGTATATTAAGAACTGGAATGCACTTGTCCGTTGACTTAGAAATGAATCTACTCAAAGCAGCAATCCTCCCTATTAGGCTTTGAACATCTTTAATTTTGACAGGGGACTGCATCTCGATCAGGGCCTTGATCTTTTCGGGATTAGCTTCGATACCTTGCGAGTTTACTATGAATCCTAAAAATTTTCCTGATCCAACACCGAAGGAACACTTGAGGGGATTTAGCTTCATATGATATTTGTTCAAGATGTTGAAGCATTCTCGTAGGTCCTCGATGTGCTCTTTAGCCTTCTTCGACTTAACCAGCATGTCATCGACATATACTTCCATGTTAATGCTGACCAGCTCTTTGAACATATACCAGTCGCTTGTAAGTCGCACCAGCATTTTTCAAACTGAAGGGCATTAATTTATAAAGGTAGAGCCATGTATCTATTTGAAAGCTAGTGTGATCCTCATCAGGTGGATGCATACTGATTTGATTGCACCCAGAGTATGCGTCCATGAATGATAAAATCTCATGCCGTGATGTAGCATAGACCAGCTGGTCGATCCTTGGGAGTGGGAAACAATCCTTCGGGTAGGCTTTATTAAGGTTTGTGAAATCCACACACGTCCTCCACTTGCCATTCGGCTTGGGAACCAGTACATGATTAGAGACCCAAGATGGATAAAACGCTACTCTGATAAATCTTCTCTCCTTCAGCTTCTTGACTTCATCTTTTAACGCCTTTGATCTGTCTTTGTCGAGCAGCCTCCTTTTTTGTTGCACTGGTGGAAATTTTTTGTCTATATTTAAGACATGGTTGATAACTGCTGGATCAAACCCAACAATATCTTTATTCGACCAGGCAAACACCTCTTGGTTCTCCTTCAAAAATTCCACCAGTTTTTTCTTTGTTGTTGTCTCTAAGTTTTTACTGACTTTCACAACCCTGGTCGGATCTGCCTCTTCTAGTTGGACCTCCTCAAGGTCCTCCACGGGTCCCACATTTTCTTTGAAATCCTCAAAATGAGGATCTAAGTCTCTATAATCACTTTGGGCAACACCCTATTTGGTGACCTTTTCACCTGATTGGCCTTGTACTTCATTTGCCAACAACAACCTTTTCTTGACTTTTTCCCCCGATCCGCCTCTTTTTGCCTTGGTAATCGAGGAATTATAACATTCCCGCACTTCACGCTGGTTTCCCAACACGCATCCCACTCTTGCGTCGGTTGGAAATTTCATGGCCAAGTGCCAGACCGAGGTCATGGCTCGCAGGTCGACTAGAATAGGCCTTCCAATCACAACATTATACACAAGAGGACAATAAACTGCTATGAAAGTAGCGAGTAATGTCCTGTTCGCAGGTGCCACTCCTGTTGTGACTGGAAGTCTAATCGACCTAGTTGGTGCGAGCCCTTCGCCGGAAAACCTTAAATGGTTTGGTTGCATGGTTCCAAATCTTGCACTGATAACTTCATTATCTCTAGTGAAGATTTATACAGAATGTTGACTGAGCTTCTTGTATCCACCAATACTCGCTTGACAATCATATTAGCTATTTACCTAAAAAAACAGCTGCTGATGACGTGGCAAGGATTTCTCACACGTGGCGGAAGTGCTGTTCGACTATCGACCAGAGGCACATCGCTTCGTCAGGGCTTAACTTTTAGATACGACCAGGCTGGTCGTATAATTTGATTTATTTCCTTCTAAGATTGTAATCCAATAATAATTGAATTGAATATTTCCTCTTTATTACCGTGATTCACGATTATTAAGGAAAGTTAAGGCCCATTGGCCCATGTAACCCTCCTTGAGCCTATAAATATGCATGAAATAGCTCAAGGAGAGGAATTTTGGTCTCGGATTCTTTTTGCTAAGTATTGAGAGAAAGAGAGCTATAGTGTGATTATTCATCATTTTATTGTATTTCTTTCAAGGTTTGTGAAACTCAAGAACCCTAGTTCTTTGATCACGACTTTGAGATTCAATATTAATAATAGCACTAAGTGGACGTAGGTCATTACCATTCTTTGGGGCAGAACCATTATAAATCCTTGGTGTTTTCTTCTTTCCCATTAGATTAAATTCTTAATTGTCGTTTTATCTTTTGTCATATATTTGACTCCGTGTCCTTTGCCAAATCGAGGGTCAACAGTCTGGTTCTTTCATTGAGAGTTTGACAAAAAACTGTAAGAGAATCTAATGGCGAAAACATCCAAGAAGACTGGACAGGCCGCTGGCGCTGCACCATCCCAACCTCCTCCCCCAAATGTGGCTGAGAATGAACCACATTTGGAGTTTGAAGAGGAGGAGTTGGATTCTGAAATGCTGAGGGCAATGTTAGGGGTGTTGCAGGATGAGTTGGCTAATCTGAGGGCCAATAAGGAGAATGCTGCAGAGACAATGGCGCTGCAGTAAAGAGAAATAAAACGCCAGTGCCAGGAGTTGAGTGAGCGGCAGACAGAAATGGATCGTCGGTAGAGAGACGCCATGGCTGCTCTTGAAGCAGCCATCCAATTGGCTCGGAGTCAGGCTGCACCAGCCTCCCAGCCAGATCAGTCGCCGAATGTGCCACCTCAAAGAGGTCCCAATCCTAGCCCTCCGCTCCAGTTGGTAAGCCCTCAAAGGTTGAAGCAGCCGCCTGTGGCTTAGGATGATGTCCCACCTAGGGATCCTGAGCAGCAGCCTCCATCTCAGGCTGGTTGAGGCAATCCCTAGCGCCCGAGGCAGAATAAGGCTGGGCAACTACCCCGCAACCCTAGACGCCCAGGGGACGAAGAGCCGAATCTACCGAGCAAGGGCAGCGTCCTTCTGCCAACATAAGGATCACCGAGTCAGGCTCTGCGGTCAGAGGCCTCCCACGGCATAATAATGTACGGGGACCCAACGACCAGAGCAGGCCTCCCCCTGACGCTCGGGAGATGCCAGCCCGAAGAGGAAATAGCATGAACAGCCAGTCACGCCGTAGTCAGCCACAATTTAGAGATGGCCATGAATATAATGAAGTCGATTCCGACAGAAGAAATGCTGGTCGGAGAAACGAGGAAAGAGGTGGAGGCAGAAGCCCTTCACTAGAGAAAACAGGCTAGCTAGCCACAACGCTGGGGGGCAACCCAGGCAGTAGAACATCTTTAGTTAGCTAGGAGCTAGCGAGCAGAGATGATGATTTAAGGGACGTACTTAACGACCGCTGTGAGAGGCGCGACGAGTACGCTCCCCAGGCACTGGTGGCCCCAGCAGTCCCTGAAGCTGTTCAGGCTCAGATTGATGCTCTGAACCAGGTGGTACAACAACTGGTCGGGGGATGAACGTCCCATATTGAGTACGATAGGAGGAGGGGCACTCCCTTTGTACAGAGGATTGCTGTGGCTGAAACCCCCAGTAAGTTCAAGATGCCGACATTGCCAAACTTTGACGGGTACGGAGACCCAGTATCTCACGTTAATAAGTTTGAGAAACAAATGGATATACAGAAAGTGTCAGAAGATGCCCGCTACCGAATCTTTCCAGCGACACTGTCTGACACCGCCCAGGAGTGGTTCTTTAAGTTCCCTCCTGCTAGTATATTATCTTGGGAGATGTTCGTAAAAGAATTTTACGGACAATTCTGTGGGTCGCATACACCCCACAGAGGCCAACCAGCTGGTCGAGATACGCCAGAAGGAGGGAGAGCCCTTAAAAGAATATGTCCAACGCTTCATGTGAGCAGCAACTGGAGCCAAGACAGTGGGCGGTGAAGGTAAGATGATGGCTCTAACTGTTGGGGTTAGGCGCCATTCACCCCTCTGGAGTAGCCTCAGAAAGAATGGGGTAAGAAGTACCCAGGAGTTTTTGGATCGGGCTGAACAATATATCAAGCTCGAAGACGCGATTGCCAATGAAGGGAAATCGCCAACAAAAGACAAGGGGCCCAAGGAAGAACTCGCCAAAGCTGCCAACGGGTCGGAAAAGCCCAATGGCAATGGCAATGGGAATGGGAATGGCAGGAACGGTGGAAAATGGGCGAACAATGAACCCTCAGCTTCTGAGAGTAAATGCCCCAAAGGCAGTCGATACGAGCTGAGGTTCACCAACTACATGACCTTTGTCGAAAGCTGAGCTGAAGTCTACCAGGAAACCAGCTCAAGCGTGCCTTACAAATGACCCGTAGCTATAAGGAAAGATATCTTCAAGAGAGACACGACGAAGTTCTATCATTTTCACAATGAATACAGGCACGACACCAATGAATGTAACCAGTTGAAAGATGAGATTGAGTTCCTGATCAGGTAGGGACATTTAAGAAGATATGTGTGAGTCGCAGGAGGGTCTCAGCGACAGGCTCAAGGTGGCAACGAGTAGGCGCCTGCATGCCAACGCTCGCCACCTCTATAGCCAGCTCTTGTGGCAGGCACTTTACTCACCATCTACGGGGGCCCACATATTGCAGGAGACAGTAGGAAAGAAAGGGAACGATATGCTTGAACCCTACGCCACGACCAGGACATCGAGATGATGAGTGTCGAGGATCGAGCACCAAAAAAGGCTCGAACAGAGGAGGAATTGATAACCTTCTCTGAAGATGATGCCCAGCACGTGCAATTTCACACTCCGATCCGCTGGTCGTAGACGTACAAATTGCCAATATGATGGTGAAGAGGGTGTTGGTTGACACAGGAAGTTCGGTCAACATCCTGTACAAGTCTTCACTGGAAAGAATGAAGCTGTCCGTCAAGGACCTGGAGCCATGCAACCAAACCATCTATGGTCTTTTTGGTGAAGGGCTCGCCCCAACAGGGTCGATTAGGCTTCTAGTTATAGCAAGTACTGCACCTGCTAATAGGACATTACTCACTACTTTCATAGTAGTTGATTGTCCTTCAGCATACAATGCTGTAATTGGGAGACCAATTCTGGTCAACCTACGGGCCGTCACTTCAATATGGCACCTTGCCATGAAATTCCCAACAGACGCAGGGGTAGGATGCATATTGGGAAATCAGCAGGAAGCAAGGGAGTAATACAACGCCTCGATCACCAAGACAAAGAAGGGTGTATCGAGAGATGTTCTCGGAAAAGAGTTGCAAATGGCAATTGATGCTCAGACCCACTCAGGTGATAATGTCACCAAATAGGGCGTTGCCCAAAGTAAGGATAGAGACTTGGATCCTCGCTTTGGGGATTTTGAAGAAGAAATAAGACCCATCGAGGACCTTGAAGAGGTCCAACTCGATGAAGAAAATCCGACCAGGGTTGTGAAAGTCGGTAAAAACTTAGAGACAACAACAAAACAAGCACTGGTGGAGTTTTTAAGGAGGAACCAGGAAGTCTTTGCCTGGTCACACAAGGACATGGTCGGAATAGACCCTGCAGTCATTGGCCATATCCTGAACATCGACAAGAGTTATCCATCGGTGTAGCAGAAAAGAAGGCTGCTCGAAAAAGATAGATCAAAGGCCTTAAAAGAAGAAGTCGAAAAGCTGAAGGAGAATGGGTTCATCAGGGTGGAATTTTATCCATCGTGGGTCTCTAATCCCGTGTTAGTTCCCAAGCCAAATGGCAAATGGTGAACATGCATGGAGTTCACAAACTTCAATAAAGCCTGCCCCAAGGATTGTTTCCCACTCCATAGGATCGACCAACGGGTTGATGCCACTATAGGGCATGAGATTCTCTCTTTTATGGATGCATATTCCAGATATAATCAGATTAGTATGCATCCCCTTGATGAGGATCACACTAGTTTCAGACTGATACCGAGCTTTACTGTTACAAAGTAATGCCCTTTGATTTGAAAAATGCTGGTGCGACTTACCAGCGACTAGTCAACTACATGTTCAAAGAGCTGATCAGCACAAACATGGAGGTCTACGTTGACGATATGTTGGTAAAGTCAAAGAAGGTAGATGGACATATAAAGGATTTGTAGGAGTGCTTCAACGTTTTGAACAAATATCAGATGAAGCTTAATCCCCTCAAATGCTCCTCCGGAGTAGGATTAGGGAAGTTCTTGGGATTTATAGTTAATTCGAGAGGAATTGAAGCCAATCCCGAGAAGATCAGAGCCATGATCGATATGAAATCTCCAGCGAAGGCTAAGGATGTTCAAAGTTTAACCGGAAGAATTGCCGCTCTAAGTAGATTTATTTCAAAATCAACAAACAAGTGTGTCCTATTTTTTTAATCTACTTAGAGGTAACAAGAAATTTGAATGGACGGAGGAGTGAGAGCAGGCTTTTCAAGCACTGAAGACTCACATGGCACAACCACCCATCCTATCAAAGACGATCGATAAGGAAACTTTGTTCATCTACCTGGCGCTCACAAAATATGCTGCTAGTGCCGTTTTAGTAAGGGAGGAAGAAAGCGTGCAGAAGGCTGTTTATTATGTAAGCAAGAGGCTAATTGGAGCAGAGCAGTGGTACCCACCCATCGAGAAGCTAGCCTATTGCTTAATTTTGGCCTCAAGGAAACTGCCGCCTTACTTTCAAGCACACCCAATCACCGTTTTTACCGACCAGCCTCTATGGCAAGTGCTGCAAAAGCCAGAGGCTGCGGGAAGATTGTTAAAATGGGCTGTCAAACTTGGGCAGTTCAATATCTCTTACTTACCATGAGCAATGATAAAAGGACAAGCCCTGGCTGACTTCATTGCAGAGTTCACTGAACTTACAGACAACGAGCAGACCGAAGAGCCTGAGTCTCAAAACCAACCTCCCTCATGGAAGTTATTTACCGATGGCTCTTCCAATGAGCATCATGCAGGGGCAGGGGTGATCCTGATTATGCCTGAAGGGCATCGTTTTCACTGTGCAATCAGGTTCGACTTCACTGCTTCCAACAATGAGGCTAAGTATGAAGCGTTACTCGCTGGGTTACGATTAGCCAGGGGTATGAATATAAAGGTGCTCGACATCTACAGTGATTCTCAGCTGGTGGTGAATCAAGTCATGGGACAGTACCAGGCACGAGGTTTAAAGATGGTTGCTTATTTAAAAAAAAAACAAAAGATCTATTAGCTCAGTTCGACAAATACACCCTCCAGCAAGTACCTCGCGACCAGAATTCCAATGCTGATGCTTTGGCCAAGTTAGCAAGAACGAAGGATGTTGATACTCTGAACATAGTACCAGTTGAATGGCTATCTATTCCAAGCATCCAAGTAGAGGAGACCACTTTGGTGATCTAGGTAGAGAATACTTGGATGGCACCATACGTAGAGTATCTGACGCAAGGCATGTTGCTGACAGACAGAAACAAGGCTAGGACCCTTCAGCGATAGGCTGCTAGGTATATCCGGGTAGATGGAGTCTTGTACCGGAGGGGATACTCAATGCCATTCCTTAGATGTGTTTCGAAAGAGAAAGCCAAAGAATTGATGAAAGAGGTACTCAAAGGCTTTTGTGGGGACCACGCTGGGGGGAAAAGTTTTTCGAAAAAGATCATGAGGCAAGGATATTTCTGGCCAACGATGAATGAAGACTCGATGGAATTTGTAAAGAGGTGTGACAAGTGCCAGAGATTCTCCAAAATCCCACGAGCAGCCCCTAATGAGCTAAAACAGATGCAAATTCCGTGGCCGTTTGCAGTTTGGGGTATAGATTTAATCGGATCTTTGCTTACAGGTTAGGGCGGCGTCAAGTATGTTGTGGTTGCTGTTGATTACTTCACTAAATGGGCCGAAGCTGAGCCACTCGCAACCATAACGACCAAAAAGTTGCTGGATTTCGTGATCAAAAACATCGTTTGTCGCTATGGATTGCCAAGGAAAATTGTCTTGGATAACGACACAGAGTTTGATAGTGATTTATTCATGGACTTTTGCGAACGACATGGGATTATCAAGAGCTTTTCTTCAGTCGCTCATCCCCAAGCAAATGGACAAGTCGAAGTAGTCAACATATGCTAAAGGATACCCTGAAGAAAAGACTAGAAGAAGCTAAGGGTGCTTGGCCAGAGCAATTGCCTGAAGTCCTTTGGTCGTACAGAACTTCCCACTGAACAGCAACATGCCATACTCCATTCTCTTTAGCTTATGGATATGAGGCTATGTTGCCCGTGGAGTTAGATCCGCCCTCACATCGCAGAATAACATATGATCAAGGCTCGAACAGCCAGCTATTGATGGAATCCCTAGACTTGATCGAGGAGAAACATGAACAAGCCCAACTCCGAGTAGTTGCATACCAGCAAAAAGTTGCCCGGTATTTCAACTCTAAAGTACGCGAAAGGAAATTCAATGTCGAATATCTAGTACTTCGAAGAGTTTTCCTAAACACCCGTGACCAACCTGCGGGAGTACTCAGACCTAATTGGGAAAGGCCTTACCAGATTGAAGAAGTCCTCCATCTAGGCACCTACAAACTTGCCCGCTTAAATGGAGATCTCATTCCTCGCTATTGGAATGGAGAACACCTACACAAGTACTATCAATAAACAATTTTTCTCAACGAATTGGCTTGTATTAATTTTACTTTTTACAAGTTATGAAAAAGGGTTGGTCATTTTATATGACTGATTGCTTATAAGTGTAAGATCTTATTGATCACTCGTATAGACACGTTTTGTCCATTTATTACGAGAAATATAAGGGACTGTGCGCAGCCAGTCATTCTTGCCAATTATTGTATTTATTACAAGTATTTGCTTATTACGTGTGTTGTTTTGTTGTATTATCGTTTTAATTATTTGCTCTGAGCAGTAATGTTCGAATAGGTTTTGTCAAGGCAAGTGACCAAGGGCCTAGAGCTCCTCGATCACTTGGGGGGCATATGAGGTATCTAGTAAGCAAAGCATATCGAGAGGTATGTAAACACATGAGCAAAATAAGTGAAAGCATGCTAGGGTACTTAGAGTATTTTTCAAAATTTTGTATTTTGTTAAATCAAACCAAAGTACTATGCTAAGTTTGGTCATGCAAACAGATGTTATAATAAAAAGAAAATATTATAACATCAAAAGGAATCCCTTTACACCGCGAGCAGTCATTGCTCGGATGTAATTGTTTGTTAAAAGAAAAAAGTAGCTGCCCCCGCAGCAATAAAAATTATATTGTCTTTACATCACGACCCATAGGTCGTGTACTTAAAAGATTAAAGAGTAAAAGAAAAATAATAGACTATGAAGTTGGAGGATCTTGAGAGGTGCCCTGGTCAACAAAAATTGTAACATCATTGTCCGCTCCTTCTACGCTAGTGGCCAAGGAGATTTCGGGCGAGGCAGGTACCCTTGCTCTCTCTTCTTTCGCCAAGTGAGCATCGCAGCGGGCTATCTCAGCATGCCTTGTGTGCTCAGGAAGATAGCTGAAATTAGCCTCCTGGTTATGTTTCCATAAGTCATAGAAACACTTAACCGTGGCATTCTTGTACCTTTCCAAATTGCTGGCGTTGGCTTTTTCAAGCTTCTCGATCCGGCCCTCCAATGTTGTAGTCTCTTGTCTGCTCCCAATCAAGTCCTCCTCAAGCTTTTTAGCCTCACGGTAGTTGACGTAGTTAGACTCCTTGAACTGGTCTCTTTGCTCGACGGCCTTGTCCAGAGCAGTCTGCTTCTCCCTTAACTCCTCAGCCAGCTTGTTCTTCTCCTCGAGCAGCGCTGCATTTGTCTTCTGCGCCGCCTCAAGCTGTTCAACGTATTACACTTCGGCAGCTTTGAGTTCTTCAGCGTGCCGTTACTCGGAAGTCCTGGACTGCTCGGTGACCCGAGCGGAGCCGGCTGGCAGTAACAGTCAGTATTGCTTGCGATCAGAGCGAAAGTTAAAACTGATTGTAATGTATAAAAAGGGCTATCTCCACAGAAAAAGATGACTTACACTGGGAAGCTCGTTTAGTGCGCGAGTTAAGATTTGGTCAACGTCCATCGTCTCTGTCCCCGCCATCGCCTCACGGCAACGTTCATGCTTCAAAATCTTGGCCATCCTGTCTTTGGCCGATCTTAAGGCACGACTCGATATGTCGCCCCCTATGGAAGCATGAGCAGCCTGCTGAGTCTGGTTGGTTGGAGCCGGAGGAGAAGGTGTCGACCTGACCGGAGCAGGAGGAGTTTGCTGCTCGAGAGGAGAAGGAGGTGGTGTTGCATTTGTTGATGACCCGTCTGCTGGAGGGTCTGCAGTAAGGGATTTCTTGGCCGGAGGCGCTTTACTGCTTTCCCCTTGGTGTCGCCTGTTTGCTTTCTTCTTGCTCGCAGGAGCTTCAGGAACCTCAGGAGCACAGTACATGTCGAACACATTTTCGGAGTCCATGTCTGTAAGAAAAGCAAATACACGAACAGTGAGATAGTACAAACGATTGAATATGTTATGTCAGGAAAAGAAACAAAGAAAATCGTAAGTAAAATACCCGAGCTATCATTACTGGTCGCTACATTATATACTTTACTAGTGTTACACTCACTCTCTGGCATTAATAAGTCTGAATCTAAATTTGGAGCGTATTTAAAATTGCCATCCCCGTCGAAGAGGTGACAAGGAATAGGAAGGCTATCTAAGAGCGAAAGATCAGTACCGTTCTCGTCCGACGACTCAAGAATAGGCTATGTGGCCTTCTTCTTTCCCTTCCCTGGAGGGGCCGGTGTGGCAGTAGGTCGGGGGGCACCAGTTGGCTCATTGATGGTCACCCCAGTTACCCTCCTCGGAGGAGGTTGTGACACATTTGGCTGTTGTTCGGCGACTTCAGTGCCGGTAGCACTCCCCGCAGTGGATTCCCTCACATCTTGGTGAGGAGCCAAAAGGCCGACCATTCTCAGATTGGCCTCTGTGACCAGCTGTTTGACACTTTTCTCTATGTCGGTCATGCTGGCCAGAAGGGCTGATCGGATCACCATGTCCGGAGTAGGCTCTGGTCGCAACCATGGGCCTGAAACGCACTAAATTTCTAAGGGAAATGCAGCAAGAAATTGAAGAAAAATAAACGACCAGTGGTACAAAGACTTTACCTCCTTGGGTGAAGGCCAAGTTGTTCGCAACCATGTCAGTCATCAAAAAGTACTCCAGGTGGTACCTCCCCACGTTCGAGATAAAAGTGTTGCCAGTCAGGAAAGTGCGGCCTGTTTCCTAGTGAAAGAAGTGGAAGAACCCCGTGTTTTCCTGGTTGGGGTTGGATTTTAGGTCGAACAAGTAGTTGACCTCATGTGGCGTGGGGACAGGCCATTTCTTATGGCTATAGAGGATATAGAGTGCATAAAGCATTCTATATCCATTGGGAATTATTTGAAAAGGAGCGACCCCAAAATAATTGGCCACTCCCTGGAAGAAAGGATGAAGAGGCAGGATCGCTCTTGCCTCGATGTGATACCTCGACCAGGTGTTGAAAGTGCCTCCAGGAAAGTTCGCCCATTGGTCTTGGGTGGGTTGGACTAGAGTCACCCCAGGAAGTCCATATTTTTTAATGTAATTAGCGATCATCCTAATCATTACTCTGCTAGGGGGGCGACGTACCATTCAACATCTGGTTGAACGACGTTTCAAAACTTAGCGCGAGCTTGAATGTTAGGGTCAGGGATATTTCTTTCTCGACTACTGGTTGAGGGAATTCCAGCCTGAGGTGCAAGCTGATTTGAAGGGTTGGAAGATTTCTTTTTCTGGGTAGTGGATTTTACTCTACCCATGGCTGGAAGGTTTGACTAAGGTCTATTGGGTGGGGTTCGAGAAAAAGGAATTTTCGGTATCAACAGCAACGGTTGCTCCTCATCTTCAAGCAATTGGGCAAGCAAGTCATCATCGATAGGCCTCTTACCTCCCCACGGATCTTGCATGAAAAGCTGTGAATAGAGAAATGGGGGATGAGAACGTAAAGACTAAAAATCTGTGTTGAGAGTTGGGATAACGTTGCTCGCGTATAAAACTTAAGCTTTTATACGGCCAACAACATTCTAACAACAACACTAAATTTTATACGAGTAGTTTGAAAAATAGATTGAAAAGCAGAAGTAAAAAGTTTTTCAGAAAAAAGCTTTGTCGACTCCAAAGGGGCGGGAAAGACCCAGTTTTTCAACTAGCTTAAAAATCGAATTTTTACATCGATTTTACGCCCTTAAGTCTACAATCTCGACTACCAAACTGGCTCCTAACTCCTACGAAACATGACTTCACTACCCTATCAAGCATCTATTGATATACACATAATCCCCATAACAGTTTCAACCAAGAACATTCAAAGGTTCAGAGATAAAAATAAGTATGAAACAGTTTTGCATGGCAACTCAAACGTCTAAGGAGTTCGTGAAACTTACTTAGATGAAAAGCGGAGTCTGAACATGAAGTCTGAACACAAGATTTTGAACGTCTAGATGTGAGTTCCTAGGATTTTGGGGCTCTGAAGATGGATGTTCTTCGCAGTTCTTGGAGAGGAGATGGCGAGTGAAAAGTAAAAGTAAAAATGTGGATTTGAGAGATTGTATATAGTGACTGCGACACGATGAAAGAGGTAATCATGAATTACTTTTTTTGAGCATGGGGAAGTGTGATAGCCGTCAGTCAAGTTTTTGGGAAACCAAAAAGGATTGATTAGACATGATTGATTGCTTTTTTAGAGAGGGCATGGGCGGTTCTGACAGGTTTGGTGAAGTAAGCGAAGGGTCAGTTTCCTAAGTTTACTTATTGCTGGTTGCAATAAATAAACTTGGGGGGCAAATGTTTACCCAAAAAAACAGTTGCTAATGACATGGCAAGGATTTCTCACAAGTGGTCGACACGTGGCAGAAGTGCTGTTTGACTATCGACCAGAGGCACATCGCTTCGTTAGGGCTTAACTTTTAGATACGACCATGCTGGTCGTATAATTTGATTTATTTCCTTCTAAGATTGTAATCCTATAATAATTGCATTGAATATTTCCTCTTTATTACCTTGATACGCGGTTATTAAGGAAAGTTAAGGCCCATTGGCCCATGTAACCCTCATTGAGCCTATAAATATGCATGAAATAGCTCAAGGAGAGGACTTTTGGTCTCAGAATCTATTTGCTAAGTATTGAGAGAAAGAGAGCTATAGTGTGATTATTCATCATTTTATTGTAATTCTTTCAAGGTTTGTGAAACTCAAGAACCCTAGTTCTTTGATCACAACTTTAAGATTCAATATTAATAATATCACTAAGTTGACGTAGGTCATTACCATTCCTTGGGGCCGAACCACTATAAATCCTTGGTGTTTTCTTCTTTCCCATTAGATTAAATTCTTAATTGTCATTTTATCTTTTCTCGTATATTTGTCTCCATTTCGTTGGCCAAATCGAGGGTCAACATTAGCGATCTGGACATCCACAACCAGAGGATCTGAATGGGGGAATCGAACATGTTGAGCATCAAGCTCAGAGAAAGTTATCAATTCTTCCTTTGTTCGAGCTTTTTTGGGAGTTCGCTCGTCTACGTTCAGCATTTCAATATCTTGGTCATGGCATAAGTTTCAAGCATATCTTTCTCTTGCCTTTCCACTGTCACCCGCTAGGTGTGGGCCACCACAGATGGTCAGCAATGTACCAGCAACTTGAGCTAGCTGTATAGGGGAAGAGCGTTGGCATACAGGTGCCTACTCATTGCCTCCTTGAGCTTCTCGCTGAGAACCTCCAGCGGCTCACACATATCTCCTTAGGTGTCCTTATCTGATAAGGAACTCAATTTCATCTTTAAGCTGGTTGCACTCATTGGTGTCACGACCATAGTCGTTATGAAAATGACAAAACTTAGTAGTATCTCTCTTAGAGATATCTTTCCTGATTGGGGCTGGTCGTCTGAAGGGAACAGTGGTGTTAGTGGCATGGTACACTTCTGCTCTGCTATCGACAAGGGCCGTGTAATTGGTGAACCTCGGCTCGTATCTGTTACTTTTAGGGCGCTTGTTCTTAGATGTTGATGGTTCGTGGTTTGCCCTTTTTCCTCCGTTTTCCCATTATTTTTACAGTTGCCATTAGGTTTCCCAGACCCATTGGTGGCTTTGGTGAGATCTCCTTTCGGGCCCTGGTCGTCTGTGGGTGACTTCCCTTCGTTGGCGATGGCCTCCTCGAGCTTGATGTACCTGTCTGCTCGGTCCAGAAATTCTTGGGTGCTCTTGACCCCATTCTTCCACAAACTGTTCCAAAGGGATGAATGGCACCGTACTCCAGCAGTGAGAGCCATCATCTTTCCTTCATCGCCAACCGTCTTAGCCCCAGTAGTGGCTCGCATGAATCGTTGAACATACCCTTTCAGGGTTTCTCCCTCCTTCTGGCATATCCCGACCAGTTGATTGGCCTCGGTTGGATGTACTCGACCAGCATAAAACTGTCTGTAAAACTCTTTCATGAACACTTCCCAAGACACTACGTTGGCCGGAGGGAATTTGAAAAACCACTCCTGAGCAGTCTCGGTCATGGTGGCTGGAAAGATTCTGCACCAAGTGTCGTTTGGCACCTTTTGGATGTCCATTTGTATCTCAAATTTGTTCACGTGAGATACAGGTTCTTCTAATCCAGTGAAGTTGGGCAAGACCGGCATCTTAAATTTGCTTGGATTCTCGACCATCGCGGTTCTTTGCACAAACAGAGTGCCCTTTCTTCGGTCAAATTCAATATGGGATGTTCAATTCCCCACTAGTTGCTAGACGACCTGATTTAAAGCATCAAGCTGGGCCTGTACAACGTCTGGCACTATTGGAGCGACTGGTGCTAGAGGTGCATACTCATCGTGTCTTTCTCTTCTATCATTGAGAACATCCCTCAAATCTTCCTCCCTGTGCCTTTGCTTGCTCGAGCCTAGTTGATCAAAGACGTTGGGTTGTCTAGGCTGCCCCCCAGCATTCTGGCTCATCGGTCGGTTCTCTCTTGGTGGAGGGTTCTATTCTCCACCCCTCTCTTCTTGACGTCGACTAGCATTTCCTTTGCCTGAATCCGCCTCATTCTAGTCATGGCCATCTCTAAAGTGTGACCGATTACGGTGTGATCTGCTATTCACACTATTTCCCTCTCCCATTGCTGGCACGTCCCGATTAATAGGTGGAGGCCTGCGTTGGTCGGTAGGTCCCTGGGCATTCATGGGGGACCCCTGACCGCAGAGCTTGATTCAACCTACCTTCTGCTTGCAAAAAGACGTTGTCCCCTGTTCGACATGTTTGGCTCCTCGGCAGTCTGACGTCTAGGGCTCCGAGGATGTTGCCCAGCTCTTTTCTACCTTTGCTACTAGGGATTATCTCGACCAACATGAGAAGGTGGTGGCTACTCAGGATCCTGGAACGGCCTATCCTATTGAGCAGCAGGGAGTTGCTCCGGCCTCTGAGGGTTTGTCGGCCGAGGTGGATTGTGGTCATGCTGGGGATGATCTGATTGTGTATTTTGTTGAGGGTGCATACTAGGTTGCTGGTCTGGTTGGGAAGCCGGTGCAGGCTGTCCTCGGGCCAACTGAATGGCTGCCTCCAGAGCGGCAGTGGCATCCCTCTACCGGCGGTCCATGTCGGCTTGCCGCTCATTCAATTCTTGGCATTGCCTATCAATCTCCCTCTGCTGCAGCGCCATTGTTTCAGCCACATTTTCTTGATTAGCCCTCAGATTGGCTAATTCCTCTTGCAACACAATCAGTGTCGTCCTCAAGGTTTCAGAATCCATCTTCTCCTCTTCCAATTCCACTTATGGCTCATCCTTAACCACATTTTGTGGAGGAGGTTGGGTTGGAGTAGTACCAGAGGTTTGCCCAGTCTTCCTAGCTATTTTCTCCATTTGATCTTCTTGTAGGTCTTAAGTTAAACTCTCAACGAAAGCACCAAAATGTTGACCCTCGATTTGGTCAACGACACAGAGTCAAGTAAGATGATAAACAAGATGAATTCAAGCCAGAAAGATAAATGACACCAAAGTTTTAGAGTGGTTCGGCCCCAAGTAATGGTAATAACCTACGTCCATTTAGTGTTCTTATTAATGCAGAACTCCAAAAACTGTGATCAATGAACTAGGGTTCACGAGTTTCACAAGCTTGGAGATAAATACAAATTTGGCAGATAAAAACACTATATTTCTCTCGAAAAATCCCCCAAAAAAGTCCCCTCTCTTGAGCCCTTTGAGTCTTATATATAGGATTAAGGAGTTCTTCACGGGCCAATGGGCCTTAATTACATTTAATACATGCGTATCTAAATAATGATGGAAACCACAATTATTACATAATTGCAAAATTACATATTTGTAGAAAATATCTGAAATGCTGTGACCAGACTGGTCGCCCATAAAATATGCCTCTGCTGAGTGAATTCTCTTTTGGTCGATGGTCGAACAGAACGTACTCACTTAAACGGTCACGTGTATCCCACGTGCATGTTAATTCTGCCACATCATCAGGTAAATCTTTTTTTTTTGTGTAAACAATAATTATCAAATTTTATTTGGAAAAGTAAATATGATGCAAGAATGCAACATATAAAAACACATAAATTAATTTGAAAATTAATGGACCGCCTTGGAGTAGGTCACACTAACTTCAAATTAAATTTGAGACAAATCTCAATTTCATAAGTGAAAACTTAAAAATGCCTTTCTCTCTTTTGACTTATGAACTACTGCTAGTTTGGTCAAGATGCAATAGTCGTGCTCGAAAGCTATATACACCTTTGGAGTGTAACCCATTATTTTCAATCAATGACTTAACTCAAGAGTGTGTCTTAGGGTCAGTCAAACTTGAAATACATCACTAATTATATTCTCATAAGAGAACTCAACCTTGAGATCAAATAAACATATCCGGAAGCCTTTCCTTAGGGAGGCCGCAAATGGAGGCGACTCGAGGTCCTTCCTATGCCTCTCGGTGTTCAACCAATAATGGAGACCATGAGACTTATTGTCATAACTCCCTCTCCCACTGACTATTTTGGAAAAATGTGTTTTTCACAAAATCAATATGTTTTAATTTAGTTGTAAAAATAAATTTAATTATTTTTACCAAATGATATTCTAATAATTACAAATCAAATTAAGCAAAACAAAACAAAATTGTGCCCTTAATTCTAATTCTAATTTCACTTTAATTAAGAGAATATCATTTTTATTTTAATAAAATATTTTTCATTAAAACAACAAATTAAACAACTTTAAGACTAAATTTTGATTTACCATCATAACTAATTAAGACTAAAACATTCAGAGCACACAGGGGAACAAGCATGGTGGGCCCATTGTATTCAATTTTTTTTTTCATTATTCATATTGTACGCCCTGATTTTCCCACGGGCTGATTAGCGAGCTGAGCTGCGGCCTAATCATGATTATCTCGTGGACATCCCCAAAACCGGAGCTGCCGTCAAAGGTCGTACCTCCTTAGCTCGAGGTAACCCAAGGGTTCGCCAAGATTGCCTAAGACTTGAGTCCGGACTCTGAAGGCCAAAGGTCGAGTTAAGTATCCAGCTCGTGGTACGAGCTGGATATGGAGGCTATGACCCTTTATAAAGTCAACACACGTAAGGTAAACGTGCATATATCAGACATCACGTGTCTGATATGCCCCTGACTTCTCGGACACCTAGCCGGAACGTGCGTATTCAGACACCCATGACTGGGTTGGGTCGTGCGGCCCATTATCTCCTTACCTATTGATTTGACCACACTTATGTGTCAGGTTTAGGAATTAATCATGAATGTCACAGAGTTGATATGATAGGTAAGAAGGTCACGGGATGACCTTCTTACCAACTCCCAGGTGCCTTCTCCTATAAATATGGAGACCCTGGGAATTAATAGTGGTTAGATTATCTCTTGTAAGAAATACCCTGTAATCAAATATCCAGTATATAGCAATAACATTGACTAGTGGAGTAGAAGGATTTTAACCTTTGAACCACTTAAAAAACGTGTCTTGAGTCACCTCTTTCATTTTCTAAGATCATATATCTGTTTCGGTTCAACATTTAGCACTAATCCCTTTCTCTTCTTCTCTTAATTACCTGTTGGCGAAGAACCGCGTCAACAGTTTGGTGCTTTCATTGAGAGCAAGTTCGATTAGTGCTGTTGCAAACATCCAACTATGGTGACTACTCGATCCAGGCACGGTAACAAGACAGAACAACATGATGGGCAGGAGGCTCATCATACTGCCGCCCCTGGTGAACAAGTTCCTGAAGTCCAGCAGCGGCCAGGAAAACAACCAGCGGGTCAAGATGACACTGGAAGTTCGGCCCCCCGGCCACCTAATCCAAACCCGTGTTATTACACGGCGGTGGAGATGGAGAACGCTCAGCTGAGGAGCCAGCTAGCAATAGCTAACCAGCAGATCAAGGATGTGCTGGCCCGACTACCCCCTCTCACAACCGACGTTAATGTCGGAGAGAGGCAAGGCGAGGCTCCTATGTCTCGCAGGGGTAACCGGTCCAGGCATAACCGCTCAGATAGACTTCTGACAGCCAACTCCACTCCTTCATCACACCATCAAGATGCAACCTTCGAAGAAGTGCCTGGAGCCAGGCAACAACAATACAGCCGTTTGGTCAGAACGTCAACTCCTAGCTCCCAACGATCCTCAAGAGCGCCCCGGGGAGCTCGAGGAAATTCCCGAAGGAGATCCGGGGAGGGCTCGCAGCATCAGCCCGTTGATAAACGAGTTTTAGGCTCGTTTATGGTCCTAGTTTTTAGGCTATTTTTCATTAGTTAGGATTATTTTATTTTGGAATTATGCTCGTTTGTTCTTGTTTCAGGGTGATTAATGTTAAGTGATACAAATAATGAAAATGAGCGAAAGTGGAATAAAATCGATACAGATTTGTGCATTTTGTTGGTTCTGTAAGTAGCGCTACAGCGCCACTAAGGGAGCGTCGTAGCGCTAGGAAGGAATTTTGAAGAAGATCGGCACTGACTTTAGTGCTACAGCGTTACAACATCAGCGCTACAGCGCTTGGACACAGTTTTCAGGAAGTTGGTTCCTGACTTTAGCGCCACAACGCTACCAAAAGAGCGCTACAGCGCTGGTGCCTAGATTTCCCCCATTTCGTCTCTGAGTTTAGCGCTACAGCGCTACAAGGGTAGCGCTACAGCGCTGGTTTCGCGATTTCTGACATATCTGGTTATTTTTTATGGGCAATTCAGTCTTTTCCAGAGGGAATTTTTAGTAGGGATTCTTGGGAAACATATATGCGACTGAGACGGTTGAAGGGGAGAACGACGGCTGGAGTAAGAACACCATATTGGAGGATTGATTGCTGGTTTTTTCATCTTTTTCTTTGAATTTTCATGTTTGTAATTGAACTATCATATGGCTAGAATGAATATCATAGGCTAAATTCTCTTTTAGGGCTTTTATGTGAATCTTTTAGAAATCCTTGTTATGGTTTAATGCAAAAATTGATATTCTTCTTCATCTCTTTCAATTCCTTGCAATCTGTGTTATGTGTGCGATTATTGATTGATCACCTCTAATTGCTATTTTATGAATCAAATTGAAATTTGAAAAGTGAAATTTGATATGCTTTGATTGTTTGGATGCAAATTTAATTTAGAACGAAAGTATCTAGATTATTTGCCTATTTTTCTGAGTTGCGTGGTTAATGCCTTCTACATGATTCAACTTACCATAGAAATATAGGAAGTTGTCATTTAGATTGAATTTTATAAATCTTGACCAGATTATGAATTGTTTTTGCAACTTATTCTTGAATAGGGAGAAGGGGATATAAATTATTGCATTAGGAAATAAAAGGGTGGAAAATAGAGGATCATAATTGTCCTGAATTCATTTTCTCTGTTGTTTTCTGTTT
Organism: Humulus lupulus; assembly: GCF_963169125.1. Taxonomy (NCBI): domain Eukaryota; kingdom Viridiplantae; phylum Streptophyta; class Magnoliopsida; order Rosales; family Cannabaceae; genus Humulus; species Humulus lupulus. The sequence goes on from NC_084799.1 coordinate 161,962,563, forward strand.
AAATTTTCATTGTGCTTCTTAGTATTTTTCGTTGTTTGAAATCTCTGAAATCGTTCAATCAAATATAATTAAAAGATTGGTTGATTGGTAATTGATAAATCAGTCCTTGAGGACGATACTTGGTTTTTACCATTTTATTACGAACTGCGACTGTGTGCACTTGCATAGCAAAAATATCGCAACACCCGTCCCCAACAACCGTCCTGCGCCTCGTCCAGATCGCCAGGCGCGGGACCAGCAGGTTGGCAGGGCCGAAAGGCCGCCACCAAACTTGATCCATCCTGACGGAACTAGGATCGCCTCTCCAATCAGGCATCCTCCTTCTCCAATCAGATATTCGCCTCCTCCTCAGCCCGTCCGAGATATCCCAGCCTATGGGAGTAGTAGGAGAAACCCGCCATCAGCTGGACCTTCCCGGCGTAGCAGGGCACCACGGGAAAGCTCAGATCTTCACCACCAAAGGCGGACTCCAAGCCTATCCAGCAGGAGCCACTGGACTGGCAGTCGCCGGAGTGATCTCTCTGGGGGAGACCTGTGTCAGCGTTTGAGTTCGACACAAAGTTATCAAACCACCCAGGGAGGCGACCTGCGAGATCGCCTAAACTCTCATAGGTGGGAACCAGCAAGAGGAGATGGCCACGCTCGCTTAGGGGGGGCCCTGTCCGAAGTACGTAACGGAGGGAATGCCCCAAATAACCTATCTCAAGATAGGAGGGGCAATAACCCACCAAATATGTACAATGGATCTGGAGCGGTTGAACAACCCCGGAATAACCAAGGACATCAGGACCAAACCCTCGAGCGCCTGACATAGATGGAGGAGCTGATGAGGAAGCTCCTGTTAGAAAAAGAAAAAGATGAATATGATTCAGGGGACGAGATGGAACTCTTTGCCCCTAGTATAGCAGCAACGATGTACCCATCTGGTTTCTGTATGTCTCACTTGTCAAAGTTCAATGGGGACGGAGACCTATCGGACCATCTAGGGATGTTCAACACCCTCATGATGGCCCACAACATTGGCCTCGAGCTGAGATGTTTAATCTTCCCTTCCACACTGACTGGACCTGCCAGGCAGTGGTTCAAGCAAAGTAAAAGACAGTCAATCAACTCTTGGAAGACTTTCTCGGCAGATTTCAAAAGGGCATTCCGAGCCTCCCAGGCCGCCCGTGTTTAGGCCGACTCCCTGGCCAATGTGAGGCAGCAGCCTGGTGAGACTCTGAAGGCCTACCTGAGCAGATTTGCGAACGTCGCCGCTCGAGCCAGAGACGCGGATGATAGCTCCAAGCTCATGGCCATAAGAGCTAAAATCCTCGTCGGAGGAGACCTCTGGAAGGATATACAAAGGAAGGGAGTCAGCTCGGTTAACGAATTCCTTAACAGGGCCCAAGAATGGATAAACTTGGAGGAAGTTGAAGCCTCAGCTACGGGAACCAACCAGGTCCCCGAGCAGCCCGCTGCAGTGGGGACGGAGGTCGTGGCAGCGACCCAAAACGTCACACAGAACAACCAGCCCGGTGGAGGCAAAAGAAAGGGAACTGGCGAAAACAGTCAGCACGGCCAAAAGAAGAATAAGTCCATAGACAAGTTTAAGCCCGTCTTCGCGACTTATACCGAGCTCACCCAGTCTAGAGAGAATATCTTCCTAGCCAACTCTACTCGAGTCCCCTGGAAGAGGCCGGAGCCATTAAAGCACCACAAGGGGAAGAGAGACACTTCCAAGTTTTGCCGTTTTCATAACGATGTTGGCCACAATACCGAAGATTGTAGACATTTAAAAGATGAGACCGAGACTCTCATTCGAGCCGGCCCCTTGACTCAATATGCACGGAACAGGGTTCCAGCAGGCCGACCTGCTCCAGAAGTCCCGGCCAGTCAACTCGGGCCTCGAGTAGATCAGGATGTCCCTCCTCCCGTGGTTGGAGGAGAGATATCCACCATCTCTGGAGGTTTGCATATGGCCGGCATGAGCAGAGGTGCCCAAAAGAGATACGTGAATGAACTAAAGGCTCATAACGGAGTAGAGTTCGTCCCAGAGCAGCGCCAGTCAAAGCAGCAGCGATTGGAGAGGCAACCGATCATTTTTACGGAGGAAGATGCGGGCCGTGTCCAGTTCCCTCACAATGACCCTTTGGTCATGGGAGTTCAGCTCGTCAATCGGAGGGTGAGGAGGGTACTGATCGACAACGGGAGCTTGGTGAACCTCCTGTTCCGATCCACGTTGGAGAAGATGGGTTTGACTGTCGCCGAGCTGAAGGCGACCTCCATGATGTTGTATGGTTTTTCAGGAGAAGGATCAGTAGCGATAGGGACGATAGAGCTGGTGATCACCCTAGGAGAAGGACCTCAGACAGTCTCCAAACTCCTCGAGTTCGTGGTCATTGACTGTTCCGCGGCCTACAACGCCATTTTTGGATGACCTACGCTCATGGCCTTCAAGGCCGTCACTTCCATTCGCCACATCGCGATGAAATTCTCTACTTCCACGGGAATATGCACTGTTCGTAGCGATCAGCTCGCTGCCAGGGAATGCTACAACATTTCTATGAAGGGAAAATCTAAACCCGGGCAGCTGGCAATGGCCATTCAAGATGGTGAAGAGGAATCTCAGGAACCCTTAGCTGGTCCTGAAATCGAAAAACCTTAAAGCGCCGAGGGGGAAAATGTCGTCTTAAGTGAGGATATTGACCCCCAAGTAGGCGAGGACAGATCCGAGCTCCAGGCTATTGAGGAGCTCGAGGAGGTGAACATTGATCCACAGAATCCATCACGGATGGTCAAGCTCGGGAAAAACCTCTGTAGCAAGAGGAAGGCGGAGCTGACTAAGTTTCTGTGGGATAACCTGGACGTGTTTGCATGTTCCCATGAGGACATGGTGGGAATCAGCCTGAGTGTCATCATGCATACACTTCATCTGGATAAAAGCATTCCCGCCAAGTCCCAGAAACAAAGACGCCTAGGAACAGCTCGAGCTGAAGCCTTGAAGGAAGAGGTGGCCCGGCTCAAGAAATGCGGCTTTATCCGTGAAGCCAAGTTTCCAATATGGGTCGCCAACCCCGTGCTGGTCCCGAAGCCCAACGAAAAATGGCAGACCTGTATAGACTTCTCCGACCAGAATAAATCCTGCCCCAAAGATTGTTTTCCATTGCCAAGGATTGATCAATTGGTGGATGCCACGGCAGGGCACGAGCTCATGTCCTTTATGGACGCGTACTCAGGCTACAATCAGATCGCCATGAATCCGATGGACCAGGAACACACCAGCTTCATGACCTCGACTAACGTTTATTGTTACAAGGTCATGCCGTTCGGGCTGAAGAATACCGGAGCTACCTACCAAAGGTTAGTAAACAGAATGTTCGCAAGCCAGATCGGGAAAAACATGGAAGTTTACGTTGATGACATGCTAGTCAAGTCAAAGACTTCCGATAACCATGTTTCCAACCTAGAAGAATGTTTTAAGATACTACGGGAGTATACATGAAGCTTAATCCACAGAAGTGCACTTTTGGAGTCGCGTCCGGGAAGTTCCTAGGCTTCATAGTCAATACCCGAGGAATCGAAGCAAACACTGACAAGATCAGATCGCTGCTCGAGCTTCCCTCGCCCAGGTCGCGAATAGATGTCCAAGGCCTGACAGGAAGAGTGGCAGCCCTCAATCGGTTTATTTCCAAGTCCACCGATAAGTGTTTGCCATTCTACAACCTACTCCGAGGAAACAAGAAGTTCGAATGGACAGAAGAGTGCGAAAGCGCTTTCCTCGATCTGAAGGCACATCTGGTCGACCCACCCGTATTATCCAAACCTAAAGCAGGAGAGTCTCTTTTTCTCTACCTGGCTATCACTGAGGATGCAGCCAGTGCCGTGTTGGTACAAGAAGAAGACCGAGTTCAGAAGCTAGTCTACTACATCAGCAAGAGACTTCTCGAGGCTGAATCCCGATACCCGTTGATGGAAAAATTGGCGTTCTGCCTTATCACGGCCTCGCGAAAGCTTAGGCCGTACTTCCAGTCCCACTCAATTCACGTCATGACCGATTAACCTTTAAGGTAGGTTTTGCAAAAACCTGAAGCATCGGGACGTTTATTAAAATGGGCGATCGAACTCAGTCAGTTCGAGATTTTGTACACTCCGCGAACTGCTATAAAAAGTCAGGCCCTGGCCGATTTCGTAGCAGAATGCACGGGATTCCTGGGGGATCCCACAGAAGGCTCACCCCGAGTCATCTCGCCCCAGCCGTTGTGGAGGATCTTTGTGGATGGTTCATCCAACGAGAGCGGCTCGGGGGCTGGAATCATTTTGATATCCCTCGAGGGACATAGATTCCACTCGGTTCTGAGATTTGGATTCAAGGCCTCCAACAACGAGGTCGAATACGAAGCTTTGCTGGCAGGGCTGAGGATAGCCCTAGAGTTGAAGGCGAGCTCCATCCAGTGCTTTAGTGACTCCCAGCTCGTGGTAAACCAGATTCTGGGCGAATATCAAGCACGGGGACCCAAGATGGCCGCCTATCTGGCGAAGGTAAAAGTTGAGCTGTCCGCATTTGGGCGAGGCTCGATCGAACAGATACCTCGGGAGCAGAACACTAACGCAGACGCTCTTGCCAAGCTCGCCACCTCTGGGGAAACGGAGACCTTGGGGCTAGTGCCCATAGAGTTCTTGGAGAAACCAAGCATAGTGTATGTCAGGATGGAGGTTGAGATGATCGATGCCAGGCCGACCTGGATGACCCCCATCCTTGAGTATCTCGTCGAGGGAAAGCTACCTGAAGGGCGTAATGATGCGCGGCGAGTACTCTATCAAGCTCCCAGGTATACTATAGTTGATGGGGTGTTATACCGACGTGGGCACTCCCTACCTCTCCTCCAATGTGTTCTTCCAGATGAAGCAAAGGCCATCTTGCAGGAGGTGCACGAGGGATTTTGCGGAGACCACGCCGGGGGGTAAAACTTGGCCTTAAAAGTCCAAAGGCAAGGGTATTACTGGCCAACTCTGTCCAAAGACTCGACCTCATACGTGAAGAAGTGCGACAAATGCCAGCGGTTCACCGCAGTTACCCGAGCTCCTCTAGTCGAGCTAAAGATGACCTCGTCCCCATGGCCGTTTGCCGTTTGGGGGATAGACTTGGTTGGCGCCCTCCCCACTGGAAAAGGCGGGGTCCGCTACCCCGTGGTAGCCATCGACTACTTTACGAAGTGGGCTGAGGTAGAACCCTTGGCGATGTTAACTTCCAAGAAAGTGCTTGACTTCGTGGTTAAAAGCATTATCTATCAATTCGGCCTGCCCAAGAAGATCGTTTCCGATAACGACACTCAGTTCGACAGCGACCTGTTCACCGAATTTTGTGAAAGGTACGGAATTGTGAAAAGTTTCTCCTCCGTGGCCTATCCTTAGGCTAATGGCCAGGTCGAAGCTGTCAACAAGACTCTAAAGGCGAGCCTCAAGAAGAGATTAGATGAAGCGAAGGGGGTCTGGCCAGAACAGCTCCCCCAGGTCCTATGGGCATACCGGACCTCGCATCGGACTCCTACGGGCCATACTCCTTTTTCCTTAACCTTTGGGAGTGAGGTAGTCCTCCCCGTGGAAATTAAGGTGCTTTCGCATAGGGTCCGATCTTACGACCAGGACTGCAACCACGAGCTCCTGTACAATTCCCTTAACCTAGTTGATGAAAGGCGAGAGGATTCACAACTCCAGGTCGCCCACTATCAGCAAAAGATCACTCGCTATTTCAACTCCAAAGTCGAAAAGCACACCTTTAACGTTGGCGACTTGGTCCTAAGGAGAGTTTTCCTGGCCAGGAAAGATCCCAAAGAGGGAGTCTTGGGACCGAATTGGGAAGGACCGTACCAGGTCATCGAAGTCATTAAAGAGGGAACTTATAAGTTAGCTCGGCTTGATGGAGGGACAGTCCCGCGGACTTGGAACGCCATCCATTTAAAGAAATATTATCAATAATTCACTTGTAAGGCCTAGGAGGGCCATTTTTTATGTATCAATGAGAATCAGCTTTTTATGCATGTTTGCAAGTGTAATCTAAAGTAACCACGAAAGACCCTTTCCCAGTTACTTGGGGGGGGCATATGGTACCTGGATATAACTAGGTCTCCTTAATGACTTAGAAGTTGATTCATATCGATTGACCGTTGTTTTTCTTAAAAAACGCGAGATGTTGATAAGGGTTAACGCTAACTAAGTCCTATCCTGGATATAACCGGGTCATAAAACTTAGAAGTTGATTTAAATCTATTGATCGTTGTTCTTCTTAAAGAGCTCGAGATATGGATAAAAGTTAACGCGAAATAAGTTTTCAAATAAGTTCTTGGTCTTAACTGGGTCATAAAACTTAGAAGTTGATTTAAATCTATTGATCGTTGTTCTTCTTAAAGAGCTCGAGATATGGATAAAAGTTAACGCGAACTAAGTTTTCAAATTAAGTTCCTGGTCCTAACCGGGTCATAAAACTTAGAAGTTGATTTAAATCTATTGATCATTGTTCTTCTTAAAGAGCTCGAGATATGGATAAAAGTTAACGCGAACTAAGTTTTCAAATTAAGTTCCTGGTCCTAACCGGGTCATAAAACTTAGAAGTTGATTTAAATCTATTGATCGATGTTCTTCTTAAAGAGCTCGAGATATGGATAAAGATTAGCGCGAACTAAGTTTTTCAAGAAATTGTAACCAAAACGCGTAAAGGCAAGAAAGAGGATCAATTGAAAGCATTGAATCAAATTGTCTCGAGGTGGAAGCACCTCATGCAAGGGTTACATAAAAAAAAAAAAAAAATTAAAAAATAGTGAAGGGCACAAGAGAAGAAGCGCCCTAAGCTCCGCCAGGTGGCCCCTTGGAGGTCGCCGTCTCGCCTTGCTCAACTGTGCCAGAGCCTTCCCCGGTCTCAGAGGGCGCCTCTTTATCAAGGCGAGCTTGGAACTTCACCAGCAAGCGCTCCCAGAGGCTCGCTGACATGAAGGAGAAGTCAACGTTTGGATTGTAGGCCCAGTAATGGTAGAACAGATCTTCCAAGGACTTTTCCGAAGTTGTCCGCTCGGCCTCTAGGGCAGCCTGGGAGGCATGGACCTCAGTCTTTGCAGCATCTAGGTCTGTCCGCGAGGTGGCGAGGGAGGTCTTGAGCTCTTGGACCTCCGAGCGGGTTTTTTCCAACTCGACCTACGAGGCCGCCAAGGCATCCTTAGCCGCCTGCAGGGTAGTCTGGTGCTCGCTCCTCATGTCCTCGAGCTGAGTTTTGGTCCTGGCAATGCTCCAGGGAAGGGCAACGGCGCTCTGCGAAGGTGAAAAGACAATTGCCTTATAAAAAAGAGAAAAAGCAGGGCAGAGTGTAATGATAAAATACACAAAAAAGTTAGTTAGCTTACCGTCATGGCCATGCCCAATGAAGACTCCAGCACGCCCACCGGGCTCATTGTCTCGATGGCCCGGAGCTCCTTCTCGGTGAACTTGTATATGTGGCTGACGGCGTAGTTCGCTGACTCATACACCGTTCCCCGGAAGGCCTCGGGGATCTTCCCCAAGTCCTGGGGATTGACTGGGATGTGTACATCGGAGGGTACAATCGCTGAAGTCCCGAGCTCCGTTCCTGCGTCCCGGGCGGTGGCTGGAGCTCGCGGAGTTGGTGGAGGCATGTTGCTTCCCCCTGCAGCAGGAAGAACCACTCCCGCGACCTGTGCAGCTGGGGCTTGCTCCTTCTCCTTCGCAGGAGACTTGGTGGGGGTCCTGGCGGCGTTCTTGGACGTCCGGAGCCTCTTCATTCTTGGCCCAGGGGCCCCAGCTGGGGGGTTCCCCCCGAAGACCGCACCTCGCAGGCTCTCCTCGGGCTGAGACATCTCTTCTGTCAAAACAAAAACATGGTTAGTACGAGTTAGCAACCATACAGAGACAAAAACAAAGGGGTAAAGAGAAAGTCAAGTATATGAATACTAAGGGAATCCTACCCCCCGAGCTAGAAGATGAATCTAAGTTGATTACTTCCCAAGCTGGCGCAAGTTCTGGGTCCGAGGCTGACTCAGGGCTAGATTCCTCTACATATTGCCTAAGCCCCGGAGCTACGGCACCCCTCCGGAGTGATGGCCATGTCCGAAGGTTGGTCCCATATTCCTCAAATTGGATCGACCTAAAGGCTAGGGTGTTATCTACTACTACGGTACCCCTAGGCCGTCTATCTTGGTAATCCAGCACAAGCCGGTCGACACAATGGAGCAGGGTTGTGTTCAGATCCGGATCACTTCGGTGACGATGGACGAGCTACCTAGGATTGAACCAAGCCAGCCGGGGGTCTTCTGTGGCCCTATCTAGATTCCTAAACATATAAGGGTTACCTTGGCCAAAAGGACCCGCGGCTGCTCCGAATTGGATCTTCTCCTCGCCCGTCCTTTGGGCAACCTCCAAAGCCCGCTTTCTGTTCCTCACGAGCAGAACTTCGTTGTCCTCGTCCTCCTCATCTTCATCTCACGCGACCTCCTCCACGATGATGGGTCTGGTGTCGCGAGCTGGGGGAAGCCCCCGGGGCCTTTTTAGGTTCAAAGTCTGATTTGGGAAAATCAGCTTGCAGGCCACCATCGTCTCGTCTGTCACGAGCACGCAATAATCTTTCTCACTGGGGGGAAAGCCCACCAGTGTCTCGTATTGGGCTCCGAGGGTCACAGATTTCTCTGTCCTCGCGAAGATGGCTGCAGAATTAGTCTAAGTCAGAAAGGGATACATGAGGAACTGTATGCTACTTAACGTACGAGCTAAAGTCGGAGAAAACTTACGAGGACGATTGAAGTAGTGGTGCTCGCAGCTCCGGAACCCCGTTGACATAAAGAATTGATCTTTGAAGTCATTGGGGTGGCTGGGCAGCTCGATGACCGCAGCCGTATTGGGAAATCGGGTTAAGTAGTAAAACCCGTCGCCTCGCCCCCGCTGATCCGGGCTGGCCTTGAGGCAGAAAAAGTATAATATGTCCGCAGGAGTGGGGACCTCCCACTCGTGCTTCTGAAACAAGTATTTCAACCCCGCCAGCAAGCGGTAGGAGTTGGGGGGGAGCTGAAATGGGGCTAGCCCCACATAATTGAGGAAGTCAGCAAAATATTGGTCCAGCAGGAGGAAGGCCCCCGCCTTGAAATTCTCGCCGCTCCAGGCCGCGAACGAATCTTTGAGTGGCGCGCAGCTCTGCTTGCCCTCTGCAGGAGGTCGGGCAACCACTGATGCTCTCCCCAGCCCGATGTTGTGGGTGAGGAATATTTTATTGATCTTCGTCTGGTCGGTAATCTTTGAGATGATCCTCTCCGCCTCAAAAAATGCATCAGGAGCCACCTCGAGCTCCTTCTCCACTGCCAGCCCAAAGCGAGGGATCGGGGAGTCAGGCATCACCACTTTTCCTTTGTCCTGCTGGGAGGCCGAGCTGCCGACGGTCTTTTGTGGGGCATTCCTCTTTGGTGCCATCTGATCTCCTAGCGAACAAAAGAAAATATTTTAGAAAAGGCAACCTAAGCATGGGGTAGAATCAAAGTGTTATTTGTGCGAGCTGGGGTAAGCCCAGCCCGTGGAGAGTGAGACCACGCGGTTCTATGAACACGCGTCTGTGCTCCCAACAGATCCCAAATTACTCGGAATTCGTGTGTCAGGAGGGTCAGGATAGAATTTTCCTTGGGGGGAAAGTTTCAATTGGCAAGGAAGGCAAAACCGCTTGTGAGGCATGTCCCCTAAGCTACCCTGTTTTGCACCCAAAATGCCAAAACTTCTACCCAGAAATTTTCCCCAGAAAATGCATCCTGTAAACCGTACTCCCAAATGTTTTCCTACAGCAAAAACACCCTAACCTAAAAAGCTTTCACCTTTCATACCCACAAAAACCAGTAAACCCTTGCATGTGGCTACAGTAAATATTTACCTAAGCTACAGTTGAAAATATTTTCAAAACACACATGGTCAGGAGACTTACAGTGTTTGGCTGGGAGGTGGATGAAGATGTCGCCTAGGTGGGAGCTTCGTCGGAGTGTTTGCTTCCAAAGCTTTGAAGAAATCCTTACGCCTGAGCTTCTTAAGCAACTGAGAATGGCGGTCGCAAAGAAGAGGGTTTCTTTTTCTTCTGAAATGAAGAGAGAAGAAGGAGAGAAATTCTGAGAAATTTCAAATGAAAGGGTGGCCCATGCGTAGGGTGGCCACCCCTTTTATATACGTGAAGGGTCACGTATAGAGGGCCGTTGGATGGCCCTGATGTGGGATCCAAGGCCCTCCACTCGAAATACGAAACAACGGCTGGGCATAGGCTAGGCCATTAAATGCAGTTCTCGTAAGACGTACCGTCACCAACCACGATGTTCCACGTACCAAGCGCCTGCGTAAGATGTGGAATGTGAAGAGTTCATGGGGAAGCCTAAAAACCCCTACTGTGGCCTTATCCGACGTCGTATACCACGAGCAGGGGCTTGGGGGGCAGATGTACGCCCTGATTTTCCCACGGGCTGATTAGCGAGCTGAGCTGCGGCCTAATCATGATTATCTCGTGGACATCCCCAAAACCGGAGCTGCCGTCGTACCTCCTTAGCTCGAGGTAACCCAAGGGTTCGCCAAGATTGCCTAAGACTTGAGTCCGGACTCTGAAGGCCGAAGGTCGAGTTAAGTATCCAGCTCATGGTACGAGCTGGATATGGAGGCTATGACCCTTTGTAAAGTCAACACACGCAAGGTAAACGTGCATATATCAGACATCACGTGTCTGATATTCCCCTGACTTCTCGAACACGCAGCCGGAACGTGTGTATTCAGACACCCACAACTGGGTTGGGCCGTGCGGCCCATTATCTCCTTACCTATTGATTTGACCACACTTATGTGTCAGGTTTAGAAATTAATCATGAATGTCACAGAGTTGATATGATAGGTAAGAAGGTCACGGGATGACCTTCTTACCAACTCTCAGGTGCCTTCTCCTATAAATATGAAGACCCTGAGAATTAATAGGGGTTGGATTATCTCTTGTAAGAAATACCCTGTAATCAAATATCCAGTATATAGCAATAACATTGACTAGTGGAGTAGAAGGATTTTAACCTTTGAACCACTTAAAAAACGTGTCTTGAGTCACCTCTTTCATTTTCTAAGATCATATATCTGTTTCGGTTCAACATTTAGCACTAATCCCTTTCTCTTCTTCTCTTAATTACCTGTTGGCGAAGAACCGCGTTAACACATATAAATAGTTTATATGAACAAGAAAATATCCAGACCGAAACATTAACATAAAATATTATTAATCATGCAATATATATAAATATATAATATATTTATATATAACATAAAAACACATAAATATACAAAAACATGAACAATTACCTCTTGAAGCCTATCAAGTGTCCTTGAGTCTTTTCGTATATTTATCGATCAACTACAATGATTTGAGTACTCAAACCATGATCTTCTGAAGTGTTCTCTACACCTCAAGATGTATGTGGGAGCATAGAGAACATGAGTTTGCAATTTAGGAATCACAAGTATTTCTCAACACATGTGAACTTGGATTATTGTTTAAGAATGGCTAGAATAAAGAAGAAGAAGAAAGACTTTTTGTTTGACAAAAATTATGAGAACTATTCTGAATTGTATTGTGTTGTTGTTCTATATTGTGTTTTCTTCTTATTATTCTATATCATATATATAAAGATTATTCTATTACTTTATTATTCCTAATAATAATAGTAATATAATAATATTATAATGATGATAGGAATTAATTTAAGTAAATATCTAACTTACCAAATTTGAAAAAGCTATTTTCAAATTATTAATTAATTAAATAAATAAAATAAAAACAACACTGATACAATATAAGTGCAGTTGGTACTCGAATGACAGTTTCTAGATTGTGTTATGTGTAGACTGCTATTTCTCTTTTCAGGGATATTTTATTTTTCTTTTATTTATTTATTTAATTAAAATCAATCTTCCACAAAATAAGGTATTTTATCTTTTTAAGGAAAATATGACAACCATATTTCAAAATTCAAAGTTCTCATTGAAGATCATCATTATCATCATCTTTTAAAATTCAATAAATCAAAAACTATTTTTGACTTACCAATTTTATTTTCTCCCACTCAAATAAAATAATTAATGTTAAAATTTTATTTATATGAATTTTGAAAAGCATACATTTAAATTAATGAATATATTTTTGAAAATTAATAATTAATTATTCAACCTCAATTATCATATAATTGCATACTTGACCCGAAGAATACAATTCTTCTCAAATTCTTAAATTATAGTTTTACCCTTATATCAACTCTTACCTTGATATGGTGTTGATAGAGCCACCCTGGCGACCTATGGACCTATAATATCAAGCTCCAATAAATATTAGATTATTAATCAAAACTCTTTAATTAAATAATCATTTTTATTAATCTCATGATTACTCCACTATAAATATATGATATTGAACTCTTCATAATTATAGACATATATTTACTGAGTACTTTATTAAAGAATAAAGTGTCCATTGATATAATCATTACATACAATGTTAATCCTCTATTAATGGTTCATAATTAAAAGGGAATAAAATTACCATTTTACCCTTTTAGCTATATCTTGTTCCTAGAGTACCATTGACTTTACTAGTGAAGGTTGTGTCACAACAAGTTTGCGACGTGAGCGATCATAACCTTTTTAGTTCCAAAAGTCAACCCAATATGGAACCATTATTCAATCTATAAGAAGGTATAGATTCCATATACGTTAAACTACGTCCCCTACCATATATATCATTGAGTCCCCAAAACAATTGTTCTTAGCCTGATCATTCTGACAAACCTTAATGCATGAATCAAAGAATTAGATGACATATATAAGAGGTCATAGCAACCTTAGGATTAAGATCATCGTCGATATGATCATTGTTTGATGTGTTTGATTAATACTATGAAACGATGTTTAAATAAGCATTAACAAATCACATCTGGTCCAGTTCTATATATCAGTATATATAAAGTACCTTCACTAAAATGTCCTACTACACTAGTGACCCGGAACTAGGTCACTTGTATTGATAATACTAGCGAACCGTACTAGCGGTAATTAATCTAAAGATTCCATAACTTTATTTTACTGTGAGCTGGTTTAAGTTTATTATCTTAATCTCGATCTTCTCATACCAATATGATATTAAGACCACATAGATAAATTTTGGAATTTTATGATATTTACTTAATATTATCAATATAATATTGAAAATAGTCTATATATAATAATTCAATTCAATTCTTTATTTCATTTAAAACATTTGTCAACTACAATTTCTTTAAGGGCACTATTCCCAACACACTACCTGGAGGGGCCCAAGAAGTATCTTGTAGATAAGGTCAGCCCTTGCGTGGTGCTCCTAAGATGTTGCCCTGGGTGGTTTGTGTGTATCTAGCGCTTGCCAGATTTTAGAGTAAAGAGTGCTTAAACAATTCTTTTGTGGTCCTTTCATCTTGTGTGCTTCTTCTTCACTATCAGAGCAGCAGGTCGATTTGGTCGCGAAGTGTACCAGTACTTGCTCATTGATGAAACACACTTGGCACCTAGTTTGTGCTTCATGCTCATTGGAGGAGCATTTGAGCTCCTCTTACGTATGCACGTTGATTTATTTTAAGGATGTGTTGACCCTTTGGGTATTTCCCATCCTCTATTTTTTTATATTCGTCATGCACGTGCTTTTAACTTTTTATTTTTGATCGAGAAGCTTACTTCTCGTCATTATGCATAGTACTATTTTTGAAAGTGCCTTCTTCGAGACCATTTTTGCAAGCGTTTTCTTTGAGACCCTTTTTGAAAGCGTCTTCTTTGTGATCCTTTTTGGGCTAGGTAACTTTGGTTGCCCTAGGAATATTATGAGGATCCTTTTTGGTCCTCGATGTGATCTCCCCTTGGGTTGGGACCCTTATAGGAAGATGGTACTTGTGATGCCTCCCAAGCACCTATTTTCAAGACCCTTTTATTGCTTGCAAGGGAGTCTTTTGCAAAGACCTCCTTTCGGGGCCTTTTTCCCTGGGTTAGGCGACTTGGTTGATCTAGACTTAGGGATAACTTAGGGATCTCTTTGGGCTCCCCTTTTGTCTTTTATGACGCGGTCCCTTTGTAGGATGGGTGTGTTTGTGAGGAAGTAACTTTTGAGGGACCTTTTGACTTTCTTAGCCTCTATAAGGGTAGCTAGTCCTTATAGATTTAAATGGTGTCTTATAAGGTTCACCGCTCATATATATAAATATGTTGACGTGGATTTTCACAAACAATGGATTAAGGAATCCAAAAATAAAGATATTAGGCTTTTGCCAAACCGTAATTGGCGAACAGAAAGTATCAAGAGCACTCACACACTTTTACGGGGTTCAGTGGTTAAAATCCACCTAGTCCACGAGTCACTCTTATTGATCTGTTTTGTTCTCATTGTGAGATTGTTTGTCCAGTATACAAGATGTTCATCCCTCTTTCTGTCCATTTTCCCCTATATTTATATGGAATTCTGCCTGGACAGTTTTGGGTAACCGTGCATAAATATGGTAACATACATTTTTGGGCAACATCCCATTTACGTAAATACATTAATGCCTATTGATTTTATGCCCCTAATATCGGGTAATAAATATAGAATAATATTTGAGCATTAATAATTGTATAAGGATTCTCCGAGTATTTTGGGATCCTTCACTGTGCGTCATGATCAGGCTTCCGTGAGCTGAACACTTCCTTCGAGCTGGGTATCAAAAAACTAATCTGAACTAATACGGGTCACACTCATAATTTCACGAAGGTGATATGGTTCTCTCACATCTTGAACTAAGTTGTTAACATAAGAGGAGATCTGGAGATTAACTGGTTGTCGTAAGCTGTCAAGTTTGACTCGAGCTGCTCACTCTATAGTTAGCTAGATGTTCTATATGCAGGAAATCTTCATACGCTTGTCTGCCAGTTGTACCCCGTGTTGAGTAATTCAGCTCATATTTTCGGGGTACAACATTTTCCCCCCAAGCTCGTGCTCGTGCATGACGTCGCTTGTGACACACACAGTATTAACCCAGAATTATGCATTATATTAGTTTGTTTTTCCTCTCTTTCTATTCTATTTTGAGTATATGGACAGGTGTCCTATTCTTGTTACAATGGTCCCCTCTTGTACTCTATATAATATGTGTACTGTAATGAGAATGACTCAAGGAATACCAACATATTATTATATTCCTTATAACATGGTATCAGAACCATAACGTCTCCTTTCATGGTGTCTGAACTCAGTATGGGGTCTACCACCCCACCAGTACACAACACCTCCCCTGACCCACTGGTCTCTTCTTCGGCACCACCAGTCACACCGACCCCACCGCCACCTGTTCCTTCTTTTTTTTCTCAGCCCCAACTTTCATCTAATTTCCCTTCCGTTAGCCAAACACTCTCCATTAAACTTGATGACACCAACTATCTTGTATGGAAAATGAAAATGCTCAATATAGTTATAGCCAATGGGTTGGACGACTACCTTGATGGAACGATGATCTATCCGGCACAGTTTCTTCCAGAGTCCTCTCACCAAAATCCTGAGCTTGTTTCTTGGCACCGCTTTAACATGTTACTCATGAGCTGGTTGTACGCCTCACTCTCCGATGGCATGCTCGGTCAGATTGTTCATTTTACTACTGCTGCTAAGATCATGTCCTCCCTTGCGCACATTTACACCGCTGCTTCTTTTGCTCAGGTTTTAGAGGTTCGCACCACCTTGCAGACCATCAAGAAGGAAGGGCTCATGGCATTTGCCTATTTGCAGAAACTGAACTCCCTTTGCAACACTCTGGCGTCGGCCGGGGACCCTGTCTCATCCCAGGACCACTTGATTTACCTATTGAACGGTCTCGGCATGGAGTACAACGCCTTTGTTACCTCGATTCAAGCTCGTTTCCCCAAACCCACCATCGAGGAGGTCCACTCGCTACTTCTTAGCTACGATGCACGCCTTGAACGCCAAACAGCTGCTGCCACCCTTAGCTCCCTTCAAGCCAATTTTTCCAATCTCACTTTAGCCAAATCCAAACCACATTCTCAACCTTCTTCCCTTTCTTCTCCATCCTAATACCCTCATCGATCTTCTTTTCGCCCCTCATACCAACCTTCTTCTTCTTCCCCTTGACCCTCTCAGCCTCGGCTGCCATCACCACACCCTCCATTCTCACCTGGCCATCGTGCTTTCTGCCCTCCTAAATGCCAGATCTGTTTTAAGATTGGTCATTCCGCCAATGCTTGTTTTCACAGGTCCAACCTTAGCTTCCAACCCCCACAACACTCTCCTCGACCATATCATGCCTATTTTTCTCACCACACTCCTCATACCCCATCTCCTCCTCCAACAGCTCATGGTGTTGTCTCTGACCCACACTGGTATATGGACTCTGGGGCCTCTCATCATTTCACACCGGACCTTAACTTGCTTGAGTCTCCTCAGTCGTTCCATGGTGGTGACCAAATTAATTTTGGCAATGGTAAGAGTACCTCTATCTCTCATGTTGGCTGTGCTTATTTACCTGCATATAACTCTACTCTGAAATTGTCCCAAGTCTATCACTCCCCTGCCTTATCCAAAAACTTGTTAAGTGTCTCCAAAATTTGTTCTGATAATCAAGCTTATGTTGAGTTTCACCCCACTTTTTTCTGTGTTAAGCACCAGGGCAGTCAAAAAATCCTCCTCAAAGGAATCCTTGATCAGGGCATTTATCAAGTCTCCTCTCCTCAATCGCTTCCTTCCTTTGCCCGCATATCACCACAGCTCCATCTCTCCACCAAGTCTTCTCCTCCTCTGTGGCATTCTCGGCTTGGCCATCCTGCTCCAGATGTTCTTTCTAAAGTTTTTTCTATATGTAATCTTTCCTTTTCTAAACATGAATGTATTTCCTTTTGTACTTCCTGTCAGTTAGCAAAGTCTCACCGACTTGCTTTTCCTTCTTCTGTATCTCGGGCTTCCATGCCCTTTGAATTAATACACTCTGATCTTTGGGGTCCTTCCCCTGTTACTGCAATTACTGGTGTCAAATATTTTGCAATATTCATAGATGATTATACCCGTTTCACATGGATTTATTTACTCAAGTCTAAGGATGAAGTATTTTCTGCTTTTCATACTTTCAAAGCCATGGTTGCTACTGTTGACGGTAATAACTCGTCAACGATTGATGGTTAGAAAACTTCGATCTCTATACTATAGGAAGCTATGAATCAGATAGAAAGAACTCTAAACAACAGGAGAAAACTTAGGCAACCATGAATACCAGAAACATATATTTCTTAAGTCTCGTTTTTACATTCAGTTTTCCAACCCCTTAGCCTGAGGGGTTGGAGCCTATTTATAGGGGGGGCTCTATTGGCCCAGGATACAAACAAGTCCCAGACCACAGGGACGTACACAGGTACTCTGATAGTGTAGTGGCTCAGGGCGTAGTGGTGTCTACCCTGATGGTGTCAGAGTTGTGGCCCAGGAAAAAGTACTGTCGGCTCTGGCGTATGGTCGGGGGTGTCCAAGTGGTACCACTACTCTTCGTACAGGTCCGTACTGCCACTACTCCTCAGGCGCAGATCATAGGGTCGTGCCTCTGTTCTCTCCACAACCGTACGCCCCGTGTCAGCGCACGTGTTCCGTACTCGGTCGTCCTCATCAATCCCCGTTCAATGCTCCATGTTCGTTTGGCATATCAACAAGGTTCCTCCAAGTGATCCCGTGCCTATGTCAAGGAGGATTCAACCTATGCATGTCCTGAGAAGTCAAGGTGCCAGGGGTCAGGGACGGCTTATGCGGATTGCATAGACACGAGGCTCGCAGCATGAGCGCCGTGGCAAGGCCACACCCTCGCATAGCGAGGGTACCTCGCGTAGCGAGGCTGGCCCTTTCCCTCAGGTATAGACATGGCTCGGGCGTCGCAGCAAGGTAGCACCCTCGCATAGCGAGGCTGCCTCTCCTCCTCCCGGGTGCAGCGTCGCGAGGCTAGGGGCACGGATGCCACAACAAACCCCCACCCTCACATAGCGAGGGTGCCTCACGTAGCGAGGCTGACCTTCTTCTCCCGAGTGCAGGCGGGGCTTGATGCCTGATGGAACGGGGCGCACGCGGGCGACCAGCTGGGGACCATCGCATAGCGAGGGTGAAGTTTGGATTGGCAAGCGGCCGAAGGCCCTCACCTAGTGAGGGTGACTCTCTTATCCCAACTCCCTCACCATCATGTGACGCCCTTTTAGGATGTCTCATAGTATAGAGCTTCACTTGTGAATAGGATTCATAAGGGAGGAATTTCCACATTTACAGCTACTCAATTCAATGGTGTTATCAAACATGTTCGTACTGATTGGGGTGGGGAATTTCGCACTCTTTCTTCTTCTTTTTCCGCTCTTGGGATACATCATGAAATCTCTTGTCCTCATACGCCCCAACAGAATGGTCGGGTGGAACGCAAAAATCGACATGTTGTCGAAGTTGGCTTGACCCTTTTAACCCATGCGTCCATGCCTCTTCATTTTTGGCCTTATGCTTTCAGTACAGCAGTGTACCTTATCAATCGTCTCCCTACCCGTGTACTCAATTCTCTCAGTCCATTTCAAACCTTCTACAACAAACTCCCTTCCTATGCTCATTTTCGTGTATTTGGTTGTGAGTGTTTTCCCTTTCTCCGTCCTTACAACCATCAAAAGTTAGAACTTCGCTCTGCGTCTTGTGTTTTTCTTGGCTATAGCAGCCATCACAAAGGTTATCTTTGTCTCAATCCCTCATCAGGGCGTTTGTACGTCACTCGTCATGTTATTTTCAATGAAACTTGTTTTCCTTTTTCTTCTCTTCCTTCTCCTTCTGTCACTATTACCAAACCCCACTCTGTTATCCATTGCCTTCCTTTCCCACCTTCCCATCAGCCTTCCCCTAATCCCCCTCGTTCTCCTCCTTCTGTTCCCACCTCTATTAGCTCTCCTTTGATTCCTGCCAACCCCTCTACACCCACTGTTTCTTCTTCTTCTCCTACTGTTTCAGCCTCCACTCCCTCTAGTTCTTCTTCCTCCTCCTCGTGCTCTCCTCACCCTCTTCCATTGTAGGATAATTTGCATATACCTCTTGAGACTACTATTGCCCCTGTTAATTTACACCCTATGGTTACACGTGCTAAGTCAGGCATACACAAGCCTTGTTTGTTTTACAGTGTGGCTGCAGGTACCCCTATTGAACCATCTACCTACCGCGAGGCTAGCCAATATGATGAGTGGAACCAAGCGATGCAAACGGAGTTCACTGTTCTTCAATCTCAGGGTACTTGGTCTCTGGTTCCACCTCCAGCAAAGTGCAAAATTATTGGTTCTAAATGGGTTTACCGCCTTAAACTCAAAGCTGATGGTTCCGTTGACCGTTACAAGGCGCGTTTGGTAGCCAAAGGATACCGCCAAACTCTTGGCTTGGATTTTCATGACACGTTCAACCCGGTTATCAAGCCCACTACGATACGGATTGTCCTCTCCTTGGCTGTTTCTTTGCATTGGCCTATCCAACAACTCGACATCCAAAATTCCTTTCTCCACGGGGACCTCACCGAGACAGTTTATATGTCCCAACCTCAGGGGTTTGTGGACTCATCTCGGCCTACTCACGTTTGCAAGCTCTCCAAATCCATTTATGGTCTCAAACAATCGCCCCGTGCCTGGTTCCTCAAATTGAGTACTGCTCTACTTGACTGGGGTTTTGTCGCATCCAAGGCCGATTACTCCATGTTCATCTACACCACACCATCTATTATGCTTATTCTTCTTGTGTATGTAGATGACATTATTGTCACTAGTTCATGCTCTTCAACTATCACTTAGCTGCTGTCTTATCTCCACACTCAGTTTGCGGTTAAGGACCTTGGCCTGCTTCATTTTTTCCTCAGTCTTCAAGTCCATTGCTCTTCCTCAGGTCTTCATTTATCCCAAACTAAGTACATACGAGATTTACTATCCAAGACAGGGCTTCTTGATTCAAAACCAGTCAACACTCCCATTGCTCTTGGTCCTTTATCTCTTTATGATGGCAATCCTTTACCCGATGCCACTGAGTATCGCAGCCTTGTGGGAGCTTTGCAATATTGCACTTTTACTCGGCCTGACATTGCTTACCCCGTTAATAAACTATGTCAGTTCATGCACGTCCCCACTGATGTTCACCTCATTGATGCCAAAAGAGTTTTACGTTATTTGAAGGGATCTGCTCACCTTGGCCTTTTTCTACAGCCGGACACCAAGTTTTTGCTTCAGTGTTACACTGATGCTGATTGGGCTTCCTGTCCGGATGACCGCCGCAGCACAAGTGCGTATTGTATTTTCTTTGGCATGAACCTTGTCTCGTGGTCTTCTGCAAAACAGAAAGTGGTTTCTCGGTCAAGCACTGAATCTGAGTATCGGGCGCTAGCCAATGGAGTATCGGAACTTTCCTGGATCGAGTCTCTTCTCTCTGAACTTGGCGTTCCTCTCTCCTCTGTTCCTTCTTTGCACTGCGATAATCTGAGTACACTGTACCTTGCTTCCAATCCATTTTTACATGCCCGCACCAAACACGTTGAACTAGACTACCATTTCGTTCGTGAACGCGTTAATCGTCGCTCTCTCTCGCTGGTGTTCACTCCTTCTGCTGAACAAGTTGCTGATAGTCTCACCAAGCCACTGGTTGCCTCTCGTTTTCAGGAGTTAAGGACCAAACTCACTGTTCTTCCTAGCCCATTGAGTTTGAGGGGGGATATTAACCCATAATTATGCATTGTATTAGTTTGTTTTTCCTCTCTTTCTATTCTGTTTTAAGTATATGGACAAGTGTCCTATTCTTGTTACAATGGTCCCCTCTTGTACTCTATATAATATGTGTACTGTAATGAGAATGACTCAAGGAATACCAACATATTATTATATTCCTTATAACACACAGTAGGGGCTTTTAGGCTTTTGTTATGTGAAAATGTGCTTACCCACTCACTCGAGTATGAGATACGTGTCGGTCTGTAATAGGCACCTGTTCGGGTTTTGAGTACTGTGACAACTGTCTTGTCAACTTTTGTTCGCCGCTTGGTTTATTTAAAATAGGCTCTTGGATCTCGAATTGATGTAATCGTGTGGCCTAGATCGATTCCCAAAGTTTACGTATAAATAGAAGAACCAGACTTGAATCTTACCACCTTTGCATTCAAAAAATTCCCTCTTTTTTCTTCTCAAAATAATTTCAAAGCTTTCTACGTTCCCTCATTTTTCCAGAAACTCAGGTTATTACCTCCGGTGTCTCTATCATTTCCTCAACCGAAAAACCAAATTGTAAGTATCTTTATATCCGATTTAACTTTCATCTTCTTATTTTTCAATAATTTTAATGAAATTTTCCAGTATATTTTCCTACTTTGGTTTGGTTTGAGTTTAGTATAAGTTTTTGTTAGGCAAAAAACAATTGCACTAGATCTGATTAGAAATAATGCACAAAAATGGGTGATTTATGGGTTTTGGGGATTTGAAAGAGGATCGTCTGAATATGTGAATGTGAAGATTTAAGGGTTTTTAGGTTCAGTTCAAGGTAACTTAATGGTCATGGTTTCTCGAGTGGTTTTGTATTCAACCGCCTTTCCAAAAAGGTATTGGGTCTGACACGCGAATCCCGAAGTATTTGAGGTTTCCCAAGGCAATAGCACGTGGTCACTGACTGCGGGTGAGCACACGTATTGGTGCTATGGGAAATCTTATCTCATATATATCTTAGGTCGAATAGATCGAATCCAAAACCCCAGGTTGCCTTACCTTTATCATCATAATAAGGTTGTATCTCAGGTCGCCTCTTATAGACCGCTTTGTCGTCAGACGAACTAAATTATGGCCAACAAGAAGAAGTAAATGGCGAGCTCTTCTTCCCAAAATAAGAATAAGGTTAAGAAGGTTGCATCCGAGACCCTTACTCCCCATATCGGCCCAGCAATGGATTGGGAAATCGTGGTTGACCCCAACACCTTCTTTGAGGTCGAGCATATCAAATCCCTGAGAAAGACTCAAAGCAAGGTGAATACAAGGATCAATTCTTTATGTGAAATGGCTTCAAGAATTACACCGATCGATATTTCAACTATCCTTGTAACTTTCTCAGCTCCTTGAACTTTGTACTTGAATTCCTTCTTAACCAAGTTTAAACATATTTTGATCTAGTTAGTACCCTATGCAACTATATATAAGAGAACGGAGCGGTCAGTGGCCAACAGAGGAAAATATGAGACTCTGGCCCGTGTTCCTGCCAAGGAGAAAAATTTCTAGACGGGGGTAAATGATGCTACCATGGTGGTCTGCAAGCTGATCTGTAAGGATCAGACATTGGCCATCATGGTCTGAGGCCCCCTCCCCGAGCTCTCTCCTCCCCAAGAGCTCATCACAGTCGTTGAAGAGGTTGACGAAGAAGATGAGGTCACACAGTTGGTGCGCAAAAGAAAGGTTCCTGAGGATGTACAAGATCCTGACAAAGGTTGAGCTAAATCGGGGGTAGTAGCCGAAACCTCTGACCAAGGTAACCCATATAGAGAATTGAACCAAGCTCCTGCCAGTTTTAAGCTAATCTGATTCAACCCAAGGTAGCTTGTGAGTTGACACCCGGTTGATCCAGACCTAAATGTAACCCTTCTTCAGTGTGTGGACCACTTGGTCGTATGTCACGACCGTAGCTACCCTAGATGTACTGTGGTGGTAGATAATACCCTTCACTTTAAGTCCACCATTTTTGAAGAATACGGTACAAACCTTTTGTCATGGCCTTCCCTGTGTCATGGTGTTTTTACTCTAGATATTAGGCAGGCTGAGCATGAGTCTAGTCCACATGAAGAGCCTGAACCTTGTAGGTTTCAAAATGTAATAATACTAGAGTCTCCCCTTCCTCCAATAATCCAAGAGTTAGAGGCTTTACCCAGTCCGATTCATAATCCAGAGTCAATCATAATAGTTTCCTCCTCTATCTCGGAGGGTAGGATTCTTGTTCTATCTTTGCTTTGTGTTATCCCGACTAATCATTTCTTGGATCTGACTCTTCTGCTCGCCATTTTTATCTGACTCTTTTTCTCACCCTTTTGCAAATGAAGATGTGGACTTGAAGAGCACCTTCAAATATGGTGGGGTCGAAACTGGACACATCGTCAAGAAGCCGGGAGTATCAAAGAAAAACACCTCCAAAGTCGAAGTTGCCACTGGATCCCTTACAAAGGATAAGGGTTCAAGTTCTGCCTAGAAATAACAGTAGACAAAGCAACTGCCAGCTTAGGTAACTGCAATTACAATTCATGAGGCTCCTCCTCCTCATCCTTGCTAACCTGCTCCTATTTCTCAAGTTATTCAGGGAAAGGCCCAGCTTGTGGAATTGTAACTCCCAGTCAAGCCACTCGAGGTTGCAAGGATCCTAGAAGCACTTCGTGGACCCCTTCTCGACATGGAAAATCACATGGTGGGTCATGCCAACCAAGTAAGCTTCAAGGACTTGAGGGCCATAGAGAAGCATTCCCCAGGGGACGTCCTGGACGCCTTGGGAATGAATCTGACTGTGAGTTATCCTCTTTCTCGCTACATTCCTTTTTTTTTTGCGAGTTAATTCTACTTTGAATTTTTCTTGTGTAGTCTTTCTTAGCTCAAATCTGCGGCATCGTTCGAATTTGAGCTCAAAGAGATTAGGTCAGGATTGCTCTGGTAGCATCCCAAGACAATGATCGAATTGTCATGGAATAGGTCATCGAAGTGAGCCAATGTCGAGACTAGCTGCAGGTCGAGATCGACAGCCTCAACAAGAAACTTGAGGAAGTCAATGTGCTAAAAAAGAAACTGTTTGAGGTCAAAGAGAAAGCTAAGCAAGATGCCGAGAAGGAAAAGCAGGACGTTATTGAGGAAACGAACACCCTAGAGGAGATGTTATATCGGTGCTAGGCATACAATCAGGAAGGAGATTTCTCATTTCTGGATGTGGAGCTTTGTGGGCGTTACCTCACCAAGTTCCAGAGCTGACTCTCGCAAGAGCCCTCCGAGACCAAGGAGGCTTCAGGAGTTGCTGAAGGGGGCGATGATGAGGTGACATTACTAGGGAAAGTCACCGAAGCTCAGTGATGTTTAGGGCACCCTCATCCTCTTTTTTTACTTTTTATTTTTATGCTTTTCTTCGAGTTCTTTGAACCTATTGTAATTAAGCTTTCAAAAGCTGAGACAATTTCCTTCGGGCTTTTTTTACTTGTGTTAGTACATGTTCATTATTTTATGCTTTATTCTTGTTCCCCTTAACTTATTATATTGCTATGCTTATGAACTTTTAAGTCCTTGTACATTTGCAATCATAGGTGTTATATCCAGGAATTTGCTCGCCTAATAGCGTTATACCTGTTAGGAATCAAGCATTGGACCTGGTTATAATCAGGAGTTTGCTTGCCTAATAGCATTATACTAATTAGGAATCAGGCCTCGGACCTAGTTATATCCAGAAGTTTTCCTAGTCGAATTGTAGGTTTTGTTTCTTTGAATTTTCTTAGTTCATATTCAGAATTTCTTTGAAAATTCAAGCTTTAAAAAGTCGTAGAATAATAAATTTTTCTGAATTCTAAGTTGAAAATTTTATCAAATTTTGCGAAATATCTCAAAGACAATGGAGGGTTATATGTCCCCCAAGCGATCAAAATTTATAAGTATTCTAGGTCGCTTTTACAAAATAAGCTCAAGATGCATTACAAAGAAAATGATAACTCTGGTACCTAATTTAAAATATGCAGTAACATTATATTATTCAAATTCTTGAAAAATAACAATGGCTTTTTATAAATAAGCCTTACAAGAAAGAAGTACTGCTAAAAAAAACTTAACAAAGTTGTTGTATTATTGGTTGTATTTTTTTTAGATGTAGAGCATTCTAGGTCTGTGGGACCAGCTCTCCATTTAATCGAGCTAGTTTGAAGGTACATTTACGCAATATTTCCAGCATCTGGTAGGGTCCTTCCCAGTTCGGTCCTAATACACCATCCTTAGGATCTTTGTTCGCCAAAAATACCCTTCGAAGCAATAAATCACCTAGTTCGAGACTTCGTCCTTTGACTTTGGAGTTAAAATAGCGAGTTATCCTATGTTGATAATGGGCAAGTTGTAGCTGTGACTCCCCCATTTTTCCTCGATCTGATCTAGAGATGCGTTAAGCAAGTCGTGGTTTCGATCCTGATCAAAGGTTTCCAGTCTATGTGATGTCACTAGTGCCTTAATTGAGAGCACAACTCACTTCCAAAGGTTAAAGAGAAGGAAGTGTGCCCTATGAAGGAGCAATGTGAGGTCCTATAGGCCCAAAGTACTTGTGGGAGCTGCTTAGGCCATAATCCTCTAGCTTCTTCTAGTCGATTCTATAAGTTCGTCTTTAGGGTTTTGTCTACAGTCTTGACCTGCCCATTAGCTTGTAGATACGCCACTGAATAAATACTCTTGGTTATGCCGTACTTCTCACAAAAGTTTTTGAAAACATCACTATCGAATTGGGTTCTGTTGTCAGACACGATCTTCTTTGGAAGCCCAAAACAACATGTGATGTTCTTCATAATGAAATCAAAGACTCTCTTCGAGGTTATGGTCGCCAAAGGTTCAGCCTTGACCCACTTGGTAAAGTAGTCGATGGCGAACACTGCATAGCGAACTCCTCCATTTATAATTGGTAATGAACCAATCAGGTTGATCCCCCATACTAGGAATGGCCAGGGTGATGAAATCATGGTTAGCTCCATGGGTGTTGCTCGAGAAATTGTGGAAAAACGTTGGCACTTATCACATTTTTGGAAGTATGAGACTGAGTCCTTTTTTGGCATAGGCCAAAAATAACCCTGCCTCAATATCTTTAGAGCCAGGTTTTACTCCCCAGCATGGTCTCCATAGAATCTTTCATGTATCTCACGTAGGATAGTTTGTACTTCCTCGGGCAGAACACACTGCAGGAAGGATGTCGAATGCTCTCGTTGGTAGAGAATCCCCTTAACCATAATATACCGTGGAGCTTGTTATAACAAATTTCTTGTGTCCTTTTTGTCATTCAGTAGTTTACCGGTTGTGAGATATTCCACTATGGGGATTATCCAGGTTGGTTGTTCTAAGAAATCCAATGGGACTACATTTAACGAGTCTGCCGCTTTGGTGGTGGCAAGTCGCTAAAGCTTCCACATTCAAATTCTGCTCTTGGGGTACCTGTTCAATGGAGCAGAACTCAAACTCTAACAACTCATCTTTAACCTTAGCTAGATAAGCTGCCATTTTGATGCCTCGAGCTTAATACTCCCCCAATATTTGATTAACCATGAGCTGGGAAACACTGTAACATTGTATTACCTTTGCTTTTTGTTCTTTTGCCACTCATATTCTTACCAATAGAGCCTCATACTCTGCTTCGTTGTTGGATGCTTCAAAATTGAACCTCAAGGTTGTATGGAACCATTGTTCCTTCGGTGAGATCAGAATTATCCCAGCTCTAGATCTGTTCTTGTTAGATGATCCATCAGCGAAGAGTTTCCACAATTCTTGCACTGGTTCTCTCATTGGCTCGTCTTGGAAACCTGTGCATTCTGTCACAAAGTCAACGAGCGCTTGAATCTTGACTGTTGTTCATAGATTATATACTATCTCAAACTGACTGAGTTTGATGGCTCATTTAAGAAAATGTCCTGATGCTTCAGGTTTCTTCAAGACCTGCCTTAAAGTTGATCGGTTAAGATGTGGATGGTGTGGGACTAGAAACGCATCCTGAGTTTTCTCAAGGCCAAGATCAAGCAAAATGTGAGTTTTTCTATTAAAGGATATCTGGATTCAACTTCCAGAAGCCTTTTACTCGTGTAGTACACTGGTTTCTGCGCTTGATTTTCTTCTTGAACTAATATGGTGCTGACCGCATTTTCTATCACAGCTAGGTATAAGAACAAACATTCTCTAGCTGCTAGTTTTGATAATATGGGGGGTTCTCCCAGGTGAGTTTTTAGATGCTGAAATGCCTGCTCGCATTCTTCGGTGCACTCAAACTTTTTGTTTCACCTGAGCAAGTTGTAGAACAAGAGACACTTGTTAGTGGATTTTGAAAAAGAAGCAGTTTAGGGTCGCAACCTTTCCAGTTAAGCTCTGTACTTCTTTATGCGACATAGGCGAAGCCATTTATAGAAACGACATGATCTTCTCTGGGTTCGCCTCTATCCCCTTTGTGTTGACTATGAAGCCCAAAATTTTCTGAGGAGACCCCAAAGGTGCACTTCTGGGGATTTAGCTTCATTTAATACTTCCTTAGCTCACCAAAACATTCTTCCAGGTCGGGTACATGGTTGTTGGCAGTCTTTAATTTAATGAGTACATCATCGACGTACACTTCCATCTTTTTCCCAATCAAGTTAACGAATATTTTGTTGACTAGTCGTTGATACGTTGCACCAGTTTCTTTAACCCGAATGGCATAACCTTGTAGTAGTATACGCTATGCTTAGTCATGAAGCTAGTGTGCTCTTAGCCCGCAAGGTTCATCGCAATTTGGTTATATCCAGAATATGTGTCCATGAAAGAAATGAGCTCGTGACCGACTGTTGCGTCCACCAACTGATCAATTTGAGGTAGTAGAAAACAATCCTTAGGACAAGCCTTATTGAGGTCGGAGAAGTCAATGCAAGTTATCCCCTGTCCATTGGGCTTTGGGACCAAAACATGGTTAGCGATCCAGGTCGGATATTTTGCTTCCCTTATGAACCCACACTTAAGTAATTGAGCTACTTCTTCCTTAAAAACTTTTGATCATTCCTTACCCAAAAGCCTTCGTTTATGTACCTTTGCAGGCACATTCCTGTCCAGATTCAAAGTATGCATCATAACATTTGGATTGATTCCCACCATGTCTTCATGTGACCAAGCAAAGACGTCCAAGTTATTTCTCAAAATCTCGACCAACTCATTTTTCTTTTCCAACATTTACAACCCTTGAAGGTACCTCCAGGTCGATATTGTTTTCCTCGAGCTCCTCCAATGCTTGGAGCTCAAACCTATCCTCGCCTAATCTTGGATCAATGTCATCTTGTTGGGAAACCTCATTATCTCCTTTCTGAGGTTCTTCCTCCCCACGGGCAATTTTCATTACCCAAGTCTCCACATTCCACCCAATGATGACCATCTCTTGCTGCCCCGGTTGTGATTTTCCCTTCATAGAAATGTTGTAGCATTCTCTGGCAATGAGCCAATCTCCTCTTACAGTATATATACTTGAGGTCGAGGGGAACTTCATTGCTAAATGTTTGATTGAGGTGATAACTTCAAAAGTCATCAGCGCAGGTCGTCCCAAAATTGCATTGTATGCATCCGGGCAATTGATTACAACGAACTCGAGCATTTTAACAACAACTCGCATATCATCTCCTAGCATCACTACAAACTTGATCATCCCTATGGCTATTGTTCTTTCTCCTAAAATTCCATATAGGGTCATCGAGGTCGTCTTAAGATCGGCTACAGATAGTCCCATCTTTTCTAAGGTGGACCTGAATAGAATATTTACAGAGCTCTCATTATCAATTAGTATTCTCTGTACTATTTGATTGGCGAGCTGAATGGTTATCACCATCAGATCATTATGTGGGAACTGGATGTGGCTAGTGTCCTCTTCCATGAAAATGATTGGTTGTTTCTCCAACCATTGTTGTTTTGACAACCTTTGCTCCAGAACGAACTCAGTACCATTGTGGGTTTTTAGCTCCTGTATTTACCTCTTTTGGGCCCCATTACTCCTGCCTGCTAGATGAGGTCCTCCGGAAATAGTGGCTATGTCCCTCCCTTCTATTGGAGGAGGGGTGATCTGATTCGCCTTATCTGGTTGAGTCTGGGGTTGATTGACAAGATTTTCCTGAGCTTGTCAAATATTTTACACCGCTTGTTGATTAGGAACTACTCTATTTCAGGCATATTGGGCTAACGATCCAGCCTGGATTAGAGTCTCGATCTCATCTTTTAGCTGACGATAATCATCAGTGTTGTGGTCAATATCGTTGTGCTATCGACATAATTTAGCTGGGTCTCTCTTCGCCCTCTGGTGCCTTAGGGGCTCCTATTTCTTCCATGGAAGGCGATTAGAGTTTGCCAGAAAGATACGCTCTTGTGTATCTGTTAGGTCAGTATAGGCGGTGTAGATGGAATTGTAATTTTCATCGAGCTTATTCTCTTTAGTGCCATTCTGGTCACCTTCATCAGTCCCCTTGTGCTTATTACCCCTGCCTAGTTATTCAAGGTAGCAGGCTAAGCCGCAACTGCATCATTCGTTATCGCTCCAGCGAGCTGAACAAGGGTCTAGCTGGTTCCTACGATTTCAGATTGTGCCTCCTATAAATTTATCCATTCCTGTGCTCGAGCCAAGAATTCATCTACACTCTTAACTCCCTTCCGGTGGAGTTCTTTCCATAAATCACCTCCTACTGTGATCCTTGTCCTTATAGCCATGAGTTTGGAGCTGTCATCAACATCCCTAGCTCGTGTTGTTGCATTGGTAAACCAATTTAGATATGCCTTTAGGGACTCACCGGGCTGTTGTTTGATGTTGGCCAATGAATCGACTTCTACATGAGCTTCCTTCGCAGCTCGAAATTGCCTTTCAAACTCAAAAGATAGTTTTTTCCACAAGGTGATTGAATGTTTCTTGTACTTAATGAACCATAACTTGGCCGATCCAGTCAGTGTTGCTAGGAACAAGATACATCGTAGGTTGAACTCGACGTTGTGGGCCATCATTAACGTGTTGAAAGTCCAGAGGTGATTGGACGATTCAGTGTTTCCATCATATGTGAGCATGGTCGACATCCTGAAGCCAATAGGATATGAAGCTGCCACAATGTTAGGAGCAAAAGGCTCGAGCTCCTTATCGGAATCGCAATCATGAACTCCTTTTCCAGATAGGAGTTTCTTCGTTTGTTCTTCCATTAGGGCCAGCCGCTCAAGGGTTGGATCCTTAGGGTCTAGGTTATTCGGGAACTGATTATCAACTCCCATCATGTTGTACGCTTTAGACAGGTTATTATCCCTCCAAGCCAGAACTCAGTTAGGCGGGACGTTCCCATTATCACAACAATAGACAAATCTCCCTTGGCCTAAGTGTAACTCAATTCATCGTGGCGAGCTGAATACCCTCTTTGTGAGTTCAGATGATCATGCGGGTTGGAATGTGGGTTGGAGCGAAGGCTTTGTGCAGAGCTTAAATGATTTCTCAGGTCGCTTTCATGCTTGCCCCCGTGCTGACTCTCTGTCCAGTAGACTCCATTGGGAAAGCTTACAGCTCATGGCTGGGATCGAGGACTTGGATTATTAGTGCAAGACCATTGGATATAAATGTCTTATGAGGGGGAGGATTCTTCCTGCTGTCCCTCGTCCTGTAACACTCCTCTATTGGCAAGGTGGTGTTGGATGCCAAATTGGCGATGGAGGATACCTTACCAGTGAAGCTATCCTTGTTCCACCGGGACAGAATAGATTAGATCGCCCTTGGTCTACTCACATTTCCTGGGTTGGAGGCAGTGCTAGTTCATTTCTCCGAGTAGGAGGTTTTGGCTATGGCACAGATGGATTTGTTGCGATCTCTCGTCTCCTTGAATTGGTCCCAGCTCCCTTTACTTGGCCAGGTTGGTTCCTGGGAGTGTGAATTGAGTGATCGTTCCTGTAAGGGCTTGTAGGTTTAGCATTCTGTGGGATCTGTTCAGAAGGTACAAAACTTGGGGTTGCAGTTCGAACAGATCGACTGACATGAGGTCGATGATTTCTGTGAGGATTGACATGTTGAGTATTTCATTGAATCCTCTCAAAAGGTATGGAGCTCGGAGTTACAGTTTTGACAGATCGACTAAGAATGGGTCGATTATTCCTGTGGGACCTATGGGACCCACTTTGTCTCCTTTCGATGTTAACATTGGTTGCAGGAAAGGGTAATCGAGCCAAGATATCCTCAAACTGCTTGTAAGCCTGGGCAAGATGGTTCCTTAATTGCGCATTTTCCATCTCGATGGTTGTCAGATACCTAGGATGGGGATTTGGTGGGCATGAGGCTGAGCTCCTAGCATCGTCTTGGTCCACATGTTGTTTTCTAGGACTGGGTTGTGCACATGAGCCTTCTTTAGTGGGGACAGCTGCACAGTGAGCCTCTTCATCATCAGGTAGCTCCGTCTCGTTGTCACACATAGACTGGGTGACCACCATGGTGAATGTTAGGTGAAACTTGCATGGGGAATTAAGCTTAATATGCTCTCAGCGAAAACACCATTCTATTGATGCAGTTTTTCCCCAACACTGGATTAAGGAATCCAAAAATATAGATATTAGGCTTTTTCCAAACCGCAATTGGACAAATAGAAAGTATCAAGAGCACTCACACTATTGTTTGTCACAATTGTAATGACCTAACTTATTCTAGACCTTGGACCATCAAAACTACTTATACATAAACATTATTCTTAAGAAAACTTACAAACGAAATAGTCATAACCTTATTAAAACTATAAAACAAAGGTCAAAATACATAAAAATTTAGGGTAGGATATGGGATCCTATTGTTTGAAAATAAAATAAGACATAACTTAAATCTTAAATAAATTGGTTACAAAATCAAGTGCGGAAAATACATAGAAATCATAATTAAAAGCTTTAAACAACTTCGTCCTCAAATAGTTCGCGCAGTCCACCGAATCCATTCTCCTTCAATACACAATCCCAAGCCGCCAAGAATCTTTCCGCCGCCATAACTATTTTCCTACACATTTAAAACAAAGGAATGAGCCTAATGCCCAGCAAGGAAAATCTACTACAAGCATGAAACATATACATAAAAATAAGCTATAAACATATAACATATTCTATAAACATATATCATAATTCTATCCCATGTACATGGTAACTATTGGGGTTTGCTAACTAAGTAACTATAAGCCTCATACTACAATGAAGTTTGCTAGCTAAGCAACTATAAGCCCCAAAACATAAAAGTATTGGAGTTTGCTATTTAAGCAACTATAAGCCCCAAAACATACATAACATATAAAAACATAGTATAGCATAATCATAACATATAAAAACATACTATAGCATAATCATATAAGCATATAATACTATCTTATTTTCCTTACCAAAAACTGGGATGTGAGAACAAGGACGTGATTTTGGAACACTCCTAAAAACCATTAATAGAAGTGAGTATTCCAGAAGAAGAAGATGAAAAAGGAAATAAACCTAAACCACCGAGAAGAAGAACTTACCGAAAAGAACCTAAAGTTCAAAGAACTTAGTTGCCTAACCACGAATGAAAACAGCGAGTTAGGAATTGAGTAGAGAAAAACTATAAAAACTAATGAAACAATACAGAAAGGAAATAAAAATATGAATACCTTGAATGCACTATGACCGAACTACACCTCAAAATCGAAATACTCTATGAAACTTACTTCCCAATTGTTTAATAAGCTTAGAATCTTATAACCCCATCCCAAGTGTTTAACACTCTAAAGTAAACCTAGCTGCTTGAAGGCTCTGAACTCAGCTTGAAGAATGAAAAAATGGCTGGGTACGATGTCCTATTTATAGAGTTCAAGAATGAAAAGATCTTCTTTTAGCTTGAATAAAAATAATGACTTTTTAATTGAAAAACATTTGAATATTCGTTCAGCAGAGGCTTAAGACTCGGTCAAAAAGATTCTAGGCTTATCAAGAGGTTATGGAATAAAATGAGCTCGGTTTCAAAATTGTTTGAAAAAAAACCCTAGAGCCGATATATCACCCCAGGTAGGCGATATATCGCTTGGGCTCATATTCCCGAGGATCGTCGAATTGTTCGTGCGAAGTTCACGTGTTTTTCTATTCCCCGAGTGGCGATATATCGCCCCCTAGAGCCGTGATATATCGGCATACGCTGAAATATTATACACATAATTGCACTTTTTAAGCCTAATTTGAATTGAGTAAACAAGCTAAAGCCCTACTTCCAAGCGCATCCCATTAGGGTCCTCACCAAACAGCCCTTGCGGCAAGTCCTCTGGAGAGTTACCGCAGGACAAAAAAGTAGTTTGGAAGATACTTTACCAAGTGCCTTGGTATGTGATCATGGATAGCAAGCTATATAAGCAGGGATATTTGTAACCACTTCTCTGGTGTGTGTCAAAGCAGGAAGCTAGTCTTATACTCTAAGGAGTGCATGAAGGCTTCTACGGGGACCACGTTGGGGGGCAGAGCCTTGTCAAGAAAATCCTAAGACAAGGGTACTTTTGGCCTACAATGAATGGTGATGCAATGGACTAAGTCAAGAAATGCAACAAGTGCCAATGCTACGCCAACATACCTCGTTCTTCTCTTAATGACCTCACATAGATGACAAGTCCTTGGCCCTTCGCAGTCTTAGTTATTGACCTCATGAAGTCCTTGCCCATGGGAAAGGGAGGGGTGAAGTATGCTATTGTGCAGTCGACTACTTCACAAAGTGGGTCGAGGCTGAACCTCTCGCTATGATCACTTTCAAGAAGGAACTGGACTTTGTCATCAATAACGGTGTTTGCTGCTACAGGCTTCCAACGAGGATAGTCTCCGACCACAACCTCCTATTTGACAGCGAGTTGTTAGCAGACTTTTGTCAAAGGCCTAAAGTTATGAAGAGCTTCTCCTCCGTAGCCCATCCTTAAGAAAACAGGCAAGTGGAAGTAGTCAACAAGACGATTAAAGTCCAAGAGGCTTGAGCAAGTGACAGGTGCCTGGCCAGAGGAGTTACCTAAGGCATTGTGGAGCTACCGCACCACTAGTAGGACTTCTATGAGCCATTCCCCATTCTACATGGCCTACGAGTACGAGGCCATGCTCCCAGTTGTGGCGACAATCTCCATACACTGACCTTGAGGAAGTGTCCTCCATAATTGGGGTTTTGACTGTCCCGTCGCCAGACGGGTCTTTAGATATGAGGCACAAGCCTTCTCATTCTCCAGTGCCTTCTGAAGCCTCAAGTATTCTCTAGTGAGATTGAAGCCTCCCTTAGCTCTTTGAGCTCAAAGGACCTCATCTTGACAACGTCCTCAAGCTACTAACAAAGAGCCGCAGCCTGCAGAACAAAAAGAAAGTTAGCTTTAAGATAACTCTTAGCTACAAAAAGAAGAGTTTTGAAAATCCAGAATAATGCTTACTTGCAACGTGGCATGTTGCAAGGAGGGGTTTCTCATATTCTCCTCCGCATTGGGTGTAACTACGAGAAGGCGTCTCGCAGAGGGATCCCGTCAAACCCTGAAGGAACTTCGCTGCTAGAGGAACTGTACTTTCTCCAAGACTCCCCGCAAGGAGAGTATCTAGCTCTTCCCGACTGGAAAGCGACAATGATGTCTATTTCATGTCATCACGAATGAATTCTATTAGGACTTTGAAGTCCTCATTGAGGGCGTGGAAATACTCAACCACTCACACGTGCCTTTCCAGGTCTTCCTCTTCCAAGTGCTCCAGAAGATAACAAGGCGAGGTGTTGTTTTTGGAGGACTACAAGGAATTTTAGAGGATGGGAGGTCTTTTCCCAACCTCAAATTCCCCTCATCACAGACCGGGGACCCCTTACTAAGGTCTATGACCTCTCCAGTTGCCACCAGTCTCCTGGGGGGGGGGGGTGGAACGGGGGCCATCAGAGCTGGAGGAGCAGCTACCTGGGGGAAAGAAACAAATATAATTAGAACACATGAAAAATATGCTCAGTATGCATGAATACTCCTTGGGAGTGTAATGCCCTAGATAGCCAAGACAGTTACACTGTGTATTTATAAAAGTACAAGACTTGCTAATCAAGTCATTTAGTTAGAAACGTGTTACTGAAACTATAATTGAACTAGGGTTAAAAGATTTTGGTCACAAAAGTTGCATTTCATATAATTAATCATTTTAGTACATGGGAACCCAAAAGAAATAGCGTTTAAAAGACATTTTACAAAATTTCAGGTTATAGGTACAGCTACTAGCCACTCTAAGGGAAAAACAAACATTTAGGCTTTCTCATCCTGTACCACTCCTTAGCCGTGGCGACCGATCAGCTAACTATGTACATTCAGCCTCAAAGCTCTCCCACTTAG
Source organism: Humulus lupulus (assembly GCF_963169125.1). Classification (NCBI taxonomy): domain Eukaryota; kingdom Viridiplantae; phylum Streptophyta; class Magnoliopsida; order Rosales; family Cannabaceae; genus Humulus; species Humulus lupulus. The sequence continues at coordinate 161,997,680 of NC_084799.1, forward strand.
GACTGGTCCATTTTACCCTTGCGTTTACCTGCACCACGTAGAACCCGTGAGCCAAGGCCCAACAAGAAAACACAATAACAGAGCATAATCATCAATCATACAATCAGATAATTCATACAGTGTAATCATATACTCAATTGTCCAAGACATCCATATAATCAGGCATTCATCATACCAAGCTTATCAATTATCATTAACAACCAATTCACATATAACAATTAGGGTCGACGACCTTAGGTCGCACCCCCTATTTATCCCACTGACTCCAGCCCGCTTAAACCGAGCTCAGTAAATATCAAGCTGTCCTCAGCTACTAGTGGCAGAGCCGCGCCCTGTGCGAAAATATTGATTCCAGCACTCTTAGGCCGTTTATCACATGTCCCATGGCATAATACCATCTATGACATCATACAGATATAGGGAGGTCTTAGTCCCAACATAATCACATAACCGGGTGCAATTTTCTTACCTTATATTTTGTTAGCTTTAATCAATGAAACCGACCCTCAAGCACGATCCCTTCCGAGCCCTAGTGTACACCTAGTCACAACCAAAAATTAGAACCATACCAAACTTTAATTCCAATACCTACCCTCGGGACCAATCCCGAGCCCTTGGGAAGCCCTAATTCCACCAAACGGGGTGGTGGAATCAAACCCCGAGCCCTCGGGCAAAAACCCTAAGAAATAACTCAAAAAACCTCTTCTGGAAACAGGGAAGCGCTATAACGCCATAAGGAGGGTGCTATAGCGCTACAAATAGAGCCAAAAAGCTATCTGACCACAAGGCCTAGCGCTGTAGCGCCCAAAGGCTAGCGCTATAGCGCTAGTCACAGCCAGACAACACCCTGAATTTCCCCCTTCGTACTTCCTCGAGCCAAAACTCTCCAAAACCCCTCCAAACCTCAACCCAACACCAAAACAAGCCTACCATCATCTATAACTCACCCCATATGACCCAACCATATGAAACATGAGCACATGCACCCCAAATTTAAGAAACCACCATGATTGAGCTTGAAGCTCAAAAACTAAACAGAAACTTCAGAACTTTAAAGCTAGAATTTCATAACTTAAATGGAAAATTTAAACCTAGGTTATCTTCCACACCTCCTCAGATTTCAACTCCTCAAATCCTCAGGCTTAACTCCCTAGAATTCCCATCAAAACTCAACTTAGAAAACCATTTCAACATCAAAACCAAAAACTGAAGAAAACCTTGAAAACTTACCTTAATTGGGTGAGTAACCTCTGCTAATCCTCAAGCTTAATCAAGGTCCCTAACTCCAAGCTCTAGCCCAAGCTCTCCCTAAGTTACAGCTCCAGAAAATCCTCAAGAAATGAAGAAGAACAGCCAACCAAGTGGGAGAAAAGGATTAGCCTAAGAGTTTTTTTTTTCCTTCCTTCTTCCCTTCTTCTTTTCTTTCCCTTTTCAGCTTCCTTTAAATTTTAAACATTCAACTAAGTGATAAAGGCAGAAATAACTCTTATCCCTTATAAACCAAATGACTATAATACCCTCCCATTAAATCTAAGCGCTTAATCCTTCCAAGGGCATTTTGGGTCATTTGTTCCCAATTCCCGCTAATTCCTCGAGTGTCTCTAATATTTACCTCTTACATCCCGACACCTAAATAATCACCAATTATATGCCTCAATATCAAATAATCTCCAATATATTTTCTAAATTCCCAGAATTACCCCCAAACTCACCCCGAGCCTGGTATAAATCCCCGTCGTGACTTTTCCGCTAAACCGCTCACTAGGATCACCTTGAGTCACAAGCCACACATATATCCACATAATAATGTGGTCTCAACAATTTATCACAAATATTACCACGCATGCCCTTGTCAGGCCAAAATTACGAATATGCCCTTCTAACCTAATCAGGGCCTACATGCATACTTGTACACATATTCATGCATCACATATATCCAAATAATTATATAAGCATGCTTATCACATAATCATGCATTTAATCATTTAAATCACATATAATCCAATTACGCCTTCTCGACACCCTAACCAAGGCCCTTAAGCCTTATTAGTAAATTTGGGTCGTTACAGGGAGCCCCACCATTAGATGTCTTCTCTGGATGAAGGGTAGAATTGGAAAACTCACAAACAAGTATTCCCATCTCCTGGGTGGTGTTCATCTAGCTCTGGCAGAACCACCTCGCGTGCATGGACATCATTTCATTCTGTGGCACGAACACCTTGGGATCAACCTTTCTCTTCAAGTGGTCAAGGAAGGCGTCAATCAGGAATTGATAGTCTTGGAACTCCTCTGCAGTGAAATGACGTCCTGGTATCTGCCCACACTCTAGGAGTGATGGTGAGACACACACATGTTTGGGACTAACTCCCTCTCCAACATGCTTAGCATGATACAGGATGATAGGGGATTTACTTTGGTCTATAGACGAGGATTCTATCCCTACCTGGAGCTCCTCCTCAAGCTCTTGGGCCTCAACAGCGGTATGAATGGTAAGCACGGTCTCCACGTGCTCCTCACGCATCCATTGGATAAATTGGAGGAGGCCCTCCACAGCTATGTACTCCATGTGGAGCCTGGAAGAGGGCCTGCTTTGCTACGTACTCCTCCAAGGTGCCAATTGGGTGGGGCCTCTTCGCCTTTGTAGGTTCTTCTCTCACCACGAGGGCCCTGCGACTGGGGTTGTGGGGGCCATCAGAGCTGGAGGAACAGCTATCGAGGGGAAAGAAACATAGATAATTAGAACACATGAAAAATATGCTTAGTATGCATGAATACTCCTCGGGAGCCCCACCATTAGATGTCTCCTCTGGATAAAGAGTAGAATGGAAAACTCTCACACAAGTGTTCCCATCTCTTGGGTGGTGTTCATCTCATACTGGCAGAACCACCTCACGTGCATGGACATCATTTCATCCAGTGGCACGAATCCTTGGGGATCAACCTTTCTCTTCGAGTGGTCAAGGAAGGCGTCAATCGGGAATTGATAGTCTTGGAGCTCCTATACAGTTAAATGACGTCCTGATATCTGCCCACACTCTAGGAGTGATGGTGAGACATACACATGTTTGGGACTAACTCCTTCTCCAACATGCTTGGCATGATACAAGATGATAGGGGATTTGCCTTGGTCTATAGATTAGGATTCTATCCATACCTGGAGCCCCTTCTCAAGCTCTTAGGCCTTAGCAGCGGCATGAACGGTGAGCACGGTCTCCAAGTGCTCCTCACACATCCATTGGATAAATTGGAGGAGGCCCTCCATAGCTACGTACTCCATGTGGAGCCTGGAAGAGGGCCTGCTTTGCTACGTACTCCTCCAAGGCACCAATTGGATGGGGCCTCTCTGCCTTCATAAGTTCTTCTCTCACCACGAAGGCCTTGCTCTGCTCCAAGGCCCTCGCCTCGTCTCCTCGAGTAGTCGTCCTGTATCCCGAGCCATCTCCAGTATCTCCTGGTCAAAGTAATAGAATCCTTGTTGGTGGAGATGGTGTAGCTTTTCGAACATCTGAAATAAAAAAAAACCAGTAGTTAGCGCCTTGATCAGAAGAAAGATTGGCCAAATGAGAATCCCTAAGACAACTGCTTGGGGATTGGAAGAGAAAAGGAAATCTAAAGGACTAAGGTGTCGTTGGAACCAAAGAATCAGAACTGGAGAACACCACCGGAGTTCATGAACCTCGCAAGAATCTGGGAAATTTCTAGATTCTAATCGAATGTCCAGAGGTACAAAAAATACAAAAAGCCCTAAAGTTGTCCATTTTGACAATTTTTAATGTCAAAATGGACCCAAAAAGACTAAAAGGAGATCAAAATGGCCTCTAAATACCAGAAATCACCAACGCCTAACACATGTAACTATTCTCAATAAAAAAACTCAACAGAAAAGGAAATAGCACACTTACTCGAGATGTAGCGCCTGTAAGTGTTGTGCCACGTGAGAACACAGAAGTATTTCGTCTCGTTCACTTAGAAGTACAAAGATTCTCTCCAGTTGTCCAGGTCACTGGAGGTCAAGAATTGATGAAGGTTGGGGTTATGGGTAATCAAGGGGTTTTGAGAGAGTTTGGAAAGATCTAGTAATTCTAAAAATTTCAAATGCAAAAGTGAACAAGAGAGAGGCAACTCTCTCACTGGATACACAAAGGACTTGGGGAAGAAGCAACTCCACCTCGACTGTTGATCGCCTACGGGGTAGGCACTTGAGCATGATCCAATGATCACGATTATCAAGTTGTAGATCGTGATCATTAGCATGGAAAAAGGAAACCTCAGGTATAGGGCAAAAGGACACTTTGGATACGGATTGGACGTCCTAGGAATGGAACTTACTCCTCATTAATTGCACCGATTGATGGGCCTAACAATGGGGAGTCGACATGTGGTGTTACCTTTTTGGAGTTTGACATCATGAAGAGCTAAAGCACAACCCCCCGAAGACCTTTGAAATTACTCCTCTCAAACTAAGTCTCCAATGTTCAAGGACAAGTGAGTACCTTAGAGGAAAATTTTGTCTATGATTTCATCATTGGACACGTGGTAGTCAGTAGAGAAGTAATTAGGCCCCTCAGAAGCTAATGAAGTCATGTGGAGCTCACCTATAGCTCCTCGGAGTGTGGACTCATCCCAGTGTGTTATGATCCATTTCTAGGTGTGGATATCTTCAAGTTAGGCCATGTTTCGAGGAGGTCCATTATGGTGCTCCTGTCTTCTTGGTTAGTTAGTCCTCCATGTTTAGGAGTTTGTCCTCGGGACCTAAAAGGAACGCCAGATGTCAATCATAGCATCTTTTGTACCACAAGTGGCCATCTGACAGCTTTTTGTGCCTCGAGTAGTGGTGTCGAGCTCGTACACTTGACAATTGGCATGTACCAATGCGCTGCCTGACATAGGAAACATGCAGTTGCATTCCGACAGTGTCAGGGGGCGTGTCTCCTATAAAGTATTGGGCTATAACCTACAAATTGGTCCCGTGTGATACGCCTGGGGCCATAACCCTAGTTAGTGCAACTGGAGTTGTTAATTAACATTAAACTCCCAAATGAGTGGGAATATTTGTAATAAATATCCATTAAGGGAATTAATTGTCCCCAGCAACTATAAATAGGGTTGGGGCTTCCATTGTAAAGGACTTTTGGCTTTTAGACATTAAATCCCACTTTTGTACTCATAGTAATATATAAGCTGCCTGAGAAAACCTCCATTGAAGCTTGCCGTCTCATGCTTCAAGAATACTATACTAAAGACTTGTGGACTAGGGTTATTTTATAACCTGAACCACATAAAATGTGTCTTTTACCTTCATTTCTTTAAGTTCTTGTTTAGTCAGGTGATAGCAAAAAAGGCAGTCAACATATAGATTTGAGCTTAATAACTATTCTGTCCCCAAACCAATATTCGATCCGTTAGGAAAGCATGTATTCCAATATTGTAAAATCTTGTTCCCAGCCATTCATGATATTGAATCTCCAAAACAAAAGTCACTAGCCTCATTAGACTAAGAGACATTAATGGATGAATCAAAAGATCCAATAAACATGAACATGAGTTCATGATAACTCAGGATTTAGACCGATCTATAAATGATCATCTTTCAAGATATGAGTTAAGTCTTTAATGCAAACAGTAATTATATAAAGATACTAATTCACATCAGCCTTGTCATATATAATCACTATTATATAAATTACTTTTACCAAGATTTCTATCCACATCTATAATTCAAATGTAGATTACTTGCATCCCATATGCTTAGTAAACTGTACTAGCAACCATTCATTAATGATCTTGAATTTTAATATGTTACTAACTGTTTATTCGTTATATATGATCTTAATTATCCTATACGCATACAAGATCATATTCTCATAAATGAATATGAATTTTTTTTTTTATATTTATATATAAATTATTCAAACAATAATTTATATAATCAAATATCAAGAAGAATGTCTCTTCACATGCTTTTAGGGCACTAACCCTAACAGTAACCCACTGGAGGTGATGTACAACACTTAGTTGCTCGCCAAGGGCGTAGCAGAGCAAACTATCAAATCTAGTTAGCCAGACATGATGAACAATACTTGGCATTCAAGTTGCAAATGTACGCTGATATCACCCAATAAATTCCTAAGCGTTGTAGTAGTAATCAGGCTATGTCTTATCCACAGAGAGGTAAAATACAAGTAAAAAGAAAGATTAGTAAATTAGAAATAATCAACTTTGAAATAATGTAACTTTGAAAAATAATATATTTTAAACACTAAATAAACAAAATCGAGGAATTAAAATCAGAAAGAAAATATGGAAGGCATAAGTTTCATTCATGCAAACATATATATTTTAATAAAATTGATTCATTCTACTCAACTATAATTCCACACCATTAATTATAGTTGGAAAATATATATAATAAAGCTCACATTAAAATATGTTCTTAATTAAAGTATACTAACTTCTAATTTTAGAAAACTATCATATTATATACCTTACAGTGACAAAATACCAATGGCAGAATGCAGTAAAAAGCATATAATAAAACAAATATTCTAAATTAAATCAAGAGCCTAAATTACATAAGAAGAGCATGACTAGACTTATGTAAAAGATACTAATAAATTCAGAATAAAAATTAGAAGAAAATAAATTTAATTGTAACAAATATATAGAAATAAAGAATCAATATATTAAAAATATAATGTGAAACATGAACTTCACTATAGCCTTTCCACAAAAGAATTTAGCCTAAAATAGGCATTGTTTTCACTCAAAAATTATAAAAGAAATGAAAGAAAAATAAGAAATAAATATTTTTCTCTCTAACTATACTCTCCACACTTAAATACACAATCTGATAATTTTTTTTCTGCATTTGGCTCTCTATTTATAGTGGAAATATGACCCAAAATGTGTTAAAATCGTGTACAAAAGTGTGGGAAAGTGGTTACAAAAACTGATGGAAGTGGGGCAAGTGGTGTTGGGTCGTGGGGGATAGCTGGGCGACGTGGCATGCTCTGGTTGGCTCGGCAGAGGAGTGCCAACAACAGTAGGTGTGTGGGAGATAGCTGCCAGGTGAGTGGGACAGGTGGCGCACGTTGGTTGGCTCAGAAGAGATGTGGCAGCAACTGGCAGGCGTCAGGCGCTAGTGGCTCGACTCGGCTCAGCTCGGCTCCGTCAGAAGGTGTCAGGCGCGTGGCAAGCGGCTTGGCTGCTGGCGTGGCTCAGCTGGACAAATGGCCTGCTGCCATGTGGCAGTGTGGGCACCTGCTGAAAGCTTGGGCTGGGCTCGGTTTTGGGCCTAAGTCACCTTAAAAATGCATCTTTATCATTATTTTTTCAATTATATTTCTTTCTTTTTTTTTATGTCAAAAATACATTATATTTCCTGAAAATTAAACACAAATTAAATCAAAATTAATATTTTCAAATATAAAATATATTACAATAAATCCATGAAAATATTAATTAAAACATAATTAATTTTAATCTCTAAAACTAATAAAATGATATTTTTGAGCACTAATTATACTCCAAGCTAAAAATCTTGATTGCCTAAGGATTTGGGTTGATCATGTTAGGAATGGTTAAATACATAGTGAAATTAGTTATGTACGAAGAGGTGTAAAACTATAGCGATTTCACTAAAGTCGATATGAGCAGGTTGACTTTTGTTGTAGGCATTTAAAAATTATATTTTTGTGTCCAAAGTGTTTATTTGAAGTATATAACAATTCCAAAAAAGTTTTGAGGCATTTGGAGGTATTTTGGGTTGATATAAGGGGTCAAAAGTCAGTACAATAGATGTTGCATTGCCAGTTGAGAGGTGATGCATACAGGCGACGCGTCACTTGGGCCGTCTGTATGGACCCATACAGTTATGCATTTTTTGCTCCAAAACTTATTATAAAATGTGCTAATATTTTTTATTAACACTAATCAAATTTTCTACACTATTTAAGGGGTTCATTTGAGATTTTTTTGAATTGAACACTCTCCACTTTCTCTCTTTAACTCATAAAGATTACTAGTTTTCTCCAAGATATTCATCAAGAAAGCTTAACTTGCTTGAAGACCAATGCTTGTTAATCTCAAGATTCATTTCATCATTGTAGTAGCTTCAAGCAATCTCTTATTGGAGGCTAGGAATATAGTTTTTTGAACAATAATTCTACTGTGTAAAGCCTTCATGTTCATCTCCATTAATTAATTACATAAAATCATAAACTTATGATTTTATATAACTAGGGTTTTCTCATTTCAAAGGTCTTCTCTTTCTATTGATTTAAGTTATGTTATTCTTCCATTGTTTATATTGGTATAATTTTATTAATCCTCTTAAATTACAATATTCTTGTTGTGTTCATAAGTCATAATCCAACATTAAAAAAACTCTATTCTTAAACCCTAGATTTCTATTTTAAAATTGTTTATACCTAGGGTTCTTGTTTCAAAACTCTAACCTAAATACCATAGAAGAAAGTTCCTCTATCTTAGCCCTCAAGTTCATGTCCCAAGATCTAGTGAGGCTAAATTGATTTGATGGCTCTAACTTTGTTCGTTGGCAAGACAATATCAAGTTCCTTCTCACAACTTTTAAGGTCTACTACATCTTAGATAAAGATTTGAGGGCTTTAGGTGCACCAAACGACAATGACTCTCAAAAAGTGATCAAGGAGAGGAAGAACCATGATGAAGATGAACTTATATGACGTGGCCACATCCTCAACGCTCTCTCAGATCGTCTCTACGATCTCTACACCAACACTGTTGAAAGAGAGTGAGATTACACCATCACAATAATAAGAATCTGTTGACTAACTTTTTTGCTAACAACTAGCTAAAATAAAGCTTAAAGAAATTAGAGTAGAGATGCAGATATTTACGTGGTTCAAGTTATTAATAAACCCTAATCCATGAGTCACTTGTACTAGGATGATAGAAGCTTAGAGGTATCAAGCTTCTATGGGGTTTCAGGCAACATTTTTGCAAGTTTTGGATTCAAATCCTTTACAAAGTGTACTCTAGCCATATTTATAGATGGCTAAGGGAAATTAATTCCCTAATTAAGGTTTATTACAATTATTATCCCTTTTTGAGGTCTTAAATGGACAATAAATGATAAATTCCTTCTGTTGATGTGCTGGTGGGCCCCTGCGTATCTTAGTGGACCCAATTACGAGGTTTCAGCCCACTACTTTTTGGGGGTAGCACATCCCTGACAGTGTCAGGGGGTAGCTGCACGTTATCCCATATTAGGCGGCATCGTGAGAAATCCTACTTGTCGCTTGTACAGATTCGACACCACGTATAATTTATGCAACAGTGAATGTCAGTTGGCTGCTTGTGGTCCAAGCTCGCTATGATTGACACCTATAACCTCTACTCTAGGCCCGAAGGAGGAATATCACAAACTTGAGGGAATTGAATGGAGGAAATGTAAGTTGGAGTAACATTCTGCACGTAGCCCTTGAGAAGTAGATTTCCACGAGAACGTAATCCTCCGGGGATAAAGAACGATGAATTAAGACAAGACTTTCCTTCTGAGTAACTATAGGCGAGATCCAGGGGACGTAATTACCACCCATGAAGGATTAATTACTCTTAGTGTGTGCTAGGGATGTGCAAAAAAATTTGCAACCCGCCGAACCCAAATAAACCGCCAAAACAAACCCGAGAAAACCTAAAAAAAATGCAACCTAAAAAACCCGAGTTAAATTTAACCCGTCCATTCTGTTAATTGGGCGGCTTGAAAAATAGGTCTAACCTACCCAATTAAAATCGATCTGCCCAATTAAACTTTTATTTTTAAAAAAATTATTTTAATATTTTAGTTATTGAATTTATATTACAAAATAAATGAAATACATTTAAAAAATAACAAAAAACCCCTAAGTTTAGTTACCTCTCCTCTTTGTCTCTCTCTCATCTCTTTTTCTCCACTCTACCTCTGCCTTGAACTTGATCTGCCTATTCCCCTCATCTCTCAGTCTCAGTAATGGTTCTCTTCTCTCTCGGAAAGTCGGCAGCGGTGCTCTTCTCTCTCGCAGAGTTGGCAGGCTGTGCTCTCTTCTTTCTTGGGTGGGCTCTCTCCGACTGCCTCGATCTCCCTTCTCAACTTCTCCTCTAGTCTAATACTCTAAGTCAGTAAGTAACTAAGATTTATATATATATATATATTTATGAATTTTATGCTAAGAAAGCAATGATATGAACCCTTTATCTTGCTTTGGAATATACACATCAGGTCAGAGACAAACTAGGAAAAACTATAAGCCCTGATAAAAGCTAAATATATTATGTATATTATAAAATATATGCTCGGTATGATTTACATTCTCGGGTGTGTATGTATATTATAACAAGTTCTATCAATGATACATATATATTTTGTATGAACTTTGTTTTATATTGATGACATCTTTTATTGCAGCAAGACATTTTAGATTGCAACAAATGTAGCAGTGAATTGGCTTGACAAATTTCAGTGAGTATAGTGGTGAATTGGCTTGGAAAATTTCTTGTTGAGGACTTGAGGTATTCACTTAATTTTATTCTTTTGAGGTAGAACTTCTAAAAGAATTCATGGCTGCAACTAAGAACTACTTATATTATTATATTGCAGCTAAGAGTATCTTTAATTTATAGAATTAGGTTAATATGAATATAACTTCTTTGCTTTCTAATTAATATATAGATGTGGCTTGTTAAAGTTCAATTAGGTGATCATATATGTATGGTTGTATAGGATGATATATATGTAAGAGAGAGAAAGAGATTAATTGCAGGGTCAAAATGGACTTGTTTTCCATTTAAAAAAGTGACACTATTAATGAATAATGAATATTGTATTGTATATATTTGATGGTTTAATAAATTGTGTGTTTATTCTCTTTTTAAAGAAGAAGCATATATGTATTGATAGGCATATATTGATATGCGTTCATAGAATACACACCGAGATAAAGAATTAATTAATAATTATTAACAATCTGATTTATTAATATTGCATCTTGCTTATTTATGTTCTTTGTTGACGTGGTTTTTTCGCCAACAATGGATTAAGGATCCCAAAATAAAGATATTAGGCTTTTGTAATTTGACAAATAGAAAGTATCAAGAGCACTCACACTTTTACGTGGTTTAGTGGTTAAAATTCACCTAGTCCACGAGTCACTAATATTGATCTGTTTACTTGTCACCGTGAGGTTGTTTGTCAAAATTTCACCAGAGTTTCAGTATACAAGATGTTGGTCACCCTTTCTGTCCATTCTCCCCTGTATTTATAGGCAATTCTACCTGGATAGTTTTGGCTAACCGTGCATAAATATGGTAATATATATTTCTGGGTAACATCCCATTTACAAAAATACATTAATGCCTATTGATTCTATACCCCCAATATTAGGTAATAAATACAAAAAAATATCTGAGCATTAATGAGGGTATAAGGATTCTTCGTGTCTTTTGAGATCCTTCACTGTGCGCCATCATCAGGCTTCCCTGAGCTGGACACTTCCTTTCAGCTGGGTATCGATGAACTATTCTAAACTGATACGAGTCACACTCAGAATTTCACGAAGGCATTCTGGTTCTCTTGCATCTTGAACTAAGTTGTTGGCACAAGAGGCGATTTGGAGACTATTTGGTTGTCGTAAGCTATCAAGTTTGACTTGAGCTGCAACTAGATGTTCTATTTGCACGCTTTTTTCATACACTTTTCTACTAGCTGTACCACATACTGAGTAATTCAACTCATATTTCTGGGGTACAACATTTTCCCCCCAACCTCCTGCTCATGCATGACGTTGCTTCTGACACGCACAGTAGGGGCTTTTAGGTTTCTGTCATGTGAAAACGTGCCTACCCACTCACTCGAGTATGAGACACACATCGGTCTGTAATAGGCTCATGTTCGGGTTTCGAGTACTATGACAACTGTCTTGTCAACTTTTTGCCGCCACTTGGTTTATTTAATCGGGGCCCTTGGATCTCGAACTCATCTAATAGTGTGGCCTAGATCGGTTCCCAAAGTTTACATATAAATAGGAGAACCAGACTAGAATCTTACCACCTTTGCATTCAAAAAATTTCCTCTCCTTTCTTCTCAAATTACTTTCAGAGCTTTCTGCTTTCCCTCATTTTCCAGAAACTCAAGCTATTGCCTTCGGTGTTGCTATCATTTCCTCGACCAAAAAACCAAATCGTAAGTATCTTTATATCTGGTTTAAATTCATCTTCTTATTTTTCAGTAAGTTTTATGAAATTTTCCAATATATTTTCCTACTTTGGTTTTGTTTGAGTTTAGTATAAGTTTTTGTTAGGCCAAAAACAATAGCACTAGATCTTATTAGAAATAAAGCACAAAAACAGGCAATTTTATGTGTTTGAAAGCACAAAAACAGGCGATTTTATGTGTTTGAAAGAGGATCGTCTGAATATGTGAATGTGAAAATTTGAGGGATTTTAGGTTTAGTTTTAGGTAACTTAAGGGTCACGGTTTCTTGAGTGGTTTTGCATTGAACTGATTTTCCAAAAAGGTATTGGGTCTGACACGCAAATCTTGAAGTATCACAGATTTCCCGAGGTTATAGCGCGTGGTCACTGACTGTGCGTGAGCACACGTATTGGCTCTAGGGGAAATCTTGGTTTGTATAAATCTTAGCTCGAATAGATCGAATCCAAAACCCTGGGTTGCCTTACCTTTATCATATAGTAAGGTTCTATCTTAGGTCGCCTCTAACAGGCTACTTTTTCTCCAGTTGAACTAAAGTATGGCCAACCAGAAGAAGTCAATGGTGAGCTCTTCTTTGCAAAATAATAATAAGGTTAACCAGATTGCACACGAGACCCCTATTCCCCACTTCTGCCCAATGGTAGATCGGGAGATCGTGGTTGACCCAAACACGCCTTTGAGGCCGAGCATATCGAATCCCGAATAAAGACTCAGGGCAAGGTGAATAAAATTTTATTGAATCACGGGATCGAGTTGGGACTAGAGGGTCTTGTTTTCCATCCTCCAATGGAGGTCGAGCGGAGTTGCACGCCGCTTCAGGACGACTTTGGGGGTTGGAGTGATGAGCCCCTGAAGACATGTGCCTTTCTTCCCTTGGACCAGTATTTTGTAGATTTTTTAAACTAAGTCGAATTGGCACCATTCCAACTCCCCCCGAAATTTATACTGACTTTTGGCAGGGCTAAAATATCTATTTTTGAAGCACGAGTGGGAGGTTCCCACCCCCATCGATATTATGCACTTCTTTTGAAGCCAATCTAGAGTTAAAGGGATGAGGAGATGGCTTCTACTACCTCACCAGATTTCCCAGCACAACCTCCAACATCGACCTCCCAGGCCACCCGAACGAATACAAGGATTAATTCTTTATGTCGAAATGGTTTAAGAACTACACCCATTGATATGTCAACCATCCTCGTAAGTTTCTCAGATCCTTAAAATTTGTACTTGAAATCATTCTTAACCAAATTTAAACATATTTTGAATGAGTTGTTACCCTATGCAGCTATATATAAGAGAACAGAGCAGTCAGTGATCCTCGGAGGTCGATATGAGACATTGGCCTGTATTCTTATCAGGGAGAAAAAGTTCTGGTTAATGGTAAATGATGCCACCATGGTGGCCTGCAAGCTGATTTGCAAGGATTAAACACTAGCCATCAGGGTCCGAGGTCCCCTCCCCGACCTCCCACCTCCCCAAGAGCTCCTCCCAGTTGCTAAATAGGTTGATGAAGAAGAGGAGTTCGCGCAGTTGTTGTGCAAAAGAAAGGTTCTTGAGGATGGAGAAGATCTTGACTAAGGTTGAGCTAAATTGGGGGCAGCAGCCAGCACCTCTGGTGAAGGTAACCCATATAGAGAATTGAATCGAGCTAGTGCCAGTGTTAAGCTAGACCGATTCAACCCAAGGCAGCTCGTGACTTGACACCCAGTTGATCTGTGACCTGAATGCAACCCTCCTTAAGTGTGCGGATCACTTGGTTGTACCCCATGACCATTGCTACCCTAGATGTACCGTAGTGGTAGATAATACCCTTCACTTTAGGTCCACCATTTTTTAAGAATACGGTAAAAACTTTTTGTCATGGCCTTCCTTATGTCATGATACTTTTACTCCAACTATTAGGATGGCTAAGCATGAGTCTAGTTCAGATGAGGAGCCTGAACCCTATAGGTTTCAAAATGTAATTAGAGTCTCCCCCTCCACCAATAATCCAAGAGTTAGAGGCTTTACCCAGTCCGGTTCATAATCCATAGCCCATCATAATAGTTTCGTCCTCTAGCTCGGAGGGTAGGATTCTTGTTCTATTCTTTACTTTGTGTTATCTTTACTAATCATTTCTTGGATCTGACTTTTCTTCTCTCCATTTTTATCTGACTCTTCCGCTCGCCCTTTTGCAGACAAAGATATGGACTTGAGGAGTGCTTTCAAATATGGTTGGGCCAGAACTAGACCCATCGTCAAGAAGGCAATAGTATCAAATAAAAGCACCTCAAGGACCTGAGGGCCAAAAAGGAGCATTCCCCAAGGGACGTCTTGGACTTAACCTTGGGAATGAATCTGAATGTGATTTATCCTCTTTCTCTCTACATTCTCTTTTTTTGCAAGCTAATCTTGCTGTGTATTTTTCTTTTGTATTCTTTCTTAGCTCAAATCCGCGTCATCGCCCGGATCCGAGCTCAAAAAGATGAGGTGAGAGCCGCTCTGGCAGCATCCCAAGACAATGAGCGAATCGCCAAGGAATAGGTCATCGAAGTGGTCAGCATCAAGACCAGCTGCAGGTCGAGGTTGACAGCCTCAACAAGAAACTTGAGGAAGTCGATGTGCTCAAAAAGAAATTGTCAGAGGTCGAAGAGAAAGCTAAGCATGTCGAGAAGGTGAAGAAGGACGTTGTGGAGGCAACAAATGCCCCGAAGGAGATTTTATTCCGGTGCTGGGCATACAACTACGAAGGAGATTTCTCATTTCTAGATGCGAAGCTTTGGGGGTGTTACCTCACCAAGTTCCAAAGCTAACTCTCGCAAGAGCCCTCTGAGATTGTGGAGGCCTTCAGAGCTGCTTAAAGGGGTGATGATGAGGTGACATCGGAAGGACAAGTTTTCGAAGCTTAGTGATGTTGAGGGCGCCCTCATCCTCATTTTTACATTTTATTTTTATGCTTTATTTCGAGTACTTTGAACCCATTGTAATTAAGCTTTCATCGCCTTCGGGCTTAGTTTGAAGTTATTTGTCCTCGAGTTATTCATATACTTGTGTTATTACAAGTTCATTTATTTGTGATTTATTTTGTTCCCCTTAACCTATTATCTTGCTATGCTTATGAACTTATAAGTCCTTGTACATTTGCAATCATAGGGATTATATCTAGGATTTTGCTATCCTAATAGCATTATACCTATTAGGAATCAAGCCTCGGCAAATCCATGGCAGCGCCCAAATCTGAGCTCAAAGAGATGAGGTTAGGGCCGCTCTGACGGCATCCCAAGACAATGAGTGAATCACCAAGGAATAGGTAATCGATGAAAGCCAGCATCGAGACCAGCTGCAAGTCGAGGTCGACAGCCTCAACAAAAAACTTGAGGAAGTCGATGTGCACAAAAAGAAACTATCCGAGGTTGAAGAGAAAGCTAAGCAGGAATCCGGAAAGGTTAAGCAGAACGTTGCCAAGGCAACGAAGGCCTTGAAGGAGATGTTATACTGGTGCTGGGCATACAACCAGAAAGGAGATTTCTCATTTCTGAATGCAGAGCTTTGGGGGCGTTACCTCACCAAGTTCCAAAGCTGACTCTCGCAAGAGCCCTCTGAGAATGTGAAGGCTTCAGGAGCTGTTGAAGGGGACGATGATGAGGTGACATCACAAGGGCAAGATACCGGAGCTTAGTGATGTTTAGGGTGTCCTCATCCTCTTTTTTACTTTTTATTTTATGCTTTATTTCGGGTTCTTTAAACACATTGAAATTATGCTTTTAAAAGCTGAGACATTCGCCTTAGGGCTCAGTTTGAGGCTATTTATCCTCGAGTAATTCATATACTTGTGTTATTACATGTTCATTTATTTGTGATTTATTTTTGTTCCCCTTAATCTATTATCTTGTTATGCTTATGAATTTGTAAGTCCTTGTACATTTGCAATCATAGGGGTTATATCCAGGATTTTACTCGCCTAATAGCGTTATACATGTTAGAAATCAGGCCTCGAACCTGGTTAAGTCCAGAAGTTCGCTCACCTAATAGTATTGTACCTGGTAAGAATTAGGCTTCAGACATTGTTATATCCAGGAGTTTGCCTAATAGTGTTATACCTATTAGGAATCAGGCCTTGGACCTGTTTATATTCAGGAGTTTTCCTAGTAGAACTCTAGGTTTTGTTTCTTTGAATTTTCTTAGTTCATATTTGGAATTTCTTTGAAAATTCAATCTTTAAAAATTTGTAGAATAATCAATTTTTTGAATTCTAAGTTGTAAAAATTTATCAAATTTTACCGAATATCTCAAGGACTACGAATGGTTATATACCCCCTAAGCAAGTATTCTAGGTCGCTTTTACAAAATAATCTTGAGATGTTTTACAAAAAAAATGATAACTCCCATACCTCATTTAAATTACACGGTAGCCTTATATTATTCAAATTCTTAAAATATAACAATGGCTTTTATAAATAAGGCTTACAAAAAAGCAGTACTACTAATTTTTTTTTAACAAATTCGTCCTATTGTTGGCAGTATTTTTTGAGATTCAGAGTATTCCAGGTCTGTGGGACTAGCTCTCCATTTAACTGAGCTAGTTTGAAGGTTCCTTCACGCAAGATTTCCATGATCTGGTAGGGTCCTTCCTAGTTCAGTCCCATTACACCATCCTTAGGATCTCCGTTCGTCAAAAATACCCTTCGGAGCACTAAATCACCTAGTTTGAGACTTCGTCTTTTGAATTTCGAGTTACAATAGCGAGTTATCCTATGTTGATAATGGGCCAGCTGTAACTGTGACTCCTCCCATTTTTCCTTGATCAGATCCAGTGATGCATTAAGAAAGTTGTGGTTTTTATCCTGATCGAAGATTTCCTATCTATGTGACATCACTAGTGCCTCAATTGGGAACATAGCCTCACTTTTAAAGGTTAAAGAGAAGGGAGTGTGCCCTATGGAGGTGCGATGTGAAGTCCTATAGGCCCAAATTACTTGTAGAAGTTGCTCGGACATAATCCCTCATCTTTGTCTAGTCGATTCTATAAGCTTGTCTTTAGAGTTTTGTCTACAACATCGACTTACCCATTATCTTGTGGATATGCCACTGAAGAAAAACTCTTGGTTATGAGGTACTTCTCAAAAAAGTTCTTGAAACGATCATTATCAGATAGGCATCCGTTGTCAGACACAATCTTCTTTGGGAGCCCAAAACAACCATGATGTTCTTCACAACAAAATCTGAGACTCTCTTTGAGGTTATGGTTGCCAGAGGCTCGACCTCGACCCACTTTGTAAAGTAGTGGATGGCGACAAATACATAGAGAACTCCTCCTTTTTCAGTTAGCAATGAACCAATTAGGTCAATCCCCCATACTGTGAATGGTCAAGGAGATGAAATCATGGTTAGCTCCATAGGTGTTACTCGAGAAATCGTGACACTTATCACACTGTTGGACGTATGAGATCGAGTCCTTTTTTAGCGTAGGCCAAAAATAGCCTTGCGTCAATTTCTTTAGAGCCAGGTTTTTCCCCTAAGTGTGGTCTCCACAGAATCCTTCATGTATCTCACGTAAGATAGTATGTGCTTCCTCAAGCAGAATAGACTGTAGGAGGGGCATCAAATGCCTTCGTCGGTAGAGAATCACCTCAACCATAACATACCATGGAACTTGATATAACAATTTTCTTGCGTCCTTTCGGTCATTCGGTAGTTTACCAGTTTTGAGGTATTCCACTATGGGGGTTGTCCATTGCGATTTTGTGTCAATCACTCTGACCTCAACCGACTCTTTCGTTAAGCTTGGTTGTTCTATGAAATTCACTTGGACCACGTTTCACGTATCCGCCTCTTTGGTGGTGGCAAGTCAGGATAAATCATTAGCATTCGAATTTTGCTCTCGGGGTACCTGCTCAATGGAGCAAAAGTCAAACTCTAACAACTCATCTTTACCCATAGCTAGAAACACTTCCATTTTGATGCCTTGAGCTTGATACTCCCCTAATATCTTATTAACCACCACCTGGAAATCACTGTAACATTGGATCGCCTTTGCTTTCAGTTCTTATTTCCATTCGTATTCCTACCAATAGAGCCTCGTACTTTGCTTCGTTGTTGGATGCTTAAAAAATTAACCTCAGGGCTGTATGGAATTGATGTCCCTTAGGTGAGATCACAATTATCCCAGCTCCAGATCTTTCTCGTTAGAAGATCAATCAATGAAGAGTTTCCACAATTCTTGCACTGGTTCTCTCATTGGCTCATCCTAGAAACATGTGAATTCTGCCACAAAATAAGCGAGTGCTTGACTCTTAATTGATGTTCGTGGCTTATATACAATCTTGAACTGACTGAGTTCGATGGCCCATTTAAGAAAATGTCCTGATGCTTCAGGTTTTTTCAAGACCTGCCTTAAAGGTTGATCGATTAAAATGTGGATGGTGTGGGACTAGAAATACGACTTGAGTTTTCTCGAGCCAAAGATCAAGTAGAACACGAGTTTTTCTATTAAAGGATATCTGGATTCAGCTCCCAGAAGCCTTGTACTCACATAGTACACTGATTTCTGCGCTCGATTTTCTTCTCAAACTAATATGGCGATAATAAAAAAGTTTATGTCACACCTAGGTATAAGAACAAAAATTCTCTAGGTGCCGGTTTTGATAATATGAGGGGTTTAAATAGATGTGTTTTCAGTCCACGCAAACTTTTTTTTCCCTTCAGCAAGTTGTAGAACGGGAGACACTTGTCAGTGGATTTTGAAACGAAGAGGTTTAGGGCTGCTACCTTTCCAGTTAAGCTCTCTACTTCTTTACGCGATCTAGGCAAAGACATTTCTAGTAACAACTTGTTCTTCTCTGGGTTCGCCTCTATCCTTCTTGTGTTGATAATGAAGCCCAAAAATTTTCTTGAGGAGACCCCAAAGGTTCACTTCTAGGGATTTAGCTTCATGCCATACTTCCTTAGCATGTAAAACCATTCTTTCATGTCAGATACATTGTTGCTGGAAATCTTTGATTTAACGAGCATATCATCAACGTACACTTCCATGTTTTTCTCGATCTGGTTAACGAACATTTTGTTGACCAGTCGTTGGTATGTTTCATCTGCATTCTTCAACATGAATGGCATAACCTTGTAGTTGTACCATTATGCTTAGTCATGAACCTAGGGTGCTCTTAGTCTGCAGGGTTCAACATGATCTGGTTATATCCAGAATATGCGACCATTAAAGACATGAGCTCATGACCGACTGTTGCGTCCACCAACTGATCAATTCAATGTAGTGGAAAACAATCCTTAGGACAAGCCTTATTGAGCTCAGAGAATTCAATGCAAGTTCTTCACTTTCCATTGGGCTTTAGGACCAAAAGAAGGTTAGAAATCCAGGTCGAATATTTTGCTTCCCTTATGAACCCACACTTAAGTAATCGAACTACTTCTTCTTCTAAAGCTTATGATCGCTCCTTCCCCAAAAGCCTTCATTTCTATACCTTTGTAGGCACATTCCTGTCTAGAATCAAAGTATGCATCATAACATTTGGATTGATTCCCACCATGTTTTCATGTGACCAAGCGAAGACGTCCAGGTTATTTCTCAAAAACTCGACTAGCTCATTTTTCCTTTCACTTCAAAGATTCTTTCAAACCAAGGAAATGAACTGGCACTACCTCTAACCCAGGAAATTTGAGTAGACCAAAGGCGAGCTACTTTAGTCCATCGTGATGGAACAAGGATAGCTTCACCAATAAGGCATCCTCCATCGTCGATTTGTCATCCAACACCAACTCGCCCATAGAGGAATGTTATGGATCGAGGGAATAGCAGGAGGAATCCTCCAAATTCTTAGGTTGGAAAGAAGCTTGGAACTTAAAGGAAAAAGGAGTTGGTCGAGTTTTTGAGAAATAACTAGGACGTCTTTGCTTTTTCACAAGAAACACATGGTGGGAATCAATCCAAATGTTATGATGCATACTTTGAATCTGGACAGAAATGAAGGCTTTTAGGGAAGGAACGACTAGAAGCTTTAGAAGAAGAAGTAGCTCGATTACTTTAGTGTGGGTTCATAAGGGAAGCAAAATATCTGACTTGGATTGCTAACCCTATTTTGGTCCCAAAGCCCAATGGAAAGAGGAGAACTTGCATTGAATTCTTCGACCTTAATATTGCATGTCCTAAGGATTGTTTTCCACTACCTCAAATTGATCAGTTGGTTGATGCAACAGCAGGTCACGAGGACATGTCTTTCATGGATGCATATTCTGGATAAAACCAGGTCATGATGAACCCTACAGACCAAGACCACACTAGCTTCATGACTAAGCATAACATATACTGCTACAAGGTTATGCCATTTTGGTTGAAGAATGCTGGTGCAACGTACCAACAGCTGGTCAACAAAATGTTCGTTAACCAGATCGGGAAAAACATGGAAGAGAACGTCGATGATATGCTCGTTATATCAAAGACTACCAGCAACCATGTATCTGACATGCACTACAAGAAAAAATGCTTTTAATAACACCAAAAATGTGTTATCAAAACATACCATAACACTTTTTGATGTTTTAAGACCGACTATGTTATCGTAGGTCAGGGTACTTTACATAACACTTTATCATTGTTATACAGATGTGTTATTATACTGTCAACGATAACACACTTTCTGTGTTATCTTAATAAATAGATAAGTGTTTAATTATATTATTTATAGTCAATTATATAACACATTTCAATACTTATAAATTTGTGTTATACTACACTTTAGTATAACACATTTTTTGTGTTATACTACACTTTAGTATAACACATTATTTGTGTTATATAATGAAGTTTGCATAACAAAATTCTTTACATAAAAAGTGTTATTGTAATAGATATTATAATACAATTTTTTGTATTATTTTAATATTTAGAAAAGTTTAAATTCTCATTATATATTCATTTATATAATACTAATTTATTCTATTATATTTTAATTTTTTTATATAATTAAAATTAGCTTTCTAATATATACTAGCATCATCAAATGAACTTGATTTTCAAATAACAAAAAGTAAAACATTCAACATTGTATTAACAATCCACAAATTAGTTTAAAACATTCAACACTGTCATCAACAACAAAATATTCTTTAAGTATTCAAGTAGTCTTAAATATTCAACATATTGCAAAGTTACTACTTTTAACACAAAATATTTTACTGAGACAGCATGTTAAAAGTTTGGGAGATTTGAGTTACAAAAGCATTTAGAATGATACTATTATTTCTAGGGTAGATCCATCGAATCTCATATCTCATTTAAAGGAGAGGTGTAATAGAATATGGAGCTCAAACAGGTACTAAACTCTAGACCTTAAGTTATTTGGGCACTAACAAGTAATTACAAAACAGGGATACATATTCGCAGTCAATTACGCTGATATAGTACAGTGTAGTGTTTACAAACATACAGAAATTACTGTAGAATCCTCAACCCAATGCAAAGAAATAAAGAAACTTACACACATTCTGCTGGCCAAGTTCCTTCAAATAGGGATGATAAGAGGCGAATAAGTTCCACAGTCCTGAAGGGAAATTCACCTTCTAGGTTACAAAGAAGACACCGAATAGGACCATCAACACAACTTTCTCTGTCCCAAAAATGACTGCAAAGTGATTCTTGAAAAATTTAAAGCAATAAATCCAATAAAAAAACTACGAATGAAAAGAAAAATGTCAACTTTAATAGAACCATCAATGAAAAATCAACAAAATAATCAATAAATGACCCTGAAAGACAATCATTATGCAGCCAAACCTCTCCCTGATAAACTTTGCAAAGAATATCCAATATCAAATTAAGGGTACTGTCTTCCAGCTGCAACATAGACAAAACAGAAAATATTAATATAAATAAAATAAACAACTTGAGGTCATTCAAGATACTTAATCTAATTACATGAATATTGATCTCATAAGATGCAATAAATGCAGAAATAGAAGTTCTCAATACACTTCAATAACCAGCAACAGGACCCTAAGGAAACAAACAAATTGAAAAAAGATCACGGACTTGAAACTAATATTAAACTAATAAAGTGAGGGAAAAAAAAAGAATTCGCATATTAGGTAACTAACATAGTTCAACTTATTACATAGGAACCTAGATAAACTAAAATAACTTACATCTGACTCATTTAATAAGTCACTCTCGAGGATCTCAAGAAAAAATCTCAAAGATGCAGCTTCAAAAGCTTGACGAACTTAGCTAATATGATCAATCTCCTGCATATACAACGTTAATTAAATACTGTAACAGTATAGTGCAGGGGGGAAAAGAAAATGCCAAACTGAAATGCATACCATTAGAACATTGTTTTCTTCATTTCCCAGAAGTGATGAAATCAGACAAAGAAACACAGCCCATGTTGGAATTAGTGGGCCTGCTTCCTTAGTTTCAAAAGAATTAAAACTTAACACTATTGCATCCATCTCTTGGACATCAATTAGGGAAAAATGAGAAGAAACCTGCCTGAAGAATAGTGCAAGTGTTTTACAATAATGAAAGGCAAGGTAAAAATAATAGTGCAAGTGTTTTACAATAATAAGAAAAACAAGAAGAATTAGTCTGACCCTTCTGTTACATAGAAAAAAAATTGGGGTCCCTGAGTCGCTGATTCCTTGCTCATTATCAGTGTTGAAGTGAGTAAAGACATATTTGACACTAGCTCTCTCAGTGGCAATAGAAGGAATGAGGATAATAAGAACAAACACTCTTGAGTAAGTGAAAATTTCAGTAATTTTCAGTGAGAAATTGGAAAATGTATGGTATAGGCAGGAGAGGGAAACTCTTGATCATACCAACAATATTCCATGCAGTAGCCAATTGTCCAAAGAAAGATAACCAAGATATGGGAAGACTGTTTGTGATAGCATGAAGAAGCAAAATTTCTCCATGGAAAGCAATGACTGAGTACTTTGAGGCCACATATCCACCACCAATTTTTCCACCAGTGCTAAGGAGAATGATCACTTGAATAAGCTGTGCAAGTGAAAAATCTACACTTAATGTGATTGCCCACTGAAAATATGTAAATGCATGTTGTGTTATTACTTAATGATTACAAAATGTGGAAGACTTTGAAACTATAGTGCTTAGAAATCAGAGGATGTTATTTAAAAAAGATGGATTTGGCACAGTTATTTTGTGTTAAAAATCAGTCTTTTTGACCCTATATAGGATAGACCAGACCCTAGCTCCTTAAAATTTGTTCTAATTAAGTTTACAAATCTATAAGTGATGATCTCCAATGAATAACATCTCATTTAGTCAAAGACATGCCTAAGATACAAGTTTGAACCTTGTCTTTTTAAAGTATAGGAGATAAATGAAGCTAGAATAGTTTAATTCTCTGATACTATATTATGAAAGAAAATGAAATTGTATTGAATTGAATGAATACAGAATACAAGTGGCACCAATATATACATGCCACAAAGAAGAATCAAGAAAAGTAAGATATAGTTCTATACTTATATAAACTATCTGTTTCAACTAATTTAGGCATATAAGGTCTAGTACTAAGCTCAAAATTACTCTCAATAACTTAACTAAACTAACTGATTTTACTAAATTATATATATGTAAGGTCTAGTGCTAAGATTAAAGTATGTGTTATATATATCTGTTTCACCATGGTTTTTTAAGATGTCTACGTTCGAGAAATCTAGCATGAAATCATAGTCAGTGTACCTAGTATAAGAGGATGATATTGAAAGTGATTGAACCCTTTAATAACCTGCCAAGAACACCAACAAAACGAACCAGAAAAAAGAACAAACACAAACAAGAAATAATGCCAGAAACATAGACAAATCCCAAACTTTAATGAATGATAGAAACAGTAGTCAAAATAACACCACAATATACATGGTTCAATGGAATTGGCCTACGTGAGTTTTCACTATGATCAATCTAGAATAATTACAAGGCTCCAGTACAAAGAGAAAAGTTCTTAGTTTTAGCTTTCTTTGAATAAGCTTCTCACAAGAACTCCAACCTTTATAACTCACTGAACTCTCTCTTTCTCTCTTCTTTTTCTCTTAGTGCTCTCTAAATCTGTGTACATAAATAATGATGCAAGGTTCACTTATATACGTGCCCCAAAATATGGATATTTTGATTAACAAACAATCACTTTTTCACAGAATAGTTGCAGCTGTGAAATTTGAATTTTTTTTGCATGATCTCAACAAATGTAACCAGTCCAGGACAGAGAAAAAAGAGCTAAACTGAGTGTAATGGGATGAGACAAAAACACACTAAAACAAAAACTAATGAGAAAAAACACTTTCCCAAAAAGGAGCAACTCAAACCATATTTTAAACAACTCAAATATTAAGAAACAAAAATTGGGAATAAGAAACTATTATGCAGGCACCACATTACTTCAAAAACATAAAGCATGCATAAAGTACAACATAGTATTACTATCTCATGAGCAGTCTCCTGAAAGAAACCATCAAAATAACTTATAGGGGCAAAGGATATAGAAAAATTGTTGACAACATAGTATTACTGTCTCTAATTCTCTACTCATACAGTAGTAAGAAAGGAAAAAGAAAACCTTTTGGATAGCTAAATTATTTCATGGCTGATGTTACATAAGATTATATTTAAAACAATTGATATTTTTTCTAATGGGGAAAAAAGAAATGAGGCATTTCTAACGTGAGGAATATATTTGATGACTGTCATAAAGACTTGGATTGAGCTGAAAACGGAAAGAATCAGTTCCAAGTCAGAAAGTGAATCAATAATATATTTCATAGCAAATGGAATTTAAAAACCTAAAGCTAATTATGATAAAGCGATTAAGCCAATAAATCGAAGCAAACAGATGCTTTTATCATCTAGCTTTCCAATGTTTTTTAATCGAACGGAATTGTTTGAAACTCAAAATTCAGAACAAAAGAAAAGGAAAGGTAACTAAAGAATGAATATTACTTAAAAATGTTAATCAACCAAAGCCAGGATTGGTTTGGCAAAGCAATGAAAAAGAAAACTCCAACAGCTAACCAAACAATAGAGACAATTGCTAGAGTAATCTTAGAGACAGTCTGACCTCCACGCTGTATAAATACAAAGCCATCATCACCAACAAAAGGTAAAATTCAAAAATAGCAATGCATAACAACATAATTACCACACCAAAACAATAAGGCTCCTCAATCAAGAAGAAGAATCTTACTTCATAGATTGCAATTTGTACTATGGATCAAAATTGAAAACAGCAGCTGAAAAATTGAATCAGCAGCTAAAAAATTCATCTTTTTTTTCCAAATAAATTTCATTAAAGTTATAGTTGAGAACTCTAAGTATTGATTTAATTCTGCATAAGACTCCCCATTTCGTATATCACAGTAAACATGACTAGAGTGCAAATATTTAATCTAATGTACTTTGTACTTTTCACACTTGTGTTTATTTAGACATCACATGAACAAAGACAGCCAGAAATTTATAGAACATACCGGCAACATGAAAATAATGGGTTCAACGAGGTTTTCCTGCTCTTCAAGTTTTACAAGTTTCAAGAGACAAATGTACAATTCCTCTTGTATCAACTAAACTCCTTAAAGCTTTCTAATGCAATGAAATTCTAGCCAACAAACTAAACTACCAATTCCCAAGATCAAGTTACTAACAATTGATTAAGACATAAAGTGATGCAACAACTACAATATATTTTATCTTTTTCATTCTTGCTAAAATAAAATTTTATTTTTGACCAAGGAAAACAAGCTCCAAAAATTCAATAACAACAAAAATAGAAGTAGAAACTCTACACACCTTGAAACACCCACCATTTATCTTTGAATACCTTGTCACCCCATGATTCAAGAAACTCTGTATGTCTCAATGTCTTCAGTTAGGTAAAATCAAGAAAATTAAAGGAGAAACTATATAATGAGAAGTAAAATCATGTTAATTTCAAGGAGAAACTATACATGACCCTGAAATTTTCATAGTATTAAAACAAAAGTGACCTTCCAATTTGAAATTCAAGTTATAAATGCTAACCCAAATGCTGAAAAACAAAATCATATTTACAAATTAAAAAAATAAGGCTTGCTCTCTAATAAAAAATCAGGTCTATTCATACTAGTCTCAAGGTAAGAGAATACTTATTGCCTAGAAGGATAAATGGAAATACAAGAATAAAACTACAATGTCTCAAACTACTTTAGAAATTTCTATACCTCAGCCTCAATTTCATCATAGAGGAAACGTTGTTTCAAGACAGTTAATGCTTGTTGGGCTGAATCATTATAGATGTCAAATGGCATTAAAATACTCTCAATAAGACTGGCGTTCTATGACTCAAGAACATAATCCACCAACATCCAGGAAGAGAGCATTCAATAGGAAACTGAACAAGGAGAATAAAAATGTTTCAATAAAATAAACATGACTATTGATGATTAGTCAGAACAGCAAAGTAATAACTTGAAAATCAAGTGAGTACAACAAAAAAATAAAAATAAAAATAAATAACAAATAAGAATGCACACATTTCACAATTTTAAGAAGTATTTGCAGGGAGGAGTTGCTGGAGTTAAAGGTACATTGCCTAGCAATTAAGATAATCATGTTTAGAGCTAGTGTAACAAGCCAGACTTTCTCATCAAAACTAACCATCTTTTGAAATGACTTCATTATCTTTTGTTTCTTGTTATCTTTAGTATTTGACTGTTGATGGTTTGTTTATAGGGGATTGGGTTAAAAATTGCAGAGTACATACTAGAGTTGAGAGAGACAAGTCAAGTAAAATCGGTAAGTAAAGTTTTTCAAAATATATTATCAACATTTTTGTGAATGAATGCTGAAATAGAATGTTGGATTTGTTCTGTTTCAGCTTAACAATTTGGAGAAGATAGGCATGTCATCTAAGCAGGTAATTTTCAATTTATGTTATCTGAGAGAGAGATTAGATAAAATTGGTTACATCATACCTAAGTAATCCAATATATGTAAGAAAAAACTGAGCTTGTAAAAGAAGGTTTCCAACTGTTTCATATCATTGACCTAAGGCTCTATAATTAACTGTATCCACACCACCTTTGGCCTTGGGGACATAGATTGGAATAAACGATGAAAAAACACATGTGAAGATAAGAATGTACACAAGTTCACAGCAATATTATTAATCAAAATAAGGTTAGAACATTAGATCATATGTACCAAAACACATTATATTCATGCTTTAGATACCAAAAAGCTTTTCTCCTGTCTCTTCCATTTGTTGGACAATTCTATTGTAATTTGTAAAATTTAGTAAGGAAAAACAAGCAATTATAAACTGCTCATAAATACTACAGAAAATTCACGAACTTTGTATACACACCTTTGGCCTTGGGGACATTGATTGGATTGAAAGATGGGAAAACACCTGTTAAGATAATAAGAATGTACACAAGTTCATTGCAATACAACACTCAAATTTTATTAATCAAAATTATCCATCATAACATAACATACTCACAGCAAAAGAAATGCCTTGCTTGAAGCACCATAAGGGTTCCAGATGGAGGAAATGCAAGCCTCCCCAACCAACCCAAAACAAGCCTACCTAGCACTTGTTTCATAGGATCTTTCACCCCAAAACAAAAATGATGCAAAATGAGTTGATTATTAATGGAATATAAAGCCAATCATCAATGATGTAATATGAAGAATATAAAGCTATAATACCTACAGAAATCTGAAGAATATAAAGCTATAATACTTTTTTAATTTTGTTATATTTAAGATATCGTCATCTATTTAATCCACATGTCTCACCATCACAACGTTATCATTTGTTTTAGATTGATACAACATGTAAAATTCCAAACACAACAAAGCAACACTATATCATACAAGCTACATTTTCCTTTTATGAGCATTTAAAGGTAAGTAAAAATATATACACGTATTTACTTGCACATTAGAAAAGTTGAATACTTGAATTCAAGTGTCAAAACTCAACATGTTCACATATATTCTGATGCATTCAGAATCAAGAAAATTACTGAATTAATAGAACATGACCAGGCAAAAGTATGAACTTGCTCTCCTCCAAGAGAGAAGACACAAGTATCATATCATGAACAAAACTGCCAGGACTAGAGGGAAAAAAAACTGGTAAGAATAAAAATTTTACCACCCAAATGCAAATCCTCCTCGCCATCACCAAGAACAACAAACCTATGCTGCCCTGATGAAGAGGCAACCATTGGCAAAAATGGATGAAAGGAGAAGCCATTGACAGTATTTGAGGTGTGACACATACAAAAATAAGTTATAAAGGAAAGCGCAAGTCATCTCTAATACGAATTTTTCCACATTCTAGTGGACTAGAGTATACCTAATACAGCTTGAAAGCTTAATACCCATTGCCCAGTTTTTAGATCATATATATGAACAGAACCATCCTGAAACCAAAACATTAAATTAATAGAAGAAAAAATGCAAGATTTTTTTGCTTAGGGAAACTTGGAATCATCTCATTTGGTTTCAACTATCATCTAAAATTGTGTTTCGGCCTATGCCTTGCAGCAGTCACGATAAGAAATTAACCTATTATAAAATTATATTTAAACCACTTTACATATTTAATTAAATCATTTTGCAACACACAAAAGTATTAATTTGAAGAGGCTTTGCACTGTTTGAAATTTGGATGGGTGCACTATGGGTTTGCATATATTTCAGATTACTTCTAAGATTCATTTGGCGATAGATTGTGGGAAATTGGGAATAGGCATGCTAAAAAAATGTCAAACCAAATCAACTTGAGAATATGATGGTATGGTGGAATAAAATTACAATTAAAAAGTGTAATTTCTTCAATTAATTATAACCCAAATCTGAAAGTACTTGGCCATATGAAAGTTGAGATGCCACCTGACCACCTGTACCAAGATGCTGGCCTTGTTGTTCAATATCAAATGATATCCACTGGTTGGTGTATTCTGATGATCTATATAGCCTATAATTAGGTCCAAATGAAGTGAGTACAATAGATTGAATTTATAATGTATACTAATAGAAAAAGGTCACACTAACAAACAGATAGCATGAACCCCTTGAGAAGTTACTGTTGTGACTGTGTAAATATATATGATCTATTAACTACTTGAAAGTCCTACTCATTTAATAAGCAAGAGTTTTCAAATACCTATGTTTTCTAGTTTAGTTAAGCTTAAACATGAGAACTTTTGGTAATTAAAATATATATGTTGTAATAGATTAATATACAGTTCTAGCTATGAAAACATTAGAGTTTCCTCCCATAAGTATGTGCTAATTCAGCTACATAAGTTGTAAAGCATTCTAATCTATACATACCCATGTAATTCTATGTGTATATATATATGAGTCGCATACTAAGTAATGATGGCTCTATTGCCTAGTAATACAAGTTTTATTTCCCCTGTTTTGGAAATACTTTGCACATCTCATCAATCTTTAAACTTTCCTAGTTTTGCTATCTCTGTAATGACTAAAAGGAAAGCAAAGCTCTTAAAAAATATCCCTCAGAATATGAGCCATGAAAATGGCTACTACTAGTTCTATAAAGCTATAATCAAAATCAAATCATGCATTGGCATGATGACACTACTAGAATTAGAGTCAAATTATACATTAGTATGATTTAAGTTATGAGACTCAAATATCAAGAGTATTGGTGCTCAAATTCAGTGTTTACTATAAAAAAAATAAAATAAAATGCTCAACCCAAATCTCCAAAATGATTTATCATTTCAAATAATTAGTTGCCAACTATAACATTGATATTAACCAAAAGGGTATCCAAAATATGTGATTCCCTAAAATATCACAACAGTGAATAAAATTTTCCTTTCATTTTAGACACATCTCTCAGCAACCAAACTGTAGAAAGAAAGTTTTATGTTTAAAAGGAGCAACAAATCAATTCAGTTGTGATTGACAACAATAAGTCGTGATTTGAAAGAAAAAAAATCTATCTACATCTTCATTAACGAGACTCAAAGAAGACAAACAACAACAAAAATATAACCTAATTTAAATCGAACACAATGATCTAAGTTAAATTCTTATATATGTTTGCTTGTGTTGTTCTTCATCTCATAATTGTTCTTGGAGGATCATTTGCTTTTATCATAGGGACAACTATAAGTTGGAGATCATTAGCTATAACTTGTAAATAGTTATTACAATTACATATTTTATTTCTTTTCCTATATCACTATATATGTGTATGTTATGTGATTGAACTGAATTTTTCAAAGAAACATACAAGAATTTAAGGGACTGACTTCTGAGTTTTTTTATTTTTTTATCTGAAGGATTTGTTCCATACATTGTCTTACTGGTTGGTCTACATTTTTTTCCTGAGTCCCCTAGATGGCTAGTATGAATTGGATCAAAACTAAGCTTAGAGAACATAGAAACTTTGAAAATTTCGACAACCCCTAAATTATACAAGCAAACCGAGAAAACTAACCCAAACAAATTGACATGGAACCTAAAATCAATTAAAAATAAAGAGCAAAACCTTTAGTACAGTTATCAATTAAACATAGAACAGATACCTTGACTAGAGCCCTGCAGATGCCGGTGGTCTCACGACTGGTAGAGAAGAACAGTTATCAATCAATATTCTTTGCCCACCACTCGAACATTGACCGATTGTTGAGTGTGTGGAAAACACTTGGAGGAAAAGGAAGAGATTTCACTAACCCAGTGTGGCTCAACGCCAGGTTTTTGTTCTACGACGAGAATGCCTAGCTAGTTCGGGTCAAGATCTGAGACTGCCTAGACGCGAGAAAGCTCGGGTACGCCTACCAGAATGTTGACAATCCCTGGCTTAAGGCAAAGTCGATGCCACGTCGAGGAAAATCAACTAAATTTGAGCTTTCGGAGCAGCTCTTGCGGCAGAGCAGAAGAGGAATCAGAGAAAAATGGTGCGGCAGAGCTTTCAGAGCTTTCTGAGCCTTTGCCTTTTACTTGCTAAAAAAAATGCTTTTACATTTGCCATTTTTTTTTCTTTCCCTCCATTTTAACTTTACCCAGCCATTTTTTTTTATTTCCCTCCATTTTAACTTCACCACTTTCTAACTTTTTAGGTTACCTATTATAATACTTTTCCAATTAGCTTATAATTATGTATTATAGAAAGAGGTATTTGGTGTAGTAATGGAAGAATGTTTTGGAGTGCTAAGGAGTTGTGAAGCTAAATCCTTAGAAGTGCATCTTTGGGGTCTCCTCGGGAAAAAATTTGGGCTTCATAGTCACCACAAGGGGGAAAGAGGTGAACCAGAGAAGATCAAGTCGTTACTAGAAATGCCTTCACCTAGATCACGTAAAGAAGTACCGAGCTTAACTAGAAAGGTAGCAGCCCTAAACTGCTTTGTTTCAAAATCCACTAACAAGTGTCTCCCGTTATACAACTTGCTTAGGGGAAATAAAAAGTTTGAGTGGACCAAAGAATGCAAGCAAGCGTTTCAGCATCTGAAAACTCACTTGGCTTAACCCCCATATTATTAAAACAAGTAGCTAGAGAATGTTTGTTCTTATTCCTAGTTGTGACAGAAAATGCAGTCAACGCATATTCATTCGAGAAGAAAATCGAGCAAAAAACCATTGTACTACATGAGTAAAAGGCTTCTGGGAGCTGAATCCAGATATCCTTTAATAGGAAAACTCGCGTTATAATTGATCTTTGCCTCGAGAAGACTTAGGCTGTATTTCCAGTCCAACATCATCAACGTCTTAACCGATCAACCTTTAAGGCAGGTCTTGCAAAAACCTAAAGCATCTGGATATTTGCTTAAGTATGCCATCAAACTTAGTTAGTTCGAGAAAGTATATAAGCCAGAAACAACAATCAAGAGACAAGCACTCACTGATTTTGTTGCAGAATGCACAGGTTTCCAGGACTGAAGGAACCAATGCACGAATTATGGAAACTCTTCGTTGATGGATCATCTAAAGAGAACGGATCTGGATCTAGGATAATTCTGATCTCACTTGAGAGAAATCAATTCCATACAGCCCCAAGGTTCGATTTGAAGCATCCAACAATGAAGCAGAGTATGAGGCTCTATTGGCAGGAATACGAGTGGCAAAATAACTGAAAACAAAGGTGATCCAATGTTACAATGATTCCCAGCTCGTGGTTAATCAAATATTGGGAGAGTATCAAGCTCGAGGTATCAAAATGGCAGCTTATCTAGCTAAGGTTAAAGATGAGTTGTCAGAGTTTGAGTTTCACTCCATTGAGAATTGATCCAGAGTTGGGATACTTCTGATCTCACCTGAGGGACATCGATTCCATACAACCCTGAGTTTGGGTTTTGAAGCATCCAATAACGAAGCAGAGTACGAAGCTCTATTGGTGAGAATACAAGTGGAAAAAGAACTAAGAGCAAAGGCGATCCAATGTTACAGTGATTCCCAGCTCATGGTTAATCAAATATTGGGGGAGTATCAAGCTCGAGGCATCAAAATGGAGACTTATCTGGTCAAGGTTAAAGATGAGAGTTTGAGTTATGCTCCATTGAGCAGGTACCCCAGGAGCAGAATTTGAATGTTGATGCTTTGGCCTGACTTGCCACCACCAAAGAGGTGGACATGTTAAACGTGGTCCCAAAGGATTTCTTAGAACAACCAAGCATAACAGAAGAGTTGATTGAGAACGGAGTGATTAACACAAAACCGACTTGGTTAACCCCCATAGTGGAATACCTCACAACCGGTAAACTACCGAATGACCTAAAGGACGCAAGAAATTTTTTATATCAAGTTCCACCGGCATGATATGGTTGAGGGGATTCTCTACCGACGAGGGCATTTGATGCCCCTCCTATGGTTTGTTCTTCCTGAGGAAGCACAGACTATCCTACGCGCGATACATGAAGGATTTTGTGGAGACCACGCTTGGGGGAAAATTTGGCTATAAAGATATTTAGGTAGGGCTATTTTTGGCCAATTCTAAAAAAAGACTCGGTCTCATACGTCCAAAAGTGTGATAAGTGCCAACATTTTGCCACAATTGTTCGAGTAGTAACCATGGAGCTTTCCATGATTTCATCACCCTGGCCATTCATAGTATGGGAGATCGATCTGATTGGTTCATTTCCAACTGGAAAAGGAGGAGTTATCTATGTATTTTTTGCCATTGACTACTTTACAAAGTGGGTTGAGGCCGAGCCTCTGGCGACCATAACCTCAAAGAGAGTTCTGGATTTCATTATGAAGAACATCATATGCAAGTCAGTGACCACGGGCTATTACCTTAGATCTCGTACCTTTTTGGAAAAGCATTTTAATGCAAAACCACTCCAAAAACCGTGACCTTTAAGTTACCTAGAACTAAACCTAAAAACCCTCAAATCTTCACATTCACATATTTAGACGATCCTCTTTCAAACCATGTTAACCCAAAAAATTGCCCGTGTTTTTTCATTATTTCTAATCAAATCTAGTGTTATTCTTTTTTGCCTAACTAAAACTTATACTAAACTCAAACAAAACCAAAGTATGAAAATATACTGGAAAATTTCATACAACTTATTGAAAAATAAGAAGATTAAATTTAAATTGGATATAAAGATCATTACAATTTGGTTTTTTCGGTCGACGAAATGATAGCAACACCAGAGGTAATAACATGTGTTTCTGGAAAATGAGGGAACGCAAAATTCTCTAAAAGTATTTTGTGAAGAAAGAAGAGGAAATTTTTTGAATGCAAAGGTGGTAAGATTCAAGTCTGATTCTCTTATTTATACCTAAACTTTGGGTACCAATATAGGCCATACAATTAGATCACTTCGAGATCTAATGGCCTAGATTAAATAAACCAAGCATCGACAAAAAGTTGACAAGACAGTTGTCACAGTACTCGAACCTTAAACAGGTGCCTATTACAGACCGACACGTGTCTTGTACTCGAGTGAGTGGGTAGGCACATTTTTCACATAACAGAAGCCTAAAAGCCCCTACTGTGCGTGTAAGAAGTGATGTCATGCAAGACCTGGAGCTTGGGGAAAAATGTTGTACCCAAAAAATACGAGCTGAATTATTCAGCATAGGGTACAGCTGGCGGACAAGCGTATGAAGAAAGGGCACAGATAAAACATCTACCTAACTTTGGAGTGAGTAGCTCAAGTCAAACTTGACAGCTTACAGCAACTATATTATCTCTAGATCACCTCTTGTGCCAATAACTTAGTTCGAGATGTGAGAGAACCAGATCGTCTTCGTGAAATTCTAAGCGTGACCCATATTAGTTTAGATTAGTTCTTTGATACCCAGCTCAAAGGAAGTCTTTAGCTCATGGAAGCTTGATCATGACGCACGAAGATTCCTTATACACTCATTAATGCTCATAAATTATTCTCTATTTATTACCCGATATTGGGGGCATACAATCAATAGGCATTGATATATTTATGTAAATGGGATGTTACCCTAAAATGTATGTTACCATATTTATGAACGGTTACCCAAAACTGCCCAGGCAGAATTCCCTATAAATACAGGGTAGAATGGACAAAAAAGGATCAACATCTTATATACTGAATCTCTGATGAAATTTTGACAAACAATCTCATAGTGAGAACAAAAAGATCAATAAAAGTGACTCATGGACTAGGTCGATTTTAACCATTGAACCACATAAAAGTGTGCGAGTGCTCTTGATGCTTTCAATTTGTCCAATTACAATTTGGTAAAAGCCTAATATCTCTATTTTTTGGATTCCTTAATCCACTGTTGGCGAAAAAACGCATCAACGGTCTTATTTCTAACAAACAATACATTAGTTAATTTTATGTTGTAGCCACGTAAAATGAAAGAATGACTTACAAGTAGCCCTTAGCAGTGTGTAGGAAAAATCCTTTCCACGGGCAATCCCGTCCCATTTAGCCAATATTGTAGTTAGCATACAGTACACCCGAATAAATTACGGAAAATTATAGTTGATTAAACTACTTTGGGCATTTAGCTCATATGGAATACTTAGTAAGGGTATAAAAGTCCTTCCTCGATTTAGACCATTAGCGGTATTCTAAGTTCCCGGAAAAATTATAACCCTAGGCCTCGTTATTCAAAATCAACCATCACGTGTATTCCCTCGATCCGTTTCCAATATCGGTCCTAGCCAGATTAAATATTTTGGAAATAGATTAATTTTTAAAAATTTCCCTTTTTTGATACTTTACTAAGAAATTTATTAATTTTGTAGAATTAATTAATTTGCAACCTTTTAGAAATAAGTTGATTTTACTAAATTGGGGTCTAAGAGAAAGTTTAACTTGTTTAAAAAGTAAATTCCTTAATTTCTTATTAATTAGGGCATTGGACCCTTTTGATTTTCTATAGATAAAATTCATTAATTTGTAAAAATATTATTTCTTACATCCAACTTAATACTAATAATTGTTTAGTGTACAAAATCTAATTCCATAATTATTAAGATTAAGAATAAAATAAAACCTAAATTTTGCTATAAAATCCCAAATTTAACTAAGTGTAAAAGATTTATTGTTTTTGTGATAAATTCATAACTTTGGAAGGTTATATATTGGAAAACTTATCACAAAAATTTCTCATCTTTCGTAGAACCAAACTTGGCTATACCAAAAAGTCTCTTGTTCATTTTTATACAAAATTACATGTTTTTACTTAGTGAAAACTATTTTAAAAAAGTTTTGATTGAAACTGTCCATTTTGGGACTATTTTCTTATTATTTTGATCTGGTTTTTCTTAGATCCATACTAGGATATGCTAATAATGTCTACAAGAAAAATTAGGTCAAAAAGATAATTTTTACTTGGAGAAAAATGTTCCCAAAAGTGACTGTTCAGAGAACACTATTTTAAAAACCTTAATTTTTCTAAACTTTGGAAAAACAAAACTCCTAGCCTTTTCATTATTTTTCAAGAATTTAAACCAATTTTATTACCAATATATCAAGAGCTCTCAGTTAAAAAATCAGCCAAAAATACTATATTTTTCTTATAGAACACATTGTCCAAAGTTCGTTGCATGCATAGTTTGTATAAACCACTTTTACACATTGCACAAAATTTTTGCAAAAGCCATAACTTATTCAATGCTATACCTTTTTGGATGTTCTTATACACTTTTAGCATCTACTCTTTCTAATAACACAATGGTGACAAGAAAATCCAGAAACAAACGCATATGGAGTTCGCTTGACCCTTCGGAAGTGAATGTTAAGACATTGGCAATAGGAAATCATAAAAACCTAGAGGAATGTTGGGTTCCTCTATTAACCATTCAACAAAACATGAATGCATGCATGATTAGCCACAAGATAAAAATTGTTAAAGTACCAAGAATGAATTTAAACTATAAAAATTACACATGCAACTTAGCTACACACAAATATTAACAAAACTACATAAGTGACCATTTTATATCTCTTGGAGTTCTAGTATTTTGTGGTTTGGCTATAGCTCCTTAAACCTCACTTGCTATAGCTTTCAAACCTTCACAAAAACACTCCTAAAACACCCTATGATCAGCCACAAAAATTACTAAAAAAATGGAAAGGAAAAACATGAACACGGGCATGAATATTACCTCTTTTCTCTTGTTTTTCATAGATGATTGTAAGCTTAAGTTTCTTGAGAAATATGAGGGAGATATAAGTTTGTGTGGGCTGAGAAGTGTTTGAGAGAAAAAAAAAATCTAGAGAGAGAGGGAGAGAGAGAGGAGGTTCGGCCAAGAGCTTTAGAGAGAAGGAGAGAGTAAGAGTGAAAATGAGGGAAAATGCTTGATTTTTTCCTTAAATACTTAGGCCTAATTTTTTTTTATAAAATTACCATATTGCCCCTCTAAATGGTCGGCTCCTAAGTGCTTAATTAATCACTAATTTTTTCCCCAATTTTCACTTATTTACAAGGCTAATTATTTACTCTAAATAATTACCCAAGTGGTAATTTTTCTCAAACTTTTCTTACCTCACCAAATTAAATTCTTCACTTCGGGTAATTAAATTAAATGTGTCTTCCCATTTAATTTAAGTGGTCACACTCCTATATATTATAGCCTATGGAATTAGTTTCCAAATTTTTTATTCTTGGCTAATTAATCATTTTTCACAAAAATGCACTTTAAAATTCTTTTTACATGAATTTTACTTTCTTGACCTTAGAATAAAAAATACAAACTAATTTTATGCCGATTTTTATTTTTACCATAATTTTTTTATTCTAACATTATTTTATTCGAAAATTTATCAAATTAGGGGTTTCATTTCGATCCTAGACCGAAATTCTTGGTTTGACCAAAACCACACATTTGACAAATTGACTATCTCTACCAACATGAAATTTTCTTCTTAAGCATACATTATTAATTAAAATAATATTCAATACAAAAATTCACCACCCCAACTTGGTTACTAGTAGGCGCCCGAAAAGCAGGGCGTTACAATGCCTACAATTTGTAGAATTTCGTTCTCAAAACTTTAAACATACGGGGATACCATTCCTTTATTTTGGCTTCTGTCTCCCAAGTGGCTTATTTAATGCCATGGTTACGCCACCACACTTTAACTAACAGTACCAACTTATTCCTCAACACTTTGTCCTTCCAGTTTAGAATCGCCACTGTCTTTACTTCATAGTTGAGTTGAGGATCTACATTAATATGCTAATAGCTAAGCACATGTGCAGGAGAATTCACGTACTTTCTCAACTTTGACATGTGAAACACATCGTAGACTTAAGATAATGCTGGCAAAAGAGCTAGCATATAAGCCACTTTCTCGATTCACTCCAAATCTAAAAAGGTCCAATGGACCTCAGGCTATTGTGTTTAAGCCCATTCAAAACAATGACTTCATCAAACTTCTCATGTCATTATTTTGGTGCTTATTTTAAACCATATAATGATTTAACAAGTCTACACGGGTTAAGTTCATTTTCTCTTAGAACAAACCCTTCCTATTGTTCCATGCATCATCAAGATTACCATTTAGAAATTTCATTTTGACATTCATTTGGTGAACATATGGGTTGTCTATTGATGATAATGGAAACAACTTTCTTATTGAAGTTATCCTTGCTACTGGTAAATAGGTATCAAAATAGTTTATGCCTTCCTTTTTTATAAACCTTTTGCCACCAACCTTGCATTAAAGTCTTGGATGGTCCCATTTGTGTGACATTTCTTTCTAAATATCCACTTACAACCTATTGGCTTTAAACCTTGCGGTAGATTAATAATCTCCCAAGTGTGGTTAGAAATAATTGAATCCATCTCATCATTTTTTTACCTCCTTCCAAAATGTGGAGTACCTTGAAGAGAGCTTCTTGGAAGGTTTTAGGATCATCCTCCACTTGAAGTACCATTTGATATTTCCAAGTGTCTCCCTTGTGATTACCCTTTACTAAGTAAAGAGTTTCAACTTGTGAGATTTTATCTTGTGATCCTATTTTTTAAAGCCATTGGCTTCCACTAGGCAATTGTGGTTGCTCTACAACCCTTGAAGGTATTTCATCTTGAGTTCCTTCAAATGAGATCGGTTCTTGAGGTTTGTTGTAACTACACAACAAGTTCTCAAAGAACTCAACTTCGCTTTATTCAATTATGACATTAGAATCCAAGTCTAAAAGTCTATATGCATTGCTATTTGAGGCATAGCCAACAAAAACACACCTTATCGCTCGAGGACCCAACTTGGTCCTTTTAGGTTTCGTGCTCTAGTAATAATCAAGGCACCCCCACACTTTGAAATACCGAAGGTTGAGCCTCTCTTATTTTCATATCTCATTTGGTGAAACTTGATTCTTCTTTAAATGAATCTTGTTTAGAATATGGCAAGCAGATAGCAAGGCTTCTCCCCATAACACAAAACTCAAATTTTCATTTAATAGCATCGCATTCAGCATTTCAACAAATGTTCTATTCTTTCTTTCTGCTATACCATTTTGTTGGGGGTGTACAAGGGGTTGTACATTCATGTATTATACCATACATTTCACAATACAAATATAATTCATTGGAAAAGTATTCATTGCCCATATCACTTCTTATCACTTTGATTTTCTTTTCCAATTGATTTTCAACATCAACTTTATAGATTTTAAACATGCTAAAGACTTCATCCTTATTCTTAAGCAAGTAAACATATGTGAATCTAGAATAATCATCAACAAAGGTAAATGAACATAAGGTATGTAGACTTGTTAAATCATCATATGGTTTAAAATAAGCACCTAAACAGTAGCATGAGAAGTGCTTATATTCTAAGACAAATGATGACTATGTCATTCTAGTGTGCCTATATGTTGATGATATGTTGATATTAAGTAATGACATGAAAGGCATAATAGAAACAAAGAGGTAATCATCTTCTACTTTCAAGATGAAAGACCTTGGAGAGGTTGATACCATACTAGGTATCAAAGATAGAAGAATGAGTATGGATATGCCTTAGGTCAAGCTCACTATGTTGAGAAAATGCTTGACAAATTTGGCCATTTAATATCAAATAGGCAACACACCCCCTTTGATTCAAGCCAAAAGCTTGAAAAGAATGAAGGGAGAGTGGTGGCTGAATTAGAGTATGCGAGTGCAAATGTATGTCACACATTGTACAAGAGCAGATATTGCATTTCTGATTAGTAAACTAAGTAGGTTTGCTAGAAATCCAAGTATCAAACATTGGAATGTTGTAGAAATAGTTTTTGGATACCTCAAAAGGAACAAAGAACTATACCTCTAATATTCAAAGTTTCCAAAGATACTTGAAGGATATTCCTATGCTTGTTGGATATTCGGTGTAGGAGATAATCTCTCTACAATAGGTTGGGTTTTCACCCTTGGTGGGGGTGTGGTTTCTTGGGGATCTAAGATACAAACATGTATATGTAACTCAACCATGGAGTCTGATCTCGTATCTCTAACGACAATTGGAAAAGAGGCCATGTGGCTTAAAGATCTCATGATGGAGAAGCCTTTAACCACAGTTGATGTAGCAACAATCTCGATACATTGTGATGATAAAGCCACATTGATTAGAGCTTACAATAAAATATACAATGTGAAGTCTAGACATATAAGTCTAAGACATGACTACATGAGAGAGTTGATAGATATGTGAGTCATATCAATATCGTATGTCAAATCATGTGAGAACTTAGTGGATTCATTTACCAAACCTCTAGGGAAAGATTTGATTAATTTTACAAATAGAGGGATGAGACTAAAACTCCTTGAAAAATAGATTCCCCAATGATTGTAACCCAACTCAAAGCTTGTGTACATCAAGTGTAGAGTTCAAAGGGTAAAAACAAGTTATTGATAAAGGAACAATTGACAACATTAACAATTTAGAGTTCCACCTAGAATAAGTTAATGTTGGTTGCTACCAGACATGAGGGTTAAACCAAATGCTTTTAATAAAATTCAGTTGAAGAGCAACAAGCATCTCTAAAGGTAGCAAAGATGTTGTAAGAATTTCACCTATATAAACCTAGAGGTGGTGTCGCCTCTCAAGAGAGTAGGATTTTTCTCTCTAGATGGTTTGTGAATGGATGACTATATAATAGTGCTGAGTGCGCAAAGTGGGAACACATGAGTAATCGAGTAGAGACGTGTGAGATACTACCATTTTTATCACAAGGAATGTTCAATTCAATCTTTTAAGAATACTTAGCATTTCGATAAAACTTTGTAGTATTTCACAAAGATAAAGTTCAAACCGATAGGTACTTTATTTTATGCACTAATATTGTTCGAGTTAGAGGTGGAGTACATTTAATCAAGTGGAGGATTTTTTGGATTGGTTAAATACATAGTGAAATTAGTTATGCAAAAAGAGGTGCCATACCCTAACGATTTCACTAAATTCAATATGAGTGGGTGACTTTTGTTGTAGGCACTTAAAAATGATCTTTTTGGATCCAAAGTGATTCATTGTAGTATATAAGAGTTCTCAAAAAGTTTGGTGGCATTTGGAGCTGTTTTGAGTCAATGTACGGGGTGAAAAGTCAGTGTAACTAGGATAGGCGACGCATCACCTGCTAGGCGACACGTCACGTGGGTTGTAAATATGACCCCATACAATTACATTTTTTTTGGCTCAAAAAATTATTTTAAAATGCTCTAATTTCATTGGTTAACACTAATGATGGTTCCTACACTATTTAAGGGGATGTTTCGAGATTTTTATGAATTGAACATTCACCCCCCCCCCCCCCCCCCATCTCTCTCTCTAACTCACATGAATTGAACACTCTTCATCAACAAAAGCTTGACTTCTTTGAAGACAAAAACTTGTTATTCCCAAGACTCATTCCACCATTGCAGTAGCTTCAAGAAATATATTATGGGAGGCTATGAATAGAGTTTTTTGGACAACAATTCTATTGTGTTAAGCCTTCATTTTCATCTTCATTGGTTTATTACATAAAATCATAAACTTATGATTTTATGTAACTAGGATTTTCTCATTTCAAAGGTTCTTTCTTTCCCTTGATTTAATTTGTGTTATTCTTTCATTATGTATATTGGTATATATTGATTAACCCTCTTAAATTACAATATTATTGTTGTGTTCATAAGGCATAAGCCCAACAGATCTCCCATTAAGGAAGAATAATGGATCACCACCATTGAATCTACCAGCTCGCAACCCTTTTATTGGTTTCTTGAAGTATGTTCGTAGGCCATGAGACCAACAGGGGAATAGGGAGTGATGTCTTCGATTGCCTAGAAGGCATGGTACCAAACAAAGGATATCTGACCTCCACAATCACCTTAAAGTTA
Organism: Humulus lupulus; assembly: GCF_963169125.1. Lineage (NCBI taxonomy): Eukaryota > Viridiplantae > Streptophyta > Magnoliopsida > Rosales > Cannabaceae > Humulus > Humulus lupulus. Next base: position 162,039,692 of record NC_084799.1, read on the forward strand.
GAAGAAATGAATAAGGCGACTCTGGTAAGGATCCTAAACCTATGCAAGGTCAACAGGCGTGATCAAAGGTCAATGTGGCTCGAGTCTTGCTAGACCCCGTACAGGGGTGACCAAAATTCGGGATGGCACAGGTCATAGTGAACCCTATGAAAGCATAAATCAACTCACTAAAATAATTAATCAAAGATTTGGGTAAGAGGAATCCACAAGGAAATCCCAACCAAGAGTCAAGTGAGCATGTGTGTTCATTTGACAATCTCTAGTGCAAAACTATATGAACACTTCAAAATTCCAATATTGGCGAGCTACAATGGGAAATGAGATATCTTAAAACATATCAACAATTTTAATATCTAGATGGATTTTCAAAAAGCCACTACAAATGCTCGTTGTAGAATCTTCCCAGCAACCTTGGTCAAAGCCACGAAGAAGTGGTTCTGCAAGTATCTACCAAAGTCAATTATTTCGTGGGAGCAATTAGTAAACGATTTCCACCAATAGTTCTACACTACATTCATACAACATCAAAAGGCCATTGACCTAGCTAACGTGAAGTTAGGAGAACGAGAGTTCATGTTATGAGATCTATGAAAAGGTTGTTGTTAAGTGAGTTTTAAGCTAGTTTTAGTGTGCCATTTTAGGTTGTGTTTTACTAATTTAGGGTCACATTGTGTGGATTTATGCTTTTGTTGATGTTGTTTCAAGTTTGGAACTCCTCAATGTACTTTGTAACAAAAAGGAGATTGAAAAATGTAGAAAAGGACGAAAAAGGCAAAAAAAAACTGGCATTTTGAATAGCCTGGCGTGATTGCGGTGCATGGTTAGGCACGATCACACTGGCAATCAACATAGGGTAAACTAGACAAGTGGCTCAACCACGCTGGAAGTCCAGAATTACGCATTTGAGGCAGTTTCTAAAAGGAAAATTTGGTATTGTGTGATTTAAATGCAAAGAACATTATCCAAACACATTTAGATATGTTTTAAGTCAGTTTTTTTAATAGCCCTAAACTTAGAGAAACATCGTGGCGCATTGTAGAGAACTAAATTTGATATCCTTAGAGCTTTCTTTAGTCTTCTCTTTATTTTATGCATTTTTTAATTAATAGAATTGATTTTGCTACTATGTTAATAAACGAAACATTTTTTAGGGTTTTCGATGTAGTCACTTGAACTTTTATCATTAGTTATAATGATTTTATAATTTCTTCTTCATTTCTATATTGAGTTATTCAATTTATGCTTAATGCTTGTGAATGATTGACCATCTTTTGCATGATTTATGATTTTGACTAGAGATCTGTTGACTGCCTTTTTCGCTATCAACTAATTAAACATAGGCTTAAAGAGATGCAGTGGAGAACACATATTTTTACATGGTTCATGTTATTAATTAACCCTAGTCCACGAGTGTAATGACCCAACTATTCTAGACTTTGGACCATTAATGACTACTTATACATAGACACTAATCTTTAATAGAACTCACTAGTGAAATAATCATAACTTCATTAAAACTTGTAAGACAAATGTTAAACTACATAAAATTTAAAGTAGGATATGGGATCCCATGGTTTTTAAAATAAAAACATAACATAATTTTAAATAAATGGATTACAAAATAAAGTATGGAAAATACATATAAAGCATAATTTTTAAAAGACTAAGAAGTGACTTCATCCTCAAACCGAACGCTCAATCCATCCATTTCCATTCCGCCTCAATACACAACCCCCAAGCTTCCAAGAACCTTTCCGCCACCATAGTTATTTTCCTGCACATATAAACATAAAGGAATGAGCCTAATGCCCAGCAAGGAAAATCTAACACATAAATCATATACATAAAATTCATATCGCAACACATACTAAAACATATCATAAACATATGTCACATATACTATAATGGCCATTATTACTTGGGGCTCGTAAACTAAACAAGTCATATTCCCATTAGATTTGTGGGGCTTGCTAGCTAAGCAAGTCATATGCCCATAAATTTATTGGGGCTTGTTAGTTATACAAGTCATATGCCCAAGTCTACAACATACATAACATAACATATAAATCATAAGATAACATATAACATAACACATAAATCATAAGATAACATATAGCATAACATATAATATCCTATCCTATTTTCCTTACCAAATATACCGGGATATGAGAATAGGATTGGGACTTTGGAACACTCCTAAAAACCATCAAAGAAAGGTGAGTATACTAAAGAAAAAGGGATGAAAAGAATGAAAGAACTATACCATAAAAAATATACTTACCAAGAATCTTATGTTCAAGATCTTAGATTTCCTAACCAAGAATACAGAATAGAGTTAAGATTTTGAGTAGAAAACTATAAGAACTTAATGAAACAATACATAAATGAACTAGAATTTGGAATACCTTTAATGCTTCTATGACCGAATTACTCCTCGAACTCGAAATATACTATAAACCTTACTTCCCGAGTGTTTATTAAGCTTATAAAGATAAACCTTATGACCCCAACCCAAGTGTTTATCAACTCTTAAAATAACCTAGCAGCTTGCAGACTCTGAACTTAGCTTGATGAATGAACAAATTGTTGGGTACTTGGTCCTATTTATAGAGTTCAAGAATGAAAAGATCTTCATTTAACTTGAATAAAATAATGTATTTTTAAGTGAAAAATATTTGAATTATTGTTCAGCAGAGGCTGAAGACTCGGTCAGAAAGATGCTGGACTTATCAAGAGGTTAAAGATTAAAATGAGCTCGGTTTTAAAAAAATTCAAAAATCATTCAATGGAATCGATATATCGCCCCTAGTAGGCGATATATCGCCTGGGCTAACATGCTCGAGGCTTGTCGAGGTGGCCGTGCGAAGTTACGTATTTTTCGTATCCCCGTATGGTGATATATCGCCCCCTATAGCTGCGATATATCAGCATACGCTGAAATATTAAACACAAAATTGCACATTTTTAGCTTAATTTGAATTGAGTAAACAACCTTGACTAAGTCCTCTAACGATTTCAAAGCTACTGACAGACCCTAGGATATTCAAATATTGATCTGAATAAACTTATTCCTCAAAAATATTTAATTATCATTAAACATACACAAGACAAGTGTTACTATCTTATTGGGTCTATCTAAACCATATAATATAATAAATATCTCCATCAATATCAGTCATATTAATCAAACCTTAGGTTAAAATTAATATTCTTAAAGTATAGGTTAAACTTAGAAAATCTACAAGTGTTACTACGAGTTTCCAACTAAATCCCGGTCTGAACCAAAATCCACAATCATAAAAATACTACAACTATTACTATGGCTACTATTATCTAACTAGCTAAGTAAAGTTCTTGGACTCTACAATTTTCCCCTACTAAAAAGATTTCGTCCTCAAAATTTACTTACCAAATAACTCCGGATACCGGCCTTGCATGTCCTCCTCCAACTCCCACGTTGCCTCTCGTTCAGAACTATTACTCCATAGGACTTTGACTATAGGAATGCTATTGGACCGTAACTGTTTCACCCCCTATCGAGGATGCTAACCGGTCGTTCCTCGTAACTCAAGTCTTTCTGGAGTGCTATCGTATCGTACTTGAGCACGTGAGATGGGTCTAACACATACTTGCGTAGCATCGAGATGTGGAACACGTTGTGACTATTTGCTAGTGCTGGTTGTAGGGCTAGTCTATACGCAACTGCTCCCACTTTGTCCAATATCTCAAAAGGACCTATAAATCGGGGACTAAGCTTGCCTTTCTTCCCAAACTGCTTTACACCTTTCATAGGAGATACCTTCAAGAAGACTTGATCTCCGACTTTGAATTCCACATCGCGTCTCTTGGCATCTGCATAGCTTTTCTGACGGCTTTGAGCAGCAAGCATACGCTGTCTAATAAGCGCTACTGCTTCTTGAGCTTGTCTAACAGCTTCGGGACCTAGAAGCTGCCTTTCTCCTACCTCGTCCCAGTGCAATGGTGATCGGCACCTCCTTCCATATAGAAATTCATAAGGTTCCATCCCGATCGTTGAATGGTAGCTATTGTTGTAGGAGAACTCTTTCAACGACAAGTACTTATTCCCTGATCCTCCGAAATCAAGTACACAAGCGCGCAACATATCTTCTAAAATCAGAATCATACGCTCGGACTGCCCATCTGTCTGAAGATGAAAAGCTGTACTAAAACTTAACTTAGTACCTATAGCTTGCTGTAAACTTCTCCAAAATCTCGATGTAAACACCGATCCTCTATCCGACACTATTGTCTTGGGGATTCCATGCAGCCGTACTATCTCTTGGACATAGATGTATGCATACTGGTCTGCCGTGTATGAAGTCTTAACAGGCAGGAAATGAGCTGACTTGGTTAGTCTATCTATTACTATCCAAGCGGAATCATGCTGCTTATTCATCCTTGGCAAACCTGTCACGAAGTCCATAGCTATATCGTCCCACTTCCATTCCGGTACGCTAAGCGATTGCAATAAACCTGCAGGGCCCTGATGTTCTGCTTTCACTTGCTGGCATACTAGACACTTTGACACAAACTCTGCTATGTCCTTCTTCATCCCTGGCCACCAATAGATTGCCTTAATGTCATGAGTCATCTTGGTCGACCTTGGGTGAACTGAGTACGGGGTATTGTGCGCTTCTTCTAGAATCTTCTTCTTAATCCTTTGATCATTTGGCACGCATACCCGATCCTTATATCTCAATAAACCTTGACTAGATATTGAGAAATCTGTGGTCTTGCCTTCTCGGACTGCATCCATATGTGCTGCTAGTGTGTCGTCATGTCCCTGACCAATCCATATATCTTCTAGCGGATTTGACTTGATAGACAAGTTAGCCAGTTTGCTGACAACTACTTCTATTCCGGCACTGATCAACTACTGCTCTAGCGGTTTTTCTATTCCATCTAAAGCTGCTAAACTTCCATAACTTTTCCTACTAAGCACATCGGCAACTACGTTTGCTTTTCCCAGGTGGAATAGGAATTCGCAGTCGTAATCCTTCACTAATTCTAACCACCTACGCTGCCTCATGTTGATCTCCTTCTGAGTAAAGAAGTATTTTAAACTTTTGTGGTCCGTATAAATCTCACACCGTTCTCCGTAAAGATAATGGCGCCAGATTTTCAACACAAAGACCACCGCTACCAACTCCATATCGTGAGTTGGATAGCGTTGCTCGTACTCCTTCAACTGTCGTGAGGCATAGGCTATCACCTTATCATTTTGCATCAACACGCAACCCAATCCTTGCTTCGACGCATCGTAGTAGACTACAAACTTATCGTTGGGTGTCAGTACACAGAGTACTGGTGCTGAGCAAAGCTTATCCTTAAGCAACTGGAAGGTTTCTTCACATCTATCATTCCAGTTGAATCTTTGCGATTTCCAGGTTAGATTGGTGAGCGGAGTGGCTATCTTACAAAAGCCCTCTATAAACCTCCTATAATAACCTGCTAACCCCAGAAAGGTTCTTACTTCAGATGCGTTCTTTGGTCTTGGCCAATCCTTCACAGCCTCTACCTTTGATGGGTCTACTGCAACTCCGTATTTTGATATAATGTGCCCAAGGAACGCCACTTGCGAAAGCCAAAACTCACATTTCTTGAACTTGGCATAGAGTTGATGCTCCTTCAGTCGTGACAAAATCAACCTCAAATGTTCCTCGTGCTCTACTTCATCCTTAGAGTATACTAAGATGTCGTCGATGAACACTACGACGAATTTATCTAAGTAGTCCTTGAAGACCCTATTCATCAAGTCCATAAACGCGGCTGGTGCATTGGTAAGACCAAAGGACATAACCAAGAACTCGTAATATCCATAACGAGTTCTAAAGGCTGTTTTAGGAATATCTTCTCCCTTTACCTTGAGTTGATGATACCCAGACCGTAAATCAATCTTTCAGAATACAGTCGCGCCTATGAGTTGATCAAACAAGTTGTTGATCCGAGGTAGCGGGTACTTGTTCTTAATCGTTACCTTGTTCAGCTCACGATAGTCTATACACATCCGCATGCTTCCTTCCTTTTACTTTACGAATAGCACCGGGGCTCCCCATGGCGAATGGCTCGGCCAAATAAAACCCAAGTCTAGGAGTTCTTGTAGCTGCGTCTTTAACTCCTTGAGTTTCGTAGGTGCCATCTGATACGGTGCCTTGGAAATAGGCTCGGTGCCCGGTACTAATTCTATCGTGAAGTCAATTTCTCGAGTCAGCGGCAATCCTGGCAAGTCATCAGGAAATACCTCTGGGAATTCTCTTACAACACGGACGTCTCCAACCTTGAGTGGTGTTTCCTTTACCACATCTGTGATGCTGGCTAAGAACGCTTGACTTCCTTTTTCCATCATTCTTTGAGCTTTGAGAGATGATACTAACGGGGTGCGTAATCCTGAAGCTTGTCCCATGAAGCATAGTTTCTGGCCGTCAGGAGTCTCGAACATCACCTTCTTGTGTTTGCAGTCGATGGTTGCGCCATGCCGTGCTAGCCAGTCCATGCCTAGTATTACATCAAAGTCCTTGATCACCAGTTCTATCAGGTCTCCTTCTAGTTCTATGTCCTCAATCTTGATCGGTACGCCTCGTACTATCAGTGATGATAGAACTACTTTGCCCGAAGGCAACTCGGTTACAAACCTTGTTCTAAATCTTTCACAAGGTTTGTCTAGTTTTTCTATCATTCCTAATGAGATATACGAATGAGTGGCTCCCGAATCAAATAATACAAAGCATATGTTATTGAGGATAGAAACCTGACCTGTGACCACCTTATTGCTAGCATCAGCCTCTCCTTGGGTTAAGGCAAAAACCCTAGCAGGAACCATCTTGTCGTCTTTCTTCCCTTCTGGCTTACGCTGAGGACAATCTATTTTCCGATGTCCTTCCTGACCACAGTTAAATCATTCCTTGGTGTTTGCAAGGCATTCTCCAAGATGTTTCTTCTGACACTTATCACATGGCGGGTATTCCACATAACCCGACCTATTTCCCCTATTATTTGTCCGTGCCCTCTTATCGCTATAAAATTGCTTGTTATCAGGATGAATTCTCTTCTGACCGTTACTGATGTTGCCAGACTGATTGTTGCTATTATGGCTGTTGTTCCGACTGGTCTGAGGTTGACCCTGCTGTCTAGGCTCAGGCTTACTGGCTTCTTCTTTACGTACATTAGCCTGCAACCTCTCTACTTTTATTGCCGTTTCTAGAACGTCGGCATATGTAGTATTCCCCGGGTTTGCTAGCTTAACCCCCATCTTGATCTTCAGTCGAAGTCCCCTAACGAACTTAGACACCCTCAGATAGTCAGTGGGAACCACTTCTGGGGTGAACTTAGCTAGGCGGTTGAACTGTCGAGCATACTCTGCCACTGATAAACTACCTTGCTTTAAGTTGGCGAACTCCTCAACTCTCGAAGAGAGCACAGCCGAATTATAATACTTCTTGTGGAACAGCTCCACAAATCGAGTCCATGTCATGGTGGCAACATCATGCGATTACTGGACCAAGTCCCACCATATCCGGGCATCCTTCTTGAGCAAGGATGAGACGCAGGATATACGGTCTGTATTACTGAGATTCATGTGCGTCAAAATTGGTTCCACATTCCTTAGCCACTCTTCTGCCTCAAAGGGGTCTGTAGTCCCTTCGATGTTTGGAGCATGCTGCTTGCGGAACCTCTCATAAACTGGCTCCATGTGATTTACTGGATACGGCGCATAATTTTTCACTGGACATCCCCCATATGGACCAACTTGTTGGGGTGCTGAGGTGATTTGCTGTGGCTGTGGCTGCGGTGGAGGCTGGGGCTGAGTCTGAGGTTGAGCCTGTTGTCGCTGTTGTTGCAAAAGTTCCTAGACTTGTTGTCGCAGTCTGGCGATCTCCGCAATGTTGTCAGCTGGCGGTGCCGGCGCGTTGCGGCTGGCAGTAGTACACACCCCCCTTCTGCGAACTGGAGGGACTTCATTGTTCACTGGAGCAGTGCTGGAGGCGTTTCCGTTGGTGCGTGCTGATCTTCGGAGCGACATCGCAGCAGAGTTCAAACAATTGAAAGAAACATGTTAGAACTTTACCTAATAGGCTCTAAGGAAAAACTTATTCTAAATAGACATAACTCGGACCTATTGATTATGACTTCTTATGAAAATTATATAAGTCTTCTTTATTTTTAGAATGGGTTTCTATACTTAGAAAAACAACCCATCTTTATTATTTCTAAGTCTGTTTCTAATCATCCTATATGAGTTAATTCTCAGGCTTGAAACTCATCTTTGTTCCAAAGTTAACCATATTGAGGGAGGGCTGGGATCAGTAAAATCGTTCCCACTACTATGGCCCTCTAACTCTCAATATAGAAACTTGGTTCATTAATTTGTATCCACCCTCACCGTACTTAGTCATTATTTATTTTATTTATTATTTATTATTATTGCGAAAATAAAAATAAAATTCATACATGATAACAAAATAACATGATATTAATTTGGAAAAGAGTTTTCACTAATTACAACCATAAAACAAACAATAAATAAAACAAACAATGAAATTAACTATTCTAAAAATCAGGATCTTCTACATCTGATCCTTCATCTAGCATATCATCATCTAATTCTTCATAGTCTTCATTATCATGTGCCTCAAAATGTCCTCGAGGAAGGTTCGTAAAAATCCTATACTCTTGCTCATTTGTAAATTGAAATTCTTATTTTGAAGTGAACCTAATTAAGAGAAAGTAATATCGCATTGCTACTGACAGTTCATCTTCATCATCCATTGTTTCCCATATCTCCTCTAAGGCTGCAATTACGGGATGAAAATCTCTAAATAGTCTAATCACTAAAACGTATTGTTCCGTTGCTCTCATCATGATTTTCTTAGATTCTTGAAGGTGTCCTATTTCTCTATGGAACAAAAGCAGTCTCCGAGTGATTCTCTCTAGTGTTCCTATGGTGTTTCTTGGTTCTCTTATTCTCTTTAAAGACTTAATGGCTTAGATATCCTCATAGGTTAATGCTCTATTCATACTTAACTGAAAACATAAATGCTAAAATCGTTAGCTATACAGATAAGCATAATAACTATAACTTAAATACTTACTTGGCGGTCAGATTCGGAACTTTGAGTGTGTGTATCGAGGAGAACTTCATGCGAATGAACCGTTGCTCTAATACCAACTGTAATGACCCAACTATTCTAGAATTTGGACCATTAATGACTACTTATACATAGACACTAATCTTTAATAGAACTCACTAGTGAAATAATCATAACTTCATTAAAACTTGTAAGACAAATGTTAAACTACATAAAATTTAAAGTAGGATATGGGATCCTATGGTTTTAAAATAAAAACATAACATAATTTTAAATAAATGGATTACAAAATAAAGTGCGGAAAATACATATAAAGCATAATTTTTAAAAGACTAAGAAGCGACTTCATCCTCGAACCGAACGCTCAATCCATCCATTTCCATTCTGCCTCAATACATAACCCCCAAGTTGCCAAGAACCTTTCTGCCACCATAGCTATTTTCCTACACATATAAACATAAAGGAATGAGCCTAATGCCCAGCAAGGAAAATCTAACACATAAATCATATACATAAAATTCATATCGCAACACATACTAAAACATATCATAAACATATGCCACATATACTATAATGGCCATTATTACTTGGGGCTCGTAAACTAAACAAGTCATATTCCCATTAGATTTGTGGGGCTTGCTAGCTAAGCAAGTCATATGCCCATAAATTTATTGGGGCTTGTTAGTTATACAAGTCATATGCCCAAGTCTACAACATACATAACATAACACATAAATCATAAGATAACATATAACATAACACATAAATCATAAGATAACATATAGTGTAACATATAATATTCTATCCTATTTTCCTTACCAAATATACAGGGATATGAGAATTGGATTGGGACTTTGGAACACTCCTAAAAACCATCAAAGAAAGGTGAGTATACTAAAGAAAAAGGGATGAAAAGAATGAAAGAACTATACCATCGAAAATATACGTACCAAGAATCTTATGTTCAAGATCTTAGATTTCATAACCAAGAATAAAGAATAGAGTTAGGATTTTAAGTAGAAAACTATAAGAACTAAAGGAAACAATACAGAAATGAACCAGAATTTGGAATATCTTTAATGCTTCTATGACCGAACTACTCCTCGAACCCGAAATATACTATAAACCTTACTTCCCGAGTGTTTATTAAGCTTATAAAGATAAACCTTATGACCCCAACCCAAGTGTTTATCACTCTTAAAATAACCTAGCAGCTTGCAGAATCTGAACTTAGCTTGATGAATGAACAAATGGCTGGGTACTAGGTCCTATTTATAGAGTTTAAGAATGAAAAGATCTTCATCTAACTTGAATAAAATAATGGCTTTTTAAGTGAAAAATATTTGAATTATCGTTCAGCAGAGGCTGAAGACTCGGTCAGAAAGATGCTGGACTTATCAAGAGGTTAAAGATTAAAATGAGCTCGGTTTTAAAAACATTAAAAAATCATTCAAAGGAGTTGATATATCGCCCCTAGTAGGCGATATACCACCTAGGCTAATATGCCCGAGGCTCGTCGAGGTGGCCGTGCGAAGTTACGTGTTTTTCGTATCCCCGTATGGTGATATATCGCCCCTTACAGTTGCGATAGATCGGCATACGCTGAAATATTAAACACGAAATTGCACATTTTCAGCCTAATTTGAATTGAGTAAACAGCCTTGACTAAGTCCTCTAACGATTTCAAAGCTACTGACAGACCCTAGGATATTCAAATATTGATCTTAATAAACTTATTCCTAAAAAATATGATAACTCTATAAAATAGAGTTATTTTACCACTTTTTATGTGCTAATTGTTGCTTAATTCTTGAGTTTTTAATTGATTTATTAAGTTTTTAAGTAGTTTTGAATTTATTAGGTTTATTTTAATTTTATATATTTTTGTGTATTTTTATTGTTATATTATTGTAAAATGTTATGGCTTAATTATTTAGAATTATTATTGTTAAGTTAGTGGTAAAAAAATGTTGTATTATTGAACTTAAATGTAAAATATAAATTAAGTTATAATTAATATTTTCAAAGAATTAAATTGATTTATTTTATAGTTGAAAATATTGTATTATGATTTATTTTATATTTATTTTGTAGGGAATGTATGCTCTTAAAAAGAAAGAAAAATGAAGGACAATATGGCATTTTCAAGAAAGCAAGACAAAGAGTTGGCATTTATAAAAAGCCTCATTTGGGCCCAAGCCCAACAGCTCCTCCAACAATCTACTCCAATGCCAGCCGTGCCTCCTTGTCTCCTAGCTGCATCAACATAGATCTCAGCTGCCACCTCACGCCAAATGCATGATGCTCAATTCTCCTGCCCAACGCTCATCACTCCAACAACCAGCCTTCAGCAAGCATCCGTCCAAGCCCGCCAGCTTTAGCACCACAAAGCAGCCCACCGTGGGCCTGCCCCCAGCCCGCCTGGCCCAATTCGGCATGATGTCCCCAAGTCAACCCTGCCACAGCCACAAAAATAAAACCAAAAAAATCATGTTTTTATTCCCAATATTTTTCACTCAAATATCAATTCACTCTTCTCTATTTTTCTTACCTAAATAAACATTCCTAATTCATTTTTTTACCCTAGCTTTTCACTAATCTTTTACCCAACCAAACATTTCATCTTTCCAATACTCTTACACTTACTCTATTTATCCTACCACTTCCCAACACAATTAAATTAATCAATTTATTTATTTTAATTTGATTAATTTAATATCCATATTTTGCCTATATATAGAGTCTTGTAAGACCATTTGGGGAGCTCTTCCTCATCTTTTCAACATCTTCTACACTTCATATTTTTCTCTCTTCTTTTCACTATTTTCTCTCTACCATTTTCATCTTTTGAAGAGCATGTCAAGTATGTTATTTTGTAATTTTTATTTCAATCTAGTTATGAGCTTCTAATCTTTTTTCAAGATTATTAAGATGATGATGAAGCAAAATGTAACTAGATAGTATTTTTTTGTTGTATGTTGATTTCCCATTTGTGCAATATTTTTTATGGATTTTTCTATCAAAGATATGCATTTTTCATCTATTATTGATTATTAAAGCATATTACACTTAGTTCTTCATTATGCAAAAATATGATATTCTTTGATTAAATGTTTTTCATTAAATTGTTCACATCTAATTCTTAGAGCATAAATATCATATTTTGCCTAAACATAATCTCTTTGATTTTTTGTAGTTTCATTAGGTTGTAACACAACTAATGCTTAGAAATTATATCTTATATAAGTTAATAAAAATCCTACATTTTTTAAAGTAACTTGTGCTTGAATAGAAAATGTATTTTGAAAAAAATATAGTGTGATTTATTTCAACCATATCTAAACTTGGGAATCAATATACTTATAAATATTATTGAACTTACATTTTGTGGATTCTAATATCTTAATAATCTTATTTTACATATCTCATTTGAAAACCATTTTTCTATTTAATCTTAAATCTTTTTATTACTTGTCTTTTATTTTTCTAAAACAAAATCTCATCAAATATTTGGAACTAGATTAGAATATTCTTGCTTTGTTTGAAATAGTTTCTTTTGATGTTAGTCAACTCCCATGGGTTCGACCTCGTACCTACATGAAGATTATATTCCGAAACGATTCGTGCACTTGCGAGTTTAAATATTAAAACACCCTCTTTTGGGATCAACAAAATACTTAATTATCATTAAACATACACAAGACAAGTGCTACTACCTTATTGGGTCTATCTAAACCTTATAATATAATAAATATCACCTTCAATATCAGTCATATTAATCAAACCTTAGGTTAAAATTAATATTCTTAAACTATAGGTTAAACTTAGAAAATCTACAAGTGTTACTACAAGTGTCCAACTAAATCCCGGTCTGAACCAAAATCCATAGTCATAAAAATACTACAACTATTACTATTGCTACTACTATCTAACTAGCTAAGTAAAGTTCTTGGACACTACAACGAGTCACTTGTATTAGGATTTGAGAAGCTTGGGGGCTCAAGAATCTATGGAGTTCAGGCTGTGTTTTAGCAATGCTTTGAATACAAAAAGGTGGAATCCTTTACAATGTGTGCCCTACCCCTATTTATAGATGGTTGAGGACAATTAATTCCCTTAATGGGGATTTATTACAAACATTCTCCCTTAATGAGGTATTACTAAATAATAAATATACATTCCCTTAGTTAAGGAGCTGGTGGGCCCAGGCGTATCACAGTGGGCCCATTTACGAGGTTACAGCCCATAACTTTTTGGGGTAATGCGTCCCTGAAAGTTTCGAGGGGTAGTTGCATGTTTTCCCATGTCGGACGGCGTCAGGAGACATCTTGCTTTTTTCTTGTACAGACTTAACACCACGACTTGGTAAAGTTCTTATGTTCTGTGGGTGTTCTCTAGGGGCCAATTTAGAGTTTCGGCTATACTCCTTTCCCTTATAAATTTTTCTTCTCCTCCACTCCCCGAGCAGTTGTTTTTCCCACTCCTTTCCCTTACAAATTTTCGTGTTTTTTCCCACTTCCTTTCGGTCAAGGCGCTCATTGCTTGTTTATTGATTTCAGATGTCTGAGGAGCTCCAAGAGCTACACCAACAAGGCTTTTACGAGTTTGACCATAAAATTCTTACCATGTCCCGAGAAGGAGGCATGCAGTAGGAGGAAAGAAGAGAGGAGGCCCAAGCACCAGCACAAGAGCTGGTGGTAAGAGAGGTTTCTCTAGCTATAGAGAGGCCTACCCAGAGATGCATGACAGAGAAGGAAGTGAATCTGGCTCCTATTCCTCACCCCAGCCAATGGTACGAGGCCGCGGGGTTTGAGCCAGAGCAGCTCCCCAACAAGTTAAAACATCCCATGGCCCTGGAGCACATCATGAAACATTATAGGATCGAGGAAGAGCTTCTGGTGCACCATTGCAGAGAGTAAGAGAGAGTGCATCGTACCACTCCAAGGAAGAAGCAGAGCGACCACGATGAGTTCTAGACCTTCATGAAGTCCGCTAACACCAATATGGTGTACAAGGCTCCTCATCACAATGAGAGCCACGCGGGGGACAACAAAGACCAATTCCTTTTCATGAATGGCTTCCTGATGCGGACCAACTTTACTCTCATCCTCGAGTTCTCCTGGGTTGGTAAGTGTATTTTCACCTCTTGAGTTGAGTATTCTTAATCTTGAAGTTTTCCATTACTTAGTAGTTTTTGCTATGTAGGTCCCTTCCGACGCACCCCATACATCCAAGCGTATGAGGATTGCTTGCAGGAGATGAAGGGTCTCCCAAACATGGAGCTAGAATTAAACGAGCTGGTCATGGACGAGAACCTGATTATTGCAGGCTTTCTCCGAGCGGGGCAAAGCATTAGCAACGTAGACTTGACCAAGTATAGGAATCCCAACAAGTCCCGCAAGCTAGATACCCGCCATATCATTTATATCGATAGATGGGCCATCAAAATATTTAACCAATTGTTGTTGGAAGAGCGGTTTGAGAACGCTCAGCTATCCGAGCATCCAAAGAAGCTCGGAAAGACCACAAGCTCAAGGATGAGCTTCAGACGGTGATATAGCCTTCTTCCCTTGACCAAGGTAAATCTTTTATTATTGTTTATAATGCTATACAAGTAGGGGACGGGGTAAATCCTGAGCATGTGTGGGTTTCTCCATCACTCCTCCGTTGTGGGCTCACATTGGATTGACCATGGACCATAGAAGAATTTCAAGACTATCAATATCAGATCAACGTCTAGCTCCACCATTCGAGGACAAGACTGCCTCCGTGGGGATTCATGCCACTAAATGACGTGACGTCTTTCCAAGTGGGCTGGTTTTGTCAATTATGATACCAACACCACCAACGAGATGGGTAGGCTTGTGAGGGAATTTTTACACGTGGTTCTTCAACCAGATGAGTCACCTAGTGGTGGGGCTTCCGAGGATCCCATGTGCTCCTGACTCGCATCTTTTAATTTCTTGCACATTTTGTACTTGTCTTTATATGGTTTTGTATATGCTAATTGTATGCTTTCTCAGTTGCAGTTCAAATGGGGATGGCAAACTCTATTGACGTCAAGAGACAGAGGCTAGAGGGACTAGCCCAAATTCAAGTCTCTGTAGCACAAGTAGTGGTGCCACAGCTCCGACAGCTGCTCCCACGGTTCCTGTTCCTAGGGGTAAAATTTGGTTGGCTATGGTTAGTTTTGTTAATTTTATAACCGACTGCCAATAATGCAATAACCGACCGAAACCGGTCACAGTTATATTCGGTTTTTTATGGTTATTTTTTGTTTTTGATTAATAATAAGTAAATATTTCTACCATTAAATATCAGTTAAATGCACAAGCGTAGTGGTATATTCTTGCGACTCTTATCTCAAGAGCACGGATTCAAAACTCAACTCCTTTAAATATTTTGAAAATTTTGATAAATTTAAAATTAAATTATTAGGATTCAAACACCTGACCAATTGGAAAAATAAGAGTGTACTCAGCCACTACACTAACTTCACATTTATGTAATATAAAATATATAAATATATTTAATATGGTTGGTTTCGGTTAAACCGAAATATATATTTGCAAAACTAAAACTGACCATTTTGTAAAGTAAACCAAAACTGAAACTGAATGTGGAATTTGGTGATAATGCGGCACCAAAAATTCAATTACAATACTGTAACGACCCACTAATCTAGACTAATTGGACCATTATCGAAACTATACATAAAACTTACATTTTTACGAAAATACCATAATTTATTGAATAACTTGCAAAATAAGAGTTATTTACAAATAAACAGAATACTAAGGAGGATTATGGGATCCCATTGTCTTTAAAAACAAAAGATGATTTAAAATAAAAGACATTACATAATAATGCGAAAAATACATGTAAAACCATTAAAAACATAAGAAGTGAGACTACATCCTCGAATCGAATAACGCTCGGCCCCTTGACTCCATTCATCATCGATACACATCCTCCAAGCGTCACGAATCTTACCGCCTCTAAGCTTATTTTCCTGCACATAAACAGAAAGGAGTGAGCCTAATGCCCAGCAAGGAAAACCTAACACATAGTCATATACATAATTTCATAAGAAAACATAAAGACATATCATAACACATAATTCACTTATTATAATGGCCATTATTACTTGGGGTCCCATAGACTAAACAAGCTTATGCCCATGAGATTAGTGGGGTCCTACCAGCTAAATAGGCTTATGCCCACAATCTTTTTGGGGTCTTGTTAGTCAAATAGGGCATAAGCCCAAGCCTACAACATACACATCAATAACATATTCATAACAAAACATAACACATTAATAACATAAAACATATAGATAACATAAGCACATAACATATTAATTCTAGCCTATTTTCCTTACCAAAGTTACCGAGATTATGGACTGAGTTGGGACTGTTGGAACACTCCTAAAACCATAAGAAAGAGTAAGTCTAAAGAAAGGAGATGAAATGAAAGAGATGGAAAGACTAAACCATAGAAAACATACTTACCGACTTATATGCTTAAAAGCTTGGATTCCCTAACCAAAATAAGAATAAGGTTAGGGGACTGAGTAGAAGGTTTTGAGAAAGGAAATAACATAAAATACAGAAAGGAACTAGAGTTTTGGGTTTACCTCAAAGATTGCAAGATCAATCTAACATCCACCGAAATACTATAGCACTCACTTCCCAAAGTGTTTGATAAGCTTATGATGTTTAAGCTTATAATTTTTCCCCAAACCAAGTGTTTACACTCTCACACTCACTTAACACTAGCAGCCTCTGAACTTAGAGCAAATGGTGAATAATGGCTGGGTACTAGGTCCTATTTATAGAGTTTGGGAATGGAAATATCTTGATTTTACTTGAATAAAAATAATGGCTTTTTAAGTGAAAATCATTTGAATAATCGTTCAGCAGAGGCTGAAGACTCGTTCAAAAGATGCTGGACTGTTGAAGGAGTTTGAATGGCTGAAGGGAAAAGAATTCAAAAGTATTTGAATTCATGCTGGTGGAGGCGATATATCGCCTGGACCTTTGTTCCCGAGGCGACCGTGCATCGATTCGTGTTTTCCATATCTACGTGCTGCGATATATCGCCCCCTATAGCTGCGATATATCGGCATACGCTGAATATTTAAACACGAATTTACACATTTTTAGCTAAGTTTGAATGGAGTAAACAGCCTTGACTAAGCCCTCAACGTACTCAAGGCTGCTGACTGACCCTATAACATTCAAACTTTACCTTTATTTAATTTAATCCTCAAAAATACTTAATCCTTAATTACCATTCATAACATGTGCTTAAAATCCTATTGGTTGATGTCTAAACCTTATAATATAATAAATATAATCCTTAATATCAGTCACATTAATCAAACCTTAGGTTATACTTAATATTCTTAAACTATAGGTTAAACTTAGAAAAATCTATAAGTACTACTATGAGTGTCCAAATAATTCCCGGTCTGAACCAAAAATCCATAGTAACAAAGATAACACTAAACATACTATAATACTACTAACAATTAGCTAAGTAAAGTTTTTGGACTCTACAAATACGGTCGGTTCGATGGTCAGGTAGAGCCATCCTTCCCTACACCGGTTCCACCCATTTTCACTAATGTGGGTGCCTCCTGTTCTGTGCCTGCTCCTTTATTTGAGCCACACCAGTCTGCCATATGGAGCCTAGGTGCCATCATGGACCGAGCATCCCATCTGAAGTAGACAACAATGGATTTTAATGGGATTAAGAATGAGGACTTGAGCACCATCCTCGCGAAGTCACTCCTTGACATTCAGAGTGTAAGTCCTTTATAGTTTTCTTCTTGTCTCGTTAGCTTGTGTGCTGACGTTTATCTAACACTTGTACATTTTTTGCAGGCACTGATGCTGGTCTCCCATGTCTGTGATAGATTTGTAGAGTATACCTTTACGCTTTCCAACCTTCGTTCTAAGCTTGAAGCTGTCCACCAGGAGGTGCTGGACCTTAGGCGAGTTCTTGGCTCTAGGGATGCGAACATTGCTTTGAAAGATGAAGAGATCAACACTCTTCGCAGTACAATGGAGCTCAACAACAAGAAATGACCGAGTTGATTCTCAGGATAACCCAGATGGAAGGGAAACTTTTCAATCACCTCCAACAGTCTGAAGCTGATTGCCGACATGAACCAACTGCGGAAGGATGCTCTTGTCGAGAAGGAGCAAGAGGTCAAGGCTGCCCAAGACAAGGCTCGAGAGGAGTATTCAGAGACAACTTTCTCTTGCTTCTGCTTGATCTAGAAATCCAACAAAGATCTGAACTTGGATTTCCTTCCCGAGAAGACGCGAGTAAAGGAGCTTAGGAAGTGTCTGGCTCGTGGGGCTACCGAGGCTTAGGGTGGTATTTCAGATGATATTCCTTGCCCTAGTTAGTCTTTTATTCTTTGTCTTTCCTTTTGTGCCATTGGTGGGGCACCTTGTACTTGACAGTTTCTACATATGACATTTTATGCCTTTATGCTTTTTTGTTATGAGTACTCAGTGTATTCATTGAAATTTTTTATTTCCAATGCTTACTAAGTATATCAACTCACAATCCTCATTGGTTCAGGTATCAGTATACTCTGAACACATGTATTGCACGTGCCATACTAACCTTACTCTTTTATGTGTTTCATGCTAACAACCATGGTAATGTGAGTAGCATGATACTTCAACAAGTACCATGAACAAAACAGGTAAGGTCGACCACCCCATGGGTGATAGGCCAACCACCCTATAGGGTTGATGGATTGGCCGACCACCCTATGAGGGACATGACTAGGAGTCTCCTCACCAATGCCTTTTTTGTCTTTGTTTTTTGCACTTTCAGATTATATGTTGAACAAATGTCCTAGAAAAACTTGAGCTTGCTTAGTAATAAAGGTCACATCCTCATTGCTTGTGTATGTCCCGATTGGTATGTGTTATATGCCCCCCAAGTGATCATGGGTTTAAAAGCCTTGGTCACTTGCTACTTGACCATGCCTTGCTTCGAGCATTTAGACACATATTACTATCCTTTTCACTCAATGATGCAAGCAGCAAATGCTTGTCCCTCATTTGTAGTCGGGTGATGGTTTCATACTCAGTAGCAATGATACCTATACATAGATGTAGATTTTGTAGCAAGTGTCGATCATGATTTACGTAAACTCTCGTGTACTTGTTATAATGATTGTAGACAGAAGTGTCCAAGTTGGACCAACTGGGTCTAGATGGGCTAATCGAACCTATAACGAGTCTTACATCAAATTATTGATCAGTCCCTCAAGGACCAGATTCGATTATGATCCGATGATGGTGACTGGTCCTCAGACCAGTCTCTATTTTGATCGTATGGGTCGATAGGTTCCTCAAGAACCAGGATCGAACGTGATCAAATAAGGTGACTGGTCCTCTGGCCAATCTCTTTTGTTGATCGTATAGGTCGATAGGTTCCTCAAGAACCAAGATTGAACATTATCAAAAGAATTCGCGACAAGGTCCTCGGACCAGTCTCTTGTTTGGATCATTTGGGTCGATAGGCTCCTTAAGAACAAAGACCGAACATGATCCATAATTTGACGACAGGGTCCCAGGACCTGTCTCTCTTGTTGATCATATGGGTCGATAGGTTCCTCAAGAACTAGGATGGAACATGATCAAATAGTTTGGCGACAAGGTCCTTGGACCAGTCTCTCATTTGAATCTTATGGGTTGATAGGCTCCTCAAGAATCAAGATCGAACATGTTCCATAATTTGATGACAAGGTCCTAGGAGCTGTCTCTCTTGTTGATCGTGTGGGTCGATAGGTTCCTCAAGAACCAAGATCGAACATGATCAAATAGTTTGGCGTCAAGGTCCTTGGACCTATTTGTCTTTTGGATCGTATGGGTCGATAGGTCCCTCAAGGACCAGAATCGAACATGATCCGATAATTTGACAACAAGGTCCTAGGACCTGTCTCTCTTTTGGATTGTATGGGTCGATAGGTCCCTCCAGGACCAGAATCGAACATGATTCGATGATTTGATGACAAGTTCCTTGGACCTGCCTCTCGTTGAATGTAATTTAAAGAGTTAAGTGAAACTTAAGGAATTAAATTCATTAATTCATTGAAGCACAATGGCTATTACATAGACAATTCGAAAATAATACATTTGCTTGCTACTCGACTATGCTTATTTCCACCAAGTATTCCACGGGAACAACATTCAGAGTGTCCACATTTTTGGCACTGGCATGCTTGGCTAAGGCATCATCATTGTCATTTTGCTCCCTCAGGACTTGTATAATTGAGTATTTCTTGAACAGTGTCAACAAGTCATTCACCTTGCTCAGGTACTGCACCATCCTAAGTCCCATGGCTTGATACTCCCCCAGTACCCGGTACACCACTAGCTGAGAATCGCTGAATATCTCTAGGGACTGTGCCTGCACATCCCGAGACAAGCGTAATCCTGCTAATAATGCCTCATACTCAACCTCGCTGTTTGAAGCGTTGAATTCAAATCTGAGAGCGCAATTGATTCGGTGATTTTCCGGAGTGATCAGTATGATTCTTGCGCCTGAGTTGTGTTCATTGGATGCTCCATCCGCATATAGCTTCCATACAGGAGTATCTCCTTCCTTCTCGGTATCTCCATTATCTGATTGGTAGGAAGAGTCTTAAAGGTTGGTGCCTTCGACTATGAAGTCTGCCAATGCTTGTCCTTTTATTACCGTCCTCGAATGATAAGTGATGTCAAACTGTCCTAGTTCCACTGCCCACTTGAGTAATCGTCTCGACGAAATTAACTTTTGTTAAGTGTTGATAAATTTCATTTAAATTGAATTATTTTTTATAAAAAATTACTTAATTCATTTTTTTTGTTAAATTCTAGATAATTAATTATAGTATTTTTGCAAATGAAATAAATTGTGGTATTTTTGCATAAATTCATAGACTTGCTCATATAGTAACATGATTAGGCCCATCTGATTATAACATGTTTGTTTGCACTATATGTGGTGCTTTTGCAATTGGGCTTAGATTCATATAGTGGCCCATATGTTTTATAGATATATGGATTTTTGCCAAATAAAATATTCATATAATGATAGGTTTTATTTGGGCCCATTTTCATAAAATATTCTTGTGGGTGATTCCACTTGTGAAGGCCCATTTTCTTTACATGACTATAGTTGGCCTAATCAATTAATAACAATTAATAAAACGAAGGTTTCAATTCCTGTCTTTTGGACCTTGTATGGAAATAAGAGGGCCTTAGTAGTGGGACATACTGGACCCAGCCCTCCTCTATACATGCCCAATTGTTAAGGCCCATTGACCTGAGTTGGACTTAATTGTATATTAGTTAAACCTAAATATTGATTAGCAACAAATTAATTCTAAATTAATTGAATTTGTTTCAATGTGACACTTTAGAATTAATAAGAAATTATAGGACTTTGGTTTTAAAAATTTAATCTTTTCAATTTTTTTGGAGAACCATAGTCATTAATTTTCTAAAAATAAATAATAAAAATACTATTTTAATTTTATAATGAGTTTTTTTAAGAATTATATTTGATCTCCACCGTTGGTTTGACAAGGTCAATAGCTTAATGTGGCCTCGAGACACTTTGATCGTCCCCCAACGGAAGGTGTTCATTAGTTATTTGACAAGGTTAGATATTGAAAGATAGATAATTATAGGTCAAATTCTACTAGACTCACCATTACGATGACTACTAGGACTAAATCTATTGATTATCGAAATCGTGGGTCTAGCTCATAAAATAAGAGATTTTGTTTTCTTATTTGGATCGAATAGTTGGTTGTTAATAATGGTGTCCATGATTAAATAAGTTTACAACTTTATTTAACTAATGGTATTTTTGACTCTCGCCAACTGGGACAAGGATATCATAGATTAGTTCAAAATCTAAAGAAATAGAGATATGATTGTTTTTGGTATTTTTTTTCTCATATCTTACATATTTATGATATATGTTGTGTTATTTCTTCAAATTTGTGTAAATAGGAGTTTTATTGAGCAAAAGTGATTGATTTCTATTTTATTAATAATTTGTAGTTTTAAGTATGGGTGTGTTTACTCTCATCCTTTCTCAAATTTCGATGGAGAAACTCACTACAGAAAACTTCCTTAAATGGAAGAAAAACATCAACATTGTGTTTATTGGTGACAACTCCAAGTTCGTCATGACTCAGCGATCCCCGGAAGTTCCAGCTGATGGAGCTACTAAGCCTGTGAGGGATAAGTATGAGCGTTGGTAGGCGGCTAACAACAAGGCGCGGTACTACATGTTGACTAGTATGGTCAAAACTCTCAAGACAAAGATGGAGAATGTCGAGACAGCCTACGAAATCATGGATCATCTCCAAGACATGTTTGGTGCCAAGTCAGCGTAGAATCGTTTTGAGGATACCAAGAAATATGCCAATGCTCAGATGGCACCTTCTCAACATGTTCGTGATCATCTGATCAAAATGAAAAATTACTTTCAGGAAGCTGAACTGCATGGAGCAGCAATAGATGAGGAAACTCAAGTTGGCTTAATCCTCAACAGTTTATCTCCAACTTTCCTACCATTCACCACCAACTATGTGTTGAATAAACTCAACTATGGTCTGACGTACCTCATGAATGAGCTTCAAATTTTTGAGTCTATCATGGATGGACTGAGTATGGGAGGAGAAAAGAAGACAACTACTACTATTGTTGTTGATCCAGCTAAGGCTGAAGCTAACCAAGCTTCGTCTTCGAAAGCTGGAAACAAGAGGACAGATGGACCTAACAACAACCCCAAGCCTGCAAAGGCGAGTGCACAACCAAATCCAGAGACACCTAAGGGGAAGAATAAGAAAAACAAGAAAGGTAAAGGTAAGTGTTTTCACTGCAAAGAGAATGGGCATTGAAAACAAGATTGCCCTAAGTTTCTAGCAGCTAAAAACAAAGGTAATAATTATAGTTCATATATCTTAGAAACATGTGTTTTAGAGAATGATAAATCTTTTTGGATTGTTGATTCTGGATCTACTAACCATGTTTGTAACTCTTTACAACTTCTTGAATCGTGGGAGGAAGTGAACAAAGGTGGCTTAAAGCTTATAGTTGGGAACGGAGCGTTCGTTACGGTCCAAGCTAGAGGAAGAGTTCGTCTAAAGTTTGGTAATAAATTTTTAATTTTAAATGATGTATTTTTTATTACAGATTTTAGTAGAAATTTAATTTCAGTTTCCATGTTGCAATTAGAACAATTTGTTATGACTTTCACAAGTTCTAATATATCTATTTCTTTCAATAGATCATAATGTTGTATTACATGTTTGGAAAATGGGATTTATATTCTACGACCTAACGAACCAATCGCTCTTAACAATGATTTATTCAAAGTAGCTAAACCTAGGACCAATAAACATCAAAAGACCGAAAACGACAACATGACATATTCATGGCATTTGAGACTAGGTCAAATTGGTTATGATAGAATTCAAAGATTTACAAAGGACGGGCCTTTGAGGGAACACGCCTTAGGTGAATTACCTGTCTGTGAATCTTTTCTAGAAAGGAAACTGACCAATCGTCCTTTCTATGCAAAGGGTAATAGGGACAAAGAACCACTTGGACTTGTGCATTCAAATGTTTGTGGACCATTGACTGTACACGCCAGGGGTGGTTTTGAGTATTTTTTCACTTTCATTGATGATTACTCTAGATAGTCATGTCTTTACCTAATTCATAAGAAATCATAAACATTTTCAAAGTTTCAGGAATTCTTAGCTATGGCTCAGAATCAATTAGATAAAACGTTAAAGATCTTGCGATCTGATAGGGGTGGAGAATATTTGGATATGCAGTTCCAAGATCATTTAACTAAACTTGGGATTTTATCACAACTTACTGCCTCGGGTACTCCGCAACAAAATGGTGTAGCGGAACACCGGAACAGAACTTTATTGGAAATGGTTAGATGCATGCTTAGTTACTCAACTCTACCAACTTCGTTCTGGGGACATGAAATTGAAACTGTGAATGAAATTCTCAATGTTGTCCCATCTAAATCAATCCCCAAAATACCTTTAGAACACTGGAATGGTTGTGAACCTAGTTTACGCAATTATAGAATCTGGGGGTGTCCCGCCCACGTCCTGAGGAAAAAGGAGGAAAAAATAGAATCGTGAACTGAAGTTTGCATGTTTGTTGGCTATCCTAAAGGTACTCGGGGTGGACTTTTCTACAGTCATTCAGAAAAGAAAGTGTTTACTTATACGAATGCTACTTTTTTAGAAAATGACTATGTCCAATACTTCAGACTGCGCAGCAAAGTAGTTTTAGAGGAGATGGTTAAAGAATTGACTCCAACCAATGTTACATCATCTTAAATGCAAGTTGATAATAAAATTTGCACTCTTCATGTCCAACCAACGCAAGTCTATTTAATTGAAGAAAGTACCATTGTTCCTGAGAAAACAGTCACGGAGACTCGTCATAGTGGGAGGGTTTCTAGGAACCCAGTTCACTATGGTTTGGATGGCGAAACCAATGTGGTTGTTGGTGACACTAGTGATGATGATTCATTGTCTTTCAAACAGGCAATTGCTAGCCTTGAAAAGGAACTATGGCTCAAAGCCATGAAACAGGAAATGGAGTCCATGTACTCAAATTTCGTCTAGGATCGTGTGGAAGCACCTAGTGACTTTAGGGCCATTGGGTGCAAGTGGATCTACAAGAAGAAACGAGGTGTTGATGGAAATATCGAGACTTATAAAGCTCAATTAGTGGCAAAGGGTTATGCCCAAAGAGAAGGCGTGGACTATGAGGAAACATTTAGTTCGGTAACCATGCTCAAGTCCATTGGCATCCTCCAATTCATAGCAGCCGCTCTCGACTATGAGATCTGGAAAATGGACGTCAAGACAACTTTTCTTAATGGAAAGCTTGGCATAGTCATTTATATGGATCAGCCAGAAGGATTTAAAGTAGCGGGACAAGAAAGAAAAATTTGCAAGTTGAATAGGTCTATTTATGGACTTAAGCAAGCTTCTCGTTCCCAGAACCTTAGGTTTGATGAAATAATCAAAACTTATTGCTTTGAACAAAATATTGATGAGCCTTGTGTTTACCAATTGAAGGCAAATCGAATAGTGAAATTCCTGGTTCTTTATGTAGATGATATCTTACTCATTGGAAACAATGTTGAGAAATTTTCAGATGTGAAGGATTTGGGTGAAGCGAGTTATGTTCTAGGTATCTAGATCATTAGGGATAGAAAGAACAAACTCTTAGCTCCATCTCAAGCAGCTTACATTGATAAAGTGCTTGAACTTTTCTCAAAGACAAATTCCAAGAAAGGACATTTACCGTCTCGCCGTGGAATTCATATTTCAAAGAAGCAGTCTCCCTAGACTCCTGAAGAGGAAGATGCAATAAGAAAAGTTACTTACGCATCTTTAGTTGGAAGTCTGATGTATGTTATGTTGTGTACTAGACTAGATATCTGCTATGCAGTGGGAGTAGTGAGCAGGTATCAGTCAAATCGAAGACCAGAACATTGGATAACGGTTAAGAAAATCCTGAAATATTTTAGGTGGACTAGGGATTATATGTTAGTCTACAAGGGGGGTGTTCTGAACCCTGTAGGCTACACCGATTCAGATTTTCAGATTGATGTCGATGACATAAAGTCTACTTCTGGAATGGTGTTTTGTAACGCCCTGGATAGCCAAGACCGTTACATTGTGTACTTATAAAGGTGCAGGACTTGCTAATCAAGTCATTAGTTTGAAAATGTGTCTCTAAACATGTAAGATCTATGGTTAAAAAGGGTTTTGGTCTCAAAAGACTCACTTCATATATTTATACTGTAGTAAACAAGGGATCCCATACAAAACAAAGTTAAAATAAGTTTACAGACTCCCAAAAATACACAAGTAACAGCTAGCCATACTAAGGCAAAACAGACAGTCTTTAGGTTCCACGTCCTTGCTTAGTCCTCAACCGTGGCGGCCGAGCACCTGGCTATGTACATTCTGCTCGCTGAGCACTCCAGTCAGGGCTGATCTAACTTGCCATTGCCTTTACCTGCACCACGTAACACCCGTGAGCCAAGGCCCAGCAAGAAAACAACATGGGTAACTCAAACAATTATAGCAGACAAATAGCTCAGTAAGCATATATTCTCATCATATAATCCTCAACAGATGTTCAGCATATACAAACCAATACAACATACATTCTATCACAAACATTATTCACATCACATAATGTTCAGGGCCGACGACTTAGGCCGCACCCTCTGTTTAACCCACTGACTCTGGCCCGCTTAAACCAAGCTCAGTGTATAATAAGCTGTCCTCGGCTACCAGTGGCCGAGCTGCGCCCTGTGTGCTAGTGAGACCCTTGGCACCCTTAGGCCGTTGGTTCACTAAATGGCTTTCATGGCATAATACCATCTTTTCAAGCTTTTACAATAGGGAGCCCTTAGTCCCGTCGCATATATTCAACCAGGTGCAGTTTTCTTACCTTTAGTCTGTGCGGTTATAGAATTACGAGGAACGCCTCTCAAGCACGATTCGTTCCCGAGCCTAAGCCTTTATCACCTAGCCACAACCAAAGTATAGGGTTTCATAAATACTCAAATATAGGTTCTAGATATAAAACTAACTCCCGGGATATCAAATTCCACCAAGCACGGTGGTGAAACCAAACCCGAGCACACAAGCCACTCCCCCACACTTAAAACCCTCAAAATCTCAAGTTTGCAACCAAGGGCTGCGGCCCCCAAAGCCTAGCCGCGACCCTTCCCCAAAACAGAGCCTACTCCCTCACTGAACCACACACGCGTTGCGGCCCTCGCCTTGGGCGCCGCACCGCTCCCCCTTGGCCGAGCCCCCTTGGCTTCCTTGCATGCTAGGGGCGCAACGCTCTAGAACAGAGCCGCGGCCCTCCCCTTCGAACCCAGATTTTACACCATTTCAAAGCTCAAAACCTTACCTTAAACCATCCCAAAACTCCCCAACTCTTAACCAATTAATTCCCAACTTCTTTAGCATGATCTAAACAACATAATTCCCAAGAAAACACAGCCTAACACACTCTAATCCCCTCATTTCCATTTCTGAAACCCAAGTGCTACAAACACTCAAACCAGCCACTGAAACTCAGTTTAAGCCTCTAACCAGGAGTTGAAACTTACCTTTGCTATAGTATCACCTCTCCAAGCTGTGACCAAGCTAAGCTCTTAAGTTTCCCCTCTTAATTCTGCCTTAGAACATCACAACTAAACTTGTTTCAGCACTTAACTAAAACCCAGCTAAAACTCATAATTCAACCACAGAAAACAGAGTTAAATGCTTACCTTAATCCCTGCTTCAGTTCCTTGATTTTCCCTGAGCTAAATCTCCAAATTCTCACCACCAAACTCAGAAATCCCAGCTAGTTTCCCTTAGTTTCCTTTGTGTTCCCTTAAGCGTGAGAGAGAGAGAGCCTAAGTGTTTAGTCGGTTGTTTATCTTCTAAAAGCTTCTCTATAGCTAACTTATCTATTAAGTTAATCCCGAGGCTCGGGGTGTTGGAACCGTCCCCGAGGCCAAAATGGTAAAATCCCCCAATATTCCTGCCTAGACATCCTAACCTCAAATATATCTCCATAATTTATTTCCAAGTCCCGATAACCCAAATCACTATCCGCTATATAAAAGTGTCCCCGACTTCTCCAAAGTCATTTCTTAAACCCTCATTGTGACTTTTCCCACTATCTGGCCCTAGAATCGTCTTGAGTCGTGCTCAGCGAACCTGTCCACATAATAATGTGGTTCTCACATATATCACATTTTATTTCATACCATATTACCACATAATATGATCAATTATCACATAAGCATTATTAAACATATAATTACTCATTAAATCACAATTATTCCATTAATGCCCTCCTGGCACGCTAATCAAGGTCCTTAAGCCTTATTAGCGAATTTGGGTCGTTACAACTATCCCCTCCTAATGAGAATTTCATCCCCGAAATTTACCTGAATAGCTCGGGATGCTGATCCCGTATCACCGTCTCTAGCTCCCAAGTCGCTTCCTCGACCTTGCTATTCCTCCATAATACTTTTACTAACAGAATTGTCTTATTCCGCAAAACTTTATCCTTCCGATCTAAAATCTGAACTGGTCTTTCCTCATAGGACAAATCTTCTTACAGCTCCAAGTCCTCATGCCTCAGCACATGTGCAGTATCAGAAACATACTTCCATAACATAGAGACGTGAAACACGTTACGAACTCCTGATAGGGATGGTGGCAAGGCCAGCCTATAAGCCACCTGCCCTACCCTCTCTAGAATCTCAAAGGGTCCAACAAATCGAGGGCTCAGCTTGCCCTTCACTCCAAACCTCCTCACACCCCCTCAACGATGAAACTCGCAGAAACACGTGGTCCCCAACCTGAAACTCCACGTTCCTACGCTTAGGATCAGCGTAGCTTTTCTGTCTACTCTGGGAGGCAAGCATTCTAGCTCTTATCTTTTCAATGGCCTCATTAGTCTTCTGAACCATATTTGGCCCCAGATATCTCCTCTCACCCATCTCATCCCAGTGAATAGACGACTTGCACTTCCTTCCATATAACATCTCATAAGGAGCCACTCCAATCGTGGACTGATAACTGTTGTTATATGAAAACTCAATCAATGGAAGATACTTATTCCACGAACCCTCGAAGTCAATCACACATGCCCTAAGCATGTCCTCCAATACCTGAATTGTTCTCTCAGACTGTCCATCAGTTTGAGGATGAAAAGCTGTGCTAAACTTCAACTGAGTCCCCATGGCTCTCTGCAGAGCTCCCCAGAACTTAGAGGTAAAGAAAGGGTCTCAATCAGACACAATAGACTTTGGAACCCCATGGAGACGAACTATCTCCCTCACATACAGCTCTGCATACTGCTCCACAGTATAAGTTGACCTAACTGGTAGGAAATGAGCTAACTTGGTGTATCTATCCACTATCACCCACACCGAGTCATGAAGTCCAACTGTCCTGGGTAATCCTCCCACGAAATCCATTGTAATATCCTCCCACTTCCATTCTGGGATACCCAAAGGCTAAAGCAATCCCACTGGTCGCTGATGCTCAGCCTTAACCTGCTGACAGGTTAAACATCTAGATACATACTTAACTACATCCTTCTTCATCCCGGGCCACCAGTATAATGTCCGTAGATCTTGATACATCTTCGTGGTACCCGGATTAAGTGAGTACAGTGTAGTGTGGGACTCATCCAATATCTCACGCCTAATCCCCTCATCTGCCGGAACACATATCTGTCCCTGATACTGGAGCAAACCTGTCTCTGAAACTGAATAATCCTTAGCTGTCCCCGCTAAGGCATGCTGCCTACTATCCTGCAATTTCACATCAGTCAACTAACCCTCCTTGACCTGCTCCAACAGGGTCGACTGCAAAGTGATATTGGCTAACTGGCCCACCACCAGTTCTATCCTTGCCGTGACCATCTCATCAGCTAACTCTCTCGAGATCTGTGTAGAACTATACAGCTGTCCTGGGCCCCTCCGGCTCAATGCATCTGCCACCACGTTGGCTTTCCCAGGGTGGTAAAGGATATCACAGTCATAATCCTTAACCAACTCCAACCAACGTCTCTGTCTCATATTCAGATCCTTCTGCGTGAAGAAATACTTCAGACTCTTATGATCAGTGTAGATCTTGCACTTCTCCCCGTACAAATAATGACGCCACACCTTCAGTGCAAACACCACCGCCGCTAACTCCAAATCATGAGTCGGATACCTCTGCTCATACTCCTTCAGCTGTCGAGACGCATAGGCTATAACTTTCTCATTCTGCATCAGCACACAGCCTAAACCCAACCTTGATGCATCACAGTAAACCACAAACTTCCCTTCCTCCGAAGGAAGACTCAACACAGGCGCAGAAATAAGCCGTTGCTTCAACTCTTGGAAGTTGTTCTCACACTTCTCTGACCAAATGAACTTCTGACTCTTTCTTGTCAATTCTGTCATCGGCGAAGAAATCTTCGAGAACCCCTCGACAAATCGCCTGTAGTAACCTCCTAACCCAAGGAAACTCCGCACCTCCGAGGCATTCCTCGGCCTCGGCCAATCCCTAACTGCTTCTACCTTGGACGGATCCACCTTAATCCCTTTTGCCCCAACTATATGTCCAAGAAAGGTCACCTCTGGTAGCCAGAACTCACACTTCTTAAACTTAGCGTATAACTGATGCTCCCTTAACCTCTGTAAAACCTGTCGAAGATGCTGCTCATGCTCTGCCTCTGAACTGGAGTATACTAAGATGTCGTCGATGAAGACAATAACAAACTGGTCCAAAAAGTCCTTGAACACCCTGTTCATTAGATCCATAAAAGCTGTTGGGGCATTGGTCAGACCAAAAGACGTGACCAAGAATTCCTAATGCCCATAGCGTGTCCGGAAAGCTATCTTTGGTGTATCCTCATCCTTGATCCTCACCTGGTGATAACCAGATCGAAGATCAATCTTTGAGAACACCGTCTTACCTTCCAGCTGATCGAACAAGTCATCAATCCTTGGCAGAGGATACTTATTCTTAATAGTTAACTTGTTCAATTCTTTGTAATAGATGGACATCCTCAAGGTCCCGTCCTTCTTCTTAACAAAAAGTACCGGTGCACCCCATGTAGAGTAGCTAGGCCTGATAAACCTTATATCCAGAAGTTCTTGCAACTGTATCTTCAACTCTTTCAGTTCTGTTGGTGCCATCCTGTATGGTGTCCTAGATACTGGTTCTGTTCCCTGTGCCAACTCAATCTCAAACTGTATCTCCCTACGCAGCGGCAACCCTGGCAAATCCTTAGGGAAGACATCCAAAAACTCGCACACCAATCTAGTCTCGCCCGACCCTGCCGGCATAACTCTGGTGGTATCCACCACACTAGCCAGAAAGCCCATGCATCCCCCCTGCAGCAAGTCTCTGGCTCTCAATGCTGAAATCATAGGTACACGGGGTCCAGACACCGCACCCACAAAGACAAAAGGGTCCTTGCCCTCCGGCTCAAAAGTAACCATTTTCTTCCTACAATCAATCGTAGCCCCATACCTAGCCAACCAATCCATTCCTAGAATCATATCAAAGTCTCCCAAATCTAATTCAATCAAATCCACTGAAAGTTCCCTACCATCAACCATCACTGGCAGTGCCCTAATCCACCTCCTAGAGACTACCAGTTCCTCTGTAGGCAACAAAGTCCCAAACCCCGCGGTTTGATACTCACTAGGTCTACACAGTCTATCAATCACTCTACTAGAAACAAAAGAATGTGTAGCACCAGAATCAATCAATACTGTAAAAGGAAAGCCAGCACTAGAAAGCTGACCTGTCACTACTGAGGGACTAGCCTCAGCCTCCGCCTGAGTCAAGGTGAATACTTGAGCTGGGGTCAAGCTATCCATCTTTCCTGCTTCACCTTTCTTCACCGTTGGGCAGTCTTTCCTGAGAAGCCCCACTGCCCCACAAACGAAACATGCCTTGGCCTTGCACTCGCCTAGATGGCGTCTTCTACACCTCGGGCACTCTGGATAGGTCCTCCATGCCTCTCCGCCACCCTGACGGCCACCCTGACCACCCCGACATCTCCTATCAGAACTAGGAGGGCCGACGTGTCAGGAGTCTTCCTCTTGAAGTCACTGGGGCCTCCGCCCTTACCTGTCCCTGAAAAAGGAGGCACCACCCTACGGCCCTCACGCCTTACTGTGCTCTCCTTCCATATCTTGTTCTTCGCTTCCTCAGCGGTAAGAGCCCTCTCAACGGCCTGGGCATAAGTTGTTCCTCCAGGTACCGTTGTGATCCTAACATCCCGGGCTATCATAGCATTAAGCCCCCTGATAAAACAATCTTGCCTAGCAGCATCAGTAGGCACAAGATCTGGTGCAAACTTCGCAAGCCTATCAAATTTTAGGGCATACTCAGTAACGGTCATACTACCCTGTACCAAACTCACAAACTCATTAACCTTTGCTGCCGTAACAGCAACATTGTAATACTTCTGGCCAAACAAATCCTTGAAACCTTCCCAAGTCAGAGTGGCAACATCTCTGGTCTGCGATGCCACTTCCCACCAAATACGGGCATCCTCCCTCAACATATAAGTGGCACAAGCCACTCTATCCTGTCCCTTAATCCTCATGAAATCCAGGATTACTGTAATCATAGTTAGCCACTGCTCGGCTTTCAACGGATCCAGTCCTCCCTCAAAGACTGGGGGTTGCTGCTTCCTGAACCGCTCATATAACGGTTCCCACTTGTTAACAACCTCCCCAGGCTGCACAGCTGGTACCACTGCAGGTGGTAAAGAAGGAGCAGCACTCCCTGATGGAGCCTGCTGCTGCAGAATACGAATCAGCTCATCTTGGCTCTGTAATCGAGCCTGCATCTCAGCCATCAACTGCTGCCAGTTCTCAGGGACTGGCGGAGGTGTCTGGCCCTGGTCATTGCCCCTGGTCCCGGACCCTGTGCCAGCTAGCCATGAAGATTTCCTTGGATGCATAACCATCCAAGTCAATCTGCAAATATCGACTCGGCGATCAGACCACAATGACAGGGTAAAAGCTTCTCCAAAACTCAACAATAGAACAAAATCAATCTCAGGTAATCAACACATATAAGCATCCATGCACCATAAACAATCAATCATCCATATACACATTTACATGGCACGACAATGTTGATAAACATGCCTCAATATTTTTCACATAGCAGTCAAGGGCGAGGCCCTATCAGTATCTCATGCTTCCTAGCAATTCAGTCAAAACAACATGCATAACTCATCTCAGGCACATAAGCACACATATACACATTACCAAACCCCGACTTGAGCTTGTCTCCAGCAGGGAATTCACATATCCAGGCTGTCTTCAGGAACCCTTAAACCTAGGATGCTCTGATACCAAGTTGTAACGCCCTGGATAGCCAAGACCGTTACACTGTGTACTTATAAAGGTGCAGGACTTGCTAATCAAGTCATTAGTTTGAAAACGTGTCTCTAAACATGTGAGATCTATGGTTAAAAAGGGTTTTGGTCTCAAAAGACTCACTTCGTATATTTATACTGTAGTAAACAAGGGATCCCATACAAAACAAAGTTAAAATAAGTTTACAGACTCCCAAAAATACACAAGTAACAGCTAGCCATACTAAGGCAAAACAGACAGTCTTTAGGTTCCACGTCCTTGCTTAGTCATCAACCGTGGTGGCCAAGCACCTGGCTATGTACATTCCGCTCGCTGAGCTCTCCAGTCAGGGCTGATCTAACTTGCCATTGCCTTTACCTGCACCACGTAGAACCCGTGAGCCAAGGCCCAGCAAGAAAACAACATGGGTAACTCAAACAATTATAGCAGACAAATAGCTCAGTAAGCATATATTCTCATCATATAATCCTCAACAGATGTTCAGCATATACAAACCAATACAACATACATTCTATTACAAACAATATTCACATCACATAATGTTCAGGGCCGACGACTTAGGCCGCACCCTCTGTTTAACCCACTGACTCTGGCCCGCTTAAACCAAGCTCAGTGTATAATAAGCTGTCCTCGGCTACCAGTGGCCGAGCTGCGCCCTGTGTGCTAGTGAGACCCTTGGCACCCTTAGGCCGTTGGTTCACTAAATGGCTTTCATGGCATAATACCATCTTTTCAAGCTTTTACAATAGGGTGGCCTTAGTCCTGTCGCATATATTCAACCAGGTGCAGTTTTCTTACCTTTAGTCTGTGCGGTTATAGAATTACGAGCAACGCCTCTCAAGCACAATTCGTTCCCGAGCCTAAGCCTTTATCACCTAGCCACAACCAAAGTATAAGGTTTCATAAATACTCAAATATAGGTTCTAGATATAAAACTAACTCCCGGGATATCAAATTCCACCAAGCACGGTGGTGAAACCAAACCCGAGCACACAAGACCACTCCCCCACGCTTAAAACCCTCAAAATCTCAAGTGTGCAACCAAGGGCTGCGGCCCCCAAAGCCTAGCCGCGGCCCTTCCCCAAAACAGAGCCTACTCCCTCACTAAACCGCACACGCGCCGCGGCCCTCGCCTTGGGTGTCGCGCCGCGCCCCCTTGGCTTCCTTGCATGCTAGGGCCGCAGCGCTCTAGACCAGAGCCGCGGCCCTCCCCTTCGAACCCAGATTTTACACCATTTCAAAGTTCAAAACCTTACCTTAAACCATCCCAAAACTCCCCAACTCTTAACCAATTAATTCCCAACTTCTTTAGCATGATCTAAACAACATAATTCCCAAGAAAACACAGCCTAACACACTCTAATCCCCTCCTTTTCATTTCTGAAACCCAAGTGCTACAAACACTCAAACCAGCCACTGAAACACAGTTTAAGCCTCTAACCAGGAGTTGAAACTTACCTTTGTTGTAGTATCACCTCTCCAAGCTGTGACCAAGCTAAGCTCCTAAGTTTCCCCTCTTAATTTTGCCTTAGAACATCATAACTAAACTTGTTTCAGCACTTAACTAAAACCCAGCTAAAACTCATAATTCAACCACAGAAAATAGAGTTAAATGCTTACCTTAATCCCTGCTTCAGTTCCTTGATTTTCCTAGAGCTAAATCTCCAAATTCTCACCACCAAACTCAGAAATCCCAGCTAGTTTCCCTTAGTTTCCTTTGTGTTTCCTTAAGCATGAGAGAGAGAGCCTAAGTGTTTAGTCGGTTGTTTATCTTCTAAAAGTTTCTCTATATCTAACTTATCTATTAAGATAATCCCGAGGCTCGGGGTGTCGGAACCGTCCCCGAGGCCAAAATGGTAAAATCCCCCAATATTCCTGCCTAGACATCCTAACCTCAAATATATCTCCATATATTTATTTCCATGTCCCGATAACCCAAATCACTATCCACTATCTAAAAGTATCCCCGACTTCTCCAAAGTCATATCTTAAACCCTCATTGTGACTTTTCCCACTATCTGGCCCTAGAATCGTCTTGAGTCGTGCTCAGCGAACCTGTCCACATAATAATGTGGTTCTCACATATATCACATTTTATTTCATACCATATTACCACATAATATAATCAATTATCATATAAGCATTATTAAACATATAATTACTCATTAAATCACAATTATTCCATTAATGCCCTCCTGGCACGCTAATCAAGGTCCTTAAGCCTTATTAGCGAATTTGGGTCGTTACATGTTTACTCTTGGGGGTGGAGCTGTGATATGGAGAAGCATTAAGCAATCTACGATCTCAGATTCCACCATGGAGGCTGAATACATAGCTGCATCAGAAGCAGCTAAGGAAATAGTATAGCAAAAAAAGTTATATTCAGATCTTGGTGTTATTCCAGAAATGGATAAACTGCTTATGTTGTTTTGTGACAACACAAGAGCGATTCCCAACTCGAAAGAACCTCGTAGTCACAAGAGGAGTAAGCATATAGAAAGGAAGTATCACATTATTCAAGAATATGTGGTCGGGGGAGATGTGAAGGTTATGAAGATTGCATCTGAAGGCAATCTTTCAGATCCGTTTACAAAGACACTACTAGAAGCTACATTTGATAAGCATATCAAATAAATGGGATTAGTATAATTGAGGCGTTAGTTTCAATTAGTGCAAGTGGGATTTTGTTGGAGTTTTATGCCCTAATTAAAACTCAATTTCTTTGTAATCTCATTTATTATCAATAAAAGAATAGAAATCATTTTTTGACTTGATCAATCACTTTTCTCACATGTTTTATTTTCATGATTATTTGTTTAATATAAACTTCTATTAAATCCCAAGCATATAGCTAATCGAATATATAGTGATGTAATCACAGTTGAATATAAATATGATTATATTTTCAAATATAAGTTTGTCCTAAGATTAGTCAGTCCACATGCCTTACACTGACTTGCCAATCTACGATATGATCTACTTACACATCGTAGTGTTATGTTCTTTCCTGAACATTAGCAAAGTAGATAAGATCAGATGTATTTGTTACATTGGACTGGACCAATATTGACAATAGATAGGATAAGTAAACATACTATTATTATCTATTCTAATCATATCATATAGTTCACCATAGGTCAATTCAATCTCAATTATGAGTGATTAGTATTCTAACTGATTGTATTATTTGAGTTCTTTGACTTTTTTTGTTACCAGCTTACCCTACGGACTAGCCCTTGCTTACATCTTGGGAACTCGGTAGTATAATTGAGTGGGAGTGTTAATCATAGATATGAACATCTATAGCTTCTGATGAAGAAGTGAAACGATGATTTCCTTTTAGTTTGGTTCAAGGAGCTAAATGATGAAGATCTCATTTCAGTAATTATTATTAGTTTACTGAAATATCATTTACAAGGAACTAAGTGTTTTAAGGATAAAATACAATGAGGGGTAAAATGGTATTTTAGTCTCATCTCATTGTAGACCGTCTATAGAGGATTGAGTGACAATTATGGTTGTAATAATGGATAATTAATAACATATCTATATTGCTTATAGAGCATTCTATGAATTCAAGAGTGCAATTTCGTGTCTTTAGTGGAGTCGCAAAGAATTAATAAGTTAGTAAATTTATTTGTTAGATTTATGATAACTTATTGGAGCTTGATTTCATAGGCCCATGGTCCCCACTGTACCTTGGATAAAATCATCTAGCTAGTCTCAATTAATTGATTTAATTATCAATTAGAATTATCAAAGTTGACCAGGTCAATTTTGGATAGTTTCGTAGAGTTATGTAATTTAGAGAAGAAAAGTGAAATTAGGTCATAATTATTAATTAGATAAATTTGTGTCTAAATTAATAAATAAGTTTAAATCACTGTTCAAATTATAAATAATTAATTTGATAAAGGATTTGAATAATTATTTAATTAATTAAATCAATAGAAAATAATACAAGCCTTGATTTTAAGTCCAACGGGCTTATAATCAAATGG
Organism: Humulus lupulus; assembly: GCF_963169125.1. NCBI lineage: Eukaryota > Viridiplantae > Streptophyta > Magnoliopsida > Rosales > Cannabaceae > Humulus > Humulus lupulus. The sequence goes on from NC_084799.1 coordinate 162,076,803, forward strand.
GAAATTTCACAGGCTATTAATTTATTGATTTTTTAATTAAATAAATGACTTAATTGAGTCTATAAAATGAATGCTAAGAGAGAGTTACAAGAAAGTTGAATCACAAGTTTCTGAGAAGATCAGAGGATCTATTAGGTTTTAGATTCTCTCTACTACATAAGTTCTTTTCTAAGCCTCAATTTTTTTTTCTCTTATATTCTTCATCTCTCTATATCTATCTCATGTGTTGAGAATTTCCCACCCTAGTCTGGGTGATTCTAAGGATGCTTTGGAAGGCTGTGAAGAAATTGAAGAACGGCTCAGTTTCTTGGTAATACCCTACGACAGAAAGGATACAAGGGTTAGACTAATTGAAGGAATGACTCACTCATTCCACTACGTATAATGTAAGTGTTCTTATCATTATTTCTCTTTGAATTCAATTTTAGAAACATGTTCTAGGTTGTCTCATATTAACTTATTCAATATTATATCTACATGAAAATAAATAAAGATACTGTATAAGTTTTCCCAACAACTAGACGGAGAGCCAGTGCGGAGACAAGCATGAGAGCGACCAGAGGAATCACTTGAGCTCCGCACAAAGTCTTCGTTCCGACCCACATCATGACCTACATGATCATCTGAATTCAAAAAAAGGATATCCAGTTTTCCATGTTGATTTGAGTTATACTCAACACATGGGAGATCCATTTATCATACATGATAATGGGAATGTGTAACGGCCCAAAATTACTAATAAGGCTTAAGGGCCTTGATTAGTGTGCCGGGAGGGCATAACTGGATTACGTGTGATTTAAATGATTAAAAGCATGATTACGTGGTAAGCATACTTATATCATTATTTGGATATATGTGATGCATGACTATGTGTAATAGTATGCATGTAGGCCCGAATTAGGTTATAAGGGCATATTCGTAATTTTGTCCCGTTGAGGGCATAAATGTTAATATTTGTGATAAATTGTTGAGACCACATTATTATGTGGATATATTTGCAGCTTGTGACTCGAGGCGATCCTAGTAAGCAGTTTAGCGGAAAAGTAACGGCGGGGAATTATACCTGGCTCGGAGTGAGTCTAGGGGTATTTCTGGGAATTTAGGAAATATATTGGAGGTTGTTTGATATTGAGGAATATAATTAGTGATTAGTTAGGTGCCAGGGATTAAACGGTAAACATTGGAGACACTCGAGGAATTAGCGAGATTTGGGAACAAATGACCAAAATGCCCTTAGAATGATTTAAAGGCTTAGGATTTATGGGAGGGCAAATTGGTCATTTGGCTTAAAATCAGAGATAAGTATTTAGTATTCTTTATGACTTAGTGGAAAGTTTAAAATCAAAGGGAAACTAAAAGAAAGGAATAGAAGGAAGAAAGAAGGACAAACAGAACACCTAAAAGCTTATCCTTTTCTCTCTCTCGGTTTACCATTTCCTCATCTTTTCTTCTGGAGTTTGAGCTTGAAAATTCAAAGGAACTTTAGGCTAAGGCTTCACTTGGGACCTTGATTAAGCTTGATGATTCAACAGAATTATTCATCCAATTAAGGTAAGTTTCAAGGTTGTTTTTTCAGTTTCTAGTTTTTGGTGTTGAAATGGATTTCTGAGCCGAGTTTTGATGGGAATTATATGGAATAAAGGCTGAGGTTTTGAGGAGTGAAAGCTAAGGAGATGTGGAATATAACCCAAATCGAAATTCCCCATCAAAGGTATGAAGTTCTGGCCTTGAAGTTCTGAAATTTCTGTTGTTCTGTTGAGTTTTGAGCCTTAAGCTCAATCATGGTAGTTTCTTTATTTTGGGGTGCATGTGGTTGAATTTCATATGGTTGGGACTCATGGGGTGAGTTATAGATGATGGTAGGCTTGTTTTGGGGTATGATTGAGGTTTGGATGAGTTTTGGAGAGGTTTGGCTCGGGGAAAATCGAAGGAAGAAAGTCAAGGTTTGGTTGTGCTGTGACTAGTGCTGTAGCGCTAGTCATTGGGTGCTACAGTGCTAGGCCTGAGTGTTTAAGAGCATTTTGGCTCTATTTGTAGCACTACAGTACCCTCTTCATGGTGTTGTAGCGCTACCTTGTTTCCAGAAGAGGGTTTTTGGGTTATTTCTTAGGGTTTTTGCCCGAGGGCTCGGGGTTTGGTTCCACCACCTCGTTTGGTGGAATTAGGGCTTCCCGAGGGCTCAAGATTAGTCCAAAGGCTAGGTTTTGGAATTGAAGTTTGGTGAAGATATTAATTTATGGCTGTGACTAGGTGTACGCTAGGGCTCGGACGAGATCATGCTTGAGGGTCAGTTTCAGTAATCAAGCTATCGGAACCTAAAGTTAAGAAATTGCACCCGGTTATGTGTTAATGATGGGACTAAGAGCTCCCTATATATGTATGATGTCATAGATGTTATTATGCCATGGATATATGATAAGCGACCTAAGAGTGTCGGAATCAATATTTGCGCACAGGGCGCGGGTCGGCCACTGGTAGCTGAGGACAGCTTAATAATCACTGAGCTCGTTTTATGCGGGCTAGAGTCAATGGGATAAATAGGGGGTGCGACCTAAGGGCGTCGACCCTGGTTAATATATGAATTGGTTTTTGATGATATTTGATGAACTTGGTATGTTGAATGCCTGATTATGTAACTATTATGGATCCTTGAGTATATGGCTAAGCTTTATGGGTTGTATGATTGTTGATTTGTAAATTGATTGTTTAATTACTGTACTCTGTTATCTGGTTTCTTGCTGGGCCTTGGCTCACGGGTGCTATGTAGTGCAGGTAAAGGCAAGGGCAAAGTGGGCCATTCCTGAGTTGGAAAGCTTTGGGGCTGAATGTACATAGTCAGCTGATCGGCCGCCACGACCAATGAGAGATACAGGATGAGGAAAAGCCTAAATGTCTGGTTTTCCATTAGAGTGGCTAATAGCTGTACTTTTATCCTGAAATTTTGGAAAACTATTTTTTAAACGTTATTACTATTGGGATCCCATGTTCAAATGTTTGATTATATGAAATATAACTTTTGTGACCGAAATATTTTAACCCTAGTTCAATTATAGTTTCAGTAACACGTTTCTAACTAAATGACTTGATTAGCAAGTCTTGCACCTTTATAAACACACAGTTTAACGGTCTTGGCTATCCAGGCCGTTAGAACTTGGTATCAAAGTGTCCTAGGTTTAAGGGTTCCTGAAGACTGGCTGGACATGTACATTCACCGCGAAAGACAAGCTCGACTCAGGGTTTGGTAATTGTGTAACATGATTATATGCTTAAATGATTAGAAAGGAATATGAATGCTGATATCTGTATGATTACTAGGAAACATGAGATATTGATAGGGCCTGGCCCTTGACTACTGTGTGATGATATTGAGGCATGCTTATTAGCATTGCTATGCATGTGAATGAATATATGGATGAATACTTGGATAAATTGTTATATCTTGATTGTTTGTGAATGTTTGAGTTCCAATGATGGATCATGGAAGAATTATTACCTTGTCATCATAGTCTGACCGTTGAGCCGTTGACTGCAGCTTAACTTGGACAGCTATGCATCCAAGACGATCTGTGTGACTTACCGGCAGTAGGTCTAAGTCAAGGGATGATGACCAGGGCTAGCCCCTCCGCCAGTCCCTAAGAACTGGCAGCAACTTATGACAGACATGCAAGCACGGCTATAGAGCCAGGATGGACAGATCTGAATTCTGTGATAGCAGGCTCCATCAGGGAGTGCTGCCCTTGTTGTACCACCTACAATGGGAGCCATTGTATGAGCGGTTTAGGAAGCAGCAACCCCCAATTTTTGAGGGAGGGCCTGATCCAATGAAGGCCGAACAGTGGATGACTATGATCACTACTATCCTGGATTTCATGAGGGTAGAAGGACATGACAGGGTGGCCTGTTCCACTTATATGCTGAGAGAGGATGCCCATATCTGATGGGAAGTGGCATCATAGGCTAGGGATGTTACCACTCTAAGTTGGGAAGGATTTAAGGATTTATTCAGCCAGAAGTATTACAATTTTGCCATCAGGGCAGCGAAGGTGAATGAATTTGTGGGGTTGGTTCAGGGCAGTATGGCAGTCACAATATATGCCCTGAAGTTTGACAGACTTGCGAAGTTCGCACCAGATCTTGTGCTTACTGATGCAGCTAGGGAAGACAGATTTATCAGAGGGCTTAATGCTATATAGCCCGAGATGTGAGGATTACAATAGTTCCTGGGGGGACAACTTATACCCAGGCTGTGGAGAAGGATTTTACCGCTGAGGAAGCGAAGAATAAGATCTGGAGGGAGAGTGCAGTAAGGCGGGAGGGCTGCAGGGTGGTGCCTCCATATTTGGGATCTGGTGGGGGCGGAGGCCCCAGTGATTTGAAGAGGAAGATCCCTGATACTTCGACTACTCCTGGTCCTGATAGGAGAGGTCGGGGTACCCAGGGTGGCCGTCAGGGAGGCAGTGATTCATGGAGAAGCTATCCTGAGTGCACGAGGTGCAGAAGACGCCATCCGGGCGAATGCCAGGCTAAGGCTTGTTATGTGTGCGGGGTGGTAGGAAATCTCAAGAAAGACTGCCCGACAGTGAAGAAAGGGGAAGCAGGGAAGGTGGACAGCTTGACTCCAGCTCGAGTGTTCACTTTGACGGAGGCAGAGGCCGAGGCTAATCCCTCGGTAGTGGCAGGTCAGCTTTCTGGCGCTGGCTCTCCTTTTACTGTATTGATTGATTCTGGTTCTACACATTCCTTTGTTTCTACTAAGGTGATTGATAGATTGTGTAAACCTAGTGAGTACCTTACTGCGGGGTTCAGGACTATACTGCCTACAGGGGAACTGGTAGTTTCTAGGAGATGGGTTAGAGCACTGCTAGTAATAGTTGATGGTAGAGAACTTTCTGTGGATTTGATTGAGCTAGGTATGGAGGACCTTGACATGATTCTAGGAATGGATTGACTGTTCAGATATGGGGCTACTATTGATTGTAGGAAGAAGATGGTGGCGTTTGAGCTAAAGGGAGAGGATCCCTTTGTCTTTGTGGGAGCGGTATGTGGACCCCGCATACCTATGATTTCAGCACTGAGAGCTAGGGACCTATTACAGGGAGGATGTATAGGTCTCCTAGCTAGTGTGGTAGACACCACCAGAGTACTGTCAACGGGACTGGGAGAGACTAGATTGGTTTGTGAATTCTTAGATGTTTTCCCTAAGGACTTACTAGGGCTACCACCACACAGGGAGACTCAGTTCGTCATTGAGTTGGCACCAGGGACAGAGCTAGTTTCAAGAGCACCATATAGAATGGCACCGGCAGAACTGAAGGAGTTGAAGCTACAGTTACAGGAGCTTCTGGATTTGGGGTTCATCAAACTGAGTTTCTCGCCATGGGGTGCCCCAGTATTGTTTATGAAGAAGAAGAACGGGACTCTGAGGATGTGTATAGACTACAGGGAATTAAACAAGTTAACTATCAAGAATAAGTATCCACTACCAAGGATTGACGACTTGTTTGATTAGCTGCGGGGTAAGACGGTATTCTTAAAGATTGATCTTCGATCTAGTTATCACCAGCTGAGGATCAGGGATGAGGATATTCTGAAGACAGCCTTTCGAATGAGGTATGGGTACTATGAGTTTCTGGTCATGTCGTTTGGTTTGACCACCGCCCTAGCAGCCTTCATGGACCTAATGAACAGGGTGTTTAAAGATTTCTTGGATCAGTTTGTTATTGTCTTCATCGACGACATCTCAGTGTACTCCAGTTCAGAGCCAAAGCACAAGGGACATCTACGACAGGCTCTACAGAGGTTGGGGAGCATCAATTGTATGCCATTTTTAAGAAGTGTGAATTTTGGCTACCAGAAGTGACATTTCTTGGACATATTATTAGTTCTGATGGGATTAAGGTGGATCCATCTAAGGTGGAGGCAGTTAGAGATTGGCCGAGGCCAAGGAATGCCTCGGAGGTTCAGAGTTTTCTTCGTTTGGCAGGTTACTACAGACGGTTTGTGGAAGGGTTCTCAAAGATCGCTGGACCAATGACAGAATTGACATGAAAGAATTTGAAGTTCGTCTGGTCAGAGAAGTGTGAGAACAGCTTTCAAGAGTTGAAGCGACGACTTATCACTGCACCTATGTTGAGTCTTCCTTTAGAGGGAGGAACGTTTGTGGTTTATTGCGATGCGTCAAGGTTGGGTTTAGGCTGTGTGTTGATGCAAAACGAGAAGGTCATAGCTTGTGCATCACGACAGCTGAAGGAGTATGAGCAGCTATACCCTACCCATGATCTGGAGTTAGCAGCGGTGGTATTTGCACTGAAGGTTTGGCACCAATATTTGTATGGGGAGAAGTGCGAGATATACACCGATCACAAGAGTTTGAAGTACTTCTTCACACAGAAGGACCTGAACATGAGGCAGAGACATTGGCTGGAGTTTGTAAAAGACTATGACTGTGATATTCTTTACCATCCAGGGAAAGCCAATGTAGAGGCAGATGCATTGAGCCAGAGGGGCCCAGGTCAGTTATATAGTTCTACCCAGATTTCGAGAGAGTTAGCTGATGAGATGACCAGAGCAGGGAAAAAATGATGGTGGGCCAGTTGGCCAACATTACATTGCAATCAACCCTGCTAGAACGGATTAAGGAAGGACAGTTGGTAGATACTCAGTTACAGGAGGTTAGAGAGAATGTCTTGGCGGGAGTAGCTAAGGACTATTCTATTTCTGAGGTTGGTTTGCTGCGGTATCAGGGGTGGATTTGTGTTCCAGCTGATGTGGGGATCAGATGAGAGATATTGGATGAGTCGTATACTACGTTGTACTCACTTCATCCAGGTATCATGAAGATGTATCAAGATCTACGGACGTTATATTGGTGGCGCGGGATGAAGAAGGATGTAGCGGAGTACGTGGCCAGATGTTTAACCTGTCAGCAGGTGAAGGCTGAGCATCAGCGACCAGCAGGGTTGCTTCAGCCTTTGGGTATTCCCAAATGGAAATGGGAAGATTTATGATGGATTTTGTGGGAGGTTTACCCAGGATAGTAGGACTTCATGACTTGGTGTGGATGATAGTGGACAGATACACCAAGTCAACTCATTTTCTTCCAGTGAGGTCGACGTATACAGTGGATCAGTATGCATAATTATATGTGAGGGAGATTGTACGTCTCCATGGGGTTCATAAGTCTATTGTGTCAGACCGGGATCCTATCTTTACATCAAAGTTTTGGGATAGTTTACAGAAGGCTATGGGAACTCAGCTAAAATTCAGCAGGACCTTTCATCTTCAGACTGATGGACAGTTTGAGAGGACGATTTAGGTATTGGAGGATATGCTCAGGGCGTGTGTGATCGATTTTGAGGGATCTTGGAGTAAGTATCTCATGTTGATTGAGTTTTCATATAACAATAGTTATCAATCAACGATTGGAGTGGCTCCCTATGAGATGTTATATGGGAGAAGATGTAGATGACCCATTCATTGGGATGAGATGGGTGAGAGGAAGTATTTGGGACCAGAAATGGTTCAGAAGACAAATGAAGCTATTGAGAAGATCCGAGCTAGGATGCTCACCTCACAGAGCGGACAGAAAAGCTACGCTGATCCCAAGCATAGGGACGTGGAGTTCCAGGTTGGGGACCACGTGTTTCTTCGAGTTTCACCACTACGAGGGGTGAGGAGATTTGGGAAGAAGGGCAAGCTAAGCCCTAGATTCATCGGACCTTTTGAGATCCTGGAAATGATCGATCAGGTGGCTTACAAGTTAGCTTTGCCACCATCGTTGTCAGGAGTTTATGACGTATTCCATGTTTCTATGCTCCGGAAGTACGTCTCAGATACAACACATGTACTGAAGTATGAAGATTTGGAATTACAGACAGATTTATCCTATGAGGAGTGACCAGTTCAGATTTTGGATCGGAAGGATAAAGTATAACGAAGTAAGACAATTCCTCTAGTTAAAGTGTTATGGGGGAATAGTAGGGTCGAGGAGGCGACCTGGGAGCTTGAGTCAACAATGTGGGATCAGTATCCCGAGTTATTCAGGTAAATTTCGAGGACGAAATTCTCATTATGAGGGGATAGTTGTTGTAACACCCTAAACTCCAGGGACCGTTACGGTGTGCCTTGTAAACAGTGCTAAACTCGCTAATCGAGTCATTTGGCCAAAATCGTGTACTAAGTATGATTAGCGGTTTAGGGATTAAAAATCTTGGTTACGATATAACGTTTCATTAGAACGTTTAATATATATATATATATGTTGGGATCCCAAAATTATAATTTCAGAGTCTACTACAAGAAAATATTTACAACAAGTCGTTCTATGCGGCAAAACAGGGTTTAACCCTAGTTCCTTCTCAACCTTGGCCGTGGTGGACGAGCAGCTGCATATGTACACCTCATCACCTAAGCTCTCCAACTCAAGGATGGTCCAGCTTTCTTTTGCCTTTACTTGCACCTCATAGCACCCATAAGCTGAAGCCCAGCAAGAAAACACAATAAAGCATGGTATAATATCAGCAATGATCGTAATAATCATCCAGGACTCTCAGTCCAAACAAATAGGTGATAGTCGCAACAGTCACAAAAGTGGGTACAGCCCCCTCTAGCCATGTGACGTTAGGGTCACTCGGGCTTAACTGACAAGAGAACCTTTCATAAGTTTGAACAGGATAGGTGTATGGTGATTAGTCACCAACATAACCTTCCCCATGACTTACAGTCGTAACCCTGGAACAGCGTTCCCTAGCCATGTGACAAATAGTCACCGGGCCATATGCCCTGGCTCTGAATAACTAGTCTCAGACTAGCCAAGCGCTTACAAGTTCATCAACCTTAGGGTTGGTCCAGTGTTAATACCCCATATGAGTCATTCTTGCTGATATCGATTAGATCTAATCTTCATTTGGCTCGGCGTTCATGACGCTATGCCATTTCTGACTCTTACGTCAGTGAAACACGACCAATGTTCAACCTATTGTGAACTTTACTAGTAAATCACAGCTTCACAGATGGATCTAACACCATTGTCGATTCTGGCTAATAAGTCAGTGCCACACACAAGTAAGCCATGCCACCAAACATATATCACATATCCAATATCCATAAACAAGGTATTCAACATGCTTACTTAACATGTACTAGTACAATTAGGACTATGCACGAACACAGAGGCTCAAGCTTTGAACAATATCATACTCAATATGTAAAGCATGTTCTAATCACATGTTTCTCGTGCATCATATGCATTATAGTTAACAATCCAACATGCACCAATAGTAGCCATGCATGTCACATATACACAGGGTGCAGTTCTCTTACCTCAGATTCGAGCTAGAACCAATATAAGAACGACCCTTGAGAACGATCAATCCCTTAGTCCTTTAGCGGTCACCTAGTCATAACCAAATGTGGAATCCCATCAATAAAATAAATCATAAAAAGGTTTATAATCTAAAACCACACTCCCGGGATCCATCCCGCACTCTCGGGAATCTTAATATACTCAAACGGGGCAAAGGAACCAAACCCCGATCCTTAAAAGTCATTCCGAGCCCTAAAATAGGCTTGCTGAAAAATGGACCAGTGCTGCAGCCCTATTAAATGGTGTTGTTGCGCTATTTCCAAGTCAGAGAGCCCTGCTCTCTGCCCTGCCTAGCGCTGCTGCGCCCTGAATGGCGCTACTGCACCAATTACAGACCAGAAACTTTCTGGTTCTTCTTCCTTACGATTTCTCCTGAAACCAACCCTCCAAAACAATCTCAAACATCACCCAAACATCCAATTCAACCCCAAATCATCATCTATATCACACCCTCATCAAAACCCACTCAAACTTACACAAAAACTTCCATGAATTCCCACCACTAACACCTCAAATTCTCAACTGAAAACCATAAGGAAAAACAGAGTATTGCTTATATTCAAGGATGAAATCTTACCTCAAGCTGGTTTTGGGTCCTCTTCAATGAACGAACTAAGTTCCTAAGCTCTCACCTTTGATTTCCTAGCTTGGTTCTTCAATTTGAGGTCAAAAATCATAAAAGGAAAAGAAGAGAAGGAGAGGTACGGGAGAGAAAGAGATGAGGATGATGATGCTCTATTTTGGTCTGAAGGTTTCTACAGTCTTGAGTTGATATAAATCTTAGGGGTGAAAAGACCATTTTGCCCCTAGGTTAAATAAAGGCTTCTAAAGACTCCCAAGGGTATAATCGTCCTTTCCCGCCTATCTCGTTAATCATAATTAACACCCTCCAATTCCCGTTAATCTCAATATTCTCAAACACCAATAATTCATATCCCGTTACCCTTTAATTCCCGGCAACGTTCTAATCACCAAATTACCCCGAGATTCACTCCGAGCCCCAAACTTAAACCCGTTATGACTAGACCGAAAACTTGCATTACCATGATCATCTCATGCCGAATGGCTCGAACCAATCCACATATAATGTGGTATTATTTATAATTCACCCACATGCATGAAAATACACAATCACGCCCTCAGCGGGCCAAATTACCAAAATGCCCTATAAATAAAATTGAACCCATATGCATGCATTTACCATCATATAATAATATAATTCACATAAACATGCATATAATCATTGAATATCATAATAAATCAATTATGGCCCTCCCAACCTCCTAATCAAGGTCCTAAACCTTATTAGGAAATTTGGGGCATTACAGTTGTAACGACCCAAAATTACTGATAAGGCTTAAGGACCTTGATTAGTGTGCCAGGAGGGCATAACTAGACTATGTGTGATTTAAATGATTAAATGCATTATTACGTCATAAGCATACGTATATGATTATTTGGATATATGTGATGGATGATTATGTGTACTAGTATGCATGTAGGCCAAGATTAGGTTCTACGGGCATATTCGTAATTTTGGCCCGTTGAGGGCATAAATGTTAATATTTGTGATAAATTGTTGAGATCACATTATTATGTGGATATATTTGCAGCTTGTGACTCGAGGCGATCCTAGTAAGCAATTTAGCGAAAAAGTCACGGCAGCGTATTATACCTAGCTCGGAGTGAGTCTAGGGGTACTTCTGGGAATTTAGGAAATATATTGGAGGCTATTTGATATTGAGGAATATAATTGGTGATTAGTTAGGTGTCGGGGTTTAAACGGTAAACATTGGAGATACTCGAGGAATTAGCGAGAATTGGGAACAAATGACCAAAATGCCCTTAGAATGATTTAAAGGCTTAGGATTTATGGGAGGGCAAATTGGTCATTTGGCTTAAAATCAGAGATAAGTATTCAGTCTGCTTTATGACTTAGTGGAAAGTTTAGAATCAAAGGGAAACTGAAAGAAAGGAATAGAAGGAAGAAAGAAGGAAAAACAAAACACCTAAAAGCTTATCCTTTTCTCTCTCTCAGTTTACCATTTTCTCATCTTTTCTTCTGGAGTTTAAGGCTGAAAATTCAGAAGAACTTTAGGCTAAGGCTTCACTTGGGACCTTGATTAAGCTTGAGGATTCAGCATAAATTAGTCATCCAATTAAGGTAAGTTTCAAGGTTTTTTTTTCAGTTTCTGGTTTTTGGTGTTGAAATGGATTTCTGAGCTGAGTTTTGATGGGAATTCTAGGGAATTAAGGCTGAGGTTTTGAGGAGTGAAAGCTAAGGAGGTGTGGAAGATAATCTAGGTCAAAATTCCCCATCAAAGGTACGAAGTTCTGGCCTTGAAGTTCTGAAATTTCTGTTGTTCTGTTGAGTTTTGAGCCTTAAGCTCAAACATGGTAGTTTCTTTATTTTGGGGTGCATTTGGTTGAATTTCATATGGCTGGGACTCATGGGGTGAGTTATAGATGATGGTAGACTTGTTTTGGGGTATGATTGAGGTTCGGACAAATTTTGGAGAGGTTTGGCTCGACGAAAATCGAAGGAAGAAAGTCAGGGTTTTGGCTATGCTGTGACTAGCGTTGTAGCACTAGTCATTGAGCGTTATAGCGCTAGGCCTGAGTGTTTCAGAGCTTTTTGGCTCTATTTGTATCACTACAACGCCCTTTTCATGGCACTATAGCGCTACCATGTTTCCAGAAGAGGGTTTTTGGGTTATTTCTTAAGGTTTTTTCCCAGAGGCTCGGGGTTTGGTTCCACCACCCCATTTGGTGGAATTAGGGCATCCCGAGGGCTTGGGATTTGTCCCAAGGCTAGGTTTTGGAATTGAAGTTTGGTGATGATATTAATTTATTGTTGTGACTAGGTGTACGCTAGGGCTCGGACGGGATCGTGCTTGAGGGTCAGTTTGACTAATCAAGCTATCAGAACCTAAAGTTAAGAAACTGCACCCGGTTATGTGTTTATGATAGTACTAAGAGCTACCTATATATGTATGATTTCATAGATGGTATTATGCCATGGACATATGATAAGCGGACTAAGAGTGCCGGAATCAATATTTGTGCACAGGGCGTGGCTCGGCCACTGGTAGCTGACGACAGCTTAATATTTACTGAGCTTGGTTTAAGCGGGCCGGAGTCAGTGGGATAAATAGGGGGTGCAACCTAAGGGTGTCAACCCTGGTTAATATATGAATTGGTTATTGATGATATTTGATGAACTTGGTATGTTGAATGCCTGATTATGTAACTATTATGGATTGTTGAGTATATGGCTAAGCTTTGTGGGTTGTCTAATTGTTGATTTGTAAATTGATTGTTTAATGAATGTACTCTGTTATCTGGTTTCTTGCTGGGCCTTGGCTCACGGGTGCTACGTAGTGCAGGTAAAGGCAAGGGCAAAGTGGACCAATCCTGAGTTGGAGAGCTTTGGGTTGAATGTACATAGTCAGCTGATCGGCCGCCACGGCCGAGGGGTGATACAGGACCGGGAAAATCCTAAATGTCTGTTTTGCCATTAGAGTGGCTAGTAGCTGTACTTTTATCCTGAAATTTTGGTAAACTATCTTTTAAACGTTATTACTATTGGGATCCCATGTTCAAATGTTTGATTATATGAATATAACTTTTGTGACCAAAATCTTTTAACCCTAGTTCAATTATACTTTGAGTAACACGTTTCTAACTAAATGACTTGATTAGCAAGTCTTGTACCTTTATAAACACACAGTGTAACGGTCTTGGCTGTCCAGGGCGTTACAAAATGTCCCACCTAACCGAGCTCAAGCTCGGAGGGAAAACAACCCATCTAACAGGTACAACAGGATGGGGGCTAATAATAAGCTCCCAAATAAGCTAGATGCCAAGGATTTAACTCTCGAGCCACTAGCCTTAATGGAAGAACATATGAAGAGAATTCTATCTAGAAAATGAGTCAATGATTGTGATTTCGATGAGGTGCTCGAGCCTTTTTCTCCGAACATTGTGACAACTCCATATTCTGTTGGCTTTAGGATGTCGACCATGCCCGCATATGATGGAAACACTGACTTTTCCAACCACCTCGAGACATCCAACACATTAATGATGGACCACAATGTCGGGTTTGACTTAAGATGTATCTTGTTCCCTGCAACTCTGACCGGACCAGCCAGATTGTGGTTCAACAAGTATAAAAACATTCAATCATCTCATGGAAGAAATTTTCTTCCGAATTTAAGAGACAGTTTCAAGCTTCAAAGGAAGCTCGCGTTGAGGTTCATTCACTGGCCAACATAAAACAACAACCTGGTGAGTCCCTGAAATCATATCTGAATTGGTTGACCAATGCAGCAGCACGAGCTAGGGATATTGATGATAACTCCAAGCTCATGGCAATGAGAATAGGGATCACGGTAGGAGGTGATCTATGGCAAGAAATCCAAGGAAAATGTAGAGTCCAAGAACTTTACTTAGCTAGTTAGATAATAATAATAATAGTAATTGTAATAGTATTTTTATGACTGTGGATTTTGGTTCAGACCGGGATTTATTTGGACACTCATAGTAACACTTGTAGATTTTCTAAGTTTAACCTATAGTTTAGGAATATTAATTTTAACCTAAGGTTTGATTAATATGACTGATATTGATGGTGATATTTATTATATTATAAGGTTTAGATAGACCCAATAAGAAAGTAACACTTGTCATGTGTATGTTTTATGATAAATAAGTATTTTTGAGGAATAAGTTTATTAAGAGTAATATTTGAATATCCTAGGGTCTGTTAGCATCTTTGAAAACGTTAGCGGACTTAGTCAAGGCTGTTTACTCAATTCAAATTAAGTTGAAATTGTGCAATTTCGTGTTTAAATATTCAGCGTATGCCGATATATCGCAGCTATAGGGGGCGATATATCGCAGTACGGGGATACGAAAAACACGTAACTTCGCACGATCACCTCGACGAGCCTCGGGCATGCTGGCCCAGGCGATATATCGCCTACTAGGGGCGATATATCAGCTCCCTTGCTATAATTTTGAGTGTTTTTGAAAACGTTCTCATTTTAATCTTTAACCTCTTGATAAGTCCAACATCTTTTTGACCGAGTCTTCAGCCTCTGGTGAACGATAATTCAAATATTTTTCACTTAAAAAGCTATTATTTTATTCAAGTTAAATGAAGATATTTTCATTCTTGAACTCTATAAATAGGACCTAGTACCTAACCATTTATTCATTCATCAATCTAAGTTCAGAGGCAGCAAGCTGCTAGGTTATTTTTGAGAGTGTAAACACTTGGGTTGTGGATTATAAGCTTAATCATTATAAGCTTACCAAACACTTGGGAAGTAAGGTTTATAGCACATTTCAGTTCAAGGTTTAAATCGGTCATAGAAGCATTCAAGGTATTCCAAACTCTAGTTCATTTTGGTATTGTTTTCCTTAAGTTCTTATAGTTTTCTACTTAGCACCCTAACTTTATTCTTTATTCTTGGATAGGAAATCTAAGATCTTGAACATAAGGTTTTTGGTAAGTATGTTCTTGATGGTATAGTTCGTCCATTCTTTTCAGTCCTCTTTCTTCAGTACACTCACCCTTTCATTTATGGTTTTTAGGAGTGTTCCAAAGTCCCAAACCTGTTCTCATATCCTGGTACTTTTGGTAAGGAAAATAGGATAGGATATTATGTGCTATGCCATATGTTATCTTATGATTTATGTGTTATGTTAACTTATGATTTGTGTGTTATGTATGTTTGTAGACTTGGGCATATGACCTGTACAACTAACAAGCCCCAATAAATTGATGGGCATATGACTTGCTTAGCTAGCAAGCCCCAAAAATCTAATGGGCATATGACTTGTTTAGTTTATAGGACCCCAAGTAATAATGGCCATTATAGTATATGTGACATATATTATGATGTGTCTTAGTATATGTTGATATGAATTTTATGTATATGATTTATGTGTTAGATTTTCCTTGCTGGGCATTAGGCTCATTCCTTTATGTGTTTATGTGCAGGAAAATAGCTTTGGTGGCGGGAAAGGTTCTTGGAAGCTAGGGAATGTGTATTGAGGTGGGATGGAATCGATGGACCGAGAGTTCAATTCGAGGATGAAGTATCTTTAATTATGGTTTTATATGTATTTTCCGCACTTTATTATGTAATCCATTTATTTAAAATTATGTTATGTTTTTATTTTAAAAACAATGGGATCCCATAACCTACTCTAAATTTTATGTAGTTTAACATTTGTTTTACAAGTTTTAATGAATAGTAGTCATTAATGGTCCAAAGTCTAGAGTAGTTGGGTCATTACAAAAAATGAGTAAAGAGTGTAGATAAATTCCTGGCTTGAGCTTAGGAATGGATAAATTTGTAGGAGGCACGATCTGTTGTCACAGGAACCATCCAAACCCCTATTCATCACACTAGAGCTTAGGAATGGATAAATTTGTAGGTGGCGGATGTTGCAGCTACAACTCAACTAGCTACCTAGAAAAACCAGGCGGGGAACAATAAGCGAAAGAGAACTGGTGAAGATGACTAGAATGGAACCAAAAAGAACAAGCCCAGAGAAAAGTTCAAGCCCAACTACACCACCTACAATGACCAAACCGATACGCAAGAGCATATTTTCCTGGAGAACTCTAATCACCTTCCATGGAAGAAGCTGGAGCCTTTGAGACACTAGTGGGCAAAGAGAGACCGCGCTAAATTTTGTCGATATAACTATGACATCGGCCATAGTACTTATGATTGTCGTCACCTAAAGGATCATTAGCCCAGTATGCCCGAAAAAGAGTAGTTCCAAATCAACCAACCGGGCCAAATACTCATCCAGTTCTAGAAAATCTGGTCGGTCAACCCTGGGCTCAAACAGATCAGGGGAACCAAATTTCCCCCCTCTTATAATAGGAGGGTATATAACCACTATCACCAGAGGACCCCATTTAACTGGCACGAGTAATGGGACCCAAAAAGGTACATACTGGAGATAAAAACCCACAATGGTACTGAATTTATTCTAGAGCAAGGGTTATCAAAACAGCAGTGGTTGGAGAAACAACTATTCATTTTCACCGAAGACGACACTAGCCATGTCCATTTCCCGCATAATGATATGCTGGTAATAACTGTTCAGCTCGCCAATCGAAGATTACGAAGGATATTTGTTGATAATGGAGCTCGGTAAATGTGCTATTTAGGTCAACCCTAGAAAATATGGGGTTGTCCGTAACTTATCTTAAGGCAACCTCGATGACCCCATACGGATTCTCAGGAGAAGGAATAACAACCATAGGAATGATTGGACTTGTAGTTACACTAGGGGATGATACGAGAACTATTTCTAAAATTCTCGAGTTCATCATAATTGATTTTCCAGCCTTATACAACACAATTTTGGGACGACCCATGCTGATGACTTTTGAGGCTATCACCTCAATCCAACATATAGCAATGAAGTTCCCCTCAACCTCAAGTATATGTATTGTAAGAGGAGATCAGCTCGCTGCCAAAGAATGCTATAACATTGCCATGAAGGGAAAATCACAGCCTGGACAGCAAGCAACGGTCGTTATTGAGGGAGGAGAGGAGCCACGGGTAATGGAAATTTCCCATGGGACGAAAGAACCTCAAGAAGGAGGAAACGAGGTTGCCCAGGAAGAGGACATTGATCCAAGATTAGGCGAAGGCAGGTCTGAGTTCCAAGTGTTGGAAGAGCTTGAGGAAATCAGTATCGGCCCATAAGTACCTTCAAGGGTGGTAAAAGGTGGAAATAATCTTAGAACCAAAAGGAAGAAGGAGTTGGTCGAGTTTTTGAGAAATAACCTGGACGTCTTCGATTGGTCACATGAAAAGGTATAGCAATGAAGGCTTTTGGGAAAGGAGCGATCAAAAGCTTTAGAGGAAGAAGTAGTTCGATTACTTAAGTGTGGGTTCATAAGGGAAGCAAAATATCCGACCTGGATTTCTAACCTTGTTTTGATCCCAAAACCCAATAGAAAGTGGAGAACATACATTCACTTCTCTGACCTCAAAAAGGTTGTCCTAAGGATTTTTTTCCACTACTTTGAACCGATCAGTTGGTAGACAGAATAGCCGGTCACGAGCTCATGTTTTTCATGGATGCATATTCTGGATATAACCATATCACAATCAATCCTGCAGACCAAGAGCACACTAGCTTTGTGATAGAGCATAACGTATATTGTTACAAGGTTATGCAATTCGGGATGAAGAATGTTGGTGCAACGTACCAATGGAAAGTCAACAAAATGTTCGTTAACCAAATCGAGAAAAAACATGGAAGTGTATGTTGACGATATGCTTGTTAAATCAAAGACTGCTAGTAATTATGTATCTGACCTGGAAGAATGTTTTGGTGTGCTAAGGAAATATGACATGAAGCTAAACCCTCAGAAGTGCACCTTTGGGGTTTCGTCGGGAAAATTTTGGGGCTTCATAGTCAACACAAGGGGGATAGAGGCAAACCCAGAGAATATCAGGTCGTTATTAAAGATTTCCTCGCCCAGATCACGTAAAGAAGTACAAAGCCTAACTGGGATTGTAGCGGCCCTAAACCGCTTCATTTCAAAATCAACTGACAACTGTCTCCCATTCTACAACTTTCTCAGAGGAAACAAAAATTTGAGTGGACCAAAGAATGCGAGCGAGCATTTTAGGATCTGAAAACTTACTTGGCTGATTCCCCTATACTATCAAAACCGGCAGCTGGAGAATGTTTGCTCTTATATCTAGCTATAACATAAAATGCGGTTAGTGTCGTATTAGTTTGAGAGGAAAATCGGGCACAGAAACCTGTGTACTATGTGAGTAAAAGGCTTCTGGGAGCTGAGTCCAGATATCCTTTAATAGAAATACTCACGTTATGCTTGTTCTTGGCCTCCAGAAAACTAAGACCATATTTTTAGTCCCACACCATCCAACCTTTAAGGCAAGTCTTGGAAAAGCCTTAAACATCAGGACGTTTGCTAAAGTGGGCCATCAAACCCAGCCTGTTCGAGATATTGTATATGCAACGCACAGTAATCAAAAGTCAAGTGCTCGCTAATTTGGTGGCCAAATGCACAGGTTTTCAAGACGAGTCAATGAGAGAACCAGTGCAATAGTTGTGGAAACTCTTCGTTGATGGATCATCTAACGAAAATGGATCTGGAGCTGGGATAATTCTAATCTCACATGAGGGACATCGATTCCATATATCCCTAATGTTTTGATTAGAAACATCCAACAATGAAGCAAAATACGAAGCTCTATTGGCAGGATTATGGGTGGCAAAGGAACTGAAAGCAAGGACGATCCAGTGTTCTAGTGATTCTTAGCTCGTGGTTAATTAGATATTAGGGGAATATCAAGCTCGAGGTATCAAAATCGCGGCTTATCTAGCTAAGGTTGAAGATGAGTTGTCTGAGTTCAAGTTTTGTTCCATTGAGTAGGTAGCCCGCGAGCAGAACTCCAATGTTGATGCCTTAGCCTGAATTGCCACCACCAAAGAAGTGGATGCATTAAACGTGGCCCCAATAGATTTCTTAAAACAACCAAGCATAACAGAAGAACCAGTTAAGGTCAGAGTGATTGACACAAAATCGACCAAGATAACCCCCATAGTGGAATATATCACAACCGGTAAACTACCAAATAACTGAAAGGATGCAAGAAAATTTTTATATCAAGTCCCACAGTATATTATGGATGAGGGAATTCTATACCGATGTGGACATTTTCTATCCCTCCTACAGTGTGTTCTACCCGAAGAAGCACAGACCATCCTACAAGAGATACATGAAGGATTATGCGGATACCACGCTGAGGGCAAAACCAAGCTCTAAAGATATTGAGAAAGTGTTATTTTTTTCCTACACTCAAAAAATATTTGGCCTCATACCTCGACAAGTGCCAACGCTTTGTCACGATTGCTCCGGCAGCGCCCATGGAGTTAACCATGATTTCATCCCCTTGGCCATTTGTAGTATGGGGGATCGACCTGATTGGTTCATTACCAACAAGAAAATGAGGAGTTCGGTATGCAGTTGTTGCCATCAACTACTTTATGAAGTGGGTCAATGCCGAGCCTTGGCGACCATAGCCTTGAAGAGAAATCTGGATTTTCTCATGAAGAACATCATATGTCGTTTTGGGACCGAAGAACATCGTGTCTGATAACGAAACTCAGTTGGATAATGATCTTTTCACGAACTTTTGTGAGAGACACGATATAACCAAGAGTTTCTCTTCAGTAAGTATCCATAAGCTAATGGGAAGGTCGAGGCTGTATATAAAACCCAAAGGCAAGCTTAAAGAAGCGACTAGATGAAGCCAGTGGATTATGGCTCGAGTAGCTCCTGCAAGTACTTGGGCCTATAGGACCTCCCATCGCACCTCCATGGAGCACACTCCCTTCTCTTTAACCTTTGGAAGTGAAGCTATGCTCCCAGTTGAAGGGCTAGTGAAGACACATAGACATAAAACCTTCGTTCAAGATTGAAACCACGAATTGCTCAACGCATCCCTGGATCTAATCGGAGAAAAGCAGGAAGAGTCAAAATTAATCCTCATCAATTATTATCAGAGAATTAGGCATTACTTTAACTCAAAGGTAAAAGGACACAGACTCGAACTAGGTGATTTGGTGCTTTGAAGGATGTTTTTGGCGAGTAAGAACCCTAAAGATGGTGTATTGGGACCGAATTGGGAAGGAACATACTAGATCGTGGAAATTTTATGTGAAGGAACATTCAAACTAGCTTGGTTAAGTGGAGAGTTGGTACCACAGACCTGGAATGCTCAACATCTTAAAAAATATTATCAGTTATAGGATGGTTTTGCCAATTTTTGATGTTTTCATTATTTTTCGTGTAAGGCTTATTTATAAAATCCATTCTATTTAAATAACATGTGATCGCTATGTGTATATCTTGTTCTCGCAATGTATCACGTACTCATTTTGTAAAAGCAACCTAGAATATCCATAAATTATGATCGCTTGGGAGGCATATAACCCTTGATGAGTCTTTAAAAATATTTAGTGTGATTGGATAAAATTTGAAACTTACAATTTGGAAAATTGATTATTCAACGGCTTTTTATAGCTAGCTCAAATTTTCAAAGAAATTCCAAATACGAACTAAGTTAGGGTAAGTAAAAGAAACAAAAGCTAGAATTCAAATAGAAACTCCTGGATATAACTAGGTCTGAGGCCTGATTCCTAACAGGTATAATGCTATTGTTATGATTTGTTAAATACAAAGATAAGTGTTAAAATACAAGCAAGATATAAACACTTAGTAAATTTCACATAGTGAAGATGTGAAATTTGAGCTTCAATTGTAGGCACTTTAAAAATGTATTTTTGGGTCCAAGGTGATGCATGGAGGTATCTAATGGCTCCCAAAATATTTTTTCGCATTTGGAGCAATTTTTGGACCTTTGGAAGTGTCCAAAAATAGTGAGGGTTGCGATGCATCACCACCCAAGTGGTGTAGCATCACCTGATGCTTGGGGTTTCAAGAAACAGTAACAGGCGATGCATCGCTTGCATGCAGGCGACGCGTCGCCTACTGTAGTACGTGCAAGTTACATGAAATGCTCTTAATGACGTGTTTTACAAGTCTAATCCTATTGATTAGACCTAATAGCAGTCCCTACTCTATATAAGGGTCAAAATAGTGTTCTGGAAGACTTGATCACTCTCTCCAATCTCTTTCTACCCCCTCTATCTCTCTAGCTCCAAGAATCTCTAGTTTTCTCCAAGAACTCTCAAAGAAAGTGCTTGACATTGAGAGTTTAAGGCTTGTTAAATCTCAATCCTCATTTCCTCTTAGAAAAGGCCTCAAGCATCCATGGTGGTTAGGAAATAGAGTATTAGGACAGTGTTTTGTAAAGTGTATAAGCCTTGGTTTTGTGTTTTTTCTTTGTTCAAAGGATTTGCTCAATGTTGTGGTTTTGCCTAGGGTATTTGAAGCTTCATAAAATTTGAAGAAGACCATTGATCTACTTGGCTTTGCAAGTTCTTTCTCAATGTCTATTTAGTCTCTATCAACCTCACTCTCCTCCAACACTCTAATACTCTATAATCTGAGATAGCATATCATGGAAGAATCTAACTCTTTTTCGACAATTAAATTCATGACTCAAGACTTGTAAGATTGGATAGTGTTGACGGTAAGAACTCGTCAACGATTGATGGTTAGAAAACTTCAATCTCTATTGTTATCCAGATTTCCGGATAGCGTCTAGATGGATATCCTCGGGGAAGCAGAATTATCAAAGTCTTTCGCGGAAGGTGACCAGAGCTCGCAGATGGACAGAAAGGCTTCGCCTCTCCCGTTTAGTGTCCGGCTTACTCTTTCAAGCAAACGCGACACGGAAGCTCGTCAACTCTCCCGGAACCCCGAAGGGATATCCTTCGAGGAAGCTCCTTCCAGGAGAAGCTCTTCAGGTTGCCTTCGCGGAAACAGTCCCGTGCCTCGCACGGAACAAGACCAAGCGGTCGAGTCATGGAGGAGGCATAGTTGGAATGATATCCGCCTGACACAGGATCCCGCCTGACACGCCCGACAGGTCAAGGCCGCACACATCCCAGCACGCCTAAAAGTACCATTTCGCCTACTGTTCCGCTGACAGCTTGGAAAAGACGGCTGCCTTTGTGCATTCCCCATACTTTCACGTAAATATACCCACATAGAGCCTGGTAGCCAGGCGACTACGATAATTGTATCCCCTATTTATGGCTGGTGTAATTAAGACTCATGTGAGTAGAGAAAAACCCTAATCCAAAACCCTAGCTATAAATACCCCCTCATTTTATGATAGAGGGGACGGCCAACAAATTACATAGCAAGAACTCTGCTAAAATCTCTCTAGCTTCATCTTCTTCAAGAGAACCCGAGAGAAACACTGTAAGTGTGTGAAGTTCTTGTACACCAGCCATCTTACTGTAATTCTCTACAAGTATAATAACATCGACTCATGGACTAGGGCTCGTTAACGCCTGAACCACGTAAAAAACCTGTTTGTCTAATTACATTCCTGCACTTCTACAGTTCTTATCTTTTTATTATTCTGTTTGTATTTGTTTCCGAAAAACTCGGTAAACATTTTGGTGCTTTCATTGAGAGCTGTAGGAAGTTGTTAGTCAGCTCTTTTTCTGTGTACTGAAAAGATGGTGACTACGAGAAAATCTGCGGTTGACAAAAATGCTAGGGTCAACCCCGATACTGTGATGGAAGATGTGGTACAAAACGAACCCTCGGACTACCAAGGTGAAGACCCGATATCCCGCCAGGATCGGGTCAGTACTGAAGATACGACGTACTTAGAAGACGAAGAGGAGTATGTCCAAGACGGCTACTACAAAGACGGCTGCTACTACGAGAAGGACCCAGAACTGGTCCAAGTAGCCGAAGAACTGGCGGCCACTAGGGCTAAGCTTGCTGAGCAGGAGCGCATCTCTGGAAAAATGCAACGCATGATGGAGCGCCTTCAAAGCAAGTTCGGAGATCTAGGCGACTCGGACGAGGATGCCTCTGTTCTAGGTGGTGCCGATGCCCCTATGCCGGATCCAGCCGCTGCTGAACCATCCAAAGCCGCCCCTAACAAGGGCAAAGAAAAAGTTGGAGAGCCGGTGCGCGCTGACGTCCCTGCACCTCCTAAAGGCGTGAATCACCAGGCCGACTGCCCCCCCCCCCCCCGCGCGCAGAAGGTCTCTGGCGCTCCTAAGCCCAGACGTCCTTCAGCCCCAAGGGGGCACTCTGTGCCTAAAGGGCCCGGTGCTAAGGCACCCAGGCCTAGGGGAAGGAACAACCGCCCCAGTGATTCCGTCAACCAGGACGGTCGGGCAGCGGACACGCACTCCGAAGATAGCTGGTCCACGGTGGACCTAAGAAGAAGGTTGGAGGCCAAGTATGAAAAGGCCAAAGGAGAAAAGGCCCGGGCTCGCGGAGATGACCTCCGAAATCATCTTAATGACAAGCTCCGGGGACGTGACCTCCCGGAGAGTGACACAAAGAGGCTCGAGGAACAGATTGCTGCCTTGACCAAGCTAGTCCGGAAGCAAAGTGGGGCCCTGTCAGACTCTGAGGAGGAAGACCCGGAACCATGTATTCGGAGGATCGCGGAAACGTCCCTCCCGGATAACTTCAAAATGCCTCAGATAGAATTATATGAGGGGAGGACAGACCCACGTACCCATCTAGCTAAATACAACAAAATGATGCAGGTAGCGCGCGTCAGTGAGGACGCCAAATGCATGTGCTTCTCACTCACCCTTACCAAGTCCGCGGAGGACTGGTGGAAAAGATTAGCTCCCGGATCCATCCACAGTTGGAAGGAGCTACAGTCCGCATTCAGAAGGCAGTTCATTGCTGCCCGAGACCACGACATGGAGGTTGGTTCCTTAACCAACATCAAGCAGCTACCCAATGAGAGCCTCAAAGCTTTCATTCAGAGAATGATGGAAGCTGCTGCTAAGACCAAGGTCAGCGATGACATGAAGCTGATCGCCCTTCAATCGGGCCTTAGTGTCGGCTCCCTGCTATGGGGGGAAATGCAAAGGAGACGGGCAGAAACGCTGTCCGAATTCATGTCAAAAGCTCAGGGAATCATCAACCTTGAGGATGCCTACCAGCAGGCCTTTGGAGTTCCCCCAGCTCCGACGCCTTCCGTGACTGCGCCGAGCTTTAGTTCGCAAGCTCCCGCGCCAGCCCTCACGCTTCCAGGAGCCCAGTTCACTCCAAGCGTGTATGGGCCTTCCGCGTCTGCTCAGACGCCAAGTCAAACCCATTTCTCTGGGTACGGAGCTGTACAAACCGGATGTAGTATCGCTCCCGGACCGTCGCAACCGCAAGCGAAAGGCCCAGAACAAAATCTGAGCCAATCACGGAATAAACGAGGCAGAAGAAACTCCAACCGGGGGGACCATTCAAAGAAACCCCGGAAGAACTATGAACCCAAGTTCACGGAGTACACCAGTTTGATAGATTCACGAGAGAATGTCTATCGGGCGACCTGTAATATGGTCTACTACAGGAAACCCCCGAAAGTTTCTCATGGAGGAAGGCATCCGCGAGACTCCAATAAAAGGTGTGAGTTCCACGGAGACGTGGGGCACACCACAAACGAATGCCTTCAGCTGAAGGATGAGATCGAGTCCCTGGCAAGAGCGGGACACCTCGGTCAATGGGTGAGGATACCCATAATCTATCCCGGACAGGGAGTAGTTCACGGAGCTACATATTCCCCGGGACAGAGGGGGACCGCTAGCGCTCCTGGAGCCGGTCACCCCCAAGCCCCTGGGTCTCAGTTCCCAGCGCTTCCTGCTCCAGCCTCTCCGGCACCCATTGCCTTGTTAGCTCCAGGACCTGGCAACCCATATCCGCCCGGCCTTGCTCCGCCACCCATTGACGGACACGTAGCCACCATCTCCGGAGGACCGCATCTTGCCGGAAGCACACGCAACTCCCAGAAAAGGTACTTGAGGGAGTTGGAACACACCGGGGAGATGTGCGCCTTGGTTCAATCACCTGCTCAACGTCCCCGAATGATGGACCTTTCCATCACCTTCACAGAAGACGACGCCCGACATGTGCACTTCCCCCACAACGATCCCCTCGTGGTGGAAGCCCAGATTGCCAATAAGAAGGTCTCGCGGATCTTGGTCGATAACGGAAGCTCCGTAAACATCCTCTTCAAAGCTGCCTTCCACGCGATCGGATTAACCGAGACAGACCTGACCCCATGCCCCATCCAGCTTTAAGGGTTCAATGGGGATGCACTCATGCCATTAGGCAAAATTCAACTTCCAGTCACCCTCAGAGGAGAAAGCGACGCTTGTACCTTCAAGCACTGCACGTTCGTGGTGGTCGACTGCCCCACGGCGTATAATGCCATCCTAGGCCGACCGGTCCTAATAGATTGTGGGGCCATAAGCTCGATACGCCACTTATGCTTGAAGTTTCCATGCGACGATGGGCGTATCGGCACCCTCCGAGGAGACCAACGAAGTGCACGAAGCTGTTATAACGTCTCCGTCCGATCCGTCTACACGGTCCAGGAGACGGTTGCTGCCGTTCCTTTGGCGGAAGAATTACCAGAAACTGGGGGTGCTCAAGGGGCATGCTTTGACGAACTCGACCCTAGAGTGGGGGTCGAGAGAGCGATAGAACCGATGGAGGAAGTCAAAGAGGTGGTCCTCAACCCAGGAGATCCCACCAAAGTCATTCAGGTGGGGAAAAACCTTCCGTCGGCCATTCGAGAAAAGATCGTGGCCACGGTAAAGAATAATCAGGATATCCTGGCATGGTGCCACGCTGATATGACGGGGATTAATCCTAATGTTGCGTGCCACGCACTCAACATAGACCCATCTGCAACTCCAGTTCACCAAAAGAGGAGGCCGTTAGACCCAGTGAGGGCCGAAGCAGTCAAAGCTGAAGTGGACAAGCTGATGTCCATAGGCTTTCTCCAGGAGTCACACTATCCCGTGTGGTTGGCCAACCCAGTTCTGGTCCCGAAACCCAATGGGTCCTGGAGAATGTGCATTGACTTCACGGACCTAAACAAAGCCTGCCCAAAAGATTGTTTCCCTCTTCCGCGAATCGATCAGATGGTAGACGCTACTTCCGGGTATGAACTCTTATCCTTCATGGATGCGTACTTCGGGTACAACCAGATAAAGATGCATGTCGCAGACCAGGAACACACCAGCTTCCTCACGGACAAGGGTGTCTACTGTTACGTGGTCATGCCTTTTGGTTTGAAGAATGCTGGGGCGACGTACCAGCGTCTAGTAAATAAGATGTTCAAGGACCAGCTGGGGAGGAACATGGAGGTGTACGTAGATGACATGTTGGTAAAATCCAAGACCTCCAGGGACCACAGTGACGACCTTGAGGAAGCTTTCGCCGTGATCCGAAAGTATGGAATGAAACTGAATCTGAAGAAATGTACTTTCGGGGTCTCGTCTGGGAAGTTCCTCGGTTTCATTGTCAGCTCTCGCGGAGTGGAGGCCAACCCTGAGAAAATTAAGGCGTTCATAGATATACCTTCTCCCCGGAAACATAAGGATGTCCAAAGCGTTACCGGAAGGATAGCTGCTCTTAGCCGCTTCGTATCTAAGGCCACTGACAAATGTGTCCCCTTTTTCAATGTGTTGCGAGGAAACAAGAGGTTCGAGTGGACCCCCGAATGCGAAGCAGCCTTCCAACACCTCAAGGAACATTTAACCCGAGCTCCCATTCTATCCAAACCTGTCGAAGGAGAGGCGTTGTTCTTATACTTGGCTGTGACAAAGCACGCCGTGAGTGCCGCTCTCGTCCGGGAAGACGGCCGTATCAAGCTTCCTGTGTATTACGTAAGTAAGAGGTTACTGGACGCCAATTCCAGATATTCAATGATTGAGAAACTCTCCCTCTGCTTGCTAATCGCTTCGCGGAAGCTAAGGCCCTATTTCCAGGCACACACCATCAGAGTACTCACCAACCACCCTCTCCGACAAGTCTTGCAGAAGCCCGAGTCTTCTGGCAGATTGCTTAAATGGGCCATGGAACTGAGCCAGTTTGACATCCACTACCAGCCACGTGTTTCCATAAAAGGACAAGCTCTCGCAGACTTTATTGTGGAATGCTCGGGAATGAATGACCTCCCGGAAGATCCTGTCCCGGAACTTCCCACATGGAAGGTCTATGTAGACGGAGCCTCAAATGAAAAAGGAGCTGGAGCAGGGGTCATCCTAATTTCTCCCCAAGGACATCAGCTCCAGAGTGCCATCCGTTTCGCGTTCCCAGCATCCAACAACGAGGCAGAACACGAAGCCATGCTAGCTGGATTACAACTGGCCAGAGAAGTCGGAGCCCAAAAAATTGAAGTATACAGCGACTCCCTACTTGTGGTAAACCAAATATCCGGGGAATACCAGACGAAAGGCGAAAAAATGGCTGCCTACGTGTCTCTCTCCCGCGGCCTCCTGCAGCATTTCAAAGGCTATCAAATCCGCCAGGTCCCCCGGGACCATAACTCACTCGCGGACACGTTGGCCAAGCTTGCAACAGACCCGGAGATTGAACAATACGGCCTAGTGCCCATCGGGCACTTAGAAGCACCTAGTACCGAGACACAGAGGGTAAATGCCATCATCGACCATTCCCATTCCTGGATAGGACCCATCCTCAGATTTCTCACCACTGGAGAGCTCCCCACTGATAAAGCTGACACAAGAAAGCTCCAGTATCAAGCTCCCCGATACCTGGTTATGGATGGAAAGCTTTACCGCAGGGGGTTGTCCATACCCTTCCTTAGGTGTGTTGCCGGAACCGAAATTAGCGCCCTCATCCATGAGATTCACGGAGGCTTCTGTGGCGACCATACCTCCGGGCTGAGCCTCTCCAAAAAGATCCTTCGACAAGGATACTTCTGGCCCACCATGAAGAAGGATTGTGTGGATTATGTCAGAAAATGTGAGCAGTGCCAGAGGTACGCCAAGGTTCCGCGAGCGCCGCCTACAGAAATTACCTTAATGACCAGCCCCTGGCCGTTCGCCGTTTGGGGCATTGACCTAGTAGGTTCCCTTCCGACTGGGAGTGGTGGAGTGAAGTATGCCATAGTCGCAGTAGACTACTTCAACAAATGGGCTGAAGCTGAACCTATGAACACGATCACGTCTAAGAAAGCACTGGACTTTGTCATCAGGAATATAGTGTGTCGTTTTGGGCTTCCACGAAAAATTGTGTCCGACAACGGGAAGCAATTTGATAGTGAACAATTCACGAACTTCTGTGCTTCGCATGGAATCATCAAAAGCTTTTCCGCAGTCGCCAGACCTCAAGCTAATGGGCAAGTGGAAGCAGTGAACAAAATCTTAAAGACCATGTTGAAGAAAAAACTCCAAGCATGCAAGGCTCACTGGCCGAAAGAGCTTCCGCGAGTACTTTGGGCCTATCGCACGACAGAGAGGACTTCGACGGGGCACGCACCTTATTCCATGACCTTCGGTTGCGAGGCCGTCATCCCAGTAGAAACTATGATCCCATCTCACAGGCAGGACACCTACGACCCTACCCGGAACCACGCCCTTCTCCAGGAGTCCCTGGACAAGATCGAAGAGCTCCGGGAGCAGTCACAGGTCCAACTCAAAATGTACCAAGGCAAGATAGCCCGACACTTCAACAGAAGAGTCAAGAGCCGTACATTCGAAGTTGGGGACCTTGTCCTACGGAGAGTATTTCCTGCTACGCAGGACCCGGGAGTGGGAGTCCTCGGACCCAACTGGGAAGGCCCCTATGAAGTACAAGAAAAAGTGGGCCATGGGACGTATCACTTAAAGAGACTCGACGGATCTAAAGTCCCGCGCGCCTGGAACGCGGAGCACCTCCGCCGTTACTATCAGTAGGCCCCGGACTATCTAGTCGAAAGACCTTGGTGGACGTAGCAAAAGTGTAAAATGTGGAAATAATCCTCCCTGCTGTAAAACACGTGCCTAACAGGCTAATTTAATGAAACACGGAGAGATTCACTCCGCTTTTACTGCATTTTTTATCCCTGTGCTCAAAGCTGCGTTTTAACAAGTGACCACGCGGTCCGGAGATGTCCGGGCCCCACGCTCACTTGGGGGGGTATACATGGCTAAAGCATAGCCATACGCCCCTTGAACAAAACATACACAGAACACCACTTATGTGCTAGCATTGTGTTTGAAATTTTTAAATTGTTAAGCTTAGGTTAATTTGTTGCCATGAACATGCTTGCATTACGTGTCATGTGTGCATTATGCGTTTATGTGAAGATTGCCATTGAAATGACTGCCATTATGCATCATGAAAATTATCTCCTGTGTAGCCCAGCGATGAACAGGACTGGGGGTTGGGACACATTCAAAGAGCTACGCCGAAACACCCCCAACTCCCGGGCAAGTCCTTCAAAAAATATTCCGCAACCGCTGTAAAGCTTTGCTTCGCAAGCTCCAGCTCCGGGTCCCGCAAGGCGAAAGATGGCAAGATCCGCGACCGTTGTAAGCCTTGCTTCGCAGGCTTCAGCTCCGGATCTCACAAAATAATGCGTGGCGAGCTCCTCGACCACTGCAAGCTTCAGCTCCAGGAGCAGATATGGTCGATCCCCCACTCACAGCAGGCCTTGCTTCGCAAAGCCCCTGCTCTGGGATCGCACATGGTGGACGTGGCAATTTCCCCGACCGCAACGAGCCTTGCCTCGCAGGGCTCCATGCCAGGTCCCTGAGGTCAGCCACCATGAGGTTCGCAACGA
The DNA here is from genome assembly GCF_963169125.1 of Humulus lupulus. Lineage (NCBI taxonomy): Eukaryota > Viridiplantae > Streptophyta > Magnoliopsida > Rosales > Cannabaceae > Humulus > Humulus lupulus. The sequence continues at coordinate 162,106,434 of NC_084799.1, forward strand.
CAGTTAGTTTTGCTTCGCAAAGATCTAACCTTAAGTCTAGCGACGCTCACCAAAAGAACTCCCGTTCCAGCACCATGGAATGGCGCACCTTAGCAATCCCAGCGAACAGTATAATTACAAGTCCCAGGATTGGCTATTTGCCTTAGGAAAGGTGAAATACGGTGAAAGGAATCTGGCCGTTGGAACCAGGAAACCTTCGTAACCTAGAAACTACGTGGGAAAAGACATCAGCCGTTAGAGCTTCAAGTTGGAAGTGCATAGGTTCTGGCCGTTGGAACCAAAACCTCATGCGCCCCTACAGCAGTTTCTACCGTATAAAAGTCTACCCTAAACGCAAAGTTAAACAAAGAACTCGGCAGAAAAGAAAGGAGAATGCTATAATTATGGCAAATATGTCTGCAATGAGAAAAGAGTACAGGGAGCTTCGCCCCAAAGAAAAACACAAATGAAAAATAATAATCAGCAAAGAATATTTTTCACGGAAAATGAGATCCCTTCAAGCACTGGGGGTGGCAGTGGCATCCTCGACCGGGGTCTCGGAGACAGCAGTTTCAACTGGGGCTAGCGGAGCCAGCTCATTGGAAGATGGAACGTCATCAGTGGCAAGTTCAGAGGTCCCCGCATCTTTAAGGACTTCTGCCTCAGGGGCTCCAGCAGGCTCGTCAATGTTGTAAGTTTGGACGTACACCTCTGGACCTTGATCCCACACCTGTAGCTTCTCCCTCATGGCGTCGGCATCCTCTCCCAGATAGCCTAGTACCTCCGGGTTCACTTTCCAGAGTTGATGCATGAGGACCACATGCGATATATTAATCGTCCTGTTCAGTACCACCTCGGCATCTTCCTTCTCCTTCAAGCGCTCCGCCTCGGAGGTTGCCAGCTTTGCCTCCGCGACAGCTAATTGAGCCCTCAGTTTTTCCATCTCGGCCTTGGAGGCATCCCGCTCTCCCTTAAGAGAATCAATCTCCTTGCACTGCTCCCTATTTTGGTTCAGCACGGATTGCTTCTCGGTCACATGCCCCCTGGCAGTGAATTGCAAGGCTCCGATCTCTTTATCCTTCTCGGCGAGCCCCAACTCCAGCATAGACACGAGATCCCTGCTCCTCTTATGAAGTTGCTCCTCCTCGTGCAGCTTACTCTGAAGAGTGGAATATTCCTCTTGCTGCTTAAGGAGGAGATCATTTTTCGATTGCAAGCGGGCTTCCAAGGTATCCTTCTCCACCCTGGCTTGGGATAGCTCTTCCCGGAGCTTGGAGTTTTCGGCCTTCAAGACATCCGACCGCTGTTTGAACTCATTCTCTGCGCTGGCCCAGTACTCTCGATATTTGGCAAGATATTTCTTGTCCGCCTCTTCCTCAGCTGTGCGCCGGGCCCAGTCCGTCTTCTCCGAAGCCTCCCCCCTTAGGCTCTCGACCTGTTGGGTCAGTTTCTGCTTCTCCGCCTCCAAGGCCTGGCGAGCCACCTGGCTCTCCTCCAGCTGAACCAGCACTGCACCCACCTCCCGGAACGAGCGTTCCGCGATGAGAGAGGCCTGCAAGGAAAGACAACAGAATAAGTTAAGCAGAACCAAATGCACTAAGACAGATGATCCCAAAACACAACAACTGACGGCTTACCCTGGACAATTGCTGCTTCACGGCATGTGTCAGCAACAGCGGATCCTTACTGCTACTGATGGCCCATTTCTTAGAATTGAGCTCGCACAAGCTCAGGGCCATTTCCTCCATCATCTCCACTCCGAACGGCGCCAATGCACGTCCGAGCCTAGGCGCCAGCCTCTTCTCCAAGGCTGGGCCATCCAAAACCGCTCCAGCCGGGTGAAGGGATCTCACCCCCTCGGCCAGCTCAGCTCTCTTCACGGCAGACAAGTTGTCTGCCCTTCCCTGAGTAACAGCCTTCTCGGCCTCCGACCGCCTCTTCAAAAAATTATCGGCCCGTCTTACACCCTCCAGGAGGGCAGCGGGGAAACGGGTTGGTTTCTGAAGGAAATGGAACTTCAGGCCAGGCAGAGGAAGACGGGGTATTAGGGACAGTAGCGAAGACACCACCGCCCCGGTCTGTTGTTGCAGCTGATGTTGCTGCTGTTGTGGCGGTGTTAGTTGCCTGTGGTGTTGTTGTTGTTGTTGTTGCTGTTGGGGTTGTTTTTGCTGCTGAGTGGGGGTATTCTGGTGGTGACTGCGCGCAGTCCGGAGATCTCCATCACCTCCAGGAGGAGAGTGTCTAAGGCGTTTTCTCTTGTCGCCCTCGGCCTCCCCTCCGGGGCGTTTGCTCACCCCGGCCTTCTTCGCGGGGAACACAAGACCTTCCCCATCGCTGCTGCTACTCGAGACCATCATGGTCTCAGAAGGCCCATCGGCAGGAGACTTCTCTACCCCCGGTGACACTTGCGCTTCGCCACTTGTCTTCTTGGGAGTGGCAGCTTTACCTCCCCTACCAGCTTTGGCCTTTCGTCCTTTCCCCTTGGACGGGTCTTGGCTAGTGGCAGCCTTCTTAATAAGCGAGGTAGCTCTCCCCAACATTTTTGCTTCGAGATGTTCTGCAAGAAACATACGAAACAAGGTTAACGAACCAGCAAGCAATGTGAAAGAAGATAAGCAGAAGACAAGGCAATCAACAACATAAAAGCACAAGCAAGTCCGCCAGCAGAGAACAAGGAATAAAAAAAAGAGAAACGTTTGAGAGGGACGACCATGCACGAGAAACGTGGATGGCCTTCCCCGAGCAAAACAAGACACCGCTTCCTGCTCCAAGAAGCTCCCGTACTCCTTGAAGTCCGGGAATGACATGCTGAGGGAAGAAGGGTCAACCATGATGACACCTTCTGGCAGACTACCGTCACTCAAACACCCGAGGAGCTCATCTACCCTATCACAATATCTGTCAAAGGGTACCCTACGCGGATCTAGCCTAAGTAAGCGGGGATCGAACCCCATCTGAGAGGTCCGGGAAACCTCAGATAGGCTGGAGGTGTGAATCAATCGAAAGCTAGCCTTACCTATCCCGGAGGTGCCAGCTCCCGGAGTCCCTTCATTGGGGTAAGCCGCGGCGTAGCGAGCCTCAATTTCTTCTTCCTCCGACTGGGGGTCGGGGAACCTCTCCGCCCAACTGGGGGACAAATTATTCTCGTCCTGGACTGCCTGGCAGATCACCTTGGACAGTTCCAGGGAAATCTGCTCCCGGACGTCAGCGGACACCTGACTTTGCCCCCTGCCACTCACTGGCCCAATATTTTGGAAGGAGGCCAGCAGCCCATACTCTCTCAGAGATTCGGTGGTCACAAGTCCTTCCACCTTCAGCTCCTCCTCCGAGAACCCCTCGTAGAATTGCGACCTCCTTATCATCTCCGCACAGCGAGGCGTCCGCGGGATGGCTTCTGCAAAATTCAAATGTAAAGGAACAAAGTTGAAAAGGAGAAGAAGGAGCACTTACCAAGGACTTTGAAGTCCAAAGATAGGGCTGGCACCCTCTTCAGTGGGAAGCCAGTCGTCAGGAACCAGTACTCCCGGAGGTCTGGAACCCTCGCAGTATGACAGGTGGGACACATCACGTCCGGGTGCCTCTCCAACCTGTAAAATCCCACCTTGTCTGGATGACCTCTCATGGGCTGAGACTTCAACCCGTAGAAGTACAGCACCTCCTCCGGGGTAGGAGCCTCCAGGCCCCGGGACTTACAAAAGATGTACCACCCCGCTAGGAGCTTATAGCTGGGGGGAATCAACTGGAAGGGGGCAATCCCCGCCTTCACGCAGAAATGGGCAAAATAACTCCTTAGGGGCAAATGTGCCCCACACACTATATGTGCCCAACTCCAGGCACCAAAGCCCTCGTGACTCTGGCTAGCCAACTCGCCCAGCACCGACAGACGGTGCCACATCAGACCTGGGATGTTCTTCAGGCCTGCCTCTGAGGAATACAGCTCCAGCATGTCGTAGTTCCTGAATAGGTTTGGCTTCCGGTCCATCTCCCAGATTGAACTGTTGGTAGTCGGCGGGCTAGCCGCGACCACTTTTGTCTTTCCTTTCCCCTTTGCGCCGGCGACAGGGGAACCTCGCTCCTGGGCGGATTCAGCCTCTACCGCAGCGATAGTTCATTCCTTTGAGGTGTTCGTCACTGAACAAAAGAAACAAAGAAAAAAAAACACTCTAAGCAGTCAGCACCCTTGTTATACCCTAACGGTATCAAAGGCGTCGGGGAGACCCTCCCCGAAAACTGCTTGGAGAGGCTCCCACCGAGCTTGCCGAGGGGTTGGCACCATGCCACCCGAAGGACAGCAAGGAACCAAACTCAAACTCCGAGCCTAAGCCCGCCGAGAGAAGTGCTTTTCCAGAGAAAGACACCCTAAAGGCGTTCACGCTTATGCCCTAAAACAGTAAACCAGAACAGCACAAGCAAAACGGGGAACAACTTTCCAAACGCCAATCGTCAAAGCATGCAAAAAGATTACTTATTGACTCACATCAGTCACATGCCTATCAAAGCCCTATTCACGCATGCACATAGGCGATACTGGCAGAAAACTCAACTCTAACAACTACCAACAACCTAAGGTTTGGGAGGAAAGAGCAAAGTAGAAATACTTACTGGTACTCGGGTAGTTGAAGATTGAAGGAGTAACCGGATCACTGCACAGCACGATCGCGAGAAGTAAAAGCTGCAAAGACAAACGGCGATTCAAACCCTGAACTTCGGCGAACAAACCCACTGCCAAATCGAAAGAAAAGTTTCTAGATTCCTTACCAAAAGAAGTGGCAAGTTCGAAGGAATGGAAGCTTAGAAGCCTGAGAGTTCGAAGATGTGGGAATCTGAGAATTTGAAAGCTCGAGAATTTGAAAGCGTAAAGAGGAAGAAAGGTCCGTTCCCTCATTTTTATAGCAGGAAAGAAGTCGTTTCGAATTCTTCAAATGGACGGTCCCGATCTTCCCATTCCGTGTGCATCAGATCCAACGGCTGGGGGTAAAGGACCGGTCCTATTTATGGCTCCTCGGATAGGAATAAAGTATTTATTTCCCATCATTGCACCATCTCGGGCCCAGCGTACCATTAAATACAGTCAAATCACCACTCAAACGCCTGACGCACGCGAACTCAACCAATCGCCTCACGCACACGTCTTGGTCACAGAGCCATTCCCGGCATGACGCGTGGCCCTTGCCACACTTGAGTACTTGAGTTCAGACAAAAGAAATTTCCTTTCTTTTTCATACTAACACTCAAGCGGGAAAAAGGAACCCTTCCAGGAACACAGGAGGTGACCCCTCGCCTAATCTAGAAACCAGAATACCCGGAGGACTGTACAAGCTCCCGGATCTATCAAAGCTCCGTGACCTTGGGGGGTAAATGTTATCCAGATTTCCGGATAGCGTCTAGATGGATATCCTCGGGGAAGCAGAATTATCAAAGTCTTTCGCGGAAGGTGACCAGAGCTCGCGGATGGACAGAAAGGCTTCGCCTCTCCCGTTTAGTGTCCGGCTTACTCTTTCAAGCAAACGCGACACGGAAGCTCGTCAACTCTCCCGGAACCCCGAAGGGATATCCTTCGAGGAAGCTCCTTCCAGGAGAAGCTCTTCAAGTTGCCTTCGCAGAAACAGTCCCGTGCCTCGCACGGAACAAGACCAAGCGGTCAAGTCATGGAGGAGGCATAGTTGGAATGATATCTGCCTGACACAGGATCCCGCCTGACACGCCCGACAGGTCAAGGCCGCACACATCCCAGCATGCCTAAAAGTACCATTTCGCCTACTGTTCCGCTGACAGCTTGGAAAAGACGGCTGCCTTTGTGCATTCCCCATACTTTCACGTAAATATACCCACATAGAGCCTGGTAGCCAGGCGACTACGATAATTGTATCCCCTATTTATGGCTGGTGTAATTAAGACTCATGTGAGTAGAGAAAAACCCTAATCCAAAACCCTAGCTATAAATACCCCCTCATTTTACGATAGAGGGGACGGCCAACAAATTACATAGCAAGAACTCTGCTAAAATCTCTCTAGCTTCATCTTCTTCAAGAGAACCCGAGAGAAACACTGTAAGTGTGTGAAGTTCTTGTACACCAGCCATCTTACTGTAATTCTCTACAAGTATAATAACATCGACTCGTGGACTAGGGCTCGTTAACGCCTGAACCACGTAAAAAACCTGTTTGTCTAATTACATTCCTGCACTTCTACAGTTCTTATCTTTTTATTATTCTGTTTGTATTTGTTTCCGAAAAACTCGGTAAACATCTATACTATAGAAAGCTTCAAATCAGATAGAAAGAACACTAATCAACAGAAGAAATCTTAGGTAACAATGAAAACCAGAAACATATATTTCTTAAGTCTCTTTCATACACTCAGTTTTCCAACCCCTTAGCCTGAGGGGTTGGGCCTATTCATAGGGGGGGCCTCTATTGGCCCTAGATACAAACAAGTCCCAGACGACAAGGACGTACACAGGTACTCTGATAGTGTAGTGGCTCAGGGCGTAGTGGTGTCTACCCTGATGGTGTCAGAGTCGTGGCCTAGGACATAGTACTGTCGGCTCTGGCGTATGGTCGGGGGGTGTCCAAGTGGTACCACTACTCTTCGTACAGGTCCGTACCGCCACTACTCCTTGGACGCAAATCATAGGGTCATGCCTCTGTTCTCTCCCCAACCGTACGCCCCGTGTCAGCGCACGTGTTCTGTGCCCGGTCGTCCTCATCAATCCCCGTTCAATGCCCAATGTTCATTTGGCATACCAATAAGGTACCTCCAAGTGATCCCCGTGCCTATGTCAAGGAGGCTTCAACCTATGCGCCTCCTGAGAAGCCAAGGCGCCAGGGGTCGGGGCCGGCTTATGCAGGTCACATGGACATGAGGCTCGCAGCATGGACGCCGCAACAAGGCCACACCCTCACATAGCGAGGGTTCCTCACGTAGCGAGGCTGGCCCTCTTCCCCCAGGTGTAGGCATGGGTCGGGGTACGGGCGCCTCAACAAGGCCACACCCTTGCATAGCGAGGGTGCCTCGCGTAGCGAGGCTGGTCTTCTTCTCCCACGTGTAGGCAAGGCGAGGTCCGATGCCTGAGGGGACAAGGCGTACGCAGATGGCCATCCGAGGACTCTCGCATAGCGAGGGTGGCATTCGGTTTGGCAAGTGGCCAAGGGCCCTCGCATAGTGAGGGTGGCTCTCTTAGCCCAATTCCTTCAACGCCGTGTGATATCCTTGTCCCCTTGTACGTGCAATAAGTAGCATGTAGGATGCCTCGTAGCATAGAGCTTCACTTGTAAATAAAATTCACAAGGGAAAAATTTCCACATTTACAGATAGGTTTGATGGGACTTACTTTGTTCATTGGCAAGACAAGATTAGATTCTTGCTCACCACTTTGAAAGCTTTCTATGTCTTGGATAAAGGCCTAAAAGCCTTGGAAGAGCCCAAGGAAGATGATACTCAAGAAATTGTCAAAGAAAGGAAGAAGCACGAAGAAGATAAATTGATATGTAGGGGTCACATACTCAATACTCTTTCGGATAGGCTCTATGATCTCTACACCAACACCAAGACCGCCAAGGAGATTTGGGAGGCCTTGGAAAAGAAGTACAAAGTGGAAGAAGAAGGAACTAAGATATTCCTTATTACTCATTATATGGAATTTAAATTTCATGATGATAAACCCCTTCTCCCTCAAATTCATGAGTTGCAAATTATTGTGATTAATTTGTCTACACTTAACATTGTATTGCTGGAACAATTCCTTGTTGGTGCAATTATAGCCAAGTTACCTCATTCTTGGAGAGGCTACAGAAAGAAAATTCTCCATAGAAATGAAGATATTTCTTTAGAGTAAATTCTCAAACACTTGAGAATTTAGGAGGAGTCTCGTTCTAGAGATATGAATGAGGAGAAGTCAAATTGAGAGACTTCTAAGGCCAATGTGGTGGCCATCCCTCCTAACAAGGACAAAGGAATTGGTAAGAACAAGGGCAAGGGTCAAAAACCCTTAGGACCTAAGAAGATGAAGGACAATTCAAATGTTCCAAGGGACCTTGCTTTGTGTGTTGCAAGAATGGCCACTTTGCTAGAGATTGTAGATTCAAGAGGAACCAAAATAATGAGGCAAGAGTCCATTCAACCCAAGATGAGGTAGTTGCAACACTAAGCGAAGTTAATGGCATTCATGGAAAGGTGAGTGGGTAGGGGTATGATACTTGTGCCACAATTCATGTTACCTATGATAGAACTCTTTTCAAGACCTTTGAATCTTCGAAGGAAGGGCATGAAATACAAATGGGCAATGAGAAAAGTTCCATGGTTGAAGGAAAGGGATCCATTGATTTGTTCTTCACATCCGGCATGAAGGTTCTACTCAACAATGTCTTGTGCGTACCTGAAATGAGTAGAAACCTTGTGAGTAGCAATTTACTTGGCAAGCCGGGAATCAAGGTTGTGATAGATTCTGGCAAGCTCATTTTTATCTAAAGACAATGTTTTTTGTGGGAAAGGGATATGCTTGTGATGGCATGCTCAAACTTTGTACATCTATTGACCATGTGAACAATAAAGTTTCTTCTTCTTCTTCTTGTTATATTCTTGACTCAAATTCTATTAATTTGTGGCATATTAGAATTGGACATATAGGATTTACCACAATTAAAAGGTCTATCAAATGTGGATTAATTGATTGTGATAATGTTGAGTATGACAAATGTGAATTATGTGTTAAATCTAAAATGGTAAAGAAAAATTTTCCTAGTGTTGAAAGGAACTCTAAGTTGTTAGATTTGATACATATTGATTTATGTGAACTTAATGGAACGTTGACTAGAGGAGGAAGTAGATATTTTATTACTTTCATTGATGATTGCTCTAGGTTCACATATGTATATTTGCTTAAAAATAAAGATGAAGCATTTAATGTATGTAAGGTTTATAAAGTGGAAGTTGAAAATCAACTTGAAAGGAAAATTAAAGTTCTTAGAAGTGATAGGGGTGGTGAATATTTTTCAAATGAATTTTACTTGTTCTGTGAAGAACATGGAATAATTCATGAATTTACAGCCCCTTATACTCCACAACAAAATGGTATAGCGGAAAGAAAAAATAGAACATTTATTGAGATGATTAATGCTATGCTATTACACTCTAAATTGAATTTTAGTTTGTAGGGTGAAGCCTTGCTATGCGTTTGTCATATTTTGAATCATATTCCCATGAGGAAAAATAATATATCTCCATATGAGTTATGGAAAGAAAAGAAACCAAACATTGGTTATCTTAAAGTGTGGGGGTGTCATTCTTATTGTAAGAGCATCGATCCTAAAAGGATGAAGTTAGGTCCAAGGGCTATAAGATGCGCATTTGTGGGTTAGGCCCAAAATAGCAAAGCTTATAGAATATTAGACTTGGAGTCTAATGTAATAATAGAATCTAGAGAGGTTGAGTTCTTTGAGAACATGTCATGTGATGACAACAAGTTAGAACCAACTCAAACTAGAGAGCCTCAAGATGAGATCCTAGAATAGTTGGTGAGCAACCTCAGTTGCCTAGAAGGAGCCAAAGGCTCAAAGATTTGTGACCAAGCGAGAAGTGTTCTCCAATAGAGACACTATACCTTGTTGAAGGTGATAATGAGGAATTTACTTGGAAACATCCAATAGTACTTCAAATTGAAGATGATCCCAAAACTTTCAAAGAAGCAATGTCCTCAAGAGACTCTGCTTTTTGGAAGGAGGCAATTAATGATGAAATTGATTCAATTATGCCAAACCACACTTGGGAATTGGTTGACCTTCCAAAGGGATCCAAACCAATTGGGTGCAAATGGGTAGTTAGAAAGAAATAACATATTGATGGCACCATACAAAGCTTCAAGGCTGGATTAGTAGCCAAAGGATTCCAACAAAGAGAGGGAATAGATTACTTTGACACATATGAACTGGTAGCAAGAACTACTTCTATAAGATTGTTGTTTGCCTTATCATCTATATATAACCTTTATGTTCACCAAATGGATGTCAAAACAGCATTCCTAAATGGAGATCTCGAGGAGGAGGTCTATATGGAACAACTGGAGGATTTTTTTCTTCATGGAAATGAACATAAAGTGTGTAGACTTGTCAAATCATTATATGGTTTGAAACAAGCTCCAAAACAATGGCATGAGAAGTTTGATAAATTCATTGTTTCTCATGGATTTAGACACAACAATGTGAACAACTGCTTATACTATAAGACTTGTGCTGATTATGTCATACTTTTGTATCTATATGTAGATGATATGTTGATTTTGAGTAATGATATGAAAGGAATAATAGAAACGAAGAGGTTTCTATATTCTAAATTTAAAATGAATGACCTTGGAAAGGTGGATACCATTCTAGGTATCAAAGTTAGAAGGAATGGTGAGGGTTTTGTGTTGAGTCAAACCCACTATATTGAGAAAGTGCTTGACAAACTCAGTCATCTCAAAATCAAAGAAGCACACACACCATTTGATTCAAACATGAAGTTTTAAAAGTATGAAGGAAGAGTGGTGGCTCAATTGGAATATGCAAGTGTAATAGGAAGCCTAATGTATGCCGCTCATTACACAAGAGCAGATATTGCATATGCAGTTAGTAAACTTAGTAGGTTTACTAGAAATCCAAGTATCAAGCATTGGAAAGCTATTGAGAGAATTCTGGGTTATCAAAAGGGCAACAAAGAGTATAGTCTTCACTATACAAATTTTCCAAAGATATTTGAAGGATATTCTAATGCTAATTGGATATCAGGAGTTGGAGATAATCTCTCCACCACCAGTTGGGTGTTTAATCTTGGAGGAGGTGCAATCTCATGGGGCTCTAAGAAGCAAGCATGTATATCACACTCAAACATGGAATCAGAGTTTATAGCTTTAGCGGCAACCTGGGAAAGAGTTCGTGTAATGCCCTAAACTCCAGGGACCGTTACGGTGTGCCTTATAAACAGTGCTAAACTCGCTAATCGAGTCATTTGGCCAAAATCGTGTAACTAAGTATGATTAGCGGTTTAGGGATTAAAAATTTTGGTTAAGATATAACGTTTCATTAGAATGTTTACTATATACATTGGGATCCCAAAAATATAATTTAAAGGTCAATTACAAGAAAATATTTACAACCAGCCAATCTAAGCGGCAAAACAGGGTTTAACCCTAGTTCCTCTTTCAACCCTCGGTCGTGGCGGTCGAGCAGCCGCATATGTACACATCATCATCTAAGCTCTCCAACTCAAGCATGGTCCAACTTTCTTTTGCCTTTACCTGCACTACATAGCACCCGTGAGCCGAAGGCCAGCAAGAAAACTCAATATGCTAATGAACAGTAATAACATGTCATCAAATCATAAGGCACATGCCTAGCAAATATAGCCCTATTCAAGCAGGGAAATAAGTTCACAAAATGATGAATATAAAACATCAACTGATGATCACAATAATTATCCAGGGCTTTTAGCCCCAAATAAAAGAGTGACAGTTGTAATCGTCACTAAGGTGGGTTCCGTTCCCATTAGCCATGTGGCAATAGGATCACCGGGCCTTTGCAAATGAGTGATCCTTTCACTAGCTTATCAAGATAGGTGTTTGATTAACTAGTCACCAACATAACCTACCACATGACCATAGAGTCACAACCATGGGATTTCGCTCCCTAGCCACGTGACAAACAGTCACCTAGGCCTTTGGCCCTGGCTCTGAGTAACTAGTCCTAGACTAGTCAAGTGCTTATAATTTTCATCAACCTTAGGGTCGATCCAGCATTAATGCTCCTAGAGTCATTCAACACTGATATCGATTAGATCTAAGCTTTTATCGGCCCTGCGTTCATGATGCTTATGCCGTTTCCGGCTTTTAGGTCAGTAATATGCGACCAGCGCCGACTTTGACTAGTCAGTGCCATACACAAGTAAGCAATGCTACCAAACATATATCATATGTCAAATATATGAATACAAGGCATTCAGCATGCTTACTTAATAATTGCTAGCATAATTAGGATCATGCATAAACACAGAGGCTCAAGCTTTGAACAATCTCGTATTCAATATTCATGGCATGTCCTAATCACATGTTTCTGGTGCATCACATGCATCACATTTAAACATCCAACATGCATCAAGAATAACCATGCATGTCACATATACACAGGGTGCAGTTTTCATACCTCAGGTTCGAGCGAGAAACAATAATTGAACGACCCTTGAGAACGATCGACCCCTAATCCCTTAGCGGTCACCTAGTCATAACAAAATATAATCTCTAATTGATGAAAATAATAAAAAATAGGGTCTTGATCTAAACCCCAGTCTCGGGACACCGAAATGCACCCACACGGTGAGTAGATTCAATCCCGGGCCTTAAGGATTGAAACCTCGAGCAAAAAACCCTTTAAAACATTCAAAACAAGATTCTAAAGAAACAGGGTAACACCCCAGCGCTACCCACTAGCGCCCCAGCGCTCTTCTCAAAACCAAAACTGCCCCAGAGCCACCCTGGGTAGCGCTGTAGCACCCCCTTGTGGGCGCTGTAGTGCTACCTCCAACCTGAAATTCTCCTGAACCTTTCTACTTCGACTCCTTCATTCCCAACTTGATTCCAATGCTTCCAAACATCAAATTGAGTCCCAATTGAACCCAAAAACCATCCTCACATGTCCTAGGCATCACAACCCCAAGACCCCTAGCCAAAAACATCCATTGAAACTCAACTTTCCATCTCACAAACCCAACTGAAACTCAAATGAAAATAGAGCAAGACCAAGAGTTTTAATGACTAAAAACTCACCTCAATCTCAGCTACACCCCCTCTTCAATGGTAGAGCATAACCCTAGCTTATCGCAGCTTGGTTCCTTGGCTTGGTTCCTCAAAAAGAGCTCAAAATCTCAGAAAGAAAAGGAAGGAAAAAGAGGTACGGGAGAAGAGTAACCTTTCCTCTGTTCTTGGTTCACTTCCACAGCCTTCTAATGGCTAATTATAAACTTAGGGTGAAAAGACCAAAATGCCCTCAAGTCTAAAATAAACCTTAACAGCCACCAAGGGCACAATCCTCCTTTCGCACCTATCTCATTAATCATAATTAACACCCTCCAATTCCCGTTATTCTCAATATTCTCAAATACCAATAAATTATATCCCATTACCCTATAATTCCCGGTAATGTTCTAACCATTAAAATCACCCCGAGGCTCACCCTGAGCCCCGAACTTAATCCCGTTATGACTAAACCGCTACTTTGCGCTCAAGATCGTCTCATGTCGAATGGCTCGAACAAATCCACATATAATGTGGTACCATTCATAGCTCACCCACATGCACAAAAATGCACAACTACGCCCTCAACGGGCCAAATTACCAAAATTCCATTCTAATGGAATATGAACCCTTATGCATGAGTTATCATCATATTATAATATAATTCACATAAACATGCATATAATCATTTGATAATATAATAAATCAATTATGGCCCTCCCAGCCCCCTAATCAAGGTCCTAAACCTTATTAGGGATTATGGGGCATTACAACTATCCCGTCCTTACAGAAATTTCGTCCTCGAAATTTATCTAAACAGCTCGTAATAAGAATTCCGCACAATTGATTCCAGTTTCCCAGATCGCTCCCTCGACCTCACTGTTTCTGCAACATACCTTAACCCAAGGTACACGTTGTTCCTCAAAACCTTATTTCTTCTGTTACAATCTGAACTGGCTATTCCTTACCGGAATACCTAACCTCAACCTTCAGATTCTTATGACTCAACTCATGAGTTCCTTTTAACCCATGTCCACTGCATGGAAATACATAACGCACTGCATACAACTGACAGTGCCAAAGATAAGGCTGATCCAAAGTCAATCTAACCGGTCCTATCCAGGACTCAACTGCCAAGATAATCTAGGGTTCAACTTGCCCTTAACTCCTCACCCCTTTCCATGGTGATACTTTAAGGAATATACAATCTTTTACTTGGAACTCCATGTTCCTGCTTTTCAATTTAGTAAAACTTTTCCATTTACTCTGAGAAGTGAGCATTCACGCTCTAACCTCTAGTAATCTCAATGGTCCCCTAAACCATCACATGATCAAGAATCAACACCTCGCCCATCTCATTCCAATGAACCGGTGCTAAGCATTCTCAACATACCTCATATGATAAGGTACCTTTCCAATACTGGATAACTCTATTTCTCTCTCTGATTTACCATCAGTCTGAGAATAATGAACTGTACTAAATCCCATCTATATATTTATCACCTTCCTTAACCCTTCCCAAAACCTGGAAGTACCAATAAAGTCTTCATCTGATAAGATAGACCTTGAATTTCATTAAAGTGCACTATCTCTTTCACATAGAGATCTGATTACTGATCAGCTGTGTTACTTGTCCTTACTGACATAAATGAACTCACTTCAAATATTGGTCCATAATGACCCCAAACGAATTCACGTTAACCCACTATCCTGGGCAGCTCCACCACGAAATCCATCGTGATGCTTCCTTATTTCCATTATAAAATACTCAAAGCCTGCAATGGCCTTGCAGATTTCCGATACTCTGTCTTGACCTGCTAACAGGTTAAGAACTTTATCACGCATTCTCTTATGCCCATCTCCATCTCAGGCCATCACATAAAAGCTTTCAAACTCTGATACACCGACAGGATGCCTGAATGAAGAGAATAGGAGAGTAGCATGAGATTCATCTAGAATCTTCCATTTACTCCCAGTGTCCATCGGATTCCAAATCCGATCTCTATACCACAATAAACTCATATCTGACACTGTATAATCCTTAGCTAATCCAGCTAAGACATTCTCCTCAATCTTCCTATGTAACTCCATGGATAGCCAAGACCGCTACACTGTGTACTTATAAAGGCACAAGACTTGCTAATCAAGTCATTAATTTAAAAACGTGTCACTAAACATGTGTGAGCTAGGGTTAAAAAAGGTTTTGGTCTCAAAAGTTTCATTTCATATAATTAAGCAGTTATATACATGGGATCCCAAAAGAAATAGAGTTTAAAAGATTAGAGACTCCCCAGAGTACAGACAACTGTCAGCCATACTAAGGCAAAAAGAACAATTTATGGGTCTCGTGTCCCTGCTTAAACCTCAACCGTGGCGACTAAGCAGCTGGCCATGTACATTCCGCTCGTAGAGCTCTCCAAATCAAGGCTGATCAAGTTTACCCTTGCCTTTACCTACACCATGTAACACCCATGAGCCGAGGCCCAGCAAGAAAACATAATATGCAACACATACAATAATAACATATAATTAACTCACTAAGCATGAACCCTCATCATACAATCAACATTAATCATTCAGCATATATTCAGAGCCATGGATGCAATCAAACATTTACAACATTCATATCACATAATAATCAGGGACGACAACTTAGGCCACACCCTCTATTTACCCCACTGACTCCAACCTGCTTAAACTGAGCTTAGTGCATATTAAGCTGTCCTCGGCTACCAGTGGCCAAGCCGCGCCTTGTGCACTAATGTAACCCTTGGCACCCTTAGGCCGTTGGTTCACTAATTAGCTTGCATGGCATAATACCATCTTTTCAAGCATACATAATAGGGAACCCTTAGTCCAATTACATATATTCAACCAGGTGCAGTTTTCTTACCTTTAATCTTTGCGGTTTCGGATTACGAGCAACGCTCCTCAAGCACAATCTGTTCCCGAGCCTAAGTTTTTATCACCTAGTCACAACCAAGGTGTAGGATTCCATTAATATTCAAATAAGGGTTATCGGATACAAAACTAACTTCCGGGAATCCGAATTCCACCAAGCACGGTGGTGAAATCGATCCCGAGCACTCTAGACCACATTCCCATGCCTAAGATCCCCAAATGTTCAAGTGTGCACCCAAGGGATGCGGCCCTTGAAGCTTAGTTGCAGCCCTGCCCTCAAAACAGAACCAAGGGCATGCCTGAAAGAAGACACGCATTGCGGCCCTTGCTTTAGGCACCGCAGCGCTCACCCCTGGCCGAGCCCTCCTGGCTCATCTTCATCCTAGGGTCGCAGTGCTCTAGAACATAGTCGCGACCCATCCCTTCGTGCCCAGAAAACCCACCATTTCCAACATCTAAATTTTATCCAAAGCCATCCCAAAGCTTCCCAATTCAAAACCCTTTAATCACAACACTTTTATCATGATTCTAACAACACATTCCAACAGAAATACAGCCCAAAAACCCACTAAAATCCCATTTCCAATTTCTAAAACTCAAGAACTTCAAACACTCAAACCAACCATTCAAACTCAAATTGAAACCTCTAAATCACGAATCGAGGCTTACCTCTTCTGCTGAACCACTTCTCCAACCTAATTTCCAAGCTTTCCTCCGTAATTCTGCCTTTCTACATCAAAGTCACATTTACCTCAATAACCAGCCAAAACTCATAATTTCTAATCACAGAAAAGGAAATTCAATGCTTACCTTAGTCCTGATTAAGTTCTTGATTGATTCTTGAGCTAAGCCTCTAAATCACTCCTGAATCCCTCTGAGGTCCCAGCTCAAATTCCAGCAAATTCCTTGGTTTACTTCTTATGTTTTCCTTGAGAGAGAATAGAGAGACAATGCTGAGAATAAAGGTCGGTCTAATTTTCTGTTCTACTGTTTTCCTTAAGCTTTAGCCTAATCTTATTCCATTAAGTCAATCCCGAGGCTCGGGGTGCCGGAAACGTCCCCGAGGGCAAAACGGTAAAATCCCCGCAATATTCCCACCTAGACTTCCTAACCTCAAATATATCTCCATATATTTATTTTCATAACCCGATAGTCTAAATAACTACCCGATGCCTAAAATACCCCTGACTTATCCAAAGTCAACTGCTAAGCCCCATTGTGACTTTTCCCCGCTATCTAGCCCTATGATCGCCTCGAGTCGTGCTCTGGAAGCCTACCCACATAATAATGTGGTTCTCACAAATACCATATATATATCACATTAACATCAATATAGTCATACATGCATTATTAATCATATAATTATGCATTTAAGTCAATAAAGTCATTCCAATCACATTTAACCCAATAATGTCCTCCCGGCACACTAATCAGGGCCCTTAAGCCTCATAAGCGAATTTGGGGTCGTTACTTCCTATATGTGGTTCACTTAATTGTTTTCCTTTTCAATCCTTTCTGAGATAGTCATCTCAAGCATAAATCTGGCCACCTAGCCCACCGGAAACTCCACTCTAGTTCTGGTCAGATACTTTGACCAACATGTTGCATAAGCAATCACTTCTCCCTGTGTCACTGAGGTGTCATAACCACCTACTAACTGATTCTGATCTGCAAGAAGACTGAGAACTCTTTCCCAAGGCACATATAACATCCTTACTACCCAAGGAAACTCCTGCCCCTAAGGCATTCCTTGACCTTGGAAAATCCCTGCAGAGAAAACATCACGATGCCATAGTCCAAGACGATCACAAATCTCATTCAAATAATCCTTTGAATGCTCTGTTCATCTGATACATAAACACTGACATTAAACAAATTCTCAAAACATACTCAGCATTCCTGGTCCTCTTATCTAACATAAAAACAATCTTCTGCTTATCCTTCTTCCTGATCTCTAGCTGGTAATAACCATATCAAAGATCCACTTTTGAGAATTCCTTATTACTCGATAATTGAACCTTTAATTATTACAACTTTGTTGAGCCATTCAAAACAGTGCCCTAAACCTGAATCAATCTCTGGCACCAATCTAATCACCATTTTATTCTCTTTATATAAAGTAAACCGTGGAAAGTCCCCTAGAAGCACATCCAGAAACTCACAGACTAATCTAGTCTGTACTGATCCCGCTGGCACAATCTATGTGGTATCCACCACACTAGCTAAGAGTTCTATGCATCTCCCTGCAATATAGCTCTAGCTCTCAATACAGATGTCATAAGCATACAAAATCCATGCACCGTGCCAACTGTCTCAAGGCTTCCCACTCTCAAGCCCAAAAGTAACTATCCTTCCCTTACAATTTAGCATTGCCCCATAATTACTTAACCAATCCATACCTCGGATCATACCCAAGCCAGTCAATCATAACCAACTCATCAAAACCACTGATGAGTCATTTCCACAATAATTCACCTCATCTCTTAAATCACCAATACAGTATCACTTTTCCATCATAACATAACCATATGACCTGTATAGAAACTTTATGCCTCTCTATATGCAACAAATAAAGAACAGCATGGCACCAAATCAATCAGCACAATACAAGATCATAACTAAAAAGCTGACCTACCACCCCTGAGGAACTAGTCTCAGTCTCAAATTCAGACTGCCTCGGAATGAACACTCGAGCTGGAGTCGAGCTATCCATCCCCTTCTGCTCATCCTCTCTTAGCCTTGGGCAATTCTTCATGATATGCCCAACCATAGCACATGCAAAATATACCTTTGCTCGGCATTCTCCCAGATGACGTTTCTTGCACCGAGTGGATATTGGATAAATTTTCTTCCAGCTTTCATTCTTGCTTGCTCCAATAAGTGGAGGTACCACTATCCGAGCTCTGTGCTCCCTAGCACTCTTCTTCTCATTTCTTATGTTCTCAACAGGAAGAGCCTTCTCTACCACCTGAGCATAGGTAGAGACTTCATGCACTGGGGCAACTCTATTGCCCTGAGCTATTCCAAAATTCAATCCTTGAACAAACCTTTCCTTCCGAGCTATATTTGTGGGTACCATCTCAAAAGCAAACTTGGCCAACCCATCAAATCTGCTAACATACTCGGTTACTGTTGCCTTTCCCTGAACGAGATTCAGAAACTCATTCATCTTAGTAGTCTTAGCTGCATCACAATAATATCTTTCATTGAACAGCTGCCTAAACTCTTTCCAATCCATCACAGGTGTATCTCGTGTCTGAGACACCACTTCCCACCACGTCCGGGCATCATCCCACAATACAAATGTCGCATAAGCCACCCTATCGTGACCTACCAGCCCCATACTATCAAGAATGGAACTGATCATGCCCATCCATTGCTCAACTCCGAATGGATCTAGGCCTCCCTCGAAGACAGGAGGGTAATACTCCTGGAATCTTCCACAAAGAAATTCCTATCTGCTCTCAACCCTAGGCTGAGCCAAAGCTGGTGCCACTTCTGGCATAATCAAGGAAGAAGTATTTCCCGACAGGTTTCGTTGTTGCTTCAAACACCTAATCTTTTCCTCATGCTCTGCAATATTGATTGCAAATTTGTGAACATCTGCTGAAAATTCATAGGAGTAGATGAAGAACTAATACCCTGGTTGTAATTCCCAGACTCTGTATAACCACCACCAGTCCTCATTATCTGCCTTGGATATAAACCTGCTGATTGAATCTGTAGTCAATAACTTGACCCATTAATCATGATGAGCATATCAAGAATTTTCCCCACGAAAAAAATCTTATCACACCACATCACAAATCACTTGCATTGCTAAAAACATGCCCATGGCATTCTTACATCAATCATGATCCCTGCTCTCCCAACATTCACACCATGCCTCCGGCATGCAAATATTACAATTATATACATTCATGGAGCAGGTAATCATATGATCTTTTTCATATATATATTCACGGAGCATATAATCATATAGTCAAGAGCCAGGCTTTATCACAATCTCATGCTCCCTAATAAAATGTGCAAGTAAAGCATTTACATTCTATTTAAGCAGTTAAGCACATAACTACATAAATAGTTACCATTCCCTGAGTGAAGCTATCTTCAGTGACGAGTGTACATGCCCGGCTTGTCTTCAGGAACCATACACCTTGGCTCGCTTTGATACCAAGTTGTAATGCCCTAAACTCCAGGGACCGTTACGGTGTACCTTATAAATAGTGCTAAACTCGCTAATCGAGTCATTTGGCCAAAATCGTGTAACTAAGTTTGATTAGCGGTTTAGGGACTAAATATTTTGGTTAAGATATAACGTTTCATTAGAATGTTTATTGTATACATTGGGATCCCAAAAATATAATTTAAAGGTCTATTACAAGAAAATATTCACAGCCAGCTGATCTAAGCGACAAAACAGGGTTTAACCCCAGTTCAACTTTCAACCCTCGGCCGTGGCGGTCGAGCTGCCGCATATGTACACATAGTCACCTAAGCTCTCCAACTGAAGGATGGTCCAAATTTCTTTTGCCATTACCTGCACCAAATAGCACCCATAAGCCGAAGCCCAGCAAGAAAACTCAATATGCTAATGAACAGTAATAACATGTCGTCAAATCATAAAGCACATGCCTAGCAAATATAGCCCTATTCAAGCAGGCAAATAAGTTCACGTAATGATGAATATAAAACATCAACTGATGATCATAATAATCATCCAGGGCTTTTAGCCCCAAATAAAAGAGTGACAGTTGTAATCGTCACTAAGGTGGGTTCCATTCCCATTAGCCATATGACGATAGAATCACCGGGGCTTTGCAAATAAGTTATCCTTTCACTAGCTTATCAAGATAGGTGTTTGATGAACTAGTCACCAACACAACCTATCGCATGACCATAGAGTCACAACCATGGGATTCCGCTCCCTAGCGACGTGACAAACAGTCACCTAGGCCTTTGGCCCTGGCTCTGAGTAACTAGTCCTAGACTAGTCAAGCGCTTATAATTTTCATCAACCTTAGGGCCGATCCAGCATTAATGCTCCTAGAGTCATTCAACGCTGATATCGATTAGGTCTAAGCTTTTATTAGCCCTGCGTTCATGACACTTATGTCATATCTGGCTCTTAGGTCAGTAATAAGTGACCAGCGCCGACCCTGACTAGTCAGTGCCATACACAAGTAAGAAATGCTACCAAACATATATCATATGTCAAATATCCGAATACAGGGCATTCAACATGCTTACTTAATAATTGGTAGCATAATTAGGATCATGCATAAACACAAGGGTTCAAGCTCTGAACAATCTCATATTCAATATTCATGGCATGTCTTAATCACATGTTTCTCGTGCATCACATGCATTACATTTAAACATCCAACATGCATCAAGAATAACCATGCATCACATATACACAGGGTGCAGTTTTCTTACCTCTGGTTCGAGCGAGAAATAATAATTGAACGACCCTTGAGAACGATCGACCCCTTAATCCCTTAGCGGTCACCTAGTCATAACCAAATACAATCTCTGATTGATGAAAATTATCAAAAATAGGGTCTTGATCTAAACCCCACTCTCGGGACCCCGAAATGTACTCACACAGTGAGTACATTCGATCCCAGGCCTTAAGGATTGAAACCCCGAGCCAAAAACCCTTAAAAGCAGTCAAAACAAGATTCTAAAGAAATATGGTAGCACCCCAGCACTACCCATAAGCACCCTAGCGCTCTTCTCAGAACCAAAATCACCCCAAAGCCACCCTGGGTAGCGCTGTAGCGCCCCCTTGTGGGCGCTTTAGCGCTACCTCCAACCTGAAATGCCCCTGAACCTTTCTCCTTCGATTCCTTCATTCCCAACTTGATTCCAATGCTTCCAAACATCAAATTGAGTCCCAATTGAACCCAAAAACCATCCTCACATGTCCTAGGCATCACAACCCCAAGAACCCTAGCCAAAAACATCCATTGAAACTCAACTTTCCATCTCACAAACCCAACTGAAACTCAAATGAAAATAGAGTAAGACCAAGAGTTTTAATGGCTAAAAACTCACCTCAATCTCAGCTACACACCCTCTTTAATGGTAGATCATAATCCTAGCTTATCACAGCTCGGTTCCTTGGCTTGGTTCCTCAAAAAGAGCTCAAAAACTCAAAAAGAAAAGGAAGGAAAAGGAGGTACAGGAGAAGAGTAACCTTTCCTCTATTTTTGGTTCACTTCCATAGCCTTCTAATGGCTAATTATAAACTTAGGTTGAAAAGACCTAAATGCCCTTAAGTCTAAAATAAACCTTAACAGCCACCAAGGGCCCAATCGTCCTTTCACACATATCTCATTAATCTTAATTAACACTCTCCAATTACTGTTATTCTCAATATTCTCAAATACCAATCAATCATATCCCATTACCCTATAATTCCCGATAATTTTCTAACCATTAAAATCACCCTGAGACTCACCCCAAGCCCTGAACTTAATCCTGCTATGACTAAACCACTACTTTGCACTCAAGATCGTCTCATGCCGAATGACTCAAACAAATCCACATATAATGTGGTACCATTCATAACTCACCCACATGCACAAAAATGCACAATTACGCCCTCAACGGGCCAAATTACCAAAATGCCCTTCTAATGAAATATGAACCCATATGCATGCGTTTATCATCATATTATAATATAATTCACATAAACATGCATATAATCATTTGATAATATAATAAATCAACTATGGCCCTCCCGCCCCCCTAATCAAGGTCCCAAACCTTATTAGGGATTTTGGGGCATTACAATTCGAGTGGCTTAGGAATCTCATGATGGATATTCCTTTCACCACAGATATGGTATCAACAATTTCAATACATTGTGGTAGCCAATCCTCACTTGCTAAAGCATATAATAGTGTGTATAATGGAAAGTCTAGACACATTACTCTAAGACATGAATATGTGAGACAATTGATTCAAGGTGGAATCATATCGATCTCATATGTTATGACAAGTGAGAACTTAGCGGATCCATTTACAAAACCTCCTATGATAAAGTTAGTAAGTTCTACTTCAAAAGGGATGGGATTGAAACTTCTAGAATAATAGATTCACCAATGATGGAAACCCAACTCTCAACTAGTACAAATCAAGGGAAAGAGTTCAATGGGTAAGAACAAGTCATTGATAAGTGAATAGTTTCAACACTAAAACTTATGGTGAGTTCCATCCAAGATGGTTAGTGCTGGTTTCTAGCGAGTTAGGGATAAGCCTAGGACTTTTAATGTAGTTGAGTTGAGTGTAACAAGAATATATAAAGGTTGCAAAGATGTTGTAAGAACTTTACCTATGTGGACTTAGAGGCAGTGCCGCCTCTCATGGGAGTTGGAGTTTCTCCCCAAAAAGCTCATGAAGAGATGAGCACATGGCCATGATAGTGCTAAGCGAGAAAGTGGGAAAATAAAAGATGTGGTGGAGGTGTGTGAGGTATCACCAGTTTTATCAAATGGAATACTTGGTTCAAGCTCTTAAGCAACTAATGATTTCAATAGGAATTTCTGGTATTTTCACTAAGGTAAAGTTTAAATCGAAAGGAACTTTATTTTATGCACCAAAAAGTTTTTAAGCTAGAGAAAGAGGCTTCTATATAACCAAATGGGGGATTGTTATGATTGGTTAAATACAAAGATAAGTGTTAAAATACAAGCAAGATATAAACACTTAGTAAATTTCACATAGTGAAGATGTGAAATTTGAGCTAACATTGTAGGCACTTTAAAAATGCATTTTAGGGTCCAAAGTGATGCATGGAGGTATCTAAGGGTTCCCAAAAATTTTGTTAGCATTTGGAGCAATTTTTGAACCTTTGGAAGTGTCCAAAAACAGCGAGGGTGGCGATGCGTCACCACCCAAGTGGCGTAGCATCGCCTGATGCTTAGGGTTTCAAGAAACCCTAACAGGTGATGCATCGCATGCATGTAGGCGACGCGTCGCCTACTATAGTACGTGCAAGTTACATGAAATGCTCTTAATGACGTGTTTTACAAGTCTAATCCTATTTGTTAGACCTAATGCGGTCCCTACTCTATATAAGTGTCAATATAGTGTTTTGGAAGACTTGATCACTCTCTCTCCAATCTCTCTCTACCATCTCTCTCTCTAGCTCCAAGAACTCTCAAAGAAAGTGCTTGACAGTGAGAGTTTAAGGCTTGTTAAATCTCAATCCTCATTTCTTCTTAGAAAAGGCCTCTAGCATCCACAGTGGCTAGGAAATAGAGCATTAGGACAGCATTTTTTAACGTGTATAAGCCTTGGTTTTGTGTTTTTGCTTTGTTCAAAGTATTTTCCCAAGGTGGTGGTTTTGCCTAGGGTGTTTGAAGCTTCATCAAAGTTGAAGAATATCATTGATCTACTTGGGTTTGCAAGTTCTTTCTCAATCTTATTTAGTCTCTGTCAATCCATTTTTGTGTGTAGATTCTATTTTTTGAGGAGGTGTTATCTCACTCTCCCCCAACAGCTATTAGGCGGACAAACTCTTGGATATGACCAGGTCCGAGGCCTGATTCCTAACAGGTACAAAGCTATTAGGCGAACAAAATCCTGGATATAACTAGGTCCGAGACCTGATTCCTAACAGTTATAACGCTATTAGGCGGGGAAATTTCTGGGTATAACTAGGATATCGACTAGAATTCATTGGTCAAGCCATTGAAAATCTATCTCGATGTAAAGATAACCCCTACGATTGCGAGTGTGCAAGGACTTAAAATTAATAATCATAGCAAGATAAGAGATTAAGGAGAACAAAAGTATATCATAAAGTAATGAACATGTACTAAACAGGTATATGAATATCAAGAGGAGAATAACCTCGAGCTAAGCCCGAAGGTGATTGTTTTAGTTTGTGAAAGCATAATTACATGCGATATAAAAAAAACCAAAATCAAACAAACAAACAAAAAGATATGAGGGCGGCCTAAACATCACTGAGCTCTGATAACTTGCCCTGGTGATGTCACATCATCATCACCCCCCCTCAGCAGCTCTGCAAGCATCCACGGTCTTGGAGGGCTCTTGCGAGAGCCATCTCTAGAACTTAGTAAGATAATGGCTCCAAAGCTCCGCGTCTAGAAAGGAGAGATCCCCTTCCTGGTAGTATGCTCAGCACCGGTAAAGCATCTCCTCTAGGGTGTTCGTTGCTTCGAAAACATCTAGCTTTGCTTGCTCGGCATCCTGGTTTTCCTTCTCAGCATCCTCCTTGGCTTTGACTTTGACCTTAGACTGCTTATTTTTTAGCACTTCGACTTCCTCAAGTTTCTTGTTGAGATTATCGACCTCGACCAACAGCTGGTTTCGTCGCTGGCTCACCTCAATAACCTGGCCCTTGGCTATTCACTCATTATCTTAGGATGCAGCCTGGGCGACCTTGAGCTCATCTCTTTGAGCTTGGAACCTGGCAATGCTATGAATTTGAGCTAAACAAGACTGCAAAAGAAAAACGCATGACAGGATTAGCTCGCAAAAGTAAAACAAAAAGGGAAATAACATAGGAGGGAAAAGAATAGCTCACAGTCAGGTTCATCCCCAAGGCTGACTCCAGAACATCCCTTGGGGAATGCTCCTCTATGGCCCTCAGGTCATTAACGTTCACTTGGTTGGCATGACCTACCATGTGGTTCACCATGTCATGGAGGGGTCCTCGACACGATTATGGGTTCCGTGCAACCTTGAGTGGCTTGACTGGGAGTTGTGCAGATGGGGCTTTGCCCTGAACAACTTAAGGAACCAGAGTAGGTTCGCGAGGACAAGGAGGAGGAGCCTCATGAAGGGTAATTGTAGTTACTTGAGTTGGCGATTGTGTTTGCTGATGTTGTTTTTGAGTGGAGCTAGCACCTTTATCCTTTCCAGGAGATCCGGTGGCAGCTCCATCTCTAGATATGCTTTTCTTTGATATTCTTGCCTTCTTGACGACGGGTTCAGTCTCGGCACCACCAGATTTGAAGGCGCCCTTCAGGCCCATATTTCACCTGCAAAAGGAATAGCATAAAATTCAGATCCATTAAATGATTAGTCAGGGTAATACAAGGTAAAGAATAGATTAAGAATCCTACCCTCCAAGCTAGAGGAGGAAACTACTATGATCGGTTCTGGATTATGAAACAGGCTGGATAAAACCTCAAACTCTTGGACTATCAGAAGAGGGGGCGACTCTAATATTATTAAATTTTGGGACCTAGGGGGTTCAGGCTCCTCATCTGAACTAGGCTCACATGTGGCCTGCCTAATACCAAGGGAAAAAACACCCTGACAGAGGGAAGGCCACGAAAAAAGGTTTGTACCATATTCCTCAAAAATGGTTGATCTAAAATGAAGGGTGTTATCTACCACTACGGCACACTGGGGTAGCTATGGTCGTAGCATACAACCAAGTAATCCACACACTGAAGGAGGGTTACGTTCAATTCTGGATCAACCAGATGTCGACTCACGAGCTGTCTTGGGTTGAATATAACTAGCCTAAAACTGGCAGTAGCTCAGTTTAATTCTCTATATGAGTTACCTTGGCTAGAGGTGCCGGTAGCTGCCCCCGATTCAGCTCAGCCTTAGTCAAGATGTTGACCATCTTTAGAGAGCTTTCTTTTGCGCACCAGGTATGCGACCTCCTCCTCTTCTTCAACGTCTTCGATGGCAGGGATGAGTTCTTGAGGAGGAGGGAGCTTAGGAGGAGAGAGCTCAAGGGATGGACCTCAAGATTTGATGGATAGTGTTTGATCTTTCCGGATGGGTTTGTAGGCCACCATGGTAGCGTCATTAACTACCAATTGGAACTCCTTCTCCTGGGCATGAATACGAGCCAGTGTCTCATATTGACCTACGAGGGTTTCAGACCGCCCCGCTCTCTTATATATGGCTCCACAAAGTAACAACCCAATCAGAATCTATTTAAACTCGGTTGAAAAGGAATCCAAGTGTAAAATTCAAGGAGCTGAGAAAATTACAAGGACGTTTGAAATACTGATGAGTGCAATTCTTGAACTTGTTTGACATAAATAATTTATCCTTGTAGTCATTCAGGTGGCTGGGGAAGTCGAGGCGGTGTTGGGAAATCTAGTGAGGTAGTAGAAGCCATCACCTCGTCCATTTGACTCTGGATTGGCCATGAGACAAAAGAAGTACATACTATTGGTGGGGGTGGGAACCTCCCACTCATGCTTCAAGAATAGAAATTCCAGCCCTGCCAAAAGCTTATATGAATTGGGGGGGAAGCTGGAATGGTGCAAGTTCGACATAGTTCAAAAAATCTATGAAGTACTGGCCCGGAAGTGGAGAAAGGCAACTGCCTTCATATGCTCGTCACTCAAAGCCCCAAAGTCATCCTGAAGTGGAGTCCAGCTCTGCTCTCCTTCTAGTGGAGGACGGGTACAAGACATTATTCACCTTGCCCCGAGTCTTTATCCGGATTCAATGCGCTTAGCCTCAAAAAAGGCGTTGGGGTCAACTACGATCTCCCTATCCACCACTAGGTCGATGTGGGGAATAGGGGTCTTAGATGCAATCTGCTTACCCTTACTCTTGCTTTGGGAAGAAGATCTCGCGACTGAATTCTTTTGGTGGGCCATGATTTAGCTCGCCTGGCGACAAAGCGTTCTGTTAGAGGCGATCTAAGATAAAACCTTGCTACGATGATGGAACCAAAATGGGTATGCTTTAAATATTTATAACTCCCAAGCACACAAATCGTATATGGAGTATAGTGTTCGTGTAAGCATGAGGTCGAACCCAAAGGAATTGACTAAAATCCAAAAGAAACTAATTTAGACCAAAATTAAATAAATTCTAACCTACCTCCAAAGATTGATATGGTTTTTTTTTTTTTAAAAATAAAGAAATGAAGTACTAAAAATAAACTAAATTAAAAAGAATTATTTTTAATAATTATTTATAAAATTATTAAGATTTTGGAATCCACAAAATATAATTAATAATATTTATAAATATGTTGGCATTCCAATTTTTAGTGTTAGTTGAAACCAATGAAACTATCTTTTACAAAAATGTATTTACTTTAAGCTCTCTTTAATTCAAAAATATAGATTTTCCTTGACTTCAATAGTATACCTTAAAAGTATTAATTGTGGATCAATTTAATGAAACAACAAAAAATCAAATAATGTTATATCTTAAGTCAAATATAATACTTATGTTCTAAGAAATAGATGTGAACAATTTAATGAACCACGCTTAATCAAAGAATATTCTATTTTAACAAAATTAAGAACCAAGTAAAATATATACTAACAATCTAAAATACAAGATATTATAGATTAAAGAAATATTTAAAAGAAGAGAAATCATAAACTTTGCATTGCTCATTTTTGGGAGATCAACATATAATAAATATCAATTAGTTATATCTTGTTTCATCCTCCACCTTAATAATCTTAAGGGGATTAGAAACCCATAACTATCAAAAACAAAATGAAAATTACAACATAAATAGGCAAATTTGGAGGAGAACCCCCAAATTAATCCTCTAAAAATACATAAAAGCCAATCTAAAAAGATAAAAGGATGGAGAGAAAAGAGAGATATGGAAGAAGTGGTGTAAGAGAAGGTGTGTTGAAATGGTGAAATGAGGCTCCTATTTATAGAAGAGGATGGGGACTAAGAAATAAATGTGAATTACATTGGGGGTAACAAACAAGGATAAAACCAAAATAAAACAAGAAATAATTAAAAATAATAAAAATGGTAATTATATTGTAAATGTTGTAGCTTTCTTGTGCATGTTTGAAAATGGGAATTTGGTGCAAGGAAACAAAGTAAGGGAGAGACGACTCAAGAACTTCTCTCTTTAGAGCTTGCTGGGGGCTGGGAGGCAAGGAGAGGCATGGGCATGTTGGCTTCTGGGCTGAGAAAAGGTTCATGTGGTGTGATGGGCCTGGGAGCAGCTGGAGGCATCGGGCCTAGGTAGATGAGGAAGGCAGGCGAGCAGAGGGCATGGTGGACAGGGCTGAGATGGAGAAGCGGGCCCACATGGAGCTTCAGCTAGCTGACGGGCCTGGAGGCAGGCGGGCCCAGGTGGAGAATTTGAGCTGAGGCAGGCCAGACTGGGAAAAGAAGTGGGTTGGACTTCAAATATCATCTTTTTCTTTTCTATCTTCAACAATGCCAGTTTTTCCATTTTAATTTCAGCTTTGTTTCTTTCCTTTTTTCCTGCTTTTCAAGCACAAAAATGCATCATAAAAATAATCATAAACTAAATTGAAATTAAATATTTTCAATAATAAATATACAACATTAATTCCATGAAGATAATAATTAAAACTTAATTACATTGACATTTAATTTCAATAAAATGACATTTTTGACCTCTAATCAAACAACAACAATTCAAATAATTAAACTACAACATTCTACAACAAAATAACTGTAAAAACACACAAAATTCTATAACAATTAAACAAACCTAATAAATTCAAATTGACTAAAAAAACGTAACAAATTAATTGAAAACTCAAGAATTAAGAACAATTAGCTCACAAAATGTGGCAAAATAACTCTATTTTGTAGAGTTATCACACCCCAAACTTAATGTTTTGCAAGTCCCCAAGCAAAAGAAAATTAAAAAAAAACACACACACACACACACACTTTTTTTTAATTGGTGATATCAAATGTTTTCCTCAAAAAATGCATAACGAACATAGTGTTAGGATTAATGCCCTAAATGCATGTAAAGATATTTTATTGGTTTTAAACAAAAGTACAATTTTATTATATTTGAATGTTATAATTATTGTTTGAATTAGTTATATATTAATATCAAGAAAATTTCCTATTCATTCATGAGAATATGATCTTGTATTAGTACGAGAGAATTAAGATCATATATAATGAATAAAATAGTCAGTAACATATTAATGCATGGAATCTTTAATGAATGATTACTAGTACGGTTTGCTAAGCATACGAGAAGCGGGTAATCTAGATTCAGATTACTGATGTGGATAGACATCTTAGTAAATGTGTTGTATATAATAGAGATTATATATGACAGGACCGATGAGAATTAATTGTCTTCATAAACTTGTCATTTGACATA
This sequence comes from Humulus lupulus, assembly GCF_963169125.1. Lineage (NCBI taxonomy): Eukaryota > Viridiplantae > Streptophyta > Magnoliopsida > Rosales > Cannabaceae > Humulus > Humulus lupulus. The sequence goes on from NC_084799.1 coordinate 162,136,175, forward strand.
AAGATTTAATTCTTATCATAATAGATGATCAATTGTAGATCAATCTAAATCCTGAGTATTCATGAACTTTTATTTCTGTTTATTGGATCTTTTGATTCACTCATTAAGGTCTCTTAGAATAATAAGGCTAATGACTTTTGTTTTGGAGATTCAATTTCATGGATGGCTGGTAACATGAATTACAATATTAGAATCCATGATTTCCTAACGGATCGAATATTGGTTTCCTTAAGGGTTAATTCTGGAACTGAATAGGTATTGAGCTCAAATCTATAATTAGATTATAGATTAATTATTCGTTAGTGAATTAATGGCTTAAGGATCAAGAGGAAATTAGAAGGGTAAAACGGTAATTTTCACCAGCTCTAATTAACGAACCAATAATGGAGGACAGAACTACATATACTGATTATATCAATGGACTACAAGAGAAAACTCTATAAATACTTAGAATGCAATTCCATATATATATATATATTGGAGTAATCATGGAATTAATAAATAAGATTATTAGATTAAAGAATTTGATTAATAATCTGGTTTATTGGAGCTTCATATTATAGGTCCATGGTCCCCAGATCACCTCTGTCCTACACTATCAAGGGTAAGGATGTCAAAAGAAAGATTTGTAGAGAGAATGACTAAATTCTAAAGGAATTAATTTTCCAGGGCAAGGAAATTATTATGTGATAATTATGGGTAATTTATTAATTGTGAATTAATTAATTGTTTAACTATATAGGTTTTATTTTGAAAAACTATAGGTTAAAATTAATATTAATCTTGTTTGGATTGATATAAAGAAATAATAATAAATATCTTCTTTAGAATATGATATTTATTTATTTAATTTAAAACTGATATTTTAAGATAAAGTAAATTTTAATTAACTGATATTTATGTTGGCATAAATATATTCTCTTAAAAGTTGATTAAACAAACAAATGAGAAAATTACGGAAACCCTAATAGGGTTGGTCGACACACACTGTACAACACAGTGTGTGGGGCCTAACTCTGGGATTTTTATCCCTAGGATTTAAATTTTGAATTTCAAATAAATTTGTTTAATTAGTTATTTAATTATTCTTTCTAAATATGATTTAAATAAATAATTAAATATAAAGATCAGATCAGATTTAATTTGAATTTATTTTTAATAAAATAAAGATTATTTAATTAGATTAAATATTTTTATATAAATTTGATAATACATGACTTTCAGAAGAAGCTTTCATTATTTTTTATGAGATTAAAAATACACTATCTCTCTCTCTCTCTAAAGCGATAGTTTTCTCTAAACTTGAAAACTATTCTAAACCTCTTCTCTCAGTCAAACTTCTCTAGATCTCATGTGTTGAGTACATCTAGAGAGTCACATAATTCAACACTTTTAATCCTACATGCCCACACATGTCCTTGTGTGTTTGAGGATTGGTCTGGAGGATCAAGGTGTGAGCTTTCATATTATTGGATAGGAAGATCGTTGATTTTATACAAAAAGATTCAAGGACACTTGATAGGCTACAAGAGGTAATTCCTGATCTGTTTTGTATGTAATATAATGTTTATATATGTATATGATCCTGACTGATATTAATATTTATTAAAATAGTTCAAAGAAAAATCACAAATAAAAGTTAAGCTTATGCAATTAATTAAAAAGTTAAAATGGTTTTCAAAATAGATATTCAATATGCAAACACAAATCTATCATCAAATCATCATGTAAAATTTAGACCAGCTTATGCAAACAAAAATAAATTAAATCTCAAGAAACATATATATTTATTATTAATTTATATATATATATCATATAAGTTTAATTTTCTTATCTCTCCACTAATATAGAACAAAACATTAGCAAGAATCGATAGGATTTTATTAAGCTTGTAATGTGGTTAGGCAAAAGAGTGAGACTTAATATAAAGAATTTGACTTAACTCACTAGTTGCTAACTTGATTCTTTCATAACTAATTTTTCATCAATTTTTTTTCTACATTCCAAGCACACCATCATGCTTCAAAATAATTATTTTCACCACTTGTATTCTTTTTTCTCAAGTCACAATGTTTTATTTTCTTTTCTCAAGTCACAAAATATGTATATCATTTTTTTTCAATGTTACTTTTTGAATTTCATTCCAAAACTTGAGTAACTTTTTTTAACATATACGGTAATGATCATTTACTCACGATGTAAGGAATGAATTTTGTAGAAACATGCAACTTCAAATGTGGGTGAAACAAGAATGGTTTGTGTTTGGCTCAAATGGGTGAACTGTGGAGTATCATGTACAATGGTAATTAATAGAAAGGCTCAAACGTTCCAAAAATGGCCTAAATCACTTCTTAAATAATGTATTTTCTATGATTTTGTCTCAAGAGATAATCAAATAAATTCTAGGATTTTCAATTTTTTTTCTAAGATTTAAAGAATTTAATGTTTATATAAACTATATCCAAGTATCACAAAAAATAAAATAAAAGAGAATAAGTGTCATATTATGAAAAATCTATATTTACACAAAATTAACTCAAAAATTAAAAACAAAGCTTAAGAATTATTTATATTTTTCTAAGAACTAAGAACAATTTCAATCATAATTCTTATTATCGGAAAATGAAAATCACCAAAAATAATTTTTTTTAACAAAACAAAGTAATTTTTTTAACAAATGAAAGACAGACACACATAAAAAGAAAAACACATACACTACCTCCAAACTTAAACAAAACATTGTCCTCAATGAGCAATGAAATTAAGAAAGTTAAGAAATACCCCCTTGAATGTATGTTTCCTTGATTTGGCAAGAAGTTTACTTCAAGCTTTTTGGAATTGAAAAATATGAAACAAAACACACAACAAAAGTGAAATGCAAAATGAAACAGGAAATGGAACATGAAAATATGGGTTGCCTCCCACAAAGTGCTTTAGTTTATAGTCTTTAGCTTGATTATTTTTTTTTCTTTTTATCCTACACCCAATCGATGGTGTAGAATTTCATTTGTAGGGTGAGTTATAATGTTGATGCAGATTCCATAAATGAGAATTGAAAGCATCACACTTACAAAAATATTAGAGACATACAATTTCAGTAAAATTTCAATGATGTATGAAAATTGTATGGGCTCTTGAGATACAATTATATCTTTTCTATTTTCCTCATGAGCCTTGAAGATAATTTCATCCAACTCTTTAGTTTCATTTGGTGATTGGATGCTTATCACAAGTTCTTCAACAACTTCATTCATTTTTTCACGTTCAATTTGACCTTTTGGCTTGGGAATGGGTTGACTAGGAAGAATTTGTTTTTCCAACTCTATCATAACAGTTGCAAGTTCCCCTATTAGTGTCTCAATTTTTGAGATTGACTGAGACTGAAATTGTAAGACTTGTTGGGTGGACTGCATGAACTATTGTAGGGTATCCTTTAAAGATGGACTCATTTCTTGTTGAATAGGATATGATAGATCGAGTTGGCCATGACCTTGATTAGGCATGTTGAATTCATCCCCTTGATTCATTAGAGACTGGGTTTGACTCCATGAAAATTTTGGATTATAGGTGGGGGCAAATGGGATATCAAAGGATTCCCCATAAGCATGCATATCATTGGTTTCTCCATAATTCAAATTTGATTGTGCATAATAGTTGTACTCAAAATTCGAAACATAATTAAAATAATCCATATGGTAAAAACTCAATGACAATCTCAAGAAATATTTTTTTTGATATGGAAGATCGGTCATGACCGAAACCATAAAGCATACTAGGAGTTTCAAGAGACTATTTTTTCGATTTTTTTTTTAATATTTTCCCTTTTTTATAAAAATAAAAATAAACAAACTACTATAAAGAGTACTTGTAACGACCCAAATTTCCTAATAAGGTTTAGGACCTTGATTAGGAGGCCGGGAGGGCCATAATTGATTTATTGTATTATTATATGATTATATGCATGATTGTGTGGGTCATATTATTATATGATGATAAAGGCATGCATGGGACTATATATATACTCTGCTGTGAGGGTATTATGGTAATATGGCTCATTGAGAGCGTAATTGTGTATTTGTGTGTATATTGGTAGGTTAATGTTGAGACCACATTATTATGTGGATATATTTGTGATCTGTGACTCGAGACGATCCTAGCGAGCAAAGTGGCGAAAAGTCATGGCGGGGATTTATACCTGGCTCGGGGTGAGCTTAGGGGTATAAATGGGAATTTAGCGAATATACTGGAGTCTATTATGACATTGAGGAATAATATTGATAACTAATTAGGTATCGGGAATTAAGCGGGAAATATTAGAGACACTCGAGGAATTAGCGGGAATTGGGTAAAATGAGTAAAATGCCCTTAAGTGGATTAAAGGGTTTAGACTTAATGGGGAGGGCATACTAGTCATTTAGCTTACAGAAGTTAAATAATACCAGGGCTTTATGTTAGTGGGATTTGTAGAATATTGGAGAAGTCTGAAAAAGAAAGAAAAGGAAGGGAAAAGAAAGAAGGGAAAACAGAGAGAGTTCTCTAAGTCGGTTTATGTTTTCTTCACCAATTTCTTGAGGATTTCTAGAGTAAAACTCAGGGGGAAGTTAGTCCAATTAAGCCACAAGGTTACTGAGCAAAGATTGAGGATTTGGCAAGGGTTTAGCAGGATTAGGCCATCACTTGAGGTAAGGTTCTGTAATCTCTTCAGTTGCTGGTTTGGTTTTGTTTCTGGTTTTTAAGCTATGGTGCTTAAGTTGAATTGGATGGAACTTTAGGAATTCAGGCTCAGGACTGAGGAGAGGCAAGCCAAAAAGGTTTAGAGACAGCTTGTGGTCGAAATTCTATCAAAGGTATAAAGCCTAAACTCTAACTCTGTAGTTCAGCGGGTTTTGACTGAGTTTTAGAGCTTAGGAGTGGCCATGGTGGATTCTGAGGTTGTGGATGCATGTGCTTAAGTTCTAGATGTTTGGGGTGCTTGGGATGAGTGGAGTATGGTCATGAGGTTGTTTTTGAGTTTGGGAAAGAGTTGGAAGAGTTTTGGTTCGAGTTGGTTTGAGAAAAATCGCAGAAGAGAAAAATGGTGCTGGGCTTTCTGTGACTAGCGCTACAGCGCTAGCCTTTGGGCGCTGTAGCGCTAGGCCATTATGCTGAGGGGACTTTGGCTTCTGTCTGTAGCGCTGTAGCGCCCTCCCAAGAGCGCTGTAGCGCTACCCTGCTTTCTGAAGGGGATTTTTGAGTTGTTTGCAAGGGTTTTTGACCTAGGGTTTGGGGTTTGGTTCCACCACCTTGTTTGGTGGAACTAGGACTTCCCGGGGGCTCGGGATTGGCCCCGGGGCTAGGTTTTAAATTTGGGGATTTATAATGACTTTGGCCGTGATTGTGATTAGGTAAGCTCTAGGGCTCGAGTGGGATCGTGCTGAAGGAGTCGAGGGATCAAAGCTAGTGAATTGAAAGGTAAGAAAGCTGCACCTGATTATGTGGTTAGGTTGGGACTAAGTGTTCCCTATGCTTGTATACATTATTATGTGAATGTGATTAACCATGTGAGCATGATGGGACTAAGAGTTCCCTCCATTTGTATATCATGTCGTGAGATGGTGTTATTATGCCATGGGACATGCGATTACCGGCCTAAGGGTGTCGGAATCAATATTTGCGCGCTGGGGCGCGGCTCGGCCGGAGTCAGTAAGTATTACACTGGGGGCGGCCCTAATGAGCCGAAGACAGTGTGTTAAATAGAGGGTGCGACTAAGGGCGCCAACCCTGAATGTTATTTAATGGTTATGACAATCTATTGGCTATGAATGTGAATATTGTGTTATGAATATAGTTGGTTGACTGTTTAGATGACAAACTGTTATTACTAATTGGATAAATGTTATGAAATATCGAATTCTTAGTTGAGCATTGTGAAATATTAGATAAGTGTTGCTGATCTTGCTATGTTATTATGCTTTCTTGCTGGGCCTTGGCTCACGGGTGCTACGTGGTGCAGGTAAAGGCAAGGGTAGGCTGAATCAACCATGGGTTGGAGAGCTCTAGGGGCGAGGTGTACATCGTCAGCTGCTCGGCCGCCACGGTCGAGAAATTGTACAGGAACGGAAACCTAAAATGTATATTTTTCCATTAGAGTGGCTTGAACTATTTGTAACTTCTAGAATTTGTTGTAACTAAGACACCTAAACCCTGTTTTGAGTCTCCATGTATTAAACCGTCATTTTTAATGAAAATAGCCTGTTTGTGACCAAAATCTTTTTATTCTTACTCTGATAATGGTATAGAGTTTACACTTTGTCTGAATGACTTGACTAGCAAGTCTTGCACTATTTTAAACACACAGTGTAACGGTCTTGGTTATCCAGGGCGTTACAACTTGGTATCAGAGCCGTTTGGTTTTATGGGTTCCTGAAGATTAGCTGGACATGTACACTCGCCGCTAAAGACAAGCTCGACTCAGGGGTTTGTAGTGAATACATGAAATTGTGTGCGTAAGTGCTTGAGTAAAATATGAGTGTATTAATTGGTATGATTAATAGGGAGCATGAGATACTGATAGGTCCTGGCCCTTGACTGCTGTGTGATGATATTAAGGCATGCTGATTAGCATTGCTCCTGCATGTGGATGAATATATGGATGATGATGGTATATGGATTGTGGGTTGTTATATCTTTAAATTGAACTTGTATGCTATATCTGTTTATTGGCATGGAAGGCATAATAGGTATGAACGCATCTAGTGATAAAGAAATTTGATAATTTATGCATAATATTGATGTTTGATATGCTTTATATGTGTTTAATTGTTATGGTTATTTGGATCTTCCCTTGAGATGGTTTTGGGTATAAACGTCAGGGCTGAGAAGTTTAGTCGGCGAAGACAGATTAATTCAGGGTGTATGTATTGAGAATGGTCAATCAGATTCAGTTTTGGTTTTGGTAAGGATAGAAGATGACAATTGGGGGTTGGAATCCTCCACCTGCCCTGGAGGTTCGCAGCAGATGTTTGCTGATATATGAGTCAGGTTGTGAGGTCTGATAGAATGGATTGGATGGATTAAAAAGGCAAGTTACTGAGGAGGAACAGACAAAAATTATTGAATGGAAGTATTATCCTCTAGTTTCGAGGAGGGTTTGGGTTTGTTCAGGAATCAATTAATGAATGGGTGTGGCTAATTCCGTTCTTAGTGATATGAGAAGGATAAACTGGGACAGAGTAGCTGTACTAGGCATTTGTGGTAAAAGAATGTCGAAAGTGGCAAGATAGCGGTAGTATATATTGTTGAGTTTGATGGGTTGGTCGATCTACTTTGGGTTATGATACAAATGGATGTAGCCGGAGATGATTGGTCATTTGTGAGTTAAACTCTGAGATGGTTGTCTGTGTTTGGGCAGTAGAGAGAGGGCCTCATTACCTAAGATGAAAGGAATACAGGTGATGATATTTTCGTTCGTGGAAATTTAGTAAGTGTGGTTACTCAGTGATCGACAGAATGAGAACCTTTGGTGGTTTTATGGCTCCTGGTTTGGATAGGGAAGATTGGGATATCTTACTCATTTAGAGCCTAGGGTTAGTTCCTCGGAAGTGGCCAGTGGATTGGGTAGCTTTTGCTCAGGTTGGAAAAAAAACTGGAAGGACTTGGTGCTGAGTGTCTATTAGGAAGGATTCAGATGAGTATTTGCTGAGGGAAGTTAATGTGTTACATAAGGGACAACCCTGGACAGTCATGAGCATCTCTTGAGGTATATTGATTAGACTGAATGGAAATTAAATTGATCAGTAGGGATGCAGATGAGAATGCAGCTTTTGGGCACGGTTTGGAGCTTGGGTATGGAAGGATTTGGTATCAGGGACGCTATGAGGAATGATATTAGGTTGGCTTAAGGAATTATGGAGTCACCTGAAAAAGGATGCGACTTACAAGTGAATTAGGCAGAATATTGTGTCGTGGGACTCGTTGGAATTGCCTGCTAGGGATGAAGAGTTTAAATGCCTTGTTACAAGACAGGATGATGTCTTCGGGAGTTGGAGATCGATCTGGTTATTACTAGATAAGGATCAGGGAAAGAGACATCTTAGGAAATTATTACTTGTACCAAGAGGGGTGCGATATGTTACCAGTAAGGATTCCTAATCGCTTAGTACTTCAATAATATGGGCAAGTTTGATAGGCAGAGAATAGAGAAATGACATGGATAGGTTGTATTCAGATTCACTGGGATAGGGCTAACCACTCCCCAGCTAGAGGTAGAACGTGAATGACTACTATACTGATGACATCGGGACTAAGTAGCAGGGTCAGAAGTAAGGTTTCAGAAGGTATTAACTTCATTCCTCGAAGGTATTCAAGGTTAAGCTACAGGAAGAGAAGAGATCAGATATGAAAGAGATTTGATTGGAAGAACACTAAGACCAATGAACATATTAGCTACTACTTGAAGTATCCTCGGAGACAATTATAACGTAAGGATTTTGAGTATGAAGAGTTGGTTAAGTATAGGGAACAGTGATGGGTTGTAAGAAAGGAGCAGTAACTCTTGAGTTTAAAAGGGGAGATCCTCGTAGTGATTAGCAGTGTACCTGGAGTGGGAAATCTGTTGCAGGGGAAAGATTAGAACCTTAGCTAGTATGATAAACACTACTTGAGTTGTGTCAGGGGGTTAAGACAGACTGGATTAGTTTGTGGGATTCCAGATGAGTATCCAAGAAATTTGTCAGGGAATACGTCTGCGTAAAGAGATGGAATGGTGATAAGATTGGTGTCAGTAATGGAATCAGATCTAAGACGCTATATTGAACGGTTTAACAAGGCAGAGAGAATCATAAACAATAGTAGGATATTAAAACAAAAGCTAGGAGGCATAAGTGCATTAAACTAATAACAATATAACAAAATAAAAATAAAATGTTAGGAGGCACAAATGCCAACAACTATAAAAAAATACTAATAACACAAGAGTTTAAAGGCACGAGTGTCATCAACTATAAAAACACAACAAAAGAGGAAAAAAAAGGGGGGGGGGGGGGGGGGGGTGGAAGAGAATAGGAGGCACAAGTGTCGTCGACTATAAAAAAATGGTTAGAAAGCACAAGTGTCGTCAACTAAAAAAATATAATATAATAATAATTATACATATATAATTTTATTTATATATATATAACTAGCAGAAGAATTTTACTCATTTTGATAAAATTTGTGTTTCTCTTCTTGCAACTCCCCGACAATGACACCAAAAACTTGATGGATCCAAAATGGGTATGTTTTAAATATTTATAACTCGCAAGTGCACAAATCGTATATGGAGTATAGTGTTTGTGTAAGAACGAGGTCGAACCCAAATGAATTGACTAAAATCCAAAAGAAAATCATTTAGACCAAAATTAAATAAATTCTAACATAGCTCCAAAAATTGATATGGTTTTGTTTTAAAATAAAGAAATGAAATACTAAAAATAAACTAACTTAAAAAGAATTATTTATAATAGTTATTTATAAAATTATTAAGATTTTGGAATCTACAAAATGTAATTAATAATATTTAAAAATATGTTGACTTCCCAATTTTTTGTGATAGTTGAAACCAATCAAACTATCTTTTACAAAAATGTATTTTCTTTAAGCTCTCTTTAATTCAAAAATATAGATTTTTCTTCACTTGAATAGTATAACTTCAAAGCATTAATTGTGGATCAATTTAATGAAACAACAAAAAATCAAATAATATTATATCTTAAGTCATATATAATCTTTATGTTATAAGAATTAGATGTGAACAATTTAATGAACCACGCTTAATCAAAGAATATTATATTTTAACAAAATTAAGAACCAAGTAAAATATATACTAACAATCTAAAATACATGATAGTATAGATGAAATAAATATTTAAAAGAAGATAAATCATAAACTTTTCATTGCTCATTTTTGGGATATCAACATAAAATAAATACCAATTAGTAATATCTTGTTTCATCCTCTACTTTAATAATCTTAAGGGGATTAGAAACCCATAACTATCAAAAAAAAAAAATAATACAACGTAAATAGGAAAATTTAGAGAACCCCCAAATTATTCCTCTAAAAATACATAAAAGCTACTGTAAAAATATGGAGAGAAAAGAGAGATATGGAAGAAGTGGTGTAAGAGAAGGTGTGTTGAAATGGTGAAATGAGGCTCATATTTATAGGAGGGGATGGAGACTAAGAAATAAAAGTAAATTACATTGGGGGTTACGAAAAAGGATTAAACTAAAATAAAACATGAAATAATTAAAAACAATAAAAATTGTAATTTTAATGTAAATGTTGTAGCTTTCTTGTGCATGTTTGAAAATGAGAATTTGGTGCAAGGAGACAAAGTAAGAGAGAGGCGGCTCAAGAACTTCTCTCTTTAGAGCTTGATGGGTGCTGGGAGGCAAGGAGAGGCACAGGTCTACTGGCTTCTGAATTGAGAAAATGTTCAGGTGGCATGATGGTCCTGGGAGTAGCTAGAGGCGTCGGGCCCAGGTGGGCTTGGTGGATTGAGCCGAGATGGAGAGGCGTGCCCACGTGGAGCTGCAGCTGGCTGGCGGGCCTACAGGCAAGCATGCCCAGGTGGAGAATTGGAGTTGAGGCAAGCCAGACTGGGAAAAGTAGTGGGTTGGACTTCAAATATCATCTTTTTCATTTTTTTTTCTTCAACAATGCCAGTTTTTCCATTTTAATTTCAGCTTTATTTCTTCCCTTTTTTCTTCTTCTTTTCAAGCACCAAAATGCATCATAAAAATAATCATAAACTAAATTGAAATTAAATATTTTCAATAATAAATATAAAACATTAATTCCATGAAAATATGAATTAAAACTTAATTTATATTGACATTTAAATTTAATAAATTGACATTTTCGATCACTAATCAAACAATAACAATTCAAATAATTAAACTACAACATTCTATAACAAAATAACTATAAAAACATACAAAATTCTATAAGAATAAAGCAAACCTAATAAGTTCAAAATGACTCAAAAACTTAACAAATTAATTAAAAACTCAAGAACTAAGCAACAATTAGCTTACAAAATGTGGCAAAATAACTCTATTTTGTAGAGTTATCATACGACGATAAAGGTTTGGAAACCTAAGGGTTTGAATTGAATCTTTTCGACCTAAGATATACACGAGCTAAGATATCACCTAGTAACAACGTGTGTGTCCATGCACGTTCAGTAACCACGTGTTGCCCACGACCTTTTTGGAAAGTAGTATAATGCAGAACTGCTCGAGAAATTGTAACCCTTAAGCTACCCATAACTGAACCTAAAAACCCTAAAAAATTTACACACATACTGAGACGATCCTCTTTCAAAACCCAGAAAATTACTTGTTTCTTTGTGCACATTATTTCTAATTATACCTAGTATTATTGTTTTTGGCCTAACAAAAGCCCATATTAAACTCGAACATAACCGAAGTAAGAAATAATACTGGAAAATTTCATAAAACTTATTGAAAAATAAGAAGATGAAATTGAAATCGGATATTGAGATACTTACATATTGATGTTAGGTCGCGGGAAGTGATGACAGCCTTAATGATAGTAGCTTGAGAGGTTCTGGAGAATGAGGGAATGTTGAATGTTTTGAAGGTGTTTTGAAAAGGAAAAGGAAATTTTTTTAATGCAAAGGTGGTGAGGTTTAGGTCTGTTTCTCCTGTTTATACATAAACTTCGAGAACCAATCTTGGCCACCCGATTAGGCCAGTTCGGGATCCAAGGGCCTAGATTAAATAACCCTTGCGGTGGCAAAAAGTCGACATGACAGTTGTTACATTACTCAAAACCTGAACAGGCACCTATTACAAATTGGCATGTGTTTCTCACTTGAGTAGTGGGTGGGCACGATTTCACATAACAGAAGCCTAAAAGTCCCAACTGTGTGTGTCAGAGGTGACATCATGCACGAGCAGGAGCTTGGGGGGAAAATGTTGTACCCCAAAATAAATACGAACTGAATCACTCGGCACGGGGTACAACTGGCAGATAAGCGCATGGAGAAAGCGTATAGATGGAATATCTAGCTAACTCTGGAGTGAGCAGCTTGAGTTCAACTTGACAGCTCACGACAACCAAATAATCTTCAGATCGCCTCTTGCGCCGACAACCTAGTTTGAGATGCATGATGGCCAAATCATCTTCTTTGGAACTCTAAACTTAGCCTGTGTCAGGATAGGTTAGTTATGAGGCATTCAACTTGAAGGAAGTGACCAACTCGCAAATGTTGGATCTGACGCACAGAGTGTTAGGAACAATTCCTAGTGTGCAGCAGAAATTGCGATAATGGTAGTATTGTATACAAAAAAAAAATCATATAAACAACTTTATATGAGAATCCTTTAATATGAAATATGTTAATCAATATAATATGTATATGTAAAAATAATACGAAATAATTTACCTCTTGTAGCCTATCAATAATCCTTGAATATTTTCGTATATATTTCAATATTCCTATCCTCCCTAGAGTACTCACACTTAGATCTTCCAAGACGTTCTCTACACCTCAAGATGTGGGTGGGCACATAGAGAACAAGAATCAATTTTGTGAATCAAAAGTATTCTGAACACATGAGACTCTAGATTATGAGACTCAGATTTCTCTTGTAAAACTATTATCTTCTTATTTCTATCATATAGAACATATAGCCATTATCATCATCATCATCATCATCATCATAATAATAATAATAATAATAATAAAATTGATCATCTTAATAATAATAAATTTTTTATAATTAATAACAAAGTCTTTCATTCCATTTTAAAAACCATTTTCAAAATATTTTATTAATTAATTAAATAAAAATAAAAAACCAATAATTGATCACCATCAATAGTTGTACACGCATAGGGCAGTCCAAGAAGCCCTATGCGTGTAGCACTTCCCTAAAAAATGGGATTTAATTTTTCATGCATTTTTATTTTTAATTATTTAACTATTAGAAATTCAAATAAGGTATCATCTTTTTAAGGAAAAGATAACAACTTAAATTTCAAAATTCAAAATTTGAATTTCCATTATCATCTTATTATTAATTAAATAAATATAATAATCAAAACCAATTTTGACTATCCATATTTATCCTTTCACACTTAAATAAAATAATTGATTAAAATAAACTTCTTTTATTTCTACGCAATTTTGAAAATTGCATTAATGCAATAATAAATTTTGCAACTTCAATTATCACATAATTGCATATTTATCCTGAAGAATAAATATTCTCTCAAATAGTTCATTCACAGTTGGACCCTTGTATCAACTCTTACCTTGAATAGTGTTGATAAAGCCGCTGCGGGGACCTATGGACCAATAATTCTAAGCTCCAATAAATAAAGTATTATTAACCAAAACTCTTTTATTCAATAATCATATTTATTAATTTCATGATTACTCCACTATAAATATGAGACTGCACTCTTGAAAATTAACGACATATATTTACTGAGTACTTTATTGTAACCATAAAGTGTCAATTAATATAATCAATACATACAAATTAATCCTCTATTGATGATTCATAATTAAGTGGGAATAAAATTATCGTTTTACCCTTTTAATTATGTAATGATTCCTAGTGTACCATTGACTTTACTAGTGAATGTTAATTCGTAATCTGATTATGAATTTGATATCAATAACATTTTCAGTTCCAAAAGCCAGCCCAATAGGGAACCATCATTCAATCTACAAGAAGGTATAGATTCCACATCTATTAAGCTATGTCCCCAGCCATATACATCATTGAGTCCCCAAAATAATAGTTCTTAGCCTGATCATTCTGACAAACTGTAACGCACGAATCAAAAGATCATATGACATATATAGGAGTTGTGTAACGACCCAAATTCGCTAATAAGGCTTAAGGGCCTTGATTAGTGTGCCAGGAGGGCATTAATGGAATAATTGAGATTTAATGAGTAATTATATGTTTAATAATGTTTATATGATAATTGATTAGATTACGTGATAATATGATATGTGATATATGTGAGAACCACATTATTATGTGGACAGGTTCGCTGAGCACAACTCAAGACGGTTCTAGGGTCAGATAGCGGGGAAAAGTCACAACGGGGCTTAAGATATGACTTTGGACAAGTCGGGGATAATTTTAGATAGCGGGTAGAAATTTGGATTATCGGGTCATGAAAATAAATATATGGAGATATATTTGAGGTTAGAATGTCTAGGCGGGAATATTGGGGGATTTTACCATTTTGGCCTCGGGGACGGTTCCGGCACCCTGAACCTCGGGATTAACTTAATACGTGAGATAGATATTAGGAAGCCTTTAGAAAAACACAGACCGACCTAAACTTAGTCTCAGCTTTCTCTTTCACGCTCAAGGAAAACCAAGGAAAGGAAACACAGAAAAACTAAGGGAAACTAGCTGGAAATTCTGGGATTTGTAGTGAGGAATTGAAGGTTTGGCTCAGGAGTAAATTAAGAGTTAAAGCAGGGATTAAGGTAAGCATCTAACTCTATTTTCTATGGTTGAATTCTGAGTTCTAGCTGGGTTTTAGTTAAGTGCTGAAACAAGTATGATTTTGATGTTTTAAGGCAGAATTAAGAGGGAAAACTTGGGAGCTTAGCTTGGCCATAGCTTGGTGAAGTGATTCTACAGCAAAGGTAAGTTTCAAATCCAAGTTTAGAGGTTTTAAATTGGGTTTGAGTGTTTATAGCACTTGGGTTTCAGAAATTGAAAGGAGGAGATTAGAGTGTGTTAGGCTGTGTTTTCTTGGGAATTATGTTGTTTAGACCATGCTAAAGAAGGTGGGAATTAATTGGTTAAGAGTTGGGAAGCTTTGGGATGATTTAAGGTGAGGTTTCAGACTTAGAAATGGTGTAAAATTTGGGTTCGAAAGGGAGGGCCGTGGCTCTGTTCTAGAGTGCTGCGGCCCTAGCATGCAATGAAGCCAAGGAGGCTCGGCCAGGGGGCGCGCCGCGGCGCCCAAGGCAAGGGCCGCGGCGCGTGTGTGGTTCAGTGTGGGAGTAGGTTCTGTTTTGGGGAAGGGTCGCGGCTAGGCTTTGGGGGCCGCAGCCCTTGGTTGTACACATGAATTTTTGAGGGTTTTAAGCACAGGAGAGTGGTCTAGTGTGCTCAGGTTTGGTTTCACCACCGTGCTTGGTGGAATTAGGAGTCCCGGGAGTTAGTTTTGTAACTGGAAACCTATATTTGAGTATTTATGAAACCCTATACTTTGGTTGTGGCTAGGTGATAAAAGCTTAGGCTCGGGAACATATCGTGCTTGAGGGGCGTTGCTCGTAATTCGATAACCGTACAGACTAAAGGTAAGAAAACTGCACCTTGTTGAATATATGTGACGGCACTAAGGGCTCCCTATTGTGGATGCCTGAAAAGATGGTATTATGCCATGCAAGCCATTTAGTGAACCAACGGCCTAAGGGTGCCAAGGGTCTGACTAGCGCACAGGGCGCGGCTCAGCCACTGGTAGCCGAGGACAGCTTAATATGCACTGAGCTCGGTTTATGCGGGCCGGAGTCAGTGGGTTAAACAGAGGGTGCGGCCTAAGTCGTCGGCCCTGAATACTATGTGATATGAATATTATATGTGATAGAATGTATCTTGTATTGGATTGTATATGCTGAATATCTGTTGTGGATTATCTGATGGGTATACATGCTTACTGACCTACTTGTCTGTTGTCAATGTTTGAGTTGTCTATGATGTTTTCTTGCTGGGCCTTGGCTCACGGGTGCTACGTGGTGCAGGTAAAGGCAAGGGCAAGTTTGATCAGCCCTGACCGGAGAGCTCAGCGAGCGGAATGTACATAGCCAGGTGCTCGGCCGCCACGGTTAAGATCTAAGCATGGACATGGAACCTGAAGGCTGTCTGTTTTGCCTTAGAATGGCTAGTGGCTACTCATGTACTTTTGAGAGTCTGTAAACATTCTTTAACTCTGATTTTGTATGGGATCTCATGTTACTACAGTTTAAATATATGAAATGAGTCTTTTGAGACCAAAACCTTTTTAACCTTAGCTTTTACATGTTTAGTGACATGTTTTTAAATTAATGACTTGATTAGCAAGTCCTACACCTTTATAAGTACACAGTGTAACGGTCTTGGCTATCCAGGGCGTTACAAGTTCATAGTAACTTCAGGATTAAGATCAGTTTGTATATGATCATCAGTTGATGTGTTTTATAATACTATGAAACAGTATTCAAACAGGTATTATTAAATCACATCTGGTCTAGTTCTACATACTTTCAGCATGCAAAGTACCTCCACTAAAGTGTCCTACTACACTAGTAACCCGGATCTAGGTCACATGTATTCATAATACTAGTGGACCATACTAGCAATAGTTAATCTAAAGATTCCATAACTTTATTTTACTGCGAACTATTTAAGTCCATTATCTCAATCTCGATCCACTCCTACCAATATGAGATTGAGACCACATAGATGAACTTGGGAATTTTCTAATATTTACTTAATATTATTAACAATAATATAATACATAAGCTACATATATACAATAATTCAATTCATTCATTTATTTCATTAAGACCATTGTCAACTATAATTTCTTTAAGGGCACAATTCCCAACATTCTCCCACTTGCCCTAAAGAAAATGAGGCATTCCCCTTATCCCCATGCTTCTTAAATGACCCTAAAAAGATTTAATGGATACATTCTTTGTGAACGGATCTGTAAGATTATCTTCAGAGGCAATCTTCAAGACAGTAATATCTCCTCGGTTTATTATCTCTCAGATCAAGTGATATTTCCTCTCGATGTGCTTTCCCCTCTTGTGACTTCTGGGTTCCTTCGAATTAGCTACTGCCCCACTGTTATTACAGTACAGAACAAGTGGTTGATCCATGCCTGGAACAACTTTCAAATTAATATAGAATTTCCTAAGCCACACAGCCTCTTTAGTTGCTTCACAAGCTACTATGTATTCGGCTTCCATGGTGGAGTCTGCAATACTGGATTGTTTAATACTTCTTCAAACTACAGCACCTCCTTCAAGTGTGAAAACTGATCCAGATGTCGACTTTCGACTATCTTTGTCTGATTGAAAACCAGAATTAGTATATCCAGTGGGGTTCAGGTCTCCACCTGAATACCCAAGCATGTAATCTCTAAGAATATTCTTTACAGTTGTCTAATGACTCAATCCAGGATTGGATTGATAACGGTTGACTATCCCTACTGCATAACAGATGTCTGGTCTAGTTCATAACATTGCATACATTAGACTGTGTAGAGTCCCAGGATGTTTACTTAGTTAGCTAGTTAGTAGTAGTTGTAGTATTTTAGATTTTGTGGATTTTGGTTCAAACCGGGACTTAGTTGGAAACTCCTAACAATAGTTATGGATTTTACAAGTTTAACCTATAGTTTAAGAATATTAATTATAACATAAGGTTTGATTAATATTGCTAGTCACAAATATGATATTTATTATAACCTAAGGTTTAGATAGAGCCAATAGGAATATGGCACTTGTCATAAGCATGATTATTAAGGAATTAAGTATTTTAATGATTAAATAAGGAAATATAAGCTTTAGTCTTCACCAGAAACTGTTAGGGTCATAGTTTGACACAGTCAACGCAGTTATCCAACCTTAATTATGATGAAAAAGTGCAATTACGTGTTCAAAATATTCATGTATGCCGATATATCACAGCATTGGAGACGATATATCGCCTGACGAAGGATACAGAAAACACGTTGACGTTGCACAATCGTACGAACGGAGGCTCGGGATTAGGGCAGAGCCGATATATCACCACACAGGGGCGATATATCGCCTTAAGTAGTTTTTTTTTTTTTTAATTTTAAAATCAAGCCTTGACTCCTTAGACCTACTTCTGAACATTTTGACCGAGTCATCAACCTTTGATTCACGAATATTCAATTTTATTCATTATTTTTATTCAAAGCCAAAAAAAAGATATTTATTCCTAGAACTCTATAAATAGGACCTAGTACCCAGCCCTTCCTCTCACTCTTCAAGCTGTGATCAGACTCCAAGGTGCTAGTACTACCATAGAGTGATAAACATTTGGGTTGGGAAAAAGCTTTGCCATTCTTAAGCTTTACAAAATACTTGGGAAGTGAGGATTAGTGTATTTCGGTGTAGAAGTTAGACCAATCCTTAAGGTCGACTAAGGTACTCTTATTCTTTAATTCCAGTTCTTTAAAAACTCTTTAGATTTCTTTAGTTTCTTTTATTCGGATCCTAACTTTTGATATTGGTTTTTGATTAGGTTCTTGAAACTTAAGATCTTTCTTGATAAGTTTCTTCTTAAAGGTTTAGTTTCCACATTTATTCTTTACTCTTTAGAAATTCTCACCGTTCTTATTGTTGGTTTTAGGAGTGTTCCAAGTCCCGCATTTGTTCTCAAATATCTCGGTTTTGGTAAGGAAAATAGGATATTTTTTTTATATGCTTATATGTTATGACTATGCTATAATATGTTATGTTATGATATGATATTATGTGTTATGATATATATGTTTTTGGGGATTATAGTTGCTTAAATAGCAAACCCCAACACTTTTATGTTCTTGGGGGTTGTAGTTGCTTAGCTAGCAAACCTCATTGTATTTTGAGGCTTATAGTTGCTTAGCTAGCAAACCCCAATGTTTACCATGTACATGGGTTATAGTTGAGATATATGTTTATAGTGTATGTTTTGATATAGTCTTCTATTTATGTTTTATGTTATATATGTATTAGTATATTTTCTTTGCTAGGCATTAGGCTCACTCCTTTCTCTTTTAGTGTGATGCAGGAAACTAGACACGGAGGTGGGAGGATTCTTGGTGGCTTAACTTGTGTATCGAGGATGAATGGAATGAATGGGCTGCGAGTCAATCGAGGATGACGTTATTTTTAGTTTTTTAAAATTATGTTTCTATGTATTTTCCGCATTTGGTTTTGTAAACAATTTTATTTAGTTTACAAGTATGTTTTATGTTTTAAACAATGGGTACCCATACCGAAATTCTATTTTACTTTGTAACTTTCACTTTATTATGTTTTAATAAATTTATTATTATTTCTTATGTATATGTTCTTCAAAGTAATAGCTATGTTTAGTAGTTCTAATGGTCCAAGGTCTTAGAATAGTTTGGTCATTACAGTTGGTATCAGAGCAACGGTCCATTTACATGAGATTCCCCTTGATACACACGCTCAAGCTCCAAATCTAACTGCCAATGTAAGTATTTATGTTTTAGTTATTATGTTTATGTGTTTTAGTAGCTAACGTTTTAGTCTTATGTTTTCGGTTAAAGATATGGATGGAGCTTTAACATATAACGATATCCGAGCCATTAAGGCCTTAAAAAGGATTAGAGAACCAAGATATACAGTAGGAATATTGGAAAGAATCACTCGGAGATTACTTTTATTCCATAATCAAATAGTTCATCTTCAAACGACTAAGCAAATAATGATGAGAGCTACGGAACAATATATTTTAGTAATTAGGCTTTTTAGAGATTTTCCTTTTGTAATTACTGCTTTGGAAGAAATATGGGAGACAATAGATGTTGAAGATGAAATACCAATGGCGATGAGATATTATTTTCTCATAATTAGGTTTACCTCTAAGATAGAATTCCAATTCACAAGAGAACAAAAGAATAGAATCTTTACGAATCTTCCTCGAGGAATTTTTTAGGCTCACGAAAATGATGAATATGAAGAAATAGATGACGATATGTTAGATGAAGGATCTGATGTAGAAGATCCTGGTTTTTAGAATAGATTAGTTTCTTTATTTATTTTATTTATTATTTTGCCTTTATGATTGTACTTAGTGAAAATTGTTTTTCCAAATTAATATCATTGTTATTTTGATGACATGTATGAGTTTAATTTTTTTTTCCAATCATAATAAATAATCAATTTAATAAATAATGACTAAGTTCGGTGAGGGTGGATACAAATCAATGAACCAGGTTTCTATCTTGAGAGTTAGGGGGCCATAGTAGTGGGAACGATTTTACTGATCCCAGCCCTCCCTCAATATGGTTAACTTTGGAACAACGATGAGTTTTGAGCCTGAGAATTAAGTCATATAGGATAATTAGAAACACACTTAGAAAATAATAAAGATGGCTTATTTTTCTAAGTTTAGAAACACACCCTAATTATAAAGAAGGCTTATACAATTCTTTTCATAAGAAGTCATAATTAATAGGTCCGAGTTATGTTTGCTTAGATTAAGTCTTGCCTTATAGCCTATTAAGGTAAGTTCTAACATGTTTTTCTTGACTGTTAGAACTCTGCTGAAGATGTCGCTCAAAAGATCTGCTCGCAACAATGTCAATGACACCAACGTCGCTCCTGATACGAATGAAGCCCCTCCAGTTCAAAGAAGGGGAAGGCGTGCAACCAATGCTGCTGTTAATGAAGGTGCGCCGAAATCGTCGGTCAACAACACTGCAGAAATTGCTAGGCTTCGGCAGCAAGTTGAGTAATTACTGCAGCAACAGCGACAACAGGTTCAACCTCAGACTCAGCCTCAGCCGCAACCACAGCCTCAACATATGGCTCAAGCACCCCATCAAGTAGGTCCTTATGGGGGATGGCCAATGGCGAACTATGTGCCATATCCAGCTCAGCACATGGAGCCAATTTACAAGAGGTTTCGAAAGCAACACGCTCCAAACTTTGAAGGGACAACTAACCCCTTTGAGGTGAAAGAATGGCTCAAAAATGTAGAGCTGATCCTTGTACACATGAATCTCGGCAACGCGGACCGCATATCCTGCGTTTCGTCTCTACTCAAGAAGGATGCTAGAATATGGTGGGACCTAGTGCAGCAAACTCACGATGTCGCCACCATGAGTTGGACCAGATTTGTGCAGCTATTCCACAAAAAGTACTACAACTCCGCTGTCATCGCTTCAAGGGTCGAGGAGTTCGCTAGTCTAAAGCAGGGCAACTTGACGGTAGCAGAGTATTCTCGGCAGTTCGACCAATTAGCTAAGTTTGCATCAGAAATGGTTCCAACTGATTTTCTGAGGGTGACCAAGTTTGCTAGAGGGCTTCGACCAAATATTGAGCTAGGAGTTAAGCTTGCAAACCCGAGAAATACTACTTATGCCGATGTTATAGAAACAGCAATAGAAGTGGAAAGGCTTCAGGCGAATGTTAGTAAAGAGGAGGCTAGTAAGCCTGAGCCTAAACAGTCAAATCAACCCCAGAATGGTTGGAACAACCTCAACAACAACCAGTAGTCCAACAATAGTAATGGTCAGAAAAGAAGGCATCCTGACAACAAGCAGTCAGACAACAATAAAAGGGCACGGACAAACAATGGAGGCAATAGGTCGGGCTATGTAGAATACCCACAATGTGCTAAATGCCAAAAGAAACATCCGGGTAAGTGCTGTGCAAACACTAAGGGATGCTACAACTGTGGTCAAGAAGGTCACCGAAAGAAAGAGTGTCCCCAGCTCAAGACAGAAGGAAAAAGAATCGACAAGATGGTTCCAGCCAGGGTTTTTGCCTTAACCCAAGGAGAAGCTGATGCTAGGCATGAAGTGGTTACAGGTCAAGTTTCTATCCTCAATAAAGTATGTTTTGTATTATTGATTTGGGAGCCACTCGTTTGTATATCTCGCTAGGCATGACATGAAAATTAGATAAACCTTGTGTAGGATTTAGAACTAGGTTTGAAATAGAATTACCTTCGGGTGAAATATTCCTATCATCACGGGTAGTATGAGGCGTACCAATCAAGATTGAGGACGTAGAATTAGAAGGAGACCTGATAGAACTGGAGATTAAAGACTTCGACGTAATACTGGGAATGGACTGGCTAGCAAAGCATGGCGCAACCATCGACTGCAAACGCAAGAAAGTAACGTTTGAGACTCCTGACGGCCAGAGACTATGTTTTATGGGAAAGGTTTCAGGTCTACGAACACCGCTTATTTCATCACTCAAAGCTCAAAAGATGATAGAAAAAGGATGTCAATCATTCTTAGCTAGCATCACGGATGTGGTCAAGGAAACACCGCTAAAAGTTGGAGACGTTCATATTGTAAAGGAATTTCCAGAAGTATTTCCTGACGACTTACCAGGGTTGCCGCCGACTTGGGAAATTGACTTCACAATCGAACTAGTACCGGGCACTGAGCCTTTCTCCAAGGCACCATATCGGATGGCACCTACTGAACTCAAGGAGTTAAAGACGAAACTACAAGAACTCTTAGACTTGGGATTCATTAGACCGAGCCATTCGCCATGGGGAGCACCAGTTCTATTTTTGAAGAAGAAGGACGGGAGTATGCGGATGTGCATAGATTACCGTGAGCTGAATAAGGTGACGATTAAGAACAAGTAGCCACTACCGCGGATAGACGACTTGTTTGATCAATTCCAAGGACCAACCGTGTTCTCAAAGATTGACTTACGGTCCATGTATCATTAGCTTAAGGTATGGGAAGAAGACATTCATAAGACAGCTTTTAGAACTCGTTATGGGCATTACGCGTTTCTAGTCATGTCTTTCGGTCTTACCAATGCTCCAGCCGCGTTTATGGATTTAATGAATAGGGTCTTTAAGGACTACTTGGATAAATTCATCGTAGTATTCATTGACGATATCTTGGTATACTCAAAAGATAAAGTCGAGCATGAGAAACATTTAAGGTTAATCTTGTTGCGACTAAAGGAGCATCAACTATACGCCAAATTTAAGAAGTGTGAATTTTGGCTTTCACAGGTAGCATCTCTCGGCCACATAGTATCCAAGGATAGAATTTCTGTAGACCCGTCTAAATTAGAGGCTGTGAAGGACTGGCCAAGACCAAAGAATGCGTCTGAAGTTAGAAGTTTTCTAGGACTAGCAGGTTATTATCGGAGGTTTGTAGAGGGTTTTTCTAAGATAGCCACTCCACTTACCAACCTGACCCGGAAGCAACAAAGGTTCAATTGGACAGATAAGTGTGAAGAGAGTTTCCAGTTGCTTAAGGATAGGTTATGCTCAGCACCAATACTTTGTGTATCAACACCCAATGACAAGTTTGTAGTCTATTGCGATGCGTCGAAGCAAGGATTGGGTTGTGTGCTGATGCATAATGATAAGGTGACAGCCTATACCTCAAGGCAGCTAAAGGAATACGAGCAACGCTATCCAACACATGATATGGAGTTGGCAGCAGTGGTCTTTGCATTAAAAATCTAGCACCATTATCTTTATGAAGAACGGTGTGAGATTTATACGGACCATAAAAGCCTAAAGTATTTCTTTACGCAAAAGGAGCTTAACATGAGGCAGCGCAGGTGGTTAGAACTAGTAAAAGATTATGACTGAGAAATTTTATACCACCCGAGAAAGGCAAACGTAGTTGCTAATGTGCTGAGTAGGAAGAATTATGGAAGTCTAGCAGCGTTAGCTGGAATAGAAAAGTCATTACAGCAGGAGCTAATCAATGCTGGAATAGAAGTAGTCATTGGTAAACTAGCTACCTTGTCCATTCAGTCAAGTCTGTTAGAAGATATACGGATTGGGCAAGTGCATGATGACACATTAGTAACACATATGGATGCAGTTAGAGAAGGGAAGGCCACAGATTTCTCAATATCAAGTCAGGGGTTATTAAGATATAAGGATCGGGTATGCGTGCCAAACGATCAAGGGATTAAGGTGAAGATTTTAGAAGAAGCGCACAATACCCCATACTCAGTTCACTGAGGGTCGACCAAGATGACTCACAACATCAAGGCAATGTATTGGTGGCTAGGAATGAAGAAAGATATAGCGGAGTATGTGTCTAAATGTCTAGTATATCAGCAAGTGAAAGCAGAACATCAACGGCCTGCAGGTTTATTGCAACCACTTAGCATTCCAGAATGGAAATGGGATGACATAGCCATGGATTTCGTGATGGGTTTGCCTCGGACGAATAAGCAACACGACTCGGCTTGGGTAGTAATAGATAGATTAACCAAGTCAGCGCATTTTCTGCCTGTCAAGACTTCATATACAGCAGAACTATATGCATATATTTATGTTCAAGAGATAGTAAGACTGCATGGAATTCCTAAGACAATAGTGTCTGATAGAGGATCGGTGTTTACATCGAGATTTTGGAGAAGCTTGCAGCAATCTATGGGCACCAAGTTAAGTCTTAGTACAGCATTTCATCCACAGACCCATGGTCAGTCCGAGCGTACCATAAAGATTTTAGAAGATATGTTGCACGCTTGTGTACTTGATTTCGAAGGATCATGGAGTAAGTATTTGCCACTGATAGAATTCTCCTGCAACAATAGCAACTAGTCAACAATCGTGATGGTACCCTATGAATTACTTTATGGAAGGATGTGTCGATCGTCGTTACATTGGGATGAGGTAGGAGAAAGGCAACTACTTGGACTCGAAGCTGTTAGAGAAGCTCAGGATGCAGTAGCGCTAATTAGAAAGCGTATGCTCGCTGCTCAGAGTCATCAGAAAAGTTATGCGGATGCCAAGCGGCGTGATGTGGAATTCAAAGTCAAAGATCAAGTCTTCTTAAGAATATCTCCTCTGAAAGGTGTGAAGCAGTTTGGGAAGAAAGGCAAGCTTAGTCCCAGGTTTATAGGTCCTTTTGAGATATTGGACAAAGTGAGAGCAGTTGCATATAGATTAGCCCTACCGCCAGCTCTAGCAGATAGTCACAATGTGTTCCACATCTCGATGATGCGTAGAAATGTGTCAGACCCATCTCACGTCCTCAAGTATGATACGATATCACTCCAGAAAGACTTAAGTTACGAGGAACAGCCGGCTAGCATCCTAGATAGAGGGATGAAGGAATTACGGTCTAAGAGTACTCCGATAGTCAAAGTCCTATGGAGAAATAGTTCTGAACGGGAGGCAACGTGGGAGTTGGAGGAGGTCATTCAAGTTCGGTACCGGGAATTGTTTGGTAAGTAAATTTCGGGGACGAAATTCTTTGTAGTAGGGGAGAATTGTAGAGTCCCAGAATTTTTACTTAGTTAGCTAGTTAGTAGTATTTGTAATATTTTAGATTTCGTGGATTTTGGTTCAAACCGGGACTTAGTTGGAAACTCCTAGCAATAGTTATGGATTTTATAAGTTTAACCTATAGTTTAAGAATATTAATTATAACATAAGGTTTGATTAATATTGCTGGTCACAAATATGATATTTATTATAACCTAAGGTTTAGATAGAGTCAATAGGAATATGACACTTGTCATAAGCATGATTATTAAGGAATTAAGTATTTTAATGATTAAACAAGGAAATATAAGCTTTAGTCTTCACCAGAAACTATTAGGGTCGTAGTTTGACTCAGTCAACGCAGTTATCCAACCTTAATTATGCTGAAAAAGTGTAATTACGTGTTTAAAATATTCACGTATGCCGATATATCGCAGCATTGGAGCCGATATATCGCCTGACGAAGGATACGTAAAACACGTTAACGTTGCACGATCATACGAACGGAGGCTCGTGATTAGGGCAGAGCCGATATATCGCCACATAGGGGCGATATATCGCCCTAAGTAGTTTTTTTTTAATTTTAAAATCAAGCCTTGACTCCTTAGACCTACTTCTGAACATTTTGACCGAGTCATCAGCCTTTGATTGACGAATATTCAATTATTTTCAATTTTATTCATCATTTTTATTCAAAACCAAAAAGAAGATATTTATTCCTAGAACTCTATAAATAGGACCTAGTACGCAGCCCTTCCTCTCACTCTTCAAGCTGTGATCAGACTCCAAGGTGCTAGTACTACCATAGAGTGATAAACATTTGGGTTAGGAAAAATCTTTGCCATTCTTAAGCTTACAAAATACTTGGGAAGTGAGGATTAGTGTATTTCGGTATTGAAGTTAGACCAATCCTTATGGTCAACTATGGTACTCTTATTCTTTAAGTCCAGTTCTTTAAAATCTCTTTAGATTTCTTTAGTTTCTTTTATTCAAATCCTAACTTTTGATATTGATTTTTGATTAGGTTCTTCAAACTTAAGATCTTTCTTGGTAAGTTTCTTCTTAAAGGTTTAGTTTCCACATTTATTCTTTACTCTTTAGAAATTCTCACCGTTCTTATTGTTGGTTTTAGGAGTGTTCCAAGTCCCGCATTTGTTCTCAAATATCCCGGTTTTGGTAAGGAAAATAGGATAGTTTTTTTTATATGCTTATATGTTATGATTATGCTATAATATGTTATGTTATGATATGATATTATGTGTTATGATATATATATATGTTTTTGGGGATTATAGTTGCTTAAATAGGAAACCCCAACACTTTTAGATTCTTAGGGCTTATAGTTGCTTAGCTAGAAAACCTCATTGTATTTTGAGGCTTATAGTTGCTTAGCTAGCAAACCCCAATGTTTACCATGTACATGGGTTATAGTTGAGATATATGTTTATAGTGTATGTTTTGATATAGTCTTATGTTTATGTTTATGTTTTATGTTATATATGTGTTAGTATATTTTCCTTGCTGGGCATTAGGCTCACTCCTTTCTCTTTTAGTATGATGCAGGAAACTAGACATGGAGGCGGGAGGATTCTTGGTGGCTTGACTTGTGTATCGAGGATGAATGGAATGAATGGGCTGCGAGTCGATCGAGGATGACATTATTTTTAGTTTTTTTAAACTATGTTTCTATGTATTTTCTGCATTTAGTTTTGTAAACAATTTTATTTAGTTTAAAAGTATGTTTTATGTTTTAAACAATGGGTACCCATACCAAAATTCTATTTTACTTTGTAACTTTCACAATATTATGTTTTAATAAATTTATTATTATTTCTTATGTATATGTTCTTCAAAGTAATAGCTATGTTTAGTAGTTCTAATGGTTCAAGGTCTTAGAATAGTTGGGTCATTACAGACTGCCTACCATAGAGGCATAGGGATATTGTCTCGTGTCCTCATCTTCTTGAGGTGTTGGTGGACATTATTCTTTAGACAATTTAACTTCTGACCAGGTAGGCATAGTGTCTTTCTTGAACTTTTGCATGCCAAATCGTTCTAGCACTTTATCGATATAAGTTGCTTGAGACAGTGCCAAAACTTTGTTCTTTCGATCTCTACAGATCTAGATTCCCAAAACATATTTGGCTTCTCCCAAATCTTTCACTTGGAATTGCTCAGCTAACCATTTCTTTACTTTTGATAATGTTTCTATGTCATTTCCAATGAGTAGAATATCATCAACGTAAAGAACAAGGAATACCACAATCTTATCTTTGATTTGTTTGTAAACACAAGGTTCATCAATGTTTTGTTCAAAACCAAATGCTTTGATTGTTTCATCAAATGTAAGATTCCAAGATCTCGAAGCTTGTTTAAGTCCATAAATAAACTTAAGAAGCTTGCAAAAATTTTACTCCTGACCCTTAACTTCGAACCCTTCTGGTTGAGACATGTAAATAATTTCGTGAAGATAGCCATTCAGAATGGTTGTTTTAACGTCCATTTTCTAAATCTCATAATCCATGCAAGCAGCTATGGATAAGAGTATGCGGAAAGATTTAAGCATGGCCACAGGTAAAAAAGTTTCTTCATAATCAACTCCTTCTTTTTGTGTGTAGCCTTTTGCTACTAACCTTGCTTTGAAAGTCTCTACTTTCCCATCTGCTCCTTTCTTCTTCTTGAATATCCATTTGTAACCAATAATAGCTTTAACATTTTCAGGTGGATCTTCAAGAGTCCAGACAGAATTGGAAAACATCGATTCCATTTCAAGGTCCATGGCATTTTGCCATTTTTCTTTGTCAGAATCTTCCATTGCATCTCTATATGTCAATTGATCATCTTTGTTTGTGTCAGACACAATCATATGAACTTCATGTTCATAGCAAACTGGTCGTTTACCAACCCTCCAACTACAACGAAGCTCTCTATTGTTCTGACTAGAACTAGTGATATCCTCTGGTTATTTTTCATTTGCCACTACTGGTGATTGGTCTTGTTTATTTGAGACCATTTCCTCATGTACGACTTTACTTTGAGGTTTGTGGTTATTTACATAGTCATGCTCCAGAAAAAGTAGCATTTGTAGATACAAATGTTTTGTTATCTTTAGGACTATAAAATATACCACATTTTGTTTCTTTGGAATATCTTACAAACATGCACACTTCAGTGCGTGATTCCAACTTTCCAGTCTTTCCTTTAAGTGTGCAGGACAACCCCATATCTGGAAATGGGGTAAACTAGGTTTAGCACCATTCCATAATTCCAATGGTGTTTTCTGAATAGACTTAGATGGAACAACATTGAGTATGTATAGAGCGCATTTTATTGTGTAACCCCAAAATGACAAAGGAAACGATGAGAAACTAATCATCGATCTAACCATATCCAATAAGGTTCTGTTCCACCTTTTGGAAACACCATTTTGTTGTGGCGTTCCAGGTGTAGTGAGTTGGGATTGATTTCCATGCTCACACAAATGGTCCTCAAATTCATAATCTAAGTACTCTCCATCTCGATCTGATCGAAGTACTTTTAGTGATTTACCTAATTGTTTTTCAGCTTCTACTCGGAATTCTTTAAACTTACCAAAAGTTTTGGATTTCCTTTACATTAAGTATAGGTAACCATATATTGAATAATTGTCAATGAAAGTGATGAAATATTCATAACCTCCTCTAGCTTGGATATTTAGTGGACCATAAACGTCTGTATGTACAAGTTGAAGTGGTTTTGTGGCTCTTGAACCTTTAGCAGAGAAAGGTCTCTTGGTCATTTTTCCTTTTAAGCAGGATTCACAGACTGAGAGTGAACCAATAGATAGTTCTCTTAAAGGACCATCCTTTGTTAGTCTGTTAATTCTATCTAGACCAATATGTCTCAATCTCAAATGTCACAGATATGTTTCATTATCGGGATCTGTCTTTTAACTTTTAATAGATTTGGGATTTGCAGTTTCAAGTAATTCATAATTATAAACATGCTCAACATTGGACTCTAACTTGTAAAGTCCACCTTCAGACTTTGCAGAACAAATTTCAAAACCATATTTCGAAATAAAAATCGAATTATTATTAAAGGAAATATTAAAACCTTGTTCATGCAATTTTGATATGGAAATTAAATTTCTAGAAAATCCAGGAATAAAATAAACATTGTCCAACACAATAAATTATTATTATAAAAAACTAGGCGAGCTTTTCCAACTTCAGCTGCCCAGACCTCCTGTCCACCTCCAACTCTCATGGTCACCTCTCTATGAGTCAGTTTCCTTGAAATTCTAAGACTCTACGAAGGGAAACAAACATTGATCATTGGCTCCGAAATCAACTATCCAAGATGAAAAATCACCTTCCTTAAAACAAGATTCTAAAACAAGCAAATCAAATTTACCCTTCTTTTTGTCTTTCAATTCATCCAGGTACTTAGGAAAATTCCTTTTCCAATGACCATCAACTCCACAATGAAAGCATGATCATTTCGGTGCCTTCTTTTTAGAGTTCTTTGCACAATCATTCTTCTTGGAAGACTTGTTGGTCTTCTCTAGCTGTTTGTCCTTTTTCTTGTACTTTTCTTGGCCACTTCCTTTTCTTTGAATTTCCATTTGAAGTGGAAGGCTTTGTAACATCCCAAAAATGCTAATGAGGCTTAGTGCCTCCATTAGTGTGCCTGGAGGGCATAATTGGATATATGTGTGTGATTACCTGATTAAATGCATTACTATGTGGCATGCATGATTAATACGATAATATGAATATAAGTGCATGTGTTATGAGTATTAAATATACATGTGGGCTTGTTCTTGTTAATAAGGGAATATTTGTAATTTTGGCCCATTGAGGGCATAAATGTGTATTATATGTGTTAAAAGATTGGAACCACATTATTATGTGGATATATTTGCAGCGTTTGGCTCGAGGTAATCCTAGTGAGCGAATTAACAGAGTAGTCACAGTAGGGTTTAATACCCAGCTCGTGGTGAGCCTAGGAGTATTTTGGGAAATTGAACGTATATTTTGGATTTATAGAGTAACGGGTAAGTATTTGGTGATTAGTTTGGCATGTCGAGATTAATTGGGAATTCGTTGGATGACTCGAGGAATTAGCGAGAAATGGGGCAAATGACTATTTTCCCTTATGTGCAATAAAGGGTTGAGTAAATATTAGGGGAATTTTGTTCTTTTTTATTAAGGGATATAGTAGGATAAGATTCATGAATAATCAGACCATACTAGAACATCACTCAGCACTCTCTTTCTCTCTCACATTCATGTTTTCCCTCTCTTGTGCCTTGAGAACTTTGGAGCTTTGGAAGGGAAGGCTTAGGGATTTAAGGTTGGGGACTGGAGAATTAAAGCTAGGACTAGTTGAGGTGCAGCTTAGGGGCAGAGTCTTCATGAAGGTAAGGTTATAGTTGTGAATTAATTGTAGAACTTTGCTGCTAGTCTAGGTGTTTGTAAGCTTTTAAGTCTCAAAGGGGTTTTGATGAATTCTGGGTTCTTAGGGGGATTTTGGTTAGAATTTTAGGAAGTTGTGCTGCTCTGAGTAGACTATTAAGGTTTAGTGGTTCAATTTTTGGTTTTGATGCATGCTATGTTGGGTTTTGATGAGTTAGGCTGTAACGACCCAAAATTACTAATGAGGCTTAAGGGCCTTGATTAGTGTGCCAGGAGGGCACAATCGGAAGTTACGTGAATTAATGGTGAAAATGCATGATTATGTAAAAAGCATGCTTATATGATTATTTGGATAAATGTGATGCATGACTATGTGTATTAGTATGCATGTAGGCCTTGATTAGGTTATAAGGGTACATACGTAATTTTGGCCCGTTGAGGGCATAAATGTAAATATTTGCGATAAATTGTTGAGACCACATTATTATGTGAATATATCTACAGCTTGTGACTCAAGGCGATCCTAGTTAGTGGTTTAATGGAAAAGTCACGGCGGGGAGTTATAACCGGCTCGTGGGAGTCCGGGGGAATTTCTAGGAATTTGAGAAGTATATTGGAGATTATTTGATACTGAGGAAAATAATTGGTGATTAGTTAGGTGTCGGGATGTAAGCGGTAATTATTAGGGACACTCGAGGAATTAGCGGTTAAGGCTTAGGATTTAATGGGAGGGCAAAATGGTCATTTGACTGAAAAGAGATAAGTATTATATTGCTTTTTAGTTTTAGTGGAGGCTATAGAAAGTTTCAGAAGTTAAAGGAAAGAAAAGAGAAGGAAAGAAAGAAGAAAAACAGGGACTCTTTCTTCTCCATTCGGTTTGCTCTATTCCTCACCATTCTTTGTGAGTTTTGGAGCTGGAATCTCAGAGTAAGCTCTGGCTGGAACTTAGGGCTAAAGACCTTGGTGAAGCTAAAAGAGTTAGTAGGGATTAGCTACTCAATTAAGGTAAGATTCAAGATTTCTGATGAGTTTTTCTGAGTTTTATTGAGGTGATTTCTAAGCTTGAGCTTTGGATGGAATTAAAGGAAATAAGCTTGAGGAGTTGAAGGGCTTGAGACTGGAAGTATACTAGAGATGACCTAAGGTCGAAATTCTCCATAGAAGGTAATAAATTCTGTCCTTGAAGTTCTAAGTTTCTGAGTTTTTGGGTTGAATTCTTGAGTTCTTGAGTTCAATGTTTGTGTTCTAAATTTGATGATGCATGTGGTTAAGTCTTGTGTTATTGGGTTGTGTGGGGTGAGATATAGGTGATGGTAGACTCAATTTGGTGTGTAGTTGAGGTTTGGAAGGGTTCCAAGGGGTTTTGGTTCGAGGAAAATTGAAGGAAGAAAAACAGGGTGTTGCTGGTCTGTGACTAGCACAGTAGCGCTAGCCTTTGGGTGCTACAGTGCTAGGCTTGGGTTTCCTAGCGCTTTTGGCTCTGCTTGTAGTGCCATAGCACCCACTTTGTGGCACTGTAGCGCTACCCTGTTTCCAAAAGTGGGTTTTTGAGTTATTTCATAGGGTTTTTGCCCGGGGGCTCGGGGTTTGATTCCACCACCCCATTTGGTGGAATTAGGGCTCGAGATCGGTCCCGAGGTTAGGTTATGGTATTGACGTTTAGTGATGGTTCTAATTTGTGGCTGTGACTAGGTGTATGCTAGGGCTCGGACGGGATCGTGCTTGAGAGTTGACTTCGTTGAACAAAGCTAGCTGAATCAAAGGTAAGAAAATTGCACCCGGTTATGTGAATGTTTTGGGACTAAGAGCTCCTTATATTTGTATGATGTCATAGATGGTATTATGCCATAGGACATGTGATAAACGACCTAAGAGTGCTGAAATCAATATTTGCGCACAGGGCGCGGCTAGGCCACTGGTAGCTAAGGACAGCTTGATATTCACTGAGCTCAGTTTAAGCGAACTGGAGTCAGTGGGATAAATAGGGGGTGCGACCTAAGGGCATCGACCCTGGTTATTATATGAAAATTGATTATTATATGTTAATTGGTTATTACTGTGAGTTGATGAGCTTAGTATGCTGAATGCATGGTTATGGGAATGGTTTGGATTGTTGAGTATATGGTTATACTGTATGAGTTATCTTATTGTTTGATTGTTGATTATGCTCTGTTATTGCGTTCTCTTGCTGGGCCTTGGCTCACGGGTGCTACGTGGTGCAGGTAAAGGTAAAGGAAAAGTGGACCAGGCTTGAGTGGGAGAGCTTTAGGATGAATTTACATAGTCAGTTGATCGGCCGCCATGGCCGAGGAGTGGTATAGGACGGGAAAAGCCTAAATGTCAATTTTTCCCTTAGAGTGGCTGGTAGCTGTACTCTTAACCTGAAACTTTTTAAACTGTCTTTTAAATGTTATTATTTTTGGGATCCCATGTAAAAGAATGTTGTAATATATGAAATGTAACTTTTGTGACCGAAATCTTTTAACCCTAGTTCAACTATAGTCTTAGTTACACGTTTCTAACTAAATGACTTGATTAGCAAGTCTTGCACCTTTATAAACACACAGTGTAATAGTCTTGGCTATCCAAGGTGTTACATAGGCTGAGGAAAAATGTACTGAAATATGCATGTAAATGGGTTTTTGGGCTCGAGCCGCAGCCTTGTTCTTCAGATGCCGCGGCCCGTGTGTGCGAAGATGATGGGAGCCTGTGAAATTTTGCGGCGTAGGTAGAGGCTTGTCGCGGCCGGCGTCTCTAGAAGAGAGCCTCGGGGCTCTCTGACTTGTGGCACCCTGCAGCCCTAGGGGCAGGCCGCGACACTAATTTACAGAAATAGCCAAGTTAAGTTTTTAGGCTCGGGAACCCAAACCTAAGTGCTCGGGAAGGATCCTACTACTCGGTTTAGTAGAATTCGAGGTCCCGGGGGCTAGTATAATATTCTGAGGTGATTAATTGGTTTAGGTCTTGATGGTTATCCATTATTGCGATGTGACTAGGTTATACCACTAAGGCTCGAGGTTGAGGATCATGCTCGGGACCGCTCTTCATCCTTCGCTCGGGACTCGAGGTAAGAAAATTGCACACGAGCTGTGAATGGGGCTGAAATTCCCTGTAATTGAACATATGTGAAATTATAAATGTATTTGTGATTGGAAATATCTGGATAGGCAAGTTAGCTCGTGCTGCTTTCAATTGCGTGTTTCGCAACCTGTATATCTGCTATGTTTGATGTGAAAGTCTGTCCTAAAGGAGTCGGGGCTGATGTTAAGCGTACTAGACACAGCTCGGCCTAAGCAAGTCGGGATCAGCTAAATAACTAAATGGCTCGGCCTAAGGGTGCTGACACCTAACTAATTGTATTAAGATTGAATTGTATGTTTGGAATAACATGTTTACTGTTGCCTATCTTATTGCTTGTATTCTATTGTTGATTGAACTGGTTGATCTGAGTTTACTATGCACATTCTATTGTTATCTATGCTTGTTGAATTTAGTTTTCTTGTTGAGCCTTTGCTCATGGGTGCTACAGTGCAAGTAAAGGCATAGTAAAGTTGGACCAACCATGAGTTGGAGGGCTTTGGGGGCGATGTGTACATCGACAGCTACTCGACTGCCACAGCCGAGGGATTTACAGGGACTAGAGTTAAAATTTTATTTTTCCATTTAGGCTGGCTACAGTTGTATTAACTTTTGAGGGTTGTAACCGCCTTGTAAACATTATTTTTGGATCATGTGTATCAAACTCTTATTTTAATGAAAGTTAACCATTTTATGACCAAAGTCTTTTAACCCTAACCTATTAGTTGACTTTAGAAACACATTTATGTTCAAACAACTTGATTAGCAAGTCTTGCACTATTTTAAATACACAGTGTGATGGTCTTGGTTACCCAAGGCCTTACAATTTGGTTTCAGCAACATTTGTCTCCTCAACCTTAGTGGAACTTTTGTTTAGAGACTCAAAAGTTTGCAACAGATTCAGTAATTGGGTCATGTTGTACTCCATCTTGTTCTTAACATAATTGATATTGAATGCCGCAAAAGCTTGTGTGAGAGATTCAAGTATCACGCTTACTTGAGTTCTTTCATCAATGGTCACACCATGTATTTCTGCATCGTGCAATATGCTGATCATGTCTAGGACATGTTTTTTGACAAAAACATTTTTCTTCATTTTCATATTCATGAAGCTTCTAGTAGCATCATGTCTGCACTTATCAGATTGCTAGCAAAATATGCCTTGTAGAGATTCCCAAATCTCATAAGCAGTTTCAACAGTTTCAAACTTCTTTCTGAGCACATTTCTCTCATACTAGCAAGCATATAATATTTGGTCTTATTGTTAGATAAGATCCAATTGTCATAATTTTCTCTAGTAGTTTTGGCAGCAATGAAAGCAGGAACCTCAAGACATTCCTCATTTAGGACAAACATGTGGTTCTTACATATCAAAACAATGTTCATGTTCGATTTCCATTTCATGTAGTTATCACCAGTCAATTTCTCATCAGCAAGTAAAGCAGTTACAGGGTTTGGATTGGACATATTGCTGAAAATTAAATAAATAAAATATAACGAATTAATGCATATAATAAATATCAGTTTATATTTAGAATAGTAAACATGATGCATGAATGCAACACATTAAATAACACACAAAAAATAGTTACTAGTCCATGATAGATTAATTTGAAAATTAATGGACCGCCTTAGGGTAGGTCAAACTAATCACAAATTAATCTTGAGACAAGATCTCAACTCCATAAGTGAAAATTTAAAAAACTTCTTTTTCTCTTTTGACTTATGAATTACTGTTAGTTTGGTCAAGATGTACTAGTCGTACTCGAAAGCCTAGACACATCTTCAGAGTATAACCCGTTATTTTTCGATTAATGACTTAACTCAAGAGTGTGCCTAAGTCAGTCAAACTTGAAATAAATCATTGATCTTATTCTCTTATGAGAAGTCAACCTTGAGATAAAATAAACATATTCAGAAGCCTTTCCTTATGGAGGCCGCAAACTGAGGCGACACGAGGCCTTTCCTATGCCTCTCCATATTCAACCAATAATGGAGACCATGGGAATTATTGTCATAATTCCCTCTTGTTGACTAGCGATTTGGTCAACGATACAGAGTCACTGAAAATGATAAAAATAAGATGAATTGAACTCAAAAAGGTAAATGACACCAAGATTTATAGTGGTTCATCCCCAAGGAATGGTAATGACCTACATCTACTTCGTGTTCTTATTAATGTAGAACTTCAAAACCTGCGATCAGTGAACTAGGGTTCACGAGTTTCACAAGGTTGAAGATGAGTACAAGTTTCATGGATAAAAACACTATAGTTCTTTCTTGATTACCAAAAAAAATTCCCCCTTTAAATGAATTCCACAAGTCCTATTTATAGGCTCTAAGATGTACATATGGGCCATGTTCAATTTTTGTTACAAGCGTATTTGAATAATAACATAAATAATGATATTTACATATAAAAATAAGCAAATATCCTAGAGATATTCGACTCATAACTGTATTTGAATTCTAGATTCGTTCCTACGAGCAGATCTGATCGCACATGTCTCTCACATCAGCTTCCCTATTACTCAGCATGTGTTATCCACGTACACCCCAATCGTGCCACGTCATCACGTAAATATTTTTGGTAAAGATTTGACCCCCATGTTTATTTTAATGCGATCAGCATTTACTAAACTTATTTGACCAGATATTCAGCTGACCTGCCACATCCGGTTGTACTTACTTTCTCGAAAAGGCAAGTAATCATGACCTTTACCGTCTCCCAGAAACGATTCGACGGTTATTGCTATTTCTCATGAAAAACCCCTCAAATCTCATCATTACATAACAAATACCCTTGGTCGATATAAATACCCCTCTCCTTCCTTTATTCCATTTTTACATGATCATTCTCTCTACAAGAACACTCGAAAAAAATTTCCAAGAACCTCAGACATTTCAGAGCGATCTGAGACATCTTTGAGCAACTCCAAGCAAAATTTCGTGATTTCTTCTATAATCCATATTCCAAGTAAGTTTTCAATACTATCCTCTTACTTTTACAGTATATTTCATGTATTTTGCTTCTAATTTACACGTTTTAACTACTGGGTTTATACTGTTCTTGAGAAATTGTTGGGTAATTGGGTTTAGGCAAAAATGCATAGGAACATTAGGATAAAAATAGGTATTGTAGGCAACATTGTACATAAAACAATGTTTAAGGTGTATTTACACTGATTTCGGGTCCAAAATCGAAGTGAAAATTCAATTTTGGGTATTTTGGAAAAACTGGGTTTTTCTCGCCTGTTTTCGGAGTTGAAAAGTCTTTCTGGAAAAAAAATTCAAATTCAATTTTTGATCCATTTGTCCACCTTACTCGCATGTTTATTGTGTTTTTATCAGTATGTTGTTGGTCGTAAAAAAGCTTAACTTTTATACACGAGTAGTGTTATCCTTGCTTTTCTTTTTCTTCTATCTATTGGTCGTAGATTCTCACTTCCCCTTTGCTCTTCTCAGATATGCATGCATGATCCATGAGGAGGTGAGAGACCAATAGACAATGATCTTCTCACTTAGGTGTTCGTGGATCAAGAACAACCTTCTCTGCCTTTTTCAGAGCCTCCGGCCTCACACCCAAACCCTACGACCAGTCCTTCTCACAATCCTTCACAGAACCAACCAAATATGGGTCATGTCAAACACATCGCTCATAGAAAAAGAAAACCCACAAACTCTCCTACCAGCAAGCCTGCAGCCAATACTGAGGGTCCCTCAAACAATCCTCAACCCTTAAATTTTTCACCACCTAATATCTAGCCCAAAGCTCGTCCACGTGATGGCCCTCAACCACAAGTAGCCTGGTACATCACCCCTCCAGGATGTGGCCAAGTATCCCAAGAAGTATGGGCTTCCTGGGGTTACTTTATACCCGACCAGAGGGAAAACGTGCCGGAGGCTCCTACAGCGCCTAGTCGAGGTATCATATAGAAGCGGGGGCAATCTTTCCCTTGCACGACTTTTTCCAAGGGGTGGCCAATTATTTTAAGGTCGCCCCTTTTCAAATAACTCCCAATGGATATAGATTACTTTCAGCACTTTATATCATATACAACCACAAAAAATGGCATGTGCCTACCTCTCATGAGATCAACTACCTGTTCGATCTCAAGTCCAACCCCAATCAAAACAACACGGGGCTTTTCCATTTCTACCACCTGGAATATTCTCGCACATTCCTGAGTGACATAACCTACAAGTCCAACGTAGGAAAGTACTTCCAAGAGTACTTCCTTATGACCGACTTGGTCGCAAACAACATGGCCTTCACACGAGGATGTAAACTTTTTAATCTTCGTCCGACATTTATCTAGTCATTTTGCATTTTTCCCTTGCTCTTAGTTAGCTTGTGTTGTACTTAGGTCCATGGTATAGACCGGACCCCACTCCAGAAATGGAGATAAGAGCCACAGCCCTGGACAACATGACGAACATAGAAAAGAGCGTCAAAGAGCTGGTCATGGAGAGCAACTTGAGGTTGGTCGTCCTTTTAGAGCCTCACCAGGAAGTGAGGGAATCAACTACGAGGAGTGCCACTGGGGACAGCACTAAAGCACAAGAAAACCCCAAGCAGTAGCAGGATGTGTCACAGCCCCAAAGGCGTCAACCAACGGGAGTGACCATTCGAGAGCCCAACCACAATACTATACTAGCCAGTACCCCTTCCCAACATGGAAGGGGAAAACAAAAACTATCAGAATATGTTGGTCCTATACTTGAATCCTCTGATGAGAATACTCTTAGATAAACTGCCCATCCCTCATCATTTATTTGATTGGGATGGCAACTTTAAATTTACGACTAGTAGTTTTAGCTTGGACTTCTTCGAGGCAGATAGTGAGTATAGCATTAGTTCTTTAAATAATGTAGCGACTAGTAATTGTAGTTCGGGTATATCACTTAGAATTCCTTTTATTTTATCTTATTATCATGCAAAACTATGTTTTGATTTATCTGCTTGTTTACTCATCTTGTAGTCATGCAGACTAATGATGCCTTCGATATCTATACCTCTGGAGGCAAACCAGCGAGCTCAAAGAAATCGAGCAGAAAAAACACTGGAGATGCCAATGGAGAACCTTTGAGGAAACGAATGCGATTAAAAGATACTCTAGCACCCACTCCTTCCAGAACTTCTACACCTCCTCCACCTCCTCTTGTCATGCCTTCCAATGACCAGGTGACTCTAGTAACAGAGTCGTTGAACAATGCCTGCCGCTCAGCCAACGATCAAACTCAAAAGCTAGGCAAGCACCGTCATAGCCACGAAGATTTTGTTTCTCTCTCCTCGCTGCCACACAACCAAATCCTTGGTTGGGGGTTAAACAAAATCCTCAGCGTAAGCTTCTTTTAGTTGTATTCGAACACCCTTTCTTTTTATAATTTCTGGCGACTTTATCTTTCTTCTGTTCGCAGGGTATTCTTATAGTACACAACGGTTGGCTCCACGCCGAGGAGATTGACACCAAACATGCTAAGGAAATCAAGGCATGTAGTGCTAAAGTCAAGGCAGCTGAAGACAAAGCTGCCAATTTGTCTGAGGAGCTGAAGAAGAGCCAAGAGGATTTGTCCAAGGCTATTGCTGCCAAGGAGTCATTTAAAGAAGCCTCTGAAACCAACTACAAGGAAGAAGCTAAGCGTCAAGAGGATCTGGAGGCAAGCATGAAGGAGGAAAACAGCCTAGAAAGGCGAGTGAAGCTACTCGAAGAGCAAAATTCCCAAAATTTGGAGAAGTTCCGAGGAGCCGCCTTCGCCTGTTTTTATATGTTCTGGAAGAACAACCCCGAGGCAAACTTTGACTATCTTCCTGAGTAGGTAAAAAAGGCTGAACTTGCCAAGTGCACTGCTTGCCTAGAGGAGGAAAAAGATGCCTCAAAGTCTCCTGAAATCTCCTGGGCGACGGGCATAGACGGTGCTGAAGAAGAAGTTGGCCCTTTGGTCGATCAATAGTCCCAACAGGACCCCCCATCAGTTGCACAGTAGATATTTTTATTTATGTAATTAAAATATCCAAATAGATTGTTCATGGTGATAAGACAATTCGCTGCCTAAGGCAGTTTTATTTACGTTTTAATATTTTTAATTACATTCGGGCAGCAATTGCTCGTGATGTAAAGAAATTTCGTTTTGATATTATAACAGTTGCACATTACTATTGTTATTATAATATCTGCCTTTATGACCGAACATAGCATAACACTTTATTCTGATTTCACACAATTAACTAAAAATTTTGAAAAATACTCTAAGTGTCGTAGTATGATTTCCCTTATTTTGCTCGTGTGTTTACATATGTTTATGATATGCATATGCTTTGCTTCCTTAGTACCTTATATGCCCCCCAAGTGATCGAGGAGTATAAGGTTCTCGGTCACTTGCCATTGACCAATACATGTTCGAACATTACTGCTCGTGTAATTATATATAATTAATGATAATATAGCAAAACAACACACTTAATGAGCAAATACTTGTAAGAAATACAATAATTGGTTGCGCACAATTCTTTTTATTTCTCGTAATAAAATGGACAAGAATCGTGTTTGTACAAGTGATCAAAAATTGACTTTACACTTATAAGTGACCATCCATCTAACTGGCCAGCCTTTGTTCAAAAACTTGTAAAAAGTAAATTTAATACAAGCCAAATCTTTAAAAAGAATCGTTCATTGATAATACTTGCGTAAGTGCTCTCCATTCCAATAGTGAGGAACGAGATCTCCATTTAAGCGAGCAAGTTTGCATGTGCCTGGTTGAAGGATTTCTTCAATCTGATACGACATTTCCTAGTTTGGTCTGAGTACTCCAGCAGCCTGATCGCGAGTGTTAAGAAATATTCTTCTAAGTACCAAATCTCCCATGTCAAACTTTCTTTCGCGTACTTTAGAGTTAAAATATTGAGAGACCTTTTGTTGGTAAGCTGCAACTCGTAGTTGAGCCTGCTCGTGCCTTTCGTTGACCAAGTCCAAAGACTCCATTAATAACTGGTTATTCATATTCTGGCTGTATGTCAGCCTTCTATGTGATGCTGGATCTAACTCAACAGGCAACATGGCTTCATACCCATAGGTTAAGGAAAATGGTGTATGGTATGTTGTTGTTCGGTGAGATGTCTTATACGACCAGAGTACTTCTGGAAATTGTTCTAGCCACGCTCCCTTTGCTTCTTCGAGCCTTTCCTTCATTGTGTCCTTCAGAGTTTTGTCATCTTCAACCTGTCTGTTGGCTTGTGGGTGGGTGACTGACGAAAAACTCTTCGTGATACCATGCCACTCGTAGAAATCGGTGAATAGGTCACTGTCAAATTGTGTGATACCATGCTGCTCGTAGAAATCGGTGAATAGGTCACTGTCAAATTGTGTGCCATTATCGGATACAATCTTTTTCGGCAAACCATATCAGCATACAATGTTTTTGACAACGAAATCCAATACTTTCTTGGTTGTGATTGTTGCAAGTGGTTTAGCTTTTGCCCACTTAGTAAAGTAGTCAATAGCAACTACTGCATACTTGACATTCCCTTTTCCTATGGGCAAAGATCTGATCAGGTCAATTCCTCAAATTGCGAATGGCCATGGGCTTTGCATCTGTTTAAGCTCATTTGGGGCTGCTTGAGGTATCTTGGAGAATCGTTTGCATTTATCACACTCCTTAACGAATTTCATGGAATCTTTGATCATTGTAGGCCAGAAATACCCTTGTCGGAGAATCTTCTTTAACAAACTTTGCCCCGCGGCATGATCTCCACAGAATCCTTCATGTACTTCTTGCATCAATTCCTTAGCCTTTTCGTTGGATATACACCGTAATAAAGGCATTGAGTATCCTCGTCTATATAAGATTCCTTCGAACAAGATAAACCGAGCCAATTGCCTCTAAAGCGTCCTCGCCTTATTCCTATCTGCTGGTAACAATCCTTGTTTGAGATATTGTATGATGAGAGTCATCAATGTGTCAGACACGTGTAGCACTCAGGAGTATTCTTTCACTTGAATGCTTGGTGTTGATAAACGTTCGACGGGTACTATGCTCAAAGTGTTGGCATCTTTGGCGCTTGCTAACTTGGCTAAGGCATCGGCGTTTGAGTTTTTGTCGCGAGGTACTTGCTAGAGAGTATACTTCTCGAACTGTGCTAGTAAGTCCTTTGCCTTATTTAGATAAACAACCATCTTAAGACCCCTGGCCTGATCTTCTCTAATAATTCGATTAACTACTAGTTGGGAGTCACTATATATTTCTAGTGACTTTATGTTCGTATCCTTGGCTAGTCTCAAACCTGCGAGCAGTGCCTCGTACTCGGCTTCATTGTTGGAGGCTCTAAATTTGAATATGATCACACAGTGAAATCGATGTCCCTCGGGGGCGATTAAGATCAGCCCTACCCCTGCGTTGTGCTTGTTATATGACCTATCTACGAACTGTCTCCAGGCAGGAGTTTGGTTTTGATTATCTGTCTCTATCATCGGCTCGCTGGCAGGGAATTCGGTGAATTCTAAAATGATATCTGCTAAGGCCCTTCCCTTTATGGCTGCTCAAGACGCATATGAAATTTCCAAATACCCCAGCTCAACTGCCCATTTTAATAGTTGACCAGCGGCTTCTGGTGTCTGCAAGACTTGCCGTAGTGGCTGGTCGGTATGCACTATTATGGGGTGAGCTTGAAAGTAGGGTCGCAGTTTTCTAGATGCCA
This sequence comes from Humulus lupulus, assembly GCF_963169125.1. NCBI lineage: Eukaryota > Viridiplantae > Streptophyta > Magnoliopsida > Rosales > Cannabaceae > Humulus > Humulus lupulus. The sequence continues at coordinate 162,178,343 of NC_084799.1, forward strand.
GTATCAAGTAGTAGGCCAATTTCTCTATAGGCAGATATCGTAATTCCGCTCCCACTAGCCTTTTACTTACGTAGTATACTGTTTTTTAAATGTTGTCTTCCTCATTGATTAAAACAACACTAGCACATACTATGTTATGGCTAGGTAGATGTACAAAGTCTCTCCTTCGACCTACTTGTAAAAAATTAGCAGTTGCGACATATGGGCTTTGAGCACCTGAAAAGACTGTTCGCATTCTTCTTTCCATACAAACTTTTTGTTTCATCTGAGTAGATTAAAAAATGGGACACACTTTGTTGGGAAAACTTATACAGGATCTTGTTTATTTTCATGTAAATCTTATATTAAACAAATTAATATAAGAAAACCTAGAACATGTTTCTAAAATTGAATTCATACAGAGATAATGATAAGAACACTTACATTATTGTGCAGCAGAACGATTAAGTCATTCATTCAATTTCTCTAATCTTTACATCTTTTCTGTCGCAAGGTAACACCAAGAAACTGAATTGTTCTTCAATTTTCTTCACATCCTTCCAAAGTAACACCTAGACTAGAGTGGGAAATTCTCAACACATGAGATAGATACAAAGAGAAGAAAAATAGAAGAGAAAAATTGAGGTTTTGAAAATGACTTATGCTGTCGAAAGAATCTAAAACCTAGATCTTCAGATCTTCTCAAAAACCAGTCTGATTTCAACTCTCACTTAGCATTCCTTTTATAGACTCAATTAGGTCATTTATTTTAATTAATCAAACAATAAAATAATAGATAATATCAGCCTAATGGTCGAAATTATCATGGGCTTTCGGCCCATGAAAATTTTCATTTACTTATAAGCCCATAGGACTTAAAATAAAGGCATGTATTATTTTCTATTGATTAATTAATTAAATAATTATTTAAATCCTTTATCAAATTAATTATTTATAATTTGAACCTTTATTTAAACTTATTTATTAATTTAGATACCAATTTATCTTAATTATTAAATCTGCCCTAATTTCTCTTTTCTTCTCTAAATTGTATAACTCTATGAAACTATCCAAAATTGACCTGGTCAACTTTGATAATTCTAATTGATAATTAAATCAATTAATTGAGACACCTAGATGATTTTATCCAAGGTACAGTGGGGACCATGGGCCTATGAAATCAAGCTCCAATAAGTTATCATAAATTTAACAAATAAATTTACTAATTTATTCCTTGTTACTCCACTAAAGACTCGGAATTACACTCTTGAATTCATATAACGCTCTATAACAAATATAGATATGTTATTAATTATCCATTGTTACAACCATAATTGTCACTCAATCCTCTATAGACGGTCTACAATGAGAGGGGACTAAACTATTGTTTTACCCCTCATTGTATTTTATCCTTCAAACACTTAGTTTCTTGTAAATGATATTTCAGTAAACTAATATTAATTACTAAAATGAGATCTCTATCATTTAACACCTTGAACCAAACTAAAAGGAAACCATCATTTCACTTCTTCAGCAAAAGCTATTGATATTCATATCTATGATTAACACTCCCACTCAATTATACTACCGAGTTCCCAAGATGTAAGTATGGGTTAGTCCGTAGGGTAAGCTGGTAACGAACACGTCAAAGAACTCAAATAATACAATCAGTTAGAATACTAACCACTCGGAATTGAGATTGAATTGACTTATGGTCAGCTATATGATATGACTAGAATAGATAATAACGATATGTTTACTTATCCTATCTACTGTCAATATCGGTCCAGTCCGATGTAACAAATACATCTGATCTTATCTACTTTGCTAATGTTCTGGAAAGAACATAACACTACGATGTGTAAGTAGATCATATCGTAGATTTACAAGTCAGTGTAAATTCTGTGTACTGACTAATCTTAGGACTAACTTATTTTTGAACATATAATCATATTTATATTCTACTGTGATTACGTCACTATAAATATGATTAGCTATATGCTCGAGATTTAAGAGAAGTTTATATTAAACAAATAATCATAAAATAAAACATGTGCGTAAAATGATTGACCAAGTCAACAATTGATTTCTATTCTTTTATTGATAATAAAATGAGATTACAAAGAAATTGGGTTTTAATTAGGGCATAAAACCCCAACACACTTGTCCCTAGACTTAGATATGAAACTACTCAGGGCAGGAATTCTTCCTATCAGGCTTTGCACATCTTTGACTTTGGCTGGTGACTGCATCTCGTTCAGTGCTCGAATCTTTTTGGGATTGGCTTCGATTCCTCGCAAGTATACTATGAATCCCAAAAAATTTACAGTTCCAACACCAAAGGAACACTTTAGAGGATTTAGCTTCATCTGATATTTGTTCAAGATGTTGAAGCATTTTTGTAGGTCCTTGATGTGTTCACCATCCTTTCTTGACTTGACCATCATATCATCAACGTAAACCTCCATGTTGTTGTCGATCAGTTCTTCGAACATATGGTTGACTAGTGGCTGGTAAGTCGCACCAGCGTTTTTCAAACCGAAGGGCATTAATTTGTTGCAATAAAGTCCCACCTGTTCGAAAGCTTGTGTGGCCTTCTTCAGTTGGATGCATACTAATTTGATTATAACCGGAGTACGCATCCGTGAATGACAAAACTTCATGTCCTGATATAGCATCGACTAGCTGGTCGATTCTTGGAAGTGAGAAACAATCCTTCGGTCAGGCTTTATTAAGGTTTATGAAATCCACGCACGTACTCCACTTACCATTTGGCTTGGGAACTAGTACGGGATTAGAGACCCAAGATGGATAAAATGCTACTCTGATAAATCCATTTTCCTTCAGCTTCTCGACTTCTTCTTTTAGGGCTTTAGATCTTTCTTTGTAGAGCAGCCTTCTTTTTTGTTGCGCTGGTGGATGATCTTTGTCTATATTCAAGACATGACTAATCACTGTTGGATCTATCCCAACCATATCTTTATGTGACCAAGCAAAGACTGTTGGGAATAGTGCCCTTAAAGCAATTGTAGTTGACAAATGTTTTAAATGAAATAAATAATTGAATTGAATTATTATATATGCAGACTATGTCTGATATTATATGATAATATTAAGTGAATATCTGAAAATTCCAAAGTTTATCTATGTGGTCTTAATCTCATATTGGTATGGGAGGATCGAGATTAAGATAATAAACTTAAATAGTGTGCAGTAAAATAAAATTTATGGAATCTTTCGATTAATTACTGCTAGTACGGTCCACTAGTATTATGAATACATGTAACCTAGATCCGGATTACTAGTGTAGTAGGACACTTTAGTGGAGGTACTTTGCATCCTGAGAGTATGTAGAACTATACTAGATGTGATTTGTTAATACTTGTTTAAACATTGTTTCATAATATTAATCAAACACATCAAACAATGATCCTATACACGATGATCTTAATCATGAGGTTACTATGAACTCCTATATATGTCATCTGATCCTTTGATTCATGCGTTAAGGTTTGTCAAGATGATCAGGCTTAGAACAATTGTTTTGGGGACTTAATGATGTATATGGCTGGGGACATAGTTTAACAGATATGGAATCTATACTTTCTTATAGATTGAATAATGGTTCCCTATTGGGTTGACTTTTGGAACTGAAAAGGTGATGAGCGCATGTTGCAAACATGTTGTGACACAACCTTCACTAGTAAAGTCAATGGTAATCTAGGAACAAGATATAGCTAAAAGGGTAAAACAATAATTTTATTCTCTTTTATTTATGAACCATTAATAAAGGATTAACACTCTATGTAATGATTATATTAATAGACACTTTATTCTTAATAAAGCAATCAGTAAATATATGTCTATAATTATCTAGAGTTCAATCTCATATTTTTAGTGGAGTAATCATGAGATTAATAAATATGATTATTTAATCAAAGAGCTTTGATTAATAATGTAATATTTATTGGAGCTTGATATTATAGGTCCATAGGTCCCTTGGGTGGCTCTATCAATACCATATCAAGGTAAGAGTTGATACAAGGGTATAACTGCAATTTGAGAATTTGACAAGAATTTTATTTTTCAGGTCAAGTATACAATTATATGATAATTGAGGTTGAATAATTAATTTATAATTAATTATTAAATTTCAAAAATATATTTATTAATTTAAATATATAAAATTTCGAATTTCATATATATAAATTAATTAATTAATTTTTAAAATTAATTATTTTATTTGAGTGGGAGAAAATAAAATTGGTAAGTCAAAAATTGTTTTTTGATTTATTGAATTTTATAAGATGATGATAATGATGATCATCAATTTGAATTTAGAATTTAAATTTTGGAATATGGTTGTCATCTTTTCCTTAAGAAGATAAATACATTATTTTGTGGGAGATTGATTTAGTTAAATAATTAAATAAAAGAAAAATACAAAATCATTGAAAATGAAATAGCAGAACACGCCTGACACAGTCCAATGACTATGCCATCCATGTACCACTATACAGATATTGTATATGTGTAGTTTTTATTTTTATTTATTTAATTATTTAACAATTTGAAAATATTTTTTTTTCAAATATGGTTAGACATTTACCTAAAATCAAATCCTATCATCATTATTGTAACGCACCAAAAAAAATTATTTTATTAATTTCGTGCTTTGTTTTTTTTAATTGTTAAATGTTGTGAATTTTTTTATTTTAATTGTTAGAATTTTTTGGCAGAAATTTTGTGTTTATTTAATAGAAAATTGTTTTATTTGTTTTTTAATTCATTTTTGTGAATATATGAGTTTTTGTTTAATGCACCAAGGTGCATGGTAGGTAGTGATGCATCCTAGTAATTAAGTGTGTGCATATGCATGGTTGCATGGTTCACTTGCATAGAATTTTCTACACATTTTATTGTTTCCTTTTATTAGATTTATTTTATTTCATTAGAAAAAAAATAAAAATAAAGGAAAAGGAAATATAAGGTGGTGTGTGACTATAATGGGAATGGAGGATTTTCCTTTCCTACTTGGTTTGGTCTTAGCACAATATGATTGGATGACTATTAGTTAAAATAGGAAGGAGTAGTCATCTTTTATGCACTCTTTATTTTCCTACCATCAAGAGAAAAATCAAATAAAAAATAAAAATAAATGAATATATGGACAAATAGAAAACTTACCCTTTTTCTATTTGAAGTAGTAATTACCTTAGATTAGTTAAAAGGGGAATAAAGAAATAAAGGAGCCATTTTGCTTGGGCCGCCGAATTCAAGAGAAGGAGAGAGAGAGAGAGGAGAGCCACGAATTCTAGAGAGAGAGAGAGAGAAGACAAAGAATGAGAAGAGAAGAGGAAGAAGGGTAGGGTTTCGGAAAACCCTAGGTATGTGCTTATGTTTTCGTGTTTTTAAATCCATAGTGAATCTTCTTCTTCTTGAAATCTAAGAAATAATTTGTGGTTTTTCTTTCTTGTTCTTGTGATGTTCGAAATCCCTAGAGGAAGTGATCAAGGGTGGTGGCCGAATTGAGTTTATGAACTCTATCAAAGGAGGTAGTTGATCACTAGCTTTGTTTTGGTTTTGTGTTTATATCTAATGGATTGTCGATGTTTTTGTTGCTATTTGAATTTTCGCTATGTGTTAATTTAGGTGGCCATTGAGATACTTGAATATGATGTATGATGTATGATGATTTTGGTATTTTATGTTCATGTTCATGGGGGTTTCGACCAAGCATGATGTAGGGATTTCTTATCTTTTTTTTATGTTGCTATGTTAGATTCATGTTCTAGGGTTTTGTTTTCTCTTGAGCTTTGAAATCACATTTGGATTTTAGAGATGATTATGATATTTTTGACAGCATGATGGGTTTAAATGAGAAATCTTTTTGTATGTTCTTGTGTAGACCTAATAATTTATTTCTTAAAAAGGGCACGAAAAATTGATGATATATTTTGAAAATAGAACTATGGATGTTTCGGCCTTGTGAGTATGTTTTAAGGTGGTTTGATTAATTATTGTATGCTAATGGTAATATTAAAATACTTAAAGGAGATGTAGAAACATGCTAGGGTTTGTGTTTAAATTGTGTTGATTAAACATGTATGATTAATGTATGAGTTTTGTGAAGCATGATGAAAAGGATGAATTTCATGACTTTATATGCTTGCTGATTTTTGTGTATAAATGGTATGAAATATGATGAAAATAATGATTTGCATGCATAAATATTTTTACAAGTGCTATGATGATTTTATGAAATTAAAAGGGTATTTTAATTTACATTAAAATGATATTTTTACTCAAATATATACCTACAATATTTTTTTATATTTTATAAGAAAAATATGAGTTTTAATTCCAAAATGGTGATTTTTTAGGGTTTAAATAGTTGCTGGAAGTTTTGGTAAACATTTGAAAAGTCTTTTAAATAAAAAGGAAGTTTGTGTGTTTGATGAAATAATATAATGCCCTAAACTATGTATATATTAAAATTGTATTTTAAATGTAACATTGAATGTACACATTTTAATAAGTATGGTTTTCTTTATTTTAATTAAGAAAAATATTGAGTTTAGATTCACTTGTAATTTTTTTTAACAAATTAAATGGTGGCTGAAAGTTTAGTATAATAAATTGAAAATAATTATTTTGGTTATCACATATATGTTTACACTACATAAATTAAGCCTTAAATAATACAAGCAAAAATATATTTTTTTTCTTACACTTAAAATTATTTCTCACATTAAATCTTGTAATTTTATTAATTTAAATAAAATGTTATTTTCTAAAGGAAACATGATATTTATAAGTACCTTTAGATAAATTCAAGTTTTTTTTTGTTATTTTCTATGTAATTTAAAAATAATAAATGAAATTATTATATTTTTGAAAATGGCTAAATAAATTATTTTTATGAAATAAAAATAATGTCTTAAGAATTTAATCAACTTAGGGATTTAAAGGAAATAAATAATGGTGAGAAATTATGATTTCTAAATCTTTATTTTGAAAAAGTTAGAAATAAGTGTGTAGATATTATCGTTTTTAACGTCACTTTTTAACAACGTTCCCACGTATGCATGTCGCATGCAAATGCACTTTTACGTTAAAAAATATATCTAATATTCAACCATATAATTTTTACTTGAAAACCATGCATGTATAATAGGTAGAAGTTGCATTATTCTTTTCTGATTTTATGTGAAAATTGTGCATGCTTGGAAATTATGTGTAATTGTACCATGTGTGCATAGCCCATGCACACATGAGATATGTGAGTTGGGCACAAGATAATCTTATGTGATGCTAAAGAATGCTATTTGATTATGGTTATAGGCTCGTTGTGAAGTTTGTTCAATTTTTGCTTTATTTATGCTATGAACGGCAAGATGGGTTTGTTGAGGTTAAATGTTATGTATGATGATGTACCATGTGATATGAAGTATGAAATGATATTTTGAGATGATATGATGAGTTTGATGAATCATGTATTTCCCTTTGTGTTGATATGACTGGATTGCATGTGTTTTGTATGCTGTATGACAAAGTGAATGGTTGTAAGCGTGTTAAACGCGACACAACAAAGTGGTTACTAAGGATATAAAGACGTAACCCGAGTTACTAAGGATATAAAGACATAACTCATAGGTCGAACGCGCCGAGGTTATTCAAGGACCAGAGCCTCCTGTTTACCTCAAGATGTGACATGGACAAGGGAGGGGGCCATATTCACAAAGATGTGATGATAATGTTTTACTATGTTAATGATATATGATGCGTGATAACAATGTATGATGATGATGTTAAGTACAATGTATCTCGATATATGTATATGGCATTGTAGGAGTTTTACGATATGATTATGTTTTGTTGTGTTTTTCTTTGTTTGTTATTTGTACTTCCTTACTGAGATTTTAGCTCACCCCCTTACTTTCCCCTTTCAGGTAGCAAATAGGGTTTCTCTTTGGCACGTGTGGTGATGTGGGGAGTTCCGACGTCAGAGTGTGTATGGCGTGGGGGTATCCTATGGGCGAGAAAATGATCAGCTTTGTTACACCCAAATTTCTAGAATAGAAATTTCTGATCTCAAAAGTCAGGCTCGTAAAGTGTAAGCTCGAAATATGCACACTGGCCATGAGATCAGAATTAATGAGAGTCGAGTTTGACAGTCTTGTTCAATATTAAAACGATGATGTCATAATTGGTAAGCACGAAATTGCATGATCTCGAAAGTGTTTCAAGGTTACGAGATAAGCTCGAAGCTACAGTGACAAGGGTTCAACACTTTTTACATTTTCCTGATCTATTTGTATTAGCATCAGTCAAAAAGGTTCGAGCCTGGGCATTGCAAGCTCGGAGGAGACGACCTCGATAAAGTTACTTAATAAGACTGAGGGAAGCTGAGATAGCAAGCTCGTGATGATTTGCCGATCCTGAAGATATGTAAGTCGAATGTTCAAGATCGATAGCCAAATGTGGACGTGGTTACTGTTTAAGAATCCCTATATTTAAGGGATTGGATGTAATCTGTTAATAAATCCCTTATATCAGGGGATTTATATGCATATTATATATTTATATGCATTTAATTGTACTTATATTGAGATTTTTGAATCATAACTCCCTGAAATGTGAGGGGAGATATTCTGTAAACCAATCTATAAATAGATTGGAGAAATTCATTTGTAGACACACTGAAATCGGGACTGGGAATACTCTGTCGAATTGCTTCCAAAAAGCTTTGAGAAACCTCCATAGTTGAATAACATCGACTCGTGGACTAGGAAGATTTTAACTTCTGAACCACGAAAAAAATCATGTTTTTCTATCATTGATTTTGTGTTTAGTGCTCTTCATTTCTAAGTTGACGAAAAATGGCGTCAGCAGTTTGGTGGTTTCATTGAGAGCCATTAAACAAGACGTTATCATGTTTAATCAGAAAACCTTCTGAGTTATCATTGGCCGCCATAAACAATCCCAGCACTGGTGGGTGACCATTGTCCCAAATACCAGAGGGAAAAACTCCTCATACCGAAGACTATCCACGACAACCTAGAAAGCAGCCCATGGCTGACCTAGACCCTAAAGAGAGGAGTGATCCATCCAATTCTCAGGGGCCAACTGCTCCCAGGCCTGATGAAGATCTATACTACAATCCTGAAAGATATGTTCCCATCGTGGAACTTGAAAATCACCAACTGCTCAAATAGCTAGCAGAGGCGACAAGGTGTGATGAGGAATTAGCCAGGCAGGCTATTGAAGCCCAAGCACCTCCCTGGAAGCCGAGAGGACGTCCTCGTGGGAGCATGGCCTCTAGGAGGGTAGAACAAGCCTCGCAGCAGCATCATCAAAGACTTTGAAGGAACACCCGGGCTGAGGCCATTGACAACCCAACTACATAGGTGTCAGCAGGGATGGGTAATAACCGAGCTCCTCCAGTAGCTCGGAACTCGAATCCCGAGGCTGCAAGAAACAACCCGGAACCTGTCCGGGCAAGCTCTAGGCCGTCTAGGCCCAACAACGGGAGACAGCCACCATCATCCATAAGGCATCCACCGTCACCAATAATACACCCCTCACCAATCCGAGAGGTCCCGCGACCTACACCTCGGAGACCGTCTCGCAGTGGCAGTCAAGATGGAAACCGACAGGCCAGGACTGGACAAGGAAATGAAAGGGAGGCTACCCGAGAGCACAGGGCTCCTAAACCTTCGAGGAGTCAAATTTCAAGGTCACAATCTGCTGGGGTGAGGAGACCAGCAGGGGACCCACCTCATAATCATCGAGCGTCACAGCCAGAAAAGGCTACAAGCTTCGCAAGCAGGAGCTCAGATTACACTCGCTTCATGAGCATTTATAATACTGATCCTAGACATGCAGAAAATTGGGAGAATCATTTTGATTTTTGGGATCACCTGAACCATAACTGGGAACAAGATAATCCCCCGAACTTAGATTTGCGAGACCATCTGAATGGTCGTAAACAGTCGGTATATAACCCTATGCCAAGACAAGGGACTGGAGTTGTTATTAATGATAACTAGCTCCCTCAAGCTCAAGCTCAAGCTCAAGCTCAGGCTCGACCCCTAGTGGATCTAGTCCAGGAAATGATAGATTAGTTGGAAAGGGCATTCAGACTTCTGCAAGACGAGCGAAGCAGAGATAAGGCTGAAGAGTCCGATGAAGAGCTCGAGTCTTTTTCCCCACATATTTCTAACACCCCATTTCCACAAGGATTCAAAATACCTCACGTAGCACCATTCGATGGAAATTTAGACCCATACAGTCATCTAAGCACCTTTAATACCATCATGTGAGCCAACAATATTGGCTACGAACTCAGATGTATGCTGTTTCCAGCTACTCTTACGGGACCAGCAAAAAACTGGTTTGAAAGTTTCTAAGACACTCGATCTTGTCCTAGGATCAATTAGCAAGAGAATTTAAAAAGCAATTCAAGGCTATGGTTGGTGTCAGGCCTGAAGCCTCAGCCCTGACCAATGTCAGACAACAACAAGAGGAGTCAATGAAGAGTTACCTTACAAGGTTTAACATAGAAGTGGCTCGAGTCCGAAATGTCAATGATAGTGGTCACTTGATGGCCGTTAGAACTGGTATTTTACCAGGGAGTCCCCTTTGGGAAGATTTACAGAGAAAACCCATTAGGTCATTAACCAAGTTCAATTGGAGGGCCCAAAGGTTTGTCAATGTAGAAGAGGCGAGGTTAGCATTAAACCTGACCTCTCAGCCCATAACTACAATGGCAAACGTTAACTTTGCCTCAACCTTGGCAGCCCCATCAACTTCGAAACCCTCCGGGGATAACCCCAATGAAAAGAAAGAAGAATGAATGGAATAGCACCAATGTTGATGGAGGGAAAAAGAAAAAGGGAGATAAATACTTCTCCATTTACACAGTGTATTCTGAGCTCAACGAGACTCGAGAAAACATATTCCTAGCCAATGTCGTTCAGACGACCTGACCCCATGCAGAATCAGAAGGTGAAAAGGGACTCAAATAAATATTGTAGATTCCATAGTGGACACACAACCGATGAATGTCGACAACTGAAGGACAAGATCAAAGGATTGATCTCAAGGGGATATCTTGGACAATATGTTAGAAACCGAAATTTCAATCAAGCCTCAACAAGTCAGAGGGCAACAGTTGCACAACCTGCCCAATATAATAACTCCCGAGTATGAGAGGATGAGAGACCCCCTTTGATTGATGGAGAGGATGTAGTAACCATCTCGGGGGGACCTCATATTGCAGGTTCGGGCAGGAATGCCCAAAAAAGATATGTAAACGAACTCAAAACTAGAGACGGTTCTCCTTACGAACCCTAACCATGAGCTCCAAAGCAGCAGAGAGTTGAGACTCAACCCATTACATTTACTGAAGAAGACGTGTCACACGTCCAATTTCCTCATAACGACCCCTTAGTCATTACTCTCCAGCTCACGAACAGGAGGGTACGCCGAGTCTTGATTGATAACGGAAGCTCGGTGAATATCCTTTACAAAGCCACTCTAGAAAAGATGGGACTCACGCTTCATGATTTGAAAGCATGTGCAACAACGTTGTATGGTTTTTCAAGAGAAGGAATTGCCTGTATGAGATCCATTGAACTCCCCGTGACCTTAGGAGACTATCCAGTCTCGGTAACCAAGATGATGGAGTTTGTGGTAGTGGACACCCCGTCGGCCTACAACACACTGCTCAGAAGACCCACCCTGATTGGGCTGGGGGCATTATCATCTGTCAAGCACCTGACCATCAAGTTACCGACTTCTAGTGGCATCAAGACATTGAAAAGAGACCAGCTCGTAGGAAGGGAGTGTTACAGCATTTCCATGAGAGGAAAAAATCTAACAAGTGCACAGAAACTTGTAGTTGTTCAGGAAATGGATGGTCCCATCTTTGAGATAGATGAGGAGATCGACCTCCAAAGTGGGAGAAAGGGTCGATCTCAAACCTCTAGAAGAGCTCGAGGAAATGACGCTCAAAGAGATGGATGCCACAAAGGTGATAAAGGTGGGTAAGAATCTTTTCGACAAGGCAAAATTGCAATTAATTTGCTTTTTGAAAGAAAACTAGGACGTGTTTGCATGGTCACATTTGGACATGGTAGGAATCAGTCCAAATTTCATAAGCCATGCACTAAACATTGACAAGAGCTTCCCCCCGAAGCAGCAAAAACGAAGGCTCCTGGACGATGAGAGAAAGAGGGCCTTCAAAGAAGAAGTCGATAGGTTAAAAGCAAATTTATTTATAAGAAATGCCTTTTATCCAGATTAGGTTGCCAATCCAGTGCTGGTCCCAAAACCCAACGGCAAATGGCGAACCTGTATCGACTACTCAGATCTTAACAAAGTGTGTCCTAAAGACTGATTCCCATTACCTCGAATAGATCAGCTCGTAGACGCCACTGCAGGTCATGGCATCATGTCATTCATGGACGCATATTCTAAATATAACCAGATTTCCATGCATGTGCCGAACCAAGAACATACAAGCTTTGTAACCGATAAAGGGTTGTACTGCTACAACTTCATGTCTTTTGGGCTCAAAAACGCTGGAGCCACATACCAAAGGCTGGTGAATAGGATGTTTGCTGAACAGATAGGAAATAACATGGAAGTTTATGTGGATGATATGTTAGTCAAATCTAAACATAACGATAATCATGTGGATGATCTCGCGGAGTGTTTTACTGTACTTCGGAAATATAACATGAAACTTAACCCACAAAAGTGCTCATTTGGAGTGTCTTCGGGAAAGTTCCTTGGATTTATAGTAAATGCACGGGGAATAGAGGTTAATCCAGACAAGATTAAGGCATTAATCGATATGCCCTCACTTCGAAAACATAAGGATGTCCAGAGCCTAACTGGACGAATGGCGGCTTTAAGTAGGTTTATCTCGAAATCTACAGATCGGTGCCTTCCATTCTTTAATCTTTTGAGAGGGGGCAAAAAAATTTAGTGGACAGAGGAGTGCAAGCTCGCATTTTAGAATCTTAAGAAACACCTCACCAAACCACCAATCTTGTCCAAACCAATCACAGGAGAGATTTTGTATATATACCTTGCTACAACCGAGCACACCATTAGTGCGATACTAGTGCAAGAAGAGGAAAAAATACAAAAACTTGTTTACTACGTCAGCAAAAGGTTACTAGGGGAAAAATCGAGATACCCATTAATGGAAAAATTGGCTCTGAGCCTAGTAAACGCAGCTCAAAAACTCCGACCTTACTTTCAAGTACACCTTATTCACGTGCTGACCGACCAACCATTGCGACAAGTTTTGTCCAAGCCAGAAGCGTCCAGAAGATTGTTAAAGTGGGTTGTCGAGCTCGGAAAATTCGAGATCACATACAACCCAAGAACAACTATCAAAGGACAGGCCCTGGCGGATTTCATTGTCGAATATACTGGGATCTCAGATGACAAAATTATAACCCCAGCCCACGAGCTGTGGAAACTTTATGTCGACAGATCGTCTAATGAAAACGGATCGGGGCAGGTATCATATTAATTACCCGAGTGGGAAACCGATTCCACTCAGCCTTAAGGTTCGGCTTTGAAGCGTAAAACAATGAGGCTGAATACAAGGCATTACTAGCATGACTTCAAATAGCCAGAGAGCTTAAAGCAAAGGCTATACATTGCTATAGTGACTCATAGCTAGTGGTTAACCAAGTCTTGGGCTAATATCAGGCTCGAGGCATAAAAATGGTTGCGTACCTAGAAAAGGCAAAAACTGCCCTCGGACAATTCAAATTCTACGCTATAGAACAAGTCCCCCGAAAACAAAATTCAAACACAGATGCATTGGTCAGGCTCGCCACAACTAACGAGGCCGATACACTGAATGTGGTCCCAGTGGAGTTTCTTCTGACCCCGAGTAATAACAAGCCTGACGAAGAAGACGTATGCAAGATTGACTCGCAACCAACCTGTATGACCCCAATAGTTAACTACCTCAAAACCAGAAGTCTCCTAGTAGACTTGAACGAGGCTAGAAAGCCGGTGTATCAGATTCCAAGATACACTATTATGGAAGGAAGGTTGTATAGAAGAGGGTACTCTATGCCATTACTTCGATGTGTCACTCCACCTGAGGCAAATAAAATTTTGGATAAAAACCATGAAGGATTTTGTGGAGACCACACATGGGGGACATAGTATATCCAAAAAGGTGATAAGACAGGGGTATTTCTGGCCCACAGTCAAGGCAAACTAGTTCGAATATGTCAAACGATGTGATAAATGTCAATGGTTTTCCTCAGTTCCACGAGCTCCACCTACCAAACTCAACATGATGAGCTCCCCATGGCCATTTGCAGTATGGGGAATTGACCTCATGGGTTCATTTCCAACTGGAAAGGGTGGAGTAAGGTACGATGTGGTTGCCGTTGATTACTTCACAAAATGGACCGAAGCTGAACCATTGGCAACTATTACCTCGAAAAAAGTCTTAGACTTTGTTGTAAAAAATATAGTCTGTCGATATGGAATGCCTAGAAAAATAGTATCAAACAATGGAACCCAATTCGATAGTGATCTTTTTACCCATTTCTGTGAGAAAAATGGGATAATAAAAAGTTTCTCTTCCGTGGCCCATCCCCAGTCAAATGGCCAGGTCGAAGCAATCAATAAAACCTTAAAGAGCTCTATAAAGAAAAGGTTAGAGGAGGCAAAAGGGAAGTGGCCCAAAGAGTTACCTCAAGTCTTATGGGCTTATAGAACCACAGCACGGACTTCAACAGGACATACTCCCTTCTCCCTAGCTTATGGATGCGAGGCCATGTTGCCTATTGAGGTCAAAATCCTTACAATACAGAGCCATGCATACAATCAGGCCTCGAACCAATCTCAGCTCGAAAAAAGTCTAGACCTCATTGGAGAAAGACAAAATGAAGCCCAATTGAAAAATGCTGCATACCAGCAGTGGGATACTAGATACTTCAACAAGAGGGTTCGAGATAGGAAATTCGGATTGGGAGATATGATACTAAGTCTTGTATTTTTAGCTACACGAGACCCATCTGCCAGGGTACTTGGACCTAACTAGGAAGGACCTTACCAGATCGAGTCTGTCATTCTACCTGGGGTGTACAAACTGGCAAGGCTAAATGGGGAGTTGGTACCGCAAGCTTGGAATGGCGAACATTTGCGACCTTCTTATCAATAATATAGGAATGATGTTTCCACTGCAACCAAGCATGTTTATTTTTTCTGCTTTTCATCAATAAATTCTAAGTTTTATTTTCTTTTAATGTTGTACTTTTTGCAAACCATTTTAATTTAATAACCTATGATCACACTCACAGAATATTAAAGGGGGCATAAGTGGTATATGATTGTAAATGTGGAATTTTTTCCTTGTGAATTCTATTCACGAGTGAAGCTCTATACTACGAGACATCCTGAAAGGGCATCACACGATGGTGAGGGAGTTGGGGTAAGAGAGTCACCCTCACTAGGCGAGGGACTTCGGCCACTTGCCAATCCAAACTTCACCCTCGCTATGCGAGGGTCCCCAGCTGGTCATCCGCGTGCGCCCCATTCCAGCAGGCATCAAGCCTCGTCTACACTCAGGAGAAGAAGGTCAGCCTCGCTACACGAGGCACCCTCGTTATGCGAGGGTGAGGCTTCGTGGTGGCATCCATGCCCCTAGCCTCGCGACGCTGCACCCGGGGGAAGGAAAGGCAGCCTCGCTATGCGAGGGTGCTGCCTTGTTACGATGCCCGTGTCCTGAGCCATGCCTACGCCTGGGGGAAAAGGACCAGCCTCGCTACGCGAGGTACCCTCGCTATGCGAGGGTGTGGCCTTGCCACGGCGTCCATACTGTGAGTCTCGTGTCCATGTGACCCGCATAAGCCAGCCCTGACCCTTGACACCTTGACTTCTCAGGACATGCATAGGTTGAAGCCTCCTTGGCATAGGCACGAGATCACTTGGGGGAATCTTGTTGACATGTCTAACGAACATGGAGCATTGAACGGGAATTGATGAGGACAACCGAGTACGGAACACGTGCGCTGACACGGGGTGTACGATTATGGAAAGAACAGAGGCACGACCCTATGATCTGCGTCTGAGGAGTAGTGGCGGTACGGACCTGTACGAAGCGTAGTGGTACCACTTGGACACCACCGACCATACGCCAGAGCCGACAGTACTTTGTCCTGGGCCACGACTCTGACACCATCAGGGTAGACACCACTACGCCCTGGGCCACTACACTATCAGAATACCTGTGTACGTCCCTGTGGTCTGGGACCTGTTTGTATCCTGGGCCAATAGAGCCCCTCCCCCCTATAAATAGGCTCCAACCCCTCAGGCTAAGGGGTTGGAAAACTGAATGTAAAAACGAGACTTAAGAAATATATGCTTCTGGTTCTCATGCTCGCCTGAGTTTTTCTCCTGTTGTTTAGAGTTCTTTCTATCTAATTCATAGCTTCCTAGAGTATAGAGATTGAAGTTTTCTAACCATCAATCGTTGACGAGTTCTTACCGTCAACAGTTTGGCGCCGTCTGTGGGAACGTAAGCACCAAGCTACTGTTCTTCCATTACTTCTGGCAAGGAGAAATGTCAAGACGTTCGAAGCGACTCAGGGAGCCTCGAGAGGTGGAGGTCCACCTTACCGGAGTCCAACTGAAGGCCTCCATGATGGATCCACCTCCACCCCGAGACGCAGAGCTCCCAAGGGACCCTGAGGTTCACGATAATGACAGGGAGGCCTCGTCACCGGCCTCCCCGCCTGGTGAGAATCCTCCAAGGACAACTACTGTACCACTCGGGAAGGCCAACGAGTTCCCTCCCCCTAAACCGCTACAGATACCAAACTCCGGCCGGCAAGACCCGGGCCCCTCGACCGGTAGACATGATAAGCAACCCCAGGTCCATTCCGTGAGCTCGAGTTCTAAATCTCGTTTCTATGAAGAGGAGATTCATGAACTGCACCGTAAAAACCAAAGACTGGAGACTACCTTGGAGAACATGCGGGGGGTGCTAAATGGCCTGGTGCAAGGAAAGTCGAATGTGACCCTGCCCAAGAGGGAAGAGAAGGGTCGGGAAACCACTGTCCCAGTAGGCGACGGGAGGACCAGGCACTCCACCAGTAACACCCCTAGGAGAGAAAGGCCGAAGTCGGAGGATGAGCCAGTGATATCTAAGACGCAAAGAGATGCTCCAGAGACCCGGGGAGAAGTGGGAACTATTTTCGGAGGTCCGGGGTTTGGAGGGGACTCCCGCAGAGGACGAGATCGGTATGCCAGAGAAGCCAGGCGAAGTCCACCACCCTGTGTCATGAGTTTGGAACAACGACCCCCGAAAAGCTTCAAGGGAGAAAACGATTCGATCACCTTCACTGAGGAGGACGCACGGGGGGTACACTTTCCCCACAATGATCCGTTGGTGTTGACAGTTCAATTGGCGAACATGCGTGTGCATCGAGTCCTAGTGGACAACGGGAGCTCAGTGGACATCCTATATCGCCCTGCTTTGGAAAAGATGGGACTGGGCATTCGTCATCTGAAGCCCTGCCAGTCGTCCCTATACGGATTCACAGGGGACTCAGTACAACCCCTTGGAATGATCGAACTGACACTTACCATGGGGGAGCAACCCCGACAAACTACAGTCATGTCTAACTTTGTTGTAGTAGATTGTGCATCAGCTTTCAACGCAGTATTGGGGAGACCCTCCCTGAAAGAGTTGAAAGCCATAACTTCAATATATCACTTGGTTGTCAAATTCCCGACTCCAGGAGGGGTCGCAAGTATGAAGGGAGAACAGAAGGAGGCGAGGGAGTGTTACAACACCTCACTCCGCACGCCTGTAAAGCCGCGTGAGCCAATGGCCATGGTGATACATGAGGCGCTATGTACGCCCACAGGGGGTCCACAGGAGCTGGACCCTCGGGTCGTGGATGAGTCAAGAGCAGCACCAGTGGAAGAAGTAGAGGAGGTTACAGTGACGGAAGAACCCTTAAGGAAATTGAAGATAGGGAGGAGCCTGCAAGGTGACGTGAAGGAGGAATTGATGAAATTTTTGAAAGATAATCTAGACGTGTTTGCATGGAGTCATGAGGACATGGTGGGCATAGACCCCAGTGTGATGTGCCACCACCTGAACATCTCCCCAGAAGCAAGGCCCGTCAGGCAAAAGAGGCGGGCGCTAGACCCAACGAGATACGCAGCATTAAAGGAAGAGGTCGACAAGTTGAAGGCCAACGGGTTCATCCGTGAGTCTTTCTACCCTGTGTGGGTATCAAACCCAGTACTCGTGCCGAAGCCAAATGGGAAGTGGAGAACTTGCGTCGATTTCACGAACTTGAATAAAGCTTGTCCTAAGGACAGCTTCCCACTTCCCAGGATAGATCAGCTAGTAGACACGACAGCAGGACATGAGTTACTAAGTTTCATGGACGCCTACTCAGGATACAACCAAATCCCAATGAACCCGGCAGATGAAGAGCACACGTCATTCATTACAGACAAAGGGCTCTACTGTTACAAGGTGATGCCCTTCGGGCTCAAAAACGCAGGGGCCACCTATCAGAGGCTGGTGAATAAAATGTTCGCCAATCAGATAGGAAGGAATATGGAGGTGTATGTGGATGACATGTTAGTGAAGACCAAAGAAGCAACGGAGCTCAACAAAGACCTTGGTGAGATGTTTGACACGCTAAGGAAATACCGGATGAAGTTGAACCCAGTCAAGTGCACCTTCGGGGTATCCTCAGGAAAATTCTTGGGCTTCATGGTCAATTCCAGGGGCATCGAAGCCAATCCTGACAAGATAAAGGCACTAATAGAGATGAGCTCGCCGAAGAATAAAAAGGAGGTGCAGTGCCTAACGGGAAGGGTAGCGGCCCTTAACAGGTTTATCTCCAGGTCCACTGACAAGTGCCTCCCATTCTTTGACATCCTCAAAGGGAGCAAAAAGTTCGCTTGGGATGAAAGATGCGAGGAAGCATTCGTCAAGCTGAAAGAGCACCTGGGGAAGCCACCCCTGTTGGCAAAGCCAGAGAAGGGCGAGAAGCTGTACCTGTACTTAGCAGTGTCTGAGCATGCCATCAGCGTAGCTTTGGTTAAGGGAGAGAAGAAGCAACAACAACCTGTATATTATATCAGCAAGCTTTTGGTGGACGCAGAGAGTCGGTATCCAGAGATCGAAAAGTTGGCCTATGCGCTAGTGGTGGCTTCGAGAAAGTTGAGGCCTTACTTCCATGCACATACAATTGAAGTCCTAACAGATAGTCCGTTGAGACAGGTCTTACATAAGCCTGAGACTTCGGGGAGACTAATGAAATGGTCGATCGAACTAAGTCAATTTGATATTGTATACACTCCAAGGGCCTCCATCAATGGACAGGTGTTGGCAGATTTTATAGTAGAGCTCACCCACCAGCCGAATGAAGGAAGGAGTGAAGGAGGGGAGCTGTCTGTTATGGAGAAAGAACTAGGAGGTGTAGAGGAGTGGAGTTTGCACGTTGATGGGGCGTCAAATGAAGGAGGATCAGGAGCGGGCATCATGATGACTGGGCCCGAGGGACATAGAATGTATTGCGCAATCCGATTTGGGTTTGAGGCCTCCAATAATGAGGCAGAGTACGAGGCGCTCTTAGCTGGCCTGCGTTTGGCCCAGGAACTGAGAGTGACGCGCCTTCAATTCTTCAGCGACTCTCAGTTGGTGGTATGCCAAGTAAAGGGAGAGTACCAGGCAAGGGGACCCAAGATGGCAGCATACTTGGTGAGGGTGAAGGGCTATCTGGGGCGATTGGTGGCATATACTATAGAGCAAATCCCCAGAGAAAAGAACACCCATGCCGATGCACTCGCAAAGCTGGCATCCACCAAGGATAGTGATGTCTTGGAATCAATACCCGTGGAGTACTTACCAAAACCCAGCATCGAAGGCGCAGACGTGCACATGATTAGCGTCCCAAGGGAATCATGGACCGATCCAATCAAGAGGTACCTGGAAGAAGGAACCTTGCCTGCGGATAAAAACGAATCCCGGAGATTGGTGTACAAGGCCGCAAGATACACCCTGGTAAATGGGGTCCTTTACAAAAGAGGATTCTCAATGCCACTCCTGCGGTGTGTAGAAGAAGAGGAGGCGTTGAAGGTGTTACAGGAGATACATGAGGGAGAGTGCGGCAACCACGAGAGCGGACCCTCCACGGCTAGGAAGGCCATGAGACAAGGATACTACTGGCCTTCCATGGAGAAAGATGCGCATGACTTTGCCACAAAATGCGACAAATGCCAGAGGCACGCCAATTACCCTCGGAAACCCCCAAGCGAACTGACCAGCATGACCAGCCCCTGGCCCTTCGCTATCTGGGGAATAGACTTAATCGGCGCTCTTCCTACAGGGAGGGGTGGAGCGAAGTACGCAGTAGTGGCGGTGGATTATTTCACTAAGTGGGTAGAAGCGGAACCCCTTGTGAAGATAACCGCCAAACACATCACCTCTTTCGTCAACAAATTCATTGTGTGTCGATATGGAGTACCCTACAAGATTATTTCCGACAATGGTACCCAGTTCGAGGGAGGAGCTTTCGATGAATATTGTAAGGAAAGAGGCATAAGGAGGAGCTTCTCCGCGGTTGTGCACCCCCAGGCCAATGGGCAAGTGGAGGCCATCAACAGGGTCCTTAAGAAGAACCTAAAGACAAAGCTGGAAAAGATGAAGGGAGCCTGGGCAGATGAGCTACCAAATGTGCTGTGGGCCTACAGAACCACCCCACGCACGACTACTGGGGAGTCCCCTTTCTCCCTGGCCTATGGGTGCAAGGCCGTGCTCCCAGTCGAGATGCGAGTCGAGTCCCACAGGGTACAGGCGTATGGAGACGAAGCCAACCATGTAGCCCTGGCCGAAAGCTTAGACATGCTGGAGGAGAAGAGAGAAAAAGCCCAAATGAGGGTGGCGGTATACCAGTAGCGCGCCGCAAGGTACTACAATTCGAGGGTGCGAGAGAGAACTTTCAGAGTGGGCGACCTAGTGCTAAGGAAAGTACTCCCAAACACACGAGACCCAGGCGCAGGAGTGGTGGGGGCGAATTGGGAGGGGCCCTATCAGGTGGCTCAGTGCATACCCCCGAACACTTACAAGTTGGCGCGCATGGACGACACCATCATACCCCGAGCATGGAACGCGGAACACCTGAGGAAATACTACCAGTAAGACTTCCACTCCCAACACAGGCAGTAGCTGTGTTTAGTTTGTCGCAGGATAGGCTATCTCAGTAGACGAGAATCAAAGAGGTTACCTACATAACCCCCAAGTAAATGTAAGCCCTCTATATGCATGTCGTTGTAATCTGATTACTATAAATGAAAATGTTCACAACTTCACATGTGATTTTTTTTTCTTTTTCATGCGAGCATCAACCGAACTGCCTGCTGAATTAAATCTCACCAAGCACTTGGGGGGTAGGACAGGAGGCATGAGCAAAAAAAAAAAAAAAATCTCTCTTATATTCAAAAGGATTAGCTACCCTTATGAATATCAAAGGAACGGTCTAAAAGGATGACCTCTAACTAAAGGCCGACACCCCAAGAGGTGAGGCCGTGAGGAGGGAATCGCCCAATAAGTCTAGATCGGCCATTAATCCGGCTAGCCAAAAAGGGTCTTACAAGTGACCCTTGGAAAAAATAGTACTATGTATAAGGACGAGAAGGACGCTTCTCGCAAAAAATAACAAGCGCACGCAATGAATATAAAAGGACCCCAACAGCCCAACGGGTTAATGTGTCCTTACAAGTATAATCAAGGTGCACCGGAAAGATTATCGCCATCAGATCAAAGAAAAATATGTGATCCACGAACAACAGCAATAAGAGGGATCTACTAGAGCACCTCAAGAGCTTTGGAGGAGGATAGAACCCTTGAACTCGTGAAAATAAGTTGGAGAGCATGCCACTAGGCTACGCAGATCTTGGTGTGGACAAGTGGCTTCGAAACTTGGGTTCTGCGATTGAGGATGATTAGTCCTTACGCAACCTTAGGAACTTACGTGGAGCCCCCAAGTATTAGGTGGCTATTGTGTTTCTTCAAACACTAAGAAGAAACACAACTCCAAGCCACACTTCGGGCTTCTTCGAGCGACGTTGGAAAAATTTCCAAGGCTAAGTCCCCCAAGGCTGGCCGTGCGTGTCAAGCAAGAAAAATAGAGAGAGTCTACAAACACACTTAAAAGTGTACTTATAGACTCGGGGGGAAGTGTAAATGTGGAATTTTTTCCTTGTGAATTCTATTCACGAGTGAAGCTCTATACTACGAGACATCCTGAAAGGGCATCACACGATGGTGAGGGAGTTGGGGTAAGAGAGTCACCCTCACTAGGCGAGGGACTTCGGCCACTTGCCAATCCAAACTTCACCCTCGCTATGCGAGGGTCCCCAGCTGGTCATCCGCGTGCGCCCCATTCCAGCAGGCATCAAGCCTCGTCTACACTCAGGAGAAGAAGGTCAGCCTCGATACACGAGGCACCCTCGTTATGCGAGGGTGAGGCTTCGTGGTGGCATCCATGCCCCTAGCCTCGCGACGCTGCACCCGGGGGAAGGAAAGGCAGCCTCGCTATGCGAGGGTGCTGCCTTGTTACGATGCCCGTGTCCTGAGCCATGCCTACGCCTGGGGGAAAAGGACCAGCCTCGCTACGCGAGGTACCCTCGCTATGCGAGGGTGTGGCCTTGCCACGGCGTCCATACTGCGAGTCTCGTGTCCATGTGACCCGCATAAGCCGGCCCTGACCCTTGACACCTTGACTTCTCAGGACATGCATAGGTTGAAGCCTCCTTGGCATAGGCACGAGATCACTTGGGGGAATCTTGTTGACATGTCTAACGAACATGGAGCATTGAACGGGAATTGATGAGGACAACCGAGTACGGAACACGTGCGCTGACACGGGGTGTACGATTATGGAAAGAACAGAGGCACGACCCTATGATCTGCGTCTGAGGAGTAGTGGCGGTACGGACCTGTACGAAGCGTAGTGGTACCACTTGGACACCCCCGACCATACGCCAGAGCCGACAGTACTTTGTCCTGGGCCACGACTCTGACACCATCAGGGTAGACACCACTACGCCCTGGGCCACTACACTATCAGAATACCTGTGTACGTCCCTGTGGTCTGGGACCTGTTTGTATCCTGGGCCAATAGAGCCCCTCCCCCCTATAAATAGGCTCCAACCCCTCAGGCTAAGGGGTTGGAAAACTGAATGTAAAAACGAGACTTAAGAAATATATGCTTCTGGTTCTCATGCTCGCCTGAGTTTTTCTCCTGTTTTTTAGAGTTCTTTCTATCTAATTCATAGCTTCCTAGAGTATAGAGATTGAAGTTTTCTAACCATCAATCGTTGACGAGTTCTTACCGTCAACATTGATCATACCATAGGTTTGAAAAAAACAAATAACCTCTAATAAAAATGTCTGGACTTAACCTGACAGTAAATTTTTTTAAGTGTATGGATCACTAACCAAACACGAGCTAAATTAGTTTGGAACAAACCGACCTAAGCAACAGTAAAGAAGTTTGAATTTAAAACCATCTATGAATTAAAGTCGATCCCAAGATTGGAAAGTTTTGCAAAAAAAAGCCTCGACCTCGTAACCTAGAGGATATACTCGAGGGTGAGAAAAAGGAACTAAAAAAGAAAGATATAATTAAAATATTAATATTACATGCCAATTAAGTACTTTCGAGTGCATGGTAAAAGTAAGGTTCGACCTTGACATTAACGAAGTCAAACATGGATATTCTGAATAAAACAGTGCATGAGTGCATTGAAATTTGAGCTTAAATCCAACAGATGTATTTGTACAAATAAACAAATATAAAAGCAAGCCTTTTTATGCTCGAATGATTTTGATCCAAAAATGTAAAGCATAATATTAAGGCAAAAAGCTTAAAATAAAATCAAATGCATATAAGACTTTCGAGCCAGAAAATTGTATGCATAAAGATAAAAGTTACTATTTAATAGCTCTAAATTGAGCTATGCATTGTCTTCGCCCCAAGGGCACATAAAATAAATAATAGATTAAGTTACAAAAAAAATAATGGGACTCAAGGAATTAAGAATCAAGGAATTGAGATCCAAAAGCGTGTTATTGAAAAGAGAATCAAGGAATTGAGATCCAAAATGATTCTATTTGTTAAGGTCCTGTGGAAGAATAGTACGGAATGAGAAGCAACATGGGAGTTGGAGGAGGACATGAGAGAAAGATACCCTGAGTTAGTTGGTAAGAAAGAATTTCGGGACGAAATTACTTTTAAGGAGGGTATATTGTAGTGCACCAAAAAAAAATTTATTTTATTAATTTTGTGCTTTGTTTTATTTAATTGTTAAGTGTTGTGAATTTTTTTTTTTTATTGTTAGAATTGTTTGGTAAAAAATTTGTGTTTATTTAATTGAAATTTTTTTTATTTATGTATTAATTTATTTTTGTGAATATATGAGTTTTGGTTGAATGCATGAAGGTTCATGGTAGGTAGTGATACACCCTAGTAATTAAGTGTGTGCATGTGCATGGTTGCATGGTGCACTTGCATAGAATTTTCTATACATTTTATTGTTTTTTTTATTAAATTTATTTTATTTAATTAGAAAAAAATAAAAATAAATAAAAATAAAGGAAAAGGAAATAGAAGGTGGTGTGTGACTATAGTGGGAATGGGGGATTTTCCTTTCCTATTTGGTTTGGTCTTAGCATAATATAATTGGATGACTATTAGTTAAAATAGGAAAAGAGTTTTCATCATTTATGCACTCTTTATTTTCCTACCATCAAGAAAAAAAAATCAAATAAAAAAAATGAAAATATGGACAAATAGGAAACTTACCCTTTTTCTATTTGGACTAGTAAATTACCATAGGTTAGATAAAAGGGGAATAAAGAAATAGAGGAGCCATTTTGCTTGGGCTGCTGAATTCAAGAGAGAGAGAGAAGAGAAAGCAGGAGAAGAGAAGAGGAAGAAGGGTAGGGTTTCGAAAACCCCTAGGTATGTGCTTATGTTTTGGTATTTTTAAATCCAGAGTCATGAATCTTCTTCTTCTTGAAATCTAAGAAATAATTTGTGGTTTTTCTTTCTTGTTCTTGTGATGTTCGAAATGCCTAGGGGAAGTGATCAAGGGTGGTGGCTGAATTGAGTTTTTGAACTCTATCAAAGGAGGTAGTTGATCACTAGCTTTGTTTTTGTTTTGTATTTATATCTAATGGATTGTTGATGTTTTGGTTCCTATTTGAATTTTTGTTATGTGTTGATTTAGGTGGCCATTGAGATACTTGAATATGATGTATGATGTATGATGATTTTGGTATTTTATGTTCATGTTCATGGGGGTTTCGACCAAGCATGATGTAGGGATTTCTTATCTTTTTTTTTTATGTTGCTATGTTGGATTCATGTTCTAGGGTTTTGTTTTCTCTTGAGCTTTGAAATCACCTTTGGATTTGAGAGATGATTATGATATTTTTGAAAGCATGATGGGTTTAAATGAGGAATCTTGTTGTATGTTCTTGTGTAGACCTAATAATTTATTTCTTAAAAAGGGCACGAAAAATTGATGATATATTTTGAAAATAGAACTTTGGATGTTTCGGCCTTGTGAGTAAACATGCTAGGATTTGTGTTTAAATTGTGTTGATTAAACATGTATGATTAATGTATGAGTTTTGTGAAGCATGATGAAAATGATGAATTTTATGACTTTATATGCTTGCTGATTTTTGTGTATAAATGGTATGAAATATGATGAAAATAATGATTTGCATGCATAAATGTTTTTACAAGTGCTGTGATGATTTTATGAAATTAAAAGGATATTTTAATTTACATTGTTTACCCAAAAACGGCTCCTGGTGACGTGGCAAGATTGACCTACACATGGCGGGCATGCGACGATTTTAAGTGAAAGAATCATGTTCGACCATCGACCAGAAAGTCATTAATTTATCAAGCATCACACTTAGGTGCGACGAGTCTGGTCGCATACTTTCATTTACTTCCCTTTTGATGTGCAATCTTATAATATTTGCATTAATTGTAATTTCCTTTATCAACTAGATACGTGGATCTTAATAATAATTGAGGCCCATCGGCCCATGTAATATTCTTGAGCCTATAAATAAGAATGAAAGGGCTCAAGGAAGGGACTTTTGAACTTTTGATCTTTGTACTTTGAGAGAAGAATATAGTGTGATTATTCACCGAAGTTGTAATCTTCCCAAGGCTTGTGAAACTCGTGAACCCTAGTTCATTGATCACAATGTTGGGATTCAACATAAATAAGAACACTAAGTGGACGTAGGTCATTACCATCCAATCGGGGTCGAACCAC
Source organism: Humulus lupulus (assembly GCF_963169125.1). Taxonomy (NCBI): domain Eukaryota; kingdom Viridiplantae; phylum Streptophyta; class Magnoliopsida; order Rosales; family Cannabaceae; genus Humulus; species Humulus lupulus. The sequence goes on from NC_084799.1 coordinate 162,204,707, forward strand.
TATAAATCGTTTGTGTCGTTTACTTTTCCATTTGAATTTCTTCTTGTTTTCATCTCATTTTATATCGCTTATCTGACTCCGTGTCGTTGACCAATTTGAGAGTCAACATACATTAAAATGATATTTTTACTCAAATAAATACCTACAGTTTTTTTTATATATATTTTATAAAGAACATATGAGTTTTAATTCCAAGATTGTGATTTTTAAGGGTTTAAATTGTTGTTGGAAGTTTTTGTAAGAATATGAAAAGTCTTTTTAAATAAAAAGGAAGTTTGTGTGTTTGATGAAATAATATAATACCCTAAACTATGTATATATTAAAATTGTATTTTAAATGTAATCTTGAATGTTCACATTTTAATAAGTATGGTTTTCTTTATTTTAATTAAGAAAAATGTTGAGTTTAGATTCACTTGTGATTTTTTTTTTAACAAATTAAATGGTGCTTGAAAGTTTAGTTTAATAAATTAAAAATAATTATTTTGGTTATCACATATGAGTTTACACTACATAAATTATGCCTTAAATAATACAAGCAAAAATATATTTTTTTTTTCTTACACTTAAAATTATATTTTTCTCACATTAAATCTTGTAATTTTATTATTTTAAATAAAATGTTATTTCTAAAGGAAACATGATATTTATAAGTAGCTTTAGATAAATTCAAGTTTTTTTGTTATTTTCTATGCAATTTAAAAATAATAAATGGAATTATTATATTTTTTAAAATGACTAAATAAATTATTTTATGAAATAAAAATAATGTCTTAAGAGGTTTAATCAACTTAGGGATTTAAAGGAAATAAATCATGGTGAGAAATTATGATTTCTAAATCTTTATTTTGAAAATGTTAGAAATAAGCGTGTAGAAATTATCGTTTTTAACGTCACTTTTTAACAACGTTCCCACGTATGCATGTCGCATGCAAATGCACTTTTACATTAAAAAATATGTCTAATATTCAACCATATAATTTTTACTTGAAAACCATGCATGTATAATAGGTATAAGTTGCATTATTCTTTTGTAATTTTATGTGAAAATTGTGCATGCTTGGAAATTATGTGTAAGTGTACCATGTGTGCATGGCCCATGCACACATGGGATATGTGAAGTTTGTTCAATTTTTGCTTTGCTCGGACCTGAGATAAGGGAGTTAGATAGAACTCTATTTATTTATGCTATGAACGGTAAAATGGATTTGTTGAGACTAAATGTTATGTATGATGATTTACCATGTGATATGAAGTGTGAAATGATATTTTTTAGATGATATGATGAGTTTGATGAATCATGTATTTCCCTTTGTGTTGATATGACTGGATTGCATTTGTTTTGTATGATGTATGAAAAAGTGAAGGGTGTTTAGCGTGTTGAATGCGACATAACAAATGGGTTATTAAGGATGTAAAGACGTAACTCGAGTTACTAAGGATATAAAGACGTAACTCATAGGGCGGATGCGCCAAGGTTATTCAAGAACCAGAGCCTCCTGTTTACCTCAAGATGTGACATGGACGAGAGAAGGGGTCATGTTCACAAAGATATGATGATGATGATGATGATGATGATGTTTGAATATGTTAATGATATATGATGCATGATAACAATGTATGATGATGTCGTTAAGTACGATGTATGATGATGTATGTATATGATGCTGTAGGAGTCTTACAATATGATTATATTTTGTTGTGTTTTCCTTTGTTTGTTATTTGTACTTCCTTACTGGGCTTTTAGCTCACCTCTTTACTTTCCCCTTTTAGGTAGTAAATAAGGTTTCTCTTTGGCACGCGTGGTGATGTGGGGAGTTCCGATGTCAGAGTGTGTATGGCGTGGGGGTATCCTATGGGCGATAAAAGGATCAACTTAAATGCCAATTTTAAAGAATGATGTTATGTTTTTATTTATGATTCCAAAAGTTATCAGTGGGACTTGAACTATATTTATTTTTAAAACGTTGTATGAGTACTTTATTTTATTTTAACATATTAGGCCCAACTTGCATGTTTTAGCAAGGCCTCACTGAAATTTTCATATAATAAGTGGTTTTCTTCTATAAGTTTATGAGCATGGAGATGTTTTATAAAGTATTAGTTTAGGGTGTTTTACAATTATTATATTATTTTATATTACTATTATTATTTAGAATAATAAGGTAATATAAATCTCTATATATATAATATAGAGGAATAAAAGAAAAATACATCAGAGATAACAACATCAGATAACACAATGCATAATTCATAATAGTTCTCATGGTTTTTTGTCAGATAAAACTGTATATCTTTCTTCTTCTTTACTCTAGTCAATATCAGACAATAATCCAAGTTCGCATGTGTTGAGAAATACTTGGGATTCCTAAAACACAAACTCATGTTCTCTATGTACCTACACAAATCTTGAGATGTAGAGAACACTCTAAAAGATCGTGGTTTGAGTGCTCAAAACTTTGGATAGGAAGATCGATAACAATACGAAAAGACTCAAGGATACTTGATAGGCTTTAAGAGGTAAAAGTTAGTGCTCTTGATTTTTTTGTGTTTATATATTATATATAAATATATTGTATATTTATATATATTTGTTGCATGATTTATAGTATTGTATGAAATTTTTTTGGATTGTTTTCTTGGTCATATAAATTTTTTATATGATTATTGAAAAAATTTGTATGTTGTTGTTCTGTTGTTTCATAATAAGAATAAAACATCAACGGGCCCACCACGTGCTAGTTTTCGTTGCGTGCTTTGATTGGTTTTCCAACAATTGGTATCAAAGCTAGGATATTAATCTATACCTATTATTAATTGTTGTGTGGGATCATATGCATTTTTATATTATATGTGATATATGTTTGAATGGATGGATGTTTATATTAATGATGATAAATTCTTAAGGATTGTTTATTATGATGTTTGGGTTTAGGAATTGTTCTTAAAATCTCTAGATGAAATGTGTAAGCCATTTTGGGGCATAGGATTTTTGCAATTTTTTGTGTAAAACTTCTGGGTTATAAAATTCTGTCTCGAGTCCGAGCCGAAGCACGAGCCCAAGTTATGCCTGCACTCTAGCTGCACGCCCAGCCATATGTGCCCCTGCAGTCGTGCCCCTGCACCCAGGCAATCGCGCCCCTACGCCCAGCAGCTACGCCCATGCGCCCCATTGCCTACCTACGCACCTCAGCCACAGGCCACCCCACTCCCACGACGAACCACCGCTGACCACCGCCCCTTGGTACAACACCTAATGTGTTGTTACCATAAACATATTTTTAATTATTCATTTAATTAAAAATAAAAAATTGAATTAAAATGGTTTTAATTTGGTAATTTCTTTATTTGAAATAATGGTGATTATTTATCCTAATTAAAAATGTTTTAATTGTTATCTTCCATAATTAGAATTATTTTAATTAAAATATCCAAGATTAAAATTATCTTGAATTTTAATTTATTAAAATTAAATTGTTTAATTTTATCTTTTGAATTAAATCACCCAAATTCAAATTGGGCCTTAGAAACTTTTGGGTGTTAAAGCCAAAAGTTTAATTATTTTAAAAGTTTGTTTAAAATAATTAAAAAGTTGTATAATTCAAAATGGATATGGAAAAAGGAGTGACATTGGCTCAAAATACTACATCGCAAGGTTGAAGATCAAAGTGCTCTTCATCAAGCCTTAGTTAGTCTAGGTTACATTTTTCCATGTATATTTTTGCATGTGTTGTATTTTTTTTTCTAGAAATACCCAAAAGTTACTATACCCGCATTTTATTTTATTTATTTATTATAAATGTTTGAATGTGATTAAAATATTTAATATTTTGTCATGCATTATAACATGTCATTCATATACCCACACAGTATGCAACTAGCATGTATTACATTCATGTAGTAACATGCTATTAGGAACGTCCTATATTATTTGTTATATGTTTATATGTGCTAATTCATATAATAAAAAATTTAGTCTTAATTAGTTAAGATGGCAAATCAAAATGAAAGATGTTTAATTTATTATTTTAATGAAATTTTTTTATTAAAATAAAAATGGTGTTCTCTTAATTGAAGCAAAATTTGAATTAGAATTAAGGGCACAATTTAATTTTTTGCTTAATTGGATTAGTAATTAATAGTATATCATTTGGTAAAAATAATTAAATTTATTTTTACAACTAAATTAAAAAAAAATATTGATGTTGTGAAAAACACACTTCTCCAAAATAGTGAGTGGGAGAGGGAGTTATGACAATAAGTCTCATGGTCTCCATTATTGGTTGAACACCGAGAGGCATAGGAAGGGTCTCGTGTCGCCTCCATTTGCAGCCTCCCTAAGGAAACGCTTCTGATTATGTTTATTTTATCTCAATGTTGACTTCTCTTATGAGAATATAATTAGTGATGTATTTCAAGTTTTACTGACTCTAAGGCACACTCTTGAGTTAAGTCATTAATTGAAAATAATGTGTAACACTCCAAATGTGTATCTAGGCTTTCGAACACGACTAGTACATCTTGACCAAACTAGCAGTAGTTCATAAGTCAAAAGAGAAAAAGGCGTTTTTAAGTTTTCACTTATGAAATTGAGATTTTTCTCAAAATTAATTTGGGGTTAGTCTGACCTACCCTAAGGCAGTCCATTAACTTTTCAAATTAATATATCGTGGATTAGTATATTTTTATGTGTTTTTATATGTTGCATTCATGCATCATATTTACTTTTCCAAATAAAATCTGATATTGATTATATGTTTTAATTCATTATATTTTATTTATTTAACTCCAGCAACAATGATTAATCCTCTTAATCCTGATCAAGAAACTAAAAATGAGAAAGAACCAGTATATCCTCGTGATGGCTTCCTAAGTACTTTTCATTTAGACTTCAACAGTCTAGATGTTTGGTGCAGAAACATACACATAATTCTAGATGAACTAAAGGTGTATGATGCAATCATTGATGCGCCTCCAGATGAGCCATCAACTTTATCTGATTATGATAGTCATAAAAAATATGCAAATTGGATGAGATCTGACTATTTGGCATGTCATTACTTCTAAAGACTATGCCAGACAATCTTAAATTGAGATATGTGAACCTCGGATCTACATACGAGATATGGGAGAGGATCAAAAGAGATTCTTTTGATCACTGAAGAAGTTTGCAAGAAGAAAGGGTAAATATGATTTGCTTATCTCTTTTTAATATATTTGAATAGTTGATTCAAATTTTTACGCCACCATATTTTTGTCTAGTTTTCAAGAACACATTTTTCAAGAAAAGAATGCAAAAGAAAAACAAGAAAATGATTGCAGTTTAGTAGACTAAGAGATAACTGACATGGAAATTAGTTTTTTATTTTCAACTTTATCTTAAGTTCTTTTTGTTTAAAGTAGTTCTAGAATTTTTTTTCTAGAAACTATGTTTTTAGATTCCTTTATTTAATGAATGAACAAGTTTAATATTTCTTTTGAATAATAAATTAAGTTGTTATTTCTTTTAAATATACTTGTTCTACATATTTCATCAGTGAGTAAAAATGATAATTATGAATTATTCATTATTGTGCAAATCATAGATTTAATAAGACATTTTATTCCAGCCCCAATTAAGTGAAACATATATGTGAATTATTTTTGATTGATTTATAATTAATTAGACTCATAAGACAAATAAAAGACAGTCTTTTATTCCAACCATTCAATAGTTCTCTCCATGTTTATATAATATGTTAATTAAAGTTAAACCAAAAGACATTTTCTCTAATAATGGATCAAAAATCTCTTAATTGTTTAGCTAATACATAGAGATGTATGTTGAACATTTTAATGTTCAAAGCTAAAAGAAATAATAAATGGTGAGTCAATATTGATTGACATTTATTTTAGATATGTTTCAATTTGATCAAATGCAAAGAAAATTTCTCAAAATTTTTCATGCAACATTCAAAGTAAAGTCCCTTATAGACTTGTTTCATATGATCAAAAGGAAAGTCTAAACTTGAATTTGGAATTCGAGTAGTTTGCATGTGAACTTGGAATTCTGATTACCCAAAAAAGGCCATTGATGACATGGCAAGGATTATTACACGTGGATTGACACGTGGCGGAATTAAAAGACAGAGGTGTTGTTCGGCTATCGACCAGAGGCGCGCCTCCTTGTCGGTGTTAATGTTTGTCACGACCAGGCTGGTCGTGAAGCCCGATTTATTTCCTTCTTAGGTTGTAATCTAATATTAACTGCATTTGAATATCTCTTCATAATTATTCTTGATACGCGGTTATTAAGGATAAGATATGACATGTTATCATATGTAACCCTCCTTGAGCCTATAAATATGCATGAAATATCTCAAGGAAGGGACTTTTGGATTGATTTAGCTTTTTTGCTTAAGATTGAGAGAAAAATATCTAAGGTGAGTTGTTATCATATGATTGTATTACGCCTAAGGTTTGTGAAACTCAAGAACCCTAGTTCTTTGATCACAACATTAGGATTCTATAATAACAATATCACAAAGTGGATGTAGGTCATTACCAATCACTGGGGCCGAACCACTATAATTCTTGGTGTTTTTTCCTTTCCATTAGATTATCTTTTCAAGCGTCATTCTATATCCTGTCGTATATTTGACTCTGTGTCTAATTTGAGGGTCAACATTCTGGTGCTTTCATTGAGAGATTGTGAAAGAATCTAATGGCAAAAGCATCCAAGAAGACCGGACAAGCCGCTAGTGTTGCATCATCCCAGCCTCCTCCCCCAAATGTGGCTGAGGACGAACCACATTTGGATTTTGATGAGGAGGAGTTAGATTCTGAAACATTGAAGGCAACACTGGGGGTGTTGCAGGATGAGTTGGCCAATCTGAGGGCCAATCAAGAGAATGCTGCAAAGATGATGGCGTCGCAGCAAAGAGAAATAGAACGCCAGCATCAGGAGCTGAGCGAGCGGCAGGCTGAGATGGATCGTCGACAGAGGGATGCCATGGCCGCCCTTGAAGCAGCCATCCAACTGGCTAGGAATCAGGTTGCGCCAGCCTCCCAACCAGACCAACCACCTAACGGGCCGCCTCAAAGGGGTCCCAATCCTAGTCCTCCGCTCCAGCCAGTAAGCCCTCAAAGGCCAGAGAAGCCGCCTATGGCTCAGGATGATGTCCCACCTAGGAATCCTGAGCAGCAGCCTCCATCTCAGGCTGGTCGAGACAATCCCCCGCGCTCGAGGAAGAATAGGGCCGGCAACCGCCCCACAGCCCTAGACGCCCAGGGGATGAAGAGCTGAATCTACCGAGCAGGGGGCAGCGTCCTTCAGCCAACAGGAGGAACTCCGAGCAGGCTCTGCGGTCAGGGAATCCCCGCGACATAACAATGCACAGGGACCCACCGACCAGCGCAGGCCTCCCCCTAATGCTCGGGAAATGCCAACCCAAGGAGGCAACAAAGTGAATAGTCGGTTGCACCATAGTCAGCCACAACTCAAAGATGGCCACGACTACAATGAGGCTAATTCTGGCAGAAGAAATGCTGGTCGGAGGAACGAAGAGAGAGGTGGGGGCGGGAGCCCCCCACCTAGAGAGGACCGACAAGCGGGCCATAAGGCTGGGGGGCAGCCCAGGCAGCAGAACGTCTTTAGTCGGTTGGGAGCCAGTGAGCAACGATGAAGAGACGATGTTCTGAGGGACGTACTTAACGACCGCCGAGAAAGGCATGATGAGTACGTTCCCCTGGCGCCAGAGGCCCCAGCAATCCCAGAAGCTGTCCAGGCTCAGATCGATGCCCTGAACCAGGTGGTGCAGCAGCTGGTCGGGGGGCGAACATCCCACATTGAGTACGATCAGAGGAGAGGCCCTCCCTTCGTACAGAGGATTGATGTGCCTGAAACCCCCAGCAAATTCAAAATGCCAACACTGCCGAATTTCAACGGGTATGGAGACCCGGTATCTCACGTTAATAAGTTTGAGATACAAATGGATATATAAAAGGTGTTAGAAGATGCCCACTGCTGCATCTTCCCGGCAACACTGTCTGACACTGCCCAGGAGTGGTTCTTTAAGTTCCCTCCTATTAGTATAGTATCATGGGAAATGTTCATAAAGGATTTTTACGGACAGTTCTATGCGAGTCGCGTGCACCCCATTGAGGCAAACCAACTGGTTGAGATACACCAAAAAGAGGGAGAGCCTTTGAAAGAATATGTTCAGTGCTTCATGCGAGCTGCAGCTGGAGCCAAAACTGTGGGGGATGAAGGTAAGATGATGGCCCTAACTTCTGGGGTTAGACGCCATTCACCCCTCTGGAGCAGCCTCAGAAAGAATGGGGTAAGAAGCACCCAAGAGTTCTTAGATCGAGCTGATCGGTACATCAAGCTTGAAGACGCGATTGCCAATGAAGGGAAATCGCCAACAAAAGACAAGGGGCCCAAGGAAGAGCCTGCCAAAGCCGCCAATGGGTCGGAAAAACCCAATGGCAACGGCAAAGGCAATGGGAACGACAATGGTAGAAATGGTGGGAAGCGGGCGAACAACGAACCCTCAATCTCCGAGAATAAGCGTCCCAAAGGTAATTGGTATGAACCAAGATTCATCAACTACACTGCCCTTGTTGAAAGCCAAGATGAGGTCTACTAGGCGACCAGCTCAAGTGTGCCTTACAAACGACCCGCAGCTATAAGAAAAGATATCTCCAAGAGAGATACGACAAAGTTCTATCGTTTTCACAATGACTACGGGCACGACACCAATGAATGTAACCAGCTGAAAGACGAGATTGAGTTCCTGATCAGGTAGGGACATTTAAGAAGATATGTGCGAGCCGTAGGAGGGTCTCAGTGAGAGGCTCAAGGTGGCAACGAGCAGGTGCCTGCACGCCAATGCTCGCTACCTCTATAGCCAGCTCCTGTGGCAGGCACTTTACTCACCATCTGCGGAGGCCCACATCTTGCAGGAGACAGTGGGAAGGTAAGGGAACGATACACTCGAACCCTACGCCACGACCAGGGCATCGAGATGATGAGAGTGGAAGATCGAGCACCAAAAAAGGCTCGAACAGAAGAGGAATTGATAACCTTCTCTGATGATGATGCCTAGCACGTGCGTTTCCCACACTCCAATCCGCTGGTCGTAGACGTACAAATTGCCAACATCATGGTGAAAAGGGTGTTGGTCGACACAGGAAGTTCGGTCAACATCCTGTACAAGTCTTCGCTGGAAAGAATGAAGTTGTCCGTCAAAGACCTGGAGCCATGCAACCAAACCATTTATGGTTTTTCTGGTGAAGGGCTCGCCCCAACAGGGTCGATTAGGCTTCCAGTTACAGCAGGTACTGCACCTGCTAATAGCACATTGCTCATAACTTTTATAGTAGTTGATTGTCCTTCAGCATACAACGCTGTAATCGGGAGACCAATTTTGGTCGACTTACGAGTCGTCACTTTCATATGGAACCTCGCTATGAAATTCCCAACGGACGCAGGGATAGGGTGCGTATTGGGAAACCAGAGGGATGCGAGGGAGTGTTACAATGCCTCGATCACCAAGGCAAAGAAGGGTGTGTCGAGAGACGCCACTAGAAAGGAGTTGCAAATGGCGACTGATGTTCAGGCCCACTCGGGTGATAATCTCACCAAATAGGGTGTTGCCCAAAGTGAGGATAGGGACTTAGATCCTCACTTTGGGGATTTTGAAGAAGAAGTGGGGCCCATCGAGGACCTTGAGGAGGTCCAACTCGATGAGGAAAATCCGACCAGAGTTGTGAAAGTCGGTAAAAACTTAGAGACAACAACAAAACAAGCACTGGTGGATTTTTTAAGGAGGAACCAGGAGGTCTTTGCCTGGTCGCATAAAGACATGGTCGGGATAGATCCTGCAGTCATCAGCCATGTCCTAAACATCGACAAGAATTATCCACCAGTACAACAAAAAGGAAGGCTGCTCGACAAAGATAAATCAAGGGCCTTGAAAGAGGAAGTCGAGAAGCTGAAGGAGAATGGGTTCATCAAGGTGGCGTTTTATCCATCGTGGGTCTCTAATCCCGTACTAGTACCCAAGCCGAATGGCAAGTGGCGTACGTGCATGGATTTTACAGACCTAAATAAAGCCTGCGCCAAAGATTGTTTCCCACTCCCAAGGATCGACCAGCTAGTCGATGCCACTGTAGGGCATGAGATCCTCTCATTCATGGATGCGTACTCCGGGTATAATCAAATTAGTATGCATCCCCCTAATGAAGATCATACTAGCTTTCGGACTGATACAGGGCTCTACTGTTACAAAGTGATGCCTTTCGGTTTGAAAAACACTGGTGCGACTTACCAGCGACTTGTCAACCACATGTTTAAGGAGTTGATCGGCACAAACATGGAGGTCTACGTCGACGACATGCTGGTCAAGTCAAAGAAAGCAGAAGGGCATGTACGGGGTTTACAGGAGTGCTTCAGCGTCTTGAACAAATATCAGATGAAGTTAAATCCCCTTAAATGCTCCTTCGGAGTAGTATAAGGGAAGTTCTTGGGATTTATAGTTAACTCGAGAGGAATTGAAGCCAATCCCAAGAAAATTAAAGCCCTGATTGATATGAAGTCGCTAGCAAAAGTCAAGGATGTTCAAAGCTTAACCGAAAGAATTGTCGCTCTTAGTAGATTTATTTCAAAGTCAACAGATAAGTGTGTCCCATTCTTCAATCTACTTAGAGGCAATAAGAAGTTCGAATGGACAGAGGAGTGTGAACGGGCCTTTCAAGCACTAAAAACACATATGGTGCAACCACCCATCCTGTCAAAGCCGATCGATAAAGAAACTTTGTTCATCTACTTGGCAATCATGGAATACATTGCTAGTGTCGTCTTAGTAAGAGAAGAAGAAAGGGTGCAAGAGGTTGTCTACTATGTAAGCAAAAGGCTGATTGGAGCAGAACAGCGGCACCCGCCCATCGAGAAACTAGCCTATTGCCTAGTTTTGGCCTCTTGGAAACTACGGCCTTACTTTCAAGCTCATCCAATTACGGTCTTGACCGACCAACCTCTTCGACAAGTCTTGCAAATACCAAAGGCTGCAGGTAGATTGCTAAAATGGGTAGTCGAACTCGGGCAGTTTGACATATCTTACTTACCGCGAGCAGCCATAAAAGGTCAAGCCTTGGCTGACTTCATTGCGGAATTCACTGAGCTTATGAATGGCGAGCAGGCTAAAAAGCTTAATGAACCTGAAAGTCAAATCCAAGCACCCACGTGGAAATTATTTACAGACGGCTCTTCTAACGAGAGCCACGCTGGGGAATGAGTGATATTGATAATACCGGAGGGGCATCGATTTCACTGTGGAATCAGATTTGACTTCACTGCTTCTAACAATGAGGCCGCGTATGAAGCATTACTCGCTGGATTGCGGTTAGATAGGGACATGAATATAAAAGTGCTTGACATCTATAGTGATTCTCAGCTGATGGTGAATCAGGTCCTGGGAGAATACCAGGCGCGAGGTTTAAAGATGGCTGCCTATCTGAACAAAACGAAGGATCTATTGGCTCAGTTATAGTCTCCAGCAAATGCCTCGTGATCAGAATTCCAACGCGGATGCTTTGGCAAAGTTGGTAAGTGCGAAGGATGCTGATACTCTAAACATAGTGCCAGTCGAGCGACTATCCGTACGAAGCATCCAAACAACAGAGACCATTCTAGTGATCCAGATGGCGGACACGTGGATGGCACCATATGTAGAGTATCTAACAAACGGTGTGTTACCAACGGACAGAAAAAAAGCCAGGACCCTTCAGCGGCAAGCTGCTAGGTATATCCTGGTCGATGGAATCCTGTACCGAAGGGGATACTCAATGCCACTCCTCAGATGTATTACAAAAGAGAAAGCCAAAGAATTGATGAAAGAGGTGCACGAAGGTTTTTGTGGAGACCACGCTGGGGGGCAGAGTTTGTCAAAAAAGATCCTAAGGCAAGGATATTTCTGTCCAACGATGAATGAAGACTCGATGGAATTCGTGCGAAAGTGTGATAAGTGCCAGAGATTCTCCAAAATCCCGCGAGCAGCCCCCAATGAGCTTAAATAGATGCAAAGCCCTTGGCCATTTGCAGTTTGGGGGATCAACCTTATCGAATCTTTACCCACGGGAAAAGGCGGCGTAAAATATGTTGTGGTTGCCGTCGACTACTTCACCAAATAAGCTGAAGTAGAACCGCTTGCAACCATAACGACCAAGAAGGTGCTGGATTTTGTGATCAAAAACATCATTTGTCGTGATGGATCGCCAATGAAGATTGTCTCGGATAATGGCACCCAATTTGACAGTGATTTATTCACGGACTTCTCCGAGCGACATGGTATTATCAAGCGCTTCTCTTCAATTGCTCATCCCCAAGAAAATGGACAAGTTGAAGCAGTTAACAAAACGCTGAAGGATACACTGAAGAAAAGGCTAGAAGAATCTAAGGGGGCGTGGCCAGAACAATTTCCAGAACTTCCCACCGAACAGCAACGGCTCATACTCCATTCTCTTTGGCTTATGGATATGAAGCTATGTTGCCTGGTGAGTTAGATCCGCCTTCGCATCGCTGAATAACGTACGATCGAGATTCGAACAGCCAGCTATTGATGGAATCCCTAGACTTGATCGATGAGAAACGTGAACAAGCCCAACTCCGAGTAGCTGCGTACCAGCAAAAAGTTGCCCGGTATTTCAACTCTAAAGTGCGCGAAAGAAAGTTCAGGGTTGGAGATCTTGTACTCCGAAGAGTTTTTTTGAATACCCATGACCAAGCTGCTGGAGTACTCGGACCTAATTGGGAAGGGCCATACCAGATTGAAGAAGTCCTTCACCCAGGCACTTATAAGCTTGGACGCTTAAACGGAGATCTCGTTCCTCACTATTGGAATGGAGAACACCTGGGCAAGTATTACCAATAAACAATTCTTCTTAAAGAATTGGCTTGTATTAATTTTACTTTTTACAAGTTTTGAAAAAGGGTTGGTCATTTTATGTGACCAATCGCTTATAAGTGTAAGATCTTATTGATCACTCATACAGACATGTTTCGTCCAATTATTACGAGAAATATAAGGGACTGTGCGCAGCCAGTCATTTCTTGCCAATTATTGTATTTATTACAAGTATTTGCTCATTACGTGTGTTGTTTTGCTGTATTATAATTCTAATTATATTGCTACGAGCAGTAATGTTCGAACAAGTTCTGGTCAAGGCAAGTGACCAAGGACCTAAAGCTCCTCGATCACTTGGGTGCATATAAGGTACAAGTAAGCAAAGCATATCGTTAAAAGGTATGTAAACACATGAGCAAAATAAGTGAAGGCATGCTAGGGTACTTAGAGAATTTTTTAAAATTTTGTATTTTGTTAAATCAAACCAAAGTGCTATGCTAAGTTCGGTCATGCGAACAAGATATTATAATAAAATAAAAAGGTGTTATAATATCAAAAACAAATTACTTTACACTGCGAGCAGAACTGCTCGGATGTAATTGTCTGATTAAAAGGAAAATAGCTGCCCATGCAGCAATAAAAAATTAATGACTTTACATTACGACCCGTAGGTCGAGTACTTGAAAGATTAAAAGAAATAGCAGACTACGAATCCAGAGGATCTTGAGGGGTACCCTAATCGACGACATCTGCAGTTTCATTGTCTGCCTCGTCCATGCCAGTCGCTAAGGAGATTTCAGGTGAGGCAGGTACTCTTGCCCTCTCCTCCTCTGCCAGTCGAGCAGCGTAGCGGGCTATCTCGGCTTGCCTTGCACGTTCGGGAACATAGTTAAAGTCCGCCCCTTGGTTGTGTTTCTAGAAGTCATAAAAACACTTACTCGTGGCGTTCTTGTACCTTTCCAAATTGTTGGCATTGGCTTTCTCAAGCTCCTCGATCTGGCCCTCCAAAGTTGTAGTCTCCTGTCTGCTCGCGGCCAAATCCTCTTCGAGCTTTTTAGCCGCGCGGTAATTAACACGGTTAGACTCCTTGAAGTTGTCTCTCTGCTCGATGGCCTTATCCAGAGCACTTTGCTTCTCCTTCAACTCCTCAGCCAGTTTGTTCTTCTCCTCGAGCACTGCTGCAAGCTGTTCAGTATATTTCGCTTCGACGGCTTTGAGTTCGTCAGCATGTTGTTGCTCCAAGGGTTTAGACTGCTCGGTGACAATACCCGAGCGTAGCCGGCCGGCGGTAAAGGTTAGAAATGCCTCTGGTCAGAGCAAAGATTAGACTGACTGTAAAGTATACAAGAAACCGTCTCCACAGGAAAAATAACTTACACTGGCAAATTCATTTAAAGTGCGGGTTAGGATCTGATAGACATTCATTGTCTCAGTCGCAGCCATCGCCTCTCAGCAGCAGTCGTGCTTCATAATTTTTGCGACCTTGTCTTTGACCGATCTGAAGGCACGACTTGTTATGTCGCCCCTGGTGGAAGCAGGACCAGCCTGCTGAGTCTGGTCAGTTGGAGCCGCTGGAGATGGAGTCGACCCGGCAGGAGTAGGGGGTGTCTGCTACTCGTGGGGAGAAGGTGGTGGAGTTGCATTGGCTGAGGGTCTGTCCTCCGAGAGGCCTGCAGTGCGAGGCTTCTTAGCCTGAGGCATTTTACTACTTTCCCCAGGATGCCTCTTGCTCGCTTTCTTTTTGCTCGAGGGAGCCGCGGGAGCATCGGGGGCGATGTATAAGTCGAACACGCACTCAGAGTCCATATCTGAAACAGAAGCAAACATTCGACTAGTGAGACAGTATAAACAATTAAATATGTTATGTTAGGAAAAGAAAAAGGAAAAATTGTAAGTGAAATACCCGAGCTATCATTACTGGTTGCTACATTATAAACTCTACTAGTCTTATACTCACTCTCTGGCATGAAGAAGGATGAATCTAAATTTGCAGCGTACTTAAAATTGTCGTCCCCGTCAAATAAGTGATAGGGAATTGGCAAGCTATCTAAGAGTGAGAGATCAGTACCATTCTCATCCGAAGATTCATTGAGGGGCTCGAGGGTTTCGGTGGCTTTCTTTTTCCCTTTTCCCTTTGGGGCAGGTGGAGCGGCAGCCCGCGGGGTGCTGGAAGGTTCCCTGATTGTTACTCTGGTGGGCCTCCTCGGAGGAGTTTGTTCCACGTCTGGGTGCTGCTCGGGAACTTCTCCGCCAGTAGCACTCCCCGCTGTTGACTCCCTCATGTCCTGATGAGGGGCCAAAAGGCCGACCAACCTAAGGTTAACCTCTGTGACCAGATGTTTGACGCTTTTCTCCACGTCAGTCATACTAGCCAAGAGGGTTGATCTCAACTCTATGTCTGGGGTGGGCTCTGGTCGCAGCCATGGGCCTGAAAAGCTTTAAAAGTCTAAGGAAGTGTGGAGGAAACACTAAATAAAGATTAACAGCCAGTGGTACAAAGGTTTTACCTCCTTGAGCAAAGGCCAAATTGTTCGCGATCATGTCGGTCGTAAGGAAATACTTCTGGTAGTACCTCCCCACGTTCGATATATGAGTGGTGTCGGTCAAGAAGGTGCGCCCAGTCTCCTGGTGACAAAAGTGAAAGAACCCCGTACCTTCTTGGTTGGGGTTGGATTTGAGGTCGAACAAATAGTTAACCTCATGAGGAGTTGGCGTGGGCCATTTTTTGTGACTGTAAAGGATATAGAGTGCTGCAAGCAGTCTATACCCATTGGGAGTTATTTGAAAAGGGGAAACTCCGAAATAGTTGGCCACCCCTTGGAAGAATGGATGAAGAGGCAAGGTAGCCCCTACCTCAATATGATATCTCGATCAAGCGCTGAAGGCGCCTCCGGGCAGGTTCGCCCGTTGGTCTTGGTTGGGTCGAACTAATGTCACCCCCGTGAGTCCATATTTTTTGATGTAGTTGGCGATCATCCTGATCGTTACTCGGCTTTCAGAGACAACATACCATTCAACATCTAGTTGAATGGCATTTCGGGGCTGAGCATGAGCTTGGATATTGGGGTCAGGGATATTTTCTACTCGACCATTGGTCGAGGGAACTTCAACCTGAGGAGCAGACTGATTTGGAGGATTAGGAGTTTTTTTTTTCTGGACCGCAGTTTTTGCTCGAGCCATATTTTGGATAAGGATGGAAGGAGTGTTTGAAGTGGCACGAGAAAAGGGAATGTAGGGTATTAGCGATGACGGTTGCTCCTCGTTCTCAAGCAGCTGAGCCAATAAGCCGTCGTTGATGGGTCTTTCTCCTCCCCATGGATCTTGCATGAAAGCTGCGAACAGAGAAAGGATGAGGTAAGACGCACAGCTTGAAAGCTTGTGTTGAAAGTTGGAATAACGTTGCTCGCGTATATGACCAGCAGCATTCTAACAGAAACACTAAGTTCTATACGAGCAGTTTGAAAAACAGATTGAAAAGCGGAAGTAAAAAGTTTTTTGGGAAAAAGCTTTTTCGACTCCGAAGGGGCGGGAAAAACCCAGTTTTTCACCTAGCTTAAAAATCAAATTTTTACTTCAATTTTACGCCCTAAATCTACAATCTCGACTACCAAACTGGCTCCTAACTCATACGAAACAATATTTCACTACCCTATTAATCGTCTATCAACATGCGAACAATCCCCATACATTTTTAGCCAAGAACACGAAAGGGTTCAGAGATGAAAGCAAGCATAAGGCAATTTCGTATGGAAACCCAAAAGGCAAGATAGTTCGTAAAACTTACTCAGGTAAAGATTGAAGTCCGAAGATGAGAGCTACCGGGCGTCCGAGTATAGATGTCTGAAAGTTTCTGGGCTCTGGGGCGCAAGTTCTTCAGCGTTCTTCAAGAAGGCAAGTAAAAGGTAAAAATGGTAACTTGAGGATTATTTATGAAGACCAAGGCATGATAAAAGAGGCAATCATGAGTTACTTTTTTCTAAGTATGGGGAAGTGGAATGGCCGTCGGACACACTTTTGGGAAACTGAAAGGACTTTATTAGACATGATTGGTCATGTTTTTCAAGAAGACATGGGCGGTTCTGACAGATTTCGTGGGGCATATGAAAGGTTAGTTTCCTAAGTTTACTTATTGCTGGTTGCAATAAATAAACTTGGGGGGCAAATGTTTACCCAAAAAAGGTCATTGATGACGTGGCAAGGATTACTTATACATGGATTGACACGTGGCAAAATTAAAAGGCAGAGGTGCTGTTCGGCTATCGACCAGAGGCGCGCCTCCTTGTCGGTGTTAATGTTTGTCACGACCAGGCTGGTCGTGAAGCCCGATTTATTTCCTTCTTAGGTTGTAATCTAATATTAACTGCATTTGAATATCTCTTCATAATTATTCTTGATACGCGGTTATTAAGGATAAGATATGACACATTATCATATGCAACCCTCCTTGAGCCTATATATACGTATGAAATAGCTCAAGGAATGGACTTTTGGATTGATTTAGCTTTTTTGCTTAAGATTGAGAGAAAAGGAGCTAAGGTGAGTTGTTACCATCTGATTGTATTACGCCTAAGGTTTGTGAAACTCAAGAACCCTAGTTCATTGATCACAACTTTAGGATTCTATAATAACAATATCACAAAGTGGACGTAGGTCATTACCAATCACTGGGGCCGAACCACTATAATTCTTGGTGTTTTTTCCTTTCCATTAGATTATCTTTTCAAGCGTTGTTCTATATCCTGTCGTATATTTGACTTTGTGTCGTTGGCTAATTTGAGGGTCAACAAATTCAAATCCAACTCACATACAACTAGAATGCTAAGCATAATTAGTACTTTGGAAATGGAATATAATCATATTAGATAAGATTAAATAGATAATGAGTAGTCATTATCGTCTTTATTATTTCTATAATTTTAACATTTGTTATACTCTGTACATGTTTGATTGTACAACATCGAAGACTTAGAGGTTGGGATTCACAAGTGGTTGTATGAATGAAAAATTGAAATTTTTCCATGAAGTCATTTAGTGAAACAATTTAATAATCATAAAAGATTACAAAAGAGTTTGTATCTCTTTAAGTGCTACTGTAATGAAGCATGATTATTATAATCATCATATTTTCTAGTTAAGTTGTACTAGAAATAATGACTGCAAGTCAAGTAAGCAAGTTACTGATAATTAACAATGATAAAACCAAAGAATATCACAAATTCTGTAAAGCATTTTTGTAGTGGGAGTGTTAGTTAGTAACTACTCCATTACAAATGTAAAGATAGTTAAATTGTGTGTAGCACAATCTAACTATACTTCATTAACATACTAGTATATAAAATGAAGAGTTTTTACAAAAAAACAATGGTTGAAACACCATGAATCAAGAAATGGAATTTGGAATTCTACGACATCTGGATTCTTGAACATCCGACTAAAGTTCATTGAACTTCAGTTTAAAATAGGATATTCAAGATGAAAATGAGAACAGATGAAAGTACAGACTTTTCTAAGTTAGGTTAATAGCCAAAGGCTATGAACAGAAAGAAGAATTTATTGCTTGAATAAATGTCTTTTACTACAACCAAACTTGAATCTAATTACAGGCTCTTATCCAGTACTTAATGCATGGATTATGAGATTAATTTGAATGGATGTCTAAGTACTCTTTACTAGAATGGCTGACATGACAAAATCATTTGAAGATCTTGACCAGAAAAAGATTCTGTTGTGATTCTTATTCTTGATATTGACAAACATTCTAATCATTAGGAATGATGTAGAGAAATCGTCAATAGAAAAGAAAAGGCCAGCTGAACATTTCTAAATATTGGATTTAGAAAAGCCAAGAATGTTCTGTACATTCAATTCTGTAGAGATTGAAAGAACAATCCTTAAGCCTTTTCTCAAGCAACTTATATAGAAAAGAAACTTAAAATACTTTAGTTTACAAAATCCAAGAAAGCTCCCGATAAGGAGGATGTATTATCTAAAATAATAAATTTCCATTTATTCTTTTACTAGAAAAGAGGACATGAGACAGCATTCCTACAACTCAGTGATAGACTATTTAAATGTGTCGAATGTTATATTTTCAAATAGACATTTGTTAAATGGTGGGAATAGTCAGCAGTTATCAATCCATTATGGATTGATTCATTGAATAATTATAAGGACTTAGTTTTGATTATCTTTAATATAATAGAGATTATATGTACGTGCATTTAGGCATAGACCTAAAATCCCAATGGATGATCTGATATTAAATATTCAAAGATTGATATCAGAATCAGATTCAGTAACTGTGGAGGAAACACATTAAACTAGAAATGTGTTTGACATTTCAAATTTATATGTTTCACCACAAAAGTCGATATACAACAGCTACGAACAGTTAAATAGGCTATTTGATTTAGTTAAGTTCTTTGACATTCTGGAAAGGTTTTCATACTAGAATAAACAACTAGTATCTCATTGCAAAAGCAATGGAGATACAACTATTCTAGAAGAACTAGAAATCATGAGAGGGTAAAGCACATGAAATGAAGTATCATTTTACATAATTGATGTAATAATCTTGAAGATAACTTCAAAACATTTTCTTACAAAATTGTTACAAAGACTTTGTTAGACAAAATCGGGCAGGAGAATATAATTGACATATTAAAAGAGATGCCTCAATTTGCTTTAGGGCAAGTGGGAGATTGTTGGGAATAGTGCCCTTAAAGCAATTGTAGTTGACAAATTTTTCAATGAAATAAATAATTGAATTGAATTATTATATATAGACTATATCCGATATTATATGATAATATTAAGTGAATATCAGAAAATTCCAAAGTTTATCTATGTGGTCTTAGTCTCATATTAGTATCGGAGGATTGAGAGTAAGATAATAAACTTAAATAGTTCGTTGTAAAACAAAGTTTTGGAATCTTTAGATTAATTACTGCTAGTACGGTCCACTAGTATTATGAATACATGTGACCTAGATCCGGGTTACTAGTGTAGTAGGACACTTTAGTGGAAGTACTTTTCATGCTGAGAGTATGTAGAACTAGACCAGATGTGATTTGTTAATACTTGTTTAAACATCGTTTCATAGTATTAATCAAACACATCAAACGATGATCATATACACGATGATCTTAATCCTGAGGTTACTATGAACTCCTATATATGTCATATGTTCCTTTGATTCATGTGTTAAGGTTTATCAGAATGATCAGGCTAAGAACAATTGTTTTGGGGACTGAATGATGTATATGGCTGGGGACATAGTTTAACAAATATGGAATATATACCTTCTTATAGATTGAATAATGGTTCCCTATTGGGTTAACTTTTGGAACTGAAAAGGTTATGAGCGCTCAAGTCGCAAACTTGTTGTGACACAACCTTCAATAGTAAAGTCAATGGTACTCTAGGAACAAGATATAGCTAAAAGGGTAAAACGGTAATTTTAGTCCCTTTTAATAAATTATGAACCATTAATAGAGGATTAATGTTGTATGTAATGATTATATCAATGGACATTTTATTCTTAATAAAGTACTCAGTAAATATATATCTATAATTATCAAGAGTTCAATCTCATATTTTTAGTGGAGTAATCATGAGATTAATAAATCTGATTATTTAATCAAAGAGCTTTGATTAATAATCTAATATTTATTGGAGCTTGATATTATAGGTCCATAGGTCCCCTGGGTGATTTTATCAACACCATATCAAGGTAAGAGTTGATACAAGGGTATAACTATAATTTAAGAATTTGAGAAGAATTTTATTCTTCGGGTCAAATATACAATTATATAATAATTGAGGTTGAATAATTAATTTAGAATTAATTAATAAATTTTGGAAATATATTTAGTAATTTAAATATATAAAATTTCGAATTTCATATATATAAATAAATTTTTTAATTTAATTATTTTGAGTAGGAGAAAATAAAATTGGTAAGTCAAAAATAGTTTTTTCATTTATTGAATTTTGAAAGATGATGATAATGATGATCATCAATTTGAATTTTTTTCTTATTAATTTAGAATTTTAATTTTGAAATATGGTTGTCATCTTTTCCTTAAAAAGACAAATACCTTATTTTGTGGGAAATTGATTTAGTTAAATAATTAAATAAAAAAATGCAGAATCCCCAAAAAGGAAATAGCAGTACACGCTTGACACAGTCCAAGGACTGTGTCAAGCGTGTAGCACTATACAGATATTGTATCTAAAAATATTTTTTTTCAAATATGGTAAGTTAGACATTTAACTAAAATCAAATCATATCATCATTATTATATTATTTTATACTACTATTATTTGGAATAATAAGGTAATATAAATCTCTATATATGATATGGAAGAAGAAGAGAAAAATACATCAGAGATAACCACATTAGATAACACAATACAGAATTTAGAATAGTTCTCAGAGTTTTTTGTCAGACAAAACTCTCTCTCTCTTTCTTCTTCTTTATTCTAGTCAATCTCAGACCATAATCCAAGTTCTCATGTGTTGAGAAATACTTGTGATTCCTAAAATACAAACACATGTTCTCTATGTGCCCACACACATCTTGAGGTGTAGAGAACACTCTGAAAGATCGTGCTTTGTGTGCTCAAAGCTTTGGATAGGAAGATCGATAAAAATACGAAAAGACTCAAGGACACTTGATAGGCTTCAAGAGGTAAAAGTTTATGTTCTTGATTTTTTTGTGTTTATATATTTATTGCATGATTAATAGTATTGTATGATAATGTTTCTGGATTGTATTTTTGGTCATATAAATTGTTTATATGATTATTGAAAATCTTTGTATGTTGTTGTTCTGTTGTTTCATAATAAGAATAAAACAACAACGGGCCCACCACCCGCCAGTTTTCTCTGCGTGCTTTGGTTGGTTTTCCAACAAAGACTTCCCGGTGCCTCCTCAAAAACTCCACCAGTTTGTTTTTTATTGTTGTCTCTAAGTTTTTACCAACTTTCACAACCTTGGTCGGATCTTTCTCTTCTAGTTGGACCTCCTCAAGGTCCTCCACGGGCCCAACATTTTCTTCCAAATCCCCAAAGCAATGATCTAAGTCTCTATCCTCACTTTGGGCAACGCCCTATTTGGTGACTTGTTCACCTGATTGGGCTTGTGATTCATTTACTACCAACAACCTTTTCTCTACTGCGCTCCCCGGTCCACCTCGTCTTGCCTTCGTGATCGAGGAGCTGTAACATTCTCTAGCCTCTCGCTAATTTCCCAACACCTGAATCGGTTGGAAACTTCATGGCCAGATGCCAGACCAAAGTTACGGCTAGCAGATCGATAAGTATGGGTCTTCCAATCATAGCATTATCCACGGATAAACAATCAACTACTATAAAAGTAGTGAGCAGTGTCCTGTTCGCGGGTGCCATTCCTGCTATGACTGGGAGTCTGATCGACCCAGTTGGTGCTAGCCCTTCGCTAGAAAAACCATAGATGGTTTGGTTGCATGGTTCTAAATCTTGCACTGATAATTTCATTATTTCTAGTGAAATTTTGTATAAAATGTTGACCGAGCTTCCTGTATCCACCAACACTCGTTTAACCATCATGTTGGACTGAACATCCACAACCAGAGGATCTGAGTAAGGGAATCGGACATGTTGTGTGTCCAGCTCGGAGAAAGTTAGTAATTCTTCCTCTGTTCGAGCTTTTTTAGAAGTTCGCTCCTCGAAGTTTAGCATTTCGATGTCCTGATTGTGAGGGTTCTGGCATATCTCTCCCTCGCCTTACCACTGTCACCTGATATATATGGTCCTTCGCAGATAGTCAGCAATGTACCAGCAATAGGAGTTGGCTACAGAGGAGGCGAGCATTGGCGCACAGGTGCCTGCTCATTGCCTCCGTGAGCCTCCTGCTGAGAATTTCCTCCTGCTCGTACATATCTCCTCAGATGTCCTTGTCAAACAAGGGACTGGATCTCGTCTTTAAGCTAGTTACACTCATTGGTATCATGCCATAGTCGTTATGAAAATGAAAAAACTTAGTTGTATCCCTTCTGGATATGTCTTTCCTGATCAGGGCTGGTTGCCTAAAAGGAACGGTGGTATGACTGGCTTGATACACTTCAGCGTGGCTATCGACCAGGGCAGTGTAATTGGTGAACCTTGCTTCGTATCTATTTTGTTTAGGGAGATTGTTATCAGATGTCGTTGGTTCAGTGTTTGCCCTTTTTCCCCCATTCTTATTGTTGCCGTTTTCGTTGGGTTTACCAGACCCACTGGCGGATTTGGTCAAGTCTTCCTTCTTACCCTGGTCGGCCTTTGGGGACTCTCCTTCATTGGCTATGGCTTCCTTGAGCTTGATATATTTGTCTACTCGATCCAGAAATTCTAGAGTGCTCTTGACTCCATTCTTCCGCAGACTACTCCAGAGGGGAGAATGGCATTGCACTCCAGCTGTGATTGCCATCATCTTTCCCTCGTCCCCAAAAGTTTTGGCCCGAGCAGCTGCTCGCATAAATAGTTGTATATACTCATTAAGAGTTTCTCCTTCCTTCTGTCGAATGTCGACTAGTTGATTAGCCTCTGTTGGATGTACTCGACCAGCATAAAACAATCCGTAAAACTCTTTCACAAACATCTCCTAGGAAACTATACTGGCCAGAGGGAACTTGAAGTACCATTCCTGAGAAGAGTCAGACAAAGTGGTAGGAAAAATCTTGCACCGAGCATCATTGGACACCTTCTGGATGTCCATTTGTATCTCAAACTTGTTTACGTGAGACACTAGATCTTCTCCACCAGTGAAGTTTGGCAAACTGGCATTTTGAATTTGCTCGGTGTTATCCCAAAAATATACACAACTAACATGGCATGAAGGATGGATACGTGGCATCATAGTGTGGGAACATGTCATCATATTCTTGACACGTGGTATAGGCATCTAACAGTCCAACAAGCTGGAGAGAGTACACTTGCCAGGTGAATAACAATTACTGCTCGGTATGCTCGCCAAGAAAGAGGCTGCTCAGTATGCTCTCCAGGATACCTGGTATACCTGGTCAGATGAAGTCAGTTACATCCTCCTCACGCCTAACAGTTTACCTGAAAACTCGGTCAAACTTCTGAAGAATAGGACTACAGCTACCCGCAAAATGGAAGGGATATTTTGCAGCAGGTGTGGTGCAGGCGCAACTGCCTGGGCGTTAGGGACAGTATAAATGCAAGTCTTCCACCACTGTGGAGGGGGGTTAGGTTTTTAGCCTACTGACCAACACTAGAAATATACCGACCAGCCTATTAGGACCACTCAGTAGCGATTTCTGCCACTCGGTATTGTTTTTACACTTAGAATCGTACCTGTTTTCACTGGTCATTTTGTTTAAACCTTAAAGATCAATACAAATCTAAGAGGAAGTAGGTCATTACCGTTTCTTGGGGCCGAACCTCTATAATTTCTAGTGTCTTTTATCATTCATTGCTCATAGTTACTAGGTTCTTGGATTATTTATGATTTATTGATTCTCTAAATGGAAGCTATCTAATTAATTATTTTAACTCCGCGTTAGTTGACCAAAAAACCAGCCAACATTTTGGTGATTTCATTGAGAGCCCAAGACAATCACAGTAGATTTTTGTTATCGCAAGGATGGTGGTCTCAACCCGAAGGTCAAGCCAAGAACCTCCAGAGCCCGAGGTTGAAACCTCTCGTCAAGTACCTTCAATGAGCAATTTGAATGGGCAACAAGGAAACTTACCATTCATGAACCCATCTGGTATTGGTGGACAAACCGCTGGGCCCGCTGCACTAGGCCGCGGAGCTATCGCTTCTACTGGAATCACCCATGCAGGAACATCAGGCGGAGGCGCTACAAGGGTTGGAGGTCCGACACAGTATGAGCCCCACGTAGATATTGAAGTACTCGACCCTGAGATTGATCAGATAAGAGAAGTTGTTGGGTAGATGCAGGATCAGCTGGCCTCTATGAACCAGGGGCGAGCCACTGCGCAGGGGACCCTTAATGAAGCCTTCGAAAAACAAAGGAGAGATTTTCAAGAGTGGATGGACCGGCATGCATGGGAGATGCAGACCCGACAAGAGGATATGGAACACTGGACAAGGGAGGCTGCGAAATCTATTCGCAATTACATGCAATAGCAGCCAACCCAAGGTGTGGGGACTGCAGCTAGAACTACTGCCCATCCTCGGCAACGTCCTCCTGTCTTTGGTTTCGGTGAAGGATTCATGCACGGACCAGAAACTCAGCCCCAGCAAGGAAATCATGGTCCAACTAGGAGTCATCGATCTGGTCGGGGGGCCCAAGCCAACAATAATAGGCATCCCCTATAGCTGATGAAAAAGTCTTGGCTGGGAGCTACATGGGGTTGGACTAGACAGGAAACTTTCAGCCAAGAACTCAAGGAAGTGGCCGAGAAAGAAATTTGAGTGCTGCAGGTCGGGGTGGCCACCACCGTGTGCCAGCACAGAATAAAAACAGTCAACCCCAGAATTACCAGTAATAACCTGGTCGGTATAGACAACAGCAAGAATACCGACCAAGGTCCTAAAGAGATTAGCCAGAAGTTAGTAGTGCATACAGGCCCCACTATGCTGACGAATATGGCCCTGATGAAGCAGCAAGCCAAGTTTGCCAGCAGAATAACCAAGGTCAGGGGGTAACCAGCCTGAAGGACCGTTTTTTCCACAAGGGCAGGAAATTCCTAACAACCAACCACCCCAAGGTGGAGGGTTCCAAGGAGTACCTCCAGTTCCGGGGAGAGCAGCAGCCAAATTGTTGGGGGCAGGCCTCGGCCAAACTCTGTTTTCAATCGGATGGGTCCCATAGGAGGTGAAGACCTTGGAGACGCTCTTAATCGTAGTAGGGAAAATCAAGACTCAAACAATGTAGCACCACCTGAGCTTATTCGGGACCCGAGAATGGATGAGGTCTGCAATGCAGCATAACCCCAGGTAGCTGCAAACCCTAACATCCAAGCCCAGTTGGATCTGTTAACCCATCTGGTAAGGGACTTGACAGACCCCAAGTTAACAGATATCTAAATGGAAAGACAGAGAGGTTCCCCATTTTCAGACCTTATAAATCAGTTGCCCATACCTGCCAAATTCAAAATGTCAACATGGAAAATGTATACTGGGTTGGAGGACCCAGTATCCCATGTTCCTCACTTTGAACTACAAACTGACCTCCAGGGGGTTCAGGATGATGCTAGGTGCAGGATCTTCTCGGGCACCCTGTCAAAAACTGCTCAGTGTTGGTTTTTCAAGCAACAGCCAGGATCAATCACATCATGGGATGGTTTTGTCCGCATATTCTATTCTCAGTTCTCCTCGGCAATGCCCCTTCTAGCCGAGCCAAACGATTTGGTGGACATCAAACAAAGGGACAATGAGCCTTTAAAAGATTACATTCAACGTTTCATGCAAGAGGCCACCAAGGTAAAGTTCCTCAGTGATGATGGTAAGTTGATAGCCATCAATTTAGCAGTCAAAGTAAAAAGTTTGTTCTGGAGTAGCTTGAAGAGGAAGTCAACACGTACCACTCAAGAATTCCTTGATAGGGCAGAAGAATTTATCAAGTTAGAGGAAGCTGAACGGAAGATGGATAATCCTACCCAGGCAACTGCTATGCAAGAGAAAACAAGTGCTAGGATCACCACCAACCCTCTAGAAGGAAGTAAAAATGGGGGCAAGAACGGCAAACGCTGTAACAGGGCTAGAAATAGTGGTAACCAGAATGACAGCAAGAAGCCTCAGACCACCGAGCAGTCGAAACCGTGAGAATACGTGCCCAAGTTTACTACTTACACCATCATGTTGAAGTCCCGAGCAGATGTTTTCAATGCTACACAGGTCATCGTACCGTATAGAAGACCTCCACCGATGAGGAAGGATGTTAATAGATGGGATATGACCAAGTTCTGTCGATTTCACAATGATTATGGTCACGAAACCAATGAATGTAACCACTTGAAGGAGGAAATAGAATTCCTCATTAGACAAAACAATGCTTATCTAAAGAGGTATGTACGACCAGCCACCGACCCATAGCTTCAACAACCTCCTCAGCAACAGCCTCCCCAACAGTATCAAAGCAGTCAACCACTCCTACCACCACCAGTTGTTGGCCGGCTAGATATGATCTGTGGAGGGCCGCCTTTGGCCGGTAATAGCGGCAAGGCCCGAGAAAGGTATGCTCGTTCCCTTAGGCACGAGTAGGAGGAAGATGTACTGGCTGTCCAGAAGTGTACTCCCAAACAACCTCGCTACGAGTATGAGCCTATCACGTTCAGCAAGGAAGACACAAGTCATGTACATCATCTGCACAATGATCCCTTGGTGGTAGAAGTACAGATAGCTAACATGATCGTAGCCCATATGATGATTGATCATGGCTCTTCTGGCAACATTCTATTCAAGAATACCCTAGAGAGGATGAACTTAAGCATTAGAGACTTATAACCATGCAAGCAGTTGTTGTATGGGTTTACTGGGAATGGTATGGCCCTCGCGGGAAGCATAAGGTTGCCCTTAACTATGGGGATGACACCTAAGAACAACACGATAATGGCTTTGTTCATGGTAACTGACATTCCCTCTCCATACAATGCCATGATAGGCCGACCGACCCTGTATGAGCTATGGGAAGTTACCTCGATTTTCCACTTATTACTCAAATTCCTAACCCGAGCAGGTGTAGGATGTCTTAAGGGGAACCAACTGGTAGCCAGAGAATGTTATAATTCGTCAATTAAAAAGGCAGGCAGGGCAGTCTGTACCGCCTAGCCTGCAGGGCCCAGTCACCAGAAATAGGATGCAGCCCAAAATGGGGGAGATGACATAGACCCTCGTTTTGGGGATAGTGACACAGGGGAGGGGCCACTTGAAGAATTAGAAGAGGTCCCACTTGACCCGAACAACCCGACCAGGGTTGTCAAGGTAGGGAAAAGGCTGTCCGGGAACATAAGATCCGTTTTGATCCAGTTCCTATGGGACAACCAGGATGTATTCGCTTGGTCACATGATGATATGGTGGGGATCTGCCCAACCATTATAAGTCATGCCCTCAACATTGACACAGAACACTTCAAGCCAGTGCAACAAAAAAGGAGGTTACTAGATCAGATGAAAGCAAAGGCATTGAAGGAGGAAGTGGAGAAGCTCTGAAATAACAACTTTATTAGGGAAGCTTTCTACCCAATATGGGCGTCCAATCCCGTATTGGTGCCGAAGCCTAATAACAAGTGGAGGGTGTGCATAGATTTCACCAATTTGAATAAAGCATGCCCCAAGGACTGCTTCCCACTTCCAAGAATTGACCAACTAGTGGACGCTACAGCCGACCACGAAATTTTAACCTTCATGGATGCCTACTCAAGGTATAACCAAATAAGCATGCATCCACCCGACTAAGAGCATACAAGTTTCCGCATAGATGTGGGGTTGTACTGTTACAGAGTAATGTCATTCGGCCTAAAATATGCTGGAGCAACATATCAGCGGCTGGTGAACCGTATGTTCAAGGACCAAATAGGGAGAAACATGGAAGTTTATGTGGATGATATGTTGGTAAAATTCCAACAGGCTGAAGGGCACATTGAGGACTTGGAGGAGTGCTTCGGTATCCTAAGGCAGTATAGAATGAAATTAAATCCCCTAAAATGCTCCTTTGGTGTGGGGTTGGGAAAATTTTGGGGTGCATAGTAAACTCCAGAGGAATAGAGGCAAACCCCAAAAAGATAAAAGCACTGTTGGACATGCCCTCACCAGCCAGGATCAAGGACGTGCAGAGCCTAATAGGACGCATAGCAGCACTCAGCAGATTTGTGCCTAAATCAACTGATAAGTGTATTCCATTTTTTAATATCCTCAGAGGCACAAAGAAATTTGAATGGACTGAAGAATGAGAACAAGTCTTCCAAGCTTTAAAGTAGCAACTAGAACAACCCTCGATTCTTTCAAAACCTCTGGAGGATGAAGAACTATGCATATACCTAGCAGTAACTCAACACGCCGTTAATGCAGTCCTGATCAGGGAAGAAGACAAGATACAAAATCTTGTCCACTATGTTAGTAAAAGGCTGGTTGAAGCCGAAAGCAGATACCCTCTACTTGAAAAATTAACTTACTGCTTGCTTTTGTCTTCAAGAAAACTTCGCCCATATTTCCAAGCTCATCCAATTAAGGTTCTTACCGACCAACCACTGCGTCAAGCCTTGCAAAAGTCAGACACCTCTGATCGGTTGCTCAAATGGTCTATAGAGCTCGAGTAGTATGAGATTACCTACCAGCCCCGAACAATAATTAAAGGCCATGCTCTTGCAGACTTTGTAGCTAAGTGTATCATACTACCAGAACCGGACGGAGTTAATAGCGTCGGATAGCATTAGCAGTCATCCGAGTTTGAACTATCGCATAACACGAAAGCTGCGCAAAATGTCGGACACCCAGAATCTAGCACTGTTGATTCCGAAAAAGAACAACAAACCTGGAAACTACACATAGACGACTCGTCTACCGACCAGTTGTCTGGAGCTGGTCTCACTCTAATCACCCCCGAAGGGAAACGCATCCATTGTGCACTTCATTTTTCATTTGAGGCATCCAATAACGAAGCGGAATATGAAGCACTAATTGTAGGCCTAAGATTAGCTAAAGAAGTGAAATCTAAATCCTTGGAAATATATAACGACTCACAATTAGTTGCCAACCACGTCCTCGGAGAATACATTGCTCGGGGAGAGAAAATGATTGCCTATCTCAGTAAAATCAAAGATTTGCTCCCTTAGATTAAGAAATACACCATTCAGCAGATACCTAGAGAATAAAATGCCACGGCAGATTCACTGGCTAGGCTGCCCAGCAGTGTCGTGGTGGACAAAGCCAATTTAGTCCCCATTGAGTATCTGGACCGACCCAATATCAACATGCCCGAACCAGTCCTTCTAATAGACAACACTCCATCCTGGATGACCCTAATTGCAGCTTATCTAGAGCATGAAATCCTTCCCAACAGTCGTAACGAGTCTAGAAAATTGATAAGGAAAGCTGCTCGGTACCTCATCCTGGACGAGTCATGTACAGAAGAGGATTTTCCATGCCATTGCTCAGGTGTGTCAACCAAACAGAATCTGGACGGCTTCTTGAAGAGGTACATGAGGGTTTTTGTGGGAATCATGTTGGGGGGCAGAGTCTATCTAAGAAAATTCTAAGGCAAGGCTACTTCTGGCCAACTATGAATGAGGACTCCATATCGCATATCCGAAAGTGTGACAAGTGTCAGAGATTTGCGAAAATCCCCCGAGCAGCCCCAAATGAACTAACACAAATGCAAAGTCCATGGCCCTTTGCCATTTGGGGGATCAACCTTATCGGTCGGTTGCCAAAAGGAAAGGGGGGAGTACAGTATGCGATAGTAGCAATGGATTACTTTACCAAATGGACGGAGGCCGAGCCGTTGGCAACAATCACTTCCAAGAAAGTCTTGGACTTTGTGGTAAAAAAAATATAATTTGTAGGTTTGGTCTACCCCACAAAATAGTGTCTGACAACAGCACACAGTTTGACAGCCAGTTATTGACTAATTTCTGCACTAAACATGGCATCACAAAAAGCTTCTTAGCAGTCTCACACCCACAAGAAAATTGACAGGTAGAAGTAGTTAACAAGACTCTCAAAGACACTCTGAAAAAGCATTTAGAAGAGGCTAAGCAAAACTGGCCTGAGAAACTACCTGAAGTACTATGGTCCTATAGGACTAGCGAGCAAACAGCTACTGGAGATACCCCCTTTGCACTTACATATGGGTATAAAGCAATGTTGTCCGTAGAGGTGACTCCACCGTCTCATAGGCGCACAGCTTACGACCAGGATGGTAATCACCCTAACAACATCCTGGAGGCCAGTACTAGTGATATACTCCAAAGATTTGGAACTTAGATTAGTCATGAAGTCAGATTAGGTAGAAGACACCATTTTTATGTGGCTTTGATTAATGGCTAGGGCCTTCTTTAAAGGTCCATGAAACTCCTCGGCAGGGTCATCAGCACCCTCTGAGACTCTGCTCGGGGGGTCAGGCCTTTGCGCAGGGGACGAGTGAATAACCTCTTCAGTCTGAGGTCCCTTGCCTTTGGCAGGTTTGTGACTTGGAGTCTGCGACTGGGGCCTTTTCTGAGAAGGAGTATGTTTGGGGGTTCCAGCAACTTGTTCGGTAGGTTTAGCAAGAGAATCTGTCTTCTAACATTTAGCTGAAGATGCCTCACTACTCGGACCGGTGGCGTGCTTCTGAGTAAATTTCTTAAAGAGCACATACGACATATCTGCAAACCAAGGTAAAAGGTTAGTACAATTCCAAGCAGCTTTGGAACAAGCAAAAAATTATAATTATAAAAGAACACAAATGAAAGTTATATAAAGAGAGTGAAAGCACCCTCTTCATCTCCCCCGGGCATCCGGCTGCTCTGGGCAATACATCCTCATCACTATCTGAGGAGCTAGAGTTTGAGTGCTCCACTTCAATCTATTTCCCCTTTCCAACCTGGGGGGCAGTGGCAGTTTTTGGAGCACTATGCTCTGTGGGCTCTCGGATGACAAGCCCTGTCAAACTTCTTGTTCAGTGGGCCACGCAAGGTCTGGACAGAGGTACAGATGGCCTGGTTTGTTTTTTAGATAACAGAGACTTGGCCGACTTAGTACTGGGTGGGTGCTTCCTAGGCAATTGTCTAGTAGGGGTAGCACCCTTGACTTGCACCTCTGGATTGGGGTAAAGCCCAGCATGGGTTAACTGCTCTGCGGTGGTTAGGGCCATTATATCTTTAAGGCTGGGGCCCATTGTAGCCAGCCTACAAGCTCGTTCAGCCATCTCCCGGGTAGGAGCTGGATAGCTAAAAGGACCATTACATTGAAAGGATAGATGATTGGCAGCAATATTTTCAGTAAGAAAGTAGTGACTGGCATACTCCCCAACTTTGGAGATGTCGTCCGTATTGGCCAGGTAAATATTAGAATCCCTATGGTTGAAATAGAAATACCCCGAGCAGCATTGCCGGGGACTAGATTTGATGTCAAAAAGGTAATTAATTTCGTGGGCAGAGGGTACTGGCCAATTTAAAGATTTGTACAAGACATAAAGGGCAGAGAGAAATCTTATGCCTTTGGAACTGATTTGGGTTGGGAAAATCCCAAAATATTCAGCCACACTCCGAAAGTATGGCTGGAGAGGGAGAGTGGCTCCAGCGACCATATGGAATCGGCTCCAGGCACAAAATTGGGCACTGAGGTAATTGGTAGTCTGACAGTCAATAGGCGTAAAAATTGATACATGCTGCAGCTTAAAATGCTCTTTCACATTCTGTATTTTTCTAAGGGAAATAGTACTAGCAGGGGCCACATAGAGAAGACCCTTCTCCTTCTCAGCCAATGGGTTTAAGACTGCCTCAGCATAAATCTCTGTGGCATATTCAGTCTCAGAATCTTCTTCCTGCCCCAAGCCACTAGGCTCTTCCTTAGGGGATGATGCCTCTCTAGGGTCCCCACCAATAGCGTTTCGTGCCACGTGAGGATCTTATTCATTTGAGCCTCGAGTTTTCTTTTTGGTACGAGCCATTGTAATGGAAGATACAGTGATGAAGTTTGGTGATCACCTCCCCTGAGCAGTCTGCGAATACAAGAAAAGGGGAAAGTGAGGTGAGAGCACCGAACAGCACTGGTCGGTATAATTGTCGTGGTATACCGACCAGCTTAGGAGTAACACAACACAATATACCGCACAGAAGGAAGACAAAATCAAAAGAAAAGAAGACCGAGAAATTGGAGGGTATTCCGAGAGACTTATCAAAGAGTTGTTTTGTTGTTTTCCAAGAACAACAGACATAAATCTACCAAAATGGGCCGTGAAAAGTGGTTTTTTTTTTTTTAAATTAGAAAACAAAACAGATTACCCATTACAAGAGCTACTCAAAAACAGTTTTTATTTACTGATTTAAACAACATTCATGCAAGAGACCCAAGGGTTTGGCAAAAACAAAACCCACGACCACATAGAAAAACATAATTATTCTCGCATAAATCACAAAATATACCAAAGAAGAAAAAGAAGAACTTACTAGTAATAAGTTTGCGAGACTAGCACGAGCCGAAAAGCTTCAGTGATCTTGGACTGGGCACTAGTCGGTATAAGAACTCGAAGTTCACGAGGAGGGAGGCTCTGAACGTTTGGAAGTTTTAATGGAGAAGGGACTGTAAAAAATGAAATCAGCAGAAAGGGAAGCTATTTATAGTCCATGTACAATGCTCTACCTCCTCCTGTGAGCATTGATGAGACATCCCTTCAACTTCTGCAAGCCCATCTCCCCAGACGCGTTAGCACACCACCCAGCACGTCCTTCCAATCACTTCGCCTCAACTGCCCAACATGTTAACCACTCTTCGGTAACTACACAAACCAACGAAATATTTATTAAGAGAAGCCATCATGACACTTTATGGTATCAATAAGAGGCGGGAAAAGATGAAAAGTCATTTCTTGAAAACTTGGAGAAGTGCAAAGGTCTTCAATTTTATTAAATAAAGATGTCGCGTAGCAAAGATAACATGCCCCCGACCAAGCTAGACAGGGTGGTATCCAGAAGGAAATTTTACATACGGCTCAGCACCATTGCAAACTTGGGGGGCAACTGTTATCCCAAAAATATACATAGCTAACATGGCATGAAGGATGGACACGTGGCATCATAGTGTGGGAATATGTCATCATATTCTTGACACATGGTATAGGCATCTAACTGTCCAACAAGCTGGAGAGAGCACACTTGCCAGGTGAATAACAATTACTGATCAATATACTCGTCAGGAAAGAGGCTGCTCAGTATGTTCTCCAGGAAACCCAGTATACCTGGTCAAATGAAGTCAGTTACATCCTCCTCACGCCTAACAGTTTAC
Organism: Humulus lupulus; assembly: GCF_963169125.1. NCBI lineage: Eukaryota > Viridiplantae > Streptophyta > Magnoliopsida > Rosales > Cannabaceae > Humulus > Humulus lupulus. The sequence goes on from NC_084799.1 coordinate 162,238,533, forward strand.
CTGAAAACTCGGTCAAACTCCTAAAGAATAGGACTACAGCTACCTGTGAAAAGGAAGGGATATTTTGTAGCAGTTAAGGTGCAGGCGCAACTGCTTGGGCATTAGGGATAGTATAAATGCAAGTCTGTCACCACTATGGAGGGGGGGTCAGATTTTTAGCCTACCGACTAGCACAAAAAATATACCAACCAGCCAATTAGGATCACGCAGCAGCGATTTCTGTCATTCAGTATTGTTTTTACACTTAGAATCGTACTTATTTTCACTGGTCATTTTGTTTAAACCTTAAAGAACATTACAAATCTAAGAGGAAGTAGGTCATTACCATTTTTTAGGGTCGAACCTCTATAATTTATAGTGCCTTTTATCATTCATTGCTCATAGTTACTAGGTTCTTGGCTTATTTATGCTTTATTGATTGTCTAAATGAAAGCTTTCAAATTAATTATTTTAACTCCGCGTTTGTAATGCCCTGGTTACCCCAGAACAGTTACGGTGATCGGTGAACCAGAAATTTGACCTGCTACCCGAGTCATTTGGTTAAAAACGTGCTCTAAGTGTGATTAACAGGTTAAGGTGGAAAACTAATAAAAAGGAATGGATATCTTTCATTACAAACTGCTCTGCAGAGCTAATCAAAACATTTACAAGTAGTTCCCAATACAAAGTGGTTATTACTGTTTCAAATTTACAATTCTGCCGACCTAAGCGGCAAAAATAGGGTAAATCCCCTAGTTCCTCTGAGAATGTCTTGGTCATGGTGGTCAAGCGGCCGCATATGTACACATCACCATCTAAGCTCTCCACTCAAGGCTGGGTAAGCTTTTCTTTCCCTTTACCTGCACCATATAGCACCCATGAGCCAAGGCCCAGCAAGAAAACACAATACAGCATGATATAATATCAACAATGATTATAATAATCATCCAGGACTATCAGTCCAAAACAGATAGGTGTCAGTCGCAAAAGTCACAAGAGTGGGTACAGCCCCCTCCAGCCATGTGACGATAGGGTCACCAGGGCTTAAATGATAAGTGAGCCTTTCATAAGTTTGACCAGGATGGGTGTATGGTGAATAGTAACCAACATAACCCTCCTCATGACCATAGAGTCATAACCCTGGAACATCGTTCCCTAGCCATGTGATAACAGTCACCGGGGCCTTATGCCCTGGCTCTGAGTAACTAGTCTTAGACTAGCCAAGCGCTTATAAGTTCAGCGACCTTAGGGTCGGTCCAGTGTTAATTCCTTAGAGCCATTCAACACTGATATCGATTAGATATAATCTTCACTCGGCCCTGTGTTCAGGACGCTTATGCCGTTTCTGACTCTTAGGTCAGTGTCCCTAACTAGTCAGTTCCATATACAACTAATCAACATTCACTAGCATTTAATATGCAATCCATGTCCACATTGTTAATCAACATACCTCTATAGCAAATACACATGTCATATATACACAGGGTGCAGTTTTCTTACCTCAAGTTCGAGCGAGGAATAATATAAGGACAACCCCTGAGAACGATCGATCTTTTAGTTCCTTAGCGGTTACCTAATTACAACCAATTATAACCTCCATTAATGAGAATCAACATAGATAGGGTCTTAACCTAAGCGCCACTCTCGGGACCTCGTAACATGCCCACACGGTGAGTAGATTCGATCCCGGGCCTTAAGGATTGAAACCCCAAGTAAAAAACCCTTAAAAACACTCAAAACGGGACTTTGAAGGAATAGGGTAACGCTACAGCGCTGAACCCCTAGCGCCCCAGCGCTATACTCAGAACCCCCAACATGCCCAAAAGCCTCCTGAGGAGCTCTGTAGTGCCCTAGGATGGGCGCTACAGCGCTACCTCCAAACCAGAACTCCCCTGAACCGACCTTCTTCATCTCCTTCGATTCCAACCTGATTCCAAAGCTTCCAAATCCCATTTTTGATGCCAAATGAACTCAAAAACCATCCTAACACATCCCAACCATAGGAACCCTAGCCAAAACTCCCAACAAAACCAAGTTCTCAACCTAGAAATCTCAACTGCAAAACAGAACTTAAACAGGGCAAACCAGAGAATTCTATGGTTAGAAACTTACCCAAAGCTCAGCGTATGATGCTCTTCAATGGGGGAACACACTCCCGAACTCCCAAGGCTTTCTTCCCAAGCTTGAATCCTCAAGAATGGTTCAAAAATCTCAAAGAAAGATGAAGGAAAAGATGGTACGGGAAGGCTCTCCAAATTGCTCTGTTTCTTTACCTCCTTTCAGCCAACAATGGTTTTATCTATCCTAGGGGTGGAATGACCATTTTACCCCTAGGTCAATTTAAGATTTCTAAAGGCTCCCAAGGGGAAAATTGGTATTTTCCTCCTATCTCGTTAATCATAATTAACGCTCTCCAATTCCAGCTATTCTCAATAATCTCAAACACCATTAATTCACATCCCGTTACCCTTTAATTCCCAGTAACGCTCTAATCATTAAAATCACCGCGAGACTCAACCCGAGCCCCGCACTTAAACCTGTTGTGACTAAACCGCTAATCAATATTCCAAGATCGTCTCATGCCGAATAGCTCGAATCAACCCACATTATAATGTGGTCTCAACATATATCACCGACATGCATACAAATATACAATTATACCCTCAACGGGCCAAATTACCATCACACCCCTGTAATTAAAATGTGGACTCACATGCATGCATTTAACACCATATTATAATATAATTCACATATACATGCATAATATCATTTAATGGCATAATTAAGCAAGTATGGCCTTCCCAACCTACTAATCCCGCCATTAAACCACATCGGAGAATTCGGGGCATTACAACGTTAGTTGACCAAAAAACCAGTCAACACTCGGGATTTCTGCCACAACAATTCTATTAACGAATGGGGTGCCCTTTCTTCGATCATACTCTAAGTGGGACATTTTATTCCTGACCAGCTGCTGCACGGCCTGATTCAAGGCATCTATCTGAGCCTGAACAACATCTGGTATTGCAGGAGCGGCTGGAGCCGGGGGGAAGTACTCGTCGTGATTTTCCCTTTGGTCATTGAGCATATCCCTCAGATATTCACCCCTACGTCTCTGCTCGCTTGTACCTAGTTGGTCAAAGACGTTGGGTTGTTTAGGCTGTCCCCCAGCATTTTGGCTATTCGGTTGGTTCTCCATTGGGGGAGAATTTCAGTGTCTATCCCTTTCCTCCTACTGCTGACCATTGTTCCTACTACCAGAGTCTACCTCATTGTAGTCATGGTCATCTCTAAATTATGACCTGTGAGTGTGTGACCTACTATACGCATTGTTCCCCTCTCTTCTTCCTGGTCCATCTCGGTAAACAGGTGGGGACCTGCGTTGGTCGTTGGGTCCTCTGACATTACTATGTCATGGAGGATCCCGGACTGCAGAGCTTGAGTCCACCTACCTCTTGCTTCACGAGGAAAGTTGTCCCCTGCCAGGAGGGTTCTATGCCCCAGCTGTTTGTCATCTAGGGCTTCTGGGATGCTGCTCGTCCTTATTATGCCTATGATGTTGAGCGTTATCTTGATCAGATTGAGAGGGTGGTTACTGGTCATTGTTTTTATTAGGATTTTGGGTTTTCCTTCCCTGCTGAACAACGGGAGGTTATTCTGGTCTTTGCGGACTCCTTGGGTGTGGTGGATTGTGATGATACTGGGGATGATCTAACTGCAGATTTTGATGAGGGTGAGATTTTGGTGGCTAATCTGGCTAGGAGGTTGGTGCAAGTTGTCCTTGAGCCAACTGAATGGCTGCTTGTAAAGCTGTCATGGCATCTCTCTACTGACGATCCATGTCAGTCTTCCACTCATTAAGTTCTCAGTGCTGCCGGTCAATCTCCATTTGCTACAGCACCATAGTTTCAGCCACATTCTCCTAGTTAGATTTCAGAGTAACTAATTCCTCTTACAACACTATCAAAGGTGTTTGCAAGGTTTCAGCATCCATCTCTTCCTCTTCCAGTTCCACTTGTGGCTCGTCCTCCACTACACCTTTTGGAGAAGGTGGATTTGGCACACTTTCAGATGTCTGCCCAGTTTGACTCGCTCTCATGGAGTTCTTTGCCATTGTTTATCTTGATGTCCTTGAGTTTGGCTCTCAATGAAAGCACGAAAATATTGACTAGCGATTAGGTCAATGACACAGAGTCACTGAAAATGATAAAAATAAGATGAATTGAACTCAAGAAGGTAAATGACACTAAGATTTATAGTGGTTCGGCCCCAAGGAATAGTAATGACCTACATCCACTTCGTGTTCCTATTAATGTAGAACTTCAAAACCTGCGATCAATGAACTAGGGTTCATGAGTTTTACAAGGTTGAAGATGAGTACAAGTTTCGTGGATAAAAACACTATAGTTCTCTCTTGATTACCAAAAAAAATCTCCCTTTAAATGAATTCCACAAGTCCTATTTATAGGCTCTAAGATGTACATATGGGCCTATGGGCCATGTTCAATTTTTGTTACAAGTGTATTTCAATAATAACAGAAATAATGATATTTACATATAAAAAGAAACAAATATCCTAGAGGTATCCGACTCATAACTGTATTTGAATTCTAGCTTCGTTCCTACAAGCAGATCTGGTCGTACATGTCATCACATCAGCTTCCCTGTTACTCAGCATGTCTCTCACGCCTATCAGTCACCTCAATTTTTTCTTGATCTCCTGGTCGTGGGTCGACTATGTCTTCTTTAATAATAAGTCATGTGCTATCCACGCACGCCCCAATCGTGTCTCGTCATCATGTAAATATTTTGGGTAAACACGTCTCTCACTCATTATTTTAAAAAATGTATTTTTCTCAAAATCAATATTTTTCAATTTGGTTGTAAAACTAATTAAATTAATTTTACCAAATGATATTCTAATAAATACTAATCTAATTATGCAAAATAAAAATTGTGCCCTAGATTAATTTTATTTTGCCTTTTTAAATAGAATACCATTTAATTTAATAAAATAATTTTATTAAATAAGAAAATAAAAAACTTTAAATTCTTTTTACCATCTTAACTAATTAAGACTAAATTAATTATATGAGTTATCAAATAAAAACATATAATCAATCCTAAGCATGTTTCTAAAAAAAATGCATGCTTAATATGTATTGTGTGGGTAATATGTATCGCATGTTATAATGCATGATAAATTATTAAACAATTTAATCATGTTCAAGCAAATAAATAAATGCGGGTTGGGTGCTTTGGGTATTTCTATAAAACTGTAACCCTTGCAAAAAATACACAAAAATAATTAAACTAACTAAGGCCTAATGAAGAGAACCTCATTTGATCTTGGACCTTCACTTTTGGTCTTTGGGTCATTACCATTTTAATTATCCATTATGAATTAAATAACATTTTAATTATTTTACACAACTTTAAAATAATCAAACTTTAGGTTTTAATACCCAACAAGTTATTGAGGCTCAACTGGAATTTGGACTCACCTACAATTAATTCAAAAATTATAATTAAAACACTTTTAATTATATTGGGCTTAAAATGGCCCAAATGGATAATTACACATCCATTAGGGTTTTCATGACACAAACCCCAATGGCTGTGTCATGGTGGGCAGTGGCTGGCAGGCAGTGGCTGGCTGGCAAGGGCACGACACGGCATGGGGCTCAGGGCAGTGGGCTCGGCATGGGCGCGCATCCACGGCGTGGGGCGCAGGGTAGCGGGCTCGACATGGGCACGCATGCACTATGTGGGGCATAGGGCAGCGGGCTCGGCATGGGAGCACATGCACGGGGTGGGCGACTGGGGTGCAAACTCGGCATGGCACAGGTGCACAGGCAGCATGGGGCACATGGGCGCGAGGTGCAGGCGTGCACGCGCAGGGTGCAAGCTCGGGCCTCGAGGTTTGAGCTCAGGGCTCGGGTCACAATAGAATTTTATCTAGAATTTTAAAAAATAAATTACAAAATTCATATGCCCCAAAATGACTTGCAATTTTTATACATCTAGAAAATTTAAGAACTTTTCCTAACCCAAAAACATTATGAAAACCCACCCTTAAGAACATAAACAATTCATACATAAACATCCATCCATTCATATATTACACATAATATAAAAAATATGCATATGATACCCACATAGTAATTACCATATGCATGGATTAAAGATGGCTCTAGTACCAATTGTTAGGAACAATTCCTAGTGCGCAGTGGAAATTGTGGTAATGGTAGTATCGTGTACAACAATTTTTTTTCTTCATATAAACAACTTAATATGAGGATCCTTTAATATGCAATATATTAATCAATATAATATGTCTATGTAAAAATAATACGAAATGATTTACTTCTTGTAGCCTATCAAGAATCATTGAATCTTTTCGTATGTATTTCGATCTTCCTATCCTCGCTATAGCACTCACACCTAGATCTTCCAAGACGTTATCTACACCTCAAGATGTGGGTGGACACATAGAGAACAAGAATCAATTTTGTGAATCAAAAGTATTCTCTACACATGAGACTCTTGATTATAGGCTAGAAAGAGAGGTTTATCTTTTGTGAGAAAAAGATAATTAGTTTTTTTATTTCTCTTGTAAAATTGTTATCTTCTTATTTTCTATTCAAAATATTTTATTAATTAATTAAATAAAAATAAAAAATCAATAACTGATCACCATCAGTAGTGGTACACGCATAGGGCAGTCCAAGAAGCCTATGCGTGTGGGACTTCCCTGAAAAATGGGATTTAATTTTTCATGCATTTTTATTTTTAATTAATTAATAATTAGAAATTCAAATAAGGTATCATCTTTTTAAGGAAAAAATAACTACTTAAATAAAATATTTCAAAATTCAAAATTTGAATTTCCATTATCATCTTATTATTAATATAAATATAATAATCAAAATGAATTTTGACTATCCATATTTATCCTTTCACACTTAAATAAAATAATTGATTAAAATCATTTTTTTTTATTTCTACACAATTTTGAAAATTGCACTAATGCAATAATAAATTATGCAACTTCAATTATCACATAATTGCATATTTATCCCAAAGAATTAATATTCTCTCAAATAGTTCATTCACCGTTTGACCATTGTATCAACTCTTACCTTGAATAGTGTTGATAGAGCCGCCTCAAGGACCTATGGACCAATAATTCGAAGCTCCAATAAATAAAAGATTATTAACCAAAACTCTTTGATTCAATAATCATATTTATTAATCTCGTGATTATTCCACTATAAATATGAGACTGCACTCTTGAGAATTAAAGACATATATTTACTGAGTACTTTATTGTAACCATAAAGTGTCAATTGATATAAGCATTACATACAAATTAATCATCTATTGATGATTCATAATTAAGTGGGAATAAAATTACTGTTTTACCCTTTTAATTATATATTGATTCCTAGTGTACCATTGACTTTACTAGTGAAAGTTAATTCATAATCTGATTATGAATTTGATGTCAATAACCTTATCAATTCTAAAAGCCAACCCAATAGGAAGCCATCATTCAATCTATAAGAAGTTATAGATTCTATATTTGTTAAGCTATGTCCCCAGCCATATACATCATTGAGTCCCCAAAACAATAGTTCTTAGCCTGATCATTCTGACAAACTGTAACGCATGAATCAAATGATCAAATGACATATAAGGAGTTGATTGTAACTTCAGGATTAAGATAGTCTGTATATGATCATCAGTTGATGTGTTTTATAATACTACGAAACAGTATTCAAACAAGTATTATTAAATCACATATGGTCCAGTTCTACATACTTTCTGTTATCCCAAAAATCAGAAGTGAATGACATGGCAGGAATTAATTGCACGTGGCTGACACCTGCCAAAACCTGTGTTCGACTATCGACCAGGAAGATATTCGGTATCATGCGATCGGTCTCTTCATACGACTAGTCTGGTCATATGCATGTAATACGCGGAGGAAATCTTAGGCAGTTATGATGGAATCCGAAATTCTCTCCCATGATTTCCTGAGTATCCGATTATTTAGGAAATAATATCTGTAACAAATCAATGTAAATCTTCCCTGAGCTTATAAATAAAAGAAGAGGGCTCAGGGAAGAGGATCTTTTTTCTTTTCAGACTTCTAAATCACTTGAGATTAGAGTTATCATATCAATCATATTGTATTGTTCTCCAGAGGTTGGTGAAACTCATTGAACCCTAGTTCTTTGATCACTCCTTTGGATCTCACATCAATAACAATCTAAGTGGACGTAGGTTATTACCAGATCTTGGGGCCGAACCACTATAAAATCTTGTGTTCTTATTATTTTCGTCATCACGTTCTTTTCAACGCATTCACCCACGTCAAGCGTATTTTGACTCCGTGTCAGTTGCCCAAAATCAGGGTCAACATTTTGGTGCTTTCATTGCGAGCTTGATATATCACCATCGAGAAAACCAATGGCGAAAACTGCAAGGAAAACTGGACAGGCGGCCGCCGCTGCATCGTCAAACTCGCCTCCTCCTCCTCCTCCTCCTCCTCCTGCAAGCGTGGCTGAGGATGAGCCGCATTTGGAATTTGAGGAGGAAGAGATGGATGACGCGACGCTGAAGAGTACCCTGGGGGCGTTGCATGAAGAGTTGGCCAATCTGAGGGCTAGTCAGGAAAGTGCTGCCGAGATCATGGCGTGGCAGCAGCAAAAGATTGAACGGCAGTGCGTGGAGTTACGTGAAAGGCAGGTGGAGATGGACCGTCGCCAGAGCGAAGCCATGGCAGCCCTCAAGGCGGCCTTGCAATTGGCTAGGAATCACGCTGCACCTACCTCGCAGCCTGATCAACCAGCAAATGGGCCACCCCACAGGGGTCCTAATCCTAGCCCACCTATCCAACCCTCAAGTCCACAAAGGCCCGAACAGCCTCAGGTGCCCCATGACGATGTCCCACTGGACCCTGAGGCACAGCCTCCATCCCAAGCTGGTCGTGGCAATCCCCCGCATCAGAGGCAGAATAGGACCGAGCATCAGCCTCGCAGTCCTAGACGCCATAGGGGCGACGAGCTGAACCTTCCGAACAGAGGTCAGTATCCTCCTGGTAACAGGAGGAACTCGAAGTTAGGCTCTGTGGTCTAAGGTCCCCCACGGCATGATAATGCACGGGGACAAAACAACCAACGCAGGCCACCCTCTAATGCTCGGGACGCTTCAGCCCGGGAAGGAAATCGAGGGAACAGTCGATCCCACCATAGCCAATCAAGATTCAGAGTTGGCCATGGGTATAATGAGGCCGACTCAGGCAAAGGAAATGCCGGTCGGAGGAATGAAGAAAGAGGTGGAGGCAGGAGCCAGATACCTCAAGATGACCAACCCAATAGACGGGACGCTGGGGGGCAACCCAGGCAAAATAACGTCTTCAACTGGCTCGGAGCTAGCGAGTAGCGAAGAAGAGATGAGGACTTGGGAGATGTACTCAACGATCGCCGCGAGCGACATGGCAAGAACATCCCCCCAGCAATAGAGGCTACAGTGATTCCTATCGCTGTGCAGGCCCAGATAGATGCCCTCAACCAGGCGGTGCAACAGCTGGTCGGGGGAAGAACATCTTACATCGACCACGATAGGAGGAAAGGCACTCCTTTCGTCCAAAGGATAGCTATGGCAGAGACTCCTAGCAAGTTTATAATGCCTACGCTTCCGAACTTTGATGGGTATGGTGACCCGGTGTCTCACGTCAATGAGTTTGAGATACAAATGGACATTTAGAAAGTGTCCGAAGATGCTCGGTGCAGGATCTTCCCTACAACACTTTCTGATGCCGCGCAGGAGTGGTTTTTCAAGTTCCCTCCTGCAAGCATAGTTTCCTGGGAAATGTTCGTAAAGGAGTTTTACGGACAGTTCTACGCAGGTCCTGTGCATCCGACCGAGGCAAACCAGCTGGTTGAAATACGCCAGCAGGATGGAGAATCACTGAAGGACTACATCCAACGCTTTATGCGAGCAGCAGCTGGAGCAAAAATGGTGGGGGACGAAGGCAAAATGATGGCCATAACCGCAGGGGTTAGGCGTTGCACCCCCCTCTGGAAAAGCCTCCGAAAGGATGGGGTCAGAACTACCCAGGAATTCTTGGACCGGGCTGATCGTTACATCAAGCTCGAAGATGCCATTGCCAACGATGGAAAGCCTTCGGGCAAGGATAAGAAGGCAGCCGAGCCCGCTAAAGTCGCCAATGGGTCTAAGCCTAACGGTAACGGCAAGGGCAACGGGAACGGCAACGACAATGGCAAGAATGGTGGAAAAAGGCCACACAATGAGCCTTCCACCTCTGACAATAAACGAGCCAAGGGTAATCGTTATGAACCTCGATTCACTAACTACACTGCCCTAGTTGAGTCAAGGGGGGAGGTTTATCAAGCCACGAGTTCTAGTGTGCCTTATAAGAAGCCTGCCCCCATTCAAAAGGATATTTCGAAAAGAGACACTTCCAAGTTCTGTCGTTATCATAACGACTACGGACATGATACCAACGAATGTAACCAGCTGAAGGATGAAATTGAGTTCCTTATTAGACAACGACACTTGAGAAGGTACGTACGGGCCTCGGGAAATTCCCAACGAGAAGCTCCAGGTGCCAACGAGTAGGCGCCCACGCTCACCACCTTTGCAGCCTGCCCCCATGACTGGCACACTGTTAACCATTTGTGGAGGCCCGCACCTCGAGGGAAACAGCAGAAAGGCCAGGGAACGATACGCTCGGACTCTACGCCACGACCAGGACATCGAGATGATGACTGTGGAGGACCGCGCGCCAAAAAAGGCTCGATCAGAAGAGGGTGAGATAACCTTCTCTGATAGCGATGCCCAACATGTCCGATTCCCACATTCCGATCTGCTGGTCGTGGATATCCAAATGGCCACCATGATGGTGAAGAGAGTGTTGGTCGATACAGGAAGTTCGGTGAATATCCTATATAAGTCTTCGCTGGAATGCATGAAATTGTCCGTTAAGGACCTGGAGCCCTGCAACCAAACAATATACGGCTTCTGTAACGCCCTGGCTACCCCAGAATAGTTACGGTGAACGGTGGACCGGAAATTTGACTCACTACCTTGGTCAAAAACGTGCTCTAAGTGTAATTAACAGGTTAAGGCATAAAACCAATAAAAAGGAAATGGAGATTTTTATTGCAAACTGCTCTGCAGAGCTAAACAAAACATTTACAAGTGGTTCTCAGTACAAAATGGTCATTACTGTTTTAGATTTACAATCCCACCAACCTAAGCGGCAAAAATAGGGTAAACCCCCTAGTTCCTCTGAGAACTCCTTGGCCGTGGTGGTCAAGCGGCCGCATATGTACACATCACCACATCAGCTCTCCACTCAAGGCTAGGTGAGCTTTTCTTTCCCTTTACCTGCACCACATAGCACCCATGAGCCAAAGCCCAGCAAGAAAACATAATACTTTTCATAAACATTATCAAATGATTATCATTATAATCACATTGGATGTTAAGCTTTCAAACCAATAAGTGAACGTCACATGATTTTAGCGGGGGAGAGTGGCTGCTAGGTAAGCCACTAGCCTCCAAGCGCTTATTTCATTCATCGACCCTCGGGGTTGGTCTGGCATTAATGCTCTTTGAGCCATTCAATGATAATAGTCGATTAGATCTAATCTCTGTTGGCTTGCATGATCCACGCTATGGCCGTTCTGACTAATAAATCAGCGCTATGTGACCAGTGTCCAGTATCACTGCCGAACTTGACTAGTAAGTCACAGCTTCACAGCTAATACTAACACCTTTGCCAATTCTGACTATCAAGTCAGTGCAACGTGACCAATGCCCAGTACCACTGCCGAACCTGACTAATAAATCACGGCTTCACAGTTGATACTAGCACCTTTGCCAAACCTGACTAATAAGTCAGTGCTATGCACAAGTGAACAACATATGCAAAGCATTCCATGTTCAATCCATGTCCATATTACACAATCAACATGCCTTACAAACATCCATGCATGTCTCACTTGGGGTGCAGTTTTCTTACCTCCGGTTCGAGCTAGAATGGATTAAAGAATGACCCTGAGAACGATCGACCTTTTGGTCCTTTAGCGGCTACCTGGTCATAACCAATTATGGGATTACATCAATAAAATTAATAATAAAAGGTTCCCAAACCAAAACCTAACCTCCGGGACATCAAACACTACTCAACCGGGTAGTAGGTTCAACCCCGAGGCCTTAGGCTTGAATCCCCATGCTAAAAACTCCATTTTGGCCAAAAATGCCTTAAGGGCCGCGGCCCTCCCCTGTTGCGCCGCGGCGCGTCCTTCAGACAAAAGGGCTCCCTCCTGACAGACCCCAAGGGCCGCGGCACACCCCTGCTGCACCGCGGCGCCTAGCCCATACCAGCCAGAACGCCCACGCACGAACCAGATTTACCCCTGTGCGATTTCTTCTCAAACCAGACCTTCAAACCTCCATAAAACCTCTTCCAAACATGTAATTTAACCCCCAAACAACACCCTTAGCTCACTCTCAACAAACCCCAATCAAACTAACACTAAAACCCCCTTTGATTCACACTTCCCACATCAAAAATCATGAATTAAAAACCAAAGGTAAAACAGAGTACCAACTGTGATAAATGGCCAAAACTCACCTTGAGACTAGCTTTAAACCTCCCACACAAGCTAAACAAGTGCTCCAACCCAGCCCTTCAATCTCCCTTGATTGAATCTCCACCAAGAACTCAAAACCCACAAAAGAGAAGTGAAGAAGATGATGTACGGGAATGGAAGAAGCAAACCCCTACTTTTTTTGTTCTGTTTATTCTACCACCTTCTACAGTCATAAGAGTCTCATATATCCACCCCTAAAATGACCAAATTGCCCTTGTTTCATCTAAAGCCTTCCAAGCTACTCTAGGGGTAAAATTGGTACTTTCCGCCTATCCCGTTAATTATAATTAACGCTTCCCAATTCCCGCTAATCTCAAAATCCTCAAACACCAATAATTCACATCCCGTTACCCTTTAATGCCCGGTAACACTCTAATCATTAAAACACCCCGAGACTCACCCCGAGCCCTAAGCTTAAGCCCGTTATGACCAAACCGACATTAAGCATTCCTTGATCGTCTCATGCCAAATGGCTTGAACAAACCCACATCATAATGTGTTCTCAAATTATATCACCAACATGCGAACAAATAACCAATTTACCCTCAACGGGCCAAATTACCATCACACCCCTGTAATAAGAAATATGGACTCGCATGCATGCATTTCACATCATATCATAATATAATCAACATATACATGCATTTAATCAATTAATAGCATAATTGAGCAAGTATGGCCCTCCCGGCCTACTGTTCACGCCGTTAACACAACGGAGAATTCGGGGCATTACAACTATCCCCTCCTTACTGAAATTTCGTCCCCGAAATTTACCTGAACAGCTCGGGATACTGACTCCGCATATCTGACTACAGCTCCCAGGTCGCCTCCTCGACCTTGCTGTTCCTCCACAATACCTTAACCAAAGGTATTGTCTTATTCCTGAGGACCTTGTCCTTTCTATCAAGTATCTGAACTGGCTGCTCCTCAAAGGAGAGATCTGGTTCAAGCTCCAGATCCTCATAACTCAGAATATGGCCCACATCAGATACATACCTCCGAAGAGCTGATACATGAAACACATTATGCACGGCAGACAACGCCGGAGGCAAAGCCAATCTGTAAGCCACCTGACCAATCCTCTCCAGGATCTCAAACGGACCTACAAATCTAGGACTCAGTTTGCCTTTCTTCCCAAACCTTCTCACCCCTTTCCATGGTGAGACCCTGAGGAAAACATAGTCTCCTACCTAGAACTCCACGTTCCTGCGCTTGGGATCTGCATAGCTCTTCTGTCTACTCTGAGAAGCAAGCATTCTAGTTCTAATCTTCTTAATAGCCTCACTGGTCCTTTGAACTGTATCAGGACCTAAGTATCTCCTTTCTCCTGTCTCATCCCAATGGATGGGAGATCTGCACTTCCTACCATATAGCATCTCATAAGGTGCTACTCCAATGGTAGATTGGTAACTGTTGTTGTAGGAGAATTCTATCAAAGGCAGATACTTACTCCAAGACCCACCGAAATCCAGTACACATGCTCTCAGCATGTCCTCCAAAATCTGGATCGTCCTCTCAGATTGCCCATCTGTCTGAGGATGATAAGCTGTACTGAACTTCAATTTTTTCCCCATGGCTTTCTGCAAACTCCCCCAAAACTTGGAAGTAAAAGTGGGGTCCCGATCTGACACAATCAACCTAGGTGCACCATGGAGCCGCACGATCTCTCTCACATAGAGATCTGCATACTGATCAACTGTATATGTAGTCCTCACTGGCAGAAAGTGAGCTGACTTGGTGTAGCGATCCACTATCACCCAAATGGAATCATGCTGACCAGTAGTCCTGGGTAAGCCCACCACAAAGTCCATCGTGATGTCTTCCCACTTCCACTCTGGAATATCCAGAGGCTGCAGTAACCCTGCCGGCCTCTGATGCTCAGCCTTGACCTGTTGACATGTCAAGCACTTGGCCACATATTCTACCACATCTCTCTTCATCCCTAGCCACCAGTACAATGATCTCACATCCTAGTACATCTTTGTGGTGCCTGGATGCAAAGAGTAAGGTGTAGTATGAGATTCATCCAGAATCTCCCGCCTCAATGCAGTGTCTAACGGAACACATATCTGCCCTTTGTATCTCAACAAGCCTACCTCAGACACTGTATAATCTCTGGATGCTCCAGCCAGAACATCCTCTCTAATCTTGATCAGCTGTGGATCACACAACTGACCCTCTTTGATTCTCTCTAGCAGTGTAGACTGTAGCGTAATGTTAGCCAACTGGCCCACCAGCAACTCTATACCAGCTCTGGTCATATCATCTGCTAACTCTCTGGCTATCAGCCTCATACCATGAATCTGTCCCGGACCTTTCCGGCTCAAAGCATCAGCTACCACGTTGGCTTTACCTGGGTGATACAAAATCTCACAATCATAGTCTTTCACTAACTCCAGCCAACGCCTTTGCCTCATGTTCAGGTCTTTCTGGGTGAAGAAGTACTTCAGGCTCTTGTGGTCTGTATAGATCTCACACTTCTCTCCATAGAGATAGTGCCTCCATATCTTCAAAGCAAAAACCACAGCCGCCAACTCTAGATCATGAGTAGGATACCTCTTCTCATACTCCTTCAACTGACGAGAAGCATAGGCAATAACCTTCTCTGATTGCATCAGAACACAGCCCAAACCCTGATGAGAAGCATCACAGTAAATCACAAACTTCTCCTGGTCTATCGGAAGACTCAGAATCGGAGCTGTAATCAACCTCTGCTTCAGTTCCTGGAAGCTGTTCTCACACTTATCTGACCACACAAACTTCTGACTCTTGCGTGTTAGCTCAGTCAAAGCACTAGCAATCTTCGAGAACCCTTCCACGAACCGCCTGTAATAACCTGCCAATCCAAGGAAACTTCTAACCTCAGAAGCATTCTTTGGCCTTGGCCAATCTCTGACCGCTTCGATCTTCGCTGGATCTACCTTAATCCCCTCCTTACTGACAATGTGTCCAAGAAAGGATACCTGAGACAACCAGAATTCACATTTCTTGAACTTTGCAAACAACCTGTGTTCTCTCAGTCTCTGTAGAACCAACCTCATATGCTGCTCATGCTCTAACTCAGTCTGAGAATACACCAGAATATCATCGATGAAGACGATCACAAACTGGTCTAAGTAATCCTTGAACACTCTGTTCATCATATCCATGAAAGCAGCAGGGGCATTAGTCAATCCAAATGACATAACTAGAAACTCATAATGCCCATACCTGGTACGAAAAGAAGTCTTTGGTATGTCTCCCTCCTTGACCCTCAACTGATGATAACCAGAACGAAGGTCAATCTTAGAGAATACCTTCATACCTTGCAGCTGATCGAACAGATCATCTATCCTTGGCAAAGGATATCGATTCTTAATTGTCAACTTATTCATTTCCCTGTAATCTATACACATCCTCAGAGAACCATCTTTCTTCTTTACAAACAGAACTGGCGCACCCCAGGGTGAGAAACTAGGTCTAATGAAACCCATATCCAGTAGCTCTTGCAACTGCACTTTCAATTCTTTCAACTCAGCTGGGGCCATTCTGTATGGTGCTCTAGACACTGGCTCCGTTCCTGGTGCCAGTTCTATAACGAACTCAATCTCTCTGTGTGGTGGCAACCCTGGAAAATCCTCTGGAAACATATCTAGAAACTCACATACAAGTCGGGTATCCCCTAGTCTCACTGGCATGACCTGGGTGGTGTCAACCACGCTGGCTAAGAACCCAATGCAACCTCTCTGCAGTAGATCCCTGGCCCTCAACACAGAAATCATAGGAACACGAGGTCCATGTAGGGCTGAGCATAAAATCCGAAAAACCGAAAAAACCGTGTACACCGACCTACCGAACACCGAAAAAACCAAAACCATTTAAACCGAAAACCGAAAAAACCGCCGACAGTGCAAACCGCCACTGTTCGGTCGGTTTGGAAATTTTGGGTGAACCGACCAATAAAACCGAAACCAACCGAACACAATAAAATAATAATATAATATTATATAATTATTAATTATTAAAATTTTTAATAAAAAAAAAAACTTAGGGCACTTGTAAATATAATTATGTTCTATATATTTATGTTTTAAAAACACACAAAAATGGATTCTAACAATCCAAAATTTTTTAATTTTTTAACTAAAACTTTAAAAAAATAAATAAAAAATAAATAATCAATTCGGTTTGGTCGGTTTAACCGACCAAACCGCGGTCCAAAACGGTCGGTTTTTTTTTTAACTGGTTTGGTTCGGTCGGTTTTTGGATTGCACCAATCCGAACCGAAAACCGAATTCTGGATTTTTTTTTGTGAAAAAACCGCCCAAACCGACCGATGCTCACCCCTAGGTCCATGCACAGTACCAACAAACACAAAAGGATCCTCACCTTCAGGCTCAAAGGTGACCATCTTCCTTCTGCAGTCAATAGTTGCCCCATACTTTGCCAACCAATCCATACCCAGTATCATATCAAAGTCAGTCATAACTAACTCTATCAGGTCCACTGACAACTCTCTACCCTCTACTGTCACTGGCAAAGATCTGACCCATCTTCTGGACACCACTATCTCCCCAGTGGGTAACAAAGTACCAAACCCCACAACATAGAAATCACAAGGTCTACACAACCTATCAATAATGCTACTAGCAACAAAGGAATGTGTAGCACCAGAATCAATTAACACATGATAAGGGGTTCCTGCACTAAGAAGCTGAACTGTAACGACTGAGGGAGAAGCCTCAGCTTCTGCTTGAGTCAACGTGAACACTCGAGCTGGGGCCGAGCTGTCCACCTTTCTGGGTTCCTCTTTCCCTATCTGAGGGCAATCTTTCTTAAGGTGACCCACTACTCCACACAAATAGCAGGCCTTTGCTCTAAACTCCCCCAAATGGCGCCTCTTGCACCTAGGGCATTTAGGACGAGCCTTCCAGGCTTCATTGCTCCTAGGGCGACCTATTGTAATACCACGAGGTCTCTTGTCAGGACCTGGAACTGGGAAGGTATCAGGAACCTTCCTCTTCTGATCACTGGGGCCAACACCCCTACCAGAACCAACAAATGGAGGACCTGGCCTCTTGAAATCCCTTCTGGCTGCATTGTCACGCCAGATCTTAATCTCTGCACTCTCAGCTGTGAGTGCCTTCTCCACCACCTGTGCATAAGTAGTGACTCCTGCCATAGTGGTGATGCGAACGTCACGGGCTAACCTGGGCTGTAGCCCCTGGAGGAATCTCTCTCTCCTGGTCCCATCAGTGGGCACCAGCTCCTTGGCAAACTTTGCCAAACGGTCAAACTTTAAGGCATATTAAGTAACTGATAAGCTTCCCTGAAACAGCCTCATAAATTCATCGGCCTTCGCTGCTCTTATAGCATCATTATAGTACTTCTCATTAAACAAGGTCTGAAACTCCTCCCAGCTCAGGAGATTAACATCCTTGGTCTGGCCAACCACTTCCCACCAAATCCGGGCATCTTCCCGAAACATATAGGCAGCACAGGCCACCCTCTCACTACCAACTACCTTAATAAAGTCAAGAATAGTGGTAAGCATGCTCATCCATTGTTCAGCTTTGATAGGGTCAGCGCTGCCTTCAAAAACTGGAGGTTGCTGTTTCCTGAACCGCTCATAAAGAGGTTCCAATCTGTTTTCAACCCCAGGCTGCTGCCCAATAACTGGCACTGACACAGAAGGTGCCTCTGGTACATTAACCACTGCAGGCACTTGTTGCTACCTCAGGAGACGAAGCTCCTCTCCCTGTTTCAACACTATAGCCTGCAAATCATTAAACAACTGCTGCCAGTTTGCAGGTGCTGGCTGTGGAATCTGGGATTGGTCATTCTCTTGACCCTGACTATTGTCATTATTCTGACCCTGACCACTCTGGCTAGCTGTAGTGTCTGTCTGTTCTGGGTTCATTCTGTCACTGATACCTTACTGAAACAATAATCAATACGGCCAGTCAGGTAGTAATAACTAAACCTCTTGCCGCCTCACGGTCCAGGAACAAGCAGACAATTATCATATTCCACAGTCATTCGAGCGGATACATGTTTATGACACTCAGCACTCAGCATGTATCACATAACAGTTCATAATATCTCATGCATACAGGTAAAGCATTTGCACCACATTTAGGCAGTTATGCACATAACTACATAAAGAGTTACCAAACCAAGAGTCAAGCTTGACTTCAGTGATGTGTGTACATGCCCAGCCAGTCTACAGGAACCTTAACCTTGGCATTGCTCTGATACCAAGTTGTAACGCCCTAGCTACCCCAGAACAGTTACGGTGAACGGTGGACCAAAAATTTGACTCACTACCTGAGTCCTTTGGTCAAAAACGTGCTCTAAGTGTAATTAACAGGTTAAGGCATAAAACCAATAAAAAGGAAATGGAGATTTTTATTGCAAACTGCTCTACAGAGCTAAACAAAACATTTACAAGTGGTTCTCAGTAAAAAATGGTCATTACTGTTTTAGATTTACAATCCCGCCGACCTAAGCGGCAAAAATAGGGTAAACCCCCTAGTTCCTCTGAGAACTCCTTGGCCGTGGTGGTCAAGCGGCCGCATATGTACACATCACCACATCAGCTCTCCACTCAAGGCTAGGTGAGCTTTTCTTTCCCTTTACCTGCACCACATAGCACCCATGAGCCAAAGCCCAGCAAGAAAACATAATACTTTTCATAAACATTATCAAATGATTATCATTATAATCACATTGGATGTTAAGCTTTCAAACCAATAAGTGAACGTCACATGATTTTAGCGGGGGAGAGTGGCTGCTAGGTAAGCCACTAGCCTCCAAGCGCTTATTTCATTCATCGACCCTCGGGGTCGGTCTGGCATTAATGCTCTTTGAGCCATTCAATGATAATAGTCGATTAGATCTAATCTTTGTTGGCTTGCGTGATCCACGCTATGGCCGTTCTGACTAATAAATCAGCGCTATGTGACCAGTGTCCAGTATCACTGCCGAACTTGACTAGTAAGTCACAGCTTCACAGCTGATACTAACACCTTCGCCAATTCTGACTATCAAGTCAGTGCAACGTGACCAATGCCCAGTACCACTGCCGAACCTGACTAATAAATCACGGCTTCACAGTTGATACTAGCACCTTTGCCAAACCTAACTAATAAGTCAATGCTATGCACAAGTGAACAACATATGCTAAGCATTCCATGTTCAATCCATGTCCATATTACACAATCAACATGCCTTACAAACATCCATGCATGTCTCACTTGGGGTGCAGTTTTCTTACCTCCGGTTCGAGCTAGAATGAATTAAAGAATGACCCTGAGAACGATCGACCTTTTGGTCCTTTAGCGGTTACCTGGTCATAACCAATTATGGGATTCCATCAATAAAATTAATAATAAAAGGTTCCCAAACCAAAACCTAACCTCCGGGACATCAAACACTACTCAACCGGGTAGTAGGTTCAACCCCGAGGCCTTAGGCTTGAATCCCCATGCTAAAAAACTCCATTTTGGCCAAAAATGCCTTAAGGGCCGCGGCCCTCCCCTACTGCGCCGCGGCGCGCCCTTCAGACAGAAAGGCTCCCTCCTGACAGACCCCAAGGGCCGCGGCGCACCCCTGCTGCGCCGCAGCGCCCAGCCCAGACCAGCTAGAACGCCCACGCACGAACCAGATTTACCCCTGTGCGATTTCTTCTCAAACCAGACCTTCAAACCTCCATAAAACCTCTTCCAAACATGTAATTTAACCCCCAAACAACACCCTTAGCTCACTCTCAACAAACCCAAATCAAACTAACACTAAAACCCCCTTTGATTCACACTTCCCACATCAAAAATCATGAATTAAAAACCAAAGGTAAAACAGAGTACCAACTGTGATAAATGGCCAAAACTCACCTTGAGACTAGCTTTAAACCTCCCACACAAGCTAAACAAGTGCTCCAACTCAGCCCTTCAATCTCCCTTGATTGAATCTCCACCAAGAACTCAAAACCCACAAAAGATAAGTGAAGAAGATGATGTACGGGAATGGAAGAAGCAAACCCCTGCTTTTTTTGTTCTTTTTATTCTACCACCTTCTACAGTCATAAGAGTCTCATATATCCACCCCTAAAATGACCAAATTGCCCTTGTGTCATCTAAAGCCTTCCAAGCTACTCTAGGGGTAAAATTGGTACTTTCTGCCTATCCCGTTAATTATAATTAACGCTTCCCAATTTCCGCTAATCTCAAAATCCTCAAACACCAATAATTCACATCCCGTTACCCTTTAATGCCTGGTAACACTCTAATCATTAAAACACCCCGAGACTCACCCCGAGCCCCGAGCTTAAGCCCGTTATGACCAAACCGACATTAAGCATTCCTTGATCGTCTCATGCCAAATGGCTTGAACAAACCCACATCATAATGTGTTCTCAAATTATATCACCAACATGCGAACAAATAACCAATTTACCCTCAACGGGCCAAATTACCATCACACCCCTGTAATAAGAAATATGGACTCGCATGCATGCATTTCACATCATATCATAATATAATCAACATATACATGCATTTAATCAATTAATAGCATAATTGAGCAAGTATGGCCCTCCCGGCCTACTGTTCACGCCGTTAACACAACGGAGAATTCGGGGCATTACAGCTTCTCTGGAGAGGGACTCGCCCCCGCCGGATCAATCAGACTCCCAGTGACGACAGGTACAGCGCCTGCTACCAGGACATTACTCGCTACTTTCATAGTAGTCGATTGTCCTTCGGCGTACAATGTCATCATTGGGAGGCCTATACTGGTTGATCTACGGGCCGTCACCTCTATGTGGCACTTAGCCATGAAGTTCCCGACAAACGCAGGGGTAGGACGTGTGTTGGGAAACCAGAGGGAAGCCATAGAGTGCTACAACGCCTCAGTCATGAAGGTGAAAAAAGGAACATCAAAGAGCACTACCTCAGATAAGTTGCAAATGTCGATCGATACACAAGCCCAATCCGGTGATGAAGTCACCAAATAGGGTGTTTCCCAAAGTGAGGATAGAGATCTAGATCCTCGCTTTGGGGATTTTGAATAAAACGCTGGACCCGTCGAGGACCTGGAAGAGGTCCAACTCGACGAAAAAGACCCGACCAGAGTCGTGAAGGTCGGGAAAAACCTAGAACCAACCACGAAGCATGCACTGGTGGAATTTTTGCGAAAAAACCAGGAGGTCTTTGCCTGGTCGCACAAAGACATGGCTGGGATAGACCCTGCAGTTATCAGCCATGTTCTGAACATAAACAAGACTTTTCCACCCGTGCAACAAAAAAGAAGGCTGCTCAATAAGGATCGATCGAGAGCCTTAAAAGAAGAAGTTGAAAGGTTAAAGGAGAATGGGTTCATCAGGGTGGCGTTTTATCCATCGTGGGTCTCCAATCCAGTGCTGGTTCCCAAGCCTAACGGCAAATGGCGAACCTGTGTGGATTTTACAGACATCAATAAAGCCTGCCCAAAGGACTGTTTCCCACTCCCAAGAATCGACCAGTTGGTCGATGCTACTGCAGGACACGAGATTCTCTCCTTCATGGATGCATATTCAGACTACAACCAAATTAGCATGCATCCCCCTGACGAGGATCACACCAGCTTTCGGACCGATACGGGCAGGTAATGCCCTTCGGACTGAAAAACGCAGGTGCGACTTACCAACGGTTAGTCAACCACATGTTTAAAGAGCTGATCGGAGTAAACATGGAGGTATACGTGGACGACATGCTGGTAAAGTCTAAAAGGGCAGAAGGACATGTGAAGGATTTACAAGAATGTTTTGATGTATTGAACGAATACCAGATGAAGTTAAATCCCCTCAAATGTTCCTTCGGAGTTGGATCATGGAATTTTTTGGGGTTCATTGTAAATTCAAGAGGAATCGAGGCCAACCCCGACAAGATAAAAGCCCCGATCAACATGAAATCGCCAGAAAAGATCAAAGATGTACAAAGTTTAACCGGGAGAATCGCAGCCCTAAGTAGATTTATTTCGAAATCAACAGACAAATGCATCCCTTTTTTCAATCTACTTAGGGGCAATAAGAAGTTTGAATGGACAGGAGACTGCGAGCAAGCTTTCCAGGCCTTAAAAGCCCACATGGCATAGCCTCCCATTTTATCAAAGCCAATCGAAGGAGAAACTTTGTTCATTTACCTGGCGATCACTGAAGTTGCTGCTAGTGCGGTACTAGTACGAGAGGAAGAAGGCGTACAAAAAGCAGTTTACTATGTAAGCAAGAGGCTGATTGGAGCAGAACTAAGATATCCACCCATCGAAAGGTTAGCATATTGCTTAATCCTGGCCTCAAGGAAGTTGCGCCCTTACTTCCAAGCCCATCCTATCACAGTCTTAACCGACCAGCCCCTTCGGCAAGTCCTCCAGAAACTAGAAGCGGCTGGGCGTCTATTAAAATGGGCAGTCGAACTAGGGCAGTTTGACATTACATACTCACCACGAGCAGCACTGAAAGGACAAGTCTTGGCCGATCTTATTGCAGAGTTCACGGAACTCCCAAATAGCGAGCAGTGCGAGAAGCCTAGCACGCCTGAACCCCAAGATGAAGTTCCTTCATGGAAATTATTCACGGACGAGTCGTCCAATGAATCCCACGCAGAAGCGGGAGTGATATTGATAACGCCAGAAGGGCATCGATTTCACTGCACCATTAGGTTTGACTTCACCGTGTCGAATAATGAAGCCGAATACGAAGCACTCCTCGCTGGATTGAGAATGGCCAAAGACATAAGCATAAAGGCGCTTGATATTTACAGTGATTCACAGCTGGTAGTGAATCAAGTTCTAGGGGAATATCAGGCACGAGGTCTAAAAATGGTGGCCTTCTTAAACAAAACAAAAGACCTGCTAGCCCAGTTCACAAAGTATACCCTCCAGCAAATACCACGGGATTAGAATTCGAATGCAGATGCCTTAGCCAAACTCGCGAGCGCGAAAGATGCTGACACTTTGAACATTGTGCCAGTAGAAAGATTAAGCGAGCCAAGCATACGAGCAATAGAAGCCAGTATGGAAATCCGAATGGAAGATACATGGATGGCACCTTACTTGGAGTATCTGACAAAAGGTGTACTACCAACAGATAGAAACAAGGCCAGGACTCTGCAAAGGCAGGTCGCTAGGTACATACTGGTCAATGGTGTTATGTACCGAAGAGGATATTCCATGCCACTACTCAGGTGTGTTACACCAGAAAAAGCTAAGGAACTAATGAAAGAGGTGCATGAAGGCTTCTGAGGGGATCACGCTGGGGGGCAGAGTTTGGCAAAAAAGATTCTAAGGCAAGGTTACTTTTGGAACTTGTTGCGTAAATTTAAGCAATTAAAATGTGCAAGTATACACAGTCGGCAATGAGTAATATAGTAGTAAGTGAGTATCGTCTCCACAGGGATTTCAAATTAAGCAAATGCAAAACCAACTAAATAACAATTTAAAAGTAAAAGAAAAAGGAATTATGAGAATGAATGTAATATGGATCTGAAATTAAATGGTTGCAATTAATTCTAATTAAAATATAGCTAAGATGTCAGCAAAATTTAATTCGAGAAAAGTGTCTATGGACTAATGGATCTGAATGGCTATTTCCCCCTATGTTGATCTGTCCAGTTGTTATAGCAATCGTTCAGCAATTATGCACAGAGTTAACAGATTTCTAAATAAGCCAGTGAGATTTTTCCAAAACCCACTGAGGTAATTCCACAACGTAATTCAATACATTCCTATATTAAACCAGGTTGTAAAACAAGCAATTACACACCAAATCTCAGGTTATACAAGGTAGTAAAATATTCCTATTTCACTCACTAAGAATTACCTAAACATGGTATTCCTCTTGTATCATTCAAGTTAACTCCACTAGATAGATTCTTCCCAAAATCAGATCTAGCTAATTAAATTGTTAGTCATGGCCAGTAATTAACAATCCTTTAACATTCATCTCACTTGAATGAACAAAGGCAAATTACTAAACTCATGCATTTCATTAATAAGTCATAACATAGGGTTCATAGCCATCCAAATCTCAAAATGATTAGTTCATGTCTAAACTGAAAATTACAATCCCACGTAAAAATAGTTCATCCATGGTAACAACAGTTCACAGATTAATCTAAATAAGAGTATACACTACAAAAGAGGGAATGTAGAAGAAAGAGAGAGTAGTAAAGTCTTGTGCTAAAACCCTCTTCCTTCCTAGCCGTGAGCTTCTTTGATCTTTCCCTTCTGTGTATCTCTCTGTTTTTCTCTGTACTCTTCTTGCTGAATATGATAGTCATCCACGTATTGTGTCCTCTACCCTTCTATTTCGGCTGTCCTCTTCTTCTTAGGGCACTTTCCTTTTCACCTTACCCTAATTAGAAAGCCCATTTCCATCTTTGGTCCATTACTCCTTGCCACCTCAGCCAGCTGACTTAATTCTTCAAATGGGTGCCACATAGGCGCTGAGATCAGTAAATAAATGCAGCTGGCTTTTGTCCACGTCAGTCTTCATTTTCCAGATTTGCTAACATTTTGGCCTACAGCATTCGAGCAGCAATTCCAACTTTCTGTCCCCTTTTTCTTTTGATTCCCTTGATTTCCTTGGCGAGTTTAAGGTTCCTTTCCTAGATAACAAAACACACATATTTACATAAATATTTACAATTACTACCAACAAATCACAAGACTCTTGAATTGACACACTAATTAGAAAATAAAGGTAAAAACTAAACAAACTTACAATTAACAACATCCTCATTACTCTTTTCACCCAAAATTCAAGTTCAAAGTTAATAAAAATAACTCTAAATCATAGAGTTATCACCAACTATGAACGAGGATTCGATGGAGTTTGCACGGAAATGCGATAAATGTCAAAGATTTTCCAAAATCCCACGAGCAGCTCCAAACGAGTTGAAACAGATGCAAAGTCCGTGGCCTTTTGCAGTATGGGGGTTAGATTTGATTGGATCCCTGCCAACTGGAAAAGGCGGAGTAAAGTACGCAGTCATGGTAGTTGACTACTTCACCAAATGGGCCGAAGCTGAACCACTCGCTACCATAACGACCAAGAGAGTTCTTGACTTCGTCATCAAGAACATTGTTTGCAGGTATGGTTTTCCCCGAAAGATTGTTTCAGACAACGGAACCCAATTTGACAGCGACTTATTCACCGACTTCTGCGAAAGGCACGAGATTATCAAAAGTTTTTCTTCGGTTACGTATCCACAAGCAAACGGGCAGGTCGAGGCCGTGAATAAAACTCTTAAGGACACTCTGAAAAAGAGGCTTGAAGATGCTAAAGGAGCATGGCCAGAGCAGCTGCTTGAGGTCCTCTGGTCGTATAGAACTTCTCATCGAACAGCGACAAGTCACACCCCATTTTCCTTAGCCTACGGGTATGAGGCCATGTTACCTGTCGAGTTAGATTCCCCTTCACATCGACGCATAACATACAACCAAGACCAGAACAGCCAACTGATGATGGAGTCCCTAGACTCAATTGACGAAATCCGAGAAAAATCCCAACTCCGAGTAGCTGCATACCAGCAAAAGGTCGCCCGGTACTTTAACTCGAAAGTAAAAGAAAGGAAACTCAACGTCGGTGACTTAGTACTACGACGAGTTTTCTTGAACACCCGCGACCCCACTGCTGGAGTACACGGACCCAATTGGGAAGGACCTTACCAGATTGAAGAAGTCCTTCACCCGGGCACCTATAAACTTGCACGCCTAAACGGAGATCTCGTTCCACGCTATTGGAATGAAGAACACCTGCGCAAGTATTATCAGTAAACAGTCCTTTTTAAAGGACTGGCTTGTATTAAATTTTACTTTTTACAAGTTTTGCAAAAAGGGTTAGCCACGTTGTATGGCTAATCGCTTATAAATGTAAGATCCTTTTTAGGATCACTCGTAAAGACACGTTTAGTCTATTTTTAATACGAGATTATAAGGGACTGTGCACAGCCAGTCATTCTTGCCAACTTTTGTAAATCCATTTTTACAAGTATTTGTTCATTACGTGTGTTGTTTTGCTGTATTACAAGTGTTAAAATTTTGTAACGAGCAGTAATGTTCGCACAGGTCGTGGTCAAGGCAAGTGACCAAGGACCTAAAGCTCCTCGATCACTTGGGGGGCATATAAGGTACATCGATAGCAAAGCGTACCATGAGGTACGTAAACACATGAACAAAATAAGTGAAAGCATGCTTCGGTACTTAGAGCATTTTTCAAAAATGTTTTGAAAAAATCAAACCAAAGTACTATGCTAAGTTCGGTCATGCGAACAGGTATTATAATAAAAGACATTATAATATCAAAAAGGCAGACGTTTACACCGCGAGCATTAGTGCTCGGATGTAAATATGAAATTAAAAGGAACAAAACCTTTACACCGCGAGCAGTACTACTCGGATGTAATTGTTCAAGCATAAGCAAAAGAGCTGCCCTCGCAGCAATAAAATAAAAAAGATTGTCTTTACAAAGAGACCCATGGGCCATAAAAGCTGAAAAAAAATATAAATATTAATTTTGCTGGGGGGTAGGAGGGTCTTCTAGATTAGGAGCATTCTGGTCAGCCACAGCATCAGCAGCAGGAGTTTGGCCCTTGGCTTTCTCTTCCACCTCCAGCCGAGCAGGACACTGCGCCATCAGCGCCCTTTGCAACCGCTCGGAGAGATAGTTAATGTTGGGCTCCCAATTGTGCTTCCAGAAGTCGTAGAAGCAGAGGAAGGTGGCTTCCTTGTACTTCTTCAGAGTTTTAACTCTGTCCTCCTCGAGCTCGTGCACCCGTTCCTCAAGCTTCTTTACCTCATCCCTGCTGGCGGTCAGATCGAGTGTGAGCTGTTTACACTCTTGGGTGTTGAGTATGGAGTTCTCCTTCCATTTGTGCTGCTCATCGATAGCTTTCTTCATGGCCGCTTGACTTTCCTGAAGCTCTTGGGTGAGGTTGGCTTGGTCCTCGCATAACTGCTCGTTCAGCTTACACAGCTCCTTGTTCTCTTGGAGCAGCTTTTTCTTCTCATCCTCAAGTGCTTGCTTGGACTGAGCAAGCCTGGAGTCAAATTTCTGCTCGCGAGAAACCATCGCCCCAGTGCAGCGCCAGCCTGCAGTTAGAGACAGCAGTCCCTGAAAACAAAAAACGAAAAAGTAAGGAATAGAAGTCAGAATAAATGATGAAACAACAGAAATTGACTTACGCTGACTATTTTGTTCAACCCTCGATTGATGATTTGGTCGGCCGTCATTGAGGTGGTTTCATTGATGGCGGCCTGGCTGCACCTATGCTTGGAGAGCTTGGTGGTTTCATTGATGGCGGCCTGGCTGCACCTATGCTTGGAGAGCTTGTAGATTCTTTCCCTGGCCGACCCAACCACGAGGCTGGACAGGGAGCCTTCGGACAAGTTGTCTAGAGTCTCTCTACCAGCGGCCCTAGAAGAGGGCTGTGGATTCGCAGGCACAAGAGACGACTGTTCGGTGGGAGGCGGAGGTGTCGTGTTCTCCTTAGAAGGGCCGGCGCCGGGAGTGTCCTCTGTTCGAGCCTTCTTTGAGGGAGTCTTACTGCTTTCCCCTCGAGCCCTTTTGCTGTCCTTCGGGACAGAGGCAGCAGCAGCAGTTTGGTAGTGCTCGAAGAAGTCATCAGAGTCCATACCTGCACAAAGGAAAACAATTCGAATAGTTAAATTAAAGGGTCACGAGGAGCAGAGATCAAAGTGAAAGGATTACAAGTAAAATACCCGAGATACACCTACTGGTCGTAACATTATCTACTGAACTACCTATTCCCTGGAAGAAATCTGAGTTTAAAGAAGGGGTGTTCCTAAAGTTGCCGTCCCCATCAAATAGATGGGAAGGAATTGGCAGATTATTCAAAAACGAGAATGATATACCGTTTACTTTCAACGAGTCGTCAGACTGTTCGGTAGGCTCAACAACCTTTTGTTTCCCCTTGCCCTTGGGGACCGAAGGTTCTGCTGCTCGATGGGGAACAGCAGGTTCCCTGATTGTAACCCCAGTTGGCCTCCTTCTAGGAGGAGGCGCCTGAGGTTGCTGCTCAGGTCCCTGCTCAGCTCCCACATCAGCATGAGCACCACCTGCCGCGGGTTCGCTGGTCGCAGGTTGGGAGCCCTTAAGGCCAGCCAACCTAAGGTTAGCCTCATTGATCAAGTTTTTTACACTCTTAGCAGCATTTGGCGTACTGGCTAAGAGTGCTGCCCTCGACTCCATTGCTGGAGTGGGGGTCGGGCGTAACCATGGACCTGGAACACAATGGAACAGTGGAGTATTACGACAAGAAAGATTTAAAGCGTAGGAACTACTGTTTTAAGGATCGTTATTTTCCTTACCTCCTCGAGTGAAGGCCAGATTATCCGCGATGATGTCGGGCGTAAGGAAGTACTCCAGATGATACTTCCCCACGTTGGAGATATGAGTGGTCTCGGACAAAAAGGTGCGTTCGGTCTCCTGGTGACAAAGGTGGAAAAACCCCGTACCATCTTGGTTGGGGCTAGACTTGAGATCAAACAGATAATTGACCTCGTGAGGAGAAGGGGCTGGCCATTTCTTGAGTTTATAAAGGATATAGAGCGCGGTCAGCATCCTATTGAAAAGGGGCCACCCCAAAGTAGTTTGCCACCCCTTCGAAAAATGTATGAAGAGGCAGGGTGGCACCCGCCTCGATATGGTATCTCGACCAGGCGCTATAAGCCCCCCCTGGCAGGTTGGCTCGCTGGTCGATGGAAGGTCTGACTAGTGTTATCCCCGTCAGATTGTACTTATTTAAATAGTTGCTGATCATGCGGATTGTCACCGTACTTGGGGGTACCACATGCCACGCGACAGCCAGCTGGTCAGCATGCCGAGGACGGGCACGCCTCTGAACTTCGGTTTCCGGAGGGAATTCACCTCGACCACTGGTCGAGGGAGCATCAGCAGGGAGCTGATTTGGAGAGTAAGGGTTGCGTCTTTTTCTAGCCTTGGTTTTTGTTCTGGCCATTTTCTGAGTGGGAATTGGTGGAGGATTTGGGCTAGGACGTGAAAAGGGGATTTCTGAGATCAACGAAGAAGGATTCTCTTTGCCTTCGAGCAGTTGGGCCAAGAGTTCGTCTTCGATAGGTCTTTCTCCTCCCCAAGGGTCTTGCATATGAACTGCAAACAGACAATGGAGGAGATGAGACACAGTCCGCGAAGTAGTGTAGGATATTGGGATAACGTTGCTCGTGCCTAAATAACCAGCAACATCCTAGTCCTACACTAACTTCAACGTGGGTAGTTTAAAAGGCGGACAAAAACAAAAAGGAAAGAAAGATGTTTTCTGAAAAGAACTTTTTCGACTCCTGAAGGGTGGGAATTTTTTTTGGTTTTTTCACCTAGCTTAAAGGTTGAATCTTTCGTCAACCTAACGTCCCAAACCAAAGATCCTCACTATCAAACTATAGTCCTAACCTATACAAGGCATAAAAACGCACTTTTCCCTAGCAATAGATGGCTTATACCAAGAAACTTTTAAAAACCCTATTCAAGAACGCAGAGGTCACAGAGTACAGAAATAGCATGCATGGCGTAGTAAAAAGTTTAAAGAACGAAGTTCTTACCTGGGCGAAAATGGAGATTCTGAGGAAGATGCAAATTTGAATCGGAAGACCTGCGGCAAGGCGTCGGACTGGTTTTCGAAGCTCTGAACACTGGTGCAAGTTCTTGAAGATTCTGGCAAAGGTGATGGGTAAAAATTTCTTAAAAGAAAAGAAAGGCCTACTTATAGAGATCGAAGGGACAGCCAAAAGGCGGTAATCATCACTTCCCACTTTCGAAACGTGGGGAAGTGGACAAGCCGTCAGATTGCCTTTTTGGAAACCGAAAAGGCTTGATTAGACATAATTATGTCATGGTTTTCGAAAATGCACGGGGGCTCTGACAAACGTGGGAAGACGAACGGTTGTTCCCTTAAGTTTCTTTATTATGGTCGCACTAAACACACTTGGGGGGCAAATGTTATCCAAAAAATCAGAAGTGAATGACATGGCAGGAATTAATTGCACGTGGCTGACACCTGCCAAAACCTGTGTTCGACTATCGACCAGGAAGATATTCGGTATCATGCGATCGGTCTCTTCATACGACCAGTCTAGTCATATGCACGTAATACGCGGAGGAAATCTTAGGCAGTTATGATGGAATCCGAAATTCTCTCCCATGATTTCCTGAGTATCCGATTATTTAGGAAATAATATCTGTAACAAATCCATGTAAATCTTCCCTGAGCTTATAAATAGAAGAAGAGGGCTCAGGGAAGAGGATCTTTTCTCTTTCCAGACTTCTAAATCGCTTGAGATTAGAGTTATCATATCAATCATATTGTATTGTTCTCCAGAGGTTGGTGAAACTCATTGAACACTAGTTCTTTGATCACTCCTTTGGATCTCACATCAATAACAATCTAAGTGGACGTAGGTTATTACCAGATCTTGGGGCCGAACCACTATAAAATCTTGTGTTCTTATTATTTTCGTCATCACGTTCTTTTCAACGCATTCACCCACGTTAATCGTATTTTGACTCCGTGTCAGTTGCCCAAAATCAGGGTCAACACTTTCAGTATGTAAATTATCTCCACTAAAGTGTCCTACTACACTAGTAACCTGGATCTAGGTCACATGTATTCATAATACTAGTTGACCGTACTAACAGTAATTAATCTAAAGATTCCATAATTTTATTTTACTACGAACTATTTAAGTCCATTATCTCAATCTTGATCCTCTCATACCAATATGAGATTGAGACCACATAGATGAACTTGGGAATTTTCTAATATTTAAATAATATTATTAACAATAATATAGTACATAAGCTACATTTATATAATAATTCAATTCATTCATTTATTTCATTAAAACTATTGTCAACTACAATTGCTTTGAGAGCACAATTCCCAACATGGGGAAAGATCCCAAAAGACTCGGAGATTCCTTATACGCTCATTAATGCACAGAGTTTATTACACATTTATTACCCGAGATAACGAAAGTAAATTCCATAGGCAATCATATGTAAATGGAGGTTATCCGAATTTATTATTTACCATATTTATGTACGCGGTTACCCAAAGTTGTCTAGGAAAACCCTCTATAAATATCAGAGGAATGGATAGAAAAATGGATCGATTCTTGAAATACAAAAACTCTATTGAAATTGTCAGGAACAATTTATCCCAGGGCCCTAAAGAGATTAATAAGATTGTCTCGTGGACTATGTGGATTTTAACCACTGAACCACGTAAAAGTGTGAGTGTTTGTGATATCTTCCATTTGTTCAATCACGGTTTAGTAAAAAGCCTAATATCTCTATTTTTAGATTTCTTAATCCATTATTGGTGAAAAAACGCGTCAACACCTAGCACTCTGTGGATGCCGAAAATCCACCAAATAAGAAAAACACACAAAAGAAGTTTCTAGTCCCTTAAAGAAGTAAATAGCTAAGGGGCACCAAGGGCGCCAAGTACGCAATGAAGGCAGAAGGTAATTATAGGACATCGAAGTGTTAGACACTCGCAGAGCTCTAGGCCTCATGAGGTCATTCCAGGCCTCCAAGCTGCATCACCTTGTTAGACGTGTTTGTCATGCACACATGGCCCTTATCCGTGCCCCTCGAAGTTAAGGCCCCAGCCTCGCGAACACCACTCCAGCAGCACCCCGCGCATGCCAACACCTCATGCGCCTAGCCTTGCCCCGAGGTGTCCCACACCAAGGACCTCACGCCAAGAAGACATTTCGCACCTAGGATGTATCCCATGTCTCATCAAGGCATGCGCCTCGCGCCCCGCGCGCACCAGGGGCCTCGCGCCCATGCGCCTCGCGTTCACCAGGGGCCTCGCGCCACGCGCGCACCAAGGGCCTCGCGCCCATGCGCCTCGCGCCCTGCGCGCACCAGGGGTCTCGCGCCCGCGCATGCGCCTCGCGCCCCGCGCACACCAGGGGCCTCGCGCCCCGCGCGCCCATGCGCCTCGCACCCCACGCGCACCAGGGGCCTCGCGCCCCGCGCGCCCATGCGCCTCGCGCCCGCGCGCATCAGGGGCCTCGCGCCCGCGCGCCCATGCGCCTCGCGCCCCGCGCGCACCAGGGGCCTCGCGCCCGCGCGCCCATGCGCCTCGCGCCCCGCGCGCACCAGGGGCCTCGCGCCCCGCGCGCACCAAGGGCCTCGCGCCCGCGCGCCCATGCGCCTTGCGCCTCGCGCCCCGCGCGCACCAGGGGTCTCGCGCCCCGCGCGCACCAGGGGCCTCGCGCTCCGCGCGCCCATGCGCCTCGCGCCTTGCGCCCCACGTGCACCAGGGGCCTCGCGCCCAGCGCGCCCATGCGCCTCGCGCCCCGCGCGCACCAGGGGCCTCGCGCCCCGCGCGCACCAGGGGCTCGCAATTAGGTATGGCCTTGCCCATGGCCTCTCCCATGGCCTCGACCATGGCCTCGTCCATGGCTTCTCCCATGGCCTCGCGCCCCGCGCGCATCAGGGGCCTCGCGCCCCACGCGCACCAGGGGCTCGCAATGAGGTATGGCCTCGTCCATGGCTTCGCCCATGGCCTCGCCCACGGCTTCGCCCATGGCCTCGCCCACGGCTTCGCCCATGGCCTCGCCCACGGCTTCGCCCATGGCCTCGCCCACGGCTTCGCCCATGGCCTCGTCCATGGCCTCGCCCATGGCCTCGTCCATGGCCTCGTCCATGGCCTCGTCCATGGCCTCATCCATGGCCTCGTCCATGGCCTCGCCCATGGCCTCGCCCATGGCCTCTCCCATGGCCTCTCCCATGGCCTCGCCCATGGCCTCTCCCATGGCCCCGCCCATGGCCTCGCCCATGGCCTTGGAGGTGAGAATACTCACAAAGGGCAAGGTACATGCATGAATATGGAATGTACCTACAAACCTAAAGAAGTCAAAGTACGGATATAGTACCCTTACCAGACAAGTAGTGGGAATGCCAGGAGTGGTTATGCAAGAATAGGAGTTATGGTCCGTACGTCTACGGCCATGGGTCAGAGCCGACACCACTACCTCCTGCGCCACTACGCCTGCCACCACGCATTAGACATGGGTACCGACAAGTAGTGGAGACATCCTCCTGACACCTGCTTCTGTACGGGGTGTACGACCACAACCTCTGAAGCCACTCCCCTGACACAGTACGTATGTACCACTTGGTCCCCTGGACCACTATGTATCTAAGGCCATTAGAGCCTACTATAAAAGGAACCCTAAGACCACCTGAAAGGGGGTTGGGAAAATTCATTGTAAGGAGAGGCTATTGAGAAATATACCAGGATTTGCTCCATCATTTATCTGTGTCTACTTTTTCTTAAAGTTTATTCTTAGTTCTTACAAAAACCTCACTCGACTTACCTTTGAATTTTCCGATCTAATTTCGTTGACGAGATTTCACCGTCAACACACTCCACCCCAGGCTCGAAGGACGGTTCTCGCAGGCCTGGAGGACATCCTAACTGTAGTCCTCCTTGAGGACATACTTCTCCAGAGGCGGTTCACGATCAACACGGTGAGAGGCTTTCCTCCCAAGGAGCTCTAGGCGAGCTCACAAGGGCTTCATTATCTTCTGTGAAGCTTAATTACCCTTAATGACTATCACGTGTCACATGGAGAAAACACGGACAACAAGATCTTAGAAGGGAGAATTGAATATGCTATAATTAAATTATTATAAATACATATTGGATGAGAATAGCTATATGGTTTGTGTAGCTTTTGAGTTTTTAATTTTAATATCTTTTATATATTAAAATAATCAGTGGAGTGTAAAAAATTCACATATAAATTGAATTTTTATATCTTGATAAAGAATAA
The DNA here is from genome assembly GCF_963169125.1 of Humulus lupulus. Taxonomy (NCBI): domain Eukaryota; kingdom Viridiplantae; phylum Streptophyta; class Magnoliopsida; order Rosales; family Cannabaceae; genus Humulus; species Humulus lupulus. The sequence goes on from NC_084799.1 coordinate 162,273,047, forward strand.
GATTAGTTGTAGTAAACTCGCTATTATATAGGACTAAGAGTTATAAAATATAATTAGCAAAATAATAAAGTAAATAGTTGATGAAGTTAATTGTCTTAGGTTTTCATTTATCTAGTTTTATCATTATCTATTTCTTGCAATTTTTATTTGATTACTTAAATTTCTCAAGCCTAATATTCATTTACCAAATAAAATTATAGCAAAAAAAAATTAGTAATTAATAATCAATTCTCGTAGGAGCAAACTTTACTTTCATTATTATTTGACTTGCATACCGAAATTATATAATAGATTCTTGCGCAAAAACTACAGCAACTAAGGCCAGTTAATGGCGATCATGGCTTGTGGAGTTGTGGCTCGCGTGAAATGGGTGCCTGTTGGTCGATGATTCGGTCGTGTTCTTGCCTTTCGGGGTAGATCTCAGGAGTTTTCACAATGAGAGAAATATAAGAGAGGTAGTTTGGCCAAGAAACAATTTAAAGCATAGTGTTCCAATAAATTACTTATGCGGCATAGTTTTTAAATATGCTTACTTTGAACCATAATGCCTCTAATTTTCCATTTGAATTTGCCCTTTTTTTTTTCTCTCTCTCAATTTAGCCTTTGTTACTCGTAGCAACAAAAAAACAAATTTCGACCCTAGTCCACCTCACTGAAACTCACGGCCGCAAGCCAACCCCCGCCTCGCCTCTCTAAGTATTAATTAAGACCCCTACGCAGTTGAGCTCCGATCACGGCCCTCCCTCCAACACATTCATTTGAACCGCTTTTGGCCCGCCTTTCTCAGTTTCACAGCCTCGCGGTCATTGCCCTCCACTCACGTCCCACCGTGTCAATTCAGAGTTTTTCTTCTTCTTTTCAATTATATATTATTTTTCACATATCTAAAGTTGGGTTGTTTTTGGAATCACAGGGTCTTGGTCTATGTCCTCTTCCAAATGTGCTCGTCATTAATGCTTCTCCTTTGGCTCATTTCTTGTGCTTTTATCAGGGTTGTTTAGTCGTTTTCTGAACTGGGTCTGTGAATTTTCAGGGCAAGTATTACTCTGGGAAAGGTGTGAATCAGTATTCTGTAACTCTCTATGTTATACCACCATGCCCACCATAGATGTTCTTCTCTCTCTATCCTCTCATACAAACTCAAACTAATCCAAACCCAAACTCACATTCCAACCCACTCACTTCATACACTCACCGAATCAATCTCAAACCGCTCACCGACTCAGCCTCACTCTGATCTCCTCCCACTTGTATCTCGTGTCCAATCCCTTCGCCAAGCTAAGCAAGCCCACGCCTTAGCCCTTCTCAATGGCTTCCTTCCTCGAAGCGTCTCTCTATGTGCTTCCCTCATTCTTAGCTACGCCATATTTGGAGCCCATACAACTTGTCGTTTTCTCTTCGAAGGAACCATTAAATATTGTCGTACGTCCTTCCTGTGGAACACTCTCATTCGGGCCTATTCCATTGTTGGGATTCATGACGGGTTTCAGATTTACAATCGGATGGTTCAAAATGGTGTTGTTTTGGATGATCATACTTTCCCTTTTGTCCTTAAGCTGTGTTCTGATTTTTTGGAATTTCGTAAGGGTGTGGAGATTCATGGGACTGTTGTGAAGTTGGGTTTTGGTTATGATGTTTTTGTTGGGAATACTCTGTTGTCGTTTTATGGTAACTGTGGGAACATGACTGGTGTAAGGAAAGCGTTCGATGAAATGCATGAGAGAGATGTTGTGTCCTGGAATACGATAATAGGGGTGTTTTCTGTTAATGGGTTCAACATGGAAGCACTTAAATCTTATAGAGAATTGAACTCAACTTCTGGCATTAGGTCAAATTCTGTGAGTGTTATCTCTGTGTTACCTGTTTGTGTTGATCTTGAAGACGAGCTTATGGCTAGGCAGATTCATTGCTATGTTGCCAAGGTTGGTTTGGACCATCTTGTAACTATTGGCAATGCATTAATTGATGTGTATGGGAAATGTCGTAATGTGAAGGCCTCCAAGCAAGTTTTTGATGAAATGATGGATAGGAATGAGGTTTCTTGGAATGCAGCTATTACTAGTCTCACTTATATTGGGCGCAGCTATGAAGCCTTAGATGTCTTTAGGTCAATGATTATTTTACGGGCTGGTCCAAACTCTATAACAATTTCCAGCATGCTTCCAGTTTTAGTTGAACTAGGATTCTTTAAAGCTGCTAAGGAAATCCATGGATTCAGTATAAGAATAAACATTGAATCCGATGTCTTCATTTCCAACTCGTTAATTGATATGTACGCAAAATCGGGTTGTTTAACTGCAGCGTCCAATGTGTTCCATCATATGTTAGAAAAGAATATTGTTTCTTGGAATGCCATGGTCGCTAACTTTGCTCTAAACAAGCTTGAGTTTGCAGCCATCGAACTTGTTAGACAAATGCAAACTGATGGTGAAACTCCTAACTCTGTGACTCTCACTAACGTTCTTCCAGCTTGTTCTAGATTAGGTTCTCTTCGTCCCGGAAAAGAAATTCATGCCAGGGCAATTCGTATAGGGTTGGCATTTGATTTGTTTGTCTCCAACGCTTTGATAGACGTGTATACAAAATGTGGTTACCTATCTCTTGCTCGAAATGTCTTTAATATCTCGTTACAGGATGAAGTATCTTATAACACACTGATTGTGGGTTATTCTCAATCTACTGATTGCTCAGAATCGCTTAAATTGTTTTCTGAAATGAAGCTTTCAGGAATGGCACATGACACTGTTTCCTTCGTGGGTGTGATATCAGCGTGTGAAAAGCTTGGCGCAATCAAACACGGCAAAGAAGTCCATGGATCCTTGATAAGAAAGTTTTTTCACACTCATGTTTTTGTTGCAAACTCACTCTTGGACCTCTACACTAAATGTGGACGAATCGATCTTGCTAGAAAGGTCTTTGAACGGATTTCAGACAAAGATCTAACCTCTTGGAACACCATGATTTTGGGATATGGAATGCTAGGGGAGCTAGACAATGCAATTGGTCTCTTTGAAGCAATGAGGAAAAATGGTGTGGAACATGATTCAGTATCATATATTGCAGTTTTGTCAGCTTGTAGCCATGGAGGGCTGATTGAAAAGGGAAAGAAATACTTTGAAGAGATGCAGGATAGAAACATTAAGCCAAAACAAACACACTATGCTTGTATGGTTGATCTTTTCGGACGAGCTGGCCTTATGGAAGAAGCATCTGAGCTCATTAGAGGACTGCCCGTTGCCCCAGATGCTAATGTCTGGGGTGCGTTGCTTGGAGCATGTAGAATCCATGGAAATGTGGAACTGGGAACTTGGGCAGCTGAGAATCTGTTCAGGTTAAAGCCTCAGCATTCTGGTTATTACATACTTCTTTCGAACATGTATGCAGAGGCAGGGAGATGGAGTGAGGCGAATATGGTGAGGGAATTGATGAAGTCGAGGGGAGTGAAGAAGAGCCCTGGTTGTAGTTGGGTTCAGATTCGCGATCAGGTGCATGCTTTTGGTGTTGGAGAGAGAATAGAACGCTTAGATTCTAATATTTGGAGAGCAGAATCTTTGTAGCTGTTTCTAATAATAAAAATTAAGTTTGATAGAAGCTTAGGAAATGGTAGTTGGAATCTGTTTTATGGCTTGATTCTCCATGGAGTTAAAGAGACTAACTAAACTAAGCTGGCCATTTGAATCCGCTAATATTACAGATATTATCAGTATATAAGACATCTGAACTTCATTGTATCTTTTAGAATTACTTTTTCCAAAAATCTGGAGATGAGTTACATCTCAACTTCATTGATTTTTATGAAAAAAGCTAGAGATGGAAAGTTTAGTAGTAATTTGACACATCTTTAATGTGTTTGACCATACATATCAATGTAATACATGCATAGAAAGATGAGTAACAGACATGGAACTCTAGCCACTTCTTGATGGTGTTTTTAATTAGTTCTTATAAGACACTCTTATTGCAATTATTATTATTATTATTATTAAAAAGATATGTTTGTTGTTTCCATGTTTTATATAAAGAAATATTAGCACAATATATAAGTGTTGAACTAATCGAATTTGGAGATTTTTTTTTTTTTTTTTGTGTCAAGAAATGAATAACAAGAAACAATTTACTTTTTGGATTCCAACAAATAAAAGATATTATGATTAAAACCATAATAGTATGATTAGCCACACAAATTACCTTTCAAAAGAGCAACTCTTCACAAAATGCGATATGTTAGATTCCTAATGTAAGTTCTTACTAATAACATTTGTTGTTCTTTCAAATTGTAATCATTAAGAATTCTACTTTCCACGGTATTTGGAAAAATAATAGCAAATTACAAGTTTATCATTTTTTTTTAATATGATAAGAGGATTCTTAAATCTTATATATCATATATCAGCTTCTCTGTATATTGCTAATAAATTTAGTCAGATAAACAAAAAAAAGTTAATAAAAAATATAAAAAAAATGTTTAATGGAGCTCTTAAAAATCTATAAATTTAGAGTAGAAAATAAAAAATATAAAGAAACTCTATTTTAAAAAATTAGTTTAAAAGAGTTATTAGATGTTAATTTTAATAATTTTCTCTATAATTATAGAGAATTCTCTTTTTTAGAGGAGCTATTAATATAAAGAGTTTATAAAAAAGCTTACGTTATTTAGCGTATTTGAATGTTCTATGGAATTAAAAAAGAATGAAGAAGAAGAGTTGGAAGCACGTAAATCATATTCAATTACAGATATACATCTCTTCTATATAAAAAGTGTATAGATAACGGAAATTATTGATTTTAACGGTTTGTTTTTTTAACTTTAACGGAATATTCTAAATATTTAATGGAATATATCTTTCAAACTAACTTAAAAATAAATATTTATCAATTACATTAATATAAATTCAAATATTATAAAATATCATTATCATAATAATATTTAATATAAGACTACATATGTAATAATTATATTAATATAAATTCTAATGTTATAAAATATCATTACCCTTATTATAATAATATATAATATAAAACTAAATATATAATAATTATATTAATATAAATTTAAATGTTATAAAATATTATTATAATAATAATATATAATCCTAATTTTTTACTAACTATATTAATATGAATTCAAATATTATAAAATATTATTATTATAATAATATTTAATACAATACTAGATATGTAATACTCATATAAATTTAAATTTAAATATTATAAAATATCATTATAATAATACATAATATATAATCTTAATTTATATATGTATTGTACGCCCTAAACATCCACGGGTTATTAGCGAGCTGGAAAATGGCATAATTCTATCCGCCACGTAGAAGCCACCTACCCGGAGCTGCTGTTACGAGTCTCCACCTCTTTAACTCGAGGTAGTAAAAGGTTTAGTAAGAATACTCGAAGGTATCGGGTCAGCGGTGTGGACACCACGAGCTGGAACTACATCAAGCTTGAGGTACGACATAGAGCTGACACCCCCGATCATTTATGAAATCAACCACGCGATGTAAATGTGCGCATATCAGACATCATGTGTCTATTCCATTCCTGAATTCTCGGACACACAGCATAAACGTGTGTGTTCAGGCACCCCACAACTGGTTTGGGCCATGCGGCCCATTATCCCCCTTACCTATAGATTAGACAACACTTCATTGTTAGGTTTTAGGAATTAATCATAGGTGTCACAGAAGTGACATGATGGGTAAGAAAGTCACGGGATGACCCCCTTTGCCAACACCCAGGTGTCCTCTCCCTATAAATATGGAGACCCTGGGCATTGCAAGGGGTTGGCGTCTAGTTTGTAAAGAAACCCCATGTAAGGAATACTAGAGATATATCAATAATATTAGCTGGTGGACTAGAGGGATTTTAACCTTCGAACCACCCTAAAAGAAAAGGAGTTATAACCTTCCCCCTATACTATTCTCGCCAGTTTAGAATATAAATATTTACATATAACGGTTCATCATCTAGCACTAATCCATCCCGTTTATTCGTATAATTATCTATTGCCGAAGAACCGCGTCAACAGTTTGGTGCTTTCATTGAGAGGATTTAGATTGGTGCTATTGCAGAAACCCAACCATGGTGGTTACTCGCTCGAGGCATGGTAATGAAGCAGATCAATGTGATGGGCAGAAGGCCCACCATGCCGCCATATCCGATGAGGAAAACCCTGAGGTTCAGCAGCGACCGGGAAAGCAGCCAATGGGCCAGGGCGACACTGGAAGTTCGGCTCCCCGGCTGCCCAATCCGAACCCGGATTTCTACACGGCGGTAGAAATGGAAAATGCACAGTTGAGGAGTCAGCTGTCGAGAGCAAACAAGCAGATCGAAGAGGTCTTGGCCTGATTACCCCCTCTTACAACCGACGCTAACGTCGAAAAGAGGCATAGTGGGACTCATAAGTCCCGCCGGGGTAACTGGTCCAGGCCCAGTCGATCGGTTAGAACCTTGACATCGAATTCTACTCCCACGTCACACCACCAGGAAACTGTGTTTGAGGAACTTCCTAGGGCCGACCAGCAATTCAGCTGATCAGTCCAGACCTCAACTCCTAGCTCAGTTCCCCCCTCGAGTGCACCCAGGAGGGCCTGAGGCAGCTCGCGAAGGAGATCTGGGGAGGGCTTGCGACGACAGCCTGCCCTGGCCAGCCGTCCTACACCACGGTCAGACCACCGAGCGCAGGACGCGGGGAATGGTAGGGCAGGGCAGCCGCGACCTAGCTTAGTCCGCCCTGACGGGACCAGGATCGCGTCACCAGTTAGGCATCCCCCGTCACCAATAAGATACCCATCTCCTCCCCATCCAGTCCGAGATATTCCGGCTCATGGGAGTAGCAGGAGAAATCCTCCTTCCGCCGGACCTTCCCATCACAGCCGGACGCGCGGGGAAATTCCGGATCCTCACCCTCAGCGGCGGGCTCTGAGTTTTTCAAACAGGAGTTACTGGACCGGGAGTCATCGAAGTGACATGTACGGCGAAGACATGCGCCATCGTTTGAGTTCGGCTCAAAGCCCTCGGGCCACCCTAAGGGCCGACCTTCGAGATCGCCTCAACTCTTAGAGAGGAGATCCAGCTAGAAATGGTAGTCGTGCTCGCCAAGGGGAGGGTCTGTCGGAAGTACGTGACAGCGGGAATGTCCCACATAACCTAGCTCAAGCTAGGAGGGACGATAACCCGCCTAACGCTTACAATGGAACTGGAGCTGTTGAACAGCCCCAGAACAACTAAGGAAGTAAGGACCAAACCCTAGAGCGTCTAGCTCAGATGGAGGAGCTGATGAAGAAGCTCTTATCGGAAAAAGAAAAGGATGAGTACGACTCGGGGGACGAACTCGAGCTCTTCGCCCCCAGCATAGCAGCTGCGGCGTATCCACCTGGTTTCCGTATGCCTCACTTGTCCAAGTTCGATGGAGAAGGGGACCCGTCAGATCATTTGGGTATGTTCAACACCCTGATGATGGCCCACAACATCGGTCCCGAGCTAAGGTGTTTAATATCTCCTTCCACTTTGACTGGGCCAGCCAGGCAATGGTTCAAGCAGAATAAAAAACAATCCATCAGCTCGTGGAAAACCTTTTCTGCCGACTTCAAGAGGGCCTTCCGAGCTTCTCAGGCTGCCCACGTCAAAGCCGACACCCTGGCAAACGTAAAGCAATAGCCTGAGGAACCTTTGAAAGCTTACCTGAGCAGATTTGCCAACGTCGCGGCTCGAGCCAGAGACGCAGACGATAGTTCCAAGCTTATGGCCTTGAGGACTGGGATCCTCGTTGGGGGCTGACTCTGGAAAGAGATACAGAGAAAACGTGTCAGCACCGTGGACGAGTTCCTGAACAAGGCCCAGGGATGGATAAACTTGGAGGAGGCACGAGCATCAGTGGAGGGAACTAGCCAAGCCCCTGAATAGCCCGTTGGAGTGGAAACGGATGTCGTAAAAATGGCTCAAACCGTTACACAGAATAACCAGTTGGGTGGAGGCAAGAGAAAAGGGAGTGGCGAGGGCGGCCAACACGGCCCAAAGAAGAACAAGCCCGTAGAAAAGTTTAAGCCAGTCTATGCGACTTATACCGAGCTCACAAACACTAGGGAGAACATTTTCCTAACAAACTCTGCTCGCCTCCCCTGGAAGAAGCCGGAGCCTTTGAAGCACCAGAAGGCTAAGCGGGACCCCTCCAAGTTTTGTCGATTCCACAATGACATTGGCCACAACACTGACGATTGTAGGCACCTAAAGGATGAGATCGAGACTCTCATCAGAGCTGGGCCCTTGGCTCAGTATGCGCGGAATAGAGTTCCCGCCGGTCAACCCACTCCAGAAGCTCCGATAAGTCAACCCGGGTCTCGGATAAATCAAGACACCCCTCCTCCTGTGATAGGAGGAGAGATATCCACAATCTCCGGAGGCCCCCATCTGGACGGCACGAGCAGAGGTGGCCAGAAGAGATATGTCAACGAACTGAAAGCTCATAACGGAGTGGAGTTCGTCCCAGAGCAGGATTTACCCAAACTACAACGACTGGAGAGGCAACCAATCATATTCATCGAGGAAGATGCCAGTCACATCCAGTTCCCTCATAACGACCCTCTGGTCATAGCCGCCCAGCTCGCCAACCAGAGAGTTAGGAGGATACTAGTCGATAATGGGAGCTCAGTGAACCTGCTGTTTCGGTCTACGCTGGAAAAGATGGGTTTATCTGTCACTGAGTTGAAAGCCACCTCCATGATGCTATATGGATTTTCTAGGGAAGGGTCGGCAGCAATAGGAACGATCGAGCTGGTGATTACCTTGGGAGAGGGACCCCAGACTGTCTCAAAACTCCTCGAGTTTGTGGTCATCGATTGTCCCGCTGCGTACAATGCTATTTTGGGCCGACCTACATTGGTAGCGTTCGAAGCCATAACCTCCATCTGTCACCTCGCACTAAAATTCCCCTCCTCCACGGGGATATGCATGGTCCGAGGTGATCAACTCGCTTCCAGGGAATGCTATAGCATTTCTATGAAGGGAAAATCAAAACTCGGGCAGTAGACGATGACCATCCAGGGCGGGAGTGAGGAATCTCAGGAAATTGTACCTAATCTTGAGATAGAAAAACCTCAGAATGTCGGAAGGGAGAATATCATCTTAAATAATGATATCGACCCCAGAGTAGGCGAGGATAGATCTGAGCTCCAGGCCATCGAAGAGCTCGAGGAGGTAAATATCGACCCACAAGACCCCTCGAAGGTGGTGAAGCTCGGGAAAAATCTATGTAGCGGAAGGAAGGTAGAGCTGATTAGGTTTCTGCAAGAAAATCTAGATGTGTTTTCCTGGTCCCATGGAGACATGATAGGGATCAGCCCGAGCGTCATCATGCACACCCTCCACTTGGATAAAAACGTGCCTGCAAAGTCCCAGAAACAAAGGCGCCTAGGAACGACCCGAGCTGAGGCCCTAGAGGAGGAAGTAGCCCGGCTCTTAAAGTGCGGCTTTATCCGTGAAGCAAAGTTCCTAATCTGGGTCGCCAATCCTGTGTTGGTCCTGAAGCCCAACGGGAAATGGCGGACCTGCATCGACTTTTCCGATCTGAACAAAGCCTGCCCCAAAGATTGCTTCCCCTTGCCAAGGATTGACCAATTGGTAGATGCCACGGCAGGGCACGAGCTAATGTCTTTTATGGATGCATACTCAGGCTATAACCAGATCGCCATGAATCCGGCAGACCAGGAACACACTAGCTTCATGACCCCAACCAACGTTTATTGTTACAAGGTCATGCCTTTCGGGCTGAAAAACGCAGGAGCTACGTACCAGAGGTTGGTAAATAGGATGTTTACCAATCAAATCGGGAAGAATATGGAATTGTATGTTGACGACATGTTGGTCAAGTCAAAAACTGCCGATAACCATGTCTCCGATTTGGAGGAATGCTTTAAGATTTTGAGGGAATACGGCATGAGGCTAAACCCCCAAAAGTGTACTTTCGGGGTTGTGTCAGGAAAATTCCCAGGTTTCATCGTCATTACCAGGGGAATAGAAGCGAACCCCGATAAGATCAGGTTGCTACTCGAGATGCCCTCACCCCGGTCGCGAAAAGACGTTCAAAGTCTGATAGGAAGGGTGGCGGCCCTTAATCGGTTTATTTCTAAATCTACCGACAAGTGTTTGCCATTCTACAACCTGCTTCGGGGAAATAAAAAATTCGAGTGGACCGAGGAATGCGAAAGTGCCTTCCTCGACCTGAAAGCACATTTAGCCGAGTCGCCCGTGTTATCCAAGCCAACGGCAGGAGAACCTATTTTCCTTTACCTAGCTGTCACGGAAGATGCGGCTAGCGCCGTATTAGTCCGAGAAGAAGACCGATCTCAAAACCCAGTCTATTACATCAGTAAGAGGCTTCTCGGAGCTAAATCCCGGTATCCGTTGATGGAAAAAATGGCTTTCTGCCTTATTACGGCCTCCCAAAAGCTCAGGTTGTATTTCCAGTCCCACTCAATACACGTCATAATCGATCAGCCTTTAAGGCAGGTTTTGCAGAAACCTGAAGCATCAGGGCGTTTGTTGAAGTGGGCTATCGAGCTCAGCCAATTTGACATAATGTACATACCGCGAACTGCTATAAAAAGCCAGGCCCTGGCTGATTTTGTGGCAGAATGCACAGGGTTCCGAGAAGATCCGGTAGAAGAGTCAGCTCAGGCCTCATGGAAGGTCTTTGTAGATGGCTCGTCTAACAAGAACGGCTCTGGAGCTGGAATCATATTGATATCCCCAGAGGGACATCGATTCCATTCAGCGTTACGATTCGGATTCAAAGCGTCCAACAACGAGGCCGAAGACGAAGCTTTATTGGCTGGGCTAAGGGTTGCCCAGGAGCTGAGGGCCAGCTCCATCCAGTGTTACAGCGATTCCCAGCTCGTGGTAAACCAAGTGTTGGGAGAATACCAAGCACGGGGAACCAAGATGGCTGCTTACCTGGCTAGGGTAAAGAAAGAGCTATCCGCATTTGAGCGCGACTTAATCGAGCAGATACCTCGGGAGCAGAATGCCAACGCGGATGCCCTGGCAAAGCTCGCTACCTCTGGGGAGGCGGAGACTTTGGGGCTTGTGCCGGTAGAGTTCTTGGAAAGACCAAGCATAGAGGAAATCGGGGCGGAGGTCAAGATGATCGACGCCAGACCGACTTGGATGACTCCCATCCTCGAGTATCTCATAGCAGGAAAGTTACCCGAGGGGCGAAATGACACAAGGAGGGTACTTTACCAGGCTCCAAGGTATATAGTGATAGATGGGATATTATACCGGCATGGCCTCTCTTTACCTCTCCTACGGTGCGTTCTGCCAATCGAGGCGAAGACCATTTTGCAGGAGGTGCACGAGGGTTTTTGCGGAGATCACGCTGGGGGGCAAAGCCGGGCCCTGAAGATATTGAGGCAAGGGTATTATTGGCCCACTCTGTCAAAGGACTCGATCTCCTATGTCCAAAAGTGTAACAAGTGCCAGCGATTCGCCACAATTTCCCAGGCTCCTCCGGTCGAGCTGAAGATGATCTCGTCCCCATGGTCGTTCGCGGTCTGGGGGATTGACCTGGTTGGCGCCCTCCCTACTGGAAAGGGAGGAGTTCGCTACGGAGTGGTGGCTATCGACTACTTCAAAAAGTGGGCAGAAGTAGAGCCCCTGGCGATGATCACTTCAAAGAGAGTCCTCGACTTTGTGGTCATGAATATTGTTTGCCGATTCGGGCTGCCAAAGTAGATCGTGTCGGATAATGGAACGCAGTTCGATAGCGATCTCTTCACCAAATTCTGCGAGAGGCATGGCATTGTTAAAAGATTCTCCTCCATGGCCTATCCCCAGGCCAATGGGCAGGTCGAGGCTGTCAACAAGACGCTAAATGCAAGCCTTAAGAAGAGACTTGATGAAGCCAAGGGAGTTTGGCCCGAATAGCTCCCCTAAGTACTGTGGGCATACCGGACCTCGCACCGAACTTCGACGGGTCACACTCCTTTCTCCCTGGATTTCGAGAGTGAGGCAGTCCTTCCTGTCAATGTAAAGGTAGCCTCGCATAGAGTCCAGACATTTGACCAAGACCAGAACGATGAATTGCTCTGCTCATCCCTCGACCTAATTGACGAAAAACGAGAAGCTTCACAGTTGCAGCTCGCGCATTATCAACAAAAGATCACTCGTTATTTCAACTCAAAGGTCAAGAAACGTGTCTTTAGCGTTAGCGACCTAGTACTCAGAAGAGTCTTCCTAGCCAGTAAGGATCCCAAGGACGGAGTGTTGGGACCAAACTAGGAAGGGCCCTATCAAATAACAGAGGTCGTGAAAGAAGGAACCTTCAAGCTAGCTCGGCTTACCGGAGAAACAGTCCCACTGACTTGGAACGCTATACACCTAAAGAAATATTATCAGTAATATCTTTGTAAGGCTTAGTTAGAAAAGCCACCTTTGTTTATTAAGTAATGAGAGATAATATTTTCGCATTGTCGTATATGTTTGTGAATGTAACGTCAAGTAACCACAAAAGGTCCTTTCTTGATTACTTGGGGGGCATATGTCTTGGATACAACCAGGTCCTAAAACTTAGAAGTTGATTCAAATTGATTGGTCGATGTTTTTCTTAAAAAGCGTGAGATATCAATACAGGATTAACGCGAACTAAGTTTTTAAAATCAATGTCCTGGATACAACCAGGTCCTAAAACTTAGAAGTTGATTCAAATTGATTGATCGATGTTTTTCTTAAAAAGCGCGATATATCAATAGAGGATTAACGTGAACTAAGTTTTTAAAATCAATGTCCTGGATACAACCAGGTCCTAAAACTTAGAAGTTGATTCAAATTGATTGATCGATGTTTTTCTTAAAAAGCGCGAGATATCAATAAAGGATTAACGCGAACTAAGTTTTTAAAATCAATGTCCTGGATACAATCAGGTCCTAAAACTTAGAAGTTGATTCCAATTGATTGATCGATGTTTTTCTTAAAAAGCGCGAGATATCAATAAAGGATTAACGCGAACTAAGTTTTTTTTTTAAAACTCAATGTCCTGGATGCAACCAGGTCCTAAAACTTAGAAGTTGATTCAAATTGATTGATCGATGTTTTTCTTAAAAAGCGCGAGATATCAATAAAGGATTAACGTGAACTAAGTTTTTAAAATCAATGCCCTGGATACAACCAGGTCCTAAAACTTAGAAGTTGGTTCAAATTGATTAATAGATGTTTTTTCCTAAAAAGTATGGGATGTCAACCATAACACCAACAGAAACTAAGTTCTCACCAAATGCGTAAAAAAGGAGTAACAATAAAGTTAAACCACAAAAATATATATAAATAGATTAAAGTAAATCAGAGGAAACCAATTGTCTTGAGGATAAAAACCTCGTGATATAAAATTACAAATAAAAAAAAATAAGAGAAAAAGGAGCAGAAGTCCTAAGCCCCACCAGGCCACTCCGACGAAGTCACCCCTTCTGTGTCCTGCTCGGCAGCAGCGGAAGTCTCCCCAGTCTCAGAGGGCGCCTCTTGTTGAAGGCAAGCCTTGAACTTCTCTTGGAAGGACTCCCACACCTCCGGCCTCAGGAAAGAAAAGTCACCATCCTGGTTGAAGGCCCAGCAATGATACAGCATGACCTCCATGGAGGAGCTGGAAGATGCCCTCTCCGCCACAAGGGCGGCCTTGGCCTCTTCAAGTTCGACCTTCGCGGCATCCAAGGCGACCTTGGTAGCCTTAGCCTCCAGCAGCTTGGCCTGGGATGCCTCCAGGTCGCCCTGCGCAGCAACCAAGGCGGCCTGCGCGACCTTCTCACTTTCCCTGGCAGTCGCCAGGGTAGCTTTGGCATCTTGCTCTTGTTGTTGAGCGTACGCGAGGGAGGCCTGGGCAGCCTGGTGCTCGCCCCTAATCTCGTCAATCCTGGCCCTGTACCGAGATATGCTTCGGTGGAGAGCCAAAGCCGCCTACAAGATAAAAAGATAATAAGGCAAGTGCTTTAGAAGAAGCAAAGAGAACCATTAGTAAAGAAAACTTACCGTGAGGGTCATCCCCAGTGAAGACTCCAAAACATTCTCGGGGCTCCTCGTCTCAATCTCCCGCAAGTCCCTCGAGGTGGGGTTGTAGCAGTGATCCACCATATAGGTTGCGGTTTCGTAAACCGTCCCCCAAAAGGATTTTCTTCAAGGCCTGAGTGTTAACCGGGACGCGCATGGTGGGAGTCGGAGCTGGCAAGGTCCCGGTTGGTACCTCTAGTTCCCGGGTAGAGACAGGAGGTTGCGGGGGAGGTGGATCCATCTTCTCTGTGGCAGGAGGGGGTGGAGGCACCTTCTCTGTGGCAGAAGGACCCTGGGCCTTCCCCTTGGCAGGAGACTTGGAGGTGGTCCCGAGAGGGGGAGTTTTCTTGGTCAACCGGAGCCTCTTCACCAAGGGTCCAGACGACCCGGAGGAAGGATTTCCCCCCTGGAACATGGATCGTAGAACGTTGTCCCTGGGCTGTGACATCTCCTCGCCTGAAACAAAGACAATGAAGCGTCAGTATGCATGTAAAAATATTTGATCGCAAAATAATCTAAAGAATATATTGAAAAAGGTCCTACCCTCCGAGCTAGAGGAGGAATCTATTATCACGACCTCCGGCCGCGGAGCTTCTACGGGGGAGTCTAATTTTATAACTTCACGAATGAGAGGGGGCTCTGGGTCCGGATCCACCTCAGGACTGGACTTCTCTACATACTGCCTAAGCCCTAGAGCTACTATACCCTCCAGAAGGGAGGGCCACGACCTAAGGTTGGTCCCGTACTCCTCAAAAAAGGCCGACCTAAAGGCCAGGGTATTGTTTACCACTACAGTGCCCCTAGGGCGGCCCATGTCATGACGCAACACTAGCTGGTCAACGCACTGGAGTAGAGTTATGTTACGATCTGGGTCATTTCGGTGACGGTGAACAAGTTGGCTGGGGTTAAACCTAGCAAGCCGTAGGTCTGCAGCAGCTCTGTCTAAATCCTTAAACAAGTATGGGTTACCTTGGCCGGAGGGACTAGCGCTGCCCCGGACTGGGCCCGCTCCGCGTTGACCCCCTGGGCGACCTCAAGAGCCCGCTTCCGACACACGAGCGGCACCTCGTCTTCCTTGTCCTTCTCGTCGTCATCCGCGGCCCCCTCCTCGAGGATGGGTGCCATCTCTCGAGCTGCTGGGGCGATCCGCAACCTCCTCAAGGCCAGAGTCTGGCCTGGAGAAATTAACTTACATGCCAGCATCGTCTCATCTGACACGAGCTGGCTGTAGTCTTTTTCGCTTGGAGGGAGCCCCGCCAAGGTTTCGTATTGACCTCCGAGGGTCACCGATTTAGCCGTCCTCACAAAAATAGCTGCACGATAGTATTCAAGTCAATACGCATGGAAAGAAACAAATTCGTGACAATTTTGCGAGCTGAGGATAGAAAGAACTTACGAGGACGGTTGAAGTAATGGTGTTCGCAGTTACGGAACCTCGTCGACATAAAGAATTGGTCTTTGAAGTCATTGGGGTGGCTGGGTTGCTCGATGACTGCGGCAGAGTTGGGAAAACGGGTCAAGTAGTAGAACTCGTCACCTCGCCCCCGTTGATCCGGGTTGGCCTTGAGGCAGAAGAAGTAGAGAATGTCTGCCGGTGTAGGGACCTCCCATTCCTGCTTTAGGAACAGGTACCTTAGCCTCGTTAACAGGTGGTAGGAGTTAGGGGGGAGTTGAAAGGGGGCCAGCTTCACGAAGTTCAGGAAGTCCGCGAAGTACTGGTCCAGGGGAAGAAAGGCCCCGGCCTTGAGGTGTTCGTCGCTCAAGGCCGCGAACTCCTCATCGAGCGGTGCGCAGCTCCGCTCGCCCTCATGGGGAGGACGGGCAACAAGAGCGCCTGTCCCTATCTCGATATTGTGGGAAAGCAGGATCTTGTTGACCTTCCCCTGAGTTGTAACCTTCGAGGCGATCCTCTCGGCCTCGAAGAAGGCATCAGGTCCCACCTCGACCTCTTTCTCCGTGGTGGGACCGAAATGGGGGATAGGGGAATCTGCTGCCACCTCCCTCCCCTTGCTGGCCTGCTGGGATGACGAGCTGGCGACACTCTTCTTGGGCATATTCTTCCTGGGTCCCTTTTGGTCACCTAACGAACAAAGATGAAGAAAGTTTAGAAATGCGACCTAAAAATAAGAAAGGGAATCCAGCGCGAGGAATGATTTTCCTTACACGGGTTGATGTAATCTCAACCCGTGGTGAGTGAGGCCACGCGGTTCTATGAACACACGCCTATGCTCCCAAAGGGTCCCCAATTGCTCGGGATCCGTGTGTCAGGAGGGTCAGGATAATGCTTGCCTTGGAGGGAAAGTTTCAAAAAGCAAAACCGCCTGGGAAACGTGGCCCCTAAACTACCCGGTTTTGCACCCCAGAAACTTGTTGCCTTCCCCTCTCCAAACAGACATTTCAAGAGATTACCCAGAAAAATCCCCCCAGAATTATCTTGTCCTACGCATCATGTTCCTAAGCATTCTCCTTCCTATGGTCGATACCCCTAGGATAAAAATCTACGCACAAAATACCAGGCAAAAAGAAAAAAAAACAACCTACAGTGTGCGACTAAGAAGGGAGTTTACCTAAACAATGAAAAACGGAAACATTTGAACATACAGCAGGCAGAGGACTTACATAAGTTTTTGTTATGTGAAGGTCGAAAAGGGCGTAGAAGTCGGAATCCTGGTGGAGCCTTTAGAACCGGAGTCACGGAGAATCCCTTATGTCTGAAACTCAGGGACTTCTGGAACGATAACCAGAAGGAAAAAGGGTTTTGAGGCTAAGAAGAGAGAAGAGAGAAGATGAGGAAAATTTTCAAATAAAGGGTGGCTCATGCGAAAGGTGGACAACCTTATATATACGTAAAAGGCAAAGGAACGAGGGTCGTTCGATCATCTTAATGTGGGATACGAGGGTCACAACTCGAAAGACGAAACGACGGCCGAAGATAGACTAGGCCATTTAATGCGATTCTCGGAAGACGGACCGTCACCAACCACGATGCTCCACGTATCCGATACCAGCGCAATAGGCGGGACATGAAGAGTCGACAAGGAAGCCTAAAAGCCCCCGCTGTGGCCACAAGTGACGTCACGTGCCACGAGCAGGGGCTTGGGGGGCAAATGTACGCCCTAAGCATCCACAGGTTATTAGTGAGCTGGAAAAGGGCATAATTCTATCCGCCACGTGGAAGCCACCTACCTGGAGCTGCTGTTACGAGTCTCCACCTCTTTAGCTTGAGCTAGTAAAAGGTTTAGTAAGAATACTCGAAGGCATCGGGCCAGCGGTGTGGACACCACGAGCTGGAACTACATCAAGCTCGAGGTACGACATAGAGCTGACACCCCCGACCGTTTATGAAGTCAACCACGCAATGTAAACGTGCGCATATCAGACATCATGTGTCTACTCCATTCGTTAATTCTTGGACACGCAGCATAAACGTGCGTGTTTAGGCACCCCACGACTGGTTTTGGCCATGCAGCCCATTATCCCCCATACCTATTTATTAGACAACACTTCATTGTCAGGTTTTAGGAATTAATCATAGGTGTCACAGAAGTGACATGATGAGTAAGAAGGTCACGGGATGACCCCCTTTACCAACACCCAGGTGTCCTCTCCCTATAAATATGGAGACCCTGGGCGTTGCAAGGGGTTGGCGTCTAGTTTGTAAAGAAACCCCCTGTAAGGAATACTAGAGATATATCAATAATATTGGCTGGTGGACTAGAGGGATTTTAACCTTTGAACCACCCTAAAAGGAAAGGAGTTATAACCTTCCCCCTATACTATTCTCGCCAGTTTAGAATATAAATATTTACATATAACGGTTCATCATCTAGCACTAATTCATTTATTCGTATAATTATCTGTTGCCGAAGAACCGCGTCAACATATATATTTATAAAAATCATAAACAATGTTTTAGTTTAATTTTTCATTTAATATGTTTATGTTATTTTTTTATATATAATATTATTTATTTAAAATTTATAGGACAATGATATAAATTTAATAAATATAATTAATAAATTTTATAAATAAAATGTAAATTGTTTGTATTTAGTATATATATATATTACAATATATACAAAGATGAATAATTTTTCGGTGTTCATTACTTTTTCCTTTTTTTGTCGTTTTGTGTGTACATCAATATTATATATATCACATAATATATATATATAAATATATATATGCTTATAAATATAAGGAAATATTTTGGTTAGGGATTGTTTTTAATCACTAATAATAGGTATTTTTAGTATTTTTTGTGTTGATCCTCAAATTAGCCAACGACGCGGAGTCAAATATATGACAGGAAAATAGCACGATGCTTGAAAAGAAAATCTAATGGAAAGTAAAGAACACCAAGAATTATAGTGGTTCGGCCCCAAAGATTGGTAATGACCTACGTCCACTTGATGCTATTATTAATGTTGAGCTTCAAAGGTGTGATCAAAGAACTAGGGTTCTTGAGTTTCACAAACCTTAGAAGGAGAAACAATACAGACGATGGATAATAGCAATACAATTCTCTTCTCTCATATCAGAAAAGAGGAGTCGAAAAAAGATTCCCCCTTGAGCTATTTCTTGTATATTTATAGGCTCAAGGAGGGTTACATGAGTCAATCAATCATATCTTTCCTTAATAAATAGATATTCAGGTTATAATGAAGAGATATTCTCGGCCGTCATTACAACTATACAAATTTATACATAAATAAACAGAGTATACGACCAGGCTGGTCGTACATAAAACTTGAACCCCGCGTATGGAAGTATCTTTGGTCGATAGGTGAGCAGCATCCCTGCCACGTGTCGGCCACGTGCTGAAAATTCTTGCCATGTCATCCACAACTATTTTTTGGATAAACACTTGCCCCCCAAGTTTATTTATTGCGACCAGCAATAAGTAAACTTAGGGAACTGACCTTTCGAATACCCCACGAAATCTATCAGTCATTCGTGCTTCCTCAAAAAAGGTGACCTAATCATGTCCAATCATGTCTTTTCGGTTTCCAAGTAACCCTTCTGACGGCTATTACACTTCCCTATGCCTTGAAAAAGGTAACTCATGATTACCCATTTTTATCATATTTCAGCCATTATAAATAATCCCCAAATTTACCTTTTCACTTTTTACTTGCCAAGAACCCTCAAGAACTTCAACCTAGAGCTCAGAAACTTGAAAGATCATCTGTCGCTTGTTCTAAAGATCCTCTATTCACACGCCCAAAGTTGATTCATTTCAGAACCTCCAATCTTCATCTAGGTAAATTTCTTCAACTTTCATGCTCTCTGACATGCCATGCATACTGTTACATGCTTGTTTTGAGCTCTGAAATTTTTCGTGTTCTTAGGTAGAAATGCATGAGGATTATGTGTATACCGATTGACGCTTGATAGGGTAGCGTAGTTTTGCTTTGTAGGAGTTAGGAGCCAGTTTGATAGCCAAGATCGTAAGTTTAGGGCGTAAAATCGAAGTAAAAATTCGATTTTTAAGCTAGGTGAAAAACTGGGTTTTTCCCGCCCCTTCGAAGTCGAAAAAAGCTTCTTCCCAAAAAAAACTTTTTACTTCCACTTTTTAATTTGTTTTTCAAACTGCTCGCATAGAACTTAGAGTTTTCGTTAGAATGCTGCTGGTCGTATACGCGAGCAACGTTATTCCAACTTTCAACATAAGCTTTCAGGCTGTGCGTCTTATCTCCTCCTTTCTTTGTTCACAGCTTTCATGCAAGATCCGTGGGGAGGATGAGGAGCAACCATCATCACTAATGCTTGACATTCCATTTTCTCTTGCCACCTTAAATACCCCATCTGTCCTTATTCAAAATATGGCTCGAGCTAAAACTACAGCCCAGAAAAAGAAAACTCGCAATCCTTCAAATCAGCCTGCTCCTCAGGCTGAAATTCCCTCGACCAGTGGTCGAGCTGAAAATATTCTTGACCCCAATATCCAACCACACGCTCAGCCCCGACATGCCATTCAACCAGATGTTGAGTGGTATGTAATACCTGAGAGCCGAGTGACGATCAGGATGATCGCCAACTACATCAAGAAGTATGGTCTCACAGGGGTAACACTAGTTCGACCCAACCAAGATCAACAAGCGAACCTACCCGGAGGCGCCTTCAATGCCTGGTCGAGGTTCCACATTAAGGCAGGGGCTACCTTGCATCTTCATTCTTTTTTCCAAGGGGTGGCCAACTATTTCGGAGTTGCCCATTTTCAAATAACTCCTAATGGGTATAGAATGCTTGCTGCACTCTATATCCTTTACAGCCACAAAAAATGGCCCGTGCCAACTCCTCATGAGGTTAACTATTTGTTTGACCTCAAATCTAACCCCAACCAAGAAGGTACGAGGTTCTTTCACTTTTGCCACCAAGAGATTGGACGCACCTTTTTTACTGAAACCACTCACATATCGAACGTGGGGAGGTACTACCAGGAGTATTTCCTTACGACCGACATGATCGCGAACAATTTGGCCTTTGCTCAAGGAGATAAAACCTTTGTACCACTGGTTGTTGATATTTATTTAGTGTTTCATCCACATTTCCTTAGACTTTCAATGCCTTTCAAGTCCATGGCTGCAACCAACTCCCACTCCAGACATGGAGTTAAGATTAGCCCTCTTGCCCAGTATGACTGACGTGGAAAAAAGTGTCAAACATCTGGTCACAGAGGCTAACCTCAAGCTGGTTGGCCTTTTGGCCCCTCATCAGGACATGAGGGAGTCAACAGCGGGGAGTGCTACTGGCGGAAAAGTTCCTGAGCAGCACCCGGACGTGGACCAAACTCCTCTGAGGAGGGCCACCGGAGTGACAATCAGGGAACCTTCCAGCACCTCGCGGGCTGCCGCTCCCCCTGTCCCAAAGGGAAAAGGGAAAAAGAAAGCTACCGAACCCCTCAAGGAATCTTCAGACGAGAATAGTACTGATCTTTCACTCTTAGATAGCTTGCTAGTTCCCTGTCACTTATGACGGGGACGGCAATTTTAAGTACGCTCCAAATTTAGATTCATCCTTCTTCATGCCAGAGAGTGAGTATAAGACTAGTAGAGTGTATAATGTAGCGACCAGTAACGATAGCTCGGGTATTTCACTTACAATTTTTTATATTTCTTTTCCTGATATGACATATTTAATTATTTATACTATCTCATTGCTCGAATGTTTGCCTCTGTTTCAGATATAGACTCCGAGTATGTGTTCGGCATTTACAGTGCCCCCGAGGCTCCCGTGGCTCCCTCGAGCAAAAAGAAAACAAGCAAGAGGCATCCTGGGGAAAGCAGCAAAGTGCCTCAGGCTAAGAAGCCTCGCACTGCAGGTGTCCTGGAGGACGGACCCTCAGCCAATGCAACTCCACCACCTTCTCCTCACGAGCAACAGACTCCCCCTGCTCCTGCCGAGTCGACTCCATCTCCAGCTGCCCCAATCGACCAGACTCAGCAGGCCGGTCTTTCTGCTACTGGGGGCGACATAACTGGTCGTGCCTTCAGATCGGTCAAGGACAGAGTCACAAAAACTGTAAAGCACGACCGCTGCCGAGAGGCGTGGCTATGACAGAGACAATGGATGTCGACCAGATCCTAACCCGAGCTTTAAATGAATTTGCCAGTGTAAGCTGTCTTTTTTTGCAGAGACGGCTTCTTGCGTACTTTACCGTTAATCTAATCTTTGCTCTAATTGCAGGCATTTCTGACCCTTACTGCCGGCCGGCTATGCTCGGGTACTATCACTGAGCAGTGTAGATCCTTGGAGCAACAACATGTTGATGAACTCAAAGCTGCCAAAGCGAAATATGCCGAACAGCTTGTAGCGGTGCTCGAGGAGAAGAACAAACTGGCTGAGGAGCTGAAGGAGAAGAAAAATTCTCTGGATAAAGCCATCAAGTAGGGGACCAATTCAAAGATTCTAACCGCATTAACGATCGCGAGGCTAAAAAGCTTGAGCAGGAGATGTTCGCGAGCCGAGGGGAGACTACAACCTTGGAGGGCCGGATCGAGATGCTTAAGCAAACCAATGCCAGTAATTTGAAAAGGTACAAGAACGCCACAAGTAAGTGTTTTTATGACTTCTGGAAACACAACCAAGGAGTGAACTTTAACTACCTTCCCGAACGCGCAAGGCAAGTCGAGCTAGCCCGCTGTGCTGCTCGACTGGCAGAAGAAGAAAGAGAGAGGATTCTTTCTTCCACTAAGATCTCGCTGGCCACTGGGATGGATGGAGGAGAAGCTGATGCTGAAGAAGTGGTCAACCAGGATGCTCCCCAAGATCCTCCAGTCCCTTAGTCTTTTTCTATTTTTTTTTTTTATCTTTTTAATTGCACGACCTATGGGTCGTGATGTAAAGACAAAATATTTTTATTGTTGCATTGGCAACTATTTTCCTTTTAATCAGACAATTACATCAGAGCAGTGGTGCTCGCAGTGTAAAGTAATTCATTTTTTATATTATAACACCTTTTTTATTTTATTATAATAGCTGTTCACTTGACCGAACTTTGCATTGCACTTTGGATTGATTTATCAAAATATAAATTTTGAAAAATACTCTAAGTACCCTAGCATGCTTTCACTTATTTTGCTCATGTGTTTACATACCTTTAAACGATATGCTTTTGTTGACCGTGTTTTTGGCCAACGACGTGTGAACGTCAAAAACGATAAAACCTTCAAGAGAAAATTAACGACACAGACGATTTTATAGTGGTTTAGCCCCAATGTGTTGGTAATAGCCTAATCCACTTAGAGTTGTGATTATAGACCTGCACTCAAGATCAGATGGACCTGAGTCAACTGAGGTTCTTTAGTGCAGATTACAAGAACACAAGAATTCTCTCAAATACAAGTACTCTCTCTCTAGAAAATTCGGATCAAAAGTTCAAAAGTCCAAAAGTCCTCTTTATGATGCCAAAAGCCTTGTATTTCTAGGCTTAGGATCGTACAAATGAGATCCCCATAATCGGGATATTTGGTTATTCTCATTATATTTAATTTACAATAATATTCAAAATATAACAATACACTAAATTTGTGGGATAAATTGAGAGATTCCCGCGTATGCCAAGACCGATTCTTGTTGAAGCCGTTTCTGGGAATCTTGACGTAGTCCTGCTCTATCTAGTCGATCCATATCACATTCAGTCTGGTCGACCACACCTTCACTAGGTAGACACGCACTCAACTGGGCAGACATGCACTTGACTGGGCAGACAAGCCCTTGGCTGGGCAGACATGCACTTGACTGGGCAGACATGCACTTGACTGGTCGGACATGTTCATGACCGATCGGACAAGGTCATGCCTGGTCGGACAAGGTCATGTCTGGGCAGATAAACATGCGACTGGTCGGACAAGGTCATGCCTGGGCAGATAAGGTCATGCCTGGGCAGACAAACATGTGACTGGTCGGACAAGGTCATACCTGGTCAGCAATGACACTTCTCTGGCCAGCCAAAATTCTTTATCGGTCTACCGGGTCACTCCTAAGCCAGGTCACCCAACCATTCCTTGCCATTTGTCATTTCTATTACCACGTCATCATTTTCAAATTTTGGGGATAACAGCTTTGCTTTACTTGTACCTTATATGCCCCCAAGTGATCGAGGAGCTTTAGGTCCTTGGTCACTTGCCTTAACCAGAACCTGATCGAACATTACTGCTCATAGCAATATAATTGGAATTATAATACAGCAAAACAACACACGTAATCAGCAAATACTTGTAATAAATACAATAATTGGCAAATAATGACTGGTTGCGCACAGTCCCTTATATTTCTCGTAATAGATGGACTGAACATGTCTGTACGAGTGATCAATAAGATCTTACACTTATAAGCGATCAGTCACATAAAATGACCAACCCTTTTTCAAAACTTGTAAAAAGTAAAATCAATACAAGCCAATTCTTTAAGAAGAATTGTTTATGGGTAATACTTGCGCACGTATTCTCCATTCCAATAGCAAGGAATGAGATCTCTGTTTAAGCGTGCAAGTTTATAGGTGTCTGGGTGAAGGACTTCGTCAATCTGGTATGGCCCTTCCCAATTAGGTCCGAGTACTCCAGCAGCTTGGTCGCATGTGTTTAGAAAAACTCTTCGGAGTACTAGATCTCCAACATTGAACTTTCTTTCTCGCACTTTAGAGTTGAAATACCGGGTGACCTTCTGCTGGTACGCAGCTACTCGGAGTTAGGCTTGTTCACGTTTCTCATCGATTGAGTCCAGGGATTCCATCAATAGCTAGCTGTTCGAATCTTGATCGTACGTTATTCTGCGATGCGAAGGCAGATCTAATTCAACAGACAACATAGCTTCATATCCATAAGCTAAAGAGAATGGAGTATGACCCGTTGCTGTTCGGTGGGAAGTTCTGTACGACCAAAGTACTTCAGGAAATTGTTCTGGCCACGCCCCCTTAGCTTCTTCTAGCCTTTTCTTCAGTGTATCCTTCAGCGTTTTATTGACTACTTCAACTTGTCCATTTGCTTGGGGATGAGCGACTGAAGAGAAGCTCTTGATAATACCATGCCGCTCGCAGAAATCCGTGAATAAATCACTGTCAAACTGGGTGCCATTATCCGAGACGATCTTCCTTGGCAATCCATAGTGACAAATAATATTTTTGATAACAAAATCTAGCATCTTCTTGGTCGTTATGGTTGCCAACGGTTCAGCTTCGGCCCATTTGGTGAAGTAGTCGACGGCAACCACAACATATTTGACACCGCCTTTTCCTGTGGGCAAAGATCCGATAAGGTCGATACCCCAAATTGCAAACGGCCATGTCCTTTGCATTTTCTTAAGCTCATTAGGGGCTGCTCATGAGATTTTGGAGAATCTCTGGCATTTATCACACTTCCACACATATTCCATCGAGTCTTAATTCATCGTTGGCCAGAAATATCCTTGCCTTAGGATCTTTTTTGACAAACTTTGCCCCCCAGCGTGGTCTCCACAAAAACCTTCGTGTACCTATTTCGTCAACTCTTTGGCTTTCTCCTTTGCAATACATCTAAGGAGTGGCATTGAGTATCCCCTTCGGTATAGGATTCCATCGACCAGGAAATACCTAGCAGCTTTGCGTTGAAGGGTCATGGCTTTGTTTTTTCGTCCGTTGGTAACACGCCGTTCAATAGATACTCTAAATATGGTGCCATCCACGTATTCGCCATTTGGATTACCAGAGTGGTCTCTGCTATTTGGATGCTTGGTACATATAGTCGCTCGACTGGCACTATGTTCAGAGTATCAGCATCCTTTGCACTTGCCAATTTTTCCAAAGCGTCCGCGTTGGAATTCTGATCGCGAGGGACTTGCTGGAGACTGTATCTATAACGCCCTACTACCTTAGAGCCGTTACTAAGTGAGTTTAAAAACGTGCATTCAACTCGCTAATCGAGGATTTAGGTCAAAAGTGTAATTAAATCATAAACAGAGTTATAAACTTTAAAAATAATTCCATCTACTGAAAATCATAAAGTGTTTGACATTTGGGATCCCAAAATACCGTTTAGAAATATTTACAACATATATGTACACACAAAGTTGACTATACGACAAAATCTAAGTTTTTTGTACAACCATCTCTCAAAATCCACTGGTCGTGGTAGCTAGGCAGGCCAAACATGTACGCGCCGCTTCAACGCTCTCCGTACTCATGGTTGGTTGACTTTCCCCTTGCCCTTACCTGCACCATAGAGCACCCGTGAGCCGAAGCCCAGCAAGAAAACCCTTACAAGCAGAAAACATATGCATAATAAACACTCAGCATATAAACAGGCCATCACTAGGCTAAGCACATACGACCATGCCATCCCAGGCGCTCTACCAAGCCCTGGGTTTGCGGTCCACACCGTGAGGATATCCCAGGTTCCTTTAGGGTCTCGCCCTGGAAACTCGCACTCCACATGCTCAATGCTGCTCCCGGCCCCTTGCCGTTCTCGGCCTTGCACTCCACGTGCCTAACGCCATTCCCGGCCCCTGTCGACCTCGGCCTACGCCGTTCCCGGCTCTTGCCGAACATTTACACAATTGCATTCATAGCGTAATAAATCATATACTGAACATGGATAAATTCAAACAAAGGGCTACGCCCTGCAATACAAACATATTGGGCTCCGCCCTGCATACAAGCTTTATGGGAATAGTGGTTTTCTTACCTGAATCCCGAGCTTTCCAAGCACCGATGCCCCGAGCACAGTTCCCTAGTCTGAGCCTCGCCGAAGCCCTAGTCACAACACATTAACAATGTCCATCTATCAAACTCTAACCCAATAAACAGTTTCAAACCATAATTATAATCTCCGGGCATTGAATTCTATCAATCCGAGTGATAAAATCCATCCTGAGCCTTAACTAGTGAATTCCCGAGCCTAAAACCTCTTAAAACCCAAAAATACCTTAAGCGCCGCGGCCCCCAGCTCAACCCGAGGCCTAGCCTCAAATTTTCCCACACGCGCCGCGGCCCTTGCTGAAGGGCGCCGCGGCGCGCCTCCAATTTCCTGACGCCCCAAGTTCAAAGGGGCTGCGGTTCAGCAAGAACAGAGTCGCGACCCTACCCCTCGAACCCAGAAAAACACCCTGTTTTTACCTCAAAAATCAATCCAATTATACCCAAAATCAAGCTAACAATTCCAAATAATCATCACAAAGGTTCTAGCCTAGTTTCAACATCAAAACCTATCAAAACTTGCTCCAAAAACTCAGCTAAACACCCATGAACAGATCAAATTCTATTCACATGCATTTCCTAAGAAAATAGTAGAAATCAACCATAGTTCTCAAAGTTAGAGCTTATGTAACGCCCTACTTCCTTAGAGCTGTTACTAAGTGAGTTTAAAAACGTACATTCAACTCGCTAATCGAGGTTTTAGATCAAATAGTGTAATTAAGCCATAAACAGAGGAAAAAGTTTAGAAATAATTTTGTTTCATTGAAAATCATAAAAGTTTAACACTTGGGATCCCAAAATACAGTTTAGAAACATTTGCAACATATAAATTGAGCCAAGTCGACTAAACGACAAAATCTAAGTTTATTTACAAACATCTCCCAAAATCCACTAGGTGTGGTAGCCAGGCTGGCCAAACATGTACACGCCGCTTCACGCCTGCTACACTCATGGTTGGTTGGCTTTCTCCTTGCCCTTACCTGCACCATAGAGCATCTGTGAGCTGAAGCCCAGCAAGAAAACCCACAACCAGATAACATATGCAAAACATACACCAAGCATATATAACAGGGCATCAATAGGCTAAACACATACGGCCAAGCCGTCCTAGACGCTTTATCAGGCCCTGGGTTCGCGGTCCACACCGTGAGGATATCCCAGGTATCCTTTAGGGACTCGCCCTGGCAACTCGCACTCCACGTGCTCAACGCTGCTCCCGTCCCCTTGCCGTACTCGGCCTTGCACTCAACGTGCCTAATGCCGTTCCTGACCCTTTGCCATTCCCGGTCCCTGCCGACCTCGGCCTACACCGTTCCCGGCTCTTGCCGATCATTCACATAATTGCACTCATAGCATAATAAACAAGTACAGAATACTAGCAAATACAATCAAAGGGTCTACGCCCTGCAATTCAAACACATTGGGCCTAGCCCTGCATACAAGCTCTATGGGAACAAGGGTTTTCTGACCTGAGTCCCGAGCTTTTCGAGCACTGATGTCCTAAGCACTGTCCTCTAACTTGAGCCTGGCCGAAACCCTAGTCACAACACAATAACAATATCCATCCATCAAGTTCTAATCCATTAAATAACTTTGAGCCATAACTCTAACCTCCGGGATCTTGGATTCTATCAATCCGGGTGATAAAATCCATCCCGAGCCTTAACCATTGAGTTCCCAAGCCTAAACACCCTTAAAAACACAAGCTGGCACTAAGAGCCGCGACCCTACCCTCAAGCGCCGCGGCTAGCCTCAAAACAGAGGCTAGCATCTCCCTGGAGCACACACGGGCCGCGGTGCGCATCACCAAGCGCCGCGGCCGCCTCAAGCATTTTAGCCTCCCATGGCCGCGTGCGCACAGGGGCCGCGGCGTGCCCCTCCTAGGGCCGCAGACCTCACCTCCAAACCAAGATTTCTCACCCTTTTTCCTGCGTTTTCTTCAAACCAATCCTCCCCAAAACTAAACTAACAGTCCCAGTTTATCACCATAATAACTCCTAACACAGAATCAGCTTCAAAACCCACAGAGTCTAGCTCCAAATTCAGCTAAACCACCAAGAACAAACTACAACCTCAGCCAACATGCAAACTCAGATATTCATCCTTAAACCAGCTAATAAATTGACACAATTTAACATGATAGACACTTACCTTTGCTGGATTGAACCTCAGAACTGCTTCCTCAAGTGCCCAACTTTAGCTCCTTAATTCTAACAGCCCAAAATCCTCAATTCTTGACTAATTCCACCAGAATTTTCCTTGAGTTTGTCTTAGGGAGTGAAAGAGAGAGAAAGATAAGAACTATCTTCAGCTGGAAGGAAAAAGTAAGTGTTGGTTTCTTAAGCTTTTAAATGATTCTTCCTTTTTGTTTTATTTAACTTAGTCCATGTGGTTACCTCAAGGCTCGGGGTACCAAAACGTCCCCGAGGGAAAAATGGTAAATTTCCCCAATATTCCCTCCTAGACATTCTATCCTCAAATATATCTCCAAATATTTATTTTCATAATCCGATAACCCCATAACACATCTAATACCCAAGTTACCCCTCGACTCGCCTCGAGTCGGAATCTCAACCCTATTGTGACTTTCTGGCTAACCGCTCCCCAGGATTGTCTCAGATTGTGCTGCACAGACATATCACATATATATAGCATTTATCGCATTTATGCCCCTAATATCCAGACGGGGTCCACATGCACATTTAACTCAACTAAGCATGCATCATTATCATATATACACATTAGTTAATATATTAACATAATAATTCATTTATTGCCCTCCAGGCACACTAATCAAGGCCCTAATCCCTATTAGCAAATTCGGGTCGTTACAACTTAACCTTGCTGAGTTATGATTAAGAGTTGATCCTTTAAATTCCCAACTTTAATTCCTCAAGCTCCAAGCCCTGGTTTTCTGGTTAGAGTCTCCCAAGCTCTGCTCCAATTCTTAGTTCTTGACTGTTTTCTTTTCCTAGCTTATTTCCTTGAGTTGTCTTAGAAAGTAAAGGTGAGAGAGAATAGAAGCTATCTTCAGCTGAGAAGGAAAAGTGAATGTCGATTTCTAAGTTTCTA
This sequence comes from Humulus lupulus, assembly GCF_963169125.1. Classification (NCBI taxonomy): domain Eukaryota; kingdom Viridiplantae; phylum Streptophyta; class Magnoliopsida; order Rosales; family Cannabaceae; genus Humulus; species Humulus lupulus. The sequence continues at coordinate 162,302,337 of NC_084799.1, forward strand.
AAAACTTCCTAGGCTTTGTTTTATTTCACTTAAGCATTAAGGTTACCTCAAGGCTCGGGGTGCCAAAAACGTCCCTGAGGGTAAAATGGTAAATTTCCCCAATATTCCCTCCTAGACATTCTAACCTCAAATATATCTCCAAATATTTATTTCCACAACCCGACAACCCCATAACACATCCAATACCCCAAAATACCCCTCAAATCGCCCTGAGTCGGATTCTCAACCTCGTTGTGACTTTCTGGCTAACCGCTCTCTAGAACTGTCTCGGATCGTGCTACACAGATATATATCACATACATATCATATTTATCACATTTATGCCCTCAGCAGGCTAAAATCACAAACATGCCCCTAATATCCAAATAGGGCCCACATGCATATTTAATTCAACTAAACATGCATTTCTATCACATGTTCACATAAATTCACATATTAACATATTAAATCACTTATTTCCCTCCATGTACGCTAATCAAGGCCCTAAGCCCTATTAGCAAATTTGGTTCGTTACAACTATCCCCTCCTTACAGAGATTTCATCCTCGAAATTACCTGAACAATTCGGGATACCGCTCCCTCATCTCTGATTCAAGTTCCCATGTCGCCTCCTCAACCTTGCTGTTCCTCCACAGCACCTTCACCAAGGCGATGGTCTTGCTCCGCAAGACTGTATCCTTCCGGTAAAGAACCTAAACCGACTTCTCCTCATAGGACAAATCCTGATCTAGCTCCAGATTCTCATAACTTAGAACGTGCGTCGAATCTGACACATACTTCCGGAGCATGGACACATGGAAAACATCATGAACTCCTGATAAAGCTGGAGGCATCACTAGTCTGTAAGTTACCTCTTCAACCCGTTCCAGAATCTCGAAGGGGCCAACAAACCTAGGGCTTAGCTTGTCCCAAACACCAAACCGTTTCACTCCCCTCAAAGGTGAAACCCTAAGAAACACATGATCACCAACCTAAAATTCCACGCTCCTGCGTTTCAGGTCTGAATAACTTTTCTGTCGACTCTGGGAGGTGAGCATTCGCACTCTAATCTTCTCAATCGCCTCATTGGTCCTCTGAACCATTTTTGGACCCAGATATCTCCTCTCACCTGTCTCATCCCAATGGATAGGTGATCTACACTTCCTTCCATAAAGCATTTCATACGGAGCCACTCCAATGGTCGCCTGATAACTGTTGTTGTAAGAGAATTCGATCAAAGGGAGATACTTACTCCATGATCCCCCAAAATCTAATACACAGGCTCGCAACATGTCCTCCAATATCTGAATCGTCCTCTCAGACTGTCCATCTGTCTGGGGATGATATGCTGTACAAAACCGTAACTGTGTGCCCATAGCCTTCTGCAGACTCTCCCAAAACTTGGAAGTGAAGGTGGGATCCCTGTCAGATACAATCGGCCTCGGAGCCCCATGAAGTCAAACAATCTCCTTCACATATAACTCAGCATACTGCTCCACAGTATGAGTTGTCCTAACAGGCAAAAAGTGGGCGGACTTGGTATACTTATCCACAATCACCCACACCGAGTCATGCTGTCCCACGGTCCTTGGCAAACCAACCACGAAGTCCATGGTAATATCCTCCCACTTCCATTCTGGAATCCCCAGAGGCTGCAGCAACCCCGCTGGCCTCTGATGCTCAGCCTTGACCTGCTGACAAGTTAAGCACTTGGCCACATAATCCACCACATCCCTCATCATGCCCGACCACCAATACAAAACTCTCAAATCTTGGTACATCTTCGTGGTACCCGGGTGCAAAGAATAGGGAGTGGTATGCAATTCATCTAAGATCTCCCACCGGATATCAGAATCCATCGGAACATAGATCCGACCCTTGTACTTTAGTAACCCCATCTCTGAAATGGAAAAAGTCCTTAGTCACTCCGACTAAAAAATTCTCTCTGTGGCCTCTCAACTGGGAATCTTTCCCCTACGCCTCCTTGATCCTCTCAAGGAGTGTAGACTGAAGAGTGATGTTGGCCAACTGACCAACCACCAGCTCTATACCTGCTCTGGTCATCTCCTCGGCTAGTTTATCAGATATTTGTCTCAAACTAAACAACTGTCCTGGGCCTTTCCGACTCAATTCATCAGCCACTACATTAGCCTTCCCAGGATGGATAGAATATCACAATCATAATCCTTAACCAACTCCAGCCACCGCCTCTGGCGCATATTCAGGTCCTTTTGAGTAAAGAAATACTTCAAGCTCTTATGATCGGTGTAAATCTCGCACTTCTCGCCATAAAGATAATGTCTCCAAATCTTAAGTGCGAACACCACCGTTGCCAACTCCAAATCATGCGTGGGATATCTCTGCTTATACTCCTTTAACTGCCTCGATGCATAGGCTATCACCCTACCAGCTTGCATCAACACGCACCCCAAACCCTGTCTGGATGCATCACAATAGACCACAAACTTTTCATTATCTGTTGGCAAACTTAACACTGGCGCAGTGATCAATCGTCGCTTCAATTCTTTGAAACTGTTCTCACATCTGTCCGTCCAGACATACCTTGTCTTCTTCTTTGTCAGTTCTGTCAAAGGTGTAGCTATTCTGGAGAACCCCTCAACGAACCGCCGATAATACCCCTCTAAACCCAAAAAGCTTCTCACTTCAGGAACATTGCTCGGTCTAGGCCAATCTCTGACCACCTTTATCTTACTTGGGTCAACCTGAATCCTCTCCTTACTGACAATATGGCCCAGAAACGTAACATGTGGTAACCAAAACTCACACTTACTGAACTTAGCATATAACTTATGCTCCCTCAACTGCTGTAGAACCAACCGCAAATGATGCTCGTGCTCTGTCTCTGACTGAGAGTACACCAAGATATCATCGATGAACACAATCACAAACTTATCCAAATAATCCTTGAAAACCATATTCATCATATCCATAAAAGTTGCTGGGGCATTGGTTAATCCAAAGGACATAACCAGGAATTCATAATGTCCATACCTCGTTCGGAAAGCGGTCTTTGGTATGTCCTCCTCCTTAATCCTTAACTGATTGTAACCTAATCGGAGGTCTATCTTAGAAGACACTGTTCTTCCCTGTAACTGATCAAATAAATCGTCAATCCTAGGCAGTGGATACTTGTTCTTAATGGTTAACTTATTCAGCTCCCTGTAATCAATACACATTCTAAGAGATCCATCATTCTTCTTGACAAACAACACTAGAGCACCCCATGGCGAGAAACTCGGTCTGATGAACCCTATATCAAGTAACTCTTGCAACTGCATCTTCAACTCCTTTAACTCTGCCAGAGCCATTCTATAAGGTGTCCTAGATACTGGCTCCGCTCCTGGTGCCAACTTTATAACGAATTCAATCTCACGATGCGGTGGAAATCCTGGCAGGTCTGCTGGAAATAAGTCCGGAAACTCACACACCAATCTAGTCTCACCCGGTCCAACCGACACCACCATAGAGGTATCCACAACGCTCGCTAGGAATCTCATGCAACCTTCCTACATCAAGTCTCTAGCCTTCAATGCTGAAATCATTGGTATTCGTGGTCCACTGACTGTCCCCATAAACACAAAGGGTACCTCCCCTTCTGGTTCAAAAGTTACCACTCTGCGCTTGCAATCAATCGTTGCCCCATACTTCGATAACCAATCCATCCCTAGAATCATATCAAAGTTGTCCATCTCTAACTTAATCAAATCAACAGACAATTCCCTACCATCTATCTCTATTGTCAATGCTCTAATCCATTTCCTAGAGACTACCAGTTCTCCTGTTGGCAACAAAGTCTGAAACCCCCTATCATACACACCACTAGGTCTACAAAGCTGGTCTATCACTCTAGCAGAAACAAATGAATGGGTAGCCCTAGAATCAAACAATGCAGTATACAAAGAACCAGCACTAGAGATCTGACCTGTCACAACTAAGGGGCTAGCCTCCGCCTTAGTTTGAGTCAAAGTAAATACCCTGGCAGGAGCAAGACTGTCACTCTGCTTCAGCTCCTCTTTCTTGACTTGAGGGCAGTCCCTCTTCAGATGACTGACACTTCAACAAAAAAAGCAGGCCCTGATCCTGCACTCACCCTAGTGTCGACGTCTGCACCGTGGACACATTGGAAAACTCCTCCAGTTGTCACTTCCACCCTGACGACCAGTAGAAGCACCCCGTGCCTTCCTATCTGAACTGAGAGGAATAAAGGAATCTGGGGCCTTCCTCTTCTGCTCACTAGAGCCACCACCCCGACTAGATCCAACAAAAGGAGGCACTGTCCTCCTGGCATCGCACCTAACAGCGCTTTCCTTCCAGATCTGATCCTCGACCCCCTTAGCTGTAAGGGCCTTGTCCACAACTTGAGCATAAGTAGTAGTCTCTGGATCCAAGGTAATCTTCACATCACAAGCAATCATAACATTTAAGCCCCGTATGAACCTATCCCTTCTTGCCGCAACATTCGACACTAAATCTGGCGCAAACTTTGCAAATCTGTCAAATCTCAAAGCATACTCAGTCACGGTCAACTGATTCTGAGTTAGGTTGATAAACTCGTCAACCTTCGTAGCTCGAACTGCCACACTGTAATACTTTTCATTGAAATTTTTTTTGAACTCTTCCCAAGTCATAACTGTTACATTCCTTCTCTGAACTACCACATCCCACCAGATACGGGCATCCTCTCTAAACATGTAGCTAGCACAAGCTACCCTCTCATTTCCCTGAACCCTCATAAAATCTAGAATTTAGGAAATCATATTTATCCACTGCTCTGCACACAGTGGGTCTGATCCACCTTCGAAGGTTGGAGGATGCTGTTTCCTAAACCTCTCATACAAAGGTTCCCACCTGTTCTCCATAACAGGTTGAACCGGCACTGGTGCCTCACCTTGCTGAACTGGCAGCCCACTGACCTGAGGTGGGGCCTGCTGCCTCAACTGCCGAAGCTCTTCCTCTGTTCGCTGCAGTCTTGCTTCCATCTCGGCAAACATCTCTTGCCAATTCTATGGGGCAGGTAGAGGGTCCTAACCCTGATTGTCATCCTCGGCCCTACTGCTGCGGAATCTAGATGATTGTCGAGGCATCTCAACAAATATGCCTACAACCAACGACGCCACTCCTCAGGGATGATAACAACATCCAAAACCACCTCCCAAACATATCAGCCATCCAGAAACAGTAATTCACATAATATACAGATAGCATATAACACACAGCGGGCCATGCCCTGGCATCATGCATATGTTAACTCATTCATCACGCTCTATATGAAATAAGAAGGCAAACAAGGCATTCAGACACATACTCAAGCATATTAATCAATCATACCAACCAACCCTGAGTTGAGCTTGTCACTGACAGCGAGCGCACATGTTCGGTCAATCTCCAGAACCATAAACCTTGGCTCGCTCTGATACCAAGTAGTAACGCCTTATTTCCTTAGAGCCGTTACTGAGTGAGTTTAAAAACATGCATTCAACTTGCTAATGGAGGATTTAGGTCAAAAGTGTAACTAAATGATAAACAGAGTTATAACCTTTAATAAAAATTCCATCTACTGAAAATCATAAAGTGTTTGACATTTGGGATCCCAAAATACCATTTAGAAATGTTTATAGCATATATGTACACACAAAGTCGACTAGACGACAAAATCTAAGTTTTTTGTACAACCATCTCCCAAAATCCACTGGTCGTGGCAGCCAGGCAGGCCAAACATGTACGCGCTACTTCAACGCTCTCCGTACTCATGGTTGGTCGACTTTCCCCTTGCCCTTACTTGCACCACAGAGCACCCATGAGCCAAAGCCCAACAAGAAAACCCTTACAAGCAGAAAACATATGTATAATAAACACTCAGTAGATAAACAGGCCATCACTAGGCTAAACACATACGGCCATGCTGTCCCAGGCACTCTACCAAGCCCTAGGTTTGCGGTCCACACCGTGAGGATATCCCAAGAATCCTTTAGGTTCTCGCCCTGGCAACTTGCACTCCACGTGCTCAACGTTGCTCCCGGCCCCTTGCCGTTCTCGGCCTTGCACTCCACGTGCCTAACGCCATTCCCAGCCCTTGCCGACCTCGGCCTGCGCCGTTCCCGGCTCTTGCCGAACATTTATACAATTGCATTCATAGTGTAATAAATCATATACTGAACATGGATAAATTCAAACAAAGGGCTACGCCCTGCAATACAAACATATTGGGCTCTGCCCTGCATACAAGCTCTATGGGAACAGTGGTTTTCTTACCTAAATCCCAAGCTTTCCAAGCACCGATGCCCTGAGCACAGTTCCCTAGTTCGAGCCTCACCGAAGCCCTAGTCACAACACATTAACAATGTCCATCTATCAAACTCTAACCCAATAAATAGTTTCAAACCGTAATTATAATCTCCGGGCATGGAATTCTATCAATCAGGGTGATAAAATCCATCCTGAGCCTTATCTAGTGAATTCCTGAGCCTAAAACCTCTTAAAAACCCAAAAATACCTTAAGCGTCGCGGCCCTAGGGACTCATGCCGTGGCCCCCAGCTCAACCCGAGGCCTAGCCTCAAATTTTCCCACACGCGCCGCGGCCCTTGCTGAAGGGCATCGTGGTGCACCTCCAATTTCCTGACGCCCCAAGTTCAAAGGGGCTGCGGCTTAGCAAGAACAGAGCCGCGACCCTACCCCTCGAACCCTGAAAAACACCCTGTTTTTACCTCAAAAATCAATCCAATTATACCCAAAATCAAGCTAACAATTCCAGATAATCATCACAAAGGTTCTAGCCCAGTTTCAACATCAAAACCTATCAAAACCTGCTCCAAAAACTCAGCTAAACACCCATGAACAGATCAAATTCTATTCACATGCGTTTCCTAAGAAAATAGTAGAAATCAACCATAGTTCTCAAAGTTAGAGCTTACCCTTGCTAAGTTATGATTTAGAGTTGATCCCCTAAATTCCCAACTTTAATTCCTCAAGCTCCAAGCCCTGGTTTTCTAGTTAGAGTCTCCCAAGCTCTGCTCCAATTCTTAGTTCTTGACTGTTTTCTTTTCCTAGCTTATTTCCTTGAGTTGTCTTAGAGAGTAAAGGTGAGAGAGAATAAAAGCTATCTTCAGCTGAGAAGGAAAAGTGAATGTTGGTTTCTAAGTTTCTAAAAACTTCATAGGCATTGTTTTATTTCACTTAAGCTTTAAGGTTACCTCAAGGTAGGGGTGTTCAGATAAACCGCAAACCGTGGTTTGGAACCAAACCGCACCGCACCAAACCGCAAAAAACCGTAACCAATGAAACCGTTTTTTGATGGTTCGGTTTAACCGGACCGCTCAACTTTAATGGTTTGGTCACGGTTTCTAATTTTTTAAAACCAATTAAACCGGACCGGACCGTAATTTTTTCTAAAAAAATAATTTTTAGAAATGATGGTTCAAAGGATTGAACCCCTAAACTTAAGTTAATATAAAGTGTACCAAACCATCCAAGCCAAACAATTAAATTGTGTATGATATGTTTTTAGTAGTATTTAATAGATACACAAGTTTCTAAAAGTAAAAAAAAATGTAAAGTCCCACATTGTTTATAAAGTAAACATTTCTTTTTCTCACTTCTATAAAATGATTCAAAATACATAAACTTACAATAACAAAGACAATAAGCTTCTTGTAGACTTTTATGGTCTTAAAAGTAAAGCTAAAATTATTATTATTTAAATACAATTATTTAATTAATTATTTTATAATAAAAAAGTTTTAAATTTTAATAATTTGGTTATATGGTTAAAACCAAACCAAACCGTTTATTTATGGTTTGGTTTGGTTTTTTAATTTTAATGGTTTGGTTTGGTTTTTCATTTTGAAAAAACCGCATGAGCGGTTTGGTTTAAAAATTCTTCTAAACCGCACCAAACCAAACCGTGTACACCCCTACCTCAAGGCACGGGGTGCCAAAAACGTCCCCGAGGGAAAAATGGTAAATTTCCCCAATATTCCCTCCTAGACATTCTAACCTCAAATATATCTCCAAATATTTATTTCCACAACCCGACAACCCCATAACACATCCAATACCCCAAAATACCCCTCGACTCGCCCTGAGTTGGATTCTCAACCCCATTGTGACTTTCTGGCTAACTGCTCTCTAGAACTGTCTCGGATCGTGCTACACAGATATATATCACATACATATCATATTTATCACATTTATGCCCTCAGTGGGCTAAAATCACAAACATGCCCCTAATATCCGAACGGGGCCCACATGCATATTTAATTCAACTAAACATGCATTTTTATCACATATTCACATAAATTCACATCTTAACATATTAAATCACTTATTCCCCTCCAGGCACGCTAATCAAGGCCCTAAGCCCTATTAGAAAATTTGGGTCATTACAGTATCTGTCGAACTGGGCTAACAGATCCTTTGTTTTGTTCAGATAGGCAACCATCTTCAAACCTCGCGCCTGGTACTCTCCAAGGACTTGATTCACCACCAGCTGAGAATCACTATAGATGTCAAGCACTTTTATATTCATATCCTTGGCTAACTGCAATCCAGCGAGTAGTGCTTCATATTTGGCCTCATTGTTAGAAGCAGTGAAGTCAAATCTGATTGCACAGTGTAATCGATGCCTTTCTAGCGTTATCAGTATTACTCTTGCCCCAGCGTGGGACTCGTTAGAAGAACCATCCGTAAATAATTTCCACGTGGGTGCTTGGATTTAACACTCAGGCTCGCTGGGCTCTTCAGTCTGCTCGCCACTCGTGAGCTCTGTGAATTCTGCGATGAAGTCAGCCAAGGCTTGTCCTTTTATCGCTGTTCGCGACAAGTAAGATATGTCGAACTGCCCGAGTTCGACTGCCCACTTTAGCAATCTACCCGCAGCCTCTGGCTTTTGCAGGACTTGTCGAAGAGGCTGGTCGGTCAAGACCGTAATTGGATGAGCTTGGAAGTAAGGCCGCAGCTTCCTAGAGGCCAAAACTAGGCAGTAGGCTAGCTTCTCAATGGGCGGGTACCGCTGCTCTGCTCCAATCATCCTTTTACTTACGTAGTAGACAGCCTTCTGCACACCTTCTTCTTCTCTTACTAAAACAACACTAGCAGCGTATTCCGTGATTGCCAGGTAGATGAACAAAGTTTCTTTATCGACCGGCTTTGACAGGATGGGTGGTTGCGCCATGTGTTTTTAGTGCTTGAAAGGCCTGTTCGCACTCATCTGTCCATTCAAATTTCTTATTGCCTCTTAGTAGATTGAAAAATGGGACGCACTTGTCTGTCGATTTCGAATTGAATCTACTGAGAGCAGCAATCCTCCCAGTCAGGCTTTGAAAATCTTTAATCTTTACTGGTCATATCATCTCGATCAGGGCTTTAATTTTCTCGGGATTGGCTTCAATTCCTCTTGAGTTAACTATAAATCCCAAGAACTTCCCTGATCCTACTCCGAAGGAGCATTTAAGGGGATTTAACTTCATCCGATATTTATTCAGGACGTTGAAGCATTCCTGCAAATCCCTTACATGCCCTTCTGCTTTCTTTGACTTAACCAGCATGTCATTGACGTAGACCTCCATGTTTGTGCCGATCAGCTCCTTGAACATGTGGTTGACGAGTCTCAGGTAAGTCGCACCAGTGTTTTTCAAACCGAAGGGCATCACCTTGTAACAGTAGAGCCCTGTATCAGTCTAAAAGCTAGTGTGATCCTCATCAGGGGGATGCATACTGATTTGATTATACCCCGAGTATGCATCCATAAAGGAGAGGATCTTATGCCCTGCAGTGGCGTCGACCAGCTGGTCGATCCTGGGGAGTGGGAAACAATATTTGGGGCAGGCTTTATTTAGGTCTGTAAAATCCACGCACGTACGCCACTTGCCATTCGGCTTGGGTACTAGTATGGGATTAGAGACCCACGATGGATAAAACGCCACCCTGATGAACCCATTCTCCTTCATCTTCTCGACTTCCTCTTTCAAGGCCTTTGATCTATCTTTGTCGAGCAGCCTTTTTTTTTGTTGCACTGGTGGAAAGATTTTGTCGATGTTCAGGACATGGCTGATGACTGCAGGGTCTATCCCGACCGTGTCTTTGTACGACCAGGCAAAGACCTCCTAGTTCCTCCTTAAGAACTCCACCAGTGCTTGTTTTGTTGTTGTCTCTAAGTTTTTACCGACTTTCACAACTCTGATCGAATTTTCCTCATCGAGTTGGACCTCTTCAAGGTCCTTGATGGGTCCCACTTCTTCTTCAAAATCCCCAAAGTGAGGATCTAAGTCCCTATCCTCACTTTGGGCAACGCCCTATTTGGTGAGATTATCACCCGAGTGGGCCTGATCATCAGTCGCCATTTGCAAATCCTTTCCGGTGGCATCTCTCGATACACTCTTCTTCGCCTTGGTGATCGAGGTGTTGTAGCATTCCCTTGCTTCCCTTTGGTTTCCCAATACGCATCCTATCCCTGCGTCCGTTGGGAATTTCATAGCAAGGTACCATATGGAGGTGACAGCTCGTAGGTCGACCAAAATTGGCCTCCCTATCATAGCGTTGTACGCCGAAGGACAATCAACTACTATAAAAGTAGTGAGTAATGTCCTATTAGCAGGTGCAGTGCCTACTGTGACTGGGAGTCTAATCGAACCTATTGGGGCGAGCCCTTCTCCGGAAAAGCCATAAATGGTTTGGTTGCATGGCTCCAGGTCTTTCATGGATAACTTCATCCTTTCCAGCGAAGACTTGTATAGGATGTTGACCAAACTTCCTTTATCGACCAACACCCTTTTCACCATCATGTTTGTGTTCTGTACGTCCACAACCAGCGGATCGGAGTGTGGGAATCACACGTGCTGGGCATCGTCGTCAGAGAAGGTGATCAGTTCCTCCTCTGTTCGAGCCTTTTTTGGTGCTCGATCCTCAACACTCATTATCTCGATGTCTTGGTCGTGGCGCAGGGTTCGAGCATATCGTTCCCTCGCTTTCCCACTATCTTCTGCAAGATGTGGGCCTCCGCAGATGGTGAGTAGGGTACCTGCCACAGGAGCTGGCTGTAAAGGTGGCGAGCGTTGGCGTGCAGGCGCCGAATCATTGCCACCTTGAGCCTCTCGCTGAGAACCTCCCGCGGCTCGTACAAATCTTCTTAAATGTCCCTGCCTTATCAAGAACTCAATTTCGTCCTTCAGCTGGTTACACCCGTTAGTGTCGTGCCCGTAATCGTTGTGAAAACGAAAGAACTTTGTTGCATCTCTCTTGGAGATATCTTTTCTTATAGGTGAGAGTCGTTTGTAGGGCACGCTTGAGTTGGTCGCCTGGTAGACCTCAGCTCGGCTTTCAACAAAGGCAGTGTAGTTGGTGAATCTCGGTTCATAACGATTACCTTTGGGGCACTTACTCTCGGAGGTCGAGGGTTCATTGTTAGCCCGCTTCCCACCATTTCTACCATTGCCATTCCCATTGCCATTGGGTTTTTCAGACCCATTGGCGGCTTTGGTGGGTTCTTCCTTGGGACCCTTGTCTTTTGTTGGTGATTTCCCTTCGTTGGCAATCGCATCTTCGAGCTTGATGTACCGATCAGTTCGATCTAAGAACTCTTGGGTGCTCCTTACCCCATTCTTTTTGAGGTTGCTCCAAAGGGGTGAATGGCATCTAACCCCAGCAGTTAGGGCCATCATCTTACCTTCATCGCCCAGTTTTGGCTCCAGCTCCAACTCGCATGAAGCGTTGAACATATTCTTTCAAAGGCTCTCCCTCTTTTTGGCGTATCTCGACCAGTTGGTTCGCCTCAGTAGGGTGCACACGACCCGCATAGAACTGTTTGTAAAACTCCTTTACGAACATTTCCCATGATACTATGCTGGCAGGAGGGAACTTAAAGAACCACTCCTGGGCAGTGTCAGACAGTGTTGCCGGGAAGATGCGGCAGTAAGCATCTTCTGACACCTTTTGTATATCCATTTGCATCTCAAACTTATTAACGTGAGATACCGGGTCTCCGTACCCGTCGAAATTTGGCAGTGTTGGCATCTTGAACTTACTGGGGGTTTCAATCACAGCAATCCTCTATACGAAGGGGGTGCCTATCCTCTGATCATACTCAATGTGAGATGTTCGCCCCCGACCAGCTGCTGCACCGCCTGGTTCAGGGCATCAATTTGTTCCTGAATAGCTTCTGGGACTGCTGGGGCCTCTGGTGCTGGGGGAATGTACTCATCGTGCCTTTCTCGATGGTCGTTAAGCACGTCCCTCAGATCATCATCTCTTCGCCGCTGCTCGCTGGCTCCCAGCCGACTAAAGACATTGTTTTGCCTGGGCTGCCCCCCAGCGTTATGACCCACTAGTCGGTCTTCTCTTGGTGGGGGGCTCCTGCCTCCACCTCTTTCTTCATTCCTCCGATCAGCGTTTCCTTTGCCGGAGTCGGCTTCATTGTAGTCATGGCCATCTCTGAATCATGTCTGGCTATGGTGCAACCGACTATTCACTTTTTTGCCTCCTTGGGCTGGCATTTCCTGAGCATTAGGGGGAGGCCTGAGCTGATCGGTGGGTCCCCGTGCATTTTTATGTCGCGGGGGGCCCCTGATCGCAGAGCCTGTCTCTGAGTTCCTCCTGTTGGCAGAAGGACGCTGCCCCCTGCTCGGTGGACGTGGCTCTTCATCCCCTGAGCGTCTAGGGCTGCGGGGCAGTTGCCCGACCCTATTCTACCTTGGGCGTGGGGGATTGCCTCGACCAGCCTGAGATGGAGGCTACTGCTCAGGATCCCTAGGTGGGACATCATCCTGAGCCACAGGTGGCTGCTCCGGCCTTTGAGGGCTTACTGGTTGGAGCGGAGGACTAGGATTGGGACCCCTTTGAGGTGGTCCATTTGGTGGCTAATCTAGCTGGGAGGCTGGCGCAGCCTGATTCCTAGCCAGCTGGATGGATGCTTCAAGGGCAGCCATGGCATCCCTCTGTCGATGGTCCATCTCAGCCTGCCACTCACTCAGCTCCTGACGCTGGCGCTCTATTTCTCTTTGCTGCGATGCCATTATCTCGGCAGCATTCTCTTAATTGGCCCTCAGATTGGCCAACTTATCCTGCAACACCCCCAGTGTTGCCTTCAGGGTCTCAGAATCTAACTCCTCCTCATCAAACTCCAAATGCGGTTTGTCCTCAGCCACATTTGGGGGAGGAGGCTGGGATGATGCAGCGCCAGCGGCCTGTCCAGTCTTCTTGGATGTTTTTGCCATTAGATTCTTTCACAAGCTCTCAATGAAAGCACCAGAATGTTGACCCTCAAATTAGCCAATGACGCAAAGTCAAATATACGACAGGAAAATAGCACGATGCTTAAAAAAACAATCTAATGGAAAGTAAAGAACACCAAGAATTATAGTGGTTCGGCCCCAAAGATTGGTAATGACCTACATCTACTTAATGTTATTATTAATGTTGAGCTTCAAAGGTGTGATCAAAGAACTAGGGTTCTTGAGTTTCACAAACCTTAGAAGGAGAAACAATACAGACGATGGATAATAGCAATACAATTCTCTTCTCTCAGATCAGAATAGAGGAGTCGAAAAAAGATCCCCCCTTGAGCTATTTCTTGTATATTTATTGGCTCAAGGAGGGTTACATGAGTCAATCAATCATATCTTTCCTTAATAAACAGATATTCAGGTTATAATGAAGAGATATTCTCAGCCGTCATTACAACTATACAAATTTATACATAAATAAACGGAGTATACGACCAGGCTGGTCTTACATAAAACTTGAACCCCGCGCATGGAAGTATCTCTGGTCGATAGGCGAGTAACATCCCTGCCATGTGTCTGCCACATGCTGAAAATTCTTGCCACGTCATCCACAACTATTTTTTGGATAAACATTTTGGTATAGGGATAAGTTGTAACTCTATTTTTTTACATGACGGTGTATAATGTAGCTACAGAAGACCACTTACAAATTTTCAAGAAATTTATGATAGTTTAGAATGCTGAAATCATTATTTAAATAGCATATTGCACGCATGCATAAATATTGAAACAACCATGTGTGTAACAAGGTGTTTGAATATTGATTTTGACATTCTAAATTATTTGAAATTTTCTAAAAATTTATAGAAAGTCTCCTATAATTATATTATACATCATCATATGAAAGTATAAAAATTGCAGGTTATTTATGTCTTGAAAATACATATATGTATTGATTAAAAATAAAAATAATCACGTGATACCCTAAATATAATAATAATATATATATAAATATTATATTATATTATATATATGCATATGAATATGATTCCTCACGGTGTGTACAAGTTAAGAAAGGTAGGTGACAAAATCAAAAGGTGATATCCAGTTATCCACTTCGCATGGCAACGCAACCTTTTGGGCTCTTTTAGAACCCCGATATCCACTTCGCATGGCAACACATAATGGTATAGAGCCATACTTCATCCTATCCCACCGACGAATCTCTATTTCAGATCATGGCAAACGCAACCTCATCTACAAGTTCTACAAACTCTAGTGCTCCTATAATATCACCATTGTCACTTACTCCTTCCCCATCTTTTCGTAAGTCCACAGCCAACAAACTTGACTTTCTTTATGAACTATCATATGTTCCGGAAGTAAACAAGATTACCAATAACAACCTTCCTTTGATTAACCCATACCAAATCTTCCCAAAATCCATTACTCCTTTTACCCAGTCCATTAAAGCACTCATCAAACCATCCTACAAAGCCCCAAAAGAATATATCCAAGCTTCTAATTTCAGCGAGTGCCAATTGAGACCTACTCCTGAGGTCCAATTCGTTACTTTACAAATCCCTCCTGAATTTATTCCCGAGTGGATTGCGCAAGGATTCACCCATATTCATTTTGGTGTCTTTCGCTTAGCTATTTCCCTTCATGGCCGAAAGGGCCTTCCAATTGGCTGCCGAATGGGTCTGCTCGACACCCGAATGAGGAAATACCAACATGCAAGCATTGCAACCATAGAAACTACATTAAACGCAGGAACAGTAATAACTACACTGTTTCCTAACTTTAATATGTCTCTCAAAGACAACTGCTTGACTAATGCTTTCAAAGTAGAGGTCCAACTTTCTGGAATTGACCAAGATCTTACTTCCATTGGAGCTACTCTTCACTACCAGATGGCATACAGACTCCAAGATCACGCTTTGGATCTTTCTTTGCCAACAGCTAAATAAGCATTACTGGTCTCGGTAGACTCTACCCAAGTTCCAACATGCACTCATATTCCAAGGCAAATCTCTACAGATGATCTTATGAAGATTTTGCCCAGTTCATGGATAACAAATTATGAGATGCTCCATCAACCTCAAAAAGCTGTTCAGAATCTTACTGAACCAACTTATCATAAGAAAGAAGATGGCTGTGTCGAAATAATCTTTGACATAACTCAAACAAAGACTCACAGTTGCTTTACCACCCAGTATATGATGACTTCTATCACACCAGTTGATGTGGAAATCCAATCTTTTGATTCTCAAGGCAGCCCTATTTATGCTTCCAAATCTTCGGATGGACATAAGTATATGGGATGTTTGTGACTGCAAAAGTTTCCTAAAAGTCGAAGAAGACCTCCCAAAGCCAAAGCGACATCCGAGCTCAGGAAAACGACTAGATCAAGGAGAAAATGGAATAGGATTGTTAGGCCAACCCTCTAGAAAGTTTGACTATATAGTCAAATATCCTGCTCCCAAAGGCTTACATGACTCTCCTCCAGAACCAACTGGATGGGACATTGAGCTTCCTCCAACAGGCTCCCAAGAGCCTCCACTTTCGGTTCCTCAACAAAACATTTTGCCATGCTACAAAAAAGCAGCAAAATGGATGCAACATCATGGAGAAGCTTTTCCTGCTCAAAATCAATTACAACAAATTCCACAAGTATGTATGATGACTACTACTGATTATGAGTGAGATTTTCTTCCTCTCAAGAAATTTGATAAACAAGACGACCAAGGTACGGTCTCTCACCAACCAAAGGTTCAAAACCCCACAACTAAGAACGCGGATGGGTCTCTAAAAAAAGTATCTCCGGCCAAAGAAGTTCTCAACTGGCAATCAGAAAATATGATTGCCCAAAACAAGGTCTTAAAGCAAGTCGAGTTACAGAATACCAGAATACAGACGGCAGTAAAACAACCTCAGACTACTGTCATCGACAAACTCACTGCAAAGATCCAACAGACTCATGAAGAGCTTCTAGCCATCATCAAAGCAAGCTCAGTTCCAATGCCAGTATTCCTGGAAAAAGAAGCCGAGATGAAGAGCCTTAAAACTAAATATGAATCTCTCAAGAGCTGGTTCTGCCAACAAGAACCGACAAAGGCTCCTTCAACTAGCTATTTGGGAACCTCGTCTCTGTTCGGGATAACTACGACGTCGATCCCTTGGCAGTTTGCTACAATCCCAAAAACCTCCCAGCCTTTTCATATTACTGGATCTATACAAGAGGACTCCGTTGTAAGATTAAGACGCATGCTTGATGAAAACCAACAACAGAAGACAAAAAAGGGGAAGAAGAAAGAATCACCAAGCCAACCGACAAACGAACTCAAGAAACTTATGGTTCATCCCGCCACAAATCCTCTGTCACAAATGATTCGACATACAAGCACTCTCCACATCACAAAAAATGAAATGGACTCAGACGATCAAAGCTCTTCGGCTAGTTCAGACAATTCTTCAAATGACTGGTCTGAAGAAATGAGCTCAACTTCTAATGATTCTATACCTAGTGATCCCGAGAGCTTATCCAGTAAAAACTTATCCAGCGATGACGATGGAGCATTTCCACATCTGATGGTTCAACCTGCTGAATCAAACTCACAAACCGAACCAATTATCACAAGTGAAGACGAAAGTGGAAATGAATCAATAACACCACATGTTCCCCAAAAACGAAAGAGTAAAGGTTCAAATTTTCAAACTTTTACTTTAGATGACCTCCTTCCATCAAAATGGCGTGAAAGGTTCCAAGAGTTTCAGGTTTGGCTCAGCCTCGAATCACAAAGACCAGAAGCACAGACAGGAACGGTTCTCCTTAGCTTTGTTTCCCATTTTACAGGCACCCTACAAGACTGGTGGACAAGTCTGGGCGATTACAGGCAAATGACGTTTTTACAGCTTCCATCTATCACCAATGCCCTGACCTATCTGTATATTGAATTCTGCGGACAGGACGCTCAAGTTACTAAAAGAATACACTCAGAATTCTTTAAACTAAAATGTTGTTCAATGGTTAAGAGAGATTTGGAGAAGCATTACAAAAAGATGACTCAACGGTTCTACAAAATAGGTGGAATTGATGATCCAAATCTAAAACAGGTTTTCCTCTCTTCCATACCAGAACCACTAGGAGAAGAAACCTTCAGACTTCTCTCGGGAATAGGAAGAACCCTAGCTGATGCTACAATTGGAGAAATCTATCAGTTAGTTCTAAAGGCATTGGAAAAGATGTGCTCTCAGCACAAATTTATCTAAGAATTCATGAAACAATCCAAGAAGCTCAGAAAGGTTTGTAGCCAAAAGGACCTACGAATCAAATGTCCATCAGAATTAGCATGTTCTTGTCTTCCAGAAAAAAGGAAACACAACAAAAGGTTTAAAATCTTTAAGAGCTTTAAATCCTCAAATGAAAAAGGACGTCGCTCATTCAAGTTTCTAAGGAGGAAGCGTTCTTTCAGGAAGAAGTTCGACCGATGTTTCATCTATGGCGACAAAGGACATTATGCCAAGCAATGTCCCAAAGGGAAAACTGCCAAACTGATCTCCCACATTCAATAAACAAAGGGCATATCTCTCGAAGAGAATGACCTAGAATCCATCTTCTCTACTGATGACGAGATGAATCCAGAATCCCTCTATGCATTTGAACAACAGAAAGCTCTAGATGATTTCTACCACATGGCAGCAATCAATACAATACAACAATCACCAATCATCTCCATGCAGATCCTCTCTACAAAGTACGCTTAGCCAATAAAAGTAGCAGCCTTCTTCGATACAGGAGCATCATACACCATGATGAACCCTGATGTTCTCCCTCCAGAATATTGGAGGAAAGAAAAACAATTCTTCCATGCTGCAAATGGAAGCATCTTCTGTATAGAGCTCATTAGTAAACCAATTAAATTATAGTTCTTCCCAGGATGCTTTATCATTCATAGAGTAATTGGTTCAAAATTACCAGGGAAAGATCTAATTATTGGTTTTGATGTGTACACCAAGAAAAAGGGTTTACGAATTCTTCTTGGTGGCCTCAGTTACAAACAACATTTTTCTCCATGGGAATTCATACCAAACTACTTTCTCATGCCTCCTGATCCATTCTCCAAGGTCAGACAATGGCTCATAGAAAATTCCTATGCCGCAAGTCATGCCAAATTCCTCCAAAAATGTGAACGCCCTCTTTGGAAAAATCATCAGTTCTTCATCAGTCTACCATTTAAGCTCAATGAAGATGTTAACCCTACCAAGGCAAGCCACCCAGGCATGAACCCAGAGCATCAGAAAATGGCAACTGAGGAATGCAAAGAACTACAACAACAAGGATTAATTGAACCAACCACCTCTTCATGGGCATGCCATGCTTTCTACGTCAACAAGAGATCGGAGCAGGCTCGGGGAAAACAAAGGCTGGTTATCAATTATAAGCCCTTGAATGAATTTTTGGCAGATGATAAATTCCCCCTACCAAACAAGAATTCCCTATTTGCAAGCCTGTCAAAGGCTCAAATATTTTCGAAATTCGATCTAAAGGCAGGATTTTGGCAGTTGGGTATCAAAGAGGAAGATAGGCCCAAAACGGCCTTCTGCATTCCAAATCACCACTATCAATAGACTGTCCTTCCCTTTGGTCTCAAAACAGCCCCATCACTGTTCCAAATGGCCATGACTAAAATCTATGGCCCCATTCTAGATAAGGCTTTAATCTACATTGATGATATATTGCTCTTCTCACAAGATGAACACGCCCATCACAATCTTCTGGCCTAATTCATCTCTCTCATAGAAGCACACAGGGTCATGTTATCCAAAAAGAAGATGATCATTGGACAAGCCCAAATTGACTTTCTGTGGATGAAGCTTATTAAAGGCCAATATGAAGCCCAACCGCACATAGCCCAAGAGTTGTTAAAGTTTCTCGAAAAGGACTTCACAAAGGTCCAAATTCAACAGTTCCTATGAATTGTAAACTATTTACGAGATTTTCTCCCGCGACTTTCGGAAATGATAAGACCACTCAGTGACATGCTTAAAAATAAAACTCCACCATGGTCACAAGAGCAAACTATAGCAGTCAAAAAACTAAATGAGATAATGCATACACTACCACCTTTGCAGATTCCTTCTGATGGAAAAAGAATCTTGCAAACAGACGCTAGTGATCAATATTGGGGAGCGGTCCTACTTGAACAAGACAAGACAGGGAAAAGGAAAATATGTGGATACAAGAGTTGCCATTTCAAAGACTCTCGGCTCCATTATCATTCTACCCTTAAAGAATTATTGGCGATAAAGATGGGTATTACAAAATTTGAATTCCATCTGATAGGTCATCGTTTTTTTGTAGAAACGAACTTTGCCGCATCAAAAGGAATGATTGGTCTAAAAAGAGAAAAACGAAAAATGCCCAGCTTTTGAGATTGGAAATCTGGTTTGACAATTACTCTTTTGACATTAAACACATTCAAGGCAAAGACAATACTGTGGTTGATTTATTATCCAGATCACCCGCTGCTATAAATCTAGCCTTAGGATACTCACCAAGAACCATTCCCATTGTCGTCCAAAAATCATCACATACCATCCCGTTTATATTCATGACGACTTCTTCCTCTTCTGTCACAGACAACCAATCTTTTCCCCGGGATGCAAAAAATATCCTTTCGAAAACATCCAACAAATCAGCCAGAAAAAGAGCAACTCACAGAGCAATCTTTCTTCAGAATTTTATGATTTCCAAACTTGGACCTTCTATACAAAATGACTTTGGAATCCATCCAAAGTATCCATTTGCCCAAATCCCACCTCTTCAAGATGCTATCTTCACACCAAAACCAGTAGCTCATCTTTTCTGGTATTTGGCCAGTGTTTTTACCATAGTTGTCGAGGTACAAACTATAGCCATGCACACATCCATAAAATCATTCTTGGACCAAGAAAGGTTCAAACTAGCTTACCCAGTCCAAATGGACATTCTGCCCTGGTTTTCCCCATTGGAAGAATGGAAAAAGGTCCTATCGGCTGAATGGAAAAAGGTCCAAAACAATAGGCCCACTTTTTTCTACCCACCAGGCCAAAATGTTGCCAGCCTAATGAACTATTATAATGTTCTCTTTCTTAGTCTTAATGCCAAGCTTGATGAAGAACAGAATATAGTTACCAATCCAGCATTCAAAGTCTACGGGTCAAAAGAAGAGCCTTTATGTGGTCTTGGGGACCAAGAATACATGGACATCCAAAAAAGTTTGTTTGAGAAAAATCAGATTATACCTCCTGAATTATGGCCCAAGCTAGAAGAAGATGCTCCTTGGGAGACGTTCCCTTCCGACTATACTCGCAAAATAACGAGGGCCCTTGAAGCCTTCCATATTTCAAAAAATGAAACAAATCATGCCACCAAACTCAAAGAAACATTAGAGCAAAAATATCAGTCACTGTACAAATTGACTGACACTGAAGGGGTAATTTTGCGAAAAAATAATTACTTTGAAGATTCACAGGATCCATATGCTGACACTGCAGATATGCAAGACCCTTATCTCTTCCAGTACATAGGAAAAGAATGGAAGATGGGGTATACAGACTACGACGCCTGCCCTCCAGCTGGCAGTGATCAGGATGAAGAAGAACCGACAGGATGGAACCCACTTCATGAAGACCCAACATATGACTCTGACTATGAGGCCAGCCATGAGACAATCTTTAAATAAATATTGTGTCTTTTAGTCTTTGGTCAGGGAATCTTATCCCTTATCTTTATGTTTTAGTTTATGCTTTTGTCGTTTAGCCATTATGCTTTTGTCAGGGAATCTTATCCCTTATCTTTAGGTTTTACTTTATGCTTTTGTCGTTTAGCCATTATGATTTTGTTGGGGAATCTTATCTCTTACCCTATCCCAACCATGGTTGGTTTTGACTAAGGTGGGTTAAGTTTGTATGATTGAGTTTATGGCTATATAAGGTCATCATCTCTCTTTGTGTAAGTCAGAGAATTATGAAGCAATAAAATACCAGAGTGTTTATTGTAAAAAATGTTCTTCTAAATCCTTCATTCAGAGATTTCTAAAGTAGAGATAGTATGCAATATGGATCATATATGAAGGCAACTACTATTATAAGTTTTTAGATTAACCTTCGAGTTAACTATTCTAGCAATCTATCATTTATGATCGTAAGTCACGCAATTTGGAGTGTGTAAGTCGTGCAGATCCGTGTAAGAAATTGTTGGGTTTATTAATTCGTTAGTTTGTCTAACTAACTTATAGTAGGAACACCTTAATGGTATAAGGGATTTTTCATAAATATGGCTTTTATATTATTATTGTGTAAAAATATAGGGATTATACTTTTTCTAATTTGTATGGAAAAATTTATTAAAGAGAAAACCAAAGTATGGGAAATACAATTGCTAAATAACTAGATATTGAAAAACTTGTTTAAGAGTAAAACTATGGCATAAACTAACTTTTATACAAAAATATGAGAAACTAAACTCATAAAAGTGAAAAAATTTAGAAAAAGCCATAAAATAACTTCTTTTGAAAAAAAAAAATTTTTTGCAAACTTTATTAAAAAAACTCATATAAAATGTAATTTCTTCTTATTTAAATAAAATAACAATTTGTATTTCATTTATTTGTTGTTGGGCTTGTAGCCCATTATTTTGTAAGATTACTTTTTATTATATATAATAAGCTTGTTATCCAAGTAATGGAATTTGTTGATTTTTTTTGTTGACTTTGTTTTTTTAACTTTTACTTAATTATATAAAATTAATATTTATTTTTTAAAAATACTGAAAGGTCCATGCATATATATTTTTTTAGTGCTTTGGAAATACTATTGGTTGAATATAATTTTATATATTCTTTATATTTTGGAATGAAGTTATGAATAAATATAAGTTTTTATTTTTTTAATTTAAAATGAATGGTATTCAATTTTAAATATATTTTTATAATAAAAAATGATATATTATGTAAATATAAATATTCTATATCAATTAATTCAACTTAATTTAATATATATATATATATTAATTTGGTATGTTTACCGAGTTTTTCAGAAACTAGAAATTGATTAAGAAATAAAAGCTCACAAGAAAGAATTAGAGATGAACAATCAGAGTTTTTACGTGGTTGAGGCGTTAATGAGCTTTAGTCTACAAGTCAATAGTATTAGACTTTAGAGAGTTTCTAATAATTGAGTTTTCTACAAGTTTTAGCAGAGTTTTGCTTACAAGAGAAAATCTGGGATCCTTGCTACAGTGCACAACTGGCCCTATTTATAGGCAGTCAAGTGTAGTAGGCTTGGGCCGGATTAATCCGAACCCAATAGGGATGTAATTACAGTTTGAACGCTAATGGAGCCATAATACAAAGAATGATACATAATAAAATGTAGTTAACCTAGGCCCATTGGGCCGGCTCAGGCATGACCAAGCCTTACAGTTGTCCATTACACGTTAGTCGAACTGGTCCGCATGGGCATCTAAGGGGATCTTGGGGACATGATCTGTCAGAGTAGTGGCAGTACTGTTTCCTTAGATTAGTGTACGTTCCGTGCGTACCCTCTTCTGCAAGTTAGTTGAGGAGACCAACGGCCAGATTTCATGGAGACATGTCAGCATTGGGGCTAGCTAGGCTTGCTCTATCCAGAAGTCTGGTCTGGGTTCGTCACTAATGTCCTGGTTCACTTACTGGAGTTTTGGTTCACTTACCAGATTCCTGGTTCGTTCACCAGGACTCAGATTCATTTGCCAAGCTGGAAATCGTGACACTGAGTATCTCCCCTGGATTCTTGATAAGGTCTATCTCCATCGACTACTTAGTCTGTCGCCTCAATTGGCATCCCTGAGGATGTAGGTTGGTCGGGGCTAGGAAGATGAGTCGGGCCTGCATCTTAGTCTCGGTTCCTTTGTTATGCTCACGCCCATTGAACGTTGTTGGGCTCGATGGTGCTTGGGCTATCTGGGGTTTCAACCCTCCCTGTTCACTAGGTTCAGGATGGGCCCGGACCTCTTAAGAGGGCCCACGGACCCATTGGGTCATGCCACGTGTCACAGGTGGAATACAGGGATAACATTTACCCCCCAAGTCTTCATTTGTGTTCGCACGGTGGAGACTTGCCTTGTCTCCCAGATCAATCTCAAATATCTTGGTTTGTTTACCAAGAGCCAGGTTCATTTACTTGGGGCCATTTGGGCGATCCCCATCCTTTCAAATTCTCAACGTTTCAGGCATGTGTCCTCAGGTTGATGGTGCGTCTGCGCCACTCGCGCCTTAAAGATTTGGATAGAATCTTTTGATTGCCCAGGTGACCGATAAGTGTCAGCGCAGTTCTCGAGACGTCCCGTCTGTACGAAAAAGGTTTATTGGGTACTCGAGTGGGTTGTTTAATGCTTTTGCACCATCCGGAACCATTGGATGGGGACAGTCTTGAGATTTTTAACATGGACCGTCAGATGAGGTAGATGCGGATCGTGGATTGACGAATCCACGATTTAGTGTTTGATTAGGCCAATTAATGCCCATGCATCATCCGGGACCGTGTGATGGAGATAAACTTGGGATCCCAATTGTGGACCATTGGATCAAATAGTGTATTGTTACCCTATAAATACCTCAACATGCTCATTTCCAAACTTTACTCGTCCCATACATTCAAACTAGAGAGCAAAGAGAGATTCGTATGTCCACCATTGCTGACGAGGTCTCCGGCGATCGATACATCTTCGAGTCCACTTATTTCTGACGAGACCTTTTTGAGTTCAACCAGCAGACAACTCTATCCCGGTTCAACCAGCAAACGAACTGCTGCATCATCTTCTCAGATTTAAGACTGAGGTTCTGCCTACTTTGTCGCCTGAAACTCTACGAATCTCAAAACCAATACCCCACATTAAGTTTTCTAGTCATTTTCTCATCTTTTTATTCATTTTTAGTTGTTTTTATTGTCACGTTATTTCTGCGACCATAAAATTTTTAGGGTCGTAACCACCGTGTGGGGTGATTCTAGGTAGGATAGTGGTAGACCTGAACCGTAGATTTTCTAGGTGATAACTCATATTAGTCTAGTTGTCCGGATCAATTCGGATGCCTCAAGACTGTTTGGGGTGAGTTAGAAAAACCTTTGGCCTTTAGTTCTCGACTCAAGGTCTTAGGATCTCTATTGGTCCCGGATTTGGGTCCAAAGGGGACTCCTCTAAGCATTTTTAGGAGAACCCCTGTACGTCAATCAATTTTCTTCAGTTTTGGTTATAACTGTTTGATTCTCATTTTCTTTGACACTTCTAGGTCCATGACCATGGTCGCAGCGTGACTTTATACACGGAGGATGTTGTCCAGGCGGGCCCTGTAGTCCTGGAGGGTTCCAAACTTCCCACTAGCAACACGTGGGAAATGGATGGGGAGAAGAATGAGTTTCGGAATTACCGGATGTTACAACAGCTGGAAAAAAGTCTTGGAGTAGAATCGATTCCGGGACTTTTCTACAACCGACTGGCCCAGAATGAGGAGAAGGCCATACTTGCATGGGCATGTTCGGGGCCTGGAGCATAGACCATACCAGCGCGAAAGCTACTCTCTTGCTCCACAACTATTTCACACGATTCCTTAAGTTTGTGAGGATCACGCCTTTCCAGCTTCTCCCCCAGGCATACAAATTGCTCGCAGGATGGCGCATATTTTGTGCGTCGAAGGAGATTCTGATGCCCACTCTCGCAGAAGTATTGTATTTCTACAAGCTTGAGCCGCAACTCAACTCCAAAGACAAGGTGCATGACATATTTTATAAACTGAAAGCCCGTGAAGTTAGTCCAGCTCCATTCAGCACATGGAAGCATCCCCCAGATGCCAGGCACTATTGGTTCATGACATCTAGGTTCCTCCTAGAGAAGAACCCCACTTTGGTGTTGGACTTCCAGTGTGTGGGTAAGTTATCCTTCTCCACATTTTTATCCAGCCTTTAGTTTTGTTTACTGGACACTTACAATCTTGAAAACAAGTCCATATGCTCAGACCCGGCTCATCGAATCAATCTTGGAGTGCAAAAAATGTTATGTCACTCTGAGCACCGAGGAACTGGACGTGGGGGCTTCATAACTACGGAGAACCTTCGGCTGGTCAGGTTGATTGACGTGAACCAGTCGATATATACCCCTAACTTCCGGGGGATGCAATGCGAGAGGGATCCTGCCCTGAGGGAGGAGCTGGCCCTCATCCACATCGAGTCAGTGGAGGAAGCAACCAAGGCGAACACGGAGAAGGCGAGGAAGGAGCAGGCCCATCAAGAGGAGAGGGCTGAATCCTAAGAACTGGACGCCCTTCTCGAGGGGAGGCAGCCTAACATCGGAGCTTCCAGAGCTAGCATTTCGGGGCAAGGTAAACTGCCTTCGATTATAACTTATGCCCTTCATTTTGGGGGATTAGTTAAGAATAGGCAACAGTACCAGAATTATTTGACAGGGACTGTTAGCAGTGTGGGGCTTCCTTATCCCATTGTTATAGACACGCTCACCCTCATGAACTCGTCCTGGTTCCTCTAATATTGTAGCTTTTTGGACCTGGATGACATGGGGGACCGAATTCACTCTTTCGCCCTAGGGGAGTTGAGTCGTGCCCATTCCTTAGATAAGGGTTCGTCCCAGAAGACTTTAGACTTAAATGTTCTTTTTTATTTTTTACTTTTACTCCCATTCATGTACTTTACTGATCAGTTTTGTTTTTCTATCTCAGGTGATCCAGAGATGTCCAACCCTATGGCCAAGACGAAGGAGATGATCAAGGCCAAGGCGACCGCAGCCAAGGCTTCGACGAAGAGGGTCGCCAAGGGCCCGTCCAAGAATAATATCATGGGGCTGATCCTCAAGGATTCAGATCCAGCCCTGGAGGCTTCTGAGAGGTGTCCAACTGGAGGTTTCGTCCTGAGGGCACACGTCAAAATGATTCCGCCCCAACCTGCTCCTCTCCAGGTTATTAACTTGGATTAGGAGCCTTCTAAAGGAGGAGGGACGGACAAGAGGAAAGCGGACTCGATCTTCATGGAGTCCTCGAAGCATGCCAAAAGGGCTAGGACCAAGGATTCAGCCTTAGTTGAGGAGCATTCCTCCGAGGAAAGCCTCATTGTTACGCAGGAGGTCCCGGAGACCCCAGGGCTTCTTGTCAACCTGGTCCTTCCCGAGGAAGGGGACCTAGTCCTCCATGAGGAAATGAAAATGGTGTCCCGAGCCTGGGACGACGGTTCGAACAAACAGGACTAGGTGTACCAGGCCCTTACCATCTGGAGAAAGGTGGAGTTTTCCGAACGTCTGGAGGCTTTCAATGCTTCTCAACAAATCATGGATCGACTTGTAGCTGAGATCGGGTTTCGGCCTAAGTTGGGGCAAGACACGGCTCTGCTTGCTACAGATTTTCTGGCCCAGGTGGGGGCTACCATGTCCAATCTTCAACTTAAGCGATATGCCACCTTGGCCAGCCAGGATGCATTTTTCATCTCCCAGATCATTCGTTATCAGGCCATCGCGGTAAGCCACATGCCCGTCTAATCTTTTATTCTACCATCATTATTCCTTGTAAGTTTTCTAACTTTCATTTGTTACATGATGCCTTGTTGGCCCATAGGAATGCAAATTGTGTGGTCGAGATGGTTGTGAAGCTGTAGACAACTTAGATGGACATGGAAGGGGCCGTTAATCAATGGGAAGTTGCCAGGGAGGCCCTTGCCAAGAAGGCTGCTTAGATTGAGGCTGAGCATGAGGAGGCTGCCCGGGTTCGGGCTCAGCACGAGGAAGATTTGTCTAGAAAGGACGCCGAACATAAGAAGTCAGTGGAAAACTTGGAGGCGGAGCTACATCATGCTCGTGGCTTGGAGGCTTCGATCAAAGCCCTTCTGGAGGCGGCTGAGGCCCAAGTTCGCCACGAGTGGAAGAAGGTGGCAAACCTTGAGTCTCAGAACCAGGCTTTGGAGGGCATGGTTAAGCTAGAGTTGAAGCAGAGTGAGGAGGCTCACCTGGAGAAGGAGCAGGCTAAGGAGATGTTGGCAGTCACTTTTGACGAGATCATATACATGGCCTGGCTCCAAGACAAGAACATAAATCTCCTCCTCTATCTGGATCCGACTGAAAATAGGGCTGAATTCAAAGCCAAGAAGAAAGCTGATGCGACGCTCCTAGTTGGGGATGAACAGGGTGAGAATGCTCCGGATTTCCTGGATCAGAACGAAGCCTAGACCTGAGCCTCTGTATTTTAGTTAGAGCTTCTTTTCTATTTTTCTAGTTGTATTACTTTTATGGACATGGATGCATCCAAGACAATTTTTATTATCCGTATTGTTATATACTGGTTTTTCTCTGCATAATGATTCCTACTTTGCATTCGTTTATTCCTCCAAATTCACTAAGTGTCTTATCACACTACATGAATCGAGGTTGAATATTGAGTCTTGGTTCCAACGACCAGGACCATTAGGGGAAATAATGTAGAAGGTATTTAACATGTCCTGGGATCCACGTTCGGGTCTTAACGACCTGGAGCGTCTTGGACTTAGCCAATATAACTTAACTGATTTATCCTGAGTCTATGGTTCAGGTTCCAACGCTCAGGGCCGTTATGGATTTTTTTTTAGATATGACTTAATTTATTAACTCATTCTGAACCCGAGGTTCAGGTTCCAATGGACTAGATCGTTAACGAGTTATCAATTTTGGTTTGATTTATCTGTCCTGATTCTGGTGTTCAGGTTCCAACGGTCTGGACCATCAGAGATTAGTTGATTAGCTTATTTTGAACCTAAGGTTCAGGTTCCAAGGGCCTGAGCCGTTTTTAAGACTAACTTTAATCAATTAAAACCTGAGATTCATGTTCCCAGGGTTCGGGGCTGTTATAAGGAAAATGTGAATAGGGATTTCGTTATCCGGGACCAAGTTAGGTCTGGACTAACTTTTAGGAGTTGGGTTTTGAACCCCTCAGACCATGTGAGTCTGAGTTAGGATTAGGCTTTGAGCCTTTCATCCTATTTGTTGGGGGTTAGGTTTTGAACCCCCCGGACCATGTGTGTCCGAGTTAGGACCGGGCTTTGAGCCTTGCATCCTATTTGTTGGGAGTTATGTTTTGAACCCCCTGGACCATGTGGGTTCTAGTTAAGATTGGGCTTTGAACCTTGCATCCTATATGGTTTTGAACCCCCAATCTATACAAATCTGAATATGGACTAAGCCCCGAGCTTTGCATCCTTTTTTTGTTTTTAATCCTGAACTTGTGTAGATGGCCTTACCCCCCAAGTGACCAAAGAGTGTAGTCTTAGGTCGCTTGTTTGTGTAAAAATTGAAGACGGACGTGAACTTTTCCTTTCCTTACAACATTTCTTATGGTTTTTTGTATACACCATTTCCATTAATAAGAAATCGCCCTGGGGCATACATTGCTAGAAATAAGAAACGTTAGAAAGAAACAGAATTTCATCTTCCCGACTACTGATAGTACCGGCGGAGGTGTTCTGTGTTCCAGGCCCTTGGGACCTCCATTCTGTCTAGTCGCCTTCCGGGATACGTTCCCAGACATACTTTGTTTTGGATTTCATAGGATCCTTCCAAGTTTGGTCCCAGAACCCCCACTCCTGGATCTTGAGTTGCAGGGAACACTATTCTAAGGACTAGATCGCTGGTTTTGAACCTCAAGCTCTTAACTTTAGAGTTAAAGTGCCTGGTGATCTTTCCCTAATACATCTTCAGCTGCACCTGTGATTCCTCCCAGATCTCTTCAATGACTAGGGATTCTTGGAGTAGGTTGTGGTTCTGAATGGGACCGTATGTGTCCCATTTGTGAGACGGGACCATCGTTTCTACTGGGATGACCGCTTCACATCTGTACACCACTAGGGAGTATGTCTGGTTGACGTTCTTTCTGTGGTCCGGTAGGCCCATAGGATGCGGGGAAACTCTTCCGACCACTTGCTCTAGCAAGCTTGTAGTTTTTTCTTTAATGTTCCCTTCAAAATTTTGTTCACGGCCTCTATTTGCCCATTTTCTTGAGGCCTTGTGACCATGGAGAAGCTTTTGTTGATGTCATGTCTTTCACAGAAGATCGTGAAGTGGACGCTCTCAAATTTCTTCCTGTTGTCAGACACGATTTTGTGAGGGAGGTCGTATCGGGACACAATGTTGCTGATGACGAAGTACAGGGCTTTCTTTGAGGTGATGGTGCTCATTGGTTCCGCTTTAACCCACTTGGTGTAATAATCGACGACTAAAATGGTGTATTTTACTCCACCCTTCCTGGTCGGGAAGGATCCTACTAAATCGATTCCCCAAACTGCAAAAGGTCAGGGATTGGTCATCAGGGTTATTTCCGTTGGAGGGGCTCGCAGGATCTTCGCGTACCTTTGGAACTATTCACATTTTCATACATAATCAACACAATCCTTTTTCATCGTTGGCCAGAATTATCCTTGCCTTAGGATTTTCTTGGACAAGCTGAGTCCGGCTGTGTGATGTCCGCAAAATCCTTCGTGCTTCGTGCATGATTGCACTCATTTCTGTCTCGGATACGCATCGCAGATAGGGCATGGACAACCCCCTATGGTAAAGTTCCATCATGACATATCTGGGAGCTTGGTACTGAAGTTTCCTAGCGATAGCCCTATCCACGGGTAATTCCCCAGTGGTTAGGTGTAACGCTCTGGATAACCAAGACCGTTACACTGTGTATTTTAAAATAGTGCAAGACTTGCTAATCAAGTCGTTTGACACAATAATGTGTTCCTAAAGTCAACTATCAGATTAGGGTTAAGAGATTTTAATTATAAATAGTTAATTTTCATTAAAACAGATGTTTGGTACATGGGATCCCAAAAACAGGGTATAAGTGATGATTTACAACCCTCAAAAGTTTAATACAATCAAAATCCACTCTAATGGAAAAATACAAGTTTTAGGGCTCTGTCCCTGTACTTTCCCTCGACCATGGCAGACGAGCAGCTGACTATGTACATTTCGCCCCCAGAGCTCTCCAACTCATGGTTGGTACAATTTCCCTTTGCCTCTACCTGCACCACGTAGCACCCATGAGCCAAGGCCCAACAAGAAAACCATAAACAGAAAGTGCATATAACAATAGTATTATTCAATCAGTTCAGTCATTTAACAAAACTCAAACATATAATTAAACAATAGTAAACACATCATCCCAAACACATATCATAACCAATTACACAAATGCTCAGGGTTGGCACACTTAGGTCGAGTCCTCTATTTAATTAGCTGACCCTGACTCGCTTAGGCCGAGATGCGTTCAGTACGCTTATCATCAGCCCTGTCACTCTTAGGCTGTTCATTCTCATATACATAACAATCATATAATCACACAATATGCATATCCAGTTATTGGAACCTCAGTCCCATTCACAACCACAATGGTACAGTCTTCTTACCTCGAATCCCGAGCAAAGAATACAGAACGGTCCCGAGCACGATCCTCAGTCCTGAGCCTTGATGATAAACCTAGTCACAGTGTCAATGGATAACCATCAATGTCTAATCAAAATAAATACTTAGGAAACAATAGCTAGCCTCTAGGACCTCGAATTATACTAAATCGGGTAGTAAAACTCATCCCGAGTGCCTAAGTTTGAATTCTCGAGCCTCCCCGAACCTTAAACTTTATTCCCCTTAATTTCCCCATTGCGGGCCGCGACTTACCCTTGAGGGTCGCAACCCGCCCCTTAGACAAAGGCTCAATCCCCCTCAGATGAGGGACACGGGTCACGACCTGCTCTCCTCCAAGTTGCAGCATGCCTGGAGAACAGAGGCTCCCAGCCTCCAAAATTCTTGCGAGTCGCGGCGCCTGAAGAACAGGGCTGTGACTTGAGGCCCTAAACCCAGAAAACCCAATTTTTCTCAATGTTTTTCCACAAACCTAACCTTAAATTCACACCCCAAATCCTTAGCAAATATTAGAATTGAGCCCAGAAAACCTATCCTTTTGTCCTAACCATCACAACTAACCTATAACAATTTTTATTACACCATTAAACACCTGAAATCGACTAGCAAACCAAAACTCATGCAAACTCTAACTTTTAACATAGTTTCAACATAATTTAGAGATTTTCAACTTGAAATCTTACCTCAGCTTGCAGCTTCAATCCTCAACAATTTCTGGGTTGCCCTAGCTTTGATTTCCCAACTATCTTCAGTTAACTTCCCAGCTCGAATCCCTGGCTTTTCTCCTGCAAATTCTCCAAGTTCAGCTTAGGTTCTAGAGAGGGTGAGAGTGAGAACATGAATAAGAGAGAGAGGGAGAGTCTTCTTGATGTTTCTAATTAATTCCTAAGGCTTTTTGTGCATATCCTTAACCCAAAAAGACCAAATTTCCCTCAAGCTTTCCCAGCCCTCTAATTGCTTCTAGGGGTAAAATGGTAATTCCACCCCTGTTTTCCCGCTAATTCCTCAAGTGTTCCTACTGTTAACCAATTAACCTCGTCACGTCTAATTAATTTCCAAATATTTATTCGTTACCCAATAAACCCCAAAATATTTTCTAAATTCCCAAAATACCCCTAGGCTCCCTCGAGTTGGGTATTTAAACCCCGCTGTGACTATTTCACTAATCCGGTCACTAAAACCATCTCGAGCCATAAACTGCAAATATATCCACATAATAATGTGGTCTCAATCAAATATCACATAAAATCACATTTATGCCCTCAACGGGCCAAAATTACAAATATGCCCTTATAAGCTATAAAAGGCCCACATGCATATTTAATACTCATAAACATGCATATAATATATTAATATAATCATATTAATCATGCATGCCACATAGTCACGCATTTAACCAATTAAACATACATATATCCAATTATGCCCTCCCGGCATGCTAATCAAGGCACTAAGCCCTATTAGCAATTTTGGGTCGTTGCATTAGGTGTTGGATGAGAGGGCCCATCCAGGACGTAGATTAATCAATGGCGTTGATGATTGCGGTGGCTTTAATACTAGGCACGGGTAGATGGTCGAATGGGACAACCCCGGAGAGTTCTGCTTCAACATTCGTGGCCAATTTTGCCAATATGTCTGCAAACACATTCTGTTCCCTGGGGATTTGGCGGATGAAGTATTTCTTGAAAGATTGGAGTAACTCCCAGGTTTATGTCACGTAGGTGGCCATCTTCTCCCCCTTCGTTTGGTATTCCCCCAAAATCTGCCTGACCACCAGTTGGGAGTCGCTGTGGACTTCTATATTTGCTACTCCTACCTTGTGGGCCAAGCGTAGTCTGGCCAACATGGCCTCGTGCTCAGCCTCGTTGTTTGACACTTCGAATTGGAAGCGTAGAGCGCTTTGCAACTAGTGACATTAAGGGGATATCAAGATGATCCTGGCCCCGGATCCATTTTCATTTGAGGCTCCATCTACGAAGATTTTCCACAAAGGCATTATGGGATCGATGGGTTCTTCATCATCAATTATCCCAGTGCATTCTAAAATGAAGTCGACCAGGGCCTTTCCCTTGATAGAAATTCTGGGGACATATGCTATGTCAAACTGGCTAAGCACCATGGCCCACTTCAAAAGTCTCCCCGACGATTCGGGTTTCTATAGTACTTGCCGTAGAGGGTGGTTCATCAGTACCTTAATGGCGTGGGCCTGAAAGTAAGGTCTCAACTTCTTGGAGGCAGTTAGTAAGCAAAATTTCAGCTTCTCGATTAATGGGTATCTGGACTCCGCACCCAGCAACCTTTTGCTTACTTAATAGACCGGGATCTGAACCTTTCCCTCTTCTTGCACTAAGGCGGTGATCATGGTGTGTCCTGACACTACCAAATACAGGTACAATGGCTCCCCCTCCACTGGTTTCGACAAGATTGGCACTTGGGCCAAATGTTCCTTCAATTTTTGGAAGGCCTCTTCACATTCGACTATCCATTAAAACCTCTGGCTTCCGCGAAGTATATTGAAGAATGGGATGTACTTGTCTGTGAACTTCGAGACGAAGCGGTTCAAAGCTGCTATTCTTCCTGTCAAGATTTGAACGTCTTTGTGCTTTCAAGGTGATGGCATCTCGATCAATGCTTTGATCTTGTCTGGGTTTGCTTCTATTCCTCTCGAACTTACTATGAAGCCCAGAAACTTCCCGAATGCCACGCCAAAAGTGCACTTTTTGGGGTTCAACTTCATCCCATACTTCCAGATAATGGAAAATGCTTCTGCCAGGTCATCCACATGTTCAGAAAAAGTCTTGGACTTGACCAACATGTTGTCTATATAGACCTCCATGTTCTTCCCCAGTTGGTTTTGGAACATCCTATTGACCAGCCTCTGATAGGTGGCTCCATCGTTCTTAAGCCTGAAAGGCATGACGATGTAGCAATATACACCTCTGTCCATCTGGAAGCTGGTGTATTCATGTTCTGCTACATGCAATGAGATCTGGTTGTAGCCAGAGTAGGCATCCATGAAACTCAACAACTCATACGCGGATGTAGCATCCACCATTTGGTCAATTTGGGGCAGAGGGAAGCAATCTTTCGGGCAGGCCTTGTTAAGATTGGTGAAGTCGATGCAAGTCCTCAACGTCCCGTTTGGCTTCGGTACCAACACTGAATTGGCCAGCCAAACGGGATATAGGGTCTCCCGAATGAAGTTAATCGAGGACAACTTCTCAACTTCTAACTTGAGGGCTTCTGCCCTCACCGCCTCTAGGGGTCTCTGCTTCTGCCGGACAGGAGTTGCATTTTCCTCAATGTTCAGGGCGTGAGATAT
Source organism: Humulus lupulus (assembly GCF_963169125.1). NCBI lineage: Eukaryota > Viridiplantae > Streptophyta > Magnoliopsida > Rosales > Cannabaceae > Humulus > Humulus lupulus. The sequence goes on from NC_084799.1 coordinate 162,336,328, forward strand.
GACGTTGTGGTTAATCTCGATCATATCCAAATGAGACCAGGTAATGACATCCTGGTACCCGGGCGATTATGGCAGCCCTGACCTTAGAGTTCAGGTTTCTCTCGACTCGGATTACTTTGGTCGGGTCGGTGTCATCGATGAACACCTCTTCCACCTCCTCCATGGGTTCTAATGCCCCCTCCGCTTCTATCCGCGGATCCAATTCGTCCTCCTCTCGAACCACCCTCCATGCTGGCTGTGGTGGTGGGATTGGATCGGCATTTTCCTCTTCAAGAGGCTCTTCACAGACCATGAAGATTGGTCAGGCGGAGACGTGATAGCACTTTTAGGCGCTTTTTTGATCTCCCCACACAGTTCCCACTCCTCCATTATCTCATGGGAACAACATGCAGAGATGGCGAATGGAGGTGATGGCACCGAAATCGACTAAAGCGAGATGGCCAAAAATTACGCTGTACGCAGTGGGGTAATCCACCACTACGAAAGTGCAATATTTGAATGAGCCCTGAACCTCATTACCCAACGTCATGGGTAGTTAAATCTTACCCATTGGGAGCAATGAATCCCCATGGAAGTCATAGATCTATGTTGGGTATGAAGACAAATTTGCCTCTATCAATCCAATTGTTGTGAAGGTTGGCTTGAATAATACATTGACGGAGCTCCTCTCATCCACCAACACTTGAGATACCCTTTTGTTGGCGATTTGGGCATCAATGACTAAGGGGTCATGATACGGGAAATAAACGTTCCGGGCATCCTCTTTCGTGAACGTGATAGGCAGGTTCATCAACTTCAGGCGCTAGGTCGGTGTTTGGACTAAGGCGCATACCTCATTGTCATGATCGAGCTTGCTGAGGTATCTTTTCTGATCATTCCGGGATGGCCCTCCCAGATGCGGGCCTCTTGATATGGTGGCCATGTGGCCATCTACCCGTGGAGGCGTGGTTCCGAGAGGATATGGCATTCCAGGTCCAAGTGCTTGCACTATTGGGGCCTCTTGGGGGGCCTGTGCTCTCGAACTTGTAGCGTACCCTCCTTAAGGAGGTCAGTATGATCTAGGTGCCCCTAGGGCCATAGGTTGTCCGGGAGTTGCTGGCAGTCCCGGAACCCCCGTTGGCATCCTGACCCATTGGTGGAGATGCCCCATTTTGATCAGGTTCTCGATCTTGTCCTTCAGCTGACAACATTCTTCGGTCGTGTGACCCACATCTTTGTGGTAAGCGCACCCTTTGTTGGTGTCCCTCGAATCCCTTTAAACATGGGGGGTGACTTTCGGTAATGGACTACGTTTCCCGTTGCCAGGTAGATATTTTCCCGGGTGTCCACCAGGTTGGTATATTTCGTGTATTGGGGCTCGTACCATTTTTTTAATGTCCCAAATTCCCTAATATGGCTTAATGCCTGGATTAGGGGCCCAGAAGGGCCATAATTGATTTAATATGCAATTATGTGATTAAATGCATGATTATGTGAATTATATGATGATAATTGCATGCATGTGGGCCCACTTCTTATTAGAAGGGAATTTTCGTAATTTGGCCTATTAAGGGCATATTTGTATATTTATGTGCATGTTGGTCATTTATGGATGAGACCACATCATAATGTGGATATTTTTGAGCTATTCGGCATGAGACGATCATAGGTTGCAAGATTAGCGGTGTGGTCATAACGGGGTTTAATTGTCGGGCGTGGGGTGAGCCTGGGGTAATTTGATGTTTAGTACATTACCGGGAATGAATGGGTAATGGGATATGATTTAATTACTATTCGAGAATATTGGGAGTAATGGGAATTGGAGGATGTAAATTATAATTAACGGGATAGACGGGAAATGAATGTTTTTCCCTTGGGTGGTTGTAAAGGTTTTAATTAGGCTTAGGGGCATTTTGTTCTTTGACCATGGGATATGTTTCAAGCTAGGAAGGCTGTAGATGCTTTAGGAAAAATTAGAGCAACTTTCTCCTCTCTCTCTCTCTCTCTCTCTCTCTCTATCTCTCTCACGGGTTTTGAATTTTGAAGCTAAGCTTGAGGATTCAACTTGGGGAATTAAGGCCTGTGAGCTTAGGGTTGTGTTCAGCCATTGGAAAGGGTTCATTTTTGTATTTAAGGTAAGGTTTTCTGTTGAAGTTTCAAATTTTTGCTCTATTTTTTAGGTTAGTTTAAGGCTTGAGAGTTTTGATCTTAGAAGTGGATATTTGGTGTGGTTTTTAGTGTTTTAAAGCTTGGGTTTTATGGTTTAACTGATGGATATGTTGTGGTAATATTTGGCTGTGATTGTGGGATTAATATGTTGAGGTTTTGGCTGGTTTTGAATTGAGAGAAAGATAGGGGAGCTGGGTTCGCAGGGTCAAGTCCCGACCGAGTTCATGCAAGTCACGACTTGAACCCATTCCAGAGCCTCCCATGGGCTCTATCTAGCAGGCGCGCCGCGACCCACTAGGTCAAGTCGCGGCCCGCCCCTGGTTTTACAAACATAAGGGTTTCTGTCTTGGGGATGCGTCACAGCCCTAGGGGCAGGTCGCGGCCCGCCCTTTCCTTTTGTGCTAGGAGGGGTTTTCAAGGGTTTTAAGCGCAGGTTTTCATTTCGTAAGGCTCAGGATCGAATCTACTAACTGTTTTAGTACGATTCGAGGTCCCGGGAGCGAGGTGTAGACCATGAACCTTTTTATTGTTTATTTTTATTGATGGGATTTCATATTTGGTTATGGCTAGGTGATCGCTAAGGAACTTAAGGACCGATCATTCTCAAGGGTCGTTCTTTTATTATTTCACACTCGAACCAGAGGTAAGAAAACTGCACCCAATATGTGACATGCATGGTTATTGATGAAGCATGGTAAGTGCTCTATATATGGACATTGGTTGCATTGTAAAATCATAGCATCTTTGCTTACTTGTGAATGGCACTGACTTATTAGTCAGGGAACGACATTGGTGTTTAGTATTAATCGTGAAGCTGTGACTTATCAGTCAAGATTAGCAGTGGTACTGAGCACTGGTCGTATGGTATTGGCTTAAGAGTCAAGAATGGCATTAATGTGTTTAACACAGGCCGAAATGATTAGATCTAATCAACATGAGCATGAAATTCTTGACCAACCTAAAGGTCGAAGAAAACTAAAGTGCTTGTCTAATCTAAAGGCTAGTTACATAGAGCCAGGGCCAAAAGGCTCATGTGACTAAAACGTCACGTGGCTTAGGGTGCAAAGCCCCAGAGTGTGACTCATTAGTCACCTAGACAGAGTGTGACTCATTAACCACCTATACAGAGTGTGACTCATTAGTCAACTATACGAAGAGTGACTCATTAGTCACCTACCCAGGGAGTGGCTCATTAGTCTCCTATCTGATTAGGGCTGCAAGCCCCAGAATGATTAACATAATCATTTATTGATATTGTATACATGCAGTCATAAGTTTTCTTGCTGAGCCTTGGCTCACGGGTGCTATGTGGTGTAGGTAAAGGGAAAGAAAAGTTCACCCAGCCTTGAGTGGAGAGCTTAGGTGGCGATGTGTACATATGCAGCCGCTTGACCACCACGACCAAGCTGTTTCTCAGAGGAACTAGGGGTTAACCTTATTTTTGCCGCTTAGGTCGGCGAATTGTAATTTTTATACTGTAATGACCATTTTGGATTGTAAATAACTTTGTAAACACTTTTATGGGCCCATGCACAGTTTAATAATTTAAATAAAATATATACATTCCTTTTGATTGAGATTTTCACCCTGGCCTATTAATGACACATAGATGCACGTTTATAACCAAATGACTCATTTAGTGAGTTAAGCACTGTTTGAAGTCCACAATAACAATCTTGGAGTAACCAGGGTGTTACAATTTTTTTCCATTCTTCGATGGCTCAGATCGGTTCTGACTCTTGCCCAATCTCTTTCCCCGGGAGGGATTTATGCTTGCCTCAACTCCTCCGACTTGAGGCGGTTGGGCACCGCCGGGAGCGGCACTGTGCCTGGTGGGTGCCACTCCGTACCCAGAAAATGGGGTTGATGGAGCCGGAGAATATCTCGTTGAAGTGGACCCATAGACCATCGGGGTCATGAATGGCATCCAAAGGGTCCCAGCAGATCTAGACGTCGCTGGGGGTGCCTGATAGATATTCATTGGATACTGGACTCCGTATCCGGGGAAGGCTTGGGCGGTCGACTAGATTGCTAGCTGCCATCAAAAAGCTTGGATTCGGGCCTCCTCCCAGTTGATGAAACCTTGTGCCCTCCTGATGAATTCTTTAAGAGTGACTGCCTTGTTGCGTTGCATGTCGTCCCAGAGAGGGGACCCATCTCTGATCCCGAACTGGAGAGCCACCAGGCATTGTCCGTCATCCACCTTAGTTTTGTAGGCTTCCTCCGTAAAGCGCTGGATGTAAGCCCTAAGGGTTTCTGTGGGAATTTGCTAGACATCAGCCAATGCACTAACTTGTGTGTCCAGCTTTATGGCAGCCACGAATTGTTTACGGAATGCTGACTGCAATCTGGACCAAGACCGGATTGATCCTGCCTTAAGCCTTTTCCACCACTATTATGCGGGTCCTGCTAGAGTGATAGAGAAACATAAGCACTTTCCATTGTCGTAGACGTGAGCTACAGTCATTAGGCAATTGTAGCGGGAGAAGTGATCTCTGGGGTCCGTGTTCCCGGTATAGGCAAGTAGGTCCAGCATCTTGAACCCATTTGGTAGCATAACACCCAGTATGTGCTTGGCGCATGGCTCATTTCTTCTTCTTCGGAATCAGAACCTCCGCCTTCTTGTTTCTGGACCAAGTGGTCTGTGACTTTTTTAAGAGTGACCAGCTGTTCCATGAACTGTCTGGCCATTCCATTGTCCAGGGGACTCTCTCGTTCCTCCTGTCATTGAGGTTATTCCTTAAGTCGCCTCCTCAGGGGCGAATATTTTCCTTGCGGGCCTTCTCCTTTTAGGCGTTGAGGTCGTCATGCAAGTCTACTCGGGAAGTATCATCTCCTGAACTGATTTCTTCTGGCTCTTCTCCACGTTTACACCCTCTATGATCCTTGTTCACAGAGGTGCTGGGATAAAAACATCACTCCCATTCATCCTGTCTAGGGATGTTCTGGGGCTTAATACCTTGCAGGCACTTCCCCTGCGGATCGTTCAGATGATCTCATCCTAGGACAGGATTCATCCACTCTTTCCTAGGGAATTGCCCTGGGTTAGCCCTGGTTCTTGGAACGGGATGAGCTTTCTTTTGAGGGTTTGTTTTTTCAACAGGATCGACCATTTTGGCTTTTCCTTTCTCATGAGCAGGATTCGATGGGCCGGCTTCGGGATGCGAGGATGGTCCCGAGGGAGGAATAGGGCTAGCGTTGTTGGATATGCCAGTCCTGATAGGTGGGACAGGCAGCTCCAATCTTGGAGGAGGAACGACTGAAGGATTGGCTGCCAATCCTTGGGCAGCAATAAAGGATTGAAGAGACAGGAGGGATTATTGTTGGGGTGTTATGCCCTAATTAAAATCTAATTTCTTTGTAATCTCATTTTGTTATCAATAAAAGAATAGAAATCATTTTTTGACTTGGTCAATCACTTTGCTCACATGTTTTATTTTCATGATTGTTTGTTTAATATAAACTTCTATTAAATCCCAAGCATATAACTAATCGTATTTATAGTGACGTAATCACAATGGAATATAAATATGATTGTATGTTCAAAATAAAGTTAGTCCTAAAATTAGTCAGTGCATAGGATTTGCACTGACTTGCCAATCTACGATATGATCTACTTACACATTGTGGTGTTATGTTCTTTCTAGAACATTAGCAAAGTAGATAAGATCGGATGTATTTGTTACATCGGACAGGACCGATATTGACAGTTGATAAGATAAGTAAACATACAGTTATTATTTATTCTATTCATATCATATAGTTGACCATAGGTCAATTCAATCTCAATTCTGAGTGGTTAGTATTCTAACTGATTGCATTATTTGAGTTCTTTGACTTGTTTGTTACCAGCTTACCCTACGGACTTGCCCATACTTACATCTTGGGAACTCAGTAATATAATTGAGTGGGAGTGTTAATCATAGATATGAACATCTATAGCTTTTGATGAAGAGGTGAAACGATGGTTTCCTTTTAGTTTGGTTCAAGGTGTTAAATGGTAGAGATCTCATTTCAATAATTAAATTAGTTTACTGAAATATCATTTACAAGGAACTAAGTGTTTTAAGGATAAAATACAATGAGGGGTAAAACGGTATTTTAGTCCCATTTCATTGTAGACCATCTATAGAGGATTGAGTGACAGTTATGGTTGTAAGAGCACTCACATTGGGTGAGTTATATTACCAAAATATGTAAAAAAATAGCTAAAACTAACAAAAATGGGTATACATTGGATGATGTATTTTACAAATAATTTTACATAAAGCTACAGTACCAAGCTATATTTAATGTATACTATTCATCCTTTAACCCAATATTATAATATTAATATATATTAGGATATTATTGATAGTTATAAAAAATATTTGACATGAATAAAAAATGTTTGAAAATATAATATTTAAATGATATAGAGAAAAAAATAGAGAATCTGATGTATGGTAAAATGTAAACTTAGAGGTAAAATAGAAAAATTTATGTTTTTGGGAGGTATTTTAAATGTTGAAGTAGAGCACCGGATGGGAGTGCTCTAACAATGGATAATTAATAGTGTATCTATATTTGTTATAGAGCGTTATATGAATTCAATAGTGCAATTCTGAGTCTTTAGTAGAGTTACGAGAAATTAATAAGTTAGTAAATTTATTTGTTAGATTTATGCTAACTTATTGGAGCTTGATTTCATAGGCCCGTGGTCCCCATTTTACCTTGGATAAAATCATCTAGATAGTCTCAATTAATTGATTTAATTATCAATTAGAATTATCAAAGTTGACCAGGTCAATTTTGGATAGTTTCACAGAGTTATGTAATTTTTAGAAGAAAAGAGAAATTATGGCTGATTTATTAATTAAGATAAATTGGTATCTAAATTAATAAATAAATTTAAATCAATGTTCAAATTATAAATAATTAATTTGATAAATTATTTAATTAATTAAATCAATAGAAAATAATACAGGTTTTGATTTTAAGTCCAATGGGCTTATAATCAAATGAGAAATTCCATGGGCCTAAAGCCCATGATAATTTCGATCTAGAGCTGTTAATTGACTACTATTTTATTGATTTTTTAATTAAATTAAATAGCCTAATTTAGTCTATAAAATGAGTGCTAAGTGAGAGAAGAAAACATAAGTCACAAGTCAGATTTTCTGATAATTTTTAGATTCTCTCTAAACACAAGTCATTTTCTAAGCCTCTTTGTTATTTTCTCCTCTTCTCTCTGTATCTATCTCATGTTTTGATAATTTCCCACTCTATTCTAGGTGATTCCAAGGATACTTTGGAAGACTGTGAAGAAAATTGAAGATCGGTTTAGTTTCTTGATAATACTCTGCGACAGAAATGATACAAGGGTTAGAGAAACTGAAGGAATGACTCATTCATTTCGTTGCGTATACTGCAAGTATTCTTATCATTGTTTCTCTTTGAATTCAATTTTAGAAACATGTTATAGGTTATCTCATATTAATTTGTTTAATATTAGATCTACATGAAAATAAATAAAGATCTTGTAAAAGTTTTTCCCAACAACTGGCCTCAGAGCCTTTGGTAATCTTTATTTTCATGCATGAACATGTTAAAAATTGGATTATTTGGTATGTTTGAATAATTTGATAGATTTTCATGTGTTTTATGAAGCATATTGATTTTATGTGATTATTAGCAATTTTTAGGTTATTTTGTAGTATTTTCTATGCTATTAATTTTTATATATGCTTTATTTTGTGTAACACATGTTAAAAATTAATTAGAAAATGGTTTTTGTTTGAAAAATTGCTCAAAAAATTTTTTGGAAAAATTTGGCTTGGCTGGCCATGCCCGCGCGGCACCCGCGCGCACCACCCAGCCACCAGCGCAGTGAACAGTACCTGTGACAGGTACTGTTCATCACAATTTTTTTTAATTAAAGAAAATTAAAAATGTGAAAATTTATTATTTATAATCAAAGCCAAAAATATCAAATTTGTTTTTGCATTAAATTTTTTTTTTTAAAATAAGATATTTTTGTTTGTTGAGATTTAAATAATCAGATATTTTCTACAAAGATTCAAATTCAAATTTAAAAATGGACTAACAACTTAATTTTAAATATTTTAATATATTAAAATATTAGAATTAAGATATCAAATATTTAAGATATTTTCTTTTAAATTCTTGATATTTTATTATATCTTTATTTGAAAATATAAATATCTGTTTATTCTATAGTTTTTAATATTTAAATTATTTGAAATTTGTTAGTTAGATATTTTCATGGATATTTGAATTTGTTTAACTCTTTTAAGATATGTTAGGGTTGTTATTGTTAGAGAATATATTTTATTTCAATGGAAATGGTAAGAAATATTACAACTCTATGCAAAAAATACAATGGACAAGATGATAGATAAATAAGTTTACAACTCAATGAGGAACAATACAAGTAAATGTAGAAATAAGATAAAAGAAGATAATTATAGGAAGTAAAACTCTAAAACAAAGAATAAAAATAAATATGTAAATAGAAAATAGAAGAAGATGATTACAAACTCAATACTATAATAATACAAGTAAATAAGAAGAACAAGAAGAACCAAATAATGAAAATAAAACCAATAAAAGAACAAACTCTCACACAACCAAAGTATAGAATAGTGTGGATCACCAACTTGAACAAGGTTCAAAACCTTTGTCCAAAAGCTTATTTCCCCTTATTCTCTAAGCACTAAGGGATCTCTCTAGGAAAGAGCTCTCTGGAATCATTAAGCCTCTATGGTGTATTTTCCAGCCAAGTGCTTTGTGGGTGGAAAATGGTGTGTTTTCCAAGTGAGCATTAGGCTCCTATTTATAGAGTTTTGAGACACCCTTTGAATTTCAAATTCCACCAACCCCCATGGCTGTTACCAATGATTAATTGGATGTTTATGGAATTAAAATAGAGATTTGGGAGTTACTTGATTGTTGGAAACGTTCAAAATTGGATATAACCGAAGTTTGGAAAATGCTTTCAGCCGCTCAGGCCGCAGCCTGAAAAACATGGGCCGCGGCCCACAATGTTTTTATGCCTCTTGGGCCGCGGCCTGAAAAACATAGGCAGCGGCCCAAGTCATTTTTCAGCAACCAATTTTCCAAATTTGCCAAAATGTTCCAAATTTATTCCCAATTGATTTTGTAACTTCCATACACATTATGAGAGTTAAAATCACATCTCTAACAACCATATCTCTTTTGGCTTTTGAGAAATTCAAATCAAAATGTGTAATATCAAATCTACATATTATTGGGTAATATTTGAGAGTTACAATTTTTTTTTTTTTTTGTAACTCCAAAATATGTCACATTTGCCACACACATGTGTCCAATTTTTGTGACTCTCAATAATATGTTACAGGTGTGGCAAATCACATTTGTGTGACAAGTTACATTATGTCACATTATTTAATCTAACATTATATTATTTAAAATAATATAACATTCCCACGCTTAGATTAAATAATCATTTTTTGTAACACTTATTTAATCAATCAAAACATTATATTAAAATATAACAGTTATAACTATTAATATTTTATTTATTTTAAAAATGGTTAAAATATTTGCTTATAGTTGTAACAACACAAGATATTTTTGAAAAACAGTTATGAAATCGATTTTAAAATTTAAAATTGGTTAAATTTTGAAAAATATCATTTTTTCAACCAATTAATAAAATAATTTTTTAATAAATGGGATTTAAATTAACTTTGGTTAATTATTGATAAATTCCATTTAAATTAAATTAATATTTTTTTTCAAATTAACCTAAATCAAGTTGATTGTTGATAAATAAAATTTAAATTAACTTTTGTTAATTGTTGATAAATTTTATTTAAATTGACTTATTTTTTTGTAAAAATTTAATTAATTTGAATTTTTTGATAAATTCTAATAATTAATTGTGGTATTTTTGCAAATGAAATAAATTGTGGTATTTTTGCATAAATTCATAGAATTGCTCATATAGTAACATGATTAGGCTCATCTAATTATAACATGTTTGTTTGCACTATATGTGGTATTTTTTCAATTGGGCTTAGAAGCATATAGTGGCCCATATGTTTGATAGATATATGGAATTTGCCAAATAAAATATTCATAAAATGATGGGTTTTATTTGGGCCCATTAGAAAATGTAAAGTTTAAATTCCTCTCTTGTGGGCGATTCCACTTGTGAAGGCGGCTTTGCTTGATTATAGTGGGTCTAATAAATTAATAACAATTAATAAAACGAAGGTTTAAATTCCTGTCTTTTGGACCTTGTATAGAAGATTGGGAGCCTCTGTAGTGGGAACGACATACTGGACCCAGCCCTCGTCCATACAAGCCCAATTGTTAAGGCCCATTTACCTGAGTTTGACTTAATTGTATAGGTTCATTATATTAGTTAAACCTGAATATTGATTAGCAACAAATTAATTCTACATTAATTGAATTTGTTTCAATGTGACACTTTAGAATTAATAGGAAATTATAGGACTTTGGTTTTAAAAATTCTAATCTTACAATTTTTTGGAGAACCAGTCATTAATTTTCGAAAAATAATAAAAATACTATTTTTTAATTTTATAATGAGTTTATTTTAAGAGTAAAATTCGATCTCCACTGTTGGTTTAACAACATCAATAGCTTAATGGGGCCTCGAGGCGCTTTGATTCGTCCCCCTACGGAAGATGTTCATTAGCTATTTTGACAAGGTTAGATTTCGAAAGATAGATAATTATAGGTCAAATTCTACTAGAGTCACCCCGGTGACTACTAGGACTAAATCTATGATTATCGAAACTGTGGGTCTAGCTCATATAATAAGAGATTTTGTTTTCTTATTTTGATCGAATAGTAGGTTGTTAATAGTGGTGTCCATTATTAAATGAGTTTACAACTCTATTTAATTAGTGGTATTTTTTACTCTCGCCAACCGGGACAATGATATCATAGATTAGTTAAAAACCTAAAGAAATAGAGATATGATTGTTTTTGTAATTTTTTCTCATATCTTACATATTTTTGGTATATGTTGTGCTATTTCTTGAAATTTGTGTGAATATAAGTTTTATTGAACAAATGTGATTGATTTCTATTTTATTGGTAATTTGTAGTATAATTATGGCTGTGTCTACTCCCATCCTTTCTCAACTTTCGATGGAGAAACTCACTGGAGAAAACTTCCTTAAATGGAAGCAAAACATCAACATTGTGTTGATTGGTGACAACTCCAAGTTCATCGTGACTGAGGAATCTCCGGAAGTTCCAGCTAAAGGAGCTACCAAGTCTGTGAGGGACAAGAATGAGCGTTGGCAGGCATCTAACAACAAGGCGCGGTACTACATGTTGACTAGTATGGTCGACACTCTCAAGACAAAGATGGAGAATGTCGAGACAACCTACGAAATCATGGATCAGCTCCAAGACATGTTTGGTACCAAGTCAGCGCAGACTCATTTTGAGGCCACCAAGAAATATGCCAATGCTCGGATGACACCTTCTCAACATGTTCGTGATCACCTGATCAAGATGACAAACTACTTTCAGGAAGCTAAACTGCATGGAGCCATAATAGATGAAGAAACTCAAGTTGGCTTAATCCTCAACAGTCTCTCTCCAGCTTTCCTGCCATTCACCACCAACTATGTGTTGAATAAACTCGACTATAGTCTGACGCAGCTCATGAACGAGCTTCAGACTTTTGAGTCTATCATGGGTTGACCAAGTAAGGGAGGAGAAAAGAAGACAACTACTACTGCTGCTGTTGATCCAGCTAAGGCTGAAGTTAACCAAGCTTCGTCTTCGAAAGCTGGAAACAAGAGGAAAGGTGGACAAAACAACAATCCCAAGCCTGCAAAGATGAGTCCACAACCAAGTGCACAGATGTCTAAGGGGAAGAACAAGAAAAACAAGAAAGTTAAAGGTAAGTGTTTTCACTGCAAAGAGAAGGGGCATTGGAAACATGATTGCCCCGAGTTTCTAGCAGCTAAAAACAAAGGTAATGATTATAGTTCATTTATCTTGGAAACATGTGTTTTAGAGAATGATAAATCCATTTGGATTATTGATTCTGGATCTACTAACCATGTTTGTAACTCTTTACAACTTCTTGAATTATGGGAGGAAGTGGACGAAGGCGGCTTAAAGCTTAGAGTTGGGAACGGAGCGTTCGTTGCGGTCCAAGCTAGAGGAAGAGCTCGTCTGAAGTTCAGAAATAAATTTTTAATTTTAAATGATGTATTTTTTATTCTAGATTTTAGTAGAAATTTAATTTCAGTTTCTATGTTGTAATTAGAACGATTTTTTATGACTTTCATAAGTTCTAATATACCTATTTCTTTCAATGGACACAATTGTGTATTACATGTTTTGAAAACAGGCTTTATATTCTGCGACCTAACGAACCCCTCGCTCTTAACAATGATTTATTCAAAGTAGCTAAACCTAGGACCAATAAACGTCAAAAGACCGATAACGATAATATGACGTATTTATGGCACTTGAGACTAGGTCACATTGGCTATGATAGGATTCAAAGACTTACAAAGGACGGGCCTTTGAGGGAACTCACCTTAGGTGAATTACCTGTCTGTGAATCTTGTCTAGAAGGCAAACTGACCAAGCATCCATTCTCTATAAAGGGTGATAGGTAATGACCCAACTATTTCTAGGACCTTGGACCATTAAAACTACTAGACATAGCTACTACTTTGGGGAAAACATACATAAGAAATAATCATAACTTTATTAAAACTCCAAAATAAATGTTGTGCAAATTACAATATAAAATATAAAATGTGGTATGAGTACCCATTGTTTAATAAAACATAAAAACGTAGCTTTAGATCAATTTTTCAAAAACTAAATGCGGAATTACAAAAGAAACATAATTCAAAAGACTAAAATAAACGTCGTCCTCAATCGACACGTAGCCCATTCACTCCATTCATCCTCAACACACAAGTCAAGCCACCAAGAATCCTTCCGCCTCCGTATCTAGTTTTCTGCATCACACTAAAAATAAAGAAGTGAGTCTAATGCCCAGTAAGGAAAATCTACTAACAACATACATCATATATCATAGCATAAAACTACATCATAAACATACACTATAAAACATATGACTATAAAATCATATATTACAATGACCATCATACTTCTTGAGGCTTGCTAGCTAGGCAAATCATATGCCCATAAATTTGTAGTGCTTGTTATCTAAACAAGTCATATAAAATTGTGGGGTTTGTTATCTAAACAAATCATATGCCCAAGGATTATAAAACACACTCTTCGGGCTTGTTATCCAAACAAGTCATATGCCCAAGAACTATAAAACATATTCTATACATATACATATATCATAACATAAACATATCATAATATAAACATAACATAAATTCTATCCTATTTTCCTTACCGACACCGGGATATTTGAGAACAAGGACGGGATTTGGACACTCCTAAAATCAACATAAAAACATATGAGTATCTATAGAAAAGAGAATGAAAGGAAACTGAACCATCAAAGAGGGAAACTTACCAAGAACCTTAATGTTTAAGAACTTAAACACCTAACCATGAAACCATAAACAAAAGTTAGGATTTGAAAGAAACTTAAGGAAAACTGAGGAATTATAAAGAATAGAACTTATGAATAATATTACCTTGGATGAACTAGAACCGATCTACACCTCAATATTGGAAACACACTTTATCTCACTACCCAAGTGTTTAGAAAGCTTAAGATGGTAATAATAATAATAATAATAATAATAACAATAATAATAATAATAATAATAATAATAATTTTGAAGTGTTTCATATTTCTGGGCATCTGAAAACCACTTGTACATGTGAGTTTCACTTGAATCCAAGATTAGGAAAAGTTAGACCCCCTCAATTAGTTTCTCAAATTGAAAAAATTCAAATCTAATACCAAACATGGAAAATTATTCAAATTCTCATTCACGTCTCCAAACATCACATGAGCATATTTAGTTGGAATGATGGAGAGTTTAAAAAAATAGGAAGTATGATGGATGAAGATGATAGAAACTCTTTTTTATTGTTTGGTATGGAAAGGAGTGAGCAAAATAATAGGAATAAAGTTTATATATAAAATTCTTATGATATCAATTATAAGATATATATACATTTAGATTTTTTTTAAGGATATTTATATTTTTTTTTGGGTAGTTTCATTGACATATACTTTTTTATTTCACTTATTTTTATTTAATTAATTGTTGACGATGAAATCTCGTCAACAAAATTAGATCGGAAAACTCAAAGGTAAGTGTGGCGATGTTTAGATAAGAACTTAGAATGAACTTATGGAAGGATAAATACAGATCAACAATGGAGTAAAAAATGTATATTGCTTAATAGCCTCTGCATACAATGAATTTGTCAACCCCCTTCCATGTGGAAGTGTGGTTCCTTTTATAGTGGGCTCTAATGGCCCCTGATACATTGTGGTCCAAGGAACCAGATGGTACGCAGGTACACTGTCAGGAGAGTGGTCTCAGGGGTAGTGGTGTTGGAAGAGTGGTGGTTTGCTCTAGTACGTGTCTGGGGTCTGCAAAAGTACTCCTGTCTTGGTTCCATATTATGCCTCCACTACTTGTTGGGTACGGATCTCATAAGCGTGTTGAGGGAGTACTGACCATGTAAAATTCTTGTACTATCACTACCTGTCTGGCATGGACACCGTACCATCCGTATTCTAACTCTTCTTGGTCTGTAGGCTCATTCCGTACCTCTTCTTGTTTCATGGTCACCACGTGGACACCCCTAAGGATGAGGCTGGTGTGCGAGAAAAGGCCACCACGAGGACCACGGCATGACTATTGCGCGTGGCGTCTTGGGGGCCGCGAGACGCTTCTCTCCTGGTGGTGTCGTGGGGCGCACGAGGCGCCAGGGGCACGCAAGGCGGTTGCTTGGCGCCTAGGGCGCATGAGACGCTAGTGGGTGTTCAAGGTGAAGTGGTCATTTGGAGCAGGATTGATTTGAGCACTACTTTGAGGAATCAAAGGGACTTCAAACATTGTTGCTTGGGACCTTCCAGGGACCTTAGACATGAGATGTGGGTTCTTTACCGGTGTTGAATTTTTAGTATCCACACTTGCGAGGCGTCTTCTTGATGCGAGGTCCGTGGTGTGGGACACATGGTGCGAGACCCTCGGGACGAGGCTAGGCGTGTGCGTGAGGTGTTGTCATGCGCAAGGTGCAGCTAGGCGCTGCCGAAGTAGTGTCCGCGAGGCCCATGCGTGAGGCGCAGCTGGGTGCTGCGTGAAGTGGTGTCCGTGAGGCCCATGCGTGAGGCGCAGCTTGGTGCTACCGGAGTGGTGTCCGCGAGGCCCATACGCGAGGCATCTTGCGAGGCTGGGGCCCTGACTCCGAGGGGCATGGCTAAGGGCCATGTGCATGTGACAGAGGCGTCTTACAAGGTGATACGGCTTGGAGGCCTGGAATGACCTCGTGAGGCCTAGGGCCCTGCGAATGTCTGGCATTTTGTTGGCTTGTAATAACCTTCTGCCTCCATCGCGTACTTTGCACCCTTGGTGCCCCTTAGCTGCTTACTTCATTAAGGGACTAGAAACTTTTTTATTTCTTGGTGGATTTTTGATATCCACACTTGCCCCCCGGTCTATAGAGAGGCCTTTAGGCGTCTTTGTAGACTCTTCTCTTTCTTTTTTATTATTATATTTTTTTTTGTATTTATCATGCTCGCGGTCCTTTGGAGCCCACACAAAAGGGGGTTCTATAAGTCTCTCTTTGGTGCACCTTGATTGTATCTATAAGGATATGTTGACCCCTTGGGTTCTAGTTATCCTTTCATATACTTTTGCGCGCGCTTATTATTTTTTGCGAGAAGCGTTCTTCTCGTCATTAGGAATAGTACTATTTTTGCAAGCGTCTTCTTTGAGACCCTTTTTGCAAGCATCTTCTTTGAGACCCTTTTTTGGAAGCATCTACTTTGAGACCCTTTTTGCAAGCGTCTACTTTGAGACTCTTTTTGCAAGCATCTACTTTTGAGACCCTTTTTGCAGGCGTCTAATTTTGAGACCCTTTTTGCAAGCATCTACTTTTGAGACCCCTTTTTGTAAGCATCTACTTTTGAGACCCTTTTTGCAGGCATCTACTTTTGAGACCCCTTTTTGTAGGCGTATACTTTTGAGACCCTTTTTGCAAGCGTCTACTTTTGAGATCCTTTTTGCAAGCGTCTACTTTTGAGACCCTTTTTGCAGGCGTCTACTTTTGAGACCCCTTTTTGTAGGCGTCTACTTTTGAGACCCTTTTTGCAAGCGTCTACTTTTGAGACCCTTTTTGCAGGCGTCTACTTTTGAGACCCTTTTTGCAATTTTTGAGGTGATCTCCCCCCGGGTCGGGACTTTCATGGCTAGATGATCTTCGTTCAATCTCAAACTTGGTCAGCTACCCCTCTAGCACGACGCTCCCTTCTATATGGAATCTTCAGATGTATTGGTAGTAGGGCGACTGCAGGAAGGTTCGCTTTCTTCAACATTCGAGTTCTTATGGCCCTCTTCCACACATATGTACTTCTGTGCTCTCTCTCGAAGTCATCCAAATTCAAAACTTCTCTTTTGAGCATGTTACCCCATAACTTGCTTCCTGGTCATACTCCGGCTGTAATATCCATCTTGAGCTCTGCTTTGGTTAAACTTCCCACCTTCGTTGCTTCCATATTGAACCTATGGATATAGTTCTTCAGACTTTCATTCTTGCCTTGTTTTATGTTAACGAGGCTAGTAATTGGCATGATGTAATCACAGGCTGCATGGTGTTGCTGAAGAGATTCATCAGAGAATTGCTGCCATGATTTGATTGTTCCTGGCCTTAACCTCTTGAACCACTTGTACGCCACTCCTTTAAGCGTAACGACAAAGCAATGGCACTTTTCCCTGTTGTTGACCCCTCTTAACCTCATCAAGTTATTGAATGAGTCTAAGTGATATTTTGGGTCTGTAGTACCCTCGTACGGAGTCATGCAAGGCTCTTTAAAGCCAGTGGGCATTTTCTCAGCCTGGATCTCCCTTGTGAAGGGCAAATCACGGTCAAATTCTTTGTTATCTTTGTGCCCCCAGGTGCAGTGGTAATTTTGTCCCGAGGGCTTCGCATTTTAGTGTCTAGTCCCCTCCTCTTTTTGCTTGAGGAGTCTCGCAGGACCTCAGACTGAACCCTTGCTTTGGTGGTGTTCCTCGGGGGAACAGCGGGGGGCGCTTCTTTTGAAGTGAGTTCTGCTTTGTTCTTACGACCATCGTCTTCCTTCCGCCTTTGCTCTTGGGGGCATTTCGTCGGCCTAGGTTCCCCATGGGACCTTGTCGGGGGAGTTTTACTGGTGGAAAGTCGGGTTTCCCCATCGTCTATGGGGACAGTGCCTTCCCCTTTTTCATGATCCTTCTCTTTACGCCTAGGAAGGGGTATGCTTGACTTTCCTTGCAGTAGGTCATTTAAGGCCTCCTGCATGTTCTCTATCGTGGTTTCCAGCCTTCGAGTCTTTTTATGTAACTCTTGAATCTCATCCCTATAGAAGTGAGTCCTTGAGCCGGAACTTACCAAGCGTACCCCGGGACCCTTGCTTGGCCCGTGCGTCGATGGACCTAGGTCTTGGTGGCCTGAGCGTGGTGCCACCGGAGGCCGGTGAAGTGGATGTACCGGCGGATCTGAATGACCTCCGTTGGGCCTGAGGGCCAGGGATGATGCTTCCTTCTCCTCCCTTAGGGGAAGAGGCTCTTCCGGTCTACCTCCATGCTTGGGCGGAGGGGGGTCTTTCTTGGAAGTCCTCCGCTCTACTTCGTCCCGGCGAATCTCATCATCTTGTATTTGCCGTAGGCATTTTGAACGTCTTAGCATGTTTCTATATTGGAAGTGATGGAAGAACGCTGGCTTGATGCTTGTTCTTCCCACAGACGGCGCCAAACTATTGACGGTGAAATCTCGTCAACGAAATTAGATCGGAAAACTCAATGGTAAGTGTGGCGATGTTTAGATAAGAACTTAGAATGAACTTATGGAAGGATAAATACAGATCAACAATGGAGTAAAAAATGTATATTTCTTAATAGCCTCTACATACAATGAATTTTCCAACCCCTTCCATGTGGAAGTGTGGTTCCTTTTATAGTGGGCTCTAATGGCCCCTGATACATTGTGGTCCAAAGGACCAGATGGTATGCAAGTACACTGTCAGGAGAGTGGTCTCAGGGGTAGTGGTGTTAGAAGAGTGGTGGTTTGCTCTAGTACGTGTCTGGGGTCTGCAAAAGTACTCCTGTCTTGGTACCATATTATGCCTTCACTACTTGTTGGGTACGGATCTCATAAGCGTGTTGAGGGAGTCCTGACCATGTACCATTCTTGTACTGCCACTACCTGTCTGGCGTGGACACCGTACCATCCGTATTATAACTCTTATTGGTCTGTAGGCTCATTCCGTACCTCTTCTTGTTTCATGGTCACCACGTGGACACCCCTAAGGACGAGGCTAGTGTGCGAGAGGAGGCCACCACAAGAACCACGGTGTGACTGTTGCGAGTGGCGTCTTGGGGCGTCTTGGGGGCGGCGAGATGCTTCTCTCCTGGTGGTGTCATGAGGCGAGCGGGGCACGCGAGGTGTCACAGGCTGACATTTTGACAGCAAAAATTCCCGTGCGACACCTTGAGTCCTCTGAGCCAAGGTCAGCCTTCCAACCATTCAAATAATAATGGGCACATTTTTTTGCGCGACCGTGTGCCTCTGCACACTTCCGTCTCTCGAACAACTCTCGCTGAGTAATGCTCTCAAACATCTATGAGTGCAACCATGCATCAAGGCTATCTAGCCAAGGCACTCACACTGTCCACAGGTTCTTACTATGGCAAGGAAAATCCCAACACTGATGCTCACCCAGACATTCATAAGTCAAGGTAGCATGTGTGGCCAAGAGCTAACACCAAGCTAACTTTCCAACACCTCTCATCATGCCCCATTCGATACTATCCAATTATCTCATGTCACAGACCAAGGAATTCCATACGTCCATGGTCCAATCCTCAAGGCCATGCCTTCACGCATGTTGGCAGGCCCTTGAGACTAGCTGCCAAACTAGTAACACACACTGGACTTCTGTCCTACTCAAGCATAGTGCACCCTCCAATGCTTGCATGCTAACAACTCCCACGAATGACTTCCCATGCAATCTCATGTCAAGACTTCTGGCCATGGTGCACCACGATGTCTCTCGAAGGTTCGGGCTACGTTCCATGCAAGCGGCATCCCGACAAGCCAAGGGAACCGTACCCTAGACCTCTGGCAGCACACTTCGACGCACTACCGGGACGACCTGGTAATGTCCATGAGTACTCCTACTCATGGAGACATATGAGTCCCCTCATGGTCCTCATATGCCCGCCCTACTAGTCCTCCCAACTAGTAGTAGCTCACTTGACGCATCTGCGCCAGGGGGTGGTGGAGAGCTGACACCAGGTGCTCCCCCTACAAAGAGCCTTCTGAGCTTTTAGCCTTCTACCAGGAACATATATAATTTTTGCTTGGGAGACATATTTGGCTCTTAAATTTCCAATTCTCCAAATCTCCCAAATCCGATTGCACCATAGTGTTCATTGACCCTTCAATATGGAATCTACCAAGTCCCGTCCATTTCTGGGCAATATTGAAGATATTTACGAAAGTGCCACTGTCGTACAAACAAGGCATCAGCATGCTCACCAGCTTGCACCCTCGCGTGCGCATCTGACCGAGCACCATCCTAGCTTGTAACATGCCCTCAAGCCTGGCATGTTACACTCTCCCCCACTTCAATTTTCGATGCCCTCATCGATAGACCGCTGGCCAATCTTCTTCCTGACACGACTCCTAAGCTCACTCCATGCTTCTTCCGAATCTTGAGTCTGCACTAGTCCCTCTACCACTGGAGAATCTCTGACTTGGTGATGATCTCCCACATCCACTCTTGGACTCGATCCCAAGACCCCATGCCACTGTCGCTATTCAGAATCCTCCCATGAAGTAGTGTCGCTGCACTCGAATACTCCTGGCACACATGAACTCCTCTGAGTCCATCACTACGGCCCTCCAGTCAACCAAGCAGCCCTTGCATCACTGACCCCAAAGCCAACACATCATTTGATTGTTGCTTTCCTGCCAATTTTCCAATGCCTACTCTTATTGACAAGGAGGAAATTAAGGTGCACCCCTCAGGGTGAGGTTCGCAAACCAACCGTTCCCAACAATACCTACCAAACATCCTTCTGGTGAAGGCGTGTCTCTCTTCAACATGGCACTCATGTCAACTGTAGCCTTTATGCAGTATCTAGTGCACCCTTGCGCACAGATTTCACGAAGTAGTCTCTCAGACTTTTGGCCCTCTGGCCTTACTGCATACCCATGGCTTGATGCGAAATGGCCACTCCTGACCATAAGCAGAACTGCTACTCTGAGCTTCTACAATGTGGTCAATGATCTGACATCATTCGAAACCACTGCACTGCCTTTTGGCTCGTGCTCATGCTGACTCTTAGCATCGTGCCTCAAGTTCTGCCCCCAAATCAACATTTCCTAACTCTAGACGGCTTGTTGAATCTTGACCAACTTGACTGCACTTTACCTCACCCTTGAGGTCTGAAGTTGTCCCAATCTGCTATCTCCCTTCAGCATATGAATTAGTGGGCTCCCCCACTTCAACTTGGGAATAACTTCTCTTCTCCAGGTGTACCTCTCAAGGTATAGCTCGCAAGCTAACCACTTTCTCTCGTGCGGTCCCTCATTCCATTTATCACTTTCAAAGATGATGTTGAACTAATGCCTCGGTCATTCTAACTCTTCGCCCCTCGACATCTCTATGTTCCCTTAGTACCTGAGTCCTGCTGACTTTCACCTTAGGCAAATGTTTCACTGATGTTACCTTAGTACCCGAGTCCTGACGACTTTCACCCTAGGTAACTGGCTCTGTCTTTGTCTCTGAGTCTCTTTGACTTTACATTCTGAACAACTAACGATCTCCATGATAACTCATCTCGATGCTTTCTTAATTGAACATTGGTTTGCTATTTGGATGTTTGAACCATGAAGGTCTCTCCCCCACTTCAACTGTTGGCGTCCTCGACAACTTGCCCACACGCTAGAACGTTTGACTATCCCAACTCTTCATGCACACAACAAATCTAGAGGTGCAATCTGCAGGATGTGACTCTCGAGTCAACTACTTCGTGTAGCACCACTGTCGATTTTCCCTATGCGTGCAATGTCCACCTAGCTATCCATATGCTCTATACTAGCATCTCGCCCCTCTGGGCAACTTCTCTAGGCTCCTATTGTAACTAAGTCCCAATAGAAAGGCCCTCTGGCCCACATTTAAACTCAAGCACCATCTCGGCCTCCCTAAGCCTTCTTGTAGTACTAAGTTTCCTTGACGCAACCCTTCAGCACTCAAGAAACTCTAGTACTATTCTGACCACTGTGTGTGGTCTACTCGGCCCTACTGGCCTTTTATGCATATATTACACAACTTAGCATATCTTACAATGCCTTAGTGTTGCTCACACAAGCTAACATCTTTGTGAGCCAACACGTTCCACTCCATTGTCTCGGCGCCTCCCTTCCGGATCAGAACAAGTGAACATGCAACACTTCCAAGTACGACTATCCTCTGACAATCGCGGCCACTGCCACCTTGGTCTCCATGTGATGCTCTCTGCCACACAAGTAGCAACTGAAGCATTCCATGCTCATCTTAATTTGATTCCTCAAAGCTATCCACTTTCGATCATTGTCGTGACTAACAAGCGTCTGACGGCCACTATTATGCTTCCACACTCTTGCGTACAAGTCCCCTTTCAACAACAGCGCTCTGTGCGACTTACACTGTCACTCAGGTAAACCTGAACTAGTGAACCAAGCATACAGCCTTGACCTCTCGATCAAACCTTGTCTCGTGTCAATGAGTTCCAACTCTTTTGTAGCACCTCTCCACAATTGCACGTGGTTATTGTCTTTCTAGCATCACTGAGCTTTGATTCAAAGCAACCATAACTTGCTCCCTCTCTAGGATGTCCAGTATTCACACGAAGAATAGCAACCAAGTCTCATCCCGTCTTAGCCTACTGATCCTTTCTAGGTGACTAAAAGGTTCAATGACATCTGTCCAAGCACCCAGACCTTTATGGTCCTTCTGCACGCCTACATCCCCTTTAGGATGGGCCAACCAAGTTCATCCCTCACTTGAGATGAACCTGGCTCTGATACCAGTGGTCACGGGCTGACATTTTGACAGCGGAAATTCCCGCGTGACACCTTGAGTCCTCTGAGCCAAGGTCAGCCTTCCAACCATTCAAATAACAATGGGCACATTTTTCGCGCGACCGTGTGCCTCTACACACTTCCATCTCTCAAACAACTCTCACTGAGTTATGCTCTCAAACATCTATGAGTGCAACCATGCATCAAGGCTATCTAGCCAAGGCACTCACACTGTCCATAGGTTCTTACTATGGCAAGGCAAATCCCAACAATACCTACCATGCCTTCACGCATGTTGGCAGGTCCTTGAGACTAGCTGCTAGACTAGTAGCACACACTGGACTTCTGTCCTACTCAAGCATAGTGCACCCTCCAATGCTTGCATGCTAACAACTCCCACGAATGACTTCCCATGCCATCTCGTGTCGAAACTCCTGGCCATGGCGCACCACGATGTCTCTCGAAGGTTCGGGCTACGTTCCATGCAAGCGGCATCCCGACAAGCCAAGGGAACCGTACCCTAAACCTCTGGCAACACACTTCAACGCACTACCGGGACGACCTGGTAATGTCCATGAGTACTCCTACTCATGGAGACATATGAGTCCCCTCATGGTCCTCATATGCTCGCCCTACTAGTCCTCCCAACTAGTAGTAGCTCACTTGACGCATCTGCGCCAGGGGGTGGTGGAGAGCTGACACCAGGTGCTCCCCCTACAAAGAGCCTTCTGAGCTTTTAGCCTTCTACCAGGAACATATATAATTTTTTCTTAGGAGACATATTTGGCTCCCAGCTTGCCAATTCTCTGAATCTCCCAAATACGATTGCACCATAGCGTTCATTGACCCTTAAATATGGAACCTACAAAGTCCCGTCCATTTCCTAGCAATATTGAAGATATTTACGAAAATGCCACTGTCGTACAAACTAGGCATCATCATGCTCACTAGCTTGCACCCTCGTGTGCGCATCTGACCGAGCACCATCCTAGCTTGTAACATGCCCTTAAGGATGGCATGTTACACGAGGCGCCTGGGGCGCGCAGGGCGCATGAGGCGCGCGAGACGCTGACGGGTGTCCGAGGTGAAGTGGTCATTTGGAGCAGGGTTGATTTGAGCACTACTTTGAGGTGTTGAGTCCCAAAGAGGGTGTTTTAATATTTAAGCTCGCAAGTGCACGAATCGTTTCAGAATATAATGTTCATGTAAGTACGAGGTCGAACCCATGGGAGTTGACTAACATCAAAAGAAACTATTTCAAACAAAGCAAGAATATTCTAACCTAGTTCCAAATATTTGATGAGATTTTGTTTTAGAAAAATAAAACACAAGTAATAAAAAGATTTAAGATTAAATAGAAAAATTGTTTTCAAATGAGATATATAAAATAAGATTATTAAGATTTTAGAATCCACAAAATGCAAGTTCAATAGTATTTATAAGTATATTGATTCCCAAGTTTTAATATAGTTGAAATAAATCACACTATATATTTTTTCAAAATATATTTTCTATTCAAGCACAAGTTACTCTTTCAAAAAGGTAGGATTTTTCTTCACTTTTATAAGATATAATTTCTAAGCATTAGTTGTGTTACAACCTAATGAAACTACAAAAAATCAAAGAGATTATGTTTAGGCAAAATATGATACTTATGCTCTAAGAATTAGATGTGAACAATTTAATGAAAAACATTTAATCAAAGAATATCATATTTTTGCATAATGAAGAACTAAGTGTAATATGCTTTAACACTCAATAATAGATGAAAAATGCATATCATTGATAGAAAAATCCATAAACAATGTTACACAAATGGGAAATCAACATACAATAAAAAATACTATCTAGTTACATTTTGCTTCATCATCATCTTAATAACCTTTGAAAAAGATTAGAAGCTCATAACTAGATAAAAATTACAAAATAACATACTTGACATGCTCTTCAAAAGATGAAAATGGTAGAGAAAAGAGAGAAAAATATGTGTAGAAGATGTTGAAAAAAAGATGAAGAAGAAGAGCCCCCCAAATGGTCTTACAAGACTCTATTTATAGGCAAAATATAGAGATTAAATTAATCAAATTAAAATAAATAAATTGATTAATTTAATTGTGTTGGGAAGTGGTAGGATAAATAGAGTAAGTGTAAGAGTATTGGAAAGATGAAATGTTTGGTTGGGTAAAAGATTAGTGAAAAGCTATGGTAAAAAAAAATGAATTAGGAATGTTTATTTAGGTAAGAAAAATAGGGAAGAGTGAATTGATATTTTGGTGAAAAATATTGGGAATAAAAATGTAGTTTTTGGCCTTTTGGTGGCTATTGGCAGCTATGGCATATGGGGCATTTTGGGCCAGGCGTGGACTGATGTTGGGCTCGGGCCTGTGAGGAGATTGGCTGAAGCATATATGCTTGCTGCTGTTGGGCTTTGGAGGCTGGCGGGCCGGGTCTGGTGCAGAGGCAGAAGGAAATTGATATATGCTGAAGGAGGCTTCGGTGTGGTGCTGGCGTGAAGGCTGGAGGGAGTGTGGCTGGTCAGGGACACGTGGCTGCGTCTGGAGCTTGGAAGGCTGGTGTGAAGCTTGTCCGTACGGCTGGCGTGAAGGAAATGCTTGGGATAGATGCTGCTGAAGGAAGGCAGCGTGGGCTTCAGTGGCTGGGGCAGCTGTTGGGCCTTTGAGAAAATACCATTTTTCTCTGTTTCTTTCTTGAAAATGCCACATTTTACCTTTCTTTTTTTCAACTTTAAATCTTTTTTTTTAACACCAATCAAATACCATACTCCCTACAAAATAAATCATAAACTAAATTAAAATTAAATATTTCCACTAATAAAATATATCATATAACTTCCATGAAAATATTAATTAAAATCTAATTTACATAACATTTAATTTCAATAAAGTCATATTTTTAGCATTCACTAACAACACTAATTTCAACTAATTAAATTACAACATAAAACAATAAAATATCTATAAAAACATATAAAAATCTAGAAAATTACAATAAGACTAATAAACGCAAAATTACTTAAAAACTTAATAAATCAATTAAAAACTCAAGAACTAAACAACAATTATCACATAAAAAGTGGTAAAATAACTCTATTTTGTAGAGTTATCATGAGGGATCAAAGGGACTTCAAACATGGTTGCTTGTGACCTTCCATGGACCTTAGACATGAGATATGGGTTCTTTATCGGTGTTGAATTTTTAGTATCCACACTTGCGAGGTGTCTTCTTGATGCGAGGTCCGTGGTGTAAGATGGTGCGAGACCCTCGGGACGAGGCTAGGCGTGTGCGTGAGGTGTTGGCATGCGGGAGGCACAGCTAAGCGCTGTCGGAGTGGTGTCCGCGAGGCCCATGCGTGAGGCGCAGATGGGTGTTGTGCAAAGTGGTGTCCGTGAGGCCCATGCGCGAGGCATCTCGCGAGGCTGGGGCCTTGATTCCGAGGGACATGGCTAAGGTCCATGTGCACATGACAGAGGCATCTTACAAGGTGATGCGGCTTGGAGGCCTGGAATGACCTCGTGAGGCCTAGGGCCCTGCGTGTCACGGGCCGCCAACTTCGATACTCAAATCGATGGAACATGCGGCACTTGTTTGCGCTCTTAGCTAGCAAGTCAGCCTAGAATTCACACCTGCGGCAAGCAAACTCAATGGTTAGCCACGTTACAAGTCTCATACAAGTAAGGGAAATTATGAAGCGGGAGCAAGCATGAGGCAAGCATTCCAGAGACAACATCCCACACAAAAATCAGAGCATACAACACAGTCAAGTAGCACGCAATGGCCCAACGAAGGTAACAAACAAGCAACACATAGACCGTAAAGAAAGCATACACAAAGGGACATGGCAAAGCATCGTTTTATTCATATAAGGCCTTGATAGGGCAAGGGAGTACACAGCTTAAGCCCCCATCTGCTAGTGTCCATGGTGCTTCCTTAAGTCACCAGGTCACCCCCCCCCCCCTAAGGAGCATTCTAAGGAAATGAAGTCTTCCCAGGAACATATATGATTTTTGTCTGGGAGACATATGCATAATTACAAAAGTGCCATTCCCTACCCCTGAGGTTATTTGGTGCAAGACTTGACTAATGATTAAGCACCAAGGCATGCTCATACACACAAAATGGCCCCCTGGAGATGTGTCATGACGCTGCACGTCACACTCTCCCCCACTTAAATCTTCGGCGTCCTCGACGAACCTGCCCCTTGCTGATCTTCAATCTTCTGTGTATGCTTGTGCAAGTCCTCCGCCCTTTCCCAACAAATTTCTTCATCTCCCAGCCCTTTCCACTTCACCAGAAACTCTTTCTTCTTCTTTCTGTCCATGACCACGGTCCTCTCTGCTAGGATTTCTTTAGGTTGTCTGCTACTTCGTGGCTTGACGCTGACTCCTTCTCTGGTAGACTGGTTGCGCGCTGGATCTTCTCGATCTTCATGATACGGCTTGAGGTTGCTAATGTGCAAGACCGGGTGTATCTTCATCCATTCTGGTAAGCTGACTTTGTAGGAGGTCAGGCCCACTTTCGAGATGACTGGAACAGGACCCTCGTATTTGCAGACGAGTCTGATGTCCTTATTCCCTCGGAATCTCAGTTATTCGGGCCTCAGCTTGATCATCACTAAGTCGCTTGTTTTGAATTCCAGCGGTCGTCTCTTCTGATCTGCCCACTTCTTCATTCTCTTTGATGACTTCTCCAGATAGGCTCGGGCAATCTCGGTGGTTTTCTTCCAGTCTTTCGTGAAATTAAAGGCTCTCAGATTTCTTCCACGATACTCATCCACTGTGTGGGGTAACAGCGGTTGCTGATCGTTAACAACTTCAAAAGCGCTCTTGTTTGATGAAGAACTCTTCTGAGAGTTGAAACAAAATTGAGCTACGTCTAGTAGTTGCGACTAATTCTTTTGGTTGGCATTGACGAAATGCCGCAAGTACTCTTCCAGCATCCCATTGAATCTTTATGTTTGTCCATCTGTTTGAGGATGGTAGCTCGAGGAAATATTTAGTTATGACCCCAAAAGGTTGAATAAATCCGACCAAAAGGTCCCTATGAATCTTCCATCACGGTCACTAACTATATTTTGGGGTACTCCCCAATACTTAACTACATACTTGAAGAAAAGTCTCGCTGTCTCTTCTGCCGAGCAATATTTCGACACCGGTATGAAGGTTGCATACTTTGAAAATCTATCCATGATCACTAAGATCGCACTCAAGTGTCCCGTCTTCGGTAAACTAGTAATGAAGTCAAGCGACACACTCTCCCATGGTCGGCTTGGGACTAACATAGGTTCCAACAACCCTGGCATCTTGTGTCTCTCCACTTTGTCTTGCTGGCAGGTGAGACAGGTTTTGGTATACTCCACGATATCGTCACGCATTTGTGGCCAGTAGTGCCCCTGCTTCAATAGGGCATGAGTTCTCTGCCACCCTGGATGACCCGCCCACAAGGTGTTGTGACACTCACTCATTAGTGTCTTCCACAAATCTCCCGTCTTTGGAACATACAAGCGGCCACCCTTGGCCCAAAAAAGATCGTCTTCTACCCAAAATTGGCAAGTCTTCCCCTCTTTTGCGAGATTCATGATGGTCTTCACCACCGGGTTTTTCACCAGGTTCTCCTTAATGCGCTCTCGGAGTGGAGTGGTCACCATGCTAGCTGACATATTTGCTAGCAATTTTAGAGCCGCTAACTCAGCTTTGTGACTCAGGGCATCAACTGCCTGGTTTAGATGGCCCACCTTGTGTTCGAAATGAAAGTTGAATTCTGCTATGAACTCCTGCCATCGTGCTTGTTTAGGGGTAAGCTTTGGCTGGGTGAGGAAATAACTCACCGCGGCATTATCTATTTTCACCACAAACTTCGACCCCAACAAGTAGTGCCTCCACACTCGTAGACAATGAATTACTGCGAGAAGCTCCTTCTCTTGTGCAGTGTACCACCTCTCCACCTTCGTGAGTTTGCGGCTTTCATAAGCTACGGGGTGGCCCTCTTGTACAAGCACCCCTCCCAAGGAAAAATCAGACGTGTCTGTCTGCACTTCAAAGGGCCTACCAACACCTGGTAAGGCTAGGACAGGACCTCGCATCATGGCTTCCTTCAGACTCTTAAATGCTTCGACACACCTATCGGTCCACGTCCAAGTTACACCCTTCAACAAATCGGCTAAGGGTGTCACCCTTCTTCAATAGCCCTCTACAAATCTTCGATAATAGTTGGCTAAACCAAGGAAAGAGCATAATTCCTTCAAATTGGTGGGGGCCTTCCAGTCTTGAATGGCCCGCACCTTCTCTAGATCCATGCGGATCCGACCACGTTCTACTATGTGGCCTAGGAACTTGATTCTCTCTTGTGCGAAGGAGCACTTTTCTCGCTTCACATAGAGTTGGTTCTCTCTCAATTTCTGAAACACTTGAGATAAGTGTCGTTGATGTTCTTCTATTGTGGAGCTATAGACCACAATGTCATCCAAGTAGACTACCACGAACTTGTCTAGGTATTCCTGGAAAACTTGGTTCATCAACGTACAGAATGTGGCTGGTGTGTTCGTCAACCCAAACGGCATGACTCGGAACTCGTATGCTCCATATCGAGTCACACACGTTGTCTTCGGCTCATCCCCTTCTGTTATCCACACTTGATAGTAGCCTGATCTCAAGTCCAGTTTCGTAAAGAATTTTGCTCCACTCAACTGGTCGAATAAGTCGGCGATGAAGGGGATGGGGTACGTATTACACACTGTCACCTTATTGAGAACCCAATAATCAATACATAGTCTCAAGCTCCCGTCGTGCTTCTTCTGAAATAGCATGGGTGCACCATATGGTGCCTTCGATGGTCTGATGAAGCCTGCCTCTAGTAAATCCTTCAACTGCTTCCTCAGTTCTGCTAGTTCAGGGGATGCCATCCTATAGGCCGCCTTTGCATGTGGTTTGGCTCCCGGCCCCAGCTCAATCTGGTGATCAATCCCTCTTCTAGGTGGTAAGGCTCTGGGGAGTTGGTCTGGCATAACATCCCCATACTTCTTCAAGACCATTCGAATTTCTGGTGGGATGACTTCATCCACCGTATCCTCATATATTGTGGGTAGGATAATATATGTGGGCTCTTGTCTTCTCACACTCTTCTTCAATTGTAAGGCTGACATCAGCTTGGTTTCTGGGGGCTGCTCTACTTTAGCGGACACCACAACATGTGTCTCCCCCATTATGAGTAAGCTTCCCGTAGCTAGGATGGGAATGGCTCCCTTTTCCGTAAGGAAGTCCATACCCAATATCACATCAAAGTCGTCCATTCGCACGACCACCAAGTCAGTCTGCCCCTCCCACGAGCCGATCTTCATGTTCACCTTTTTAGCCACGCCGGTTGTGGCCAAGACTTCTGAGTTAACCGCTTTCATTCGATCATGGTCCTTCTCCCATTTCAGTCCCGACATTTAGCTTCGATATCTGAAATGAAGTTGTGAGTGGCGCCCGTGTCGATCATCACACTTCCGGCCATCTTACCATTTAGAGCGGCGCCCACATACATTAGTCCCTTTCCAGGGGTCTTCTTCACTTTCGCACCGTGTTTCTTGAGAGCATTCAGCATCCGGAGGGAACCCATGTTCGTATACACCTCCTCCACCTCTTCGTTGGTTTGTTCTCCTTGAGCAAATGTCGCCTGGAGGGCACTCATCTTGGATCTGTGAGGACACTCTGTCGACTTATGAGGTCCGGTACAGATCCAACATGTAAGAGGCTTCTTGAATGGGGGGTTACTACCTTTGCTAGGAGAGTTAGACTCCACACTCCTTTTCTCTCCTCCCCCACTCTTGCTTTGCCAAGACTTCCCAAACTTTTTACTCCCAACATTACTTCCACTAGTCGACGGGTTGATCTTCTTGGATTGAATGTTCCCTGATGAGTAATCAGTCAGTCATTCGGCAGCAGCTTGAGCAGTGGCTAGTTCAGCCACTCGTTGTCTCTCAAGCTCTTGCTTTGCCCAAGGCTTCAGACCTTCTAAGAATGCGAAGAGTTTGTCCACTTCGGACATGTCCTTGATATCCAAGATCAACCCAGAGAATTTCTTCACGTATTCTCAGATTGTTCCGGTGTGCTTCAACTCTCTCAAATGGCATCGAGCTATGTAGGCAACATTCTCAGGGAGAAACTACGTCTTCAACTCTCTCTTGAGATCTTCCCATGTTGTTATGGTGCATCTGCCGTTCTGAATATCGTCGTACTTCATTCTCCACCACACATTGGCATTTGCAGACAAGTACATCGTTGCCATGGTGATCTTGCCATCCTCTGATTCAGCTCTCACAGCTCTAAAGTAATGCTCCATATCAAAGAGGAAGTTCTCTAAGTCCTTCGCGTCTCTAGCCCCCCCATAGGGCCTCGGCTTAGGGACTTTTACTCTCCCATATTCCATGCCAATGGGTCCAGTTGCAGGCTGATTCCCAACTGCCCTCATGGTGAGGTTCAGCTTGGTGTTCATCTCCAACATTTCATCCTTCATTGCCTCAACTGACTCCCTACAATTCTCTACGAGGTCATTTAATGCTTCTTGTAGGTCCTTCACCGCTCGTTCCACTGCCTCAATACGTTCCTCCCTTGGAGGAGTATTGGATGTGCTTGAAGGGTTTTCTCTCCGCTCGATTGTCGTTATGCGGGCTAGTAGATTGGTCGTATCCCACTCCAACGTAGCCACGCGGTTTAGTGCGTTAGTCGTCTCCGGTTCTAGCTTGACAGAGCCAAGATCCCTGACTCTTTCGCCGAGGCCATCTAGCTCTCCAACGCGCCTCTCCAGTGCTTCAATCCTTTGAGTGTTGCTCACCATCCTGCAAGGTCACCAAGCTTTCTCAAACTTAGCTCTGATACCAACTGTCACGGGCCACCAACTTCGATACTCAAATCGACGGAACGTGCGGCACTTGTTAGCGCTCTTAGTTAGAAAGTCAGCCTAGAATTCACACCTGCGGCAAGCAAACTCAATGGTTAGCCACGTTACAAGTCTCATACAAGTAAGGGCAATTTTGAAGCGGGAGCAAGCACGAGGCAAGCATTCCAAAGAAAACATCCCACACAACAATCAGAGCATACAACACAGTCAAGTGGCACGCAATGGCCCAACGAAGGTAACAAACAAGCAACACATAGACCGTAAAGAAAGCATACACAAAGGGACATGGCAAAGCATCATTTTATTCATATAAGGCCTTGATAGGGCAATGGAGTACACAGCTTAAGCCCCTATCTGTTGGTGGCCATGGTGCTTCCTTAAGTCACCAGGTCACCCCCACCCCCCCCCCCCTAAGGAGCATTCTAAGGAAATGAAGTCTTCCCAGGAACATATATGATTTTTGTCTGGGAGACATATGCATAATTACAAAAGTGTCATTCCCTACCCCTGAGGTTACTTGGTGCAAGACTTGACTAATGATCAAGCACCAAGGCATGCTCATACATACAAAATGGCCCCCTGGAGATGTGTCATGATGCAGCACGTCACACTGCGCATGTCTGACACTTTGTTGGCCTGTAATAACCTTCTTCCTCCATCGCGTACTTGGCGCCCTTGGTGCCCCTTAGCTGCTTACTTCATTAAGGGACTAGAAACTTTTTTTTTTTCTTGGTGGATTTTTGATATCCACATTAATTATTTCTAAATATAGTATTGTGTAAATTGGCATAAATATCCTTGTATATATAATTTTAAACCATAAATTGTATTTCTTAATATAACATACATTCAATACATTGAATAGAAATATTTTAAGAAGGAGATTATCAATTTGAAAAGAAAGATTGTCATTTTAAAAAATCAAAATTATACAAAATATAAATATAGATGAACAAAATATAAATGTAGAAAATTGTGATTTTATTAATGAATTTAATTTTCATGAGAATATTTTTATTATATATTAATATTTGTATTTTATTGTATATATCATATAAACTCTATGAAAATTATATCATAGGAGTTAGGAAGAGATACCTAACATAGTATACAGGAAAATACTAGTTTGACCCCTGTATTTTTCTAAAATACACGATTGGCCATTGTGTTTAGTTCAATAACAATTTAGATCATATGTTTTGCAAAATAAATCAAATAGTACCCTAGACCCAATTTTGATTAAAAATATTTTTCAATATGAACAGATACCCTCATGTTTTTTTAATTTATGAATTAAATTACATAAAATAAATCATTATTAAATTAAAAATTAATCTAAATTTAAAAAATAAAAAAAATCTTATTTTAATTCATTTAAACTTTAAAATAAGGGTAAATATCAATTTGGTCCATGTGTTGTGCAAACGTTATCGATCCAATACTCTATTTTGTTAAATGACAATTTAGACCCTAAGTTTTGCAAAATGAAACAAAATAACACATTGAGCCCGATTTTAGTCAAAATAATTTTAAATGTAATGTTTCCCTCTCTGCTCTTCGACCATTTTTTTGCTTTTCTAAACTCATCGTATCCTTAAGGACCCAACAATTGATCTTATATTAGAAATTACTTTCACCAAAATAAGACTCAAGGTCTTATTTTGTTCCGTTTTGCAAATCTCAATGTCTGAATTGTCATTTTATAAAACAGATGGTCTGATCGATAACTTTTGCACAACATAAGAGTCAAAATGATATTTAACCTTAAAAATAATTATAATAAAGAAAATTAAAAATTAAATCTAAACTTAAAAACTAAATTTAATCGATAAATTTAAAACATTAGTCAAAATCAAAATCAAAATACTATACATAAATATATCCAAAAAAAATTAAATTACTTAAATATATTTTTCTTTTTCCTCTCAATCCTTCATCTCTTTATTTTTCCCCTTCTTCTCTTCTGCACCTTGCCATCCCGAGGAGCTCCTCCATTGCAGTAGCTGCACTTTTTTTCTTCCACCACAACAACAGATCGAGGACAGCGTGATGATGATTACAACACTTCTTATCCTCTCCGGGCACTAAGGGTGCGTCTATGGGTGCATTGTGATGATGGGTTATGGGAAAATTGTTAGGAATTGTGCCCTTGAAAGCATATATGTTGAACAATTTTGTATGAGATAAATAATTAAGATAATATTTTGCATATATTAATTGTTTATTATTATTATTTGAATAATATTATATGAATATCAGAAAATTCTCAAATTCGTTATTGTGGCTCCAATCTTGTATTATTGCGAGAGGATTAAGAATGTAGGGAACGAATTTAAATAGTTCACAGTAAAACAAAACTATATGGAATCTTTGGATTAAATACTGTAAGTACGGTAATGAATACATGATATCTAGATCTGGATTACTGATGTAGTAGGGCATCTTAGTATAGGTACTTTGTATTCGGTTCATAATAATTAACTGAATATTGTTTTGTTTCAAAAGTATTAATTAAACATATCAATAAGATGATCATATACAAATTGATCTTAATCCTGAAGTTATTATGAACTCCGGTTTATGCCATTTGAGTCCTTTGATTCACTCGTTATGGTTTGTCAAAACGGTCAAGCTAATTTTGTTTTTGTTTTGGGGACTCATTGATGTGAATGGATAAGGACATAATATACAGATATGGAATCTATACATTTCCGAGAGGAATTGAATAATGGTTCTCTTAAGGGTTAGCTTTTGGAACTGAAAGGTTGTTGAGCTCAAATTCATGAATCAATTTATGAATTAACATTCACTTGTAAAGTTAATGGTACTTTAGGAAACAAGAAATAATTAAAGAGGTAAAACGATGATCTTATCCCTACTTTAATTATGAATCATTAATAGATGATTGAATTGTATGTAATGATTAAATCAATTGACGCTATTTAACTTTAAAAAGTTCTATGTAAATAAATGTCTATAATTACAAAAGTTCAGTCTCATATTTTTCGTGGAATAATATTGAGATTAATAAATTAAGGTTATTATATTTGTTGACTGCCTTTTTCGCTATCAACCTAATCTAAGAACTTGACTGGAAATAGAAGAAAATAACATAGAGATTTTACATGGTTCAGGCTATAAAAGAGCCCTAGTCCACGAGTGTAACGTCCCAAAAATGTTATTTAGTGCTTTGATTAGCGTACCGGAAGGGCATAATTGGATATATATGTGGTTTATTGATTAAATGTGTGACTATGTGGCATGCATGATTTATATGATTATATGACTATGTTTATATGCATGTTTATGAGTATTAAATATGCATATGGGCCCATTCTTGTTTATGATATAGTTAGGAAGAATTAGACTTAGGCTACAACATATCAGAACACTCCCCAGCTCTCTCTTTCTCTCTTACACGTTCACTCTTTCTCCCTCTCTTGTGCCTTGAAGCTGAAGAGATTTATGAAGGGAAAAGCTGGGAATTGAGCTGGAAATCTGGGGGAAACTAAGCTAGGAATAGTTAAGAAATTGCTAAGGAGTTAAGCTATCAACTGAGGTAAGACATCGGATTCTAATTGATGAATTCTGGTTGGGTTTGGATTTGTTTAGGGGTGCTTGGGTTGGTCTCTGAATTTGGGATTTAAGGGAGATTGAACTAGTTATAGGTTGTTTGTGTATTGTTTATGAGGTAATATTGGGAGTTCTGGGCCTAGTTTGGCTTGAGTACATGTTTGGGGTCGAATTCTAAGGCTGTGAGTTGGGGAAATATGTAGAAAACCCAGGGATATCTGGGTTCACAGGGGCGCACCGCGACCCAGTTCATGGGTGCTGCGACCCACATGCCCCAAAAGGCCCTGGGGGCTTGTAGACTTGGGGGGGGCGCCATAGCCCACCTCCCCCCTAGAGCAAGAGGCTGGAGCCTTTGACTTGAGGTGTGCCGCGACCCTTAGGGCCAGGTCGCGACCCGCCTAGGCAGCCATAGCCAAGTTTGGGTTTTAGGCTCGAGGAGGTTCAAGGACGTAAATCTAAGCGCTCAAGACAAAATTTACTACCCGGTTTAGTAGAATTAGAGGTCCTGGAGGCTATTATTTGATTCCAAAGCATTTAATTGGATTATATTTTGATAATTACCTATTGTCGCTTGTGACTAGGGTTATCGTTAAGGCTCGGGATTGAGGATCGTGCTCGGGACCGCTTTACATCCTTCACTCAGGACTCGAGGTAAGAAAATTGCACCCAAGTTGTGAATGGGACTGAGATTCCCTGTAAATGAACATATGTGTTCTGTAACTTGTATATCTATTATGTGTGATGTTAAAATACGGCCTAAGGGAGCCAAGGCTGATGTTGAGCATATTGAACGCAGCTCGGCCTAAGCGAGCCGAGATCAGCTAAATAACCAGAGGGCTCGGCCTAAGGGTGCTGACCCCTATTTAACTGTATTAAGGTTGATTTATATGTTTGGATTAAACTATTATCGCTGCCTAGTTTAGCACTTGTATTATGTTGTTAATTGAACTGATTGATCTAAAGTTTGCTATGTATATTCTATTGTTGTCTATGCTTGTTGATTATGGTTTTCTTGCTAAGCCTTGGCTCAAAGGTGCTATGTGGTGCATATAAAGGCAAGAGAAAACTAGACCAACCATGAGTTGGAGAGCTTTGGGGGTGGAGTGTACATCGGCAGCTTCTCGACCGCCACGGCCAAGGGAATTACAAGGACTAGAGCTCAAATTTATATTTTTCCATTTAGACTGGCTACTGTTGTATTAACTTTTGTGGGTTATATCCGCCATGTAAACCTTATTTTTGGGATCCCATGTGTCAAACTCTTATTTTAATGAAAATCAACCAGTTTACAATCAAAATCTTTTAACCCTAACCTGCCACCTGACTTTAGAAACACATTTATGTTCAAACGACTTGATTAACAAGTCTTGCACTATTTTAAACACACAGTGTAACAGTCTTGGTTATCCAGGGCGTTACAACTTGGTATCAGAGCCGTCTAGGTTTAAGGGTTCATGAAGACTAGCTGGGCATGTACACTCATCGCTAAAGATAAGCTCGACTCAAGGTTTGGTAACCATATATGTGATTATATGTTTGAGTGTTTAAATGAAGTATAAATGTTTTATCTTCATGATTATTAGGAAGCATGAGATATACTGATAGGGCTTGGCGCTTGACTGCTATGTGAATATGATAAGGTGTGCTTATAAGCATTGCTACTGTATTTGAATAATTGTTTAAATGCTTGTTTGCACTATGATTGCGTATTGTTTGTTGAGTTTCGACGTTGGACCATGGAATGAATATAAACCTGTTATCATTGCATGACCAGCCAAGTTGTTGACTGCAGATAAACTTGGATAGTTATGTGTCGAAGGTGATCAATTCGACTAGCCGGCTATGGGGTCAGGGCTAGAGATGATGACCAGGGCCAGAACCCTCCGCCAGTCCCTGAGAACTAGCAGTAGTTGCTTGCTGATATGCAAGCTAGACTTCAGAGTCAGGAAGAAGAGATTCGCCTTTTGAGGCAGTAGGCTTTGTCAGGGAGTGTTGTAGCTAACTTTCCATCTGTTGTGGAATCAGTTGTGCAACCGCTTGATACTGGGAAAGTAACGACCCAAAATCACTAATATGGCTTAAGGGCCTTGATTAGTGTGTCGGGAGGGCATAATTGGTTTATGTGTGAATTTATTAATTTAATCGCATGATTATATGATAAGCATGCTTTTATGATTATATGAATGTAAATGTGATTATATGTTATATTTGTGAGAACCACATTATTATGTGGGTAAATCTGCTGCATGCGACTTGAGGCGATCCTAGGGAGCTAGTTAGCGGGAAAGTCACAACAGGGCTTAATATTTGACTTGGGGAAAGTCAAGGGGTATTTCGGGTATTAGATGATTATTTGGGTTATCGGGTTATGGAAATAAATATATGGAGATATATTTAAGGTTAGGAAGCTTAGGCGGGAATATTGGGGAATTTTACCATTTTGCCCTCGGGGACGTTTCCGGTACCCCGAGCCTCGGGATTGACTTAATTAACTAAGGTTAGACTAAGTAAAATATAAACCAATGGAACAAAAAACTCAAACTGACCCTTTAACATTTCTTCTTTTCTCTTCTCTCTCTCAAGAAAGCTATTGAATCTAAGGAGATTCAGCTGGAACTCTGAGATTTGAGCTAAATTTTTTAGGGATTAGCTCAGTTCTAACTAAGGGAAACTCAACCAGGATTAAGGTAAGAACTGAATTTCACTCTTGAGCACTAGAATTCTGTGTTTTGGCTGGGTTCTCAAAGTGTTTGTGGTTTTGATATTTAAGGACTGAATTGAAGCTGGAAAGCTTGGGTTTTAGCTCATAAATTGTTAAGAAAGTGGTTCATCAAAGAAGGTAAGCTTCAATTCGTAGTTTAGAGTTTAAATTCTGAGTTTTCATGATTGGTTTTAGAGTTCTTGAGCTACTGGGTTTCAGAAATCAAAATGGGATTTTAATGAGTTTTTAAGCTAGGTTTTTGTTGGATTATGTTGCTAGAATCAGGTTAAAAGTCTTGTGATCAATGGGTTTTGGAATTAGGGTGCTTTGAGGTGGCTTTGAGCAAGGTTAGAATGATGGGAATGGTGGATTTTCTGGGCACGAAGGGCTGGGCCGTGATTCTTTTCTAGAGTGTCGCGGCCCTGCGAAGCAAGGAAGAGCCAAGGAGGCTCTGCAGTGAGGAAGCGTCGCGGCGCCATAGGGCAGGGCTGCGGCATGTGTCTATCTTCAGGGAGGCCTAGCCTCTATTTTAGGGGTGGGCCGCGACATGGGTTTCAGGGGCTGCGGCCCTTAAGGATATTTTTGGTATTTTGGAAGTTTTAAGCGCGGGAACCAAACCTAGGGTGCTCGGGATCGATTCCACTACCGTGTTTGGTGGAATTCGATGTCCCGAAACCTAGAACCCCATTCGAAAATGTTAACACGATTATTAACAGTACTCCCTATCTTGGTTGTGACTAGGTATTAAGCTAGGGCTCGGGAAGCGGGCCGTGCTCGAGGGGCATCGCTCGTAATCAAAAACTTGGAAATTAAAGGTAAGAAAACTGCACCCGGTTGTGGATTTATAATGGGACTAAGGGTTCCCTATTTTGTATGCTTTTTAAAGGATTGTATAAATCCATGTAAACAGTAAACTAACGGCCTAAGAGTTCTGAAGTTTACACTAGCGCATAGGGCGCGGCTCAGCCACTGGTAGCTGAGGATAGCTTATTATGCACTGAGGTCGGTTTAAGCGGGCCGGAGTCAGTGGGGTAAACAAAGGGTGCGACCTAAGGTGTCAAACTTGATTATTGTGTGATTTTTTTGTTATTATTAATTGGTGGATTGTTATGTTGTATAGCTGGATGATGATTAGCTGATTCTTTGGGTTGAATCTTCATGCTTTGTGATTATTGTGGTATGTTAGTGTATGAACATGCTTAAAGGGTTATCTAAATGTTAATAATGCCGGTTATATAATATGATATGTTTTCTTGCTGGGCCTTGGCTCACGGGTGCTTCGTGGTGCCAGTAAAGGCAAGGGCAAGCTTGATCAGCCCTGATTTGGAGAGCTCTGGGAGCAGAATGTACATGACCAGCTGCTCAGCAGCCACGGTTGAGGGGAGACAGGGACATGAAAACCATAAACATCTGTTTTTCCTTTAGAGAGGCTGGTGGTTGTCTGTACACTGGAAATTTTGTAAACAGACTTTTAAACACTATTTCTTTTGGGATCCCATGTGTAAAATGTTTAATTATATGAAAAGTATCTTTTGAGAGCAAAACCTTTTAACCCTAGCACAATGGTGACTTTAGCAATCACGTTTTCAACTGATTGGATTGATTAGCAAGTCCTGCACCTTTATAAATACACAGTGTAGTGGTCTTGGCTATCCATGGTGTTACAGGGAATAGGTGGGAGCCACTCTATGAAAGATTTAGGAGACAGCATCCTCCAACCTTTGAGGGATGACCAGATCCATTTAAGGATGAACAGTGGATGAGTATGATCACCTCCATCCTGGATTTTATGAGGGAGGAAGGTAATGACAGGGTGGCCTGTGCAACCTATATGCTTAGAGAGGATGCCTGCATTTGGCGGGAGTTGGCATCCCAAACTCGAGATGTTTCTACTCTAAGCTGGAATGAGTTCAGAGATTTGTTCAACCAAAAATATTACAACATTTCCGTCAGTGCGGCGAAGTTGAATGAGTTCATTGGGTTAGTGTAGGGCAGTATGACAGTTACTAAGTATGCCCTGAAGTTTGACAGGCTAGCGAAGTTTGCACCAGATCTAGTGCCTATAGATGCAGTTAGGCAGAATAGGTTTGTTTGAGGGTTTAATGCTATGATAGCCCGAGATGTGAGGATCACATCAATACCTAAGGAGACGACTTATGCCCAGGAGGTTGAGAAGGCCCTCACTGTTGAGGAGGCAGAGAATAATATTTGGAGGGAGAACGCTGCGATATGGGATGTTCGTAAGGTAGTGCCTCCATTTATAGGGTCTGGTAGGGGCAAAGGCCCCAGTGATTAGAAGAGGAAGACCCCTGACACCTCGGCTACTGCCGGTCCTAATAGGAGGGGTCGAGGTGCCCAGGGTGTCTGCCAAGGAGGCAGTGAGTCATGGAGAAGCTACCCAGAGTGTGCTAGATGCAGTAAGCGCCATCTGGGCGAATGTCGGGCAAAGGCCTATTACTTGTGCGGGGTGGTTGGATGCCTCAAGAAGGATTGCCTGACGTTGAAGAAAGAGTAACCAGGGAAGGCAGATAGCTTGACTCCAGCTCGAGTGTTCGCCTTGACACAGGCGGAGGCTGAGGCTAGTCCCTCGGTAGTGACCTGTTAGCTTTCTAGCGCTGGCTCTTCATATATTGTATTGATTGACTCTGGTGCTACACATTCATTTGTTACTAATAAAGTGATTGATAGATTGTGTAGACCTAGTGAGTATTTTACTGCGGGGTTTGGGACTATACTACCAACAGGGGAGCTGGTAGTTTCTAGGAGATGGATTAGAGCACTGCCATTAATGGTAGATAGTAGGGAACTATCAGTAGATTTGATTGAGTTAGGTGTGGATGATTTCGACATGATATTGGGAACGAATTGGCTAGTCAGATATGGGGCCACTATAGATTGTAGGAAGAAGATGGTAACTTTTGAGCATGTGAGGATCCCTTTGTTTTTGTGGGTACTATGCATAGATCCCGCGTTCCTATGATATCAGCGTTGAGGGCTAGGGACCTATTACAAGGAGTTTGTATAGGTTTTCTAGCTAGCATGGTGGATACCACTAGAGTTACGCCAGTGGGGCCGGGAGAGACAAGAATGGTATGCGAGTTCTTGGATGTGTTTCCTGAGGACTTACTGGGAATGCCGCCGCACAGGGAGATTCAGTTTGTCATTGAGTTAGCACCGGGTACAGAGCTAGTGTCGAAGGCACCATATAGGATGGCTCTGGCAGAGCTAAAGGAGTTGAAGATACAGTTGTAGGAGCTACTAGATTTGGGGCTTATCAGACCTAGCTTCTCGCCATAGGGTGCTCTGGTTTTATTTGTGAAGAAGAAGGATGGGACTCTAAGAATGTGTATAGACTACAGGGATTTAAACAAGTTAACTATCAATAACAAGTACCCCTACCAAGGATAGATGACTTGTTTGATCAGCTGCAGAGTAAGACAGTATTCTCGAAGATTGATCTTCGATCTGGTTATCACTAGCTGAGGATCAAGGACGAGGATATTCCGAAGACGACATTCTGCACGAGGTACGCGCATTATGAGTTTTAGGTCATGTCGTTTGAATTGACCGATGCCCCAGCAGTGCTTATGGATTTGATGAACAGGGTGTTCAAGGACTTCTTAGATCATTTTGTGATTGTGTTCATCGACTACATCCTGGTTTACTCTCGTTCAGAAGCAGAGCATGAGCAACATCTCCGACTAGTATTACAAAGGTTGAGGGAGCATCGGTTATATGCTAAATTTAAGAAGTGTGAGTTCTGGCTGCCGAAAGTGACATTCCTTGGACACATTGTTAGTGGAGATGGGATTAAGGTGGATCCGGAAAAGGTAGAAGCAGTTAGGGATTGGCCAAGGCCAAGGAACGCCTCAGAGGTTAGGAGTTTCCTTGGATTAGCGAGATATTACAGACGGTTTGTGAAAGGGTTTTCAAAGATTTCCACACCATTGACTGAGTTGACATGGAAGAATCTGAGGTTCACATGATCAGACAAGTGTGAGGTTAGTTTCCAGGAGTTGAAGCGATGATTGATCACTGTTCCGATAATGAGTCTTCCTTCGGAGGGAGGGAAGTTTGTAGTGTACTGTGACGCATCGAGATTGGGATTGGGATGCGTGTTGATGCAGAATGAGAAGGTTATTGCTTATGCATCGCGGCAACTGGAGGATTATGAATAGCGGTACCCTACCCATGATTTGGAACCAGCAGTAGTGGTATTATTTGTATGGAGAGAAATGTGAGATATACTCCGATCATAAGAGTTTGAAGTATTGCTTCACCCAAAAGGACCTAAACATGAGACAGAGATGTTGGTTAGAATTGGTAAAGGACTATGACTGTGACATCCTTTACCACCCAGGAAAATCCAATGTAATGGCAGATGCTTTGAGCAAGAGGGGCCCGAGACATTTGTTTAGCTCGAAGCAGATATCGAAGGAATTAGCAGAGGAAATGACTAGAGCGAGGATAGAATTGGTTGTGGGCCAGTTAGCCAATATTACTTTATACTCTACCCTTCTAGAGAGGATTAGAGAGGGTCAGGTGGGTGATGCACAGTTACAGGAGGTAAGAGGGAATATCCTAGCTAGAGTGGCTAAGGATTATTCTATTTCAGAGACGAGTTTACTGCGGTACAAGGATATGATTTGTGTTCCGATGGATATGAGTATTAGACGAGAGATCCTTGATGAATCCAATACTACACCATACTTTCTTTATCCAGGCACCACAAAGATGTACCAGGATCTACGGACTTTGTATCGGTGGCCTGGGATGAAGAAGGACGTGATTGAATACGTAGCTAAGTGCTTAACCTGTCAATAGGTAAAGGCTGAACATCAGCGACCAACAAGGTTGTTACAGGCTTTGGGTATTCCTGAGTGGAAGTGGGAAGATATTACCATATATTTTGTAGGAGGTTTGCCCAGGACAGTGGGGCAACATGACTCAGTGTGGGTGATAGTAGACAGATACATCAAGTCAGCTCACTTTCTGCCAGTGAGGATGACCTATACTGTGGATCAGTACGTGGAGTTGTATGTGAGGGAGATTCTACGTCTCCATGGGGTTCCTAAATCTATAGTATTGGTCTGGGATCCCATATTTACCTCCAAGTTTTGGGGTGGTTTACAGAAAGCTATGGGAACTCAGTTGAAGTTCAGTACAGCCTTTCATCCTTAGACAGATGGACAGTCTGAGAGGATGATTCAGATATTGGAGGACATGCTTAGAGCATGTGTGTTAGACTTCGAGGGGTCTTAGAGTAAGTACCTCCCGTTGATTGAGTTTTGTACAACAACAGTTATCAATCAATGATTGGAGTAACTCCATACGATATGTTATATGGAAGGAAATGTAGATCACCCATTCATTGGGATGAGATGGGGGAGAGGAAGTATTTGGGACTGGAGATGGTTCAGAAGACTAATGAAGCTATTGAGAAGATCCGAGCTCGAATGCTTGCTTCGTAGAGCAGACAGAAAAGCTACGTTGATCCTAAGCGCAGGAACGTGGAATTCCAGGTGGGAGACCACGTGTTTTTGCGAGTTTCACCATTGCGAGAGGTGAGGAGATTTGGGATAAAGGGCAAGCTGAGCCCTAGATTCATATAACCTTTTGAGATCCTGTAAAGGATCGGACAGGTAGCCTACAGTTTGGCTCTGCCACCGTCATTATCAGAGGTTCACAACGTATTCCACATCTCAATGCTTTGGAAGTACGTCTCAGAGACGACCCATGTATATTAGAGTATGAGGATCTAGAGCTACATATAGATTTTTCATATGAGGAGTGACCAGTTCAGTGTTAGGAACGAGTTTCCTAATACACAGCAGAATGGTGGTGGGTTGGCCCAGTGTACAACAAAAATTTTGTAATATATTTAAACTACCTTTAAATATGTGTATCCATTAATATACATACATTAATCATAAGCAAGAAAAGAATAAAGAACATACATCTTGATGCCTATCAAGTGTCATTGCTATCTTTTAGTAAAATAAACGATCTTCCTATCCAAGCTGCTCCCAGATACTCACACCAAGATCTTCCACAACGTTCTCTACACCTCAAGAAGTATGTGGGCACTTAGAGAATAAAGGATGGTATATTTCTGATTCAACTTGATGTACTCAAAACATGAGA
Organism: Humulus lupulus; assembly: GCF_963169125.1. Taxonomy (NCBI): domain Eukaryota; kingdom Viridiplantae; phylum Streptophyta; class Magnoliopsida; order Rosales; family Cannabaceae; genus Humulus; species Humulus lupulus. Next base: position 162,380,060 of record NC_084799.1, read on the forward strand.
TCAAGATAATAGGCTTGAGATTGGTTCTGTATCTTTTTCAGGGAGAGATAGAAAAATATCGTTCTTTTTCTTAGAGCGAATAATTAGTATTGAGTATAATCTTATTTTTATTTTCTGATAAGTCTAACTTAAATAGAAAATATTCAAATTTAAAAAATAAATCTGTAACAAATTTACAATTTATCTTTTAATTAATTAATTATCTTATTAATGAAAAGATCAAAAACTAACTTTTGAATTTTCCATTAATTAATCAATTAAATAAATAAAAGTGAAACATCTATCTCTGAAATATATATGGCTCACGCCACACACAGTCCAGGGACTGTGTGTGTCGTGTAGCACCCTATAAATTAGAGATATTTGATTTTTCCACAATTATTTAATTATTTATTCAAACTACATTATCACATAAAATCCAACAACCTGATAATTAATTCAAATTTGAATTTATTATCTTTTTAACTAATTATCAAATATAATTAATTATTTGAATAAATATCAATATTTTAAATTCAAATCCAATTTGAACTTATCAGATTATTATCTCCCACTATATGTAATTAATTCTACCAAATAACTAAAAACCAAATTTAATTAATACTAATTTCGAAAATTAAATATTAATTTTATTATAATGTCGAAAATTATAATAATTTTTTAATTATTTATTTAATTTCAAAAATTACATAATAATTAATTATTAATTAATTTTGATAATTACAAATAATTTGTAATTAATTAATTAATCACTATTATCACATAATTGCATATTTGGCCCGAAGACCAAATTGCTTCTTAAATGTCTTTTTACCATTTTACCCTTTATATCAACTCTTGCCTTGAATAGTATTGATAGAGGACCTATGGACCTATAATTCCAAGCTCCAATAAATTTGAGATTATTAATTAAACTCTTTAATTAAATAATCTTAATTTATTAATCTCATGATTACTCCACTATAAATATGAGACGGCACTCTTGTAATTATAGACATTCAATTTACTGAGTACTTTATAACAATAAAGCATCCATTGGTATAATCATTAGATACAAATTAACCCTATAATAATGGTTCATAATTAACCAGGAATAAAATTATCATTTTACCCTTTTAATTATATCTTGTTTCCTTAAGTACCATTGACTTTACTAGTGAAGGTTAATTCATAACTAAATTATGAATTTGAGCTCAATAACCTTTCAGTCCCAAAAGTCAACCCTTAAGAGAACCATTATTCAATCTCTTACAGACCCTAACGAGTGAATCAAAGAACTCATATAACATAAACATGAGTTCATAGTAACTTCAGGATTAAGATCTATTTGTATATGATCATCAGTTGATGTGTTTAATTAATACTTCGAAACGGTATTTAACCAAGTATTAATAAACATATCTAGTCCAGTTCTATATATTCTCTAATATATAAAGTACCTCCACTAAAATGTCCTATTACACTAGTAATCCAGATCTAGATCACATGTATTCATAATACTAATGGACCGTACTTGCAGTAATTAATCTAAATATTCCATAACTTTATTTTACTGCGAACTATTCAAGTTCATTTATCTCAAACACAATCCTCCCGTACCAATACGTGGTTGAGATCACATATATGAACTTGGGAATTTTTCTGATATCTCTTACGAGAAGGTATAGATTCTATATCTGTATACTATGTCCCCAGCCATTTACATTAATGAGTTCCCAAAACAAAAGTTTCTAGCCTGATCATTCTGACAGATCCTAACGAGTGAATCAAAGAACTCATATAACATAAACATGAGTTCATAGTAACTTCAGGATTAAGATCTATTTGTATATGATCATCAGTTGATGTGTTTAATTAATACTTCAAAACGGTATTTAACCAAGTATTATTAAACATATCTGGTCCAGTTCTATATATTCTCTAATATATAAAGTACCTCCACTAAAGTGTCCTACTACACTAGTAATCCAGATCTAGATCACATGTATTCATAATACTAGTGGACCGTACTTGCAGTAATTAATCTAAATATTCCATAACTTTATTTTACTGCGAACTATTCAAGTTCATTTATCTCAAACACAATCCTCCCGTACCAATACGTGGTTGAGATCACATATATGAACTTGGGAATTTTTCTGATATTTACTTAATATTATCACAGAATACTATAGTCCATAAAATATATGCATAACAAATTCAATTTATTTATTTATTTCTTAAAACAATGTCTACTACATATGCTTTCAAGGCACAATTCCCAACATTCAGATCCTAAATAGGAAGGATAAATTTTTGAGGAACAAGACGATTCTTTTAGTCAAAGTGTTGTGAAGGAATAACAAGGTTAAAGAAGTGACCTAGGAGCTAGAGTCTGCTATGCGGGATTAGTATCCCGAGTTATTCAAGTAAATTTCGAGGAAGAAATTCTCAGAAGGAGGGGATAGTTGTAACGTCCCAAAAATGCTATTAGGATTTAGTGCCTTGATTAGCGTGTCGAGAGGGCATAATTGGATATATGTGTGGTTTATTGATTAAATGTGTGACTATGTGGCATGCATGCTTTATATGATAATATGACTATATTTGTATGCATGTTTATGAGTATTAAATATGCATGTGGGCCCATTCTTGTTTATAAGGGCATATTTGTAATTTTTGCCCGTTGAGAGCATGAATGCGATTATATGTGTTAACTGGTTGAGACCACATTATTATGTGGATATATTTGCAGTATTCAGCTCGAGACGATCCTAGTGAGCAGAATAGTCACGGCGGGGTTTAATATCCGGCTCGGGGTGAGCCTAGGGGTATTTTGGGAAACTTAACATATATTTGGGATTTATCGAGTAACGAGTAAGTATTTGGTAGTTGGTTGGGGCATGCCAAGATTAATTGGGAATTTGTAGGATGACTCGAGGAATTAGCTGGAATTGGGGTTAATGAACATTTTTCCCTTAAGGGAAATTAGGAGGTTGGGATAGTATAAGGGGAATTTTGGACACTTTAATTAAAGAGATATAGTTAGGAAGAATTAGACTGGGCTAGAACATATTAGAACACTCCCCAGCTCTCTCTTTCTCTCTTACACGTTCACTCTCTCTCCCTCTCTTGTGCCTTGAAGCTGAAGAGATTTATGAAGGGAAAAACTGGGAATTGAGTTGGAAATCTAGGGGAAACTAATCTAGGAACGGTCAAGGAATTGCTGAGGAGTTAAGCTATCAACCGAGGTAAGACATTAGATTCTAATTGTTGATTTCTAGTTGGGTTTGGATTTGTTTAGGGGCACTTGGGTTGGTTTCTGAATTTGGGATTTAAGGGAGATTGAACTAGTGTTATAGGTTGTTTGTTTATTGTTTATGAGGTAATATTGGGAGTTCTGAACCTAGTTTGGTTTGAGTACATGTTTGGGATCAAATTCTAGGGCTGTGAGCTGGGGAAATAAGCAGAAAACACAGGGATTTCAGGGTTCACGGGGGCGCACCGTGACCCAGTTCATGGGCGCTGCGGTCCGCATAAGGCCCTGGGGGGCTTGCTGACTTGTGGGCGCACCGTGGCCCTAAAGGGCAAGTCGCAGCCCGCGTCCCCCTTGGAGCAAGAGGCTAGTGCCTTTTACTTGAGGCGTGCCACGACCCTTAGGGCCAGGTTGCGACCATCCTAGTCAGTCATAGCCAAGTTTGGTTTTTAGGCTAAGGGAGGTTTGGGGACTTAAACCTACGTGCTCGGGACACATTTTACTACTCGGTTTAGTAGAATTTGAGGTCCCGGAGGATAGTATTTGATTCCAAAGAATTTAATTGGATTAGATTTTGATAGTTACCAATTGTCGCTTGTGACTAGGGTTACCGTTAAGGCTCGAAATTGAGGATCGTGCTCGGGACCACTTTACATCCTTCGCTCGAGACTCGAGGTAAGAAAACTGCACCCAAGTTGTGAATGGGATTGAGATTCCCTGTAAATGAACATATGTGTTCTGTAACTTGTAGATCTGTTATGTGTGATGTGAAAATACAGCCTAAGGGAGCCAGGGCTGATGTTGAGCGTACTGTACGCAGCTCGGCCTAAGCGAGTCAGGATCAGCTAAATAACCAGAGGGCTCGACCTAAGGGCGTCGACCCCTATTCAACTGTATTAAGGTTGATTTATATGTTTGGATTGAACTATTATCACTGCCTAGTTTAGCACTTGTATTCTGGTGTTAATTGAACTGATTGATCTAAAATTTGATATGTATATTCTGTTGTTGTTTATGCTTGTTGATTATGGTTTTCTTGCGGAGCCTTGGCTCACGGGTGCTATGTGGTGCAGGTAAAGGCAAGGGAAAGCTGGACCAACCATGAGTTGGAGAGCTTTAGGGGCAGAGTGTATATTGGCAACTGCTCGACTGCCACAGCCAAGGGAATTACATGGACTAGAGCTCAAATTTTTATTTTGCCATTTAGACTGGCTACTGTTGTATTAACTTTTGTGGGTTGTATCCGCCATGTAAACCTTATTTTTGGGATCCCATGTATCAAACACTTATTTTAATGAAAATCAACCAATTTACGATCAAAATCTTTTAACCCTAACCTGTCACATGACTTTAGAAACACATTTATGTTCAAACGACTTGATTAGCGAGTCTTGCACTATTTTAAACACACAGTGTAACAGTCTTGGTTATCCAGGACGTTACAACGAGTCTTTGGTATTAGTGAGTTTGAAGCTTGTTTGAGCAAGCTCCAATAGAATCTCAAGCATCGTATATATTGCTCTGAGTTTACAATTTCTTAACTAGCCATAATTCTGAACCTTTTACAAGGAGATACCTCAGCCTTATTTCTAGAGGCCTGGGTCATTAATGCCCTTAATGAACATTTAATACACATTCCCCCATTATTTGGGGAGTAAAATGCTAATTAATTACATATGGATGCACTAACAAAGACCATGGACCTAGGCGGATTGCATGGGGCCCATTTGCAGATAGCTACCCACCAACTTCATGGGGAACAGGTATCTGACCATGTTAAGATACGGGGCACATTCGCCCATGTCAGGCGGCGTTGTAGGAAATGTCGATTGTAACGTCCTCCTAATCCGGGACTGTTACACTGTATACTTTAAATAGTGACAGACTTGCTAATCAATTCATTTGGTCATAAACGTGTAACTAAGGTTAATGTCAAGGGTTAGGGTTAAAAATTTTGGTCAAAGAAACCGTTGACTTTTCATTTAAAAGTTTAATACATACATGGGATCCCAAAATGTTACAAACAGATGTTTAAAAGGGTATATATAAATCAAAAGTAACAACCAGCCGGCCTAAGCGGCAAAATAAGGGATACAACCCTAGTTCCTCTGAGATATCCTCGGTCGTGGTGGATGAGCAGCTGCATATGTACACGATGCCACCGAAGCTCTCCAACTCATGGCTGGTCTAGCTTTCCTTTTCCCTTACCTGCACCACATAGCACCCTTGAGCCAAATCTCAGCAAGAAAACTTAAACATGTGCATGAACAGTAAATACAAATTCCAAATACATATCTAGCATGCCCAGCAGTAATAACCTACTCATGCATGCATACAATTACAAATAAATTATCATTTTGGGGCCCGTTGTTCTGAATAGATGACCATAGAGTCAATCTGGGGCCCTATGCCCTAGCTATGTGACAATAGAGTCACCTAGGGCCCTTGCCCTTAGCTTTGAATAACTAGCCATAAAGCTAGCCAAGCGCTTTGTTTTCCAACGACCATAGGGTCGGCCAACGTAATAGTACGTCCCTGATTGGGCCTAAGCCTTTTGACCAGCGCGTTATTGCTGCCCTTGACTAATAAGTGAAGTTCTGAACCAGGTATTCAGATACAGATACAGATAAACATACTTAAGACAATACAAGTATGCATACACATTAATTATATAGCACAATTAATTAAATACAAACATAGTAATAACCATGTTCCTTAACGGGGCTAAACCTTAACTACGCAGACCATGCAAACAATCATATAACACTTAGCCAAAAAATGGAGCATTCAAACATATTTAATCACAAGCACAAACATAACTCAATTGCATTCATTCTTAGGGGCCTGAGCCCTATTCATAGTTATAATCAACAACTGGGCCAAGCCATACCCACATATATCACGTATTGGGTGCAATTTTCTTACCTCGAGTCCAAGTACAATGTAATAATAAGAACAACCCTCGAGCATGATCCTTTCCCGAGCCTTAACGGTATCCTAGTCATAACCAAATAAATGATATTCATCAATATCAAGTAAATAAAGGCTTCCAAACTAAGTCCTAGCCTTCACGACCTCGAATTCTACTCAACCAGGTAGTACAATCGATCCCGAGCCCTTAGGTTTGAGTTCTCGTTACTCAAAACCTATCTTGGCCAAAGTTGCCTAGGTGGGCTGCGACTTGATTCTAAGGGTCGCGGCGCGCCTCCCAGAATAGAAAGCCCCTTGTCTAGAATTCAAGACATGGGTCACGACTTGCCCCTAAGAGTCGCAACGCACCCCTGAAACAGAAACCCCTCTTGGGCCCTGGGTTCACACGAGTTGCATCGCGACCCATTCGAACCTAGATTTTCCCCATTTTTCTTCAGCCAAACCTAACAAAAAAATCACCCCAACTCATAACCAAAGCCAGAACTAAATCCCAGTACAACATCAACATCAAACCATCAACAAAACCCATGACCAAACTCACTCAAAACCCCTCTAAAACTCAAATCCAATACCTTGAGCCTCAAAGCTCAAGACCACCATAAACAAAAACATAATTCAATTTAAAATAGAGTCTATAGCTTACCTAAACTGTGAATTAAATCCTCCTAGCTGCAGCTAACCCAATCCTAGTCTCAAGAACATCAACTGCACCAACCTCAAGCTTCCAAGCCTTGAATCTCACTTGCTTTGCCCCAAAACCAAGTCAATACTAGAGAGAGAGAACCGAGTGAGAGAGAGAGATAGAGCTACTTGTGTTTGTTTACTTTGTTTTTGCTTTCCTTTAGCTAAAGGAAAGAGTGACTAAGTCACTAACTTGGCTCAAAATGAACTAAATTCCCCTAGGGCCAAATCTCTCTCTCTCAATTGCCCTTCAAGGGCAATTTTGTCATTTGTCACATATCCCGTTAATCATAATTAACGCTTTATAATTGTCGTTACTTCCAATATCCTTGAATAGTTACCAAATAATTTCCCATTACCCGATCAATTCTGATAATGTACCAAATTATCAAATTACCCCTAGGCTCACCCCGAGCTGGGTACTAGACCCCGTTATGACTAAACCGCTAACTTGCTTTCTAGGATCGCCTCGCGTCGAATAGCTCAAATATATCCACATAATAATGTGGTCTAAATCTATAAACACATAAGTATACAAATATGCCCTCAATAGGCCAAAATTACTAAAATGTCCTTCTAATAAAAAACGGACCCACATGCATGCAAATACAGTCATATAATAATATAACTCACATAATCATGCATATTTACACATAATAATACAATAAACCAGTTATTGCCCTCTTGGCCCCCCAATCAAGGAGATATTAGGGAATTTGGGATGTTACAACTATCCCCTCTTTACAGGAATTTCGTCCTCGAAATTTTACCTGAACAGCTCGGGATACTGATTCTGCAAATCTGCCTCCAGCTCCCAAGTCGCTTCCTCGACCTTGCTGTTCCTCCATAATACTTTAACTAAAGGTATAGTCTTGTTCTTTAGATGCTTATCCCTCCTGTCTAAGATCTGAATTGACTGCTCCTCATAGGATAAATCTGTCTCTAGTTCCAGATCCTCGTAACTCAACGCATGAGTCCCATTTGATACATACTTCCTCAGCATGGAAATATGAAATATGTTGTGCACACTAGACAATGCAGGGGTTAAGGCCAACCTATAAGCCACCTTATCGATCCTCTCCAGGATCTCAAATGGTCCAACAAACCTAGGGCTCAGCTTGCCCTTCTTCCCAAATATCTTCACCCTTCTCAGTGGTGAAACCCTAAGGAAGACATAGTTTCCCACTTGGAACTCCACATTCCTCCGCTTTGGGTCTGAATAACTCTTCTTTCTACTATGAGACGCGAACATCTGAGCTCTAATCTTTTCAATAGCCTCAGTGGTCCTCTAAACTGCCTCAGGACCCAAATTATTTCCTCTCACCCATCTTATCCCAATGAATAGGTGATCTGCACTTCCTACCATACATCTCATAAGGCGCCACTCCAAAAGTCCACTGATAGCTGTTATTTTAGGAAAACTCTATCAGAGGCAAATATTAACTCCAGGACCCTTAAAAGTCCAATACACATGTTCTCAGCATGTCCTCCAGTATCTGGATAGTCCTCTCAGAATGACCATTGGTCTGAGGATGATAAGATGTACTGAACTTCAGCTGTGTACTCATCATCTTCTGCAAACTTCCCCAAAACTTGGAAGTAAAGATAGGGTCCCTATTAAACACGATATACCTCGGAGTCCCATGAAGGTGAACTATCTTTCTCATGCTGGTCAACCGTGTAATTTGTTTTCACTGGTAGAAAGTAAGATGATTTCATATACTGGTCTATAATGACCCAGATTGAATCATGATGGCCCACTATCCTGGGCAATCATACCACGAAATCCATCATGATGTCCTCCCATTTCCACTCTGGGATATCCATAGGCTGCAACAGCACTACTGGTCTCTGGTTCTGAGCCTTGACCTGTTGACATGTCAAGTACTTAGCCACATATTCGGTCACATCCTTCTTCATCCCAGGCCACCAAAATAGTGATCTCACATCCGATACATCTTCATGGTGCCTGGATGTACAGAATAAGGGGCAGTATGAGATTTATCCAAAATCTCCTGTCTAACCCTAGTGTCCATCAGAACACATATCTGATCCTTGAATCTCAATAAGCCCATGCATGACACTGTGTAGTCCTTAGGTACTCTAGCTAGGACGTCCCCTCTGATTTTCCCCAATTGTAGATCACTTAACTACTTCTCCTTGATCCTCTCCAAAAGAGTAGACTGCAGGGTGACGTTTGCTAATTTGCCCACCACTAGCTCAATACTTGCTCTAGTCATATCCTTTGCCAACTCCCTAGATATTTGCCTAGCACTATACAACTGTCCCAGACCCTTCTGGCTTAAGGCATCTGCTACCACATTGGCTTTCCCTGGGTGATAGAGGATCTCACAATCATAATATTTCACCAGCTCTAACCAACATCTCTGCCTCATGTTCAAATCCTTCTAGTGAAGAGGTATTTCAAACTCTCGTGATCTATGAATATCACGCACTTCTCACCATATAAGTAGTGTCACCACACCTTCAATGTAAAAAATACTGCTGCAAGTTCCAGATCATGTGTAGGGTACATCTTTTCATACTCCTTCAGCTGACGCGATGCATAGGCAATCACCTTCCCTGCCTGCATAAGGACACAACCTAGGCCCTACCTCGAGGCATCACAATAAACCACAAACTTGTCCAGATCTGTAGGAAGACTCAGAACTAGGGTGGTGATCAAATTCTTCTTCAGTCTCTAGAAACTGTCCTCACACCTATATGACCATATGACCTCTGATTCTTGCGGGTCAACTCTGTCAGTGGTGACACAATCTTGGAAAACCCCTCCACAAAGTGTCTGTAATAACCTGCCAATCCCAAGAAACTTTTAATTTTTGAAGCGTTCTTCGGCCTTGACCAATCTCTGACTGCCTCAATCTTCACTAGATCCACCATAATTCCATCCTTACTGACTATGTGAAATAATAAAGTCACCTGTGGAAACCAGAACTCGCACTTCTTGAATTTCGCATACAACATGTGCTCTCTCAGCCTTTGTAGTACCAATCTGAGATGATGCTCGTGTTCTGTCTCTGACTGAGAGTATACCAGTATATCATCGATAAAGACGATCACGAACCAATCTAGGTAATCTTTGAACACCCTGTTCATCAGATCCATAAATGTTGCTGGGGCATTAGTCAGTCCAAATGACATCAACGAAAACTCATAATGCCCATACTTGGTGCGAAAAGCTGTCTTTGATATGTCCTACTCCCTGATCCTCAACTAATGATAACTAGATCGAAGATCTATCTTGGAGAATACCATCCTACTCTGTAACTGATCAAACAGATCATCAATCCTTGGCAGAGGATAACTGTTCCTGATAGTCAATTTGTTCAGTTCTCTATAATCGATCCACATCCTTAGAGAACCATCTTTCTTCTTCATGAAGAGGACTAGTGCACCCCATGGCGAAAAACTAGACCTGATAAAACCCAAGTCTAGTAACTCCTATAATTAAACCTTTAGTTCCTTCAGCTCTGTCGGAGCCATCCTATAAGGTGCCATAGACACTGGCTCTATCCCTGGTGCCAGTTCAATCACAAACTCTATCTTCCTGTGTGGAGGTAACCCTGACAGATCCTCTAGAAACACATCCAGAAACTCACAGACTAATCTGGTCTATCCTGGTGTAACGACCCAACTATTCTAGACTTTGGACCATTAATAACTACTATACACAGACACTAATCTTAAGAAAACATATATATGAAATAACCATAACTTTATTAAAACTGTAAAGAGTTAAAATACATAAAATTCATAGTAGGATATGGGATCCCATTGTTTTGAAAATAAAATAGAGCATAACTTAAATCTTAAATAAAATGGTTACAATATTAAGTGCGTAAATACATAAAAATCATAATTTAAAAGACTTAAACAACTTCATCCTCGAATCGTTCACGCAGTCCACCAATTTCATTCTCCCTCAATACACATTCCCAAGCTGCCAAGAATCTTCCCGCCGCCATAACTATTTTCCTGCACATATAAAACATAAAGGAATGAGCCTAATGCTCAGCAAGGAAAATCTACTACAAGCATGAAACATAATCATACACATAAACTATGAACATCTATCATATACTATAACACATATATCATAATTCTAACCCACGTACATGGTAATTATTAGGGTTTGCTAACTAAGCAACTATAAGCCTTAGACTATAATGAGGTTTGCTAGTCAAGCGACTATAAGCCCCAAAAACATATAACTATTGGGGTTTGCTATATAGTAACTATAAGCCCCAAAACATAAATGTGATAGGGTTTGCTATATAACAACTATAAGCCCCAAACATACATATATCATACACATAAAATCATACTATAGCATAATCATAACATCTTACATAAACATAGCACATATCACATAAGAACTATCCTATTTTCCTTATTTTATCATTAAAATAGTAATTCCAAAATAATCATGCATATGACAAGTGTCATAATCCTATTGGCTCTTAGGAATAACCATGCTCATGAAAAGTGTCATATTCTTATTGGCTCTATCTAAACCTTAGGTTATAATAATTATCATATTAATAACCAACAATATTAATCAAACCTTATGTTATTATTAATATTCTTAAACTATGGGTTAAACTTATAAAATCCATAACTATTGTTAGGAGTTTCCAACTAAGTCCCGTCTTGAACCAAAATCCACAGTATTAAACACACTATAACTACTACTAGCTATTACTATTACTACTACTATCTAACTAGCTAAGTAAATTTCTTGGACTCTACAATTCTCTCCTACTAAAAAGAATTTCGTCCTCGAAATTTACTTACCAAATAATTCCGGATACCGGCCTCGCATGTCTTCCTCCAACTCCCACGTTGCCTCATGTTCAGAACTATTACTCCATAGAACTTTGACTATCAGAATACTCTTGGACCGTAATTGCTTTACCCCTCTATCCAGGATGCTAACCGGTCGTTCCTCGTAACTCAAGTCATTATGGAGTGCTATTGTATCGTACTTGAGGACATGAGATGGGTCTGACACATACTTTCGTAGCATTGAGATGTGGAACATGTTGTGGCTATCTGCTAGGGCTGGCAGTAGGGCTAGTCTATACGCAACTGCTCCCACTTTGTCCAATATCTTAAAAGGACCTATAAATCGGAGACTAAGTTTGCATTTCTTCCCAAATCGCTTCACACCTTTCATAGGAGATATCTTCAGGAAAACTTGATCTCTGACTTTGAATTCCACATCGCATCACTTGGCATCCGCATAGCTTTTCTGTCGGCTTTGAGCAGCAAGCATATGCTGTCTAATTAGCGCTACTACTTCTTGAGCTTTTCTAACAGCTTCGGGACCGAGAAGCTGCCTTTCTCCTACTTCGTCCCAATGCAACGGTGATCAGCACCTTCTCCCATAAAGTAACTCATAAGGTGCTATGCCGATCGTTGACTGATAGCTATTATTGTAGGAGAACTCTATTAGCGGCAAGTACTTATCCCATGATCCTCCGAAATCAAGTACACAAGCGCGTAGCATATGCTCTAAAATTTGAATTGTATGCTTGGACTGACCATCTGTCTGAGGATGAAAAGATGTACTAAGACTTAACTTAGTACCCATGGCTCATTGTAAACTTCTCCAAAATCTCAATGTAAACACCGATCCTCTATCCGACACTATTGTCTTGGGGATTCCATGCAACTGTACTATCTCTTGGACATAGATATATGCATATTGGTCTGCCGTGTATGAAGTCTTAACAGGCAGGAAATGAGCCGACTTGGTTAGTCTATCTATTACTATCCAAGCCGAATCATGCTGCTTACTTGTTCGTGGCAAACCCGCCACGAAATCTATGGCTATATCATCCCATTTCCATTTTGGAATGCTAAGTGGTTGCAATAAGCCTGCATGCCACTGATGTTCTGCTTTCACTTGCTGGCATACTAGACACTTAGACACAAACTCCGCTATGTCCTTCTTCATCCCTGGCCACCAATAGATTGCCTTGATGTCGCGAGTCATCTTGGTCGACCCTGGGTGAACTGAGTACGGGGTACCGTGCGCTTCTTCTAGAATCGCCATCTTAATCCCTTGATTATCTGGCACGCATACCCGATCCTTATATCTCAATAATCCTTGACTTGATATTGAGAAATATGTGGCCTTGCCTTCTCTGACTGCATCCATATGTGCCGCTAGTGTGTCGTCATGCCCTTGCCCAACCCGGATATCTTCTAGCAGATTTGACTGGATAGACAAATTAGCCAGCTTACCGACAACTATTTCTATTCTGGCTCTAATCAGCTCTTGCTGTAGCGACTTTCCCATTTCGGCTAATGCTGCTAAACTTCCATAACTCTTCCTACTTAGCACATTGGCAACTATGTTTGCCTTTCCCGGGTGGTATAAGATTTCGCAGTCGTAATCCTTCACTAGCTCTAACCACCTGCGTTGCCTCATATTGAGCTCCTTCTGAGTAAAGAATTACTTTAAACTTTTGTGGTCCGTATAAATCTCGCACCGTTCTCCGTAAAGATAATGGCGCCAGATTTTCAACGCAAAGACCACTGCTGCCAACTCCATATCATGCATTGGATAGCATTGCTCATACTCCTTTAGCTGTCGTGAGCCATAGGCTATCACCTTGTCATTCTGCATCAGCACGCAACCCAACCCTTGCTTCGATGCATCGCAGTAGACTATGAACTTATCGTTGGGTGTCGGTACACAGAGTGTTGGTGCTGAGCACAACTTGTCCTTAAGCAACTGGAAGCTTTCTTCATATCTATCATTCCAGTTGAATCTTTGTTGTTTCCAGGTCAGGCTGGTGAGTGGAGTGGCTATCTTAGAAAAGCCCTCTACGAACCTCCTATAATAACCTGCTAGTCCTAGAAAGCTCCTTACTTCAGATGCGTTCTTTGGTCTTGGCCAATCCTTCCCGACCTCTACTTTAGATGGGTTTACAACAATCTCGTCCTTGGATACTATGTGGCCGAGAAATGCTACTTGTGAAAGCCAAAATTCACACTTCTTGAACTTGGCGTAAAGCTGATGCTCCTTCAGTCGTAGCAAGATTAACCTTAAATGTTTCTCGTGCTCGACTTTATCCTTTGAGTACACCAAGATGTCGTCGATGAAAACTACGACGAATTTATCCAAGTGGTCCTTAAAGACCCTATTCATTAAATATAAATGCGGCTGGAGCGTTGGTAAGACCAAAAGACATAACTAGAGACTCATAATGTCCATAACGAGTTCTAAAATCCGTCTTGGGAATATCCTCTTCTTGTACCTTGAGCTGATGATACCCAGGCCGTAGATCAATCTTTGAAAACACGGTCGCTCCTCAAAGTTGATAAAAACAAGTCGTCAATTCGAGGTAGCAGGTACTTATTCTTAATTGTCACCTTATTCAGCTCACGGTAATCTATACACATCTGCATGCTTCCATCCTTCTTCTTCACAAACAGTACCTGTGCTCCCCATAGTGAATGGCTCATTCTAATGAAACCCAAGTCTAAGAGTTCTTATAACTACATCTTTAACTCCTTGAGTTTGGTAGGAGCCATCCGGTATGGTGCCTTGGAGGTAGGCTCGATGTCCGGTACTAATTCGATTGTGAAGTCAATTTCCCGTGTCAGTGGCAATCCTGGCAAGTCGTTAGGAAATACCTCTGGAAATTCCCTTACAATATGTACATCTCTGACATTTAGTTGTGTTCCCTTTACCATATGTGTAATGCTAGCTAAGAATGTGTGAACTCCTTTTTCTATCACCCTCTGAGCTTTGAGTGATGAAATAAGCGACATATGTAATCCTAAAACCTTTCCCATATAGCATCGTTTCTGACCGTCAAATTTCTCAAACATCACTTACTTACGTCTGCTATCGATGGTTACACCATGCCTTGCTAGCCAGTCCATTCCTAATATCATGTCGAAATCTTTAATCTCCAGTTCTATCAAGTCTCCTTCTAGTTCTACATCCTCAATTTTGATCGGTATGCCTCGTACTATCTGTGATGATAGGACTAATTCACCCGAAGGCAACTATGTCACAAACCTAGTTCTACAAGGTTTGTCTAATTTCTCTATCATTCCTAACGAGATATACGAGTATATTGCTCCCAAATCAAGCAATACTAGAACATATACTATCGAGGATAGGAATCTGACCTGTAATTGCCTGTTACTAGCATGGGCTCCTCCCTGGGTCAACGCAAAGACTTTTGTCTGGAACCATCGTTTAATCCCTCTTCTCCTTACTAACATTCGTCTGAATCCTTTATACTTCTATTGCCGTTTCTAGAACATTGGCATAGGTAGTATTTCCCGAGTTTGCAAGCTTAACCTGTAATGACCCAAATTTCCTAATAAGGTTTAGGACCTTGATTAGGAGGTCGGGAGGGCCATAATTGATTTATTGTGCTATTATATGATGATAAAGGCATGCATAGGAGTATATTTTGTTATGAGGGTATTCTGGTAATTTGGCCCATTGAGGGCGTAAATGTAAATATCTGTGATAAATGTTGAGACCACATTATTATGTGGATATGTTAGCAGCTTGTGACTCGAGGTGATCCTAACAAGCGGTTTAGCGGGAACGTCACAGCGGGGATTTATACTCGGCTTGGGGTGAGCCTGGGGATGTATCTGGGAATTTGGAGAATATATTGGGGACGATTTGATATTGAGAAATATAATTGGTGACTAGTCGGGTATCGAAAAGTAAGCGGTAAATATTAAAGACACTGAAGGAATTAGTGGGAATTGGGAATAATGACCAAAATGCCCCTAGAGTGATTTAAAGGTTTAGTTATCATTGGGAGGGCAATATGGTCATTTGATTATAAGAGATAAGTAACATCTGCCTTTATGTGTTAGTGGAAGTTGTAGATAGACTCAGAAGCTTAAGGAAAAGAAAAGAAGAAGGAAGGAGAGAAAAACAGAACACTAAAAGCTATTACTCTCTCTCTTTCGGCTGGGTCATCTCTTCACCATTCTTTGTGAGTTTTGGAGCTGTAATTCCAGGGTAAGCTCAGGATGGAGCTTAGGGCTAAAGACCTTGGCGAAGCTAGAAGAACTATCAGGGTTTAGCCAGTCAATTAAGGTAAGTTTCAAGGTTTCCTGATGTGTTTTTCTGAGTTTTAATGAGATGGTTTCTAAGCTTGAGTTTTGGATGGAATAAAGGGATATGAACTTGAGGAGTTGAAGGGCTTGAGGCTGGTTGGATGCTAGGGATAACTTAAGGTAGAAATCCTCCATAGAAGGTAACAAGTTCTGGATTTGATGTTCTAAGTTTCTGAGTTTCTGGTTGAATCTTTCAGTTCTTGGGTTCAATGTTTGTTTTTCTAGTTTGATGATGCATGTGGTTAAGTCTTGTGTTATTGAGTTGTATGGGGTGAGATATAGGTGATGGTAGACTCAATTTTGCGTGTGGTTGAGGGTTGGAAGGGTTCCAAGGGGTTTTGGTTCGAGGAAAATCGAAGAAGGGAAAACAGAGTGTTGCTGGTCTATAACTAGCATTGTAGCGCTAGCCTTTGGGCGCTACAGCGCTAAGCTTGGGCTTTCTGGGCATTTTGGTTTTGCTTGTAGCGCTATAGCGCCCTCCTTAGAGCGTTGTAGCGCTACCCTATTTATAGAAAGGGGTTTTTGAGTTATTTTCAAGGTTTTTTGCCCGGGGGTTCGGGGTTCGATTCCACCACCCTGTTTGGTGGAATTAGGACTTCCCGAGGGCTCGGGATTGGTCCCGAGGCTAGGTTATGGACTTGAGGTTGGGTGATGATTCTGACCTATGGCTGTGACTAGGTGTGCGCTAGGGCTCAAGAGGGATCGTGCTCAAGGATCAAGTGAATGAAGCTAGCAAATTTAAAGGTAAGAAAACTGCACCCAACTATGTGGTTAGGTTGGGACTAAGTGTTCCCTATATTGGTATGCATTATTGTGTGATTGTGATGGGACTAAGAGCTCCCTATATCTGTATGATGTCATAGATGGTATTATGCCATGGGACATATGATAAACGGCCTAAGGGTGCCGTAAATAATATTTGCGCACATGGCGCGGCTCGGACACTGGTAGCCGAGGACAGCTTATTAATCACTGAGCTCGGTTAAGCTGGCCGGAGTCAATGGGCATTACACTGGGGGCGGCCCAATTGAGCCGAAGACAGTGGGTTAAACAGAGGGAGCGGCCTAAGGGTTCCGACACTAAGTATTGTGTAGTGATTGAAATAAACTGTTGATTATGCATATGATTTGCAATTTGATAGATGTGATATGTTGATTGTCTGGATGACAAATTGTTAGTTTGTCGATTGTTATCACTGAGTAGGTGAATGTTATGAGTTGCTGAATTCTTGATTATGTGTTGTGGAATATCTGGTTACTGATATTGATCATGCTATGTTATTACGTTTTCTTGCTGGGCCTCGGCTCACGGGTGCTACGTGGTGCAGGTAATGGCAAGGGCTTGTAGGCTCAACCATGAGTTGGAGAGCTCTAGGGGCGAGGTGTACATTGTCAGCGGCTCGGCCACCACGGTCGAGGGATTGTACAGGGACAGAAACCTAAAATGCGTAATTTTCCATTAGAGTGGCTTGAGTTGTTTATAACTTTTGGAATCTTGTAAATATGTCATCCAAACCCTGTTTTGAGAGTCTATGTATTAAACTTTCATTTTCAACGAAAATAACTTGTTTATGACCAAAATCTTTTATTCCTGACCAGTTGAAGACTTTAGATTCACAGTTTGTTTAAATGACTTGATTAGCAAGTCTTGCACTATTCTTAAACACACAGTGTAATGGTCTTGGTTACCCAGGGCGTTACATAACCCATAATTCAATCTTTGGTCTAAGTCCTCTAACGAACTTGGTCACCCTCATAAAGTCAGTTGGAACCAACACTGGTGCAAACTTGGCTAATCTGTCGAACTGCCGAGCATATTCTACTACCGTTAAGTTGCCCTGCTTCAAACTAGCAAACTCCTCGACCCTTGTAGCGATGACTGCTGAGTTGTAATACTTCTTCTGGAACAGCTCCACAAATCTTGTCCATATCATGGTGGCGACATCGTTAGTCTGCTGAACTAAGTCCCACCATATTCTAGCATCCTTCTTAAGCAGAGATGAAATGTAGGATATGCGCTCTGCGTTGTCGAGATTCA
The DNA here is from genome assembly GCF_963169125.1 of Humulus lupulus. NCBI lineage: Eukaryota > Viridiplantae > Streptophyta > Magnoliopsida > Rosales > Cannabaceae > Humulus > Humulus lupulus. The sequence continues at coordinate 162,398,073 of NC_084799.1, forward strand.
TATGCGCTAGGATCGGCTCTACATTTCTGAGCCATTCTTCTGCTTCAAAGGGACCTATTGTCCCTTCAAAGTTTGGAGTGTGTTGCTTACGAAACCGCTCGTAGATTGGCTCCATGTGCTGAGCTGGGTATGGCACATAGTTTGCCATTGGCCATGCCCCATAAGGATCTACTTGATGGGGTACTTGAGCCATCTGCTGAGGCTGTGGTTGCGGCTGAGGTGGAGGCTGAGTCTGCAATCGCTGTTGCTGTAGTAATTCCTCCACTTGTTGTCGTAGTCTTGCAATTTCTGCAGTGTTGTTAACCGGCGGTGGTGGCGCTCTTTCTTTAGCAGCAGCATTGGTTACACTCCTTCCCCTTCTGCGAACTGGAGGGGATTCATAAGTTTCAAGAGCAACGCTTGAGGCATTGGCATTGTTGCGAGCAAATCTTCTGAGTGACATCTTCAACAAAGTTCTAACAGTCGAGAACATGTTAGAACTTACCCTAATAGGCTCTAAGGCAAATCTTAATCTAAGCAAACGTAACTCTGACCTACTAATTATGATTTCTTATGAAAAAATTATGTAAGCCTTCTTTATGATTAGGGTCTGTTTCTAAACTTAGAAAAATAAGCCATCTTTATAATTTACTAAGTATGTTTCTAATCATCCTATATGACTTAATTCTCAGGCTCGAAACTCGTCGTTGTTCCAAAGTTAACCATATTGAGGGAGGGCTGGGATCAGTAAAATCGTTCTCACTACTATGGCCCCCTAAACTCTCAATATAGAACCCGATCCATTGTATCCACCCTCACCGAACTTGGTCATTATTTATTAAATTTATTATTTATTATGATTGTAGAAAAAAAATCAAACTCATACATGTCATTAAAAAATAAGAATGATATTTATTTGGAAAAAAAATTTTCACTATGTACAATCATAAATGCAAAGATAATAAATAAAATAAATAACGAAAAAATAAACTAATTTACAAATATTCTTAACTAAAAACATAAGGGCTAAAACGTTAACAAAACACATAATCTTAACAACTATAACATAAACAACTTACATTGGCGGTTAGATTCGGAGCTTGAGCGTATGTATCAAGGAGAACTTCATGTAAATGGACCGTTGCTTTGATACCAACTGCAACGACCCAACTATTCTATACTTTGGACCATTAATAACTATTATACACAGACACTAATCTTAAGAAAACATATATATGAAATAACCATAACTTTATTAAAACTGTAAAGAGTTAAAGTACATAAAATTCATAGTAGGATATGGGATCCCATTGTTTTGAAAATAAAATAGAGCATAACTTAAATCTTAAATAAAATGGTTACAATATTAAGTGCGAAAATACATAAAAATCATATTTTAAAAGACTTAAACAACTTCATCCTCAAATCGTTCACGCAGTCCACCGATTTCATTCTCCCTCAATACACATTCCCAAGCTGCCAAGAATCTTCCCGCCACCATAACTATTTTCCTACACATATAAAACATAAAGGAATGAGCCTAATGCCCAGCAAGGAAAATCTACTACAAGCATGAAACATAATCATACACATAAACTATGAACATCTATCATATACTATAACACATATATCATAATTCTAACCCACGTACATGGTAACTATTGGGGTTTGCTAACTAAGAAACTATAAGCCTCAGACTACAATGAGGTTTGCTAGTCAAGCGACTATAAGCCCCAAAAACATATAACTATTGGGGTTTGCTATATAGCAACTATAAGCCCCAAAACATAAATGTGATAGGGTTTGCTATATAACAACTATAAGCCCCAAACATACAGATACCATACACATAAAATCATACTATAGCATAATCATAACATCTTACATAAACATAGCACATATCACATAAGAACTATCCTATTTTCCTTATTTTATCATTAAAATAATAATTTCTTAATAATCATGCATATGACAAGTGTCATAATCCTATTGGCTCTTAGGAATAACCATGCTCATGACAAGTGTCATATTCTTATTGGCTCTATCTAAACCTTAGGTTATAATAATTATCATATTAATAACCAGCAATATTAATTAAACCTTATGTTATAATTAATATTCTTAAACTATAGGTTAAACTTATAAAATCCATAACTATTGCTAGGAGTTTCCAACTAAGTCCCGGCTTGAACCAAAATCCACAGTAATAAACATACTATAACTACTACTAGCTATTACTATTACTACTACTATCTAACTAGCTAAGTAAAGTTCTTGGACTCTACACCTTGTCCCACTGGCATGACTTGAGTGGTATCCACCACACTAGCTAAGAATCCTACGCATCCCCCTACAATAGGTCTTTAGCTCTAAGTACAGATATCATAGGTATACGAGGTCCATGCACAGTGCCAACGAATGCAAAGTGGTCCTCACCCTCAGGCTTAAAGATTTCCATCTTCTTCTTGCATTTTTATCGTTGCCCCATACTTCTCTAGCCAGTCCATACCCATAATTATATCAAAATCAGTCATAACCAACTCTACCAAGTCGGTTGACAACTCCCTACCATCCACGGTCACTGGTAGTGGTTTAACCCATCTCCTGGAAACCACTAACTCCCCAGTAGGCAGCATAGTACCAAACCCCACAAGGTAAAGTCACATGGTCTACACAATCCATCTATAATAATACTAGCAACAAAAGAGTGTGTAGCACCCAAGTTAATCAAAATAGTATAAAGGGTCCCAGCACTAGAAAGTTGACCTGCAACCACTGAGGGACTAGCCTTGGCCTCTACCTGGGTCAAGGTGAACACCCGAGCTGGCGTCAGGCTGTCCACCTTCTTGGGCTCTTCCTTTCTGGCTTTCGGGCAGTCTTTCTCCAGGTGTCCCACACTCCTGCAGACGAAGCAAGCCCTCGCCCGATATTCCCCAATAGGGCGCCTCCTACACCGAGTACATTCTGGGAATGCTTTCAAAGTCTCATCACCACCCAAGCAGCCTATCTGTATACCTCGTGGCCTCCTATATGGCCCTGGAGCTAAAACTGTATTTGGAGTCTTTCTCTTTTGGTCACTAGGGCCTCTGCCCCTACCAAAGCCTACAAATGGAGGTCTGGCCTCCTAGAATCCCTTCTGGTCATATTCTCGCGCCAGATCTTGTTCTCTGCGCTCTTAGCTTTAAGAGCCTTCTCCAAAGCCTGTGCATAGGTAGTCACTCCTAGCACAGTAGTGATACGAACATCCCAGGCTATCATAGACTGTATCCGCCGGAGAAACCTCTCTCTTCTGGTCCCATCATTGGGCACCAGATCCCCGGCAAACTTTTCCATTCTGTTAAACTTCAAGTCGTAATCAGTCACTGACATATTGCTCTGAAGTAACTTACTGAACTCTTCAGCCTTCGCAGCTTTAACTACGTCCTTATAGCATTTCTATTTGAATAGTGTTATAAATTCATCCCATTCCAAAGTGTTCATTGCCCTGGTATAGGATACCTCCTCCCACCATATTCGGGCATCCTCCCAAAATATGTAAGTGGCACAGGCCACTCTCTCATTACCATCTACCCTCATGAAATTCAGGATGGTGTTCATCATGGTCATCCACAGTTCAGCCTTCAGTGGGTCTGAGCTGCCCTATAATACTAGAGGGTGCTATTTTCCAAACCTTTCATATAGGGGTCCCCACCTATCTCCCCCTGCCTGGGGCTGAACTATCGCTGGTTCCTCAGGCTGTAACACTATCGGTACTGCGGGCTGTAGGTTCCCTGCTGGAACCTGCTGCTGTCTCAAGAGGCAAATCTCATCTTCTTGCCTCTGTAACCTGGCTTGCATATTAGCAAGCATCTGTTGGCAGTTCTCTGGAGCTGGAGGTGGGACCTAACCCTGGTCAATTTCTTCCCTAGACTGTATCTCTTGGCCAACCAACCTCTTTGACCTTCGAGGAAGCATACTGATAACTATCCCAATCTATAGTGATCAAATTGGTTGTTAGGTAAGTAATAACTATACCTCTTGTCGCCTGATGGTCCAAGATTGAACAAACAAACAGTTGCAATGCTAATAAGCATGCTAACACAATATATTCAATCATGGTGCTAATAAGCACTTCCTGATATTCATCATTCATCGGCAATTAACAATAATAATGAGCATTTCTGGCATTCATAAGCAATTAACGATGCAAATAAGCATGTTCAAGCATTTATACATGTATAACAATGCTAATAAGCATGTTCTTTAATCACTGCCAGTATTAACAGTACTAATAAGCATTTCTTGGCCTATATGCAAATAACAACGCTAGTAAGCATGTTCTGACCTGCATGTCCATATGACAATACTAATAAGCGGTTTCTTTGCATTCACAAGGAATAACAATGCTAATAAACATGTTCTTTGTCTTTCATGCAACAGTTAAGGGCCATGCCCTATCAGAATTCCACGGCGCGACCCCTTCGAACCCAAATTTTCCCCATTTTTCTTCAGCCAAACCTAAACAAAAAATCACCCCAACTCATACCCAAAGTTAGAACTAAATCCCAGTAAAACATCAACATCAAACCATCAACAAAACCCATGCCCAAACTCACTCAAAACCCCTCTAAAACTTAAATCCAAAACCTTGAGCCTCAAAGCTCAAGAACACCATAAACAAAAACATAATTGAATTAAAAACAAAGTCTATATCTTACCTCAACTGTGAATTAAATCCTCCTAGTTGCAGCTAACTCAATTATAGTCTCAAGAACATCAACCACACCAAGCTCAAGCTTCCAAGCCTTGAATCTCACTAACTTTGCCCCAAAGTCAGGCGACAAGTAGTTTTTCAGAGTCAAGACTCGCTTTAGCATGTACAAGTGCTTCATCTCGAGTAATTTTTACTTCTATCTCTTGTTTGGTTTTGTGCTTACCTTCGAATTCTATTGAGGATTTTAGTTGCATGCTTAGGATTTGGAATTAATTGCTCTCTAAAGGTCATTTTGACTTCTTTTAGATCTTTTTGGGCAAATTTTGACGTTAAAAGTGGTCTAAACGGACCCCTAGGCTCTATACGTGACTTTTTGCATTTCTGGACATCCGACCGAAATCTAGAAAGTTCCCAGATTCCAGATTCTGACGATGTTCATAGTTTTCGGTGGTGCTATCTGGCGACCATCCTTTGGTCCTGAAGACACCCCAGTTCCTTAGAAATTTTTCTTCTCATCTTCTCGAGCAGTAGTCTTAGGGGTTCTCATTTTTGGCCTATCTTTCTTTGGGTCATGATGCTAACTTCTTGGTTTCTTGTTTCAAATGTCCGAGGAGCCTCAACAACTTCACGAGCATGCATTCTACGCGTTCGACGTCAAAATACTAGAGATTTCCTGAGAAGCAAGAAGACTTCCCGATAAGAGAAAGTAACTAGAGAGCGAAGATAATCCCTTGACGGCAAAGAGGCTCTCCGACATGGGATCTCGAAGGAAGAGGAAAACTCTAGCCCTCTTCTATCAGACAAAACACACGTTGCTGTGAGTTTCGAGGTGGAGGTGACCCCCAGTAAGCTCAGACAACGAGGAGTTCTGGACAGGATTGTAACCCACCATGGGGTGGACATCACTACAATATGGGTGTGCCTGTCTCAAGAGGAAGAGAGAGGCATGAGAGTGTCCACGACCTCAGGGCCTGGAGCGCGTCTCATCTCCAATCTGGTGCAGTGTTGCCACTGGTCCAGTACTATGTCAACTTTTTAAAGTTCATCAACATTGCTCCATTCCAGCTATCCCTGAACGGATATTAGGTGCTAGTTGGGCTGTATGTTTTGTACAAGAGGGAGAACTAGCCTGTTCCTCCCCAACTAAGATACTCTACATCTACAACTTCTGACCATGTCCAAGGAAGATTGATCGGGATGGGTACTACATGATGATGAAGCATACATACCCGGGGATGAAGTACAAGGCCTCATGCGACAACGAGAACCAAAGGACTACTTCTTCTGGGCAAGTGGCTTCCCTACGCAGACCAACCTGACTCTTCTCCTAGACTTCGCCGGGGTTGGTAAGTGTCACCTCGAGTTATTCGATTTATTAGTCCTCCACTTGTAGTTGTTCCTTAGTCTCAACCATTTTCTTTTCAAGTCCTTTCTGCCACACACCTTTCGTTGACGCCTTTAATGAAAGGTTCGAGAAATTGAACGCACTACCCGAGGAGAAGATGCATCTCGATCTTCTTGTCACCGAGGCCAATCTTTGACAGTACGGCCTGCTTCAGAAAGGTCAAAAGATAAGCTCAGTGGCCCTCACTGGCTTTCATGATCCGAAGAAATCACTTAACGAGGCAAGGCTCCACATGCGGTATATCGCGGCGAAGGCCCAATATGAGTATGAATAGTGTCTCTGTGAGGAGCGTATAAAGAGCATACTCACTATCCAAGCTGCCACAGATGCAAAAGAAGATGAGGAGCTCAAAGTCGAGCTCGAGGATGGGATCGAATTGTCCTCCATGGCTCAAGGTAAATCCTCAATAGTTGTTAACTACGCCCATCACATAGGGGATGGAATTAGCCCGACCACTCCTTATTCTCGCCATCACTCCTTGAGTGCGGGCAAGTTTCGGAGCATCCTTGGACCGATGAGGAGTACCAGGACTACCAAGACCTTATCGACATTTTTTTCTGACATCTGAAGAGGAGGAAACACCCCCAAGGGCTCGTGCCTCTGGACGAGGTGATGTTCATCCATGCGATATGGTTTTGTCAATACGACACCAACACAACACAGAAAATGGGTTGACTCGTCCGCGAGTTTTCCCATTCCATTCTTCACCCGGATGAGCCTTATCGTGGTGGGGCTCCTGAGGAGATTTATTTTGTGCCTTGCATGCATGTTTGTTTTTATAGATAGCTTCCTTTCTTTTCTTCCGAAGACTAGACTTTTATGTTTCTTTGCGTAGAAAACATGGGCTTGTCTGACTTGGTAAGGTAGAAGCAAGAGAGAGCGATGGGGCCCTCTCAAATAGACACCCCGGAGGCATCAATTGCGGTGTCCCTACCCTTGGTGCTCATCCCCTTAGCCTTGATGGCTAGTCCTCTAGTTCCTGCGACTTTTGCAGTCCCGGAAGTTGCCCTGTTGGCCACTCCTCCGAGGCCAACGGTTACAGAAGAGGTAATTGACCTTGAGATGAGGGACCTTCTCGGAAGGGAAAAGAAATCCCTTCTAGGGTGTGTGACCATCCTTTGGTCAGGACACCTTGCCTAGTGGTATTTCCTGAACACTTCGAAGGAGGAGACCTGAAATAGCACATGTGGGTAGTCAAATACCTCAACGCCCGTCTCAATGAATGCAATGAGGATTTCAAAGTCCTCGTGGAGTACCTGTGGGAAGACAAACCGTAGGGGTCGGTTGCTTCCCCTAGCTGAGAGAAGCTGGAGCCTCTACTTGGAGGGAGAGTCAGTGCAAGGACGACCCCACTCACCGCATAGCTGCTCCAGGGAATGGTGGGGTCTCTGTACGACATGCCCTTCCGCAACTTCGCTCGTTGTGGCAGTGACAACGGGATCTCATTGATAGTTGCCAGCTGCCACATCTCCCTGAGTGTATGGCCCAAAAAACTTCAATTCCCTTTTTGTTTGTCTTAGATTTTTATTGAGCCAACAAGTATTGTTCTGGTGCAGAATGTGGTCTTCAACCAATTTCTTGGGGACATCATGACCATGAGGTCATTCAAACTAAAGGGACTTCGGGAGGAGATGGCTCAACTAAAGGAGACTGTGGTCCCACTGGCGGAGCATTTGCTACTCTAGAAGGACTTTGAGGATCTCAAGGCCCGTGCCTTGGAGTTGGAGACTCGGCTGGCCACAAAGCAGTCGAAGCTCTCATCTCTCGAGGACACTTCCACAAAGTTGATGGAAGATGCCTCGAGTCAAACCCGGTCCATGAAGGAGGCCAAAGACAAGTTGTCGGCGGAGTTCATAGTTGTTTGGGAGGAACTCCACTTGAGCCACGAGGAGTCCTTAGCTCGTGCCACCAAGCTGACCAGAGCTCGGGGTGAGGCCATTAAGGCCAGAGAAGAAGTTTCACACGCCGCATCTCATGTCGAGAACTTTAGGCTCCGAGCAAAGGAGTTAGAGAAGGATCTCGATGAGATGGCCGGTGACACCCTGTTTATGGCATGGCAAAGCAACAGGGACATGGACCTATCATTCACTGAGGAGCCCAACATGAAGATGATGCTCGAGGAGCATCTTCATGCCGAGGAGGCCAAGGCAGCTCAGGAAAGGGCAGCCACGGCTGTCGGCCATACTCCCGAGGCAGATCCTATCATTGAGGTGGTGGCGGAAGTTCCTCCGGGTGAGGACCCAAAGTGATTTTATTTCCTTTTCTTTATTTAAGTAGGCTTGTGTGCCTTTGTTTACAGGGGTACAAACAATTAAATGCTCGAGCCCCCAAGGTCAATTGTAAATACCTCTTAACCTCTGCAGCTGGCACTAATTTCTTACCATTATTGTTTTTTTATTAACATGCTAACATAAAATAATCATGCAATTTGGTCTCACTAGTTTAACTGGGTTATCACGCCACTCAATGTAACATAACTCCAACCCGTCCACATTTTGTGGGCCGCAAGTCTTAGAGACTTAGGTCTTGCACTCAGATCTTAGAAGCCCGAGTCTTTATCAACTTTTCTAAGTATTTGGATAAGCTTAGGCACTTAGTGTTGTCCCTCAGGCCCGTAGTCCTTGGGATTAAGTTTTAGTGCGATGTCAAGTGGGATCATTTAACGCTGCCCTATGTCCCTGAGTCCCAACAACTCGGGGTTTAGTCCATCCATTATACTTAGAGCTTGAAGATCTCCCTCTGTGTTTAGACGCTTTGAGCGTTTAGTGTTGTCTCCCAGGTGCACAATCCTCAGAGTTAACTTTAACACCTCGTCAAGTGGAACATTTGATGGTCCTAGGATCCTGAGTCCCAAACACTCGAGCCTTAGAATGTCTATTGCGCTATAGGGTTCTAGGTTTCCTTTCTTAGAATTGATGCTTTGGGCATTTATTGTTTCTTCCTAGGCTCGTTGTCCTCAAGAATAACTTTAACGCATTTCGTTCACAACCTCGAGTGCCAAACACTCAAGCTCTGGGAGGTCTAATGTACTGAGATAATCGCACCCCAGAGTGCACTATCCCTGGGATGCTATTTTGGAATTTCTGCCCTACCCCCCGAGTACAACTACTCAGACCTTCGCCATGTGGAAGTCGTGAACTTGTTGTCTGTGGGCTCTAAGTCCCCAGAGCATGCAACCGAGTTTCACGTCCTTAGGTCGGACCTCGCAACGTTAGATTTTCGTTCACATCTCGAGTCAACACTCGCGTTACTTGGATTTCTGATCGCCAGGGTGATTATTTTGGGGTTATGCCCGAGTACAAACAACTCAAGATTCTGTTCACATCTCGAGGATTAGGACCTGGATTTCATTCCTCGAGCGCATGCTATCCTCGGGAGAATACCTTATGTCTATCCTTGCATTACTTGGATTTTTCTGACGCTGGGATTTTTCCCAGGTCTAGGCTTAGGGGTCCCATGACACTTAGGTTGCTTCACTCGTTGACTATCTAAGCTTCCCAAGTCATTGACTCCAAGCGCTAGGATTAACCTTATGATGCTTACGTTTTGGAAACTCAAGGTTTTGGGCCCGTGTACAGATGACTCGGGAATTCGTTCGCATCTCGAGATCTAAAAAATTGGTCATCGCTCCTTGGGCTCAATGTCCATGGGAGGTGACTCAAGTTCGCTTTCTCGCTACTAGGATCTTTAAGTCATGGACTTCCCCAAACTTTTCTTATCCCTAGATTCTTCTATTCCATAGGTATTGACACTAGGCTAACTCCGCTTCGTGACAAACTTAGTTTCCTAGGTCATCCTTCCCGAGATACTATTATTTGTGAGTCTACCCTCACCCCATGCCCCTCAAGTGATTAGAGACTAGTATGCGTCCAGTTGTCCACGCCAACAAGCGGGTGCTCTACAAGTAGTACGAATAAAATAAAAAGGAAAACTAAAATATAATCAAATTCTTTTAAATTCTCTATCGTGTTTTTTCTTCACGGTTTCCATTACTTGTTCCCGGAGGCTACAAAACCATTACATAATTTGATAAAAAAATACAAAGCTCACATCATTGGTAATACCGGCGGAGATGCTCAGGATTTCATGTGTGGGGTACTAACTGTAATGCCCTGGATAACCAAGACCGTTACATTGTGTGTTTAAAATTGTGCAAGAATTTCTAATCAAGTCAATTAAATAAAAGTGTAATCCTAAAGTCATAAACAAGTTAGGGTGAAAAGATTTTGGTCATAAATGAATAATTTTCATTAAAATAAATATTTAGTACATGGGATCCCAAAAACAGGGTTTAAAGGACAGATTTACAAAATTCCAAAAGTTATAGACAATCAAGGCCACTCTAATGGAAAAAACGCATTTTAGGTTTCCGTCCCTATATAATCCCTCGACCGTGGCGGATGAGCAGCTGACAATATTCACCTCGTCCCCAGAGCTCTCCAACTCATGGTTAAACCACCAAACCCTTGCTTTTACCTGCACCACGTAGCAGGCCATAACAGGCACACAATTAGTGACGACAAACAAAGAATCATCAGTCTATTATCCAGGTATTCAACAAGCCACAAGCATCAGATTAATAATAGTAAACACATATTCATAATCAACAGTTTATCAAAATCATCATACAATACTCAAGGTCAATGCCCTTAGGCCGCACCCTATATTTAACCCACTATCTTCGGCTCACTTAGGCCGAGCCCAGTGTTTAACCCACTGACTCCGGCCCGCTTAAGCCGAGCTCAGTGATTATTTAGCTGTCCTCAGCTACCAATGGCTGAGCTACGTCCTGTGCGCAAATATTAGTTCTGGTACTCTTAGGCCCTTTATTTCATGCTCTCATGGCATATCATAATCATACAACAATTGAATTCAGATATAAGGGACCCTAGTCCCAATCATAGCCACTAAACAGGTGCAATTTTCTTACCTTTAGTTCCAAGCGGAGAAGGCGAAATGGTTCTAAGCACGATCCTTAGTTTCGAGCCTTGGTGTACACCTAGTCACAATCCATAAATGGTACTTCGATGATTTAAACTCCAAAGAACAATCACGGGACCAAACTCGTACTCTCGGGACCTCCAATTCCACCAAATGAAGTGGTGAAACCGTCCCCCGAGCCCCTGAGCAAAAACCCTAAAAAGTACCCAAAACAAAGTTCTAAAAGCTAAGTAGCACTACAGTGCTACCTATTGGGTGCTACAATGCTAGAGTCAGAGACTCTAGCCCCCCAAACTCGCAGCCTAGCGCTGTAGCGCTCCCAACCTAGCGCTACAACACTGCAACCAGAAATACAAATTTCTGGGTTTCTCCCTTTGAATCTCCCCTAGCCAAAGCTCCAAAAATCCAACCCTCAAAGCCTCCAAACCCAAAATTAACTATAGAACTACACTATACTCATCATAGGCAACAAAACCTAGCCAAGTTTTTCCCAAAAACTCCAACCAATCCCCAATACCCATATTCAAACTCTCAAACCCAAACACCATGAAAACAAGGTAAGAACTCAGAAATTTCAGAGGTTAAAGCTCAAATTCAACCTAACTTACTCAACAAAACACAGAGACTAAAGCAAGATCCTTACCTCAAAATGTGGCCCAACTTTCCAGCAGAAACCTCACACCAACTCAGCCAACTTTCTTGAATTTTTCCCTTGTTTCCCATCTCCACTTCCAGCTTAATTTCCCCAAGCTCCTAAGCTGAACTTCCTGGATAGAGGTCTCAATTCCTCAAGACTCCAAGTAGAACTTCCTTAAGCTCCAACCTTCACTTGGCCCTTTTCTTTCCCTTAACTTCACAACACAAGAGAGAGAGAGGGAGAAATCATGAGAGATGAGAGGGAGTGAGCAGAGAGAGTTTTCCTTTTTCTTACCTTCCTTGAATAATTCTATAACCTTCTATTTGGTTCTAAGTTCTGAGTATATCCCTTAATGACTAAAAAGACTATTTTACCCTCCTAGGTTCTCTAATCCTCAAATGGCCCCTTAGGGGTATAAGAGTCATTTTGCTCCCAATTCCCGCTAATTTCTTGAATGTTCCAAATGTTTACCACTTAAATCCCATCATACAATTAATCACCAATTATTTACCCAATGTCTAATAATCCTCGATATATTTTCTAAATTCTGGAAAACACCCCCAAGCTCCCTCGAGCCGGGTATAAATCCCCGCCGTGACTATTTCGCCAATCTGCTCACTAGGACCGTCTTGAGCCATATGCTGCAAATATATCCACATAATAATGTAGTCTCAACAATTTATCACATATAATTGCATTTATGCCCTCAATGGGCCAAAATTTCAAATCATGTTCAATAATACTCTCATACCTCTGGCCATAACTCTAGAGTCCAATTCTTTACCTTTAATCCTTCAATAATACTCTTACTAGAGTGACAATCCTATTCCATAAGATCTTATTTTATAACTATAATCTCATTAACCTTTCCTTGCCCAATACTTATGTTGAAACCTTAGGTCTGCTTATCTCATGAACGGTCATTTTCCCATCTTGTCATTGGCACCAGTAATACCCATAAGCCACCACCCACACCAGGGTAAGAATAACTTGTAGGCTGATCACTCTTGAATAAAGAGTTATTTCATGTGCTTTAGAACTTATAATTGTGAAAAAATTATGGGTGATGTTAGTTTATTTTTAGATTTTGTAGCTAACCTTGATGTTTTCATTATCTTAATTAAGTTTAATTATTTTTTTTTTTAGTTTTTAATAGCTATTGGGTTAAAGGTAATAGTTTCATGGATAAATATTCGCATAAGGAATGAACTAACATGTGAAACTATTTTGATTTAATTTTGTTGTTGATGGCTGAATTATCTAGTTTGCTGCAACAAAACAGAAGCATTTTGATCAGGCAACTTTTGGGCACTTGGAACACGTGGCAGTCAATGAGTAAGCTGGAAATTTTGGCTGAGGTGGCAAGGGCAGAAAGAATTAGTCAACATATTGGAGAAAAAGACAAAAAGAGAAAGGAGGAATTGATGTTTTTGGAGAAAAATGGGCATTATGGAACTTTTGGGAAAGGGAGGAGAAAACCTAATATACACAAAAGAGGGTTTCAGCCAAAAAGAGGAGGCAGCAGCCATTTTTGGAAAAGAAAACCAGAAAAAGAAAGGAGAAAAACTCAGAATATCAACAAGGAAGAAGGATGACAAACAAAGAAAGCTCAAGCATCATTTTGGATTTGTTCTTTCTTCTTTTCCTAAACTTTATTTTATTAATTTCTGAGTTGGATTCTAAATCTGAATATTATGGGATGTTTTGATTGTGGATTAATGTTTATGAACTCAGCCATGAACTAATTTTTAGGTGGCTTGAATTGTTGATGAACCCTATGTTATAGTCTATTATTTTCTTGCACTTTATTTTAGTAAAATATCCCTTGGTCATTCAAGTGTGCTTATCTTAATTTCTTGTTGTTGTTTGGCCAGCAATGGCAAGTTATTTAATTATGTTTAATGCTGGAAAGATTAAATGTAATAGGAAAAACTTGGATGACACAAGTCATAATCTAGGTTAGGTTATGTTAGTAAGTAACATAGGGATGTGTTATTTGCCTTGTGTAACTTTTGAGAATTAAACTTTGAATTGCATTCTTAAATCTGATTTTGCATAGGAATATGTTTAATTAGGTAGAAGAATTAATGTCATAAAATTTGAGAAAGTTTTATGAGTGTTTGAATGAATTTTTGTTATCCTGGGAGTTTTGCTAGAATACTGCTGCATCAATCTGTCCGCAATTTGTTCAGGATGAATAATATAGGGGAATTCAATAATTCAAGTCCATTTTGCAATCCATATATTTCTCTCAATTTTCTTGTTCAGATCAGTTTTTTATTTCAGTATTTCCATTTTTTTTTAATATTTTGTTTAGCCTATAAACAACCCACTTGATTTTTTAAAATTGTTTAGTAATTGTTTTGCTTATTTTTTCTAATTTGCAATCCATGTGGAGTCGATTTACTTATCATTATATTACTTGTGTGATTGCGTGCACTTGCGTATTTAAAATCAAATATTAAATTTATCACAACAAGTTTTTGGCGCCGTTTCCGGGGATTGGAATCAGAAATTTTTGTAATATCAATTACTTGCAATTTTTTATTTTTTTTTTGTTGAGCTGACTTTGTTTGCTTGCTCTTGTGTATTCTCAGGTGATTTGCTATATGAACGAGAAAGAAGACATTGAACTAGCTCCTATTGACCCTGGGATTGAAAGAACAATTAGAAGAAGACTAAGGGAACAACGGGCTCAAAATCGCCTTAATATGACTGAAGAGGTTGAAGGAGTTGAGGGTGCTAATAATGTCACTAACACAATTGCTATGGCTGATGATAGAGAGAGAGCCATAAGGGAGTATGCTTCCCCCCATGTTTAATGAGCTCAATCCAGGCATTGTTAGGCCTGAAATTCAAGCACCCCAATTAGAGTTAAAGCCCGTTATGTTCCAAATGTTGCAAACAGTAGGTCAATTTAGTGGGCTGCCTATTGAGGATCCTCATCTTCATCTTCGTTCATTTTTGGAGGTGAGTGATTCCTTCAAGCTACAAGCAGTAAGTGATGAGGCCCTAAGGTTGAAATTGTTCGCTTTCTCTTTGAGGGATCGAGCTAGAGCTTGGATCAACACCCTTCCTCCCGACTCGGTGACTACATGGAATGAGTTGGCTGAAAAATTCTTGAGGAAGTACTTCCCTCCTACCAAAAATGCCAAGTTTCGCAATGAAATTATGTCATTTCAGCAGCTGGAGGATGAACCATTTTGTGAAGCTTGGGAGAGAGTCAAGGAGTTATTGAGAAAGTGCCCACACCATGGGATCCCGCATTGTATACAAATGGAAACTTTGTACAATGGGCTCAATTCTTCCACTCGTATGGTGTTAGATGCTTCAGCTAATGGGGCTATTCTTTCTAAGTCCTACAATGAAGCCTATGAGATTTTGGAGAGGATAGCTAGCAACAATTATCAATGGTCCAATGTTAGAGCCTCAACAAGTCAAAAAGTGGCTGGTATACTTGAAGTTGATGCATTGACATCTTTGACCACTCAAGTTTCTTCAATGACTAACCTTCTCAAGAACATGAGTTTGGGGGGAATGGTACAACCAGTTGCTTTGGGACAAGTTGCTGATGTATCTTGTGTTTATTGTGGAGATGGGCACGCATTTGAGTTGTCCTTCGAATCCCGCTTCAGTTTGTTATGTGGGGAATCAAAATGCCAACCGAAATAACTCATATTCGAACTCTTACAATCCAAGGTGGAGGCAGCATCCAAACTTCTCATGGGGGGATTAAGGAGCTAGTTCAAGCGGAGCACCAATGCAAATCAAGACTACATATCCACCGGGGTTTTCTCAACAACAACCAAGAGCTCAACAACCACCTCCTCCTCAAGTGTCACAATCAAGCTCGTTGGAGAGTTTAATGAAAGAATATATGGCCAAGAACGATGCTGTGATTCTGAGCCAAGCGGCATCCTTGAGGAACTTAGAAATTCAAATAGGGCAACTAGCTAATGAGCTAAGGAATAGACCACAAGGCACCTTGCCTAGTGATACTGAAAATCCAAGGAGAGATGGTAAAGACCAATGCAAGGCGATCACTTTGAGGAATGGTAAAAATCTGGAATTGACTGAGGAGAATTGTAAGAGAAACAATGAGCCCACTTCAATCCAAAGTAGTGTGGACAAGGGAGACAAAACTGTGAATTCAAAAAATTCAAATGCTGATCCTAAAGCAATTGCTGCAGCAATTCCTCAGCAAAATGCAACAGAGAAGCCAATGAGCAAGCCACCTCCACCATTTCCTCAACGATTTCAAAAGCAGCAACAAGATGGTCAATTCCGAAGATTTTTGGATGTTTTGAAGCAACTCCACATCAACATACCGTTGGTGGACGCTTTGGAACAATTATGTGAAGTTGAAGGATATTTTCACAAAGAAGAGGAGGCTTGGTGAATTTGAAACGGTTGCTTTGACTGAAGGTTATAGTGTTATATTGAAGAATAAAATTCCTCCAAAGTTGAAGGATCTGGGCGTTTCACAATTCCAATTTCTATTGGGGGACGAGAAGTTGGTAAAGCTCTTTGTGATTTGGGAGCTAGTATTAATTTGATGCCCATGTCCATTTTTAAGAAGTTGGGAATTGGAGAAGCAAGGCCAACTACACTCACCTTGCAATTAGTTGATCGTTCTATGGTGCATCCGGAGGGAAAGATTGAAGATGTCCTAGTACAAGTTGACGAGTTCATTTTTCCAACGGATTTCATTATTCTTTACTATGAGGAAGATAGGGATGTACCGATCATTTTGGGGAGACCATTTCTTGCAACCGGGAGGACGTTGATAGATGTTGAAAAAGGAGAGCTCACCATTCGAGCTCAAGACGAACAAGTCACATTCAAGGTTTTTAATCCTATACGCTCTCCTAATGAAGTTGAAGCTTGTTTGGCCATAAGTGTTTCTAACTTCAAGTTGATTGAAAAGATGCATGTAAAGTATAGCAATGGAGTCAAGAAAAAAGGTCCCTTTTGAGGAAATTGAGAAAGGTGGGGAGCCATGGATAAGTAAGGAAGAAGAATCATATCATTCTCCAAAGCTACCGAGGAAAAAGAAGAAGAAAAAGAAACATAGTAGAAAGCCTCAATCACAAATGTTGGAAGTTGGGAACAGAGTTTTTTTCTCAAACTCTCTAGTGAAATCAAGGTGTGATGGTGGGTTCTTAGTGAGCAAGGTGTTTCACAATGGTGTAGTGGAATTATATGATGAGCATGTGGGAAGAGCATTTAAGGTAACAAGGAAAGAAGCAAAGTTTGGGGGAAGTGATGTTGAGCAATACCAAACATCAATTTCCTTGAAAGATCCTTAGAAAAAAAATGAAGTTTGGGTTGCTATGGTTTTTGGAGGATTTATTGGTAAAGCAACTCAAAGAAAGAAAGAATAAAAATGCACTGAAAAAAAATGAAAAAAAAAATCAACCAATAAAAGAAAAGACAAATATATATGAGTGTTTTTAATTATTTTTATTGTTAGTTTTAAATTTTGTAATTTTAATTTCATTTTATTGTGATGTTTTAGAGTGGTTTTATGTGTATTTTGGTGTTTCAGGTGTTAAGACAGCAAGAAACAGGGTATTTTGGAAGTAATTTTGGAGTCTGAAGGTTTTGTGAGAGTTTTGCTTCAGCAAAATGCACACAAAAATTTCCGAAAATAAAAGGGAGTTACGTCAAATTTGGGTTTCTGAAGCAAAACTAGGGCAAAATGTTAGCAATCTGGGCAGAGAAAAAATCAATGGTCGTGGTTTCATTCAAAGGCATATATATATAATACTATATGTATACAAAAAAAATTACTATATTTATTATTATTTATATATATTTTACTACATATATATGTATTTAAAATATATATATACATATATTCAGTAAATTTTATATTATTTATAAAATACATATATGTATATAGGATATTTACCAATCTTCACCATTACCCTAACCCATCTCTGCCCAAAAACCCAGCTGTGTGAACCCCAATCCTTGGCACCACCCAGTCGCGCAGCCACAAGCCCAAGCATCACCACAGTCAGCTGAGCCACTCAAAACTGGGGTGCTCATTTTGTTGTGTGGTGGCCTTGTGCTTTAGCTGTTGCCTTTTTGCCCAAAATGACCACTAAAACACGATCCCAGTGAAAGAAATTCAAACCAGCCCCTATCCCACCACCAAACAAACCAAAATCTCCACCAACCTCTATCCCATAAACTACCACAAAGAAATCCAAAACCACCACTGCCCCACCAAAAGCCCCACAACTTCCCACTGCCCCATTACTCCTACCTTCCCCAGCCACTATAAATGCTCCTACCCTCACCAAAGCTACCCCACCAGCCACCAAATCAACCCCAACCCGACCCAAATTTGAGAGAATCTAGCCTAGGCCAGCAAGAATCCCAGGAGCTCCATGTGCATCATCAAGCAATCTCCATCTGCAACTAGCTGCGCCTCACCCAAGCACTGAGTGACCCAGTTGTGCATCCCTTAAGCAGAGTCTACATATTCGTTGAATGAGCATTTCTGAACTCTACTCCCCAATTTAATTTTGTTTATGTCTATTTCTTTGTTTTCTCTGTTTTAGGTGTAGTTCTTACTCATTGGCAAATTTTTGTGTTGTGTTATGCTTTGGTCTCAAGTGTTGATAATGATTTTTTTTGTTTTGTGTTTTGTGTACTGGGTGCTCTGTGTTGTACTTAGTTATGTTTCTTTGGTGATTTTTGTGTAGTGAGCACCGAAATTTGAGTCATTTTCCTTGTGTTTTGTTGCTAGGAAGGTACTTTGTTGGAATAGTTATCTTTGTTCTGTTTTTAGTTTGTCTTTGTCTTGTTGTGTTGTCGTTCTTTTGAGGATATTCTTTGCTTCTGTTAGTGTTTAACTAGGGGGCTCGATGATGACTTAGCAAACTTAAAAATATAAATATATATATAATCAATCTAAGTTGCAGCTGAATGTCTTTCTTTCTTAAATTTTAAACTTAATTCTTTGGGTGTGAATGTTGCTAGCAATTGGTTGATGAGAATGTTTCTCTTTTTAGTTTGTGCATAGCATGATTAAACAATTTTGAGACCCTAGAAGGAGCTAGTTTCTTGTGAGAGCTTATGTTTCTAGAATTACTTAGTGATTTTCCTTGAGGCGAAATCCTAGACAATACCACACCGATGAAATGATTTAGGCCATCTTTGGACCGTTTGAACCTTTGAAGCCTACCTTGTATGCATTTTTTATCCCTAGTCACCCCATTGAGCTTAAATGTCACTTTTCTTTCTTAGCCACTCATTAGCCTACCTTTACATATATATAATCATCTCTTTTCACCACACCCTTTTAGCACCTTGTTCTTTATAGGATTTATTTGTTGTGTATTTTGGGGAGTTGAGTTGAGTGGATGCGAGAAAATTGGATGAGTGTTTTCCTTTTCTTCTTTTGCTTGTTTTCACCATTGGGGACAATGTTGATTTTAAGTTTGGGGGGAGAGTGTGTTCTCAATTTTCTTGTACTCTTGCCATCTAGCTGTTTATTTTCATAGTAAAAAAAAAATAGAGCATCCAAAAAAAATTAACGAGTGCACTCCCTTGCATCAAAGCATCTAAAAAAAAGAAGAAAAATCTGAAAAGAAAAAGAAAGCAAAAAAAAAAAGTATGTCTGTTTGTAAATAAGTTTGGGGGCTTTTCAAATAAAGGAAAGTTGTTGTAGTTTTGTCTTTGTATGTTAGTAATAAAGGCTAATGGCAAGATTTATATTGTGTTGTGGGGTTGTCTTTGGGGGAAATTAATGTATGCATTTATGTATTTAGGTCCTAGAAAGATTGAGGTGTTTAGGGTGATTTGAGCCAAAATTTATCTCTCTTATCCTACCTTCACCCTAGCCCATTATTACAAGCTTGATAAAGTCCTGTTGATCTTTGGTGTGGTGTTTGTCTACATTAGTGGAGAGGGAATCACTAAGTAACTTATGAAGACATTATTTATGTAACGTCCTGCATTTTCGGGTACCTTTAAACGACTCGGGTTGGGATTTTTCCCCCGGGTTAAGAATATTATTTTAAATAATATTATATTTTGTTTGTAAGTATTCCATGAGTTATTGCTAGCCAAAATATGAATTTTGTGACTTTAAAAGTCAAGATAAGACTTTCGGTCCTGGACCGACACAAAAACCCTGATCGGGTAAAAATCTCGGAAAA
Organism: Humulus lupulus; assembly: GCF_963169125.1. Classification (NCBI taxonomy): domain Eukaryota; kingdom Viridiplantae; phylum Streptophyta; class Magnoliopsida; order Rosales; family Cannabaceae; genus Humulus; species Humulus lupulus. Next base: position 162,417,902 of record NC_084799.1, read on the forward strand.
TAAAATGAAAAATCATGTCAATTATATTTTGGGCATAAAATACATTCATAAAAATTAAAGTTTGGTCAAAAATAATAAACCTAAAAGAAAATGGAAATTTTAGGGCATTTTGTGTTAAATGTCTAATTCTACCGAAATGAGGAATTTTATTCCATGAATGGACCTTAGGTTAAATTTTATTATGTGATTAATTAAATTAAATGTGAGAGACATTTAATTTAATTAATTAATGTTAAGTTTGGTGATTAAAACTTAATAAGAGTGAAAAAGGTGTCAAAAGCCAATTTGGACTTTTCTTCTTATGAAACATTTATTAACCTTTATAAAAAATAAAAAATAAATGAAATGATCATATATATAGCAAGGGTTGGCCGGCCAAGTGATGTTTTGAAACCCCATTTATTAACTAATTTAGTTTAAATCCCATTTATTTAAAGGTTTGAGATATAGTCAAGTGGGCAAGTGGGTAGAAAAGCACTCAAGTGTTTTGTGATATTTTGAAGAGTTTTGTGAGCAATTCCCACACTAAGAACCGATCACTCTCCCTCCCTCATTCACTCTCATCTGATTTTTGAAGACTCTCTCAAGTGTTCTCTCCATTTTCAACCCCAAGAACACCAAAGAAACTTGGAAGCTAAGTCTTGGTCTAGGAAGGGTTTTCCCTAAGGTAAAGTTTCATTAATCTAGAATTTTGTCAAGTTTTAATCATAGAGTTTCAAATAGCTAATTACCTATGTTGTTGGGGGAAGTTGGTTAGGGTTTTTGAAAGGTTTTGGAGGAGCCAAAGCTAATAGGAATGTCAAAACCTTAAGCAAGAACACCAAAGAGGTAAAAAGTTTACTTTTGATGATTTTGTTGTAGGGTTTTTAGTTTTAAGCATTATTTTGTATATTTAATGCTTAAAGTTTCTTGTTGGTGATGTAATAAGGTTATGGTAGTTGTTTAATAATTTTTATGATGCATGTGTATTGATTTTTGAAAATGGGAACCAAAACCCCCAAGGGTTTTGTAGGATACCCTAAAACAAAACATGTTTTGAGCTGTGGCTTCCAAGGGGTCAAGAAGCCACTGTATATTGTTTTTGTAAAATTAAATTGTACTGTGATGTTGTTGAGATTGAGTACATAAAATTGAGCTTTTGAAACACTAAAAAATGTTTAGAAATGAGTAAGTTATGCTATTTCAAAGTTTAGGTAAAAAACTGTTTTTTCGTATTCTTATTTTCGGAACCAAGTTTGGACAGCCACTGTATAGGGCAAATGAACCCATTTTTTTCTAAACTTTTGTGGACATATTTCTGGCATAACCTATTATTCCACTGTAAAATAAGAAAATATTGAACGGTTTGAAAGTTATTAACTGTCAAAGTTTGGAAAAAATAAGGGCTTGAAAATAAGGTCATTTTTACCTCATTGTTGGAAAATGATTTCACCAATAAAAAATGCTCATTTTGACCTAAGATTTTACAAAGACCTAAATGGCATAACAAAAATGGAATTGGGAAATTTTGGTAACAATTGGGTAAGTAAATTTCAAGTTATGAACTAACGAAGTATGTAGTTAAAAATGTGAAAAATAGGTTTTTCACACTTAGTGTAAAAATGAGATTTTGGAACATAAGGTAAAAAGTAAAATTTTGTTTATTTCAAGATATAAAATGGTAAGTCTTGAAATCATATTTTCACTAAAATTACCCATTTGAGTTTAAATGAATTATTTTTATTAAAGAGTTTTTATTCTTTCTAAAAATAAGAGATTTAATTTATTAATAGTTAATAAATTAAAAGAGGGTTTAAAACCCTATATTTTGATAAAATAATTAAATGAATTATTTTTCTAGTAAGTAAAATTGATTAATTACTTTTGGAAAATTAATTAGTCAAGATGAGAAATTTATAACGGTTTTCCTAATTAAGACAAATTAGGCAATTTTCTTAAATCGATTTTTAGATATTAAAACCTTAAGAAAACTAAAAGGAAAATTTAAAGAGTTTATTTTCTTTAAAAATAATTAAGGAATTTATTTGTATTTTCTAGATGTAATACCGGCTAAAATCTTACATATTTTAACCGACTAGTCGAAAGTACGGGTTAATAGTGATACCTTGAAAGAATAAGATTTTTAGCGGGTTGTGGGGAAATACCATTGTGATACCGGAGCCTAGGTATCGAGACCTTAGGATAGGTCTCCCCGAGACTTAGGGTTTAGTCTCGAATATTTTGTATGACTTTCCTTAATAGGTTTAAAACCAAATAAGGATTATAAATCCTTACAAATGACTTTTATTAAAATGACCAAACTGCCCAAAATAATAATAATGAATTATGAGTGCCATAATTAATCCGAGTATACTGTATGGATAACTACAGTATTGGCTAAGCGTAACTGGACTGAACGTTGGAGGGTGAAAACTTGCTGAGCGCTAAGGACTCCAAGTAACTCAACTTATATTGTATGGCTGCAACATGAAATGATTATTGTCTTGTATGTTAGTATAGGGATACATGCATATATATAGGGTGTCATAGAAAGTTGCTTAGAGACGTTAGTCTAGTGAGTGCTGATTTAGAAAATATGAACGGTAGAAGTCCGTCATATCCTAGACGGTTGATCCCCGTCACACTGCTTGATTTTATTTATGTCCGGTTCATTACCGCGAAGAGTGGCCATGAGATGAGGATAAGCTGGTTAAACCTAGGGGCGCCAAGATAAATGGGACCTAGGGGCCCTCATGCTTACTTAATCATTGGACGATGAGAATCCGAGCAAGTGCTCTGATAAGTTATTCCCGGATAGCAGCCGTGAATATTGGCCATTCCGTGAGAGTGCCTAGAGATACTAGGGGTTGCCAAGATTGAGTGAGGCTGAACACCCTAGGGGCAGCTGCTCACCAGCACCACTGATTAACATAGAAGTCTCCGTAAAACCGTGTAAATTGGATTACACTCTTGAATATGTAGCGATGCCCTAGGTAACACGATAGTTACCCTTGATGAGAATATTTATTGGCTAGATCTTAGTGTGGGGACTCGGTTCTCTTTTACAGATTAGCAATTATGTTGGAGGGCGCGTTACGCATGAATTATTGGAAATTGTCGAGCGTTGGTCTCGAATTATATTGTGATATAATATATCTGCTTGCTCTGGGATTTTCTGAGTGCAGGGATATAATTGTTGGTAAGATATAGTTGTGATATAATATATCTGCTTGTTCTGGGATTTTTCTGAGTGCAGGATTTTTATCTAGATATGAATTAATTTATCCTTGGTTATCAGGCATGACCATAAGTTTTCCAGGACGCTTTAGCGTTCTTGAAATTGATTGTGTAGGGTCCGGATGGGTCCGGATCCCTATTTCTCTATCTGCTTTGTTTGAAAGTTGATCTTACTAAGCGTTTTCGCTTACCTAGTTGTTTCATGTTGTAGGTAAGAGCAAGGGCAAGGCAGAGCAGTGAGCGCTGGAGTCTTCCTTGCAAATGTACATGTGGACCGACCTTTTGGGAAGCCTTTTTCTTTTTGGAAATGTTGTGTAATTTTCCTAAACTAGGCTCACTCTAATCTTTATAAAACATGTTTGTAACTAAATGTTAAGTATGGCCATACGACTTTTTAAAAAGTTTTTTTTATACGGGTTTTTGAGACATTTTGTTAAATGAAAACATTTATATTTCCGCATTATCGAGTCTTGAAAATCCGGGTCGTTACAATTTAAGCTTGAGGACCAAGGTCTAGCTTGATTTTTGGTGATTGAAATTGTTTAGGAAAAGCTATGCATGCACTAAAGGGTGAAACACTTGATTCATATTTTGGCGGCAACATTAATGCTTGAAGAATTTGGTTTAAAACTTGTGAAAGATTGAAATTCAGCTTCTCTTTTTCAAAATAAAATTTTCCGAGAGCCTTCCCCTTTTTACCATTGGCATAGCAAAGTTTGTCCATTGTTGTGGTGTTTTGTCTTTGTGTTTTCTTGTCTTATTGTTGTTTAGTTTGTGCCTTTTGTGTCTTTTGTTAGTTGTATTTTGTTTTTAGAGTCATCACCCAAGGACGAGTAATGTTGTAAGTTTGGGGGTGTGATAACTCTTGAATAAAGAGTTATTTCATGTGCTTTAGAACTTATAATTGTGAAAAAAATTTGGGTGATGTTAGTTTATTTTTAGTTTTTGTAGCTAACCTTGATGTTTCCATTATCTTAATTAAGTTTAATTATTTTTTTTAGTTTTTAATAGCTATTGGGTTAAAGGTAATAGTTTCATGGATAAATATCCGCACAAGGAATGAACTAACATGTGAAACTATTTTGATTTAATTTTGTTGTTGATGGCTGAATTATCAGGTTTGCTGCAGCAAAACAGAAGCATTTTGATCAGGCAACTTTTGGGCACTTGGAACACGTGGCAGTCAATGAGTAAGCTGGAAATTTTGGCTGAGGTGGCAAGGGCAGAAAGAATTAGTCAACATATTGGAGAAAAAGACAAAAAGAGAAAGGAGGAATTGATGTTTTTGGAGAAAAATGGGCATTATGGAACTTTTGGGAAAGGGAGGAGAAAACCTAATATACACAAAAGAGGGTTTCAGCCAAAAAGAGGATGCAGCAGCCATTTTTGGAAAAGAAAACCAGAAAAAGAAAGGAGAAAAACTCAGAATATCAACAAGGAAGAAGGATGACAAACAAAGAAAGCTCAAGCATCATTTTGGATTTGTTCTTTCTTCTTTTCCTAAACTTTATTTTATTAATTTCTGAGTTGGATTCTAAATCTGAATATTATGGGATGTTTTGATTGTGGATTAATGTTTATGAACTCAGCCATGAACTAATTTTTAGGTGGCTTGAATTGTTGATGAACCCTATGTTATAGTCTATTATTTTCTTGCACTTTATTTTAGTAAAATATCCCTTGGTCATGCAAGTGTGCTTATCTTAATTTCTTGTTGTTGTTTGGCCAGAAATGGCAAGTTATTTAATTATGTTTAATGCTGGAAAGATTAAATGTAATAGGAAAAACTTGGATGACACAAGTCATAATCTAGGTTAGGTTATGTTAGTAAGTAACATAGGGATATGTTATTTGCCTTGTGTAACTTTTGAGAATTAAACTTTGAATTGCCTTCTTAAATCTGATTTTGCATAGGAATATGTTTAATTAGGTAGAAGAATTAATGTCATAAAATTTGAGAAAGTTTTATGAGTGTTTGAATGAATTTTTGTTATCCTGGGAGTTTTGCTAGAATACTGCTGCAGCAATCTGTCCGCAATTTGTTCAGGATGAATAATATAGGGGAATTCAATAATTCAAGTCCATTTTGCAATCCATATATTTCTCTCAATTTTCTTGTTCAGATCAGTTTTTTATTTCAGTATTTCCATTTTTTTTTTAATATTTTGTTTAGCCTATAAACAACCCACTTGATTTTTTAAAATTGTTTAGTAATTGTTTTGCTTATTTTTTCTAATTTGCAATCCCTGTGGAGACGATTTACTTATCATTATATTACTTGTGTGATTGCATGCACTTGCGTATTTAAAATCAAATATTAAATTGGGAATCGAAACTTCCCTTTTATCATACTCTTTCTTGTTTGCAATGTTTTGAGAAATACAAATTTCCTATCCTGGTACTTCGTGTTCCGATACATGAATCCTGCGAACTCTTATGTCCTTTCAGATAGGAAGATACTCCTTCCCTAATAATTATAAGAACTTCATTGGTTTTCCCTGAACCAATACTGACCCATGATACTCACTGTCTTTCATTTCCTTACTTAGAACCAGTACTTATTGCTTTCCATCTTACCATATCTTATGCGGTGTCATCTTAGCCGTAATCTGACACTCATTACTATGACTGTTTCATCAAGGGACTATACTTTCTTAATATCCCAAATACTTGTACATCTCGTGCATAATTCTTTAAAAGAACCATTTATTCTTCAGGTTACCATTCTATCTGTAGACATCCAATAATCCTAGATTCCAACCTTATTTCCTTCGTTCTCTATTTCCTTTCTAGAACTTGGAAAAAAAATAAGGGTCTCGACCCAACACTATTAGTTACCATGCCATGTCACCCGTTCACACGAACCAAAGTGTGTTAACTAAATCTGCTAAGTTGTAACCTTCCATGTCCAATCATCTTACTTGTAATCTAATGTGGTCCATTCCTACAATCCTCCACTATATCTGTAGCGTCCCAAATTTGCTAATAAGGCTTAGGGCCTTGATTAGTGTGCCTGGAGGGCAATAAGTGATTTACTATCTTAATATGTGAATTTGATGAGTATGTGATTAGAGATGCATGTTTAGGTGAATTAAATATGCATGTGGGCCCCATTTGGTTATTAGGGGCATGTTTGTAATTTTAGCCCGTTGAGGGCATAAATGCAATATTTGTGATTATTGCGATCTTTAACATGTGTAAGTGGTGATATATTTGAGATGCGCGATCCAAGACAGTCCTAGGGAGCAGTTTAGCTACGAAGTCACAACGGGACCCGAAACCCGACTCGGGGCGATTCGGGGGGTATTATGGGCATTATACATTTTATTGGGTTATCGGGTTATGAAAATAAATATTTGGAGATATATTTGAAGTTAGAACGTATAGGAGGGAATATTAGGGAAATTTACCATTTTTCCCTCGGGGACGTTTTTGGTACCCCGAGCCTTGGAGGTAACTTAAGTGACTTAGGATAAGCAAGATAAACTTAAGAAACACTCAGAAACTTGGCGACCGACCCTATCTCCCTTTCCTTTCTCTCTTATTTTCTCTAAACCTTACCAAGGGAAACATTGACGATTAAGTAAGGAATTTGGGCTCTAAACTTGGGGATTAGCTCAGCTTCAACTTATGGATTCAAGCAGAGGATAAGGTAAGCTTTGAACTATGATTTTAGCCTTTAGATTCTGTAATTATTGGCTGATTTTTTAGCTTTCTTAAGTCTTTGAAGTTGAAGATTAAATTTTGGATTTGATGAGGTTTTGAGCTAGCTTTTGTTAGGTTTTGTTGCTGGGACTATTCTAGAACTTTTGTGGTAATTAAATTGAGTTGTTAGATTGATTTTGGGGTAAATTGGCTTGGTTTTAGTTGTGAAAATGGGGGATTTTTCTGGGTTCGAAGGGAAGGGTCGCGGCATTGTTCTTGGTGAGCCGCGACCCTCTAGAATGTTGGGAAGCCAGGAAGAGGGGTGGGCCGCGGCGACCTATAGGTTGGGTCGCGGCGTGCATAGGCTGAAATGGGAGGCTGGTTTCTGGTTAAGGCGGGCTGTGGCACAAGGCCTTGGGGCTGCGGCGCTTAATGGATTTGGACCCTGAGAAGGTGTTAGGCTCGAGAATCTAAAAGTTAAGGCTCGGGATGGATTTTATCGCCCAGATTGATAGAATTCAAGGTCCCAGAGACTAGAATTATAAGCCAAAGTTATTTAATGGATTAGAACTTGATGGATGGATGTTGTTGATACGTTGTGACTAGGTTTTCAGCGAGGCTCAGACTAGAGGACTATGCTCAGGAAGCTTGGGACATAGGTGAGAAAACTTTTGTACCCATAGAGCAAGGTGTGGCCTTATAGTTTGTATTGTAGGGCACGACCCTATGTGATTATGATGTAGGGCATAGCCCTATTATTTATGCTTGTATTTGTATAAGTATTTGTTAAGTTTATGCTAAGTGTTGCATATCTGTAAATGTACAGCAAGGGCCGAGAACGGCAAGGCCGAGTACGGCAAAGGGCCGAGAAGGGCATCAAGCATGTGGAGTGCAAGGCCGAGTATGGCAAGGGGCTGGGAGCAGCGTTAAGCACGCGGAGTGCAAGTCACTATGGTGAGACCCTTCTTGGATGCATGTGACATCCTCACGGTGTAGACCGTGAATCCCAGGGCCTGGTAAAGCGCCTGGGACGGCATGGCCATTATGTGTTTAGCCTGTTGGCGACTTTGTTATATGTTGATTGATAATTATGCATATGTTGATTGCTTGTGTGGAGTTTTCTTGCTGAGCTTCAGCTCACGGGTTCTCTATGGTGCAGGTAAGGGCAAGGGAAAGGTCGTTCAACCACAAGTACGGAGTGCGTGAGGTAGCGTGTACATGTTCGGCCTGCCTAGCTACCACGTTTAGGGGTATTTTTGGGAGATGTTTTGCATTAAACCTAATTTTGTCATTTAGTCGACTTTAATCATATATTGAGTTGTAAATATTTCTAAACAGTATTTTGGGATCCCAAATGTATAACGCTTTATAATTTCAATGAATGGTTACATTTTTAAATTATATGAATTTTATTAAAGTTTAGCTACACTTTTAACCTAAAACCTCTATTAGCGAGTTAATTGCACATTTAAAACTCACTAAGTAATGACACTAAGGAGGTAGGGCATTGCAACTTGGTATCACAGCGAACCAAGGTTTATGGTTCCTGGAAATTGACCGAACATGTACGCTCGCTGTCAGTGACAAGCTCGACTCAGGGGTTGTTGGTAATGATTGAATTATATGCTTGATTACGTGTTTAAATGCCCAGTTTGCCTGATTATTTTATATAGAGCATGATGAATGAGTTAACATATGCATGATGCCCCCTTGAGTGTTGTATGTTATTTGTGTTATGTGGACGACTGTTTATGGTTGGTTGGTGTGAATTGGGAGGTGGTTTTGGATGTTGTTATCATGCCTGATGAGCAACGTCGTTGATTGCAAGCATATTGTTGAGATGCCCCGACAATCATCTAGACTTTGTGGTAATAGGGTCGATGATGACAACTAGGGTCAGGACCCTCCACCTGCCCCACAGAATTGGCAACAGATGTTTGCCGAAATGGAAGCTAGACTGCATCGAACAGAGGAAGAACTTCGACAGCTGAGGCAATCGGCCCCTCCTCGGAGCACTGGGTTGCAAGTTCAGCAAGCTGTGGTGCCAATGTCAGTCAGCCTATTATGGAGAATAGGTGGGAACCTTTGTATGAGAGGTTCAGGAAGCAGCATCCTCCCACCTTTGAGGGTGGTCCAGACCCACTGCAGGCAGAGCAATGGATGAATATGACTTCCTCCATCCTGGATTTCATGAGGGTGGAAGGGAATGAGAGGGTAGCTTGTGCCAGCTACATGTTTAGAGAGGATGCCCGCATTTGGTGGGATGTAGTGACTCAAAGAAGAAATGTTGCAGTTATGACCTGGGAAGAGTTCAGAAATATTTTTAATGAAAAGTACTATAGTGTTGCAGTCTGAGCTGCGAAGGTATAGTGTTGCAGTCTGAGCTGCGAAGGTTAATGAGTTTATCAACATGACTCGGAATCGGTTGACAGTTACTGAGTATACTTTGAAATTTGATTGGCTGGCAAAGTTCGCACAAGATTTGGTGCCAACTGATGTAGCAAGAAGGGATCGATTTGTACGGGGGTTGAATGTCATGATTGCCCGTGATGTTAAGATAACTTTGGATCTAGGGACTACTACATATGCTCAATCAGTGGACAAGGCCCTTACAGCTGAGAGGGCCAAGGATCAGATTTGGAGAGAGGGTGCTACTAGGCACGATGCTAGGAGGACGATGCCTCCTTTCACTGGATCCAGTCGGGATAGTGGCCCCAGTGAACAGAAGAGGAAGGCCCTAGATTCTTTTGTTCCTCCTAGCTCGGATAGGAGGGCGGGGATGACAACTGGAGGAGTTTTCCAGTGTGTCCTTGATGCAGATGATGACATCAGGGAGAATGCAAGATCAAGGCTTGCTTTATTTGTGGGAGTGTCAACCATCTGAAGAAGGACTGCCCATAAGCCAGGAAAGAGGAGCCGAAGTAGGGCGACAGTCTTGCTCCTGCCAGAGTATTTACCTTGACTCAGACTGAGGCTGAGGCTAGCCCCTCAGTTGTGATCTAGTGCTAGCTCTTCTTATACTGCATTGATTGATTCAGGGGCTACTTATTCATTTGTGTCTGCAAGAGTGATAGATCAGCTGTGTAGACCTAGTTATTTGTATGCTAGGGGTTTTCAGACTTTGTTGCCAATTGGGGAACTGGTAGTCTCTAGGAGATGGATTAGAGCATTGCTAGTAGAGAGTTATCTGTTGATCTGATTGGGTTGGTGATGGATGACTTCGATATGATTCTAGGGATGGATTGGTTATCAAGGTATGGGGTGACGATTGACTGCAAGCGCGGGATGGTGACTTTTGAACAAGAAGGGGAGGTACCCTTTGTATTTGTGGGGACAATTAGTGGACCGCGAGTACCTATGATTTCAGCACTGAAGGCTAGAGACTTGATGCAGGAATGTTGCATAGGATTCCTAGTGAACATTATGGATACCTCTAGGGTTATGTCGGTTTGACCGAGTGAGACCAGATTCATATGTGAGTTTCCAGATTTATTTCTAATAGATTTGCCAGGGTTGCCGCCACAACGGGAGATCAAGTTTGTTATAGAGTTGGTGCCAGTGGTGGAACCAGTATCTAGGACACCTTATAGAATGACTCCAGGAGAGTTGAAGGAATTAAAGATTCAATTGCAGGAGTTACTGGATTTGGGGTTCATCAGACCGAGTTTCTCGCCATGAGGTGCTCCAATGTTGTTTGTTAAGAAAAAGGATGGATCTTTAAGAATGTGTATTGACTACAGAGAGCAGAACAAGTTGACTATTAAGAACAAGTACCCATTACCTAAGATTGACGACTTGTTTGACCATGTACAAGGAAAGACATTGTTTTCAAAGATTGATCTCCGGTCAAGTTACCATCAGTTAATGATTAAAGAGGAGGACATACCAAAGACCGCTTTCCGCATAAGATATGGACGCTATGAATTCATGGTTATGTCCTTTGGATTAACCAACGCCCCAGCAGCTTTTATGGACATGATGAATAGGGTTTTCAAGGACTATTTGTACAAGTTCGTGAGTGTGTTTATTGATGACGAACTGGTGTACTCTCAGTCAGAGACAGAGCATAAGCAGCACCTACGTTTGGTATTGCAGCGGTTGAGAGAGCATAGGTTATATGCTAAGTTCAGCAAGTTTGAGTTTTGGCTACCGCAAGTCATGATTCTGGGCCATATTTTCAGTAAGGAGGGGATTCTGGTTGATCCAAGTAAGATTAAGGTAATGAGAGATTGGCCTAGACTGAGCAGTGTACCAGAAATTAGGAGCTTTTTGGGATTGGCAGGGTATTATCGGCGGTTCGTTGAGGGGTTCTCCAAGATAGCCACATCGTTGACTGAATTGACGAGGAAGAAGACTAAGTATGTGTGGATAGACAGGTGTGAGAACAGTTTCAAGGAATTGAAGCGGTGACTGATCACCGATCCAGTGTTGAGTCTGCCGACAGACAATGGGAAGTTTGTGGTTTATTGTGATGCTTCCAGATAGGGTTTAGGGTGTGTTCTGATGCAAGCCGGAAAGGTGATAGCCTATGCATCGAGACAACTAAAGGAATATGAGCAGAGATATCCCAAGCATGATCTGGAGTTGGTAGCGGTGGTATTTGCACTTAAGGTTTGGAGACATTATCTGTATGGTGAAAAGTGGGAAATATACACCGACCAAAAGAGTTTGAAGTACTTCTTTACTCAGAAGGATCTGAATATATGCCAGAGACGGTGGCTAGAATTGGTAAAGGATTATGATTGTGATATCCTATACCATCCTGGGAAGGCTAATGTAGTGGCTGATGCATTGAGTCGGAAGGGCCCAGGACAATTGTTCAGTTCGAGACAGTTATCTGATAAGTTAGCTAAGGAGATGACTAGAGCGGGTATAGAGTTGGTGGATGATCGGTTAGCCAACATCACTCTTCAGTCTACACTCCTTGAGAGGATCAAGGAAGCGTAGGGGAAGGATCCCCAGTTTAGAGGGCACAGAGAAAGTGTCTTAATCGGAGCGGCTAAGGACTTTTCTATCTCAGAGATGGGATTACTGCAGTACAAAGGTAAGATCTGTGTTCTGATGGATTCTGATATCCAGTGAGAGATATTGGATGAATCACATACCACTCCCTATCCTTTATATCCAGGTACGACGAAGATGTACCAAGATTTGAGAGCCTTGTATTGGTGTTCGGGAATGAAGAGCGACGTGGTGGATTATATGGCTAAGTGCTTAACTTGTCAGCAGGTAAAGGCTGAACATCACTAGCAGGGTTATTGCAGCCTCTAGGGATTCCAGAATGGAAGTGGGAGGATATCACCATGGACTTTGTGGTTGGTTTGCCGAAGGCCGTGGGACAACATGATTCAGTGTGGGTGATCGTGGATAGGTATACCAAGTTTGCCCACTTTTTACTTGTCAGAACAACTTATACTATGGAGCAGTATGTCGAGTTGTATGTGAAGGAAATTGTTCGACTTCATGAGTCTCCGAGGTCGATAGTATGCGACAAGGACCCCACCTTCACCTCCAAGTTTTGGGAGAGTCTGCAGAAGGCTATGGGCACGCAGTTGCGGTTTAGTACCGCTTATCATCCTCAGACGGATGGACAGCCTAAGAGGACAATTCAGATACTGGAAGATATGCTATGAGCTTGTGTGCTGGATTTTGGGGGATCTTGGAATAAGTATCCCCCTTTGATTGATTTTTCGTACAATAACAGTTACCATGCGACAATCAGAGTGGCTCCGTATGAGATGCTATATGGGAGGAAGTGCAGATCACCTATCCATTGGGATGAGACGGGTGAGAGGAGATACCTGGGTCCGAAGATGGTTCAGAGGACCAATGAGGAGATGGAAAAGATTAGAGCTCGAATGCTCGCCTCCCAGAGTCGCTAGAAGAGTTACTCGGACCTGAAACACAGGGGCTTAGATTTTCAAGTCGGTGACCATGTGTTCTCTAAGGTTTCACCCTTGAGAGGATTGAAACAGTTTGGTGTTCGGGGCAAGATGAACCCTAGAGTTTTTGGCCCCTTTGAGATTCAAAAACTAGTTGGAGAGGTAGCTTATAGATTGGCGATGCCTCTAGCTCTATCAAGGGTTCATGATGTTTTTCACATATCTATGCTCCGGAAGTACGTATCAGATTCGACACATGTATTGAGTTATGAGAACTTGGAGCTAGACCAAGATTTATCATATGAGGAGAAGCCGGTTCAGATTCTCAACCGGAAGGATAAAGTCTTGCTGAGCAAGACCGTCGCCTTGGTGAAAGTGTTGTGGAGGAACAACAAGGTTGGGGAGGCGACGTGGGAACTTGAATCAGATATGCGGGAGCGGTATCCCAAGTTATTTAGGTAATTTCGAGGATGAAATTTCTGTACGGAGGGGATAGTTGTAGCTTCCTAGATTTGCTAATAAGGCTTAGGGCCTTGATTAGCGTGCCTGGAGGGCAATAAGTGATTTACTATCTTAATATGTGAAATTTATGAGTATGTGATTAGAGATGCATGTTTAGGTGAATTAAATATGCATGTGGGCCCCATTTGGTTATTAGGGGGCATGTTTGTAATTTTAGCCCGTTGAGGGCATAAATGCAATATTTGTGATTATTGTGATCTTTAACACGTGTAAGTGGTGATATATTTGAGATGCATGATCCGAGACAGTCCTAGGGAGCGGTTTAGCTAGGAAGTCACAACGAGACCCGAAACTCGACTCGAGGCGAGTCGGGGGGTATTCTGGGCATTATACATTTTATTGGGTTATCGGGTTATGAAAATAAATATTTGGAGATATATTTGAAGTTAGAACGTATAGGAGGGAATATCGAGGAAATTTACCATTTTGCCCTCGTGGACGTTTTTGGTACCCCGAGCCTTGGAGGTAACTTAAGTGACTTAGGATAAGTAAGATAAACTTAGGAAACACTCAGAAACTTGGCAACCGACCCTATCTCCCTTTCCTCTCTCTCTTATTTTCTCTAAACCTTACCAAGGGAAACATTGAAGATTAAGCAAGGAATTTGGGCTCGAAACTTGGGGATTAGCTCAGCTTCAACTTGTGGATTCAAGCAGAGGATAAGGTAAGCTTTGAACTATGATTTTAGCCTTTAGATTCTGTAATTATTGGTTGAGTTTTTAGCTTTCTTAAGTCTTTGAAGTTGAAGATTAAATTTGGGATTTGATGAAGTTTTGAGATAGCTTTTGTTAGGTTTAGTTGCTGGGACTATTCTAGAACTTCTGTGGTAATTAAATTGAGTTGTTAGATTGATTTTGGGGTAAATTGGCTTGGTTTTAGTTGTGAAAATGGGGGATTTTTCTGGGTTCGAAGGGTTGGGCCGCGGCTTTGTTCTTGGTGAGTCGCGGCCCTCTAGAACGATTGGGAGGCCAGGAAAAGGGGCAGGCCACGGCGCCCTATAGGTTGGGTCGCGGTGCGCATAGGCTGAAATGGGAGGGTGGTTTCTGGTTGAGGCGGGCTGTGGCACAAGGCCTTATGGCCGCGACGCTTAGTGGTTTTTGGACCCTGAGAAGGTTTTAGGCTCGGGAATCCAGAAGTTAAGGCTCGGGATGGATTTTATCACTCGGATTTATAGAATTCAAGGTCTCGGAGACTAGAATTATAACCCAAAGTTATTTAATGGATTAGAACTTGATGGATGGATGTTGTTGATACGTTGTGACTAGGTTTTCAACGAGTCTCAGACTAGAGGACTGTGCTCGGGATATTGGTGCTCGGGAAGCTTGGGACATAGGTAAGAAAACTGTTGTGCCCGTAGAGTAGGGCGTAGCCCTATTGTTTATGCTTGTATTTATTTAAATATTTGTTAAGTTTATGCTATGTGTTGCATATCTGTACGGAAAAGGGCCATGAACAGCATCAAGCACGTGGAGTGCAAGTCCGAGTACGACATAGGGCCGGGAGCGCCGTTAAGCACGTAGAGTGCAAGTCGCCAGGGTGAGACCCTTCTTGGATGCCTATGACATCCTCACTATGTAGACCGCAAATCCCATGGCCTGGTAAAGCACCTGGGACAGCATGGATGTTATGTGTTTAGCCTGTTGGCGGCTTTGTTATATGCTGATTGATAATTATGCATATGTTGATTGCTCGTGTGGAGTTTTCTTGCTGAGCTTCGGCTCACGGGTGCTCTATGGGTAAGGGCAAGGGAAAGGTCGATCAACCATGATTATGGAGACCGTGAGGCGGCGTGTACATGTTCGACCTGCCTGGCTGCCACGGCCAGGGGTATTTTTGGGAGATGTTTTGTATTAAACCTAATTTTGTCATTTAGTCGATTTTAATCATATTTTGAGTTGTAAATATTTCTAAACAGTATTTTGGGATCCCAAATGTATAACACTTTATAATTTGAATGAATGGTTACATTTTCAAAATATATGATTTTTATTACAATTTAGCTACAATTTTAACCTAAAAACTCGATTAGCGAGTTGATTGCACGTTTAAAACTCACTTAGTAACGGCCCAAAGGAGGTAGGGCGTTACAATATCATTTTACCTTCCAATATATGAACTTTAAGTCTTATCATCCTTTTAAATTTCCTAGTTACAATATGCCTAAAGAGGTAGTACAATGTTCATTTAGGATCTCCCTCTCAACACCAAATTCCATCAGATCACTCATCTGATCTTCATCTCTTAGTTCATACTATGATGGTAGAATTCTTAACTATTCCCACCAGATCATCTTTCTGAATTTCCTTGTCATAGAAACATCTACCTGTCCACAACCAATCACAGGTGCTATATCAATCTTAATCGTTACCTCCTCTGACCTTACTGTAATTCATGGCATCCTACCCAACTGACACAAATCTTCTCAAGTAGGAGGTCAGCTTCCATATTAATTTTCTCCTTGTACAGTCAAGGGTTTCTAACATGAATCACCCATTAAGTCTCACTAAATCTTGGTCTCAGCGTTATTCCTCTACAAATGACCAAGCACTCAAATCCCTTACACTATGCATTCACTGTTAACTTAGTGTTCCCTGTATGTCGGCCATGTTCCCATTCTTTTACCTACCGCAAGGCACGAACCATCATCCCTTCAGTCTATATCTGCGCGCGTCTCAGCCTTTGATGCACCACTTACAGTTTTATATTTTAAACAAAGGCAAGGTCCTTCACATTACTCTTCCATATCCATCCATTACACACGGATTCCTATACCACAGGGTGTTAACCAATCCTTATTCCTTCTTCTGAAAATCTGATACAAAAATTATCCATTCGATCTAACCTTAGGTTCCTCTGTCATTCCCATCTCTGGTGTAGCTGCCTTCGAAAATACTTCATGTCCACCGGTCTCATTGTGCTTATTTTCCCTCAGGCGTTCTTCAGTAATTTCTTTGTGGCTTCTGATTGAATTTCTACATACTTGATCCCTTCTCTTCCTATAGCGTGACTCTGCATACCCTTGGAGAAATCGAAGCTGACACCTTCTGGAGCCTTACCTGTGACCCTGCTTCTTCAGTCCTAGTATCATCAATGTAGTGGTAGTCCGCATTCTGCTTCTAACTGGGGAGTAGATCAGCACATCTCTAACGAACCTGGATGTGCCTTATCCATATTGTTCCTGTACTCTCTGCTTGTCGAACTTACCTATGTTGTTGAAGCATAAGTCAGTTAAGAACTTTTATTGATAACCCATCACACTCTACTTGGTACAAGTAAAAATTCCTAGAATGTCCCTTTTCCTTGATCCTCAGCTGGTAATAACCAGATCGAAGATCAATTCCTGAAGACATTGTCCTGTCTTGTAACCGGGCATTTAAACTCTTCATCCCTAACAGGCGATGTCAACGAGTCCCACGATACAATGCTCCATCTAATCTATCCCTAAGTCAGATACTTCTTCAACTGAACTAGTAATTCTTTCTGCCAAAATAATACCATTCATCATACTGTCCCTAATATTGAATCTGTCCATAGCCAAATGCTAAAGCGTACCTAACAACTCCCAGTCAAGTACATGTCTCACTCCCAGGGTGGCCCAGCCATTGTGGCCCAGCCATTGTGGCCCACACTCCACGTGTATGATGCCAATCTCAGCTCATAAGCCGAGTCTTACTAATCCTCGACTCATAAGCCGAGCCTTACAAGCCTTCGACTTATAAGTCCAAGCTTTAGGACCCTCGACTTATAAGACGAGTCTTTCGAAGTCCAATGTGCCCTTGACAAATAAGTCGGTCCCCATTTAACATACTAATAACCCTCTGGTTTATAAACCGAGCTTCCCAGTCACAACAGACAATCACATATCTCATATAACGTACATATCAACAATTACAATGCATTATAATACATTCAAACAGCAGTCATAGGCATAATCATAATTATGCGCATTTCAATGTACTTAACCAGATATTCACAACATAATTATAATCATGTTCATTAATAGGGCCAAAGCCTTAATCATGTCTATATTCAGCATTGACTAAGCTCTAATCACACATTCACATACTGGGTGCAGTTTTCTTACTTTCGATCCAAATGCAAGTTACTAGCGATGCCCTTTAAGTATGATTCCTGATCCAAGCCCTTAGCGATGACCTCAAAGATAAAATCACCCTGGATTGAATTCCCAACTCAGCCAATCACCCCCTTCAATTTCCTAAGCTTGGCCCTCCAATTTTCATCAAAAATTCTTCCCAAGCTCCATGAAACAGAGAGAAAACGAGAGAGAGAAAGAATGATGCTGCTCAAAGCTTCCTTTTGGTTTTCTAAGTCCTCTCAAAGGTTCCCAGCCAACCAAGACACATATGTGGCCAGAAATGACCAAATTGCCCCTTGCCCTTAGCCTATTCTTCACATGCTCCCAAGGGCAATTTTGTCCTTTGTCTCATACCCCGCTACTCACAATTTACATCCTATAATTCCCGTTACTTCCCATGTTCCCACATGTTTACCAATAATTTCCCATTACCCGCTAATTCCCGGTAATGTGCTAAATTACTAAAATACCCCTAAGCTCACCCTGAGCAGGGTATTAAACCCGGTTGTGACTTTCCGCTAACTTTCTCATCAGGATCGCCTCACGTCGAGTAACCCAAATATATCCACATAATAATGTGGTCTCAATCACACAAACACATATTTGCATTTATACCTTGAACGGGTCAAATTACTAAAATACCCTTCTTATAAGAAACGGGCCACATACACATATTTAATATTCCTGACATGCAAGCATGATTATATTATAATATTATTCACATAATAATACAATTATTGCCTCCCGACCCCCTAATCCAGGCACTAAGCCACATTAGGAAATTTGGGATGTTACAACTATCCACTCCTTATAGGAATTTCGCCCTCGAAATTTTACGTACACAACTCAGGATACTGGTCTTGCATGGTTGATTCCAACTCCCAGGTCGCCTCCTCGACCTCGTTGTTCCTCCACAATACCTTAACTAAAGGTATGGTTTTATTCCTCAGGACCTTTTCCCTTCTGTCTAATATCTGAATTGACTGTCTCTCGAAGGAGAGACCCGTCCGGAATCCCAGCTCCTCATAACTTAACACCTGAGTCTCATCTAATACGTGTTCCCTCATCACAGAAATATGACATACCTTATATACAACCAACACCGCCATAGATAAGGCCAATCTATAGGTCACCGGTCCGATCCTCTCCAGGATTTCGAATGGTCCTACGATATCTAGATAATCCTCTCTGATTTACCATCAGTCTGATAAGCTATACCACATTTCAATTATGTATCCATCGCCTTCTAAATCCTTCCCCAAAACTTGGGAGTAATGATAGAGTCCATATCTGATAGGGTGAACCTCAAAGTCTCGTGATGGCGTACTATCTCTCTCACACAGAGATTTGTATACTAGCCAACTATGTTGTTCGTCCTTCTTGATAAAAGTGAGCTAAATCAGTGCACCGGTCCATAATGACCCCAAGTTAAATCATGCTGGCCCACTACCCAGGGCAATCCCATCATGAAACCTATTGTGATGCCCTTCTACCGCGCAGTCCTTAGCTATTCCAGCCGGAACATCCTCTCCATCCTTCCTAGTTGGGGGTCACTTACCCCTTTTTCCTTGATCCTCACTAAAAGAATAAACTATAACATAATGTTTGACTAACTCGTCCACCAGTAACTCTATTCCAGCTCTGGTTGTATTCTTCAACTGACGTGATGCATAGGCAACCACCTTTTCTGTTCTTGGAAGCTGTTCTCGCATTTTTCTGACCATGCACACTTCCGATTTCCGTGCGTCAGTTTGTTAATGAAGTAACTATCCTTGAGAACCCTTCCAACAAACACACGTAATATCCTACCCCATCAAAGGAAACTCTCGGTCTCCAAGGTGTTCCTTGACCTTGAGCAATCTCTGACTGAGAGTATATCAAAATATCATCGATAGAGATTATCACAAATTTATTTAAAAGTTCCTTGAACACTCTATTCACCAAATCCATAAGTGTTATTGAGGCATTGGTCCATCCAAGTGACATAATCCAGAACCCATAATTCCCGTATCTGATATAAGAAGTCGCCATCTGAATAATTTCCCCCCTGATCCTTAGATGGTATTAACCAGATCGAAGATCCACCTTGGAGAACACCATCTACCTAGTAACTGAATCTTTAATTTCCTTAATTCCACTAGAGCTCTTCAATACGGTGCCCCAGTCACTGATTCATCCCTGCCATCGATTCAATAACAAACTCCATCTACCTGTGTAGAGGTAATCCTGAGAAATTCTCTGGAAACTCATCCCAAAATCCACCGACTAATCTAGTCTACCATGGTCCCATTGGCACGACCTGAATGATAATCACCACACTAGCTAGGACTCTTATGCACCCTCTTTGCAACCGGTCACTAGCTCTAAGTACACGTATCATAGGTATAGGGTCCATGCACAGTGCCAACAATTACAGAAGGGGTCCTCACCCTGAAACCAAAAGGTCACCATCAAGTCAGCCATAGCCAACTTTATCAAGTCAACTGACAATTCACTACCCTTCACTGCCGTTGATAATATCTTGACCCATCTCCCAATAACCACTAACTCCTCAGCAGGCAACAAGGTTCCAAACCCATTACATAATATTCTCAGTATGGCACCTCTTGCACAGAATACACTCTAAGAAATGCTCTCCAGGTCTCACCGCCACCTTGGCGGCCTAGTACTATGTCTTGCGGCCTCCTATCTGGCCCTATAGCTGGAGGTATATCCGGAGTCCTTCCCTTTTGGTCACAATGGCCTTTGCTTCTACAAAACCCGCAAATGGAAGTCTCAACCTCATAAAATCCCTTCTGGCCATACTCTGACGCCAGACCTCCTCTTTTTTGTTTCCTCCTGCGCTCTCAACTGTGAGCGTCTTCTCAATAACCTGTGCATCAGTAATTACTCTTGGCATAGTAGTGATGCAAACATCCCAGACTATTATAAACTATATCCCCTAAAGAAACTTCTCCTACTAGTCCCATCTATGGCACCGGGCCGCCGACAATCTTTGCCAGTTTGCCAAACTTCAAAGTGCACTCGTTGCTGCCATGCTACCTTGAAGTAATTTGCTGAACTCTTCAGCCCTCGCAGCTTTGACTGCGTCATTGCAATATTTCTTGTTGAACAGAGCTCTAAATTCTTCCCATTCTATAATGTTTACTGACTTGATCTGGGATGCCACTTCTCGCCTGTCCCCGAGAAGTCCAGAATGGTGGTTATCATAACCATCCACTGATCAACCTTTAATGGGCTTGAACTACTTTAAAACTAGAGGGTGTTACTTCCTGAACCTCCCATACAGGGTTTCCCATCCATCTCCCCCTACCTGGGGTTGTATTACCGCTGGTACTCCCTGGCTGTGACACTGTCGGTACTGCGGACTAGGGGTTCCCTGCTGGAACCTGCTGTGCCTCAAGAGACAAATCTCATCCTCTTACTTCAACATCCTAACCCGCTTAATAACAAACAATTGTTGCCAGTTCTATGGGCTGGCAGTGGGCCCTGGCCCTGGTCATCCTCTTCCTTGGCCTACATCTCATGGCCGGTCAACTTCCAGACCTTCAAGGAATCATACTGATATTTAACCCACTCTTCAGTGATCAAACTAGCCGTTAGGTAAGTAATAACTATAGCTCTTGCCGCCCAATGGTCCAAACCAAACAACCAAGCAGATGCAGTGCTAATAATCACAACTACACAATATATTCAACCAAGGTGCTAATAAGCAATTCCGAATATTTATCACCAAATAGCAACACTAATAAGCATTTCTGTCATTCATAAGCAATAACAATACAAATAAGAACGTTCAAGAATTTACACATTTATAACAATGCTATTAAGCGTGTTCTTTGATCTATGCTGTTATTAACAGTTCTAATAAGCAAGTCAGTTTATATTCACGTTCAATCAGGGTGCTAATAAGCACATTCTTCCCAGTAATCATAATAGTAATAGTGCTAGTAAGCACATCTCTTATCACACATATAACAGTCAAGGGCAAGGCCCTATCAATATAACCCATGCTTCCTAATCAAGCATGCAAATAAGACATTCATATGTCAATTAGGCAGGTAAACATAAATTAACAAAAATAGTTACCGAACCCTGAGTCGAGATTGTCTTCAGCGATGAGTGTACATGCCCAGCCAATCTTCAGGAATCAATAAACCTAAACCGCTCTGATACCAAGTTGTAACGTCCTCCTAATAAGGACCGTTACACTGGTAGTTTAAATAGTGCTTAACTCGCTAATCGAGTCATTTATTTTAAATCTTGTAATTAAACTAACTGCAGGTTTAGGTACTAAAAATTTCGATAAAAGTAAACAATTTATTAAAAATGTTTAACTTCCATGCATGGAATTCCATTGTAATTTAAAACGGTTACAAAACCCAAAAACAAATACAGCAGCCGACCTACGTAGAAAAATCAGGGTTCAATTATTGTTCCAACTGACAACCTCGGTCGTGACGAATGAGCAGGCCGTATATGTACACTCCATCACTGAAGCTCTCCAACTCATAGCTCATCCAACCTTTCCTTTTCTTTACCTGCACCAACTAGCACCCGTGAGTCAAGGCTTAGCAAGAAAACATAATCATACTTATAAGCAGTACATTAGCACATCATAGATTTACAACTAACATGCCCAGTAACAATAATCCTACTAACACATGCAATTAACTTAGCTGAGAGGCTATAGAGCCACACTAGATCCCATCTCCATCTTTCATACAATCGGCCCTACAGCTGGCCAAGAGAGTGTGATGTTAACTTTTTCGGTGACCTTAGAAGCATTCAGGCATGTGTCTCGCTTCTGGATTGGCTTAACCCTATCGGTCAACGTTTGGCACATTACCGCCACCCTCAACTCATGGGTCAAGCCTTTAAACTCTCAACTAATAAGCTGAGTGCATCAGCCCTTTGACTAATAAGTCAATTCCTTTAGAGTTCAACTGGTAAACTGAGTCCTTTAACTTCCAACTGATAAATCGAGTGCTTTACCTTTGACTAATAAGTCAAGTCTTTGTTTTTCAACTGATAAGTCAAATCCTTTCATCATTTGATTGATAAATCAAGTCTTTCAATCTTCGACTGATAAGTCGAATCCTTCAACCTTCGACTGATAAGTCGAATTTGTAGAGCATGTTAAAACCTTGACTATTAAGCCATGCCCTTTATCAGATAACACAAACAAATCTTCAGCTTATAAGCTGGACTTTCCTAACCCAATATACAAATTAACAACCACAGGGTTACACAAGTGTGTGTTGCACTCCTTCTTGTTTGTATGGCATCTGAGCCAGTCAAGTGCATGTCGCACTCCCTTTCCATTTATTTGGCATCCGAGCCAGTCAAGTGCATATCGCACTCCCTTTCCATTTGTTTGGCATCCAATCCAGTCAAGTACATGTCGCACTCCCAGGGTGGCCCAGCCATGCTAGCCCACACTCCACGTGTATGATACCAATCTCAGCTCATAAGCCGAATCTTACTAATCCTCGACTCATAAGCCGAGCCTTACAAGCCTTCGACTTATAAGTCCAAGCTTTAGGACCCTCGACTTATAAGACGAGTCTTTCGAAGTCCAATGTGCCCTTGACAAATAAGTCGGTCCCCATTTAACATACTAATAACCCTCTGGTTTATAAACCGAGCTTCCCAGTCACAACAGACAATCACATATCTCATATAACGTACATATCAACAATTACAATGCATTATAATACATTCAAACAGCAGTCATAGGCATAATCATAATTATGCGCATTTCAATGTACTTAACCAGATATTTACAACATAATTATAATCATGTTCATTAACAAGGTCAAAGCCTGAATCATGTCTATATTCAGCATTGACTAAGCTCTAATCACACATTCACATACTGGGTGCAGTTTTCTTACCTTTGATCCAAATGCAAGTTACTGGCGATGCCCTTTGAGTATGATTCCTGATCTGAGCCCTTAATGATGACCTCAAAGATAAAATCACCCTGAATTGAATTCCCAACTCAGCCAATCACCCCCTTCAATTTCCTAAGCTTGGCCCTCCAATTTTCATCAAAAATTCTTCCCAAGCTCCATGAAACAGAGAGTAAATGAGAGAGAGAAAGAATGATGCTGCTCAAAGCTTCCTTTTGATTTCCTAAGTCCTTGCAATGGTTCCCAGCCAACCAAGACACATATGTGGCTAGAAATGACCAAATTTCCCCTTGCCCTTAGCCTATTCTTCACATGCTCCCAAGGGAAATTTTGTCCTTTGTCTCATACCCCGCTACTCACAATCTACATCCTATAATTCCTGTTACTTCCCATGTTCCCACACATTTACCAATAATTTCCCATTACCCGCTAATTCCCAATAATGTACTAAATTACTAAAATACCCCTAAGCTTACCCTGAATCGGGTATTAAACCTCGTTTTGACTCTTTCGCTAACTTGCTCATCAGGATTGCCTCACGTCGAGTAACCCAAATATATCCACATAATAATGTGGTCTCAATCACACAAACACATATTTTCATTTATACCCTGAACGGGTCAAATTACTAAAATACCCTTCTTATAAAAAACGGGCCACATACACATATTTAATATTCCTAACATGCAAGCATGATTATATTATAATATTATTCACCTAATGATACAATTATTGCCTCCCGGCCCCCTAATCCAGGCACTAAGCCACATTAGGAAATTTGGGATGTTACACACGTGCAGCTTAATTTTCCCCATCAGAATGAGCCATTCCTTCAAGAACTCGTATACAGTCGAGGTACACGGGGACAAGTCGCTTGTAGTCATCCCAATCTTCTCGTAGGCTGACTTAAACAGGATGTTCATCGAACTCCCGTTGTCCACCAGGATCCGAGCCACCATCATATTGGAAATGTGGCTCTCGACCACCAAAGGATTGTGGTGGGAAAATGGACCCTCCAAGCATCGTCCTCGAAGAATGTGATGGCTTGGTTAGTCATCCTAGGCATTTAAGCTGGCAACTGAGCTAATGCTGGCACTTCATCATCGTGATTCAAGGCTCGCGCATATCTGTTCTGCGAACCCTGGGAGGTGCCCCCCAAGTGAGGTCCTCTGGAGATAGTTCCCACTCACCCCGTCACTGGAGGAGGCTCGTGGACTATTTGTTGTTGTGGGGCTGCGGGTACTGTTCTCGGAGCCTGGGGATTCATCTACTACGGAGGTGCTCCCGCTGTTGTGGCCTGTACTGGTCGTACTCTGCCCCGAGCATACTAATGCAAATGCCCTAACTTGATGAGGTTCTCAATCTCACCCTTGAGTTGTCGGCACTCGTTGGTGTGGTGCCCCACGTCATTATGGAACCGACAAAATATGTTGGAATTCCTCATCTCACTGTCCCTTTGGATGGGTTGTGGCTTCCGATAATGGACGTGTACTCAGAGTATTGCGAGACATATTTATCCTCGAGATTTGTCCCTTGTCCTATCGACGCTGCCCCAGTTCCCTTGGGCCTTTTGCCATTGCCTATGCCCCCACGCTTACTCCCACTAGGGGTCCTGCTTGGTGCAACCGACTGGGCTGGAGCCGTAGTTCCAGCACTAAATGCAGGTTGAAAAGCATTGTATCCAGTGGGCGCGACTCCATATCTCATCGGAGCGGCATTGAAGCCAGTAGGAGGCATGGCACTAAAGCCGTCTGACTGGACAGTTGGGCTAAACTGCGGTGTACCCACCACACTCTCTTGGACGGGAGTGTAAGGGTGGTATTGGATCCCTGGAGCCACTGGGATCGGAGCCAACGGAGTAGGGAAAGTGATGGGTCCACCAAATTCTCCAATATGGGTATCTTCCCAGTTTATGTACTCTTGTCCTGGATGACTGAATTTATTGAGCCTTCAACATCCTCTTTGCTAAAGATCATCCCACAAAGGAGACCCTGCCATCAATTGCTGGTCGTCGTCGACCCTCTTGGTTCTAGCGGCTTCCTCCTTGAAGCGCTTGATATAGGACTTGAGGGTTTCGAGGGGTCCTTGCTTTATGTTGGCCAAGGCGTTGACCTCAAAGCTCACTTTTCTAGCCTCTATGAATTTTCTTCAAATGAAGAGATTAGCTAGTGCCAAGAGTGAATGGACCCTGGTTTGTGTTTCTTGAACCATTTGTCTGTCGGACCTGTCATGGTTAACAGGAATATGTGGCATTTTGCATCCTCAGAGACACAATGCACCGAAATCAATTGGTTGAACTTTGAAAGATAGTCAGTGGGATTCGCGCTGCCATCATAAGACGTGATGGCAGGTATCTTGAAGCCTCGTGGAAACAGGGCTTCCACTGTGTGGGGAGCACATGGCTCCCCATCCTCGTCTTCCAAGTCATAAAACCTGGTCTTGTCTTCAGGCCATCCTAAGTATATCTTTTTCAAGCTCTCTAATTCTGCACGGAGAGGGTCGTAGTCTTGATTAGCACTCTGTGTCAGGTGTTCTCTCTTTCGAGCATTAAGATCGTCTAAGAGGTCTGGCTGCCCTTTCTTTCTGAGGTTTTTCCCCGAGGCTACTATACCCCTACGAGCATTTAAGCCATCTCGCAGATCTGGCTGACATTGGTGGCAACCAGTGCCCTCGAGATACCCTACTTCAGTTTCCTTATCAGACTTGATGTTTTCATTGTTAATCGAGATGTTGAAGCCTTACACTCGGTGAATAGAGATGTTACTCCAGCTGGCCCCTAGCCCACGGGTTCTGCAAGGCTGGCGAGGTGCTGAGGGGACTCTCCTCTAGGCCTGACATGGCCTGTCTCGACATGTCTAATCAGAACGCTTGTGACACCCTAAGATCTGGCGTCTGGCGATGTCCTTGGGCACCCTCCCCATTTTTCTTGCTTGCTAGACTCGAGGCCTTGGTTTGTTCGGGGGCTCGATGAACCTTCTTCTGCTCTGAAGAAGGGTTGTCATCGACTTTGCCATTTCCATGCTCTTTTAGCGTAGGTGGGGCTCCAGCTCCAACTGGGTGCGTAGGTGGCACACCAGCTGGAAGATCTTGCGCCACAACAATAGGGTGCTCGGGAGGCACACCTGCTGCGTTAACAAGTGGCACTCCAGCTGGGTGCACAGGTGGCACACCAACTGGCAGCCTAGATGATACTTCACCATGAGGATCCACTTGCAGCCCTTGAGCTGGCAGAGTGGCCCTCATGATGTTAACCATCTCCTGCAGGGCAGCAATATTCCCCTCCTGGGCATCGAGTTTTTGCTGCTGGGTAGCCACCTGGTCGCAAAGCACCGCCACCTCTGGTGGATCCTCTGCGTCCATCGGCTGAGGATGATCCTCCTCATAGTATTTGTCATCACCTTCATTGCCTATGCCATCGTAATCGATGTTTTTTGTCATAATCCTCCTGGACCATCTCTAGGAGGTCTTGTGGAGGTTGACAACTGATTTTTCCACCCTCAGCTTCGGTGGGAAGAGCTGCATCCTCTGGTGTGTTCTGTCTAGTGGTCATGATGGTCGTTTTTATTCAAGCTTTCAATGAAAGCACCAAAATGTTGACCGCCTTTTTCGCTATCAACCTAATCTAAGAACTTGACAGAAATTAGAAGAAAATAACTGTAACGACCTAAAATCACTATTAAGGCTTAAGGGCCTTGATTAGTGTGGCGGAAGAGCATAATGGGTTTAAGTGTGATTTAAATGATTAAATGCATGACTATGTGATATGCATGATTATATGATTATATGGATATGTGAAATGCATGTTTATGAGTATTAATATGCATGTGGGCCCTGTTTAGCTTATAAGGGCATATTTGTAATTTTGGCCCGTCGAGGGCATAAATGTGATTATTTGTGGTAAATTGTTGAGGCCACATTATTATGTGGATATATTTGCAACATATGGCTCGAGACGGTCCTAGTGAGCGGATTAGCGAAATAGTCACGGTGGGGATTTATACCCGGCTCGGGGGAGCCCGGGGGTATTTTTGAGAATTTAGAAAATATATTGGGGATTATTAGACATTGGGTAAATAATTAGTGATTAATTGGATGACGAGATTTAAGTGGTAAATATTAGGAACACTCGAGGAGTTAGCGGGAATTGGGAGCAAAATAACTCTTATACCCCTAGGGGCCATTTGAGGATTAGAGAACCTAGGAGGGTAAAATAGTCTTTTCTTAAAATCTAAGGATATGCTCATAATTTAGGCTGGAGGAAACTAGAAGCAGAAGAATCAATTGGAAGGGTCCCTCATCTCTCTCATGTTCTCCCTCTTCCTCACTTCCTCTTGTTGAACATTGAAGCTAAGGTGATCAAAGGGGCATTAGCTTGGGCTTTGGTTGGAGTTCTTGAAAGGAAAATAGAAGGAACGCTAGGGGATTTCTAGCTGGGAGTTGGAGCTGGTAAACAGGAAGGAACTCAGTCCTAATTGAGGTAAGAACTTTGACCTTAATCTCTAAATTTTGATTGATTGGTTTAGGTAAATTATAAGTTCTTGGGTATGAAAATTAATGATGTGTTAGACTGAGATTATGGGGTAATTATGGCTAGTGAATTGGGATATTGATTCTGGTATTATAGCTAAGCTTTTGGGTGATTAAAATGTGTAATTTAGTTCTGAATTCGTAGCTATATTAGGGTTGAATTGAAGGGATAAGTTGGTAAAAATTCTGGGCTGATGGCTTAGTGTTCTTGGCTAGCAAGAAGAAGAGTAAACCCAGGTTTTCTCTGGGTCGAAGGGGCACACCGCGACCCAGCCTGGGGGGCGCTGCGGCGCATGTGGCCTTTCTGGCCTGGGTTACTCTCTGATCTGGGGGCACACCTCGACTTGCTAGGCCAAGTCGTGACCCGCCTCCCCTCTTTGGCTTGATACGTTTGCTCTCTGACTTGAGGCAAGTCGCGACCCACTAAGCCAAGTCACGATCCGCCTGAGGATTTTAGCCTTAGAATTGTTTCAAGGATTGTTAGGACTCGGGGGTTCGAACCTAGGCGCTTGAGACAATTTCTACTACCCGGTTTAGTAGAAATTGAGGTCCCGGAGGCTAGTTTCTGTCTCCCAAGTATTTTATTTTTATTGGAAGTTGATGGATATCAATGGCCATTGTGACTAGGTTTATCGCCAAGGATCAGAGCTAAGGATCATGTTCAGGACCATATCGCCTTCTCCGCTTGAAATTTAAGGTAAGAAAACTGCACCTGTTTATGTGGCTATGTTGGGACTAGGGTACCCTATATTCGAATACAATGTTGTATGATTATGACATCCCATGTGAGCATGAAATAAACGACCTATGAGTGCCAGAATTGATATTTGCGCAAAGGACGCGGCTCGGCCACTGAGAGTTGAGGGTAGCTAAACAATCACTGAGCTCGGCCTAAGCGAGCCGGAGTCAGTGGGTTAAATAAAGGGTACAGCCTAAGGGCGCCGACCCTGGGAATTGCATGATGAATATGATGTTTTTACTGTTGTTAAGTTTTTTCCTATAGCTTGTTGATTACTGGTTTAAATGGTTTGTGATTTTTTGATTTCTAGCACTGATTATGTGTCTGTCATAAGGTGTTGAATACCTTGTTAACTGCTTTATGGATCATTTGGTTGTCTGTATTGTTTATGCTCTATATTATGGTTTTTTTGCTGGGTCTTGGCTCATGGGTGCTACGTGGTGCATGTAAAGGCAAGGGTAAGGTGGACCAATCCTGAGTTGGAGAGCTCTAGGGCAGGATGTACATAGTCAGCTGCTCGTTCACCACGGTCGAGGGATGGAACAGGGACAGGAAAACCTAAAATGCGTATTTTTCCATTAGAGTGGCTTGTGAATGTATATGACTTTTGAAAATTTGTAATTGTCCTTTAAACCCTGTTTTTTTGGGATCCCATATACCAAATGTTTATCTAAATGAAAATTTATCTATGTATGACCAAAATCTTTTAACCCTAACTCGATTTTGGTTTTAGGGTCACATTTCCAACTAAAAGACTTGATTAACAAGTCTTGCACATTTATAAACACATTGTGTAATGGTCTTGGTTATCCAGGGCATTACAATAACACAGAGATTTTACATGGTTTAGGCTATAAAAGAGACTAGTCCACGAGTCTTCAGTATTAGTGAGTTTGAAGCTTGTTTGATAAAGCTCCAGTGGAGTCTCAGGCAACGTATATATTGCTCTGTGTTTACAATTACTTAACTAACCAAAATTCTGAACCCTTTCCAAGGAGATACCCCAGCCCAATTTATAAAGGTCTGGGTCATTAATGCCCTTAATGAACATTTAATGCACATTCCCCCATTATTTGGGGAGTAAATTTCTAATTAATTACATATGAATGCACTAACAAAGACCATGGGCCCAGGCGGATTGCACGGGACCTATTTTCAAAAAGTTACCCACCAATTTCATGGGGAACATGTATCTAACTGTAATGCCCTGGGTAGCCAAGACCGTTACACTGTGTATTTATAAAGGTGCGGGACTCGCTTATCAAGTCATTTGGTTAAAAATGTGTCACTGACATCACTAATAAACTAGGGTTAAAAAGCTTTGGTCATAAAATATACCTTTCATATAATTAAACATTTTGTACAAGGGATCCCAAAAGAAACAGTGTTTGAAAGTCAGTTTACAAAATTTCCAAAGTACAAACAACCACTAGCCACTCTAAGGGAAAAACAGACATTTATGGTCCTCCTGTTCCTGTCTCCTCCTCAACCGTGGCGGCCGAGCAGCTGATCATGTGCATTCTGCTTTTAGAGTTCTCCGATTCAGGGCTGATCAAGCTTACCATTGCCTTTACCTGCACCACATAGCACCCGTGAGCCAAGGCCCGGCAAGAAAACATAACGTTGCAGCACAAACAATGATAACAATTGAATAACCCTTAAAGCATGTTCGTACACTTAGCATACCACATTAATCACATAGTCCATAGACGTAACCAGAGAATCAACAGACCAACACTCAGCTATTCAGCATGTCCATCAACCAATAATAATAATCAAATCACATGATAATCAGGGTCGACACCCTTAGGTCGCATCCTCTGTTTACCCCACTGACTCCGGTTCGCTTAAACCGAGCTCAATGAATAATAAGCTGTCCTCAGCTACCAGTGGCTGAGCCACGCCCTGTGCGCCAATGTAAACTCCAGCACTCTTAGGCCATTTTCTTGTTATTCACATGGCATAATACCATCCTTCATAAAGCATACAAAACAGGGAACCCTTAGTCCCATTATAAATTCACAACTGGGTGCAGTTTTCTAACCTTTAATTTCCAAATGTATTGGTTACGTGAGATGCCTCTTGAGCACAATCCGCTTCCCAAGCCCCTAGCTTATACCTAGTCACAACCAAGATAAGGGATACCATTAATAATTGTGAAAATGTTTCCGGATAGGGTTCTAGCCTCCACGACATCGAATTCCACCAATCACGGTAGTAGAATCGATCCCGAGCACCCTAGGTTATGTTCGCGCAGTTAAAACTCCAAAAGACCACAAATGTCCTTAAGGAATGCGGCTCAAGCTCCCTATGTCACGGCATGGCCCCAACCAGAGGCTCAGCCTCGCCCAAAAGCTGACATGGGACGCGGCCCTACATACCCCATGCCGCGGCTTGCCCTCCATCTCCAGCACCCATCAGCCTCAGAGGGCCGCGACACATCAAGAACTATGTCGTGGCCCGACTCCTTCGAACCCAAAAAAACCACCATTTTTAACACTCAAAACCACCCATAACCATCCCAATAATATACTCCAATTATCACAAACATTCTTGCATGATTTCAGAAGCATAAGCCAGCAGAAACCTAATCTAAAAACTCATCAAAACACCACTTTATTTTCTGAAACCCACACACTCAAGAACACCAAAACCAGTCAGAAAAACCCAAAATTCAAACACTCTATCATAAATTGGAGCTTACCTTCACTGAAGAATCAATCCTCCAAACACCCACTTAGCTAACTCCCAAGTTTTCTGCCTTAATTCAACCTTTAATGCCAAAACCCATAAACACTTTAGAACTCAGCCATAATCACAGAATTTAACTGCCATGCATAAAACTCATAGCTTACCTTAACTCTTGATTGAATCCTTAGCTAATCCTTGAGCTAATCTCCTAAATCACAGCTCCAATTCTCTGAGTTCCAGCCAAGTTCTTCTTGGTTCCTTGTGGTTTCCTTTGAGAGAGAAAGAGAAGAGAAAGGAAGGTCGGTTTGGCTTTTGTTCTACCATTTTCTAGATTTTACTTAGTCTATCCTTAAATAGTTAAGTCAATCCCGAGGCTCGGGGTACCGGAAACGTCCCCGAGGGAAAAATGGTAAAATTCCCCAGTATTCGTACCTAAGCTTCCTAACCTCAAATATATCTCCAATTATTTATTTCCATAACCCAAATAACCATCTAATACCTGAAATACCCCTTGACTTGCCCCAAGTCAAGTATTAGGTCCCATTGTGACTTTCCCGCTAACTAGCTCCCTAGGATCGCCTCAAGTCGCATGCTGCAGATTTACCCACATAATAATGTGGTCCTCACAATTATAACATATAATCACATTTACGCCCTCAACAGGCTAAAATTACAAATATACCCCCTTTAAGCTAAACGAGGCCTACATGCATACTAATACTCATAGACATGTGTTTCACATATACATTCTGTTATACCCAAAGATTGGAGAATGCATCCTAGGAGGCTAAAGAGAATGCATTCTAGGAGAGCTGAGGGGAGTGGTCCTAGGAGACCCCAAGGAGGATGTGGTCCTAGGAGACCCCAAGGGAGTGGTCTTAGGAGACCCCAAGGAGAAAGTGGTCTTAGGAGACCCCAAGGAGAAAGTGGTCCTAGGAGACCCCAAGGAGGATGTTGTCCTAGGAGACCCCAAGGGTGTGTTTGAGGTAAGCCTCCCAAGATTTCCTAAGTGTTGGCTCGAGCGTGTCCAAGGTAAATAGCTAAGGAGGAGGAGTCCCATGCAAGTCAAGAATGGGGACTTAGATTTTGCCAAGGAGAGCCTACACAATGTCCGATCGGACATGCTTGGGAGATGCTAAAGGAGAATGCTTTGAACTTGTCCAAGGTAAGGTGCCAAGGAGGTTGCCTCGGACCACCTTGGTCCGAGGAGAAGCCAAGGAGATTGGTTCAAGGAGGAACATGGCATGCTAGAGGAGAGTGCCATGTTAGAGGAGAGAAGTGCATGTCCTACCACCATGCACGTTCAACCCACAAAAACATATCCTACCACCATGCATGTCTTACCACCATGCACGTCCAACCAACACTTGCATGAGTGGTCAGTAGGAGGTGGATCAACTAGCTAGAGGAGACTAAGTCAAGATTCCCAGAGACAGCTTCAACAACATACGCGGGAATCTCTCATTCTTCCCACAAATGGGGGGTTTGTTACATTTCGAATTTTGAATGTTTCTTTGTAATATAAATATAAGATGAATAATAAAATATCCCTATCGTAAAGGGATATTAGTTGAGGATCCCATGCCTATAAATAGAGAGCTTATGGGATGAGAGAGGGGTCCTTGAGCTGCTTCTTTCTAGAGAGAGAAAATTGGGACTGTGTATTCTAGAGAAAGAAAGTGCTGATATTTGAGAGAACTCTTGTATTTTCACAATCTGTACTGAAGAAACTCAGTTGGCTCAGTCCATCTGATCTTGGGTATAGATCAATAAATCACAACTCTAAGTGGATTAGGCTATTACCGACAATCGGGGCTGAACCACTATAAAAATCTCTTGTGTGTTCTTTACTTTATTTATTATACCGTCTGTGTCGTTTATATTCTCTTGAAGGTTTGTCGTATTTGACGTTCTCACGTCGTTGGCTAAAAACGCAGTCAACACATTCATATAACCATACAAGCATGCTTATTACCGAATCATGCATTAAACTACTAAATTCGCAGATAAACCAATAGTGCCCTCCCGGCAATCTAATCAAGGCCCTTAAGCCTTATTAGTGATTGATAAGGTCATTTTTGTATTAATATTTGTTAAGTTTTTCTATGCTTGGATGGTGTTATGATAGCATTTTTAATAGTTTTAACTTAGTTTCGTGATTCTACAACATATTTTCTACATTGCATTTTATGATGATAAATATGACATTTTGATGGCAAGTGTAGTTAAAATAAAGTTTTAGGAGTATTCCAAGCTTTCGGGATTGAAATGTTGAAGTGGCGGCAACATACAAGCTATCTAAGATCAAGAATTGAAGAAATTGAAGGTAGGCCGCGGCCCACAAAACTCAGGCTGTGGCACTTTAAATGGAATTGGAGTTTCATAATTTTTTTTCAAACAGGCCGCTGCCTGAGTGACTAATTTATGCACAGATTTTGTTCTAGGCCGCGGCTCGCATTTTCCAGGCCGCGCCTTGCGACGTCGTTTTTAGATTTTTTTATTACTTTTTAATTAGAATTTAATTGAGATTATAAATGATTATTAGGGTTAATTTTGAGAGAGTTTTTATTACGGTTTAGGAGAGAAAAAGACTCAGAAAGGGCTAAAGAGAAGACTACAAGGCTACATTACTTTTGTCCATCAATCTAGTTTCTTTTCTTCCCTTAATCTCTTTAATCTTAATTATAATTATGTTTGTGATTATGATTACTATTATGGAGTAGGTTCTTTTTAGGTTAAGGGTTAATTCAAAATCCAAGACATGAATTCTTGATTGTTGATAATGAATATTATTCTTTAATTTCTCTCAATATTAAATTGTTTCTATTTTTCTAATTGAATGCTATGAATTTTGTGATTTCTTGTTAGGTGGCCAACTAATTAAGATTTTACATTGTTCAATTGTCATCTTAGAATTACTACTCACCTCCTAGTTTAGGATTCTAAGTGTATGTAATAAATTACAATTGATAGTTATGTCAAAAGAATTGTTGATTGTGATGAAAAATAGAACATAGGTTAAATGAATTATATGCTTCATTAATCTATTGCCTAGATTAACTTGTTTCCATGGGACTTAATGCTTTATCTAAGTTAAATAGATTGTATGATTCATAGATTTATTGCTTAGATCAAAGAGTTAATTATTGAGCCCTTCGCCTTGATTACTTATAATAGGGAGACTGAGATAATTGTCTGCTTCAGCATTATCTGCTGGGTTAATAGTTTAATTGAGAAATTGGAATAATATTTATTATTAGTGATTATGAATGATTTTTTAGGGTGGAGATTAACCTTTAACTATTTCTTATTATCGTAATATCAATCTTTATTTGCTATCTAGTTTATGTTATTTAATTTTGAGTTAAAAATCAAAATCCCCTTTTAAGTTTTAGTGTTAATTATGGAACAATAAAGTGAACGATAGTCCTCGTGGGTTCGACCTGTGCTTGCTATTATACTGAAATAATTGGAAGTATTGAAAAAAAAAAATCATTGTTAAATTTGTTGTGGTATACGACAGCCATCAAATTTTTGGCGTCGTTGCCGGGGACTATTGTTTTTCTCTTTATTATTCAAATTTACTTATTTGTGACTAATTAGTTTTTACTGTGGAATTGTCAGGTGTATATGTCTGGTGAAGACGATACCCAAGAAAGGTTATTTCGACTTAAACAATATCTTGAGTCATCGTCAGCTTCTCGTTCTTCAAGGACTATCACCGATAATCCACTCTTTCAACGTCTTGCTCCACAAGTCAATCCTATTAAAGTACCATTACCGTCTGACAACGAATCTGATTTTGACAATTCAGTTCGATCTTATAGAACAATGGCCCAGCAAAGGACATTGACAGAGTTGGCAGAGCCAAATCTTGACCAACAACCACTTTGCATCCAATATCCACCGTTGGATGTAAACTTTGAGTTGAAGTCGGGCCTCATCCACTTATTGCCTTCTTTCCATGGGCTGCCTGGTGAGGATCCGAATAAACATTTGAAGGAGTTTCATATTGTCTGTTCTAGTATGAAACCTGCTGCAGTGACTGAAGAACAAATTAAGCTGCGAGCTTTTCCTTTCTCCCTAAAGGATGCAGCTAAAGAGTGGTTGTACTATCTTCCACCTGGTACTGTTGAAACTTGGAATGGTATGAAGACTATGTTCCTAGAACGATATTTTCCAGCATCTAAAGTTGGAAGCATCAAGAAAGAGATTTATGGTATAAGGAAATATACAGGAGAATCTTTGTATGAATATTGGGAGAGATTTAAGCGGTTGTGTGCTAGTTGCCCTCATCATCAGATAAGTGAACAGCTCCTCATTCAGTACTATTATGAAGGATTACAATCACTGGATAAGAGTATGATTGATGCGGCCAGTGGGGGTGCACTAGTTGATAAGACTTCTGCTGCATCCAGGAGCTTAATTTCTAATATGGCTGCTAACTCACAACAGTTTGGCATTCGCCAAAATCCTATTCCACTACCCAAATCAGCTAATGAAGTGAGCACCTCTAATGCGAATCAGTTGGGTCAACAATTGGCTCAATTAATTGCAGTGGTACAACAACTAGCTTTAGGCCAACAGGTGAGGCCATGTGGAATCTGTCAAGTTGTGGGGCATGCTACTAATACTTGCCCTACTCTATTTGAGGGAGAAACTAAGGGTGTTAATGTTGTAGGAAATTTCCCTGGTCAATTACGTTAGATGTATTATGAGCCCTTTTCACAAACTTATAATCCTGGCTGGCGTGATCATCCAAATTTTCGTTATGGGAATCAACAACAAGTTGCTCCATAGTCTACATCTGCGAGACCACCTGGTTTCACTTTGCAACAGCGGTCTCAAAATAATTTTGTACCTAGACCATCACAAGCACTGCAAGCTGCTGCACCACCAAGTGCCAAACCCTCTACTAAGGATTTAATCAATGCACTTGCTACAAATACTCTTCAGTTTCAGCAAACCACCCAAGCTTCCATCAAAAGTTTGGAGAATCAGGTGGGACGATTAGCAACATCATATAATAGGTTGGAAGCTCATCTGTCTAATAAATTACCTTCATAACCTGAGATGAATCCCAAGGAGAATGCTAGTGTAGTAACTTTGCGAAGCGGGACGCAATATGATCCACCTAGTCCTCCAATGCCTAGTAAATTTTCATCCAAGCCACAAGTTGATTGCTCAGTTAATGAAGATGTTCCTTCAAAGCCAACCACCCCTACACAACTAAACCCTAAGCCTACTTTTGTCATCCCACCTCCATTCCCAAGTAGACTAAAGAAGACTAAAAAGGAAGAGGTTGACAAGGAAATTCTTGATACATTCCAAAAGGTAGAAGTGAATATTCCTCTTCTTGACGCTATTAAACAAGTGACGCGCTATGCCAAGTTTTTGAAAGAGTTGTGCACTAATATGCGTAAGTTGAGGGGTAATGAAAAATTTAGTGTGGGGGAGAATGTTTCTGCAGTTCTTCAAAAGAAGCTTCCACCAAAGTGTAAAGATCCTGGTACTTTTACTATCCCTTGCACTATTGGTAATAAAAGAATTGAGCGTTGTATGTTGGATTTAGGAGCCTCTATCAATGTCATGCCATTCTCCATTTATGCTTAATTGAATCTTGGTCCACTTGAAGAAACAGGGGTGATTATTCAACTTGCTGATAGATCGAATGCTTATCCCAAGGGTGTAATAGAAGATGTTTTAGTTCAAGTGAATGAATTGGTGTTTCCGGCTGATTTTTATGTTCTTGATATGGAAGATGAATCTATTCCATGCTCCACTCCAATTTTTTTTGGGCGACCATTCATGAAAACTTCGAGACTAAGATTGATGTGCATGACGATACATTGACCATGGAATTTGATGGGGAGACAATTCGATTTAATATTTTTGAGGCTATGAGGTATCCAAGTGATGTACATGCTGTTACTCTCTTGATGTGTTGGATATCCTTTCTCAACGAGTTTTAGATTTGCATAGTGAAGATTGTTTGGAGGTTGCATTGAGAGAGCATCTTGTGTTAACCGATGAAGATTTTTCTCATGAGATCATGGATGTCATAACCACACTCAATAGTGGTTTTGACAAGACTTTTAAAAAGGTTGCATTTCTGAATTTACCGATTTCTAATGAGAAATTTCAGCCATCAATTGTTCAAGCTTCTACACTTGAATTGAAGCCACTTCCGGAGCATCTCAAATATGTTTACTTGGGGAAGAACGAGACACTTCCAGTTATAATTGCAAGAAATCTTAACCAAGTCCAAGAAGAAAAATTAATGAGAGTACTCCAAGAATATATAACAGCCTGTCTATTGCTGATATTAAGGGGATTAGCCCTTCTATGTGCATGCACCGAATTTTACTTGAAGAAGGGTCTAAACCAACACGTGAGGCGCAACGGAGATTAAATCCACCTATGATGGAGGTTGTGAAAAAGGAGATACTGAAGCTCCTTAGTGTGGGTATTATTTACCCAATTTCAGACAGTCAATGGGTGAGTCCAGTTCAGGTAGTGCCAAAAAAGTCTGGAATCATAGTGGTAAAGAACGATGAAAATGAGCTGGTACCAAAAATAATGCAAACTGGGTGGCGAGTTTGTATAGACTACCGAAAGTTGAATGCGGCAACCCGTAAAGATCACTTTCCATTACCTTTCATTGATCAGATGCTTGAGAGGTCAGCGGGTCATCCTTATTATTGTTTTCTTGACGGTTATTTAGGATATAATCAGATTGTTATAGCTCCTGAAGATCAAGAGAAGACAACCTTCACATGCCCTTTTGGTACATTTGCTTTCCGACGTATGCCGTTTGGGTTATGTAATGCTCCTGCCACTTTTCAGCGATGTATGATGAGCATTTTTTCAGAATATATTGAAAACATCATTGAGTTTTTATGGATGATTTTAGTGTTTATGGTGACTCATTTGATCGCTACCTTCATAATCTCACTTTGGTACTCCAGCGGTGTATTGAAACTAACCTTGTGCTTAATTGGGAAAAATGTCATTTTATGGTAAACCAAGGTATAGTTTTGGGTCATGTGATTTCAGTCAAGGGAATAGAGGTCGATAAGGCAAAGATTGATTTAATTCGTTCTCTACCATCTCTAACTACTGTGAAAGAAGTGAGATCATTCCTTGGGCATGCTGGGTTCTATCGGAGATTTATCAAGGATTTCTCTAAAATTTCCACACCACTATGCAACCTTCTTCAAAAAGATGTAAAGTTTGAGTTTAATGAAAAGTGTTTAGTGGATTTCAACTTATTAAAAGATTCTTTGACTACAGCTCCTATAATTCAGCCACCGAATTGGGAGCAACCTTTTGAACTCATGTGTGATGCAAGTGATTATGTCGTGGGTGCTGTTCTTGGGCAGCGAGTTGACAAGCTTCCTCATGTTATATACTATGCTTCTCGCACTCTTAATGATGCTTAACTTAATTATTCCACCACTAAAAAAGAGCTCTTGGCGGTCATTTTTGCCTTGGAAAAGTTTCGGTCATACTTGATTGGAACTAAAGTGATTGTTTATACCGACCATGCTGTTCTTCGCTATCTATTGGCAAAGAAAGAAGCCAAACCTCGGCTGATTCGGTGGCTTCTACTTCTTCAAGAGTTTGATTTGGAGATAAAAGATGAAAAGGGTTCTGAGAATAGGGTGGTGGACCACTTGAGTCGTCTTATTCAAGATGAAGATAATTTGCCAATAGAAGAAAAATTTCCGGATGAGCAACTCCTCGCCATGCAAGAAGTTATTCCTTGGTATGCTGACATTGTAAACTACCTTGCTTCAAAGGAGTTACCAAGTGATCTCACACAAGCACAACGGAACAAGATCAAGCATGATGCTCGCCGCTACATATGGGATGAACTTTATCTTTGGAAGCATTGTACAGATCAAATCATTCGAAGGTGTGTACCTGAATCTGAACTTTGTTCCATCCTTGCTTTTTGTCATGCTTATGCTTGTGGTGGACACTTTGGACCTAAGAGGACAGCTCGTAAGATATTCGAAAACGGTTTCTATTGGCCCACAATTTTCAAAGATTCTTATGCTTATTGTAAGGCATGTGATTGTTGTCAACGAGTTGGTAACATAACGGCCAAGGATCAAATGCCTCAAACTCCTATTTTAATTCTTGAGATTTTTTATGTTTGGGGTATGGATTTCATGGGACCATTTCCATCCTCTTTCGGCTATGAATATATTCTTTTGGCAGTGGTCTACGTGTCTAAATGGGTGGAAGCAATTGCAACTAGAATGGATAATTCAAAATCAGTAATGGATTTCATTCGCTCCAATATTTTTGTGCGTTTTGGTACACCTAAGGCTATACTTAGTGATCGAGGCACTCATTTTTGTAACAAGAGTATAGAAGCATTATTTTGACGTTATAGTGTAACTCACAAGGTGACAGTTGCTTATCATCCACAAGCCAACGGGCAAGCAGAGGTTTCTAATCGTGAAATCAAATTGATTCTTGAGAACTGTAAATCCAAACTGGAAAGATTGGAGTACAAGGCTTGATGATGCCTTGTGGGCGTATCGTACAGCATATAAAACACCTATCGGTATGTCACCATATCGGTTGGTGTATGGGAAGCCTTGCCATCTACCGGTAGAGCTAGAGCATAAGGCTTGGTGGGCTGTAAAGCAGTGTAACATGGACATGGTTGCTGTAGGACAACAACGAATGCTTCAATTGCATGAGCTAGAAGAAATACGCAATGAAGCATATGAGAGCTCGAGAATCTACAAAGAGAAAACGAAAGCTTTTCATGACAAACATATTCTTTGAAAGAGTTTTGTGGAAGGGCAGAAAGTTCTCATGTATCACTCTCGCCTTAAACTTTTTCCTGGGAAGTTGAAATCTCGCTGGTTAGGTCCGTTCACTGTTACCAAGGTTTTTCCTCATGGAGCGGTCGAAGTTGTAAGTGCAAGTACCAGAAAGTCATTCAAGGTGAATGGTCAGAGATTAAAGCCATATTATGAATCCATGGAGAAAGAACAAGCTGGTGTGATTCACCTCATTGACCCGGTATATGTTGATGAATGAAGCATTAAGTCGAGCTAGCGACGATAAACTTAGTCACTTTGTAATTTAGTTTATTTTCATTATTATTTTCTTTATTTAAATTGAACATTATGTTTTTATTTTTGTTTTTGTTGAGGTAATTTTAGTTTAATTTCTGTAATTTGAACCGTGAAAATCGTGAAAAAAAAATGAAAAAGTTCGAAAAAACAAAGGGACTCAGGCCGCGGCACATTTTTCCTAGGTCGCGGCCCTTTTACGAGGAAAAAAGAAAAAAATGCATCAAGAGGTTTCATAGGCCACGACCCTTTTCTGAAAAAAAAAAAACAATGACGATGATTCAGGAGGCTTCGTAGGCCGCGGCACGCACTTTGCAAGCCGCGGCCTACGAACAGAATTTCAGCAAATAGGCTTTGCGGGCTGCGGCACGTAATTCATAGGCCGCAACACTTTTTCCAGAAAATAGCTTCAGGGCAGGCTGCGACACACGAAGTTTTTTTTTTAAAAAAAAAAAAAGAAGACAACAAAGCGTCAGG
Organism: Humulus lupulus; assembly: GCF_963169125.1. NCBI lineage: Eukaryota > Viridiplantae > Streptophyta > Magnoliopsida > Rosales > Cannabaceae > Humulus > Humulus lupulus. Next base: position 162,458,710 of record NC_084799.1, read on the forward strand.
TTTAGGCCACGACACACATTTCCTAGGCCGCGGCTTATGATTTCAGCACCTTTTCAATTTATAAACTCCATTTCATCATTCCTTTAAAAATCACCACGAAAACCCTCATTCCTCTTTCTTCTTTTTCCCATAATTCTCATCACAAAACCCACATCAATTCCTCCATTTTCCCTTGTTTTCTTTATTTCTTTTTCCATCACCCTAATTCATTCTACCCATTTCTTTCTTTCTTCCTCCATTATTCCATAAACACATCTCCACCTTTATTCCCCCACACTAATCTGAAATTCACACATCCCATTTTGTTTTATGCATTTCCTATACATTTCATATATATAATCCAAGGAGGTTTGCATTCACATTCATTGCTCTCATCAAGTAAGTTTTTCTTTGATCAATTTTTTTTCAAATTGTGAAAAGTATTTGTTTTGTTAATTGAACAATTGAAATGTGGTGTATTTTGGAAATATTTGTGTGGTTGTTTATTTTGGTAATCAATGTCTCTTGCATTACTTTGATTATTAATTCATGAACATTATGATTTTTAGGGAAGTTTTACTTCATGGTCTATAATTTGTGGAGATGGTATTTTTCTGCACTCTATGTGTTTGATAAAAAGCTTGTGATGAATGGAGTATATGGTTGGTGTATGAGTGTTCTTGGGGTGAGTTAGAATTTGTTATGTAGGAGTTGAGTTGATGCATTGTGTCACTTTGACCCCAGAATTGGGGGCATTTAAACTTTGGTATGGATCAATGTTGGCCATTGTGGTGTTTTTCTCTTAATCTTTTAATGACTAACAATGGTGTTTTTGGGTTCTTGTTTTTCATTTTTTTAATTTTTGGACAGCCATGGCTCCAAAGACAAATAGGAATCAAGCTTCTTCATCGACGCCAATTCCTTATGATCCTCAAAGGTTTGTGTCCATCGAGGCCTATGAGAGTTACATGAATGCCATTGCTCATGACAAGGCGTGGGTCCCTGAGCGAGGATTTGATCTTCACATGCATCATGATCAACCTTTCCTCATGCATCAAATTGAGTCTCGGGGTTGGGAAAAATTGTGTGCTCATCCTGAACCTGGCATTGGTCTATTGTTCGTGAATTTTATGCCAACGTTGTGGCTCATGAAAATTACAAGGTGAAAGTGAGAGGTGTGAAAGTGTCATTCAAAGCATCTGATATTAATAGCTATTACAAGCTACCCCACTTTCAACGTGATGAATATGGTTCGGTTAAAGATAATTTTAATCATCAAGCTATTATTGATGAAATTACAATGCCGGGTGCTGTATGAAATTTATATAATAATGGGTCTCCTCGTTACATCAAAGCTGCCTATCTAGATAGCAATACAAAAGCTTGGCAGCGGTTCATGGGGGCAAAATTAATGCCGACAGCCCAACTTGGTCACGTTGATATTCATGAGGAAATTCTCCTTTATGCTATTCTCACTGACAAAACAATTAATGTGGGGAAAATTATTCATGGTTCCATCATCCGAAGTATGAGCCAAGTAACGAATGAATTTTATGTTCGCTCATTGATCACTGCGTTATGTAAGAAGGCAGGTGTTCCTTGGGATGAGTCTGAAGACAAAGTGCATCCATTGTGCATTATTGATCACAATACCCTTGATCGATTGAAGGGGAAAACCGCTATTCAAGTTAATGATCAAGGCCAATCTTCTATTCCGGCGCATGTTCGCCCTCTGAATAATAGTAGAAGAACCACTCAACAACGTTTGCAAGCTTTGGAACAAGAGGTTTATTATGGCCGACTTGATATTCGAGCCAATACTCAGCATATCCTGGATCATAACCAGAGGTTTATGGAATGTGCGAGCTATCAGGATATTTGTTATAGGATGGATCAAGGTCGTTTGAATGTGGATATGTCTAGATATCCACCTGCTCCTACTTGGTTGCAGCCATACCCACCACCGGTTCCCATGCCCATGGTGCCATATCAGGCCCCTGATGATGAGGATGTTGCTAGCGCTGCAGATATGAATATTCCCGAAGAGTAACTTGTTATGAGGGAGTTTTTCTTTCTTCTATTTTCACTTTATTTTCTATTTTCATCAGTCCATTGAGGACAATGTACTGTTTAAGTGTGGGGGGAGGAAATTTTCTGTTTTTTCATGTCTTTGTTAACTTTCTGTTATTTTTGTTTTATTTAGTATCTGTCTTTAATTTTAGTTCAGTTGTGTTGGTCTTGTTGAAAGCATTGGTCGATGATGAAACTTTGAATTGTGCTTAAAGTGATGTTAGACAATGAGGAATTTTGTATGATTTGTGTGCTTGTATCCTATGTGAATTGCTATTTTGATTTATGTTTTTTTTCGCTCTATGCATGATTGAATTCACCACTTAAATGTGTTGGAAAAGATTTATGCTTGTTGAAAAAAAAAATTGAAGTCCCAACCACTCTAGAAATCATTGATCAATTGTTTGAGGCGAAATCATAAGTACACATGATTAGGAAGATGATTAAGGCAGTTTTTTAGATTGTTTGAGTAGTTCAAGCCAACCTATTATATGATAATCCCTAGTTTCCCATGTTTGAGCCATGACGACTGTTACTTTTCTTCTATGAACCGAAAATTTTGACCCTATACCTCATTGAAAAAAATATATATTTCTTTATTGTATCCCATTGCACCATGGTTATATATATGATTTGATCTTGTGGGATGGTTTGTTAAAAAAAAAAGAGGAATACTTATGGGTTATTTGTTTGGTTATAATTTGTGTATGATCTTTATTTCTCTCCTTGGACTATTATAAAAAAAAACAAAAGAAAAAAAATGATTTGCAATGAAAATAAAAAAGAGAAAAAAAATTCTTATATGCAAAATTTGCAAAAGTATAAGTGTGGGGGAAATAGTGAGATCATTATGGAAAGAAGAGTAAGAAAAAAATAGGGATTTCTTGAATTGTATGGGAAAATTTGGGGCAAGTTCAAAGAATGAAATTGATGTATGATATGGTGTGATTTGAGCTTAAATGTATCTTTCTCAACTACCACTAACCTTAGCCTTACATTACAAGCCTATAAAGACCTTTTGATTTTTTATCATTGTGTGTTTATATTAGTGGAGAATTATTGATTAATGTCTATGGAGTGGATGCTTTTCATTGAAAAATATTTTGGTATATAGGGACTGATTTAAAAGAAAATGATTTGACAAGTATGGATTAAATTTGATGCATTTGAGTTGGTGTTGTGATTAAGTGCATAGTAAATTATTTTTGAAAATCAAATGGTAAATTACATATGGAGTTGAAATTCTAAAGAGTATAAAAATCTGAATTGTTTTGGCATTACTTATTTGTGTGATTCTCAGAGACATTCAAGCTTTTGACAAGACCTTTGTTTAGTGAGTCTAGATTAGTTCGTTTTCCTTTTATTTTGTTATTTTAGTGTTTTGCTAAGGGACTAGCAATATTCAAGTGTGGGGGAATTTGATAAGGTCATTTTTGTATTAATATTTGTTAAGTTTTTCTATGCTTGGATGGTGTTATGATAGCATTTTTAATAGTTTTAACTTAGTTTTGTGATTCTACAACATATTTTCTACATTGCATTTTATGATGATAAATCTGACATTTTGATGGCAAGTGTAGTTAAAATAAAGTTTTAGGAGTATTCCAAGCTTTCGGGATTGAAATGTTGAAGTGGCGGCAACGTACAAGCTATCTAAGATCAAGAATTGAAGAAATTGAAGGTAGGTCGCGGCCCATAAAAATCAGGCCGCGGCACTTTAAATGGAATTGGAGTTTCAGAAAAAAATTTCAGACAGGCCGCTGCTCAATTTTTTCAGGCCGCTGCCTGAGTGACTAATTTATGCATAGATTTTGTTCTAGGTCGCGACTCGCATTTTCCAGGCCTCGGCTTGCGACGTCGTTTTCAGATTTTTTTATTACTTTTTAATTAGAATTTAATTGAGACTATAAATGATTATTAGGGTTAATTTTGAGAGAGTTTTTATTACGGTTTAGGAGAGAAAAAGACTCAGAAAGGGCTGAAGAGAATACTACAAGGCTACATTACTTTTGTTCATCAATCTAGTTTATTTTCTTCCCTTAATCTTAATTATAATTATGTTTGTGATTATGATTACTATTATGGAGTAGGTTCTTTTTAGGTTAAGGGTTAATTCAAAATCCAAGACATGAATTCTTGATTGTTGATAATAAATATTATTCTTTAATTTCTCTCAATATTAAATTGTTTCTATTTTTCTAATTGAATGCTATAAATTTTGTGATTTCTTGTTAGGTGGCCAACTAATTAAGGTTTTACATTGTTCAATTGTCATCTTAGAATTACTACTCACCTAATAGTTTATGATTCTAAATGTATGTGATAAATTGCAATTGATAGTTATGTCAAAAGAATTGTTCATTGTGATGAAAAATAGAACATAAGTTAAATGAATTATATGCTTCATTAATTTATTGCCTAGATTAACTTGTTTCCATAGGACTTAATGTTTTATCTAAGTTAAATAGATTGTATGCTTCATAGATTTATTGCTTAGATAAAATAGTTAATTATTGAGCACTTCGCCTTGATTACTTATAATAGGGAGACTGAGATAATTGTCTGCTTCAGCATTATCTGCGGGGTTAATAGTTTAATTGAGAAATTTGAATAATATTTATTATTAGTGATTATGAATGATTGTTGAGGGTGGAGATTAACCTTTAACTGTTTCTTAATATCGTAATATCAATCTTTATTTGCTTTCTAGTTTATATTATTTAATTTTGAGTTAAAAATCAAAATCCCCTTTTAAGTTGTAGTGTTAATTATGGAATAATAAAGTGAACGATAGTCCTTGTGGGTTCGACCTATGCTTGCTATTATACTGAAATAATTGGAAGTATTGAAAGAAAAATCATTGTTAAATTTGTTGTGGTATACGACAGCCATCAGTGATTTTGGGTCATTACACTAACCATGTCAGGATACGACGCACATTCGCCCATGTCAGGCGGCGTTGTAAGAAATGCCGATTGTCGAGGGTACAAACTCGACACACCTAATCGAGGCTCGCTAAAAGTTGTCAGATGATCTAGTGGGCCATAGTTGCGGCGACTGACACCTGGTAACAACTCTAGGTCTGAGGACGAGAATCCTAGCCGTGGGAGATTGGCGAAGGAAGAGAGCGATGACCTTCTGAATGGTCCTCGGGACATGGCCTCACTTTGATACATCCATACTAAGGATATGGTCACCGAACGTGGCCTCGCTTTGAGACATCTGCGCCCCGAGGACAGACCGCGGGGCGTGGCCTCACTTGAAGTACCCATTCCTTGGGGATGGGTCACCGAACGTGGCCTCGCCTTGAGAAATCTGCGCCTCAATGACAGACCTCGGGGCATGGCCTCACTTTGAGACATCCGCGTCCGGTCCGATCAAAGTACGAAACCTCATTAGCGCTTGAGGAGCTTAATTACTCCTCTAATGAATGTCATGTATCCTTTGGTGAAAACACGGACTACAATATAAAAGATATTTAATTAATAATCTAAATTTATTAGAGCTTGAGTCCTTAGGTCGTCGAGATGGCTCTATCAACACTATTCAAGGTAAAAGTTGAAACTAGGAAAAATCAGAGAAATGGTATATTTGGAAGAAAAATTTTTCAGGGCCAAATATGTAATTGAGATAAATTAATTAATTAATATATTAATTTTCAAATTTTATTAATTAATTAATTGAATTTTTTAAAATAATTATTTAAATATAATTGTGATTTTCGAAATTGGCATTTAAATAATTAGAATATTTAATTTTGAATTAATTAGTTTTATTTATTTAAATAATGTGAAAAGATAATTCGGATAATTCAAATTTGGTTTGAATTAGTTTAAATTTTATTCATTAATTAAATATTAATATGATAAGATTAGTTATCATATTTTCAATATTTTTGAATAAATAGATTATTGAATAATAAATAAATAAATAAAATTGGTTAAGACACATGCTCTTAAAAAGGCATGTGTTACACGCCAATCAGAGTGCTTGCACTGTGATTGTCGTGTAATAACTACCAAGACTGGATCTTGGATATTTTTATTTATTTAATTTATTATTTAATAATTATTTTATAATTTGAATTTATTATTCTTTTATAAAACTATTTGATACAAAAATAGTTTCTAGAGAATTCTAAGTCTTTTACGTTTCACAGAGAGAAAAATAAATATCGTATTATTTTTCTCTATCCCTGAAAATTATCTCAGACCTGAAATTCCAAGATCTCATGTGTTGAGAATATCTTGAGAATCACTAAAATTCTCACCATAACTCTACGTGCCCACTCGCATCTTGAGGTGTAGAGATACATCTTGGAAGATCTTGGTCTAAGTATTTTGGAGACTGCTTAGGATTGGATGTTCATAGGAGGTACAAAAAGATAGCGAGGAATCTTGATAGTTCTACAACTGGTAAAATTCCTTATCTTTTTTGTATTCTTGATTAATGTATGCATGTTAATGGATCTAGTTATTTAAAGATTGTTTGAATAATTTTTTTTTAATCCCTAGGCTCACCACCCTGTGCATTCCGCTATGCATATGGTAAACTAGTTACCAACACAAATGTCGGAGGATGATGGTGAAAGTATTGATTGTGTAAATCAAAGTGTGCAGCAGAAGAATGACTTTACAAATTTAACCAATACCAAAGCCAAGATCACGTACATACCCATATATTAAATCAAAATTCTCAAAAGATGGAATCATACCTCTTGTAGCCTATCAAGAATTTTTGTTATCTTTTCGTAAAACAATAACGATCATCCAATCCAATGAGACAAATTTGAGATTCACACCAAAATCTTTCGAGTCATTCCTCAACACACAAGGACGTGTTGGGCACGTAGGATATTATAGAAAAAATTTAAGCTCTCTTGATGTTCTCAACACATAAGATCAAGAGAGGTTTGGAGAAGACAAGACTCTCAGAGAGTATCATAGTTTTTCAGGTTTTCTCTAAAATTGAAAAATCAATCGCTTCATATTTTTTACGATCAACATTTGATTTTTATAAATCTAAATTAATCTAACCATTTAGACTCAGTCACGAATGAATTAGGTTTAGGATATAATTATTTAATCAATATTTTAATCAAATCAAAATATATCTTTCAAATAATTATTTAATAAATTAATTAATTTAAATTCTTAGCAATTAAAATTTGAATTGAACAAACTGGGTCTGTGACATGTATCACATGCTAGTTAGCACAGTGACTGGGCATGTAGCACACATGTTGTTGACGTGGTTTATTGTCAACAGTAGATTAAGAAATCTGAAAATAGAGATATTAGGCTTTTGCTAAACCGTAATTGGATAAATAAAAAAGTATTAAGACCACCCACACATTTTACGTGTTTCAGTGGTTAAAATCCACCTAGTCCACGAGTCACTCTTATTAATCTATTTATTTCTCACCGTGAAATTGTCTGTCACAATTTCACCAAAGTTTCAGTATACCCAATGTTCTCTCTTTTTCTGTCCATTCTCCCCTATATTTATAGGGAATTCTGTCTGGAAAATTTTTGGTAACCGTGCATAAATATGACAACGTACATTATTGGGTAACATCTCATTTACATAAATACAATATTGCCTATTGATTCTATGCCCCCAATATCGGGTAATAAATACAAAATAATATTTGAGCATTAATGAGTGTATAAGGAATCTATGAGTCTTTTGGGATCCTTCACTGTGCGTCATGGTCAGACTTCCGCAAGCTGAACACTTCCTTCGAGCTGGATGTCAAAGAACTAACCTGAACTGACACGGGTCACGTTCAGAGTTTCACGAAGGTGATTTGGCTATTGCGCATCTCAAACTAAGTTGTTGGCGTAAGAGACGATCTAGAGACTATCTTGTTGTCATAAGCTGTCAAGTTTGACTCGAGCTGCTCACTCCAGAGTTAGCTAGATGTTTTATCTGTACGCTTTCTTTATACGCTTGTCTGCCAGCCGTACCCCGTGCTAAGTAATTTAGTTCGTATATATTTTGAGGTGCAACATTTGCCCCCCAAGCTCCTGCTCGTGCACGATGTCACTTCTGACACGCACAGTAGGGGCTTTTAGGATTTTGTTATGTGAAAACATGCCTACCCACTCACTCGAGTGCGAGACACATGTCAGTCTGTAATAGGGGCCAGTTCGGGTTTCAAGTATTATGACAACTGTCTTCTCAATTTTTTGTCGCTTCTTGGTTCATTTAACCCAAGCCCTTGGATCTCGAACTGATCTAATAGTGTGGCCTAGATCGGCTCCCGAAGTTTACGTATAAATTGGAGAACCAGACCTGAACCTTACCACCTTTGCATTCAAAAAATTTCCTCTTCCTTCTTCTCAAAATACTTTCAGAGCTTTATGCGTTCCCTCATTTTCCAAAAGCTTCGAGGTTATTTACCTTCGGTGGTGCTATCATTTTCTCGACCGAAAAACCAAACTGTAAGTATCTTTATAACCGGTTTAAATTTCATCTTTTTACTTCGATTCTGTTTGAGTTTAGTATGGGTTTTTGTTGGGAAGAAAACAATAGTACTAGGTCTAATTAGAAATAATTAACAAAAGGAAATGGGGTAATACTCAACCTTCCGAACGGATGCCACAAAATGCTCAACCTACCAACCCTCGTAGGAACGATCATTCAACTCACATTCCCAGGAACCAGTCTAGCAAAACTAGGCAAGCTGGAACAAATTCGAGGATACGAGACATCCCAGCAAATCGATTCGTGCCACGGCCAGAGCCTCCGACATGGAGAAATGAACGGCCCTGCCTCCAACCCGAGAAGTTGGAGTAGACCAAGGGCGAGATAATCTAGTGCGCCCCGATGGAACAAGGATAAGTTCACCAATAAGACATCCTCCGTCACCAATTCGACATCCAACTCCACCTCGCCCACAAAGGAATGCTTCAGCTCGAGGGGATGGCAGGAGAAATCCTCCCCCCTCAGAGGATATTTATATCCCATGGCCTCGCGCTAATAATCCAGGTCATCGATCCTAACCACAAGCTGTAAACTTCGCTGATGGAAGCTACTGGACAGAGAGCCAGAGTGGAGGCAGGCATGAGAATGACCTAAGGAATCACTTGAGCTCTGCACAACGCCTTCGTTCCAACCAACATTTTGACTTGCGTGATCATCTGAACTCACAAAGAGGATATCCAGCTCGCCATGATGATTTGAGTTATACTCGGCCCATTTTAGATCCGTTTATTGTACGCGACAATGAGAATGTCCCATCTAACCGAGCTCAAGCTTGGAGGGAAAATAACTCATCTAACGCATACAACACGATGGGGGCTGATAATCAGCTCTCGAATAACCTAGATGCCAAGGATCCAACCCTCGAGCGAGTGGACTTAATGGAAGAATAGATGAAGAAACTCCTATCTTGAAAAAGAGTCGAAGAACAGATGAACAGATGGCCTTAATGTTATCCTTTTGCTCCTAACATTGTGGCAGCTTCGTATCCTATTGGCTTTAGGATGCCAGTCATGCCCACATATGATGGAAACACTGACTCGTCCAACCACCTCGGGACTTTCAACACATTAATGATGGCTCAAAACGTCGAATTTGACTTAAGATGTATCTTGTTCCCCACAACACTGACTGGACCAACCAGGTTGTGGTTCGATGAGTCAAAATACATTCAATCACCTCGTGGAAGAAACTTTTTTCCAAGTTTAAGAGACAGTTTTGAGCTGCGAAGGAAGTTGCATTAAAGTTGATTCGTTGGCTAACATTAAAAACAACTCAGTGAGTCCCTGAAGGCACATCTGAATTGGTTCACCAATGCAGCATCACGAGTTAGGGATGTTGATGATAGCTCCATGCTCATGGCTATGAGGACAGGGATCACAGTAGGAGGTAATTTATGGAAAAAAAAAACTCTAGCAAAAATGAGTTAAGAGTGTAGATGAATTCCTGGCTCAGGCTCAGGATTAGATAAATCTGGAGGAGGCACAATCTGCTGACGCACGAACCAGCTAGACCCCTGTTCAGCCCACTGGAGCGATGGAAGATGTTGCAGCCACGACTCAGCCCACTACCAAGAATAATCAGGCAGGGAGCAATAAGCGGAAGGGGACGGATGAGGGTGACCAGAATGGCACCAAAAAGAATAAGCCTGGTGAAAATTACAAGTCCATCTACACCGCCTATACAGACCTGACAAATACACGAGAGTGTATCTTCCTGGCAAACTCTAATCACCTTCCATGGAAGAAACCGGAGCCCCTGAGGCACCAGAGGGCGAAGAGAGACCCCGCCAAATTATTTCGATATAACAACGACATCATCCACAACACTGATGATTGCCGTTAGCTAAAAGATGAGATCGATACTCTCATCCGGGCTAGACCATTAGCCCAATATGCCCGAAATAGAGTACTTCCCAATCACCCATCTGGGCAAAATATTCATCCATCTCAGGAAAATTTTACCAGTCAACCCCAGGCTCAACCAGATCAAGGGAATCAAATCGTCTCCCCTCCAATAAAAGGGAGGGACATAGCCACTATTGCCGGAGGACCTCATTAGGCAGGCATGAGTAATGTGGCCCGTAAAAGGTACATACAGGAGCTAAAAACCCATAATGGAACTGAGTTCATTATGGAGCAAAGGTTATCAAAACAACAATGGTTGGAGAAACAACCAATCATTTTCACGAAAGAGGACACTAGCCACATCCAGTTCCCGCATAATGATCTGCTGGTGATAACTGTTTAGCTCGCCAATCAAAGAGTATGGAGGATATTGATTGATAATGGGAGCTCTGTAAACGTGTTAGTTAGGTCCACCCAAGAAAATATATGGTTTTTTGTAGCCGATCTTAAGGCGACCTCGATGACCCTATACAGATTCTCAGGAGAAGGAACAACAGCCATAGAGACGATCGACCTCGTAGTGACACTGGGAGATGATGTGTGAGCTATTGCTAAAATGCTCGAGTTCATCGTAATCGATTGTCCGGCTGCATACAACACAATTTTGAATGACCCGTGCTGATGACTTTTGAGGCTATCACCTCAATCCAACATCTAGCAATGAAGTTCCCCTCGACCTAAGGTATATGTACTGTAAGTGGACATCAGCTCGCTGCCAGAGAATGTTATAGCATTTATATGAAGGGAAAATCACAACCCTGGTAGCAAGCGATGGTCATCATTGAGGGGGATGAGAAGCCTCGGGTAATGGAAATTTCCCATGGGGCGGAAGAACCTCAGGAAGGAGATAACAAGGTCGCCCAACAGGAGGACATTGATCAGAGATTAGGCAAAGATAAGTATGAGCTCCAAGCATTGGATGAGCTCGAGGAAATCAGTATCGACCCAGAGGTACCTTCAAGGGTTTTAAAGGTTAGAAAGAAACTTGGAACTGAAAGGAAGGAGATGGTCAAGTTTTTGAGAAATATCCTGGACGTCTTCGCTTGGTCACATGAAGATATGGTGGGAATCAATCCAAATGTTATGATGCATATTCTGAATCTGGATAGGAATGTGCCTGCAAAGGTACAAAAACGAAGGCTTTTAGGGAATGAACGATCAAAAGCTTTAGAAGAAGAAGTAGCTTTCTTACTTAAGTGTGGATTCATAAGGGAAGCAAAATATCCGACCTGGATTGCTAACCCTGTGTTGATCCCAAGGCCCAATGGAAAGTGGAGAGCTTGCATTGACTTCTCCGACCTCAATAAGGCCTATCCTAAGGATTGTTTTCCACTACCTTGAATCGATTAGTTGGTAGATGCAACAGTCGGTCACGAGCTCATGTCTTTCATGGACGCATATTCTAGATATAACAAGATTGCGATGAACCCTGCAGACCAAGAGCACAATATCTTCATGACTGAGCATAACGTATACTGCTACAAGGTTATGCCATTCGGGCTGAAGAATGTTGGTGTAACGTACCAACGGCTAGTCAACAAAATGTTTGTTAACCAGATCAAGAAAAATATGGAACTGATGATATGATCGTTAAATCAAAGATTGTCAATAACCATGTATCTAACCTGGAAGAATGTTTTAGTGTGCTAAGGAAATATGACATGAAGTTTAAGTGACAAGTGTCTTCTATTCTACAGCTTGCTCAGGGGAAACAAAAAGTTTGAGTGGACCGAAGAATGAGAGCAGGCGTTTCAGAATCTGAAAACTCACATGGATGAACCCCCCATTTATCAAAACCAGTAGTTGGAGAATGTTTGTTCTTATACCTAGCTGTGACAGAAAATGCGGCTAGCGCCAAATTAGTTCAAGAAGAAAATCAGGCACAGAAACTGATGTACTACTTAAGTAAAAACCTTCTGGGAACTGAAACCAGATACCCTATAATAGAAAAAATCGTGTTCTGCTTGATCTTGGCCTTGAGAAAATTTAAGCTGTATATCCAGTCCCACACCATCCACATCTTAACCAATCAACCTTTAAGGCAGGTCTTGCAAAAATCTGAAACTTGGGACGTTTAATTAAGTGGGCCATCAAACTCAGTCAGTTCGAGATATTATATAAGCTACGCACAACAATCAAGAGTCAAGCGCTCACTGATTTTGTGGCAGAATGTACAGGTTTTCACGACGAGCCAATGAGAGAACCAGTGCAAGAGTTGTGGAAACTCTTCGTTGATGGATCGTCTAACGAAGACGGATCTAGAGCTGGGATAATTCTGATCTCACCTGAGGGACATGAATTCCATACAACCCTAAGGTTCAGGTTCGAAGCATCCAATAATGAAGTAGAGTACGAAGCTCTATTGGCAGGAATACAGGTGGCAAAAGAATCGAAAGCAAAGGCGATCCAATGTTATAATGATTCTCAGCTCGTGGTTAATCAAATATTGAGGGAGTATCAAGCTCGTGGTATCAAAATGGTGTTAGGAGTGTGTCCTAAAAGCATGTAAAGACATTTGTTTTTCTGTGAATAAATAAATACAGCGGTTTATTATTATTGTTATATTTAGATTGTTAAATTATTATTTGAATAATTTTGTAAATATCAGAAAAATTCCATATTCATTATTGAGGATGTGATCTTGTATTAGTACGAGAGAATTAAGATCACATGAATGAATAAAAATAGTCAACAACAACAAATTAAAGTTATGGAATTCTTTAATTGGAGTTGTAAGTACGGTTTACTGAGTATCATAATGATACAAATAATCTAGATTCAGATTATTGATGTGGAAAGACATCTCGGTAAAGGTGTTTTATATAATATGATTATATATGACATGGACCGATATGAATTAAAGTCTTTATCCAAAAACTATTTAACAATAAAGACTTGTAATTCATATCATAACTGATGATCATTTATAGATCAACCTAAATCCTGAGTGTTCATGAACTCTTGTTCATGTTTATTAAATCTTTTGATTCATTCGTTAAGGTCTCTTCAAAGAATGAGGCTAATGACTTTTGTTTTGGAGATTTAATATCATGGATGGCTGGGAACATGTATCAACAATACGGAATCTAATCTTTCCTAACGGATCGTATATTAGTTCCCTTAAGGGTTAATTCTGGAACTGAATGATTTTGAGCTCAAATCTATAATTAGATTATAGATTAATTATTCACTAGTGAATTAATGGTACTTAAGGAATAAGAAGTAAATTAGAAAGGTAAAATGATAATTCTTCCATTCTAATTTATGAACTAATTAATTAGAGGGTTGAACTATTGTAAGATGGTTATATCAATGAACGACTTAAGAAAAGATTTCTGTAAAAGTATATCTATAACATAAAGAGTGCAATTCTGAATTTATAGTGGAGTAATATCAGAATTAATAAATTAACTATTATAATTAAATAGTTTAATTATTTAGTTTATTTATTGGAGCTTAATGTTATAGGTCCATGGTCCCCGAAATGGCTCAAACAATCATTGACAAAGGTAAATACAAAAATGGGCAAAAAAGGACTTATGTGATAAGTAAAATATTTTTCTATGTATCAAAAATAATTATTATTTAATTATGTGTAATTAATTAATTAATTATTTGATTTAACAAAAATATAATTAATTTTGAATTAATTTATTTTTTGGGATTTTTGGTATTTAAATAATAATAAAAATTGGGATTTTTGGTACACATGTAGCATAGTGCACAATCACTGTGCTACACGCATAAGAGACTGTGATCAGTTTCTTGGTTCCACAATTTTAGTTATTTAAATATTAAATAAATAATTAGATATTTTAATATGATTAAAATATTATTATTTAAACAAAAATCTGATAACTGATCAGTTATTTTAAATTGTTTAAAATAACAAATATTTTAATATATTTGATATATTAAATATAGGATATCAGTTTTACAGAACGAAACTTTTCAATGATAGAAAAATATCTAGAAATCTCTCTCAGAGAAAGAGAACAGTGACACAAACAAAAGTCATTATTCTTCACAAAACCTAGGTCCAAACTTTATCAGATCTCATGTGTTGAGAACATCTGATAAATAGTTTTTTGCCTATTGTTTGTATAGTGAGCCCACACTCGTTCTTTGTGTGCTGAGAACATTTTGGAAGATCTTGGTGTGAGATCTCAATGATTTAGCCATACAAAAAGATAGCAGCAAGGAAGGACCTGAGGTAATTTTTTCTATTATTGTCTTTGATTCAATATATATATATGCATGTGAAGAAGTAGATCTAGAAATCTGTTGGGATTAAACTGACAATTTGATTGTTGTTCCGCTGCGTATAATCTCTGATTTGATCAATAAAAACCAACAAATGGTACCAGAGCCATCTTCACATATATATGTATTGAATCTGTGTGTGTTTAATTTTATGCATTTATTTATTTTGATGAATGGATGGATGGCTTAATGTGATTGAATGCATGCAAATGTTGAATTGTTAAGGTGTTTTTGGGTTAGGATTTGTTTATGATTAGATCATTGTGTAAGTCATTAAAGGGCATAGGATTTATGTAATTTATTTGGTTTTTGACACCATAAAATTGTAATTCCGATCACACAAAAGTCAGAACGAAGCCCGGGATTCAGAATTCAGCCACCGATCCTCCGAGGCCGACCTCCAAGCCGCTGCCGGGACATCGTATGGACGCCGTACGGACGGGTCCGTACGGTTCCGTACAGTCCAGCCTGGCGGCCCCGTTTGACGCCACGTGTCCCCACCTGACTAGTCCATAATTTTTTTTTTCTTAAATTAATCTGTTATTTTTTAAAATTTTAAAATGTTTAAATATCCTATTTTTGAAATTTGATATTTAAATAATGAGATATTTTTGTTATCTTAACAAACTTTTTTAATATCTTATTTAAAATTTATTTTTTCAAAATAACATATTTTAATTTAAATTCATTTCAGTTTTAATTATAAGTTGTTTTAATTAAAAAGAAAAATAAAAATAATGATTATTTAAAAGTTTGTTATAATTAATCAAAATAATTAGAAAATTGTTTTCTTATTATTATTCTAGACCAACAACGACACATATCCTACCGACAAAGTAAAGAAGCCCGGTGGAGATCAAGGCGGTTTTATTTTATTTATTTTAATTTTATAAAGTGGTTGTAAAATTAGAAATACCCAAAAGCACCCAGTTCAACATTTATTGTTTATTTATTTATTTAAATAATTATTTTCATGTGATTGATAACATGTACATGCATTATATGTCATACATGAAAACTCACACAGTCATAATCATGCATCTCATTAGTAGAAACATGATTATTAGGATTGTCCTATGTGTTTATATGAATTATTTTGCGAAATCAATTGCATGTAAATTACTTATTTTTATTTTGAAAACTTGGTAAAATATCACACCAAATATTAAGTCTTTATGACTTAATTTCTTTAAACCAACTTTATTTTAAAAGTGTTCTTTTTTTTAGTAAAGTTTAGATGAACATGATTGGTAATTTAAAATTGGATATGGACCTAGAAACTCGTTTTCTTTCCAATTTTAATTATGTTCATAAGGTTTAAAGATGTTATAATTAATTTGGAATTAATTAGGTTAAAAACACTTATTTCAAATTAGTGAGTGGGAGAGGGTTGATATCTCAAACATAACCCATGGTCTCCATTTTAATACAACACCGTGAGATATGAATAGCGCTTCGCGACGGCTTTGTTTTTGTCCCCCTAAGGAAGGTGTCTAGACATATCAATAGCAAGGTTGCATTTCTTACATAGATAGGAACTAATGATGTATTTTAGGCTTAACCGACCCTAAGGCGGCATGTCCTAAGTTAAGTCATGAACTCCGAAATAATGGGTTACACTCACAAAGTTATGATTAAGCTTATGCAGTGGATAATCATAACTTGACCAAACTAAGCGATACTTTGATGTTTAAAAGAGAACATAAAGAGTTATTTTAAGTATTAAACAATAAAGATAAGAATGTCTTATAAATTATCTAAAATTAATTTGACCGACCCTAAGGCGACACTTTAATTGTTAGAAAATTTTATTGTGGAAATTAATCTTTATTTTATGTGTTTTAATTGTGCTCATGCATCACGTTTAATTTCCGAAAACTTTGATATTTATTTTTCTAAATATAATAATAATATTATTTGTATTTATTGCCAGCAAAAATGTCTATTGGTGAATTACACACCGATGCCTTTCTCAAATCCTTAGTTTTTGAACCTGAAAATATGCAACACTGGTTTCGAGGCACATTGACTATTTTTTCTTATAAGAAGATGATGTCAACTGTCTGTGAAAAACCTCCAACAAAATCACCTCTGGCTACTAGCTATGAAGCAGAAGAAAAATATGCAAATTGGATGAAATCCGATCGGTTGGCACGTTATTGCATGCTTTCAACCATGCCTGACGAAACAAAGGAAAAATATATACACTATGACTCAGCACATGAGATGTGGCGAGCAATGACAGAGGAAGTCTATGATGAGTGTCATCGTTTATATCAAACGAAAAAGGTAAATAAGATTTACATATATTTTTCAACTATGAATAGTATATTCAAACACTATGAATATAAGATTCAAATTTTTGGATAGTAGATTCAAAAATATATGCCACTAATCTATTTTTCTTTTGTCTTTCCTTTTGCAGAATCAGAACCCTGAAAAGGAGGAAGAGACTGATGAGGATTTTGGTAGCAAGTAAGGAGCTGGAGAAGTTGGAGAGCAGTAGTTTTATTTAGTAATTTTATTGTTAGTTAAACAATTTAAATTTCTTTATTTTGTTTTAGAAATTTAGATTTCTTTTAACAAAGAAAACTACAGTCTAGAAATTTAGTTTATTGTTAGTAATCTTGGTTATTAATGTTTGGAAACTTATTTCTATTTTTGCATAACATTTATTTCTTTATTAATAAAGTAGTTATTATTTAAAGAAATTATCTATTTACTTGTTATGCAAATGCTTTGGGATAAACAAAGTTTACATACTTATAATGAATGATAATTTTTTTTATAATTCTGAATTATTTAACACAACTAATCCTAGATCTATTTAACTGATTCCAATAGTGAGACATATCTGTGACACTTGAGATTGGACCATATTGGCCTAAACAGAATAAATAGGTTTGTAAAGGATAGTCCTTTAAGAGAACTATCTATTGGATCTCTCCCTGTTTGTAAATCCTGTCTAGAAAACAAAATGACCAAGAGACTTTTCTCTGATAAAGGTTCAAGAGCCACAGAACCACTTCAGCTAGTACATATGGATGTTGCAATCCACTTAATGTACAAGCAAGAGGAGGTTGTGAATATTTCATCACTTTAATTGATGATTATTCAAGATATGGTTACCTATACTTAATGCAAAGAAAATCTGAAACTTTTGGAAAGTTCAAAGAATTTCAAGCAGAGGCTAAAAAGCAATTAGGTAAATCACTTAAAAGCACTTCGATCTGATCGAAGAAGAGAGTACTTGGACTGTGAATTCAAGAACCATCAACGTGAGCATGGCATTCAATTCCAACTCACTACACCTGAAACAACACAGTAAAATGATGTTTCAGAAAGTAGGAATAGAACGTTATTAGATATGGTTAGATGAATGATGAGTTTCTCATCATTACCACTGTCATTCAGGGGCTAAACGATTCAATGTGTTCTATACACATTGAATTATGTTCCACCTAAGTCTATCCAAAAGACATCCATAGAATTATGGAATGGTTGTAAACTTAGTTTAAACCATTATAGAATTTGGGGGTGTCATGCATACGTGCTTAAAAGGAAGACCAAGAAATTGGAAACGCGCTCTGAAGTGTGTATGTTTGTGGGATATTCCAAAGAGACAAGAAGTGGAATTTTCGATAGTCCAAAAAGAAAATAAAACATCTGTATTGACAAATGCAACTTTTCTTGAATATGACTATGTTAATAACCACAAACCTTGCAGTAAGGTTGTACTGGAGGAGAAGGTCTCAAATAAAGTCGCAAAGTCACCAACAGCAATTAATGATAAAACAACCGAAGAAACCATAATTCCTGAAAAGGAAAAACCAGTGCAACGTCGTAGTGGGAGGATTGTGAGACAACCTATTCGCTACGAACATGAGGCACACGTTCTTGTATCAGATACTGAAAAGGACGATCCATTGACTTTTAAAGAAGCAATGGAAATCCCTGATGTTGATAAGTGGCAAGATGACATGAATCAAGAAATGGAATCAATGTATTCCAATTCAGTCTGGGAACTTGTAGATCTGCCTGACAATGTTAATGCCATTGGATGCAAATGGATCTACAAGAAGAAAAGGGGTGTAGATGGAAAGGTAGAGACCTATAAAGCAAGGGTTGTGACCAAAGGCTACACACAGAGAGAGGGTGTGGACTACGAAGAAACATTTTCTCCTGTGGCCATGCTTAAGTCCATTCGCATACTCTTATCCATAGCTGCCATCTATAATTATGAGATATGGCAAATGGACGTCAAGACAGCTTTTCTGAATGGCCACCTTGATGAAACCATTTATATGGAACAACCAGAAGGGTTTATAAAGAAGGATCAAGATCAAAAGGTATGCAAATTGTTGAAATCCATATATGGATTGAAACAAGCATCAAGATCTTGGAACTTAACATTTAATGAAACTATTAAAACATATGGTTTCGAACAAAATGTTGACGAAGCGTGTGTTTATAAATACATCAAAGGAAAAATTGTGGTTTTCTTAGTTCTTTACGTTGATGATATCCTACTCATTGGGAATGATGTAGAGACATTATCAAATGTAAAGAAATGGTTGGCTGACAAATTCCAAATGAAAGATTTGGGAGAAGCGAGCTATGTTCTAGGCATTAAAATTCTAAGAGATAGAAAGAACAAGCTACTAGCATTTCCACAAGCAAATTATATTGATAAAGTGCTTGAAAGATTCTCTATAGAGAATTCCAAAAAAGGTCAATTGCCGACCAGACATGGAATTACCACAAGCAAATTATATTAAATAAATAATGAGATATTTTAATATGATTAAAATATTATTATTTAAACAAAAATCTGATAACTGATCAGTTATTTTAAATTGTTTAAAATAACAAATATTTTAATATATTTGATATATTAAATATAGGATATCAGTTTTACAGAAAGTAACTTTTCAGGGATAGATAAATATCTAGAAATCTCTCTCAGAGAAAGAGAACAGTGACACAAACAAAAGTCATTATTCTTCACAAAACCTAGGTCCAAACTTTATCAGATCTCATGTGTTGAGAACATCTGATAAATAGTTTTTTGTCTATAGCGAGCCCACACTCGTTCTTTGTGTGCTAAGAACATTTTGGAAGATCTTGGTGTGAGATCTCAAGGATTTAGCCATACAAAAAGATAGCAGCAAGGAAGGACCTGAGGTAATTTTTTCTATTCTTGTCTTTGATTCAATATATATATGCATGTGAAGAAGTAGATCTAGAAATCTTTTGGGATTAAACTGACAATTTGATTGTTGTTCCGCTGCGTATAATATCTGATTTGATCAATAAAAACCAACAAATGGTGGCTTATCTAGCTAAGATTAAAGATGAGTTGTCTGAGTTTGAGTTATGCTCCATTGAGCAGGTACCCCGCGAGCAGAATTCGAATGCTGATGCTTTAGCCCGACTTGCAACCACCAAAGTGGCAGATACATTAAACATAGTCCCAGTGGATTTCTTAGAAGAACCGAACATAACGGAATAACCAGTTGAGGTCAGAGTAATTGACACAAAATCGACCTGGATAACCCCCATAGTGAAATACTTCACAACCGATAAACTACCAAATGACCAAAGGACGGAAGAAAATTATTATATCAAGTCCCATGAAATGTTATGGTTGAGGGAATTCTCTACTAGCGAGGGCATTTGCTACTCCTCCTATGGTGTGTACTGCCCGAAGAAGCACAGACTATCGTACATAAGATACATTTATCATTTGCTTCCAGTTTTTTTCAATTTAGCTAATTAAGAAAGGATATATTTAAGCAAGTTGAAATTCCAATGAAATAATTGATAAAATATATATATTTATATAAACAAGTTTAATTTGACATTTTAGAAAAGATCTGGCCACCAAGAATATATATAAAGAATAGAAGTTTATTTAAATAGTTTTTGATAAGTAATTTCCTTATTGAATTTGAAAAGGAAAGTGAAAAAAGCTCCACTATTTCCAAAAATAAAAGTTAGTGAGGATTTCTTTCTTTTTTTTTATTTCTTTTTTTTATAATGGATACTAGAGAATTACCAAAATAAAATAGATGTACAAACATTTGGTTTATTCTGCTTAATAATCACGCATGATCTTTGGTTCCTAAAATAAATCAATATAGAAAATAATGAAGCGTGGAGTTTGACGTTTGAGAGCGGGAAATTGATGAATTAGATTGAGCTTTTATTTTAGGAAAATTTATACCGTTTTTATCAAATTATTTGCAATAATGACATGTACAAAAATATTTATAGTTATATCTTTTTTTCTTATAGTGTATATAAATTAATTTTCTTATATTCTGAACTTTCTCAATATATACACGTTACATTAGACCATTTTCAAATATTATATATAAATTTTGTGTCAAATTTAGCACAAAAAAATAAGTTAATGTTATATTTGGCTCAATATTTATAATTGTGCTCCAATACATAAGAAGCAAATTAATACAAAAAGTCAATAATTCATTTAATATTTATTGAAAACATACAATTTTTGTTTTATTATCTAAATTATGTGTTCCAAGAAATTTGTTATTAAAAAAAATAAAAAATGAGATATGATTGATTATTAATTATCAACTACTCAATTATAATAATCAATGTCAATATGGTAAATAAAAAATTAGTATTTATTGATGTGTCAAATTTGACTTATGCTATATTTTGTGCCAAATTTAACACAACTTTTAGCATGTGACAAATTTGGTATATTTTTTGGGATACCATTGGAGTCATATTTTTTATAAGATGTGCTAAATATAGCATTGCAACAATAGGAATAGGAATAGTAATGGAATGGAATAAGAATGGTAATGCGATTATGTTGTTTGGTTAGAATAATGGAATATTGAATACCTATTCTTATGTTTGGTTGACTATGGAATGGAATGGAATAAATTTATTTTGGACAAAAATACCCAAAGTGCTTAAAATATGATTAATAAATTAAAATAAACATACTAATATATATATATATATATAGATTTACCAACAATGACGTTACCTTTTTTCATATTCTTTTTTTACAAAATAATATTTAATAATCCTACTTTTTTTAAGCATAATAATTCCACTTTTGAACACTACAAAATATTAAAATTATCAATACGAATTTATTTTTGTGAATTATTTTTTTAATGTCAAATACAATTTACTTTAATTATCACTAAACACTATTTTATATTTTTTTAAAATAAAACAATATAATAACATAAAAATGTTAAACTAAACATTATAACATATTTATATTCTAATAATCAAAAGAGTTTTTGATTACTAAGATCAAACTTTGTCCATGCACATGAAATATCACTAGAAATAGTATAAGTATTCATGTCCAATTACTCAGATCTATGCTCAAAGACAATCTAGTTTGCAAAATTATGAGCATAAAACATTACATCATATCCAAAAGATTATAATTTGTATACTACTGAATCAACTCTTTAGAAAAATAATAAAGTAAAAATTTATGTTATGTATTTATATATATATATATATATCTTCTACATGAGAATAGAAGAACAAGCTTTTTTACAATCACAAAAGAGGAGGTGAGTTTTTCCCTCCACAACATAAAAGAGCAAACCAACAAAACAAAACACAATTGTTTGCTCTTCTTGAATATTAGCAAAAAATAAAAATAAAAAAGAAAACTACTAAGGCCAGGATCCAAAAAAATAAATCCAAAGGCCTAAGGCTACAACAACTCCTTGGGGACACTCAGTACAGTTTGTCTTGACCTTGATTTTATGGCTGTCATTTTTTGACATCTATAATGGATGGTGGATATTACAGGATGATAAAAGAGAAGTATAACCCAAACTGTACATGGATGTAGTCAGTCGGGGACGGCGAAAAAATTAGCGCATCATCTCCCAGCGGCGGCCAATACTGTTTTCTCCTCAAAATCTTGAGCAAACCTTGATGTTCTTGGAAGAACAGGTTCTTTGCTAGAAGTAGAAGATGATTCTGCTTCTGCCACAACTAGTTGTTTTTCTGCAGGAACAGGCTCCTCAACAGGCTTTGGTGTGTAGTTGAATGAAAGATCTTTATTAGCAGCCAGAGCTAAGAGCTCTTTCTCTTCCAGCCATTTTACTGGCCCGATGCTGCAGCGATCCGGGGTGTGTTTGGCCAATGCATCTTTGAATTTCTTGATCTGCAATACCAGTTCCCATCAGACATTAATTTCAATAAGAAAAAACAGCTTGAAATTGATATGTGTTAAGACTTTCATTGATCAATCAAAGTTGGAAAGTAAATGGATTGGTCTGATTAGAAAAAGAAGATCAATCCTAATATAAAAAGTACTGAATTCTATGTTCTATGTAATATGAGGACTAGTCCATTTCAGGCTTATGGCTCAAATCAAGAAGCTTTTACCTAAAATAGCACAGCTATCTAGTCTTAAGATGAGTCCATTATATGAAACACAAGATTGTGTGGGGAAAAACTATCAATCAAAATATCAAATTTGGTTTGAGAATATATTTGAGAACTCAATCAAATCAGATAACAAGGGAGCAATTGACACAATTCAACCCAGTTATGAAAAACTTATGAACAAGCAAAGGGAAAAACAAGATGGGACTAAGACTAACCGTGGCATTAGTACAGCTAAAGCTGCATAAACGTCCATGAGCTCCTCTGTAGAAGCGGAAGAAAGGCAAAACATGGACATTGAGACTATAACACATGGATTTGTGCTCTTCATAGTTGACCTGAAGGAATTGAACATCTGGGTTCATCTCTGCCATTTGACAAATCTGTCACCACCACCAACCACATAAACAAACAATATTAAGAATTGGGTCCACCAAAAATTGATCAAAGATATTTTCTGAAATAATCAAAATAAATAAACAAAAGAGTTTTGATACCTTGGGATGAAGAGCTCTGCAGCCACCACAACCAGGATAAAAGAAATCAACAATAACTAGCTTATCCCCAGCTTTTGAAAGGGATTCTACCAGGTCTTCTGCAGATTCCACCTCCTTCATATTTGGGTGAAGCCCTTTCTCCCACCATTTCTGGGCTTTCCCAATTCGAAGAGTTGTCTGTAAATTTCAAACATCATGATTATACACAAAATTAATTACCATAAAAAGAAAATATCTTTATTGGAATATTTCGAAAGGGAAAAACTGTACTTACTGAGCTGAGTTTAAATTTCATAAACTATCTATATCATTAATGTATATCAAAAAGGGTTTTATCCCTCACTGGTTTTCTTTATCAGGTGTGAAATAATAAGGGGTGGAATGAAAGAGTACACCAATGGGGCCAACTCCACTTCATGTAAACCCAATATTTGAGATAGGCCCTGTTGAACCAAGATTCTTAGAATGGCTTGTCTTTGAGGGTATAAGCGTTGATGAGAGTGGGAGACAGCATTTTCTTGACGCAACTGTGGCTTACAAGCGTGCAGTACTCAATGTCATTGACTACCTCTCCAAATTCGGATACACCAAAGAACAGGTTTCCTATAATTCATCTTATATACCATATGTTTTTTACATGTTTAAGTCTTAAACTCATGATATAGATTCGATCCATTTTGTTTTACACGAAAAAAAAAAGAAAAAAAAAATCTAAAATATGCAAATAGGCATTCCATCAAACATTTGGTGCTCTTACTGAATTCATAGAAAGAGAGATAGAGAGAGAGTACCTCTGCAACAGATTAGAAAAGCAGGAGGAAGAAGAGAAGAGTGTCTCTGACACGGACCTCCGACTGGGACGAGCAGCTACCTTCGACTGGGTGTGTTGCTTGTTGAGAGTGAGAATGACAGATGGTTGTGTCGGATTGCTTGTGGTTTTCAGGGGTTGAGCAAGAGGAGAGTGAGATATTAAAATAAATAAAGGGGAGCCGTACCTGAGGAACTCAGTCGGCGGTGACAAAGGAGCGAGTTGGAGAAGACGAAGACCCAGATGGAGAGAGATGATGATAAGCAGTGGAATGGAATTATAATTTCACTTACTCAAAATTGGAAAAGTTATTCCGTTAGTTTGGGAATAAGTATTACAATTGAATTCTTTTCCAAACTTGTTATTTCTAACCAAACAAAAGAATTCGGACCATTAACATTCTATTCCTTTCCTTTTTGGCCTATTATCATCAACCAAATGGGTCTAAGTGTTTTAACTTTTTTTTTGTGAATGTTTCTTTATTTTTCTCTCTTCTTCTTAACTTCAAAAAAAAAAAAAAAAATTCGGCCACACCGCTAGTCGGTTGGGCTCAAAAATAGTACCATCACGATATACTCTTCAAGGTGATTATTTTAATATGTGAGAATCATATGTTTTTTCGCCGTTACTGGAGAAAATTATCAGAATAAAAAACAACTTTTTAGTTTTTTCTTCTTCATATTTTGTTAACAAAAAAATAACTAAACTTTAAACTAATCAAAATTTAATATACCAAAATTTGTATTCTTATTTTACATTTGAAAAACTAAACAACTTTAAAGCTATTTTATAAACATTTAAAGTAAATTTTTTAAAATAGATTATTTAGGATATTGTTTGTTAACTTTTAAATAAAATATGATAAAACTCTTTTTAGTAACTCTCTAAATTTGTTGATAGTTTTAAATTTGTGGCTTAGTCATATATCAAAAGGTAACCAATTGGTATCATAAATGATTTTAAAAGCAATGAAAATATAACTTTTATAAGTAACTATGTAATATGCTAAATAATATCATTTTCTAATAATCTATTCATGATAACTTAGAATTATAGGAGTAACTTTTATACTATATAATAACTAACTAGTTTTTAAAATAGAATTGAAGTAAAATTCAAAACCATCTTAAATAATAAGACATGTAAATTACATGGGTGACTAAAATAATCCATTAAAAGTTATCGTGTAGTATACTAAATTAATTTTGATTAATAAACTATATGGTAACTTATGATACTATATGACAACTCATTAATTTCTGAAATAAGCTTGAAGATTACCAAAATGTATCTTAAATAAAAAGATATCATAATATAGCAGACAAATACTTAATTGGTATATTAATGTGTCTACAAATGAGTTTTGGAGGTATCCAAAATGCACTGAAATACTATGATATAAAAATAAAGCTTTTAATAAAAAAAAAATGACAAATAAGTATCTTATCGGTATCGTAAACAACCAAAATGTAACTTTTTACAACTTAGAAAAAAAAAATCAGGAAGCAGGATTTCGTAATTTTTTTCAAAATTCAATATGATATGCTGATGTGATACCGAAATTTGTGTGTAAATAATTTGGTTTAAGGAAATTTTGTAAATGGAATTATTGAATGATTTGGATTTCCTATTGCATTGCACTAAAACTAGTTTGGGAAAGTGATATTCGGATCATACCATAATTGATACTAATCAAATGTATTCAAAGTCAACTAAGACTAACTAGTACTCCGAGGGCAATTCCGTCATTACATACTCTGTGTCCTTTTCAATTCGGTAAACGGACGGTCGGTCGATTTTAGTCTCTCTACCGTCTTAACAGTTTATCACGTTCAACATCACAAAAGAAGTAACAACTAAACAATACTTATTACACGACACACCCATTCATTTATTTAGTATATTTATTATTCTTTTCAATTTTATGTTAAATATTTTGGTCGGTCTAATTCTATATTCGCCATCCAATCTAAATATTATATTTCCAATGAAATAAATACCTCATAATATTTAAATATTTTTTAGAGTATTTATAAATAATTTAATAAATAAAAAATAAGAAATTGGCGGGGCCGAAGTAGGACCCGCCAAAAGAGTTTGAAGTTTAAAGCATAAGCATGACATCCCATGCCTCAACATCCAATCCTAACCGTTCCTTTCTCCCATTCGGTAAACGATTTCTTACTTTTTTATTTTATTTTATTTTTTAATTTATTTTGAAAAAAAGGAAAAATAGTCACAGCTAACAACAGTGTGCGGCTTTGCTTTTTCATTCTCTCTCTACTTTCAAAAAGCAAACTGAAACCCATCTTTTGTAAATTTTTTGTTTGAGGAAACTTCTCTCTCTAGAATTCTAAGAACAGGTTCGATCAATTTTTGGATAAGAGAAACGAAGACAATTTTTGCAGTGGTATAGTTGAATCTGATCCCAGATTCTCCATTGTCCATTTTGAGTAATTAAATCACTTTATCCATTTTTCCATGATCTGTAAGTCCCAGTTTCCTCTTTTGTCCTCATTCTCCTCTTTGTTCTACGCCATAGTTTTTAGCTAGGGTTTTAGTCTCTCATTGTGTTTTCTGATACCTACATCTTTTGACTTTGTTGCTTCTTCTTTGGTTAGTTGATTACAGTTTTTCTTATTGTCATTTTTTTTCTACTTGTTTTGGGTTGTAAACAATCATAGGTTGTTTATAATTTTACTTTAAATCAGAATTTATGCCATTGACGGACTATAGTTTAGTTTCTTTTACACACTTGGGGCTAAAAATAGAAATATTATTGTTTTAGTTTACTTAGATAAGCTCGAATTTTGTAGTTCTGAGCTAGATTTATCTTGTATACACATCCCTGGATGATGATTTTTTTTTTTTGAAATATTTGTCAAATTTATTCATTTAATAATTTAGATAAGTTTTAGTTTGCGGTGTTTGACAGAGTAACTGGTTCAAAATAATGACGAGGGTAAGCAGAGACTTTGGTGATACGATGCAAAAAGAAGCTGTTCCAGCAGTTTCAGCCGATGTGATATTTGCTTCGAGTCGGTTTCCAAATTATAAGATTGGATCGAACAATCAGATTGTTGAGTTAAAGGATGATCCCAAAGTACTATCAATGAAAGAGGTCGTTGCTCGAGAGACTGCGCAGCTGTTGGAGCAGCAGAAGCGCCTTTCAGTTCGTGACCTCGCCAGTAAATTTGAGAAGGGGTTGGCTGCTGCCGCTAAATTGTCTGAAGAGGTTAAATGGCTTTACCAATCTTAATACATTTTTGCTAAGTTTGTAATTTTATATGGGTTCGTGGTTAGATAAGAATTTTGTAATTCATTACTCATTAGTTATCTTAAAGGTTTACAATTATACTCAACAATGTTTTGTTGGTGTAAAAGAATTGAGCGTTATTGTTCGTATGGTATTGGTTATTATATTCTGAAAGTAAAATTTAAAAGAGAGTTGAATTAGATGATAAGTGATTTGCTCTGTTGAAAGATTGTTTTGTTATGAAATAATATAAGAGCTTTTTTCGTTATGCAGTAATATAAGACTTTTTTCGTTATGAATATAAGATTGTTTTTGCTATGAAGTAATATATTCTCAAATACGTAAAAGTTAATGTCTGTTTGTTTATTTCATACTCCGTCCCTTGTGTGAATATATTGAAAAACTTTTTTGTTATGAAGTAATGTATTTTCTAAGATGTGAAAGTAAATGTCCTTTTATTTCATATAATCCATCACTGGCGTGTGAATACATTGAACGACTTTCAACTTTATGCTAACTTTTTCTTCCTTCCTTAGTTGTTTCTTGTCCTTCGAGGTATTGAATGTAATATCCTAAGAGACTTCCACTTTAGTATGCTGAACACAATAATTTAAACTTTTTTTTGGGTGAAATGCAGGCAAGACTAAGAGAGGCAGCTTCCTTGGAAAAGCATGTTCTTTTGAAGAAGCTTAGGGATGCACTGGAATCCTTAAAAGGACGTGTGGCTGGTAGAAACAAGGATGATGTAGAAGAAGCAATAGCGATGGTTAGTTTGTATATTTTGGATTTTTCTATTAAGCAAGCTTATTATATTTCTCACTTTTTAAGTGAGTTATGAAGTGTTTATTTATTTTTTTTTTTGCATGAAACTAAACAGGCTAGGATTGTTCGGAATTGCTGAAATAATTTGCAAACGAAATGGTATAACCTAAAGGAGTATCAATTTTAAAGATTCATAGTACAACATAGAAGACATATAAGATCCATGAAATATGTAAAAAAATTGAAACAAAACCTCAACCTGTATAAATTGTAGAGTACATGCACTAATCATTCTCATCAGTACCCTTTTACTAATAATGATATGTCTGTGACTCAGTATCTTGTGCTTAGTCTAGTAGCCAAATAATTACCTCTTGAAGTTCCAATAAACTAAATTAATTATTTGAATATCTTTTGGAGTTATCTTTGTATGTACTTCACTTTCCTTTGTTTGTACTACATTTTCATTTTAATTTCTGATACATACTTCTCCTGTCTATTGGCTAAAATTTATATGTATCCTCTCTCCTCCGGATTGATTGAGTTGACAACAGTTGTCTGAACATTTTTGTTATCTTATATCATTTGCTATCGCTTCCCATTTTAAATAAAAAAGAATCATCTATCATCTCCAGGTAGAGGCCTTAGCAGTTCAGTTGACTCAAAGAGAAGGAGAGTTGATGCAAGAAAAGACAGAAGTGAAGAAGCTAGCAAGTTTTCTTAAACAGGTAATTATAATTTCTTGACTACTAAACAGGGTTAACGAGTCTCTCTGTTGTCATGGATACATGGATTTAGTCACAACTTATGTTTTTTGCAATAATTCTTAAGGATTCT
Organism: Humulus lupulus; assembly: GCF_963169125.1. NCBI lineage: Eukaryota > Viridiplantae > Streptophyta > Magnoliopsida > Rosales > Cannabaceae > Humulus > Humulus lupulus. The sequence goes on from NC_084799.1 coordinate 162,487,984, forward strand.
AAGATGAGAGATTATTGGTTTTGTGATTCGAAGTTTGTGGTTGTTGTCGTGTGTGTGAATTGCGACATGGAAGTATTACTTGACAGCATTTCTTACTCGTTCAGTCATCAAGTTTATGTTTGCCCGTTTAGAACTACATTTTTTATTATATGCCGATCAGTAATTTCCAAACTTGTTGCAACACATCAGAAGTGTCAGTACTAGTGATAACTGGAATTTTTGTGGGAACACAAGCCTTGCAATTTCCAAATAAATATAAAGGGTTCAGATGTAGGAAAAGATAAATTCACAAGAAGCTCTGAAAACAAATATTTGGAAGAAGAAATTTTATGTTTCTCCATACCAACAGAAGACAAGATTTCAATTTATCTGCCTTAAAGTGTTAGTGATGACTTTAATCTGATTATTGATTTCAGTAAACGATTCTTCGTGGTACATTGGTTTAGGAACTCCTCTTTAGTTATTGGTTATATTATCTGAAATTGAATATTTATTATCATGTTGTAGGCTTCAGAAGATGCTAGAAGACTCGTTGATGAGGAAAGAGCATTTGCTCGTGCTGAAATTGAAGCTGCCAGAGCAGCAGTACAGAGAGTAGAAGAGGCTCTTCAAGATCAAGAGCGAATGTCTCGTGCGTCAGGGAAGCAGGTTTGTATCTTGTGTTCCATTTTGGTTTTCTCATGTCAGTTTCTTAATTTCTGCAGGACCTTTGTAAAATAAGATTAATGAATCATTTTGACTTTCTTATGCTCACGTATTTATATTTCATACGATTTTGTATGATGCTACAATAGGTTGTATTATCTTACAGTTTATTTTGTCATGGAATCTAGGTTGGTAGTCTTCAATTTTTGAGAAATTTGCAGTCTAATTATATCCTCTGATGGAGTGTTACATCTTCAAGCTTTCTTAATACAATATTTATTTCTTGATGAACATGCTCTTTTTTTTATCTAACTATTTAAATGTTTTCTGACAAAGTACATTTGTATGAGGACTGTTAGGATTTGGAGGAGTTGATGAAGGAGGTTCAAGAGGCTAGACGGATAAAAATGCTGCATCAACCAAGCAAGGTGCATTCTTGATTGTGGGCTTAATTTTGTTTGTCATTTTAGACTTTTCTAAACTTGTTGCCAAGGAAATTTTATTGATTGATTGCAATTGTGTTTAATGGTATTTTGCTTATACCAATTGAAGTATACTAGTTTATTTAGTTTTCAAATGAAGGCTATCCTCACACTCAATTTCTTGGCAACATCAACTTGTGACCAGCCCAATAATAAATAGCTTAAGGGTATGTGTGCTTTGAGCTTCTTCAGCGTCTTATTTGGATCTGCAATTTGGTTTTGTAAATCCTTGGGGGTAAAAATTTCCCACCTAAACAACCATGACATTAAGCTATTGCCAAACAGAGCTTAAAAGAGAAAAAAATTAGTTCAGGTGTTTTGGCCATCTAAGTGGATGCTGAACTGTATTTGTTGGCACAGGAGTTAGGGCATGGTTCCAGTTGTTGCTTTATTAATAGGTTCACGATTTGACTTTGATCGTTATGGACTGGTACTAAGATTGAGTCCTCGACAGGCAGACTTAATTTTAACATTTTTTTTAGAAATGTTAAAAATGAAACAATTTCGACATTTGACTTCAACAAGGCTGTGTGGTGAAACAAATTTTCAATTTAAAGACACCATTTTGTAATATTTCACTATATGAAAATTTCAGGGTGGTCATAAATTTGTCTTTTATAAAAATTTTGTAGTTCCTCATGAATTAAACATCAATTTGTAGGTTATGGACATGGAACATGAACTTCAAGCTTTGAGGAAACAGCTCACAGAGAAGTCTAAGCATTATCTTCGTCTTCAGAAAGAGGTATGTTTCATTTTCTGTTAGAGTATCATAGGCAATAGTAATGACAGAAGTAGTAAATAGACTTGATAAAAGTTTATGGTCTAAAGGTGCTTAATTTTTCTATTCTTGAAAGTTACCTGTGTGTGTGATGAGTGTAAAAAAACTCAGGTGTTGTAATTACTAAGTTAAAATTGTCCAATGGGACTGTTTTAAAAAAAAGTTTGTTAGTTATGATGATGATAGTGCTTATAATGTGTAATGCACTGTAATTTGGCATGACAGAAGATGGTACTGGATTTTTTTCTTCACATTAACATGATGTCTTCACTCGGCCTTTTCATAGAAGTGTGTACTATTTTGTGTATTAATGTTGCTAATGAATTAATTGTTTGCACTCCCTTCTCCATCTGAACAATTCTTTCAGCTGGCAATGAGCAAGAGAGGCATGGAGAACAATAATCAATTGTATGAAATAGATGGTACTGAAGCTTTAGGTTCATATTTGCAAATTCAACCCTGCTCTGATGATGTTCCAGATCTATCTAGATGTTCAATTCAATGGTATCGTGTATCATCTGAAGGCTGCAAAAAGGAGCTTATATCAGGTATAACGGTAAACTGATTTACATGAAAACTTTATTATCTGAACTTGATCTTATAAAAACTTCTCTGGGCTTGTGAAAGGGAAAATTAAGTAGTTCATATTTGGCACTTGTTTTGTCGTGGGTGTGCAAATACATGTTCTTTTCTTAGATAAATTTCTGTAGCTTTTGCTTCTCCTTGCTCGGAGCTGGGGATTAGAACATGTCTTATAACAGTTAAGAGCTTGAAACTGTCTGTTTCTTTTTTTCTGACAATGCTGAATGATGTAGATTTTATAATACTATATCCTTTGTACTTTTGAAAGATGTTCCTATTTTTTAACAAATCTATTAATTAGCTTCTCCTGTTCAGTGGAGACAATCTGTAGCTGGCAACAATGTGTTGCTTTCAATTCCAGAAGAACGATATTTATCACTTTTAAGTTTTGTTTCTGTCGCTGGCTTACCCAGTTTAACCTAATGCTAGCAATTTAAATTAACCGGCCCAGCATAAAGCTTATGTAATCCCTGACGCTGCCTTTTGTGTGTTGGCTTGTTAACTGAGAAGAAAAAATGAAGATGTTACCGAAGTTTGGGTTCAACATGATCCATAAACGAGGGAAAGAAAGCAAGACTGACACAGTGCTCAGTTACCATTAGTCTCAAAAGCAATTAAATTAACCCAACACAAAAAAAGATACACTGACATGTGTCACTAAATTCGGACTGAACACCTTCTACAACAGCCCAAATCTAGAGAGGCAGTCCTTGTCTTATTGGGCTAGACTGTAATAACATTAGGGTTTATTAATCCTTATGTGCTAGAGATTGTCATCCATAATATATCTTGCTAATTATATTCTTGATTGTTGATCTTTAAAGAAAAGTGTATGATTAGATCTGGCCACTCACGTTTCTAGTTATATATCTTTTGAGATAGCAAACTGTTTACCCATGTATGGTCTTGTCATACCAAGTTCACAATTTAGTTTATATTCTTCTGTAAACTTTTCTTCTTTTAATTAACTTTTCCTATTTCAGGAGCGACCAAATTAATCTATGCCCCTGAGCCATTTGATGTTGGACGAGTCTTGCAAGTTGATATTGTTGCGGAAGACAAGACAATAACACTGACAACCACTGGTCCAGTCGATCCTGGTCTGATATTTATCTTCATTCTCTGATTATTTTGCTTAGGTTTCATATATTTCTCGTTTATTTCGTTCATTTACATATTTTATGTGAAACACGGAAATGGCCTGATTTGATTTTACATGTGCAGCTGCTGGTTTGGGTAGCTATGTGGAGGCACTTGTTCGGAAACATGACGTTGAGTTTAATGTATGTTATCAAATCTTACCAAATTTTGGTGTCAGCATCAATATTTTGCTGCCTTTATGCCTTAAAAAGCTTTCCATCTGCACTTAATTTGGTGGTCATGTTGGTAATACTACAGAAAATGATCCAATTTTCTAATTTTTAAAAACTAGTCAAAAATTCACAAGATTCTTTATTAAATTTTAATTGGCCCATTTTAGCTCAAGCTTGGATGAATTATAAAAATATGTATCTAATAGAATTAGAACTGTTTTTTCTTTTATATAAGCAAAATATCTCTGTAAGAAATGTTGATCGATTCTCCCCTCCTCACCTGAAGCTACAACAGTCGTTATATATTAATAGAATAGCATTAAAGGGAGCGGGAGTCATGAATTGTTATCTATATTAGTTGAGTTCTATTTATTGTTTGATTTATGTAGAATTATGGAGTCATAATACTGCAGTATTTAAAGTTTCTTACTTTTGCAGGTGGTAATTACTCAGATGAACGGGGTCAATCATCAATCGGAATCTATTCATGCATTTCACATTGGGAAGATGAGGATAAAACTGTGCAAAGCAAAGACAACAATAGCTAAAGAGTACTATTCCAGTTCAATGCAGGTATTTTACACTACTTTATTTCTTGTTTTCCCCCCTTCTTCCATTGCCTGCGAAAATAAAAGCATCTTTAGATGGAACTGTATCCACTATCCATGTCTTTGTGTCATCATCATATCCAAGCAAGGCATGCAGAACATAAATCTAACCATTACTTTTTTGAAAATAAATGTTCAACTTGTCCTTCTAATTCGAATATCTACCAGATCTCCTTTCCACGAGCTTGGATTTCTTCATAATACCTGGTTTCCTTGGTCAATTATGTGACTCCTTTTGTTTATGCTTTAGCTGTGTGGAGTTAGAGGTGGTGGGAATGCTGCAGCTCAGGCATTGTTTTGGCAAGCGAAGAAAGGGGTTTCTTTCGTTTTAGCATTTGAATCAGAAAGAGAGCGAAATGCAGCAATCATGCTTGCCAGGCGGTTCGCTTTTGATTGCAATGTACGATCATTTCAATCTCTGATTATTTCTATATTACTACCCTGGTGCAATGTTTTCCCCATTGTTGTTGCTTGAAGAATTCTTAATAGAACAATTTTATTACACTGCAGATCATGTTAGCCGGGCCAGATGACAGAGCCCCATTGGGGACCTAATATAGCTCCGTGGATCTTAGCATCACTAATGTAATTAGCCAGAGTTTTTCCCATGTATTATAAGTTTGTAATAGTAGAGCATGTGGCGTTGTGTAATTGTGATAAGGCCTCTTACAATTTAATTTTCCTACTTAATTGTATGTCCTTTTTCAACATGAAGGCATTTTTTTTGTTTGCCTTTGTTATTGCTTATGTATGCTTGGAGGGTTGAGTTGCTGATCTTGTATGTGGCACTATAATATTATTGGAATTGTTTGATTGGTTGTATTAGAAAAAATCTTTCAAGACTTGAGTGTTTTCAAATGATGATGCTCAATCCTAGAATTTTTTTTTCCCCACGAAGTTTGTTTTCCGTAAATTTATTTATTTGCATTAGGAAAATGTTACTTATTTCTTGTTGTTGCGACATGGAAGCGATGAGGTTACAAAATAGCAATATAGAACTTGCAACAATTGCAAAAATAGTTCTAATTGCATTTTAAAAAAGATGTCTTTAAAAGATAATTAAGTTTTAAGTTTCTTGTTATTATATTTTTAGGGTATTTCTATGATACAACTCACAAAAAGAGATGCAATGATGCACTTCTTTTTGTTTACATCACGTGAATAGCTTTTGACGCGAATTTTTTTTTATGATTGTGTATAGTGTAGTTATTTAGAGCATCCTGCAAATTTTTAGAAAATTTTGAATAATTTACAGTATTGAAAACAAGGTTCAAACAAGTTGTTGCACTCATGACTTTTTTTTATTTGTGTGGAAAACATTATGTTTGAACATTATTTTCGGTACTCTAAATTATTTGAAATTTTCTGAAAATTTGTAGGATGTTTTAAATAACTATAATATACACGATTATAAAAAAAAATTGCGCCCAAAACTGTTTATAGGGTGCAATAAAAAAAGGTGCACGGTGCACTTCTTTTTGTGAGTTACCAAAGAAATTTCCTATATTTTTTATGCTTTTATTTTTAAAATTTTAAAAGTATAAATTTAAGATTTTTTTTAAATATTAAAAATAGGGATATTTGCAGCAATAATGTCTATGTAGTTAAGTTTGTTGCACTTAATGCTTATGTAAAAATTTTGGCAGCAATAATGTCTACCGTTAATGTTTTTGTGCAACCATTGGTCCCTGAGCCATTATGAGTATACAGGGTACACGTGGCACAACCTGATTGAGTTAAATTATTAAATTAAAAATATATATATACATATTTAAGTAATTAACCATTAACAAAAACTTATTTTTTTTAATATCTTAATAACATTGCTAAAACTAATCTAAAACAAAAAAATCTAAAACCAAACCCAAGATATAACCCAATCGGAAACCCAATCGAATGAATTCCTAAAAATTATTTACCCAGAAAGTTCAAAGGAGGAGCTTGAAATAAAATATTCAAAGAAGCCTTCCACTTCGTGATAGGAGCACACAAGAGACGACGACGGCTTCGCCTCCACAATGTCGACTGTTCGACAACCGGAGGAACAACCACCTGACTATAATGAGTTCTTTTCTTTTGTACAAAACCTATTGACTGGATTTCATTTCTTCTCAAAGTGTTCTTACAATTTTTTTTTGGAGAGAATGATAAGGATACTCTATATAGAGCAGTTTGGGCGGGGAAGGATATCGATTTTCAATTTTTTTTGGGGTGAGAGTTTTGTTGATTTACAGTAGGTATTATTATTAAATTTGGGTCAAATTGTTGTTGGGAAGCATGTGCATACAGTAAACAGAGTGGGGTCCATTGAAATATATGCTTTGCTTATTGAGGGAATCTTTGTTGTTGTGGTTCATGCTTCAATCATGTGGTGGACTGTGTTGCTCTTCAAGTGTGTGAAGTATATTGTGTTTTAGTTTGTGTGTGTGTGAATTGTTGACATAATAGTTTTTATTTTTGTTGACTAGGGCAGTATTCTAAACCAGAGTTGTATTTATTTAACAGGTGGACATACTAACATCTTCACTATTGCAATACACCATGGGGGAAGCTGGTTTACTCCATTTGGCAATAGAAGATATGAAGGAGGTAAAGTTGATTATGTTGATTGGGTGAATACTAATTACTTCACTAGGATGGAATTTGATGGAATGACCTTGGACTTAGGACATAAACTTCCACTGGATTTTCGGTACATACCAATAGAAAATGTGCTTAATATGGGCTTCATGGTGGTAGGGGATAAGGAGATCCAAAGAATTTTGGAGGATATTGAGAGGAATCGGACTACAAAGATTGACATATATCTTGTTTTTCCTGAAACAGTCCGACCTTTAGATTTGAAGGAAGATTCAGAAGCTGTTAAACATGTCCTTACTACCACTTTACCTCTTTTGAAAAGATGTATTATAGAGGAACTACCAGATGATTGTGATGTCCCTGCAAATGTTGTTGGTATCCTTATTGATGCAGCCATGGATGGAGAATAGGAAGAGTTTGATGCTGATCAATATTCAGAGGAATTTCAGGGTGCTGACTTTGATGAACCTGATGAAGAGGAATATGAAGAAGAGTTTGACTACATGGATTATGAAAGTGATATATAGAACCAAATACCAGAGGTGGTTGTGCTTTCAGATTCAAAGGATGATATTGGTGATGTGAGGGAAGATATAGTTTAGGAGAACCAAGAACCGGTTCACGGTGATAGAACTGGGAAAAAAAATCAAGTTGATGTGAGGGAAAATACAGCTAAGGAGAGCCAAGACAAAGTTCAGCGTGACAGAAAAGGGAAAGGAAAGAAAATTGGCTGTAGTAGAAGAGAGAATGATGAAGATTTCATATTGGAGGAGGAAGAATTTGAGCAAGATGTTGAAGCTGAGAGAGAGATACACAGTCTGACCCCAGGAGGTGGTGGCGATCAATTTCAGATTTTTGTAATCAGAATGTTGATGATGGAGACTCGGATGGTATATGTTCTGAGGAAGAGTTACACAAAGTGAAGTCAGATGATGAGTTTGATGCTGGTAAAAATTCCAAAGAATTCAACCCGAAAACCAAAATACAAAACTTCCAATTTGTTCTTGGCATGGAATTTTCCACTGTTACAATTTTAAGGAATGCAATAAGGGATTACTTTATTGAAGGTGATCTAGAATATGTATTTATTGCCAATGATTCAAATAGAGTTAGAGTTAAGTGCAAGGGTGTAAATTGTGAATGGATGTTGTTTGCTTCAATAGTTAACAAGACAGATGGCAAGACAATGAAGGTCAAAACACTTGTTGACAAGCATAGTTGTGACATTGTTTTGGACAATAAAAAGTTGACCTCAACTTGGCTTACAAACACACTTTTTGGAGCAATTTAGGCTAAATCCGAGTATGGAATACACTAAATTTAGGGAGATCACTGCTGCCCAACTACTATATTCTCAACAGCAAGAGCCTTCTCTACCACCTGAGCATAGGTAGAGACTTCATGCACTGGGGCAACTCTAATGCCCTGAGCTATACCGGGATTCAACCCCTGAATAAACCTTTCCTTCCGAGCTATATCTGTGGGTACCATATCAAAGGCAAACTTGGCCAACCCATCAAATTTAGTAACATACTCGATCACTAATGCATTACCCTGAACAAGATTCAGAAACTCATTCATCTTAACAGTCTTAGTCGCATCACAATAATACTTCTCATTAAACAACTGCCTAAATTCTTTCCAGTCCATCATAGCTGTGTCTCGTGTCTGGGATACTACCTCCCACCACGTCCGGGCATCTTCCCACAATATACATGTAGCACAGATCACTCTATCGTGACCCACCAGTCCCATACTATCAAGAATGGAGCTGATCATGCCCATCCATTGCTCAGCTCTGAATGGATCTAGGCCTCCCTCAAAGATCGGAGGATAAAACTTCAGGAATCTTCCACAGAGAAATTCTCATCTGTTCTCAACCCTAGGCTGAGCTGAAACTGTTGCCACCCCTGGCAAAGCAGAGGAAGAGGTACTCCCCAACAGACTCCGTTGTTGCTTCAAATACCTGATCTCTTCCTCCTGCCTCTGCAATCTTAATTGCAAATCTGTAAGCGTCTGCTGAACATTCATAGATGCAGACGAAGAACTGATACCCTGGCTGAAACTCCCAGTCCCTGTATAACTACCACCAGGCCTCATAACCTGCCTTGAATATAAACCTGCTGAATAAATCTGCAGTCAATAACTTAATCCATTAATCACCATAACCATATCAAGGGCTTCCCCCCCACGGGATAAATCTTACCACACCACAATCATAAACCACTTGCAGTGCTACAAACATGCCCATGGCATTCATACATTACTCATAATCCCTGCTCTTCCAACATTCACACCATGCCTCCAATCCCAGCATGCAAATAACACAATTATATATTCATGGAGCAGGCAATCATATGATCACAGTCATATATATATATATATTCACGGAGCATATAATCATATAATCAAGAGCCAGGCTCTATCAGAATCTCATGCTCCCTAAACACTGTGCAGGTAAAGCATTTACATTCCATTTAAGCAATTATGCACACAACTACAGAAATAGTTACTAGTCCTTGAGTGAAGCTATCTTCAGTGATGAGTGTACATGCCCAGCTTGTCTTCAGGAACCATAAACCTTGGCTCGCTCTGATACCAAGTTGTAATGCCCCAACTCCAGGGACCGTTACGGTGTGCCTTGTAAACAGTGCAAAACTCGCTAATCGAGTCATTTGGCCAAAATCGTGTAACTAAGTATGATTAGCGATTTAGGGATTAAAATTTTGGTTAAGATGTAACGTTTCACTGGAACGTTTAATATATACATTGGGATCCCGAAAATATAGTTTCAGAGTCTATTACAGAAAATATTTACAACAGGCCGTTCTAAGCGGCAAAACAGGGTTCAACCCTAGTTCCACTTTAAACCTCGGCCGTGGCGGACAAGCAGCTGCATATGTACACCTCATCACCTAAGCTCTCCAACTCAAGGATGGTCCAGCTTTCTTTTGTCTTTACCTGCACCACATAGCACCCGTGAGCCGAAGCCCAGCAAGAAAACACAATATAACATGATATAATATCAACAGTAATCATAATAGCCATATAGAACCAACGGTCCAAAACAGATAGGTGACAATAGCCAAAAGTCACAGAAGTGGGTACATCTCCCTCTAGCCATGTGACGATAGGGTCACTAGGGCTTAATTGATAAGTGGTTCCTTCACAAGTTTGATCAGGATAGGTGCATGGTGATTGGTCACCAACATAACCATCCTCCCAACTCTAGAGTCGTAACTAAGGACAGCGTCCCCCAGCCATGTGACAAACAGTCACCGGGGTCATATACCTTGGCTGTAAACATCTGATCTTTGACCAGGCAAGCACTTATAGTTCTCATTGACCTTCCGGTCGGTCCAGCACTGATACCCTATATGGGTCATCCAATGCCAACCTCAATTAGATCTAATCTTCATTTGGCCCGGCGTTCACAACACACTGCCACTTCTGATTCTTGGGTCGGTGAAACACGACCAGTGCTCAGCCCGTGGTGAACTTAACTAATAAGTCACAGCTTCACAGACGGATCTAACACCATTGCTGATTCTGACTAATAAGCCAGCGCCATACACAAGTAAGCCATGCCACCAAACATATATCACATATCCAATATCCATAAACAAGGCATTCAGCATGCTCACTTAACATGTACTAGTACAATTAGGTCCATGCGCAACACAGAGGCTCAAGCTCTGAACGATATCATACCCGGTATACAAAGCATGTCCTAATCACATGTTTCTCGTGCATCACATGCATCATACTCAACAATCCAACATGCACCAATAACCGCCATGCATGTCACGTTCAACAATTAACCAACATGCATCAAGAATAGCCATGCATGTCATACTTAATAATCAACCCACATGCATCAAGAATAGCCATGCATGTCACATATACATAGGGTGCAGTTTTCTTACCCAGATTCGAGCTAGAATGATTTAAAGAACGACCCTTGAGAACGATCAACTTTTAGTCCTTTAACGGTCACCTAGTCATAACCAAATATAAGATACCATCAATAAAAATGACCAACATAAGTTCCCAAACCAATATCTAGCCTTCGGGATGTCAATCCCCACTTAACCGGGTACTAGGTTCAACCCCGAGGCCTAAGGCTTGAATCCCCAAGCTAAAAACGTGATTCTGGCCAAAATTGCCCTAAGGGCCGCGACCCTCCCCAATTGCGCTGCGACGCGCCCTTCAGACAGAGGCAAACCTCCCTGCCAGATGCCAAGGGCCGCGGCGCACCACAGCTGCGCCGCGGCACCCAGCCCAGACCAGGCAAAAATGGCAACACGCACACGAGATTTTCCCTTGCGTTTTCCTTTGAAACCAGCCCTTCAAACCTGCCCAAAACCTCAACCTAACACCCAATTCAACCACCAAACATCATCTACAACTCACCCTCACCAAAACTCAAGTCAAACATCAAGCAAAACCACCTTGAATCCAAACTATCCCCAACAAGAACATAGGCTGAAAACTAAAAGAAAACAGAGTATGGCTCAAAATTAGGTTCAACTCCTTACCTTAAACCGATTTGAATCCTTCCCAGTGGCTGAACTCAATCTATAATCCCCAAGCTTTGACTCCCTAGCTTGCTTCTCCACCTTGAGCTCAAAAACTCCAAAGAAGAGATGGTGAGGGATGGTGTACGGGTTGAGGAAGAACACCCCTGTTTTGGCTCTATTATTTCTATAACCTTCTACAGCCAACTAAAGGATAATATAAATCCTTCCAAATGACTAAAATACCCTTAAGTCATTAAAGGCTTCTAAAACCATTCCAAGGGTAAATTTGGTACTTTCCACTTATCCCGTTAATCATAATTAACGCTTCCCAATTCTCGCTAATCTTAATACTATCAAACACCCATAATTCATATCCCGTTACCCTATTATTCACGGTAACACTCTAATCATTAAAACACCCCGAGACTCACCCCGAGCTTAAACCCGTTATGACTAAACCGAACACTTACATCTCATGATCGTCTCATGCCGATTAGCTCGAACCAATCCACCTTATAATGTGGCTATATTAATTAATCACAACCATGCACCCAAAATACACAATTACGCCCACAGCGACCAAATTACCAAAATACCCTTATAATAATAAATACTCCCATATGCATGCATTCACCATCATATAATAATATGATTCACGTAAACATGCATATAATCATTAAATACCATAATAAACCAATTATGGCCCTCCCGGCCTCCTAATCAAGGTTTTAAACCTTATTAGGAAATTTGGGGCATTACATTCAAGTTCAATGCAACTGATGGACCCAAAAGTGGGTACTTTTTAAATATGAAAATCGCAAGCATCCGAATCGTATACATAGTATAAAGTTCGTGTAAGCAAGGATGTCAAACCCAAAAGAGTTGTCTAAAATAAAAATGAAAACTATTTTAAACCAATATTAATAAACTCTAACCTAGCTCCAAAGATTGATGCTGGAATATTGTGACAAGAAAATCAAATAAAGGCAATATATATAACTAAATTAATAATTGTAAACAAGATGGTAGAAAAAAGATTATTAAGATAATAGAATCCACAAAATATAAGTTCAATAATATTTATAAGTACATTGATTCCCAAGTTTTATTAATAGTAGAAATTAATCAAACCATCACTTATTCAAATTAGATATTCTATTTAAGCACACGTTATTATATAAATATATGATTTATCTTCACTTTTTAAGATATAATTTCAAAGTATTTACTGTGAATCAATCTAAAGAAACAACAAATAAATCAATGAATATTATTTATAGGGCAAAACATAATATTTTCGTTCGAAGCATTTGATGTGCACACTTTAATGTCATACCTTAATAAAATAATATTATGATTTTGCACTAATGAAGAACAAAGTGTAAATATGTACTAACAATAAAAAATACACGATATTTAAGATGAAAGAAGATATTTGAAGAAGAAAAATCCATAAATTTTGTTGCACAAATGAGAAATCAACATACAAAATAAATACTATCTAGTTACATATTGTTTCATCATTACCTTAATAATCTTAAAAAGATTAGAAACTCATAACTAGAATAGAAATTACAAAACAAAGAGAATACATACTTGAAAAATGCTCTTGAAAACACTAAAATGGAGGAGAGAATGGTAGAAAAGATGACGGTAACCACAAAATTCAAGCCCCCAAAAAATGGTCTTGAAATTACATATTTATAGCCAAAATGAGAGTATTAAAATAATTAATTTAATTAAATTAAGTTGATTAAATTAATTAAACGAATAATAATATGGCAAGTAGGGTAAATTCTAGGGTGTAATGATGATTTTGTGGTGAAATATGTAAAAAGTTGGGAAAAAATTGACATTTTTGGACAAAGAGACAAATGTACAATTTATGGGCTCAAGAGAGAAGGCAGCTAGGTGCCCGGTTGTGGTAAGCGACTAGGCCAAAGGGAGGCTGGGCTCGTAGGCTTCAAGGGACTGATGAGGTAGGCGAGCCTAAGGATGAGTAGGAGGGAGGCTTGGGCTGGCTGGTGGCATCGGTGCAGGTCAGCGGGTGCGGGTCAGACGGAGGCGCGAGCTGGGAGAAGGAAATGGGCCCGTGAAACTAAACTCAAACTCAATCAAGATTTTTATCATTGAAAATGAAAAATATCACTATTTTTTTTAGAAAGATAAATTTTTTTTTTGTTGAAAAAACAACGCAAGACAAAAATAATAAAATTTTATTTTTCAAACAAACCACACAAAACACAATAAAACAAAAATTATCACAGAACATAAACACAATAAAACACATACTCTCATAATGATAATAACTATATAAACTCAATACCTCCAAACTTAATTTAAACATTATCCTCAATGTGTTAAAACACAATTATAATTTGAAAAGTAAAAGATGTTAGAATTTAGAATGGTCATACCTCGATACGGTGCATCACCAAGAGAGTAAAAGATACAACAAACAAAAATTAAATCACACATAAAACAAACAAAACACAAGTTATCAAGATCAGTAGGAATCAAAGAGCTTGGTAAACAGGATCCTCAAGGAGGATCTCACCCACTTCATTAGTTTTTAATTCTAAAAATGGTTTTAATTTTTGTCCATTAACTTTAAAAATATCACCATTGTTAGGATTTTCAATTTGAATAGCTCCATGTGGTAAAAGAACTTGAATAATATAAGGACTAGTCCACTTAGAACGTAATTTTCCTGGGAATAGATGCAAACTAGAGTTGTATATAAGGACTTTTTGACTGGGAGAAAAATATTTTTGTCATGGTAAAATTTCATGCGATCCTTATAATTTTTTGAATAGTCATATGCATCATTCATAATTTTGTCTAGCTTATTCAATTGAAGCTTTCTTTTCTCACATGCCTTGTCTAAAGAAAAGTTTAACTGCTTAATTGCCCAATAGACTTTATGTTCTAATTCAACATGTAAGTGACATGCCTTCCCATACACAATTCTGTAGAATGATATGACAATGGGAGTTTTGTACGCAGTACGATATGCCCATAATGCATCAGTGAGTCTTAAAGACCAATCTTTCCTAGTTGGATTCACAATTTTTTCTAAAATGTGCAACTTCCCTATTAGACACTTCAACTTGACCACTAGTTTGTGGGTGATACGGTGTTGAGACTTTATGTGTAATGCCATATTGTTTAATCAAATGTTCAAATGGCTTATTACAAAAGTGTGTACCGTTATCACTAATGATAGTGCGTGGTGAACCAAAACGGGAAAATATATTTTCTTTCAAAAACCGAAGCACAACTTTGTGGTCATTAGTGTGGAATGCAATAGCCTCGATCCATTTAGACACATAATCAACTCCAACAAGAATATAAAGATTACCAAAAGAGTTAGGAAATGGTTTCATAAAATCAATACCCCAAACATCAAATATGTCAATTATAAGAATAGGATTCAAAGACATCATGTTTTGTCTAGTCAAACTTCCTAACTTTTTGCAATGTTCACAAGCTTTACAATACACATATGTATCACGAAAGATAGTAGGCCAATAAAAACTACATTGTAAAACTTTAGCAGCTGTTTTCTTACCACTAAAATATCCCCCACATGCATGATCATGACAAAAAGATATAATTTTAGATTGGTCACAATTTGGAATGTATCTTCTAATTATTTGACCAGGACAATATTTAAACAAGTAAGGATCATCCCCAATAAATTTTTTCACCTCAGAATAAAATTTAGATTTATCATGCTTAGACCAATGAGATGGTATTTCTTTAGTGACCAAATAATTCACAATATCAACATACCAAGGCAAAGAAGAAACATGCATCAATTATTCATCAAGAAAAGTTTCAGTGATAGGAGGGGAATCATGTATAGTTTCAACAACTAGTCTATATAAATGATCACCAAAAACATTTTCAGATCATTTTTTATCACTTATTTCTAAGTCAAATGCTTGTAGAAGAAGGATCCAACGAATCAAATGAGATTTAACATTCTTTTTTGACAATAGATATTTTAATACAACATGATCAGAATAGACAATAATTTTAGTTCCTAACAGATAAGACCTAAATTTCTCCAATGCAAAAACAACAGCAAACAATTCTTTTTCCGTTGTGGAATAATTTAATTGCGAATCATTCAAATTTTTGCTTGCATAGTAAATTACATGAGGTATTTTTTCAAGTCTTAGTCCTAAGACAACACTTATAGCATAATCAGAAGCATTGCACATTGTTTCAAAAGACATTTTCCAATCAGGAGGTCGAATAATGGGTGCAGTAGTCAAAAGATTTTTCAATTTATCAAAGGCAACATGGCAATCATTATCAAAGACAAAAACATTTTCTTTTCCAAGTAAATGACATAAAGACCGAGAAATTTTGCTAAAGTCTTTTATAAATCTTCTATAAAAACTGGCATGGCGTAAGAACAATCTAATTTCTTTCACAGTTTTAGGTGGGGGAAGTTTTGAAATAAGATCAATTTTAGTTTTATCAACTTCTATTCCCTCGGACGAAATCACATGTCCTAAAACAATTCATTTTTTAACCATAAAGTGACATTTTTCCCAATTAAGCACAAGATTTTTCTCTTTACAACGAATCAAGACAAGAGAAAGATGGTGCAAACATTCATCAAAGGAAGAACCAAACATAGAAAAATCATCCATATATACTTCAAGGAATCTTTCAACCATGTCAGAAAAAATTGAAATCATATCCCTTTGAAAAGGCGCAGGTGCATTGCATAATCCAAAAGGCATGCGACAATAGGCAAAATTTTCGAAAGTGCATGTAAATGTAGTCTTTTCTTGATCTTCTAGGGCAATGGGGATTTGGTTTATCCTGAATACCCATCAAGAAAGCAATAATATCCATGACCAGCTAAACGTTCAAGCATTTGATCAATAAAGGGTAGTGGAAAGTGGTCTTTGCTAGTAACATTATTTAGCTTTCTATAGTCTATGCACACTCTCCACCCCGTTTGTACTCTAGTAGGGATTAATTCATTTTTCTCATTTTCAACAACTGTGATCCCAGACTTCTTAGGCACAACTTGAACTGGACTAACCCATTGACTATCAGAAATAGGGTAAATGATACCTACATCTAATAATTTAATGACCTTTTCTCTAACTACTTATTTCATATTTGGATTTAGCATTCTTTGACATTCCCGAGAGGTTATAGAATTCTCTTCTAGATGGATTCTATGCATACATATGAACAGGCTAATTCCTTTAATGTCTCTAGTGGTCCAACCTATGGCTTCTTTATGTTTTCTAAGGACATCTAACAATTTATCTTCTTGTTTTTTATCTAAGGCGGATGCTATGATAACAAGTAAGGTTTCAAACTCTCCTAGAAAAACATATTTTAAATTTTCTGGCAAAGGTTTTAGGTCTAACTTTGGAGACTCAGAAATTGATTGAATATTCTCTAGGGGTGAAAAAGGTTAAGTTATGGTATCATTTAAGGGCATAGAATCTAACAAAGAATTCACATCATTCATGGAATCATCAACATGTAAGCTCATACCAAAATATTTTTCACAAAAGTCTAGCAAGTCATATCCATCATCTTAAAAAATGTAGCGCCTCCGAATTTTACTTAGTTAGATAGTAGTAGCTTACGCTGCAGAATTTTAGTTTTCGTAATATTGGTTCAAGCCGAGAATTATTTTGAAACTCATAGAGATAATTATGAATTTTATAAGTTTAGCCTATAATTTAGAAATATTAATTTTATCATAAGGTTTACTTATTGAAGCTGGTCCTAGAAATATTATTTATTATAACCTAAAGTTTAGATAGAATAATTAAGAATGTGACATTTGTCACATGTATGTTTATTAAGGATTTTAGATGAATAAAATAATCAAGGATAAACCTAGGAAGTCTAGAACCTTCCATTAGATGCTAGGATCTCATATTACTCAGTCAAAGTGGTTTAAACAACTTTAAGTGTGCTTAAAATGTGCAAAAATGTGGTTTATTATATCAGCGTAAGCCGATATATCGCAACTATAGGGGTCGATATATCACCTATGCTAATACGAAAAACACGTCGACTTTGCATGAACGAAACCACGGAGCCTCGAGAAAATGGGGCAGGCGATATATCACCTATAGGGGCGATATATCGACTCCATTAGCCATTTTTGAAAATCCGTGGAATCCAAAGTTAGAAACAACCCTGAACAACTTGGATTTGCTCTTAAACGATTTTGACCGAGTTCTAGGCATTTGTTAAGCGGAAAATCCCATTTTTATTCATTTATTTATTAATTTTAATGGGAGTTAGTTTCACTCCTTGAACTCTATAAATAGGACCCTTCACTTAGCCATTTGCATCATCTTTCAAACACTTCTTAGAGCCTCCAAGCTGCCAATTTTGTTCTAGAGAGAAACACTAGGATTTTGGGGTTAAAAGCTTTCAAATCTAAGCTTTTCTAAACACTTGGGAAGTAAGCTATTGTGTGATTTCAGTATTGAGGTATAGATCGAAGCTCTAAGCTATTTGAGGTACTCTTAATCTTCATGTTTAGTCTATTTCTATTATTCTTATTCTTTTCTTTTACTTCAAATCCTAACTCGTTATAATGGCTTTTGGTTCGGAACTTGATTTCTTTGAACTTAAGGTTTTCAGTAAGTCCTTATTTCGATGGTTTAGATCTTCTTTTCATCTTCTTCTCTTTAGAAAACTTATGATTTTACTGTTTCTTTTTAGGAGTTTTTGATCCCGCACTTGTCTCCAATATTCCAGTTCTGGTAAGGAAAATAAGTTAGATTTTATATTCTATGTGTTTGTTTGTATGTTTTTTTATGTATTTTAGTTGCTTGGGAAATATAGTTGCTTAGATAACAAATCCCACGATTTTTTTTTATCATTATCATAGACTATAGTTGTGTCTAAACCTACCTCTAAAATAGTAGATAAGTGGACTATAGCAGTTTCTGTCACATACTACAGTAATGAGTTAATGACCTTTAATATTGTAGTCCATTTTTATGTTTTATGTTTTAGTAGTTTTTCCTTACTGGGCATTAGGCTCATTCTTTTTTATTTAGATTATGCAGGCAAATGAACATGGAAGGCGGGACGGATCCGAGGTGGCTTTGGCTTGTGTATTGGGCGAGGAACTAAAGGAATGAACCGATGGGGTCGATCGAGGATGACGTTGATATTTTGGAGTCTTTTTAATTATGTCTTTATGATTTCCACACTTAGTATTTTGAATATGTAAATTATTGACGCCGTTTTTCGTCAACAGTGAAAGAAGAGCACGTAAACAATAACTAGTAATGGCCAATTAAAATATAACAACACAAAACACGATTTTTACGTGGTTCAGCAGTTAAATCTGCCTAGTCCACGAGTCTCTGTTATTAAACTCAAGATTATCTCTGAAAATTCTTAAGCATGAATTCTTCAGAGTTTTCTCTCAAGGTTCAGAATTTCGGTCCATTACAATGGTGCATGACCTCTCTATTTATAGAGAAGGTTGCAGAATACTATCCCACATATTTTGGGTAGTTACTCTTTTTGTGTAAATAAATTAAATGGCTTTGAATGCCTGCAATCCGATATAAAAGGAAACGTCCCCTGAAGACCAGGGGGCGTATAACTAATCGAGTAATATCCCATGATTTTATGGGATTTACAATAATAAATGCAGAACACGCCCCTTATAAACAACATTTATAGATATTCAAGGTCATTATCATATATCTCCAAGGCCTTAGTCTCCTAGGTTTCTCATCAGCTTTCGAGCTAATGACATCTCCCGAGGTCACATGGCTTCGAGATCGTACGTACGTCAGGCTCGGAGCCCCTGATCCGAGGTCATTCTTGAGGATAGATGCATCTCGGGAGCTACCTTTCGAGATCGTGAACATTTCGAGGCCACCACATTCGAGGTCGTCTCGAGTCTTGCAGGCTCGATATTTAATCCTGGAGCATACTTTGAACTTTACGGGTTCATTCGCTGCGAATCCAGCTTTCGAGGTCACATTTAACATGGCTCGAAATCTGGGTATAACATCTTTCCCCCTCAAAAGTATTTGTTCGAATCCTAAGAGAAGGAAACTTTTGAACTACTTTCTTTGGGAACCGTACCGTCATACTCCTGAAAATGGACATGCGTCAGTTGGGTATTGCTCACTTATGATACTTGAGTACCTTGGAAACATGCCCACGATCATTCGTCTGCCACCTTTTCGGTACCATCTTATCAGTAATCCCCATCCGTTGGATCTTGCAAGGATTTCATTCAACGCCCCAGATTAATCCCCTTTTTCAATCTATATATATATATAAGACCCCATTCACCATCTTCTTTTTTATTTTCGTTCATCAGGAGCAAGAAAAGAAAAGGACGAAACCAGAGGCCATCCTAGAAAACCTCTATCTCGTGCATGTTCTCTCAGCCAAAAAAGCAAAGAACCTCCAGTTTGCTCGAGTCCGTGAGTTCATATTTGCAGCCTCTCCTCCTGTCAGCAATTTCTCTGCAATCGCCATTATTGTGTAAGTGTGCAATCTTTGTTTTCCCTTTTGCCAGTTTTTGTTCATACTATTCTTGCTATGTCTTTGAATGTACTAGTTTATTTTCTTAGCATAATACGTTAGGAGATTTTTATCCGATAGATTCTTATGTTTTTTTAGATTTCCATACTGAATTTACATCACTGGTTCATACCCAGTTTTGATGTTTGAGCAAGATTCCTGTTTTCTGGGTTTTAAAATTTTAAGAGACGTTTCTTGTACACCAAGATTTTGGGTAAAAAACCTTGGCTTTGACAAATGCACGAAACCCAAGGCTGCCTTTTCTGGTTATCCGCCACTCTTTTTCCCCTGATTTTTGGGATTTTCAAAAAATTATCCACTCTCCTCCCTTTCTCGTGGAACGCACGTCCTGACTCTTTAATAAGGGTCTTAATATATAGCTTTTTTTGTTCCTAAACTCTGAGCTCGTCCTATCGAGCTCGTAATTCTTGCATGCATGGCCCTCACCATTTTTTCTTTCTCGCTAGATGTCACAGAATCTGGAAAGACGGTGGGGGTCGTTGCTGGCAATCCCTTACGAGCCAAAAACCCCGAGCCCAGAATCGCTGTTCGCCTGGAATCAACGTCGGATATGGGAGTACGAGCTTGCGCGCGAGCAGGAGGATATTCGAGCTCATTATCGCCGCCAAATAGACGAGATCATAGAGAAGAAGAGGAGAATTCTTCGGGAGGCTCTTTATCCAGAGTCCAACTCAGGGCCTAGGCCGATCCCCCTCGACCCCGCACTAAAGTTCACCATCGCGTATAATCCAGGAGAACTTCAATTTTCACTGATGGGGGAACCTTCTTCCTCGCAGCCGAGGAAAGAAATGTTCGAGGCCGAGCACTATTGGAGCTCGATTACCTCGACTAGTCAGATAACTGACATCTTGGCCCTCCATGGCCTCAGCTTGTCAGGTTCTTTGAAGTGTCGAGCTCCGGCCGACCACGAACGAAGCTGTTTCTCCCCTGGGGGCCGCGACGCCAAGCTGAAATACGCGGCATGGAGCCAGGAACACATGAGGGTGGGGGCACTATTGCCTTTGAAGTCTTTTTTCAAGGACTTCACAGATTTCATTGGGTTGGCTCCGTTCCAGCTCAACACCAATTCTTACAGGGTGCTGTCTGCCCTGAGGTCGCTATACCACGAGCTGACGTGGGAAGGACCTTCGCCTCAAGAGATTTTATATCTCTTTTGCCTGAAAAGCAACCCCTCCTGAGCTCGAGGAGGAGATGGCTTTTATTATCTTTCGAGCTATCCCAAAGAGAAAAAGGTCTTCGAAGATCTCCCCAATCATCCACCTGATTTCAAAAAGGCCTTCTTCTGGACAGACGGTCTGTCCCCATCTCGATACTACTCGTTCAAGCGGATTCGTAAGTATTCCCGTTTTCTTTATCTCTGTGCTCGAGATTTTAGCTCTTAGATCCGTACTTAGTTGAAATGTGTCTTGCTTTTCAGCCAATTTTCAGCGTCCCACTCCTGACGAGGCGATGAAGGAGCATAGAGAGACCCTGCTCCAACTCCCCCATGGCAGGAGGTCTCTCTTATACCTTTTACATGAGGATAGGCTCCGAAAATGCGGACTTTTGGGGGAGGGCCAGTCCACCTCTGACTGGTCCAATAAAAAGTATGAACTTTGGGAGCAGGTGCCTCTGCCCACAGGCGTCCTCCCTCCGAGGAGAGAGGCAAGGCCCCTACTTCCAGTCCGTAGGAGGAGTCCGCCATCGGGGAACGAGGCCAATGACGAAGCCTCGAGCCCAGATTCGGATGAAGGTAAAGCCCTCCATACCTCGAGAATGTGGTCCCCCACTTTACTAAAGCATAAGCCCAATAGGTTAGTTTCATGCCCACATGATAGATACCACTTCTACATATGGAGTTGGGTAGACGACTGTGTTCATAGGTTTGATAGTGGGCTCGGGAAGTATGACACCATGTATACTTCGGACGAGGTGTGGAACGGGATAGCTGTCCAATACGGAACCAACGATTATAGGGACCTTTCGAGGTTGACACCCACCTATAGGGAAGGTACTCCCCCCGCTTTTTCTGAAGATGGGGGAATTTCATGGTCCCCGAGCTCTAGTTCGGGGAAGAGTTCCAGTTAGGTCTTTTCTTTACTTGGTTTTTTTTTCTTTCCAAGCTTATTATCATTATGTCTAACTTAGATTGGAACTGCGCAGGTGCCATGGATGCCGATCTCGATGCTGTGCTTTTTAGCGATGAGGGAGCCGGAGCTCAGAAGAGTAAACGCCCGAGAATCCCGCGGAGGTCCGACCGACCATCCAAGATCCCCAGACGCCACGAGAAGACCCCAATGGCCCAGACTACTGCGAGCACAACCGAGGAACCGATTGTCCAGGTTGATGCGTCTGGCTCAACTGCGCCCATCTCGCTTCCTCCGACCGATACTCAAATAACAGTCGGTCGGCCCCCGAAGAAACCTTCTGTCTCCAAGGTTCAGCTGCCGACGGCCCGACCTCATATTGAGGAGTTCGTGCTTGATGGCGCCGCTAGGACCCAAGGGGCTGTGCTCAGCTTGGATGTCCTCTCTCGAGTGGGTCAGAGCTTTTCAGGCTTCGGCGCCGACCATTGGGACCTTGTGCACAAGGCCTCGGACTGCAATACTCTTTATGATAAGAGTATCGAACTCACTGCCGCGGTAGCCTTCGCAACTCTCCTTTAAATGTTTGTGTCTCAGCTCACGATCTAATTCGTTCTTTGTATTTCAGGCCCTTGTCGTTTCAGCACAGCTTAACTATAAGCTGACCAATGAGGTGCACACGAGCATGTCTCTGGCCCAAAAGTCGAAGGATCTCCAGCTTAAGATGGCTGACGAACTCAAGGACTCGAAGTCCGAACTTGAAAAAATGAAGACCCATCTCGAGGAGCTGGAGAAGATGAATGCCGAGCTTGAACAGGCGAAGACTCGTCTTGAGAAGGCTAATGCTAAGCTCGAAGAGGAGAAATCTGCCCTTCGACATCATGGAGAGTGAGAAGGCCCGCCTCCTGGACGAGTTCAAAGAGCAGAAGGAGAAAGCGGTCGACCAAGCCATGTACAAAATTTGGGTTGATAATGCCGACCTCGACACCAGCTTCCTGGGTCCTCTCGAGGCCAAGTATGTTGAGCGGTGGAATGCCCGTCTTGAGGCAAGTGAAGTTGCTCGAGAGGCTGCTCAGAAGGATAGTCATGCTATTCGTCCTGGGGGGGTCCGGTGCTACTGATGCTGAGAAGGACAAGGAGACTCCTCCTTCTTAAATCTGATCTCGGGGAAATCACTTATTGGGGCTGCGTCCCCTTATTTTTGTAACTATTTTAATTTATGCCCATGGGGCTGATACAATTTCTTTTAACATTGACTTTTATATGCTGTACATTTCTTGGCTCGAAATATTTTGCACATTTTATATGGATGAATCATTTATGTTTATTTATTCATACAAACATATTGTGGATTTAGGCTCGAAACTCGATGCATTCATGCATAGTTTGTTCAAATTATCCGCTTTCGACCTCGTTATTTATCAAAGTCGGATATTGCTTTAACCATGAACCCGAAAGTACTTATATGGTATGTAATGTGAATGATTTGGTTATATCTTTTTTTGCTTAGTTACTTTTCCTCGTCCTCGGTTTTTACTCCAAGGTTAAGAGTTCGAAACTATTTTTCTTTAAGATATTCCAGCCTCGATCTCGACTTATCCCGAAGTAGGTTTAGGTTCCTTCTTATCGTCGATTAGTTTTTTTGTTGGTTTGTTCCAAATCTGTTAAGTTTGCACATCTGGTTAACTCCAAACGTTTTCTGTTTGTTGATAATTCGGTTATGTCCGAACTATATAAGCTCGCGTATCTGGTTATATCCAAATACTTTTATGTATTTGATAATTCGGTTATGTCCGAAATACTTTATGTATTTGATGATTCGGTTATGTCCGAACTATCTAAGCTTGCGTATCTGGTTATATCCAAATACTTTCATGTATTTGATAATTCAGTTATGTTCGAACTATCTAAGCTCGCGTATCTGGTTATATCCAAATACTTTTTTTTTTATATTTTTTTTTTCAAGCTGATGGTATATGTACCAACGATGCCCCCTTAATATCCTATGAGTGTGACCATAGGTTATTAAATTAAGGGAGATTGCAAAAATAAAAAGAGATAATATATTAAACGAAATAGATCTTTATTTGATGGAATTTGAAAGCAAACAAACTAATACAAATAGAAAATCATGGTTACAGGCAACACTTTTCCTACACTACTGATAGTAAGTTCTAAGGTGTTCGCCATTCCATGCTCGCGGTACCAGGCTCCCATCCAATCTCGCAAGTTTGTACACACCGGGACGGATGACTGACTCTATCTGGTACGGTCCTTCCCAATTTGGCCCGAGCACCCCAGCTGCTGGATCTCGTGTTGCCAAGAATACGCGTCTCAACACTAGATCTCCCATTCTGAACTTTCGATCTCGAACCCTCTTGTTGAAATACCTGGTAGTTCGTTGCTGGAAAGCAGCGTTTCTCAGCTGAGCCTCTTCTCTTTTTTCTTCAATCAAGTCTAAGGTTTCCTCGAGCTGAGTGTGGTTTGAACTTTGATCATAAATTTGAGTTCGGATCGTTGGGATCTCCACCTCGATGGGCAACATTGCCTCGCAACCGTATGCTAGAGAGAACGGGGTATGCCCTGTTGATGTTTGAGCTATGGTCCTGTATCCCCAAAGGACTTGGGGCAATTCTTCGGGCCACCGTCCCTTTGCTTCCTCCAACTTTTTCTTTAAAGAACTTTTGAGAGTTTTGTTCACAGCTTCGACCTGGCCATTCGCTTGAGGGTGAGCTACTGATGAAAAACTCTTTATTATGCCGTTCTTTTCACAAAATTTGGTGAACAAGTCACAATTGAACTGGGTTCCGTTGTCAGATACGATCTTCCTCGGCACCCCGTACCAGCACACGATGCTTTTTACTACGAAATCAAGGATCTTTTTCGAAGATATGGTTGCCAGTGGTTCAGCCTCCATCCACTTTGTGAAGTAATCCACGACGACCACAACATATTTTACTCCGCCCTTACCATTCGGGAGAGAGCCTATGAGGTCGATGCCCCATACCGCGAAAGGCCATGGGGAAGTCAACATGGTCAGCTTGGATGGTGGAGCTCGGGGTATCGTGGCGAATCTCTGGCATTTGTCGCATTTTTTCACGTACTCAAAAGAATCTGTTTTAATGGTTGGCTAGAAATATCCTTGGCGTATGATCTTCTTGGACAGGCTATGCCCCCCGGTGTGATCTCCGCAAAACCCTTCATGAATTTCTTCAATGATTTTCTTAGCTTCGGGAGGGGTTACGCACCTAAGTAACGGCATGGAATATCCCCTTCGGTATAGCTTTCCATCCAAGATTGTGTAACGGGGAAGTTGATACATCAACTTTCGAGCCTGGTTCCGATCTTTTGGAAGGACTCCGTTTTCGAGATAATCAACTATTGGGGTCATCCAGGTTGGCTCTGTTTCGATCATACACACATCTTCCTCTTCTGGCTCGTTAATGCTAGGTGCTGATAGGTGTTCTATGGGTACAACATTCAGTTCTTCATTTTCGGTGGATGTGGCGAGTCGAGCTAAGGCATCTGCATTAGAATTCTGCTCGCGGGGAACTTGTTTGATTGTATAGAATTCGAAACACTCTAACGAGGATTTTGCCTTCTCCAAATAAGCTGCCATTCTTGTACCACGAGCCTGGTATTCTCCTAGGATTTGATTAACCACGAGCTGGGAGTCACTGTAGCAATGTATAGCTCTTGCTTTGAGCTCCTTTGCTATACGAAGTCCCGCGAGTAAAGCCTCGTATTCGGCCTCATTATTCGACGCTTTGAAGCCGAATCTTAAGGCAGAATGAAATCTGCTCCCTGCGGGGGTAACCAAAATGACCCCTGCCCCCGCTCCATTTTCATTTGATGAGCCATCGACGTAAAGTTTCCACAGCTCGTGGGCCGTGGTTATTACCTCGTCGTCGGCTATACCAGTACATTCCACTATGAAGTCCGCCAATGCCTGTGCCTTAATGGTCGTTCTCGGGTGATAGGTGATCTCGAACTGTCCGAGCTCAACAACCCATTTAAGAAGTCGACCTGAAGCTTCTGGTTTAGACAAGACTTGCCTAAGTGGTTGATCAGTCAGCACATGGATGGGATACGCCTGAAATTAGGGGCGGAGTTTACGAGATGAATGAATTAAACTGAGCGCGTGTTTCTCCATCAATGGGTATCTTGACTCTACCCCCAGTAATCTTTTACTGATGTAGTAGACGGGTCTTTGCACCTTCTCTTCTTCTCGAACGAGCACTGCGCTTATCGCGTGTTCAGTGGTTGAAAGGTATAGGTACAGTATTTCTCCCGTTTCAGGTTTTGACAGGATGGGTGGTTCCGCAAGGTGCTTTTTGAGCTCCTGAAAGGCCAGCTCGCATTCCTCCGTCCATTCAAACTTCTTACCTCCTCTCAATAAGTTGAAAAATGGAAGACCACGATCCGTAGATTTCGAGATGAATCTGCTTAGGGCTGCCATCCTGCCAGTCAGACTTTGGACATCTTTGTTCCTTCGAGGTGAGGACATGTCAATCAGGGCCTTGATCTTGTCGGGGTTAGCCTCGATTCCACGAGAGTTCACAATAAAGCCCAGAAATTTTCCTGAAGATACCCCAAAAGTGCACTTCTGAGGATTTAGCTTCATGTTATACTTTCGGAGCACGCCGAAGCACTCTTCGAGGTCATCAACATGGTTCTTGTTGAGTTGAGACTTAACAAGCATGTCATCAACATAAACCTCCATGTTGTTCCCTATTTGCTCCGAAAACATCATGTTTACGAGCCGCTGGTATGTGGCCCCAGCATTCTTGAGCCCGAATGGCATGACATTATAGCAGTATAGCCCTTTATCCGTGATGAAGCTCGTATGTTCTTGGTCGGGAGCATGCATGGGAATCTGGTTATATCCAGAATAGGCATCCATGAACGACATCAGGCCGTGCCCCACCGTGGCATCCACGAGCTGATCAATCCTTGGTAACGGAAAACAGTCTTTTGGGCAGGCTTTGTTGAGATCTGAGTAGTCAATACAGGTTCGCCACGTCCCATTGGGCTTTGGGACCAACACCGGGTTGGCTACCCAGTCAGGGTAAAAAGCATCCCTTATGAATTAGTTTGCCTTTAACCTGTCAACCTCCTCCTTTAGTGCTTTCTTTCTGTCTTCGTCCAGTTGTCTTCGCTTTTGCTGCTTCGGGGGGAAGCTTTTGTCTATGTTCAGTGCATGGCTTGCTATATTCGGGCTTATCCCCACCATGTCTGAGTGTGACCACGCGAAGACATCCTGGTTTTTCTTCAAAAAGCAAATTAATTGCTATTTTGTCTCATCTGGGAGGTGTTTTCCGACCTTCACCTTTTTCGAAGGATCAGCTTCCTCGAGCTGAACTTATTTGAGCTCCTCTAAAGGTTCGAGGTCAAATTTCTCCTCAATTCTTGGATCAATCTCTTCGTCAATCTCTAAGACCGTTCCGTCTTTGTTTTGTATGATGACGAGCGCTTGTGCGCTCGTCTGTTTCTTTCCTCTCAAGGAGATGCTGTAGCATTCCCTCCCTGCTAACTGGTCTCCTTTCAATGTCCCGACTCCGCTAGGGGTTGGGAACTTAAGGGCCAGATGCCTTACTGATGAAACTGCCCCCAGCCCGACCAGGGCGGGTCTCCCGAGCAGCACATTGTAGGCAGATGGTAAGTCTACTACCACGAACTCCATTATCTTGGTTACCGAGACTGGGTAGTCTCCCAAGGTCACGGGGAGCTCGATGGATCCCATGCAGGCGGTTCCTTCTCCTGAAAAGCCGTACAACGTAGTTGCACACGCTTTCAGGTCGCGAAGGGAGAGTCCTATCTTCTCGAGGGTTGCTTTGTAAAGTATGTTGACTGAGCTCCCATTATCTATGAGAACTCGGTGGACCCTCTTGTTGGCCAGCTGAAGAGTAATGACCAGCGGATCATGGTGAGGAAACTGGACATGGGAGGCGTCTTCCTCGATGAAGGTTATTGGTTGTGTCTCAATCCTCTGACTTTTTGGAGCCCTAGGTTCGGGTTCATAAGGAGACCCATCCCCAGTCTTCAGCTCGTTAACATATCTCTTTTGGGCATTCCTGCCCACTCCTGCGAGATGAGGCCCTCCCGAGATGGTTATTACATCCTCTCCATCTATCGGCGGGGGCCTGTCTTCTTCCCGAGCTCAGGAATTATTATTTTGTGTCGTCGGAGGCGCGGCTACTCTCTGGCTCGTGGCCGTCTGACTAGTACTCTGGTTTTTGACATATTGCCGGAAGTAACCTCTCGAGATCAACCCTTCAATCTCGTCCTTCAGTTGTCGACATTCATCGGTCGTATGCCCGGTGTCTCTGTGGAACCGGCAATACTTACTGGAATCCCTCTTGGATTTTTGATTTCTCATCGGGTCCGGACGCCTAAAGGGGACCTGGTTTTCATTAGCCAGGTATATGTTCTCCCGAGACTCATTGAGCTCGGTGTATACTCTATACACGGAGAAATACCTCTCCCCTTTCTTTTTCTTTCCTCCCTCGGCTTCGGGGTTAGTCCCTTCGTTCTTTTTCCTCTTGGAGGGGTTCTCCGTGACAGGCTTTGGAGCTGCTGGGTCTGCCGATGTTGAGGCAGAGTTGACGTTTATCATTGTAGTTTCGGGCTGGGAAGTCGCATTGAGCGTCGACCTCGCTTCCTCTACATTGACAAACCTCTGCTCTCGTCTGTTAAACTCGGTTATGGACCTTACTGGTTTTCTTTGCATATCGTCCCAAAGGGCACTTCCCGGCATTACGCCGGCTCGGACAGCCATTAGGTGCCCACTGTCATCCACATCCCGAGCTCGGGCGACTTCCAGATTGAACCTCGTTTAGTAACTTTTTAGTGTTTCGCCCGGCTGTTGTCGGACGTTAGTCAAAGTGGATGCCTCTGGTCTGACCCCCATCATTGCTCTGAATTTCTTTTTAAAGTCTTTAGACAACTGCTCCCAAGAAGTTATCGAGTGTCTCTTGTATTTTTTGAACCAGCTTTTGGCAGGTCCTGTCAATGATGCTGGAAACAACATGCACCTGAGCTCGTAACCCACGTTACTGGCTCTCGTGATGGTGTTGAACGTGCTCAGGTGACTGTACGGGTTGGTCTTTCCTTCAAACGTTGGGACGTGAGGGATCCGAAACCCTTGAGGAAATGGAGTGTTGGAAATATGGGGAGCAAACGGCTCGAGCTCCTCGTCAGAGTCCTCATATCGACCATTTTCTCGTTCATTCTTCAAAAGCCTAAAGGCCTTTTCAAGCTGATCGATTCTTTCTTGGACTGGGTCCGTAGGAGGTACTGTCTGGAATTGATTTTCATTGATCGTTATTCCAGGCTCGCATCTCCGCAATGGATCTCTACGCCTATTCAAGCGGTCCCTCAGGTCCGGATTTGTTTGATCTCCATTACCCCGACTCTGATTCAGGTGATTTCGCAGGTCAGGACGATTCCTGCGGCTTCCAGTATTCTTACGACCTCGGTCATGCTTACTGACCAACCTGGTATCTCCAGAATCATCACTGGTAAAACTCGTTGCTTGGTTATTTCGTGATGGATTCTTCCCACGTCGCCTCGTCTCCGCCGTGCGAGACCGAGACGTCTGACTTTTCTCAGATGGGGCGCCTCTCCGCTCCTGGAAAGTCTCCCCGTTTCCTTGTCTTCCCCCCGCACGCCATTCACCCTGATATCGAACGGGTTGAGCGTTCCTGCGGGGGGGCGAAGGATATCTTATGGGTGATGGAGGGAACCGTATAGGCGACGGTGGCTGCCACCCTTGTCGCGGCCTAGAGGGTCCAGAATTTGCCCGAGATGGGTCGGTCGCATTTGGTGCGCTCCCAGGTACCTGAGTCCGAGCCTCTGCAGGGGTTCGGTTATTCTCAGTTCCTGCAGGCACTTCCACAGGCGGGTTAGCCGGGGCCCAAGCCCGAGTACTCCTCTGGGGCCTAGGTGGAGCAGATGGCTCTGCTGGTGCCGAAAGTTGAGTCGACCTCCTTGTGGCAGCATCTTTTCGTGGACGCCCACGGGGTCTACGGGGAGGAACATGCACGTCCCTTGGAGGAGGGACTTGGTTTTCGCGCGGAGGCGGGGGCTGAGCCACCTGCGCCTCTGCGGCTATCCTTGCCAACTCCTCATTCCTTCTGTTGGCCTCCGCCAACTGCTGCTTCAATTGCCGATTCTCAAGTTCCACAATAGGAACATACCGCTCAGGATTGTAGTACATATCCTCATCTCTTGGTGGAGGAGGTGGTCCCCGGGAATCAGAAGACCCACTTCTCTCTTCAACATCCGGGTTCTCCATTGGCTGTTTTCCAGGACATCTTGGGTAATTTTCTTCAGGTGTGTTCTGATTGTTAGTGGCCATGACTTTTTCAGGGATGAATGCTTAAGACTCTCAATGAAAGCACCAAACTGTTGACGCCGTTTTTCGTCAACAGTGAAAGAAGAGCACGTAAACAATAACTAATAATGGCCAATTAAAATATAACAACACAAAACACTATTTTTACGTGGTTCAGCAGTTAAATCTGCCTAGTCCACGAGTCTCTGTTATTAAACTCAAGATTATCTCTGAAAATTCTTAAGCATGAATTCTTCAGAGTTTTCTCTCAAGGTTCAGAATTTCAGTCCATTACAATGGTGCATGACCTCTCTATTTATAGAGAAGGTTGCAGAATACTATCCCACATATTTTGGGTAGTTACTCTTTTTGTGTAAATAAATTAAATGGCTTTGAATGCCTGCAATCCGATATAAAAGGAAACGTCCCCTGAAGACCAGGGGGCGTATAACTAATCGAGTAATATCCCATGATTTTATGGGATTTACAATAATAAATGCAGAACACGCCCCTTATAAACAACACTTATAGATATTCAAGGTCATTATCATATATCTCCAAGGCCTTAGTCTCCCAGGTTTCTCATCAGCTTTCGAGCTAATGACATCTCCCGAGGTCACATGGCTTAGAGATCGTACGTACGTCAGGCTCGGAGCCCCTGATCCGAGGTCATTCTTGAGGATAGATGCGTCTCGGGAGCTACCTTTCGAGATCGTGAACATTTCGAGGCCACCACATTCGAGGTCGTCTCGAGTCTTGCAGGCTCGATATTTAATCCTGGAGCATACTTTGAACTTTACGGGTTCATTCGCTGCGAATCCATCTTTCGAGGTCACATTTAACATGGCTCGAAATCTGGGTATAACATAAATAAAGGTTTTGTTTTGTTTTTCTTTATTTTATGTATAAACAACAGGTTCCCGTATTTTTTTTATTTTCTTTAAATAAAGTTCTATTATTATATATATCCAAAGATAGTAGTTATGCCTTAGTAGTTTTAAATGTCCAAGGTATTTAAGTTAGTCGGGTCTTTACAGTTGGTACCAAAGCCACTGTTCATATGCATAAAGTTTTCCTTGATACACACGGAAAAGCTCCGGATCTAACCGCCAGTGTAAGTGTTTATATTATGAATATTATGTTTATGTTAAAACTAATGTTTTAGTCATTATGTTTACAGTCAAAATGAATGAAGTTATTATTATTTTGAATGGTATGTTTGGAATTTGAATTACTATTTTTTTGAAATAATAATTAATTTAGAATAAATTCAATAAATAATGGCTAAGTTCAGTGAGGGTGGATACAAATCAATGGACCAAGTTCTATATTGAGAGTTTAGGAGGCCATAGTAGTGGGAACGATTTTACTGATCCCAACCCTCCTTCAATATAGTTAACTTTGGAACAGCGACAAGTTTTGAGCCTGAGAATTAAGTCATATAGGGTGGTTAGAAATAGACTTAGAAAATAATAAAGATGGCCTAATAGTCTATGTAAAGAAACACACCCTAATTTATAAAGATGACTTACATAATTTTCATAAGAAATCATAATTGATAGGTTCGAGTTATGTTTACTTAGACTAAGTTTTTGCCTTAGAAACTATTAGGGTAAGTTCTAGCGTGTTTCTCGACTGTTAGAACTTTTCTAAAGATGTCGCTCCGAAGGTCTGCACGCACTAACGACAATGCCCCAAGCACTGCCAGTGAGACACACGAGGCCCCTCTAGTCCAAAGAAGGGGAAAACGTGCTGCCACTACTGCTGCTAATGGAAACGCACCACCTTCGGTTGACAACGACGCTGAAGTTATCCAGTTACGATGACAAGTAGAAGAACTACTGCAGCAACAACGACAACCTCAGTCGCAACCTCAGCCAGCGGCTCAAGCACCCCAGTGTTAGGATTAATGCCCTAAAAGCATGTAAAGACATTTTATTGGTTTTTAATAAAAGTACAATTTTATTATATTTGAATGTTATAATTATTGTTTGAATTAATTATATAATAATATCAAGAAAATTCATATTCATTCATGAGAACATGATCTTGTATTAGTACGAGAGAATTAAGATCATATATAATGAATAAAATAGTCAGTAACATATTAAAGTAAGGAATCTTTAATGAATGGTTTCTAGTACGGTTCGCTAAGCATACGAGATGCAAGTAATCTAGCTTCAAATTACTGATGTGGATAGAAATCTTAGTAAAGGTGTTGTATATAATAGAGATTATATATGACAGGGCCGATAAGAATTAATTATCTTTATAAACTTTCCGTTTGACGTAAAATTTGATTCTTGTCATAATAGATGATCATTTGTAGATCAATCTAAATCCTGAATATTCATGAACTCCTATTTATGTTTATTGGATCTTTTGATTCACTCGTTAAGGTCTCTTAGAATAATGAGACTAATGAATTTTGTTTTGGAGATTCAATATCATGGATGGTTGGGAAAATGAATTACAATATTGGAATCCATGCTTTCCTAATGGATCGAATATTGGTTCCCTTAAGGGTTGAATCTGGAACTGAATAGTTATTGAGCTCAAATCTATAATTAAGTTATAGATTAATTATTTGCTAGTGAATTAATGGTACTTAAGGACCAAGAGGTAATTAGAAGGGTAAAATGGTAATTTTGACCAGCTCTAATTAACGAACCAATAAATGAGGACAAATTTACATATATTGATTATATCAATGGACTACTAGAGATAACTTTGTAAATATAAATCTATAAATACTTAAAGTGCAATTCTATATTTATAGTGGAGTAATCATGAAATTAATGAATAAGATTATTAGATTAAAGAGTTTAATTAATAATCGCATTTATTGGAGCTTCGTATTATAGGTCCATGGTCCGTAGATCACCTCTGTCGTACACTGTCAAGGGTAAGGATGTGAAAAGAAAGATTTGTAAAAAGAAATGACTAAATTGCAAATGAATTAATTTTCCAGGGCAAGGAAATAATTATGTGATAATTATGGGTAATTGATTAATTGTGAATTAATTAATTATTTAACGATATAGTTTTTATTTTGAAAAACTATAGGTTAAAATTAATATTAATCTTGTTTGGTTTAATATAAAGAGAGAGAATAATACATATCTTATTTATAATATGATATTTATTTTAAAACTGATATTTTAAGATAAAGTTAATTTTGAACTAATTGATATTTATGTTGGAATAAATATATTGTCTTAAAAGTTGATTAAATAAACAAATGAGAAAATTAGGGCAACCCTAATAGGGCTGGGCGACACACACTGTACAGTACAATGTGTGGCGCCTAGCATCAGGGATTTTTATCCTTGGGATTTGAATTTTGAATTTCAAGTAAATTTGTTAATCAGTTATTTAATTATTTTATGATTTAAATAGTTAATTAAATGAAAATATCTAATCAATTTTAATTTTAATTATATTTTAATTAAATAAAGAATATCTTTATAAATCTGATATACGTGATATTCAGAAAAGAATGAATAATCAAACTCTCTCAAAGGCGATAGTTTTCTCTAAACTTGAAAACTATTCTAAACCTTCTATCTGTCAAAAACTCTCTAGATCTCATGTGTTGAGTACATCTAGGGAGTCACATAATTTAACCTTTTAAATCCTAGGTGCCCACACATGTCCTTGGGTGTTTGAGGAATGGTCTAGAAGATCAGGGTGTGAGATCTCAGAACACTGGATAGGAAGATCATTGATTTATACAAAAAGACTCAATGACACTTGATAGGATACGAGATGTATTCCCTGATCTATTTGTATGTGATTTAATATTTATATATGTATATGATCCTGACTGGTATTAATATTTATTAAAATGGGTCCATATATTCCGTTGTGTACCTTTGATTTGATCATTTAATACCAACAATTGGTACCAGCGCAATCTATACATAAACACACACACATATATATATATATATTAAATACTGTGTGGGTTTCTTGCATTTGTTATATGTATGTTGATATGTATATTGAATGGATGGATATGTTTTTTGAATGTATGGTTGAATGATGGATCGTTAATTATATGGTGCTAATGGGTTAGGAATTTTATTGTTTTCTAGATCTTGTGTAAGCCATAAAGAGCATAGGATTTTTTTTTTTTGTAAATTTATTTGAGAAATATGTATTTTAAAATCTGACAAAAAAAAAATTGGAGGGACCCGAGCCACCAGCCACAATGGCAGCAGCCTGATCCCCTCGACCACAAGGTTGAGCCGCACGCACCAGTCGAAGGTGCCCCCTGTGCGTGTGCGAGCCCCTACTCGCCCCAGTGCCTTGGGCCCACACCTCCGCCTAGCTCATGCTTGCGTGGTCCTCTGGCTCCCTACCCACGACAGCCATCCAACTCGAGCCCTAGGCTCACCATGCTGCTGGCCCTGGGGTTTCCCAGGGCACCATTTTGGTGCCCAAAACCTTAATTCCTAAGTTGTTGAAAAATATCTTTTATTTAATTAATTTTTAAATTATTTAAATTTAAAAGTTTAATTATCTTATTTTATTTTATTAGAAAATAAAAGATATTTTAGTTGGTTAAGATATTTTAATATCTTAAGTTTAATTAATTATTTGAATTTGATTCTTTAATTATTTAAATTCAACTAAAATAAAAAGATAACAAAAATGGTTATTTAATTAAAAGTTAATTTTAATTAAATAAATTAATTAGAAATTTTGTTTCTAATTAATAAGTTGGGCAAAAACAATATTCCTAAAGATTTGCAAGAAAGCCTAAAGAAGAGGAGGATCATTCTTGGAGAGTCTTGAAAGCTACATAGGCTTAGATTGTAATTTTATTTATAATATTTTCAAAGGGTTGTAAATCTTAGAAATACCCATTAGTACTCGGTTCATCATTTATTGTATTTATTTAAATAAATTGAAATTCCATTTTTTAAGATTACCAACTAAATTTAACAAACAATTTAATTAATGCGGAATAGTTAAACAATTGTTTGAACAGACATATATTTTGATGTATCAAGAATTTTTTTTGATGAATTAGAATATACGAACAAAAGTAACGTGACACAAGAAGTTTTTTACGTTGTTTGAAAAACCTAGTCCATGGGGCCACGCCTAGAGATAAAATCAATTAGTAAAGTTTCAAAAGTATAAAAAGCAATTGACTTATACAAGTTTAGACTCCCTCTAAAACTTTGTCGCAACCTTGAAGTACTCCACTTTAATAATCTGATTTTGACAATCACCAAGAGCATGAAATCCCTTTTGATCTTGATGAGTGCTTACTTCATCCCGAAGTAAGACTTGTGGAAATCTTCTCCTGAAGACTTGTATGTCACGTACACAAGCTTTATGACCTGTTCAAGAATAAACAACACAAAGCACAAACAAACAAAGAGATAGCATAACAAAAACTACTCTTTACAAATAAAATATTTCTTAAAAAGCATAAAGCGTTAGAAATGGTGAAGAGGTAAGAATGGATGCTGCTTAGGCCTAGTATTTATAGAGTTTAAAAACCCCTAAGCCAGCCAATCTCATTAATGGCCTAAATCAGACCAAATCGGGAAGTTACTCAAAATAACTTCTCATTTCATTTACTACATGAATTTCTAGATGTGACAGACAACCATTCTGTAGCATCAGGAAATGGACGAACCTGGTCTTAAAACCCAACCAGGTTCATTTTGAAATTTCCTTCCTTTGAGCACAAGCTTCATTCAATTTCTTTATTTTAGACAAATAAAATCAAGGGAAAATATATAGAGAATAATTCTTTAATATACATACTCATTATAGACAAGGTTACCATAAATATTTAAGGAAACTTGACTATATATAAAATTCATTTAGGAAAGAATTGATTCTTACCAAAATGTGGCACAATCACACTTAAATACCCAATATATAATTTCAAAAAAATACCATTTAAATAATAAAATATATTTATTAAAAATGTTAGCCAATAATAGGATTTTACATAAATGTTCATTGTTGTTTGATTGATAACATGATCATGCATTAGTCAATTACATGCCATTCATGAAACCTCACACAATTTCTCATTAATCACGCATCTTTTAGAAACATGATTATCTAGGATTGTCCTATTTGTTTATATGAATTGTTTTTGGAAAAATCAATTGCATGTAAACCACTAAGTATTAAATTAGTTAAAACTTGGTAACTCACACCATAATAAAGGTAATAGTTTTTATAGGTCTTTAAGATAACCAACTTTATGTAAAAAGTGTTTTAGTAAAGTTAGATGAATGTAATGGGTAATTATTTAGATCGCATTAATTATAGAAACAAGCTCTTTTATAATTATGATTTTTTAATTAATTACATTCATAGGGTTATTAATAAACTAGTAATTAATTGATTAGTTTAATAAAACACATTTAGTCTAAAATAGTTAGTGGGAGAAGGCGAACATCTCAATGTGACATATGGTCTCCAATATTAGTACAACACCGTGAGATCGAGGCAGCTTTGTTTTCATCCCTCTAAGGAAGGTTTCTAGACATATCAATATCAAGGTTGACTTCTTACGAAGATAAGAGGAAGTGGTGTATTTTAGGCTTGACTGACCCTAAGGCGACACTCTCTAAGTTAAGTCATGAATTCTGAAATAATTGGTTACACTTACAAAGATTAATTAAGCTTTTGCAGTGGATAATTACATCTTGACCAAACCAGGGATATTTTATATTTAAAAGAGAAAATAAAGAGTTATTTTAAGTTTTAAGTTTTAAATTATAAAGATAAGATTGTCTTATAAGCTATTTGAATTTAACTTGACCGACCCTAAGGCGGCACTTTATTTGTTGGGTAATTTTATCGTGGAAAAGTAAATGTTAATTTATGTGTTTTAATTGTTGCATTCATGCATCATGTATACTTTCCAAAACATTGATATTTTCTCAAATGATAATATTATTGTTTTTTATTTATTTCAGTCATGTCGAACGGTTGCAATCCAATAACTGCTTTACTATCACTTGAAAAACTTAATGGTGATAATTTTATAAGATGAAAATCAAATCTAAATCTTATGTTAATCTGTGAGAACCAAAAAAATTTCCTAACTGAGGAATGTCCTGAAGAGCCCGCTGCCACTGCCCCAAAGAATGTTCGGGACACGTATGATACTTGGATTCAATCCAATAATAAGGAAAAGTGTTACATGCTTGTGAGCATGAATGATGTTCTGAGAATAAAGCATGAAACCATGGAAATTGCGTTTGAGATAATGGATTCTCTACACGCCATGTTTGGGACCCAATCTGATCAAAGTAGACATGGGGCTACTAGAACCTACATGACTACTAAGATGAAGAAAGGTGTTTCTGTACGTGAACATGTTTTACACATGAATAATGTGATGCATGAAGCAGAAATACATGGGGTCATCATTGATGAGCGTACACAAGTAAGCATCATACTAGAATTGCTCACTCCTACCTTTTCTGCGTTCACCACCAACTATATTATGAATAAGTTGGAAATCAACATGACCCAACTGTTGAATGAACTGCAGACATTTGAATCTCTTAACAAATCCATTACAAAAGAGACTGAAGCAAATGTGGTAGAGGAGAAACCTTCAAACTTTGAGACAAAATCCAAGAAGAGAAAGAAGAACAATAATAAGGACAAGGGAAAGGGCAAAAAGTCCAATAAAGGCAAGAAGGCACCAAAAGCCAAGGAGAAAAAAATTGACAACAACTCCAAGAAGAAAGAACCAAAAGGAAAATGTTTCCACTGTGGTGTTGAAGGTCACTGGAAGAGAAATTGCAAGAGTTATCTCTTTGAGCTCAAAAAGAAAGGTAAATATAATTTACTTGTACTTGAAGCTTGTGTAGTGGAAGACGATATGTCATCTTGGGTTTTAGATTCAGGAGCCACTAACCATGTTTGTTCTTCCATGAAGATACTTGAGTCATCAAGGGAGTTGGCAGATGGCGAGGTGACCATGCGAGTTGGAAGTGGAGCGCTCGTTTCAGCAAGAGCAAAGGGAACAATCCGTTTAAATTTTGGGAACAATTATTTAGTTTTGATCAATGTTTATTTTATTCCTGTATTTTCTAGAAACTTAGTTTCTTTATCTATGTTGCATGAACAATTTTTTGATATTTCTTTTAGTAATAATGCGATTGTTATTTCAAATAATGGTTTCAAAATATGTCAAGTAGAACATAATAACGGACTGTATATGCTCAAACCAAATGAACAAACGCTCAATAATTCACAATTATTTAAAGTAGCAAAACTGCAAGGTAACAAAAGACAAAAAGTTTCAAACGAGGATGACACATATCTTTGGCATCATAGACTTGGTCATATAGGTCTCAATAGGATAAACCGATTAACAAAAGATGGATCTTTGAGAGAACTAAGAGTTAGAACTCTTCCGGTTTGTGAATCTTGTCTAGAAGGAAAAATGACCAAACGTCCTTTCTCAGCAAAAGAAAATAGAGCCAAAGAACATTTGGAGCTTGTACACAGTGATGTTTGTGGTCCAATCAATGTACAAGCAAGAGGTGGGTATGAGTTTTTGTCACTTTTATTGACAATTACTCAAGATATGGTCATACTTACCTAATGCTTAGGAAATTTGAAACCTTTGGTAAGTTTCAAGAATTCAAAGCTGAGGCTGAGAAGCAGTTAGGTAAGACTTTAAAGACACTCCGATATGATCGAGGTGGAGAATATTTGGATTTATAATTCAAAGATTTTTGCTGGAGAATGGTAATCTATCCCAACTCACAACACTAGGAATGCCACAATAAAATGGTGTTCTGAAAGAAGAAACAGGACCTTGTTGGACATGGTCAGGTCTATGTTAAGCTACTCTTCACTTCCTCTCTCATTCTGGGGATATGCACTTCAAACGACGACGTACATTTTGAATGTAGTCCCATCTAAGACCATTAGCAAAATGCCACTGAAACCGTGGAATGGAAACAAACCTAGTTTGCACCATTTTTGCATTTGGGGTTGTCCTGTTCATCTTCTTAGACCTATATTAGGGAAACTTGAATCAAGGTCGGAAGTGTGCATTTTTGTTGGCTACGCTCCAAAAATAAGAGGTGGTTATTTCTATAGTTCCAATGATCAAAAGGTATTTGTTTCCACAAATGCGACCTTCCTTGAACATGACTATAAGAATAACTATAAACCTCAGAGCAAGGTAGTATTGGAGGAACTCACAGTTGATAAGATCCCATCGCAATCATCTTCATCATTAAATAATAAACGACAAATCAAGGAAACCATGATTCCTGAAAAAGTAACCCTGGTGTAACGTCGTAGTGGGAGGATTGTGAGACAACCTGTTCGCTATGAAGATGAGGCACATGTCCTTGTTTTTGATACAGACAATGATGATCCATTAACCTTTAAAGAGGAAATGGATGATCCTGAAAAGGAGAAATGGCAAGAAGCCATGAACCAAGAAATGGCATCAATGTATTCCAATTCTGTCTGGGAACTTGTGGATCCACCCGAAGATGTCAGGTCCATAGGGTGTAAGTGGATATACAAGAAGAAAAGATGTGTAGATGGGAAAGTAGAGACTTTCAAAGCGAGGCTTGTAGCCAAAGGTTACACTCAGAGAGAAGGTGTTGATTATGAAGAAACATTTTCTCTTGTGGCCATGCTCAAATCCATTCGTATCCTCTTATCCGTAGCAGCTGCCAATGATTGTGAGATATGGAAAATGGACGTCAAGACAACATTTTTGAATGGCTATCTTGATGAAAGTATCTATATGGTATAACCAGAAGGGTTCATAAAGAAAGGGGAAGATCAAAAGGTGTGCAAGTTGCTGAAATCTATTTATGGATTAAATCAAGCATCTAGATCTGGGAATATCACTTTTGATGAAACAATTAAAACATATGGCTTCGAATAGAATGTCGACAAAACATGTGTGTATAAATACATCAAAGGAAAAGTGGTGTTTTTTTAGTTCTTTACGTTGATTCCATTTTGCACATTGGGAACAATGTAAAGACATTTTCAAACGTAAATAAGTGGTTAGCTGAAAAGTTCCAAATGAAAGATTTGGGCGAGGTGAGTTATGTTCTGGGAATCCAAATCCTAAGGGATAGGAAGAACAAGCTTGATAATATCGAATTTGTCTATTTTTAATTCATTATTCATCTATAATTATGCACTTGATTATTTGTTTATATATTTTTAATAAGTTTATTTTGTGTTTTTAGGACTTCCAAGACATTTGGGTGAAAAGTAATGAATTTGAGATGTTTTACAAGCAATGGTTAAACTCAGAATTACAAGTCTGAAAATTCATACTTGATTTTGATAATTTTTCAATACTCTTTTGGAAATCTTTCAAGAAATAAAAGTTTTATATCTTTTTCTTATCTTTCCATAGCTTTTTGAATAGTCCAATTATGAGTTATATTGGGGAAGCTATGCTTGAAATATCGTCAGTGGATATAGTTGAATAAAATAAAAAAACAAACAAAATTGCTACAGCTGCGACCAACCTTATTTTAGGCCACGGCCTGGGGGACAAAACGTAGTGGCCGCGGCCAGCAATGTCCCAGGCCGCTGCTAGAGCCCTATTTTCTGGAATATACATGTTCTAGTGGGCGCGGTCGCCAAGAAACACTGGCTACGGCTGGCGATCGATCTTTTCCTTAATTTTTGAATTTTAAATGTATTTTTGAAAGGGATATTAAAGGGATTAGGGTTAACTTTTATAATAACTTTGGATTGCGAATTTTAGAGGCTAGAGCAGCAGAGGAGGAGAAAAGACATCAACATAAACATTCTTCAATCTATTTTTTCTTTCTTCTCAAAAGACTTTTATTATCATTGAATATATATGTTTATGAATATGAATATGATTATAGAGGAGTTTTCTTTATAGTTGAGGGTTATTTCAAAACCCTAGACATGAGATCTTGAGTGTATTGATGAATTTTATTTCTTCTATTCCCTTATATTAAATTGCTTTTATTTTTCTATTTTAATGTCATGGATCTTGTAAAATCTTGTTTAGACGACCGCTAATTAGGGTTTTACATTATGCTACTATCATCTTAGGATTGTTATTCACCTAATAGTTTAGGATTCTAAGTAGAGTGATAAATTACAATTAGGATATTGTGACGGGTATTTTAATTGTGGTAAAAAATAGAACCTAGGTTAAATGAATTGCATGCTTAATGAATTTGTTGCCTAGATTAACCTGTTTCCATAGAGTGTAATGCTTTTACTAGGTTAAATAGATCACATGCTTAATGGGTTTATTGCTGGGTAAAAAGGGTTAGTTAAGAGCGCTTAGCTTTAATTAAGTATAATAGGGAAATTAGGATAATTGACTGCTTAAGTGTTATATGCGGGGTTATTAGTTTAATTGGGAATAGGGAATATTATTTGTCATTGTTGATAGATTGATTGTCGAAGGTGGAGAGTAATTCTTGACTATTTCTTTAATATCATTATATACTTAGTTATTTAATCTTTGATATTTATTTCATTCAATGTTTTCAGCTTTTAAAACTAAAATATCTTTCTAATTTCAGTTTAGTTCTTATTTTTAATAATAATTGGACCGTAGTCCTCGTGGGTTCGGCCCTTATTTACCGCTATATTGAAGTAGCTGGTATAAGTGAATAAAAAAATATAATTA
This sequence comes from Humulus lupulus, assembly GCF_963169125.1. Taxonomy (NCBI): domain Eukaryota; kingdom Viridiplantae; phylum Streptophyta; class Magnoliopsida; order Rosales; family Cannabaceae; genus Humulus; species Humulus lupulus. Next base: position 162,530,144 of record NC_084799.1, read on the forward strand.
AATTTGATACGACATACGACACCCATCAAAGCTCTTGGCACTTTCTCAGGCTAATTATATAGATAAGGTGCTTGAAAGATTCTCTATGGAGAATTCCAAGAAAGGTCAATTACCGACCAGACATGGAATTGCTCTTTCCAAGGAACAATGTCCCAAGACACCTCATGAGGAAGAGGATATGAGAAAGTATCCCTATGCTTCAGCAGTTGAGAGTCTAATGTATGCTATGTTGTGTACTAGGCCCGACATATGTTATGCAATTGGGATTGTAAGTCATTTTCAATCGAATCCTGGTTTGGAACACTGGATTGCAGTAAAGAACATTCTTAAGTATATTAGGAGAACAAGAAACTATATGCTGGTATATTTAGGGGGTGAGCCAAACCCTACTAGATACACTGATTCTGATTTCCAATCAGACAAAGACAGTTGAAAATCGACATCTGGGTCAGTGTTTACTCTTGGTGGAGGAGTTGTTGTCTGGAGAAGCATTAAGAAATCTAGCATAGCTGATTCAATCATTGAAGTCGAATACATAGCGGCTTGTGAATCAACTAAGGAAGCGGTTTGGTTGAGGAAGTTCTACACTAATCTGGAAGTTGTTCCAGATATGGATAAGCCACTAATCCTGTACTGTGACAACAGTGGAGCAATAGCTAATTTGAAAGAAGCGAGAAGCCACAAAAGAGGGAAGCATATAGAAAGGAAATACCATCTGGTAAGAGAGATTGTACACCGAGGTGATGTGACTATTATGAAGATAGTGTCGGAATAGAACCTGGTTGACTCGTTAACCAAGACACTTCCTGCAAAGTCGTTCATGGGTCACGTGGGCAATATGGGATTAAGGGAAATGCCTCACTTGCTTTGAGGGCAAGTGGGAGATTGTTAGGATTAATGCCCTAAAAGTATATAAATACATTTTATTGGTTTTAAATAAAAGTATAATTTTATTATATTTGAATGTTATAATTATTGTTTGAATTAATTATATAATAATATCAAGAAAATTCCCTATTCAATGAGAATATGATTTTGTATTAGTACAAGAGAATTAAGATCATATATAATGAATAAAATAGTCAGTAACATATTAAAATAATGAATCTTTAATGAATGGTTACTAGTATGGTTTGCTAAGCATACGAGATGCAAGTAATATAGATTCAAATTACTGATGTGGATAGAAATCTTAGTAAAGGTGCTGTATATAATAGAGATTATATATGACAGGACCGATGATAATTAATTATCTTTATAAACTTGTCGTTTGACGTAAAGATTTGATTCTTATCATAATAGATGATCATTTGTAGATTAATCTAAATCCTGAGTATTCATGAACTCCTGTTTATGTTTATTGGATCTTTTGATTCACTCGTTAAGGTCGCTTAGAATAATGAGGCTAATGACTTTTGTTTTGGAGATTCAATATCATGGATGGCTGGGAACATGAATTACAATATTGGAATCCATGCTTTCCTAACTGATCAAATATTGGTTCCCTTAAGGGTTGAGTCTTGAACTAAATAGTTATTGAGCTCAAATCTATAATTAGATTATAGATTAATTATTTGCTAGTGAATTAATGGTACTTAAGGATCAAAATGTAATTATAAGGGTAAAACGGTAATTTTGACCAGCTCTAATTAACGAACCAATAATGGAGGACAAAACTGCATATATTGATTATATCAATGGACTACTAGAGAAAACTCTATAAATATAATTCTATAAATACTTAGAGTGCAATTCCATATTTATAGTGGAGTAATAATGGAATTAATAAATAAGATTATTAGATTAAAGAGTTTAATTAATAATCTGGTTTATTAGAGCTTCGTATTATAGGTCCATGGTCCCGAGATCACCTTTGTCCTACACTATCAAGGGTAAGGATGTCAAAAGAAGGATTTGTAAAGAGAAATGACTAAATTACAAATGAATTAATTTTCTAGGGCAAGGAAATAATTATGTGATAATTATGAGTAATTAATTAACTATGAATTAATTATTTAACTATATAATTTTTATTTTGAAAAACTATAGGTTAAAATTAATATTAATCTTGTTTGGATTAATATAAAGAGAGAGAATAATAAATATCTTATTTATAATATGATATTTATTTATTTAACTTGAAACTGATATTTTAAGATAATGTTAATTTTGAATTAACTGATATTTATGTTGGAATAAATATCTTGTCTTAAAAGTTTATTAAATAAACAAATGAGAAAATTAGGGCAACCCTAAAAGGCTGGGCGACACACTATACATTACAGTGTGTGGCGCCTAGCATCAGGGATTTTTATCCTTGGGATTTTAATTTTGAATTTTAAATAAATTTTTTTAATCAGTTATTTAATTATTCTTTTAAATATGATTTAAATAGATAATTAAATAAAAATATCTAATAAGTTTTAATTTTAATTATATTTTAATTAAATAAAGATTATTATTAGATTAAATATATTTATAAATATGATGTACGTGATATTCAGAAAAAAAATGAATAATCAGACTCTCTCTCAAAAGTGATAGTTTTCTCTAAACCTATTCTAAACCTTCTCTCTGTCAAAAACTCTTTAGATCTCATATGTTGAATACATCTAGGGAGTCACATAAATCAACATTTTGAATCCTGCGTGCCCACATGCGTCCTTATGTGTTTGAGGAATGGTCTGGAATATCAGGGTGTGAAATCTCAGAATACTGGATAGGAAGATCGTTGATTTATACAAAAAGACTCAAGGACATTTGACAGGCTACAAGAGATAATCCCTGATCTATTTGTATGTGATATAATATTTATATATGTATATGATCCTGGCTAATATTAATATTTATTAAAATGGGTCCATATATTCCGCTGCGTACCTTTGATTTGATCATTTAATACCAACACCCAGCTAGAGCAGAATGGAGGATATCCGTACGGGGGATGGCCGATGGCAAATTACACACCCTATCTAGCTTAGAACATGGAGCCAGTCTACGAGCATTTTCGAAAGCAGCACGCTCTGAATTTTGAAGGGACAATTGACCCCTTTTAGGTTAAGGGATGACTTAGGAATGTAGAACCAATTCCGGCACACATGAACCTCGGCAACGCAAATGTAGAGTCCAAGAACTTTACTTAGCTAATTGTTTAGTAGTATTATAGTATGTTTAAGTGTTATCTTTGTTACTATGGATTTTTGGTTCAGACCGGGAATTATTTGGACACTCATAGTAGTACTTATAGATTTTCTAAGTTTAACCTATAGTTTAAGAATATTAAGTATAACCTAAGGTTGGATTAATGTGGCTGATATTAAGGATTATATTTATTATATTATAAGGTTTAGACATCAACCAATAGGATTTTAAGCACATGTTATGAATGGTAATTAAGGAGTAAATATTTTTGAGGATTAAATTAAATAAGGGTAAAGTTTGAATGTATAGGGTCAGTCAGCAGCTTTGAGCACGTTGAGGGCTTAGTCAAGGCTGTTTACTCCATTCAAACTCAGCTAAAAATGTGTAAATTCGTGTTTAAATATTCAGCGTATGCCGATATATCGCAGCTATAGGGGGCGATATATCGCAGCACGTAGATACGGAAAACACGAATCGATGCACGGTCGCCTCGGGAACAAAGGTCCAGGCGATATATCGCCTATAGGGGGCGATATATCGCCTCCACCAGCATGAATTCAAATACTTCTGAATTCTTTTCCCTTCAGCCATTCAAACTCCTTCAACAGTCCAGAATCTTTTGAACGAGTCTTCAGCCTCTGCTGAACGATTATTCAAATGATTTTCATCTAAAAAGCCATTATTTTTATTCAAGTGAAAATCAAGATATTTTCATTCCCAAACTCTATAAATAGGACCTAGTACCCAGCCATTATTCACCATTTGCTCTAAGTTCAGAGGCTGCTAGTGTTAAGTGAGTGTGAGAGTGTAAACACTTGGTTTGGGGAAAAACTATAAGCTTAAACATCATAAGCTTATCAAACACTTTGGGAAGTGAGTGCTATAGTATTTCGGTGGATGTTAGATTGGTCTTGCAATCTTTGAGGTAAACCCAAGACTCTAGTTCTTTTCTGTATTTTTATGTTAATTCCTTTCTCAAAACCTTCTACTCAGTCCCCTAACCTTATTCTTATTTTGGTTAGGGAATCCAAGCTTTTAAGCACATAAGTCGGTAAGTGTGTTTTCTATGGTTTAGTCTTTCCATCTCTTTCATTTCATCTCCTTTCTTTAGACTTACTCTTTCTTATGGTTTTAGGAGTGTTCCAACAATCCCAACTCAGTCCATAATCTCGGTAACTTTGGTAAGGAAATAGGCTAGAATCAACATGTTATGTGATTATGTTATCTATATGTTTTATGTTATTAAAAGTGTTATGATATATGTGTATGTTTGTAGGCTTGGGCATATGACCCATATGACTAACAAGACCCCAAATGGGTTATGGGCATATGACCTACTTAGCTAGTAGGACCCCACTAATCCCATGGGCATATGCTTGTTTAGTCTATGGGACCCCAAGTAATAATGGCCATTATAATAAGTGTATGTTATATGTATTATGTTAAGTCCTTATGTTTTCTTATGAAATTATGTATGTGACTTTGTGTTAGATTTTCCTTACTGGGCATTAGGCTCACTCCTTTCTGTTTATGTGCAGGAAAATAAGTTTAGAGGCGGAAAGATTCGTGACGCTTGGAGAATGTGTATCGATGATGAATGGAGTCAAGGGGCCGAGCGTTATTCGATTCGAGGATATAGTCTCCTTTTATGTTTTTATGGTTTTTATGTGTATTTTTCCGCATTATGATGTAATGTCTTTTATTTTAAACCATGTTTTGTTTTAAAAACAATGGGATCCCATAATCCTTCTTAGTATTCTGTTTCTTTGTAAATAACTCTTATTTTTCAAGTTACTCAATAAATTATGGTATTTTCGTAAAAATGTAAGTTTTATGTATAGTTTTGATAATGGTCCAATTAGTCTAGATTAGTGAGTCATTACAGCAAATTGCATATCCTACGTTTTTCCTCTACTGAAAAAGGATGCCAAAATCTGGTGGGATTTGGTGCAACAAACTCACGATATCACCACCATGACATGGGCCAGATTTGTGGAGCTATTTCATAAAAAGTACTACAACTCGGCAGTCATTGCTACAAGGGTGGAAGAATTTGCTAGCCTGAAACAGGACAATTTGTCGGTAGTCAAGTACACTCGACAATTTGATCGGCTGGCAAAGTTTGCACCAGAGTTAGTGCCAAACGACTACTTGAGGGTAACCAAGTTCTCCAAAGGACATGGACCAAAGATCGAATTAGGGGTTAAGATGGAAAACCCCGGAACCATTTTTTACGCCGATGTTCTGGAAATGGCTATAGAGGTGGAAAGGCTTGAAGAAAATGTTAGCAAGGAGGAGGCAAGCAAGTCAGAACCCAAGCAGGAAAATCAGACTCAGAATGGTCGAAACCACAATAACCAGCATAACAATAATGGGTAGAAAAGAAATCATCTTGATAATAAGCAGACTGACGTTGACAAAAGAGCATGGACCAATAACGATATTAACAAGTCGGGTTTTATGGAATACCCTCAGTGCTCCAAGTGCTAGAAAAGACATATTGGAGAGTGTCGTGCAAACATCAAGGGTTGCTACAATTGTGGCCAGGAAGGTCATCAGAAAAGAGAATGTCTGCAGCTCAAAGCAGAAGAGAAGAAGGACAACAAGATGGTTCTAGCCAGAGTCTTTTCTTTGACCCAGGGAGAAGCCAAAACCAGTATCAAGGTAATCATAGTTTAGCTTCCTATCCTCGATATTTTATGTTCAGTATTGTTTGATTCGGGAGTAACACACTCATATATCTTGTTAGGAATGATAGAAAAACTAGACAAACCTTGTGAAAGGTTTAGAAATAGGTTTGTTACGGAACTGCCTTCGGGCAAAATCATTCTATCATCATGGATAGTATGAGGTCTACCGATCAAAGTCGAGGCACAGAGCTTGAAGGAGACCTGATAGAGCTAAAGATCAAGGATTTTGACGTAATATTGGGCATGGACTGGGTAGCAAGACATGGCGCAACCATCAACTGTCGACCTAAGCAAGTGACATTCGAAACCCCTGAGGGTCAGAAACTGTGTTTTATGGGCAAGGTTTCAGGACTACAGGCACCACTTGTCTCATATCTCAAGGCCTAGAGGATGATAGAGAAAGGATGTCACACATTCTTAGCAAACGTCATAAATGTTGCATAGGAAACACTATTAAAGGTTGGAGACGTCTGGATTATAAAGGAATTTCCAGAGATATTTCCGGGTGACTGACCAGGGTTACCCCCTACTCGAAAAATTGACTTCACCATCAAACTAGTACCGGGAACCGAGCCTATCTCAAAGGCACCATACCAGATGGCACCTACCAAACTAAAGGAGTTAAAAACGCAGTTACAAGAGCTCTTAGACTTGGGATTTATCAGACCAAGCCATTCGCCATGGGAGGCACCAGTTCTATTTGTGAAGAAGAAGGATGGAAGCATGCTGATGTGTATCGATTACCGCGAGTTGAACAAGGTGACAATTAAGAACAAGTACCCGCTACCCCGAATTGATGACTTATTTAATCAACTCCGAGGAGCGACTGTATTTTCAAAAATTGATCTACGGTTTGGTTTTCACCAACTCAAGGTAACGGACATTACGAGTTCCTAGTTATGTCTTTCGGTCTTACCAACGCTCCAGCTGCATTTATGGATTTAATGAACCGAGTCTTCAAGGATTACTTGGACAAATTCGTCGTGGTATTCATTGACGATATATTGGTGTACTTTAAGGACGAAGTCGAGCACGAGAACACTTAAGACTTGCCAAGCTGTGACTGAAGGAGCTCCAAATTTATGCCAAGTTCAAGAAATTTGAATTTTGGCTGTCACAAGTGGCGTTCCTCAGGCACATAGTATCCAAGGATGGAGTCGCAGTAGATCCAACTATGGTAGAGGCTGTGAAGGATTGGCCAAGACCTAAGAATGCGTCAGAGGTTAGAAGTTTTCTAGACTATTACGAGAGGTTTGTGGAAGGATTTTCTAAGATAGCCACACTGCTTACCAACTTGACCCAGAAACATCAGAAGTTCAACTGAATGGATAAATGTTAAGAAATCTTCCAGTTGCTCAAATACAAATTGTGTTCAGTACTTTGCGTACCGACACCCAACGACAAGTTTGTAGTATTCTGTGATGTGTCCAAGCAAGGTTTGGATTGTCCGCTAATGCAAAAAGACAAGTTGATAACCTACGTCTCAAGACAGCTGAAGGAATACAAGCAACACTATCCAACACATGATATGGAGTTGGCAGCGGTGGTCTTTGCACTGAAAATTTGGCGCCACAAGAGCTTAAAATATTTCTTCACGCAAAAGGAGCTCAATATGAGGCAGCGCAGGTGGTTGGAACTAGTAAAGGACTATGACTGCAAAATCCTATACCACCCAGGAAAGGCGAATGTAGTTGCAGATGCGTTAAGTCAGAAGAATTATGGAAATTTGGCAGCATTATCTAGAATTGAGAAGTCGCTATATCAAGAGCTGATTAATGCCGGGATAAAAATAGTCATGGGTCAACTGGCTAACTTGTCCATCTAGTCAAGTTTACTATAGGATATACAGATCAGGCAAGGGCATGATGACTTGCTATTATCGCATATGGCTGCAGTCAAAGAAAGCAAGACGACGAATTTCCCTATATCAGGACAGGGGTTCTTGAAATATGAAGGTCGGGTATGCGTGCCGAGTGACCATGGGATTAAGATGAAGATAGTTAAAGAGGCACACACTACCCCATACTCAGTTCACCCAGGGTCTACCAAGATGACACATGACCTTAAGGCACTATATTTGTGGCCGGGAATGAAGAAAGACGTAGCAGAGTATGTGTCCAAATGCCTAACATGCCAGCAAATAAAGACAGAACATCAGCGACCCGCAGGCATATTACAACCACTTAATATTCTAGAATGGAAGTGGGAAGACATAGCCATGGACTTCGTGACAGGACTACCACAAAAAAGCAGGCAGTACGACTCGACCTGAGTTGTGGTGGATAGACTCACAAAGTCAGCTCACTTCCTGCCTTTCAAGACTACGTACACTACGGACCAGTATGCAGACATCTATGTTCAAGAAATTGTACGACTGCATGGAATCCCTAAGACCATAGTATCTGACAGAGGTTCGATGTTCACATCGAGATTTTGGGGAAGCTTACAGCAGGCCATGGGTACCAAGCTAAGTCTCAGTACGACATTTCATCCTCAGACCGATGGACAGTTCGAGCGTACCATAAAATTTTTAGAAGATATGTTGCGCGCTTGTGTACTAGACTTCAGAGGATCATGGAGTAAGTATTTTCCACTTAAATAGTTCTCCTACAATAATAGCTACCAGGTGACGATTTGTATGGCGCCCTATGGGCTACTTTACGGAAGAAAATGCCAATCGCTGTTACATTGGGATGAGGTAGGGGAAAGATAACTTCTGGGACCCACGGCTATTAGAGAGGCTCAAGACATAGTGGAACTAATTAGAAAGCGTATGCTCGCTACTCAGAGTCGGCAAAAAAGTTATGTGGATGCCAAGGGACGAGATGTGGAATTTAAGGTTGGAGATCAAGTCTTCTTAAGGATATCTCCAATGAAAGGAGTGAAGCAGTTCAGGAAGAAAGGCAAACTTAGTCCTCGGTACATAGGTCCTTTTGAGATATTGGACAAGGTGGGACCGATAGCGTATAGATTATCCTTACCGTCAACTCTAGCAGACAACCACAATGTGTTTCACATCTCGATGTTGCGTAGATATGTGTTAGACCCATCCCACATTCTCAAGTACGATATGTTAGCACTTCTGAAAGACCTAAGTTATGAGGAACGACCGGTTCACATCCTGGAGAAGGGGGTAAAGGAATTACGGTTGAAAAGTATTGTGATAGTCAAGGTCTTATGGAGTAATAGTATAGAACGGGAGGCAACATGGGAATCAGATGAAGACATTCTAGCACAGTATCCAGAATTGTATGGTAAGTAAATTTCGAGGACAAAACTCTTTCAAGTAGGGGGGAATTGTAGCGCCTCAGAATTTTACTTAGTTAGATAGTAGTAGCTTACGCTGTAGAATTTTAGTTTTCGTAATATTGGTTCAAGCCGTGAATTATTTGGAAACTAATAAACATAGTTATGAATTTTATAAGTTTAGCCTATAGTTTAGAAATATTAATTTTATCATAAGGTTTAATTATTGAAGCTAGTCCTAGAAATATTATTTATTATAACCAATGGTTTAGATAGAATATTTAAGAATGTGACATTTGTCACATGTATGTTTATTAAGGATTTAAGGATTTTAGGTGAATAAAATAATCAAGGATAAACCTAGGAAGTCTATAACCTTCCCTCAGATGCTAGGATCTCGTATTACTCAGTCAAAGTGGTTTAAACAGCTTTAACTGTGCTTAAAATGTGCAAAAACATGGTTTAGTATATCAGCATAAGCCAATATATCACAACTATATATATCACAACTATAGGGGTCGATATATCACCTATGCTAATATGGAAAACACGTCGACTTTGCATGAACGAAACCACGGAGCCTCGGGAAAATGGGGCAGGCGATATATCGACTATAGGGGGCGATATATCGACTCCATTAGCCATTTTTTAAAATCTGTGGAATCCGAAGCTAGAAATAACCCTCAATAACTTGGACTTACTCTTGAACTATTTTGACCGAGTTCTGGGCATTTGTTAAGTGAAAAATCCCATTTTTATTCATTTTAATGGGAGTTAGTTTCACTCCTTGAACTCTATAAATAGGACCCTTCACTCAGCCATTTGCATCATCTTTCAAACACTTCTCAGAGCCTCCAAACTTCCAATTTTGTTCTAGAGAGAAACACTAGGGTTTTGGGGTTAAAATCTTTCAAATCTAAGCTTTTCTAAACACTTGGGAAGTAAGCTATTGTGTGATTTCGGTATTGAGGTATAGATCGATGCTCTAAGCTATTTAAGGTACTCTTAATCTTCAGGTTTAGTCTATTTCTATTCTTCTTATTTTTTTTCTTTTACTTCAAATCCTAACTCGTTATAATGGCTTTTGATTAGGAACTCGATTTATTTGAACTTAAGGTTTTCAGTAAGTCCTTATTTTGATGATTTAGATCTTCTTTTCATCTTCTTCTCTTTAGAAAACTTATGATTTTACTATTTGTTTTTAGGAGTTTTCGATCCCACAATTGTCTCCAATATTCCAGTTTTGGTAAGGAAAATAAGTTAGATTTTATGTGCTATGTGTTTGTTTGTATGTTTTTTTTATGTCTTTTAGTTGCTTGGGAAATATGGTTGCTTAGATAGCAAACCTGAGATTTTTTTTTTATCATTATCGTAGACTATAGTTGTGTCTAAACCTACCTCTAAAATAGTAGATAAGAGGACTATAGCGATTTCTATCACATACTACGGTAATGAGTTAATGACCTTTAATATTGTAGTCCATTTTTATGTTTTATGTTTTAGTAGTTTTTCCTTACTAGGCATTAGGCTCATTCCTTTTTTTAGATTGTGTAGGCAAATGAACATGGAAGGTGGGACGGATCCAAGGTGGCTTTGGCTTGTGTATTGGGCGAGGAACTAAAGGAATGAACCGATGGGATCGATCAAGGATGACATTGATATTTTGGAGTCTTTTTAATTATGTCTTTATGATTTCCGCACTTAGTATTTTGAATATGTAAATAAAGGTTTTGTTTTTCTTTATTTTATGTATAAACAATGAGATCCTGTATTCTTTTGGATTTTCTTTAAATAAAGTGCTATTATTATATATATATATATATCCAAAGATAGTAGTTATGTCTTAGTAGTTTTAAAGGTCCGAGGTCTTTAAGTTAGTTGGGTCTTTACAAAAAATATTATCAATCATGTTAACTTCATGCACTTCCTCACACTTAACAGATTTAGCGACATTAAATACATTCAATTCAATAGTCATATTTCCAAAAGATAATTTTAAAACACCATTACAAAATTAATGATTGCATTAGATGTAGCTAAGAGTGGTCTACCTAAAATGATAGGAATTTGAGCATGCACATTTTCCATAGGTTGAGTATCAAGAACAATGAAGTCAACAGGAAAGTAAAATTTATCAATTTTTATCAAATCATCTTCTATAATGCCTCTAGGAATTTTCACATAACGATCGACTAATTGAAGAGTTACAGAAGTAGGTTTTAGTTCACCAAGACCAAGTTGCTTATAAACAGAATAAGGCAATAAATTCACACTAGCACTTAAAATCAAGTAAAGCATTGTTAATAAAATGATCACCAATAATGTATGAAATTGTGGGACACCCATGATCTTTATATTTAACAAAACTCTTATATTGAATAATAGAGCTAGCTTGTTCAGTTAAAAACACATTTTTAGGAACATTAATATTTCTTTTTACAGTACAAAGATCCTTCTAAAATTTAGAGGAGGCGAGAATTTGTTTAATGTCATCTAAGAAAGGGATATTGATACTAACTTGTTTAAAAACTTCTAAGATGTCATTATATTTTCCACCTTTTTTAATTGGAAGTAATCTTTGTGGGAATGAGGCTTTTGGAATGAAAGGATGGATTGGAGTATTCTCATTTGAAGAGTCATTGGCATTAGAACTAGAAGGTTGACTCTTTTCTTTTTCTTTTTCAACCTCGGGTTTGACAATGTTCTTTCCGGACCTAAGAGTTGAAATTGATTTGGCTTCTCCATTATGACTAGAGTTTCCTATCTCATATTGACCTTTTGGATTTGGGATAGGATGACTAGAGAATGTTCCTTTTTTGTAGAGTCCCATAATGTTTACTTAGTTAGCTAGATAGTTAGTAGTAGTTATAGTATTTTAGATTTCGTGGATTTTGGTTCAAATCGGGACTTAGTTGGAAACTCATAACAACAATTATGGATTTATAAGTTTAACCTATAGTTTAAGCATATTAATTATAACATAAGGTTTGATTAATATTGCTGGTCCTAAATATGATATTTATTATAACCTAAAGTTTAGATAGAGCCAATAAGAACATGACACTTGTCATAAGCATGATTATTAAGGAATTAAGTATTTTAATGATAAAATAAAGAAATAAAAGCTTTAGTACCTACTAGAAACTGTTAGGGTCGTATTATGACTCAGTCAAAGTAGTAATCCCATTCAAATTATGCTGAAAAAGTGCAATTACGTGTTTAAAATATTCACGTATGCCGATATATCGCAGCATGGGAGTCGATATATCACCTAACGGAGGATACGGAAAACACGTCGGCTTTGCACGAACGTACGAACGGAGGTTCGAGACTAAGGCAGATCCGATATATCGCCATATGTAGGGCGATATATCGCCCTCAGTATGATAAAATTTGAGGTCATTGTTTTTTGAATTTAAAAATAAGCCTTAACTACTTAAACCTGCCTCAGAATGTTTTTGACCGAGTCTTAAGCCTCTAATTGAAAAATATTCAAATATTTTCAATTAATATTCATTATTTTTATTCAAATAAAAAAGGGGTTAGTTTCACTCCTTACCTCTATAAATAAGACCTAGTACCCAACCATTCCTCTCATTCTTCAAGCTGTGATCAGAGCCTCCAAGGTGCTAGTGTGACCATAGAGTGATAAACACTTGGGTTGGGATAAAAGCTTTGTCATTCTTAAGCTTTATAAAATACTTGGGAAGTGAGGTTTAGTGTGTTTTGGTATTGAAGTTAGACCAATCCATAAGGTCAACTAAGGTATTCCTATTCTTTCAGTCCAGTTCTTTAAAATTCTTTATTTTTCTTTAGTTTCTTTTATTCAGATCTTAACTTTTGTTATTGGTTCTTGATAAGGTTCTTGAAACTTAAAGATCTTTCTTGGTAAGTTTGTTCTTGAAGGTTTAGTTTCCACATTTATTCTTTACTCTTTAGAAATACTCACCATTCTTATTGTTGGTTTTAGGAGTGTTCCAAGTCCCGCATTTGTTCTCAAATATCCCGGTTTTGGTAAGGAAAATAGGATAGTTTTTATATGCTTATATGTTATAATTATGATATAATATGTTATGTTATGATATGTTATGATATATATATATATGTTTTTGTGGCTTATAGTTGCTTAAATAGCAAACCCCAATACTTTTATGTTTCTTGGGGCTTATAGTTGCTTAGCTAGCAAACCTCAATGTATTTTGAGGCTTATAGTTGCTTAGCTAGTAAACCCCAATGTTTACCATGTACATGGGTTAGAATTGTGATATATATTTTATAGTATATGTTTTTGTTATAGTCGTATGTTTATGTTTTATGTGTTAGTATATTTTGCTTGCTGGGCATTAGGCTCACTCCTTTTTTCTTTTAGTGTGATGCAGGAAACTAGATACGGAGGTGGGAGGATTCTTGGTGGCTTGACTTGTGTATTGAGGATGAATGGGCTGCAAGTCGATCGAGGATGACGTTTTTTTTAGTTTTTTTTAAAATTATATTTCTATGTATTTTCTGCATTTAGTATTGTAAACAATCTTCTTTAGTTTAAAATTATGTTTTAAACAATGGATACCCATACAAAAATTCTATTTTACTTTGTAATTTCCACAATATTATGTTGAAGTTTTAATAAAGCTATTATTATTTCTTATGTATATGTTCTTCAAAGTAATAGCTATGTTTAGTAGTTCTAATGGTCCATGGTCTTAGAATAGTTGGGTCATTACATTTTTCTCTATAAGCTAAAGCAGTAGCGAGTTGTTCTACTTGTGTCTCGAGTTTGGTAATTGATTGAGACTGATTTTGTAGGATTTTTTGAGTGGATTGCATAAATTGTTGTAAATTATCTTCTAAGGAAGGTTTCCTTTGTTGAGGATATGGTTGATTTTGTGGGGCATGAGTTTGGTTTTGCATGTTGTATTGGTGCCCTTGATTCATTGGAGGTTGGTTTTGTCTCCATGAAAAGTTTGGATGGTTTCTCCAATTTGGATTATAAGTGGATGAAAATGGGCTATCATTTGGTTTCCCATAAGCATGAAGAGCATTGACCTCCTCAGAAAAGGCCTCTTGGTATGAAGGACATGATTGGGCATTATGATAAGGACTAGAACATATAGAACACACATCTTTTCTTGGTTGTATTGGAGAATTATAGTTTGGCTTATAGCTAAAGCTGCTACTTTTCTCGCTAATTTGTCTAAGGATGTTCTTAAGTCTAATTCATCTTTTACTTCATAGACCTAGGATCAAAATAATTCCATTGTTGTGAATTGATAGACAAATCTTCAAGGGCGTCCTAAGCCTCTTGCCCTTGAAATTGTAAAAATTTTCTTGTATGCATAGATTGAATCATTTGACTGTTAGAGAGAGTCAAACCATCATAAAAATATTTTACAAGTCTCAATTTTCCAAAACCATGATGGAGACATTTTAATAATAAATCTTTAAATCTTTCCCAACATTCATAAAACTTTTCATTAACTTTTTGAAAAAACTCGGAGCTCCTTAAACTATCAGTTACATAGGAAAAAATTTCAACAAATTTTATTATAAAGTTGATCCCATGTAGTTATAGACCCCGCGGGAAGGGAATTTAACCAAGCTTTTGATTTGTCTTTTAATGAAAAGGGAATAATCTTAGTTTGACTGACTCATCAGAAAAATTTTGAAATCTAAATGTTGAGCAAATTTCTAAGAAATCTTTGACATGCATGTAAGGATCCTCTCTATCTAACCCATAAAAAGATGGCAACAATTGAATGATTGATGATTTAAGCTCAAAATGGTTAGTGGAAGTGGTAGGAAAACGTAGAGTCCCAGAATGTTTACTTAGTTAGCTAGTTAATAGTAGTTGTAGTATTTTAGATTTCGTGGATTTTGGTTCAAACCAGGACTTAGTTGGAAACTCCTAGCAATAGTTATGGATTTTATAAGTTTAACCTATAGTTTAAGAATATGAATTATAACATAAGGTTTGATTAATATTGCTGGTCACAAAAAATGATATTTATTATAACCTAAGATTTAGATAGAGCCAATAAGAATATGACACTTGTCATAAGCATGATTATTAAGGAATTAAATATTTTAATGATTAAATAAAGAAATAGCAGCCTTAGCACCTACCAAAACTGTTAGGGTCATAGTTTGACTCAATCAAAGCAGTTATCTAACCTTAATTATGCTGAAAAAGTTCAATTACGTGTTTAAAATATTCACGTATGCTGATATATCGCAGCTAGGAGCCGATATATCGCCTGACGAAGAATACGGGAAACACGTTGACATTGCATGATCGTACGAACGGAGGCTCGGGAATAGAGCAGAGCCGATATATCGCCACATAGGGGCGATATATCGCCCTAAATTATTTTATTTTTATTTTTATTTTTAATAAGCTTTGACTCCTTAGACTTGCCCTGGATAGTTTTGATCAAGTCTTTAGCCTCTGATTGACGAATATTCAATTTTTTTCATTATTTTTATTCAAATCCAAAAAGAAGATATTTATTCCTAGAACTCTATAAATAGGACTTAGAGCCCAGCTCTTCCACTCACTTTTCAACTGTGATCATACTCCAAGGTGCTAGTGATTCCATAGAGCGATAAACACTTGGGTTGGGAAAAAGCTTTGCCATTCTTAAGCTTTATAAAATACTTGAGAAGTAAAGTTTAGTGTATTTCGGCATTGGAGTTAGACCAATCCTTAAGGTCAACTAAGGTACTCTTATTCTTTAAGTCCAATTCTTTAAAACTCTTTAGTTTTCTTTAGTCCTTTTATTTAGATCCTAACTTTTGATATTGACTTTTGACTAGGCTCTTGAAACTTAAAGATCTTCCTTGGTAAGTTTTGCTTTGAAGGTTTAGTTTCTACAATTATTCTTTACCCTTTAGAAATACTCACTATTTTTATTGCTGGTTTTAGGAGTGTTCCAAGTCCCGCATTTGTTATCAATTATTCCCGTGTTGGTAAGGAAAATATGATAGTTTTTATATGCTTGTATGTTATGATTATGCTATAATATGTTATGTTATGAAATGTTATGATATGTTATAGTATATATGTTTTGGGGCTTATAGTTGCTTAAATAGCAAACCCCAACACTTTTATGTTCTTGGGGGTTATAGTTGCTTAGTTAGCAAACCTCATTGTATTTTGAGGCTTATAGTTGCTTAGCTAGCAAACCCCAATAGTCACCATGTACATGGGTTATAGTTGAGGTATATGTTTTATAGTGTATGTTTTGTTATGATTTTATGTTTACGTTTAATGTTATATATATGTTGGTAGATTTTTCTTGTTGGGCATTAGACTCATTCCTTTTTCTTTTTAGTGTGATGTAGGAAAATAGATACAAAGGCGGAAGAATTCTTGGAAGCTTGGTGTGTGTGTTGAGGTGAATGGAGTGGATGGGCTGCGTGTCGATTCAAGGACGACGTTATTTTCTTTAGTCTCTTTAAATTACGATTTTTATGTATTTTTCTGCATTTAGCTTTGTAAACAATTTCATTTAAAGTTATGTTTTATTTTTAAAACAATGAGCTCATTTATGTATTACAAATATTATTTTAAAGTTTTCAATAAATATGCACAAAAATATAACAGCAAAAATACATAAAGTAAATTACAACAAGTGTTAGGAGGCACAAGTGCCATCAACTAACAAAATTGTAGCAAAAAAAAAAAAATAGGAGGCACAAGTGCTGTCAACTAAAAAAAATAATAATAGAAAGATAAGTGTAAATAGATATGAGTAATTTTTTTATGAGTGGTAGAACCGTCCCAAATTTTCTTCTTATCTTTTTTTTTTTAGTTTTATATTTTTATATATATATATTTTTTATATAGTGCAAAAATTAAAATAACTAGTAGAAGAATTCACTAACCTTGAGAAAAAGTTCATTTCTTTTCTTGAAACTCCCCGACAACGGCACCACAAACTTGATGGACCCAAAAGTGGGTATATTTTAAATATGTAAATCACAAGCGTACAAATCATATATATAGCATGGAGTTTGTGTAAGCAATGATTTCGAACCCAAATGAGTTGTCTAAAATAAAAAAGAAAAGTATTTTAAACCAAAATTAATAAACTCTAACCTAGCTCCAAAGATTGATGATGAAATATTGTGACAAGAAAATCAAATAAAGACAATAATAAAGAAATTATAGACAAGATATATAACTAAATTAATAATTGTAAACAAGATGGTAGAAAAAAGATTATTAAGATAATAGAATCCGCAAAATATAAGTTCAATAATATTTATAAGTACATTGATTCCCAAGTTTTATTAATAGTAGAAATTAATCAAACTATCACTTATTCAAATTAGATATTCTATTTAAGCACAAGTTATTATAGAAATATATGATTTATCTTCACTTTTTAAGATATAATTTCAAACTATTTAGTGTGAATCAATCTAAAGAAATAACAAATAAATCAATGAATATTATTTATAAGGAAAAACATAATATTTTGTTCTAAGCATTTGATGTGCACAATTTAATGGCACACCTTAATAAAAGAATATTATGATTTCGCACTAATGAATAAAAAAAATGTAAATATGTATTAACAATAAAAAATACATGATATTTAAGATGAAAGAAGATATTTGAAGAAGAAAAATCCATAAACTTTGTTGCACAAATGGGAAATCAACATACAAAATAAATACTATCTAGTTACATATTGTTTCATCATCACCTTAATGATCTTAAAAAGATTAGAAACTCATAACTAGAATAGAAATTACAAAACAAAGAGAATACATACTTGAAAAATGCTCTTGAAAAGAGGAGAGAATGGTAGAAAAGATGATAGTAACCACAAAATTCAAGCCCCTGAAAAATGGTCTTGAAATTACATATTTATAGTCAAAATGAGAGTATTAAAATAATAAATTTAATTTAATTAAATTGATTAAATTAATAATAATAATAATAATAATAATAATAATAATAATAATAATAATATGGCAAGTAGAGGTAAATTCTAGGGTCTAATGATGATTTTGTGGTGAAATATGTAAAAAGTTGGGTAAAAATTGGCATTTTTGGACAAAGGGACAAATGTACAATTTATGGGCTCAAGAGAGAAGGCAGCTGGGTGGCTGGTTGTGGCAGGCGGCTGGGCCAAAGGGAGGCTGGGCTCATGGGCTTTAGGGGGCTGGTGAGGTAGGAGGGCCTAAGGTTGGGCAGGAGGGAGGCTTGGGCTGGCTTCGGGCCTGGGCTGGCTAGTGGCGTCGGTGCAGATTGACAGGCGCAGATTCAGGAGGAGGCGCGGACTAAGGAAACGAGCCCGTGATGTTTCGAGAGGATGCCTGGATATGGTGGGAGGTTGTATCCCATACCAGAGCGGCAAACATCATGGAATGGGAAGAGTTTAGAAGTTTGTTTAATGAGAAGTACTACAACGACACAATTACAGCTGCGAAGGCTAAAGAGTTCAGCAAGTTACTTCAGAGAAACATGACAGTGATTGACTACGCCCTAAAGTTTGATAGACTGGCAAAGTTAGTCGGGGATCTGGTGCCCACTGATGGGACCAGAAGAGAGAGGTTTCTCCAAGGGCTACAACCTATGATAGCCTGAGATGTTCGTATTACTACTGTGCCAGGATTGACCACCTATGCACAGGCTGTGGAGAAGGCGCTTACAGCTGAGAGCGCAGAGAATAAGATCTGGCATGAGAATGCGGCCTAAAGGGATTCTAGGTGGCTGAGACCTCCATTTATAGGTTTTGGTAGCGGCGGAGGCCCCAGTGACCAAAAGAGAAAAACCCAGATACAGTTTCAACTCTAGGGCCAGATAGGAGGCCATGTAGCATACAGATGGGTCGGCAAGGTGGCGATGAGACATGGACAGCATTCACAAAGTGTACCCGGTGCAGGAGGTGCCATATTGGGGAATGTCGGGCGAATGCCTACTTTATTTGCGACAATGTGGGGAATTTGAAGAAGAACTGTCCTAGAGCCAGAAAGGAAGAGCCCAAGAAGGTGCAAAGTCTGACGCCAGCTTGGGTGTTCACCTTGTCCCAGGCAGAGGCCGAGGCTAGTCCCTCGGTGGTTACAGGTCAGCTTTCTAGCGCTGGAACCTTCTATACTATTTTGATTGATTTGGGTGCTACTCACTCTTTTGTTGCTAGTAGGATTATAGATGGATTGTATAGACCATGTGACTTTTATCCTATGGGGTGTGGTACTATGTTGCCTACTGGGGAGTTAGTAGTTTCCAGAAGACGGGTTAGATCACTACCAGTTATAGTGGATGGTAGAGAATCGTCGGTTGACTTGGTAGAGTTGGTAATGACTGATTTTGATATAATTCTGGGTATGGATTGGCTAGAGAAGTATGAGGCGACGATAGATTGCAAGAAGAAGATGGTAACCTTTGAGCCTGAGGGTGTGGACCCCTTTGTATTCGTTGGCACTGTGCATGGACCCCGTATACCTATGATATCTATACTTAGAGCTAGAGACCTATTGAAGGGGGGATGCATAGGGTTCTTGGCTAGTGTGATGGATACCACTCAGGTCGTGTCAGTGGGACTAGGATAGACATGATTAGTCTATGAGTTTCTGGACATGTTTCTAGAGGATCTACCAGTGTTACCTCCACATAGGGAGATTGAGTTTGTGATTGAATTGGTGCTAGGGATAGAACCAGTGTCTAGGGCACCTTATAGGATGACTCCAGCTTAGCTGAAGGAACTAAAGGTTCAACTACATGAGTTACTAAACTTGGGTTTTATTAGGCCCAATGTCTCACCATGGGGCAGTTCTCTTTGTGAAGAAGAAAGATGTTTCTCTGAGGATGTGTATCGATTATAGAGAACTGAACAAGTTGACTATCAAGAACAGGTATCCTCTACTAAGGATTGATGATCTGTTTGATCAGTTGCAGGGTAGGACGGTATTCTCCAAGATAGATCTTTGATCTGGTTATCACCAGCTGAGGATTAGGCAGGAGGATATACCGAAGACAGCTTTTCGCACCAGGTACGGGCATTATGAGTTTTTGGTGATGTCATTTGGATTGACTAATGCTTCACCAAAATTTATGGATCTGATGAATAGGGTGTTCAAAGATTACTTGGATCGGTTTGTGATCGTATTTATCGACAATATACAGATATACTCTTAGTCAGAGACAAAACATGAGCAACACCTCATATTGATACTATAGAGGTTGAGAGAACATAGGTTGTTTTCAAAATTCAAGAAATGCGAGTTCTGGTTGCCTCAGGTGACTTTCTTAGGTCACATAGTCAGTAGGGATGGAATTATGGTGGATCCAGCGAAGATTGAGGTGGTCAGAGATTGGCCAAGACCAAAGAACGCTTCAAAGATCAGAAGTTTCTTAGGATTGGCAGGTTATTACACACACTTTGTGGAAGGGTTTTCCAATATTGTGTCACCACTAACAGAGCTAACACGCAAGAATCAGAATTTCATATAGTCAGACAAGTGTGAAAACAACTTCCAGAAGTTAAAGAAGAATTTAATCACCACACCAGTTCTGAGTTTTCCTACAGATCAGGACAAGTTTATAGTTTGTTGTGATACCTCAAGCTAGGGCATGGGTTGTGTCCTTATGCAGACAAGGAAGGTGATTGCCTATACATCACGTCAGCTGAAAGAGTATGAGCAGGGGTACCCCACACATGATTTAGAACTTTCATCAGTGGTTTTTGTACCGAAGGTGTGGCGACACTACTTATATGGTGAGAAGTGTGAGATATACACTGACCACAAGAGTTTAAAATACTTCTTCACCCAAAAGGATCTGAACATGAGGAAAATATGTTGGTTAAAGATGGTAAAGGATTATGATTGTGAGATCCTCTATCACCCTGGGAAAGCCAACGTGGTAGCAGATGCCTTAAGCCGAAAGGGTCTGGGACAGTTGTATAGTGCCAGGAAGATATCTAGGAAGTTGGCTGACCATATGACCAGAGCAGGAATTAAGTTAATGGTGGGCTAGTTATCCAACATCACCCTACAGTCAGTTAGATGACCCACAGTTGGGATATATAAGAGGGAACATCCTAGCTAGAGTAGCTAAGGACTATATGTTGGGGTTTTATGCCCTAGTTAAAACTTAATTTCTTTATAATCTCATTTATTATTAATAAAAGAATAGAAATTTGTACGCCCTAAATATTCGCGCACTACTGGCGAGCTAGAAAAGGGCCTAATTCGATCTGCCACATGTAAATCATCCACCCGGAGTTGTGTTTTATGGACCTCCATCTATCCAGCCCGAGCAGATTAGAAAGTTAACTGCTACTCAAAGGCATCATGTCAGCAGTATGGGTGTCACAAGCTAGCGCCACATTAAGCTCGGAATGCGGCAAAGATCTGACACCCGAATCCTTGTAAAGTCAACCACGCAATATAAACGTGCATATTTCAGACATCACATGTCTGTTTTATTCCTGATTTCTCGGATGCGCAGTATAAACGTGCGCATTCGGACATCCCGTATCTGATTTGGGTCAGGCGGCCCATTACCCATCCTTACCTGTTGATTAGACCTGACTTCCCTGTAAGGTTTAGGAATTAATCATAAGTATCACAGAGATGTCATGAAGGATAAAGAGATCATGGGATGACCCCATTGCCAACCCAGATGTCTTCTTCCTATAAATACCAAGACCCTGGGTAGTGCAAGGGGTTGGCATATTTTTTGTAAAGAAACACTCTGTAAGAAATAGTCAAGAGATATCAATAATATCGATTGGTGGACTAGAGGGATTTTAACCTTCGAACCACCTAAAAAGAAAGGAGTGACCATCTTCCCATGCTATTAGTTTCTCAAGTCCAGAATATAATCATTTTCATATTACGGTTCACCAATTTGCACTAATCCATCCCATTTATTCGTATAATTACCTGTTGGCAAAGAACCGCGTCAACAGTTTGGTGCTTTCATTGAGAGGATTTAGATTGGTGCTATCACAAAAACCTGATCATGGTGGTTACTCGTTCGAGGCATGGTAACGAGCCGGATCAACATGATGGGAAGAAGGTCCACCATGCCGCCATATTTGATGAACCAAACCTCGAGATCCAGCAACGTTCGGGAAAGCAGCCGATGGGCTAGGACGACACCAGAAGTTCGGTGCCCCGACCGCCAAATCTGAACTCGGGTTACCTAACGGTGATAGAGATGGAGAACATACAGTTGAGGGGTCAGCTATCCAGAGCAAGTAAGGAAATCGAAGAAGTCTTGGCTCGGCTACCCCCTCTTGTAACCGACGTTAACGTCGGAAAGAGGCAAAGTGGGACTAACAAGTCCCGCAGGGATAATTGGCCCAGACCCAGTCGATCGGTCAGAACCTCAACCCCGAGTTCTGTACCCATGTCACACCATAACAAGGAAGCTAGGTTTGAGGAGTTTCCCAGGGCCAATCAACAATTCAGTCGATCAGTCAGTACCTCGACTCCTAGCTCGATTCCACCATCGAACGCGCCCAGAAGGGCTCATGGCAGCTCGCGAAGGAGATCCGGGGAAGGCTCGCACAAACAACCTGCTCCGGCCAGCCTTCCCGTGCCACGGTCAGACCGCCGGGCGCAGGATGCTGGAGATGGTAGAGTAGGGCGGCCGCGAGCTAATTTGATCTGCCCGGATGGGACTAGGATCGCTTCACCAGTTAGGCATCCCCCGTCGCAGATAAGATACCCGTCTCCTCCCCGTCCAGTTCGAGACATTCTGACACACGGGAGCAGCAGAAGAAATCCTCCTCCCGCCGATCCTTCCCATCGCCCCTGAGCACATGGGGAGGTCTCGGATCCTCACCCCCAGCAACGGACTCCAAGCTTTTCCAACGGGAGCTAATGGACCGAGATCCACCGAAGTGGGAGATCTGGTGGATACCTACGTAATCGTTTAAGTTTGGCGCAAAGCCCTCGTCCCACCTCGAGGGCCGACCTTCGAGATCGCCTCAACTCGCAGAGGGGGAATCCGGCCAGAAATGGAAGTCATGCTCGCCAAGAGGGTGGTCATTTTGAAGTACGTGACAATGGGAATGTCCCACCTAACCAAGCTCAAGCTTGGAGGGACAATAACCTGCCTAACGCGAATAATGGAACTGGAGCTGTTGAACAGCCCCAGAACAACCAAGGGATTAAGGACCAGACCCTAGAACGTTTAGCTCAGATGGAGGAGCTAATGAAGAAGCTCTTGTCAGAAAAGGAGAAGGATAAGTATGACTCGGGGGACGAACTCGAGCTTTTTTCCACCAACAAAGCAGCCACAACGTACCCACCGGGTTTCCGGATGCCCCACCTGTCTAAATTCGATGGAGACGGAGACCCGTCGGATCATTTGGGTATGTTCAATACCCTGATGATGGCCCATAATATCGGACCCGAGCTGAGGTGTTTGATATTCCCTTCCACCCTGACCGGGCCAGCTAGGCAGTGGTTCAAGCAGTGTAAAAAGAATTCCATTAACTCGTGGAAGAATTTTTCTGCTGACTTCAAGAGGGCGTTCCTAGCCTCTCAAGCTGCCCGCGTCAAAGCTGACACCCTAGCGAATGTGAAGTAGCAGCCCGGGGAACCTTTAAAAGCTTACCTGAGCAGGTTCGCAAACGTCATGGCTCGAGCCAGGGGCGCGGACGATAGTTCCAAGCTTATGGCCTTGAGAACTGGAATCCTCGTTGGAGGCGGGCTATGGAAAGAGATACAAAGAAAAGGTGTCAGCACTTTCGATGAGTTCCTAAACAAGGCCCAGGAATGGATAAACCTGGAAGAGGCGCGAGCATCGGTCGCAGGAACCAGCGAAACCCTTGATCAGCCCGTTGGAGCGGAAACGGATGTCGTGAAAATGACTCAAACCGTTGCCCAGAATAACCAAGGGGGTGGAGGCAAGAGAAAGGGGAGCGGCGAGGGCGACCAGCATGGTCCAAAGAAGAAAAAGCCCGTGGAAAAGTTTAAGCCAGTCTACGCGACCTATACCGAGCTCACAAACACTAGGGAACACATTTTCCTAGCTAATTCTGCCCACCTCCCCTGGAAAAAGCCAGAACCTTTGAAACACTAGAAGGCTAAGAGGGACCCTTCCAAGTTCTGTCGATTCCACAATGACATTGGCCACAACACTGAAGATTGTAGGCATTTGAAGGATGAGATCAAGACACTCATCAGAGTCGGACCTTTGGCTCAGTATGCGCGGAACCGGGTTCCTACTAGTCAGCCAGCTCTGGAAGCTCCGGTAAATCAGCCTGTGCCCCGGATCAGTCAGGATACCCCTCCTTCTGTAATAGGAGGAGAGATATCCACAATCTCCAAAGGCCCCCATTTGGCTGGCACGAGCAGAGGTGCCCAGAAGAGATATGTCAATGAGTTGAAGGCTCACAACGGAGTGGAATTCGTCTCAGAGTAGCATCTACCCAAACAGCAACGACTGGAGAGGCAACCAATCATTTTTACCAAGAGGATGTCGATCACGTCCAGTTCCCCCATAACGATCCTCTAGTCATAACCGTCCAGCTCACCAACCGGAGAGTTAGAAGGATACTAGTCGATAATGGGAGTTCGGTGAACTTGCTGTTCCGGTCTACGCTGGAGAAAATGGGATTGTCTGTCACTGAGCTGAAGGCCACCTCCATGATGTTGTATGGATTTTCCAGGGAAGGGTCACCAGCGATAGGAACAATCGAGCTAGTAATAACCTTGGGAGAGGGGCCCCAAACTATCTCTAAGCTCCTCGAGTTCGTGGTTATCGATTGTCCCACCGCCTACAACACTATTTTGGGCCGACCTACATTGATGGCATTTGAGGCCATAACTTCTATCTGCCATCTCGTTGTCAAATTCCTCTCCTCTATGGGGATATGTACGGTCCGAGGTGATCAGCTTGCTTCCAGGGAATGCTATAGCATTTCCATGAAGGGAAAATCATGAACCGGGCAGCAGACGATGACCATTCAAAGCGGAAATGAGGAATCTCAGGAAGTAGGACATATTCCTGAGATAGAAAAACCTCAGGAAGCTAGCGAGGAAGGTATCACCTTGATTGATGATATCGACCCCAGGATAGGCAAAGATAGATCCGAGCTCCAAGCCATCGAAGAACTCAAAGAGGTGAACATCAATCCGAAAGACCCCTTGAAGGTGGTGAAGCTCGGGAAAAACCTGTGTAATGAGAGGAAGGCGGAGCTGCTAAGATTTCTACAAGAGAATCTAGATGTGTTCGCCTGGTCTCATGAATACATGATAGGGATCAACCTAAGCGTCATCATGCACACCCTCAACTTGGACAAAATCGTGCTTGCGAAGTCCCAGAAATAAAGGTGCCTGGGCATGACCCGAGCTAAGGCCTTAGAAGAGGAAGTAGCTCGGTTCTTAAGGTGCGGTTTTATTCGCGAGGTAAAATACCCGATCTGGGTCACCAATCCTGTTTTGGTCCTGAAGCCCAGCGGGAAGTGGCGGACCTGCATCAATTTTTTCGATCTGAATAAATATTGCTCGAAAGATTGCTTCCCCTTGCCGAGAATTGACCAATTGGTAGATGCCATCACGGGGCACGAGCTCATGTCCTTTATGGATGCATACTCGGGCTATAACCAGATCACCATGAATCTTGTGAACTAGGAACACACTAGCTTCATGACCCCAACTAACGTTTATTGTTACAAGGTCACGCCCTTCGGGCTGAAGAATGCGGGAGCTACATATCAGAGATTGGTCAACGGGATGTTTGCTAATCAGATAAGGAAAAACATGGAAGTGTACGTTGATGACATGTTGGTCAAATTGAAAACTACCGATAACCATGTCCCCGACCTAAAGGAGTGCTTTAAGATTTTAAGACAGTACGGTATGAGGCTGAATCCCCAAAAGTGTATCTTCGGGGTCGTGTCAGGAAAATTTCTAGGTTTCATAGTCAACACCAGAGGAATAGAGGAGAACCCCGATAAAATCAGGTCGCTACTCGAAATGCCATCACCCCGGTCGCGAAAAGACGTCCAAAGTCTAACAGGAAGGGTGGCAGTCCTTAATTGGTTCATTTCCAAATCAACCGACAAGTGTTTGCCTTTCTATAACCTGCTCCGGAGAAATAAAAAATTCGAGTAGACCGAGGAGTGCGAGCGTGCTTTCCTTGACCTAAAAGAACATTTAGTTGAGCCGCCCTTGTTATCTAAGCCAACAGCAGGAGAGCCTCTTTTTCTTTACCTAGCTGTAACGGAAGACGCAGCCAGCGCCATGCTAGTTCGTGAGGAGGACCGGTCTCATAAGCCGGTCTACTACATTAGCAAGAGGCTTATCGGAGCCGAGTCTAGATATCTGATGATGGAAAAGATGGCGTTCTGCCTTATCCCGGCCTCCAGAAAGCACAGGCCATATTTCTAGTCCCATTCAATCCATGTCATAACCGATCAACCTTTAAGGCAGGTTTTGCAGAAACCTGAGGCATCGGGGCGTCTTTTGAAGTGGGCTATCGAACTCAGCCAATTCGAGATATTGTATGTGCCGCGAAATATGATCAAAAGCCAAGCTTTGGCTGATTTTGTAGCAGAGTGCACAGGATTCCAAGAAGAGCTAGTGGAAGAACCGGTACGAGCCTCGTGGAAAGTCTTTGTGGCAGTTTGTCTAACGAGAACGGATCCAAAGCTGGAGTCATTTTAATATCCCGGAGGGACATCATTTCCACTCCGCGTTACGGTTCGGATTCGAGGCATCCAACAACGAGGCTGAGTACAAAGCTTTATTGGCTGGGCTAAGGGTGGCCCAGGAGCTGAAGACCAGCTCCATCTAGTGCTATAGCGATTCCCAGCTTGTGGTAAATTAGGTATCAGGAGAATACCAAGCGCGGGGAACCAAGATGGCGGCCTACCTGGCCAAGGTAAAAAAAGAGCTGTCCACATTTGAGCACAGCCTAGTTGAACATATACTTCGGGAGCAGAAGGCCAATGCTGATGCTTTAGTAAAGTTCGCCACCTCCGGGGAGGCCGAAACCTTGGGCCTGGTGCCGGTGGAATTCTTGGAAAGGCCAAGAGGAAACTGGGAGGGAGGTCGAGATGATCGACGCCAGGCCGACCTAGATAACTCCCATAGTCGAGTACCTCACAACAAGAAAGTTACTTGAAGAGCAAAATGACGCAAGGAGGATACTTTACCAAGCTCTGAGGTATACAATGGTAGGCGGGACGTTGTACCGGCGTGGTCTTTCTTTACCTCTTCTGCGGTGTGTTCTGCCAGGCGAAGCAAAAACTATTATGGAGGAGATGCATAAGGGATTTTGTGGAGATCACACTGGGGGGCAAAACCTGGCCTAGAATATATTAAGGCAAGGATATTATTGGCCCACTCTATCGAAGGACTCGATTTCTTATGTCCAAAAGTGCGACAAGTGCCAGCGGTTCGCCACGATCGTTCGAGCCCCTCCAGTCGAGCTGAAGATGATCTCGTCCCCGTGGCCATTCGCGGTCTGGGGAATTGATTTAGTTGGTGCCCTGCCCACGGGAAAAGGAGGAGTTCGCTATGCGGTGGTGGCTATTGACTGCTTCATGAAATGGGCAGAAGCGGAGCCCCTGGCGACGATCACATCAAAGAGGGTCCTCGACTTTGTGGTTAAGAATATTGTCTGCCGATTCGGGCTGCCAAAGAAGATCGTGTCGGATAACGGAACCCAGTTCGATATCGACCTCTTCATCGAATTCTGTGAGAAGCACGACATAGTTAAAAGCTTCTCCTCCGTGGCCTACCCCTAGGCTAATGGGCAGGTTGAGGCTATGAACAAGACACTAAAAGCGAGCCTTAAGAAGAGGTTGGATGAAGCCAAGGGAGTTTGGCCTGAACAACTCCCCCGGGTGTTGTGGGCGTATCGGACCTCGCACCAAACTTTGACGGGTCACACTCCTTTCTCCCTGACTTTCAGGAGCGAGGTCGTCCTTCCTGTCGAAACAAAGATAGCCTTGCATAGAGTTCGAGCGTTTTACCATGACCAGAACGACAAATTGCTCAGTGCATCCCTCGACCTTATTGACGAAAAACGAGAAGCTTTGCAGCTGCAGCTTGCGCATTATCAACAAAAGATCACTCGTTATTTCAACTCAAAGGTCAAGAGACGCATCTTTAACTTAGGCGACCTGGTGCTCCGAAGAGTCTTCTTAGCCAGTAAGGATCCCAAGGATGGAGTCTTGGGACCAAACTGGGAAGGACCCTATCAGATAATAGAGGTTGTGAAGGAAGGGACCTTTAAACTAGCTCGGCCTAATGGAGAAGCAGTCCCACAGACATGGAATGCTATACACCTAAAGAAATATTAGTCATACTTTTGTAAGGCTTAATTATGAAAGCCACCTTGTTTTATTAAAAAATGAGAAGTACTGTTGTATATCGTTGTATATTTCCGTGTGCGTGTAATGTTAGAAGAGAGTGTTCCAAGTAACCAAGAAAGACCCCTTTCTGTTTACTTGGGGGGCATATATCCTGGATACAACCAGGTCCTAAAACTTAGAAGTTGGTTAAACTGACTAACCAGCGTTTTTCCTAAAGAACACGAGGTGTCGATAAAACTAACGCAAACTAAGTTTTCAAATAAATGTCTTGGATACGACCAGATCCTAAAACTTAGAAGTTGGTTAAATTGACTAACCATTGTTTTTCCTAAAGAACACGAGGTGTCGATAAAACTAATGCGAACTAATTTTTTTTTTTTTTAAATAAATGTCCTGGATATAACCAGGTCTCGAAACTTAGAAGTTAGTTAAATTGATCCTGTGTTTTTCCTAAAGAACACGAGGTGTTGATAAAACTAACGCGAACTAATTTTTTTTTTTTTAAATAAATGTCCTGGATATAACCAGGTCCTGAAACTTAGAAGTTAGTTAAATTGATCCAGTGTTTTTCCTAAAGAACACGAGGTGTCGATAAAACTAACGCGAACTAAGTTTTCTAAATAAATGTCCTGGATATAACCAGGTCCCGAAACTTAGAAGTTAGTTAAATTGATCCAGTGTTTTTCCTAAAGAACACGAGGTGTTGATAAAACTAATGCGAACTAAGTTTTTTTTTAAAAATAAATGTCCTGGATATAACCAGGTCCTAAAACTTAGAAGTTAGTTAAATTGATCCAGTGTTTTTCCTAAAGAACACGAGGTGTCGATAAAACTAACGCGAACTAAGTTTTCTAAATAAATGTCCTGGATATAACCAGGTCCCGAAACTTAGAAGTTAGTTAAATTGATCCAGTGTTTTTCCTAAAGAACATGAGGTGTCGATAAAACTAACGTAAACTAAGTTTTTAACAAGTTAATGTCCTGGGTACGGCCAGGTCCCAAAACTGTGAAGTTAGTTAAATTGACTAACCAGTGTTTTTTCTAAAGAACACGAGGTGTCAATAAAACTAACACGAACTAAGTTTTTGAAAATTAATGTCCTGGGTACAACCAGATCCTAAAACTTAGAAGTTGGTTAAAATTGACTGCCAATGCTTTGTAGTTTCGAAGAAAAAGTCAATAAACTAACACGAACTAGGTTTTTATCAATCACGTCATATTAAAAAGAAAAATAAATGATGAAATTCAAGGTAACTGAAATATATTGTCTCGAGGAGGAAAAACCTCGTGATAAATTATTACAGGTAAATAAAAAAAAATGCAAAAGTGCTAGGCCCCCCCAGGTCGCTCCGACGAGGTCACCCCCTCGGTCTCTTGCTCGCCAGCAGCGGAAGTCTCCCCAGTCTCGGAAGGCGGCTCCTATTGAACACGAGCTTTGAACTTCTCAAGGAATGGCTCCCACACCTCGGGTGCCAAAAAGGAGAAGTCGCCATCCTGGTTGAAGGCCCAACAGTGGTAGAGCATGGCCTCCATGGAGGAGCTGGAAGACGCCCTTTCTGCCACGGTGGCGGCCTCGGCCTTGGCCTCCAACTGCTTAGCCTTGACCTCCTCGAGCTCAGTCTTCGCAGTGGCCAAGGCGACCTGTGCGGCCTTTTCGCTTTCTTTGGCAGCCGTTAGCGCAGCCTTGGTACTTTGCTCTTGCTGTTGGGCAGACGCGAGAGCGACCTGAGCAGTCTGGAACTAGCCCCGGATCTCGTCAATCCTGGCCCTGGACTGAGCTATGCTGTGGTGTAAAGCCAAAGCCGCCTACAAAATCATAGATAGTAAGGCACGTGCTAGGAAGAAAGCAAAGAAATTTAACTAAGTAAACTTACCGTGAGGGTCATCCCCAGCGAAGACTCCATGACATTCTCGGGGCTCCTCGTCTCGATCTCCCTCAAGTCCCCCGAGGTGGCATTGTAATAATGCTCCACCGTATAGCTCGCGGTCTCATAGACCATCCCTCGGAAGGCCTCGGAGATTTTCTCAAGGGCTTGGGCATTAACTAGGATGCGCACGGTGGGAGGGAGAACTGGCGGGGTTCCAGCTGGTGCCTCATGTTCCCGAGTAGGGGCTCGAGGTTGCGGGGGAGGTGGGGGCATGTTCTCTATGGCTGCAGGGACCTGGCCCCTCCCCTTGGCAGGAGACTTGGACGTGGTCCCGGAAGGAGGAGTCTTCTTGGCTAGCCGGGGTTTCTTGACCAGTGGCCGGACGGTCCGGAGGGAGGATTCCCCCCCTAGAAGATGGATCGCAGGACGTTGTCTCCGGGCTGTGCCATCTCTTCGCCTGAAACAAAAAAAAGGAACGTTAATATACATGTAAGGTTACTTTATTACAAGAAAAATCTAAAGGTGTATTGAAAAGGTCCTACCCTTCGAGCTAGAGGAGGAATCTATTGCCACGACCTCCGGCCTCGGAGCTTCTATAGGGGAGCTTAAGTCTATTACTTCACGGATAAGAGGGGGCTCTGGGTCTGGATCCGCCTCAGGACTGGACTCCTCTACGTATTGCCTAAGCCCTGGAGTGACTACACCCTCCAGGAGGGAGGGCCACAACCTAAGGTTGGTCCCGTACTCCTTAAAAAAGGCCAACCTAAAGGACGAGGTGTTATCTACTACTACGGTGGCCCTAGGACGACCCGTATCATGGCGCAACACTAGCTGATCTACACACTGGAGTAGGGTTATGTTAAGGTCTGGGTCATCTCGATGACGATGTACGAGCTGACTTGGGTTAAACCTAGCAAGCCTTAGGTCTGCGGCAGCCCTGTCTAAGGCCCTAAATAGGTATGGGTTACCTTGGCCAGAGGGGCCGGCTGCTGCCCCCGACTGAATCCGATCCACGTCGAGGCCCTGAGCAGCCTCGAGAGCTCGCTTTCGTCGCATGAACGGCACCTCGTCTTCTTCGTCCGACCCATCATCGTCACCATCTGTGGCATCCCCCTCGGGGATAAGCGCCAGCTTGCGGGCTACTGGTTGATTAGCCTGCGTTCTCCTCAGGGCCAGCGTCTGGCCCGCAGAAATTAACTTACACGCCAGCATCGTCTCATCAGACACGAGCTGGCAGTAGTCTTTCTCATTGGCAGAAGCCCTGCCAAGGTTTCTTATTGACCCCCAAGGGTCACCGATTTGGCCGTCCTCGCAAAAATGGCTGCACGATGATGTTCAAGTCAATACGCGTGAAGAGAAATAAAAAAAAAACTATGGTGATTTCACGAGCTGAGAATAGAGAGAACTTACGAGGACGGTTGAAGTAGTGGTACTCGCAGTTGCAAAACCTCGTTGACATGAAGAACTGGTCCTTGAAGTCGTTGGGGTGGCTGGGCAGCTCGATGATTGTAGAAGATTTGGGAAAACGGGTCAAATAGTAGAACCTGTCGCCTCGCCCCAGTTGATCCTGGCTGGCATTGAGGCAGAAAAAGAAAAGGATGTCCGCTAGTGTAAGGATCTCCTACTCGTGCCTCAGGAAGAGATACCTTAGCCCTGCTAGCAGACGAAGGAGTTAGGGGCAGTTGGAAGGGAGCCAGCTTCATGTAATTCAGGAAATCCACGAAGTACTAGTCCAGAGGTAGGAAGGCCCCGGCCTTGAGGTGTTCATCTCTCCAATCCGCAAACTCCTCGTCGAGAGGCGTGTAGCTCCTCTCGCCCTCGAGGGGAGGTCGGGCAACAAGAGCGCCTGTCCCAATTTCGATGTTATGGGACAGCAGGATCTTGTTGACCCTCCCTTGGGTCGTAATCTTCGAGACTATCCTCTCTGCCTCGAAGAAAGAATCAGGTCCCACCTCGACCTCTTTCTCCACCGTGGGACCGAAGTGGGGGATGGGAGAATCCACCGCAATCCCTTTCCCCTTGCTGGCCTGCTGGGATGACGAGCCATCCGTGCTCTTCTTGGGTATGTTCTTCCTGGGTCCCATCTGGTCGCCTAACGAATAAGAATGAAGAAAAGTTTAAATAGGCGACCTAAAAATAGAAAAGGAAATATAGCACGAGAAATGATTTTCGTACACGGGCTGAGGTAATCTCAGCCCGTGGTATGTGAAGCCACGCGTTGCCATGGTCACGCGCCCACGTTTCCAACGGATCCCTGATTTCTCAGGATCTGTGTGTCAGGAGGGTCAAGATAATGCTTGCCTTGGAGGGAAAGTTTTAAAAAGAAAAACCGCCTAGGAAGCGTGACCCCTATGCTACCCGGTTTTGTACCCTAGAAACCTCTCACCTTCCATTTTCCTAACAGGCATTCCCTAAAGCTACCCAGAAAAGCTACCCAGAAAACTAGCCATAATTTATCTTGTTGTAATGCCGTGGATAGCCAAGACCGCTACACTGTGTACTTATAAAGGTGCAAGACTTGCTAATCAAGTCCTTAATTTGAAATCGTGTCGCTAGACATGTAAGAGCTAGAGTTAAAAAGGTTTTGGTCTCAAAAGACTCATTTAGCATATATAAGCTGTAGTAACATGGGATCCCATACAAAAACGAAGTTAAAGGAAAGTTTACAGACTCCCAAAAATGCATGAAGAACCACTAGCCATACTAAGGCCAAAACAGGCGGTCAACAGGTTCCATGTCCTTGCCTGGATCTCAACCGTGGCAGTCGAGCACCTGGCTATGTACATTTCGCTCGCTGAGCTCTCCAGTCAGGGCTGATCTAACTTGCCCTTTCCTTTACCTGCACCATGTAGCACCCGTGAGCCAAGGCCCAGCAAGAAAACATCTCAAATAATTCAAACAATAACAATAGGCAAACAAATAGCTCAATAAGCATGTATACCCATCAAATATTCCACAACAGATGATCAGCATGTATAATTCAATCCAAGACACATTCTGTCCCATATAACGTTTATAACACATAATACTCAGGGCCGACGACTTAGGCCACACCTTCTGTTTAACCCACTGACTCTGGCCCGCTTAAACCAAGCTCAGTGCATAATAAGCTATCCTTGGATACCAGTGTCCGAGCCGCGCCCTGTGCGCTAGTGAGACCCTTGGCACCCTTAGGCCGTTGGTCCACTAATCGGCTTGCATGGCATAATACCATCTTTTCAAGCTTCAACAATAGGGAGCCCTTAGTCCCGTCAGATATATTCAACCAGGTGCAGTTTTCTTACCTTTAGTTTGTATGGTTATCGAATTATGAGCAACGACCCCCCAGCACGATTCGTTCCCGAGCCTAAGCTTTAATCACCTAGCCACAACCAAAGCATAGGGTTTCATAAATAATCAAATATAGGTTTCCAGTTACAAAACTAACCCCCCGGGACTCCTAATTCCACCAAGCACGGTGGTGAAACCAAACCTGAGCACCCAAGACCACTCTCCCAAGCTTAAAACCCTCAAAATCCCAAGTGTGCAACCAAGGGCTGCAGCCCCCAAAGCCTAGCCGCGGCCCTTCCTCAAAACAGAAACTAACCCCACTTTGAACCACACACGCGCCGCGGCCCTTGCCTTGGACGCCGCGGCGTGCCCCCTTGGCCGAACCTCCTTGCCTTCTTTGCATGCTAGGGCCGCGGCGCTCTAGAACAGAGCCGCGGCCCTCCCCTTCGAACCCAGTTTTTTCACCATTCTAGATCTCAAAACCTTACCTTAATCCATCCCAAAACTCCCCAACTTTTAACCAATCAATTCCCAACCTTTTTAACATGATCTAAAGAGCATAACTCCCAAGAAAACATAGCCTAACCTACTCCAATCTCTTCCTTCCAATTTCTGCAACCCAAATGCTAACACACACACAAACCAGCCACCAAATTCAATCTAAAACCTCCAAACCAGAAGTTAAAACTCACCTCTGCTGTGGAACCACTTCACCAAGCTGTAGCCAAGTCAAGTCCCCAAATTCCCCTCTTTAATTCTGCCTTAAACATCACAACTAAACTTGTTTCAGCACTTAACTAAAATCCAGCAAAATCTCATAATTCAACCACAGAAAACAGAGTTAAATACTTACCTTAATCCCTGTTCTAATGCTTGATAAATCCTTGAGCTAGACCTTCAATTCCTCATCTCAAATCACAGAAATCCCAGCTAGCTCCCTTGGTTCCTTTGTGTTTTTCTCTGTGTTTCCTTAAGCGTGAGTGAAAGAGAGAGAGAGAGCCTAAGTGTTAGTCGGTTTATGTTTTCTAAGAGCTTCCTCAAGTCTAACTTATCTGCTAAGTTAATCCCGAGGCTCGGGGTGCCGGAATCGTCCCCGAGGCCAAAATGGTAAAATCCCCCATTATTCCCGCCTAGACATTCTAACCTCAAATATATCTCCATATATTTATTTTCATGTCCCAATAACCCAATTCACTATCCGCTATCTAATAACATTCCTGACTCCTCCAAAGTCATAACTTAAACCCAATTGTGACTTTTCCCGCTATCTGACCCAGAATCGTCTTGAGTCGTGCTCAACGAACCTGTCCGCATAATAATGTGGTTCTCACATGTATCACATATCATATTACCACATAATACAATCAATTGTCATATAAACGGTATTAAGCACATAATTATTCATTAAATCACAATTATTCCATTAATGCCCTCCTGGCACACTAATCAAGGCCCTTAAACCTTATTAGCGAATTTGGGTCGTTACACTTGTCCTAAACATCACATTCCTAGACATGTTCTCAAATAGTCGATATGCCTAGGATCAAAACCTATGCACCAAAAACAACCTACAATGTGCGACTATGAAAGAGGTTTACCTAACAGAGAAATGGAAAGATCAAAACATGCAACAGGCAAAGGACTTACAGTGTATTTTCTGTGTGAAAGTCGCAAAAGGCGTAGGAATCAGAGTCC
Organism: Humulus lupulus; assembly: GCF_963169125.1. Lineage (NCBI taxonomy): Eukaryota > Viridiplantae > Streptophyta > Magnoliopsida > Rosales > Cannabaceae > Humulus > Humulus lupulus. Next base: position 162,565,346 of record NC_084799.1, read on the forward strand.
TGGTGGAGTCTTTAAAGCTAGACTAGTGAAGAAACTCTTGTGGCGAGAGCATAGGGATCTCTGGGATGATAACCGAAAGAAGAAAAACTTCTGAGACTAAAAAGGAGAGAAAATGAGGAAAAAATTTGAAATGAAGGGTGGCTAATACGGAAGATGGCCAACCTTATATATACGTAAGAGGCAAAAAGAAACGAGGATCATTCGTTCAAATTAATGCGAGATACGAGGGTCATAACTCAAGAGGCGAAATGACGGCCGAAAGCAGGCTAGGCCATTTAATGCCATTCTCGGAAACCGAACAGTCGCCAACCACGGCGCTCCACGTGTCCGATACCCACACAGTGGGCGGGACATGAAGAGTCTAAAGGGAAACTCAAAAGCCCCTGCTGTGAAGATCACAAATGATGTCATGGGTCACGAGCAAGGGCTTGGGGGGAAAATGTATGCCCTAAATATCCGCGCACTACTGGCGAGCTAGAAAATAGCCTAATTCGATCTGCCACGTGTAAATCGTCCACTTGGAGCTGTTTGTTACGGACCTCCTTCTATCCAGCCTGAGCGGATTAGAAAGTTAACTGCTACTCAGAGGCATCATGTCAGCAGTATGGGTGTCACGAGCTAGCGCCACATTAAGCTCGGAATGCGGCAGAGATCTGACACCTAAATCCTTGTAAAGTCAACCACGCAATATAAACGTGCATATTTCAGACATCACATGTCTGTTTTATTCCTGATTTCTCGAATGTGCAGTATAAATGTGCGTATTCGGACATCCCGTATCTGATTTGGGCCAGGCGGCCCATTACCCATCCTTACCTGTTGATTAGACCTGAATTCCCTGTAAGGTTTAGGAATTAATCATCAGTGTCACAGAGATGATGTGAAGGATAAAGAGATCACGGGATGACCCCATTGCCAACCTAGATGTCTTCTTCCTATAAATACCAAGACACTGGGTAGTGAAAGGGGTTGGCATATTTTTTGTAAAGAAACACTCTGTAAGAAATAGTCAAGAGATATCAATAATATCGACTGGTGGACTAGAGGGATTTTAACCTTCGAACCACCTAAAAAGAAAGGAGTGACCATCTTCCCATGCTATTAGTTTCTCAAGTCCAGAATATAATCATTTTCATGTTACGGTTCACCAATTTGCACTAATCCATCCCATTTATTCGTATAATTACCTGTTGGCGAAGAACCGCGTCAACAAAATTATTTTTTGACTTGGTCAATCACTTTGCTCACATGTTTTATTTTTATGATTATTTGTTTAATATAAACTTCTATTAAATCCCGAGCATATAGCTAATCGTTTTTATAGTGACGTAATCACAGTGGAATATAAATATGATTATATGTTCAAATATAAGTTAGTCCTAAGATTAGTCAATGCACATGATTTAGACTGACTAGCCAATCTACGATATGTTATGTTCTTTCCAGAACATTAGAAAAGTAGATAAGATCAGATGTATTTGTTACATTGGGCAGGACCAATATTGACAGTAGATAGGATAAGTAAACATACCGTTGTTAGCTATTCTAGTCATATCATATAGTTGACCATAGGTCAATTCAATCTCAATTCTGAGTGGTTAGTGTTCTAACTGGTTGTATTATTTGAGTTCTTTGACTTGTTCGCTACCAGCTTACCCTACGGACTAGCCCATACTTACATCTTGGGACTCGGTAGTATAATTGAGTGGGAGTGTTAATCATAGATATGAACATCTATAGCTTCTGATGAAGAAGTGAAATGATGGTTTCCTTTCAGTTTATTTCAAGGTGCTAAATGATAGAAATCTCATTTCAGTAATTAATATTAGTTTACTGAATCATCATTTACAAGGAACTAAGTGTTTTAAGGATAAAATACAATGAGGGGTAAAATGTTATTTTAGTCCCATCTCGTTGTAGACCGTCTATAGAGGATTGAGTGACAATCATGGTCGTAACAATGGATAATTAATAATGTATCTATATTGCATATAGAGCGTTCTATGAATTTAAGAGTGCAATTCTGAGTCTTTAGTGGAGTCACGTGGAATTAATAAGTAAGTAAATTTATTTGTTAGATTTATGATAACTTATTGGAGCTTGATTTCATAGGCCCATGGTGTTAGGAAAACTTATACAGGATCTTTATTTATTTTCATGTAAATCTAATATTAAACAAATTAATTTGAGATAACCTAGAATATGTTTCTAAAATTGAATTCAAAGAGATACAAAGACAAGAATACTTACAGTATACGCAGCGGAATGAAAGAGTCATTCCTTCAGTTTCTCTAACTCTTGTATCCTCTCTGTCGCAAAGTATTATCAAGAAACTGAACTGATCTTCTATTTTCTTCACAGTCTTCCAATGTATCCTTAGAATCACCTAGACTAGTGTGGGAAATTCTCAACACATGAGATATATATAGAGAGAAGAAGAGAAAATAACAAAGAGGCTTAGAAAATGACTTGTTTTTAGAGAGAATCTAAAACTATTAGAAAACCAGTGATTAAACTTCTCTGTCGTCTCAAAAATCTTAACTCATGACTTCTCTCTAAGCACTCCTTTTATAGACTCAATTAGGCCATTTAATTTAATTAAAAAATCAATAAAATAATAACCAATTTGAAGCCCTAGGTCAAAATTATCATGGGCTTTACGCCCGTGAAATTTCCCATTTGATTATAAGCCCATTGGGCTTAAAATCAAGGCCTGCATTATTTTCTATTGATTTAATTAATTAAATAATTATTTAAATCCTTTATCAAATTAATTATTTATAATTTGAACCTTGATTTAAACTTATTTATTAATTTAGATACCAATTTATCTTAATTAATAAATCTACCCTAATTTATCTTTTCTTCTCAAAATTACATAACTCTGTGAAACTATCCAAAATTGACCTGGTCAACTTTGATAATTCTAATTGATAATTAAATCAATTAATTGAGACTATCTAGATAATTTTATCCAAGGTACAATGGGGACCATGAGCGTATGAAATCAAGCTCCAATAAGTTATCATAAATCTAACAAATAAATTTACTAACTTATTAATTCCTCGTGACTCCACTATAGACTCAGAATTGCACTCTTGAATTCATAGAACGCTCTATAACAAATATAGATACGCTATTAATTATCCATCGTACAACCATAATTGTCACTCAATCCTCTATAGACGGTCTACAATGAGATAGGACTAAAATACTGTTTTACCCCTCATTGTATTTTATCGTTAAAACACTTAGTTCCTTGTCGAAGCATTGACATATTTCTTGGTGGCCTCAAAATGAGTCTGCACTGACTTGGCACCAAACATGTCTTGGAGCTGATCCATGATTTCGTAGGTTGTCTCAACATTCTCCATCTTTGTCTTGAGAGTGTCGACCATACTAGTCAACATGTAGTATCGTGCCTTGTTGTTAGCCACCTGCCAACGCTCATACTTGTCCCTCGCAGACTTGGTAGCTCCTTCAGCTAGAACTTCTGGGGATTCCTCAGTCATGACGAACTTGGAGTTGTCACCAATCAACACAATGTTGATGTTCTGGTTCCATTTAAGGAAGTTTTCTCCAGTGATTTTCTCCATCGAAAGTTGAGAAAAGATGGGAGTAGACACAGCCATAACTTAAAACTACAAATTACCAATAAAATAGAAATCAATTGCATTTGCTCAATAAAACTTCTATTCTGAAATGACCCAACTACTCTAGACTTTAGACCATTAATGACTATTATACATAGACACTAATTTTTAATAAAACTTACAAGTGAAATAATCATAACTTCATTAAAACTTAAAAAAAAACAAGTGTTAAACTACATAAAATTCAAAGTAGGATATGGGATCCCATTGTTTTTAAAAGAAAAACATAACATAATTTTAAATAAATGGATTACATAATAAAGTGTGGAAAATACATATAAAATTTAAAAAGACTTCATCCTCGAATCGTACGCTCGGTCCATCGATTCCAACCCGCCTCAATACACATCCCCAAGCTTCCAAGAACCTTTTCCGCCACCAAAGCTATTTTCCTGCACATATACACATAAAGGAATGAGCCTAATGCCCAGCAAGGAAAATCTAACACATAAATCATATACATAGTATTCATATCAACATATACTAAAACATATCATAACATATGTCACATATACTATAATGGCCATTATTACTTGGAGTCCCGTAAACTAAACAAGTCATATGCCCATTAGATTTGAGGGGCTTGCTAGCTAAGCAAGTCATATATAAATTTATTGGGGCTTGTTAGTTATACAGGTCATATGCCCAAGTCTACAAACATACATAATATAACATATAACATATACATAACACTTAAATCATAAGATAACACATAACATAACATATAAAATCATATCCTATTTTCCTTACCAAAAGTACCGGGATATGAGAATAGGTTTGGGACTTTGGAACACTCCTAAAACCCATCAATGAAAGGGTGAGTATACTGAAGAAAAAGGAATGAAAAGAATGGACGAATTATATCATCAAGAATATACTTACCAAAAACCTTATGTTCAAGATCTTAGATTTCCTATCCAAAAATAAAGAATAAAGTTAGGGTGCTGAGTAGAAAACTATAAGAACTTAAGGAAAACAATACCAAAAATGAACTAGAGTTTGGAATACCTTGGATACTTCTATGACCGATCTAAACCTTGAACCGAAATGTGCTATAAACCTTACTTCCCAAGTGTTTGGTAAGCTTATAATCCCCAACCCAAGTGTTTACACTCTCAAAAATAACCTAGCAGCTTGCAGCCTCTGAACTTAGCTTGATGAATGAATATATGGCTGGGTACTAGGTCCTATTTATAGAGTTCAAGAATCAAAAGATCCTCATTTAACTTGAATAAAATAATGGCTTTTTAATTGAAAAATATTTGAATTATCGTTCTGCAAAGGCTGAAGACTCAGTCAGAAAGATGTTGGACTTATCAAGAGGTTAAAGATTAAAATAAGAATGTTTTAAAAAATATACCAAAGGAGCCGATATATCGCCCCTTGTAGGCGATATATCGCCTGGGCCAGCATGCCTGAGGCTCGTCGAGGTGATCGTGCGAAGTTACGTGTTTTTCGTATCCCCGTACTGCGATATGTCGCCCCTATAGCTACGATATATCGGCATACGTTGAATATTTAAACATGAAATTGCACATTTTCAACTTAATTTGAATTGAGTAAACAACCTTGACTAAGTCCTCTAACGTTTTCAAAGCTGCTGACAGACCCTAGGATATTCAAATATTAATCTTAATAAACTTATTCCTCAAAAATACTTAATTATCATTAAACATACACATGACAAGTGTTACTTTCTTATTGGGTCTAACTAAACCTTATAATATAATAAATATCACCATCAATATGAGTCATATTAATCAAACCTTAGGTTAAAATTAATATTCTTAAACTATAGGTTAAACTTAGAAAATCTACAAGTGTTACTACGAGTGTCCAATTAAATCCCGGTCTGAACCAAAATCCACAGTCATAAAAATACTATAATTATTACTATTGCTACTACTATCTAATTAGTTAAGTAAAGTTCTTGGACTCTACATATTCACACATATTTCAAGAAATAGCACAACATATACAAAAAATATGTAAGATATGAGAAAAAATACCAAAAACAATCATATCTCTATTTCTTTAGGTTTTTAACTAATCTATGATATCCTTGTCCCGGTTGGCGAGAGTAAAAAATACCACTAGTTAAATAGAGTTGTAAACTCATTTAATAATGGACACCACTATTAACAACCTACTATTCGATCAAAATAAGAAAACAAAATCTCTTTTTTTATGAGCTAGACCCACGGTTTCAATAATCATAGATTTAGTCCTAGTAGTCACCGTAGGGGTGAGTCTAGTAGAATTTGACCTATAATTATCTATCTATAAAAATCTAACCTTGTCAAAATAACTAATGAACATCTTCCGTAGGGGGACGAATCAAAGCGCCCTGAGGCCCCATTAAGCTATTGACTCTGTTAAACCAACGGTGGAGATCAAATAAAATTCTTAAAATAAGTTCATTATAAAATTAAAAAATAGTATTTTTATTATTTATTTTTAGAAAATTAATGACTATGGTTTTCCAAAAAAAATTAAACAAATTAAAATTTTAAAATCAAAGTCCTATAATTTCCTATTAATTCTAAAGTGTCACATTGATACAAATTCAATTAATTTAGAATTAATTTGTTGCTTATCAATATTTAGGTTTAACTAATATAATGAACCTATACAATTAAGTCAAACTCAGGAAAATGAGCCTTAACAATTGGGCTTGTATGGAGGAGGGCTGAGTCTAGTATGTCATTCCTACTACAAAGGTCCCCTATCTTCCATACAAGGTCCAAAAGACAAGAATTTAAACATTTGTTTTATTAATTGTTATTAATTGATTAGGCTCACTATAGTCATGCAAAGCAAATGGGTCTTCACAAGTGGAATCACCCACAAGAGAGGAATTTAAACTTTACAATTTCTAATGGGCTCAAATAAAACCTATCATTTTATGAATATTTTATTTGACAAAAAACCATATATCTAACAAACATATGGGCCACTATATGCATCTAAGCCCAATTGCAAAAATATCACATATAGTGTAAACAGACATGTTATAATTGGATGGGCCTAATCATGTTACTATATGAGCAATTCTATGAATTTATGCAAAAATACCACAATTTATTTCATTTGCAAAAAAAACCACAATTAATTATCTAAAATTTATCAAAAATTCGAATTAATTAAATTTTTACAAAAATAAGTCAATTTAAATGAAATTTATCAAAAATTAACAATAGTTAATTTAAATTTCATTTATCAACAATCAACTTTGTTTATGTTAATTTGAAAAAATATATATTAATTTAATTTAAATAGGATTTATCAACAATTACCCAAAGTTAATTTAAATCCCATTTAAAAAAATATTTTATTAATTGGCTAAAAAATATATATTTTTCAAAATTTAACCAATTTTAAATTTTAAAATCAATATCTTAATTATTTTCCAAAATATCTTGTGTTGTTATAACTATTAGCTAATATTTTAACCATTGAAAATAAAATAAAATATAAATAGTTATAACAATCCTAAAAAATCTCAAAACAGTTATTCAAATTCAAATATCCATAAAAATATCTAACTAACAATATTCAAATTTCAAATAATTTAAATATTAAAAACTATAGAATAAAAAGATATTTATATTTTCAAATAAAGATTTAAAAAAAATATCAAGAATTTAAAAGAAAATATCTTAAATATCTGATATCTTAATTTTAATATTTTAATATATTTAAAGATTCAACATTAAGTTGTTAGTCTATTTTTAAATTTTAATTTGAATCTTTGTAGAAAATATCTAATTATTTAAATCTCAACTAACAAAAATATCTTATTTAAAAAAATAATTTTAAATACAAAACAAAATTTGATATTTTTTGCTTTGATTATAAATAATAAATTTCCACAATTTTTATTTAAAAAAAAAAAAATTTGCTAGGGTGCACGCCCTGGTGCGCGCGCGCATGGCAGCCAGTGTGCAATTTTTCAAACCAAAATCATTTTCTAATTAATTTTTAACATGTTTTACACAAAATAAAGCATATATAAAAATTAATAGCATAGAAAACACTACAAAAATAACCTAAAAATTGCTAATATTCACATAAAATCAATATGATTCATAAAAACATGAAAACCATCCAATTATTCAAACACATCAAATAATCCAATTTTAAACATGTTCATTCATGAAAATAAAGATTACCAAAGGCTCTGACGCTAGTTGTTAGGAAAACTTATACATGATCTTTATTTATTTTCATGTAGATCTAATATTAAACAAATTAATATGAAATAACCTAAAACATGTTTCTAAAATTGAATTCAAAGAGAAACAAAGACAAGAATACTTACAGTATACACAGCGGAATGAAAGAGTCATTCCTTCAGTTTCTCTAACTCTTGTATCCTCTCTGTCGCAGAGTATTATCAAGAAACTGAACCGATCTTCTATTTTCTTCACAGTCTTCCAATGTATCCTTAGAATCACCTAGACTAGTGTGGACAATTCTCAACACATGAGATAGATATAGAGAGAAGAAGAGAAAATAACAAAGAGGCTTAGAAAAGGACTTGTGTTTAGAGAGAATCTAAAACTATCAGAAAACCAATGATTAAACTTCTCCGTCGTCTCAGAAATCTTAACTCATGACTTCTCTCTAAGCACTCCTTTTATAGACTCAATTAGGCCATTTAATTTAATTAAAAAAATAAATAAAATAATAGCCAATTTGAAGCCCTATGTCGAAATTATCACGGGCTTTAGGCCCGTGAAATTTCCCATTTGATTATAAGCCCATTGGACTTAAAATCAATGCCTGCATTATTTTCTATTGATTTAATTAATTAAATAATTATTTAAATCCTTTATCAAATTAATTATTTTTAATTTGAACCTTGATTTAAACTTATTTATTAATTTAGATACCAATTTATCTTAATTAATAAATCTACCCTAATTTATCTTTTCTTCTCAAAATTACATAACTCTGTGAAGACACAAATTAAAATAAAACACACTAAAAAGAAAGATAAAACCTGATCAGTCTTTGGTAGACAAAAGCATCGCTCTCCGGTAAGTCTACCAACTGCAGATTTGCGTACTATCCTGTATCAAAAATGAATTTTCTTTTATCCTGCGTCTCAAACATAGAAGCGTTAATAACATTTTCAGGATAAAGAAAATGTTCGGGTTCAAAATCGTTGAGGAAATTTGGTGAATGTTTCATGGAAAATATGTTTATGATTTCCTCAACGATTAAGTCTATCACATCAGTATGATAGCTTCCATTTTTCTTGGGAGTGGTTGGAAGAATTTCGGTATGGGTTGAAAGAGTTTCACTCCAAATGGTAATAGCATCATCCTCATCGGGTATAGAACTGAGAGTAGGGGATGGTGTTATGACCTCAGGTTGGGACGGGAATTGACTTAAATTATGTGAAATAATAGCATTGGTCAATTCTTAAAGTTGAGTACTAGTTTCCCTAAAATCTTCCACAAATTGTCTATTGAATTCTTTTTGCTCCTCTATAAATGTGTATAAAGTGTCCTCTAAAGAATTCGTATTAGTGCAGACATGATATGGAGGCTCATGTGGGAAGTTAGGAAAATGTTGCTCAAAATTCATGGGAGGCGGTGCATGGTAGTTGTACTCAGGCTTCCAACTAAAATCTACGGGGTTGGTCCAACTAGAATTATGATTCCTATGGTCGACTCTTTCAAAGTTACAATAACGTTCATCATAATCTAGCTCGGGAACCTCGTAACTTTCTCTTTCAAACTTAGTTTCTAAGACCTCAAGTTCTCGGTAATCTCTTACACTAAGTTTGCATGCACTCCTAAAACGACTAGTACCCTCAGTAGCACTAGAATTACGGTTGTTTCCGAATGAAGAATAATACATCAGAAAATACAGCTCGAAACGTTTCTTCTCTTCATCATTCATTTTTTTTAAAATTTTTTGTTTTTATGATTTTTAATTTTTAATTTTTAATTTTGATTTTTTTTTGTTTTACTTGTTTCCAGGTCCATTTGAGGTTTTTAGAACGGTCCCACTTAAAACCTACACTTTATCTAGAACTCCCTGAGGTTGCTAGATAATTGTGGAGGGGTCACAATTCATAAAAACAGTCATCTTACAACCAATACTTACTAGAACTCCCCGAGGTTACTAAGTAAGCATCTAATGAACTTTTACTCAAATTGGCCTTTAAGCAAAAATTGCTTATGTTGACAAAACAAGTTTTGTTTTTATTATTATATATATATATATATATATATATTTTTTTTTGTATTTTATGATTTTTTTTTGTTTTTTTAATATTTAAAACCTAAAAATTAAAGAAACTAATAACAAAAAAAATAGAAAATAAATAAATAAATAAAGATACAAATCTAACAATAGAAAATAACACAAAAAAATATATTTAAACAAAAGAAATATTTTCCCAACAAAACTAAACTAACCAAATAGAAGCAACCAATAAACTAAGGAACCAATAATTAAAATAAATAAAAAAGAAATAAATTAAAACTAAACTAACAAATAGTTAAGCAACCAATCTATATATTTTTTTTTTCAAGTTTTTTTTATTATTTTTTTTACTACAATAAAAAAAAAGAAAAATAGAATAAAATAAAATACCAAAAATAAATTTTAAAAAAAAGCAACTAACTACACCACAACAAGCTTTTTTTTTTCAAAACAAAAATAAATAAAAAGAGAAAAAAAAAAAAGAAAACCAACAAAAGAAAAATAATAACAAAATAAACTAAGAATAAAACTAACAAATCCTAGAAAATAAATGATAGCAATTTTTTTTTCTTTTTATACAACAATGACAAACTAACTAAAAAGGAACAATAAAAAAAATAATAGTGATTGATTTTTTTTTAAAGGGTAAATAAGATAAATCTAAAAAAAAAATCCTAGAGAAATATACACAAAAAGAAAATGATAGAATTACTTACCTCTTTGCAAAATTTATTGAAAAACTTTTTTTTTTCACTATTACCTCCCTCGCAACGGCGCCAAAATTTGTTTAACGCCCAAACGTGACTTCCACCTAGCGGTTGTCGTAGTATAGATCGGGCGGTCGATTCCACAAGGAGGCAAAGAATTAAAGTTAATAAATAAATAAATGTTAGAGATAAATAATATGAAGAAAATAGAACAAGTGATATTTTTTTTTTTTTTTGGAGATTTAAATAATAGAAATAAATATAGAATAAAGTGTGATGTAACAATAGGTAACAAGTAGGAAGGATCAAGAGTCACCAATATGCATACTTATTTATTTGGATATTTGATTCACAAAAGTTACACAAATGAGAAGTTCACATCCCAACTATTCATTTGGAAGATTTAACATTGATGCATAAATATATTTTACAAAAATGTTTTCAAGTAATTATTATTCTTTACCATGGAAAGATGAGATAAATCTTATGAGAAATCTAAAAATAACATTATACCATTGGCAATAATGCAATAAAAGATTGGACATAAAACCTAACACAAATATTACTTTTACTATTTATAAAATACATAGAAATAGCATGACTAATTTTATATAGATTTTAGCAAAAGTACATATATATGAGTGAGATGGAGAAATGATAAAGACATTATCTATATTATTTTCACTAATTTGATAATACATAGAAAGTGCATGACAAAATCTATATACTATTAGTAAACATAAATATAGAAAATAAGATGAAGAAGTAGAGATGAAATAAAATAAATCACTAAAATATATAAACTTTAAGCACATGGTGAATCAAAAATACCAAACAAAGTCATAGTGCATATAGGATCATCCTAACCTTCCTAAGAATGTCAGCCTATTATGCTAGACATTCTCATAAAATTCTAGAGAGAAAATATGAGAAATGAGACTAAAATTTGGTAGAGTTTTGCTACCTAAAAATTACATACAAAATGTGAAGAAAGAGTCCCTATTTATAGAGGGAGAAAATGACTAAAAAGAAATTAAACAACAATTTGGGGTTTACAAAATAAATCTGAAATATTAATAATAAAATATGATTTTGAAAAATCAAATCTTATTATAAATATTAACCTAGTTATTTTAGTGTATGGTCAAAATACCCTTTTTCAAAAACACCAACAAAAGATGAGCTTTAAAGCTCAAAATTGCAATGTGCAAGGCCTAATGTGCACAAAAAATTGGGCCAAGGGTGGCTGGTGGCAGCTGGTCCATTGACCAATCCCAGCCAATCAGAGCATGCCACGTCGATAGGTGGAGCTGAAGGGAGAAGACTAGTTGATCAGATCAACACAGGTGGAGCTGGCTGGTTGGGTCTTGGAGTTGCACGTTGGGCTTGGGATGGTTGAAGGCTGGCTGAAGGAGGATTAACGTGGGTCAAAGGTTGGGTCAAGGAGCTGTGTGGCGCACCGTAATGATGCCACCTGGCACTGAGGAAGGCTTGGGCAAGAGCAATTGGTTCTTGGGCCAAATGGGCCTGAGCTTCACTTCTTAAACAAAATATCATTTTCTTCCTTTCTTTTTTTTAGTTTTAACTCATTTTTTCCTCTTCATTTCAAAGTTTCAAAATACATCTTTAATTCCTACAAAATAACAATAAATTAAATCATAATTAAATATTTTTATTTATAAAATAAATCATAGTAATTCCATAAAAATATTAATTAAAACTTAATTTATTTTTACTATTAAAATCAATAAATGTGTATTTTTCACCACTAATCATCAAGAGTGCAATTCTGAGTCTTTAGTGGAGTCACGAGGAATTAATAAGTTAGCAAATTTATTTGTTAGATTTATGATAACTTATTGGAGCTCATAGACCCATGGTCCCCACTGTACCTTGGATAAAATCATCTAGATAGTCTCAATTAATTGATTTAATTATCAATTAGAATTACAAATTGATCATGTCAATTTTGGATAGTTTCACAGAGTTATACAATTTAGAGAAGAAAAGAGAAATTATGACAGATTTATTAATTAAGATAAATTGATATCTAAATTAATAAATAAGTTTAAATCAATGTTCAAATTATAAATAATTAATTTGATAAAGGATTTGAATAATTATTTAATTAATTAAATCAATAGAAAATAATACAGGTCTTGATTTTAAGTCCAACGGACTTATAATTAAATGAGAAATTTTACGAGCCTAAAGCCCATGATAATTCAACCCAGGACTAATTATTGGCTATTATTTTATTAATTTTTTAATTAAATAAGTGACCTAATTGAGCCTATAAAAGGAATACTAAGTGAGTTGAAATCATAGTTGAATCACAAGTTTCTGATAGGTTTTAGATTCTCTCTACTGCATAAGTCCTTTTCTAAGCCTTAATTTTTCTCTTCTATTATTCTTCTCTTCGTATCTATCTCATGTGTTGAGAATTTATCACCCCAGTGTAGGTGATTCTAAGGATACTTTTGAAGGATGTGAAGAAAATTGAAGAACGGTTCAGTTTCTTGGTAATACTCTGCGACAGAAAGAATATAAGGGTTAGAGAAACTGAAGGAATGACTCTATTATTCCGCTGCGTATAATGTAAGTATTCTTATCATTATTTCTCTTTGAATTCAATTTTAGAAACATGTTCTAGGTTGTCTCGTATTAACTTATTTAATATTAGATCTACATGAAAATAAATAAAGATCTTGGATAAGTTTCCCAACAGTTTTAGGTTGGATTTTGTTGCTGGGAAGATGTTAAATATGTTATGAGGATTGAACTGTGATTTTAGGGTGGATTTGGGGTGGTTTTGATTGAGTTTGGCTGGAGAAAAATGAAGAAATTATGGGTTCGCAAGGTCAGGTCGCGACCCTGTTATTGGGGCGCCGTGACCCAACCGAACCCAGGGCCCTTGGGGGGCTTCTGTCTGGGAGACACTCCGCGACCCTCAAGGGCAGGTCGTGGCCTATGTCCCGTTTCCAAGAAGAAGGGGGCCTCTAATTTGAGGGGCGTGCTGCGACCATCAAGGGCAGGTCGCGGCCTGCCTGGGCTGTTTTGGCCACCGGTTTTAAGAGATGGGGATTTAAAACTAAGAGCTCGAGATCGATTCTACTATTCGGTTTAGTAGAATTCGATGTCCCGGAGGCTAGGACTTGGTCCAGAAGCCTTTATTTGCTCGTTATTGATGGAATCCTATATTATGGTTGTGACTAGGTTATCGCTAAGGGCTCAAAACTGGGATTGTGCTCGAGGGTCTACCTTATTTACGTTATACTCGGACATGAGGTAACAAAACTGCACCCAATACGTGATATATGTGATTAGGACTTGGCCCTACTGTTAATTATAATTATTAATAGGGCTTAGGCCCCTGAGAATGAACATGTTTAATTTATCATTTTGCTTGTTGATTAAAGATACTTAAATATTTTGTACCTGATTAAGTGTTATATGATTGTTCGCATGGTTTGCGTAGCTAGGGCTTGGCCCCGTTAAGGAGCATGATTATTACTATGTTTGCAATTATTTAATGATGTTGTATGATTAATATGTATGCATACTTGTGTTTTCTGAAGTATGCTTATCTATATTTGTTTCTGCATTTGTATTTGAATGCCTAGTTCAGGGCTTGACTTATTGGTCAAGGACGGCAATAGCGTGCTGCGCGTTGGTTGAAAGGCTTAGGCCCAAATCAGCAATGTACTATTACATTGGCTGACCCAATGGTCGTTGGAAAACAAAGCATTTGGCTAGCTCTATGGCTAGTTACCCAGAACTAAGAGCGTGGGCCCCAGGTAATCCTATGGTCACATAGCTAGGGCATATGGCCCGGGGTTGGCTCTATGGTCAACTGTTCAGGGCAGTGACCCCAGAATTGTCAAATGACCATTTATTTGTGATTGTGTGCATGTGAGAGTAGGTTATTACTGTTGGGCATGTTAGATAAGTATATGGAAATCTGTATTTTATGTTCATGCACATGTTTAAGTTTTCTTGTTGAGTCTTGGCTCGCGAGTGCTATGTGTTGCAGGTAAGGGAAAAGGAAAGCTTGACCAGCCATGAGTTGGAGAGCTTCGGTGGCGGCGTGTACATATGCAGCTGCTCGTCCACCACGACCGAGGGTATCTCAGAGGAACTAGGGTTGTAGCCTTAATTTTGCCGCTTAGGTTGTCCGATTGTAACTTTTGATGTTGTTAACCGAGATTTTCGGCAACTATCTTAAAGAAAGATATTTACTGATTATAATAAAGAGAATAGAGGGTCGACACAAGATTTTTACGTGGTTGGGGCGTTAACTAGCCTTAGTCCACGAGTCTGTATATAAGTCTGTATTAGAGCTAGAATAAGCTTTTACAATGGAGTTGTTTTACTGTATTTGAGCAGAGTTTCTGCCTTCTCTCCCATTCTACGTTGCATTACAACTTATATTTATAGAATGAGGGGTTCATCAGGTTTGGGCCGGGCCTGACCCGGGTCCATTTGGAATATGTGTACAGGGGGCCTTCCTAGTAGAGGCCCAAGCTAAAAAGATATATAGTACATCAAACCCAAACCAGCTCAGGCCCAATTAGTTACCCTGAGATGCAAGCATTCTCCCGACAAAACGGCACTTTGGCTCTGACCACTTCGAATCACGAGGCAGATTCAGGGGACAAGACCGGTCAGAGTACTTGGCTGCGCAATCCTGACACGCCAGCAGACAATCCCAAGGAGACCCTTTCTGCAGGTGAAAAGTGGGGGGACAAGACCCACGCGAAATGAGGCGGCTTCAGTGTCCTGGACGCCTGGCCCATAGCCTGGGGATGAAGCGGTCCAGGTTCGTTTACCTTGGGCCCGCTGCGTTTACTTCGAGCCCGGACCATTCTGGGCCCGGGAGCGGGACGCGATGGCCGCGATGGTCCGGGGCACTCCGGACAGTGCCGGGACCGCTCGAGCCGAATCATGAACCCGGAGGTACTTCCTGGAACCTTCTACACAGGCCCAGTCCGTAGTCAGCGGATTGGGCCCAAATACCGAACCGGTCCCTCTGACCATGGGCCGGGGCGAGGGCCCAAAACCCTGAGAGGAAATGGGGATAACATTTACCCCCCAAGCCTTCATCCCGGTTATCCGGGTGGAGGGTTGCACCACCCTCGCGGTTCTTGCCAAGTTGCCTCCACAATTTTTTCCAGGGCCAGGAGGCTCGCGGGAAGGCAGTGGCTGGGCCAAGTTACCCAGCCCGGACCATTTGATGTACCCCAGGGACGTTTACCCTTGGCCTGCTTCAAGAATAGCGACACGTGTCTCCATGTGATTGTTGCGAGGGCCTCGAAGAGTCGCCTAGGCCTCTTAAAGTCTGCTAGGCCTGGGCTAGGGCATCAGCGCACGTCACGAGGCGTCCCATCCGCACGGGGAGAGTCATCATTGATTTCCTTGGAAAGGGGCGGACCGTAGGATGGGGCGTCCTTTGAAATCCACCACTCCTGGACCGTCGGATTGGAGGTGCTGAGGATCCAGACCACAAAAGAGCTCATAAATGTCCTCTGCGCGATCCTCGGCCGTCAGATGAAGAGGCATTTGACCGTTGGATCGGGGGCCAGTATTTGAGGGCTGATATAAAGACTCAGACTACAGGCATTCGGCATTTTTCCATTTCCGACCCAACTTGAGAGAAAGAAAAACCAGAACGCTCGCAGAGCTTTGCATGTCCAACCTCGCCGACGAAATACTTCGCCGTTTACTAGTTCTGCGCCACCGCCTGTTTCCCAGGGCCTCAACTTTCGTTCTGCAACCTGACGGCGCTTCTCGGACTTGCCCCGCCGACGAACTGCTGCACCGGCTGTGCCACTTCAAGAACGAGGTTCTGCCGTCCTTACGATCGGACAACCGCCAGCTTCAGCCGTCGACACCACACAGTAAGTATTTTCTGATTCTGTTGTCAATTTTGTGAACCTAGGCTCTCTAGACGCATGCACCTAGGCTCCGTGCTTTAGAATTTGCTAGGAAGGCTGCCCAGTTTGGGCGGCACCGTTTCGGATGATCCCTGGATAAGGGATGGACCGTAGTAGCCTTTCCTCCCGATCAGGGTCCCGGGCCTGATCCGTCGGGACTCCGAGCAGTCCTTAGGAGACTCCCTGTACCTCGAACGACTCTATTGGGTTCAGGTACTGACTGCTTGGCCTTTCTTTCTTTGTTCCCAGATCGTCACTCATGGCCACGGGCGTCACACTTCACTCCGAAGAGGAGGTTAATAGGGCCCCTGTAGTCACTCCCGGCTCCAAGACGCCCAAAGGCAACAGGTGGGAGATGGACGTAACGCCCAACCTGTTCCGGAACTACCGGATGATGCAGCTCCTAGAGACGAGGCTGGGCATCGAATCGACTCCGGGCCTATTTCACAATCGTATGGCTAGGTTAGAGGAGCGGGCGCATACGTCCGTGGACGGATTCGGGGCCTGGAGTGCCGGCCACATCAGCGCGGGAGCTACGCTCCCGCTTCACGACTACTTCGTGCGGTTCCTGACGTATGTGGGGATCGCACCATTCCAATTGCTGCCACAAGCATACCGTCTGCTTGCTGGGTGGAAGGTGTTCTGTGTCACGAAAGAGATCGCGGATCCTACCCCGGCGGAAGTCTTGTACTTCTACAAGCTGGCGCCGCAGGTCAACGCCAAAGACAAGAGCCAGGACGGCTTTTACAGGCTGCAGCCGCGGAGTGGCTTTCCGGCTCCTACCACTACCTGGAAGCACCCCCCGGATGTCAGGCATTACTGGTTTATGACATCCGGGTTCCTTATTAACGAGAATCCCACGCTGCTGCTAGACTTCCAGCGAGTGGGTAAGTACTTCCCCGGACCCTCTATTTCACTCCCCTTTCGTTTTCCATCTCTCATCGTATCTTCCGGGTCGCAGGTCCCTTCATCCAAACCCCCCTCACCGCCTTTCTCCTGGAAAGGAGGAGGTTCTACGCCAAGCTGACCGCGGAGGAGCTGGACGTAGGGGGCTACGTCAACGACAAGAACCTCCGGCTAGTAGGGTTACTCGCGGCCACCCAGACCATTGTAGTCCCTAGCTTCTGGGGCATCCCGTTTGAGAAGAACGTCGAGGCCCGGGAGCAGCTAGCCCTTGACCACATCGCCGGGGTGGTGAGAGCGGCGCGGGCCACCGCAGCCCAGCGTAAGAAGAATCAGCCCCCGGTGGAAGAGGCCACCTCGGAAGAGCTGGAAGAGCTTTTCGAAGATGCCCTACCAAACGTTGGGACCCTCGGGGCTAGCGTATCGGGGCGAGGTAACTCCCCTTTAGTCTTAATTTATGCCCCTCAAGTTGGGGATTTAGCTAGGGATAGGCTAGAGCCGCCGGACCCCCCGTTTGGGGCTGATGGGGAGATGAGGCCCTCGTCTCCCATCCCTGTAGGATCAGAAACCCTAATGTTCCTGTCCGGGTTCCTCCAGTACGGGGGGTTTCTAATCCCGGACGACGTAGGAGACCGGATACACTCATTTGCTTTAAGGGAATTGAGTCTCGCCCGGGGCCTAGACGAGGGTTTGTCCCGGGCTTATACTTTCTTCTTACTGTTGTGCTTTCCCGTTCGGCTTATCATACTAACTTTGTTTTTCTGTATTTTTGCAGAGGATTCCAACATGTCTGACCCGGCCAGCGAGATGAGGAGGCTCATCAAGGAAAGATCAGCCTTGAAGGCGGCCAGGAGGTCAAATGTCGTGGCCGGCGCGGAGCTCCCCCCAACCAGTGAAAAACCCGGGACAACGCCCGGCCCAGGCGAGGCACTGGCCGTTGTACCATTCCGGGCCATGGAGCCGGCCGCAGACAGTCTCCCGGACCAGCCCCCGGTAATCGATTTGGAAGCGGGCGAAGCCACAAGCCGGAGCTCTGGGAAGAGAGGCCCCGGAGATGATGCCCGGGAGGGCAAACTCGGGAAGAGGCCTCGGACGACGTTGTCAGAGACAGCCGAGGAGTCACACGGGGAGAGCAGGCTAACCGCGAAGGAGATCCCTGCTCCGCCTGTCCTTCCCCTCCGCCCAACCCTTCTCGAGGAGGGGGAGTCCGCCCTGCGGGACGAGCAATCCCGGTTGGTTAACCGGACCTGGGAGAGCGGCCGATGCTGGAGAGACGACGCTTACAAGGCCCTGATGATCCGTCGCCAGGTCGAGTTTTCAGATCGTCCCGCCGAGTTCAGCGCTCCTCAGCCGATCATAGATCGGTTAGCTGCTGAGGTGGGCTTCCGCCCCAAGCTGGGCTAGGACATTGCCCCCATGGCCGCTGATTTGCTCGATCAGGTCGGGAGCACTATGTCTAACCTCCAGCTGAAGAGGTACGCCATGATAGCCAATCCAGACGGGCTGTTCATTTCTCAGGCCCTCCGCCACCAGGCTACCGCGGTAATTTTCAACTCATGTCCTTCAGTCATTCGTTGGTGGTGACTCTTTTTCTAACTTTCGTTTGTTCCAGGTTGCCTTGTTATCTCAAAGGAGTGCCGATTTGATGGCCGAGCTTGCCCTCAAGATGGAGACGGCCAGGCTGGAATTAGAGGCGGCCGAGAACCAGAGGGAAATCATCAAGGAAAATCTCAGCAAGGAAACGGCCCGTCTCCAAGAAGAGCTGGCCCGCGCGAAGGCGGAGCGCGAGAAAATTAGCCGTGCCAAGACCGGGGTGGAAGAAGAGTTGTCCCGGACGACGAAGGCTGCTGACGAAAGGGCGACTCTCTTGGAGACGGCTGCGGCACAGTCCGTCCAGGACAAGGAGGAGATCCGGGTCCTGAAAGCCCGTGTTCTTGAGCTGGGTGACTCCCTTCTTCAGGAGAAGGCGGCACACGACACCACCCGTCGGGAGAAGGAGGAGGCCGACAACTTAGTGGATGTCACCTTTAACGAGGCCATTTATATGGCCTGGTGCAAGGACAAGAACATGAACCTCCTTATCTTCCCCGATCCCGACTCGAAGCGTGCCGAGTACGAGGCCAAGGAGAGGGAGGATGCGGACCTCCGGGCGGACGCGCTGTAGGCCCTTGTCTCGGCCTAGTTCTTTTTGTTAATTAGTTTAGCTTGTAATTTAATTTCAAACACTGCTTCTTCCTTTGGTTTTTAAAAGATTTCTCCTTTCACCATTCAGTAAGAAGTTGATGTCGCGACTAACTGATTGCAGGGGGTTTTGTCCCGGTTCCAACGGCCGGGACTGAACCCAACGACTAGTCTTTGCTCTGATCGGGGCCCTTGGGGCTTTGTTTAACCCGGAGTGTGCTTTCCCTGGAATTTTAGGTCCTGGGTTTGTTCCGGGGTTGACCTGGTGCTTCTGTGCTCCGAGGATCAGTACGTCCAGGTCGGACGGACTTTATACCCCCGGACGGTGCTCGTCCGGGAGGGACCGGCCTTGGGCTCGGTTCCCTTTCATTTTTATATTCCCGGACATCGTTCGTCCGGGGTGGGACCGACCTTGGGCTCGGTTCCCTTTATTTTTATACTCCCGGACATCGTTCGTCCGGGGTGGGACCGGCCTTGGGCTCGGTTCCCTTTATTTTTATACTCCCGGACATCGTTCGTCTGGGGTGGGACCGGCCTTGGGCTCGGTTTCCTTTATTTTTATACTCCCGGACATCGTTCGTCCGGGGTGGGACCGGCCTTGGGCTCGATCCCCTTTATTTTTATACCCCCGGACGTCGTTCGTCCGGGGTGGGACCGGCCTTGGGCTCGGTCCCCTTTATTTATACCCCCGGACGTCGTTCGTTTGGGGTGGGACCGGCCTTGGGTTCGGTCCTCTTATTTTTATACTCCCGGACATCGTTCGTCCGGGGTGGGACCGGCCTTGGGCTCGGTTCCCTTTATTTATACCCCCGGACGTCGTTCGTCCGGGGTGGGACTGGCCTTGGGCTCGGTCCTCTTATTTTTATACTCCCGGACATCGTTCGTCCGGGGTGGGACCGGCCTTAGGCTCGGTTCCCTTTATTTATACCCCCGGACGTCGTTCGTCCGGGGTGGGACCGGCCTTGGGCTCAGTCCTCTTATTTTTATACTCCCGGACATCGTTCGTCCGGGGTGGGACCGGCCTTGGGCTCGATTCCCTTTATTTATACCCCCGGACGTCGTTCGTCCGGGGTGGGACCGGCCTTGGGCTCGGTCCTCTTATTTTTATACTCCCGGACATCGTTCGTCCGGGGTGGGACCGGCCTTGGGCTCGGTCCTCTTATTTTTATACTCCCGGACATCGTTCGTCCGGGGTGGGACCGGCCTTGGGCTCGGTTCCCTTTATTTATACGCCCGGACGTCGTTCGTCCGGGGTGGGACCGGCCTTGGGCTCGGTCCTCTTATTTTTATACTCCCGGACATCGTTCGTCCGGGGTGGGACCGGCCTTGGGCTCGGTTCCCTTTATTTATACCCCCGGACGTCGTTCGTCCGGGGTGGGACCGGCCTTGGGCTCGGTCCTCTTTTTTTATACTCCCGGACATCGTTCGTCCGGGGTGGGACCGGCCTTGGGCTCGGTTCCCTTTATTTATACCCCCGGACGTCGTTCGTCCGGGGTGGGACCGGCCTTGGGCTCGGTCCTCTTATTTTTATACTCCCGGACATCGTTCGTCCGGGGTGGGACCGGCCTTGGGCTCGGTCCTCTTTTTTATTTTTACGCCTGGGATGACACCCCCCGCAAGTGAGCAGAGACTGGTCTATGGTCACTTGAGATAATAGCCCTGAGGCACACATTTTCATGGAAATAATAGCCCTTTATGACGTTTTGCACACGTCATTTTCATTGTTCTACAAAAGGGAATTAGCCCTGAGGCGTACATGTTATAGCGTAAACATTAAACTCGGACGAGCCCTTAGGCTACTGGTAGTATTTACGGAGGTGTTTTGCGTTCCAGGCTCGCGGAACCTCGGAACCATCGAGCCGCTCCAAGCGGTACGTCCCGGGGCAGATCTCTTGCTGGATCTCATACGGCTCTTCCCAATTGGGGCCCAGAACCCCTACCCCCGGATCCTTAGTGGCCGGGAAGACCCTCCGCAGGACCAGATCGCCGGTTTCGAACTTACGGCTCTTGACTCTGGAGTTGAAGTGCCGAGCGATCTTGCCCTGGTACATCTTTAACTGCACTTGCGACTCTTCCCGGATTTCCTCGATAAGGTCCAGAGATTCTTGGAGTAAGGCATGGTTCTGGGTGGGATCATACGTGTTGCGACGATGGGACGGGATGGTCGTTTCGATTGGGATGACGGCTTCGCATCCATACGTCATTGAGTATGGGGTGTGCCCGGTTGATGTCCGTTCGGTTGTCCGATAGGCCCACAACACGCGGGGGAGCTCTTCGGGCCACTTGCTCTTACAGGCCTGAAGCTTTTTCTTCAGTGTCCCTTTCAGGATTTTGTTCACGGCTTCGCCCTGTCCGTTCGCCTGGGGCCTGGCCACGGCGGAGAAACTCTTCACTGTACCGTGCCTCTCGCAGAAATCCGTGAAGTGATGGCTGTCAAATTGTTTCCCGTTGTCAGACACGATTTTGTAGGGGAGGCCATACCGACACACTATGTTGCTAACGACGAAATCTAAGGCCTTCTTGGACGTGATCGTGTTCATAGGCTCCGCCTCAACCCATTTCGTGAAATAGTCTACCGCCACAATGGCATACTTCACCCCTCCTCTCCCGGTTGGGAGGGATCCCACAAGATCGATCCCCCACACGGCAAAGGGCCAGGGACTGTTCATCAAGGTTATCTCTGTTGGGGGGGCCCGAGGGATCTTCGCGTACCTCTGGCATTGTTCGCACCTGCGGACGTAGTCTATGCAGTCCCTTTTCATGGTGGGCCAGAAGTATCCTTGGCGCAGAATCTTCTTGGACAAACTGGGTCCGGCTGTGTGGTCTCCGCAAAAGCCTCCGTGGACCTCATGCATGATGGCGCCCAGCTCAGTCCCGGACACACACCTGAGGTAAGGCATGGACAGTCCCCGGCGATAAAGTTTCCCGTCCATCATGACGTATCGGTGGGCCTGGTACAAAAGCTTCCTGGCCGCGGCTCGCTCGTTCGGAACCTCCCCGGTGGACAGGTAGCGGACCAGCGGCCCCATCCATGAATTGGAGTGATCGACGGCATGGACGGTCGGAGTCCCTATGCTTGGGACGGGGAGATGGTTGACGGGGACCAGCCCGGCCAACTCGGCCTCTGCGTCGGTTGCTAACTTCGCTAATGTGTCCGCAAAGACGTTCTTCTCCCGGGGTATCTGGCGGATGGAATGCGCTGCGAACGCTCGGAGCATCTCCCTCGCTTGGGTTACGTACGCCGCCATTCGCTCTCCCTTGGTCTGATACTCCCCCGAAATCTATCTGACTACCAGCTGAGAATCGCTGTATATTTTGAGGTTCGCCGCCCCTACTTCTCGGGCCAGACGCAAACCGGCTATGACGACCTCATGCTCCGCCTCGTTGTTCGACGCTTTGAACTGGAAACGGAGAGCGTTTTGTAGCTGATGCCCCTGCGGGGATACCAGGATGATCTCGGCGCCGGCCCCGTTCTCGTTCGATGCTCCGTCCACGAAGACTTTCCAAACGGGAGAAACGCAGGCCGCGGGGGCACTCTCTTCTGCGGTGACCCCGGAACATTCGACGATGAAGTCGGCCAGGGCCTGTCCCTTAATGGCCACCCGGGGCACGTAAGATATATCAAATTGGCTCAGCTCCATGGCCCATTTCAGGAGTCTCCCCGACGCCTCAGGTTTCTGCAACACCTGCCGCAGGGGGTGGTTGGTTAAGACCTTTATCGTGTGGGCCTGGAAATAAGGCTGAAGCTTCCGGGATGCCGTCAGTAGACAGAAAGTCAGCTTCTCGATTAGTGGGTATCTAGATTCGGCGTCTAGTAATCGCTTGCTCACGTAGTACACCGGGAGTTGAGTCCTCTCCTCTTCGCGTACCAACGCGGCGCTGATGGCGTGCTCGGTTACGGCCAGGTATAAGTACAACGGTTCTCCTTCGACTGGCTTCGCCAGAATGGGGGCCTTGGCCAAGTGCTCTTTCAGCTTCTGGAAGGCTTCTTCGCACTCGGGTGACCATTCGAACCGCTGGCTTCCCCGGAGGACGTTGAAAAAAGGGACGCACTTGTCCGTGGCCTTGGAGACAAAATGGCTTAGGGCGGCCACTCGCCCCGTCAGGCTTTGAACGTCCTTGTGCTTCCGGGGAGAGGCCATGTTGATCAGGGCCTTGATCTTCTCGGGGTTGGCTTCAATTCCTCGGAAACTCACGATAAAACCCAGGAACTTCCCGGATGCGACGCCGAAGGTGCACTTCTTAGGGTTCAGCTTCATCCCGTACTTCTGGATAACCGCGAAGGCCTCCGCCAAATCGCTCGAATGTTCCCGCGACGTCTTGGATTTGACCAGCATATCGTCAATGTATACCTCCATGTTTCGACCCAGCTGGGCCCTAAACATTCGATTGACGAGCCTCTGGTAGGTTGCTCCGGCATTCTTGAGTCCGAAAGGCATGATGACATAGCAGTAGATGCCCTTGTTAGTTTGGAAACTGGTGTGTTCCTGATCTGCCACGTGCATGGAGATCTGGTTGTAGCCTGAGTAGGCGTCCATGAAACTCAAGATCTCGAAACCGGATGTAGCATCCACCATTTGGTCTATTCGGGGGAGCGGGAAACAGTCCTTCGGACATGCTTTGTTGAGGTCCGTGAAGTCGATGCAGGTCCTCCACGTCCCGTTAGGCTTCGGTACTAAGACCGGATTGGCCAGCCATACGGGGTACACGGCTTCGCGGATGAAGTTAATGGAAGACAGCTTCTCTACCTCCAGCTTGAGGGCCTCGGCCCTCTCCGTCCCCAAAGGTCTGCGCTTCTGGCGGACCGGGGTCGCGTTTGGGTCAATACTCAACGCGTGGCATATGATGTTGCGGTCGATCCCGGTCATATCGGAGTGGGACCATGCCAGAAGATCCTGGTTTTTCTTGACTTGGGCGATAATGGCGGCCCGAATGTCTTCCGACAGGCTTTTTCCCACTTGGATGACCCTGGCAGGGTCGGACTCGCTGATGCATACCTCTTCTATTTCGTCCATTGGCTCAAGAGTGCGTTCCTCTCCCAACCGTGGGTCCAGATCGTCTTCGTCCTGGATAGCTTGCTCGGGTGGGCGGAGTGCCGGCCCGACGGGCTCATCCCGGACCATACAAACAGGACGGGCAGAGATATGGTAACACTTCCGCGCGCTTTTCTGGTCTCCGCGGACCGTCCCAATCCCTCCGCTGCTGCACGGGAACTTCATGCATAGATGGCGGATGGAGGTGATGGCCCCGAACTCGACCAAGGCGGGCCGGCCAAAGATGGCATTGTAAGCGGTTGGGCAATCCACCACCACAAAGGTGCAGAACTTGAACGATTGCTGCAACGCGTCTCCCAGAGTAACAGGCAGCTGGACCTTTCCCATGGGGAGGAGTGCGTCTCCGTTGAAGCCGTAGATTTGGGTCGGGCACGACGCCAGATCAGCCTCCGTCAGGCCAATGGCGGCAAAGGCGGATTTGAACAACAAGTTGACGGAGCTTCCGTCATCCACCAACACTCGGGACACCATCTTGTTGGCAATTTGAGCATCTATGACCAGTGGGTCGTGGTGCGGGAAATGGACGTTACGGGCGTCGTCTTCCGTGAACGTGATGGGGAGGTTCATCAGTTTGGGGTGCTGAGCAGGGGCCTGGACGAGGGCGCAGACTTCTTGGTCATGGTCCAGCTCGCTCAGATAGCGCTTTTGATCATTCTTTGAAGGGCCTCCTAGGTGGGGTCCGCCTGAAATGGTCAACACGTGCCCGTCCACTCGAGGGGGCGCTGCCCCGGAAGGATAGGGCATCCCAGGACCGGGGGCCTGCGTGGCGACAGCCCCCTGAGGGGTCTGTGCCGGGAGCCCTTGCGCGTACCCTCCCTGGGGCGGGTATGCACGGGTCGTTGCCGGCGCCGCGGACTGCGCGGGATTTGCCGGCATGCCCGGGACGCCTATGGGCATCCTTACCCACTGATGGAGGTATCCCAGCTTGATGCGGTTTTCAATTTCATCCTTGAGCTGCCGACACTCGTCGGTGGTGTGGCCCACATCTTTGTGATAGGCGCACCGTTTGCTGGTGTCTCTGGGGTTCCTCCCCCCCTAAACATGGGGCTAGGTTTCCGGTAATGGACCGCTCTTTCCGTAGCCAGGTAGATGTTTTCCCGGGTATCCACCAAGTTAGTGTATTCCGAGTATTGGGGCTCATATCCCCTCTTCCCTTTTTTGGCCGATTCCGGCCGGTTCTGGCCTTTGCCGGCCCGCTTACTCCGGGAGGGATTCACGCTTGCCTCGGTTACCCCGGTCTGCGATTGCTGGGCCACGACGGGGGCCATGCTGTGCCCCGCTGGCGCGACACCATACCCGGAGAAGGGCGTTGACTGGGTCGGGGCGTACCCCGAAACGGCAGGACCGTACACCGTAGGCGTGTAACTAATGCCGGGCGCGACTACCCCCCCCCCCCCCCCCGGGACGATGGGGGGCGATGCGTAGGACTGCCCGGGGAAATGTCCCGCACCTCCCGGAATCGCCTGAGGGACTGGGTGAGGGGCCGAGGGCCACCCGAAGGTCTGGATCTGGGCCTCCTCCCAGTTGATGAATCCTTGGGCCCTCCTAATAAATTCTTCTAGGGTGGCGGCTTTACTGCGCTGCATGTCGTCCCAGAGCGGGGACCCGGCCCGGATTCCAGACTGTAGTGCCACCAGGCGCTGTCCGTCGTCGACCTTTGTCTTGGAGGCTTCTTCAGTGAAGCGCTGGATGTAGGCCCTCAATGTTTCTGCGGGCATTTGCTTAATATTGGCGAGGGCACTGATTTGCATGTCCATCCTCATGGCGGCCACGAATTGCTTCCGAAAAGCCGACTGTAGCCCGGACCATGTTTGGATGGACCCCGGTTTAAGCCTTTTCCACCACTCTTCGGCGGGACCGCCCAACGTGATGGAGAAGCAGAGGCATTTGCCGCTGTCGCTGACATGAGCCACGGTCATGAGTCGGTTGTACCGGGACAGATGATCCCTAGGGTTCGTGCTTCCAGTGTAGGCGGTGAGACTTGGCATCTTGAACCCCTTGGGCAACACGGCGTCTAAGATATGTCTCGCGCACGGCTCCTTGTCCTCTTCGTCAGAGTCAGTGTCCGCGCCCTCTTGCTTGCGGACCAAGCGGTCGGTTACCTTTTTAATGCTGCCATTTGCTCCATGAGCTGCCTGGCCGCGCTGTCCTCCAGGGGGATTCTCTCGTTCTGCCTGTCGTTTATGTCGTTCCTGAGGTCGCCGTTTCGAGGAAGGATTTTTTGCTTGCGGGCCCGCTCTTTCTGGGCATTCAGTCTGTCACGTAAATCTACCCGGGAAGTGTCGTCCCCGGAGCTGAGGGCGTCACGATCCTCGCGGCGGGGTCGCTCCCGATGGTTCTTGTTGACCGAGGCACTCGGGTGCAAAGACTTTTCCCTCCCGCTCGCCCTTGGGGCGGGCCGGGGCTGATCGTCCTGCGGCCGTACCCCCTGCGGATCGATTGGGTGGCCTCGTCCTGGGACGGGGCACACCTTCTCTTTCCTAGGTAACGGTCGTGAACGTGCCCCGGCTTTACTGACGGGGGTAGTCTTTTTCCGAGTCGTCCGTCGCTCCTTGTCCGGGACTTTCGGAGCCTTGTCGGGGGGAGGCTCTGGGAAATGGATCGGGTTGGCCCCCCTGGGGCCCTCGGCTTGCGCTTGGGGAGCGGGATGTTGCGTTTCTGGGTGCGGGCCAACTGCGGGGTTGGCCGCCGGGCCCTGCGCGGCCATCAGCGCTTGCAGGGCATGGAGAGACGCTTGCACCCGGCGGTGTGCCTTCGCCTGCTCAGCCATCCTGGCTTCCTGATCCTGGATCTGCTGCCTCAGTCTAGTCACCTCCGGGTCTTGCTGATCGTCGCGAGGGACCTCGGGATCCGCGGCTTCATCATGATACTCCCCCTCGTTCTCCTCCTCATAGTACTCTTCTTCGTTTCCTACTTCGTACTCCGTCTCACCCTCGTAGTCTTGCGACTCGTCTTGGTGAGATGTCTGAGGAGGCACGTCTTCAGGCAGGTTCTGAGGGATGCGCTGAGAAGGCAGTGGGTCTTCGTTGCCCTGCTCCGGGTTGGCAGGGTCGAAGGTGGTGTTACGAGTGTTCACCATCGTAGTAAAGGCCTGACGTTGGCGCTAGCTTCCTTCAGCTCTCAATGAAAGCACCAAACTGTTAACCGAGATTTTCGGCAACTATCTTAAAGAAAGATATTTACTGATTATAATAAAGAGAATAGAGGGTCGACACAAGATTTTTACGTGGTTGGGGCGTTAACTAGCCTTAGTCCACGAGTCTGTATATAAGTCTGTATTAGAGCTAGAATAAGCTTTTACAATGGAGTTGTTTTACTGTATTTGAGCAGAGTTTCTGCCTTCTCTCCCATTCTACGTTGCATTACAACTTATATTTATAGAATGAGGGGTTCATCAGGTTTGGGCCGGGCCTGACCCGGGCCCATTTGGAATATGTGTACAGGGGGCCTTCCTAGTAGAGGCCCGAGCTAAAAAGATATATAGTACATCAAACCCAAACCAGCTCAGGCCCAATTAGTTACCCTGAGATGCAAGCATTCTCCCGACAAAATGGCACTTTGGCTCTGACCACTTCGAATCACGAGGCAGATTCAGGGGACAAGACCGGTCAGAGTACTTGGCTGCGCAATCCTGACACGCCAGCAGACAATCCCAAGGAGACCCTTTCTGCAGGTGAAAAGTGGGGGGACAAGACCCACGCGAAATGAGGCGGCTTCAGTGTCCTGGACGCCTGGCCCATAGCCTGGGGATGAAGCGGTCCAGGTTCGTTTACCTTGGGTCCGCTGCGTTTACTTCGGGCCCGGACCATTCTGGGCCCGGGAGCGGGACGCGATGGCCGCGATGGTCCGGGGCACTCCGGACAGTGTCGGGACCGCTCGAGCCGAATCATGAACCCGGAGGTACTTCCCGGAACCTTCTACACAGGCCCAGTCCGTAGTCAGCGGATTGGGCCCAAATACCGAACCGGTCCCTCTGACCGTGGGCCGGGGCGAGGGCCCAAAACCCTGAGAGGAAATGGGGATAACAGATGTATATACACCTTTTTAAACGTTTGTTTATAATAGTTTGGGATCCTATGTATGTATGAAACTGTTTAACATAAAAAGTCAACAGTTCATTTGACCAAAAATTTTAACCCTAACCTTTGACGTTAACATTAGTTACACGTTTATAACAAAGTGACTTGACTAGCAAATCTAACACAATTTAAAGTACACAGTGTAACAGTCCTGGATTAGGAGGACGTTACAATATGTGCATACAAAATATGCACCAAAATATTATACACAGTAGTATACCATCAATTTATAGTGTCATTTATACCCACGTAAATTAATCAAAAGAACTCATGCAATTAATTTCTCCCGTAATCATACAAGAAAATAAATGATGTTGGTTGTTATTCCTCTAAGACCATCTCTAATGCAAGATATAAATTTTGTACTAAATTTGGCACAAAAAATAAATCAATGCTATATTTGACTCAATATTTGCAAATGTGCTTCAATGCACAAGATGCAAATCAACTAAAAAAAGTCAACAATTCATTTAATATTTATTGATAATATACAAAAGTAACCATTTTTTCATTTTTTATTGTAAACAAAGTAGTTATTAATTGTTAATTAATATGGTAAAAAAAAGATATTAATTGTTGTGCCAAATTTATCTTATACTATATGTTGTGCCAAATTTAGCACAACTTTTAGTATGTGCCAAATTTGACACACTTTTTAGAACATCATTAGAGTGATAATTTTGTTAAAATGTGTTAAATATAACAATACACCATATTTTGGCATTCCATTGAAAATGCTTTAAATATAATAATTAGATTATGAAAATAGTAAATGCTTTTCAATACTATTGTTGTTCTTTTTGTTTAAATTATTTTGGTGTTGTTTGGTAACACTTAAAAAAATGGTTTTTTATTTAATTAATTAAAAATTTGACAATTAAACAAAAAATGTGTTTGGTAACTTTATTTTTATTTATTATTTTTTTAAATTTTAATTAAAATTTATTAAATTTTGAAAATAGAATTTTTTCACTTTCAAATTTTTTTTAAACAGTTTTCAATTTTTCATTTTTTTTTCTTCTCTTCTTCAAATCAATACCTCATATTGTTAAACAAAAAATAAAAATAAAAGATATCAAACGCGTTTATTATTTTTTTGTTTTTAAAAACAAAAAAACAAAAATAGTTACCAAACATATTTTTATTTTTTAAAAATAAAAAAACAATATTTCTATTTTTGTGTTTAAAAAATTCAAAAACAAAAATTATACTAAATGGACCATTTATTTTTTGTAACTTATCATTTTTTTTTTTGAGGACTTTTATAGGACAATCAATCAAAAGCTCTTTACAGGTGACATTTTACTGAACTCTAGTTCTCAGATTTCTTTTTGAAGTGTATTTTAATGGTTTTATGAGCATTTTTGTCGAAATTTTTTAGGCAATTTTTTCTCATGTTGGTTGCGTTTTTTAGTGGCCCAAGTTGCATTTTCGAGCTTTACGGATGGGAAAAATTCCTCTACTACTCTTGTATTTTTTAATCATTATGTGACACATTTATTTATTTATTGTTAAATACTCTTCAAAAATATCAATATGAATATCTTACTTGAAGTTTTTCTCAGAAGTGTATTTTAAAGTGTATTTTAATGGTTTTATGAGCATTTTTGTCGAAATTTTTTAGGCAATTTTTTCTCATGTTGGTTGCGTTTTTTAGTGGCCCAAGTTGCATTTTCGAGCTTTTCGGAATATCTTACTTAAGTTTTTCTCAGAGAATTTATTGAAAAAGTTAATTATTTCAAGTTAATATATAAAAATATGCAAACAATATCAAAATTTATCACATATAAAAAAATATATAATGATAGTGTCATTTTAAAATAGTGGTATCACATATTTTGGGAACACATATCAATACTCATAAAAAAAAAAATGGAGTTCAACATGAGGTAAAAATGGTAACCCACCTGTACACTGGTTTCATGATTAGATTTGATAATACCAACATCTTCAAACAATTTTCGAAACTACCATAATATTTGTGCATTTTTTAAGAAATACCATCACGAGTTTTCCATTTCTTTTTTTTTTCTTTTCGAAAACTTGGGATTTCCATATTTCCAACGTACACTTGCTATTTCCCACATTTTAAATAAGCCCCCTTTAATATAGTCAAATGAATGAAAATTATACATCCAATTAGAATTAGTAAGATTGGATGATTATAATAAGATTTGAACTAGATTGCATTATTGTCACACGTCAACTAAACCTCTAGACAAATTAAGCAAGAGTAAAATAATGTATTTTGTTTCGAAGAGAAATATATTATCGCTAACTATCACATTACTACATTACAGATTATATAGTCCCCTTCATTATTTATTAGGTAATTGCGTGCAGCCACACAGTTTTAGGTGGCTATTATTTTCAATGCCTAAAATAAGTTATTTTAAAGGCGCATTATTTACTTACTTAATGAGTTTTAGAGTTTATGAGTTTATCTCCCAAATGAACGATACATAAATAATTAAATTAAATAACAATAAGTGATCAATGAGAGTAATAACATAAGGTAATATATTTCATTAGTACGAGGAAAATTAAGGACTTATTCATAATGTTGTTAGTTATGTTTTTATGAGATGAAATATTAAGAGTTGACTGCATGTTATGAATAATAATGTTATATTTTACTTGGTTTTATTTCTTGATGAATTGACATGTTAATAAGTTGAAAGACTCAAACCGTGTATCACAACAAAAAGATAGATTGAATTGGAATATTAAAGATTATGATAAATAGCATCACAGGTCTTCAACCTTTTTTTGTTGTTGTAACATTTAGATCTCCAGCTATTATTTTTTGGCTCACATGACTTCCCAATATCATATTCTATAAACAAACTCTAAAAGTTAAGGATCAAATGAGATTTTAACAAAATAAAAATAAAATGGCACCTTTATTTTTTCTTTACACCATTTTAATTAATTAATTATTACTAAATATATTATTTTGGTATATTAACCTATATATCATCATCAAATTCTAAGAAACAAAGGAAAAAAAATCTATTATCTCTCTAACATATTTAATATATCACTTATATATTAATTAGTTTAAGATTTGTTAATTGTTAATGAAACAAATATACATGCTTTAAATTTTAGAAGCATGAAAATTGAATATTTTAATTTTACTAATGATTTTAATTCTAGTGATATATATTTTTTAATTATTTATGTTTTTTTTATTTTTGAAAAGATTATTATTATTTCCTTAATATAGTCAAATTTATTTCAATTTTTAAATAATAAATTTTAAAGGTACAAAAAAAAGTAAAATTGTTTACTACTTAATTTTGTATTTAAATTTTTTCGAATGTGTGTAAATTTTTTTTTTAACAATTTATGATGAGTTTAAATAGAAAGATGTGTAGTGAGAAAAAATCGCGTATAAATAAAAGTACCCTTAGCTTTTAAAATTTAAATTATGTAATTTTTTATTAAATATTTTAGAGGTATAAAAGAATTTTTTTTATTTGTTCTTATTTAATGAAAATATTTATATCAATTTATCAAAATAATACATTTCATAATAAATAATCAATTAAAATTGGTGTAAAGAAAAAAAAATGAGTCCTATTTTATTTATTTATCTTAAATTCTCAATTTACCCTTAACTTTTAGGATTTATTTAATAATATATGATTTTGGAGACTTATGTGAGCCAAAAATTAATAGTTGAAGATCGCTACAAAAAAATTGGGGACCTCATAGATACAAGTGGTAAAATTTGAGGATTTTAAGTATTATTTACCCTAAAAATTAATATTATTAGATTGAGATTTACAAAATCTAATCTAAATACAATTGAGTTGAGTTTGTGAATTATTTAGTTTTATCCAATATTATCAAATTGTTTTATCAAGCTAAGTCTTCTTTCTTGCTACCAATTAATATAGGGAAATTAAAGGGTCTATATTTAGTAATACCCTTTATTGAAAAAACTAAGCTCTATTGTTTCAAAATTTTAAAAATATGCTCTAAAAAACCAATTTTCGATAAAATTATCCCTCACATTCCAAAACTCTCCCTACGTGCTTTTTTTAGTATTTTCCTGAGATCTATATATTTAGAGTACAAATCTTTAAAAAAAATTACTTCAAACAGACAACTAAGTAAAAAAAATTGCGTCTAGTTTATATTAAATTATATGTTGATTTTACCTTTAAAAATTAAGTTTTGATAGAACCATCAATATTTTTTTTTCTCGCATCAATTTGCAACAAAATTATTTCAAATTCTACATATTTCAGATTTTCGAATATAAAAAAGTATAAATTATGCACAAAAGTATTCAAGACATATAAATTAGTAAAGATATTGTTTTGATTATAAGTTTTGCAACATAAAAAGAAAAACTTGAAGCATGCGTTGGAGGTGGTGCTGAAAAATGCAGTCGGCATCGTTTGTGGGACTTCGACCGTAGTTCGTGAGGAAGAGAGAGCAAGTGCTTAGAGAGTGATCGAGAGTTGAGGGATAGAGTTTGTGTTTTTAATGTGTGAGGTGATTTCGTTCGAAATTAGTTTTTGAGCATACTTTCCAATTTTTAAACAATGGGGCATATTTTTCCTATGTGGGCAGGGGAAAAGCATACTTTTAGTATTTACTCGAAACTCAAATTTCCCTTACTATTTTATGTCGAACTACCAATTGGGGAAAAGAAAAGTGCATAGCGGAAGTGACAAAAAGTCTAAAACATACTAAAAGTACTTATATATCCTTTCAGATTCGTCCTTTGTTCTTTGAATTCCCCGATAACTCTTTCATCTTTTCTGAGAATCGCCACCAGCAGCACTTCACCATCTCAAACTCCGGCCTGCGAGCTCCGACTGCTATCTCTATTCGTCTGGCCTCTCTTTGGTTCCATCTCTAAAGGGTCTTCTCCGTTTCTCTCTTGAAGCTTCTTCTTCATCGGTCACGAAGGTATCTACTTTTGCTTTCTCAATTTCTATTAAGAATGGGTAAAATGGTCTGTGCTTAACAAACTGCATATATAAGATTTGATTGTTAGTTTTTGTTTTATCATTAATATCCTTTTGTTAATCAGTATTTTGATTATCTATTTGAGGCAGTAACTGTTTCTAACTTGCCTCTTCCAATTTTCAAGAGCCGAAAATGGTTTCCATTGTATTTAGTCATATGTCCTGACGTTAGTTTGACTTCCCCACTTGGTTCAGTAGAAAGTTGGTCTTTTACGAAACTGACAATTTTAATTTACATGGCTGATATGAGTTTGGACTCTTTGGAGTTTGGACCACTAAACCAAGTTCTTTAAGCTATACCAACAATTGGGTCAGTCACAAAACTTGTAGAAAAGTAATTTTGATGTCGTATATTTGTGTAATCCCTGATGACAGATATGGCTGCTGAAGAGCAAACTCTGGTAGAGATCTTAGAGGAGCACATCCCAATTGATTTCTCCAAATACATCAATTATGTCAGTGCTCCACAAGCTGGTGCCATAGCAACATTTTCTGGTACAACAAGGGACACTTTTGAGGGCAAAGATGTGGTGGAGCTAAGATATGAAGCATATGTGCCCATGGCTCTGAAATGCGTCAATACCATATGCTCATCTGCAAGATCATCCTGGAACCTCCATTCCATGGCGGTTGCCCACCGCCTTGGGCCAGTTCCTGTTGGTGAAACGAGTGTCTTCATTGCGGTGTCATCTGTTCACAGAGCAGATGCATTGGAGGCTTGCAAGTATGTGATCGATGAGGTGAAGGCATTGGTTCCTATTTGGAAGAAAGAGGTTTATTCAAATGGTGAGGTTTGGAAGGAGAATTCCGAGTTCTTGGAGAGAAGGTTGGAGGATGGTGGGAAGGATGAAGATAATGGAAGCCTTAAAGAAGTTGAGGTTCATAGGCATGAGAGGAAGAAAGGGTGTTGTGGTGCTAAGGTTAAGGTGATTGAGAGTGGAAAGGATGAGGTTAATCATGAGAGGAAGAGCTGTTGTGGCTCTAAGGTTAAGGTGATTGATGGTGGGAGGAAGTGCTGAGGCTCAATTGTTTTTTTGAATCAATAAAGTTTTTGAATCAATTGTTTTTTTGAATCAATACAAGTTTCTTTTTCTTTTTATTTAATCTATGCAGCAGCTGGTTTCTTCCTTGACAGATAAGTGAAATGTCTTTAACATCAAATGAGAAACAGATGATAATGAGTAAGATAAAATGAAAATGTCATCACTTTATACAACAAACAAATAGAATATGATTCCGACAATAACAACAAAAAATATGGTCCTAATAATAATACTATGCCAAACCAACTATATAATAAAACCACAACTCTGTTACGGAACTATAACAGAAAATATGATCTCCCTGTGATCAACACAACCCCCCCACCTATGAAATTCTTACCAGTTGGTAATTTAATTACAAAATACGATTTGAAGACTAAAAAACAAGTAAACAAAGTCTTCAGGATGATGATTCAGCTAAAAGTCCTTTAGCTGGAGAATGAAGAGCAACAGCACCGGACTTTGTACTCGAGTATTTCTTAAACACTGCCTTTAGCTTACTCTCTGCTGCACCAGAATGAAAGCCCACTAACAGCTTTGCACAATCACTGTTCATAAATAGAAAACACGTACACAAAAAACATCAGATTTTATCATCATATTTATGCATGCTAGGTAAATGAAGAAAAAAGTCAACTTAGTTACATCAGTTGATTTTCAGAATAGCCAGTATTATGCTCAAGAGTTTCAGTCCAAACTGGTTTTCTCTCAAGTGTGCATCTTGCTGCATAAACAGCTGAAGCAGCAATGGCTGAAGCACAATGTGCAATTACAGAAGAGTAGTGCATAACACCAAGTTCAGCAAAGAAAAACACCATATTCTCCAACTGCATAGAAAAATCGAATAATTATTCAAACTTAATCTAGATTTCTATATGTAAAGCTCCTGAGATTATTATGACAAGCTACCTCCTCATCTTCATCAGGAACTGAGGCTTTAATGTATCTAACAAGGAAGACATAGGGTGTGGGAACTGTTAAGTACCATCCCAACTTTACTAAGATTGCCTTCTCCATCACTAAAATCTGTTCTTTCACATAGGCATTGTCAGAAATGCAAACAAAGTCATTAACCTGCAAATTTTAAATTAGAGCCCAATGTCAGTAATCACCATAGAAGAAAAAGTCACTAGTACAAATGAACCAACAGTTCTCGATGTTACTAGGACAAATGAACCAACAGTTCTCGATGCCTGACCTCTGGTGCCCATATTTCTTCATACTTGCTAGCAAGGAGCATTGAGCTGATGCCAACCAACTGCAACTCCCTCCTTGGAACGACCTTCATTGAGAGGAATCGGTCCACAATGTTTATGGTAAGGTAGAGGGTCTCAGGCATGAGTTCAAATTTGTGATGAACTTCAATTAACCAATCAATTAGGATTGATCTCATTTTAGCATTTATATCTGGCTGTAAACCCATGTAGTCAATCACTTTGGTTTCATCCTGTAAAAGGGCATAAATTTACAAGTATTACGGCAGCTGAGAGAGAAATATGCAGAATCAAAAGAAAATTGAAAAGGGTAGAAGGAACTAACCTCAGAGAGCTTGTAAAAGTTATAAAGTTCATCAATGTACTCAACTACAGCCAACTCGTTATCAGCATCTTTTGCGTCAATATTCACTATCTCATCCTTAGGCTTATTATTAATTCCACACGCAGCCTGAATTTATTAAAATGGGTGAAATTAGAGTGCTTGTATAAGAAAAAATAACACTTTTTTCAATGAAAGTAAAAGTAAGATTACCTTGCTTCGAGCACTGAGGGTGGATGTAAAAGTCTTCTTCTTTGGTATCCCTTCCTTCAATCGTCTTCCGCTGACCGGTTTGGTATTTTCATCTCCATTCTTTTGATCAACCTTTGTTGTGGCACCATTTTCTTCAACGATTGGTTTCTGCAAGTTAAAAATTTCCCAATGTATTAATTTCAATTCAGAAAATTTTGACGCCAACAGATTTTCTAGAAAATAAAATTAGCAGAAAGGACTCATCTACCTTGTTCTTCTTCTCTACTTGAGGCTTCTGATCATGGTGTTTCCCCTCTGGAGCTCTACCTTTGACTAAATTACCAATATCTTTAAGAACTTGCCTGTTTCTTCCTTCAACCGGTACAATCTTCTTACCTCCCTCTAGAAAAACATAAACAAGACAAAGATTAAAAATAGAGAACTCAGAAGTGAAGAAACGCACAAATTCAACCAATAAATATTAGAACATGAAAACCCCATTTAGTAAAGAAGAGTAGCTTTTGGTGTGTACCTCTTTGAAGTTGTTGGTGAGGCACAACTAGAGTAGCTTTGGTAGCCATATCGGAATCTTGATCTTGAACGCTGCCGCCGAAAACTCCGCCGATACTTGAAAACAACGACGATAGGAACACCTGGAGACGACTGCTGCCTCCTCCTTCGGAGTTTTCGATCGCCACCTTCGGCCCTTGGATTATCTATCTCACTAAAAAACAGTCTCAAATCCTTCTTCTTCTTCACCTTTTTCTTTCTCTTACTGAATTTTTCTTTTTCTTCTTTGTTTTCTCTTGCAGAGTTTGAATTGGACTTTTCCGAAATATTTCATTTATAAAAAGAAGCCGTTGGTGTTTGCTTTTTACCTTGCTGTTGAAGCTGTCTGAAACGACGCATCTCACAACGGTCGAATTTTTATTGAATTATGACCGTTGATGATGTTTAATCTAACGGCTTAGGCCTCCGTAGGCTCTTTCTACTCTTGGATTTTCTAGCCGTTGCCGGGTACGGGCTTTTGGGACGAGTCATAACGCTCCCTTTTGTTTACAATTGGGCCAATCAACCTAATCATTTCATTTCTTAAGGCCCAAACTTATTTGTCAAAGACATTAAAAAAAACGAGAGAAAATTGCATTTTATATGAGTTTTTTAATAAAGTTGGCAAAAATATGTATTTTTTTTTTAAAATTTAGTTTCCTATATTTTTTTTATAAAAGTTAGTTTTTGACATAGTTTTACTCTTAATCAAATTTTATTAATTTGGAAATGTATTTTTGTAATTTAATTATTATTTTTTTAGCTTATTTGATTTTTTTATATTATTTTTATAAAACTATTTTTATATTAAATTTTTCTTTGGTTGTTTTGCAATTTTTTTTAATATGAATTGTGTTTATTATTATTTTTTATTTTTTATAAACATTTATTTCTTTTTTTTAGATTGTACGTGTTTTTTTTTCAAAGCTTGGGTAAGGTAACTAGTTACTTTATTGATTATTCACAGGTATGTAAAAAAATCATAGAACTAGGTTAAATAACATGTATCAAGAAGGGTAACCAGTTACCCTGAGAGGAGTAACATTCTATGGGTAACTAGTTAACATAAGAGAGATGATGGGTTACTCATATTAAATATGAAAAAAAACATCAAATTTGAAGGAAAAAGAGGAAGAACACTTCATTAAAAAAGGAAGAAGAAATAAGTATGATTTAGTAACATAGGCAACCAGTTACCATAAAGAACCCAGAAATATACACACATATCATAACGTGAAGGTAACTAGTTACCCCTAGAAATATACATACAAAGAGCAGTAAGGTAACCAGTTACCACAGACCTGAAGATAGAAAGAAAAAAAACAGATCCACCCCATTTCTCTCTCTCCCATCTTCTTCTCTTCCCTCACCAAGAACCCTAGTTGCCGCATGCCTCTCATTGTCGACCCTCCACTCTGACCACCTCCCTACATCACCTCGAAAACAGAAAAAAAAAATCAGATATGAAAATGGTCGGCAGTCGGGGCTGGACTCACCTGGGTGTGACCGGGCTAGGGTGGAGCTTTCGGGTTCTTGGTTCTCAGCTTGGAGTGCTAAGGTCGGGGTTCTGGATACGAGTTGCAGAGGGGTGGTGATGGATCTCGGGATCGACGAGACTCTCGGATATGCCCAGTGATGGAGATGGAGGTGAGGGGTGGTTTGCGTCTGGGTGTGGGTTGTCGTGGGATGGGGTCGGAGTTACGCCACAGAGGAGGTGCAAAATTGCACCTGGGTTCAGATGGTGGGGCTCGGGCAGAGCTGGGGTCTCGAACGGTTGGGGCTTTCAAACAGAGGGTCGCCGGAGCTGGGTTTGGAGAGAGAATGGGTTTGTGCGACTGGGTTTGGAGAGAGAAAGGGTTTGTGTGACTGGGGTTTGAGAGAGAGAATAGTGGAATTCTAATTTACAACAGCACCCATATTTGGTTGATGTGTTTTGGTTTTAAATTTAGCTTCCATATTTAGTTAGCTAGTAATTGTGCTTCTCATACTTTGTTTATTTCTTCAATAAATTTTCTAATACAAATTAAGAAAAATATAATCCCCATATTTTTGCACAGTGATAGCATAAAAGCTATATTTTTTAAAAATTCCCAAAAAATTATAGGGTAAATTTCAAATGTTAATTGTCACAAACATTACTTTTAATTTTGGTCCTTGTCCAATTTTATTTACTTTTAAGATGCAAAATATTGATTTTCTTACTTATTTATAAATTTTCAAATGGATCTTAGGAAGGAATTGTTTTAGTCTCTTATTTTTATTTATTTATTTATTTTGTGTGTGTGTGTGTTTTAGTATTAGTTAATTATGATTTCAGCTCTAGAATGGATATGAGCTACCAATCTTAATAGTTATTTTTTTTTCTCTATTCCATTGGGTTCATTTTATACGTTTTTTTGTTGGTTTTCAGAAAAATTATAGATTTTTTAGGTATGTTTAGCAATTTAGTATATAGTTACTTATGATTTCAATTCTAGAATGGTTATGAGTTACCAATCCTAATAGTTTTTTCTCTTTTTTTTTTTTTTTGCTCTATTCCGCTAGGTTATTTTTAACAATATTAGCAAGTGGTTGTTGAACTTATTTGTTTTTTGCTAACTACATATATTCATTTTTAGCGATATTAATAATTGGTTACTACTTTTTCACTTACTAAGTAGTTCTAGATTTTTGAATCTATTCATTTCTTTACTATTTTTAAGATGGATATTTGGCGGTATAAATACCTAATGCTTGCATTTTGTTATAATTATATACCTAATTTTTTTTGGCAATATTACACAATGTTACCAAAACAATGATTTCGTTACTAACTCTGTAACGCCCTGAACTCTAGGAACCGTTACGGTATGCATTTTAAATAGTGCTGAACTCGCTAATAGAGTCATTTGGCCATAATCGTGTAACTAAGTATGATTAGCGGTTTAGGGTTAAAAAAAATTGATTAAGATAAAACGTTTGCCATATGCATTGGGATCCCAAAAATATAATTTAAGGGTTAATTACAACAAAATATTTGCAACCAGCCGACCTAAGTGGCAAAATAGGGTTTAACCCTAGTTCCTCTTTAAACCCTCGGCCGTGACGGTCGAGCAGCCGCATATGTACACATCGTCACCTAAGCTCTCCAACTCAAGGATGCTCCAGCTTTCTTTTGCCTTTACCTGCACCACATAGCACCCGTGAGCCGAAGCTCAGCAAGAAAACTTAATATGCTCATGAACAAGTAATAACATGTTACTAAGTCATAACAGGCATGCCTAGCAGTAATAACCCTACTCATGCATGCAAGCAGGTACAAATAAATGTTTTTGGAGTCCTGCACTCTGAGAAGATGACTGATAAGTCTATCCCGGTCAGATGACTGATAAGTCTATCTCGGTCAGATGACTGATAAGTCTATCTCGGTCAGATGACTGATAAGTCTATCTCGGTCAGATGACTGATAAGTCCATCTCTGTGTAGATAACTGATAAGTTTATCTCTAAGGTCGTATACCCTCCTAGCCATGTGACGTGTAGGTCACCATAGCCTTTCTGGCTCTGTCTCTAAATAACTAGCCTTTAGACTAGACAAGCGCTTTTGGTTTTCATCGAACTTAAGGTTGGTCAAGCATTTCATGCTTCTGATGATAATTCTTATGTCGATTAGATCTAATCTTTTAGGCTTGCGTTAAACACGCTAATACCGTTCTTGACTCATATGTCAATATTATACGACCAGTGCTCAGTACTACTGCCGAACTTGACTAGTAAGTCACAACTTCATAGTTAATACCGACACCATTGCCGATTCTGACTAATAAGTCAGTGCCATTCACAAGTAAGCAAGATTTGTGTAACGCCCTACCACCTAAGAGCCGTTACTAAGTGAGTTTAAAATGTGTAATCAACTCGCTAATCGAGGTTTTAAGACAAAAGTGTAGCTAAACCGTAAAGAAAGTCACATACTTTGAAAATAATTCCATTTCATTGAATACTATAAAACATTAAACGTTTGGGATCCCCAAAATACTGTTTAGAAATATTTACAATTCCAAAATATGATTAAGGTCAACTAAACGACAAAACTAAGTTCAATACAACCATCTCCCAAAAATACCCCTGGTCGTGGCAGCCAGGCAGGCCAAACATGTACGCGTCGCTTCACGCTCTCCGTACTCAAGGTTGGTCGACTTTCCATTTGCCCTTAATTGCACCATAGAGCACCCATGAGCCGAAGCCCAGCAAGAAAACCCTCACAACTAGATAACATATGCATATTTAACATTCAACATATAATCAAGCCACCAATAGGCTAAACATATACGACCATGTCGTCCCAGGCGCTATACCAGGCCTTGGGTTCGCGGTCTACACCGTAAGGATATCCCAGGTATCCTATAGGGTCTCGCCCTAGCAACTCGCACTCCACGTGCTAACCACTGCTCCCGGCCCCTTGTCGTACTCGACCTTGCCATTCTCGGCCTTCGTCGTTCCCGGCCCTCGCCGTTCTCGGCTTTCGCCGTTCCAGGCTCTTGCCATTCATCCACATATATGCACACATAGCATAAATAAATAAACACTTAAACACGTATAATCATAATCAATGGGGCTACGCCCTGCAGTACAATCATATAGGGTCATGCCCTACAACACAAGCTATAGGGCCTCGCCCTGCTCTATGGGTACAACAGTTTCCTTACTTGTGTCTTGAGCTTTCCAAGCACCGATGTCCCGAGCACAATCCCCTAGTCTGAGCCTTGCTGAAACCCTAGTCACAACGCACCAACAATATCCATCCATCAAGTTCTAATCCATTAAATAACTTTGGGTCATAATTCTAGTCTCCGGGACATTGAATTCTATCAATCCGGGTGATAAAATCCATCCCGATCCTTAACAATTGGATTCTTGAGCCTAAAACCTCTTTAAAGCCCAAAAATGCACTAAGCGTTGCGGCCCCAAGAACCCATGTCGCGGCCCCCAGCTCAACCAAAGGCCCTGCCTCATTTTTTCCCACATGCGCTGCGGCCCTGCCTGTAGGGCGCCGCAATGCGCCTCCACTTTCAGGCGCCCAGATGTTCTAAGGGGCCGCGACTGAGCAAGAACAATGCCGCAGCCCGACCCCTCGAGCCCAGAAAAATCCTCCATTTTTGCCACGAAAACCCATCCAATTTACCCCAAAATCAACCTAACAACTTAATTTAATCATCCCAGAAGTTATACCATGGTCTCAATAACAAAACCTAACAAGAATTCTAGCTCAAAACCTCATCAAACTCAAAGATGAGTCTTCATCTTTCAAACATGCAAAACTCTTAACACACCAGCGAACATTCATACACAATTCAGATAATTTAAAAGCTTACCCTTGCTTAATTGAGTCTCTGAGTTAATCTCCTAAGCTCCAAGTTCCTAGCCTCCAAAATTCTAACTTGATTCCTTAGTTTCCAATTAGTTTTCACAAAAACCTCCAAGCTTCCAAGGAAGAAGATAAGAGAGAGATAGAGTGGGAGAGTCGGTTCCTAAGTTCTGAATGTTTCCTCAACTTTGTTTTATTCAACTTAAGCTTCTAAGGTTACCTCAAAGCTCGGGGTGCCAAAAACGTCCCCGAGGGTAAAATGGTAAATTTTTCCAATATTCTTTCCTAAACATTCTATCTTCAAATATATCTTCAAATATTTATTTCTATAACTCGTTAACCCCATAAAAGTTTAATACCCGAAATATCCCTCGACTCGCCCCGAGTCGGGTTTACAATCCCGTTGTGACTTTCTAGCTAACAACTCCCAAGGATTCTCTCAGATCGTGTAGCACAAATATATCACAAGTATATTACAATTATTACAATTATCACATTTATGCCCTCAATGGGATAAAATTACAAACATGCCCCTAATAACCAAGCGGGGCCCACATGCATATTTAATTCACCTAAACATGCATCTCTAATCACATACTCATATAAATTCACATATTATATAATAAATCATTTATTTCCCTCTAGGCATGCTAATTAAGACCCTAAGCCTTATTAGCAAATTTGGGTCGCTATAACTATCCCCTGCTTACAGAAATTTCGTCCTTGAAATTACCTGAACAACTCGAGATACCGCTCCCACATCTTTGATTCAAGTTCCCACGTCGCCTCCTCAACCTTGCTGTTCCTCCACAGCACTTTCACCAAGGTGATGGTCTTGCTCCGCAAGACTTTGTCCTTCCGGTCAAGAATCTAAACCAGTTTCTCTTCATATAACAAATCCTGGTCCAGCTCCAAATTCTCATAACTCAGAACATGCGTCGAATCAGACACATACTTTTGGAGCATGGACACGTGAAACACATCATGAACCCCTGATAAGGCTGGAGGCATCGCCAATCTGTAAGCTACCACTCTAACCCGTTCCAGAATCTCGAAGGGGCCAACAAACCTAGGGCTCAGCTTGCCCCGAACACCAAATCGTTTCACTCCCCTCAAAGGTGAAACCTTAATGAACACATGGTCACCAACCTGAAATTCCACGCTCCTGCGTTTCAGGTCTAAGTAACTCTTCTGGCGACTCTAGGAGGCGAGCATTCGAGCTCTAATCTTTTCAACCGCCTCATTGGTCCTCTGAACCATCTCAGGACCTAAGTACCTCCTTTCACCCGTCTCATCCCAATGGATAGGTGATCTGCA
This sequence comes from Humulus lupulus, assembly GCF_963169125.1. NCBI lineage: Eukaryota > Viridiplantae > Streptophyta > Magnoliopsida > Rosales > Cannabaceae > Humulus > Humulus lupulus. The sequence goes on from NC_084799.1 coordinate 162,609,046, forward strand.
CTTCCTCCCATATAACATCTCATACGGAGCCACTCCGATAGATGCCTGATAATTGTTGTTGTACGAGAACTCAATCAAAGGGAGATACTTACTCCAAGATCCCCCAAAGTCTAGCACACAGGCTCGCAACATGTCCTCCAATATCTAAATGGTCCTCTCAGACTGTCCATCTGTCTGGGGATGATAAGCGGTACTAAACTGTAACTGTGTTCCCATAGCTTTCTACAGATTCTCCCAAAACCTGGAGGTGAATGTGGGGTCCCTGTCGGATACTATCGACCTCGGAGCCCCATGAAGTCGAACAATTTCCTTCATATATAACTCGGCATACTGCTTGTAACGACCCAAAATCACTAATATGGCTTAAGGGCCTTGATTAGTGTGCAAGGAGGGCATAATTAGTTTATGTGTGAATTTATTGATTTAATGCATGATTACATGATAAGCATGCTTGTATGATTATATATATATAAATGTGGTTAAATGTTATACTTGTGAAAACCACATTATTATGTGGGTAAATCTACAGCGGGCGACTTGAGGCGATCCTAGGGAGCTAGATAGCGGGAAAGTCACAACGGGGCCTAATGTTTGACTTTGGACAAGTCAAGGGGTATTTCAGGTATCAGGTGGTTATTTAGATTATTGGGTTATGAAAATAAGTAATTGGAGATATATTTGAGGTTAGGAAGTCTAGGTGGGAATATTGGGAAATTTTACCATTTTGCCCTCGGGGACGTTTCCGGTACCTCGAGCTTTGGGATTAACTTAATTGCTTAAGGATAGACTTAAGAAGATTTTAGAAAACTGTGGAATATAGCAAACCGACCCTCTCTTTCTTTCTCTCCCAAAGAAAAACACAGAAACTTAGAGGTCTTGACTGGAATTCTGAAGATTAAAGCTGGGATTTGGAGGATTAGCTCAAGGATTGTTAAAGGAACATAATCAAGGTTGAGGTAAGCATTAAATCCCATTTTCTGTGGTTGAAATTCTGTGATTTTGAGGGTGTTCTAAGTGGTTTTTGGGTTTTGGATTTGAAGATTAAATTGAGGCTAGAACCTTGGAAGTTAGCCCAGAAAGCTCTTGGAGGATTGGTTTTGCAGTTGAGGTAAGCTCGAATTTAAGGTTTAATGGCTGGGTTATAGTGTTTCCATGGATGGGTTTTGTGTTCTTGAATTAGAAAGTTTTAGTGATTGAAATGGGTTTTTGATGGGTTTCTAGTTTAGGTTTTAGCTGGGTTGTGTTGCTGGAATCTTGTGGGAAGTCTTTGGGTAATTGAGTTGTGGAATTGGAGTAGTTTTGGAGGAGTTTGAGTGAGGTTTGGGAGTCAAAAATGGAGGTTTTTCTGGGTTCAAAGGGGTCGGGCCGCGACATAGTTCTTGGAGAGCCGCGACCCTTCGAAGCTGATGTGTGCTGAGGAAGGAGGGCGGGCCGCGACATGGCTTGAGTAGGGCCGTGACCTGTGTCTGTTTTTGGACATTGGGAGGCCTCTGGTTGGGGCCATGTCGCGACCCTTAAGGGATTTTGGGATTTTGAGATTCTAGGCTTGGGAATTTAACCTAGGGTGCTCGGGATTGAATCTTTTACCATGTTTGGTGAAGTTCAATGTTCCGGAGACTAGAACTTTGTCTAGAAGCTCTTTTAAGATTGTTGATGGTATCCTTTATCTTGGTTGTGACTAGGCGCTAAGCTAGGGCTCGGGGATCGGATCGCGCTCAAGGAGCATCGCTCATAGTCATTACATTCAGAAGCTAAAGGTAAGAAAACTGCACCCGGTTGTGTATTTATAATGGGACTAAGGGTTCCCTAATATGTATGCTTTGAAAAGGATGGTATTATGCCATGTAAATAGTAAACCAACGACCTAAGAGTGCCAAAGGTTACACTTGCGCACAGGGCGCAACTCGACCACTGGTAGCCGAGGACAGCTTATTATGCACTGAGCTCGGTTTAAGGGGGTCGGAGTCAGTGGGGTAAACAGAGGGTGCGGCCTAAGTTGTCGGCCCTAGTTATTATGTGATTTGACTATTATTAATGAGTGGTTGCATCTTTGATTCCGATTACATGCTATGCTATTAATGTGGAATGTTACGTGTTTGATCATGCTTAAAGAATTATTCTCTTGTTATGATTGTTGTGATGTATATTATGTTTTCTTGCTGGGCCTTGGCTCACGGGTGCTACGTGGTGCAGGTAAAGGCAAGGGCAAACTTGATCAGCCCTGACTTGGAGAGCTCTGTGAGCGGAATGTACATGACCAACTGCTTAGCCGCCACGGTTGTGAGGATAACAGAAATAGAAAATATATATATGTTTATTTTGCCTTAGAGTGGCTGATGGTGGTCTGTATTTTGGAAATTTTGTAACCTAACCTTTAAACACTGTTCCTTTTTGGGATCCCATATGTAAATCTGCTTAAATATATGAAATGTATCTTTTGAGACCAAAACCATTTTAACCCTAGTAAATTTATGGTTTAGTGACACGTTTTGACTAAATGACTTGATTAGCAAGACCTGCACCTTTATAAGTACACAGTGTAGCGGTCCTGGGTATCCAGGGCGTTACACTGCTCCACAGTATAAGTCGTCCTGATAGGTAAAAAGTGGGCGGACTTGGTGTACCTATCCACAATCACCCACACCGAGTCATGCTATCCCACGGTATTCAGCAAACCAACCACGAAGTCCATGGTGATATCTTCCCACTTCCACTCTGGAATCCCTAGAGGCTGCAACAACCCTGCTGGCCTCTGATGTTCAGCCTTAACCTGCTGACACATTTAGCACTTAGCCACGTAATCCACCACGTCCCTCTTCATTCTCGACCACCAATACAAGGATTTCAAGTCTTGGTACATCTTCGTCGTACCTGGATGTAAAGAATAGGGAGTGGTATGCGACTCATCTAAGATCTCCCCCCGGATATTAGAATCCATTGAAACATAGATCCGACCCTTGTACTTTAGTAACCCCTTCTCCAAGATAGAGAAGTCTTTAGCTGCTCAGGCTAAGACGTTCTCCCTGTAACCCCTCAATTGGGAATCTTTCCCCTGTGCCTCCTTGATCCTCTCAAGAAGTGTAGACTGAAGAGTGATGTTGGTTAACCGACCAAACACCAACTCTATACCCGTTCTAGTCATCTCCTTAGATAACTTATCAAATATCTGTCTCGAACTGAACAACTGTCCTGGGCCCTTCCGACTCAATGCATCAGCCACTACATTAGCCCTCCTTGGATGGTATAGGATGTCACAATCATAATCCTTAGCCAACTCCAGCCACCGTCTCTGGCGCATATTCAGATCCTTCTGAGTAAAGAAGTACTTCAAACTCTTATGGTCGGTGTATATCTCGAACTTCTCACCATATAGATAATGTCTCCAAATCATAAGTGCGAATACCACCGCTGCCAACTCTAGATCATGCGTGGGATATCTCTGCTCATACTCCTTTAACTGTCTCGATGCGTAGGCTATCACCTTTCCAGCTTGCATCAGCACACACCCTAAACCCTGTTTGGATGCATCACAATAAACCACAAACTTCTCATTATCTGTCGGCAGACTCAACACTGGCGCGGTGATCAGACGCTGCTTCAACTCTTTGAATCTATTCTCACATCTGTATGTCCAAACATACTTTGTCTTCTTCTTTGTCAATTCTGTCAATGGCATAGCTATCCTGGAGAACCCCTCAACAAATCGCCGATAATATCCTGCCAATCCCAGAAAACTCCTAACTTCAGGAACACTGCTCAGTCTAGGCCAATCTCTCACTACCTCAATCTTACTTGGGTCAACCAGAATCCCCTCCTTACTAATGTTATGGTCCAGAAATGTAACTTGCGGTAGCCAAAACTCACACTTGCTGAACTTAGCATATAACCTATGCTCCCTCAACTGCTGCAACACCAAACGTAGATGCTGCTCATGCTCTGTCTCTGACTGAGAGTACACCAGAATGTCGTCGATGAACACAATCATGAACTTGTCCAAATAGTCCTTGTATACCCTATTCATCATGTCCATAAAAGATGCTGGGGCATTGGTTAATCCAAAGGAAATAACCAGGAATTCATAGTGTCCATACCTCGTGCGGAAAGCGGTCTTTGGTATGTCCTCCTCTTTGATCCTTAACTGGTGGTAACCTGACCAGAGATCTATCTTAGAAAAAACTGACTTTCCCTATAGTTGGTCAAATAAATCGTCGATCCTAGGCAGTGGATACTTGTTCAACTCCATGTAGTCAATACACATCCTAAGAGATCCATCATTCTTCTTGACAAACAACACTGGGCACCCCATGGTGAGAAACTCGGTTTGATGAACCCCAAATCCAGTAACTCCTGCAACTGGATCTTCAACTCCTTCAACTCTGCCAGAGCCATTCTATAAGGTGTCCTAGTTACTAGCTCCGCCCTTGGCGCCAACTCTATAACAAACTCAATCTCCCGCTGCGGCGGCAACCCTGGCAGATCTGCTGGAAATAAATCTGGAAACTCACATACCAATCTGGTCTCCCCCGGTCCAACCGACACAACCCTAGAGGTATCCACAACATTCGCTAGGAATCCTATGCAACCTTCCTGCTTAGGTCTCTAGCCTTCAATGCTAAAATCATAGGTACCCGCGGTCCATTAACTGTCCCCACAAATACAAAGGGTACCTCCCCTTTTGGTTCAAAAGTCACCATCCTGCGCTTGCAGTCAATCGTCGCCCCATACTTCGATAACCAATCCATCCTAGGATCACATCGAAGTCATCCATCGTAAGCTCAATCAGGTCAACAGAAAACTCCCTACCATCTATCTCTATTGGTAAAGCTCTAATCCATATCCTAGAGACTACCAGTTCCCTAGTTGGAAACAAAGTCTGAAAACCCCCAGCATTCAAAACACTAGGTCTACACAGCTGATCTATCACTCTAGCAGACATAAACGAATGAGTAGCTCCCGAATCAATCAATGCAGTATAAGAAAACCCAGCACTAGAAATCTGACTTGTCACAACCGAAGGGCTAGCCTCCGCCTCAGTCTGAGTCAAAGTAAACACCCTGGCAGAAGCGAGACTGTCGATCTGCTTCGGATCCTCTTTCCTGACTTGTGGGCAGTCCTTCTTCAGATGGTTGGCACTCCCACAAATAAAGTAGGCCTTGATCCTGCACTCACCCTAATGTCGTCATCTGCACCGGGGACACACTGGAAAGCTCCTCCAGTTGTCACCTCCGCCCTGATGGCCACCAAAAGCACCCCGTGCCCTCCTATCTGAGCTAGAAGGAACAAAAGAATCTGGGGCCTTTCTCTTCTGCTCACTGGAACCACTACCCCGACTGGATCCAATAAAATGAGGCACCGTCCTCCTGGCATCGTGCCTAACAACACTCTCTCTCCAAATCTGATCCTCGACCCCCTCAGCTGTAAGGGCCTTGTCCACAACCTGAGCATAGGTAGTAGTCTCTGGATCTAAAGTGATCTCTACATCACGGGCGATCATAACATTCAACCCCCGTACAAACCTATCTCTTCTTGCTGCATCAGTCGGCACCAAATCCGGCGCTAACTTCGCAAACCGGTCAAATCTCAGAGCATACTCAGTAACTGCCAATCGATTCTGAGTCAGGTTGATGAACTCGTCAACCTTTGCAGCTCGGACTGCTACACTGTAGTATTTCTCGTTGAAGATATTCCTGAACTCTTCCCAAGTCATAACTGTCACATTCCTCCTCTGAGCTACTACGTCCCACCAGATGTGGGCATCCTCTCTGAACATGTAGCTAGCACAAGCTACCCTCTCGTTTGCCTCAACCCTCATAAAATCCAGAATAGAGGAAATCATATTCATCCACTACTCTGCCCACAGTGGGTCTGGTCCACCTTCAAAGGTGAGAGGATGCTGCTTTCTGAACCTCTCATATAAAGGTTCCCACATGTTTTCCACAACAGGTTGAACCGGCACTAGCACCATAACCTGCTGAACTGGCAACCCAGTGACCTATAGAGGGGCCTGCTGCCTCAACTGTTGAAGCTCTTCCTCTTACTTCCATTTCGACAAACATCTGTTGCCAATTCTGTGGGGCAGGTGGAGGGTCCTGACCTTGGTTGTCATCATCGGCCCTACTGCCGTGGAGTCTCGATGATTGTCGAGGCATCTCAACAAATATGCCTGCAATCAACGACGCCGCTCATCAGGCATGATAACAACATCCAAAACCACCTCCCAATCACATCAGTCAACCATAAACTATAATCCACATAACATAAAAATAACACATAACACTCAACGGGCCATGCCCTGGCATCATGCATATGTTAAATCATTCATCATGCTCTGTATAAGATAAGCAGGAAAACAAGGCATTTAAGCACATATTCAAGCATACATGTTCGGTCATTCTCCAAAAACCATAAACCTTGGCTCGCTCTGATACCAAGTTGTAATGACCTACCACCTTAGAGTCGTTACTAAGTGAGTTTAAAATGTGTAATCAACTCGCTAATTGAGGTTTTAAGACAAAAGTGTAGCTAAACCGTAAAGAAAGTCACATACTTTGAAAATAATTCCATTTCATTGAATACTATAAAACATTAAACGTTTGGGATCCCAAAAATACTGTTTAGAAATATTTACAATTCCAAAATATGATAAAGGTCGACTAAATGACAAAACTAATTTTAATACAACCATCTCCCAAAAAACCCCCTAGCCGTGGTAGCCAGGCAGGCCAAACATGTACACATCGCTTCACGCTCTCCGACTCAAGGTTGGTCGACTTTCCCTTTGCCCTTACCTACACGATAGAGCTCCCATGAGCTGAAGCCCAGCAAGAAAACCCTCACAAGCAGATAACATATGCATATTTAACATTCAATATATAATCAAGCTGCCAATAGGCTAAACATATACGACCATGTCGTCCCAGGCGCTATACCAGGCCCTGGGTTCGCGGTCTACACCATAAGGATATCCCAGGTATCCTATAGAGTCTTGCCCTGGAAACTCGCACTCCGCATGCTAACCACTGCTCCCGGCCCCTTGCCGTACTCGGCCTTGCCGTTCTCGACCTTCGCCGTTCCCGGCCCTCACCGTTCTCGGCCTTCGGCGTTCCTGGCTCTTGCCGTTCATCCACATATATGCACACATAGCATAAATAAATAAACACTTAAACACGTATAATCATAATCAATGGGGCTATGCCATGCAGTACAATCATATAGGTACATGCCTTAAAACACAAGCTATAGGGCCTCGCCCTGCTCTATGGGTACAACAATTTCCTTACCTGTGTCCTGAGCTTTCCAAGCACCGATGTCCCGGCACAATCCCCTAGTTCGAGCCTCGCTGAAACCCTAGTCACAACGCACCAACAATATCCATCCATCAAGTTATAATCCATTAAATAACTTTGGGTGATAATTCTAGTCTCTGGGACATTGAATTCTATCAATCCGGGTGATAAAATCCATCCCGAGCTTTAACTATTGTATTCCCGAGCCTAAAACCTCTTTAAAGCCCAAAAATTCTCTAAGCACCGCGGCCCCAAGAACCCATGCCACGACCCCTAGCTTAACCAGAGGCCCTGCCTCATTTTTGCCCACACGCGCCGCGACCCTACCTGTAGGGCACCACGACGCGCCTCCACTTTCAGGCGCCCAGATGTTCTAAGGGACCGCGGCTCAGCAAGAACAATTTCACGGCCCAACCCCTCGAGCCCAGAAAAATCCTCCTTTTTTGCCATGAAAACCCATCCAATTTACCCCAAAATCAACCTAACAACTTAATTTAATCATCCCAGAAGTTATACCATGGTCTCAGTAACAAAACCTAACAAGAATACTAGCTCAAAACCTCATTGTTGACCACGCTTTTGGCCAACGACGAGTAGACTTCAAAACTACAATGAACCTTCAAGAGAAAAATACGACACAGATAATTTTATAGTGGTTCAGCCCTAATTTATTGGTAATAGCCTAATCCACTTGGAGTTGTGATATATATCCTACACTTAAGATCAGATGAACTTGAGCCAACTGAGTTTCTTAAGTGTAAGTAGGAAAATACATAGTTTCTCTCTCTAAACTCTCTTAGAAAATGCCCCAAGAATACCCCAAGTAACAGTCCCAAATTCTCCAAACTGGAGAGTTTTTCTCAGTCTAAAAAGATCAGATCCCCCAAAATGATGCCATGAGCCATTTATTTATAGGCTCATGGATCGTACATCAGATATTCCCTTTGACCAGGTCATTTCTGTTACTCTCACAATATTTAATTAATAATAAGATTTAAAATACAACAATATGCGACTTCTTTGGGATAAACTGAGAGATTCCCGCGTAGGTACGACTAATTCTAGTCTAAGCTGTTGCTGGAACTTCGCTTGCATAACAATAATCTGTTCAATAAGTCGACGTCATTCCTTGGAGAAAAACTAGTCGGCCAAAACATTTGATCGGTCGGCCAAACACCTCACTGGCCGGGCAAGCATTCCTTCGGTCGGTCAAGCACTTCACCCGGTCGGCCAAATACTCCTCTGGTTGGCCAAGCACTTGACTGGTCGGACAAACACCTGACTGGTCAGCCAAGCACTCCACCGGTCGGCCAAACACCTCACTGGTCTAACATGACTCATCTCTGGTCTAACATGGTACATCTCTGGCTAGCATGACACTTCTCTGGTCTAACATGACACATCTCTGGTCTAACATGGCACATCTTTGGTTTAGCATGACACATGACTGGTCAGTCAAAAATCTTCACCGGTCGGACAAAAATTCTATCAGATCGGTCAGATCACTTTATCACAACTCCGAAGAGTCAAAAAATTTATTGACTATTAATGTGCCATTTACTGACCATGCATTGCCACTTGTCACTTCTGATTGCCACGTTATTGAACTGAAATTTTGGGGATAACATGTGCCCCCAAGTTTATTATATGATTTACTCGTATGAGAAACTTTTTTTCTAGTAAAATGTTTTTGAGGTCATCCAAAAGCTTCCATCCGGTCAGTAACCTTCATTTTTGTAGTAAACCCACGACTTAACTATTCCATTAGCCCAACAAACCCATGGCCTTAGCCATTCCTAGCTGATCAGACCACTCGGCTGCATGCCCTTGCTCCTTGGACATCACTTCTCGAGCATGCCAGCCTCTCTGCTCCTCGAACGCACCATATCCTCGGACACCCAACCCTTCGGGTGAGCATCTCCTCGGATGGACAACTCTTTGGACACGCATCCCCTTGGCGGGCCCCTCGAACCACTCGAACACGCGGCTCCTCCAGCCGCTCGGCCATGCACCCCAACCGCTCGGGAGTGCATCTCCTCAGATGCGCATCCCCTCGGCATGCTCCTTGATCTGCTCGGACACACGGCTCCTCCAGTCGTTCGGCCATGCACCCCAACCGCTCGGGCGTGCATCTCCTCGGATGCACATCCCTTTGGCATGCTCCTTGATCTGCTTGGACACAAGACTCCTTCATCTGCTCAGGCAAGCGGGACAGCTGCTCGGACACAGCCCACACCCGATCGGACGCAGCCCCAAGCTGCTCGAACACCAGCCTTCGGACGTGCGCGCAGGCCTACTCGGACATGCTCGGCATCTGCTCGGCCATCACCCAACTGATCGGGAATATGGCATAGCTATTTAAGAACATGCTTAAAACTTATCCCTCCAAACACCATCAAAATGCCTTGTTCGAATCTCTCAAAAGTATTTTGAGAGATTGATTTCTCTCAATCAATCTTGGGGAAAATTGACTTCTCTTCAAAAACATTTTCCCACTATGTAGTATATACTTTGCATTCATTTGTTTGTGTTTGTTTGATTCACTCTAGGGACTCATCGTTGTTAGTTATGCTCAACAACAGAGTTTCCTACTCGACCAGTGATATATGCTCAGTCGACCACCAGGGAAGTTGTATCTGCTCTCCCGACCAGGAAAACTTTGCATCTGATCAGCTAAACTTTGTACCTGCCCAGTAGTTTACTCTTTTTTCTTGTGAAGAAAATTGTTGCTTAGCAGCTTTGATATTTTTCTCGTACAGCCGAGCTATTGGCATTTATACTTTACTTTTCTTTGCTAACTTGAAACATTCTAAGTCTTTTTAGACTTAAAAAGTTATATGTTTTTTGTGAATAGTAAAGTCACTTTGATGTATGCCTTATATTTTCGCATGAGTACTTAGTTTTCAAACTTAGAAATTCTAGGCATTTCATAAGTCCATACTAAGTATACTTTCTCACACTCTTATTGCTCTAACATTTTATGAGCACAATGTTTATTGTCACACGAATATCTGCTTCTAACTTGAAATTTAAAAAAATTCCAAGTTACTCAAGCTTTGTCAAACAAGTTAGCTTAATGGCCTTTTTGGACTTCGAAAATTTACAAGTCAGCCTAAAAACAGATATCTTAACCCGTGCTCTCATTGCCTGTGTTAAATTACATACCAGTGTACCCCATGTGCCCCCCAAATGATCGAGGGTTGAAAGATCCTTAGTCACTTGCTACTTGACTGAATCTGTTCGAGTAGTTAATTACTCGTGAAACACATAGAATATATGGAAAATATTCAAGCAGTTGAACACTGCTTGAATGTATCGACCAGTTGAACACTGTCCGATTTTACCGACCAGTTGAACACTGTTCAGTTTTACCGACCAGTTGAACATTGTTCGGATAATTAACACACATGCACATTTGTAGCAAGAATCGACCACGCTGCGCGTAATCTCTTTTATTACTCGTAAATTAAAAAAGGACAATACGTGTCTAATAACGAGTCTTAAACAACAAAAATTGTTCAAAAATAGATAATTGGTCAGCAAATAACCAGCTCATAAACCAAATTTAAATAACAAGTTAAATAACTTGAAATTAAACTACCACTCTGAAAGCGATATTTAGAAATAATATATTCACAAACGCTCGCCGTTCTAGTGGCTCCTGATCCTAGCACTCTGGCTCAGCAGGCCTCTCCCTTGCTTCGTTGCTATCCTCAGCCAAGTGTGGACCTCCACATATAGTGTCTAAGGTAAAGTCCACAGGTTCGGGCTGCAAGGGTGGAGATCTTTGTCGTTTGAACCCAGGATTGCTGCTGCCTCCTTCTCCTTGGGGTGTCTCTGCCCGGTACTTTCTCAACTTGCCCGACCGGAGAAGAAACTCTATCTCGTCCTTGAGGTGATTTCATTCATTCGTGTCGTGACCATAATCTCCATGGAAATGACAAAACTTATTAACATCTCTCTTCCTCATATCTTTCCTGATGGGGGGAGGCTTCTTGTAGGGAACCTCTTCATGACTAGCAAGATATATCTCCGCTCGACTGGCCGAGAGAGTGGTGTAATTAGTGAACTGAGGCTCATAATTGGTTGGATTTTTGTTTGAACTTAACTTTGCTTTCTTTTCCTCATGGTGGTCAGACCCGTTATTTCCACGTTTCTTTCCATCATTCTTAGGAGGGTTAGTTGATCCGCTCGGATTGTTTATGCCATTCTCCTCTTTCTCAATTGCATCATCCAATTTCATATACTTGTCTGCTCGGTCAAGAAATTTTTGAAGTGTTGAAATTGGATTTCTATGTATACTATCCCACAAAGGGCTCCGATAAGTTATCCTAGCGGATATGGCAACCATCTTCCCCTCCTCTCCTACAACAGTTTCTCTATTGGCTTCTCTCATGAATCTTTGTATATAATTCTTTAAAGACTCATCTTTTCCTTGTTTGATATTTGCCAAGTGGTTGGCATAAAATGGTGGAGTCCGGCCAGTGTTGAATTGTCTACAAAACTCCTTCCTGAATGCTTCCCAAGAGGTAATGGAATTCGGCTTAAACTTCCAATACCATTCCTAGGCGGTGTCTGACAAAGTAGTCGGGAAAACTCTACATCGATAATTGTCACTTACTCTGAGCAATTCCATCTGGTCCTCAAATTTCCCAACATGTCTGATAGGATCTGCCTTTTCTGTATATACTGGTAGAATCGGTGTTTTATATTTTGTCGGCGGCTGAGCTGCTCTAATCCGGGCACAAAATGGGCTGCCACTTCAGTGGTCTATCACATCCATCCTGGAAGGTCGTTTTGACAAACCTTGCACTGCAGTTGTTAGCACGTCAAGCTGGGCTTAGATGGCTGGTGTAACTGATGAAGTTCCAAGGTCTTGACCGCCTGGTCAGGCATTACCATCTGGTGCACTGCCGTCAAGTATTTCTACTTGACTGGCAGGGTGGTTCAGATTTTGCCCTTCGACTGGGGCGGTCCTCCTCTTGTTAGTGATAACGTCCCTTAGATCCTTCCGAGAAGCATGCTCTCCTGCCCGATCGAACACCGTACTCTTTGATTTGTCAGAGGGCTTACTACGCGGGACTTGCTCTCTCCCATTATGCTGCTGGCCGGGATGCAGTGGAGGCTTTTCGGTACGTCCCGGGTAGTCTTTTCCTCCTTGTTGGTCATTGCCCTCCTTTTCCTTTGACTGGCCGGTGTGATGACTATCAACCTCATCACGACCCTGCCCATATTTGAATTATGAAGTCTTCTTATCTAGAGGAGTTCTGGCCTGATCCTGCCTAGGTGGAGTCTTTTTACTGCTCGATTGGTGACTCCCTGATCTAGAAGTTTTTGATTGATGGCTCCTGGAGGGGGTTCTAGAGTGCTCCCTTTGCGTCGAGGCAGTTTTAGATCGGTCGCCATCATCTTCCCAACCAGGGGGGTTACTCCTGCTTCTGTCCGGTCCTCGAGAATTGGCTCTATCAGTGGTCCTCCGACCAATATTATTATTTCTTGCTCCCTGGGTGGTTGCTTGTGCCGTGGCTTGAGCATTGGCTTGGGCCAATTGGGTAGCCGCTTCTAGAGCAAGTGCTTCTTCACGATGTCTCAGGTTGACTTCCTCCTGTCGTTGTCTGAGCTATTCGCTTCTGGCCTCCATATCGCGCCTTTGCGGCTTTAACGCCGCTCTCTGCCTGGCCATCTCTTCAGCGAAAGACTCCTGTCGAGTATTGAATTGCATCATCTCCTCTGGGAAAGCGCCTATTGCTTCTTGGAGTTGTTCAACTTCTGGAGTGGTCTCCTCGAGAAAGACCCTGGACTCAGTCTCTGGGTTCTGTGGTCTAGGACCTTCTGATCTCACAGGCTCTTTTGAAGTGCCTGACTTTTTGGATGCTACATTGGTATTCTTGGGCGCCATTTCAATATGATAGTCATGTGTTTCTTCTCTTTAGGCTCTTAATGAACGCACCAAAATGTTGACCACGATTTTGGCCAACGACGAGTAGACGTCAAAACTACAATGAACCTTCAAGAGAAAAATACGACACAAATAATTTTATAGTGGTTCAGCCCCAATTTATTGGTAATAGCCTAATCCACTTGGAGTTGTGATATATATCCTACACTTAAGATCAGATGAACTTGAGCCAACTGAGTTTCTTAAGTGTAAGTAGGAAAATACATAGTTTCTCTCTCTAAACTCTCTTAGAAAATGCCCCAAGAATACCCCAAGTAACAGTCCCAAAGTCTCCAAACTAGAGAGTTTTTCTCAGTCTAAAAAGATCAGATCCCCCAAAATGATGCCATGAGCCATTTATTTATAGGCTCATGGATTGTACATCAGATATTCCCTTTGACCGGGTCATTTCTGTTACTCTCACAATATTTAATTAATAATAAAATTTAAAATACAATAATATGCGACTTCTTTGGGATAAACTGAGAGATTCTCGCGTAGGTACAGCTAATTCTTGTCTAAGCTGTTGCTGGAACTTCGCTTGCATAACAATAATCTGTTTAGTAAGTCGACGTCACTCCTTGGAGAAAAACTGGCCGGCCAAAACATTTGACTGGTGGGCCATGTACTCCACCGGTCGGCAAAACACCTCACTGGTCGGGCAAGCACTCCTTCGGTCGGTCAAGAACCTCACCCGGTCGGCCAAGCACCTATCTGGTTGGTCAAGCACCTCTCCTAGTCGGCCAAACACTCCTCTGGTCGGCCAAGCACTTGACTGGTCGGACAAACACCTGACTGGCCGGCCAAGCACTCCACCGGTTTGCCATGCACTCCACCGGTCGGCCAAACACCTCACCGGTCTAACATGACTCATCTCTGATCTAACATGGCACATCTCTGGTCTAGCATGACACTTCTCTGGTCTAACATGACACATCTCTGGTCTAGCATGACACTTGACTGGTCAGTCAAAAATCTTCACCGGTCGGACAAAAATTCTATCAGATCAGTTAGATCACTTTATCACAACTCCGAAGAGTCAAAAAATTTATTGACTATTAATGTGCCATTTACTGACCATGCATTTCCACTTATCACTTCTGATTGCCACGTCATCGAACTGAAATTTTTGGGATAACACTCATCAAACTCAAAGATGAGTCTTCATCTTTCCAACATGCAAAACTCTTAACACACCAGCAGAAATTCAAACACAATTAAGATAATTTAAAAGCTTACCCTTGCTTAATTGAGTCTCTGAGTTAATCTCCTAAGCTCCTAGCCTCCAAAATTCTAACTTGATTCCTTAGTTTCCAATTAGTTTTCACAAAAACCTCCAAGCTTCCAATGAAAAAGATAATAAAGAGATAGAGTGGGAGAGACGGTTCCTAAGTTCTAAATGTTTCCTCAACTTTGTTTTATTCAACTTAAGCTTCTAAGGTTACCTCAAAACTCGGGATGCCAAAAACGTCCCTGAGGGAAAAATGGTAAAATTTCCCAATATTCTTTTCCTAAACATTCTATCTTCAAATATATCTCCAAATATTTATTTCTATAACCCGTTAACCCCATAAAACGTCTAATACCCGAAATACCCCTCAACTCGCCCGGAGTCGGGTTTTCGATCCCGTTGTGACTTTCTAGCTAACAGCTCCCTAGGACTGTCTTAGATCGTGCAACACATATATATCACAAGTATATCACAATTATTACAATTATCACATTTATGCCCTCAACGGGCTAAAATTACAAACATGCCCCTAATAACCAAGCGGGGCCCACATGCATATTTAATTCACCTAAACATGCATCTCTAATCACATACTCATATAAATTCATATATTATATAATAAATCATTTATTGCCCTCCAGGGACGCTAATCAAGGCCCTAAGCCTTATTAGCAAATTTGGGTCGCTACAATTTGCTAAGCATTTGATATGCAATCAATGTCCACATTTAAACACTCAACATGCCTCATGAATAACCATGCATGTCACATATGGGGTGTAGTTTTCTTACCTCTGGTTCGAGTGAGAAATACGTTAAGAACGACCCTTGAGAACGATCAATCCTTTAATCCCTTAGCGGTCACCTGGTCATAACCAAATATGGAATCCAATTAATGAAATCAACAATAAAAGGTTCTTGACCTAAACCTCACTCCCTGAACCCTGAATCGTACTCAAACGGTGAGTAGATTCGATTTCGAGCCTTAGGGATTGAAACCCCGAGCCAAAAACCCTCAAAAATGCCCGAAACAGGAATCTGGAAAAGCAGGGTAGCGCTACAACGCTACCCCCCTAGCGCCCCAGCGCTACAAGCAGGGCAGAATGCCCCTGGCTAGCGCTGTAGCACCCATAGTTGGGTGCTGTAACGCTACAACCAGGGTTTTTCCCTCCTTCGACTCCTCCATTTCCAACCTAAAAATAAGCTTCTAAACCTCATTCCAACTCCCAAATGAACCCAAATACCATATACACAAGTCCTAGGCATCATAACTGTAACACCCCAATTTGCTAATAAGGTTTAGGACCTTGATTAGCGTGCCTGGAGGGAAATAAGTGAATTAACATGTTAATATATGTATTTGAATGAATATGTGATTAGAATGCATGTTTAGGTGGTATAAATATGCATGTGGGCCTCGTTTGTATGTTAGGGGTAAATTGGTAATCTTAGCCCGTTGAGGGCATAAATGTAATAATTGTGTAATATGATTAGTATCAATGTGAGTGGTGATATTACTGTGATGCTGTGCCGAGACGGTCCTAGGGAGCTAATTAGTTTAAAAGTCACAACGGGATTAAATACCTGGCTCGGGAGGAGCCTAGGGGTATTTTGGGAATTTTACACTTTAAGGTTGTGAGCTAATGGTTAATGGTGACTGAGTAACTTGAGTGACCATTAGTAACCATTAAGAGTAAGAAAATTTAGATAAGGAAAATGATAGAACTGTAGAAAAGGTGAAATGGCAAAAATGCCCTTGAGGTTTAGTTAGGAAAGGATTTTGAGAGAGGGGGTAAAATGGTCTTTTGGCAAAGGTTAGATAGCTTCAGCTGAGGGAAAGGATGAATCACGTTTTACACTTAGTCATATTTGGTTTATGCTGGAATTTGAAAGAGAAAACTAGAAGGAAGCTGAAATTTGGAACCTAGGAGGAGAATCAAGAAGCTTGAGGCAACTAAAGTCAAGTATAGGCTAAGATTGTTCAGAGGATATAGTTTCTCCTCTGTTTTTGTTTAAGTTTAAGCTTGATTTTCAAAGAGTAAGTGTGGAAATTTAAAGATAATATGGCTGGTTTTGCATGGAAACTCAGTTTGGTAATCAAGGGGAGAGTGGCTTGAAGCTGGGATTGGAGAGAGTTCAAGCTTAATTCTTGATTGAGGTAAGAGTTTTTAACATCTTTGAATTTTCGTATCTGGTGTGGTTTAAGAATTTGGAAGCGTGGTTTACATTTTTCAAGCTCTGGTTTAAGTTTTAAAAGCTATGGTTTAAGTTTCTGAAATCTGAAACCAAAGTATGGATTTTGGGTGTGATTGTGTGTTTGAGCTTGTTGTTGGTGTTTTATAGGTTGTGAAATGGTTCATTTGGGTTTTAAATTGGTTTTGGGGTTTAGGTATGTGTTTGGGTTGAATTGGAGGTGTTTTGGCTCGGGAAAAACGCAGGGGAAAACCCAGAATTCTGGGTTCGCGAAGGAGCGCTGCGGCCCTGTTCTTTAGTGCCGCGGCGCAGGGCTACATCAGGAGCAGGAAAGTTTCTGGGCGTCGCGGCCCTAGGTAATTTTCAGACAGTGAATTTTGCATATTTTAGGGCTTTTTCCCGGGGGCTCGGGAGATGTTTCCGTTGCATTGTTTTAGGGAAATAGGGGTCCCGGGAGTACGGGATTGGTCCCGGGAAGTGGTTTTGGATTGGTTAGTATTAAAGAGTGTTTTATATGTGTTGTGACTAGGTTTTCAGAGAGGCTCGGGGTAGAGGACCGTGCTCATGACTTTGGTGCATTGGAGAGCTCGGGATATAGGTAAGAAAATTGTAGTACCCGTAGAGCAGGGCATGGGCCCATAAGTATTGTTGCAGGGCACGACCCTAGATTGTATTACATGTTAGGGTGTAGTCTTGATTGAATTGTTATATGATTGAATGTTGTTTGAGTTAAGCTATATGTGGTTATAGTTGAATGAACGGCAAAGGAGCTGAGAACGGCAAGGAGCCGGGAACGACAAAGGGCCGAGAACGGCGAAGGCCGAGAACAGCAGTGGGGCCGAGAGTAACATTGGGCATGCAGAGTGCATACCACCAGGGTGAGACCCCAATGTATACATGGGATATCCTTATGGTGAGGACCGAGATCCCAGGCTTTGGTAATGCTTCTGGGACGGCATGGCCGTATATGCGTTTAATCTTATGGACTATCTGTTTATCTGTGAGTTATCTATTATAATGGTTGTATAATATGCGTATTTTATGTGCTGTGTGAGTTTTCTTGCTGGGCTTCGGCTCACGGGTGCTCTGTGTTGCAGGTAAGGGCAAGGAGAAAGTCAACCAGCCATGAGTACGGAGAGCGTGGGGCGGCGCGTACATGTTTGGCCTACCCGACTGCTTTGGTTGGGGGCATTTTGAGAAATGGCTGTATTAAACTCTGATTTTGATGGTTAATTACCTGTAAACCAATTTTTGAATTGTAAATATTTTATAAACTGTATTTTGGGATCCCAAATATAAGACACTTGAAATTTTCAATGAATTAAGGAATTTTCAAAGATTACAGCCTTGATTTCTGTTTAATCACACTTTTGTTCTAAAATCCTCATTTAGTGAGTTAATTGCACATTTTAAACTCACTTAGTAACGACTCTAAGGTAGTAGGGCATTACAATAACCCAAGCAATCATAGCCAAAAATTCCCATCAATCCTCCATTTCAACCTTGAAAATCCAGCTGAAATCCAAATGAAAACAGACTATGAAACCAAAGTTTTAATGGCTAGAACCTTACCTCAAGCTCAGTATAGAACCCTCTTTAATGGTGGAACACAACCCTAAGCCCTCAAGGTCCACTTCCTTAGCTTGGTTCCTCAAATTAAGCTAAAATATCTAAGGAGAAAAGGAGAAGAAAATGGTGTACGGGAGAAGAAATTTGAATGCTCTGTTTTCTACAGCCTTCTAAGCTTCTAATGGCTGATATATATCCTTTACGGTCAAAAGACTAAAATACCCTTAGGTCATTTAAAGTCCTCTTAAGGCTACCAAGGGAAAAATCGTCCTTTCTCTTATATCTCGTTAATCATAATTAACGCCCTCCAATTCTTGTTATTCCCAATATTCTCAAATGCTAATAATTCACATCCCATTACCATTTAATTTCCAGTAATGGAATAATCATCAAATCACCCCGAGACTCACCCCGAGCCCCGAAATTAACCCCGTTATGACCAGACTGATAACTTGCATTCAAAGATCGTCTCATGCAGAATGGCTCGAACACATCCACATTATAATGTGGTATTATTCATCATTCACCAACATGCATGAAAATATACAAATGTGCCCTCAACGGGCCAAATTAACAAAATGCCCTTACAATGAAAAGTGGACCCATATGCATGCATTTATCATCATATAATAATATAATTCACATAATCATGCATATAATCATTTAATGACATAATAAATCAATTATGGCCCTCCCGACCTCCTAATCAAGATCCTAAACCTTATTAGGAAATTTGGGTCATTACAACCTCCTCTATTTTTCTTTGTTAATTGATGGCCCAGCAACCACGTGTTCGCTCTTTATTGATATGTGTTTCTTTGTTAATTCCAATATTTTTATTGACGGCCTCTAAGTTTCTCTCAAAGATAATATCTACATATAATTTTGTATATTATTTTTTTGTTTATTTTTTGCATGATAATTGCAAATAGATTACAAAAAATAAAAAGAAAAAAAAGTGTGAGAAAAATAAATACCATTTTGGTCCCTGTATTTTATCCAAATATGCGTTTATACCTTATATTTGTTTAATTGATTTTCAAACCCTGTGTTTTGCAATACACTTGACTCGATTTTGGTCAAATTATTTTTCAATATGACAAAAATACCCCTATTTTTATACATTAGTTAATTTTAAACAAACAAAAAAAAGACTACAAAATATTAAAACAAAATTAAAATTTTTTTTCTCTTCCTTTTCTTAATTGGAAAAATACCATTTTGGCCACTGTCTTTTTCCCAAATACGCAATCGGCCCCTGTGTTTCGTTAAATGACAATTAAATGTTGTGTGTTTACAAAATGGATGAAAATAGTACCCCTGGACCCAATTTTGGTCAAAATATTTTCAATTATAAGATCAATTCTTGGGTTGTCAATGATGTGATGAGTTCAGAGAAGCGGAGAAAGTAGTCGAGGAGCTAAGAATGAAAGTTTATATTTGAATTTTTTTGACCAAAATTGGGCATAAGGTGCTATTTTGATCTATTTTGTAAAACACAGGGTCCAAATTGTCATTTAACAAAACACAGGGGTCGATCACGTATTCGGGAAAAATACAGGGGCTAAACTGGTATTTTCCCTTCTTAATTTTCTTCGTCTTCTTCTTCTTCTCATCCAATCTAGTCTAGTCCTACCCCAAAGTCCGCCTAACGCCAGATCTGCCCCCCCCCCCCAGCTTGTCCAAGTCTGGGTGACGCCATATTTGGTCTTACCCAACAGCTTGCCCTGCTCTGTTGTAGGTCCATGGATGCTAGATTCGGCCCTCGCTTGCCTAGTTCCAGTCGACACAGTAGCCCAATTGCTGCAAGAAGAAGAGGAGGAGGAGGGTAAAAAAAAGCATTTCTTTTGCTATGTTATTAAGATAATATGGTTTTGATTTTAAGTATAGGCTTTTGATTATAATTTCTGCTTATAAAGTTTAGGGTTTTGATTTTAATTTTTTAATTAACTAATTTATATATGTAGGGGTATTTTGGTCATATTGAAAAATACTTTCACCAAAATTGGGTATCAGGTATGTGGATGCCAAAAATCCACAAGGAAAAATAAATGATCTCGTGTTGAAATAAGTAAGGGTCTGTGAACATGAAATAATTGACCTAACAAGCAACATGTGCACGCCAAAAAATCCCCACTCTTAAAGGACCTTCATTACATGTCCCCCAAGGCATCAAATAAGCATATGAAACAAAAGAGTACAATCTGACACAAAGACCACCTTGCGCGAGGTCACCTGACACCTTACTCCAAGTATCATGCTCCATGGACAAGCCAACTCACATCAATGAAAAGTAGCACCAAAGGAGGTGGCCTCTCGCGGGGGTTGTGTCCTCGCATCGATGGTAGCACCTCGCGAAGGACGTTGCCTCACGCCAAAGAGGCGCCTCGCACCAAAGAAGAGCCCCGTGCTTGGGAGGGTGCCTCGCAAGGCCCACGCCTCATGCAATCATGACCCCATGTCACAAGGCCTCCCGCGTGTCTATGCCACCTCAAGAGAAAGGTCGATCTTGCTATGAGAGACCCTCAGTAGGCCTCCCCTCGCGACGCCCATCTCGCGAGGTCCAAGCATGTTGGGGTTTTATGCCCTAATTAAAACACAAATTTTTTGTAATCTCATTTTATTATCAATAAAAGAATATAAATCATTTTTTGACTTGGTCAATCACTTTGCTCACATGTTTTATTTTCATGATTATTTGTTTAATATAAACTTCTATTAAATCCCGAGCATATAGCTAATCTTATTTAGAGTGACGTAATCACAGTGGAATATACGTATGATTATATGTTCAAAATAAGTTAGTTCTACGATTAGTCAGTTCACAAGATTTACACTGACTTGCCAATCTACGATATGATCTACTTACACATTACAGTGTTATGTTCTTTCCAGAACATTAGCAAAGTAGATAAGATCAGATGTATTTGTTACAACGGACATGACCGATATTGATAGTTGATAAGATAAGTAAACATATCGTTGTTATCTATTCTAGTTATATCATATAGTTAACCATATGTCAATTCAATCTCAATTCTGAGTGGTTAGTATTCTAACTGATTGTAATATTTGAGTTCTTTGACTTGTTCGTTACCAGCTTACCCTACGGACTAGCCCTTACTTACATCTTGGGAACTCGGTAATATAATTGAGTGAGAGTGTTAATCATAGATATGAACATTTATAGTTTCTGATGAAGAAGTGAAACAATGATTTCCTTTTAGTTTCGTTCAAGATGTTAAATGATAGAGATCACATTTCAGTAATTAAATTAGTTTACTGAAATATCGTTTACAAGGAACTAAGTGTTTTAAAGATAAAATACAATGAGGGTAAAACGGTATTTTAGTCCTATCTCATTGTAGACCATCTATAGAGGATTGAATGACAATTATGGTTGTAACAATGGATAATTAATAGCGTATCTATATTTTTTATAGAGCGTTCTATGAAGTCAAGAGTGCAATTCCAAGTCTATAGTGGAGTCACGAGGAATTAATAAGTTAGTAAATTTATTTGTTAGATTTATGATAACTTATTGGAGCTTGATTTCATAGGGCCATGGTCCCCATTGTACCTTGGATAAAATCATCTAGATAGTCTCAATTAATTGACTTAATTATCAATTAGAATTATCAAAGTTGACCAGGTCAATTTTGGATAGTTTCATAGAGTTATGTAATTTAGAGAAGAAAAGAAAAATTGTGGCAGATTTATTAATTAAGATAAATTGGTATCTAAATTAATAAATAAGTTTAAATTATAAATAATTAATTAGATAAATGATTTAAATAATTATTTAATTAATTAAATCAATAGAAAATAATACAAGCATTGATTTTAAGTCCAATGAGCTTATACTCAAATGAG
Source organism: Humulus lupulus (assembly GCF_963169125.1). Lineage (NCBI taxonomy): Eukaryota > Viridiplantae > Streptophyta > Magnoliopsida > Rosales > Cannabaceae > Humulus > Humulus lupulus. The sequence continues at coordinate 162,631,134 of NC_084799.1, forward strand.
AAATTTCACGAGCCTAAAGCCCATGATAATTTCGACCTAGGGCTTCAAATTGGATATTATTTTATTGATTTTTTAATTAAATTAAATGGTCTAATTGAGTCTATGAAATGAGTGCTTAAAGAGAAAATTTTCATAAGTCACAAGTCAGATTTTTTGATAGGTTTTAGATTCTCTCTAAACACAAATCCTTTTCTAAACCTCTTTGTTATTTTCTCTTATTCTCTGTGTATCCATCTCATGAATTGAGAATTTCCTACACTAGTCTAGGTGATTCTAAGGATACATTGGAAGACTGTGAAGAAATTAGAAGAGCAATTCAGTTTCTTGATAATATTTTGCGACAGAAAGGATACAAGAGTTAGAGAAACTGAAGGAATGACATTCATTCCGCTGCGTATACTGTAAGTATTCTTATCTTTGTTTCTCTTTGAATTCAATTTTAGAAACATGTTCTAGGTTATCTCATATTAATTTGTTTAATATTAGATCTACATGAAAATAAATAAAGATCCTGTATAAAGTTTTCCCATCAAAGCACACCTCTCGTCTTATGAGGACGAGGCGCCAAGTTGTCTTTTGAAGCCTAGGCACACAGCCATCTTGTGGGGCCTAGGCACTCTGCCCGTGTCATGAGGCTTAGATGCATTCCCATATCGTGAAGCCTAGGTACATTGCCTTCCCGCGAGGTTCGCGCCTCATGTGCATCTGTGTCCTTATGAGACCATGCGAGACCTTTTACGTCTTGCCTATATGGATGAGACCATGGGAGAGCCTCACGTCTCACCCATGTAGGCCGCCTTGTAAGAACCCCTTTGGAAACATCAACTTCGCTGACGAGGCCATGCCTTACTTTCTAAGGAGGTCAAAAGTATGTCCAAGGTACCTTCTATCAGGTATGTGCAAGGTGTAAGCTTGGATATGAGGTACGTCAGGTCAGGTACGTATGAACCTGAGGAGGTTAGAGACGTGACCCTGACATCAGTTTCGGCTAAGTAGCGGTGGTACAAATTAGTGCAAAGAGTGGTGCCATTACCTGCACGCCTCTGACATGTACCAGGGTCGACCACCACAAACCTTTGCACCATAACACCCTGCTCCACCACCTCATCAGTGTACCAATGTACTATTCTGTCCTCAGGGACCACCATGTATCAGGAGCCATTAGAGCTCCCGTATAAATAGATCCTCACCCTTCAGGTTAAGGGGTTGGAAAATTCATTGTATACTCAGGCTATTAAGCAATATACAAAATTTTTACTCCATTGTTGATCTGCATTTATCTTTCCTCAAGTATATTCTAAGTTCTTACTTAGTTATTCTCTTACTAAGCTTTGAGTTTTCTGACCTAACATAGTTGATGAGTTCTCACCGTCAACAGTTTGGTGCCATCTCTGGGAAGAACAACTAACAAATAGTAGTTCTTCCATTAATTTCAGTAAGAAAACATGCCAAGGCATTCAAAATGCCTACAAGGCCACCAAAAAGTGAAGGTTCACCTAGACGGAACCCAGCTAAGGGCGTCCATGAGGGATCCTCCCCCGCTGACGATGGAGGTGCGACGGATCTACCCAGAGACAATGGTGAAGAGGAAGAATTACATCCCCTGCCATTCATCCTACACCAGGCCCTGTATCACATGCCACTGATGCAACAAAAGGTTGTACAACTCACCCTCTGTCACGGCCACCGGTGTCCCCAAGTCCGAACCATCAAGACTCGGGTCCCTCCAAATAGAGACATGGTAAACACTCACAAGTACACTCAGCGAGTTCAAGTTCCCGATCTCGTTGTTACGAAGTTGAAATACTTGACTTGCACTTGAAAAATCAAAGGTTGTAGGCCACCGTGGAGAACATGCAAGAGGTACTAACGGTCTGTTACACGAAAACTCGGATACTCTCTCCCTAAGCATAAAGAGAGGGAACATGTACGAGGAGAAACCACCATACCCGTGGATGGTGGAAAAATGCAACTCTCCACTAGTCATACCCCTCGCCCAGGACGCAAGGAAGATTCTACACCAACGACGCAACTTGGCGCGAACCCCACTTACGGGAGGTGCGAACCCAAGACAGACTCCAAAAGAACTTCACCCGACTTAAGGGATAAACTTAAACAGAGAAGGTCCGAGGTAAAAACCACATCCCATGCAACACCCCTGATGAACACAACCAAAGCAAGGGTTCACCCTAAGAACCCACGAGACCCCTTAAGCAAAAAGATTAGGGAATTTGACACCAAATGCAAAGCCTTCGAAACGAGATTATCACTACACCTGAGGGGTACAGAGATGATGAAGAGTTTGACCACGAGTTTCCCTTCACAAGGGAGATCCAGGTTGAACAATTCCCTACCAATTTCAAAGAGCCTCGCATGGCTCCGTACGTGGGCAATATGGACCCAAAGTATCACTTAGACGCCTTCAAAAACTTGATGAAGTTAAGAGGGGTCAACGACAGAGAAAGGTGCCATTGCTTTGTCATTACACTCAAAGGAGCTGCGTACAAGTGGTTCAAGAGGTTAAGGCTAGGAACAATCAAGTCATGGCAGCATTTCTCTGGCAATTTTCTTCAGCGGCACCACATAATCCGTGATCATGCTATGTCGGGTACCAACCTTGCTAATATAAAATAAGGCGAGAGTGAAAGCCTGAAGAGCTATATCCATAGATTCAATATGGAAGCAACTAAGCTGGGAAGTACGAATAAAGCGAAGCTCAAGATGGCAATCACAGCCGAAGTTCGTGCATGAAGCAAGTTATTGGATAACATGCTCAAGAAGGAGGTTACAAACTTAGACGACTTCTTCAAAAGAGCCCAAAAGTATATACGTGCAGAAGAAGGCCATAAGAACTTGCATATTGAGGAAAGCAAACCTTCCTCCAATCACCCTTCTACCAATACGTCTGAAGATTCTGCGTAGAAGGGATTGTTGCAAAAGAAGAGTCGCTGATCAAGTTGAAGATTGGATGAGGTCTACAAGAAGGCTTCAAAGAGAAGCCAGTGGGGTTCATCAAGGACATCCTTCGATAAGACTCCCTTTATCTAAGTGGCTTAGGAACCAAAGAATTCATCTCAATTGGCCCCCATAAAAAGCCAAAGAGGTCGCCTAGTTGACTCCAGATATGACACTTATATGACGCACCTACTACCATTGTTAGCTGGAATTGTCAAAGCATATCGGAGAGAATGAAAAACAAAGTGCTTGGTAAGATAGATCTGATCAACTAGTTAGGAGGTATTAGACTCGACCTCACCAAGCACCTAGCCATGTGCAAAATAGGTGCTTAGCCTCATGAGCCTCAATAGGTGCCTGGCCAAGTGCAAAACAGGTGTCTGACCTTGTGAGATATATATAAAAGTACTTATAATATATATGTGTGAGCGGTGAACCTTATAAGACAACATTTGAATCTATAAGGATTAGCTACCCTTATAGAATCTAAGAAAGTCAAAAGCTCCCACAAAAGTGATCTCCTCACAAACACACCCACCCTACAAAGGGACCACGTCGCAGAAGACAAAAGGGAGCCCAAAGAGATCCCTAAGTCTAGGTCGATCAAGTTGCCTTACTAAGGGAAAAAGGCCTTCAAGGAGGTCTTTGCAAAAAAAAAAAAAAAAATTCTCTCACAATCAATAAAAGGGCATTGAAAATAGGTGCTTGCGAGGTTTCACAAGTACCATCTCTCTATAAGGGTCCCAACCCAAGGGGAGATCACCTCAAAGACCAAAAAGGGTCCTCATAATGATCCAAGGTCGACCGATGTCACCTAGGCCAAAAAGGGTCTCGAAGAAGACGCTTGCAAAAATAGTACTATGCATAATGACGAGAATGATGCTTCTCGCACAGAATAAAATGCGTGCACACAAATATATAAAAGGATAGTGAGAACCCAAATGTCAACATATCCTTACAAATAGTCAAGGTGCACCAACAAACACAAATCACATGCAGTCGAGAGGTTCCAAAGGGAACCATTTCAAAATAAAGCTATTGGCGCTATGACCATGAGGACTTGCAGAAGTTCCTCAAAAAACAAGAACAGGTTCTCAAAGTTCCAGACCAAGAAAAATGAGGCTTCTCAAAGTCTCATACCAATGAGAGAAAGGGAAATGGATTTACACTTCCCTTATACTTGTGTAAACATGTGAAATTATCTTGTGAACATGGTGTACCTGAAAGAGTTGCGAGACAAGGGCTCCTTGTGTCGTAGGCTCTTGGCGATATGCGCCTGCAATGTGAAGCCGCAATTCAGTAGCCTTCAAATGGAATGTGCCCGCATCGCGAGGTCGCAATGCAAGGTCAACTTTGGGATATCTCTTTAGTAATATCCATCTCACAAAATGAGAGGCATCTCAACTCGTACTTTACCAAGTGTGAGCAATGGAAATCCTCCCTCGACCTTGGCTCCCAATTGAGTCTGCTTCCTACTTTAGACATTCCTCATAGGATCACCAAGTAAAGATGTCCAAAATGAATAGCTCAAGTCGACAAAGGGATGAGACACCTCACACCTTGCGAAAGGGTCTCGCGTAGAAAGGGCACCCTCCCTCGGCAAGGTTGCCTTCAGCCTTCTAACTCATTCGAGCTCGACTCCTTCATTGGACATCTATCTAAATGCCACCTTACAGCCATAAATGAAGAATGAAGTCACAGAGACACAAAACGAGGCTAAGAGGCCTTGCACATCGAGAGGACCCTCGCACAGCGAGACCAACTACAACCTAGTGCTTCCAAGCATTCTCACCTAAGTGTTTAACATGACCCTAAGCCTCATATAAGCCTTATCCTCGAAAGGAAGGTCTATGAAGGTCCTAACATGTCAACAGATCAAGCATGGAGAAAAGGAGGCAAGCCTCACCATGCGAGAGGGTCTCGCTATGCAAAACCATCCCGTATAGCGAGGTCTTCCTCACCCAATAGTGTTGAATGACATCCTTTGCTGCCTTATTTGCCTCCAAGCATAATGCAAGTATCAGATTTATGAAAAAGGTTACAAGCAAGACCTTCACGTATTGACGGATGAAGGTTGAAGACCCAAAGGGACGAAGGGAGGCTGAGAGGCCTCGCTATGCGAGAGGGTCTCATATAGCGAGGTCACCCTCGGCCCGATGCTCCCGAATGAATTTTTTTGTGGCCTCATATGTTTATCCTTAGTTGCTTTCACCCAACACTCGATCATACCCTCCAAAGCGTGTTCTTGAGTGCCATATGTTTCATCTATGCTTGTTAATCCCGTGAGGTCTCACGAGACAATAACACCATGCCATGATGCTTGAAAACTCCCCCATGGAGGTAATGCACACCTGAATATTGATTAGCTATCTTTCCACTCACGCGACCATGACAACCCATAGTATGCTACCATTGTCACTAGCATCATGAACTTCGTTGACGAGTTCTCACCGTCAATAACTTGGTTTACAAGAAGACACACATCACTACCACCAGAGCATAGAAAGTGTAGCATCATAAAAAGTCTACAAGGATGCCTAAAGACCTCCTCATAGATTGAGGGCCAGTGTGGATGCCAAAAATCCACAAGGAAAAATATATGATCCCGTGTTGAAATAAGTAAGGGTCTGTGAACATGAAAGAATTGACCCAACAAGCAATGTGTGGACACCAAAAAATTCCCCCTCTTAAAAGACCTTCATTACATGTCCCCCAAGGCATCAGATAAGCATAGGAAACAAAAGAGTACAACCCAGCATAAAGCACACCCCGCGCGAGGTCACCTGACACCTTACTCCAAGTATCATGCTCCATGGACAAGCCAACTCGCATAAAGGAAAAGTAGCACCAAAGGGGGTGTCCTTTCGCGGGGGTTGTGGCCTCGCGTTGATGGTAGCACCTCGCGAAGGACGTTGTTGTTGGAAAAATAATCAAAGTGCACAACGAAAATGGCGTGGTGGGCCCAGTTTGTAAACACACCAAAAAAATTTCCATCTCTCATATAAATAATTTATATGTTCAAGAAAACATCCAGATAGAAATATTAATATGCAATATCATTAATCATGCAACATATATATAATTATACACATACTTATATATATCATATGCATATGTATACAAATATTCAAGAACAGAAATATTTACCTCTTGAAGCCTATCAAGTGTCCTTGAGTTTTTTCGTATATATATCGATCTTCCTATGCAACGCTTTGAGTACTTAAACCACAATCTTCCGGAGTGTTCTCTACACCACAAGATGTGTGTAGGCACATAGAGAACAAATGTTTGTAATTTAGAAATCACAAGTATGTCTCAAAACATGAGAACTTGGATTATGGCTTGAGAAATGTTAGAATAATAGAAGAAGATGACAATTTTTTGTCTGATAAATTCTGAAACTTTTTCTGAATCCTTACTCTATTTTTTTTGTTCTTGTTATCATATAATATATATATATTAGAGATTATATATCACCTTATTATTTATAATAATAATAATAATAATATCATAATGATGATAGGAATTGATTTAGGTAATATCTAATTTACCAAATTTGAAAGAGATCTATTTTCAAATTATTAATTAATTAAATAAATAAAATAAAAACTATACAAATATTTTATCTGCACTGTCTTACATGCATGGCACAATCCCTGGATTGTGTCATGCATGTAGCAGTATTCTCTTTTCTTTTCAGGGATATTGCATTTTTCTTTTATTTATTTTATTTAATTAAAATCAATCATGCCACAAAATATGGTATCATATTTTTAAGGGAAAGATCACAACCATATGTCAATATTTAAATTTTAAATTCAAAATTCAAATTGATGATCATCATTATCATTATCTTTTAAAATTTAATAAATAAAAAACTATTTTTGACTTACCAATTTTATTTTCTACCACTCAAATAAAATAATTAATTTAAAAAAATTTATTTATTTATTTATATATATATATGTTTCGAAATACTATATCTATATAAATAAATATATTTTCAAAAAATTTAATAATTAATTCCAAATTAACTATTCAACCTCAATTATCATATAATTGTATATTTAACCCGAAGAATAAAATTCTTCTCAAATTTCTAAATTACAGTTTTACCCTTGTATCAACTCTTACCTTGATATGGTGTTGATAGAGCCACACTGGGGAAGCTCCAATAAATATTAGATTATTAATCAAAGCTCTTTGATTAAATAATCATATATATATATATATATTAATCTCATGATTACTTCACTATAAATATGAGATTGAACTCTTGATAATTATAGACATATATATTTACAGAGTACTTTATTAAAGAATAAAGTGTTCATTGATATAATCATTACATATAACGTTAATCCTCTATTAATGGTTCATAATTAAAAGGGAATAAAATTACTGATTTACCCTTTTAACTATATCTTGCTCCTAGTGTACCATTAACTTTACTAGTGAATGTTGTGTCACAACAAGTTTGCGGCGTGAGCGCTCATAACATTTTTTGTTCCAAAAGTCAACCCAATAGGGAACCATTATTCAATCTATAAGAATGTATAGATTCCATATATGTTAAACTATGTCCCCAACCATATATATCATTGAGTCCCCAAAACAATTGTTCTTAGCTTAATCATTTTGACAAACCTTAACGCATGAATCAAATGATCAAATGACATATATAGGAGTTCATAATAACCTCGGGATTAAGATCATCGTGTATATGATCATCATTTGATATGTTTGATTAATACTATGAAATGGTGTTTAAACAAGTATTAACAAATCACATCTGATCCAGTTCAATATATCACTATATATAAAGTACATTCACTAAAATGTCCTACTACACTAGTGATCTGAATCTAGGTCACTTATATTCATAATAGTAGCGAACCGTACTAGCAGTAATTAATTTAAAGATTCCATAACTTTATTTTATTGCGAACTTTTTCAAGTTTATTATCTTAATCTCGATCCTCTCATACCAATATGAGATTAAGACCACCTAGATAAATTTTGGAATTTTATGATATTTACGTAATATTATCAACATAATATTGGACATAGTCTATATAGATAATAATTCAATTCATTTAAAATATTTTTCAACTACAATTGCTTTAAGGGCACTATTCCCAATGGTTGCCTCATGCCATAGAGCTGCCCCACACCAAAGAAGAGCCTTGCGCCTGCAAGAGTGTCTTGCGCCGGGAGGGCGCCTCACGCCTGGGAGGGTGCCTCGCGAGGCCCATGCCTTATGCAGTCGTGACCCCATGTCGCAAGGCCTCCTGCACGTCTATGCCACATCACGAGAAGGGTCGGTCTCGCTATGCAAGACCCTTAGAGGCTTCCCCTTGCGAGGTCCAAGAACACCTCCCATCTCATGAGGACGAAGCGTCGAGTCGTCTTGTGAAGCCTAGGCGCACAACCATCTCGCGGGGCCTAGGCACTCTGCCCATGTCGTGAGGCTTAGATGCACTTCCATATCGCGAAGCCCAGGTGCATTGCCTTCCCGCGAGGTTCACGCCTCACGTGCTACCGTTTCCTCATGAGACCATGCGAGATCCTTCATGTCTTGCCCATGTGGATGAGACCATGGGAAAGCCCTCACGTCTCGCCCACGTAGGCTACCTCGTAAGGACCCCTTTAGAAACACCAACTTCGTTGACGAGGCCATGCCTTACTCTCTAAGGAGGCCAAAAGTATGTCCAAGGTACCTTCTATCAGGTATGTGCAAGGTGTAAGCTTGGATACACGATATGTCAGGTCAGGTACGTACGAACCTGAGGAGGTCAGAGGTGTGAACCTAACCTCCGTATCAGTTAAGTAGCGGTGGTACAAATTAGTACAAAGAGTGGTGGCATTACCTACATGCCTCTGACATGTATCAGGGCCGACCACCACAACCCTTTGCCCCATAACACTCTGCTCCACCACCTCAGCAATGTACCAATGTACTATTTTGTCCCCAAGGACCACCATGTATCAGGAGCCATTAGAGATCCCCTATAAATTGATCCTCACCCCTTAGGTTAAGGGGTTGTAAAATTCATTGTATACTCAGGCTATTAAGCAATATACGAGTTTTTACTCTATTGTTGATATGAATTTATCTTTCCTCAAGTATATTCTAAGTTCTTACTTAGTTATTCTCTTACTAAGCTTTGCGTTTTCCGACCTAACATAGTTGACGAGTTCTCACCGTCAACAATGTACTATTTTGATCTATTTTGCAAAATACGGAGTCTGAAAGTTAATTAAACAAAACATAGAGTCCAAATACGTATTTGACCAAATCATAAGAGCCAAAAAATATATATTATTTACCACTTGAGACTAGTTTGAGTAGTTAGACATGTGAGTATGCATGGAAGGGAAGAGGTGTGGGGGGGGGGGGGGGGGGGTTTCAAATTCCCAATATATATAATATAGTTTTTTATTTTCATTTTAGAAAGTGTTATGTCATATTTCTTTTCCTAAGAGCACTCACATCAAATGCTCTACTCTATTATTCAAAATACATCACCAAAACCCAACTTTTTTTTATTTTACATCAAACTTTTACATTACACCATACATAAAACACTCACAGCAGTTACTCTACTCTATCCTTTAAAATACATCACTAAAATCTTACTTTCTCAATTTTACAGTACACCATACATCAATTTCTCTACATATTTCTTTACATTATTTAAATATTATATCCTTAAATATTTTTATTAATTAAAATAATAAAAAGGAATAAAAACTAATAAATTTGGAAAGATAAAGAAAGAAAAGTGAATAAAAAATAGAAAAAATATATTTAAAGGAACTCATAAAAATCTATAAATGTAGAGAATAAAATAAAGAATATAAAGAAACTCAATTTTAGAGAATTAGTTTAAAGAAGCTATTATATGTTAATTTTAACAATTTTCTCTATAATTATAGAGAATTCTTCATTTTAGAAGAGCTATTGGGAGTGCTCTGCTACTTTATATTTTTCTTTATATCAATTAAATATTTTTGTTTATTATTTTTAAATCTTTTCAAATATTTTCTTTAACTATTAATAATATTCTTATATTTTTGTAATATTTGTAATATTTATCTATATATAATATCATACAATTATATTTTATTTTAAATTAATTTAAATTTGTAATAATGACTATGTAACGCCCTAGATAGACAAGACCGTTACACTGTGTATTTATAAAGGTGCAGGACTTGCTAATCAAGTCATTTAGTTAACAACGTGTTTGCTAAAGTCATTAATGCGCTAGGGTTAAAAGGTTTTGGTCTCAAAAGATGCTTTTCATACAATTAAATATTTTATACATGGGATCCCAAAAGAAACAGCATTTAAAAGTCTGTTTACAAAATTTCCAGTGTATAGACAACCACTAGCCATTCTAAAGTCAAAACAGATGTTTATGGTTCTCCTGTCCCTGTCTCCCCTCAACCGTGGCGGCTGAGCAGCTATTCATGTACATTATGCTTCCAGAGCTCTCTAAATCAGGGCTGATCAAGCTTGCCCTTGCCTTTACCTGCACCACGAAGCACCCGTGAGCCAAGGCCGAGCAAGAAAGCGTAATATCATAAGACAAGTACTGATAATAATCATAAACCCTTTAAGCATGTTTAAACATTTAGCAATCCCTAATAAACATATAACTTATTGACATAAACATGAATTCACAAGTTAACAATTAGCCATTCAGCATATCATATTCAACAATCAACCACAACAACCAGATTACACGACAAATAGGGTCAACACCCTTAGGTCGTACCCTCTGTTTACCCCACTGACCCTGGCCCGCTTAAACCGAGCTCAGTGCATAATAAGCTATCCTCAGCACCCAATGGCCGAGTCGCGCCCTGTGCGCTAATGTAAACTCCGGCACTCTTAGTCCGTTTGTCTACTATTTTCATGGCATAATACCATCCTCCATAAAGCATACAAAACAGGGAACCCTTAGTCCCTTTATGAATCCATAGCCGGATGCATCTTTCTTACCTTAAATTTCCAAATGCTTCGATTACGAGAGATGCCTCCCTGAGCACGATCCATCTCCCGAGCCCTTTCTCTTACCTAGTCACAATCAAGATAAGGGATTCCATTAATATTCGAATAAAGGTTTCCGGGTGAAGTTCTAGCTTCCGGGTCATCGAATTCAACCAAGCACGGTGGTAGAATTGATCCCGAGCACCCTAGGTTAGGTTCCTGCGCTTAAAACCTTCAAATAACCAAAAACTCCCTTAAAGGCCGCGACCCCAAAGACATGCGCTGTGGCCCGCCCCCTAAAATAGAGGCTAGGTCTCTTTGACCATAGACACGCATCGTGGCCCTGCCCTGTGGCGCCGCGGCGCTTCCCTACAGCAGAGCCTCCTTGGCTCTTCTTTGCTTCGCAGGGCCGCGACACTCTAGAACAGAGCCGCGGCCCAGCCCCTCGTGCCCAGAAAATCCACCATTTTTAACATCCCAACCTTGCTCAAAACCACCCCAAAGCACCCTAATTCCAAAACCCATTGATCACAAAACTTCTAAATGATTCTAGCAACAATAATCCAGCAAAAACCTAGCTTAAAAACTCATTAAAATCCCATTTTAATTTCTGAAACCCAGAAGCTCAAGAACATAAAAGCCAGCAATGGAACACCAGAATTCAACCATTAGATCATAGATTCAAGCTTACCTCCACTGCAAAATCAACTCCCTTAACGATTTCTGAGCTAAAACCCAAGCTTTCTAGCTTCAATTCAATCCTTAAATTTCAAAACCATAAACACTTTAAAACCCAGCCAAAACACAGAATTAATCACCATGCACAAACCTTAGTTCTTGATTGCACTCCTTAGCTGAACACTTGACTAATCCTTCAAGATTCCAACCCAAACCACTGAATTCCTAGCTGAATTCCTTAAGTTTTCTGTGGTTTTTCCTTTGAAAGAGAAAAGGAAAAAGAGGGAGGGTCGGTTCCTTGTGTTCTACTATGTTCAGAGATTTTACTTAGTCTATCCTTGGGTGATTAAGTAAATCCCAAGGCTTGGGGTGCCGGAAACGTCCCCGAGGGAAAAATGGTAAAATTCCCCAGTATTCCCACCTAGACTTCTTAACCTAAAATATATCTCCAATTATTTATTTCTATAACCCGATAACTTAAATAACCATCCAATACCTGAAATACCCCTTGACTTGCCCAAAGTCAAGTATTAAGCCCCGTTGTGACTTTCCCGCTAACTAACTCCCTAGGATCGCCTTAAGTCGCATGCTGTAGACTTACCCACATGATAATGTGGTTATCACAATTATAGCATATAATCACATTTACATTCGTATAACCATACAAGCATGCTTATCATATAATCATGTATTAAATTAATAAACACACACATAAGCCACTTATGCCCTCCCGACACACTAATCAAGGCCCTTAAGCCATATTAGTGATTTTGGGTCGTTACAACTATCCCCTCCTACTGAGAATTTCGTCCTCGAAATTTACTTGAATAACTCAGGATACTGATCTCGCATCACGGTCTCAAGCTCCCAGGTCGCTTCCTCGACCTTGCAATTTCCCCATAATACTTTAACTAACAGAATCGTCTTATTCCGTAGAACTTTATCCTTCCGATCCAAAATTTGAACCGGTCGCTCCTCATAGGACAAATATTTCTGTAACTCTAAGTCCTCATACTTCAATACATGTGTCTGATCTGAGACATACTTTCGCAACATAGAGACATGGAATACATTATGAACTCCCAACAACGATGGTAGCAAGGCCAACCTGTAAGCCACCTGTCCAATCCTTTCTAGAATCTCGAAAGGTCCGACAAACTGAGGGCTCAGCTTGCCCTTTACTTCGAATTTTCTCACCCTTCGTAGTGGTGAAACTCGCAGAAACACGTGGTCCCCAACCTGAAACACCACGTCTCTACACCTAGGATCAGCGTAGCTTTTCTGTCTACTCTACGAATCAAGCATTCTGGCTCGGATCTTCTCGATAGCTTCATTTGTCTTCTGAACCATGTTTGGCCCCAAGTATTTTCTCTCACCCATTTCATCCCAATGAATGGGCGATCTACACTTTCTCCCATATAGCATCTCATAAGGAGCCATACCAATCGTGGACTGGTAACTGTTGTTATACGAAAATTCGATCAACGAGAGATACTTACTCCAAGATCCCTCGAAATCAATCACACACGCCTTAAGCATATCCTCCAATACTTGAATCGTCCACTCAGACTGTCCATCAGTCTGAGGATGAAAGGCTGTGCTAAACTTCAACTGAGTCCCCATAGCTCTCTGCAGAGCTCCCCAGAACTTGGAGGTAAAGATAGGGTCTTGATCAGATACAATGGACTTAGGAACCCCATGGAGACGAACTATCTCCCTCACATACAACTCTACAAATTGTTCCACTGTGTAAGTCGACTTCACCGGTAGAAAATGAGCTAACTTGGTATATCTGTCCACTATCACCCACACCGAATCATGAAGTCTCACTGTCCTGGGTAGACCTCCCACGAAATCCATTGTAATGTCTTCCCACTTCCACTCAGGAATACCCAAAGGCTGAAGCAACCCTGCTGGTCGCTGATGCTCAGCTTTCACCTGTTGACACGTCAAACATCTGGCCACATACTCTACCACATCCTTCTTCATCCCAGGCCACCAATATAATGTTCGTAGATCCTGATACATCTTCGTGGTACCCAGATGAAGCGAGTATGGCATAGTGTGAGACTCATCTAGTATCTCTTGTATAATCTCCTCATTTGCCAGAACACAAATCTGCCCCTGATATCGAAGTATACCACCCTCAGAAACAGAATAATCCGTAGCTACTCCCGCTAAGACATTCTGTCGAACTTCCTGTAGCTATGCATCTACCAACTGACCCTCATTGATCCGTTCTAGCAGGGTCGACTGCAAGGTAATATTGGCTAACCGGCCTACCACCAGCTCTATCTTCGCCCTGGTCATCTCATCGGCTAACTCTCTGGAGATCTGAACAGAACTAAATAACTGCCCCGAGCCCCTCCGGCTCAATGCATCTGCCACAACATTGGCTTTCCTTGGGTGGTAAAGTATGTCACAATCATAATCCTTAACCAACTCCAACCAACGCCTTTGCCTCATGTTCAGATCCTTCTGGGTGAAGAAATACTTCAAACTTTTATGGTCAGTATATATATCATACTTCTCCCCATATAGATAATGCCGCCAAACCTTCAGTGCGAATACCACTGCCGCCAGCTCCAAATCATGGGTATGATACCGCTATTCATACTCCTTCAGCTGTCGCGATGCATATGCTATAACCTTCTCATTCTGCATCAACACACAGCCCAAACCCATCCTCGATGCATCGCAGTATACTGCAAACTTTCCTTCCTCCGAAGGAAGACTCAGGACAGGCGCAGTAATAAGCCGTCGCTTTAATTCTTGGAAACTGTCCTCACACTTCTCTGACGAAACAAAGTTCTGGTTCTTCCGTGTCAACTCTGTCATTGGTGAAGCAACCTTCGAGAATCCTTCTACAAACCTCCTGTAATAACCTGCTAACCCGAGGAAACTCCACACCTCTGAGGCATTCCTTGGCCTTGGCCAATCTCTCACCGCTTCCACCTTGGACGGATCCACCTTAATTCCCTCTGCGCCAACTATATGCCTAAGAAAAGTCACCTCTAGCAACCAAAACTTACACTTCTTAAACTTGGCATATAACCGATGCTCCCTTAACCTCTGTAAAACCTGTCAAAGATGTCGCTCGTGCTCTGCCTCTGAATTGGAGTACACTAAGATGTCATCGGTGAAGACAATGACAAACTGATCCAAGAAGTCCTTGAACACCCTGTTCATCAGATCCATAAAAGCTACTGGAGCATTGGTCAAACCAAAAGACATGACCAAGAACTCATAGTGCCCATACCACGTTCGGAAGGCCGTCTTCTGTATGTCCTCGCCCTTGATCCTCGGCTGGTGATAACCAGATCAAAGATCAATCTTTGAGAACATCGTCTTTCCCTGTAGCTGATCGAACAAGTCATCAATCCGTGGTAGAGGGTACTTATTCTTTATAGTCAACTTGTTCAATTCCTTGTAGTCTATACACATCGTCAGAGTCTCATCCTTCTTCATCACAAACAAAACTGGAGCGCCACATGGAGAGTAACTAGGTTTGATAAATCCCAAATCCAGAAGTTCCCATAACTATATCTTCAACTCTTTCAACTTTGCTGGTGCCATCCTATATGGTGCTCTTGATACTGGTTTTGTCCCTGGTGCTAACTCGATAACAAACTGAATCTCCCTCCACGGCGGCAATCCTGGTAACTCTTCATGGAATACATCTAAGAACTCACAAACCACCCTGGTGTCTCCCGGCCCCGCTGGCATCTTCCTGGTAGTGTCCCCCACACTAGCCAGAAAACCTATACATCCACCCTGCAACAAATCTCTGGCTCTCAATGCTGAAATCATGGGTACGCGGGGTCCACATACCGCACCCACAAAGACAAAAGGATCCTCGCCCTCAGGCTCAAAAGTCACCATCTTTTTCGTACAGTCAATGGTAGCCCCATACTTGACCAGCCAATCCATTCCTAGGATCATGTCAAAATCCTCCATATCTAGCTCAATCAAGTCAACTGAAAGCTCCCTACTATCAACCATCACTAGTAGTGCCCTAATCCATCTCCTAGAAACTACCAGTTCCCCAGTAGGCAATAAATTCCCAAACCCCGCAGTTCGATACTCACTAGGCCTACACAATCTTTCAATCACTTTACTAGAAACAAAGGAATGTGTAGCACTAGAGTCAATCAATACAGTAAAAGGAGAGCCAGTGCTAGAAAGCTGACCTGTCACTACCGAGGGACTAGCCTGGGCCTCTGCCTGTGTCAAAGTGAACACTCAAGCTGGAGTTAAGCTGTCCACCTTTCATGCTTCCCCTTTCTTCACTGTTGGGCAATCCTTCTTGAGGTGCCCCACCATTCCACACTAATAGCAAGCCTTGGCCCGAAATTCACCCTGATGGTGTCTTCTACACCTCGGGCACTCCTGATAACTCCTCCATGGCTCACTGCCGCCCTGACCACCCTGACCCCTCCTATCAGGACTAGCAGCGGTCGAAGTGTCAGGAGTCTTTCTCTTGAAATCACTGGAGCCTCCGCCCCTTCCTGACCCAGAATAAGGAGGCACCACTCTACGACCCTCCCGCCTTACTGCACTTTCCTTCCAGATCTTATTCTCCGCTTCCTCAGCGGAAAGAGCCTTCTCCACTGCCTGGGCATAAGTTGTCCCCCCAGGAACTGTCGTAATCCTCACATCTCGGGCTATCATAGCATTAAGCCCTCTGATAAATCTGTCTTGCCTAGCTGCATCAGTAGGCACAAGATCTGGTGCGAACTTCATAAGCTTGTCAAACTTAAGGGCATACTCAGTAACTGTCATGTTGCCCTGCACCAAACTCATTAACTTTTGCTGCCCTGATGGCAACATTGTAATATTTCTGGCTGAACAAGTCTTTAAATCCTTCCTAACTCAAAGCAGTGACGTCCTTGGTCTGTGATGCCACTTCCCACCAAATGCGGGCATCCTCTCTCAACATATATATGGCACAGGCCACTCTATCCTCATAAAATCCAGAATAATGGTAATCATTGTCAACCATTGCTCAGCCTTCAGTGGGTCAGGTCCTCCCTCAAAGATTGGGGGCTACTGCTTCCTGAACCGCTCATATAACGGCTCCCACCTATTCCTAATCTCTCTTGGCTGTACAGCTGGTACCACTGCAGGTGGTACAATAGGGGCAGCACTCCCTGATGGAGCCTGCTGTCGTAGAAGACGAATATGTTCATCTTGTCTCTGAAGCCATGCTTGCATATCTGCCATAAGTTGATGCCAGTTCTCAGAGACTGGCGGAGGAATCTGGCCCTGATCATCACCTCCGGTCCCAGACCTGGTGCCGACCAGTCGCATAGATTTTCTTGGACGCATAGCTATCCAAGTCAATATGCAATTAACTACTCGGTAATCAGACCATGATGACAGGGTAAAAGCTTCTCCAAAATCCACCAAAGGAACATAACCAATCGCAAACAATCAAGATATAAGCATTTATTCACATGCACTGGCATTGCTAATAAGCATGCCCCAACATTTTCACACAACAACCAAGATATAAACACCCATCCATACACAATGTACAGTTAATCATTCAATTATTCATTTACATGCACGACAATGCTAATAAGCACGCCCTAATATTTTCATACAGCAGTCAAGGGCTAGGCCCTATCAGTATCTCATGCTTCCTATTAATCCAGTAAATAACAACATTCATAATTCATTCCAGGCATACAAGCATATAAGCACATATACACATTACCAAACCCTGAATCGAGCTTTTCTCTAGCAGCGAATGTACATGTCCAGTCGGTCTTCAGGAACCCTTAAACCTAGGACGCTCTGATACCAAGTTGTAACACCCTGGATAGCCAAGACCGTTACACTGTGGTTATAAAGGTGCAGGACTTGCTAATCAAGTCATTTAGTTAACAATGTGTTTGCTAAAGTCATTAATGCGCTAGGGTTAAAAGGTTTTGGTCTCAAAAGATGCTTTTCATACAATTAAATATTTTATACATGGGATCCCAAAAGAAACAGCATTTAAAAGTTTGTTTACAAAATTTCCAGTGTATAGACAACCACTAGCCATTCTAAAGGCAAAACATATGTTTATGGTTCTCCTGTCCCTGTCTCCCCTCAACCGTGGCGGCTGAGCAGCTGTTCATGTACATTCTGCTTCCAGAGCTCTCTAAATCAGGGCTGATCAAGCTTGCCCTTGCCTTTACCTGCACCACGAAGCACCCGTGAGCCAAGGCCGAGCAAGAAAGTGCAATATCATAAGACAAGTACTGATAATAATCATAAACCCTTTAAGCATGTTTAAACATTTAGCAATCCCTAATAAACATATAACTTATTGACATAAACTTGAATTCACAAGTTAACAATTAGCCATTCAGCATATCATATTCAACAATCAACCACAACAACCAGATTACACGACAAATAGGGTCGACACTGTTAGGTCGTACCCTCTGTTTACCCCACTGACCCTGGCCTGCTTACACCGAGCTCAGTGCATAATAAGTTGCCTTAGCTACCAGTGGCTGAGCCGTGCCCTGTGCGCTAATGTAAACTCCGGCACTCTTAGTCCGTTTGTCTACTATTTTCATGGCATAATACCATCCTCCATAAAGCATACAAAATAGGGAACCCTTAGTCCCTTTATGAATCCACAACCGGGTGCAGCTTTCTTACCTTAAATTTCCAAATGCTTCGATTACGAGAGATGCCCCCCTGAGCACGATCCGTCTCCCCAGCCCTAGCTCTTACCTAGTCACAACAAAGATAAGGGATTCCATTAATATTCGAATAAAGGTTTCCGGGTGAAGTTCTAGCTTACAGGTCATCGAATTCCACCAAGCATGGTGGTGGAATCGATCCCGAGCACCATAGGTTAGGTTCCCGCGCTTAAAACCTTCAAATAACCAAAAATGCCTTTAAGGGCCGTGGCCCTAAAGACTTGCGTCGCTGCCCGCCCCATAAAATAGAGGCTAGGCCTCTCTGACCATAGACACGCACCGCGGCCCTGCCCTGTGGCACCACGTCGCTTCCCTACAGCAGAGCCTCCTTGGCTCTTCTTTGCTTCGCAGGGTTGCAACACTCTAGAACAGAGTCGCGGCCCAGCCCCTCGTGCCCAAAAAAATCCACCATTTTTAACATCCCAACCTTGCTCAAAACCACCCCAAAGCACCCTAATTCCAAAACCCATTGATCACAAAACTTCTAACATGATTCTAGCAACAATAATCCAGCAAAAACCTAGCTTAAAAACTCATTAAAATCCCATTTTAATTTCTGAAACCCAGAAGCTCAAGAACATAAAAGCCTGCAATGGAACACCAGAATTCAACCATTAGATCATAGATTCAAGCTTACCTCCACTGCAGAACCAACTCCCTTAATGATTTCTGAGCTAAAACCCAAGCTTTCTAGCTTCAATTCAATCCTTAAATTTCAAAACCATAAACACTTTAAAACCCAGCCAAAACACAGAATTAATCACCATGCACAAAGCTTATATTTTACCTTAGTTCTTGATTGCACTCCTTAGCTGAACACTGGACTAATCCTTCAAGATTCCAGCCCAAACCACTGAATTCCCAGCTGAATTCCTTAATTTTTCTGTGGTTTTTCCTTTGAAAGAGAAAAGGAAAAAGAGGGAGGGTCAGTTCCTTGTGTTCTACTATGTTCTGAGATTTTACTTAGTCTATCCTTAGGTGATTAAGTTAATCCCAAGGCTCGGGGTGCCGGAAACGTCCTCGAGGGAAAAATAGTAAAATTCCTCAGTATTCCCACCTAGACTTCCTAACCTCAAATATATCTCAAATTATTTATTTCCATAACTTGATAACCTAAATAACCATCCAATACCTGAAATACCCATTGACTTGCCCAAAGTCAAGTATTAAGTCCCGTTGTGACTTTCCCGCTAACTAGCTCCCTAGGATCGCCTCAAGTCGCATGCTGCAGATTGACCCACATGATAATGTGGTTCTCACAATTATAGCATATAATCACATTTACATTCGTATAACCATACAAGCATGCTTATCATATAATCATGCATTAAATTAATAAACACACACATAAGCCACTTATGCCCTCCTGATACACTAATCAAGACCCTTAAACCATATTAGTGATTTGGGGTCGTTACAAAATAGTTTATCAATTAACCTTAATTCTTTATTTTATCAATTAACAAAAATATTTATAACAATAAATATATTTTTTAAGGAATTAACCTAGTTCAAATTATGCCCAAATAAATACTTTTGAAGATAAGACAATATAATGTATAATTACAATTTAAATAAATTAAGCACAGGATATGCAATCTCACCAATTTAAGCTACTTGATAGTTTCTTTAAGTATTAAATAATTAAAGAAAGATATTCAAATAAAATAATTAGAAGCGGAGCGTGATAGAGAGAGAGAAAGGATAATAAATTAATAAATAAAAAAGTTTATCCTATGAATAGTATGTTATAAATGTAGAATAATATTATAGCAATTGTAAAAAAAATTATGGATAATACAGCAACTCATAGAGGATATATATATATATATATATATATATTTTTGACAAATTCTTTAAAAATTTAAAGTTTGCCTTATTTTACAACAGCTACTGTGAGTCTGTGAGGGCTAGAAGTGATGCCTTAATAAAATACTTGGGTGCCAATATAATTCCAATAGTATTGAATTAAATTAAGAAAAAGAACATTAAGTCCACCATTTACCAACAAACTATAAATGATTTTCTTATCAATTATTTATGTGAATATGATAAAATTGACTTGATATATTTTTGTAACTAAATTTTTAGCTTTTCAAAAACATTTTTTTTAAATTATGTTAGCTGGATAAATTTTTTAAACATGCTCTTTAATTACATAATTAAATCTGATGATAAAGATTATGTAATAAAATTCAATTGTATACAATTTCATTTCCCGATCGGAAAAAAAAAAGGTGATTTTTAAGTTAAAATCATTAATCATTGTCATTGTGGGTCCATCTACAGTCACATTTATAAAATGAGCCACCTACTTGGCTCTAATGCTGGGCATTATTTTTTGGTTTTAACTTTAATTTAATTCCCAATTAATTATTTTATTATTGTTGTTGGCCTTTTGTTTTTAAGTTGCGGTCCACATTCTTTACATTTTTTAACACTTAGATTCAAAAAGTTGATTTTGTATTTGTTAGGTCCCAAACCATTTCAAATTGTACAATTTAGGTCCCTAAATACTATTTAAATATATTTTTTCTTTTAAAATACATAAAAAATTACAAAATAAATGGTGAATCATTCTTAAAATACCTAGACATTTAATTTATGACAATAACAAACATGACATGAGAAAAAAAATATTTTCATGACATTTTTAGAAATATTTAATATTTTTATAAATTATATTAACATTTTATTTAAAAAAATGTTATTACCTACAATATTTTTTTATAATTAATATTAATAACTACAATATTGATTACCTTGATATTATGAATTTTTGCTTTTTTATTTCATACATTTTTTTTAAACTTAATAATGTATATAAAGTTATTTATGTGCATATATATATGATTAATTATAAGTTACATTATAGAAAAAAATAACAAAATAAAAAATAAATATGTACATGATATATATTGATAATTTTGTGATAATTTAGTTATTAATATTAAAAAAAATATAATTAAGAATATTTTTTAATGAAAAATTAATTTAATTCATAAAACTATTAAATATTTTAAAAAATGTCATGAATATTTTTCAATGTCATGTTTGGTATTGTCATAAATTAAGTGGTTCAATTTTTTTTTTTTTAAATTGATTCACCATTTTTTATATTTTATTTATGTATTTTGAAAGAAAAAAAAATAACATTTAGGGACCTAAATGATACGATTTGAAGATGTTGGGAATCTAACTGATACAAAATTAACTTTCAAAACCTAAGTGTTACAAATTGTAAAGAATGAGAACGGCAGCTGAGAAAAACCTTTGTTGTTTCCTTCAATTCATTACGAGTATGAGACATAAATGTGAAGCAATGAACCAATTATTTCAGATAAAGAAAGTTACTATGAAGGAAGACAACCTATATCATTACTCCATCACATAACACCATCTTCAATACAAGAAGATGTTAATTTGTGTTAAATTTAACATAAAAAAAATCACTCATTTAATATTTATTGATAATAATAAAAAACTAATATATATTTTTATTTTATATTGTAAAAAAGATGTATAAAAAAAGTAATATAATTAGTTATTAATTGTTAATTAATAAATTAGTGGCAATATGGTAAATAAAAAAAAGATATTTATTATTGTGTCAAATTTGATTCATGTCTATATCTTCTGCCAAATTTGACACATTTTTTTAGAACATTATTGGAGTAATATTTTTACTAAAATGTGCTAAATATAATAATGTACCAATTTTTTAGCACTCCATTATTAGAAGAGGAAATTACATTTTATATGAGATTTTTAACAGAGTTTGCAAATATATAGGTTGTGTTTGGTAAAATTTTTGTTTTTGAATTTTTTAAACACAAAAATGAAAATATTATTTTATTTTTGTTTTTTTATTTTTAAAAAATAAAAATATGTTTGGTAACTATTTTTGTTTTTTGTTTTTAAAAACAAATAATAATAAACGTGTTTGATAACTTTTATTTTTATTTTTTGTTTAACAATGTGAGGTGTTAATTTGAAGAAGAGAAAAAAAAATAAAAGGAAAAAATGAAAACTGTTTAAAAAAATTTTGAAAGTGAAAAATTTTTATTTTCAAAATTTAACAAATTTTAATTAAAATTTTAAAAAATAATAAATAAAAATAGAGTTATCAAACACATTTTATGTTTAATTTTCAAATTTCTAATTAATTAAATAAAAAATTATTTTTTTAAGTGTTACCAAACAACCCCATAGTTTTAAAAAAAAAAGTTAATCTATGGTTTCTTTTTTAAGAATTTTCACTTTTACGAGTTTATTTTCCCACATTTTTGAATAAAAGTTGGTTTATGCCATAGTTTTATTCTTAATCAAGTTTTATTAATTTAGAAGAGTATGTTTGTAATTTGATTATTAATTTTTAGTTTATTTGATTTTTTTATATTAATTTTATATAACTATTTTTATATTAATTTTTTCTTTGGTTGTTTTGAATTTTTTTTTTTGTAATATGAATTGTGTTTATCATTTTTATTTATTTATTATAAACGTTTTTTTTTTCTTTTTTTAGATTGTACTTTTTTTTCAAAAATTGAGTAAGGTAATTAGTTACTTGATTGGTTTTTTTACAGTTATATAAAAAAAAAATCCTAGAGCTAGGTTAAATAGCATGTATTAGGAGGGGTAACCAGTTACCATACGAGGGGTGACGGGTTACTTATTTTAAATATGAAAAGAAAGATTAAATTTGAAGAAAAAAAAGACATGTTCTAATCTTATAACCCATAAATATACACGCATATCAGAACGTGGAGGTAACCGGTTATGTACGCCCTAAAAATCAGCACGTACCTTGTTGAGACAGCTCGGGTACAGCGAGCTAATAAAAAGCTGTAATCAATGCACCACGTGTCCACCTTTCACCCGAGGACATTCGGTGCCATCCCCTATACAAATAGCTCGAGCTGATGAGATATTTAGCAACCTATCACCTGGAACCATTTTGTGTAATATGGCATCAAAAGGCACTAGCTAACATTACGTTAAGCTCGTGGTACGCCAAAGGTCTGACGTACCTCAGGGTCTTTATAAAGTTGACCACACAATATAAACGTGCATAAAACATATATCACGTGTCTGTTTTATTCTCGAATTCCCGGGTACGCAATATAAACTTGTGTGATCAGGCACCACACGCCTGATTTAGGCCATGCGACCCATTACCTTTTTTTATCTATTGATTAGACCACACTTCAATGTAAAATTTAGATATTAATCATCAATGTCGCAGAGATGATGTGAAGGATCAAGAGATCACGGGATGACCCCAATACCTACCCAGAGACCATTCTCCTATAAATACCAGGATCCTGGGTAGTGCAAGGGGTTGGATTCTTTCTGTAATGCAAATAATCTGTAAAAATAGAGAGAAGTTTATAGAAATAATATTGACTCGTGGACTAGAGGGATTTTAACCTCCGAACCACGTAAAAAGGAGTGAACATTTTCTTTGCAACTAATTTCCAACATCCTTGAGCATTATCACTTTCTTGGTACGGTTTATCATTAAGCATTAATCCATCCTAGTTATTCATATAATTCACTGTTGGCGAAAAACCGCGTCAACAGTTTGGTGCTTTCATTGAGAGGATTTAGATTAGTGCTATCGCGAAAAGTTCATCATGGTGGTCACTCATTCAAGGCATGGTAACGAAACAGATCAGCATGGTGGACAGGAGGCTCACCATACCGCTGTGTCCAACGAACAAAACCCAGAGATTCAGCAACGATCGGGGAAACAACCGATGGGCCATGACGACACCGGGAGTTCAGCACCCCTACCCCCAAATCTGAACCCGGGTTACCTGACGGCGGTGGAGATGGAAAGCATGCAGTTGAGAAGCCATCTAGCCAAAGCAAATAAGCAAATCAGGAAGTCTTGGCCCGGCTACCCCCTCTTGCGACCGACGTTAACGTCGGAAAGAGACAAAGCAGGACTCACAAGTCCTGCCAGGAGAGTCGGCCATGGCCTAGTCGATTGGTTAGAACCTCAACCATGAGTTATGCGCCCATGACGCACCATCACCAGGAAACTATGTTGATGATTTTCCCAGGGACCATCAGCGAGTCAGTCAGAACTTCAACCCCAAGTTCGGCTCCACCATCGAATGCACCCAGGAGAGCTCGCGACGGTTCAAGAAGGAGATCTGGGGGGAGCTCGTGTGGCCAACCTGCTCCGTCTAGCCCCCCCGCGCAACGATCGGATTGCCAGACGCAGAGGGCCAGAGGCACTGGAGCAGAGAGACCGCAAACTAGTTTGGTCCGACCTGACGGAATTAGAGTTGCATCGCCGATCAGACATCCTCCTTCTCCGATAAGATATCCATTTCCTCCTCATCCTGCTCGAGACATTCCTGCATACGGAAACAACAGGAGGAATCTTCCTTCCGCTGTTCCTGTTCATCCCCCATGAGCGCACGGAAATATCCCAGATTCTCACCCTCGACAACAGGCTCTGAGTTTCTCTAATGGGAGTTATTGGACTGAAAGCCACTGAAGTGGCAGATCTGGTGGAGACCTGAGAAATCATCTAAGTTTGGCACAAATCCCTCGAGCCGCCCCACGGACCAACCTTCGAGATCGCCTCAACTTGCAGAGGGGAGATCCGACCAGAAATGAAAGTCATGCTCGCCAAGAGGATGGTCCTTCCGAAATACGTAACAACGGGAATGTCCCACCAAACCTAGCTCAAGATTGGAGGGACAATAACCCGCCTAACGTGTACAATGGGACAGGGGCTGTTGAACAGCCTCAGAACAACCAAGGAATCAAAGACCAAACCCTCAAAAGGTTAGCTCAGATGGAGGAGCTAATGAAGAGACTCCTATTAGAAAAGGGAAAAGATGAATACAACTCAAGGGACGAGCTCGAGTTTTTTGCCCCCAACATCGCAGCAACGTCATACCCACCGGGTTTCAGGATGCCCCATCTATCCAAATTCGATGGGGACGGAGATCCGTCAGATCACTTGGGGATGTTCAACACCCTGATGATGGCGGGCTCAAGCTGAGATGCTTGATATTCCCTTCGACTCTGATCGGGCCAGCTACACAATGGTTTAAGCAATATAAGAAACATTCTATCAGCTCGTGGAAAAGTTTCTCTGCCGATTTCAAGAGGGCATTCCGAGCCTCTCAAGCAGTTCGCGTCAAGGCAGACTCCCTTGCAAACGTAAGGCAGCAGCCCGGAGAACCCTTAAAAGCTTATCTAAGCAGGTTTGCCAACGTTGCGGCCCGAGCTAGAGATGCGGACAAAAGTTCCAAACTCATGGCTATGAGAACTGGAATCCTTGTTGGGGGCAACCTATGGAAAGAAATCCAGAGGAAGGGCGTCAGTACCGTGGATGAATTCCTGAACAAAGCCTAGAGATGGATAAACTTGGAAGAAGCATGAGCGTCGGTCGCAGGAACCAGCCAAGTCCCTGACCAGCCCGCTGGAGTGGAAACGGACGTTGTAACTATGACTCAAACCGTTGCCCAGAATAACCAGGGGGGAGGAAGCAAGAGAAAGGGAAATGGTGAGGGCGACCAGAATGGTCCTAAGAAAAACAAGCCCGTGGAGAAGTTCAAACCAGTCTACACTACTTATGCCGACCTCACAGATACTAGGGAACATATTTTTCTGGCAAATTCTGCTCGCCTTCCTTGGAAAAAGCCAGAGCCCATAAAGAATCAAAGGGCAAAAAGGGACCCTTCCAAATTTTGTCGATTCCACAACAACATTGGTCACAACAAAGACGATTGCAGGCATTTGAAGGACGAGATCGAGACACTCATCAGGGCCGGACCCTTGGCCCAGTATGCGCGAAATCGAGTCCCTTCCAGTCAACTCGCTGGGAAAAGCACTCAACAAGCTTCGAAGGCTCCTATAAACCATCCCGGGGCCCGGGTAAATCAGGATACCCCTCCTCCCATAGTAGGGGGAGAGATAACCACTATCTCTGGAGGCCCTCATCTGGCAGGCATGAGCAAAGGTGCCCAGAAGAGATACATCAATGAACTAAGGTCACATAACAGAGTTGAGTTTATCCCGGAGCAGCATCTGCCTAAACAACAGCAATTGGAGAGACAACCAATTGGTTTTACTGAAGAAGATGCTAGTCATGTCCAGTTCCCACACAACGATCCTCTAGTCATAACCGCCCAGCTCACCAATCGGAGAGTAAGGAGGATGCTAGTTGATAATGGAAGTTCGGTGAACCTGTTGTTTCAGTCCATGCTAGAAAAAATGGGATTGTCTGTAACCGAGTTGAAGGCCACCTCCATGATGTTTTATGGGTTTTCTGGCTAAGGGTCAACAACGATAGAAATAATCGAGTTAGTAGTAACCTTGGGTGAGGGACCCCGAACTATTTCCAAGCTCCTCGAGTTTGTGGTCATCAATTGTCCCACCGCGTACAATGCAATTTTGGGTCGGCCTACGTTGATGGCATTCGAATCCATAACTTCTATCCGCCACCTCGTAGTCAAATTCCCCTCTTCTACGAGGATATGTACAGTCTGAGGCGATCAGCTCGCTACCAGGGAATGCTATAGCATTTCCATGAAGGGAAAGTCACAACCCAGGCAACAGACGATGGCCATTCAGGGCGGGAGCGATGAATCCCAGGAAGTAAAGGATAGCCCTGGGATAGAAGAACCTCAGTAAGCCGATGGCATAGGTACCACCCTGAGTGATGATATCGACCCAAGAATAGGCGAAGATAGATCCGAGCTCCAGGCTATCGAAGAGCTCAAAGAGGTAAACATCGATCCTAAAGACCCTTCGAGGGTGGTTAGGCTCGGGAAAAACCTTGGAGGCGAGAGAAAGGCGGAGCTGCTGAAATTTATGCAAGGAAATCTAGACGTTTTCGCCTGGGCTCATGAAGACATGTTAGGGATCAGCCCGAGCGTCATCATGCATACCCTTAACTTGGACAAAAGCATGCCTGCGAAATCCCAGAAACAGAGGCATTTGGGTACGACCTGAGTTGCAGCCCTGGAAAAGGAAGTAGCTCGACTTTTAAAATGCGGCTTTATTCGCGAAGCAAAATACTCGATCTGGGTCGCCAGTCCTGTTCTGGTTCCAAAACCTAATAGAAAGTGGCGGACCTGCATCGACTTCTCTGACCTGAATAAAGCATGTCCCAAGGATTGCTTCCCCTTGCCAAAAATTGACCAATTGGTGGATGCCACGGCGGGACACGAGCTCATGTCCTTCATGGATGCATACTCTGGTTATAACTAGATCGCTATGAATCCCGCGGACCAGGAACATACAAGCTTCATGACTCCAACCAACGTCTATTGTTATAAAGCCATGCCCTTCCGGCTGAAGAACGTAGGAGCTACATATCAGAGATTGGTTAACAGAATGTTCGCTAATCAGATCGGGAAAAACATGGAAGTGTATGTTGACGAAATGTTGGTCAAGTCAAAAACTACCGATAACTATGTTCCCGATCTAAGGGAGTGTTTTGAGATCCTAAGGAAGTATGGTATGAGGTTGAATCCCCAAAAATGTACCTTGGGGGTGGCATCGGGAAAATTTCTGGGGTTCATAGTCAACACTAGAGGGATAGAGGCAAACCATGAAAAAATTAGATCGCTACTCGAAATGCCACCGCCCAGGTCACGAAAGGACGTCCAAAGTCTGACAAGAATAGTGGTAGCCATTAATCGGTTTATTTCCAAGTCTACTGCCAAGTGTTTGCCATTCTATAACCTACTCCAGGGGAACAAAAAGTTTGAATGGACCGAAGAGTGCGAGTGGGCCTCCCTTGATCTAAAAATGCATTTAGCCAAGCCGGTGGTGTTGTCTAAACCAACGGCAGGAGAGCCTCTTTTTCTTTACTTAGCTGTTACGGAAGATGCGGCTAGTGCCGTGCTGGTCCAGGAAGAGGACCGAGTTCAAAAGCCAGTCTATTACATTAGGAAAAGACTTCTGGGAGCTGAATCGCGGTATCCTTTAATGGAAAAGATGGCTTTCTGCCTTATCACGGCCTCCAGAAAGCTTAGGCCATACTTCTAGTCCCATTTAATCCACGTCATGACCGATCAACCTTTAAGACAGGTACTCTAGAAACCTGAGGCATCGGGACATCTTTTGAAATGGGCTATCGAGCTCAGCCAGTTCGAAATATTGTACATACCACAGACAACAATCAAAAGCCAAGCTCTCGCTGATTTCATGGCTGAATGCACTAGATTCCAAGAGGAACCTGTGGGAGAACCGGTGCAGGCCTTGTGGAGAGTCTTTGTGGATGGTTCATCTAACGAAAACGGGTCCGGAGCTGGAATCATTTTGATATCCCCAGAGGCGAATTGTTTCCACTCCGCGTTACGATTTAGATTCGAGGCATCCAACAATGAGGCCGAGTACAAAGCTCTATTGGCTGGGCTTAGAGTGGCAAAGGAGTTGAAGGCCAGGGAAGTCCAATGCTACAGCGATTCCCAGCTCGTGGTAAACCAAGTATTAGGGGAATACCAAGCGTGGGGAACAAAGATGGCGACCTATCTTGCCAAGGTGAAGATAGAGCTGTCTGAATTTGAATACAATCTAGTCGAGCAAATCCCACAGGAGTAGAACGCCAATGCTGATGCTCTAGCAAGACTCGCCACCTCCAAGGAGGCAGAAACCTTGAGCCTGATACCGGTGGAATTCTTGGAAAGACCAAGTGTGGTGGAGAGTACAAGGGAGGTCGAGATGATCGACACCAGGGCAACCTGGATGACTCCCATAGTCAAATACCTTACAACAGGGAAGTTACCCGACGAGAAAAATGACGCGAGGAAGATACTCTATCAAGCTCCGAGGTATACAATCATAGACGGAGCGTTGTACCGGCGTGGCCTTTCCCTGCCTCTTCTGTGATGCGTTCTGCCAGAGGAGGCTAAAACTATTTTGCAGGAGGTGCATGAAGGCTTTTGTGGAGATCACGCTGGGGGGCAAAACCTAGCCTTAAAAAAATTGAGGCAAGGATATTATTGGCCCACTATCAAATGACTCAATTTCCTACGTCCGAAAGTGTGACAAATGCCAACGGTTTGCTATGATCGCCCGAGCTCCACTAGTCGAGCTGAAGATGATCTCTTCCCCATGGTCGTTTGCGGTCTGGGGAATTGATTTAATTGGAGCCCTACCCATGGGAAAAGGAGGAGTTTGCTATGCAGTCGTGGCCATTGACTATTTCACAAAGTGGGCAGAAGCAGAGCCCCTAGCAACAATAACGTCAAAGAGAGTCCTCGATTTTGTGGTGAAGAATATCGTTTGCCGATTCGGACTGTCGAGGAAGATCGTATCGGACAATGGAACCCAGTTCGATAGCAACCTCTTCACCGAATTTTGTGGAAGACACGACATAATTAAGAGTTTCTCCTCAGTGGCCTACCCCCAGGCTAATGGGCAGGTCGAAGTTGTGAACAAAACGCTCAAGGAAAGCCTTAAAAAGAGGCTAGACGAGGCCAAGGGAGTTTGACCTGAGCAGCTCCCGCATATACTGTGGGCATACCGGACCTCACACCGAACTTCGATGGGGCACACCTGCTTTTCCCTGACTTTCGGAATTGAGGTCGTCCTTCTTGTCGAAACAAAGATAGCTACGCACAGGATCTAGACCTTCAACTAGGAGCAGAATGATAAATTGCTCATTGCGTCCCTCGACCTGATTGATGAAAAGCGAGAAGATTAACAGCTACGGCTCGCGCATTATCAACAAAAAATCGCTCGTTACTTTAATACAAAGGTCAAGAAGCGTGTCTTTGGATTGGGAGACCTGGAACTCCAAAGGGTGTTTTTAGCAGGCAAGGACCCCAAAGATGGTGCCTTAGGCCTGAGCTGGGAAGGGCTCTATCAAATAATTGAAATCATACAGGAAGGCACTTTCAAATTGGCCCGACTTAATGGAGAAGTGGTACCACGGACCTGGAACGCTATACATTTGAAAAAGTACTATCAGTAATCAAACTACCTGTCTATGTAAGGCTTGGATATAAATGCCAGTTAATTTT
This sequence comes from Humulus lupulus, assembly GCF_963169125.1. Classification (NCBI taxonomy): domain Eukaryota; kingdom Viridiplantae; phylum Streptophyta; class Magnoliopsida; order Rosales; family Cannabaceae; genus Humulus; species Humulus lupulus. The sequence goes on from NC_084799.1 coordinate 162,661,469, forward strand.
AAAAGTATATATATAAAAAATGCTTATGGAAAATTTGTGTCTTTGTACGGTTTCATTTGTATGTTAGTTCAAAGTAACCCATAAAGCCCACTTCCTAATTACTTGGTGGGGCAGATAACCCGAGGACTAGGTCAGAAACTTAGAAGTTGGTTAAATTGATTAACAATGTTTTTTCTAAGGAAAAAGTGGAGTATTCAATAAAAATAACACGAACTAAGTTTTTAAATTAAGTGTCCTGGACACGACCAGGTTCCGAAACTTAGAAGTTGGTTAAATTGATTAACAATGTTTTTTCTAAGGAAAAAGCGGAGTATTCAATAAAACTAACACGAACTAAGTTTTTAAATTAAATGTCCTGGACACGACTAGGTTCTGAAAATTAGAAGTTGGTTAAATTGATTAACAATGTTTTTTCTAAGGAAAAAGCGGAGTATTCAATAAAACTAACACGAACTAAGTTTTTAAATTAAATATCCTGGACACGACTAGGTTCCGAAACTTAGAAGTTGGTTAAATTGATTAAACAATGTTTTTCCTAAGGAAAAAGCAGAGTTTTCAATAAAACTAACACTAACTAAGTTTTTAAATCAAATGTCCTGGACACGACCAGGTTTCGAAACTTAGAAGTTGGTTAAATTGATTAAACAATGTTTTTCCTAAGGAAAAAGCGGAGTATTCAATAAAACTAACATGAACTACGTTTTTAAATTAAATATCCTGGACACGACCAGGTTCTAAAACTTAGAAGTTGGTTAAATTGATTAAACAATGTTTTTCCCAAGGAAAAAGTGGAGTTTTCAATAAAACTAACACTAACTAAGTTTTTAAATTAAATATCCTGGACACGACTAGGTTCTAAAACTTAGAAATTGATTGACCAGTGTTTTCTAAAAAATGCGAGGCATCAATAAAACTAACGCGAACTAAGTTTCTACTGAACACATCATAAGATATAAGAAAAAGATTGAAGAACAAGTAAAACTTGGATAACTAAAATTAATATATATAAATTGTCTCGAGGTGAATAACCTTGTGCTTAGCATTTAAAAATAAAAAATACCAAATAAACTAGGACTCCCCAGGATGCCCCGAAGAGGTCACCTCCTCAGCTTCTTACTCTCCGGCAGTAGAGGTCTCCCCAGTCTCAGAAGGCGGCTCTTGTTGAAGTCGAGCCTTAAACTTCTTGAGATATGGCTCCCACACCTCAGGGGCCAGGAAAGAGAAGTTGCCATCTTGATTGAAGGCTCGGAAATGGTAAAGCATAGCCTCCATGGAAGAGCTGGAAGACACCCTCTCTGCTTTGATGGCAGCCTCAGCATCCAGCTGTTTAGCCCTGGCCTCCACGAGTTTAGCCTTCACAGCAGCCAAGGAGGCTTGCGCAGCCTGCTCGCCTTCTTGGGCAGCCGTCAAGGCAGCCTTGGCACTTTGCTCTTGTTTTTGGGTGGTTGCGAGAGCAGCTTGAGCGGTCTGGAGCTCGACCTCGAACTCTTCATTCCTAGCCCTGGTCCGAGCTAGGCTGCGATATAGGGCTAAAGCCGCCTGCAAAAAAGTAAAGAAAGTTAAGCGCGTGCTGAGAAGAAAATCAAAGAGTAAATTTAACTAAGTGTGCTTACTGTGAGGTTCATTCCCAGCGTGGACTCTATGACATTCTCAGGACTCCTCGCCTCGATCTCCCTTAAGTCCTTCGGATTGGCTTTGAAAAAGTGCTCCATCGTATAGTTTGCGGTCTCATAGACTGTTCCCCGAAAGGTGTCTGGAATTTTCTCCAGATCTTGGGCGTTGACCGGGATACGCACGATGGGAGTGGGGACCGGTGGAGCTCCGACTAGTGCCACCTGGTCCCGAATAGGGGCTAGGGATCGTGGGGGAGGAGGTGGCATCTTCTCCGTAGCTGCGGGAGTCTGACCTCTCCCCTTGGCAGGGGACTTAGAAGTTGTCCTAGTGGCAGGAGGAGTCTTCTTAGGAAACCGGGGCCTCTTTACAAGTGGCCCGGAGGAGGGATTCCCCTCCTGGAAGATGGAGCGCAGGTCGTTGTCCCCAGGCTGTCCCATCTCCTCGCCTGAAACAAGAAGAAAAGGACGTTATTACACATGTAAAGTTATTATATCACAGAGGAAATCTAAAGTGTATTGAGAAAGTCCTACCCTCCGAGCTAGTGGAGGAGTCTATTGCCACGACATGTGGCCTCGAAACTTCTATAGGGGGGGTGTAACGCCCTGGATAGCCAAGACCGCTACACTGTGTACTTATTATAGTTCAGGACTCGCTAATCAAGTCATTTAATTAAAAACGTGTCACTAACCATGAATGTGCTAGGGTTAAAAAGGGTTTTGGTCTCAAAAGATACAATTTATAAAATTTAAACAGTTTTACACATGGGATCCCAAAAAGAAACAGTGTTTAAAAGTTGGTTTACAGAATCTCCAAAATACAGACAACCATCAGCCATTCCAAGGCAAAACAGACATTTCTGGTTCCCCAGTTCCTGCTTTCCCCTCAATCGTGGCGGCTGAGCAGCTGGTCATGTACATTCAGCTCGCAGAGCTCTCCTAGTCAGGGCTGATCGAGTTTGCCCTTGCCTTTACCTACACCATGTAGCACCCGTGAGCCAAGGCCCAGCAAGAAAACATAATATGCATTACAAACAACAATAACAGATGAGTAATCCTTTAAACATGATCAAACACTCAATACTCTTATTAGCCACATAGCACATATTAAGAATCAAAGATGTAACCAAGCATTAATAACAATCAAGTTACATAATAATCAGGGTCGACAACTTAGGCCGCACCCTCTGTTTACCCCACTGGCTCCGGCCCGCTTAAACCGAGCTCAGTGCATAATAAGCTGTCCTCGGCTACCAGTGGCCAAGCCGCGCCCTGTGCGCTAGTGTAACCCTTGGCACTCCTAGGCTGTTGGTTTACTGTTTACATGGCATAATACCATCCTTTCAAGCATACATATTAGGGAGCCCTTAGTCCCATTACAAATACACAACCGGGTGCAGTTTTCATACCTTTAATTTCTACGTTCACTGACTATGAGCGACGTCCCTTGAGCACGATCCGTTTCCCGAGCCCTAGCTTTAACACCTAGTCACAACCAAGGTAATGGATTCCATTAATATTAAAATAAAGGTTTCCGGGTACAATACTAGCTTCCGGGACATCAAATTCCACCAAGCACGGTGATGAAATCAATCCTGAGCACCCTAGGTTAAGTTCCCGCGCTTAAAATCCCCAAAAGATCATAAATGCACCTAAGGGCTGCGGCCCTTGAAACCTAGCCGCGGCCCACCTCTAAAACAGAGCCCAAGCCCCCCAGTAAGTAGACACGCGCTGCGGCCCTGCCCTATGGCGCCGCGACACTCTCCTTTGGCCGAGCCTCCTTGGCTCTCTTGCTTCGTAGGGCCGCAACGCTCTAGAACAGAGCCGCGGCCCTACCCTTCGTGCCCAGAAAATCCACCATTTCTAGCTTCCTAACCTCATTCAAAACCATCCCAAAGCACCCTAATTCAAAATCCATTAGTCACAAAACTTTTAACATGATTCTAATAGCATAATCCAACAGAAATCCAGCTTAAAAACCTGCTAAAATTCCATTTTGATTTCTGAAACCCAGCAACTCAAAACACCAAAACCAGTCATGCAAAACTCAAATTTTAACCTTTAAATTACGAGTTGAAGGTTACCTCCTTTGCTGAACCACTTCCTTGACAACCTCTGAGTTAAAACCCAAGCACTCAGCTTCAATTCAGCCCTTAATCATCAAAATCATAAACACCTTAATATTCAGCCAAAAACTCAGAGTTCTAACACCCAAAAACACAACTCAACTCTTACCTTAATCTTGGTTGAGTGACCCTTAGTCTTAACTAAGCTAAACCTTCAAGAATTCAGCTCAAACACACAATTTTCCAGCTGATTTCCCTTGAATTCCAGTGGTTTCTTGAGAGAGAAAAAAAGAAGGAAGAGAAGAGTTGAGAAGGTCAGTTTGTGTTTTATTCTTCTACTTTCCATTAACTTAGTTTAATCTTAGCCAGTTAAGTCAATCCTGAGGCTCGAGGTACCGGAAATGTCCCTGAGGGCAAAATGGTAAATTTCCTCAATATCCCCGCCTAAGCTTCCTATCCTCAAATATATCTCCATATATTTATTTCCATAACCCGATAGTCTAAATAACTACCCAATACCTAAAATACCCCTGAGTTATCCAAAGTCAAATATTAAGCCCTGTTGTGACTTTTCCCGCTATCTAGCTCCTTAGGATCGCCTCAAGTCGCACACTGCAAATCTACCCACATAATAATGTGGTTCTCACAGATATAACATTTAACCACATTTACATTCATATAATCATACAATCATGCTTATCATATAATCATGCATTAATTCAATAAATTCACACCTAAGCCAATTATGCCTTCCCAGGGCACTAATCAAGGCCCTTAAGCCATATTAGTGATTTTGGGTCGTTACAACTATCCCCTTCTACTGAGAATTTCGTCCTCGAAATTTAACTGAATAGCTCAGGATACTGATCCCGCATTGCTGTCTCTAACTCCCAGGTCGCTTCCTCGACCTTGCTATTTCTCCACAATACTTTAACTAATGGAATTGTCTTAGTCCGTAAAACTTTGTCCTTCCGATCAAAAATCTAAACTGGTCGCTCTTCATAGGACAAATCTGTTTGTAACTCCAAGTCCTCATACTTCAGCACATGTCTTGTATCTGAAACATACTTCCGCAACATGGAGACATGGAATACATCATGAACTCCTGACAGTGACGGTGGCACGGCCAACCTGTAAGCCACCTGTCCAATCCTCTCTAGGATCTCGAAAGGTCCAACAAACCGAGGGCTCAGCTTGCCCTTTACTCCAAATCTCTTTACCCCTCTCAATGGTGAGACTCACAGAAACACGTGGTCCCCAACCTGGAACATCACATTCCTACGCTTAGGATCAACGTAGCTTTTCTGTCTACTCTGCGAAGCAAGCATTCTGGCTCGAATTTTCTCAATAGCCTCATTAGTCTTCTGAACCATATTTGGCCCTAAATACCTCCTCTCACCCATCTCATCCCAATGAGTGGGTGATCTACACTTTCTCCCATATAACATTTCATAAGGAGCCACTCCAATCGTGGATTGATAACTATTGTTATACGAGAACTCAATCAATGGTAGATACTTATTCCAAGATCCCTCGAAATCAATCACACACGCCCTAAGCATGTCCTCCAACACCTGAATCCTTCTCTCAGTCTGTCCATCAGTCTGAGGATGAAAAGCTGTGCTAAACTTCAGCTGGGTCCCCATAGCTCTCTGCAGAGCTCCCAAAAACTTAGAGGTAAAGATAGGATATCGATCAGGCACAATAGACTTTGGAACCCCATGGAGACGAATTGTCTCCCTCACATACAACTCTGCATACTGTTCCACTGTATAGGTCGACTTCACTGGTAGAAAATGAGCTGACTTGGTGTATCTGTCTACTATTACCCACACCGAGTCACAAAGTCCCACTGTCTTGGGTAGACCTCCCACAAAGTCCATTGTAATATCTTCCCATTTCCATTCAGGAATACCCAAAGGCTGAAGCAACCCTGCTGGCCGCTGATGCTCAGCCTTTACCTGCTGACATGTCAAACATCTAGACACATACTCTACCACATCCTTCCTCATCCCGGGCCACCAATATAATGTCCGTAGATCCTGATACATCTTCGCGGTACCCGGATGAAGTGAGTATGGCGTAGTGTGAGACTCATCCAGTATCTCTCGTCTGATCCCCTCATCTGCTGGAACACAAATCCGCCCCTGATAACGAAGCATACCACTCTCAGAGATGGAATAATCCTTAGTTGTCCTTGCTAAATCATGCTGCCTAACTTCCTGCAACTGCGCATCCACCAATTGTCCCATCTTAATCCTCTCTAGTAGGTTCGACTGCAAGGTAATATTAGCTAACTGGCCCACCACCAATTCTATCTTTGCCCTGGTCATCTCACCTGCTAACTCCCTCGAGATCTGGGTGGAAATATACAATTGTCCTGGGCCCCTCCGGTTCAATGCATCCGCCAGCACGTTGGCTTTCCCCGGGTGGTAAAGGATATCGCAGTCATAATCCTTAACCAGATCCAACCAATGCCTCTATCTCATGTTCAGATCCTTCCGAGTGAAGAAATATTTCAAACTCTTGTGGTCAGTGTATATCTCGCACTTCTCCCCATACAAATAATGCCGCCAAACCTTCATTGCGAATACCACTGCCGCCATCTCCAAGTCATGAGTAGGATACCGCTGCTCATACTCCTTCAGCTGCCATGATGCATAGGCTATAACTTTCTCATTCTGCATCAGCACACAGCCTAAACCAATCCTTGATGCATCACAATAAACCACAAACTTTCCTTCCTCCAAAGGAAGAATCAGCATAGGTGCGGAGATAAGCCGTTGCTTCAACTCTTGGAAACTGTTCTCACACCTCTCTAACCAAACAAACCTCTGATTCTTTCTTGTCAACTCTGTCATCGGTGAAGCGATCTCTGAGAATCCCTCCACAAATCGCCTGTAATAACCTGCCAACCCAAGGAAACTCCGCACCTCCGAGGCGTTCCTTGGCCTCGGCCAATCTCTTACTTCTTCCACCTTGGACGGATCCACCTCAATCCCTTCTGCACCGACTATATGTCCAAGGAAAGTCACCTCTGGCAACCAAAATTCACACTTCTTAAACTTGGCGTACAGCTGATGCTCCCTTAACCTCTGTAAAACCTATCGAAGATGCTGCTCATGCTCTACCTCTGAACTGGAGTATACTAGAATGTCATCAATGAAGACAATGACGAACTGATCTAAGAAGTCCTTGAACACCCTGTTTATCAAATCCATAAAAGCTGCCGGGGCATTGGTCAAACTGAAAGACATGACCAAGAACTCATAGTGCCCATATCGCATCCGGAAGGCCATCTTTAGTATATCCTAATCTTTGATCCTCAACTGGTGATAACCAGATCACAGATCAATTTTTGAGAACACCGTTTTTCCTTGCAGCTGATCGAACAAGTCATCAATCCTTGGTAGAGGGTACTTATTCTTTATAGTAATTTATTCAATTCTAGGTAGTCTATACACATCCTCAACGTTCCGTCCTTCTTCTTAACAAATAACACTTGAGCACCTCATGGTGAGTAACTAGGTCTGATTAATCCCAGATCCAGAAGCTCCTACAATTGTATCTTTAGTTCCTTTAACTCAGCTGGTGCCATTCTGTATGGTGTCCTTGATACTGGCTCTGTCCTCGGTGATAACTCAATTTCAAACTGAATCTCCCTGCGCGATGGTAACCCTGGTAGATCCTCAGGAAATACGTCCAAAAACTCACACACCAATCTGGTCTCTCCCGGCCCTGCTGGCATAACCCTAGTGGTATCCACTACACTAGCCAGAAAACCTATGCCTCCCCCCTGCAGCAAGTCTCTGGCTCTCAACGCTGAAATCATGGGTACGCGGGGTCCACATATCGCACCCACAAAGACAAAAGGATCCTCGCCCTCAGGCTCAAAAGTCACCATCTTCTTCTTGCAGTCAATAGTAGCCCCATATTTGACCAACCAGTCCATCCCCAGAATCATATCAAAATCCCCCATGTCTAACTCAATCAAATCCACCGAAAGTTCCCTACTATCAACCATCACTGGTAGCGCCCTAATCCATCTCCTAGAAATTACCAATTCCCCTGTAGGCAATAAAGTCCCAAACCCCGCAGTCCGATATTCACTAGGTCTACACAATCTATCAATCATTTTACTAGAAACAAAGGAATGTGTAGCACCAGAATCAATCAATAAAGTAAAAGGAGAGCCAGCGCTAGCTGACCTGTCACTACCGAGGGACTAGCCTCGACCTCTGCCTGCGTCAAAGTGAATACTCGAGCTGGAGTCAAGCTATCCACTTTCCCTACTTCACCTTTCTTCATTGTTGGGCAGTCCTTCCTGAGATGCCCCACTGTTCCGCACACAAAACAAGCTTTGGCCCAACATTCGCCCTAGTGATGCCTTCTACACCTCGGGCACTCTAGATAGGTCTGCCATGCCTCACCGCCACCCTGACGGCCACCCTGACCACCCCGACCCCTCCTATCAGGACTAGCAACGGTCAAAGTGTCAGGAGCCTTTCTCTTGAAGTCACTAGGGCCTCTGCCCCTACCTGTCCCTGAATAAGGAGGCACCCCTCTGCGGCCTTCGCTCCTCACCGCACTTTCCCTCCAAATCTTGTTCTCCGCTTCCTCCGCGGTAAGAGCCTTCTCAACGGCCTGGGCATAAGTTGTTCCTCCAGGTACCGTTGTAATTCTAACATCCCGGGCTATCATAGCATTAAGCACCCTGATAAATCTATCTTGCCTAGCAGCACCAGTAGGCACAAGATCTGGTGCAAACTTCGCAAGCCTGTCAAATTTTAGGGCATACTCTGTAACAATCATATTTCCCTGCACCAAACCCACAAACTCATTAACTTTTGCTGCCCTGACAGCAACATTATAGTATTTATGGCTGAACAAGTCTCTGAAGCCTTCCCAACTCAGAGTAGTGACATCCCTGGTCTGTGAAGCCACCTCCCACCAGATGCGGGCATCCTCTCTCAACATATACATGGCACATGCCACTTTTTCATGTCCCTCTATCCTCATAAAATCTAGGATAGTAGTAATCATAGTCAGCCATTGCTCAACCTTCAGTGGATCAGGTCCCCCTTCAAAGATTGGAGGTTGTTGCTTCCTGAACCACTCATATAACGACTCCCACCTACTCCCAACCTCCTTAGACTATACAACTGGTACCACTGCAGGTGGTACAATAGGGGCAGCGCTCCCTAATGGAGCCTGCTGTCGCAGTAGACGAATCTATTAATCCGGGCTCTGTAATCGAGCCTGCATATCTGCCATGAGTTGATGCCAGTTCTCAGGGACTGGCGGAGGAATCTAGCCCTGGTCATCACCCCCGGTCCCGTACCTAGTGCCGGCTAGTTGTGTAGATTTTCTTGGACACATAGCTATCCAAGTCAATCTGCAATCAACGACTCGGCAGTCAGACCATGATGATAGGGCAAAAGCTTCTCCAAAATCCATCAAAGGAACATAACCAATCACAAACATTCAAAATATATGCATTTATCCACATACACCGGCTGCTGATAAGCATGCCCCAACATTACCACATCACAACTAAGATAAAAGCATTCACCATTACACTATATACAGTTAATCATTCAAATATTCATTTGCATGCACTGTGATGCTGATAAGCATGCCTTAATATTTTCATATAGCAGTCAAGGACCAGGCCCTATCAGTATCTCATGCTTCCTATTAATCCAATAAATAACAACATTCATAACTCATTTCAGGCATATAAGCATATAAGCACATATACACATTACCAAACCCTGAATCAAGCTTGTCTCTAGCAGCGAATGTACTTGTCCAGCCGGTCTTCAGGAACCCTTAAACCTAGGACACTCTGATACCAAGTTGTAACACCCTGGATAGCCAAGACTACTACACTATGTACTTATTATAGTGCAGGACTCGCTAATCAAGTCATTTAATTAAAAACGTGTCACTAACCATGAATGTGCTAGGGTTAAAAAGGGTTTTGGTCTCAAAAGATACAATTTATAAAATTTAAACAGTTTTACACATGGGATCCCAAAAAGAAACAGTGTTTAAAAGTTGGTTTACAGAATCTCCAAAATACAAACAACCATTAGCCATTCCAAGGCAAAACAGACATTTCTGGTTCAACTGTTCTTGCTTTCCCCTCAATCGTGGCGGCTGAGCAGCTGGTCATGTACATTCAGCTCGCAGAGCTCTCCTAGTCAGGGTTGATCGAGTTTGCCCTTGCCTTTACCTGCACCATGTAGCACCCGTGAGCCAAGGCCCAGCAAGAAAACATAATATGCATTACAAACAACAATAACAGATGAGTAATCCTTTAAACATGATCAAACACTCAATACTCTTATTCGCCACATAGCACATATTAAGAATCAAAGATGTACCAAGCATTAATAACAATCAAGTTACATAATAATCAGGGTCGACAACTTAGGCCGCACCCTCTGTTTACCCCACTGGCTCCAGCCCGCTTAAACCGAGCTCAGTGCATAATAAGTTGTCCTCGGCTACCAATGAACAAGCCGCGCCCTGTGCGCTAGTGTAACCCTTGGCACTCCTAGGCTGTTGGTTTACTGTTTACATGGCATAATACCATCCTTTCAAGCATACATATTAGGGAGCCCTTAGTCCCATTACAAATACACAACCGGGTGCAGTTTTCTTACCTTTAATTTCTACGTTCACTGACTACGAGCGACGTCCCTTGAGCACGATCCGTTTCCCGAGCCCTAGCTTTAATACCTAGTCACAACCAAGGTAATGGATTCCATTAATATTAAAATAAAGGTTTCCGTGTACAATACTAGCTTCCGGGACATCAAATTCCACCAAGCACGGTGGTGAAATCGATCCCGAGCACCCTAGGTTAAGTTCCCGCGCTTAAAATCCCCAAAAGATCAGAAATGCACCTAAGGGCTGCGGCCCTTGAAACCTAGCCGTGGCCCGACTCTAAAATAGAGCTCAAGCTCCCAGTAAGCAGACACGCGCCCTATGGCGCCGCGACGCTCTCCTTTGGCCGAGCCTTCCTGACTCTCTTGCTTCGTAGGGCCGCAGCGCTCTAGAACAGAGCCGCGACCCTACCCTTCATGCCCAGAAAATCCACCATTTCTAGCATCCTAACCTCATTCAAAACCATCCCAAACCACCCTAATTCAAAACCCATTAATCACAAAACTTTTAACATGATTCTAACAGCATAATCCAACAGAAATCTAGCTTAAAAACCTACTAAAATTCCATTTTGATTTCTGAAACCCAGCCACTCAAAACACCAAAACTAGTCATGGAAAACTCAAATTTTGACCTCTAAATTACGAGTAAAAGCTTACATCCTTTGCTGAACCACTTCCTTGACAACCTCTGAGCTAAAACCCAAGCACTCAGCTTCAATTCAGCCCTTAATCATCAAAATCATAAACACCTTAATATTCAGCCAAAAACTAAGAGTTCTAACACCCAAAAACACAACTCAACTCTTACCTTAATCTTGGTTGAGTGACCCTGTAACGCCCTTCATAGCCAAGACCGTTACACTGTGTGTTCATTAAGTGCTAGACTTGCTAATCAAGCCATTAAAGTAAAATCGTGTTACTGAAACAGTAGAGGAACTAGGGTTAAAAGCGATTTGGTCTCAAAAGTCACGTTTTCACTTTTAGACATTGTTTATTTACACGGGATCCCAAAAATGACAGTTTAAAAGCCATCTACAAAGGTTACAAAGTTTAAATACATTGACCAGCCATACTAAGGCAAAAACGAGCAGTTAGGTAATCCCTGTCCTGACACATTCCTCGACCATGGTGATCGAACAGCTGGCTATGTACATTTCACCTCGGAGCTCTCCACCTCAGGCTTGGTCCAGCTTGCTCTTGCCTTTACCTGCACCATGAAGCACCCGTGAGCCAAGGCCCAGCAAGAAAACACAGCAATAACAGAGCATGAACAACTAGCAGACAAGTCAATTACACATATAGCATCTCATAAATTCAAGTATATCATCAGTCAAGTATCTCATATATCAAGCATCTCATCTCATAATACATAATGCACAGACGATAACCAGGGCTAGCGCTCACAGGCTGCTCCCCTATGCTATCCTTTTGTTTCTGGCTCCCAGTGGCCAATTCGCGCCCCGTGCGCTAAAGTCATGTACGGTACTCTTAGACCGCTTTTACGTGTCCCTTGGCATAATACCAACATTGACACAATGCAATTCTCGGGAGCACTTAGTCCCATTACAACCATACACTCGGGTGCAGTTTTCTTACCTTTAGCTTTCAAATGAGTTAGTTACGGGCGATACTCCTGAGCGCGATCCGATCCTCGAGCCCTAGCTCAACACCTAGTCACAACCATGAAGAAAGACACCGTTAACAACCTTAAATGAGCTTCCAAGCCAAGTTCTAGTACTCGAAACATTGAACTTCACCAAATATGGTAAAAGACTCAACCCTGAGCACCCTAGGTTAAATTCCCAAGCCTAAAATCTCAAAATCCCAAAATCCCTTAAGCGCCGCGGCATAGGCCACCCATGCCGCGGCATGGCCCCCAAACAGAGCCATCCAAGGAACAAAAACAGGTAAGGACCATGCCGCGGCCCGCCCTTCTTCCTCAGCATGCAACACCCTTGAAGGGCCGCGGCTCTCCAAGAACCATGCCGCGGCCCGACCCTTCGAACCCAGAAAAAAACACCATTTTCAACCTCCAAACCTCACCTAAAGCTATCCCAAAGCCCCCAAACCAAAACCAATTAAATCCCAACCTTTTTAACATGATCTAAGCAACATAATTCCCTAGAAAACACAGCCCAACACACTTCAATCTCTTCCTTCGAACTTCTGAAATCCAAACCCAAAGAACTTAAAACCAGCCATGATAACCCCCAAATTCAACCATCAAACTATAATTTAAACCTTACCTCAGCTGTAGAATCGATTCTCCAAGAGTCCCCTGACCTGTCTTCAAAGTCCCAAGCCTCAGTTTCCACCTTAAACGTCAAAACCATAACCATTTAAAACTCAGCCATTTCTTTAAGTTCCTAACCCCCAAAAACGAAAATTCAAAACTTACCTTAGCTCTATCTCAGACCTTGATCAGTTCCTGAGCTAATCCTTCAGATTACTTCCTTCAATTCCCAAAGGCACAGCTCAATTCCAGCAGTTCCCTCTCAAACTCAGTAGTTTTTCCTTTGTTTTTCTGTGTTTTTCCTTCCTTTGGTTTCCTTTGAGCGTGTAAGTGAGCTGAGAGAAATATACTTAGTCGGTTTGTGCTTTCTTCTAAAGGCTTCCTTAAATCTAACTTATCCTTTAAATTAATCCCAAGGCGTACCGGAAACATCCCCGAGGCCAAAACAGTAAAATCCCCCAATAATCCCACCTAGACATCCTAACCTCAAATATATCTCCAATTATTTATTTTCATCACCCGATAGTCCAAATCACTACCTGATACTTAAAATACCCCTGACTTGTCCAAAGTCAATTATAATACCCCGTTGTGACTTTTCCCGCTATCTAGCCCTAGGATCGCCTCGAGTCATCGGCTGCAGATTCATCCACATCATAATGTGGTTCTCGCATATATCACATATCATATTATCGCATAGTATAATCAATTATCATATAAGCATCATTAAACATATAATTACTCATTAAATCACAATTATTCCAATAATGCCCTCCTGGCACACTAATCAAGGCCCTTAAGCCTTATTAGTGAATTTGGGTCGTTACAACTATCCCCTCCTAATGAGAATTTCATCCTCGAAATTTACCTGAACAACTCCGGATACTGATCTCGCATAGCTGTCTCAAGCTCCCAGGTCGCCTCTTCGACCTTACTGTTCCTCCACAGTACTTTAACCAAAGGAATTGTCTTATTTCGCAATACCTTATCTTTTCGATCTAAGATCTGAACTGGTCGTTCATCATAGGCCAAATCTGCCTGTAACTCCAGATCTTCATGCCTCAATACATGAGTCACATCTGAGACATACTTCCGAAGCATGGAGACATGTAACACGTCATGAACTCCAGACAACGATGGCGGCAAGGCTAACCTATAAGCCACCTGACCAATCCTTTCCAGGATCTCGAATGGTCCAATGAATCTAGGGCTTAGCTTGCCCTTTTTACCAAACCTCCTCACCCCTCGCAGAGGTGAAACTCGAAGAAAAACGTGATCACCAACCTGAAACTCCACGTCTCTACGCTTAGGATCAGCATAGCTTTTCTGCCTACTCTGAGATGCGAGCATCCTAGCCCGAATCTTCTCTATGGCCTCACCTGTCCTCTGAACCATATCTGGCCCCAAGTATCTCCTCTCATCCATCTCATCCCAATGGATAGGCGATCTACACTTCCTCCCATACAACATCTCATAGGGAGCCACTCCAATCGTTGACTGATAACTATTGTTGTACGAGAATTCAATCAACGGAAGGTACTTACTCCATGAACCCTCAAAGTCAATCACACAAGCTCTAAGCATATCCTCCAGCACTTGGATCGTCCTCTCAGACTGCCCATCAGTCTGAGGATGAAACGCTGTACTGAACTTCAACTGAGTTCCTAAAGCTTTCTGCAAACCACCCCAAAACTTGGAAGTGAAGATAGGATCCAGGTCTGACACAATAGACTTAGGAACCCCATGGAGACGTACAATCTCTTTCACATACAGCTCAACGTACTGATCCACAGTATAAGTTGACCTAACTGGAAGGAAATGGGCTGACTTGGTGTATCTATCCACTATCACCCATACTGAGTCATGAAACCCTACTGTCCTGCGTAGACCTCCTACAAAATCCATAGTAATATCTTCCCATTTCCACTCAGGAATACCCAAAGGCTGAAGCAACCCTGCTGGTCGCTGATGCTCAGCTTTCACCTGTTGACATGTTAAGCATCTGGCAACGTACTCTACCATATCCCTCTTCATCTCGGGCCACCAATACAAAGTCCGTAGATCCTGGTACATTTTTGTGGTACCCGGATGAAGCGAGTACAGCGTCGTATGAGACTCATCTAGTATCTCCCGTCTGATCCCCTCATCAGCTGGAACACAAATTCGCCCCTGATACCGAAGTAAACCAACCTCTGAAACAGAATAGCTCTTAGCTATTCCTGCTAAGACATCCTCTCTAACCCTCTGTAACTGAGCGTCTGTCAACTGCCCCTCTCTGATCCGCTCTAGCAGGGTCGACTGTAGAGTAATATTAGCCAACCGACCCACAACCAATTCTATCCCCGCTCTAATCATCTCATCAGCCAACTCTCTCGAGATCTGAACATCGCTATATAACTGACCTGGACCTCTGCGGCTCAATGCATCAGCCACCACATTGGCTTTCCCTGGATGGTAAAGAATATCACAATCATAATCTTTCACCAGCTCCAACCAACGCCTCTGTCTCATATTCAGGTCCTTCTGTGTAAAGAAATATTTCAGGCTCTTATGGTCAGTGTACACCTCGCACTTCTCCCCATAAAGATAATGCCGTCAAATCTTCAAGGCAAAAACCACTGCTGCCAGCTCTAGGTCATGAGTAGGATACTGCTGCTCATACTCCTTCAGCTGTCGTGATGCATAAGCTATCACCTTATCATTCTGCATCAGCACACAGCCTAAGCCCAACCTCGATGCATCACAATAAACAACAAACTTCCCTTCCCCTGAAGGCAAACTCAACACTGGTGCAGTAATAAGTCGTCGCTTCAATTCTTGGAAACTGCCCTCACACTTGTCTGACCAAATGAACTTTAGATTCTTTCTTGTCAATTCTGTCATTGGTGCTGCTATCTTCGAAAAGCCCTCTACAAACCGCCTGTAGTAGCCTGCCAAACCCAGGAAACTTCGCACCTCCGCGGCGTTCCTTGGCCTCGGCCAATCTCTAACTGCCTCTATCTTAGACGGATCCACCTTAATCCCATCTGCACCTACAATGTGTCCAAGGAATGTCACTTCAGGTAACCAGAACTCGCACTTCTTAAACTTAGCATATAATTGATGCTCCCTCAACCTCTGAAGAACCAGTCGAAGATGAAACTCGTGTTCTGCCTCTGAACTGGAATACACCAGGATGTCATCGATGAAGACTATAACAAACTGATCTAGAAAATCTTTGAATACTCTGTTCATTAAGTCCATAAAGGCTGTTGGGGCATTGGTCAAACCAAAAGACATGACCAGGAACTCATAGTGCCCATATCGCGTCCGGAAAGCTGTCTTAGGTATGTCCTCCTCCTTGATCCTTAGCTGGTGATAACCAGATCGAAGATCAATCTTTGAGAACACCATCTTACCCTGCAACTGATCGAACAAGTCGTCAATCCTCGGTAGGGGATACTTATTCTTAATAGTTAACTTGTTCAATTCCCGATAGTCAATACACATTCTCAGAGTCCCATCCTTCTTCTTAACAAATAAAACCGGAGCACCCCATGGCGAGTAGCTAGGTCTAATGAACCCTATATCCAGAAGTTCTTGCAGTTGTATCTTTAACTCCTTCAATTCTGCCGGTGCCATCCTATACGGTGCTCTTGACACTGGCTCTGTCCCTGGTGCCAATTCAATAACAAACTCAATCTCCCTACGCGGCGGCAACCCAGGAAAATCCTCAGGGAACACATCTAAGAACTCACAAACCAATCTGGTCTCCTCTGGTCCAACAGGTGTAACCTTGGTGGTATCCACCACACTAGCCAAGAAGCCTATACATCCACCCTGTAACAAATCTCTGGCTCTCAATGCAGATATCCTGGGTACGCGGGGTCCACGCACCGCTCCCACAAAAACGAAGGGATTCTCACCCTCCGGCTCAAAGGTCACCATCTTCTTTCTACAGTCAATGGTAGCTCCATATCTAACCAGCCAATCCATACCTAAAATCATGTCAAAGTCCTCCATACTCAACTCAATCAAGTCTACTGACAACTCTCTACCATCAACTAACACTGGCAGTGCCCTAAACCATCTCCTAGACACCACCAGCTCTCCTGTAGGCATTATAGTCCCAAACCCTGAAGCACTAAACTCACTAGGTCTACACAATTTATCAATCACCCTATTAGATACAAATGAATGCGTAGCACCAGAATCAATCAAAACAGTAAAGGAAGTGCCAGCACTAGAAAGCTGACCTGTCACTACCGAGGGACTAGCCTCGGCCTCTGCCTGCGTCAAAGTGAACACTCGAGCTGGGGTCAAGCTGTCCACCTTCCCTGTCTCCCCCTTCTTCGTGGTCGGGCAATCTTTCCTGAGGTGTCCCACCACCCCGCATACATACACAGGCCCTAGCCTGACACTCGCCCAGATGGCGTCTCCTGCACCTCGTGCATTCTGGGTAAGTCCTCCACGAATCACCGCCTCCCCGACGGCCACCCTGAGTACCCCGACCTCCTCTATCAAACCTAGGAGCAATTGGGGCATCAGGAGTCTTCCTCTTCAAATCACTGATACCTCCACCTCTACTAGAACCAGAGTATGGAGGCACCGGCCTACGGCCCTCCCTTCTTGCTGCACTATCCCTCCATATCCTATTCTCTGCTTCCTCAGCAGTCAGAGCCCTCTCCACAGCCTGGGCATAGGTAGTCACTCCAGGAACTGTAGTAATCCTTACATCTCGGGCTATCATGACATTCAGCCCTCTAACAAATCTGTCTAACCTGGTCGCATCAGTAGGCACAAGATCTGGTGCGAACTTTGCAAGTCTGTCAAACTTCAAGGCATATTCTGTGATGGTCATACTGCCCTGAACGAGCCCCACAAACTCATTCACCTTCGCTGCCCTGATGGCAACGTTATAGTACTTCTGATTGAACAAATCCTTAAACTCTTCCCAAGTCAACGCGACAACATTTCTAGTCTGTGATGCCACCTCCCACCAGATTAAGGCATCCTCTCTCAGCATATAAGTGGTACAGGCCACCCTATCATGCCCTTCCACTTTCATAAAATCAAGTATGGTGGTGATCAGGGTCATCCACTGCTCAGCCTTTAGTGGATCTGGTCCACCCTCAAAGATCGGGGGCTGCTGCTTCCTGAACCGCTCATACAACGGTTCCACTTTATTGCCAACATCAACGGGCTGTACCACAGGTACCAGTGCCGGTGGCCCAGCAGGGGCAACACTCCCAGATGGAGCCTGCTGCAGAATTCTGATCAATTCCTCTTGGCTCTGAAGCCTAGCTTGCATTTCTGCCATTAACTGTTGCCAGTTCTCAGGGGCTGGCGGAGGGGTTGGGCCCTGATCATCCTCTCTAGCCCCAGACCTGCCGGCTTGTCGTGTGGATTTCCTTGAACGCATAACTATTCAAGTCAATCTGCAAACAACAACTCGGCAATTAGGCTATGATGACAGGGTAATAATCTCTCCATAATCCACCACCGAAACTCCAATCATTCATAAGCAAACAAGTATAACAATTTATCCAAATATTCATTCACATGCACAGCAATGCTAATAAGCACGCCTCAATAGCATCATGCAATAGTCAAGGGCCAGGCCCTATCAGAATCTCATGCTCCCTATTCATCAGACAGATATCAACATTCATAGCTCACTCAAATCACTTAAGCACATAATCATGCATATACAATTACCAAACCCTGAGTTGAGCTTGTCTCCCGCAGCGAATGTACATATCCAACTAATCTTCAGGACCCATAAACCTAGGACGCTCTGATACCAAGTTGTAACGCCCTTCATAGCCAAGACCGTTACACTGTGTGTTCATTAAGTGCTAGACTTGCTAATCAAGCCATTAAAGTAAAATCGTGTTACTGAAACAGTAGAGGAACTAGGGTTAAAAGCGTTTTGGTCTCAAAAGTCACGTTTTTACTTATAGACATTGTTTATTTACACGGGATCCCAAAAATGACAGTTTAAAAGCCATCTACAAAGGTTACAAAGTTTAAATACATTGACCAGCCATACTAAGGCAAAAACGAGCAGTTAGGTAATCCCTGTCCTGACACATTCCTCGACCATGGTGATCGAACAGCTGGCTATGTACATTTCACCTCGGAGCTCTCCACCTCAGGCTTGGTCCAGCTTGCTCTTGCCTTTACCTGCACCACGAAGCACCCGTGAGCCAAGGCCCAGCAAGAAAACACAGCAATAACAGAGCATGAACAACTAGCAGACAAGTCAATTACACATATAACATCTCATAAATTCAAGTATATCATCAGTCAAGTATCTCATATATCAAGCATCTCATCTCATAATACATAATGCACAGACGATAACCAGGGCTAGCGCTCACAGGCTGCTCCCCTATGCTATCCTTTTGTTTCTGGCTCCCAGTGGCCAATTCGCGCCCCGTGCGCTAAAGTCATGTACGGTACTCTTAGACCGCTTTTACGTGTCCCTTGGCATAATACCAACATTGACACAATGCAATTCTCGGGAGCACTTAGTCCCATTACAACCATACACTCGGGTGCAGTTTTCTTACCTTTAGCTTTCAAATGAGTTAGTTACGGGCGATACTCCTTGAGCGCGATCCGATCCTCGAGCCCTAGCTCAACACCTAGTCACAACCATGAAGAAAGACACCGTTAACAACCTTAAATGAGCTTCCAAGCCAAGTTCTAGTACTCGAAACATTGAACTTCACCAAATATGGTAAAAGACTCAACCCCGAGCACCCTAGGTTAAATTCCCAAGCCTAAAATCTCAAAATCCCAAAATCCCTTAAGCGCCGCGGCATAGGCCACCCATGCCGCGGCATGGCCCCCAAACAGAGCCATCCAAGGCACAAAAATAGGTAAGGACCATGCCGCGGCCCGCCCTTCTTCCTCAGCATGCAACACCCTTGAAGGGCCGCGGCTCTCCAAGAACCATGCCGCGGCCCGACCCTTCGAACCCAGAAAAAAACACCATTTTCAACCTCCAAACCTCACCTAAAGCTATCCCAAAGCCCCCAAACCAAAACCAATTAACTCCCAACCTTTTTAACATGATCTAAGCAACATAATTTCCCAGAAAACACAGCCCAACACACTTCAATCTCTTCCTTCCAACTTCTCAAATCCAAACCCAAAGAACTTAAAACCAGCCATGATAACCCCCAAATTCAACCATCAAACTATAATTTAAACCTTACCTCAGCTGTAGAATCGATTCTCCAAGAGTCCCCTGACCTATCTTCAAAGTCCCAAGCCTCAGTTTCCACCTTAAACGTCAAAACCATAACCATTTAAAACTTAGTCATTTCTTTAAGTTCCTAACCCCCAAAAACGAAAATTCAAAACTTACCTTAGCTCTATCTCAGACCTTGATCAGTTCCTGAGCTAATCCTTCAGATTACTTCCTTCAATTCCCAAAGGCACAGCTCAATTCCAGCAGTTCCCTCTCAAACTCAGTAGTTTTTCCTTTGTTTTTCTGTGTTTTTCCTTCCTTTGGTTTCCTTTGAGCGTGTAAGTGAGCTGAGAGAAATATACTTAGTCGGTTTGTGCTTTCTTCTAAAGGCTTCCTTAAATCTAACTTATCCTTTAAATTAATCCCAAGGCTCGGGGTACCGGAAACGTCCCCGAGGCCAAAACAGTAAAATCCCCCAATAATCCCACCTAGACATCCTAACCTCAAATATATCTCCAATTATTTATTTTCATCACCCGATAGTCCAAATCACTACCTGATACTTAAAATACCCCTGACTTGTCCAAAGTCAATTATAATACCCCGTTGTGACTTTTCCCGCTATCTAGCCCTAGGATCGCCTCGAGTCATCGGCTGCAGATTCATCCACATCATAATGTGGTTCTCGCATATATCACATATCATATTATCGCATAGTATAATCAATTATCATATAAGCATCATTAAACATATAATTACTCATTAAATCACAATTATTCCAATAATGCCCTCCTGGCACACTAATCAAGGCCCTTAAGCCTTATTAGTGAATTTGGGTCGTTACAGACCCTTAGTCTGAACTAAGCTAAACTTTCAAGAATTCAGCTCAAACACACAATTTTCCAGCTGATTTCCCTTGAATTCCAATGGTTTCTTGAGAGAGAAAAAAAAGAAGGAAGAGAAGAGCTGAGAAGGTCAGTTTTTGTTTTATTCTTCAACTTTCCATTAACGTAGTCTAATCTTAGCTAGTTAAGTCAATCCTAAGGTTCGGGATACCGGAAACGTCCCCGAGGGAAAAATGGTAAATTTCCCCAATATCCCCGCCTAAGCTTCCTATCCTCAAATATATCTCCATGTATTTATTTCCATAACCCGATAGTCTAAATAACTACCCGATACCTAAAATACCCCTAACTTATCCAAAGTCAAATATTAAGCCCCGTTGTGACTTTTCCTGCTTTCTGGCTCCCTAGGATCGCCACAAGTCGCACACTGCAAATTTACCCACATAATAATGTGGTTCTCACAGATATAACATTTAACCATATTTACATTCGTATAATCATACAAGCATTCTTATCATATAATCATGCATTAATTCATTAAATTCACACCTAAGCCAATTATGCCTTCCCAACGCACTAATCAAGGCCCTTAAACCATATTAGTGATTTTGGGTCGTTACAGAGTGAGTCTAAGTCTACTACTTCGTGAATCAAAGGGGGTTATGGGTCAGGATCTACCTCAGGACTGGACTCCTCTATGTATTGTTTGAGTCCTGGAGCAACTATACCTTCGAGAAGGGAGGGCCACGACCTAAGGTTGGTCTCATACTCCTCAAAAAAGGCCGACCTAAAAGGCAAGGTGTTGTCTTCTACTACGGTTCCCTAGGACGGCCCATGTCATGGCGCAATACTAATTGATCTGCGCATTAGAGCAAGGTTATTTTATGGTCTGGGTCATTTTGGTGGCGGTGTACGAGCTGGCTTGGGTTAAACCTAGCTAGCCTAAGGTCTGCGGCATCCCTGTCTAGGTCCCTAAAAGGGTATGGGTTACCTTGGACGGAGGGACCGACTGCTGCCCCCGATTGAGCTCAGTCCAAATCGGGGTCCCGAGCAGCCTCTGGAGCTCGCCTTTTCTGTACGAGCGGCACCTCGGCCTCCTTTTCCTGCTCGTCACCACCGTCGAACGCGGTGTCTCCCTCGGGAATAGGCGCCAGCACGCAGGCTACTGGATAATTGGGCTGCGTCCTCCTCAAGGCCAGAGTTTGGCCTGCGGAGGTTAACTTACACGCCAACATCGTGTCATCAGACACGAGCTGGTGGTAGTCCTTCTCACTGGGCGGAAGCCCCGCCTGGGTATCGTATTGACCCCCAAGGGTCACGGATTTGGTCGTACTCGCGAAAATGGCTGCATGATTATGCTTCAATCAGTATACACGCAAAAAGACAAAAAAAGAAAAGAAAAAAAAGTAATAATAATTTCGCGAGCTGAGAATAGAAAGGAAGCTTACGAGGACGGTTAAAGTAATGGTACTCGCAGTTGCGAAACCCATTCGACATAAAGAACTGATCTTTGAAGTTGTTGGGATGGCTGGGCAGTTCGATGAACACGGATGAGTTCAGGAAGCGGGTCAGGTAGTAAAACCCATCGCCTCGTCCCCTTTGATCCGGGCTGGCCTTGAGGCAGAAGAAGTAGAGAATATCTGCCGGAGTGGGGACCTCCCACTCATGCTTCAGAAAGAGATATTTCAACCCCGCCAACAGACGATAGGAATTCGGAGGAAGTTGAAATGGTGCCAACTTCACGTAATTGAGAAAGTCGGCAAAGTACTGATCAAGGGGGAGGAAGGCCTCGGCCCTGAGATGCTCATCGCTCCAGGCCGTAAAGTCTTCATCGAGGGTGCGCAGCTCCTCTCCCCCTCGAAGGGAGGTCGGGCAATAAGAACGCCGGTCCCAATCTCGATGTTATGAGACATCATTATCTTGTTGACCCTCCCTTGGGTCGTGATCTTTGAGACTATCCTCTCCGCCTCAAAGTAAGCATCAGGTCCCAACTCGATCTCCTTCTCCACCATGGGACCGAACTGGGGGATGGGGGACTCCACCGCGACCTCCTTCCCCCTGCTAGATTGCTGGGACGACGAGCCGGCCGCATTTTCTTAGACACATTTCCTAGTGAACAAGAACGATAAAGTACTTAGTAGGCGACCTAAAAGTTATGAAAGGAAAAATAGCGCGGGAAGAACAAGGGTTTTTCATACACGAGCTGAGGTAATCTCAGTCCGTGGTGTGATGCCACGCGCTGCCGTGGACACGCCCCTAAGTTTCCAACAGATCCCTGATATTTAGGGATCCTTGTGTCGGAGGGTCAGGCCATTACTTGCCTTGGGGGATAGGTTTTGAGAGAAAAACCACCTAGGAAGCGTGACCCCTAAGCTACCTAGTTTTATTTCCTAAAAACCTCTCATCTTCCATATCCCGAATGGCTATTTCCTAAATTTACCAAGAAATTTACCCAGAAATTACCTAGTTATGAACTTCACAATCCTAGACATGTTTTAGGGTCTACTCAATACGCCTAAAATCGGAGCCTATGTTCCAAAAGCTACTCAGAAACAACCTACTGTTTATGACTATGAGACGTAGATTTGCATGACAAAGAAAGAAGGAAATCAAAACATACGAAAAGCAGGAAACTTACAATATATTTTCCAAACGAAGGTTGCAGGCAACATAGAAGTAGGAGTCCTGGAGGAATCCTTAAGACTGGACTTATGAAGGGTTTTTGTGGCGAGAGTATGGGGATTTCTGGGATTTTAATAAGAAGAAGAAGAAGAAGAGCTTTTGAAATTCGGAAGAGAGAAAATAAAGAAAAATTTCGAATGAAAGGTGATGAGTACTGAAAACTGCCAACCCTATTTATACGTAAGAGGCATGAGGAAACGAGGACCGTCCGAACAAATTAATGCGAGATACGAGGGTTATAACTCAAAAGACGAAACGACGACAAAAAGGTGGCCAGGCCATTTAATACAATCCTCGAAACCCGAACAGACGCCAATCACGGCGTTCCACGTGTTCGATACTCAAATGATGGACAGGGTCCGGATGATCGCAATAGGAGTTTAAAAGTCCCTACGTGTAAGTCAGAAGTGACGTCGTGGAACACGAGCAGGGACTTGGGGGGCAAATGTATGCTCTGAAAATCAGCAAATACCTTTTTGAGACAGCTTGGGTACAGTGAGCTAATAAAAAGCCGTAATCGATGCACCACGTGTCCACTTCTCATCCGTAGACATTCGGTGCCATCCCTTATACAAATAGCTCGAGCTGATGAGATATTTAGCAATCTATCACCTGGAACCATTTTGTGTAATATGGCATCAAAAGGCACGAGCTAACATTACGTTAAGCTCGTGGTACGCCAAAGGTCTGACGTACCTCAGGGTCTTTATAAAGTTGACCACGCAATATAAACGTGCATAAAACAAACATCACGTGTCTGTTTTATTCCCGAATTCCCGGGTACGCAATATAAACGTGCGTGATCAGGCACCACACGCCTGATTTAGGCCATGCGACCCATTACCTTTTTTATATATTGATTAGACCACACTTCAATGTAAAATTTAGATATTAATATTCAATGTCGCAGAGATGATGTGAAGGATCAAGAGATCACGGGATGACCCCAATACCTACCCAGAGACCATTCTCCTATAAATACCAGGATCCTGGGTAGTGCAAGGGGTTGGATTCTTTCTGTAATGCAAATACTCTGTAAAAATAGAGAGAAGTTTACAACAATAATATTGACTCGTGGACTAGGGGGATTTTAACCTCCGAACCATGTAAAAAGGAGTGATCATTTTCTTTGCAGCTAATTTCCAACATCCTTGAGCATTATCACTTTCTTGGTACGATTTATCATTAAGCACTAATCCATCCTAGTTATTCATAATTCACTGTTGGCGAAAAACCGCGTCAACAGGTTACCATAAAGAACCCAGAAATATACACCCATACCACAACGTGAAGGTAACTGGTTACCATAAAGAACCCAAAAATATGCACATTCCAGAACGTTAAGGTAACTAGTTACCTATTGCAGATCTGAAGATAGAAAAAAATCCCAGAAATATACACACATACCAGAACGTAAAGGTAACCAGTTACCATAAAAAACCAAGAAATATACACATAACATAACGTGAAGGTAACTAGTTTCCTATTGCAGACCTGAAGATAAAAAAAATACAGATCCAAAGAAAACAAACGACTTTTGATATGTAATTCAAGAAAAAGACGGTATATCTGTAATAGTATGAACAATTGTTTACCTAAACATTAATTTTTTTACAAGTTAGTTCTAGATCTAAAAAAAAAAGAAAAAGTTTAGACCTAGAAAAAAATTCAGATTTGAAAAAAAAAATTCAGATTGCAGTAGAACCGGTTTGGAGGTTGCCGATTGTTGCTAGAGGTTTGCCGATCGGAGTTGGCTGGAAATTGCAGATTTGTTGCTTGAATTGATTTGATTGTTGTTCTTGATCAGATCTTGAAGATCTTGCCGGAGTTTTGAAGCTGTTGCCGGAGGTGGAAGGTGTTGCCGGAGTTTGGGTGCCTTGGTTGAAGACACGATTTTGTGTGGAGATGCTTTTGATCGACTCAAGTTTCAGCATATGAGTTTTTGTTATGTTAATTACCATACTACCCTTCATTTTGTTGATGTGTTTTTGTTTAATTTTGAGTTCTTATATGTGATTAGTTTTCCCATAAACTGAGTTTTTGTTAATTAAAATTTTTCATACAAATTAGGGAAAATTTAATTATCATATTTTTGCACAATAATGACTAAAAATCATATTTATGAAAAATAATCTTATTACAAATGCTAATATGCCATTTTTTCCCCTAAAAGTCAAGAAGGCCATATTTATTAGTATAGTAGTAGTTAGTTTTCACTTTTTTTTTTTAGTTTTCTTTTAATTTGCCCCTAAATTACATTATTATCCATGAATTTTTTTCCTTTAATTCTAGGTAGTCAATTGATTTCCGGACCATATTATTTCATGTAACTTTCACTATTTATTTAATTTATTTTTCCTGTTGTTTTTATTCTGCTTGGCAAGTCACATGAGCCGTTTTTAACATTACTGCTAAAGTATATGGCGCCCTTTCTTACCTATGGATGATCATTAAAGAAAATGCCAGCGGCATTACATATGGTCCCATAATGATACTACCATTATGCCATGTTTGCATTATATATACCCTTCTTAAAGTTACAGTTTTTTTTTTTTTTTTTTTTAAATATTCTGACAATTTGAATACATTTCAAGTAGTCAAAATTGTCTTAGTAGCCTTAAAAGCATAATTTAAGACCTTAGAGTACAAGTTAAAAAAACTAAAATTATTTTAAGACAGAATTAATATAGACAATGAAAGGTAAACGTGGACGACATATATATATTTTATATTTATTACATGTTATAATATACTTACATCATAGGACATACATCACTCTTCGAAGTAGGAGTGTCGAACCTCACCACAAAAATAATGGATATTGTACGTCTTGATATTCAGCCCAGGTCTTTTATGCAGCTCAAGAACAGCTAGCTAGCTAAGAATAGTACTAAATGACCCACAAGTTTATATTTCTTCTGCGAAGGCAGTGCGACTCCCCAGGTAATAACACGAGTTGAGGAATACGAAGCATTAAGGCACGAGCTAGAGATGGATATAAAACACAACAATCTGGGTGCGAGCTGACGTTATGTTCAGGTCGTGGTACTCTGACAACCTGCCATGTCTAGGAGTCTTTATAAACCTGGACACGTTATTTAGGAACGTGCGTGGTCAGACATTACATGTCCGTTATTCTTGAATTCTCAGACACGTAACATAAACGTTCATGATCAAACATCACATGTCCGATTATGCTAGACAACCCATGATCAATTTTACCTAATGATTAGACCATACCTTAATATATATTGTAATGTTCATCATTTGTGTTAGACAGGTCACATATAGGATGGGTATCCATGTGATGACCCCTGCCCCTATCCTGGGATGGTTCTTCTATAAATACCAAGACCTTGGATAGAAAAGAGGTTGGGTTTTCTCTGTGTAACGCAAATACTCTGTCAAAATATAGAGAGATATACAGTAATAATATTGACTCGTGGACTAGGGGGATTTAAGCCTCCGAACTACGTAAAAAGGAATGAGTGTTCTTACTATATCATTCTAAGCATCCTTAAGAGTTATTTTTCTTATTACGGTTTATCCTTAAGCACTAGTTTATTCCAGCTAATTACGTAATACAATGTTGGCAAAAAACCGCGTCAACAATTTGGTGCTTTCATTGAGAGCTGCAAATTAGTGCCACTGAAAAAGGTTCAGAACAAAGTTCATCATGGTGGTCTCTCGTTCAAGGCACGGTAACGAAACTGATCAGCATGGTGGGTAGGAGGCTCACCATACCACTGTTTCCGATGAACAAAACCCGAAGATCCAGCAGTGGTCGGGAAAGCAACCAATGGGCCACGACGACACCGAAAGTTCAGCACCTCTACCGCCAAATCTGAACCCGGATTACTTGACTGCGGTGGAGTTGGAGAACATGCAGTTGAGGAGCCATCTAGGCAAAGCAAACAAGCAAATCGAGGAAGTCTTGGCTCGGCTACCCCATCTTGCGACTGACGTTAACGTCAGAAAGAGGCAAGGCAGGACTCGTAAGTCCCACCGGGATAGTCGACCCAGGCCCAGTCGGTCAGTTAGAACCTTAACTCCAAGTTCTACGCCCGTTTCACACAATCACCAAGAAACCCCGTTTGGTGGCTTTCCCAGAGATCATCATTGAGTCAGCCGGTCGGTCAGAACCTCAACTCCAAGTTTAGCGCCACCGTCAAATGCCCATGGCGACCCACACAGACGGTCAAGGATGAACTCGCAAAGATGACATGTCCCAACCGACTTCCCAGTACTGCGATCAGATCGCCAGGCGCAGGGAACTAGGAATGGTGGAGCAGAGCGACCCCGGGCTAACTTGGTCCAACCTGATGGGACGAGAATTGCCTCACCAATCAGACACCCTCTATCGCCAATAAGGCATCCATCCCCACCTCATTCAGCTCGAGGTGTTCCTACCTATAGAAATAGCAGGAGGAATCCTCCTCTTGTTGCCCCTGCTCATGTCCCTTGAGCACGCGGGAATATCCCAGATCCTCATCCTCGGCCGAAAGCTATGAGCTTTTCTAATGGAAGCTATTGGACTGAGGGACATCGAAGTGATAGGACTAGCGCAGATTTGAGGAATCAGCTGAGTTCGGCTCAAAAACCTCGAGTTGATCCACATACCGATCTGTGAGATCGCCTAAACTCACAAAGAACCAATCCAGCTCGTGATGGAGTCAGCGGCACACACCACGAGGGAAGTCCTTCCGAAGTGCGCGATAACGGGAATGCCCCATCAAACCGAGCTCGAACTTGGAGGGACAATAACCCACCAAACACGTACGGTCGACTAGGAGCTGTTGAACAGCCCCAGGGAACCAAGGACCCAACCCTCGAAAGGTTGGCCCAGATGGAGGAACTGATGAAAAGACTCCTATGAGAAAAGGAGAAAGACGAGTATGATTCAGGGGACGAGCTCGAGCTCTTCGCCCCCAACATCGCGGCAACCCCATATCCACCGGGTTTCAGGATGCCTCATTTATCAAAATTCGACGGAGATGGAGATCCGTCCGACCACTTGGGGATTTTCAATACCCTGATGATGACCCATAACATCGAACCTGAGTTAAGGTGCTTGGTATTCCCCTTAACTCTGGTCGGATCGGCTAGGCAATGGTTCAAGCAATACAAAAAGCATTCTATCAGCTCGTGGAAGAGCTCCTATGCTGACTTCAAGAGGGCGTTCCGGGCTTCTCAAGCAGCTCAGATAAAGACAGACTCCCTTGCAAACGTAAATCAGCAGCTCGGAGAGTCTCTGAAAGCTTACTTGAGTAGGTTCGCCAACATTGCTTACCGAGCTAGAGATGCGGATGAAAGCTCTAGGCTTATGGTGATGAGAACAGGAATTCTTGTTGGAGGAGACCTGTGGAAAGAGATCCAGAGAAAGGGCGTCAACATTGTGGATGAGTTCCTGAACAAGGCTCAAAGATGGATCAACCTGGAAGAGGCGTTAGCTTCAGTCACAGGAACCAGCCAAGTCCCTGCCCAGCCTGTTGGAGCGATAACAGACGTTGCAGCTACGGCTCAAACCGTTACCCAGAATAACCAGGGGGAGGAAATAAGAGGAAGAGAAATGGCGAGGGCGGCCAGAACGGTTCAAAGAAGAATAAGCCCGTGGAGAAGTTCAAACCAATCTATGCAACTTACGCCGACCTCACAGATACCAGGGAGCGCATCTTCTTGGAAAATTCTGCCCACCTTCCGTGGAAGAAGCCAGAGTCTCTAAAAAATCAAAGGGCGAAGAGAGACCCTTCAAAATTTTGTCGATTCAACAATGACATTGGTCACAACACCGATGACTGCAGGAACTTAAAAGATGAGATCGAGACACTCATCAGAGCTAGGCCTCTGGCTCAATACGCTCGAAATCGAGTCACCCCTAATCAGCTCGCTGGACAAAACATTCAACCAGCTCCAGAAACCCCCGCAAATCATACCGGAGCTCTGGTGAATCAGGATACCCCTCCTCCGATAACAGAGGGAGAGAAAACAACCATCTTTGAAGGACCTCATCTGGCAGGAACGAGAAAAAACACCCAGAAGAGATATGTCAATAAGCTAAGGTCTCACAATGGAGTCGAGTTCGTCCCAGAGCAACATTTATCTAAGCAGCAACGATTGGAGAAGCAACCCATCAGTTTTATTGAAGAAGATGCCAATCATGTCCAGTTCCCGCATAACGACCCTCTGGTCATAACTGTCCAACTCGCCAATCGAAGAGTTAGGCAGACACTGGTTGATAACGGGAGTTCTATGAACCTACTATTCAAGTCCACTCTGGAGAAAATGGGATTGTTTGTGACCGAGCTGAAGGCAACCTCCCTGATGCTGTATGGATTTTTTGGCGAGGGATCAGTAACTATCGAGACGATTGACTTGGTTATAACTTTGGGGGAGGGACCACGAATTGTTTCCAAGCTGCTCGAGTTTGTGGTTGTTGATTGTCCGACCGCATACAATGCAATCTTGGGTAGGCCCACGCTGGTGGCATTTGAAGCCATAACTTCTGTCCACCACCTTGTGATCAAGTTCCCCTCATCTACGGGAATATGTATTGTGTGAGGCAATCAGCTCGCTGCCAGGGAATGCTATAGCATTTCCATGAAGGAAAAATCTCAACCCGGCTAGCAAACGATGGTCGTGCAAGATGGAGGCAAGGAATCCCAGGAAATTAGAACTGATCCTGGGATGGAAGAACCTCAGCAAGTCAGTTGTAGGGGAATCTCCCTGTGTGAGGATATTGATCCCAGAATAGGCAAAGATATGTTCGAGCTCCAGGCTATTGAAGAACTCAAAGAAGTAAACATCGATCCCAAAGATGCTTTGAGGATGGTTAAGCTCGGGAAAAATCTTGACGCCGAAAGAAGGGCGGAGCTGGTATAATTTTTACAAAAAATCTAGATGTTTTTGCTTGGTCCCATGAAGACATGGTAGGGATCAGTGCAAATTTCATCACGCATACGCTTAACTTGGACAAAAGCATGCCTGCAAAATCCCAGAAACATAGGCATCAGGGTACAACTCATGCTGAGGCCCTGGAAGAGGAGGCAGCTAGGCTTTTAAAATGCGATTTTATATGTGAGGCAAAGTACCCGATCTGGGTTGCCAATCCTGTTCTGGTCCCAAAGCCAAATGGAAAATGGCAGACCTGTATCGATTTCTCATATTTGAACAAAGCCTGTCCCAAGGATTGTTTCCCCTTGCCAAGGATTGACCAATTGGTGGATGCCACCGCGGGGCACGAGCTCATGTCCTTCATGGATGAATACTCTGGATATAACCAGATCGCTATGAACCCCGAGAATCAGAAGCATACCAGCTTTATGACTCTGACCAACGTTTATTGCTATAAGGTCATGCCCTTCGGGCTAAAGAATGCTGGGGTGGCCTACCAGAGATTGGTCAACAGAGTGTTTGCTGATCAGATCGGGAAAAACATGGAACTGTATGATGATGACATGCTGGTCAAGTCAAAAGCTGACGACAACCATGTTTCCGACCTGAAGGAATGTTTTGAGATCCTGAGGAAGTATAGTATGAGGTTGAACCCCCAAAAGTGTACTTTCGGAGTGGCGTCGAGAAAATTTCTGGGATTCATAGTCAACACCAGGGGGATAGAGGTGAACCCTGACAAAATTAGATTGTTGCTAGAAATGCCTTTAAGGCAGGTACTGCAGAAACCTGAGGCATCGGGATGACTATTGAAATGGGCAGTCGAGCTCAGCCAGTTCGAAATACTATACGTACCACAAACAAAAGGCAAGCCCTGGATGATTTCGTGAATGAATGCACAAGATTCCAGGAGGAGCCCTTGAGAGAACCAGTGCGGGAGTTGTGGAGAATCTTCATGGATGGCTCATCTAACGAGAACAGGTCCGGAGCTGGGATGTAATGGCCTGGATAGCCAAGACCACTACACTGTGTACTTATAAAAGTGCAGGACTTGCTAATCAAGTCATTTAATGAAAAAAAAGTGATACCGAAACCACTAATGAACTAGGGTTAAAAGTTTTTGGTCTCAAAAGGTTCATTTCATATAACTAAACATTTTTACACATGGGATCCCAAAAGGGAACAACGTTCAAAAGTCAGTTTACAAAATTTCCAGAGTTCAAACAACCATTCGCCACTCTAAGGGAAAAACAGACGTTTCTGGTTCTCTTGTTCTTGTCTCCCTCTCAACCGTGGCGGCTGAGCAGCTGATCATGTACATTTTTCTCTCAGAGCTCTCCGAATCAGGGCTGATCAAGCTTGCCCTTGCCTTTACTTGCACCACGAAGCACCCGTGAGCCAAGGCCCAACAAGAAAAAATATCATATTATATAACAAGCTATAATAACATTTAGATAACCCCTTAAGCATGTTCATACACTTAACATACCACAATAATCACAAAGCATGAAGATTTAACTAAAGATTCAGCTAATCAACACCCAACTATATAGCATAACAATCCACCAATCAATAATATCAATCAAATCACACGATAATCAGGGTCGACACCTTAGGTCGCACCCTCTGTTTACCCCACTGACTCCGGCTCGCTTAAACCGAGCTCAGTGCATAATAAGCTGTCCTCAACTACCAGTGGCCGAGCCGCGCCCTGTGTGCTAGTGTAAACTTCGGCACTCTTAGGCCGTTTGTTTACTATTTAAATGGCATAATACCATCCTCCACAAAGCATAAAAAATAGGGAACCCTTAGTCCCATTATAAATCCACAACCGGGTGCAGTTTCCTTACCTTTAGTTTCCAAATGTACTGGTTACGCGAGATGCCTCTTGAGCACGATTTGTTTCCCGAGCCCCTAGCTTATACCTAGTCACAACCAAGACAAGGGAAACCATTAATAAATGTAAAAAGGGCTTCTAAATAAGGTTATAGTCTCTAGAACATCGAATTCCACCAAACACGGTAGTAGATTCGATCCCGAGCACCCTAGGTTAAATTCCCATGCTTAAAATCCCAAAATCCTAAATTCCCTTAAGGGCCACAGCTCAAGCCTTCCATGCCGCGACATAGCCCCCAAACAGATCCCATCTAGGCTCAGAACCAGACACGGGCCGCGACCCTACACAGACCATACTGTGGCCCGCCCTCCATCTCCATCATCCATCAGCTTCAGAGGGCCGCGACTCACTAAGAACTATGCTGCGGCTCGACCCCTTCGAACCCAGAAAAACCTCCATTTTTTACTCTCAAAACTCACTCAAAACCATCCAAAACTATCCCAATTCCACAACTCAATTATCACAAAACTTCTAACACAATTCCAGCAACACAATCCAGCTGAAACTTAGCCTAGAAACTCACCAAAATCTCACTTCAATCTCTGAAACTTAAGTGCTTAAAAACATCAAAACTAGTCAAGGAAACAATAGAATTCAGCCTTTACATCACAAATTCGAGCTTACCTTCTTTGATGAACCAGCTCTCTAAAAGGTTTCTGAGCTAACTCCTAGATTCCAAGCTCCAATTCTGTCCTTCAATGTCAAAATCCATAAACACCTCAAAACTCAGCCATAAACACAGAATTTAACCACCATGCATAAAGCTTATAACTTACCTTAACTCTGATTGAACTCCTAAGCTGAACACTAGTTTAATCCTTTAAAACTCCAGCTCAATCCACTGAATTCCAGCTGAGTTTTCTTTAAGTTTTAGTTGTTTTCCTTGAGAAAGAAGAAAAGAGAAAGAGAGAGAGAGAGGGGAGGGTCGGTTCCTTTGTTTCCACCGAGTTCTAAGTTTTTTACTTATTCTATCCTTAGGTAATTAAGTTAATCCCGAGGCTCAGGGTACCGGAAACGTCCCTGAGGGCAAAATGGTAAAATTCCCTAGTATTCCCACCTAAGCTTCCTAACCTCAAATATATGTCAAATTATTTATTTCCATAACTCGATAACCTAAATAACCATTCAATACCTGAAAATACCCCTTGACTTGCCCCAAGTCAAGTATTAAGCCCCGTTGTGACTTTTCAGCTAACTAGCTCCCTAGGATCACCTCTAGTGGCATGCTGCAGATTTACCCACATAATAATGTGGTTCTCACAAATAGAACATATAATCACATTAACATTAATATAACCATACAAGCATGCTTATTATATAATCACACATTAAACTTAATAAATTCAAACATAAACCAATTATGCCCTCCTGGCACACTAATCAAGGCCCCTAAGCCTTATTAGTTATTTTGGGTCGTTACAACTATCCCCTCCTACTGAGAATTTCGTCCTCAAAATTTACCTGAATAACTCGGGATATTGATCCCACATTGCCGTCTCTAGCTCCCAGGTCGTTTCCTCGACCATGCTATTTCTCCACAACACTTTAACTAACGGAATCGTCTTATTCCGTAGAACTTTATCCTTCCGGTCCAAAATCTGAACTGGTCGCTCCTCATAGGACAAGTCTGTCTGCAACTCTAAATCCTCATACTTCTATACATGCGTCGAATTTGAGACATACTTCCGCAACATAGAGACATGGAATACATCTTGAACTCCCAACAACAACGGTGGCAAGGCCAACCTGTAAGCCACAAGTCCAATCCTTTCTAAAATCTCGAAATGTCCAACAAACCGAGGGCTCAGCTTGCCCTTTACTCCAAATCTCCTCACCCCTCGCAATGGTAAAACTCGCAGAAACACGTGGTCCCCAACCTGAAACTCCACGTCTCTACACGTAGGATCAGTGTAGCTTTTCTGTCTACTTTGTGAAGCAAGCATCCTGGCTCGGATCTTCTCAATAGCTTCACTTGTCTTCTGAACCGTGTCTGGTCCCAAATAATTTCTCTCACCCATCTCATCCCAATGAATGGGTGACCTACACTTCCTTCCATATAGCATCTCATAAGGAGCCACTCCAATTGTGGACTGATAACTGTTGTTATACGAAAATTCAATCACTGGGAGATACTTACTCCAAGATCCCTCGAAATCAATCACGCACGCCCTAAGCATATCCTCCAACACTTGAATCGTCCTCTCAGACTATCCATCAGTCTGAGGATGAAAAGCTGTGCTAAACTTCAACTGAGTCCCCATCGCTCTCTGCAGAGCTCCCCAGAACTTGGAGGTAAAGTTAGGGTCTCGATCAGATACAATAGACTTAGGAACCCCATGGAGACGAACTATCTCCCTCACATACAACTCTGCATACTGTTCCACTGTGTAAGTCGACTTCACTGGCAGAAAATGAGCTAACTTGGTGTATCTGTCCACTATTACCCACACCAAGTCACAAAGTCTCACTGTCTTGGGTAGACCTCCCACAAAATCCATTGTAATGTCTTCCCACTTCCACTTTGGAATACCCAAAGGTTGAAGCAACTCCGCTGGTCGCTGACGCTTAGCTTTCACCTGCTGACATGTCAAACATCTTGCCACATACTCTACCACATCCTTCTTCATCCCGGGCCACCAATATAATGTTCATAGATCCTGATACATCTTCGTGGTACTCTGATGAAGTGAGTATGGCGTAGTGTGAGACTTATCTAGTATCTCTCGTCTAATCCCTTCATCTACCAGAACACAAATTAACCCCTGATATCGAAGCATACCAGCCTCAGAAACAGAATAATCCTTAGCTATCCCTCTTAAGACATTCTGTCGAACTTCCTGTAGCTGTGCGTCCACCAATTGACCCTCCTTGATCCGCTCTAGCAGGGTTGACTGGAAGGTAATATTGGCTAACCTGCCTACCACCAGCTCTATCCTTGCCCTGGTCATCTCATCAGCTAACTCTCTGAAGATCTGAATAAAACTAAATAACTGCCCCGAGCCCCTCTGGCTCAATGCATCTGCCACAACATTGGCTTTCCCTGGGTGGTAAAGAATGTAACAATCATAATCCTTAACCAACTCCAACCAATGCCTCTGTCTCATGTTTAGATCCTTCTGGGTGAAGAAATACTTCAAACTCTTATGGTCAGTATATATCTCACACTTCTCCCCATATAGATAATGCCGCCAAACATTCAGTGCGAATACCACTGCTGCTATTTCCAAATCGTTGGCAGGATACCACTGTTCATACTCCTTCAGCTGCCGTGATGCATAAGCTATAACCTTCTCATTCTGTATCAACACACAGTCCAAACCCAACCTTGAGGCATCACAGTATACCACAAACTTTCCTCCCTCAGAAGGAAGACTTAACACAGGTGCAGAAATAAGTCGTTGCTTCAACTCTTGGAAATTGTGCTCCCACTTTTCAGACCAAACAAACTTCTGATTCTTCCATGTCAACTCTGTCATTGGTGAGGCAATCTTTGAGAATCCCTCTACAAACCACCTGTAGTAACCCGCTAACTCAAGGAAACTTCACACCTCCAAGGCATTCCTTGGCCTCAGCCAATCCCTTACTGCCTCTACCTTGGATGGAACCACCTTAATTCCTTCTGCGCCAACTATATGCCCAAGGAAAGTCACCTCTGGCAACCAGAATTCACACTTCTTAAACTTGGCATATAACCGATGCTCCCTTAACCTCTGTAAGACCTATCGAAGATGTCGCTCGTGCTCTGCCTCTGAGCTGGAGTACACTAAGATGTCGTTGATGAAGACAATGACGAACTGATCCAAGAAGTCCTTGAACACCCTGTTCATCAGATCCATAAAAGCTGCCAAGGCGTTGGTCAAACCAAAAGACATGAACAAGAACTCATAGTGCCCATATTGTGTTCAGAAGGCCGTCTTTGGTATGTCCTCATCCTTGATCCTCAACTGGTGATAACCAGATCGAAGATCAATCTTTGAGAACACCGTCTTTCCCTACAGCTGATCGAACAAGTCATCAATCCTTGGTAGAGGGTACTTGTTCTTAATAGTCAACTTGTTCAATTCTCTGTAGTATATACACATCCTCAGAGTCCCGTCCTTCTTCTTAACAAATAACTGGAGTGCCCCATGGAGAGTAACTAGGCCTGATGAATCCCAAGTCTAGAAGTTCTTGCAGTTATATCTTCAATTCCGTCAACTCTGTTGGTGCCATCCTATATGGTGCCCTTGATACTAGTTCTGTCCCTGGTGCTAACTCAATCACAAACTGAATCTCCCTGCACGGAGGCAATCCTGGTTACTCCTCAGGGAATACATCTAAAAACTCACAAACCACCCTGGTCTCTCCTGGCCCCGTTGTCAACATCCTGGCAGTGTTCACTACACTAGCCAGAAAACCTATACATCAACCCTGTAATAAGTCTCTGGCTCTCAATGCAGATATCATGGGTACGCGGGGTCCACATATCGCACCCATGAAGACAAAAGGATCCTTGCCCTCAGGCTCAAAAGTTACCATCTTCTTCCTGTAGTCAATAGTAGCCCCATACCTGACCAGCCAATCCATCCTTATGATCATATCAAAGTCCTCCATGTCTAACTAAATTAGATCTACCGAAAGCTCCCTACTATCAACCATCACTGGCAGTGCCCTGATCCACCTCTTAGAAACTACCAGTTCCCCAGTAGGCAATAAAGTCCCAAATTCCACAGTCCGATACTCACTAGGTCTACACAATCTATCAATCACTTTACTAGAAACAAAGGAATGTGTAGCACCAGAGTCAATCAATATAGTAAAAGGAGAGCCAGCACTAGAAAGCAGACCTGTCACCACCGAGGGACTAGCCTCGGCCTCTACCTGTGTCAAAGTGAATACTCGAGCTGGAGTCAAGCTATCCACCTTTCCTGCTTCCCCTTTCTTCACTGTTGGCCAGTCCTTCTTGAGATGCCCTACTGTCCCACACACATAACAAGCCTTGGCCCGACATTCGCCCTGATGAAATCTTTTACACCTTGGGCACTCCTGATAGGTCCGCCACGCCTCGCTGCCACCCTGACGGCCACCCTGACCACCCCGACCCCTCCTATCAGGACCAACATCGGTCGAAGTGTCAGGGGTCTTTCTCTTGAATTCAATGGGGCCTCCGCCCCTACCTGACCCAGTATAAGGAGGCACCACTCTGTGACCCTTCCGCCTTACTGAACTTTCCCTCCATATCTTATTCTCCGCTTCCTTAGCGGTAAGAGCCTTCTCCACAGCCTGGGCATAAGTTGTCCCCCCAGAAACTGTCGTAATCCTCACATCCCGAGCAATCATAGCATTAAGCCCTCTGATAAATCTGTCCTGCCTAGCAGCATCTGTAGGCACAAGGTCTGGTGCAAATTTTGCAAGTCTATCAAATTTTAGGGCATACTCAGTAACTGTCATGTTGCCCTGCACCAAACCCACAAACTCATTAACTTTTGCTGCCCTGATGGCAACATTATAGTATTTCTAGCTGAACAAGTCTTTAAATCCTTCCCAACTCAATGCAATCACGTCCCTGGTTTGTGATGCCACTTCCCACCGAATGCGGGCATCCTCTCTCAACATATATGTGGCACAGGCCACTCTGTCATGCCCCTTTATCCTCATAAAATCCAGAATAGTAGTAATCATAGTTAGCCATTACTCGACCTTCAATGGGTCTGGACCACCCTCAAAGATTAGGGGCTGCTGCTTCCTGAACCACTCATATAATGGATCCCACGTATTCCCAACCTCTCCTGGCTGTACAACTGGTACCACTGCAGGTGGTACAATAGGGGCAGCACTCCCTGATGGAGCCTGCTGTCGCAGCAGACGAATCTGTTCATCTTGGCTCTGTAACCACGCTTGCATATCTGCCATAAGTTGCTACCAGTTCTCAGGGACTGGCGGAGGAATCTGGCTCTGGTGATCACCTCCGGTCCCAGACCTAGTGTCAGCTAGTCGCGTAGATTTTCTTGGACGCATAGCTATCCAAGTCAATATGTAATCAACGACTCGACAATCAGACCATGATGACAGGATAAAAGCTTCTCCAAAATCCATCAAAGGAACATAACCAATCACAAACAATCAAGATATAAGCATTGATCCACATGCACCGGCATTGCTAATAAACATGCCTCAACATCACCACACAACAGCTAAGATATAGACATCCATTCACATACACAACAATGCTAATAAGCAGGCCTCAATATCATCACACATCAATCAAGGGCCAGGCCCTATCAGTATCTCATGCTTCCTATTAATTTAATAAGTAACAACATTCATAATTCAATCCAGGCATATAAGCACATATACACATTACCAAACCCTGAATCGAGCTTGTCTCTAGCAGCGAATGTACATGTCTAGCTGGTCTATAGGAACCCTTAAACCTAGGACGCTCTGATACCAAGTTGTAACGCCATGGATAGCCAAGACTGCTACAATGTGTACTTATAAAGGTGCAGGACTTGCTAATCAAGTCATTTAGTGAAGAAAAAAAACGTGATACCGAAACCATTAATGAACTAGGGTTAAAAGGTTTTGGTCTCAAAAGGTTCATTTCAAATAACTAAACATTTTTACACATGGTATCCCAAAAAGGAACAGCGCTCAAAAGTCAGTTTAAAAAATTTCCAGAGTTCAAACAACCATTAGCCGTTCTAAGGGCAAAACATGCGTTTCTGGCTCTCTTATTCTTGTCTCCCTCTCAACCGTGGCGGCTGAGCAGCTGATCATGTACATTTTTCTCTCAGAGCTCTCCGAATCAGGGCTGATCAAGCTTGCCGTTGCCTTTACTTGCACCACGAAGCACCCGTGAGCCAAGGCCCAGCAAGAAAAAATATCATATTATATAACAAGCTATAATAACATTTAGATAACCCCTTGACCATGTTCATACACTTAACATACCACAATAATCACAAAGCATGAAGATTCAACAAAAGATTCAACTAATCAACACATAGCTATACAGCATAACAATCCACCAATCAATAATAACAATCAAATGACACGATAATCAGGGTCGCACCTTAGATCGCACCCTCTGTTTACCCCACTTACTCTGGCTCGCTTAAACCAAGCTCAGTGCATAATAAGCTATCCTCAGCTACCAGTGGCCGAGCCGTGCCCTGTGCGCTAGTGTAAACTTCGACACTCTTAGGCCGTTTTTTTACTATTTAAATGGCATAATAACATCCTCCACAATGCATACAAAATAGGGAACCCTTAGTTCCATTATAAATCCACAACCAGGTGCAGTTTCCTTTCCTTTAGTTTCCAAATGTACTGGTTACGCGAGATGCCTCTTGAGCACGATCCGTTTCACGAGCCCCTAGGTTATACCTAGTCACAACCAAGATAAGGGATACCATTAATAATTATAAAAGGGCTTCTAAATAAGGTTCTAGTCTCTGGAACATCGAATTCCACCAAACACGGCAGTAGATTCGATCCCGAGAACCCTAGGTTAAATTCCCATGCTTAAAATCCCAAAATCCCGAATTCCCTTAAGGGTCGCAGCTCAAGCCTTCCACGCTGTGGCATAGCCCCCAAACAGAGCCCATATAGGCTCAGAACCAGACACGGGCCGCGGCCCTACACAGACCATGTCGCAGCCTGTCCTCTATCTCTAGCATCCATCAACTTCAGAGGGCCGCGGCTCACCAAGAACTATGTCACGGCTCGACCCCTTCGAACCCAGAAAAACCTCCATTTTTTACTCTCAAACCTCACTCAAAACCGTCCAAAACTATCCCAATTCCATAACTCAATTATCACAAAACTTCTAACACAATTCCAGCAACACAACCCAACTCAAACTTAGCCTAGAAACTCACTAAAATCTCACTTCAATATCTGAAACTTAAGTGCTTGAAAACATCAAAAACAGTCAAGGAAACACTAAAATTCAGCCTTTAAACCACAAATTCGAGCTTACCTTCTTTGATGAACCAGCTCTCTAAAAGGTTTCTGAGCTAACTCCTAGATTCCAAGCTCCAATTCTGTCCTTCAATGTCAAAATCCATAAACACCTCAAAACTCAGCCATAAACACAGAATTTAACCACCATGCATAAAGCTTATAACTTACCTTAACTCTGATTGAACTCCTAAGCTGAACACTAGTTTAATCCTTTAAAACTCCAGCTCAATCCACTGAATTCCAGCTGAGTTTTCTTTAAGTTTTAGTTGTTTTCCTTGAGAAAGAAGAAAAGAGAAAGAGAGAGAGAGAGGGGAGGGTCGGTTCCTTTGTTTCCACCGAGTTCTAAGTTTTTACTTATTCTATCCTTAGGTAATTAAGTTAATCCCGAGGCTCAGGGTACTGGAAACATCCTCGAGGGAAAAATGGTAAAATTCCCTAGTATTCCCACCTAAGCTTCCTAACCTCAAATATATCTCAAATTATTTATTTCCATAACTTGATAACCTAAATAACCATTCTGTTATCCCCAAAAAATGGAGATTGATGATGTGGCAATAGAGGTGACAAGTGGCAGTACATGGTCCGTAAAAGACACATTAAATAGTCAATAAATACATTGACTCCTCAGAGTTGTGATAATATTTTGACTGGCTTGAGAAGTGTCATGACCGACCAGGCATGACCTTGTCCGACCAGTCACGATATTACTGCCCAAGAGTGACATTGCTGCCCAAGAGTGGCATGTTAGACTGGAGTGCCATGTTAGAGGAGAGACATGGCATGCTAGACCAGAGTGCCATGTTAGACGAGAGACATGGCATGCTAGACCAGAGTGCCATGTTAGACGAGAGACATGACATGCTAGACCAGAGTGCCATGTTAGACCAACATGGACATGTCCTACCAGCAAGTGGTCCTACCAGCAAGTGTATGTCCTACCAGCATGCACATGTCCGACCAGCAAGTGTATATCCTACCAGCTAAGTGCGTGACTATCCAGTAGAGATGTGTTCGACCAGATTGAAGGAGATATGGGTCGACCAGATAGAGGAGGACTAAGTCATGATTCCCAGAAACGGCTTCAACAAGAGCCGGTCTTGACACACGCGGGAATCTCTCATTCTTCCCACAAATTTGGTGTTCTGTTAAATTTTGAATATTTTTGTAATTTATATATAATAAATATAATGAAATATCCCGATTCTAGGGGATATCAGATGTATAATCCTAAGCCTATAAATATATGGCTTATGGGATCAGAAAGGGGCTTCTTCTTCTTTTGGGACTTTTAGGAAATTTTGGGTCTGAGTTTTGAGAAAGTGCTTGCATCTGAAAAAATTCTTGTATTCTTGTAATCTGTACTAAAGAAACTCAGTTGGCTCAGTTCATCTGATATTGAGTACATATCTATAATCACAACTCTAAGTGGATTAGGCTATTACCAAAATATTGGGGCTGAACCACTATACAAATTGCGTGTGTTATTTACTTTCTGTTCAAAATTGTCTGTGTCGTTTAATTTCTCTTGAAGGCTTTATCATTTTTGACATTCTCACGTCGTTGGCCAAAAACACGATCAACACATTCAATACTTGAAATACCCCTTGAATTGCCCCAAGTCAAGTATTAAGCCCCATTGTGACTTTCCCGCTAATTAGCTCCCTAGGATCACCTCAAATCGCATGCTGCAGATTTACCCACATAATAATTTGGTTCTCACAAATAGAACATATAATCACATTAACATTCATATAACCATACAAGCATGCTTATTATATAATCACGCATTAAACTTAATAAATTCACACTTAAACCAATTATGCCCACCTGGCACACTAATCAAGGCCCTTAAGCCTTATTAGTGATTTTGGGTCGTTACATGGGATCATTTTGATATCCCAGAAGGGCATCATTTCCACTCCGCGCTGCGGTTCAAATTTGTAGCGTCCAACAACGAAGCCGAGTACGAAGTCTTATTGGCCAGGCTCGGAGTGGCGATGGAATTGAAGGTTAGGGCCGTCCAATGCTACAGCGATTCCCAGCTCGTGGTAAACCAAGTGTCTGGGGAATGTTAAGCACGGGGGACCAAGATGGCGGCTTACCTAGCAAAAGTAAAGAAGGAGCTGTCCGAGTTTGAATATGGCCTAGGCGAGCAGATCCCTTGTGAGCAGAATGCCAACGCCAACACTTTGTCTAGACTCGCTACCTCCAAAGAAGCCGAGCCTCTGAGCATAGTATCAATATTCTTGGAAAGTCCGAGCATGGAAAA
The DNA here is from genome assembly GCF_963169125.1 of Humulus lupulus. Classification (NCBI taxonomy): domain Eukaryota; kingdom Viridiplantae; phylum Streptophyta; class Magnoliopsida; order Rosales; family Cannabaceae; genus Humulus; species Humulus lupulus. The sequence continues at coordinate 162,703,763 of NC_084799.1, forward strand.
AAGTGCGATGGAGGTCAAGATGATCGATATCAGGCCGACTTGGATGACTCCCATAATAGGGTATCTTGCGATAGGGAAATTGCTTGATGAGCGAAAAGATGCGAGGAGAATACTCTATCAAGCTCCAAGGTATACAATCATAAATGGGACGCTGTACCGACGTGTCCATTCCGTGCCTCTTCTGCGGTGTGTTCAGCCAGAGGAAGCCAAAACTATTTTGCAGGAGGTGCATGAAGGCTTCTGTGGGGATCACGCTAGGAGGCAAAACCTTGCCTTAAAGATAATAAGGCAGGGGTACTTTTGGCCCACATTATCAAAGGACTCCATCTCTTATGTCCAAAAGTGTGACAAATGCCAGCGATTTGCCACAGTCGCCCGAGCTGGGAAGGCCCTATCAAATAGTGGAAGTCATACAGGAGGGAACCTTCAAATTGGCTCGGCTTAATGGAGAAACTGTTCCGTGGACTTGGAACGCTATGCATCTAAAAAAGTACTATCAATGATCGTACAACCTGTCTATGTAAGGCTCGATTATAAAAGCCATTTAATTTAAAAAATAAAAATTATGGTATATTTTTTGTATCTTTGTATGGTTTCATCTGCGTGTCAGTTCGGATGGTAGCGTTGGTCCAAAGTAACCCAGAAAGTTCACTTCCTGATTACTTAGGGGGCATATAACCCAAGAACCAGGTTCCGAAACTTAGAAGTTGGGAAAATTGATTAACTAGTGTTTTTTTCTAAAAAACGCGAGGTGTCAATAAAACAACACGAACTAAGTTTTAATTAAATATCCTGGATACGACCAGCATCCGAAACTTAGAAGTTGGTAAAATTGATTAACCAGTGTTTTTTCTAAAAAACACGAGGTGTGGGTAAAACTAACACGAACTAAGTTTTAATTAAATATCCTGGATACGACCGGGTTCCGAAACTTAGAAGTTGGTAAAATTGATTAACCAGTGTTTTTTCTAAAAAAATGCGAGGTGTTAGTAAAACTAACATGAACTAAGTTTTAATTAAATATCCTGGATACGACCGGGTTTCAAAACTTAGAAGTTGGTAAAATTGAATAACTAGTGTTTTTTCCAAAATATGCGAGGTATCAATAAAACTAACATGAATTAAGTTTTAATTAAATATCATGGATACGACCAGGTTCTGAAACTTAGAAGTTGGTAAAATTGATTAACCAGTGTTTTTTCTAAAAAATGCGAGGTGTCAATAAAACTAACACGAACTAAGTTTTAATTAAATATCCTGGATACGACCAGGTTCTGAAACTTAGAAGTTGGTAAAATTGATTAACCAATGTTTTTTCTAAAAAACGTGAGGTGTCAATAAAACTAACATGAACTAAGTTTTAATTAAATATCCTGGATACGACCAGGTTCCGAAACTTAGAAGTTGGTAAAATTGATTAACTAGTTTTTTCTAAAAAATGCGAGGTGTCGATAAAACTAACGCGAACTAAGTTTTTAATTAAAAACCCCGGATATAACCAGGTCCAAGGCCTGATACTTAACAGGTAGGATGTAAATCATCATTTTTGGTTACAACCAAAATTAAAGTATCTATCTCGACCTAAGAGTCATTTCCTAAGGTTTTAAACGTATAAGTCATGAAGCATAAGAAAAATCAGGGAATAGGTAAAAGGTAGATGCTGGAATTATAAATAAATTGTTTCGAGGAAAATAACCTCGTATCGAGCCAAAAGCGGCAAATGTTTAGTAAAAAAAATGTAAAAATAAACAAAGGAAAGAGAAAATTAAGCCCCTCCTGGGCGCTCAAAGGATGTCACCTCCTCGGTCTCCTGCCCGCCAACAGTGGAGGCTTCCCCAGTCTCAGACTGCTCTTATTGTGCCCGGGCCTTGAACTTCTCAAGATAGAGATCTCACACGTCAGAGGGAAAAAAAGGAGAAGTTGACTTCTTGGTTGTAGGCCCAGCAATGGCAGAGCATGCTCTCCATGGAGGATATTGAGGTCACCTTCTCCTCCTTAGTAGCAGCCTCCACCTCCAACTGCTTGGCCTTGGCCTCTGCGAACTCGGCCTGTAGAGCAGCCAGGGAAGCCTTCACTGCCTGCTCACCCTCTTGGGCCGCCACTAAGGTAGCCTTTGCAGCTTGCTCGCCTTCTTGTGCCGCTGTCAGGGCAGTTTTGGCACTTAGTTCGCCTTGTTGGGCAGCTGCGAGGGCAGCTTGGGTAGTAGACAGGGCGGCCTGAGCGGTCTGAAGCTCGAACTTGAGCTCTTCATTTCTAGCCCTGGCCCGAGCTATGCTACGGTGTTGAGCCAATACCGCCTGTAAGGAGAGAGAAAACAAGTTAGACGCGTACTGGAACATAATCGAAAGAGTGTATTCAAATAAGAAAAATGGGCTTACTGTGAGGTTCATTTCCAGAGCTGACTCCATGACGTTCTCCGGGCTCTTCTCCTCAATCGCCCTCAGGTCCGTCGGTTTGGCCTTATACAAGTGCTCCACCGTGTGGTTTGCCATCTCGTAAATGGTCCCCCGAAATGTGTCTGGAATTTGCTCCAGGTCCTGAGCATTAACTGAGATGCTTACGGTGGTGGCAGGGATGATCGGAGTTGGAGGATCAACCGGTGCTATCTGGTCCTGAGCAGGACTGGAAGGAAACCGGGGAGGAGGTGGAGGCGGACCTTTTTTGTGTTGAGCGGCAGTATCTGCAGCTGTTGAGCTCTAGTCCTTCCCCTTAGCCGGGGATTTGGAGGTCGTTCCTGCCGCGGGTGGCACCTTCTTGGATGAGAACCCGGGCTTCTTTACCATCGGCCCCGAGCTGGATTTCCCTTCTTAAAACATCACGTGGATGTCGGGAATCCCTTGTTGTGCCATCTCCTCGCCTGAAAAAGAAAGGGAAGTACGTAAGTATGTGTACAAATCCTTCAGTCCACAAAGTATGTATGCATGTATAGGATATAACAAAAAGTCCTACCCTCCAAGATAGAGGAGGAGTCTATTGCCACGACCTCCGGCCTTGGAACCACTATAGGAGAAGGGGAACCTATGTGACAGTCAGAATCCCGTGATCCGTAAGGGGAAAGATGGGGTAAAGCTGTGCAATCCCACACCGCCTGGGGAAGGTCAAGTGTGATGATTCTAAGAATGTGAAGGTGTGGGACTACACAGTTGAAGATGGCTTAAGTGGATTGATGGGTACTACTTATGCCAACAAGATGCATCTTCTTTTCGGTAGCCCATCACTTGAGAACTCCAAAGTTAAGCGTGCTTGACCTGGAGCAATTTGATGATGGGTGACCTCCTGGGAAGTTTTCCCAGGAAGCGTGCGAGTGAGGAAAAAGCACGCTGGTAAGACTCGTGTTGGTTTGTAGGGCCAGTCGTCATTCCAGGAAGCAGCCATAGTGATGTGGGGCGTTACAACTTGGTATCAGAGCCTTGACCCAGCCGGAAGTGTGGCTGACGGGGACGTCGGGCCCGTAAGGGGGGTGATTGTGACAGTCAGAATCCCGTGATCCGTAAGGGGAAAGATGGGGTAAAGCTGTACAATCCCACACCGCCCGAGGAAGGTCAAGTGTGATGATTCTAAGACTGTGTAGGTATAGGACTACACAGTTGAAGAGGCCTTAAATGGATTGATGGGTACTACTTATGCCAACAAGATGCATCTTCTTTTCGGTAGCCCATCACTTGAGAAATCCAAAGTTAAGCGTGCTTGACCTGGAGCAATTTGATGATGGGTGACCTCTTGGGAAGTTTTCCCAGGAAGCATGTGAGTGAGGACAAAGCACGCTGGTAAGACTCGTGTTGGTTTGTAGGGCCAGCCGTCATTCCAGGAAGCAGCCATAGTGACATGGGGCGTTACAACCTAAGTCTATAACTTCTTGGATCAGGGGAGGCTCGGGCTCAGGTTCTACCTCAGGGCTGGAATCTTCTACATATTGCCTAAGCCTAGGGGCAACGACACCTTGGAGAAGGGAAGGCCACGGCCTAAGGTTGGTCTCGTACTCTTAAAAAAGGGTCGACCTAAAGGAGAGGGTGTTATCTACAACTATAGTTCCCCTAGGATGGCCTATGTCGTGGCTAACCACTAAGTGATCCACACACTAGAGCAGGGTTATGTTGCGGTTGGGGTCATTAGGGTGGTGGTGCACGAGCTGGTTTGGGTTAAACCTAACTAACCTAAGGTCAGCAATAACTCTATCTAAGTCCCTAAAGGGGTACGAGTTACCTTGGCCTGATGGGCCGACTGCTGCCCCCGATGAAGCTCGTTCCACGTCTGGGTCCCGAGCGGCCTTAGGATCTCACCTCTTTCGCATGAGCGGAACCTCGACCTCTTCTTGCTCTTCATCGTCGTCGACCTCAACACCCTCTTCTGGGATGGACGCTAGCTCGCGGACGATCGGGTGGTTAGCCCGAGTCCTCCTCAGGAATCAACTTACATGCCAACATCGTGTCATCAGACACAAGCTGGCAGTAATGCTTCTCTCTGGATGGAAGCCCCACCAAATTTTCGTATTGACCACCAAGGGTCACTGATTTATCCGTCCTCGCAAAAATGGCTGCACGAAGATACTCCAGTCAGTATACACGCGAGAAGACTAAGTACAAAGAGAATAATTAAGCGAGCTAAGAAATGAAAGAAGACTTACGAGGACGGTTGAAATATCGATGTTTGCAGTTGCGAAACCCATTCGACATAAAGAATTGGTCTTTAAAGTCGTTGGGGTGGCTGGGCAGATAGATGACTGCGGGTGAGTTCGGGAATCGGGTCAGATAGTAGAACCTGTCGCCTCATCCCTACTGATCCGGGCTGGCCTTGAGGCAGAAGAAGAAAAGGATGTCTGTAGGGGTGGGGACCTCCCACTCATGCTTCAAGAAAAGGTACTTCAGCCCCGCCAACAGCCGATACGAGTTCGGGGGGGGGGGGGGTGGGGGCTGGAATGGCGCCAACTGCACATAGTTGAGGAAGTCGGCGAAATACTGGTTGAGGGGAAGGAAGGCCTCGACCTTTAGGTGCTCATCACTCTAGGCCGCGAAATCGTCCTGGAGTGGTGTGCAGCTCCTCTCCCCTTCGAAGGGAGGTCGAGCGATGAGGACGCCAGTCCCGACCTCGATATTTTGGGACAGCATGATCTTGTTGACCCTTCCTTGGGTCGTGATCTTGGAGGCTATCCTCTCCACCTCAAAGAAGGTATCAGGTTCGACTACGACCTCCTCCTCCACCACGGGGCCGAACTGGGGGATGAGAGATTCAGAGGCGACCACTTTTCCTTTGTTGGCTTGTTGAGATGGTGAGCCAGCTGCGTTCTTCTTGGGCGCGCTTTTCTTGGGTGCCATTAGCTTGCCTATTGAACAAGAACGATGAAACTTTTAGTGGGCGACCTAGGATTGTTATACAGGCAAGAAATAACAAAGAAATGTTGAGGATTCTAACACATGAGCTGATGCAATCTCAGCCCATGGTGTAGTGACACGCGCTACCTATGCTACGCTCCTAGGTTTCCCAGCAGATCCCTGATGTTTAGGGATCCGTGTGTCAAAAAATCAGGCCACTACCCTCCTTGGGAAGCGGTTTAGAGCAAAACTGCCCAAGAAGCATAACCTCTAAGCAACCTAATGTCGAGCCCTGAAAACCTTTCATCTTCTACATGCCGAATGGGTATTTTCTAAAAAATTACCCAAGAATCACCCAAAGATTTACCCAGTTTATGAACATCACAATCGTAGATATGTTTTAGGACCTACTCAATAAACCTAAAACGAAACCTATGTACCAAAAAGATTTGGGAATAGCCTAATGCTAATGGCGGTGAAGTGCATATTAACATGATAAAGAAAGAAGAGAAACACACAAAAACCAGTGAAAGAAAAGTTCCAGTAAAACAGAAAACTTACAGTGTATTCTTCAACGAAAGGAATGAGCAACGTAGACGGAAAGTTCATGGAGAGATCCTTGGTGACTGGGTTTCCAAAGGTTTTGGTGGCAGATTTTTGGGATTTTATGAGAAAAGGAAGAAGGGTTTTTGAAGTTCAGGAGAGAGAAAATGAGGAAAAGTTTTGAATGAAAGGTGATGAACATTGAAAATTGCCAGCCTATTTATACGTAATAGGCATAAAGAAACATGGACTGTCCGATCAAGCTAATGCGGGATATGAGGGTCATGCTTTGAAAGATTAAACGGCGGCAAAAAGGTGGCCAAGCCATTTAATGCAATCCTCGAAACCCGAATAGACGCCAATTACGGTACTCCACGTGTTCAGTACTCAAGTGATAAACAAACAAGGATAATCGCAACAGAAGTTTAAAAGTCCCCACTGTGTTAGTCAGAGGATGACATCATAAGACACGGGCAGGGACTTGGGGGGAAAACCTACGCCCTGATATTCAGCCCAGGTCTTTTATGCAGCTCGAGTACAGCTGGCTAGCTAAGAACACTACTAAAGGACCCACAAGTTGATATTTCCTCTACGAAGGCAGTGCGACTCCCCAGGTAATACACGAGCTGAGGAATACGAAGCATTAAGGCACGAGCTGGAGATGGATATAAAACACAGCAATCTGGGCGCGAGCTGGCGTTATGTTCAGGTTGTGGTACTCTGACAACCTGCCATGTCTAAGAGTCTTTATATACCTGGACATGTTATTTAGGAACGTGCGTGGTCAGACATTACATGTCTGTTATCCTTGAATTCTCGGACGCATAACATAAACATGCATGATCAAACATCACATGCCCGATTATGCCAGACGACCCATGATCAATTTTACCTAATGATTATACCATACCATAATATATATTGTAATGTTAATCATTTGTGCAAGACAGGTCACATATAGGATGGGTATCCACGTGATGACCCCTGCCCCTATCCTGGGATGATTATTCTATAAATACAAAGACCTTGGATAGAAAAGGGGTTGGGTTTTCTCTGTGTAATGCAAATACTCTGTCGAAATATAGAAAGATATACAGTAATAATATCGACTCGTGGACTAGGGGGATTTAAGCCTCTGAACCACGTAAAAAGGAACGAGTGTTCTTACTATATCATTCTAAGCATCCTTAAGAGTTAATTTTCTTATTACGATTTATCCTTAAGCACTAGTTTATTCCAGCTAATTACGTAATACACTGTTGGCAAAAAACCGCGTCAACAGATATCGTCACATAACCACCACACCTGCAACACCATCATTTGTGGTACAAATTTATATGTATATAAATATGTACAATGTTTTGCTTTGAGTTTGGTGCCCTCTAGTTACAAAGCTAAAGGGGCCACCACTAGGCTAAGCAAATGGTGGTTGACCCATATATCTTAATACAAGAATTATGATAGGTCTACATTCATTTTACACACCCAAAATGCACACAGTGATATTAGATGCATCTTAAATCATTCAAATTTTTTAAGGTAGGACCCACTATTTTTATATGTGGTTTAAGATGCATGACACATTTTTGTATGTATTTTGAGTGTATAAAATAAATGTGTCCCTAGCATTACTCATATGTTTCATTGTTTCATAAACCACTAAAATAATTAATAACAAAGATTGTAGTGCTTTATCATATTTAATTACACACCTCCGTCTATTATCTAGTCATAAATATACTATTGCTACCCCACTAAAAATAAGTAACTCATACTTTTGTATATAATTTATCTATTAAGCATGGAGAGATTATATTTAAAAAGAAAACAATTGTTATTATTATTATAAAAAATCTTTCCAGTCAATTTTAATTTTCAATAATATGAAAGAATTTTTTTTGAAAGAAAAAAAGAACACTTACCATTAATCAATTCTTATAAAATATACATATAGACTTTATACTTTTTTGGACCATGTATTTTGTCTTATTATCTGTTTGAACCTTATGTTTTGACAAATTCCATTATGGACCTTGTATTTAGTAAAATTGTTCAAATAGACCCTTAAATCCAATTTTGACGAAGAAAAAATTGAATATAACAACACAGTTGTTAGGCAGAATAATTTTATTTTTGTTTTAAATTGTTAGTTTGGTGAATTATTTGTAATTTTAGTTCAAAAAAATTTGACCAAAATCGATTTTAGGATTCTATTTGAACAATTTTATAAAAAACAAGGTCTGAAAAGTCATTTGTCAATACACAAGGTCCAAATAGGTAATTGGACAAAATACATGATCCAAAAAAGTATAAACCCTATATACTTTTTTTTTTTTTTTAAATACTTCAAATAGTGTAATTTTCATATTAATATTACATTTTTCTATAAATTTACGTGTATATGAAAAAAATGTACTTTTAATAAATAATTCACATGTTGTATTTTAGTATCACATGGTTGGCCTTGGACGACGTAGATACAGAGGCAGGTTACCAATGACTAAACCAGGACTAACACTGACCGGTAAACTAGCCATTTTCTCCTTCTCTCTCAATCTCACTCTTTAATACCCTCATCTCTCTTTCTCTCGCCCCAAACTGAAATCTAGTCGATGTGATGTCAAAGATCTGCAATTCTCGCCACTTTTCATGGAAAATGAAATCATGCTTTCCCAACCTAAACAAAAACTCCACCACTGTCATTTCTGCCGTGGCCACAAAATCCTCATAGTTGTTTAGCAACAACTGCCTCTCTTCTATTATCTTTTCCCTCCCAGATGACATCCTCCTCGATTGCCTATCTCGGGTTCCACCTTCTTCCATTTCCAATCTCTTTCTCATCTGCTGCTGCTAGACCCACCTTCTCCTCTCCCCTATCTTCTCTGATATCAGCCGCCATCATGGCCTTCTCCATCACACCCTATTCGCCCTCTCTGCCACCAACTCCACCCTCTTTGTTGCAACATTGCATTTTGAGCAAGACCAAAATGATGACAACAACATTGAAAACCCCTGGAAAGTCTCAGCCTTTCTCCCTGACGACGTCGTTTCAACTGTAGGTAACCAAGGATTCCCCTTCCACGCGCGCCTCTTCACTTCCAGATCGAGAATCTACATTGTCGGTCAAAATGCGACTCTCCGTTACAACACGTGGATTGGTACAGTCACTGCAAGATCTCTAATGATGATCTCTAGAAAGAAATTTGCTGCCACGACTGTTTTTGGCAAGATCTACGTTGCCAGAGGTGGTCCAGGGATGGCGATCGTGGATGTAATGCCCTACTAATCCAGGACCGTTACATTGTGTATTTAAATAGTGCTTAGCTCGTTAAGCGAGTCATTTGGACTCAAAAATTTAATTAAAGTTAAATAAAGGTTTAGGTGATAAAATTTTGGCTGAAAGATATATACTTTTCCATTCAAACTTTAAACATTTACACGGGATCCCAAAAAGAGTTTTAAATAAAGTATAAATTACAACCTAAGTTACAAAATAGTTGACCTAAGCGACTGAATTAGAATTAAACCATAAGTCTCTCGAAAGTAACTTGATTGTGGTGGTCGAGCAGGCCGAACATGTATGTGCCACTCCAAAGCCTTCCAACTCATGGCTGATCTACCTTTCGCTTGCCCATACCTGCACCATAGAGCACCCGTGAGCCAAGTCCCAGCAAGAAAACCCCATAGGGCATAATAATAATCACATTCTATATAAGCAAAAATTAGCATGCTTCATAGTTTAAAAGCATATAAACAATTAGCACATTTCAAAGCCAATAAACACGCTCAATTCAAACATGTAAATCATTTACATGGTCGTGCTGAGCGGCCCTACTAAGCGAGGCACATTTTCTGATGCCAAGCTTACAGCCTATACCGAGCGAGTGTATACCACACTCCCATGGTGGCCCAGCCATCACGACCTATGTACTGCATGATTATAGACAAATACGATCCATGTCGATCAACCAATGATAGATATAATGCAAACATATGCAACAACCTCAGATATATGACAAGGGTGCATAACCCTAGCTAAATTTCCAGATATGCAGTCCTAACCAATTCCATGTCTATATCGGGCCCAATGCCCTACTCTATGTACATATGCAAGTTTTCTTATCTCGGTCCAACACAAGGAATTAGGACAACCTCGAGTGCGATCTTCTCATGAGCCTCTTAGAAACCCTAGTCACAGCAATAAAGTGTAGGTTTAGTTTCCCTTGAACTATAACCCATCACATTATCTCTATAAAATTCACTAGGCTCCAAATAGACTCTAATCATACTCAAAATTGTCCTAAGAACCTTAGCTTTTGGTCCCCTAAGGTTACCCCTAAAAAACCATTGAAAACAACCCTAAAACATGGCTTCTAGCATGGGCCAGTCTACCGCTTGGCCAAAAATGGCCAAGCTTGCCAAAGCCGTAGGTTAGTCGACCGGGTACCCTAGGTCGGTCGAGTGACGCAAGTCAGAGAGAATTTTTTGCAAATTTTCCTGCGATTTACCAACTCTACAACTCAACTCAATTTGACTTAAACCACTTCCAAACTCGAATTTTGACCCCAAAACAAATTATACAGATAATATACAACATCGAGACATTGAAATTACCACTCATTACACATCAATTGAAAAAAATTATGGTTCTAAACCCAATTTTTCCCCAATTCAAAAATCAACCAAATTTCTTGTTTCAAATCAAAATTCAAAGCTCAAATCAATTCATAGCCATGTTATCAATCCCAGCTTACCCATCTAAATAGTCTAAGATCATCAAATTTCAAAATTTAAACTCAAAATCTCCAAACCTCTCAAGAACATAAGAAAAGCAAGAACACAAGAACAAATGAGCCATACCTTGCTGGAATTTCAAAATTCCTATAGAATGCTTGAGTTCCCAACAGTTGCAATCCACACAAAGAGTTCAATTTCTCCTTTCAAATCCTCCAAATCACTTGATCCAGCTTAAGATACTCTTGGATGACACTTTGTGTTTCAAGAAGGAACTAAGAACAAAAGGGAGAGGTCTAGAACATGTATGGTTGGTTGCCTTCAAACTTAGCAACATTTTTATCTTTTCCCATAGCCAAAAGACAATATACCCCTTCCTATTAATTCATTTCTTAACACACCTCAAGGGCAAAAAGATCATTTGCCTATAATTCCCACTAAACCACAAATTACACCACTAATGTCCAAAGTAATTAACTAACCCATCAAACATAGTTACACCACCAATTAATTTCATCACAAACAAATCCCAAAATATTAAAATTCCAAAAATACCCTTGGCTCGAACCGAGCCGGACATTTATTCTTGTTGTTGCTTTTCTACTAAAATCGCTTGAAAGGATCCACTCACAGTGAATACCACAAATATTCATATAATAATGTGGTCGAAAGCACATAACATATAGTAATTACAAATTGTTTACCCGAAAAACGACCCCTGATGATGTGGCAGGCACATGGCGGCTTTAAATGGATGCATCCTGATCGGCCCTCGATCGAAAAGTCATTGATTTATCAAGCATCACGCTTATGTGCGACCAGCCTGGTCGCATACTTTCACTTACTTCCTTTTGGATGTGCAATCTTGTAATATTTGCATTAATTGTAATTTCTGGTAAGTGAGGCCCATCAGCCCATGTAATCTTCTTGAGCCTATAAATAAGAATCAAAGGGCTCAAGGAATGAGACTTTTTTTTTATATTCGAATCCAGAGAGAAAATTGTAGTGTGATTATTCACCGAAGTTGTAATTCTCCCAAGACTTGTGAAACTCGTGAACCTTAGTTCATTGATCACAGTATTGGGACTCTACATCAATAAGAACACTAAGTGGACGTAGGTCATTACCATCCAATTGGGGCCAAACCACTATAAATCATTTGTGTTATTTACTTTTCCATTTGATTTTTCTTCTTTATTTCATCTCATTTCATATCGCTTATCTGACTCCGTGTCGTTGACTAGTTTTGGTGCTTTCATTGAGAGTCGAACTCAAGACTTCAAGAAAATCAAATGGCTAAAACATCCAGGAAGATGGGGCAGACTTCTGGCGTTGCATCCACTCAGCCTCCTCCACCAAATGTGCTTGAAGATGAACCACAATTGGATTTTGAAGAGGAGGAAATGGATTCTAAAACCCTAAGAACAACACTGAGTGTGTTGCAAGAGGAGTTGGCCAATATGAGGGCCAATCAAGAGAATGCGGCTGAGACATTAGTGCACGGTTGAAGATCTGGTCGACCTCCATAGATTTAGTCTCGTGAATGGCCTCTCGGCTGCATCAGTGTTTTGTTAGCCTTGTCAGCCTATCCTTGGCTGTGCTGAGGACCGCGTTCGTAAGAGCTTCTCCTGGAGCTTTTTCTGGATGACCAGAAGGTGTTTGGTCAGTGGAAACTGGAGGAGTTGTGTCAGCAAGAGCTGTAGGAGGAGTCTGGTTGACTTGAGCTGCTGGATTTTGATTGACAGGAGTTGGGGGAGGAGTTGTCTCTTTGGTAGGAGTTGGTGCAGGAGGGTCTTCCGTTCGAGCCCTCTTTGCAAAAGGGTCGTTGCAGCCCTCCCCAGGATGGCACTGGCTAGATTTTTTGTTGCTCGTCAGATTGGTGTACAGGTCGAAGGCTCTCTCGGCAGACATGTCTGCAAGGAAGGAAACATATGAACAGTTAGGCAATATAATTAGAGGTACTTGCAAAATCAAAGAAATGTGAGCAAAGAAATTATAAATAAAATACCCGAGCTACAACTACTGGTCGCTACATTATTTACTGTACTACTGCTACACTCACTCTCTGGCTTGAAGAAGTTTGAATTTAAATTAGGCGTGTATTTAAAGTTGTTGTCCCCGTCAAATAAATGACAGGGAATGGGCAAACTGTCTAAGAGTGAGAAGTCAATATCGTTCTCATCTGAAGACTCTAGAGTAGGCTCGGGATGCTCAGAAGCCTTCTACTTGCCCTTCCCTGGTGGAGCAGGGGCAGCAGCTGCTCGTGGGGTGCTGGAAGGTTCCCTGATAGTCACTCCCATTGTCCTTGTCCTTGGAGGTTGCGATACATCTTGGTGCTGCTCGCGAACTTCTCCACTAGTAGCACTCCCCGTAGTTGTTTCCCTCACATCCTGGTGAGGGGCCAAAAGGCCAACCAGCCATAGATTATTCTCTATGACCAGCTCTTTGATGCTTTTTTCTATATCAGCCATGCTAGCCAGGGAAGTTTCTCGTATCTCCATCTCTGGAGTAGAAGCTGGTCGGCGCCACAGACTTGAAGAACACCAGAGTTCTAAGGGACGTGCAGAAAAGCTAAAGGAAATTAAGCGATGAGTGAATAAAATAATTTACCTCCTTCAGTGAAGGCCAGATTGTTGGCGACCAGGTTTGGTGTTAAAAAGTACTCCTAGAAATACTTTCCCACATTTGACTTGTGGGTGATTTCACTCTGGAAGGTATGAGCAGATTCCTGGTGGTAAAAGTGGAAGAACCCCGTGTTGTTGTGATTGGGGTTGGACTTGAGATCAAACAAATAATTGATCTCGTGTGGTGTAGGAACGGGCCACTTCTTATGGTTGTACAGAATATAGAGAGTAGAGAGCACTCTATATCCATTTGGGGTGATTTGGAAGGGGGCGACCTCGAAATAGTTGGCCACCCCCTGGAAAAATGGATGAAGAGGCAAGGTTGCCCCTGCCTCAATGTGATATCTCGACCAGGCGCTGAAGGCGTCCCCAAGCAGGTTTGCCCGCTGGTCGATGGTAGGTTTGATTAGGATTATCCCAGGAAGTTCGTACTTCTTAAGATAATTCCCTACCATCCTAGCTGTGATATTTCTAGGAGATACCACGTACCACTCAACCTTTGGTCGAAGGGCGTCCTAAGGTTGAGCCTTTGTTTGAATTCCTGGCTGAGGAGTGTTTTTAGTTTGTGGGCTGGTCGAAGGATTTTCAGCTCGAGGAGCAGGCTGTTCGGCAGGAGGAGTGGTTTTTTTCTTTCTCTTTTGAGAAATGCATTTTACTCGACCCATGTTTGTTGGACTGGTCGAAAGTTTATTTAAAGGGTTATGAGGAAAAGGAATTTCCAGGATTAGTAGCGAAGGCTGTTCTTGATCATCGAGTAACTGCGCGAGCAAGTCATCTTCGATCGGCCTCACACCTCCCCACGGGTCGTGCATGAAAATCTACGAACAGAGAAGGGGAGATGAGAATCTACGGTCAAAAGACCAAGAAAGTGGAAAAGTTGGAATAACGTTGCTCGTGTATAAAAGTTAAGCTTTTATACGACCAACAACATTCTAACAAAAACACTAAATTCTAATAGTTTGGAAAATGGATTAAAGAATAGAAGTGAAAAGTTTTTCAAGAAAAACTTTTCGACTCTGAAAGGGCGGGAAAAACCCTGTTTTTTCTACATGCTTAAAAATCGAATTTTTACTTCGATTTTACGGCCTAAATCAATAATCCTAACTCCCAAGCCAATTCCTGGGACTCCTCTAGTGTTTTTTCCTTATCTTATTGTGCTCATATCTACATACCCATTTGCCCCAAAATGGTATTTTCCAAGAACATGCAAGAACTCAAAGGCTGAAACAGATGTAAAACATATATGGAATTTCAGCGACTGAAAAGTTCGAGAAACTTCCTTGAATAAAGATTGGAGCAAATTTCCAAGATGCTAAATCAAGTGGCTGGGAAGAAATTCCGTGAATCGTCAAGATCGTCTGAGTTTCTGGGTTTTTTATGCCCTGTTCTTCAGTGTTCTTGAGGAGAAAGTAAAAAGTGATTTTGAGGGTTATTTATATTGGTCGAAGTGTAGTTACCGAGGTGATGGTGAGAGGTTATTTTTTGAGGCATGGGAAAACATGATAGTCGTCCAACACCTTTTTGGGAAACTGCAGTGATATGATTGGTTGCCTTTTTTCGAGAAGGCATGGATGGCTCTGACAGATTTGACAAGGCCTACGAAAAATCAGTTGTCTAAGTTTACTTTATGCTAGTCGGTGTAAAATAAAATTGGGGGGGGGGCAAATGTTTACCCAAAAAACGACCCCTAATGATGTGGCAGGCACATGGTAGCTTTAATTGGATGCATCCTGATTGGCCCTCGACTGGAAAGTCATTGATTTATGAAGCATCACGCTTATGTGCAACCAGCCTGGTCGCATACTTTCACTTACTTCCTTTTGGATGTGCAATCTTGTAATATTTGCATTAATTGTAATTTCTGGTAAGTGAGGCCCATCGGCCCATGTAATCTTCTTGAGCCTATAAATAAGAATCAAATGGCTCAAGGAAGGGGTGTTTTTTTTTTTTATCTTCGAATCCAGAGAGAAAATTATAGTGTGATTATTCACCGAAGTTATAATTCTCCCAAGGCTTGTGAAACTTGTGAACCTTAGTTCATTGATCACAGTATTGGGACTCTACATCAATAAGAATGCTAAGTGGACGTAGGTCATTACCATCCAATTGGGGCCGAACCACTATAAATCGTTTGTGTTATTTACTTTTCCATTTGATTTTTCTTCTTGATTTCATCTCATTTAATATTGCTTATCTGACTTCGTGTCGTTGACTAATTTGAGGGTCAACACAAATATACCCTCAACATATCAAAATTACAAAACTGACCCTTTTAACAAAAACGGGTCTTTAAACACACTTAATACATATAATCATCCATAAACAGTCATATAATAATATAACTAATATTGTTATCCCTGTTTTTCCCCTAGACAAGTGGCATGACATAAGGGGCCCGTGGGCTCTCCCAAAGAGATCAAAGGCCTATCCTAAGCCCAATGAACGGGGACGAAGAAAGTCTTAATGGCCCAATCATCAGTAGGCCTAACAGTGTTCGATGGGTGCAACCATAACGAGGGAATCGGGACCAAGATGCAGGCCCAACTCATCTTCCCGGTCCTAGGGACCACTTGTCCTGCTACAATTGCCTGATGACTGTAGCTCACGTCTGCAACAACGGCAAGTGCTTATGTTTCTCAATCACTCTAGCCGAACCCGTAGAAGAGTGGTGGAAAAGACTTAAGCTGAGATCAATCCAGTCCTGTTCTGGGTTGCAATCAACGTTCCGTAAACAATTCGTGGCCGCCATGAAAATGGATATGAAAATTAGTGCGCTGGCCAATATCAAAGAACATCCCATGGAGACCCTCAAGGCGTACATCCAATGCTTCACGGAGGAAGCCTCGAAACTAAAGTGGATGACGGACAACGCCTGGTGGCTTTCGAGTCTAGGATAAGAGCCGGGTCCCCTTTCTAGGACGACATGCAGCGCAACAAGGCAGCCACCCTTGAAGAGTTCATTAGAAGGGCACAAAGTTTCATCAACTAGGAGGAGGCCAGAATCCAAGCTTTTGGGTGGTAGCCAGCAACCCAGTCGAGTGCCCAAACTTTCCCTGGATACAGAATGCAGTATCCCACAAATTTCTATCCTACGCCCCCAGTGGCTTCTGGATCCGCTGGTACCCATGGGACGCCACTCTTGACCCCGATGGTTTATGGGCCCGCTCCAACAGGGTACGCCCCAACCCTGCTAGTCCCTTTTTCTGGGTACAGAGTGGCACATACCGGGTACATTGCTGTCCCTAGTAGTACCCAGCCACCTCAAGCTGGAGGAGCTGAGGAAAGCATGAACCCTTCTTGAGGAAAAAGATCGGGGAAAGGGAAGAACCGATCTGAGCCCTCCAAAAAGGGAAACAAGGGTTATGACCCCAATAGACGAAGTATACCAACCTGGTGGACACCTGGGAAAATATCTATCTGGTGACGGGCAATACAATCCATCACCGGAAGCCAGCCCCAATGTTCAAAGGGGGAAATAATTCGAGGGACACCAACAAAAGGAGCTTATCAAAAAGACGTGGGTCATTCGACAGAAGAATGTCGTTAGCTGAAGGACGAAATCGAGAACATGATCAAATTGTGGCATATCCACCAATGGGTTAGGATGCCAAAAGGGGTTCCGGGACTGTCAGCAGCTCCCAGACAACCTATGGACCCAAGTGCACCTGGATCCTACCAACCTCCTCAGGGAGGGTACGCTCCAGGTTCGAGAGCACAGGCCCCCCAGGGGGCCCCAATAGTGCAAGTACCTGGACCCGGAATGCCATATCCTCCCTGGACCGTGCCTCCACGAGTAGATGGTCACGTGGCCACCATATCAGGAGGCTCTCATCTTGGAGGACCATCCCAGAATGATAAAAAAAGAGACCTCAGCAAGCTCAACCACAACCACGAGATATACGCCTTGGTCCAAACTCCGGCCCAACGCTCGAAGTTAACGAACCTGCCCATCACGTTCACAGAAGAGGACGCCAGGAACGTTCATTTCTCGCATCATGATCCTTTGGCCGTTGATGTCCAAATCGCCAACAAAAGGGTATCCCGAGTGTTGGTGGTTGACGGGAGCTCTATCAATGTACTGTTCAAGCCGGCCTTAACAACAATTGGTTTGACCGAGGCAAATCTGGCTTCGTGCTCGACACATATCTACGACTTCAATGGGAATTCATTGCTCCCGTTGGGTAAGATTCAACTACCCGTGACGTTGGGGAACGAGGCTCAGGGCTCATTCAAATATTGTACTTTCGTAGAGGTGGACTGCCCTACTGCATACAACGTGATTTTTGGTTGTCTAGATTTAGTCGACTTCGGCACCATCACCTCCATCCGCCACCTTTGCATGAAATTACCATGGGGTAATGGTGGAGTAGGGACTGTACGTGGAGATTAGAAGAGCGCCTGGAAGTGCTATCACATCTCCGCCCGACCAATCTTCATGGTTCATGAGGAGCCTCTTGAAGAGGAAAACGTAGATCCAATTCACCTTCATCCTAGACATTTTGAAATAAAAAATGAAATAAGTCAGGGAACGTATCGCTTAAGGCGACTAGACGGAACGGAGGTCCCAAGGGCCTAAAACGGAACTCCTCCACCAGTACTATCAGTAGTTAGGAGGATCCAATTCTGTTTTCCTGTCTATTTTTTTTTTTACAATGTACGCCCCAGGGCGATGTCTTGTTTAATAAAAATGGTGTATACAAAACATCATAAGAAATGTTGTAAGGAAAGGAAAATTCTGCGTCCGTCCCCATTTTTTTTTGTTTTACACAAACAAGTGACCTAAGACTACACTCTTCAGTCACTTGGGGGGTATGACCATCTATACAAGTAAGTCCAGGAATAAAGACAAAACAGGATGCAAAGCTCAGAGCTTAGTCCTGATCCAGACTCGTATATACTAGGAGTGCAAAATCCAACTTCTACCAAAATGGGATGCAAGGCTCAGAGCCCAGTCCTAACCTGGATGTACATGGTCTGGAGGGTTGAAAACCCAATAGGCGCAAGGTTCAGAGCCCAGTCCTAACCTGGACATACATGGTCTGGGGGGTTCAAAACCCCATAGGGGCAAGGCTTAGAGCCCAGTCCTAACTCGGACATACATGGTCCGGGGGGTTCAAAACCCAATAGGGCGCAAGGCTCAGAGCCCAGTCTGAACCCGGACATACATGGTCAGGGGGGTTCAATACCCAATAAGGCGCAAGGCTCATAGCCCAGTTCAAACCCGGACATACATGGTCCAGGGGGTTCAATACCCCATAGGGTGCAAGGCATAGAGCCCAGTCCTAACCCGGACATACATGGTCCGAGGGGTTCAAAACCCAATAGGGTGCAAGGCTCAAAGCCCAGTCTGAACCCAGATATACATGGTCCGAGGGTCCAAAACCCAATAGGGCACAAGGCTAAGAGCCAGTCTGAACCCGGACATACATGGTCCGGGGGATTCAAAACCCAATAGGGCGCAAGGCTCAGAGCCCAGTCCAAACCCGGACAAACATGGTGTGAGGGGTTCAATACCCCGTAGGGTGCAAGGCTCAGAGCCCAGTCCTAACCCGGACATACATGGTCCAGGGGGTTCAAAACCCAATAGGGTGCAAGGCTTAGAGCCCAGTCCTAACCCGGACATACATGGTTTGGGGGGTTCAAAACCCAATAGGGAGCAAGGCTTAGAGCCTAGTCCTGACCCGGACATACATGGTCCGGGGGTACAACACACCTAAAAATTGGCTGACCTATCGTGGTCTCAAATAACCAAATCCCTATCCATGTTTCCTTTATAATGGCCCATAACCATTAGAACGTGAGTCTTGGGTTTAAGTTGTTTAAAATTAGTCTTATAAATGGCCCATGCCATTGGAACCTGAACCTTAGGTTCGAAATAATCTAATCAACTAATCTCTGATGGTCCAGACCGTCGGAACCTGAACACCAGAGTCAAGACAAACAAATCAGACGGAGGTTATTAACTCAACGGTACAGGCCGTTTGAACCTGGACATCAGGTTTAGAATGAGTTAACTAATTAAGTCATATCTAAAAGAAATCTCTAACGGTCTAGGCCATTGGAGCCTGAACTATAAAGTCAGGGTATATCAATTAAGTCATATTGATAAGTCCAAATGGTCTAGGCCGTCAAGACTCAAACATGGGTCTCAGAACAGATTAAATATCTACTACAACATTTCCCTAGTGGTCTTGGCCGTTGGAACCAAGACCCAACATTCGACCCATATTCGTGCAAAGTGATAAAAACACTTAGTGAATTTTATTCATGCAAAGTGATAAAACACTTAGTGAATTTTGAGGAAAAACAGATGAATGTAAAATGGAAATCATAGTGCATAAGATAAATCAATATATAAATACAAATGATAAAAATTGTCTTGGACGCATCTGCGTCCATAAAATTAAAACAAGTACAAAGAAAAAAAAAGAAGGAAAGAAGCCTTAATCACAATACAAAGGCCTAGGCCTAGGCTTCGTCCTAATCTGGGACATCCGGAATATTCTCATATTGTTCGCCCCCAGCTAGAAGCTTTGCATCAGCTTTCTCCTTGGCCTCAAATTCAGCCCTCTTTGTAGCCAAGTCTGGATAGACGAGGAGATTCATGTTCTTGTCCTAGAGCCAGGTCATGTAAATGGCCTCGTCAAAAGTGGCCTCCAGCAACGCTTCAACCTGCTCCTTCGCTTTGCAAGCCTCCTTGCTCCTCTTCATCTCCAGCTAAACCATGCCATCCAGGGCCTAGTTTCAGGACTCAAGGTTTTCCACCTTCTCCCGCTCCTGGCAAATTTGGGCCTCAACTGCCTCTAGAAGGGCCTTAATCGATGCCTCTAAGCCCCGAACACGAAGCAGTTCCGCCTCCAGGTTGCCCACCAACTTCTTATGGTCAGCGTCCTTCCTGGACAAAACTTCCTCGTGCTGGATCCGAGCAGCTTCCCTAGCCAGGGCCTCCTTAGTGGCTTCCCATTGGTTCATGGCCCCCTCTAGCTCCATCTGGGCTGTCTCCAGCTTCATCCCCATCTCTGCCACTAGAGCCGCGTTCCTATGGGCCAACAGGGCATCCTGGAACAAACTAAAGTTAGAAAATATACTAGTAATGAGTATGGTAAAATGAAAGATTATGCGGGCATGTGACTTACCGCAGTGGCCTGGTGATGAATTGCGTGGGAGACGAACATTGCATCCTTACTGGCCAAGGTAGTGCTAGGTAAATATGTATTTTCCTCAATGGAAATAGGTAAGAATATTACAACTCTAGGCAATATATTACAAATAAATATAGATTGATTAAATAAGGTTACAACTCTATAATTGAAAGTACAAATAAACAAAAAGAAGAAGAAGAAGAAGAAGAAGAGAAGAAGAATAGAATAGAATAGTGAAAAAATACAACTCTAAGCAAAAGATTACATGTAAAGTAAAGGTGTTTGAAATAAAAGAGAAGATTACAACTCTAAACAAAAGTTACAAGCAAATAAAACAAGAGAATAAGAAGAAAAGCAATAGAATAAAATGTAAGAACAGAAACACAAGTAAACTCTCACTTACACAACCTAAGTGAAGAGGGTTGGGGATTACCAACTTGAACAAGGTTTAAAACCTTTGTCCAAAAGCTTATTTCCCCCTAACTCAAGCACTAAGGGATCTCTCTCAGATTAAAGGAAATGCTTTCTGGAAATATCAAGCCTCGAGGTGTTTCTAGCCAAGTGCTCTAATCGATAGAAATGTTGTGTCTTTCAAGTGAGTTATAGGCTCCTATTTATAGAGTTTAGAGACACCCTTTGAATTTCAAATTCCACCAACCCCCATGGCTGTTACCAAAGATTATTTGGATTATTATGGCATTAAAAATGAGATTTGGGAGTTGTTTGGGTTTTTGAAACTGTTCAACACTTTTGGAAAAAACTGAAAAAATGGCCTGAAATGCACATGTGGCCGCGACCACTGCTTTCTGTTCCCCAGGCCACAACCACCATCATTCAGTGGCTACAGCCACAACCCAGTTTCAGCACTTGAAAATGTAATGTTTTTCCAAACGGTTCCAAACCCTCCCAAATGATTTTGTAACCCCTAAAACACATTATTGGGGTTTAAATCATATCTCTAACATCCATTTCACATATGGCTTTATGAAATTCATCTCAATATTGTGTAACACCAAATTTACACAATAAAGGGTAATAGTTGGAAGTTACAAAATTGTAACACCAAATATGTTACATATTTGGATATATCTCATATATCTAAATATTGTAACTCTCTATCATATGTTACAATATGTGCCACTCTTTGTCACATTTATTTAATCTAAAATATTATATTATAAAATAATATAATATTACATTATATTATAAAATAATATAACAGGTAGCATACCACTTCAGCTGAAGGGTAGACATAGTTGTTCCCACCTAGGCCAACAAGTCCGTAGCAAGCAGAGCCGTATCCTGCCCCAACTTAGGCCAGAACCCAGTCTCAGCTACGAGCCAGTCCACGATCAATTGGGGAGTGTTGATGGCCTCTAGACGCTCAACAAACTCCACCTTTCATCGGACAGTCAAGGCCCGATACACCTCCTCCCATTTGTCCTTGCCATCTTCCCAAGCCCGGGACACCATTTTCGCCTTCTCCTCCTGGAGGACCAGGTCCCCTTCCTCTGGAAGGGCTGGATTAACAGGAAGCCTTGGTGCCTCCGGAACCTCTTGGGTAACAATGAGGCTTTCCTCGGAGGAGTGCTCCTCAGCCAAGGTGAGTTCCTTAGTCTTGGCCCGCTTCGTGGACTCGCCAACAACCGAGTCTGCCGCCCTCTTCTATGCCTTTCCACCTTCATAGGGCCCCTAGTCCAAGTTGATAACCAGGAGAGGAGTAGGTTGGGGTGGGATTATTTCAACACGCGTCACCATGGGAGAACTCACCGCCATAGCCCTCTAAAAAACTTTCGGGAATGTCCTTGAATCCCTGAGGATCAGCTCTATCACCTTTTTCTTGGCCTGACCCTTGGCGGCCCTCTTCGACGACACCTTGGCAGCGGCCGCCCTGGCCTCGATCATTTCCTTCATCTTGGCCACAGGGTAAGACATTTTCGAATCACCTAAAATAGACAGACAAAAGCTAATCAGCAAAATATACGAATGGGGATGGAAACCAAAAATCAAGGGAAACACTAAGGTCTAAAGTCCTCCGGGACGAACCCTTATCTAAAGAATTGGCACGACTCAATTCCCCTAGGGTGAAGGAGTGAATTCTGTCCCCCATGTCGTTTAGGTCCCAAAATTTACCATATTGTAAGAACCCAAACGAATACATGAGGGTTAATGTGTCTATGACAATGGGGCAAGGAAGCCCCACTTCTCTGACGGCCCCGGTCAGGTAATCCCGGTACTATTGCCTATCCCAAACTAAGTCCTCAAAATGAGGAGCATAAGTTAAAATCAGAGGCGAGTTACCTTGCCCTGAGATGCTAGCTTCGGGGGCTCTAGTGTTTGGTTGAGCCCCCTCGAGAAGGGTGTCAAGTTCTTCGGACACGACCCTCTCCGCTTAACGAGCTTGCTTCTTCTTCTTCTTCTCCGCGTCTGCCCTGGCTGCTACCTCTACAGCTTCCATATGAACGAGGGCCAACTCCTCCCTCAAGACGGGATCCCTTTAACATTGTAGCCCTCAGAAGCTAGGGGCATCTATTGTTTGGTTGGCAGCCAGCATCCCAACCAGCTGAAGATTATCCGTGTTCATGAAGGCCCCCATGTCCAGCTCCTCGGCGCTAAGGGTGGCGTAGTACTTCTTGCGGTCTAGGATGGATTTGGTGAGGAGGGTCTGGGCGTACGGTCTTGTTTTCCAGGAATGTGAGTGGAGAATAGACAAAACTAAAAACCTAAACATGCCAGGAAGAAAAGTAACTTACCCATGCGCTGAAAGTCCAGCACCAATGTGGGGTTCTTCTCCAAGAGGAACTCGGATGTCATAAAACAGTAGTGTCTGACATTCGGGGGTGTTTCCAGGTGCTGAATGGAGCCAGATAATTACCACGGGGCTTCAATATATAGAATCCATCCCAGGTCTTGTCCTTAATGTTAAGCTACATCTCCAGCTTTTAGAAATATAACACCTCCACGGGGTAGGCACGGGTGTAATGCCCCACGTCACTATGGCTGCTTCCTGGAATGACGACTGGCCCTACAAACCAACACGAGTCTTTCCAGCATGCTTTGTCCTCACTCGCACGCTCCTGAGAAAACTTCTCAGGAGGTCACCCATCATCAGATTTCTCCAGGTCAAGCACGCTTAACTTTGGAGTTCTCAAGTGATGGGCTACAAAAAAGAAGATGAATCTTGTTGGCATAGGTAGTACCCATCAATCCATTTAAGCCTTCTTTTACTGTGTAGTCCCATACCTACACAATCTTAGAATCATCATACTTGACCTTCCCCAGGCAGTGTGGGATTGCATAGCTTTACCCAGTCTTTCCCCCTACGGAACACGGGATACTGACTGTCACAATCACCCACCCTTAGGGGTCCGACGTCCCCATCAGCCACACTTCTGACTGCGTCAAGACTCTGAAACCATTTGTAACCCCCGCATCACTATGGATGCTTCCTGGAATGATGACTGGCCCTAAAAACCAACACGAGTCTTTCCAGTGTGCTTTGTCCTCACCCGCACGCTTCCTGAGGACAAAGCACGCCAGAAAGACTCGTGTTGGTTTGTAGGGCCAGTCGTCATTCCAGGAAGCAACCATAGTGACGCGGCGCATTACAGCCGGGATCTCCTTTGACGCATTGAAGATGTGCCATCCCGCAAGCAGCTTGTACATCTGGGGTAGAAGTTGTAACGATGCGATCCTCACAAACTTTAGGAATCGTGCGAAGTAGTTGTGAAGTGGGAGGATAGCTCCCGCATTGATATGGCCTATGTTCCAGACCCCAAACTCGCCCACGCTGGTATGGGCCTTCTCTTCCTTCCGGGCCAACCGGTTGTAGAAGAGTCCTGGAGTCGATTCCACTCCCAAGTGTTTCTCCAGAGCATCCAACATCCGATAGTTTCAGAACTCATTCCTCCCTGGTCCATCTCCCATGTATTGACCGTGGGAAGCTTATGCCCTTCCAAGACTATGGGGCCCGACTGAACGAAGTCTTCAGGATGAAGGGTAACACTACGACTCATGATCAGGGACCTGGAAGCAACACAGGAAACAAAAACCAAGTAGTTAGCACCAAAACCCAAAAAAAGTGGTTAAGGTATGGGGTTTCTCCTAAAACTGCTTGGAGAAGTCTCCTCCGGACCTAGATCCGGGATCAATAAAGATCCCAGGAACCTTGGTCGGGAACTAAAAATAAGAGGATTTTTCTAACTCT
This sequence comes from Humulus lupulus, assembly GCF_963169125.1. Classification (NCBI taxonomy): domain Eukaryota; kingdom Viridiplantae; phylum Streptophyta; class Magnoliopsida; order Rosales; family Cannabaceae; genus Humulus; species Humulus lupulus. Next base: position 162,728,322 of record NC_084799.1, read on the forward strand.
TCTAAATCAATCTTGGAACATCCGAAGTGATCCAGGACAACCATACGAAAGTAATCACCTAGAAAATATATGATTCAAACATACACCATGCTACTTAGAACCACCCTATACAGTGGTCACGACCCTAACAATTTTATGGTCGCGAAGGTAACATTACAATAAAAAAAGAATAAACAGAGGAAAATGAGTAGAAAACTTACTGAGAGGTATTGGGTCTGAAAGTTGTAAAGCCTCCGGCGACAGGGTTGGCAGAATCTCAGCTTTAAATCTGAGAAGTTGATGCACCAAGTTGTCTACTGGTTGAACAGGGACTAAACCATCTAATAGATGAACAATAAAAGGTTTGGTCGGGAATAAGTAGGAATAGAAATTGAGTAATCGCCGGAAAAGTTCGTCGGCAAATTGGGACATAAAAGCTCTCATTTTTCTTTGAATGTTTAGAATGTGTAAAGTTGGAAATGAAACTGTCGAGGTATTTATAGGGAAAAACCCACTATTTGATCCAATAGTTCAGAATGGGGATTTCAAGATTATCCTCATTTAACGGTCCCGGATAACGCAGAGGCTTTAATTAGGCCAATCAACCACCAGATCATGGATTCGCCAATCCACGACCCACGCCTACCTGATCCAACGATCTACATTAAAAAAATTGAAAGCTATCCCCATCCAACAATCCCAGATGGTGCAGAGGCATTAAACATCCTACTCGAGTACCCTATCAACATCGCTCGTGTAGACAAAATGCCTCAAAGATTACTCTGACACCCATTGGTCACTATGACAATTAAAATATTCTTTCCAGATTTGTAAGGCGCGAATGGTACAGACGCACCAATTATTGGAAGACATGTGTGTAAAACGTGGTGAATTCGAAAGGATGGGAATCATCCAAGTAGCCCCCAAGTAAATGAACCTGTCTTTTAGGAAACAAACTGGGATATTTGGATTTGATTTGGGAGAATGAGACAAGTCTCCTCCATGCAAACATGGAAGAAGACTTGAGGGGTAAATGTTATCCCTGTTTCCCCCTGGATACGTGGCATGACATAAGGGGTTTGTGGGCTATCCCAAAGAGATCGAAGGCCTATCCTAAGCCCAATGAATGGGGAAGAAGAAAGTCTTAATGGCCCAATCATCAGTAGGCCCAACGGTGTTTGATGGGTGCAACCATAACGAGGGAACTGGGACCAAGATGCAGGCCCAACTCATCTTCCCGGTCCTAGCCTACCCGTCTCCTCCGTGATGCGAATAGAGGGCAGGCTCATGAGTATGGGAATACAATTTTTGTACCATGATTTTAGCACGAGTCAATGCACTCAGCTCGAGTACAGCTGGCAGATAAATATACGGAGAAATGACTAAGGGAAATAATATCCGCTTATTATCCATGTGGACAACTTGAGATTCATAGTGGTCATACGTGGTGTAAGGCGTCCTGAGTTTATCCCGAACTAAGGATGCAATGGCCGTTAAGCACGAGCTCATAATTTTAAATAGCTGTAGAAGCACGAGCTTGGAGGAGATATCTAGCTCGTGATAATTCTAGTATACTGCATACCCACGGATCCCCAGAGACTCGGGATCCCTTTATACGTTTCTTTATGGCTAGGCTGCCATATTTATTATCCAAGATAGCGGGAACCTATTATTCTATTATCAAATCATATCCGAATATAAATAAGAATTATTTGTATTAAATGTAATTATTATGTATATGCGTGATTGACTTACGTGGTTACCCAAACCTGTCCATGAAAATCCCTTATAAATACTGGGAATATTGGACAATAAAGGGGACCATTATTCTGTAATACCAAAACTCTGCCAAAATAGAGAGAGAAATAACAATAATATTGACTCGTGGACTAGGTGGATTTTAACCACTGAACCACGTAAATGTTCTTTGTCCTTGAGTGAATTCATATTATTATTCATTACAGTTTACTATTAAGCACTAATCTGCCTTATTATTTCTTAATACATTGTTTGCGAAAAATCACGTCAACAGTTTGGTGCTTTCAATGAGAGCAAATTAGCGGTTCATCAAAATTCCAGTTGACTCTCATCATGGTGCTCACTTGCTCAATGCACGATAATGAGATAGAACAGACTAGTGGGTAGGAGGCCCATCATACTGCTGTTTCGAACGAGCATGGCCCTGAGATCTAGCAACGTCCAGGAAAACAACTGGCGGGTCATGGTGACACTAGGAGTTCAACGTCATTGCCACCAAATCCAAATCCAGACTACCAAACTACCGTCGAATTGGAAAACATGGAATTGAGAAGCCATCTCACTAAGGCAAACAGGCAGATTGAGGAGGTTTTGGTTCGATTACCCCCTTTTGCAATCGACGTTAATGTCGGAAAGAGGAAAAGTGGGTCTCACAAGTCCCACAGGAATAATCGATCCAAAACAGTTTAATCAGTCAGAACTGCCACCCCAAGTTTTGTACCTACAGGGCGAGATCGCCACAATGCTGAACCCAGTGGCCTTCATAGCGGTCATCAGCATGTCAATCGGTTGGTTAGAAATGCAACCCCAAGTTCGGTGCCTCATTCACAGGTCCCTAGAAATGCCCATGGAAATCCATGAGGAGGGGCTGGGACAGGCTCACAAAGACAAAATGTTCCAACAAACCCTCCTACGTCGTGATCGGATCATCAGCGTAGAGAGCTAAGGACAATGGAGTATAATATAGGCGGGCTAATTTAGTCCGCCCAGATGGAACAAAGATTGCCTCACCAATAAGGCATCTCCCATCACCTATAAGACATCCGACGCCACCTCATCCTACATGGGACATTCCAGCTTATGGAGACAGTAGGAGAAATCCTCCCCCATCTACCAATACTTACATCCCACAAACACGTGTTGAAAATCCAGATCCTCGGCCCCAACCATGGGCTGTAAGCTTTGCAAATGGGAGTTACTAGACTGATAGTCATCGTAGTGGTAAGTCCAAGGGAGACCTAAGAAATCATTTGAGTTCAGCACAGAGCCCTCGGTACGATCCACAACCCGATTTGCGCGATCGTCTGAATTCGCAGAGGAATCCAGCTCGGAATGAAGATGTTAGTTATAATCGACAAGAGGGAGGTCCATCCATCGTACGCAATAATGGGAATAATGCCCCGCAAAACCAAGCTCGAGCTTGGAGGGACAATAACCCATCAAATGCATACGATATGATGGGAGCTGTTGAAAAACCCCCAGGTTACCTAGGGACCAGAGACCAAACCCTCGAGAGATTAGCTCTGATGGATGAGCAAATGAAGAGGCTTTTATCTGGAAAAGACAAAGACAATTGTGATTCAGAGGATGAGCTCGAGCCTTTCGCTCCAAATATTGCGGCAACCACATATCCGGTAGGCTTCAGAATGCCACACTTGTCAAAATTTGATTGAGATGGAGATCCGTCAGACCACCTCAGAATGTTTAACACCATGATGATGGCCCACAATGTCAGACTCGATCTAAGGTGTGTTTTATTCCCTGCAACTCTGGTCGGGCCAGCGAGATAGTAATTTAAGCCATATAAGAGGCTTTCCATAAGCTCGTGGAAGAATTTTTCTTCCGTGTTCAAAAAAGCATTCCGAGCGTCATAGGCAGCTCGAGTTGATACCGATTCACTGGCCAATGTAAAGCAGCAACCTGGTGAGACGTTTAAGGTAGGTTCGCCAATGTCGCTGCACAAGCTAGGGATGTTGATTACAACTCTAAGCTAATGGCACTGAGGACAGGAATTCTCATCACGGGCGGGATGTGGCAAGAACTCCAAAGAAAAGGAGTTAAGAGTGTGGATGAATTCTTGGTCCAAGCTCAAGAGTGGATTAATCTAGAGGAGGCACGAGCTTCCATCACGAGAACCAGCCAGACCCCCGTCCAGCCCGTTGGAGCGGTAACAGACGGTGCAACTAAGGCTCAAACCGTTACCCAGAATAACCAAGGGGGAAATAACAAAAGGAAGGGAAATGGCAAGGGCAACCAGAGCGAGGCGAAGAAAAATAAGTCTGGGGAGATATTCAAACCTGTTTACACTACTTATACTGACCTAACGGACACTGGGGAGCGCATCTTCAATGATGACTGTCATTGAAGAACCAGAGGGCAAAGAGAGATCCTTCAATGTTCTGCCGATTCCAAAATGACATCGGGCATAACACTGATGACTGTCGATAGCTGAAGCATGAGATTGAAACTCTCATTAGGGCAAGACCTTTGGCCCAGTACGCCCGAAATCGGGTGGTCCTTAATCAGCCCGCTGGACCAAACGCTTCATCAGTCCTCGAAGCTGCAGTAAGTCAAACCGGAGCTCAAGCAAATCAGGTTGACCCTCCTCACGGAGACAAGTAGTGCGTGGTTGCTAACACATCTAGGAGTCATTGTGGATGCTTTGGGGCATCAATAGATGGAGTGTCTACGTGATTGGGGGTTTGAAATTGGGTGCATCAGGAAACGATCAATTACGCCCCACTTCTGCAGAAGCTCATGTCTAAGCGAGCTCCATGGACTTATACAACATCGAGGTGCATTTGTGGCTCAGAAGTTGAGCCATCCCTGGAGGTGGCTGCATAATGGTTGCTTGCATTAGAGCTGTACATATCTACGTTCTCACCGCCATGTCGCGAAACCCTCATTTTGGAGTTTTGACGCACACCAAAAAGTCATAGCCAGTTTCAGAGGTGCTTTCAGAGAGTGGTGTAGGATAAAGAGTCCATCATTGCCAGCGCAGATTAGAGTAGATGATTAGTGCTCAAAAATCTCATTTTATTATTTTTAAAGTTTAAAATAAATCAATTTTTTAATTAATATTTTCATAGATTTATTATGATATATTTAATAATTGAAAATATTAATTTTAATTTAATTTGTGTTCAATTTTCAGAAATAAAGTGCATTTGGGCATTAATAAAAATAAAGAAGAAAGAACTAGTTAAAATTGAAGAAGAAAAATGAAAATTGGCATTTTTAGGGTTCAAGCCCAACAGGAGTCGGCCCCAAAAGATCCTAGGTCTGCTTTCTCTCTCCTGGGGCTTCGTCACTTGGCGCAAGCTGTGCCTGCCGCGTATCCACCTCCTCCAGCTACTCCACCCGACCCAGCACCTGACCCGGTCCACCTCTCCAGCTGCCTGCTAGCCCTGCCAGTTGCGCCAAGTTTCGCTACGTAATTGGCAGCTGCCTGCCACCTTGACGCACCAGCCCCCTTTTGTGTGCGCATTAGTCTCCGTGCAAGCCACTTTCAGCACTCCAAGCCTCCTAGTTACTTGAATGCATTAGTCTACATAATAGTAATAATGATAACACTAAAACTAATATTAATAATAACAATTCTGATTTCTAAATCATATTTTATTATTAATAATTTAGTTTTCTTTTGTAAACCCCAAATTTTAGTTAAATTGTATTTTAACCCCTTTTGAGACTCTATAAATAGGAGCTTAATTTCTTAATTTGAGGTGAAATTTCTAGAGTAGAGAAACTACAACAAAATTTCTTCACTTTTCTTCTCATATTTCGTTATAGAATTTTTGTGGGAATGATGTGCATAATGGCCTAATCTTCCTTGCAAGGTTAGAGATGATCCCATATACAAAGTGATGTTATTTATATTGTTGATTCTATATGGGTTTTAAGAGTTTATACATTTGAATAATTTATGTTCTTCATTCATCTTCTTTATCTTTATTTATTTTTGCTAATATTAAATATACAATAAGTCATGCTTTCTCTATATATTTAAAGTTAGTATAAATAATATTAATGCTTAGTTTTATGTTCAATATTTTATTGCATTATGGCCTAATGTTATAGAGTCATTCTTAGATTTTTCATAAGATTAATATATTGCTTTCAAAGTAAGTTCATAAGTACTCAAATATACTTTTTTGGAATATGCATGCACTTTAATGTAAAATCCTCCAAATAAGTAGTTGGGAAGTGAACTATTTGTAACGACCCAAAATCACTAATAAGGCTTAAGGGCCTTGATTAGTGTGCCGAGAGGGCACGATTGGTTTATGTGCGAATTAAGTAGTTTAATGTATGATTCGGTGATAAGCATGCTTGTATGGTTATATGACTGTATATGTGAAACGCATGTCTACGAGTATTAGTATGCATGTAGGCCTCGTTTAGCTTAAAGGGGTATATTTGTAATATTAGCCCGTTGAGGGCGTAAATGTGATTATATGTTATAATTGTGAGGACCACATTATTATGTGGGTAAATCTGCAGCATGCGACTTGAGGCGATCCTAGGGAGCTAGTTAGCGGGAAAGTCACAACGGGACCTAATACTTGACTTGGGGCAAGTCAAGGGGTATTTTGGGTATTAGATGGTTATTTGGGTTATCGAGTTATGGAAATAAATAATTGGAGATATATTTGAGGTTAGGAAGCTTAGGTGGGAATACTGGGGAACTTTACCATTTTGCCCTTGGGGACGTTTCCGGTACCCCGAGCCTCGGGATTGACTTAATTGCATAATGATAGACTAAGTAAAATCTATAAAACGGTAGAACAAAAGCCAAATTGACCATCCTTCCTCCACTTTCTCTCTCAAAGGAAACCACAAGGAACCAAGAAGAACTTGGCTGGAACTCAGAGAATTGGAGTTGTGATTTAGGAGATTAGGTAAGGACTTAATCAAGAGTTAAGGTAAGTTATGAGTTTTATGCATGGTGGTTAAATTCTGTGATTATGGGTGAGTTCTAAAGTGTTTATGGGTTTTGGCATTAAAGGTTGAAAGCAGAAAGCTTGGGAGTTAGTTCAGTGAGTGTTTAGAGGATTGATTCTTCAGTGAAGGTAATAAGCTCCAATTTATGATATAGTGTTTGAATTCTGGGTTTTTCTGACTAGTTTTGGTGTTCTTGAGTGTGTGGGTTTCAGAAATTAAAGTGGTGTTTTGATGAGTTTTTAGATTAGGTTTCTGCTAGCTTATGCTTCTGAAATCATGTAAGAATGTTTGTGATAATTGGAGTATATTATTGGGATGGTTATGGGTGTTTTTGAGTGAGGTTTGAGTGTTAAAAATGGTGGTTTTTCTGGGTTCGAAGGGGTCGGGCCGCGTCATAGTGCTTGATGTGCCACGGCCCTCTGAGGCTGATGGGTGCTGGAGATGGAGGGTGGGCCGCGACATGGGGTATGTAGGGCCGCGACCCGTGTTAGCTTTTGGGCGAGGATGAGCCTCTGGTTGGGGCCATGCCGCGGCATAGGGAGCTTGAGCCGCGACCCTTAAGGACATTTGTGGTCTTTTAGAGTTTTTAAGCACGGGAACATAACCGAGGGTGCTCAAGATCGATTCTACTACCATGTTTGGTGGAATTCGATGTGCCGGAGGCTAGAACCTTATCCAGAAACCTTTTCACAATTATTAATGGTATCCCTTATCTTGGTTGTGACTAGGTATAAGCTAGGGGCTCAGGAAATGGATCGTGCTCAAGAGGCATCTCACGTGACCAGTACATTTGGAAATTAAAGGTAAGAAAACTACACCCGGTTATGAATTTATAATGGGACTAAGGGTTCCCTGTTTTGTATGCTTTTTGAAGGATGGTATTATGCCATGTGAATAACAAGCAAACGGCCTAAGAGTGCCAGAGTTTGCATTGGCACAGAGCACGGCTCAGCCACTGGTAGCTGAGGACAACTTATTATTCATTAAGCTCGGTTTAAGCGGACCAGAGTCAGTGGGGTAAACAGAGGGTGCGACCTAAGGGCGTCGACCCTGATTATCATGTGATTTGATTATTATTATTGGTTGATAGATTTGTTATGCTGAATAGATGAGTGTTGGTTTGTTGATTCTCTGGTTACGTCTATGGACTATGTGATTAATGTGGTATGCTAAGTGTACGAACATGCTTTAAGGGTTATTCAATTGTTATCATTGTTTGTGCTGCAACGTTATGTTTTCTTGTTGGGCCTTGGCTCACGGGTGCTACGTTGTGCAGGTTAAGGCAAGGGTAAGCTTGATCAACCCTAAATCGGAGAGCTCTAAAGGAAAAATGCACATGATCAGCTGCTCGGCCGCCACGATTAAGGAGGGGACAAGAACAGGAGGACCATAAATGTCTGTTTTACCCTTAGAATGGCTAGTGGTTGTTTGTACTTTGGAAATTTTGTAAATTGACTTTCAAACACTGTTTCTTTTGGGATCCCTTGTACAAAACGTTTAATTATATGAAAGGTATATTTTATGACCAAATCCTTTTAATCCTAGTTCATTAGTGATGTCAGTGACACATTTTTAACCAAATGACTTGATTAGCAAGTCACGCACCTTTATAAATACATAGTGTAACGATTTTGGCTACCCAGGGCGTTAAACTATTTGTTTGTGTATTTTTGTGAATAAAAAATCTAAATGACTAAACAATGCATATGGGTGACTCTTGATACCTTTCTATTCTGTAATCTTTGATTGCCTCTTATTTTTATTTGTTTTATTTTACAATCAAATTCTTAAACAAAAAAATCATAAATCCATTTCCATTACTTTTCACTAACCTTTTGCGTTTAATTTTTCTACTAATCTTTTTGTTCTTAGCTACCTCCTCATGGAATCTACCCCCCATCTATGCTACAATTACCGCTAGTGAATGTCACATGTAGGCGTTAAACAGTAAACAACACGGTGAGGTTCAACTATGCTGGAGTAGAAGACAAAGTGGTGTTGGTTTAGGTCTATGGTTGCATCGATGACCTACTGAGAAGGAGTGGATGGGGTGGCCGTGGGTTGAAGGAGGGGTTGGTGTTCGTATACAATACAATAGTGGGAGAAGGGAGTCAGGTTACAGGTCTGCCAGAGATTATTCAACGCACTTCCTGCATTTGTGTGGAGTGCTAACATGCACATGTAGTGGATGGAGCAGACAACGATGATAACCATTGTGTGGAAGCTTTGAGCCAGTGATTTCTGAAAAGCAGAAATGATACGTCGCCATTCTAAAAGGATTATTTACACTAGATATTGTTTAACCCAATTTTGGACTTAATGAAGTGGCATTTAAGAAATGACACGTGGAATTACACCACATTAAATTCAGAGAGCTGGTCGGAAGGAGTAGATGCTCGAGGGGACTACACAATGTAGAAGCTTATTCAAGAAAGTTCAAGTAACCTGCTCGATATGGAGCAGGCTAGTACCATTCCATGAAGTTTCTTGGAGTACAAGACTTGCTCGATGAGCAGGACACTTTTACCCAGACATCCGAATTTTACGAGATACCAATGAATATCCTAATATATTTATGTAACTAATATTTAAATTGTATTATTCTCGTGTTATCTGAATGTACTGATCCCACACCTACATGTGTAGGACGTAGATTTGTTTGTAAGGGTCCATAGCTCACTAAGACTCTCTATAAATAGGGAGTTCATTCAATCATTAAGCCTAAGTGAAAATCACAGGAGAAAAGAGAAGAGATTTCTTTTGTACGCACTTTACATACAAAACCCTTCAAATTGTATTCTTTTCTCAGCCTAAGAAACCCAGATGAGCCTTTTTCTTTTTGATCTTGAGCCTAAGTCCTCAATGATAAATACAAGTGCAATTGGGCGTGGGATATTACTAACTCTTAGGGCCAAGCCACTATCAAATTATTTGTGTCATTTACTTGATTTCAGTTTGTTTAATTATTAATTCCGTCGTATAAATTAACTCAGCATCGTTGACCAAAATACTGGTCAAAATTTTGGTGCTTTCATTGAGAGTTGAACTTAAGATCCTATTTTACTAGATCCATCTAAAGCAATGCATATCACTACTAGAAGCCAGAGTGAAGAGCCAGAAGGGGGAAACCCTAACATTGTCTATCTTGATCGCCCCTCGAGTAGTCAGATCCCTCGTTTGTGCCCCGCTAATTAATTTCCCCTGGAAACCTGCCTCTAGCAACCACATTTGGGCATGACGATGTGGACTTAGGAGAAGATCTGCACCCTGAACTTTAACATGTGAAAGGGGTCATGGGGGAGAGGCAGGAGAAATTCGTGGCTATGCATGAGAGTCAAGCGACAGCTCAAGAGGCTATATCTGAAGCCCTCAATAAACTAAGACAAGATTTTCAAGCTTGGTTGGATCAAACACAACGAGCCCTTGAAGTTTTCCAAGAAGAAGCTATTCGTCACAATGTTTAGGCGGCAAGTTTGCTAGAGGACGTCTTGTCATAGAATAAAGCAAAAAGATCCCAACCAGTGAATCCTCAGTCTAAGAACATTGGTTAGGAAAATCCTGATGCCCAATGACCAGCTAGTCAAATTCCAGGACTTGCCCAACCATCACGATCTCGTGATCAAGTGGTCCTTCCTAAACCTGCGAGGATTCATCACTCCCATAAGGGAGCTAAGCTAAGATTGCAACAACAGCTCCATCAAGATGAATAGGTATTGCCTAATAAAGAACAAGGTTGTGCCAGACAAGTGTTTGAGATCGGAAGGCATGTTAATGAGCACCCGAGGCGAGCAGCCTCGAGAGGAGGGCAGCCCCCAAATTCTGAAGCTGGTCCTCTGTGGATACCAAAAATCCTAGTTGCACAAGGCTCCCGCCTTGTGCCTTTCAAACCATAGACTTGAGATGGAAGCCGCGAAGCCCGACCTGGCACCTTGCACTAAGAGCGCCATGACCGAACCAAGCAAGACATGGTCTTGAGCCACAAGCCTTCATCTCGTGCCGAGAGGGCCTCGCGCCAAGAGGGTCGAATGCCTGGAAGGTGCCCCATGCCTCGGAGGGGCCTCGCGTCAAGAGGGGCCTCGCACCCGAAGGGCGCCCTTTGCCTCAGAGGGACCTCACGCCCAAAGGGTCTCGCACGCTGGAAGATGTCTCGTGCCTCAGAAGGGCCTTGCACCGGGAGGGCCTCACGCCCAAAGGGTCTCGCATGCTGGAAAGCATCATGTGCATCAGAGGGGCCTCGCGCCTAGAGGGTCTCGTGCATTGGAAGATGTCCTGTTCCTCAGAGGGGCTCATGCCCAGAGGGTCTCGCGCGCTGGAAGGTGTCCTGTGCGTCGGAGGGGCCTTGCACCGAGAGGGCCTCGCGCCCAGAGGATCTCGCGCGCTGGAAGGTGTCCCGTTCCTCGAAGGGGCCTCGCGCCAAGAGGGTCTCGCGCCTGGAAGGTGTCCCGTGCCTCGGAGGGGCTTCGCGCATCGCCCCAAGGACACCATCTCGTGCCAATAGCTCATGCATGCATCAGGACGCGCCTCACGCAACGGTCCAAGGACACCGTCTCGTGCCAACAGCCCGAGCATGCGTCAGGATGCGCCTCGCACCATGCACCACACACTGTGCACCTCGTACTAGGCGCCTCATGACAATGCCTCGTGCATCCATTAGGATGCGCCTCGTACCGTGCACCTAGGAACGATGTCTCCTAAGAGGACCCATAAAGACTTCAATATTTAAAGGTAAAATCCTAAGTATAACTCAAAGAGATCGTACAGGTACGAAGCATGTACGGGGTACGACTCTTAAGACCCCGGAAGTCTGATCCTAATATACAGGCCAGACAAGTAGTGGTCGTACGAGTGAGGTACCTGGTGTGGTCCTCACTAGCCAATCTCGAATACTCGTACTAAACAAGTAGAGGAGGCACATTCAAGTACTACAGTGGAGGTGCTCCCATAGACCCTAACCATGTACTGGAGCCAACACCACAACCTTCTGCTCCACTATGACCTGTGCCACAACCTTGAAAACGTACATATGTACAATCTTGTCCCTTGGGACCACAATGTATCAAGAGCCATTAGAGCCCCACTATAAATGGATTTTCACCTCTCCAGCTAAGGGGTTGAAATTTTTTTGTAAGAACAGACTATTGAAAGAGCCATATGCGAATTTTTCTTTGATTGTTCACTTGTAATTTTCCTTCATATTTCTACAAGTTCTTTTAAGTTCATTAAGTTCTGATTAATTTTTTGAGTTTTCATCCATATTTCGTTGACGAGTTTCTGCTGTTAATAGTTTGGCACCGTCTGTTGGAAGGATAAGTGCCAAGTCACTGTTCTTCCATTGATTCCGGTAGACAAGATGCTGAGACTCTCTACGCGGTTGAGAGAGCCACGGAGGTTGAGGTCCACCTCGATGGAGGTCAGCTGAAGGCCTCCATGAAGAATCCTCTGCCACCCAAAAATGTGAATGCACCAAAGGAGCCTAGGGTTCCTGAGGATTAAAGGGACGCCTCGTCCCCGACTGTCCCACCTGATGAGAACCGTCCGAGATCAGCGGCTACTCCTGCGAGAGATGCCAGAGAGTTCCCACCCCCAAAGCCGCCACAGGTGCCGAATTCCAGCCAGCAAGATCCGGGTCCATCGACGTGCAGGCATAACAAGAATCCTAGAGTCCATTCCATAAGCTCGAGCTCTAGGTCTCGAATTTACGAAGAGGAGATATGCTAATTACACAGGAAGAATCAAAGTCTAGAAACCACCTTAGAGAATATGGAAGAGGTGTTAAATGGCCTGCTACAGTAGAGAACAAGCATGTCTCTTCCTAAGCGAAAAGAGAGAGGCCAAGAGGGGGCATAAACCACAGTCCCAGTGGACGATGAGAGGACTTGACTCTCCACTAGTAATACCCCCCGGACGAAGCAGCATGAATGTCCTGGACCATCGAGACAGCCTCAGAGGCCAGAGTAGAAGAACAACGCTGACCCTCATAACGAATTCAAAGTCACTTCAAGGACAACCCCCTCAGACTTAAGGGAAGAGCAACAAGAAAAGGACGAACAAAAGGACTACACCTCCTATGGCACCCCGGGAAGACAAAGGGAAGGGAAAGGCTAACCCGTTCACTTGGAGAGACTCCTTGAACAAGAGGAGACAGGACCTAGACATAGAAATGAGGAGCCTTTGGAGCAAGATAATCACCGCATCTGGAGGACAAGTCGTCGACGATGTGTTCGATTACGAATCACCCTTCATTAAGGAAATCCAAGCCGTCTGGCTTCCAACCAACTTCAAAGAGCCTCACATGACTCCTTATGAAGGAAATACAGACCCCAAATACCATCTGGACGCATTGAACGACCTAATGAAATTAAGAGGAATCAATAGCAGGGCTAGATGCCATTGCTTTGCTGTCACGTTAAAAGGACCTGCGTACAAATGGTTCAAAAGACTCCAGCCAGGGTACATCAAGTCTTGGCAAGAATTTTCTGATGAATTTCTCTAACAACATCACACCGTGCATGATTACACGATGCTAGGCACCAGCCTCGCTAACGTGAAACAAGGGGAAAATGAGAGTCTAAAGAGCTATATCCACATGTTCAATATGGAGGCAGCCAAAGTAGGAAGCTTGACTCGTGGAGAATTAAAAATGGCCATTATCGCCGAAGTACGCCCGGGTAGTAAGCTGTGGGATAACATGCTTAAGAGGGAGGTCATCGACTTGGACGATTTCTACGAACGGGTACAGAAATATATTTGTGTTGAGGATGGTCACAAGAGCCTTAAGGCTGGAAAAAACAGGTCCCCTCCAAAACCCTCAACCCAGGAAGGCCTAAGTAGCGCAAAGAAGAAGAGGGTCTACGAAGGGTCGAGAGACGATCGGCCTTGAAAGCCCCAGCGCATTGATGAGCGCAAACAGGCCCTCTACACCTTTTATACTGACCTCACACATGCTAGGGAGCATATCTTCGTCACAAATGAACATCAGGTCCCTTTCAGGAGGTCCACGCCAATGAAAAGACCGATAAAAAAGAGACCTCAGTAAGTATTGTCAGTATCATAAAGATATTGGCCACACCACCGCAGAATGCACTCATTTGAAAATAGAAATCGAAGAGCTTATATGCAGGTGACACTTGGGCAGATACATCCGTAAGGAAAACCAAAGACCTGAAGAAGGAGTATCCTCACTGCGGGCATGGGATGTAGCCCCAGAGGTGCAAGGAGAAGTTAGGACCATCTTCAGAGGGCCAGGTTTTGGAGGCGAGTCAAGGAAGGGGCGAGACAAATATGCCAGGGAGGTCAGGCAAAGCCCACCCCCATGCGTTTTAAGTTTGGAGCAACGCCCCCAAAGATTTTCAAGGGGGAGAATTACTCGATCACCTTCACCAAAGAAGACGCACGGGGTGTGCATTTCCCTCACAACGATCCCTTAGTTTTGATTGTCCAGCTTGCTAACATGAGGGTGCATCAAGTCTTAGTGGACAATGGAAGTTCCGTAGACATCCTGTATCACCTAGCTTTAGAGAAGATGGGATTGAACATCAGGTACCTAAAGCCCTGCAATACCTCCCTGTATGGATTTACAGGAGATTCAATACAGCCCAAAGGTGGAATTGAGTTAGCCCTCACCATGGGAGAACAACCCAGAAAAACCACCATAATGGCAAACTTTGTCGTGGTAGACTGCGCCTCAGCCTTCAATGCGGTATTAGGGAGACCCTCCCTAAGAGAATTGAAGGTGATAACTTCAGTATACCACTTAGCCATGAAATTCCCGACTCTTGGTGGGATAGCAAGCATGAAAGGAAAGCAAAAGGAAGCAAGGGAATGTTATAACACATCCCTCCGCACGGTCATAAAACCGTCAGTGCCTATGGAAATGGTAGTACATGGAAGCACAAACCCACATGAATTGGACCCGCGGGTCGTGGAGGAACCCAGGGCCAAGCCAATAGAGGACTTGGCAGAGGTCACAGTCATGAATGAGCCATTGAGGAAGTTAAAGGTAGGAAGAAACCTTCCAGGTATCGTGAGGGAAGAGCTGGTAGAATTTCTAAAAGTCAACCTCGATGTATTCTCCTGGAGTCACGAGGACATGGTGGGAATAGACCCATCAGTCATATGCCATCACTTAAACATCGACCCAAAAGCGAGACCTGTTAGGCAGAAAAGGAAGGCACTAGATCCAAAAAGATACACGACCCTAAAGGAAGAAGTTGACAAGTTGAAGGCGAATGGGTTTATCCAAGAGGTATTCTACCCATTATGGGTATCCAACCCAGTTTTAGTCCCGAATCCCAATGGAAAGTGGAGGACTTGCGTGGATTTTACTAACCTCAATAAAGCCTGCCCTAAGGAGAGCTTCTCGCTTCCTAGGATAGATCAGGTAGTAGACACCACGGCTGGGCACAAGCTACTCAGCTTCATGGATGCATATTCCAGGTACAATCAAATACCCATGAACCCGGATGATGAGGAGCATACTTCGTTTATCATAGACAATGGGCTTTATTGCTACAAAGTAATGCCTTTTGGGTTAAAAAATGTAGGTGCAACTTATCAAATTTTGGTAAATAGAATGTTTGCAAGTCAGATAGGAAGAAATATGGAAGTATATGTAGATGATATGCTAGTAAAGATAAGGAAGGCAGAAGAGCTCATAAGCGACCTCGGTGAGATGTTTGACACCCTCCGAAAATTCAGAATGAAGCTAAACCCACTCAGGTGCACATTCAGAGTTTCGTCAAGGAAGTTCCTTGGTTTTCTGGTGAATTCCTGAGGTATTGAGGCCAATCCTGAAAAAATCAAGGCATTGTTGGAAATGAGCCCACTAGGAAATAAGAAGGAAGTGCAATGCTTAATAGGGAGAATAACAGCCCTCAATAGATTCATCTCCAGATCCACTGACAAATGCCTCCCTTTCTTCAACATCATAAAAGGGCAAAAAGTTTGCTTGGTATGAATATTGTCAGGAAGCCTTCGCTAAGCTAAAGGAACACCTTGGAAAACCACCCCTTTTGGCACCACCCTGGTCAAACTGTACCTGTACTTAGTTGTATTAGAGCATGCTATAAGCACCGCCCTGGTCAAAGAAGAAAAGAAGCATCAGCAACCTGTATACTATGTGAGAAAATGATTGCTAGACGCAGAAACCCGGTATTGTAACGAACCAAAATTACTAATAAGGCTTAAGGGCCTTGATTAGTGTACCGGGAGGGCATAATTGGAAGTTATGTGAACTAATGGTGAAAATGCATGATTATGTGATATGCATGATCCCATGATTATATGAATATGTGGAATGCATGTTTATGAGTGTTAGATAAGCATGCAGGCCCTGCTTAGCTTGTAAGGGCATAATTGTAATTTTTTCCCGTTGGGGAATAAATGTGATAAACTATTGAGACCACATTATTATGTGGATATATATTTGCAGCGTTCAACATGAGGCGATCTTAGGGAGCAAGTAGTGGGAAAGTCACAACGGGACCCGATACTTGACTCGGGGCGAGTCAAGGGGTATTTTGGGTATTGGACAGTTAATTGGGTTACCCGGTTATGGAAATAAATAATTGGAGATATATTTGAGGTTAGGAAGCCTAGATGGGAATACTAGGGAATTTTACCACTTTGCCCTCAGGGACGTTTTCAATACCCCGAGCCTTGGGATTGACTTAATCAATTAAGGATAGATTAGACAAAGCTGAGAAAGTGGTAGAACAAGGCCAAACCGACCTTCTTCCTCTCTCTCTCTCTCTCTCTCTCTCTCTCTCTCTCTCTTTCTCTCTCAAGGGAACTACATAAACAAAGGATTTTTGGGCTGGAAACTCATGAATTGGAGCTGGAATTGTGGGGAGAATTTCTGTGGCAATTTGAAGGGTCAACCAAGAATTTAGGTAAATTCTGATTTGTGGTTTTTCTAATTAAATCCTATAGTTTTGAGATGGGTTCTAAGTGCTTTGGGTTCTTAATTTTGAGGATTAAATTGAGGCTAAGGATATGGGAACTAGCTCAGCAATTGCTTGGTGGATTGGTTCTTCAGTGAAGGTAAGCTCTAATCTATGGTTTAGTGTTTGAATTCTGAGTTTTCTTGACTGGTTTTAGTGTTCTTAAGCTTGTGGGTTTCAAAGATTAAAATATTAGTTTGATGAGTTTCTAGACTAGGTTTTTGCTGGGTTATGTTGCTGAAAACATGTTAGAATATTTGTGATAATTGGATTGTATCATTAGGATGAATTTGGATGGGTTTGAGTGAGGTTTGAGAGTTAAAAAATGGTTGTTTTTCTGGGTTCGAAGGGGTTGGGCTGCGGCTCAGTTCTTGGTGTGTCGCGGCCCTCTTAAGCAGATGAGTGCTGGTGAAGGAGGGCGAGTCGTGGCATGGGGAAAGTTGAGTCGCAGCCTATGTCTGTTTTTGGGCGAGGCTAGGCCTCTGGTTTGGGGTATGTCGCGGCATGGAAAGCTTGGGTCGCGGCCCTTAAGGGCATCTTTGGCCTTTTAGAGTTTTTAAGCGTGGGAACCTAACCTAGGGTGCTCGGGATCAATCCCACTACCGTGTTTGGTGGAATTCAATGTCCCGGAGGCTAGAAATTTACCCAAAAACCTTTTTTACAATTATTGATGGAATCCTTTATCATGGCTGTGACTAGGTGTACGCTTGGGCTCGGGGCAGGATCGTGCTCGGGGGTCGTCTTTCTTAATCAAAGCACTTGGAATTAAAGGTAAGAAAACTGCATCCGTTTATGTGGATAGGATGGGACTAAGTTTTCCCTATATTTGTATGCACTGTTATATGATTGTGATAAACCATGTAAATATGTTGGGACAAAGAGCTCCCTATAATTGTATGAATGTCATGAGGTGGTATTATGCCATGGGGACATGTGATAAACGGCCTAAGAGTGCCGGAATCAATACTTGGGCATAAGGCGCGGCTCAGCCACTGGTAGCTAAGGATAGCTTATTAATCACTGTGCTCGGTTAAGCTGGTCGGAGTCAGTGGGTATAACACTAGGCTTGGCCTAAGTGAGCCAAAGACAGTGGTTTATTACAGAGGGTGTGGCCTAAGGGCGTCGACCCTAGTTATTGCATGACATGTGTAATGTTGTTGGTTTGATGTATATAATATGCTTAATATCTTAATGTTGGATCATTGGTTTGTCAACTGGTCTTCGTGATTAAGTGAATGCTATGGTTTGATGGATAATTGATTATTGTGGATAATTGAATCATGTTGTTATGCTCTGTGATCTATTTGTCTATCGATATTGATTATGCTATGATGTTATAGTTTTCTTGTTGGGTCTTGGCTCACGGGTGCTACGTGGTGCAGGTAAAGGCAAGGGTAAGATGAGTTGACCATGGGTTGGAGAGCTCTGGGGGTGAGATGTACATTGTCAGCTGCTCGATCGCCACGGTCGGGGGTTTGTACAAGGACGAAAACCTAAAACGTGTATTTTTCCATTAGAGTGGCTTGATTATTTATAAGATTTGGAAATTCTGTAATTATGTTATTTAAACCCTGATTTGGGATCCCATGTACCAAACATTTATTTTAGTGAAAATTGTTCGTTTATAACCAAAATCTTTTAAACCTAATCTGTTTGTGTCGTTAGATTCATATTTTTATTTAAATGACTTGATTAGAAAGTCTCGCACTATTTCAAACACACAGTGTAACGGTCCTGGTTATCCAGGGCGTTACAGGTACCCAGAGATAGAAAAGTTAGCATATGCCTTGATAGTGGCTTCGCGAAAGCTGATGCCCTATTTTCACGCTCATGCCATTGAAGTGCTCACCAACACCCCTTTATGTCAAGTCTTGCACAAACCAGAGACTACAGGAAGGTTGTTAAAATGGTCAATTGAGTTAAGTCAGTTCGACATCATTTATACCCCAAGGGCCTCAGCCAACAGGCGGGTACTTGCAGATTTTATAGTTGAGTTTGCATATCGACCCCATGAGGAGGGAGAAATAGGAGAGAGTGAACCAATGGGTGAAGGGGAAAAGCAGCCTGAAGAATGGAGCCTCCATGTGGATGGGGCGTCTAACGAAGGAGGAGCCGACGCTAGCATAGTAATGACGGGACCTGAGGGACATAAGATGTATTGTGCATTAAGATTCGGATTTGAAGCTTCCAACAACGAAGCAGAATACAAGGCACTACTGGCTGGCCTGCGACTAGCCAAGGAGTTGAAGGTGACACATTTGCATGTCTTTAGTGACTCATAGTTAGTATTATTTCAGGTGAAGGGCGAATATCAAGCTAGAGGCCCAAAAATGGCTGCATATCTCGCCAAAGTGAAGGGGTATTTGGATCAATTCAAAAAATACACCATAGAACAAGTCCCGAGGGAGCAAAATGCAAATGTTGATGCTCACGCAAAACTTGCCTCTACCTGAGACAAAGACACGCTTGAGTCCATCCCTGTCGAATACCTCTCTAGGCCGAGCATAGCAGAAGAGGAGGTTCACATGGTCAATAACCCTTAGGAGTCATGGTTTGCACCCATCTCGAGGTTCTTAAGTGATGGAACATCACCTTTGGACAAAAAAGATGCCCGTAAGATGATTTACAAAGCCGACCAATACACCCAAGTAGATGGAGTTTTCTATAAAAGAGGCTTCTCCACCCCGCTCCTACGGTGTATAGACAAGGGGGAGGCTCTAAAAGTCCTGCAAGAGATACATGAAGGGGAGTGTGGAAATCATGCTAGGGGGCAATTCATGGCAAAAAAGGCCATACGCCAGGGATATAATTGGCCTACCATGGAGAAGGATGCGAGCGATTTTGCGAGAAGATGTGACAAGTGCCAATGACATGCAAATTACCCCAGACATTCACCAAATGAGCTGGTGAGCATGACCAATCATTGGCCCTTCGTTGTGTGGGGAATTGACTTGATTGGACGGCTACCAATAGGAAGAGGAGGAGCAAAGTACGCGGTTGTAGCAATCGATTATCTTACTAAATGGGTGGAAGCAGAGCCTCTAGTCAACATAACGGCTAAGAAAATCACCACCTTTGTCAACAAATTTATCGTCTGCAGGTTTGGAGTACCCTACAAGATAATCTCTGACAATGGGATACAGTTTGAAGGAGGAGTATTCGAAGAATATTGCAGAGAAAAGGGAATCAAGAGGAGTTTCTCTGTTGTAGTGCACCCGCAAGCCAATGGACATGTGGAGGCCATCAACAAGATCCTAAAAAGGAACCTGAAAATAAAGTTGGAAAAGTTAAAAGTGGCCTGGGTCGAAGAACTGCCCAATGTGCTTTAGGCCTACAGGACCACGCCTCGTTCCACTACTGGAGAAACGCCTTTCGCCTTAGCCTATGGGTGCGAGGTTGTCCTTATAATAGAAATGAAAATCAACTCCTTCCATATACAAGCATATGAGGACCAGACTAACCACACAACATTGGCTGAAAATTTGGACCTATTGGAAGCAAGGAGAGAAAGGGCACAACTGAAGTTGGCAACGTACCAGCAATGACCCGCAAGATACTATAATTCAAGGGTGCAAGAGAGGACGTTCAGGGTCGAAGACCTCGTGTTAAGGAAATTCCTGCCCAACACTCGAAACCAGAACGCGAGTGTATTATGGGCAAACTGGGAAGGGCCCTACCAAGTTTCCCAGGCGGTGCCCCCTAACACCTACAAGCTGGCACATTTGGATGATACCACGGTACCCAGAGCGTGGAACGCAGAGCATCTAAACAAATATTATCAGTAAGTCCTCCATGTCTGAGGCAAGAATATTTTTTCTTTGTCTAAAAATGCAAGTTTAAGTGCAATAGCTATGAGGTAGAAGGCTAACTTAGACCCTTTGATATGCAGTAAGAACAAAGTCACCGTAGGTAACCATGTACTTCACTCATTTCCAATGAATATGTGTTGGCATCAAATGAGTATGTAGTAAGAACTCTCGTTTGAGCAAAATGATCACACTATCTAACTCTCATTTCCAATAATTATCAAAATTCATGAGCGAAATGATCAAAGTGCCCGACGAGATAAATCTCGCCAACCACTTGGGGGGCAGAGTATACAGCCAAAAAAGGGTCCTAAACGAGACCCTTATATATAAAAAAAATACCCGTTATAGATAAGGAATAAGACCTTGCAAGGCACCAGTTGATTTCACGAGGATTAGCTACCTTTATGAACATCAATAAGGTCAAAAGGTCCTACAAGAAAAGCCTCCTAATAAATGCTGATACCTCCATGAGAGGCAAGACCTCAAGAAGAGCATCCACCAATAAGTCTAGAGCGGCCACCAAGCCATCTTGCCAAAAAGGGTCCTAAAAGAGACCCTTGCAAAAATAGTGCTATGCATAATGATGAGAAGGACGCTTCTCACAAGAAATAATAAGCACTCGCAAAATTATATAAAAGGATGACTAGAACCCAAAAGGTCATCATATCCTTATAGATACAATCAAGGTGCACCAAAGAGAGACCTATCGAATCCCTTCGTATAGGCTCAAAAGGACCTCAAGCATAATAAATAAAAAAGACCTATCGAACCCCTTTTTGCGGGCTCAAAAGGACCTCAAGCATAGGGAAACAAAAGCAAATGATTACATATATATATATAAAAAAAAAAGGTTGCGATAATGTAGCAGGACTTAGAAAAGTTCCAAAAAAATGATAGGCTCAAATGAGCATACAGCCAAATCGAATTAAATGATAAAAATTGCAGAAGCAAAATCTCAAGGCCTCCTGCCGCGAGCATTCCACTCGGCCACCTTGGCGACGACATGCTCACCAAAGGAGGAGAAATCGAAGTTAGGACTTTGCCTCCACATTCCATAGAGGGTGAGCTCTATGGATTTGTATTCGATCTCAGCCAAATGCCTCTAGGAGAGTCACCCTCTCCTTCAATGTTGCAACCTTGGCTTTTGCTCCCCCAAGATTGGCCTCTAGGCGAGCGACCCTCTCCTGTAACATCACGACCTTGGCTTCCACTCTCCTCTTCTTTTTTGACGATGAAGAGGCCTTCGCCAGAGCCTTCTCAAGCTTAGCTTTGTGTCAGTGAGTTCCCTCTCAAGCTCCTGAACCTTGACCGTTAGACGGTCCCTTTCAGCATTCGACGAAAAGAGGTCCTGCGCTGAGTCGGCGAAGCGTTGAGCCACCAGAGACACCTGCAAGAAAGCAAAAAGAAAGAAAAATGATGATAAGCAAATAAAGAACCCAAAACAAAAAAGGAAAGAGTAAGACCAATGTAAGACGCATGAACTCACCCAAGTTGTGGAGCACACAAGAGTCTCCCCAAGCTCCGACATGGAAAAATTCCCGAGACCTCTCCACTCAGTCTCTGGAATACCCTCGGCGACCCGGGTATACCTTTGTCCATAAGAAGTCGCCATACGACCCACCCAGGGTGTCCCCTCCAAATCAGGGGCAACCGGCTGAGCAGGGACAGATGACTCACTCACCGAAGGATGAGGAGGCACAGGAACACCGGAAAAATGGGGCCCCGATGGACCAAGATTGATGGGAGCACGAGGAAGAGTATCATATTCCTCAGAAAAGGGCACGACGAAGCACCCTGGCATGGCCTGCGGACCGTGGGAATGAGAGGCCATGTCACGGTCCATAGGGACCAAAGGAGGCCACCCCTTGGGAAACGGAGATGACCGGGGTGGTCGTCTGGATTCTGGGGAAACCTCCTCAGGCACCCACTCCGTATCACCCCTGTCTGAGTGAGGCTCGACTAAAGTCTCCTTCTTCCTTCGTTTAGAAATATGCCTTAGTGAATCAGGATCCGAAACCATGGATAAACCATAGCGGTTAAGGTTGGCCATGGTGAAGAGACGGGCAACCATTTTCTTAGCGGAGTCTGCATCGAGAAAGGTGTCCACTGGTGCTGCCTCTGACTCAGGAATGTCGAGGATACCAAAGTTCTATACACAATCAACATAGTTACCAATATGAGCATAAGTTCCAAAATAACAAATTCGAAGTAAAAGGAAGAAAATCTTGAAGAACTTACTTGAGGACGAGTGAAAGTGTTCACGTAAAAAAAAAGGACCTTTCACGAAGAAAAAGTCCTGCTTCCAGGACCCCGGGTTGGATACAGATTCCTCTATGAGGGAAACCTGGGAATTGGCTTTCGGTAGGAAATAAAAGCCTTTGGATTTAGGGGTTGACATGAGGTTGTATATAAAGTTCACCTCTTGAGTTGTAGGAGCACGGCGGTTGAGCTCAATAAACACCATGCATAGGCAGCTTAAGGTCAGCCAACTATTAGGTGTCAACTGGAGCGGAGCAAGGTCGAAATGATTAAGGGTCGTGACGAAGAACGGGTGTAAGGGAATGGTCCCACCCGCCTTTAGGATATGCTCACTCATGGCCACATACCCCTCGGGGGATTATCGGCCTAACACTTGTTGGAAGGAACATACAACTTGTACTCCTAGCGAATATGGTATTTCTCAAATAACTCCAACAGCTGATTCTCTAACACGTTGGGCACTATAGAAGACGCCAACAGAGGACCAAAATCTGGCCCCTCGGGAGCCACTGTTGGAGATGTGCCCTGAAAGCATATGTAGTAGACATTGTTTTTATGAAATAAATAAATAAATTGAATTTGTTATGCATATATTTTATGGACTATATTTTGCTATGATAATATTATGTAAATATCAGGAAAATTCCTAAGTTCAAGTATGTAATCTCAAACACGTATTAGTACGAGAGGATTGTGTTTGAGATAAATGAACTTGAATAGTTCGCAGTAAAATAAAGTTATGGAATCTTTAGATTAATTACTGCAAGTACGGTCCACTAGTATTATGAATACATGTGATCTAGATCCGGATCACTAGTGTGGTAGGACACTTTAGTGGAGGTGCTTTATATATTAGAGAATATATAGAACTGGACTAGATATGTTTATTAATACTTAGTTAAATACCGTTTCGAAGTATTAATTAAATATATCAATTGATGATCATATACAAATAGATCTTAATCCTGAGGTTACTATGAACTCCTGTTTATGTTATATGAGTTCTTTGATTCACTTGTTAGGGTCTGTCAGAATGATCAGGCTAAAAACTTTTGTTTTGGGAACTCATTAATATAGATGGCTGGGGACATAGTATACAGATATGGAATCTATACCTTCTCGCAAGAGATGGAATGATGGTTCTCTTAAGGGTTGACTTTTGGGACTGAAAGGTTATTGAGCTCAAATTCATAATTTAGTTATGAATTAACCTTCACTAGTAGAGTCAATGGTACTTAAGGAAACAAGACATAATTAAAAGGGTAAAACGGTAATTTTATTCCCGATTAATTATGAACCATTATTAGAGGGTCAAGTTGTATGCAATGATTAAATCAATGGACGCTTTATGATTATAAAGTACTCAGTAAATGAAATGTCTATAATTACAAGAGTGCAGTCTCATATTTATAGTGGAATAATCATGAGATTAATAAATTAAGATTATTTAATTAAAGAGTTTAATTAATAATCTCAAATTTATTGGAGCTTGGAATTATAGGTCCATAGGCCCCCATAGCGGCTCTATCAACACTGTTCAAGGTAAGAGTTGATATGAAGGGAAAATAGTTTAAAGACATATTTAGGAAGAAATTTGTTCTTCAGGCCAAATATGCAATTATATGATAATAGTGATTAATTAATTAATTACAAATTAGTTGTAGTTAACCAAATTAATTAATATTTAATTATTATATAATTTTCGAAATTATATTAAATAATTAAATTAATTTTCGAAATTTAATTAAATAATTAATTAATTATAATTTTTTGAAATTATAATAAATTAAATATTTAATTTCAAAAATTTGGGTTTAATTAATTAGTAGAATTAATTAAATATCTTTATTTGAGTGGGAGAAAATAATCTGATAAGTTCAAATTGGATTTGAATTTAAAAGATTAATATTTATTCAAATAATTAATTATATTTGATAATTAATTAAAATGGATAATTAATTTGAATTCAAATTTGAATTAGTTATCAGGTTGTTAGATCTTATGTGACAAAGTAATTTGAATAAATAATTGAATAAAATTTGAAAAACAAATATCCATAGAAATTAGGAAGCTACACGTTCACACACAGTCCAGGACTGTGTGTGGCGTGTAGCACCAGTGTTTTTCAGGGATAGGATTTTCAATTTTATTTATTAATGGATAATTCAAAAATTGGTTTTTTGGATTTTTTCATTAATGGAATAATTAATTAATTAAAAATTAAATTGTAAAATGGTTACAGATTTAATTTTTAAATTTTGAATTTTTTCTGTTAAGTATGACTGATCAGAAAATTATTCAGATAAGAGAAATAAGAAAAGAGAGTGAGACTACTCTGACAATTTCGCTCTGTGAAAATAGAACGATAGTTTTCTCTCCCTGAAAATAAAGAACCAATTCTCAGGCCTATTCTCTTGATCTCATGTGTTGAGTACATCAAGTAGAATCACAAATAAACTATCCTTCATTCTCTAAGTGCCCACACATTTCTTGAGGTGTAGAGAACGCTTTGGAAGATCTTGGTGTGAGTACGTGGAGCGGCTTGGATAGGAAGATCGTTCTAAATATGAGAAGATAGCATGGACACTTGATAGGCTTCAAGAGGTATGATTTCTATCACTATCTTGCTTATGATCAATGTATGTATATTAATGGATCCGCATATTTAAAGGTAGTTTAAATATGTTACAAAATTTTTGTTGTATACTGGGCCAACCACACCACCTTTCCGCTACGTATTAGGAAACTCGTTCCTAACAACCACTTGCTGCCGCACTCTCTTGGCCATAACTGCAAAACCCAAGGAAAAAGGTGAGGTCGAAACAGGGCACTTTACCTTCCATTTTTTCTTTCTAGCAAGATTTTTCCACCGAGGCCCTGAGTGTGGAAGCGCTGAGCAAGGGTGAATCAAAAATAAGGGTTGAGGGGAACCCGGGGTGACCTCATGGCAACTATAAGGGGAGAATGGGGCAAGAGGTTCAGGTGGGAGGATTCCCTCCATGAACTCCAACTCCATCTGTAGATCAAAAAGGCTCACTCTATGGTTTGCAATGTGGTCACTAAGGTCAAAGGGGAAAGGAACTCCATCACCCCTCAAAACTGAATCTATTTTGCTCTCCACCACCTATATTTTATGCCTAAGTTCAGCCATGTGCTCATGGTGACGTATACAGGCCTGCCTCAAAGTGTCATAGTCTTGGTGAGGGTTGTTTTCAGGGGACTCCGAGTCTGAAGATAAGTCTACAAACTTGACCCCCGGAGGAACGCCAGACGATCCCTCACATTCCATGGAACCTCATCTCGTAGGTAATAAGGGTGCACATGTAGGTGAAGGGGATGCTACAAAACACAAAGGAATGGGCTCAAAACCTCTAGACACAAGCACTCTAAATGACCAACTACGGGGTACAAGCAAGGGCATGTGTGTGGATTAGCTCACAAGGAGCTCCGGCCAAGGCAACCCATCCCGAGTAGTGCTAATTTAGACCCAATGAACATAAGAAAGAAAGAAATTATACCTTGAGTAAGTAAAATCGAGCACAGTCACGGTCGAAAGAAGGCCAAGGGTCAAAAGCACTGTCACGGTCGAAAGGAGGCCAAGAGTGAAAAGCACTGCCGTGATCGAAGAAATGCAAAGGGTCGAAGGTATGCGTCTAAAAAAATGAAGTAGAAAGGAGTTTTAGTCTCCAAGAACCTATATGGATGTTGGCATAAAAGAAATGAATTTAAATAATAAAAGGGAAAGACAACCAAAATGAGGTAGTGAGGAATCGGACCCCTTACCTCTTGGAGGAAGTGAAGACACCAAAACCACCAAGATAAGAAGATAAAATGTAAATATTATGCTTAAGATGAAGGTCTATTTATAAGAACCATATCACGCCAAGAGGGTCTCGCGCTTGGAAGGTGTCCCATGCCTCGGAGGGGCTTCGCACAGTGCCCCAAGGAAACTGTCTCGCGCCAACGGCTCGTGCATGCATTAGGACGTGCTCACACAACGGCCCAAGGACACCATCTCGTGCCAACAGCCCATGCACGCATCAAGATACGCCTCGTGCCATGCTCTACGCACCATGCACCTCGCACCAGGCACCTCATGCCAATGCCCTGTGCATCCTTCAGGATGCGCCTCGCGCCGTGAACCTAGGGACCGTGTCTCCTAAAAGGATCCATAAAGACTTCAATATTTAAAGGTAAAAACCAAGGTATAACTCAAAGAGATCATACAGGTACGAAGCATGTACAGGGTACGACCCTTAAGACCCCGAATGTGTGATCCTAATATACAGGCCAGACAAGCAGTGGTCGTACGAGTGAGGTACCTGGTGTGGTCCTCACCAGCCAATCTCTGACACTCGTACTAAACAAGTAGAGGAGGCCCATTCAAGTACTAAAATGGAGGTGCTCCCATAGACCCTGACCATGTACTAGAGCCGACACCACAACCTTCTGCTCCACTATGACCTGTGCCACAACCCTGACAATGTACATATGTACAATCTTGTCCCCTGGGACCACAATGTATTAGGAGCCATTAGAGCCCCACTATAAATGGATTTTCACCTCTCCAGCTAAGGGGTTGAAATTTTTTTGTATGATCAGACTATTGAAAGAGCCATATCCAAATTTTTCTTTGATTTTTCACTTGCAATTTTCCTTCATATTTCTACAAGTTCTTTTGATTTCATTAAGTTCTAATTAATTTTTTGAGTTTTCATCCATATTTCTTTGACGTGTTTTTACCATCAACATCCTCAATTCTAACAACCAAGGAATAAGAGACCCACTAGCCAGAATCGAGGGTAGCCACCTCACTATGCTGGACACAACTGTGGTCATCATTGTAGAAGAAACAAAAGGAGAAATGACCAAGAGGCTAGTAGTAGCTATCAAACAACTTATAGAGATGGTTATTGTAACGTCCCAAATTTGTTAATAAGGCTTAGTGCCTTGATTAGCGTGTCGGAAGGGCATAGGTGAATTTATATGTGAATTTAATTGAATATATGTGTGATTATGTGAGTTATATTATGATATGATTGCTTATACATGTTTAAGTGTATTAAATATGCTTGTGGGCCCATTTTTGTTAAAAATGACATTGTTGTAATTTTGACCTGCTGAGGGTATATCTGTAATTATATGTTTTATGATTGAGACCGCATTATTATGTGGATATATTTGAGATATTCAGCAGAGTTCGGTCCTTTTGAGAAAAGTAACGGAAAAGTCACAACAAGGATTAATACTCAGCTCGGGGTGAGCTTAGGGGTATTTTGGTAATTTGCCAAGATTTATTGAGTAATGGGAATTAATTTTATGAGTGGTTGAGTTTAATGGATTTAATTGGGAAATTCGTGGTGAAATTTGAGGTTAGCGGGAATTTTGGCAAATGACTAAAATGCCCTTCAGTTGGTTATGATGATAAGTTTGGAGTAAGGGCAATGTAACGTCCCAAATTTGCTAATTAGGCTTAGTGCCTTGATTAGTGTGCCAAGAGAGCATAAGTGAATATTATGTGCATTTCTATGATTATATGAATTATGTGAGTTATATTATGATATGACTAGTATAGCATGTTTAGGTGTATTATGTATGCACGTGGGTCTGTTTGTTATTAGAAGGGTATTTTCGTAATTTCGACCCGTTGATGGTATATTTGTGAATATATGTGTTTTGTGATGTAGACCACATTATTATGTGGATATATTTTAGTTATTTGGCACGAGACAACCCTAGTGAGAAAATTAACAGTTTAGTCACAACAGGGATTAATACTTGGCTCGGGGTGAGACTAAGGGTATTTTGGTAACTTAGTACATTACTAGGATTTATCGGGTAATGGGAACTATTTGGTGATCATTTAGGGGTATTGAAATTAATTGGGAAATATGGTGCTAATTGAGGATTAGTGGGAAATTATGGTAGATGACCATTTTGCCCTTGAAGGCATTAAAGAGCTAATGTATAGGCAAGGGGCATTTTGGTCATTTCATGCCCCTAAATTGACTTAGTCCATTAGGAGCTTTCATAAAAAATCAGATAAACAACAAACACTCTCTCTCTTTCTCTCTCTCTCTCTCTCTCTCTCTCTCTCTCTCTCTCTTTCACTTGTACTTTGGCTTCAAGAGGAACTTTGGAGTGCCTTGATTATTTGGAGTCTATGGGGGAGCTTGTGGAAATTGAAACTTGCTTTGGAAGAATTTAGAAGCTACCAAGCTAGAAGAAACAGCTGGGAACAATTTCAACAGAGGTAAAATTCAAGTTTTTGTTGAGTTTAGTTTTGATTTTTAAAGTTTTATTGGAATTCTAAGTTTAAGAGATTTTGATTGAGTTTTAAGAATTATTTTGATGTTTCTAGGTTGTTGAGATTGTTTCCACGATCAATTGTGAGTAAAAACAGGTGTTGGGATGATTTTGGGAGGTTGAGCGATTCTTAAAATTGCTAGGAATCTTGGTTCGCAGGGTCGCGATGCGGCCCCCATGAGCTCAGAGATCAGGGGAGGTGCCTCAAACTGCCTTGGCCCTTGAGTGTATGCGAAATACAAGAAGTGTGAGTTCTGGTTACCACATGTGACTTTCCTTGGTAACATTATCAGTAAAGACATAATCAAGGTGGAATCAGCTAAGATTGAGGCAGTTAGAGATTGGCCAAGACCAAGGAATGCTTTAGAGATGAAAATTTTTATGGGATTGGCAGGTTATTGTAGGAATTTTTTGGAAGGGTTCTCTAGGATTTCTTCACCGTTGACAGAGGTGACACGTAAGAACCAGAAGTTTGAGTGGTCAGATAGATGTGAGAACACCTTACAGGAGTTGAAGCGGCAGTTTATTACAGTGCCAGTACTAAGTCTTCCAAAAGATCAAGAGAAGTTGGTGGTTTACTGCCATTCCTCTAAACAAGGGTTAGGTTGTGTCCTTATGCATGCAGGGAAGGTGATTGCCTATGCATCACGTCAGTTGAAAAAAAATATGAACAAAGATACCCCACTCATGATCTAGAGTTAGCAACAGTGGAATTTGCACTAAAGGTATGGAGACATTACCTATATGGGGAGAAGTGTGAGATATACACTAACTACAAGAGCCTGAAGTAAATCTTTACACAGAAAAATCTGAACATGAGGCAAAGACATTGGCTAGAGTTGGTACAAGATTATGACTGCGAGATTCTGTATCATTCGAGGAAAGCCAACGTGGTGGAAAATTTCTTAAGTCGGAGAGGTCCGGGACATTTATTCAGTTCAAAGCAGATATCCAGGAGATTGGCAGAGGATATGACCAGAGTTGGTGGTGGGCCAGTTAGCCAATATAACCTTGCAGTCTACCCTCCTAGAGGGGATAAAATAAAGTTAGTGGAATGATCCTCAGTTGAAGAATATTAGAGGAGACGTCTTAGTTGGAGTGGCTAAAGACTATACAGTTTCCGAGATAGGTTTATTGAGATATAAGGGTCAAATATGTATTCTGATGGATGCCACTATTAGAAGGGAGATTCTTGATGAATCTCATACTACTCCTTCTTCCTTGCATCCAAACACCACAAAGATGTATCAGGATCTAAAGACTTTATATTGGTGGCATGTAATGAAGAAAGATGTGATTGAATATGTGGCTAGGTGACTGACGTGTCAGCAGATCAAGGCTGAACATCAAGACCAGCGGAGCTAGTACAACCTTTGGATATCCTGGAGTGGAAATGGGAGGACATTACCATGGATTTTGTGGTTGGGTTGCCCAGGACAGTGGGTCAGCATGATTCGGTATGGGTTATTGTAGATCGATATACCAAATCAGCTCACTCTTACCAGTGAGGTCGACTTACATAATTGACCAGTATGCAAATCTCTATGTGAAAGAGATAGTACGTCTTCATGGGGCTCCAAAGTCGATTGTGCTAGATCGAGACCCCACATTTACTTCTAAGTTCTGGGAATTTTGCAGAAAGCTAATGGTACACAGTTGAAATTCAGTATAGCTTACCATCCTCAGACAGATGGTTAGTCTGAGAGGAAAATTCAAATACTGGAAGATATACTTCATGCATGTGTTTTGGACTTTGAAGGGTCATGGAGTAAGCATTTACCTTTGATAGAATTTTTCTATCATAACAGCTACCAGTCGACCACTGGAGTGGCTCCTTATGAGATGATGTATGGTAGGAAGTGTAGATCATCCATTAACTGGGATTAGATGGGTGGAACAAAATACCTAGGTCCTAAGGAATTTCAAAGGACCAACGAGGCCATAGAAAAGAATAGAGCTCATATGTTTGCATGGCAAAGTAGGTAGAAAAGATATTCAGATCTAAAAAACAGGAATGTGGAGTTCCAAGTGGGAGACTATGTCTTCCTTAGGGTTTCACCATTGAAAAGGGTGAAGAGGTTTGGGAAGAAGGGCAAGTTGTGCCCTAGATTTGTAGGACCTTTTGAGATCCTGGAGAGGATTGGTCAAGTGGCATATAGGTTGGCCTTACCTCCTGCATTTTCGGGAGTGCATAATGTGTTCCATGATTTGATGCTTCGGAAGTATGTTTCAGATAAGACTCATGTATTGAGTTATGAAGATCTGGAGTTGCAGACAGATTTATCCTACGAGGAATAGCCAGACCAGATATTAGACAGGAAGGACAAGGTCCTAAGGTATAAAACTACACCTTTTGTTAAAGTATTATGGAGGAACAACAAGGTCGAGGAAGCGACCTGGGAATTGGAGTCAAATATGCGGGATCAGTATCCCGAGCTGTTCAGGTAAAATTTTGAGGACGAAATTCCTATAAGGAGGGGATAATTGTAAAATCCCAAATTTTCTAATCAGGCTTAGTGCATTGACTAGTGGGTTAGGAGGGCATAAATGGATATTATGTACATTTCTATGATTATATGAATTATGTGAGTTATATTATGATCTGACTAGTATAGCATGTTTAGGTGTATTAAGTATGCACGTGGGTCTGTTTCTTATTGGAAGGGTATTTTCGTAATTTCGACCCGTTGATGGTATATTTGTGAATATATTTGTTTTGTGATGTAGACCACATTATTATGTGGATATATTTTAGTTATTTGGCACGAGACGACCCTAGTGAGCAAATTAACGGTTTAGTCACAACAGGGATTGTAACGCCCTACTCCCTTAGAGCCGTTACTAAGTGAATTTTTAAGACAAAACAGTGCAATGAACTCGCTAACCGAGGTTTTGAGGCAAAAGTGTGACTAATAAAAGTTAAGGCTGTAATCCTTGAAAATGCGTTGACTCAATAAAAACTTCTAGTTTTAAACAATTGGGATCCCAAAAATAAGGTTTAAAAACCATTTTCATCTTGAAGTAAGTTTACAGTTGATCAGTTATAAAATCATAGATTATTACAGCCAATTTCAAATAAACCCCCAACCAAAGAAGTCGGGCAGGCCAAACATGTACGCGTCGCTTCACGCTCTCCGTACTCATGGTTGGTTGACTCAGTCTTTGCCCTACCTGCAACACGGAGCACCCGTGAGCCGAAGCCCAGCAAGAAAACTCATGCAGAACATAACATATGCAGTTAATACAGTTTATCATAACAGATAATCCACAGATAAACAAGTCAATCAATAGACTAAGCAAACACGGCCATGCCGCCCCAGAGCCTTACCAAAGCCCTGGGGTATCGGTTCTCACCGCGAGGATAACTCATGTATCCCTTGGGTCCCACCCTGAATATAGCATCCCATGTGCTAGGTGTTACTTTCGGCCCACGGCCGCCCCGGCCTACGCCGTACTCGGCACTTGCCGTTCATTTCATCATAATCACACATATAGTACATTCAAAATAATCATTCACACATCATGATTCATTTAAGGTTAAACATTTGCACACAACACAATCTGGGGCCATGCCCTGCAATCATCTCATCATGCAACATGCAATATAGGGCCATGCCCGGCAATCACACTATGGGCCCATGCCCTATCCTACGGGTGTTATAGTTTTCTTACCTTAGTTCCAAATGCTTTAAATAGAAAATGACGGCCCCCGAGCACGATCCACTTCCCGAGCACTAGCTTAACACCTAGTCACAACCAAGATAATGGATACCAATAAGATTAATCTCAAATGAGTTTCTAAACCAAGTTCTAGTACTCGGAACGTTGAAATTCACCAAACATTGTAAAAGACTCAACCCCGAGCACCCTAGGTTAAATTCCCAAGCCCAAATTCTCAAAATCCCAAAATTCCTTAAGCGCCGCGGCATGGCCCAACCATGCCGCGGCATGGCCCCCAAACAGAGCCACAAAATGCCCAGAAACAGGTAAGGGCCGCGGCCCTACATGGACCATGCCGCGGCCCGCCCTCCATCCTCAGCACAACTAAGCCCTCAAGGGCCGCGGCCCTCCAAGAACCATGCCGCGGCCCGACCCTTCGAACCCAGAAAAACCCACCATTTTAAAGCTTAAAACCTCACCTTAAGCCATCCCAAAGCTCCCAAATCAAAACCAATTAATAATCACAACATTAGGATGGTTTAAACAACACAATTCCACCAAAAATCCAACCTAACACTCACCAAGATCCCAATTCCAAATTTCTGAAATTTCAAACCTAAAACTCAAAACCAACCATGGAAATTCTCAATTTCAACCATCAAACTTTAATTTAAACCTTACCTCAGTTGTAGAATCATTTCCCAAAGGATCCCATGACCTGTCTTCAAAGTTTCAAGCCTCAAACTCCACCTTGAACATCAAAATCCATAAACATTCACAACCCAACAAAATCTCAAAAATTTAACTTGAGAAAAAGAATTAATTGCTTACCTTTACCCTGATTTGTTCTTGATTAACTCTTGAACTAAACCTCCAAATCCCACAATCAATTTTCAGAAATTCAAGCTTG
Organism: Humulus lupulus; assembly: GCF_963169125.1. Taxonomy (NCBI): domain Eukaryota; kingdom Viridiplantae; phylum Streptophyta; class Magnoliopsida; order Rosales; family Cannabaceae; genus Humulus; species Humulus lupulus. Next base: position 162,761,888 of record NC_084799.1, read on the forward strand.
ATTTCTCCTAAGATTTCTGTGGATTCATGAAAGAAAGAGGAAAGAAAGAAGAAGAAGAGAGGGTGGAGGCTGGGTCAGTTTCTCTAAGTCTCCAAATGGTTTATTTGTTTTGTTTTTATAACTTAAGCTGGTTACCTCAAGGTTCGGGGTACCAAAATATCCCCGAGGCAAAAATGGTAAAATCCCCCAGTATTCCTGCCTAGACATCCTAACCTCAAATATATCTCCAATTATTTATTTTCATAACCCAACATCAAAATACTCCTTGACTCGCTCAAAGTCAAACATAATGCCCCGTTGTGACTTTTCCCCGCTATCCAGCTCTAGGATCGCCTCGTGCCGAAAGTTACACATCACGGATATACCCACATACCACTGTGGTCTCAACAATCATCACATATTAATACAGTTATGCCCAACATGGCCAAAATTACAATTATGCCCTTCTAACACAATCCGGGCCTACATGCATACTAATATACATAGTCATGCATCTCAAATAATCAAATAGTCACATAACACGCTTTAAATCATAACCATGCATTTAACTCATAAAATCACACATAAATCCCAACATGCCCTCCTGGCACACTAATCAAGGCCCTTAAGCCTTATTAGCGAATTTGGGTCGTTACAGGGATTAATACTCAGCTCGGGGTGAGACTAAGGGTATTTTGGTAACTTAGTACATTACTAGGATTTATCGGGTAATGGGAATTATTTGGTGATCATTCAGGGATATTGAAATTAATTGGGAAATATGGTGTTAATTGAGGATTAGTGGCAAATGGTGGCAAATGGCCATTTTGCCCTTGAAGGCATTAAAGAGCTAGTGTATAGGCAAGGGGAATTTTGGTCATTTCATGCCCCTGAATTGACTTAGTCAATTAGGAGCTTTCAGGAAAAATCATATAAACAACAAACTCTCTCTCTCTCTCTCTCCCCCCCCCCCCCCCCCCCCTCTCCCTTTCACTTGTACTTTGGCTTCAACAAGAACTTTGGAGTGTCTTTATCATTTGGAGTGTAGGAGGGAGTTGTGGAAATTGAAACTTTCTTTGGAAGAATTTAGAAGCTACCAAACTAGGAGAAACAACTGGGAATGATTTCAACAGAGGTAAAATTCAAATTTTTGTTGAGTTTAGTATTGGTTTTTAAAGTTTCATTGGAATTCTATGTTTAAGAGATTTTGATTGAATTTTAAGATTTGTTTTGATGTTTCTGGGCTATTGAGACCGTTTCCACGGTCAATTGTTAGTAGAAACAGGTGTTGGGATGATTTTGGGAGGTTGGGAGATTCTTAAAATCTCTGGGAATCTTGGTTCGCAGGCTTGAACCAACGAGGGTTGTGAGTTGATATACTTAGTAAGCATTGGAAATTAAAATTTCCAATCAATACACTGAGTAGTCATAACAAAAAAGCATAAAGGCATAAAATGTCGAATGAAAAATTGTCAAGTACAAGGTGCCCTACCAATGGCATAGAAGGAAAGACAAAGTAAAATCCTAAAAGAAGACTAACTAGGGCGAGGAGTACCATCTGAAAGATCACCTTGAGCCTCGGCAGCCTCACGAGCCAGATACTTCCTAAGCTCCTTCACTCACGGCTTCTCGGGAAGGAAATCCAAGTTCATATTTTTGTTGGACTTCCAGATTAAGTAAAAACAAGATAAAGTTGTCTCTGAATACTCCTATCGAGCCTTGTCCCAAGCAGTTTTGACCTCTTGCTCCTTCTCGACAAGAACGTCCTTCAACAATTGATCCATGTCAGCAATCAGCTTCTCTTTCTCAGCTTCAGACTGTTGGAGCTGAATGGAAAGTTTCCCCTCCATCTGGGTTATCTTTAGAGTCAACTCGATCACTTCCTTCTGTTTGAGATCCATGGTACTATGGAGGGTGTTGATCTCTTCATCCTTTAGGGAAATGTCAACATCCCTAGAGCCAAGAACACGCCTAAGGTCCAGCACCTCTTGGTAGACAACTTAAAGCTCGGAATGAAGGTTGGAGAGCGTAGAGGTGTACTCCATAGACCTATCATAGACATGAGAGACTAACATCAATGCCTGCAAAAAAAAAATGCAAGTGTGAGATAAACGTCAGAGCACAAGCTAACAATGGAAGAAGATAACTGTAAAGGACTCACACTCTGAATGTCTAGGAATGACATCTTTAGAATGGTGTTCAAGTCCTCATTCTTAATCCCATTAAAAGTTGTTGTCGTCTACTCCAGATGAGACGCTCAGTCCATGAGGGCACTTAAGTTTCGTATAGCAGATTGACGTGGCTCGGATAAGGGAGCAGGCGAAGAACAGGAAGCACTCGCATCAATGAAAATGGGAGGAACTGGTGTAGACAAAGATGGCTCTACCTCTGCAATAAGACTAGATTCCAAAAGAATTGGACTAGACACCAAAGGAGTCGGGGGGGACACCTCTGGAAGAACCTCCATGATCGACTCAGCCTCAACCCTGGCCCTTTTTGCCACTCGAATAGAAGGACTGGCCTCAGCGGGTGTCAACCTCTACTGCGTATGAACAAAACCAAACATGTCTGAGCCTGCAAAAGAAGATCAAATGTTAGAAGGATATTAAGCATAGGTGAATCATAAAATAACGGTGATAAAGGGTAGAACCTTCTGAATGAGATTCGAGTTCGAATGTAGTCTCATCAAATTCGTCCAAAGCAAGTGAAGAGCACACAACAGATGCACCCACCTCATCACCCTCATGTCCTACTGGCACCGATGGAGAGGGTACCTCCTCGACATGAATGCACTACAAGAAAAAACAGTATTCATAACACTTAAAAAGTGCTATCTGGGACTATTGATAGCACTTCTGAAAATGCTAACGTAGCCCATGTTATTAAAAGTCCAGTCTTTTCTATAACATTTTTTGAATGTTATGTTCGGTGTTATCTTAAACTATTCAATAACACAATTTTAAGTGCTATAATATTCAAATAATAACATTTAGATAGAGTTTTTTATTATAAATTTGAAGTTTAATCTTGTATTTTTTTCATAACACTTTTCAACTGTTACATTTGATTATTTTGATAACATTTTTAGTTTGTTATATTATATAAACCATAACGATTTCTTACGCTTATAATATGCTTTTAAATCATAACATATAGTAATAAAATTTTAAATTTTATTTTGATAAGTATACTTATATGGTTTTTTTTTAATTAAAAGATTTTCATTATTGTATTTTGATAAAAATATTCAAAATTAATCATAAAATGTAATTCTCAATAGATTGATAAACCATAAGTATTACATTAAACAATAACTAATTCAAACCATGAATGTGTCTACTTCATGAGATCTTAGTTCTAACTTAAGTTTGAAAGCATAACATAATAAAGTTTTATAATCTTGAACAATTTTTACTTCAAAAATGAAAAATAGAAACAGTACAAGATACACAAAAGTAAACCATGCGTGAAACTTGCTCCATCCTTCAATTCATCATCATTTGTGCACTTGTCTTTGTTGCGAGTCCATTTGTTTAGCTACAACAAAATTTAAATAAGTAATGCTTCAACTTAAAGTTATAGTAAACTAAAAGAGTACATAAAAAACGTTAATTACCTAATTATAACTTTATCAGCTGGCCATGCAATTATACTACCTACAACATCTTCTATAGTAGACATAATTGTTGAAGGCCTCCACAGAAATGCATCATTCTTTCTCACAAGATCTATCTCCACTTTCATAGCATTAGGCCCAAGAGGAACATGGTGAACCTCATCCTTTGGGTCACTTGAGATAAAATAACCTTCTGCAATAATTTCTCCAGATCCAATCCAATCTAATATTTTGCATTTTGAGCCAAATGTGTGGTTCTTGACACTCTAACAATATATCAATATAACAAATTCAGCAGCAGTAAATGATTTTATATTGAATATTATATGTTTTAGATTTTATCATATTCATATAATTAGTTTCATAATTACCTGAGTGGAATGAACATGAGAATTTGATTGAACATTGACATTTGATTGCTCCTCGCTTTGAGAAGATGTATTCTATTTACAAGTAAGATAGAAAGACATGAATTCAACATCAAAATTAAAAAAAATACAAAAGTAAAGACTAACAAAAAAATTAAACATGAATCTTAGTTATTATTGCAATTCAGCCACATGAAAATATAGTGTCAGCATCAAAATACTTACTTGATTTTTCATTAAAGAAACAATGAGTTGCTCCATGTGTTGCATTTTGTCGTTCAAATTTTTGCATTGACCTTCTATCTTTATCAAATGGTCATCTCTTTCTGACACAATTTTCAACTTTGACCGAGTAACTCCTCTTCCGAAAGCTCTCAAGTATGAATTTTTTTCAGGACCAAGGACTTTTGGGAGGATGTCTTCATTAACACTTGTAGTTGAAGACGTAGCAGGATCTTTCTTATATTCTTCAACAAAATCCTTCAAAAATAAATAGTATCAATAAATGTATTCAAACAAATGAGTAAGTTAAAACTAAAGTCACATGATTTTGAAAGGGCAAGGTGTATACAAAAGCTTCAGCCACTTCTGAATTTACTGGTTCGCCATTTTTCTTCTTATGTGCTTTGGTCCAAACATCAACTCTAGAAGGTGGTGTATTGGTTTCACTATGGTTCATCTATCAAAATAAGAAAATAAATTAAAAAAATATCTAAACCAAATTCTATAATAAAACAACTGTAAATATGTTTGGCTTTACCAACTCATCAATCAATCTTGCATAACCTTTGTGACTACAAGTGTGGGGTAGTTGCTTTGTCCGTATTTTTTTGAATTTCTCGCTTGTAGCCTAAGAATATAAAGTTAATAGAGACATTAAACTATAAATTTTAATCATAAATATATTTGGTTATAAGATGTTAAGAATAAAATACCTTAAACTCAGCACTATTTTTTTCCTTAACAAAACTTTTCCACTCATTCATAGATTTAATATTATCAGGCTTTAGTTTCAATCTTGCTTCTTCATTTGGTGCATTTGTTATTTTAGTAACTAGCCTTGATTTCGAAGCTCTCCAAAGATCTGCCATACTTTTGAATATATAGGTCTTTTGCCAATCTTTGTCAACCTTATATCTTGCCTAGTAAAATTAATAATAGGTTAGTATTAATGTAAATGAATTTCAACAAATTTCATGTTCAATGCATAAAACCTGAGTATATATACCTGAATAGATTTCCATAAGACCTCTTTCATTCCTAGAGGAATCTTCCTCCAATCTTTTATTGTTACTAGTACAATTTCTCTAACAAGTGCACCCAAAAATGAAGACAAAGATATTGATGTTGCACCTATTGGTTGTCCCTTTGAGTTAAACTTAACTTCCAAACGACCATCACTGTCTATTGCAATAGACTTCATTTTACTAGGGCCTCTAGTTCTCTTTTGGGTAATAGGTGCAACAACTTCTTCAGGTAGTTCTTGTTCGTCAGGCAAGTTTTCAACAATTGTTTCATTTGGGTTTTCTGGGATTTGTAGGCGTTGTGATTTTGTTGTGGCTGTTGGTGAGATGGCATGGTCATTTGAAGGACTAATTTCTACTTCAACCACTCTTTTAATAGATCCCCTAGTGGCTGTCTTTGACGCTAAGAATGGAGAAATTAGGTCGTTAGTAGGTGGTCTCACTATTTTTTCAAGAGAGTCTATTGGTTGTTCAACCTCAAATAGATTTTTAAGAGATCTCCTTGTCACAGGGGAGATGGGTACTTCTTCTTCATCAGAAGAGTCATTTCTTACAATCATTCTACGTGTATTTTTCTTTGGAGACACATCCTTAGTATATCTCTCTTCAACAACCTTATCCATTTCCAAATTTAGTCTAAAGCTCTTCCTCTTTTCATTGAGGAGTTTAACTAATTTTCCTGTAGGTATGTGTTTTGGCCTCTTTCCTTTTGTAGATGGAGGTGACATATCTTGTACTTGGCAAACTCTTTGACTAGTTTCTGATCAACTGTTTCTAACAGAAAATCAGAAAACATTCCAGCCATATTTATTAACCAACCATCAATCATTATCAATTCAAAATATTCAATCAACACACAAGTTTTCTTCCTTATCTCGCCGCATCACACAAATTTCTCAGAACCTACTTCACTAATACACACAAGTTCTCAACCTTCCGTTATCACCGCAGCACACAATAATAATAATCTCAGAACCTACTTCACTATGGATGAATATCTAAGATATTCAAACTCCTCTAACATTTGCAAAGTATTTTAACAAAAATAAAAGAAAACATACCTCTTGCAAACTGCTGCAAATAAAGTTCCCTCCAATTCTGAATTTCTGAAAGAGTTAAAGAAATTTAGAAACTTGTGTAGAGAACCCAATAAATCAAAAATTCATGTCACAATTATGTTCAACCATGTAAGTCGTAACTTTGCATGCTAACATATATGCACAGACTGTGAATGTGAGGAGCTTATATAAATTAAAAATATTCCATAAGCAAAATATATAAACTTAAATCATATGATTAGCTGAGTTTGATTTATTATATAATAATACTAAAATTTTAGTTGGGATTTTTCATCCTGGTAATCATTGAAAACATTGTCAAATCTGCTTCACTGAGAAGAGGAACGAAGAAATTGCATCTCTAAGACATGCACTTGAAAAAAAGGAGATACTTCGTAAAGAGATGGAATATCAGAAAAGACAAATGGAGCAAGAAATGCAGGAGGTACAGGTTTCACTAAAAGAATTTCAGGAAGCTCTAATCCAAAAGGCTTCAGGTTCACCTTCTGTGGCAAAGTTGCGAAACAAGCTCAAATGTTCAGAGCTGATGCACAAAGAATCTACTGAAAATCTGAAGGCTAAAGAAGCTGAATTGAAGTCCCAGCTTGAAACATTGACACAGGAATTGGAAAATTGTGGGTCTCAGTTGGAAAGTAAAGACACAATGTTGAAGGAGCTCAGGATGGAGTTGGAGCAAGTACGTGAAGACTTTTCTGTAAATCTCAAGGCTAAAGAAGGTGTATGGAACTCTCAACTGGAAAAAGTCATAAATGATTTGAGCAATTGTATGGCTCAGCTAGAGAGTAGAGATGAAACCATAAAACAGCTCAGAGTGGAGTTAGAACAGATCCATGGAGACTCTACAGCAAATATCAAGGCTCAAGAAGCTTTAGAAAAAGGAGTTACAGTCGCATCCCCTGTGGACTTATTTGACACTACATCATTAGCATTCAAAAGGGGTTCTTGAAGAAGTGTATCTTCACCTTCTTTCTTCCCCCCAAATCCCACATATATGAAAAACAGACCAGAGATAACAGACACAACAGCAGAAACAAAGGACTAAGCAGATATGGAGACTTGTTTTTTGTATAGAACAAAGTCTACTATAAGGCAATAGCAAGAAACGAATATGTAGAAAATCCACCAAACTCTCAATAAAAATGGAAACTTTGAATGACCGGAGTTAGAAAATTTGGTGTGCATGTAAATAGAGACTACACCCCAAGCAAGTGTTCTTATGACTAAATCCAGAAGGGTCACTAAGCTTTCATCAGACCAACCATTCCTATACCAGTAGATGTAGCTCAATAAGCACAACACTAGATTAAACGCATAAAGACCCAGACAAGCCATTAAAGCTGGTTTATAACACAAATACTTTGTGTTATTAAGCCTCTCCTTCGGACCCTCATGATGACTCTTCTTGAATTTCTTGCTAACCCATGTAAGAAGCAACAAGAATAACAAAATGAAATGTAATGAACTAGAAAACCCACGAAGGAAAACAGGTTTTAGGAGAAAATGAGCACTTAAATACATTTGTAATTTCTTATTAGTTTTAATTTCTTATTAGTTTTAATATTTTACGTGGATTTTTATTTTTATATTAAAATAATTGAGCAATTATAATTTATTAGTTTAAAAAATCCAACCAAAAAAAAAATACAAATTACCAAATAATTGTAACATCCTGCATTTTCGGGTACCTTTAAACGACTCGGGTCGGGATTTTTCCCCCGGGTTAAGAATATTATTTTAAATAATATTATATTTTGTTTGTAAGTATTCCATGAGTTATTGCTAGCCAAAATATGAATTTTGTGATTTTAAAAGTCAAGATAAGACTTTCGGTCCTGGACCGACACAAAAACCCTGATCGGGTAAAAATCTCGGAAAATAAAATGAAAAATCATGGCAATTATATTTTGGGCATAAAATACATTCATAAAAGTTAAAGTTTGGTCAAAAATAATAAACCTAAAAGAAAATGGAAATTTTAGGGCATTTTGTGTTAAATGCCTAATTTTACCGAAATGGGGAATTTTATTCCATGAATGGACCTTAGGTTAAATTTTACTATGTGATTAATTAAATTAAATGTGAGAGACATTTAATTTAATTAATTAATGTTAAGTTTGGTGATTAAAACTTAATAAGAGTGAAAAAAAAAGGTGTCAAAAGCCAATTTGGACTTTTCTTCTTATGAAACCTTTATTAACCTTTAATAAAAAATAAAAAATAAAAATAATGAAATGATCATATATGGCAAAGGGTGGCCAGCCATGTGGTGTTTTAGAGTGGTGTGAACCCAATTCTATAAAGTTTAACTCCCATTTTAATTAAGAAGTCAAGTGGGCAAGTGGGTAGAAAAGCACTCAAGTGTTTTGTGATATTTTGAAGAGTTGTGTGAGCCATTCTAACCCCCAAATCCGACCACTCTCCCTCTCTCATTCACTCTCATCTGATTTTTTAAGACCATTCAAAGTGTTCTCTCAATATTCAACCTCAAGAACACCAAGGAAAACTTGGAGGCTAAGTCTTGGTCTAGGAAGTATTTTCCCTAAGGTAAACCTTCACTAATCTAGGCTTTTGTAAAGTTTTAAGCTTAGAGTTTCAAATAGCTAATTAACTATGTTGTTGGGGGAAGTTGGTTAGGGTTTTTGAAAGGTTTTGGAGGAGCCAAAGCTAATAGGAAGGTCCAAACCTTAAGCAAGAACACCAAAGAGGTAAAAAGTTTACTTTTGATGATTTTGGTTGTAGGGTTTTTAGTTTTAAGCATTATTTTGTATATCTAATGCTTAAAGTTTCTTGTTGGTGATGTAATAAGGTTATGGTAGTTGTTTAATAATTTTTATGATGCATGTGTATTGATTTTTGAAAATGGGAACCAAAACCCCCAAGGGTTTTGTAGGATACCCTAAAACAAAACATGTTTTGAGCTGTGACTTCCAAGGGGTCAAGCAGCCACTGTATATTGGTTTTGTAAAATTTAATTGTACTGTGATGTTGTTGAGATTGAGTACATAAAATTGAGCTTTTGAAACACAAAAAAATGTTTAGAAATGAGTAAGTTATGCTATTTCAAAGTTGAGGTAAAAAACTGTTTTTTCGTATTCTTATTTTCGGAACCAAGTTTGGACAGCCACTGTATAGGGAAAATGAACCCAGTTTTTTCTAAAATTTTGTGGACATATTACTGGCATAACCTATTATTCCACTGTAAAATTTGGTAAGAAAATATTGAACGGTTTGAAAGTTATTAACTGTCAAAGTTTGGAAAAAATAAGGACTTGAAAATAAGGTCATTTTTACCTCATTGTTGGAAAATGATTTCACCAATCAAAAATGCTCATTTTGACCTAAGATTTTACAAAGGCCTAAATGGCATAACAAAAATGGAATTGGGAAATTTTGGTAACAATTGGGTAAGTAAATTTCAAGTTATGAACTAACGAAGTATGTAGTTAAAAATGTGAAAAATAGGTTTTTCACACTTAGTGTAAAAATGAGATTTTGGAACATAAGGTAAAAAGTAAAATTTTGCTTATTTCAAGATATAAAATGGTAAGTTTTGAAATCATATTTTCACTAAAATTTACCCTTTGAGTTTAAATGAATTATTTTTATTAAAGAGTTTTTATTGTTTCTAAAAATAAGATATTTAATTTATTAATAGTTAATAAATTAAAAGAGGGTTTAAAACCCTATATTTTGAGAAAATAATTAAATAAATTATTTTCCTAGTAAGTAAAATTGATTAATTGCTTTTGGAAAATTAATTAGTCAAGATGAGAAATTTATAACGGTTTTCCTAATTAAGACAAATTAGGCAATTTTCTTAAAACGGTTTTTAGATATTAAAACCTTAAGAAAAATAAAAGGAAAATTTAAAGAGTTTATTTTCTTTAAAAATAATTAAGGAATTTATTTGTATTTTCTGGATATAATACCGGCTAAAATCTTACATATTTTAACCGACTAGTCGAAAGTGCGGGTTAATAGCGATACCTTGAAAGAATAAGATTTTTAGCGGATTGTGGGAAATACAATTGTGATACCCGAGCCTAGGTATCGAGACCTTAGGATAGGTCTCCCCGAGACTTAGGGTTTAGTCTCGAATATTTTGTATAACTTTCCTTAATAGGTTTAAAACCAAATAAGGATTGTAAATCCTTACAAATGACTTTTATTAAAATGACCAAACTGCCCAAAATAATAATAATGAATTATGAGTGCCATAATTAATCCGAGTATACTGTATGGATAACTACAGTATTGGCTAAGCGTAACTGGACTGAACGTTGGAGGGTGAAAACTTGCTGAGCGCTAAGGACTCCAAGTAAGTCAACTTATATTGTATGGCTGCAACACGAAATGATTATTGTCTTGTATGTTAGTATAGGGATACATGCATATACATAGGCTGTCATAGAAAGTTGCTTAGAGACGTTAGTCTAGTGAGTGCTGATTTAGAAAATATGAACGGTAGAAGTCCGTCATATCCTAGACGGTTGATCCCCGTCACACTGCTTGATTTTATTTATGTCTGGTTCATTACCGAGACGAGTGGCCATGAGATGAGGATAAGCTGGTTAAACCTAGGGGCGCCAAGATAAATGGGACCTAGGGGCCCTCATGCTTACTTAATCATTGGACGGTTAGAATCCGAGCAAGTGCTCTGATAAGTTATTCCCGGATAGCAGCCGTGAATATTGGCCATTCCGTGAGAGTGCCTAGAGATACTAGGGGTTGCCAAGATAGAGTGAGGTTGAACACCCTAGGGGCAGCTGCTCACCAGCACCACTGATTAACATAAAAGTCTCCATAAAATCGTGTAAATTGGATTACACTCTTGAATATGTAGCGATGCCCTAGGTAACACGATAGTTACCCTTGATGAGAATATTTATTGGCTAGATCTTAGTGTGGGGACTCAGTTCTCTTTTACAGATTAGCAATTATGTTGGAGGGCGCGTTACGCATGAATTGTTGGAAATTGTCGAGCGTTGGTCTCGAATTATTTGGTGATATAATATATCTGCTTGCTCTGGGATTTTCTGAGTGCAGGGATATAATTGTTGATAAGATATAGTTGTGATATAATATATCTGCTTGCTCTGGGATTTTCTGAGTGCAGGGATATAATTGTTGGTAAGATATAGTTGTGATATAATATATCTGCTTGTTCTGGGATTTTCTGAGTGCAGGATTTTTATCTAGTTACGAATTAATTTATCATTGGTTATCAGGCATGACCATAAGTTTGCCAGGACGCTTTAGCGTTCTTGAAATTGATTGTTTAGGGTCCGGATGGGTCCGGAACCCTAATTCTCTACATGCTTTGTTTGAAAGTTGATCTTACTAAGCGTTTTCGCTTACCTAGTTGTTTCATGTTGTAGGTAAGTGCAAGGGCAAGGCAGAGCAGTGAGCGCTGGAGTCTTCCTTGTAAATGTACATGTGGACCGACCTTTTGGGAAGCCTTTTTATTTTTGGAAATGTTGTGTAATTTTCCTAAACTAGGCTCACTCTAATCTTTATAAAACATGTTTGTAATTAAATGTTAAGTATGGCCATACGACTTTTTAAAAAGTTTTTTTTTCTATGGGTTTTTGAGACATTTTGTTAAATGAAAACATTTATATTTCCGCATTATCGAGTCTTGAAAATCCGGGTCGTTACAATAATAATATTTTTTCATTTTCTAGTAGAAAATAATTTATTAGCTACCAATTTTGAAATATTTTGCCACCAAATTTTATTAGTAAAACAACATTTAATTTATTTTATTAATAAAATTATGTAATTTGCTACCAAATTATGGTAGCAAAAAAAAACATAGTGGATATAAAAGTAAATCATTTTGCTACTAAATACAATATCTTTTACTACTAAATATTTAGTAGCAAATAAAGAACATTTGCTACCAAATATTTTGGTACCTATAAACTTTTAGCGACGGGGTATTAGCTACGAACTAGCTACTAAAAATTTTTGGTAGCTAAAAGTCTATTAGCTACCAAAAATATGTTAATGACTACCAATTTTTGAGTAGCTAAAATACTTTTTAATTGTAGTGGCACCAGGTGGAGTTACTAGAGCAGAATCTCAAAACAAGAGAAGTTGCTGCTAACTCAGCTGAGATGAAAACAGCCATGTCCTTGGAGTCAGAGAAAGCAAGCTTTCTCCAAACGATAAGAGAGAAGGATAAGATCCTAGAGCAGCTCCAGAAAGAAGTTGAATGGCTGGAGCAAGAATCATTGAGAAGAGAACTTGAGGAAGTTTTGCTCTCAAGAATTGTAGCAGAAAGAACAGTTGAGCATGAAAAAGAGCTTATGGAACAGAAGAACCAGAGAATAAATGAGTTGATGCAGCTTGTGGGATCATTTGAAGATAAATTTAATAACTCGTTAATTTCTTTCTCTTCAGAGCTCGCCAAGAAACAGGCAGAGATTAATCTAACACATAAAGCGTGGGAGAAAATAACTGCTGCCCAGATTATGGCTGCACTAGAAATTGAAGAGAAGAAGCTTATGATTGCTGAACTTGAGGATGACATCCATAATGTAAAGCAGAAACTGGAACTGCAGCAAAACTCCATGTGTGTTTTGAAGAGGCAAGCAGTTGAAGTTGAAGCAGAATTGGAGGCAAAAGAGTTGGAAATGAAGAATATGGGGTTTCAATTCTAGACAAAGCTGAAAGAGTCAGATGCTTTGATTGAAGAGCTCAAGAGTGAGAGAAGAAACTTACTTGAAGATGTCACTAAGTTATCATCAGAAAGAGAAAACTTGTTGGGATTGGTTGAGGGGTTGAGTGACAAGATTAGTGAGATCTCCAGTTCAGACAAACAACTAATGGATCTGTTACAGACAACAATGCCCTCTACTGAGGATGAACACTCTAGCTATCTGAGTGAGAATGTGAATAGTCCCATTGCAGTGAAGAAACTTGAAGCAAATTCTGACATAAGATCCCCATTTAGAGAAATCAACAACTAGAAATATCTATCTTGCTCATGGATAAAGGAATGTTGCTGATCTTGTAGTGTAGTAAAAGTATGGATTCTTGTAATTTCTTCTTTCCCACTACTTTAACTAGCTTGTGTGTGACTGACTCATGCTAGTGCAAGTTTTTTGTTCTTACCACAAATGCATCTTGGTCTATGATTCAGTGCATGTATTTTTTTAAAAAAAAATACTAAAATTTTAATAGAGTTTTGGGTTATTTGGATCAGTTTATTACCGTCGTACTTAGTTTGCTCTGGTAATTGTATTATTGAAAATCTCCTTCGGCTGAACAAATAACTCTTCCTCCGGCATGTACTAAATTGCCCTGTATCAATCGTATGTTAAGAACACTAAAATTAAACAACAAGCATAAAATGTATATTTATATATATGTAATAATAGCCTTTATAAATTATAAAGTATATTACCATACAATATTCATTCAACTAGCTTAGGTATTTTGCATTAATGACTAAGAAACTTAATCGATTTTCTTTTTCCCAAACAATTTGATGGCACTGTTTCATTATTAAAAAAGAAAAAGAAAAAGAAGCTATTGAATTTGTTTGGTGTATTGAGTTTAGTAATTTCAGTTTAAACCAAATATACTTACAGATTCAATACTACTCGATGAATAACTAGGGGCTTGAAATTGTAAACACTTGAACTTTCAGGCATTTCAAAATGGTTCAACTCTATTGTCATAAACTTCCATGCACTAGTCTATGTATCTCATAGATTTCTCTCATGTAATTTGTTCATCTCCACAAGGTTATCATTTATTCTTCCCTTAAAGCATCAAAGCTGATATCATCGGCAAAAAAATATTCAAGAGCTTGCTGAACTAAGAACTAAACTGAGTTCTAAAGAAATTTAAGAATTTAAAAAAAATTATATACTTGTATGTATATACGTATTACACACTAAAAAATAATAACAGCATAAATAGTTGCAAGTGAATCACAAACCTTCTTAGTATCTATTTGACTTTCCAAAACTCTGGTTGATAAGGTCCTCGCCAGGGAAGAAGATCTAGACCAATCAAATAGAGAGGCTTGACCTCTAAGTAGCCGTCTTAAATGATCCTGGAAATACAGTTCAACAACAATTTAGACCTTCCTTCCATTATATGAAATTTTTAGTTAAGAATAGCAGCAAAAGGTTTAGCTCTGGAGGAACTAACCAGCAAATGAGAGAAGTCAAGTTCCTTGTGTGTCACTGAAAACTGAATATCGAAAGGTGCAATCTGGGGATGGGCAAAAAAAAAATTTGAAGAATGAGATAAGGTGATTAGTGGAACATCCACCACAAAAACAGGGTAAACATGGATCACCTGAAATAATGAGTTTTACTCTCACTTTAGAAATGGAAAGTTCCAGTTTTTTTTTTTTTAAATGAACTTTATAAGAAAATCTAACAACGATTGACTAATAGCAGAGCAATACCAGCCACGATCGGAAGAGAGTGAAAGAGACTCCTCGTCGCTGAGGTGATCGGTGAACACAACAACTGTCCAGACGGAGAGGCAGAGAGACGCGACTCTGGAGCGAGTCTTCGTGAGGCAGAGACTTCGGTGAGGGCGGAGAGACTTCGGTGAGGGCGGAGAGACTTCGTGAGCGCGGAGGCAGACATGAGTTGAGGGCGGTGAGTCTTCGTGAGGGCGGAGAGGGCGGAGAGGGCTTCGTGAGTGAGAGAAAGGCTGAGAGAGGGCTTCGTGAGTGAGAGAAAGGCTGAGAGAGGGCTTCGTGAGTTAGAGAAAGGCTTGAGAAAATCTTAGAGAAAGGGAATTTTGGCATAAATTCATTTTGCCGCCTGGGATTTTAGTCATATGGCGCCAAAAATTTTAATCCCCACTATTCATCAGCCGTGTTAATTTTAATCCCCCATTAATAATAGCATTTTTAAAAATATGCTATACTTTAATGTAATATATACTCAATATTGTTGTAGTGATGGGTCTCGGGGAGTCTATGGTGGTCACAGGCTCGGGACCATCATCATCCGGAACATCAGCTATAGTAGGAGGAAACAGCCCCACCTTCCTAAGGTTCTCTGGAGTAACGAGGGTCTAAACATTCTTCTCCTCAGGGGTCATGGCAATCAGTGCCTTGGCCCTAACTATCATATCCAGGGTCGGGAGTGGTCTATAAAAAGGCCCAACAAGCTTAAACTTGGAGTAGTTGGCCTCTACGTCCTTAGTAAAGAAATAGTTGTCAGCGTATCTAAATGCCTTGCTATTTCCGGAGATCTCTTCCAAGAAGGTATTGGTACCCTTGCTAATATAATGGTGGAAGTGGAAATACACCGAGTTGCACTGAGAAGGGCTTGTCTTCAAGTCAAACAGGTAGTGGATCTCATGAGGCATTGGAGCACCTCATACTCTACACTGATAGATAATGTACAACGCAGACAAGGCAAAGATCGCATTAGGAGCCAGTTGAGAAGGACTAATACCAATATAGTCTGCAACACTACAGAAGTATGGATGAAGAGGAAGTAGGGAGCCAGACTTAATGGCATAGCGAGACCAAGCACACATGCCCAGAGGGGGGTCCTCAGCTCTGTCATCTGGACCGGGGATAGTAATAGACACGCCAGAGAGGTCAAAGGTCTTCCTTAAGTTCTTTATCTTCTCTTCAGTCATGTCAGAGGCGGCCCCCCTTGAACCATACAACCCCATAATCAGCAGGGTGAGGCTTCTCAACTGGTTTCCATATGATCTCACTGGCAAAGGTGGCCCAAAACTCTGATGAATGGAACTCCTTTTGTCGTCTCTTCTTCTGGTGCTAAGTTGGCAAGACTGTCTTGCTCTTGGAAGGAGGGCGAACCACCTTAGGCCGGAACCTATGAATAGGATACTCCTGAGGATGAGTAGCATGGCGACGAAAGCCCTCGATATGATCTTGCTGAGAAGATTCAGGGGGAACCCGACTAGTATCTTAGTGCAAAGGGCGTTGCAATGGGTCTCACTAACCTGACCTATCCCGCTGAGAAGAATGACTCCGTTGAGATGTGCCTTGGGAGCCGTAGGGCATACTGTGTTGAGAAGAAATTCGAGAAGAGCCAAGCGAGGAGCCCTACGTGATATGCCTGGCAATATGAGGATCATCTTCAGAGGGTTTTCGAGTCGTCTGTTTTACTATCGCCATTGGACAGTACCTTTTAAAGAAATCTTCCTCACTGAACAAATATAAAGCATAGCGAGGGAGAATCGTTTTCACCCTTTCCAAGAACTCCTGGGGAGTACGCTCACTTACCAACTTGTCTGATGAAGAGGAGCTGGACATCTGCAACAGAAGAAAAATGAATATTAAAGTTAGCAAATGAGCATAATGAAGCCAATAGCTAGGGGCATATCCATGAACTAAGGAGTAAAATTGAAGAAATCAAGAGTAAAATTCTATATAGGGGGTCGGCCCAGTGAGCCTTAGCCTGGGTCGACCACCTTGAATCCATCAAATTACAAAGCATGAAAAATGGGGCATAGGTGGTCGGCCTACAAACTTAGGCCGACCACCCAAGGGATGCAAGCCTCATAAAAGTGCCAGAGGACTGTTCAAATCTCAAGAAAAAGTAATTCTTACAGTACAAGGAAGGCCCCGAAGGAGATCAATTGAGGTGAAAAAATTATTTTTAGGGTCCCTGTTGGTCGGCTTATGCTTGGGCCAAACACCCTGGATCCCTGAATATTGCCTAAGGCAAGAAAAAGGGAGTACTCGGCCCATGAAGCTCTAGGGGTGGTCGGCTTAACCCTAATTCTAGGTCTGGAAATCGCCTAAGGCAAGGGATGGGAAGTACTCGACTCATGAAGCTCTAGGGGTGGTAAGCCTAACCCTGTTCCTAGACCTGGAAATCGCACAAGGAGGAACCCTGAAGGTACTCAGCCCTAACCTTGATCCTATCTCTGGAAATCGCAGGTGCTAGGGTTCGGAGTTCCAGAAATCGCCAGACTAATGAGGTGGTCGGCCTATGATCTTACATCCCTGGAAATCTCCCATCCTAGGGTTTATAACCCTAGAAATCGCCATTTTTAAGAGAAATATTTATTCAAGTTAATTATTTTGGATCAAGATACACCAAAACAATAAGATTCAGACAAAAATTCCTCAGAAATTCAAAGTGTTTCTTATAAATCTAAGCACATTTAAATTAAATGATGTGAGGATTAGAAGAAAGTACTTACCAAAGATCTGAGTTTGATGAGGAACTGGAGAAATCAGACTTGGATCTTGTTTGGAAGTGGCGCATAGAGTATAAATGAGAAGAGAAGACCTATTTATAACCTCTCAGGCAGACAAGATATTTTTAGGAATTCAAATTTCCTTGAAAAATATCCAATATGGTTAAAAATTAAATTCCGTGAAAAATATCTATATTTTTAGGAATTTAAAATTCATTTTTAGGAAATCAAATTCCTTGAAAAACTATCTTATATTTTTAGGAATTAAAATTCCTTGAAAAATATTTTTTATTTTTAGGAATTAATATTCTTGAAAAATATATTATATTTTTAGGACTTTAAAACTCTTGAAAAATATGTTATAGTTTTAGGATTTCAAATTTCCTCGAAAATTATATTAGATTTTTAGGAAATTAATTTTCTTTGAAAAACCTAATTATTTTTAGGAATTTCTAATTGTCCCTAAAAATTCGTACTGAGAAAATTATCGATAGTTAAAAAAGTATTATGTAATGTCCCAAGGGACTTGACTATTTAAATACTGCTATGGTATGTTTCTCAGGCCAGGACCAAGTTTACCGTAATGCTGAAAACATTACAATAAACTTGGGGGGGAAATGTTATCCCTCAAAATACGAGGATGACGTGGCAAATGAGAATGCGACACGTGACATCAAAAATCAGGGAAAAACGACAAAGTATTGAGAAAAGACCGACGGGAAAAAAAGATAAGTCTAGGACCTATGGAGAAGTCAACCAAGCCTAAACCCCTTAGGTGTGGTCGACCTGACCCCTACCCCTAGGGGTGGTCGGCCTAAGCAGGCCCAAGAGCCTTAGGGGTGGTTGGCTTGACCTCTACCCCAGGGGTGGTCGGCCCCAGTGTGTCTAAGAGAGTGGTCGTCCTGACCCCTACCTCAAGTGTGGTCAGCCCTAGTATGCCCAAGGATCCCTAGGGGTGGTTGGCCTGACATGCTCAAGAACCACCTGGGTTGTTGGCCCACCCTATTCTTCACAGGGTGGTTGGCTCAAACCCCTAAGTACACTTCACTGAGAAATACTCACTCCGGTTCAAACTAAGATCAACAAGCCTAGCACCCAAAAGGTCACAGGCCTAGCACCCAAGCTCGGGTCGTCGGGCCTAGCACGTAAGTCTCATATACCAACTGAGACTTAACATCTTCCCAGAGGTTTCTATCGTGCATTATCCACAACGATCTAGAGAAACAATGAGAATACCCACAATCTCATAATCATGGGGAGGTGGACACGTATCTCCACTACCTAATAATCGTGTATCAAACCACGATCCCAGTATTACTGGTCATGTAACAGCCTATGGGTACTATAAATAAAATACCCTGGGCTTCATTTGAAAGGATTTCTCTTTTTCTGGAATTGGGGGAGAAAAATCTTTCACAAGAGTGAACTCATCAATTCGTACTTATGATTGTCGAGTAATTCAATACTAAGGACTAAGTGGATTAGGTTATTACTATTCATCAGAACAAGGCTGAACCACTACAAAATTCCTGTGTGTTTATTTAAGATAATCGTACTCTGTCATTTATTCTATTTATTTCGTTCAAAAGGTGTCGTATACTGTACATACGACCGTTTGCCAATTTCACAAGTCAACATTTTGGTGCTTTCATTCTGGGTAATGGATGATCAATTGATCTCTTGAGATTTCCCCTCCTTGAATGGTCCTTTGGCACTTTTTTGAGTCTTGCATCCCCGAGGTGGTCGGCCTAAGGTGGTAGGTCAACCACCTATGCCCCATTTTTCTTACTTCGCAATTTGATGGATTCATGTTGGTTAGCCTAGGCTTAGGCTCACTGGGCCGACCCCCTAAATAGAATTTTACTCCTAATTTTTTCATTTTTACTCCTTGGTTCATGGATATGCCCCCAGCTATTTTCTTCATTAGGCTCATTTACTATCTTTAATCTTCATTTTTCTTTTGTTTCAGATGTCCAGCTCCTCTTCATCAGACAAGTCAGTAAGTGAGCGTACTCTCGAAGAGTTCTTGGAAATGGTGAAAAGGATTCTCCCTCGCTCCGCTTTGTATTTGTTTAGTGAGGAAGATTTCTTGAAAAGGTATTGTCCAATGGCGAGAGTAAAACAGACGACTCGACAACCCTCTGAATATAATCCTCATATTGCTAGGCATATCACTCAGGGCTCCTTGCCTGACTCTTCTCAGATTTCTTCTCAGCATAGTACGCCCTGCGGCTCCCAAGGCACATTTCAGCGGAGTCATTCTTCTCAGCGGGATAGGTCAGGTCAGCGAGACCCATTGCAACGCCCTTTACACTGAGATACTAGTCGGGTTCCCCATCAATCTTCTTCTCAGCAAGATCATACCGAGGGCTCTCATCGCCATGCTACTCATCCTCAGGAGCATCCTATTCACAGGTTCCGACCTAAGGTGGTTTGCCATCCTTCCAAGAATAAGACGGTCTCGCCAGCTGAGTAGCAGAAGAAGAGACGGCAAAAGGAGTTCCATTCATCAGGGTTTTGGGCCACCTTTGCCAATGAAATCATATGGAAACCAGTTGAGAAGCCTCGCCCTGCTGATTATGAGGTTGTTTGGTTCAAGGGGGCAGCCTCTGACATGACTGAAGAGAAGGTAAAGAACTTAAGGAAGACCTTTGATCTCTCCGGCATGTCTATTACTATCCCCGATCCAGATGAGAGAGCTGAGGACCCCCCTCTGGACATGTGTGCTTAGACTCGCTTTGCCATTAAGTCTGGCGCCTTACTTCCTCTTCATCCATACTTCCATAGTGTTGCAGAATATTTTGGTATTAGTCCTTCTCAACTAGCTCCTAATGTGATCTTGGCCTTATCGGCGTTGTACATTATCTATCACCACAGAAAATGGGTTGCTCCAGTGCCTCATGAGATGCACTACCTGTTTGACCTGAAGACAAACCCTTCTCAGCGCAACTCGGGGTATTTCCACTTCCACCATTATATGAGCAAGGGTACCAATACCTTCTTGGGAGAGATATCTAAAAATAGCAAGGCATTTAGATACGCCGGCAACTATTTCTTTACTAAGGACACAAATACCAACTACTCCAAGTTTAAGCACGTTGGGCCTTTTTATAGATCGCTCCCAACCCAGGCTATGACAGTTAGGGCCAAGGAACTGATTGCCATGACCTCTGAGGAGAAGAATGTCAAGACCCCCGTTAATCTAGAGAACCTTAGAAAGGTGGGGCTGTTTCCTTCTACTATAGCCGATGTTTCGAATGACGATGGTCCCGAGCCCGTGACCGCCATAGACTCCCCGACACCCATTCATGTCGAGGAGGTACCCTCTTTGCCGGTGCCGGCCGGACATGAGGGTGATGAGGTGGGTGCATCTTTTGCGTGCTCATCTCTTGCTTCAGATGACTTTGATGAGAATACATTCGAACTCGAATCTCATTCAGAAGGTTCGACACTTTATCACCTTTATTTTATGATTCATCTGTGCTTAATATCCTTCTCACTTTCGATCTTCTTTTGTAGGCTCAGACATGTTTGGTTTTGTTCATACCCAGCAGAGGTCAACTCCCACTGAGGCCAGTCCTTCTATTCGAGTGGCAAAAAGGGCCAGGGTTGAGGCCAAGTCATTCATGGAGGTTCTTCCTGAGGAATCCCCTCTGACTCCTTTGGTGTCTAGTCCAATTATTTTGGCGTCTAGTCCTGTTTGTCTGCACCAGTTCCTCCCATTTTCATTGATGCAGATGCTTCCTGTTCTGCGCTTGCTCCCTTATCTGAGCCACATCAATCTGCTATACAAAACTTAAGTGCCCTCATGGACCGAGCGTCTCATCTGGAGCAGATGACAACACCTTTTAATGGGATTAAGAATGAAGACTTGAACACCATTCTAATGAAGTCACTCTAAGACATTCAGAGTGTGAGTCCTTTATAGTTCTCTTCTTTCCTCGTTAGCTTGTGCTATGACATTTATCTAACACTTTTATGTGTTTTGCAGGCACTGATGCTAGTCTCTCATGTCCGTGATAGGTCTGTGGAGTATACCTCTACGCTCTCCAACCTTCGTTTCGAGCTTGAAGCTGTCCGCCAAGAGGGGCTGGACCTTAGGCGTATTCTTTGCTCTAGGGATGCTGACATTTCCTTAAAAGATGGAGAGATCAACACCCTCTGTAGTATCGTGGAGCTTAAAAAGAAGGAAATGACCGAGTTGACTCTTAGGATAACCTAGATGGAGAGGAAACTTGCCGATCAGCTCCAACAGTCTGAAGTCGAGAAAGAGAAGTTGATTGCTGACATGGACAAGGCTCAAGAAGAGCATTCAGAGATAGCTTTCTCTTGCTTTTACTTGATATGGAAGTCCAACAAAAATCTGAACATGGATTTCCTTCCCGAGAAGATGCGAGCGAAGGAGCTTAGGAAGTGTCTGGCTCGTGAGGCTACCGAGGCTCAGGGTGGTCTTTGAGATGATTCTCCTCGTCCTAGTTAGTCTTCTTTTGGTTTTTTACTCTGTCCTTCCTTTTATGCCATTGGTGGGTCACCTTGTATATGAAAATTTTTCATATGACATTTTATGCCTTTATGCTTTTTTATTATGAGTACTCAGTGTATTGATTGAAAATTTTAATTTCCAATGCTTATTAAGTATATCAACTCACAACGCACATTGGTTCAGGTATCAGTATACTCTGAACACATGTATTTTCCATGCCATACTAACCTTACTCTTTTATGTTTTTCATGCTAACAACCATGGTAATGTGAGTATTGCGATACTTCACTAAGTACCATGAACAAAACATTCAGGTTGAACACCCCAGGGGTGATAGGTCGACCACCGCGTAAGGGACATGGCTAGGAATCTCCCTACCAATGCCTTTTTTCTTTTTTCTTTTGTACTTTTGGAACATATGTTTAACAAATGTCCTAGAAAACTTGAGCTTGCTTAGTACTTAAGGTCACGTCCCCATTGCCCGTGTATACCCTGATTGGTATGTACTATATGCCCCCCAAGTGATCATGGGTATTAAAGCCTTGGCCACTTGCTACTTGACCATGCCTTGCTTTGAGCATTTATACACATAATACTATCCTTTTCACCCAATGATGCAAGTAGTAAATGCTTGACCCTCATTGGTAGTTGGGTGATGGTTTCATACTCAGTAGTAATGATACCTATACACAAATTCATATTGTGTAGCAAGTGTCGATCACAACCTACCTAATCTCTCATGTACTCATTATAATGAATGTAGAAAGAAGTGTCTAAGTTGGACCAACCGGGTCTAGATGGGTTAATCGAGCCTGTAACGAGTCTTAGATCAAATTATCGATTAGTCCCTCAAGGACCAGATTCGATTATGATCCGATGATGGTGACTGGTCTTCGGACCAGTCTCTTGTTTTTTGATCGTATGGGTCGATAGGTTCCTCAAAAACTAGGATCGAACGTGATCAAATAATGGTGACTGGTTGTTGATCGTATGGGTCGATAGGTTCCTCAAGAACCAGGATCGAACGCGATCAATAAATTTAGCGACAAGGTCCTAGGACCTGTCTCTTGTTTGGATCGTATGGGCCGATAGGTTCCTACAGAACCAAGATCGAACATGATCCATAATTTGGCGACAAGGTCCTAGGACCTGTCTCTCGCTTGGATCGTATGGGTCGATAGGCTCCTCAAGAACCAAGATCGAACATGATCCATAATTTGGCGACAAACTCCTAGGACATGTCTCTCGTGTGGATCGTATGGGTCGAGAGGCTCCTCAAGAACCAAGATCGAACATGATCCATAATTTGGCGATAAGGTCCTAGGACCTATCTCTCGTGTGGATCGTATGGGTCGATAGGCTCCTCAAGAACCAAGATCAAACATGATCCATAATTTGGTGACAAGGTCCTTAGACCAGTCTCTTGTTTGGATCTTATGGGTCGATAGGTCCCTCAAGGACCAGAATCGAAAATGATCCATAATTTGGCGACAAGGTCCTTAGACCAGTCTCTTGTTTGGATCTTATGGGTCGATAGGTCCCTCAAGGACCAGAATCGAACATGATCCGATGGGGTTGATAGGTCTAAAGGATAAGTCCTTCATTGAAAGAAATTTAAAGAACTAAGAGAAACTTAGGAAAGTAAATCATTCATTGAAGCACAATGACTATTACATAGATCATTTGAAAAATACTACATTTGCAAATTAAAACTTGTGTTGCTGCTGAAAAGCTTCACTGATGGTACTGGTGGAGGTGTTCGCCATTTCAGTAATTTTTTATTAGTTCTCCATTCAGTTGAGCTATCTTGTACGTCCCTGGTGGGATCACCTCCTCCACAAGGTATGGCCCTTCCCAGTTAGGTCCAAGTACCCCTGCTGTAGTGTCCTTAGCGTTTAGGAACACCCTCCTGAGTACTAAGTCCCCAACTTGGAATTTTCGATCTTTCACTCTGGAGTTGAAGTATTTGGCCACCTTTTGTTGATGTGCTGCTACTCTAAGA
This sequence comes from Humulus lupulus, assembly GCF_963169125.1. Lineage (NCBI taxonomy): Eukaryota > Viridiplantae > Streptophyta > Magnoliopsida > Rosales > Cannabaceae > Humulus > Humulus lupulus. The sequence goes on from NC_084799.1 coordinate 162,785,822, forward strand.
CTTGTCTTTTCTCGTCTTTCTTTGATCAAGTCGAGCGACTCTTCTATTAGTTGATGGTTCCTCCCCTGATCGTATGTCTCTCGTCTATACAATGGGGGAGTGAGTTCAACTGGCAACATGGCTTCATACCCAAATGCCAAAGAGAATGGTGTATGCCCTATCGCTGTTCGTGCCATCGTTCGATGTGACCATAGGACCTCAGGAAGTAATTATGGCCAGGCTCCGTTGACTTGTTCAAGGCGTTTCTTCAGAGTGTCTTTGATAGTCTTGTTCACTATCTCTACTTGGCCATTAGTTTGGGGGTGTGCTACCAAGGAAAAGCTCTTTATGATTCCATGCCTCATACAAAAGTTGGCTAACATATCATTGTCGAATTGAGTCCCATTGTCTGAGACTATCTTCTTTGGTAGGCCAAATCGACATATGATATTCTTCACCACAAAGTCTAAGACTTTCTTTAAGGTTATGGAAGCGAGCGGTTTTGCTTCAGTCCATTTGGCAAAGTAGTCTATAGCTACAATAGCAAATTGGACTCCTCCCTTTCCCGCAGGTAGCTTTCCGATGAGGTTGATCCCCCATCCAGTAAAGGGCCAAGGGCTTTGCATCTGCGTCAATTCGCTAGGTGTCGCCTGGGGAATCTTGGAGAACATCTGGCACTTGTGGCATCTTTTGACATACTCCATCGAGTCTTCATTCATCGTCGTCCAGAAGTATCCTTGTCTTAGGATTTTCTTTGATAAGCTTTGCCCCCAGCGTGATCTCCACAAAACCCCTCGTGTACCTTGATCATTAACAACTTTGACTTGTCGGGTGTAATGCACCTTAGCAGTGGTAGGGAGTACCCTCGTCAGTATAGTACCCATTCGACTATCATATAACGTGCAACTTGTCTCACCAACTTCCTTGCTTTGTTCCGATCTTTGGGCACTACTCCTTGGTTGAGATAGTTAATAATAGGGGTCATACATGTATCTCCTAACTCAACAGGCAGTGCCTCCTGCTCGGTTATGCTTCTTTTCGCCAAGTATTCGAAGAGAACGACATTTAGGGTGTCTGCATATTTGGCACTGGCAAGCTTGGCTAAGGCATCGGCATTGGCATTCTGCTTTCTCGAGACTTGTATAATTGAGTATTTCTAGAACTATGCCAACAAGTCCTTCACCTTGTTCAGGTACTGCACCATCCTAAGTCCCTTGGCTTGATACTCCCCAGTACCCGGTACACCACTAGCTAGGAATCGCTGAAAATCTCTAAGGATTGTGCATGTACATCCTAAGACAAGTGTAATCTTGCTAATAATGCTTCGTATTCAGCCTCGTTGTTTGAAGCGTTGAATCCAAATCTAAGAGCGCAATGGATTCGATGATTCTCTGGAGTGATCAATATGATTCCCGTGCCTGAGTTGTGCACAATGGATGCTCCATTAACATATAGCTTCCATACAGGAGTATCTCCTTCTTTCTCGGTATCTCCATTCTCCGATTGGTAGGAAGGGTCTTCAAGGTTGGTGCCTTCGACTATGAAATCTTCCAATGCTTGTCCTTTTATCGTCATCCTCGAATGATAAGCTCATTGGATGCTCCATCAACATATAGCTTTCATACAGGAGTATCTCCTTCTTTCTTGGTATCTCCACTCTCCGATTGGTAGGAAGGGTCTTCAAGGTTGGTGCCTTCGACTATGAAATCTTCCAATGCTTGTCCTTTTATCGCCATGCTCGAATGATAAGTGATATCAAACTATCCTAATTCCACTGCCCACTTGAATAATTATCCCTAGGCCTCTAGTTTCTGGAGAACCTGTCTCAGTGGTTGATCGGTCAGGACTCGGATCGAGTGAGCTTGGAAATATGGACGCAGCTTTCAAGAGGCAATTACTAAACAGTAGGCTAGCTATTCAAGAGGGGGATACCTAGACTCCGCACCTACTAGCCTTTTAGTGATATAGTATACAGGGTGTTGTACCCTGTTCTCTTCCTTTACCAAAGCAACACTGATTGCATGCTCGGTGATTGCCAAATAGATGAATAGTATTTCACCATATATCGGCTTCGCTAGGATGGGAGGTTGGGTGAGGTGCTCCTTCAGGGCTTGGAAAGCTTCCTTACACTCCTCGGTCCATTGGATCTTCTTGCTGCCCCTCAGCAAGTTAAAGAAAGGGATACACTTGTCTGTAGACTTTGATATGAACCTACTGAGGGCAGCTACTCTCCTGGTTAAGCTTTGCACTTCTTTGATTGTGGTAGGTGACTTCATGTCGATCAATGCTTTGATCTTCTCGGGGTTAGCCTCGATTCCACGTGAATTGACTATGTATCCAAGAAACTTACCAGAATCAACTCCAAATGAACACTTGAGAGGGCTTAACTTCATGCTATACTTTCTAAGTATTGCAAAGCATTCCTCCAAGTCTTGAACATGCCCTCCAGCTTCTTTGGACTTGACCAGCATGTCATCGACGTATACCTCCATATTTTTTCCGATCAAGTCTCGGAACATGCCATTCACTAAATGTTGGTAGGTGGCTCCTGCGTTCTTCAAGTCGAATGTCATCACCTTATAACAGTACAATCCCTTGTCTGTTCGAAAGCTGGTATGTTCCTCATTGGGAGGGTGCATACTTATTTGATTATACCTATAATATGCATCCATGAATGAGAGTATTTCATGTCCTACTGTTGCATCGACCAGTTGGTCTACTCTGGGTACTGGGAAGTAGTCTTTGGGGCAGGCCTTGTTCAAATCTGTGAAGCCCACACATATTCTCCACTTCCTGTTTGGTTTTAGGACTAGCACGGGGTTCGATATCCAATCAGGGTAGTAGGCCTCCCTTATAAAACTGTTTTCCTTGAGCTACTCGACCTCCTCCTTCAGGGCTTGAGATCGGTCTTTGTCAAGCAATCTCCTTTTTTGTTGCACTGGTGGGTAGTTCTTGTATATATTGAGGACATGACTTATCACGGATGGAGAAATTCCAACCATGTCCTTATGTGACCAGGCAAAGTCGTTCTGGTTTTTCTTCAAAAATTCTACCAACCGTGCTTTAATTTCCACCTTTAACTTCTTCTCGACTTTGATTACTCTAGTCGGATCCTCCTCATCTAGTAGGACTTCGTCAAGATCTTCGACTGGTCCCACCCCCAAATCGAGGATCGATGTCGTTTCCCTCTCTTTGGGAAACTTGCTATAACAACAAATCTTCGTTAAAAGGAGCCCCCAGCTCTAGTATAGTGCTTCTTTCAACGTCAACTTCCATGTTGACAACCTCATCGGTTCCTTCATTCTCTTCACAGCAGGTTACTATCATGTTGTTTATGCATGGTCCTTTCTTTGCCTTGACCATTGATGCATTATAGCATTCTCATGCCTCCCTTTGGTTACCCTGTACGCATCCTTGTCCTGCGTTGTTGGGGAACTTCAAAGACAGATGCTAGATAGATACTGCTGCGTGTAATGCCATAAGGAGGGGTCTCCCAAGAACTACATTATAAGCCAATGAACAATCTACCACTAGGAACTCTGTCATCACAGTCTTATGCCTGGGGGCATCCCCCACCATGACCGGTAGTTTGATAGTTCTTGTTGGTGCTAGGTATTCTCCCATGAACCCATATATCACTTGGGAACACAGTGTCAGGTCCTTGACCGTGAGCTTCATCCTCTCGAGGGATAATTTGTAGATGATATCTACTAAGCTTCCCGTATCCACCAAGCATCTCTTCACCCGGGCATTAGCGATTTTAATGGTAAGGACCAAAGGGTCATTGTGGGGGTACCTCACGTGCCTGGTGTCATTCTCTGTAAAAGTGAGAGTTTCACTTTCATACTTTGGAATTTTTGGAGATCGCTCCTCAACTTCCTTACACTGGGAAGACTCCCCTATCTCATGTTTAAGGGTCCTTGCATATTGCTCACGAGCATTGATACTTTTGCCTGCTATGTGGGGCTCTCCACATATGGTATCCAGTGTGAAGTCTACAACTGCCAGCTTCAGTGGTGGACTCCTCTGCCTTCAGAATTCTGGATTCCTGCTTGGGGTTTTGGTCTTGCCTCAGTACCTTGAGAGTTTTCCTGATCGGAGAAGAAACTCTATCTCATCCTTCAATTGTTTGCACTCATTTGTGTCGTGTCCATAATCATTAGGAAACGACAAAACTTATTCTTGTCCTTTTTTCCTTCTTAATGCAAGGGTGGTGGCTTTCGGTACGGTACCTCCTGGTTTGTTGCCAAGTAAATCTCAGCCCTTGATGTAGTCAAGACGGTATAATTGGTGAACCTGGGTTGGTAGGGTTGATGCTTAGGTTGTTTGTCGGTTGGTGTTGACTTAGCTTTCTTCTCTCCACCCTGCTCGGTACCTGAGGTATTCCTCTTCTTACCGTTGCCCCCACTGCCACCCTAAGGGTTTGTGCCTTTCTTATCTTCCTTGACAGTGGTCGGATGGTTTATGCCTTTTTCTTCCTTCATGATAGCATCTCCTGCAAGGTGTTGATAGGGTTCTTATGTATACTATCCTACAAGGAACTACGATAAATTATTCTTGCCGAGATGGCAACAAACTTCCCTTCATCTCCTACTGTGGATGCTAGGTTTGCCTTTCTCATGAATCTTTGAATGTAGTCTTTCAGGGATTCATCTTTCCCTTGCTTGATCTCAGCTAACTGATTGACATAAATTGGTTGAATTTGTCCGGCACTAAAGACCTTGTAGAATTCTTTCCTGAACTGCTCCCAGAAAGTGATGGATCCAGGTTTGAGTTTCCAATACCATTCCTGAGCCGAGTCGGGAGAGTGGTAGGGAATACCCTGCACCTATAATCATGCTCCACACCAAGTAACTCCATCTGATCCTTGAACTTCACAATATGTCATATTGGGTCCTCCCGACCAGTGTATTTTGGGAGTTTCGGGGTTTTGTATTTCAGTGTTGGTTAAGCAGCTTGGATATTATCACTGAAGGGACTCCCACTTCTATGTGCCAGCTCGATATTGGAAGGTTTCTTTGTCAGACCCTGGACAGCCATGATGAGTGCATCTATTTAAGCTTGCACTACTGGTGGGATCATTGTTCCAGGTAGGGTAGACGTCCCTGGTACCCCCTCCTGAGCGATGGACCTCCTGTTGATGACTTCCCTGGGTAGCCAAGACCATTACACTGTGGGTTTATAAATGTGCAAGACTTTCTAATCAAGTCATTTAGTTAGAAACGTGTCACTGAAACCATAATTGAACTAGGGTTAAAAGATACATTTCATTTAGATAAACATTTCTTACATGGGATCCCAAAAGAAATAGAGTTTAAAAGACAATTTACAAAAATTCCAGGTTGTAAACAAGTACTGGCCACTCTAAGGGAAAAACAGACATTTAGGCTTCTCCTGTCCTATACCACTCCTTGGCCGTGATGGGTGATCAGTTAACTATGTACATTCAGCCTCAAAGCTCTCTAACTCAGGATCGGTCCACCTTGCTCTTGCCTTTACCTGCACCACAAAGCACCCGTGAGCCGAGGCCCAGCAAGAAAGCCACAATACAGAGTATAAACGGTAAACAACAGTCAGAAATTTCATGAATTATCAATCAGATACAAACAAGTCATACAACTCACATAAACAGTGATATCAAACTACAAGCCAATAATCAGTTACTCAGATAACAAACTCGTCACAATCATCAGCTTAAACAACCTTAAACATATCACGCCAAAATCCAAGGTCGGCGCCCTTAGGCCGCACCCTCTAATTGTCCCACTGACTCCGGTTCGCTTTGGCCGAGCTCAGTGATTATATATTTAACCTCAGCTACCAGTGGTCGAGCCGCACCCTGTGCACAAATATTGATTCTGGCACTCTTAGGCCGTTTATCACATGTCCCCATGGCATAATACCATCTCATGACATCACATATAAATATAGGGAGCTCTTAGTCCCAACATAATCACATAACCGGGTGCAGTTTCTTACCTTTGATTCTGATAGCTTTGATTAGTGAAATCGACCTTCAAGCATGATCTCATCCGAGCCCTAGCGTACACCTAGTCACAGCCATGAATTAGAACCATCACTAAACTTCAATTCTGTAACACAAACTCGGAACCAATCCCGAGCCCTCGGGAAGCCCTAATTCCACCAAACGAGGTGGTGGAATCAAACCCCGAGCCCCCGGGCAAAACGCCTAAGAAAATACCCAAAAATCCAATTCTGGAGGCAGGGTAGCGCTACACCACCACAAAGTGGGTGATACAATGCTACAAGCAAAGACAAAAGCCCCCCAGGAAGTCAGCATAGCACTGTAGCTCTCCAAGGCTAGCGCTACAACGCTACAAACAACAATCTTCAACCTCTGGTTTTCTCCTTCGAATTTCCTCAAGCCAAAACTCCCTAAAACCCCTCCAAACCTCAACCACACACCAAATTGAGCCTACCATCCTCTACATATCATCCCACATAGCCCAACAACGTAAAACTTAACCACATGCACCATCAAACAAAGAAAACAAGAATTGAACTCAAAGCTCAAGAACTCATCAGAAAACCATAATCAACCCAGCATCTCAGATGATCAAGCTCAGAAATTCTTACCTTTAATGGGGAATTTGACCTTAGGTTGCCCTTAGTATCCTTCCAGCCTTTAGCTCCTCAATTCTTCAAGCTCAAACCCCTTAACTTCCATTTAAAAATCCAAATTCAGAACTCAAACTCACTAAAACTCAGAAATCTCAACATAGCTTTAAACCTTACCTTTATTTGGGAATTAACTCCAACTAACCCTCTTGATTACCTCAAGAACCAAGGTCCCAGCTCTAGCCTAAGCCTCCATTGAGTTACAGCTTTAGAAATCCTCAAGAAATGGTGAAGAATGGGCAAACCGAGTGGAGGAGAAGAAGGTAAGCTCAAGTGTTCTGTTTTCTCTTCTTTCCTTCTTCTTTTCTTTTCTTTCAGCTTCTAATACTTTCTAAAAAATCCACTAAGTCTATAAAGGCAGAATATCACTTATCCTCTTTTAACCACCTAAAAGACCATTTTGCCCTCCCATTAAAACCTAAGCCTTAAAACATTCTAAGGGCATTTTGGTCATTGCTCTCAATTCCCGCTAATTCCTCAAGTGTCCCTAATAATTACCGCTTAAACCCCAACACCTAGCTAATCACCAATTATTTCCCTCAATGTCAAATAGTCTCCAATATATTTCCCGAATTCCTAAAAATACCCCCAGGCTCCCCCGAGCCGGGTATAAATCCCCACCGTGACTTTTTCGCTAAACCGCTCACTAGGATCGCCTCGAGTCACAAGCTACAAATATATTCACATAATAATGTGGTCTCAACAATTTATCACAGATAATCATGTTTATGCCCTCAACGGGCCAAAATTACATATATGCCCTTATAATCTAAACAGGGCCTACATGCATACTAATACTCATAATCATGCATCTCATATATCCAAATAATCATATAGGCATGCTTATCACATAGTCATGCATTTAATCATTTAAATCACACATAATCCATTTATGCCCTCCCGACACACTAATCAAGGCCCTTAAGCCTTATTAGTAATTTTGGGTCGTTACAATGGGATCTTGGGTGGTGGAATCCCTGGGAGCAGTCTTCTTTGTCTGACTGGGTTTTGGAGGCATCGTAAACTGATGAAAGTGTGTTTCTTGATTTCGTACTCTCAATGAAAGCACCAAAATGTTGACCTGTGAAATTGGCCAACGGTCGTATGTACAGTATATGACACCTTTTGAACGAAATAAATATAATAAACGACAGAGTACGATTATCTTAAATAAACACACAGGAATTTTATAGTGGTTCAACCCTGTTCTGATGAACAGCAATAATCTAATCCACTTAGCTTTTAGTATTGAATCACTTGACAATTACACTGTTGAACCAAAGTATTCACTCGTTCTCACTTGCCCAGAATTTCTCCCCAAATGCTCTTTAGTTCTCCAAAATTCCAAAAAAAGCGATCCAGAGAAGAGAGTCCAAAAGTCCCTTTTACGAAGCCTTGGGTCCTTTATTTATAGTACCCAAGGGCTGTTGCATGACCAATAGTACTGGGATCGTGGTTTGGTACACGATTATCAGGTAGTGGAGATACATGTCCACCTCCCCACGATTATGAGATCATGGGTCTTCTCGTTGTTTCTCTAGATCGTGGTGGGTAATGCACGATAGAAACCTTTGTGAAGATGTTAAGTCTCTGTCAGTGTGTGAGACTTAGGTGCTAGGCTCGACAACCCGAGCTTGGGTGTTAGGCCTGTGACCTTCTGGGTGCTGGACCTGTTGATCCTCTAGGTGCTAGGCCTATGACCTTCTAGGTGCTAGGCATGTTGATCTTTGTTTGAATGAGAGTGAGTATTTCTCGGTAAAGTGTACTTGGCGGTTTAAGCCGACCACCCTATGAAGAATAGGGTGATCCGACCACCCAAGTGATTCTTGGGCATGTGAGGTCGACCACCCTAGGGGTTGGGGTCAAGCTAACCACCCCTAGGGATCCTTGGGCATCTGGGCTGACCACCCCTGGGGTAGAGGTCAGGTCGACCACTCTCTTGGACACACTGGGGCCGACCACCCCTAGGGTAGAGGCCAGGCCGACCACCCCTAGAGGGTTTAGGCTTGGTCGACTTCCCCATAGGTGATGGACCTATCTTTTTTGCCCGTCGGTCTTTTCTCAATACTTTGTCATTTTTTTTCCTGATTTGTGATGTCACGTGTCGCATTCTCATTCGCCACGTCATCCTCGTATTTTTTAGGGATAAAACCTTCCATTTTGTTTAGATGTGTAGTGGTAGGAGTGAGATAGTTTGATGCCATATATTGTCCAAAAGTGGAAAAATAGGTTTATATTATGTTCCATTATCACAATGAAGGTGTTTAATAGTTGAATTTAATTGACTTTTTGCAAGTGTTTTAAAATTGGTGAAGGCAATAAGAACTTGGTCTTTTGTGTGCAATGTGTAAATCCTGGAAAATCTGGAGTAGCCATCAATAAAATGAATAAAATATCTTGAGCCATTACAACCAAGTTGCTGTTGGACCCCATAAATGAGTATGTATCAAAGTAAGAGGGATAGTAACTTGTGATGAGGAAAGAGGAAATGAAGTTAATGGCTTTTTGCTAGTTGACAAGAAGTGCAAATAGATTTGTCATTATAAGTTGAAGCAATATTACAATGTTTGAGAGTATGATTTACTATTTTGGAGTGTGTGGCCAAGTCGGGCATACCATATTTGACCAAGAGAGGAAGTGGAGTGAGAAACAAATGTAGAAATGGTAGTTTTAATGATATTGTCATTTGTAGAATTACATTTAGAAAGAAAACGATGCATAATCTGCTTAAGGACATTTAATTAAATGTAAAGCCAAATGTAGTGTGTAGATACGCTTCTAAAGATTCCCTTGATGGAGAGCCTTCTTCGAGTGGGTGTCCTTTATCACAGAAAAAGAAAGAAATTCAACAAAGATTTTATTATCAAAACAAAATTTTGAAATGCTTAATAGATTATTAGTCATTTGCAGAACAAAAAAACACATTTGAGAGATTAAATTTATCATAAGAAGTTTGTATATTTGAATGGCCAATATAGGAGATAGGAAGGGTGTTTCCATTGGTAAAGATTACTATTAAAAATTGGTTATATATAATAGTTAAGTAATCTTGCACAAGATGGTGTAAAACACTTAATGGTTTCTGTTAAGTTGAAGTAAAATTATGAGTTTACATTGTAGGCATTTATAATTGATTTTTGGGTCTAAAGTGATACAATGAGGTATCTAAGCATGCCAAAAAAGTTTGAGAATATTTGGTGTTTTAGGTCACTTTTGGAGAAGTTGATCACCAGGTTTGGAGGTGATGCGTACTTTAGAGTTGTGAAACATTGATTACACTTCTCAATTCTCTCTCTCTCTCTCTCTCTCTCTCTCTAGAAATATTCATTTCTTCTAAGAAACTCATCAAGAATTGTTTGGCTTGCAAGAGTTTCAAAAGCTTGTTTAATCTCACTTCTTATTCCATCTTGTAGAAGCTTCAAGCGACTTTGGAAAGACTTGGGATAGAGATTTTGAACTGCAATACTCCTTGTGTATAAGCCTTGGGATCTTTAATTTTGGTTCCTTTGACATAGACTATTTTGTTTTCGTTTTGAGCTTCCCATTATTTTTTGTCATTTCTATTTTGATAGTTATATTATATTTTTTGTGGTGATTTCATCTATCTAGGTAGTGTAATTTCACTCTCTATTTTATGCCATTTTCTAGATTACGATTTAATCTTTGAATTTTCAAGAGTTTCCTTCACACTATGCGTATGGTTCTTGATTAGTCTCTAGGATTTGTATCATTGAGTTGATTCCATATATTCATTAATGATTTAAAGTTTATAAGCCATAAATTCCCAACGGTTACTTGATTAGTACCATTGAAAGTGGAATAGACTCTAATTGAGTGGTGTAAATCTAGAGAGAGAGAGTGAAAACAAAGTCTCTTATTGTTGTATTAATCTGAGAGAAGAACCCTTATTATATAATAAGAGTTTACAGAGAAAAGAGATTGTACATGTATGAAACAGAATGGTTACAAAGTAACAGAATTAACAAAATGAGTAACAGCCTAAACTAACATTCTCTAACAGGCCCCCTCAAATTGATAGGTCTAGGAAGAACTGTCAATTTGGAACACAAAGCATTGAACCGAGCTGCAAGTAGATGTTTAGTGAGTATGTCAGCCACTTGGTGTTCCGAAGGCACAAACTGAACTGAGAGCTCCTTGCGTGTAACCATGTCTCGGAGAAAATGAAAGTCAATCTCAATATGTTTTGTGCGAGCATGGAAAATGGGGTTTGAGGCAAGATGAGTGGCGGAAATATTGTCACACCAAAGAACAGGAGGTGAAGTAATAGGCAGATGTAACTCAGAGAAGAGATATTTGTACCAAGTGAGCTCAGCAGCAGCGTTGGCAAGAGATCGATATTCAGCTTCTGTGCTGCTACGGGACACCACTTTCTGTTTGCTAGAAGACCAAGACACAATGCTGTCACCAAAGAAGACACAATAGCCACTGGTGTTGCGTCTGTCATCAGGTGAGGAAGCCCAATCTGCATCAGCAAAGGCAAAAAGATGAAAACTGGAGGATGCAGAAAGAGTTATGCCATGATGTTGGGTGCCTCGAAGATATCGCAGAATCCTCTTGACAGCAAGCCAATGAGAGGATGTTGGAGCATGCATATATTGGCAGGCACGGTTGACGGCATAAGCAATATCAGGGTGGGTCATGGTGACGTTCTGCAATGAACCAATAACCCGACGATATTCAGTGGCATCTTCCAGGGGTGTACCATCATATTGTGAAAGTTGCTTGCTGACAGATCCTGGAGTTGAGACTGGTTTACTGTCAAGCATGTCTGTGAGCACTAAGAGATCATGAATATATTTGCATTGACAGAGATGGATGTGGCCAGGAAAATAGGATACCTCAACTCCTAAAAAGTAGGTAAGCTGTCCAAGATCACGGATAGCAAACTGGTTATGCAAAGCACGAACAACACCCTCTATTTTTGACGAATCACTGCCTGTGATGACTAAGTCATCTACATAAACCAGAATGTAAAGGTCAAAGTTATCATTGTGAAGTATGAACAAGGATGGGTCAGATCTGGAACAAATGAAACCCCAAGCTTTCAGAGCAGAACTCAGTTTGGAGAACCAAGCTCGAGGGGCTTGTTTGAGGCCGTAGAGAGCTTTGTGTAAGCGACAAACATGAGTAGGATGACGAGGGTCAATAAATCCAGGGGGTTGGGACATAAACACTGCCTCAGAGAGATCTCCGTTGAGGAAAGCATTGTGCACATCAAGCTGTCGAAGAGACCACTGTTTGGACAGAGCTAAAGCAAGAATGACCCGAATGGTTGCTGGCTTTACCACAGGGGAAAAAGTGTCAAAATAGTCAACCCCAGCAGTTTGCGTGAACCCCCGAGCTACAAGACGAGCTTTGTGACGTTCTATGGAGCCATCTGAATGGTACTTGAGCTTGAAGAGCCACTTACAATCAATAATATTGACATGGAGAGGTCGTGGGACAAGAGTCCATGTGTTGTTCTTGGAAAGGGATGTGAGTTCAAGTTCCATGGCTGCTTTCCAAGGAGGAGCAGTAAGAGCAAGTTTGTATGAACGAGGTGGGAGCTGAGTGGTGGAAACTTTGCTGACTGTGTAAGCTTTGGTCTTGCGAATGCCACTTTTGGCCCTTGTGACCATGTGATGCGTGTTGCCAGTGGTAGTGTCCTGCACAGAAGAAGATATATTAGTAGTAACTGTGGGATCACAAGTAATGGGATCAGGTTGCGAAGGCAAGGGGGCAGATAATGGAGGGGAAGATGTAGTGGGAGGAGTGGTCATGGCGGTAGTGGGGGGATAAGTAGTTGAGGACAAAGGTAAAATAGCTGGTGTGATATAAGTTGGGACAGTGGAGTTGGGTGGAGCGTGTGTCATAGTGAGTTGTGGGAAAGAATTTTCATCAAACACTACATGGCGAGTTGTATAAATCCTATGAGCTATGGGATCTAGACAAAGATAGCCTTTGTGTGAGGTGCTATAGCCAACAAAGATACAAGACTTGGATCTATATTCAAGAGTTTTTTTGTTGTAAGGATGAGGACAGGGGAAGCAAAGGCAACCAAAAGAACGAAGTAGAGAGTAGTCAGGAGACTTACTGTATAGAACTTCATAGGGAGATTTGAGATTAAGGACTTTGGTAGGAAGTCGATTTATTGTATATATGGCAGCATGGAATGCAAAGAGCCATGCATCGGCAGAGAAGCATGAGCTAACAAGGAGAGGCCTGTTTCCACAACATGACGATGCTTGCGTTCTACTCGGCCATTTTGGGCCGAAGTATAGGGGCAAGAGAACCTAGGGGTAACACCACACATGGATAAAAAAGGAAGAAATGATTTGAACTCACCACCATTATCAGATTGAAGATGTTTTATGGAGGAAGAGAATTGATTTTTGACCAAAAGTTTAAACTGTTTAAACATGGGTAAGGCTTGATCTTTGGTGGTGAGAGCATATAACCAGGTAAACCTGGAAAAATCATCAACAAACAGTAAAACATAACGTGAGCCATCAGTAGAGGGTACATGAGATTTGATAGAGATAGAAGAACCATTACCCACTGTGACATTGTCAAAACCAGTATAAGGGGAAGGATTATCAAGATTGGTGATGGAAGGCGTGAGATGATGAGAAGCCCCTGTATCAAGAAGCCAAGAATCATCTGCAACAGTAGCTGGGGTGGCAACCATGGCTGTTATAGGAGCTGGGGATGTCTGGGAAGAGGACTGAGAAGGGGGAGGCAAATTGGGATCAAATCGTCTGTAGCAGTGATAGGCATTATGACCAGGGCGTAGACAGAGTTGACACACAGTGCGAGCACCAGTGGTTGGGGTGGATCTATTGTTGTGATAGCCACGACCTTGATTAGAGGAGTGAGGGCCACGATTGAAAGGTGGTCGAGAGGTCGAAGAAGGTTTGGAATATGTGTATGGGCGGTGAGCCAAATTAGCAACAATGGGGGTTGAGTCTTCCACTGAAAGTTGTTGCTCCAATCTTGATTCATGAGCAAGAAGGAGACTGGAGACTTGACCAAAGGATAGGGCTTTTGATTTTGATGTTACGGAAACAATGAAGGAGTTATAATCAGCCCCACGACCAGCAAGAAGATATAACACTTGATCCCGATCAGAGACCTTCTCGGAGACTGCTGCAAGTTGATCAGTAATGTTCTTGACTTTAAGTGTGTAATCCATCATAGACAAGCTCCCTTTCTTGAGGGTTTGAAGTTGAAGTCGTAGCTGCATTATACGAGCATTAGAAGAAGATGAGTAATAAGATTGAAGAGCAGACCAGGCAGTGGCACTCGTGGTCATCCCGACAATGTGAGTCATGATTTCTGGAGACAAAGAGGAGAATAGCCATGAAAGAATTAGCCTATCTTTGCGCCTCCATTGAATGAAGTCTGGGTTGAGAGTTTCAGAGTCAGGAAGATGCTGAGCAGGGGCTTGGGTGGTTCCATTCACGAAATCTTCAAGACCATTGGCATATATGACATTTTCCATCTGAGCATTCCATAAGAGAAAATTAGTGCGATCAAGACGCACGGGAAGACCATGATTGAGAGCCTGAGAGAGAGCATTAAATTGTTGTTGTTGGACGGTGAGCATCGGAGCTGAGACAGATTCGGGAGCACCAGCAGGACCGGCCATGGAAGAAGCTCAGAGAAACGAAGGGGAAAAGGGTAAAAGAAAAGAACAGAGAAAGAAAATCAAGAATTAGGGCAGGAAAGTGCTGGCTCGTGATACCATGTAAATCTAGAGAGAGAGAGTGAAAACAAAGTCTCTTATTGTTGTATTAATCTGAGAGAAGAACCCTTATTATATAATAAGAGTTTACAGAGAAAAGAGATTGTACATGTATGAAACAGAATGGTTACAAAGTAACAGAATTAACAAAATGAGTAACAGCCTAAACTAACATTCTCTAACAAGTGGGATTGTGAGTGATGTGGTGGGAAGCGCCAAAATCAAGGAGCCAAGTGTCATCATTTGAGGAGGAGACAACAACATACCCAAATGTTGAGTATTGGATAGATGTGTATCCTTGTCTTTGATAGATTTTAAAATTGATATTGGAGCATGAATTATTGTTATTGGTTCTTGAAATTTAGAGAATCACGATTGTTGGAGAATGATTTTGGAGTAGAATTGTATTGCCTATTGTTTGAGCCTTTGTAAGTTCCATTGGCCAAAATTGAAGTGTATTCAAATGTTGATATTTGTTGTTCTAAACGACTTTCATGTGCAAGAATCAAACTTGTAACATCCTCAATAATGCAGTTAGTAGAGTTAGTGGTAATAGAAACAACAAAAAAGTTATAATCAAGGCCAAGGCCAGCTAGAAGGTGGAGAACTTTATCTTTCTCTAAAACTAGTTCAGAAATAGCAACTACACTGTCTGTGAGAGTCTTGATCTTCAAGATAAATGTCATCATTCCAAAGGAACCTTTCATGAGAGTTTGAAGTAGGAGGCAAAGTTTCATAACTTAGACTTGTGGTTCGTTGGAGTAGATGCGTTGAAGACCAAGCAGTAGTAGAAAAAGTGAAGCCAACAATTTGGGACATGATATCGTGGGACAGAGATATGTATATCTAATTGAGTATAAGTTTGTCTCTGTGGTGCCAATTGAGAAAGTCAGGATTGAGACCTTCTTGGCCATCAACACGTTAAAGAGGAGTAGGAACAAAGCTATCCAAAAAAAGTTCAATGCCATTAGTGAAAATGACATTCTCCATCTGAGCATGCCAAAACAAAAGATTGTGATCAACTTTCACAAGCAGAGAATGGTCTAAGGCCTGAGACAAGACAACAAATTTATATTGATGAAAAAGGAGTTGAGACATTGAATGAGATATAGATGATGGTGGAGAAACATTGAGAATTTCTAGGTTAGTGAAGATTGGAAGAGAGAGATAGATTTCAAAGGTTACTGATACCAAGTGAGTTTGAGAGAGAGAGAAAATGAGAATGTGAGAAATTCTGTATCCTAGATCAAGAGTTCTATATATGAATAGAGTAAAAGTAATTAGTTTACAAGAATCAAGAAAGTAAGAGAATAACCTAACTAAAACAGTAAAGAAAACACAGTGAAACTAACTAAATAATACTTAGACTAAAACTTTAGTGATCCATGCTAAGCAAGGAGAACCAATGAGAGCGCATCATTATTTATGTCTAACATACAATTTTGGGTCTCTCGGTTTCAAACAATTACGTAGAGGACATTCTATTTTGTACATTTGTAAAAAATGGTATCCTAAGCTTAACAGTTAGAACTCTTCCTTATCACTTTTTATCTTTCTCCTCCCACGAACTTAATTCCCACAGAGATTAGTATTGAAAATCCAAACAATTTTTGAGTTTATTATTGAAAAAATTTGATCTAAGGGTAGTATATTATTACTGATTTAAAAAACAAAGTATCTTGTTTGTAATTATTGAAAAATGAGGGTCCAAACTGGCATTAAAATAAAATAGAAGAACCTAAAATAGTATAAACCTATAATATATACGCAAATATAAGTTTATATGTTTATCACATTAACTTTTTTAATTTTCTGGATAACAAAATTATTGTACAACATTTTCAAATCATGAAAACAAGTCGAGAACATTCTAATATTTAATAACACTTTATTTTATTATAATTTATTGATTTTTATGCTCTTGCCTACTATAATTTTGGGCTTCATCCATGTATTAAAGAGTTATTTGCTATTAGTATGACGCTTGGGAAACATATTTTGAACATTTGAAATTTAAAATTCTAGCTACCACCCAGATTCCACGACTCATTCCTTAGTTAATAAAGGATAAATTTAAGAAATAGACTACGGAGAATCATTCTCCAACCCGATCTTCCTTGTCTCATTTACAACTCTAAATATAACTATAGTTTAATTAACATAGTTCAAAATTTGTAAAATAGAATAATATCATGACTAATGTTTTTGGCAATTTAATTTATAATTATATACAATATAACTTAAAATTTAGTAATAAGGAATACAATGAAGTTTTAAAAAATGAAAAAAAAATATTAAAAATTCTAAACACATAATATTTTAATATAATAAAAGACATCACCTCCCTGCCTGAAACTATGACAACTATCACACCGTGCCCACTAAATGATTTGCGATGTTAAAAATTTATCGTAAACTATACATGTTATTAAAACATGAGACTTCTATTAGATATTGTCTTAAGTGACTAACAGAATATGATGACATATTTTGGCTGCTGATATGGCATTGCTACATCAATGCCATGTGTAGTATAATTAGTAACTTGTCCCCCTCCCGAACTTTGACCACTACCAAATCGTCCTCATTTTATAAAAAAAATAAAAAATAAAAATATGTATTTTCTCTTAAGAAAGATAATTAAAACCTTAGAAAATTAATTTTAAAAGATTTAGAAAATATGACGGTCTTTGTCATGTCCTCCGACCAACCGTCTCACTGAAGAACTTAGGTGGTTGGGAAGGATGGAGCGAATGTAGTGAAGAAGAAGAGGATGACGAGGAGGAGGATGAAGAAGGGGAAAAACTTACTTTTAGAATTTATTTTTAATTTTTATTTTATGTAGTGAAAGAAAAAAAAAAGTAAAAAAAATAGTTATTTTTTATTAATTATATTTTAATTTTGTAATATTTTAAAATTTTAGTATTTTTATTTTCTTAATTTTTTAACATGTATTTTAAAAAATATTTCTAAGGTTTTAATTATTATTTTTTAGGAAAAATTAGATTTTTTTTAATAAAAATAATACGATTTGGTAGGGGTCAAAGTTCGGGTGGAAAAATTGTTAATTATTCTATGTATGACATTGCCACATCAACATGCAAAATGCCATGTCATCATGTTAGCCACCAATGACGAAATCTAACATAAGTCTCACATTTCAGTAGCGTGTATAGTTTGGGAGAAATTTTTATTATCGCAATGTTAGAGAATATTATATATATTCCAATGAAAATATATACTCAATGAGGGATAAAACCACAAGATACAACTTTATGCAATAGATACACTTTGAACTAGATAACTGATAAAATAAAGGCTGCAACTCTATTGCTTTAAATACAAATAAAAGGAGTAAAAATAGAAAATGAAGAAATGAAAAAAAAAAATACAAACTCAAAGCAATAATAATGCAATATGAACAATAGAGAAAAATAAGAACAAAAAAAGGAAAAAAAACTCTTGCACTTACAATAAGGGACTCTCAAGTTTTAGAAATATCTCTCTAGAATTGTGAAATATTTGGTGTATTTTCTAGCAAAGTACTTTGTGGATAGAAAATTAGTTATCTTACAAGAGAGTACTAGACTTCTATTTATAGACTTTTGAGACACATTTTGAATTTCAAACTCAACCAACCCCTTTGGCCGTTACTAATGTTAAATTGAGTATTTATGGAATTAAATGGAAGATTTGAGAGTTACTAGAAGTGTTCATCACACATTCAAATTGATAAAAATGCAAAGTGGGATTTGACTATCAACCTCTGAGGTCGCGACCTGAATCACTCTAGGCCACGACCTCGAGGCTCTGTCACCTGGGCCACGGGGCACTATGTAACCTTCCAATTTTGCATTTTACTACAAAAACATTCTAACTCATTCCTTTTTTATTTTGTAACTTCTATACACCTAATGTGAGTCAAAATCACATCTTCAACAACTATTCAACATAATAGCTCATGAAATTCAATTTAGAAATGTGTAACTCTTATTTTACACATTAATAGGTGATCTTTTGAAAGTTACAAATGATTACTGATTTGTAAGATATGTAACCCGCAAAAATCTGTTACAAATTTGGACAAACATATTTGTCCAATTTATTTGTAACTCTCAAAAATATGTTACAAATGTGACAAACTCATTTTGTCACAATTCTCTTTATCATTTAATCTAATATTATATTATTTACACACAAATTAGTCGGAGAGCGCGATTTGAATCAATCATACTTGGGGAGGTAAAAATATTATTTATTCATTTTAATAAACTACTAAATAAAAATATAATAATAAATAAATCAACTCACAAATATAATTAATTCTAACTAACTAATCTTATGTATTTAAGTTTAGTTATTTGGATTTTAATTATATGTATTTAATTTTGAACATATAACCGGTGGGAGGAGAAGTTAGTTGTTAACAAATTGAGCTTGAAGAGGTGACACTGTAAAAATTAGATTGTGTAATTAAGGATGCAGTATAGAAACGATGTGTTATTATTCCTAACTAGCTAAAGTAAGGCAGTAGTAGTAACCACTAACCAGAGTGGTTATTATAAATAGACTGTGTAATGTAAAAACTCTACTCCGCTCGGTTAAAAAACACAAGATAGCATTCAAAACTTGCATCCCAAGAAAGAAAAATGAAGCGAAAAATCCCTATTCAGAAAATCGAGAACAAGAAACACCGAGTGGTCTCCTTCTCCAAGAGACGAAGCGGTCTCTTCAAGAAAGCCCATCAGCTCTCTGCTCTCACCGGCGCTCAAATCGCCATTCTCGTCTTCTCCGAGACCGGTCGTCCCTACGTTCACGCCTCTCCCACCCCCTCTTCCTTCCAATCTCTCCTAACTCCTTTCCTCTCCTCCCACGCCACCTCTTCCACCGTCGCCGCGCCGGAGACCACGTCGCAGAGTTCGAGCGATAACGGGGATGGGGGCGAAGGAGAAGACGCGTTTGCCCTACACGATTCGTTGAGGCATTTACTGGACTTTGAAGTTGAGGATTGCGACGACTTGGAGGAGCTCGCGGCGCTGAAGGAGAAATTGGAAGAAACGAGAAAGAGGACCGCCATGGCCTTGGACCTGAGCGTCGCTCGTTTTCTTCTTTCTGACTTTGATGACGAGAAGGAACTTATTCAGTATTGATTTCTTTTCTCCTTTCTTAATTAACTTTTGATATTTCTTTTTGCTACGATGAGATTAGGGCTTAATTTTTTTAGTCATTATATTGTTTATGCTGATTATAATGATGGCAATTTTTTTATTAATCTTGTTTGGTCAATTAATCATATTGTAATGGTCGATCATTCCAATATATATACTGAGTAGAAAATCCAAGTTCAGACTTGTTCGAATTTTAGTTTCAATATTTTGTTCAAAAATAATAATTTACTTTCAGACATTTTTCACTTAAAAAATTAATGCTTGTTATAGAGACAGTACATAGTTTAAGTTTTTTGGAGTTGTATAAACATCAATATTATTGAATAAGAAATTTATTAATAACTAAAATCTGGTTAGGATAATAGAGAGGAACCAAATACTATGGTACCTGTTAACAAAAAAAAAACTATATTACCGAATATATTCGCATTTTTCTCTTCAAGGTAGCAATTGAGTGTAAAGAAAGAAAAAGATTGGCTCAATAGTGTATGTATAAGAACCAAATTTGTGATGATTAATACTTATCATATTTACTTAAATGTATAATCCATACATCATTAATTTACGCCTTATAAACTGATCATTGAGTTGTTATTATTGTAAGATTTTTATCTAGTCGATGTTATTATTATTTAAAGATGATTTTGGTCATTAATTTAAAAAATATATTTAAATTTGGTTTAATAAATATTTTAAAGGCTAATTTATAACATTTACTTGTAAAGAGAGAGAGAGACTAAATTTATCATTACTTACCTATCTTGATGCAAATTTTGAAATGATACAGTTTTAGAAGTTGATTTTCATCACCTTATCTATGAATGTATATGTTTTTCTTCATCACTCATCAGTCAATACATATACAAATTTATATAAATATAAAAGTCCTATTGACACTGTACTTAATTATTAGTATCTTTCATATTTTTTGGTCACATTATATTTGTCAAACGCTACTCTGAGAGAGAGAGGTGCCAAGAAAGGAGAATAAAAGAAGTTCAGAAAAAGAGATCAGTAAAAATAAGAGCGTTGGTTAGTATAAATTAGAAGAGTTTTATGAGTAATATTAATCAAAGTGAAAAAAAAAAGAATAAAAATACGAGTGTTTGGTTAGCAATCTCTATACTAAATATATATACATTATTTACTTTGTATGTGGCTTTCTTCTACTAATTATTAATGCACCAATTCTTTCTTGCTTAATAAGTAAATTATAAATTTTCATATATATATATATATATATATATTTATATTGACACCAAAATATATGTTTACAATGTAGATATTAAGTGCAAATATATATGTATACATGTTTAACTTAGTTGGTTTCACACCTCTCATTTCTTGAAGTGGGTAATTTGTTTATGTGCATAGACAAATTACACACCACTATATCATATATATATATATATTTAAGATGTTTGTATGTAATTTATATCATTACTCTTTTTTTTTTACAAGATTATGTATATATATATATGTATATATTACTGGACAAAGACAATTGTGATTTTAGATTATATTTAGAAAATAAATTTAATAATTTTTATGATGTGGTTTTCTTATTATGAAATTAGATGAGATATTTAAAATATTAATCCAATAATCTATTTTTATTATTATTACAAAATACTAATCCAACAACTTAATTAATCCCAATTATTGGAGGATGATTTAATTTTATTGACAAATTATAATGTTGATAGTAAGGAAAAAAATTACATACTTTACATCTAAATGAGTTCACCACTTCTTGTGAGAATCTTCTCAGGATTCACTTTCTCATTTTCTAGCTTTCTTTAATCTTTCATGAAGCCCGTGAGTTTTGTAGTAAAATTCTGGCATTTGATGAGTTTTTATATTGGGCCTAACTAGAAATTATGTATTTGTGCAGTGAGCTTAGAGCCATGGCGGTCCAAAAGCTTTTCTCATATGCAAGAGTTATGAATGAGTGGGCTATAAATATTGTGATTTTGATATGGAGTCATTACTGACAGTTACAGAGACATGAAGAAAATTAAGAAGGCGATGGTAACCAGAGTTTCCTGTTTTTGTTCTTCTTTTGCTTTAACTTCTTAAGTTTATATTCTTAGAATATAGAGGCACATAGTATAATAACGACCCTCAATGAATCACACAAATTAGAAATTTTGGAAAGTATTAATGAACGCATTACCATCTTTATATCACTGCTCTGCTCCCTATAAGTCCCTTTTTATTACTTTTTATTAGTGTGCTAATTTACAATCAAGTAATGATAGTTTTCCAATCTATTAGGGAGCCAGCCATAGGTAGCATAGTTAAAATCAATTGAGCGAGAAATAATGTTGAATCAATTTAACTGTTGATGATGTTGTTGTCGCTAAGGTTGTGGTTGTTTGATTAGTTTTGGGAGATCTTGATGTTTTGGCTTACCATTCACATGAATTGTAATATTGAAAATGAAATTAAATATATGTAGAGTGGTAACCATAATAGAATATATTGTGTTATTTCATCTGTTGAATTCTAGAAACTAATTAGTTAAATTTTGTGCTTGGAGCCTCTATGGTTGTGTGGCAAATAATGGTGACTGCAGTAATGTTGCTAATTTATAAAAACGATGACTTATTTTATGTTTTTATGCCAAATGTTTTGATTGCAGTTGTAACAAATGTCCCATGTATGTGTTATTGCTTGTACTCAAAAGGCCTTGCCTTTGTTGAGATTGTGTAGTTAGTCAAGAAACAATGATTCAAGGGTAATAGAAGAGAGTGGAAGGAGTTTTTAGATAGTTACGATTGAAAGTTTGAGGCTAGCTTGAGTGACTAAAAAAGGTGTAATGGAGTTTCAGTTATTCTGTATGTCCCATTTAATTTTCATTTACTTCTTAACAATGTTTATTAGAAAGATGATGATTGAGAATTATCTATTTCCTCATTCCTACTGCAGTTGTTGGCTATTTAAAGTGCAACTTGATTTAGCAGTTTACAAGAGCCCAGATAATGAGTCACTTGAGCAAATGACTGTTTTGGGCGCAGAGAAGCACATAATAATAGTCTTTTGCTTGTATGATTCGATATAATTGCTAAAATGAATTCCATGTAGCGTTGTATATGGGATTACTAAAGAATAAAATGTGAACCTGGATGTATTGGATTGTTGTTGAGCTTAGAAAGCTTTCTTTTTCAAGTGATCATTTCTTACATTATTATCAAAGTTGCATGTTTACAATTTGTTGAATCCTTCATCTCATTGACACTTTTGTAACTTGTAAGTTTTGTGAAACTGGCAGTGACAGTACATATGCTGGTTCTCTTCAAATGAACAGGTAAGTTTTCAAAATTTCTTGCTAACCTTCCTTTTTCCAAGAAAAGGTGTATTAAAATATATAATCTTTGTGATCACTTTCTCACTATTTTGCATTCCTTTAGTTAATAACTTCAGTATTATTTATAGATTGTTTCGATATGCTTTCTTGTTGTCTCGTAGGTTGAAAGAAAGGCTCATCTTTGTCCAACATAAATTTTATACCTTCTTCACGATCTTTATGTAGCCATACCAATTTTGATGCGTAGTATTATGTTGTATTGTATTATATTATAATAAAATAAGTTTTATAGCATATTTTTCTATAGGACTATATTTAATATTGACTTGAATATACATATAAATATATAATATTGTAGTATAAAGTCAATACCAAACATAATACTATTTTATAATTCTTGTATAGGAGTTTCATTTTAAGCTCTATCGGTGGGGTTCTCAGTGTTCTTGATCTTTGAACAATTTTCGGCGCGATTTTTTTTATGATTGTGTATATTATAGTTATTTAGAGCATCGGTGTAATTTTCAGAAAATTCTAAATAGTTTACAGTACCGAAAACTAGGTTTAAACATGTTATACGCATGATTAATTTTTTTTATGCGTGTGGAAAATAACATGTTTGAATTTAATTTTCAATACTGTAAACTATTTGGAATTTCTGAAAATTTGCAAGATGCTCTAAATAACTACAATATACACGATCATAAAAAAAATCGCGCCGAAAACTGTTCACGGGTCGATAACACTAAAGAGTCCCACCAGTAGGACTTAAAGTAAAGTCCCTGTATGAGAAATTCTCTATAAAAATATACTATAAAACACAATTTATTATAATATAATACAAACACATCA
The DNA here is from genome assembly GCF_963169125.1 of Humulus lupulus. Taxonomy (NCBI): domain Eukaryota; kingdom Viridiplantae; phylum Streptophyta; class Magnoliopsida; order Rosales; family Cannabaceae; genus Humulus; species Humulus lupulus. Next base: position 162,809,514 of record NC_084799.1, read on the forward strand.
TGATAGGGGTACCAAACAAACCCTAAATAAATTAATGACTTATAATAAATACACTATAAACAATATATTTGATCATTAAACATAGAAAACCAAGTAAATATCTGTATATTGTTTCCAATTGTTAACTTGCAACAAGTTAGTCATTTTTAGGTTTAGAATTTTCTATATTTGAACTTCTTCAGTTTACTTTGATGCATTAATTGCAATACATATTATGTTATATTTATTAATAAAAACCAAATAAGACATTTTTTTTTTCAGAAATGATATTAAGAATTGTAACAAAATATTTTTTTTATTTATTTAAATTTTACCCTATTTGTTCCTCTCAAATTCTGTAATTTTATAGTTAGTATTTAGGGCAATTTTTACTTGCATACAACAAAATAAAGAATTTACAAAATTATATACTATTTACAAAATTATATACAATATATACTATTTTAATAAACATAATTATAAAAACACAATCACACTTATTCAGCTACTTTCCTTATTTGTTGTTTTATGTATGTAACTTTCAATGTTATATGAATTTAATTAATAAATCAAATATTAATTATATAATATACAAAAATATTATCTAAAATAGCATATTTCCATATATGTTTTGAGGGTATTGCTCAAGTGGAGACTAAAAAAAGGTCTCCACTGGTGTAGACGTTTATTTTGCACCCTTTGATCAAATGAAGGGCTGTGATTTTCCAAATAATTGGTCTATCTCTCTCTCTTTCTCTCACAAGTCCGAACTCTCTTTCTCTGTTTCTTCTCTTTCAGACACCGGCCGGTTCTCCGACGGCCGTGTCCTCACTGACTATATAGGTACATACATATTCTAATCAAGGCTTTTTATTTATATTAGTGTAATATATATTTGTTGATGAGTATAATATAATTTTGTGTTTTGTTGCTTATATATATATATATATATATATATATATATGTATAAAAATTAAAGCTTCGTTTCTGGGCATAAAATCTCCGGTGGCGTACAGAGAGACAAAGTGGGTAAAGAAATGGAAAGTAAATAAGTATGGAATGAACTTTGCATTTGGAGGGACAGGAGTGTTTGATACAATGGAAAAGGAACCAAACATGTCAACCCAAATCAATTTCTTCGAAGATATATTACTTGAACGTAATTTTTATTCCAAACAAGACCTTAGCTCTTCCGTGGCTTTAGTTTCTCTTGCTGGCAATGACTATGGTGCTTACCTTGCTAAAGGTGGCAATAACAACATGGAGGTGAGTGAGTAGTTAACCTACTACTTGATTACGTTAGACCCATATATATATTTATTTATATAGTTGTTGGTGATCAATCATTTCTACATCATCAGTATACTTCATGGATATGGTAAATATTTATGAAACATATATACCACACATTACATAATAACATTGAAATGAATTTAATTGAAATTTTGAAAATGTTTAATTTTGTAATACAAAGTGTTAAGCAGAGTATATCTCGCTCTTACATATGCATGTGTATATATATATATATATGGCATTGCTCAAGCTTTTGTTTGATATGATGATCATGTTTTGTCTGAAAGAGAAGAAAAACAGAGAACTCTGGTTCGGAAGAGAGAGAGAACTCTGGTAATTTCTCAGGTGTATATATATTTATATATATACAGGGCATTGCTCAAGCTTTTGTTTGATACGATGATCATGTTTTGTCTGAAAGGAAGAGAGAGAGAGAGAGAGAAAGAGAGAGAGAACTCTGGTAATTTCTCAGGTTCGGACTTGTGAGGGAAAGAGAGAGAACGAATAGTTATGAGAGAAATGGAGCAAATATTGGAAAATCACAGGCCTTCATTTGATCAAAGGGTGCAAAAAAAAGTCTCCACCAGTGGAGACGTTTTTACCGTCTCCACCTAAGAAATTGCCTAAGAAATTGCCTATGTTTTGATGCTAAATGATTGTGTTAATAAATTTAAACTATATTAAATAAAAAATATTCAGTAAATAATTCAAATAATAAACGAACTAATACATAAATTAATTAATTACAAATTTATTATAAATATTTTAGATGATCTCGTGCAAAACAAACTTCACTTTTTTGTGCAATATTTGTTTTACATAAACATAATAGTTTATTGTGGTAATTAAAGAAAACAATTCAATCCAATATTTTTTTTTGTAACAAATTGCAAACATATTTGTTTAGATATTTCTAAGAAAAAAAATAGATTATGTTTGTTGTCCGTACTTTCACCACCCGACATGTGGCAATTAGGAGTAATTAACAACAAGACAATGTATGATGTTCTCAGGGTACCCCGAGCCAGCCAGACACGGATGTCTCCAAGGGAGGCTACCACCCGAGGTCCGTCCTAGAGATGTGGATGTCTCCAAGTGAGATCCTCGTGCCTTCTTCAGTCAGCTGTCCTCTATGTTTAGGTTTTTTTCCTCGAGACCTAGATGAGTTGTGAGGTGTTAGTCACTGCGTGTATGAGCCACCAGAAGATTTTCTGACAACCTTTTGGAAAATCCTCGAGTAGTGGTGTTGAGTCGTACACTCGAAAATCGGTATTTCCCAATACATCGTCTAACATGGGGAAAACGTGTAGCGGCACCCTAACACCGTCAGGGGCATGTTTCCCACAAAGTTGGTAGACAACTTTCTGCAATGGGCTCCGTGCAATCCGCTTGGGTTGTAGTCTCTATTTAGTGTACCCCCTTTTGTATTAATTCAAATTAATAACCCAACAATGGGAGAATTTGTATTAAATATATATGATTAACATTAATGACCCCAGCATCTATAAATAGGGCAGGGGTATTTCCTTGTAAGGGTTCAGATTTTTAGATAGAGAAACTTTATAAGTCAGTGCAATATGTACACTGCCTGAGAACTACCATTGAAGCTTGCTCAAACAAGTTTCAAGCTCACTAAATACCAGAGAATCTTGGACTATGGCTCTTTTATAGCATGAACCACGTAAAACCCTTGTATTCTTTTCTATTATATTCTTTAAATTCTCAGATTAGGTTGATCGCGAAAAAGACAGTCAACATTTTGGTGCTTTTATTGAGAGTGTGAAGAAAGCTTAAAGAACATAGCCATGGTGACCACTTGGAGTAACATACCAGACGATGCAGCTCCTCCAACCGGAGTTGAGGGAAGAGAAAATAGTCGTCCACCACCGGAGGACCTTCGTGAGAAGGTGGAAGACTACGACGAAAATGTCGAATACGACGGCGTAGATGACGAGTATTATGAGGAGGAATATCCTCAGCCCATGGACGCAGAGGAGACGCCAGAAGTGGTGGCACTTCATGATCAGTGGCCACTCACTAGCTAAAACTCGACACCCAGGAGGGTAATATCGTCACCCTACAGGAGATGGTTAATGCCATGAGGGCTACTCTGGCAGCCCAAGGGCTGTGAATGGACCCCCATGGCGAAGTACCAACTAGGCAGCCAACTGATGTGCCACATGTGCACCCAGATGGAGCCACATGTCGACGCAGCCAGTGTACCTCCCGAGCACTTGCCTGATGTGGCACGAGATCCGCCAGCTAGCGTGCCCCTCGTGTACCCAGCTGGAGTTGGAGCCCTACCTGTGCCGCAAGATTGTGGCAAGGGAAAGGTCGATGACAACCCTGGTCCCAAGAAAAAGAAATCTCGTCGGAACCCGGAAGACAACCAGGCCCCGAGGCCAACTAATAAGGGTAAAGGCCTAGGTGCTCGAGGACACTGCGAAGCAATCAGCGCCCGTGGAGCCTAGGGCATTCTGCCCAGGTGCACCAATACGGACCGCGAGAGACCAGGATGTGGTGTCCCCCTAGCGCCTAATGGATTTCGTATGTCGTATCAAATTTAAATGTTTATTCTATCACTCACTTATACCAGGTACTTCAGTATAGCGATAAATAAGGGTCAAACCCACAAGGGTTATGATCAAATTATTATTCAAAATAAGAACTAAACAGAAATGAGAAAGAGATGTTAGTTTTAAAACTGAAAACATAAAATGAAATAATGATCAATAATTAAATAACTAAGGATAAAACGATATCAAAGAAATAGTCAAGAATTACTCTCCACCTTCGACAATCAATCTATCCACAATCACAAATAATATTCCATATTCCCATTTAAACTATTAACCCCACAAAGAACACTTAAGTAGTCAATTATCCCAGTTTTCCTATTATAATTAATTAAAGCTAATTACTCTTAATTAATCATTTTTACCCAACAATAAACTCATTAAGCATGCGATCTATTTAACCTAGTAAAAACATTACACTCTATGGAAAGAAGTTAATCTAGGCAAAAAATTCATTAAGCATGCAATTCATTTAACCTAGGTTCTATTTTTCATCACAATCAAGATACCCGTCACAACATCCTAATTGCAATTTATCACTCTACTTAGAATCATAAACTATTAGGTGAATATCAATCCTAAGATGATAGTAGAATAATGCAAAACCCTAATTAGTTGGCCACCTAACAGGATCTGACAATATTCATAGCATTAAATTAGAAAAATAGAAACAATTTAATATAAGGGAATAAAAGAATAAAATTTATGATTGCATTCAAGATCTCTTGTCTAGGGTTTTGAAATAACCATCAACTACAAAGAAAATTTATTCATAATCACATTCATATTTACAAACATACATATTCAATGAAAATAAATGAGTTTTGAGAAGAAAGAAAAACTAGATTGAAGAATGTAGATGATGATGTCCTTTTCTCCTCCTCTGTTGCTCCAGCCTCTAAAATTCGCAATTCAAAGTTATATTAAAAGTTAACCCTAATCCCTTTTATAGACCATTAAAAAATCAAAATTTAAGAAAAATTTCTATCACAGGCCGCAGCCAGTGATTCTTGGTGGCTATGGCCACGGGACTTGTTTGGAAAAACTACGTGCGGCGACCGCGGTCAGGAGTTTATGGTGGTAAGGCCGTAATCGCAATTATAGCTACGCAAGTATACGTAATCGCAATTTGTAATAAATCTTGATAAGAACAAGTATCGTCCCACGAAGACTGATTTATCAAATACCAAATAATTAATTTCTAGTTTCTATTTGGCTAACGAAAATTGGATTTGTGACATTTGAAAATAAGAAAACAAAAATAAATGAAAATTGCAGAAATCAAATAAAAACAAGAACACAAGGATTAAGTTCACTATGAAACAATTAGGAATCCTAATCTTCTCTACTATCCACTCTATTATTCTTTAATGCAATTACTACTGAAACTCTTCTCACTGAAATGATAGGCATGCAAAAGTGTTAACTATTCGAGTTAAGAAATAGAAAACTCAACCTAGTGTAAATTCCCTATATTTCTATGGTCAATTCAAACAATAGGAAGCAATGAATACAACCCTAAATCACATAAACCAATTTGATACTCTTGTTTTAAATTGAAATCTATGTCTATTCAATTTTAGCATATTATTTAACGCCCAAATCGTAACAACCACTAAGCGGTGGTTGTAGTATAATCGGGCGGTCGATCCACAAGGAGGTAACCTAAACTCAAAAATTAGTAGAAAATAATACAAAAATTAATAACAAATAAATAAATAAAAAAGATAGAAATGAAAAGAGATTTGAGATTTTGATGTTGTCTTTTTGATGAAATGATAAAATGAGATATGTAAAATAAAGGTAAGATGTAATCAAGAGTTTGAGAAATGGAAAGGTTTCAAGAACCATCCATATGCTTGCTTAGTTACTTGATTACTTGATTTACAAAAAATACACAAGTAAATAGTTCACATCCCAACATTTACTTGGAAAATCTAACATTAAAGTCCATATTCTTTTCTAACAAAAGTCCACTTGAGTTATAAAGTTCTTTACTTTAAAAGCACAATGCTAATCTTATGAAAAATCTAAAAATGACAAAATACCCAAGGACAATAATGCAATAGAAGATTAGACATAAAATTATGTATCAATATTACTTTTACTAATTAGAAGCACATAGAAAGAGCATGACTAATCCTATATACTATTAGCATAAGTAAATAAAGATGACAAAATAGAGATGGAGATGAAAGAACATAAATAACTCAAATATTTTACATTAAGAACATAATAAATCAAAGTAGCAAAATAACATCACTAGCATATGGAATCATCCATAACATTCCTAGGAAGATTAGGCCATTATGCTCATGATTCTCACAAAATTCTAAGAAGAAAGTGAGTATAAATTTTGCTATAGTTTCTTTACTCTAAAAATTACATACTAATTGTGAAGAAAGAGTCCTTATTTATAGAAGGAGAAAATGACTAACAAGAAATTAAACAACAAAATGGGGTTTACAAAATAAATCTGAAATATTAATAATAAAATATGATTTTGAAATATCAAATCTTTATTATTAATATTACCCTAGCTATTTTGGCGTATGGTCAATATGCCCTTTTTCTAAAGCACCAAAAAAGATGAGCTTTTAAAGCTCAAAATGACAATTTTGCAAAGCCCAATACCCACAAAATATGGGTTGAAGGTGGCTGGTGGCAGAAGTGGGTTTTGACCCATTTCTAGCCAAGGAAAATGTGCCATGTGGGAGGGTGGGTTGAAGGAAAATGGCTGGTTGGGCGAACTAGGCCTGTTGGGCTTTAGTTGTGATGAAGGGAATGCTGGGAATGGCGTGGAGTGAAGCTGGGATTGCTGAAAGGAGGAGCTGGGCTCTTTGGGTCGAAGGGTCTCTTTGGGCCGAAATGATGCTGGAGCTGAAGATGGTTGGAGTTGGGCTGCATGGGCGTGAAGCTACTGGAAGTGCTAAGGGGAGCTGATTGGCGTGAAGGCTGGCTGAAGTCTGGACACGTGGCGCATTTTGGAGGCAGCAGCTGGGCAGCTAGGCGATGCGTGGAGGCTTCTGGCGATGACACCTAACGGCTGGGCAAGGAGAAAAAAATGGCAGATGTTGCTGGGCTTGGGCCTTCAGATTGGGATGGCTTTGTCTCAAGAAAAATGCCATTTTTTTCTTCTCTTTTTCAGATTTAATTGTTTTCTTTTATCTTCATTTCAAAGCGCCAAAATACAACTTTAATTCCTACAAAATAACAATAAATTAAATCATAATCAAATATTTTCATTTATAAAATGAATCATATTAATTCTATGAAAATATTATTTAAAACTTAATTTATTTTGACTATTAAAATCAATAAATGTGTATTTTTCACCACTAATCACAACCCTTAACTAGCTTATTGCTTGTCCCTAGCAATTCAAGTGAAAAAGAAAAGTGTTAAGTTGAATAATCAAGTCAAACCAAGAAAAATCATCTAGGCATTTTCAAAGTATCAGAAAAAAGTCAGAAATTACTATCTAAGCTACTTCAGTTGCGATTTCAGAGTTGTGTGTGTGTCCACCAAACCATTTTCTTTTTATCGCAAGTCATAACACAAATAGTATCGAAAAATCTCAAAAGTATAAAGGTCTCAACTCCAAATTCCTCACGGGCATTGAAAGTATTTTTATGGGAGGGATCACACTCTTGGAGTTGGAAATGTAACAGTTTAAGCTCAAATGAGAAAAGATAAACTTTTTAGGACAAGCAATTTGAACAAATATTGATCACAAGATAGGCAAATCAACTTATTAGAATTCAAATGACAAACAACATTTGGGATTTACATGAGAAAACTCAGAATGACAACTAACTAGAAATGACAAGAAAATGAACTATAATGATAATAAAATTATTTTTTTTAATACAATTACACAAAATAATAATAATAAAAAATATATATTTTTTCAACAACTACAAAATAATATAAGGAAGTGTTGCTCTTGTTCTCTTTTTTTTTTCATTTATCTATTATTTTTTTTCTTCTTTTTTTTATCATTCTTTTGCCTTTCTTTTTTTTTTTTTCACTTGTTTTTACAAGAGACAACACAAAAATGAAAGGAAATTACAAACAAAATATATTGAACATAAATTTAAAAATTATTACAAAGATTCATTCTTATATGAAAAACATCCCTCTAGTAAATATCACGTTTTAAATTCCAATGATGTAACTTTACCAACTCAAATGATCAATAAAAGTTCAAAATGTTGTTTTCTCAACTCTCACAACTCACCAAGAAATGAAAAACTTTAGAAAAACTTTAAACTTGAAATTTCTCTCAACTATTTGTGTTAACAACCAATTTATCACATGTTTGGAAAGTGCACAAAAGAACTCTGAAAATCACTTCTTAATAGCTAAACATAGTAAGAACTAACTCAAACCAACAAGTTATACTCATGCTTGGATAATTTTGAGAAAATTTGACTTAAAAAAATTCAACAAGACAATAATGTTTTCCAAAAGAATGCTAGTGACACAACAATAAGATTTTCCAAATGAAAGCTAATGCATGCTCACCACCCCCAACCAAAAATCAGACAGTGTCCTCAATGTCAAAATGAATAGTCAAGGAAAAAGGTAAGGAGAGAGAACACCTGGATGATGACTATGTCCATGAGGCAAGAGTGAAAATAGCCTGGTAACAATACCCCAAAACAAACAGAATACAAAAACGAAAACATACAAAAATAAAAGAAAGACAGAAAAATAAAGATAAAAAATAAAAAGAACAAACACGCAAACCATTCAAAACTTCAGAGTGTATAGATTGGGTCCTTAAGAAGGACCTCCTCAACACGACTCACACTCTCGATGTAATGCTTCAGTCTTTGGCCATTGACTCGATAAATTCTCCCATTGGTTGGGTCCGCGACCTCAACAGAACCGTTGGGAAATACTTGTTTCACAACAAATGGACCAGTCCATCGCGATCGCAGTTTACCGGGGTGCAAGTGCAAGCAAGAATCATACAGATGCACTTTCTGATTTGGCTCAAAGTGTTTTCACAGGATTTGTTTGTCGTGAGCGATTTTCAACTTCGCTTTATAAATCCTGGAATTTGGAATTTTCATATGCATCGTTTCTCAACTCCTCAATTTTGGAAAACTGGAGTTTGCGATTGGTACCCACGACGTTCAGATCAAAGTTTAGGGCTTTGATAGCCCAATACGCTTTATGCTCAAGCTCGACAGGTAAATGACAGGCTTTTCCAAAGACAAGCCGATAGGGAGACATCCCAAGAGGGGACTTGACAGTAGTGTGGTATGCCTAAAGAGCATCTAGAAGATGTGTAGACCAATCTTTGCGGTCGGGATTTACCATATTTTCCAGAATGTGTTTTATCTCCCGATTGGCTAACTCAGCTTGACCATTAGTCTGTGGATAATAAGCATTTGCAACTTTATGAAGTACAACGTACTTGCGCATAAGAACCTCAAAGGATCTGTTGCAAAAATGAGTGCCCTGATCACTGATGATAGCGTGAGGAGTACTGAACCTTGATAACACATTTTCTTTCAAGAATTTGACAACTGTAGCGTTATCATTGGTTCGACATGGTACAGCCTCGACCCATTTAGAAACATAATCCACAGTAAGAAGAATGTAAAGGTAGCCAAAAGAAGGTGGAAATGGTCCCATAAAGTCTATCCCCCAATAATCAAATATTTTGATAACAAGAACTGGGTTCAAGGGCATCATGTGCCGACGCGATAAGGATCCTAACTTTTTTCACCTTACACAAGAACGACAGAAATCATTGGTGTCTTTGAACAGAGTGGGCCAGTAAAGACCACATTGTAAGATTTTTGCAGCGGTTTTCTTCACAGAGAAGTGACCACCACAAGCATCATTGTGGCAAAATTTCAGCACACTAGACACCTCATCTTCGTGGATGCATCTTCGCATGATTTGGTCGAGGAAATACTTGAATACGTATGGGTCATCCCAAAAGAAATTGTGCACCTCGACCATAAATTTGTGTTTGTCTTGTGAACTCCATTCAGATGGGAGTTCACCTGTTACTAAGTAGTTGACAATGTGAGCATACCACGGTAACTTAGCAACATTAAGCAATTGTTCATCGGGGAAATCATCATGAATAGGTGGACCGTCAGCGGGATCACTGAATTCAAGTCAGGACAAGTGGTCTGCGATGACATTTTCAACACCTTTCTTGTGTTTGATCGTTATATCACATTCTTCCATGAGAAGGATCCACCATATTAATCGCGCCTTAGCACCCTTTTTGGAAAGGAGATACTTAAGGGCGAAGTGATCTGTGAAGATCGTAATAGGTGATCCAATCAAATAAGAGCGAAATTTGTCAAGAGCAAAGAAAACAGCAAGCAACTCTTTTTCAGTAGTGGAATAGTTCATTTGAGCACTGCTCCCACAACAAAGTTGCTGGCGTCACACATGATCTCGAAAGGAAGGCTTCAATCGGGTGACTGAATGATGGGAGCAGAAGTGAGTGAATTGACAAGCGTTCAGAATGATTCCTCACACTTAGGTGTCCACTCAAAGGTAACATCTTTGGCTAGGAGGTTGCTCAGCAGACGAGCAATCATTGAAATTTTTTGTATGAACCTCCTATAGAAACCAGCATGACCAAGAAATGACCTAACGTCTTTGACAGTCTTAGGAGTCGGAAGGTTGGAGATAAGGTTGACTTTGGATTGATCAACCTCAATTCCTTTTTCAGAAACAATGTGGCCTAAGACTATGCCAGAAGATACCATGAAGTGGCATTTCTCCCAATTGAGTACAAGTCCTTTCTCAATGCATCGTTTTAAAACAGCTTCAAGATGAAGAAGACATGTCTCAAAGGAGTTTCCAAAAACGGTTAGGTCATCCATGAATACTTCCATTGATTTTTCGATCATGTCACTAAAGATGCTCATCATGCATCTTTGGAAAGTAGCTGGTGCATTACACAAGCCAAATGGCATACGCCGGAAAGCAAAAGTGCCAAAGGGACAAGTGAAAGTGGTCACATCTTGATCCTCTAATGCAATCTCAATTTGATAATAGCCAGAATAGCCATCAAGAAAACAATAGAAAGGATGACCAGCTACACGTTCAAGGATTTGATCAATGAATGGGAGTGGAAAATGATCTTTGCGGGAGGCGACATTTAATTTTCTATAATCAATGCACATGCGCCACCCCGTCACCGTTTTTGTGGGGACAAGGACCCCTTTTTCGTTTTGGATAACGGTGACACCAGATTTCTTGGGCATGACTTGAGTAGGACTGACCCATTTGCTATCTGCTACCGGGTAAATAATGCCAGCGTCTAGCAATTTCAAAACTTCATTTTTTACAACTTCTTTCATCGTGGGGTTCAGTCTCCTTTGAGGGTCTCTTTGAGGGATAGCCTCATCCTCCAGATTGATTCGATGGGAGCAAATTAAAGGGCTAATACCTTTGATATCAACAAGTGTCCAACCTATCACAGATTTATGCGTTCGTAGTAGCTCGAGTAACTACAATTCTTGCGAATTTTGAAGGTTGGATGAGATGATAACTGGAAAAGTTTCACCATCTCCCAAGAAGGCATGTTTCAAACCCTCGGGAAGTTGGGTCAATTGAACAATTGGAACCTCTTCGGCTGAAGTCTTTGCCTGTGACCTCTTGCGAGGTAGCTCTTCAAAGCGAGGTTGCCAAAACTGAGTCCTTATATGGCGTGAGTCTATGCGATCTGATATTGCAAGAGTAGACTCAATAGAACTGGGACTTTTGTTGTCAGACAGAAGGAGGAGTTCATCAAGATTATCAAAGTTGCTTCGCAATTGAACCTCCTCGGGAATTATAGTGTCAATCATGAATGTTTTATAGCATTCATCATCTTCTCGGGGTTGTTTCCCGATGTGGAAGATATTGACTTCAAGAGTCATGTTTCCAAACGATATCTTCATTAGACCATTCTGACAATTGATCAAAGCATTTGCAGTAGCAAGGAATGGTCTTCCGAGGATAATAAGAATTTTAGACTCCATGTTTACCACAGATTGGGTATCAAGAATAAGAAAATCCACATGGTAATAGAATATTTCAATTTGAACAAACACATCCTCAACAATACCCCTAGGCTTTTTGATGGAACGGTCAGCAAGCTGTAACACAACAGATGTTGGCTTCATTTCTCCAAGACCGAGTTGCGAGTAGACAGAGTAAGGCATAAGATTTACACTCGCGCCAAGATCAAGTAAGGCTTGGCTAACTTCATGAGTCCCAATTTGGCAAGAAATGGTGGGACAACCAGGAGCTTTGTATTTCGGTAGTGCCTTTTGTTCAATCACCGCACTCACTTGCTCAGTCAAGAAAGCAGTATTCTTGACATGATGCTTCCTTTTTGTAGCGCATAGATCCTTGATGATTTTGGCATAAGCGGGCACTTGTTTTATGATGTGAAGCAAAGGAAGATTAATCTTCACTTTTGTCAAGTGCTCAAGGATTTTAGCTTGGTTATCAGGAAGTTTCCCAACAGGTTTCAAAGCCTGGGGAAATGGTATCTTTAGAATACTGGGAGAGTTGGATTTTATGGGTGGGTCTGGCAAAGTTTTACCGCTTCTCGTCGTGATGGCATTTACTTCCTTGACATTTTGATCATTAGAATTTGAAGATTGAGCCATGTGCTGGCCTTGCACATTGAATTTCGGTTGGGAAGGAAGTTTGCCTTTTTCCGGAATGGCCAAGGATTCAGTCAATTTTGAGTATTGACATTTCATTTCCTTGATTTCTTCCATCATTTGGTGATTTAGTTTGGATTGTTCCTCTATGAATGCATGAAGGGTATTCTCGAGAGAATTTCGTTGTGGAAGAGCATTGTATTAAGGTGCAGAATACGCCTTTGATGGTTGAACCTGTTGCTCAATTCTACATTGGCCTCCAGACGACTGAGCTTGGTTGGAATCTCTCCAACTGGAATTTGGGTGGTTACTTTAACCAGGGTTGTACATATGGGAGAGTGGCTTGTTATATGCCCCTAAGGCATTGCATTGCTCCTCATAAACCCCCCTCATTTCATTCAAAGCTAAGCAGTCCTTAGCTAAGTGCTTCGTCCCTCCACAAACAAAGCATGGTTCTTGCGGTTCTGCTTGAGCGACCATGTGCGATTTTTGGCCATTTTTCGTCGTTAAGACCTCAAACTTCTTTTTCAAAGCTTCGAGTTGGGCCTTAACACTATCCTCTTCTCGAAGTTGATACATCCCGGATGGTTTGTGTGGGTTAGTGCTGTCAGTAGCACTTGGACCAGTCCAGGTGTGAGACTTTTTCGCGGTTTCTTCGAGATATTCAAGAGCATCGTCTGGCTCTTTTTCGAGGAATTAACCATTGCATAACATTTCTACAAACTGGCGCTCATGACTCGTGAGGCCTTCATAGAAGTAACTGACCAAACACCAGTTCTCATAGCCATGGTATGGGCACGGATTCAACAGATCTTTGAATTTTTCCCAAACTTGATAGAACGTTTCATTGTCCTTTTGGGAAAATGTGGAAATCTGTCGTTTTAGGCTGTTGGTCTTATGGCTGGGGAAGTGTTTCAGAAAGAAAGATTTGGTCATCTCCTCCCATGTTCCAATCGACCTAGGTCTCAAAGAGTATAACCAGCTTTTGGCTTTGTCCTTCAAGGAAAAAGGGAAGAACTTCAGTCGCACAACATCGGCATTTTCGACTCGGTTATAGAACGTGGCTGCTACCTCCTCGAATTCTCTAATATGCACATATGGGCTTTCATTTTCCATTCCATGAAATGTGGGCAAGAGTTGAATCATGCCAGGTTTAAAGTCTAATGCGGGCATATTAGGAGGGAAAATAATGCATGAAGGCATGGAAGTGCGACTAGGATGGAGGTAGTCATTGAGAGTCATTGGTTGGATTTCATCATTGCGAGCCATTGCAAATGGGTTATTATCAGCGAAAGTTTGTGGAGAAGTAGGATTGGTGGAAGGAGTTGCAGTAGGAGTGGCAGATGAATTGGAAGAAGTGTCACTGGAAGTTTCGTGATGATTCATCCACTCTCGGAGATCAGAATTAGATTTATTTTATGTCTTTATTTATTTTTTATTTTTTATTTTTTTTGTTAAACTTGTTCCCAGGTAGATTTGGAGGTTTTCGGGTGATCTCCAACGCCTTACTAGAACTCCCCGAGGTTACTGAGTAAGTATGGTGGATCACAAGTCAACCTTTTCGACTAAACAACTTTTAAGCAGGGTGAAATTGCTTATTTTGACAGAACAAGCTTGTTTTTCTTATAGTAATAAGTTCAACAATGTAATAGTGCAAATGTAGATGCTCGAAATGTTCTAGGCCGATTGGGAAGGTTGTCAAGGTACCACTTTAGACCCACACTTGCCTAGACAGAACTCCTTGAGGTTCCAAGGTAAATGTGGAGGGTAACACTATCACAAACCTTATTTAACAACCAATCTTTCGAGACAGAACAATATTGATTTCTAGCATTTGTAATATTACACAATTTTTCCCAATTCTAAGCATTTTATGATTGAAATTTTATGAACAATTTTACACAATTTTATGTTGTTTTTTTTTTAAACCTAAATTCTAAGGAAAACTAAGGCAAAGGAAAAAAAAAATCCTAAACTAAACAACAAAATAAACAACAGAAGAATAAAATCAAGAAAAGAAAATTAAAGTGAAGATAAAATAACAAGCTTAATCTTTTTTTTAATATGTACTAAACTAAAAAAATAGAATAGAAATTAAGAAAGAAAAATGGGGTAAGAATTAACTAAAAAGGAAAAAAAAAATTATATAAATATATATGTGGTTTTTTCTAACCAAAAGAAAGGAAATTGAAAAAGAAAAAAAAATATAAATATAAATTAGTAAGAAAGGAAATTGAAAAAGAAAGGAAATTTAAAATAAGAATAAATATATATTTTTTTGGATTTTTTTTATAGATATGTATATATATATATGAATATTTATAATATATATGTTTTTTTTTGTTATACCGAAAAAAAAAGAAAAAATATATATAAATAAAGAAAAATATTTTTTTGTTTTGTTTATGATTTTCTTTTTATTTTTGTTATAATAATAATCTAATTAACTAAAAATTACTAAATAAAAAAAACTATACTAACACAATATTTATTCCAACAAAAACACAAATAAAGTTATTAATATTTTTGTAAAAATTTCACTAAACCTTTGAAAACTACCTCCCCGGCAACGACGCCAAAATTTGTTTAACGCCCAAATCGTGACAACCACTAAGCGGTGGTTGTAGTATAATCAGGCAGTCGATCCACAATGAGGTAACCTAAACTCAAAAGATTAGTAAAAAATAACACAAAAATTAGTAACAATAAATAAATAAAAAGATGGAAATGAAAAGAGATTTGAGATTTTGATGTTGTCTATAACGCCCCACGTCATTATGGATGCTTCTTGGAATGACGACTAGCCTTGCAAATCAACACGAGTCTTTCCAGCGTACTTTGTCCTCACTCACATGCTTCCTAGGAAAAACTTCCCAGGAGGTCACCCATCCCTTGATTACCCCAGGTCAAGCACGCTTAACTTTGGAGTTCTTAAGTGATGGGCTACCGAAAAGAAGATGCATCTTGTTGATATAGGTAGTACCCATCAATCCATTTAAGCCCTCTTCAACTGTGTAGTCCCATACCTACACAGTCTTAGAATCATCACACTTGACCTTCCCCAGGCGGTGTGGGATTGCACAGCTTACCCAGGGTCTTTCCCCTTACGGATCACGGGATTCTGACTGTCACAATCACCCCCCTTTACGGTCCTAACGTCCCCGTCGGCCACACTTCCGGCTGGGTCAAGGCACTGATACCATTTGTAACGCCCCACATCATTATGGCTGCTTCTTGGAATGACGACTAGCCTTGCAAACCAACACGAGTCTTTCCAACGTGCTTTGTCCTCACTCACATGCTTCCTAGGAAAAACTTCCCAGGAGGTCACCCATCCCTAGATTACCCCAGGTCAAGCACGCTTAACTTTAGAGTTCTTAAGTGACGGGCTACTGAAAAGAAGATGCATCTTGTTGATATAGGTAGTACCCATCAATCCATTTAAGCCCTCTTCAACTGTGTAGTCCCATACCTACACAGTCTTAGAATCATCACACTTGACATTCCCCAGGCGGTGTGGGATTGCACAGCTTACCCGGTCTTTCCCCTTACGGATCACGGGATTCTGACTATCACATTGTCTTTTTGATGAAATGATAAAATGAGATATGTGAAATAAAGGTAAGATGTAATCAAGAGTTTGAGAAATGGAAAGGTTTCAAGAAACATCCATATGCTTGCTTAGTTACTTGGTTACTTGATTTACAAAAAATACACAAGTAAATAGTTCACATCCCAACATTTACTTGGAAAATCTAACATTAAAGTCCATATTCTTTTCTAACAAAAGTCCATTTGAGTTATAAAGTTCTTTACTTTAAAAGCACAATGCAAATCTTATGAAAAATCTAAAAATGACAAAATACCCAAGGACAATAATGCAATAGAAGATTGGACATAAAATTATATATCAATATTACTTTTACTAATTAGAAGCAGATAGAAAGAGCATGACTAATCCTATATACTATTAGCATAAGTAAATAAAGATGACAAAATAGAGATGGAAATGAAATAACATAAATAACTCAAATATTTTACATTAAGAACATAGTAAATCAAAGTAGCAAAATAACATCACTAGCATATGGAATCATCCCTAACCTTCCTAGGAATATTAGGCCATTATTCTCATGATTCTCACAAAATACTAAGAAGAAAGTGAGTAGAAATTTTGCTATAGTTTCTTTACTCTAAAAATTACATACTAATTGTGAAGAAATAGTCCCTATTTATAGAAAGAGAAAATGTCTAACAATAGATTAAACAACAAAATGGGGTTTACAAAATAAATCTGAAATATTAATAATAAAATATGATTTTGAAAAAACAAATCTTTATTATTAATATTACCCTAGCTATTTTGATGTATGGTCAATATGCCCTTTTTCTAAAGCACCAAAAAAGATGAGCATTTAAAGCTAAAAATGGCAATTTTGCATGGCCCAATACCCACAAATTATGGGTTGAAGGTGGCTGGTGGCAGAAGTGGATTTTGACCCATTTCCAGCCAATAAAAATGTGCCACGTGGGAGGGTGGGTTGAAGGAAAATGGTTAGTTGGGCGAACTGGGCCTGTTGGGCTTTAGTTGTGATGAAGGGAATGCTGGGAATGGCGTGGAGTGAAGTTGGGATTGATGAAAGGAGGAGCTGGGCTCTTTGGGCCGAAGGGTCTCTTTGGGCCGAAATGATGCTGGAGCTAAAGATGGCTGGAGTTGGGTTGCATGGGCGTGAAGCTACTGGAAGTGCTGAAGGGAGCTGATTGGCGTGAAGGCTAGCTGAAGTCTGGACACGTGGCGCGTTTTGGAGGCAGCAGCTGGGCAGCTAGGCGACGCGTTGCGGCTTCTAGCGATGACACTTGACGGCTGGGCAAGGAGAAAAAAATGGCAGATGTTGTTGGGCTTGGGCCTTCGGATTGGGCTGGCTTTGTCTCAAGAAAAATGACATTTTTCTCTTCTCTTTTTCAGATTTAATTGTTTTCTTTTATCTTCATTTCAAAGGGCCAAAATACAATTTTAATTCCTACTAAATAACAATGAATTAAATCATAATCAAATATTTTCATTTATAAAATAAATCATATTAATTCTATGAAAATATTAATTAAAACTTAATTTATTTTGACTATTAAAATCAATAAATGTGTATTTTTCACCACTAATGACAAATTTAAATCTCACTTTTCATATTTTGATTCAAATTCATAAATCGAATGTAAAAGCTGCGCAGTCAATCACATACACAATAAGTACAAACTAAATAGATTTCAGATGAAGAAGAAATAGATAAATGCATTAAATCATAATAACGTTTCATGAGAGTCAATTAGAAAACCTAAACAGAAATTTAGTTCATAAACATGACTAAATCAAACATAAATATAGAATTTAACATAGTCTAAATCAAAAGATAAAGAAAATGAACTCTAGGTTTTTGTTTCTTCTCTAGCCTCCTTCTTCTTTAATCTAATCTCCTCCCTTCCTCTAAAAACATCATTAAGGAAGTTTTTAAAATCCCTAATTAATTTTTCATGAAATGACAAGATTGCCCCTAAAAATTCCCTTAATTTATACTTCCCTACGGATTCTAGCGCTAGGGCGCCACGAGATAGCGCTGAGGCGCTATAAATAAATCACAAAACATACTTCTGGAAAGCTTATAGTGCTAGGGCGCTGAAATGTAGCACCTAGGCGCTACAACCTGCAGTAATTTATGCTCTCTGTTACTCGACAACGCTGGGTCGCTATATATTAGCGCTTGGGTGCTGTTTGTACATAATAGAATGAAAACTCGTTTCAAACAGCCTGCAACATCAGCTTATTGTATTTTGATCATAACTCCTTCGATATAACTTCAAATTGAATGATTCAAAAAGATATGGAAAGCTAAGAGAAATATCTACAACTTCTATTTCTAGAAGTGGTTCCAGAAATTGAAGAAAGAATGGTAAAAATGCTACTTGAATTCTCAAACTTGCGTTATAGAGCATACACGACCTGTGTTGAGCATCTTCAATGTAGTATTTTCCACACATAATGTCTTGAAACTCCACAATCAACACTAAACCCATCTTATTCATCATATTAAACATGTTTCTTCTCATTTCACTCCTTATTACGCACTTGACCATTAAAACCTAAAACTAGAAGAAAACAAGCATAAATTTGCACTAAACAATCCTAAATAACTAAAAACATAACATAAAACAATCTCTAAAACAAACCTAAAATGAACCTAATAAATTCCCCCAAACTTAACCTTTACTCGCCCTAGAGTAAAGACTCACACTAAACTCACAAAACTAGAAAAATAAAAAACACAAACGATACAAACTCATGAATCAAGTAAACAACACTAAATTAGGCTCAATGTCAGAAAATCTCACACAAAAGTCCAAAATCACGATTTGTAGAAACAATCCAGAATTTCAGTTAAACCACACCGACTACCTGATTCAATCCAAAAATGCCTACTCAACCATAATCACAAAAATTACTGAACAATTGAATATATGTATGCATGCCAAAAACTCACCATCAACCCATCAAACCATTTATCCATGTGCCTGCATTGTTCACCACTCTCCACTAATGTAGACAAAATATGCTCAAGAATCACTAGGACTTTAGGCTCATAACAATAGGCTTAGGCAATGGGTAGATATATGCCATTTAGGCTCCAAATTACCATAAGCATATGAACTTACAAACCAACAATTCTCCCAAAGAAAACCCCATATGAACCCAAGTAAAGGTTGAGAAACACTTATTTCACTTGATCATTTTTTTTTATTCAAACTCAACTCCCCCAAACTTGTTATTGTGAAAGCATAACAAGAGTGTAGCTTGGATTTTCAAATTTTTTTTTTTTTTTTTTTTTTTTGTAATGACCCAACTAATTCTAAGACATTGGACCATTAAAAACTACTAGACTTAGCTACTATTTTTGAGAAAACATACATAAGAAATATTCACAACTTTATTAAAACTCCAAAGTAAATATTGAAATACATAAATGCGGGGTATGGGATCCCATTGTTTTAAAATAAAACATAACTTTAAACTAAAGGAAGTTGTTTACAAAACTAAATGCGGAAAATACATAAAACATCATTTAAAGAGACTAAAAATAACGTCGTCCTCGAATCGTTCACGCAGTCCATCGAATCCCTTCATCCTTAATACACAAACTAAGCTGCCAAGAATCCTTCCACCGCCATAACTATTTTTCTGCATACATAAAAATAAAGGAGTGAGCCTAATGCCCAGCAAGGAAAATCTACTAGCACATATAGCATAAAACATAAACATAAGACTACAAAACATATGACTAAAAAACATGCATTATAATGGCCATCATACTTCCTGGGGCTTGCTAGCTAAGCAATCATATGCCCATAAATTTACGGGGCTTAGTTATCTAAACAAGTCATATAAATTTATGGAGCTCGTTATCTAAACAATCATATGCCCAAGGAATAAATTATTGGGACTTGTTATCTAAACAAGTTATATGTTTGTTATCTAAACAAATTATGTGATTGTTATCTAAACAATTTATATGCTAAAAAAGTTAAAAACATATCATACATAAATCATTGCACATATCAAAACATAAAAGCATACAAAATCTATCCTATTTTCCTTACCAACACAGGGATTTGGAACACTCCTAAAACCAACAATAAGAATGTGAGTATTTCTAAAAAAAAAAGATGATAAAGAAATGAACTAAACCACCAAGAAGACCGAAAAGAAACCTTAAGTTCAAAGAACTTAAATACCTAACTAAGAATGGAAACAACGAGTTAGGATTTGAGTAATGAAAACTAAAGGAAACTAAGGAACCATACAGAAATGAACTTAAGATTAGGAATACCTTTGAATATACTAGCACCGAACAACACCTTGATATTGAAAATACACTATAAATCTCACTTCCTAGGTGTTTATAAAGCTTAAGATGATAAAACTTTTATCCCAACCCAAGTGCTTATCACTCTATAACAACCCTAGCAGCTTGAAGGCTCTGAACACAACTTGAAGAATGAGAAAAATAGCTGGGTACTAGGTCCTATTTATAGAGTTCAAGGAGTGAACTATCTCCTTTTAGCTTGAATAAAAATAATGAGTATTAATTGAAAAATATTTGAATATTCGTTCAACAGGTGCTAGAGACTCGATCAAAACGTTCAGAGGCTAGTCAAGAGGTTAAGGAATGAATCAAGCTTGGTTTCAACAACGTTTGAAATTATGGCCCTAGGGCAGATATATCGCCCATCATAGGCGATATATTGCCTAGCCCTATGTCTCGAGTGCTTGTCGTTTCATTTGTGCGAAGTTGACGTGTTTTTCGTATTCCCCGTGTGGCGATACATCGGCTCCTATGCTGCGATATATCGACATATGTGAATATATTAAACATGTAATTGCACTTTTTCAGCATAATTTGAATTGATTAATCAGGTTTGATTGAGTAATACGAGATTCCAGCAAGTTCTGGAAGGGTCTAGAGCTTCTAGAAACTTCTATTTTTGAATTATCCACTTAAAATGCTTAAATCCTCAAATAAACAAGATTATGACAAATGTCATGCTCTTAAGGTCTTGGAAGATTCTAAAGCTTTATTGAACTTTCTTTTATTTAAACTATAATTATATCCTTAAATAAACATGCACACGACAAGTGTCATGATCTTATTAATTCTATCTAAACCTTATAGTATAATAAATGACATCTTTATAATCAGCTATATTAATCAAACTTATGTTATAATTAATATTATTAAACTATAGGTTAAACTTATAAAATCTATAAGTGTTGCTACGAGTGTTCAACTAAGTCCCGGCTTGAACCAAAATCCACAGTAACTATCATACTATAACTACTACTACTACTACTACTACTGCTGCTGCTGCTGCTGCTACTACTATTACTACTACTATTATCTAACTAGCTAAGTAAAGTTCTGGGACTCTACATTTTTGTTTTGTTTTTGTATTTTCTTTTTCAATTCTCAACCTTTTTACTCTTAATTACAATACACCAAATTACAAAACTAATCACATCCCATTACAATTCATTCCCCAATATTTATCCATATGCTCATAGTAATTTGGTAAAGGAATGAAAACTAACATAATATCTATTTGGCTCACAATTGGTGTCAAGCAACAAAGAGGATAATTTTAGGCTCAACAAGGGTAACAATGGAAAATTACTTTTGGGTTGGCTTGAAAGACTCGAACGTTCCAAGAAATTGCCTAAATCACTTTTCTAAGCATATCTCATCTAGGATTTCATCTCAAATGATAAATAAGCAAGTTCTAGATTCATTCATTCATCAAACCACAAGCCAATTTATTTTAACAATGCATACATTCAAATTCAAATTGCAAAGAATTTTCAATCATGGCTAAACGTTCACGTTTTTTTTATGGATCGAAACAAACTACCAATGCAGTCTAACCAAGCACATGGATTCAATTGATCAAAAATTTAGAAAATTTGCACAACATTTTCTTCCATATCATAGGCTAGCATTGACAACTTGATTCACACAAACACAACACGACATTTAACTAAGATAAAACTCAAACGACAACAAACACAAACTAACAACACGACACAAACACACAAAATAATAAGACTCCTCCCCCAAACTTGATTGACGCATTGTCCTCAATGTGACATAAAAAGAAAAGAAGAGAAACCTTACCAACAGTCCAGCTAAACATCATCAAAATGGAGGTGGCGAAGGCGGTGATTGGAAAGTTCAGTTTGTCCCAGGCGCTGCAGCTCAGAATAAAGATATTTTCTTCTTCTTCTTCTTCTTATTCTTCTTCTTCTTCATGTATTTCACGATTCAAAAATTACAAACTAAACTAAAAATTACTGAAAATAAAATCTAAGCCTGAGAGCAAAAATTAAAAAGAGTTTTAAAGAAAATAAAAATTACAAACTCATCAAAACTCGAATTAAAAATAACATTGGGTTGCCTCCCAAAAGCGCTTTATTTAACGTATCTAGCTAGACGCTGACTTCCTTCACTAAACTTCAACTCGGGTCAAGTCCACCCCGCTCATCCTTTAGAGCCATAGTGTCATAAGCAAGAACTCATCTTTTGATGTTGCTAATCGTCAAAGCCTTCCACCGCTCGTGTAGCCTTCGAGCCTTCCCACTATAGAATTGTTTCAAACAATGACGAACTGCTCGACTACCAATTTCAACATTGGTTTTTCTCTTGGTGGTTTCCAAATTACTACCATCACTACATACCACATCCATTCTACAATAAGTTGGAATACCAGTTCCTGCAAAAACATCAAATGTTACCTCTTTGTTTTGCACTCGTAGCTTCAATTCCCCCTTTTGTACATCAATTAGTGCTCTACCTGTGGCTAAGAATGGTCTTCCCAAAATAATGGGAATGTTTGCATCTTCCTCCATATCTAGAATAATAAACTCAGCAGGGAAGATAAATTTACCAACTTTAACTAAGACATCCTCAATTACTCCACGAGGTTGCTTAACAAAGCGGTTTGCCATTTGTAAGGACACAGTTGTGGGGCGAGCATCTCCCAATTTTAGCTTCCGAAAAATAGATAAGGGCATTAAATTTACACTAGCCCCTATATCACATAAGGCCTTGGTTATAACAAATCTCCTATTGAGCAAGGAATCACGAAACTACCCGGATCTTTAAGCTTGGGAGGTAGTTTCTTCTGCAAAATAGCATTGCACTCCTCAGTAAGCGCCATTGTCTCATAATCCTCCAACTTCTTTTTCTTTGACAATATTTCCTTCATAAACTTCACGTAACTTGGCATTTGTTCAAGTGCCTCGGCAAAAGGTATGTTAATGTGAAGTTTTCGAAAAATGTCTAGAAACATCGAAAACTGCTTGTCAAGTGTCTTCTTGTGAAGTCGTTGAGGATATGGAATCTTGATGTGGTGCTCATAACTCACTGGTGGCTGCTTCTTCTCAAGGTCTTCAATAACCTCTTCTTCTACCTTACCCTCATTCTCAACATCAACTTTTGGTGCAGGTATAGACTTCTTGACTGGCTCTTCTAACTTCTTCCCACTCCTCGAAGAGATTGCATTGCATTGCTCTTTAGGATTCACCTCTGTATTACTTGGAAAGTTTCCTTGAGGCCTACTTTGTAACATATTTGCCAACTGACCAACTTATATCTCAAGATTCCTGATGGATGAGAGAGTTTGTGTCATAAATTGAGATTGAGAGTTTGTCAGAGTTAACAATCCAGCTTGTAATTCATTTGTCTTCTATTGAGCAATAGGTAGTACTGGTGGTTATAACGGTGCCTGGGGTAGAGCTTGAAGCATAGGTTGCTGAATTTGTTGAGGACCCTGATTATTTGTCCATGAAAAATTAGGCTAATTTCTCCACCCTTGATTGAACGAGTTGGAGAATGGATTATTAGCTTGCCTATTGAAATTTCCCATCATATTCACATGTTCCATGGGAATGGAGTTGTTCATCTCAACTACCATGCACTACTCAAATGGGTGAGGACCACCACAATTCGGACATACTGCTTGTATTTGCATGACTTGAGTGGCCATAGAACTTTGTTGCAGTTGCTTGGTCAATGATGCAACCTGAGCAGTGAGAGCGGTCATAGCATCCAGCTCATGCATACCAGCTACTTTCTTATTTCTATCCCGTTCACTAGGCCACTGATGGTTATTCATGGCCATTTCTTCAAGAAATTCATAAGCCTCATTAGCACTCTAGCTCATGAAAGCACCACCTGCTGTAGCATCAATAATGGTGCGAGTCGTCCCACACAAACCATTGTAAAAATTATGGACTAGCATCCATTTTTCAATCCCATGATGAGGAAACTTCCTCAAAAGCTCCTTAAACCTCTCCCATACATCATAAAGAGACTCTCCATCAAATTGAGAGAAGTTATTAATTTCTCCTCTTAACTTTGTAGCCTTGGATGGAGGGAAACATTTAGCAAGAAATTTCAGAGCTAATGCCTCCCATGTAGTGATTGAGTTGGCTTAAAGAGAGTTCAACCAACTCTTAGCTCTATCCCGCAGTGAGAACGGGAACAATCTCATTCTAATAGCATCATCGATGACCCCATTGTATTTAAAAGTTCCACACAGCTCCAGAAAATTGGCTATGTGTGTATTGGGATCCTCAGTAGGGAGTCCACCAAACTGGACAGTAGACTGCACCATTTGCAGAGTCGCCAGCTTAATTTCAAAATTATTGGCTGCAACTGTCGGCGGATGGATGCATGATTGTACTCCAGTGACAAGGGGGAGTACATAGTCTCTTAGTGTGCGAACTGCTGGCTCAGCAGCGTCCCCATTCAACACATTGCCCTGATGTTGGGCCATCTCTGCTAACCATTTCTACTTTCTGTTCTGTCTGCAAGTCCTCTCAATTTCAGTATTAATGGGCAAAAGATTGCCAGTCCCTTGACATCGCATATACCAATTGACACCTGAAATTAAGATTCTCAAACACAATAGTTAGAGACAATTAACATAGAAAAACCAAATTAGAATAAGCATTAATTGTATTGATATTAATAAAAATCAGTCCCTGGCAACGGCGCCAAAAACTTGTTGCAGATTTTATAGCTACGCAAGTATACGTAATCTCAATTTGTAATAAATCTCGATAAGAACGAGTATCGTTCCACGAAGACTGATTTATCAAATGCAAAATAATTAATTTCTAGTTTCTATTTGGCTAACGAAAACTAGATTTGTGAAATTTGAAAACAAGAAAACAAAAATAAATGAAAATTGCAGAAATCAAATAATAACAAGAACACAAGGATTAAATTCACTATGAAACAATTAGGAATCCTAATCTTCTCTACTATCCACTCTATTATTCTTTAATGCAATTACTACTAAAACTCTTCTCGCCGAAGTGATAGGTATGCAAAAGTGTTAACTATTCGAGTTAAGAAATAGAAAACTCGACCTAGTGTGAATTCCCTATATTTCTATGGTCAATTCAAATAATAGGAAGCAATGAATACAACCCTAAATCACATAAATCAATTTGATACTCTCGTTCTAAATTGAAATCTATGTCTATTAAATTTTAGCATATTTAAATCTCACTTTTCAGATTTTGATTCAAATTCATAAATCGTATGTAAAAGGTGCGCAGTCAATCACATACACAATAAACACAAACTAAATAGATTTCAGATGAAGAAGAAATAGATAAATGCATTAAATCATAATAGAGTTTCATGAGAGTCAATTAGAAAACCTAAATAGAATTTTAGTTCATAAACATGACTAAATCAAACATAAACATAGAATTTAACATAGTCTAAATCAAAAGATAAAGAAAAAGAACTCTAGGTTTTTGTTTCTTCTCTAGCCTCCTTCTTCTTTAATCTAATCTCCTCCCTTCCTCTAAAAACGTCATTAAGGAAGTTTTATAATCCCTAATTAATTTTTCATGAAATGACAAGATTGCCCCTAAAAATTCCCTTAATTTATACTTCAGTACGGATTCTAGCGCTGGGGCACCACGAGATAGCACTGAGGCGCTATAAATAAATCACAAAACATACTTCTGGAAAGCTGATAGCGCTAGGGTGCTGAAATGTAGCGCCTAGGCTCTACAACCTGCAGTAATTTATGCTCTTTGTTACTCGACAGTGCTGGGGCGCTGTTTGTACATAATAGAATGAAAACTCATTTCGAATAATCTACAGCGTCAGCTTATTGTATTTTGATCATAACTCCTTCGATATAACTTCGAATTGAATGATTAAAAAAGATATGGAAAGCTAAGAGAAATATATACAACTTCTATTTCTAGAAGTGTTTCCAGAAATTGAAGAAAGGCTGGTAAAAATGCGGCTTGAAGTCTCAGACTTACATTATAGAGCATAAACGCGTGTGTTGAGCATCTTCAATGTAGTATTTTCCACACATAATGTCTTGAAACTCCACAATCAACACTAAACCCATCTTATTCATCATATTTAACATGTTTCTTCTCATTTCACTCCTTATTATGCACTTGACCATTAAAACCTAAAACAAGAAGAAAACAAGCATAAATTTGCACTAAACAATCCTAAATAACTAAAAACATAACATAAAACAATATCTAAAACAAACCTAAAATGAACCTAATAAATTCCCCCAAACTTAACATTTACTCGCCCTTGAGTAAGGACTCACACTAAACTTACAAAACTAGAAAACTCAAAAACACAGACGACACAAACTCATGAATCAAGTAAACAACACTGAATTAGCCTCAATGTCAGAAAATCCCACACAAAAGTCCAAAATCACGATTTGTAGAAACAATCCAGAATTTCAGTTAAACCACATCGACAACCTCATTCAATCCAAAAGTGCCTATTCAACCATAACCACAAAAATTACTCAACAATTGAATCTATATATGCATGCCAAAAATTCACCATCAACCCATTAATCCATGTGCCTGCATTGTTCACCACTATCCACTAATGTAGACAAAATATGCTCAAGAATCACTAGGACTTTAGGCTCATAACAATAGGCTTAGACAATGGGTAGATATATGTCATTTAGGCTCCAAATTACCATAAGCATATGAACTTACAAACCAACAATTCTCCCAAAGAAACCCCCCTATGAACCCAAGCAAAGGTTGAGAAACACTTATTTCACTTGATCATTTTTTTTTATTCAAACTCAACTCCCCCAAACTTGTTTTTGTGAAAGCATAACAAGAGTGTAGCTTGGAATTTCAAATTTCTTTTATTTTGTTTTTGTTTTGCTTTGTTTTTTTTTCTTTTATAGATTAAAATTAATATTAATCTTGTTTGGATTAATATAAAGAGAGATAATAATAAATATTTTATTTATAATATGATATTTATTTATTTAATTTAAAACTGATATTTTAAGATAAAGTTAATTTTGAATTAACTGATATTTATGTTGGGATAAATTTCTTATCTTGAAAGTTGATTAAATAAACAAATGAGAAAATTATGGCAACCCTAATAGGGCTGGGCGACACACACTATACAGTACAGTGTGTGACGCCTAGCATTGATTTCTATCCCTGGGATTTGAATTTTGAATTTCAAATAAATTTGTTGATCAGTTATTTAATTATTCTTTTTAAATATGATTTAAATAGATAATTAAATGAAAATATCTAATTAGTTTTAATTTGAATTATATTTTAATTAAATAAAGATTATAAATATCTTTATAAATATGATATACGTGAGATTCAGAAAGAATGAATAATCAGATTCTCTCTCAAAAGCGATAGTTTTCTCTAAAACCTAAAAACTATTCTAAACAATCTCTCTATCAAAAACTCTCTAGATCTCATGTGTTGAGAATATCTAGGGAGTCACATAAATCAACCTTTTGAATCCTACATGCCCACACACGTCCTTGTGTTTTTGAGGATTTTTCTGGAAGATCAGGGTGTGAGATCTCAAAACATTGGATAGGAAGATCGTTTATTTATACAAAAATACTCAAGGACACTTGATAGGCTACAAGAGGTACTCCCTATTTTATTTTTATGTAATTTAATATTTATATATGTATATGATTCTGACTGGTATTGATATTTATTAAAATGGTCCATATATTTTACTGTGTACCTTTGATTTGATCATTTAATACCAACAATTGGTACCAGAGCAATCTATACATAACAACAATTGGTACCAGAGCATACCAACAATGTATATATATTAAATACTAAGCGGGTTTCTTGCATTTGTTATATGTATGTTGATATGTATATTGAATGGATGGATATGTTTTTTGAATGTATGGTTGAATGATGGATCATTAATTATATGTTGCTAATGGGTTAGGAATTTTATTGTTTTTTAGATCTTGTGTAAGTCATAAAGGGCATAGGATTTTTTGTAAAATTATTTGAGAAATATGTATTTTAAAATATGTACACAAAGAAAATTGGAGGGACTCGAGCCACCAACCACCATGGCAACAGCCCGAGCCCCTTGGCCACAAGGTTGAATCGCACACACTAGCCGAAAATGCCCCATGTGTGCGCGAGCCTCCTGGCTCCCTGCCCTGCGCGTGCCTCTACTCGCCCCAGTGTCGCGCGCCCACGTCTCTGCCTAGCTCATGTGCGCGTGGGACTCTGGCTCCCTGCTCCTGCATGCAGGTCATGTGTGCCCAACCCCATGAGCCTTAGCCCACGACAACCATCCAACCTGAGTCCCTAGGCTCACCATGCCGCCGACCCTAGGGTTTCTTAGGGTTCCATTTTGGTGCCCGAAACCCTAATTCCTAAGTTGTTGAAAAATATCTTTTATTTAATTAATTTTTAAATTATTTGAATTTAAATATTTAATTATCTTATTTTATTTTATTAGAAAATAAAATATATTTTAATATCTTAAGTTTAAATAATTATTTGAATTTGATTATTTAATTATGTAAATTCAACTAAATTAAAAAGATGACAAAAATAGTTATTTAATTAAAAGTTAGTTTTAATTAAATAAGTTAATTAGAAAATTTATTTCTAATTAATAAGTTGGGCAAAACAAAGTTCCTAAAGATTTGCAAGAAAGCTTAAAGGAGAGGAGGATCATTCTTGAAGAGTCTTGAAAGCTACATAGACTTAGATTGCAATTTTATTTCTAATTTTTTCAATGGGTTGTAAATCTTAGAAATATCCACTAGTACTCGGTTCATCATTTATTGTATTTATTTAAATAAATGTTCATTGATGTTTGATTGAAAACATGATCATACATTAGTCAATTACATGTCATTCATGAAACCTCACACAATTTCTCATTAATCATGAATTTTTTAGAAACATGATTATCTAGGATTGTCCTATTTGTTTATATGAATTGTTTTTGGTGAAATCAATTGCATGTAAACTACTAAGTATTAAATTAGTTAAAAATTGGTAACTCACACCATAATAAAAGCAATAGTTTTTATAGGCATTTAAGATAACCAATTTTATGTAAAAAAGCGTTTTAGTAAAGTTGGATGAATGTAATGGGGAATTATTTAGATCACATTAATTATAGAAACAAACTCTTTTATAATTATGATTTTTGTAATTAATTACATTCATAGGGTTATTAATAAACTAGTAATTAATTTGGAATTAATTTATTAGTTTAATAAAACACATTTAATCTAAAATAGTAAGTGGGAGAAGGTGAACATCTCAATGTGACCTATGGTCTCCATTATTAGTACAACACTGTGAGATATGAATAGGGCCTCGAGGTGGCTTTGTTTCCGTCCCCCTAAGGAAGGTTTCTTGACATACCAATACCAAGGTTGGCTTCTTACGAAGATAGGAGGAAGTGATGTATTTTAGGCTTGACCGCCCTAAGGCGGCACTCTCTAAGTTAAGTCATGAATTCCAAAATAATGGGTTAAACTTACAAAGATGTAATTAAGCTTTTGTGGTGGATAATTACATCTTGACTAAACCAATGGTACTTTATATTTAAAAGATAAAATAAAGAGTTATTTTAAGTTTTAAATTATAAAGATAAGATTGTCTTATAAGCTATCTGAATTTAACTTGACCGACCCTAAGGCGGCACTTTATTTGTTGGGTAGTTTTATCATGGAAAAGTAAATGTTAATTTATGTGTTTTAATTGTTGTATTCATGCATCATATTTACGTTCCAAAACATTGATATTTTTTTCAAATGATAATATTATTGTTTTTTATTTATTTCAGTAATGTTGAACGGTGGAAATCCAATAACCACTTTACTATCACTTAAAGAACTTAATGGTGATAATTTTATAAGATGGAAATCAAATCTAAATCATATGTTAATCTGTGAGAACCACAAATTTGTCCTGAAGAGCCCGCTGCCACTGCCCCGAAGAATGTTCGGGACAAGTATGATGCCTAGATTCAATCCAATAATAAGGCAAAGTGTTACATGCTTGTGAGCATGAATGATATTCTGAGAGCAAAGCAGGAAGCCATGGAAATTGCACTTGAGATAATGGATTCTCTGCAGGTCATGTTTGGGTAGCAATCTGATAACAGTAGACATGAGGCTACTAGAACCTACATGAGTACTAAGATGAAGAAAGGTGTTTCTGTACATGAACATGTTTTACACATGATTAATGTGATGCATGAAGCAGAAATACATGGGGCCATCATTGATGAGCGTACAAGAGTAAGCATCATACTGGAATTGCTCACTCCTGCCTTTTCTGCGTTCACCACCAACTATATTATGAATAAATTGGATTTCAACATGACACAACTGTTGAATGAACTGCAGAAATTTGAGTCTCTTAAAAAATCCATTACAAAAGAGACTGAAGCAAATGTGGTAGAGGAGAAACCTTCAAACTCTGAGGAGAAATCCAAGAACAGAAAGATGAACGATAATAAGGACAAAGGAAATGGCAAAAAGTCCAATAAAGGAAAGAACGCACCAAAAGTCAAGGAGAACAAAACTGACAACAACTCCAAGAAGAAATAACCAAAAGGAAAATGTTTCCACTGTGGAGTTGAAGGTCACTGGAAGAGAAACTACATGAAGTATCTCTCTGGGCTGAAAAAAAGAAAGGTAAATATGATTTACTTGTACTTGAATCTTGTGTAGTGGAAGACGATATGTCATCCTGGGTTTTAGATTCAGAAGCCACTAACCATGTTTGTTCTTCCATGCAGATACTTGAGTTATCAAGGGATTTGGTAGATGGCGAGGTGACCATGCGAGTTGGAAGTGGAGCGTTCGTTTCAGCAAGAGAAAAGGGAAACAATTCGTTTAAATTTTGGGAACAATTATATAGTTTTAAACAACGTTTATTTTATTCTTGGATTTTTTAGAAACTTAGTTTCTTTATCTATGTTGCATGAACAATTTTTTGATATTTCTTATAGTAATAATTCAATTGTTATTTCAAAGAATGGTTTCAAAATATGTCAAGCAGAAAATAATTAACGAACTGTATATGCTCAAACCAAATGAACGAACGCTCAATAATTCAGAATTATTTAAAGTAGCAAAACCACAAGGTAACAAAAGACAAAAAGTTTCAAACGAGGATGACACATATCTTTGGCATCTTAGACTTGGTCATATAAGTCTAGATAGGATAAACCGGTTAACAAAAGATGGACCTTGGAGAAAACTAAGAGTTGGAACTCTTCCAATTTGTGAATCTTGTCTAGAAGGAAAAATGATTAAACGTCCTTTCTCAACAAAAGACAATGGAGCCAAAGAACCTTTGGAGCTTGTACACAGCGATGTTTGTGGTCCAATCAATGTACAAGCAAGAGGTGGGTATGAGTATTTTGTCACTTTTATTGACCATTACTTAAGATATGGTCATACTTGCCTAATGCTTAGGAAATCTAAAACCTTTGGTATGTTTCAAGAATTCAAAGTTGAGGCTGAGAAGCAGTTAGGTAAGACTCTAAAGACACTTCGATCTGATCAAGGTAGAGAATATTTTAATTTAGAATTCAAAGATTTCTTGTTGGAGCATGGTATTATATCCCAACTCACAACACCAGAAACGCCACAACAAAATGGTATTTCTGAAAGAAGAAACAAGACATTGTTGGACATGGTCAGGTATATGTTAACTTACTCTTCACTTCATCTCGCATTCTGGGGATATGAAGTTCAAACAACAACATACATTTTGAATGTAGTCCCATCTAAGACCATTAGCAAAACGCCACTGGAATTGTGGAAGGGAAACAAACCTAGTTTGCACCATTTTCGCATTTGGGGTTGTCCTGCTCATGTTCTTAGACCTAAATCAGGGAAACTTGAATCAAGGTAGGAAGTGTGCATTTTTGTTGGCTATGCTCCAGAAACAAGAGGTGGTTATTTCTATAGTCTCAAGGATCAAAACGTATTTGTTTCCACAAATGTGACCTTCCTTGAACATGACTATATGAATAACTATAAACCTCGAAGAAAGTTAGTATTGGAGGAACTCACATCTTATAAGATTCCATCACAATCATCTTCATCAATAAATGATAAACATCAAACCGAGGAAACCATGATCCTGGAAAAGAAACCCTGGTGCAACGTCGTAGTTGGAGGATTGTGAGACAACCTGTTCACTATGAACATGAGGCACATGTCCTTGTTTCTGATACAGACATGGACAATCCATTAACCTTTAAAGAGGCAATGGATGATCCTGAAAAGGAGAAATGGCAAGAAGCCATGAACAAAGAAATGGAATCGATGTATTCTAATTCTATCTGGGAGCTTGTGGATCCACCTGAAGATGTCAGGCCCATAGGGTGTAAGTGGATATACAAGAAGAAAAGAGGTGTAGATGAGAAAATAGAGACTTTCAAAGCAAGGCATGTAGCCAAATGTTACACTCAGAGAGAAGGTGTTGATTATGAAGAAACATTTTCTCCTGTGGCCATGCTCAAATCCATGTGTATCCTCTTATCCATAGCGGCTGCCAATGATTATGAGATATGGAAAATGGACGTCAAGACAGCATTTCTGAATGGATATCTTGATGAAAGTATCTATATGGTACAACTAGAAGAGTTCATAAAGAAAGGGGAAGATCAAAAGGTGTGTAGAGACATTGTTAAACGTAAAGAAGTTGTTAGCTGAAAAGTTCCAAATGAAAGATTTGGGCGAGGCGAGTTGTGTTATGGGAATCCAAATCCTAAGGGATGGGAATAACAAGCTCTCGGAACTTTCTCGGGCCAATTATATAGATAAGGTGCTTGAAAGATTTTCTATGGAGAATTCCAAGAAAGGTCAATTACCAACTAGACATGGAATTTTTCTCTCTAAGGAACAATGTCCCAAGATACCTCAGGAGGAAGAGGGTATGAGAAAGTATCCTTATGCTTCAGCAGTTGGGAGTCTGATATATGTTATGTTGTGTACTAGGCCCGACATATGTTATGCAGTTGGGATTGTAAGTCGTTATCAATTGAATCCTGGTTTGGAACACTGGCTTGTAGTAAAGCACATTCTAAAGTATCTTAGGAGAATGACAGACTATATGTTGGTATATTCAAGGGGTGAGCTAAACCCTACTGGATACACTAATTCTGATTTCCAATCAGACAAAGACAGTCAAAAATCGACATCTGGGTCAGTGTTCATTCTTGGTGGAGGAGATGTTGTCTAGAGAAGCATTAAGAAATCCAGCATAGCTGATTCAACCATGGAAGTTGAATACATAGTGGCTTCTGAAGCAGCTAAGGAAGCGGTATGGTTAAGGAAGTTCTACACTGATCTGGAAGTTGTTCTAGATATGGATAAGCCACTAATCATGTACTGTGACAATTGTGGAACAATAGCTAATTCCAAAGAACCGAGAAGCCACAAGAGAGGGAAGCATATAGAAAGGAAATACCATCTGGTAAGAGAGATTGTACACTGAGGTGATGTGACTGTGATGAAGATATCGTCGAAACAGAGCCTGGCTGACCCGTTAACCAAGACACTTCCTGCAAAGTCGTTCATGGGTCACGTGCGCAATATGGGATTAAGGGAAATTCCACACTTGCTTTGAGGGCAAGTGGGCGTTTGTTAGGATTAATGCCTTAAAAGCATGTAAAGACATTTTATTGGTTTTAAATAAAAGTACAATTTTATTATATTTGAATGTTATAATTATTATTTAAATTAATTATATAATAATATCAAGAAAATTCCCTATTCATTCCTGAGAATATGATCTTGTATTAGTACGAGAGAATTAAGATCATATATAATGAATAAAATAGTCAATAACATATTAAAGTAAGTAATCTTTAATGAATGGCTACTAGTATGGTTTGCTAAGCATACGAGATGCAAGTAATCTAGATTCGAATTACTGATGTGGATAGACATCTTAGTAAATGTGTTGTATATAATAGAGATTATATATGAGAGGACCGATGAGAATTAATTATCTTTATAAACTTGTTGTTTGACGTAAAGATTTAATTCTTGTCATAATAGATGATCATTTGTAGATCAGTCTAAATCTTGAGTATTCATGAACTCCTCTTTATATTTATTGGAAATTTTGATTCACTCGTTAAGGTCTCTTAGAATAGTGAGGCTAATGACTTTTGTTTTGGAGATTCAATATCATGGACGGCTGGGAACATGAATTACAATATTGGAATCCATGCTTTCCTAACAGATCGAATATTGGTTCCCTTAAGGGTAGGATCTGGAACTGAATAGTTATTGAGCTCAAATTTATAATTATATTATAGATTAATTATTTGCTAGTGCATTAATGGTACTTAAGGATCAAGAGGTAATTAGAAAGGTAAAACAGTAATTTTGACCAGCTCTAATTAATGAACCAATAATGGAGGACAAAACAACATATATTGATTATATCAATGGACTACTAGAGAAAACTCTGTAAATATAATTCTATAAATACTTATAGTGCAATTCCATATTTATAGTGGAGTAATCATGGAATTAATAAATAAGATTATTATATTAGAGAGTTTAATTAATAATCTGGTTTATTGGAGCTTCATATTATAGGTCCATAGTCCCCGGATCACATCTGTCCTACACTGCCAAGGGTAAGAATGTCAAAAGAAAGATTTGCTAAGAGAAATGACTAAATTGCAAAGGAAATAATTATTTGATAATTATGGGTAATTGATTAATTGTGAATTAATTAATTATTTAACTATATAGTTTTTATTTTGAAAAACTATAGGTTAAAATTAATACTAATCTTGTTTGGATTAATATAAAGAGGGATAATAATAAATATCTTATTTATAATATGATATATATTTATTTAATTTAAAACTTATATTTTTAAGATAAAGTTAATTTTTAATTAATTGATATTTATGTTATGATAAATATCTTGTCTTAAAAGTTGATTAAATAAATAAATGAGAAAATTAGGGCGACCCTAATAGGGTTGGGCGACACACACTGTA
This sequence comes from Humulus lupulus, assembly GCF_963169125.1. Lineage (NCBI taxonomy): Eukaryota > Viridiplantae > Streptophyta > Magnoliopsida > Rosales > Cannabaceae > Humulus > Humulus lupulus. The sequence continues at coordinate 162,844,941 of NC_084799.1, forward strand.
TAGTACAGTGTGTGGTGCCTAGCATCAGGGATTTTTATCCCTGAGATTTGAATTTTGAATTGTAAATAAATTTGTTTAATCAGTTATTTATCTATTCTTTTTAAATATGATTTAAATAGATAATTAAATGAAAATATCTAATTAGTTTTAATTTGAATTATATTTAAATTAAATAAAGATTATTTAATTAGATTAAATATCTTTATAAATCCAATATACGTGATATTCAGAAAGAATGAATAATCAGACTCTCTCTCAAAAGCGATAGTTTTCTCTAAAACCTAAGAACTATTCTAAACCTGCTCTCTGTCAAAAAATCTCTACATCTCATGTGTTGAGAACATCTAGGGAGTCACATAAATCAACATTTTGAATCCTACGTGCCCACACACATCATTGTGTGTTTGAGGATTGGTCTGGAAGATTAGGGTGTGAGATGTCAGAGCACTGGATAGGAACATCATTGATTTATACATAAAGACTCAAGGACACTTGATAGGCTACAAGAAGTATTCCCTGATCTATTTGTATGTGATTTAATATTTATATATGTATATGATCATGGTTGGTATTAATATTTATGAAAATGGGTCCATATATTCCGCTACTGTGACGCCCCACATCACTATGGCTGCTTTCTGGAATGACGACTGGCCCTACAAGCCAAGACAAGTCTTTCCAGCGTGCTTTGTCCTCACTCGCACACTTCCTGGGAAAACTTCCCAGGAGGTCACCCATCCCTAGATTACTCCAGGCCAAGCACGCTTAACCATGGAGTTCTCAAGTGATGGGCTACCGAAAAGAAGATGCACCTTCTTGATATAGGTAGTACCCATCAATCCATTTAAGCCTTCTTCAACTGTGTAGTCCCATACCTACACAGTCTTAGAATCATTACACTTGACCTTCCCCAGGCGGTGTGGGATTGCACAGCTTACCCGGTCTTTCCCCTTACGGATCACGGGATTTTGACTGTCACAGCTACGTACCTTTGATTTGGTCATTTAATACCAACAACCACCTCCCGAGGCTCGTAGAATAAGTATGTGCGGGCCTTAAACAATGACGATGAGGTGTTGGAATTAGCTCAATTTCCAGCCCAGATGCCAAGGATGACCAACCAAGTCACCACATTCTCCAAGGAAAATACTTGGAGAGTGCACTTTCCGCACCACGATCCTCTAGTGATCGAGAGCCAGATTTCCAATAAGATGGTGGCACAGATCCTGGTGGACAATGGGAGTTCAGTGAACAATCCTGTCCAAGTCAGCCTACGAAAATATTGGGTTGACCACAAGCGACTTGTCCCCGCGCACCTCAACTTTATATGGGTTCTCGGGGGATGGTCTCATGCTGATGGACCAGATCAAGCTGCCTATGACGCTTGGAGAGGTGCCACACCAAGCTTTTAAGTACTGTACCTTTGTGGTGGTGGATTGCTCCTCAGTGTATAAATCCATCTTGGGGCATCCTTCCTTAGTGTAATTCAAGGCATCTACCTCCATCCAGCACCTGTGCATGAATTTCCCCATAGAGTCGGGGATTGGCATAGTCCGAGAAGATCAAAAAGAGGTGAGACAATGCTACAATGTGTCCCTCAGGCAACCAGTGATGGTAGTTGAGGCGTTGGCCCCTGAAATCAACGAGTTGGACCCGCGGGTTCAAGAATAGAGGGCTATCGAGCCCATAGAGGAAGTCTAGGAAATGGCCCTCAATGCCATCAAGACAAGGCCGAGAAGAATAGATCGAGAAACACTGATGAGCTTTCTCTGGGAAAATCAGGATGTTTTTGCCTGATCTCACTCTAACATGACTGGCATTGATATGAACGTCATTTTTCATGCCTTGAACGTCGATCCCAACGTTACTATGATACAGTAAAAGCAGAGAACGTTTGACCAGACTAGGTCAAAATCCTTAAAGGCGGAGGTGGACAAGCTACTCACAAATAGATTCATTCGAGACGCCCAATATCCCAAGTGGGTATCCAATCAAGTCCTAGTGCCCAAGCCAAATGACACTTGGAGAACCTGCATAGAATTCTCTGACCTTAACAAGGCTTGCCCCAAAGACTGTTTCCCACTGCCAAAAATAGATCAGATGGTCGACTCCACCTTTGGGTACGAGCTCTTGTCCTTTATGGACTCATACTCGGGCTATAATCAGATTTCCATGCATGTCGCGGATCAAGAACACCCCAACTTCCGAACTGATAAAGGAGTCTACTGTTATAAAGTGATGCCTTTTGGGCTCAAGAAGGCTAGTGCCACCTACCAAAGGCTCATGAACTGTATGTTCAAGGAGCAACTGGGACGGGACATGGAGGTTTATGTAGATGACATGCTAGCAAGTCTAGAACATCCCTTAGCCACGTAAAGGACCTAGCGAAAGTGTTTTCAATACTTCACAGATTTGGGATGAAACTGAATCCCCAAAAGTGCACTTTTGGAGTTGCCTCCGGGAAGTTCCTGGGCTTTATTGTCAGTGCTCGAGGGATAGAGGCAAACCCTGAAAAGATCAAAGCCCTGGTTGATATTCCATCCCCCCAAAAGCATAAGGATGTTTAGATCCCCACCAGGAGGATAGCTGCCCTGAGTCGCTTTGTTTCCAAGGAAACTGACAAGTGCATCCCGTTCTTCAACATACTTTGAAGAGGTCAGAGGTTTGAATGGAAAGAGGAGTGTGAATAGACGTTCCAACAGCTGAAGGCGCACATGGAAAACTCACCTATCTTGTCGAAGCCCGTAGATGGAGAACCCCTCTTACTTTACATGGCTGCCTAAAAGAATGCCATCACTGCCGCCTTAGTATGCGAGGAAGACCGCGTCCAACACCCTGTGTACTATGTGAGCAAGAGACTCCTCGAAGAGGAATCCAGATACCCACTCATGGAGAAGCTGAACTTTTGGTTAATGGTAGCTTCTCGGAAGCTAAGGCCCTATTTCCAGGCATATCCCATCAAGGTCCTCACGAACCATCCTTTACGGTAGGTCCTCCAAAAGCCGGAGTCATCTGGGAGACTCCTCAAGTGGTTGGTCGAACTTAGTCATTTTGACATCACTTATAACCTGAGGAATTTCATAAAGGGACATGCGCTGGTAGATTTCATCTTTGAGTGCATGGGAAACCACAAGAGACCTGGGAATGCCCAAGTCTATACGTAGATGGGCCGTAATGAAAATGGTGTCTGAGCAGGCCTTATTTTTGTATCCTCCAAGGGGCACAGGGTTCACAGTGCCCTAAGATTTGGGTTTGACGCCTCAAATAATGAAGTAGAGTATAAGGCGCTTATTGCTGGGCTCCGAGTAGCACTTGAGCTCAAGGTCGAGAGCTTTGACATTTTTAGTGACTCGCAGCTTGTAGTTAATCAGGCACTTGAGGATTACGAGGCCCAGGGGACAAAAATGGACGCTTACTTGGCGAGGACCCAAGAAATGCTACACATCCTCAAAAAATTCACCATTTGACAAGTGTAACGCCCCGAGTTCCCTAATAAGGCTTAATGCCTTGATTAGGGAGCCAGGATGGCAATAATTAATTTAATTGCATTATTATGTGATAATATGCATGATTATATTAATTATGTGAGTTGTATTATAATATGACTGTACTTGCATGTGTTAGGTGTATTGAGCATGCATGTGGGCCCATTTCTTATTAGAAGGGCATTTTTGTAAATTTGGCTCGTTGAGGGCATATTTGAATATGTATATATATGTGTGTGTGTGTGTGTGTTATATTCTGAGACCACATTATTATGTGGATACATTTAGGTTATTCGGCACGAGGCGATCCTAGGGAGCGAGTTAGTGGTTTAGTCATAACGGGGTCAAATACCCGGCTCGGGGTGAGCCTAGTGGTATTTTGGTAATTTAGTGCATTACCGAGACTTATCGGGTAATGGGAAATTATTTAGTGATTATTCGAGGATATTGGAGGTGATAGGAATTATGAGGCGTTAATAATGATTAGCGCAAAAAAGTGGCAAAAGACAAATTTTCCCTTGGGGACGTTTGATGAGTAATGGTTTAGAAAGATGGCATTTTGGTCCTTTTTATGCCAAGGGAGTGACTTAGTCACTAAATAGAACATTTGGAAAACACTCTCAACTGTCTCACTCTCGCTCGTTCCTTTCTCTATCCCTTAAGGCTTGGGGGAGTTTGATCTTTTTTAAAATGAAAAGATTAGAATTGAAGCTAGGATTGAAGTGGAACAACATAGGGTTCGTGATTCTTCATTGAGGTAAGGTTATGGTAACGCCCCGCGTCACTATGGTTGTTTCCTGGAATGACGAATGGCCCTATAAACCAACACGAGTCTTTCTAGGAAGCTACCATAGTGACGTGGGGCATTACAAATGGTATCAGAGCCTTGACCCAGCCGGAAGTGTGGCCGAAGGGGACGTCGGACCCCTAATGGGGGGGGGGTGATTTTGACAGTCAGAATCCTGTGATCCATAGGGGAAAAGACTGGGTAACAAGTTGTGCAGTCCCGCATCGCCTGGGGAAGGCTAAGTGTGATGATTCTAAGATTGTGTAGGTATAGGACTACACAGTTGAAGAGGGCTTAAATGGATTGATGGGTACTACCTATGCCAACAAGATACATCTTCTTTTTGGTAGCCCATCACTTGAGAACTCTAAAGTTAAGCGTGCTTGACTTGGAGTAGTCTGATGATGGGTAACCTCTTGGGCAGTTTTCCCAGGAAGCGTGTGAGTCAGGACAAAGCATGCTGGAAAGACTTGTGTAGGTTTGCAGGGTTAGTCGTCATTCAGAAAGCAGCCATAGTGACTAGGGAGTTACAATTATGCTCTGTTTTTTGTTTGCGGATTCCTGCTATGGTTTAAGTTTTAGAAAAGTTTTAAACTAATGATTGGGTTATAAATTGGGTTATGGATTTGGCTTGGTTTTGGGGTGTATAAGTTGTTTAGGATGGTTAGGAATGTTTGTGGGGCATAATTCTAGTTTTGGTTGGAGCTGTGATAAGTTTGCAGGGTTTTTGATTCAGAGAGAATGGTGAGAAAAACCCAGATTTTCTGGGTTCGCGCAAGGGCGTCGCGACGCTGTTCTTGCGAGCTGCGGCGCTGTGGTTTTCCAGGGCAAGGTGGCCTTGGTTAGGTGCCGTGGTGTCTGTTAGGTCGTGCCGCGGCACCAGACCATTTTTCTGGGGCCTTAGTTTTGTAATTTTAGGGCATACGCCCAGGGGCTCAGAGGACGATTTCACCACCCCGTGTGGGGTAATTGGAGGTCCCGAGAGCACGGGATTAGTCCCGGGGTTCAGTTATGGAACCAAATGGTAATGAGAACGCTATTTGTGGGTTGTGACTCGGTTACCGCTAGAGCTCAGGAGAGGATCATTCTCGGGAGTCATGCTTGCTTGCCTATTTGCTTGCGCTTGTACAAAAGGTAAGAAAACTGCACCCAATATGTGATGTATGTGATTAGGGCTTGACCCAGTTGTTAAATATAGGTATGATTAGGGCTCGGGCCCCTGTAATTATGCATGATTTTGATTATGCCTGTGATTGTTTAATTAAGCATGTTTGAATGCTCTTTATCTTGATAATTGCTAAATGGTATATGCTTATTTGCATTATTTGATTGAAAAACATTGACTTATAAGTCAAGGGCGGCAGTAGCGCATTAAGCGCTGGTCGAAAGCATTGACTTATAAGTTATGGGTGAAAATAGAACACTGAGCGTTGATCGATATGGTTAGGCCTAATCAAGAGCGTATTATACACTTGACCGACCCAATGGTCATTGGAAAATTAAAGTGCCAGGTACGCTGGGCTAGCTCCATGGCTGGTTATATAGAGGATATGGCAATGGGCCCTGAGGTAACTCCATGGTCCCATATCCTAGGGAATTGGGCCCCAATATGACTTATTAGTCAATTATTTAGGGCAACAGGCCCCGATATGATGCTGTACTAATTTATTTGAATAGAATGCATCAATGAGTAGGGTTATTAATGCTAGGCATGCTTATTATGATTTTGTAATATGTTATTAACTGCTTATGAGCATGTTTAAGTTTTCTTACTGAGCCTTGGCTCACGAGTTCTTGGTGGTGCAGGTAAGGGGAAAGGGAAGCTAGACCAGTCATGAGTTGGAGAGCTTCTATGGCGACGTGTACGTATGCGACTGCTCGACTACCACAGTTGGGGTTTCTTAGAGGAACTGGGGCCAAACCCTATTTTTTCGCTTAGGTCGGCTGTTTATAATTTTTTAGTTGTAATTACCTTTTTGGAACTTTAAACGACCTTGTAAACGTTTATTTTGGAATCCCATGTACGCACTTAACATTTTAATGAAAAGAATATTCCTTTCATCCAAAAAATTTAACCATAAGCCATTATTCACAATTAGTGCACGTTTATGGCCAAGTGACTTGATTAGCGAGCCTAGGACTATTTAAAATACACAGTGTAACGGTCTTGGATATCCAGGGCATTACAACTTAGCATCAGAGCGTGCCAAGGTTAAGGGTTCCTGAAGACAGACTGGGCATGTACACTCGCCACTAAAGACAAGATCGACTCAGTGTTTGGTAACTATTTATGTGGTTATGTATTTAAATTCTTAAATAAGATATAAATGCCTTATCTTCCTGCCTTAGTAGGGAGCATGAGATATTCTGATAGGGCTGACCCTTGACTGTTGTACGATTTATAAAGACATGCTTATTATAACTAATATTGCTTCTGAATGCAAAGGAAACGTTTATAAGCGTTGTTATATGTAAATGTAGGTCAGGGAATGCTTATTAGCACTATTAATGCTGGTAAATGTAAAAAAATGCTTATTAGCATCGCTATTTGTCTATAAATGCAAAAAAAAAAAATGATTATTAGCATTGTTATTTGGTTATGAATGTCAGGAAGTGCTTATTAGCACCATGTTTGAGTATGAATATGAACCGACATGCTTATTAGCATGATTGTTGAGTGTGAATGTTTGTTTGATTCAGTCTTGGACCGTAAGGCAGCAAGAGGTATAGTTATTACCACCTATTTGGCCGAATTGATTACTGCAGCAATGTACAAGCTTGGAAGTATGCTTCCAGGGCAGTCAGATCTGCAAGCCGACCAAGGAATTCAGGCCAAGAATGATAATCAGGGCCATATCCCTCTGCCAGCTCCTAAGAATTGATAGCTAGTGCTTGTTGATATGCAAGCCATATTACAGAGGCTGGAAGAAGAGATCCACCTCTTGAGACAGCAACAAGTTCCTGCAGGGAACGTTCAGCCAGAGGTGCCACCTATGTTGGTGGCAATAGTAGTAACGCCGTCAGAGGCTGGGAACAGATGGGAACCTTTCTATGAAAGGTTCAGGAAGCAGCACCCTCTAGTTTTTTAGGGCAGCGTAGATCCGGCTAAGGCCGAGCAGTGGATGAGCATGGTTACCGCTATCCTGGATTTCATGAGGGTATTTGGTAATGAAAAGGTGGCCTGTGCCACATACATGTTTCGGGAGGACGCCCGAATTTGGTGGGAAGTGATATCCCAGACCAGGAATGTCCATACCCTGGGCTGGGAAGAGTTTAGAACTCTGTTCAATGAGAAGTATTACAATGATGCAGTTAGGGCTGCAAAGGACGAAGAATTCAGCAAGCTACTACAGGGAAACATGTCAATGTTAGAGTATGCACTGAGATTTGATAGACTGGCCAAGTTTGCTGCAGACTTGGTACCCACTGATGGGACAAGGAAGGAAAGGTTCCTTCAGGGGCTACAACCTATGATAGCACGGGATGTTCGCATTACCACCGTGCCTAGAGTGACAACATATGCACAGGTGGTAGAGAAAGCCTTTACTATAGTAGGTGCAGAGAAAAAAATCTGGCGTAAGAACGCGACTAGGAAAGATACTAGGAGGATAGGACCTTCATTTATGAGTTCAGGTAGGGGCGGAAGCCCCAGTGACTAGAAAAGGAAGGCTCTGGATGCCTTTTAGCTCCAAGCCTTAACAGGAGACCATGTGGTATACAGATAGGCCGCTAGGGTAGCAATGAGGGCTGGAGGACTTACCCAGAGTGCGCCAGATGTAGGAGGTGCCATGTGGGAGAGTACCGGGCTAAGTCCTGCTTCTTGTGCGAGATAGTGGGACACTTAAAGAAGGATTTCCCAAGAGCAAGAAAGGAATAACCAAGGAAGGAGGACAGCTCGACTCCAGCTCGAGTGTTCCCACTGACACGGGCAGAGGCTAAGGCTAGTCTCTAAGTAGTGACAAGTCATCTTTCTAGTGTTAGAACCTCTTATACTGTTTGGATTGATTTTGGTGCTACACACTCTTTTGTTTCTAGTAGGATAATTGATAGACTGTGTACGCCATGTGAATATTACAATGTAGGGTTTGGGACCTTATTGCCCACTAGGGAGTTAGTAGTTTCCAAGAGATGGGTCAGATCATTGCCAGTGACAATGGATGGCAAAGAGTTGTTGGTTGACTTGATAGAGTTGGTTCTGACAGACTTTGACATTATTCTGGGTATGGACTGGTTAGTGAAGTATGGCGCAACCATAGACTGCAAGAAGAAGATGGTAACCTTTGAGCCTGTGGGTGAGGATCCCTTTTTATTTGTTGGCACTATTCATGGACCTCGTGTACCTATGGTATCAGCATTAAGGGCTAGAGACCTACTGCGAGGTGGTTGCATAGGACTCCTATCCATTGTGGTAGATACCACTAGGGTCGTGCTAGTGGGACTAGAAGAGACTAGATTAGTTTGTGAGTTCATAGATGTGTTTCCGGAGGATTTACCAAGATTGTCACCACACAGAGAGATAGAGTTTCTTATTAAGCTAGCGCCAAGGACAGAGCCAGTGTCTAGGGCACTGTACAAAATGGTCCCAGAAGAGTTAAATGAACTAAAGGTACAGTTACAGAAATTGTTAGACTTGGGTTTCATTAGACCCAATTTCTCACCATGGGGTGCACCAGTCCTATTTGTAAAGAAGAATGACGGTTCTCTGAGGATGTGTATTGATTATAGGGAACTGAACAAGTTAATAATTAAGAATAAGTATCCTCTGCCAAGGATAGATGACATGTTTGATTAGTTGAAGGGTAAGATGGTATTCTCAAAGATAGATCTTCGATCTTGTTATCACCAGCTGAGGATCAAGGAAGGAGATATACTAAAGACTGATTTTCGCACCAGATACGGGCTTTATGATTTTATAGTCATGTCATTTGGTTTGACTAATGCCCCAGTCGCTTTTATGGATATGATGAACAGGGTGTTCAAATATTATCCGGATCGGTTTGTGATCATCTTCATCGATGATATTCTGGTTTATTCTCAGTCGGAGGCAGAAAGTTTGGTTTTAATAGAGGCTGAGGGAACACAGACTGTATGTGAAGTTCAAGAAATTTGAGTTCTGGTTACCGCATGTGACTTTCCTTGGTCACATTCTCAGTAGAGATGTGATCAAGGTAGACCCATCTAAGATTGATGCAGTCAGAGATTGGCCCAGGCCAAGAAATGCCTTAGAGGTCAGGAGTTTCCTTGGATTGTCAGGTTATTACATGCGTTTTGTGGAAGGGTTCTCAAGATTGCTACCCCACTGACAGAACTAACATGCAAGAACCAGAAGTTTGCATAGTCAGATAGGTGTGAGAACAGCTTCCAGGAGTTGAAGCGGCGGTTGATTACAACTCTAGTACTAAGCCTTCCAACAGATCAGGAGAAGTTTGTAGTGTATTGTGATGCCTCTAAGTAGAATTTGGGTTGTGTTCTTATGTAGTCAGGGAATGTGATTGCTTATGCATCACGTCAATTGAAGGAGTATGGACAGAGATATCCCACTCATGATTGGGAGTTGGCAGCAGTGGCCTTTTCATTAAAGGTATGGAGGCATTACCTTTATGGGGAGAACTGTGAGATATACACTGACCACAAGAGCATGAAGTATTTTTTCACACAGAAGGATTTGTACATGAGACAGAGGCATTGGCTGGAGTTAATGAAGGATTATGACAGTGAAATCTTGTATCACCCAGGAAAGGACAACGTTGTGGCAGGTGCCTTAAGCCGAAAGGGTCCAGGATAATTATACAGTGTGAGACAGGTATCCAAGGAATTGGTAGAGGATATGACCAGAGCTGGAATAGAGTTAGTGGTGGGCCAGTTAGCCAACATCACACTATAGTCTACTCTTTTGGAGATGATAAAGGAAAGCCAATTGAATGATCCACAGCTGATGAGGATCGGGAAGGGACGTCCTAGCTAGAGTGGCTAGGGATTATACAGTGTCAGAAATGGGCTTGCTAAGATACAAGGGTCGGATCTTTATTCCGATGAACACTATTACCAGACGGGAGATTCTGGATGAATCTCTTTCTACCCCTTACTATTTGCATCCAGGCACCATGAAGATGTAACAAGATCTGAGGACATGGTATTGGTGGCCTGGGATGAAGAGGCATGTGACCGAATATGTGGCTAAGTGTCTGACATGTCAACAGGTCAAGGCTGAGCATCAAAGACCAGTAGGGCTATTACAGCCTCTGGATATCCCAGAGTGGAAATGGGAGGATATCACAATGGATTTTGTGGTTGGGTTACCCAGGACTGTGGGTCAACATGATTCGGAGTGGGTTATCGTGGATCGATACACCAAATCAACTCACTTCTTACCAGTGAGGATGACTTATACTATTGACCAGTATACAGATCTCTATGTGAGAGAGATAGTGCACCTTCATGGGGCTCTAAGTTCGATCGTCTCAGATCGGGACCCCACATTTACTTCCAAGTTTTGGAGAAGTCTGTAGAAGGCTATGTGTACACAACTGAAGTTTAGTACCTCCTATCATCCTACGATATATGGACAATCTGAGAGGATGATTCAGATATTAGAGGACATGCTGTGAGCATGTGTGCTGGACTTTAAAGGGTCCTGGAGTAAGTATTTGCCCGTTGATAGAATTTTCCTACAATAAAAGCTATCAGTCAACCATTAGGGTGGCTCCTTATGAGATGTTGTATGGTAGGAAATGTAGATCACTCATTCACTGGGATGAGATGGGAGAAAGGAAATACTTGGGTCCTGAGGCAATTTAGAAGACCAATGAGCTATTGAGAAGATCAGAGCTTGAATGCTCACTTCTCAGAGTAGACAGAAAAGTTATGCAGGCCCGAAGCGTAGGAACGTGGAGTTCCAAGTGGGAGACGATGTCTTCCTAGAAGTTTCACCATGAAAAAAGGTGAAGAGATTTGGGAAGAAGGGCAAGTTGAGCCCTAGTTTTGTAGGACCATTTAAGATCCTGAAGAGGATTGGTCAGGTGGCCTATAGATTGGCCTTACCTTTGGCACTGTCGATCGTACACAACATGTTTCATATTTTGACACTTTGAAAGTATGTGTCAAATGTGACTCATGTATTGAGTTATGAAGATCTGGAGCTGCAGGCAGATCTTTCTTATGAAGAACAACCAATCCATATACTAGACATGAAGGACAAGGTCCTGAGGAACAAAACCATACCTTTGGTTAAGGTATTAAGGAGGAACAACAAGTTCGAGGAGGCGACCTGGTAATTAGAGTCCAACATGCGGGATCAGTATCCCGAGTTGTTCAGGTAAAATTTCGAGGACGAAATTCCTGTAAGGAGGGGATAGTTGTAATGCCCCAATTTCCCTAATTAGGCTTGGTGCCTTGATTAGGGGGCCAGGGTGGCAATAATTGATTTAATTGCATTATTACGTGATAATATGCATGATTACATGAATTATGTGAGTTATATTAAAATATTACTATACTTGCATGTTTAGGAGTTTTAAGCATGCATGTCTGTGAAGTATGGATTCGTGTTGTGGTTTAAGTTTTAGAAAAGTTTTAAACTAATGGTTGGGTTTTGATTTGGGTTAAGTATTTAGCTTGGTTTTTGAGTGTATAAGTTGTTTAGGATGGTTGGGAAGGTTTGTGGGGTATAATTATTGCTTTGGTTGGAGCTGCGGTGAGTTTGCATGGATTTTTATTAGGAGAAAATGGTGAGAAAAACCTAGATTGTATGGGTTCGCACAAGGGCACCGCGACGCTGTTCTTGCGAGCTGCGATGCTAGGGTGGTCCAGGGCAAGGTGGCCCTGGCTGGGTGCCGCGGTGCCAGGCCATTTTTCTGGGGCCATAGTTTTGTAATTTTAGGGCTAGGCCCAGGGGATCAGGGTACAATTTCACCACCTTGTGTGGGGGAATTGGAGGTCCCGAGAGCACGGGATTAGTCCCAGGGTTTAGTTATGGAACCAAATAGTAATGAGAATGCTATTTGTGGGTTGTGACTAGGTTACCGCTAAATCTCAGGAGAGGATCGTTCTCGGGAGTCGTGCTTTCTTGCCTATTTTCTTGCGCTTGGACCAAAGGTAAGAAAACTGCACCCAATACGTGATGTATGTGATTAGGACTTGCCCCGATTTTTAGATATAGTTATGATTTGGGCTCGGGCCCCTGTAATTGTGCATGATTATGATAATTCATGTGATTGTTTAATTAAGCATGTTTGAATGCTCTTTATCTAGATAATTGTTAAATGGTATATGCTTATTTGCATTATCTGATTGAAAAGCATTGACTCATAAGTCAAGGGCGGCAGTAGCGCATTGAGCGCTGGTCGAAAGCATTGACTTATAAGTCAAGGGCGACAATAGTGCGCTGAGTGCTGGTCAATATGGTTAGGCCTAATCAGAAGCAGATTATACGCATGATTGACCCAATGGTCGTTGGAAAATTAAAGTGTTAATGCATAACACACACATATATGCTATTAACTGCTTATGAGCATGTTTAAGTTTTCTTGCTGAGCCTTGGCTCACGGGTGCTAGGTGGTGCAGGTAAGGGGAAAGGGAAGCTGGACCAGTCATGAGTTGGAGAGCTTCTGTGGTGACGTGTACGTATGCGAGTGCTCGACCACCACGGCTAGGGTTTCTCAGAGAAATTGGGGTCAAACCCTATTTTTCCGCTTAGGTTGGCTGTTTGTAATTTTTGAGTTGTAATTTCCTTTTTGGAACTATAAACGACATTGTAAACGTTTATTTTGGGATCCCATGTACGCAGTTAAAATTTTAATGAAAACACTATTCCTTTCATCCAAAAATTTTAACCCTAAGTCGTTAATCATGTTTAGTGCACATTAATGGCCAAATAACTCGATTAGGGAGCCTAGCACTATTTAAAATACACAGTGTAACGGTCTTGGCTATCTAGGGCATTACAATAAGTGCCACGGGAACACAACTCTAACACTGATGCCCTGGCCAAGCTCGCAACCACCAAGGATGTTGAACTAATTAGTGTAGTCTCCATTGACTACTTGGCTTTTCCGAGCTTCTCAGCTCCCGAGAAAGTAGAAGCAGTCCAGCCCCATGATAGTTGGATGGAGCCCATAGTGAAATATCTTGTCTCCAGAGAGTTACCACAAAACAAGAAAGCCACTTGGAAGCTGCTTTACCAGGCGCCTCGATATGTCATCATGGATAGCAGACTAATACTCCGAGAAGTGAATGAGTGCTTTTGCGAGGACCATACTGGGGGCAGAGCATCGCCAAGAAGATCTTGAGACAATGATACTTTTGGCCCACCATGAATGGAGATGCGATGGACTATGTCTAGAAGTGTGACAAGTTCCAACGGTTCGCCAATATACCTCGAGCTCCTCCAAATGAGCTCACCTAGATGACCAATCCTTGGCCCTTTGATGTCTGGGGCATTGATCTTATCATGTCATTGCCCACAGGAAAAGGAGGAGTGAAGTATGTAATAGTGGTGGTCAATTACTTTAGGAAGTGGGTCGAGGTCGAGCCACTCGCTACAATAACTTCTAAGAAGGCACTGAAATTCGTCATTAAAAGCATTGTTTGACAACGAGGTGTTCGCGAACTTTTGTCAGTGGCACGAAGTTATGAAGAGTTTTTCCTCTGTTGTCCACCTGTAGGCAAATGGACAGGTGGAAGCAGTCAACAAGATGCCCAAAGCCACCTTGAAGAAAAGGCTTGAACAGGCGAAAGGCGCTTGGCCCAAGGATCTTCCTGGGGCATTGTGGAGCTACCGAACCACTTCCAAAACCTCCACTAGCCACTCATCATTCTCTATGTCCTATGGGTATGAGGCCATGCTTCTGGTTGAAGTAGCAATCTCCACGCACCAACTAGATACGTATGATCTTACCACAAACCACGCTTTACTCCGAGAGTCCCTTGACCTTGTGAAAGAGCTTCGTGAAGATTCTCAGCTTCGAGTTGCGTCCTACCAACCAAAAGTAGCCAGGTATTTCAACTCTAAAGTGAAGGATAGAAAGTTTGGGGTCAGAGATCTGGTGTTGTGAAGAGTCTTCTTAGCCACACGAGACCCCGATGAAGGAGTGCTGGGACCTAACTGGGAGGGCCCATACAAAGTTGAGAGCGTTGTATGCATGGGGACATACAAATTAGCACGAATGAATGGGGAATTGATACCCCATGCTTGGAATGCTGAGCATCTTCGTCGGTATTACCAGTGATATGAGCAGTAAATTTATTAATTTTTGTAATCTCCTTGTAGCCTCTGGGCATAGCTAATGGAAACCGTGTAAACAAAACATGGTAATATTTTGTTTGAGATTCTGCTTATATTTTTTTCCTTTATGTACTACTCGTAGAGCATCCGCTCGCTATCCTGGACAAGTGAACACAGACTAGTATCCGATCACTTGGGGGCATGGAGTTAGGGCAAGCTTGTATAGTACCACACCTCACGGAGGATGACCTAGGAAACTAAGCTGTCAAAAGCGGAGTAGGCTTAGCGTCAATACCCCGAGAATAGAAAAACCTAGGAAACTAAGAAGCCTTGAGTCAGCGGCCTAAGAAACTAAGCTTGTTCAGAGCGAAGTAGGCTTAGCGTCTAGAGACTAAAGACTAAGAATCCTAGTAGCGCAAGAACGGACCTAGGTCACCTCCCGTGGACATTGCGCTCGAGGAGCACTAACCAAGTCCCTAGATCTCAAGATGCAAATAGAAGACTGAGTCCTCTGTA
This sequence comes from Humulus lupulus, assembly GCF_963169125.1. Lineage (NCBI taxonomy): Eukaryota > Viridiplantae > Streptophyta > Magnoliopsida > Rosales > Cannabaceae > Humulus > Humulus lupulus. The sequence continues at coordinate 162,859,951 of NC_084799.1, forward strand.
CTCGGTCCTAACGCATGGACTTAGGTCACCTCCCATGGACACTGGGCTCGAGGAGCACTAACCAAGTCCTCGGTAAGCCACAAGAAAAAATAGCATCGGGAAGTCGATGACCTAGGAAGCTAGGCTAGTCGATGAGTGTAGCGTCCCTAATATCATACAATCCCATTGCTAAGTGGCCTGGGAAAAACCAAGTGCTGAAGAGATCCAAGTAACACGACAGTGGATTTAGCATATTCTCCTGAGGACGGTGCGCGCCAGAAGAGTAATAACAAAATCCCAATCCTCGAGATGTGAATGGAAGCTTGAGTCATCTGTACTCGGGTACGAGCCTAAGTCACGTGACTTAAAAATCCAAGTAGTGCGAGTATGGATTGAGGTTACCTCTCAAGGACATTGATTAGTGCTAAAAAATATCATTTTATTAGTTTTAAAGTTTGAAATTAACTAAGTTTTAACTAATATTTTCATCGATTTATTGTTATATATTTTATATTTGAAAATATTAATTTTAATTTAATTTGTGTTTAATTTTTAGGAAATAAAATGTATTTTGACACAAAGAAAAAGAAAGAAGAAAGAAAGAATTCTAGTTGAAGAAATCATGAAAAAATGGCATTTTTGAAGATGAAATGGCCTAATTGCATAGAGCCCAATTGCCCATGCCCACGCATCCCACCAGAGCCTGACATAGCCGAGCCACGTGAGCCGAATCGAGCCAAGCTTCTGAGCCGCTTGACGCCGCCTGCCACTCTGTCTGACGCGTGCCTGCCACATCGGCCAATTGTCCCCCACGACCCAACACCTCCTATGTTGATCCAACCAGCACACAACACATGTCAAACGTGTCCCCCTCATCATTGAAGCATGTCTCCCACTTCCATCAGTTTTTGAAGCCATTTTCCCACTATTTTGTACATGATTTTACACATTTTGGGTCCTATTTTCACTATAAATAGAGAGCCAAATGTAGGGAAAAATCATCAGATTTTAGAGTGGAAAAATATACTTTGTTATTTTGTTGCTTTTCTTATTTCTAGTTTATTTTTGCTTGTTTTAGGTGACAAAAAATGAGTGAACTATTTTAAAAATATTGGTGAGGTTAGAGTGTAGTTGTTGTACTTCTCAATCTTTTTCTTATGTAACTTAGATTGTTAATTTATTTTAGTATATTTGTTATATTGTATGTCTTTTACTGCATTCTACCAGTGGTATTTTGTCGCTCTTGGATATATAATATGACATGCTATGAAATTAGGAGTTAGATTCAATTTATTCTAGATTAACTAATATGTGCTTTTAACATATACATCTTCCAGTTGCAATTAATGGTGTAGAATTGCAACTGTGTTTTGAATCAATATCAATATTAGAATAGGATTTACAACACTGCATCTCTACCTTGTCATGCTTTTTATCTGATCACTTTCTGCAATCTATCATTTTAATTTCACAAAATCTATCTATTCAATTCTACTTTATTTTTATCTTTTATTTACTAATCTAATCTTTAGTAATGTTTGCCTCTCTGTGAATATGACATAACTCATTTACTACTGCAACCACTTAGGAGTTTATTGGGAAATATCAGACACCGTGCTCAGGGAGTAATGGCCTAGTCCTATGATCTCAAGATGCGAATAGAAGCCCGAGTCATTGGAACTCGAAGCTAGACCTCGAGTGCTAAAACTTGAGTATCGTGAAAATCCTTGTCTAAGGACCTGAGCCTAGGGTGATGAGTTCACGACTTCCACATGATTAGGTCTCGAGTTGTGCACTCGAGGGGAAATCAAAAGGCCCGAACTGGCCCACCAGTGACCACGTACCCGAGGGGCAAGTAGCTTAGTGCGAAGGACCTCCTAAGGGCCTGAGTCATTAAGACTTGGTGACATAGGACGACATTGAAGTTACTTTCAAGGACATCGATGTAACGTCCCAAATTCCCTAATGTGTCTTAGAGCCTGGATTAGGGGGCCAGGAGGGCCATAATTGATTTAAAATGTGATTATGTGCATGTATGTGATATATGGGTGAGACCACATTATTATGTTTGAGCTATTCGGCATGAGACGATCCTAGGATGCAAGTTAGCAGTTTGGTCATAATGGGATTAATTACCGGGCTCGGGGTGAGCCTAGGGGTAAATTGGTGTTTAGTACATTACCGATAATGAGCGGGTAATGGGATATGATTTAATAATTATTTGAGGATATTGGGAATAATGGGAATTGGAGGGTGTTAATTATGATTAATGGGATAGGTGGGAAATGACAATTTTGTCCTTGCTTAGTTTTGAAGTCTTTAAATGGACCTAGGGGCAATTTGGCCATTTAGACCATTGGATATGTTCAGCCAAGGGTAGGTTGTAGAAGGAACAAGCAAAAACAGAGTTGTTTTCTCTATCTCTCAACCATCTTTCTCTCTCTCTCTTTCTGTTGGATTTTTTTTTAAAGCTTGAAGTTGGGATTTGAAGCTATTTGAGCTTAATTTTTTTAGGCTTAAGGGCTTAGAAGTGTGTTCAACAATTGAAAAGGGTTCAATTCTGGGATTGAGGTAAGGAATTCTAAGTTCAAACCTTTAGTTTTACTCTATTTTTAAGGTGGTTTGTGAGTTGAGAGTTTGATTGTGTAATTGGGAATTTGATGGTGCTTTAAGTGTTATAGAGCTTGGGTTTTGCTGTTAAACTAGTGATAATGTTGTGGTGATGAATGATTGTGATATTGGGATTGGTTTGATGAGTTTTGGCTGAGTTTAGATTGAGAAAAATGCAGGGGAGCTGGGTTCACGGGGTTAAGTCGCGACCGAGTTCATGCAAGTCGCGACTTGAGTGAACCCCAAGGCCTTCTTTGGGCTATGCCTGGCAGGGGCGCTGCGACCCTCAGGGGCAAGTCGCGGCCCGCCCCTGGCACCCAGATAGGGGGCTCTCTGTCCCTGGGGCGCGTTGTGGCCCTTGGGGGCAGGTCGTGGCCTGCCTGTCCTCTTTGAGCAAGATTGGGTTTTAACTAGTTTTAAACGCGGGTTTTCGAGTCTCAAGGCTCGGGATCGAATCTACTAACCATTTTAGTAGGATTCGAAGTCCCAGGAGCTGGGTTTTAGTCCATGAGCCTTTTATTACTTATTTTATTGATGGGATTTCATATTTGGTTATGATTAGGTGGCCGCTAAGGGCCTAAGGACAGGTTCGTTCTCAATGGTCGTTCTTTATTTATTTTACGCCCAAGTCTAAGGTAAGAAAACTGCACCTAGTATGTGACATACATAATTATTGATGAGGCATGTTGAGTGCTCTATTTATGGACATTGGTTGCATTGTAAATGCCTGGCAGCATTGCTTACTTGTGAATGCACTGACTTATTAGTCAGAAACGACAATGGTGTTTAGTACTGGTTGTGAAGCTCTCACTTATCAGTCATAATAGGCAATAGTACTGAGCGCTGGTCGTATGGAATTGACTTATGAGTCAAGAGCAGCATTAGCGTATTGAATGTAGACCAAAATGATTATATCTAATCAACATAAGCATTAAATGCTTGACCGACCTATTGGTTGAAGAAAATTAAAGCGCTTGGCTAGTCTATGACTAGTTACTCAGAGCCAGGGCTAAAAGGCTCAAGTGACTTAATAGTCACATGGCTTAGGGCGTAGGACCCCAGAGAGACTTATTAGTCATCTATTCAGGGTGCGGGATCCGAGAATGACTCATTAGTTATCTATTCAAGGTGCAAGACCCCAAAATGACTCATTAGTCATCCATTCAGGGTGCAGGACCCCAGAATGACTTACTAGTCATCTATTAAGGGTGCAGGACCCCAGAATGACTTAACAGTCATCATCTGATTAGGGCTGCAAGCCCCATAATGATTATTTATTTATACTTGTATACATACAGTAATAAGTTTTCTTGCTGAGCCTTGGCTCACGGGTGCTATGTGGTGCAGGTAAAAGGAAAGATAAGCTTACCCAACATTGAGTGGAGAGCTTAGGTGGCGACGTGTACATATGCGGCCACTTGACCATCACAGCCAAGGTGTTTTCTCAGGGGAACTAGGGTGTAACCCTATTTTTGCCGCTTAGGTCGGCGGATTGTAACTTTTGAACTGTAATGACCATTTTGGATTGTAAACAACTTTGTAAACACCTTTATGGGATCTCATGTACAATTTAACGTTTTTAGTCAAATATATTTATTCCTTTTGACCGAGATTTTCACCCTGGCCCATTAATGACACTTAGATGCACGTTTATAGCCTAATGACTCGTTTAGCGAGTTAAGCACTATTTAAAGTACACAGCGTGACAATCTTGGCTAACCAGGGCGTTATAATCGAGCCTGGAGGATAACACTAAATGTCCTAAGCATCGAGCACTAAGGAAAAAAACCCTACTGTGCAACAGACATCCTAAAATCCTGAGTCGTTGAAACTCGAAGGCGTAGAATAGCAAAGTGCCCTCACTTGACACCACATCAAAAGTTACTCTTAGGACCACGAGCCTAAGAAGAAACACTAAATGCACAAGTGTCTAGACACTGGCAGGAAGATCCTCAAACTCTAAGTACCGCAGGATAGCTCCGTCCTGAGTCATTAGAACTCGGGGAGGTAGTGTCGCATCAAGTGTATCACCTTACCTCGAGGACTGTGGGCCTACAGAGCAATAGTAAATGCCTAAAAATTGTCTAAGTACTAAGAGAAGTAGATAAATACTTGAGTCTTCAAGACTCGAGCATAAGACCTAAGTCAACGGCATAAGACTCTCGTGAGTTACGTTATGTTGATCCGAATTAACAAAGTCCATGTTGCTAATTTACTAAGTGTCCATTTGATGATAATAGTATAATCATTGCAATAAAGTAGTGCAAGTTGCATATATTTAAGTGAAGAAATATTTATAATAGTGCATAGGGGCTCGAGCGCTATACCCCAATAAACTATGGCATGCAAGCTTACTTAGCTAAAAATATACATATATTGCGGCCCTTGACCTGGAGGAACCTTTGCCACCAGCTCGATCACAAGATCGGCCTCGGGGATGCGAACCGCCACTGCAACTTCCCTCTCTTAGGCAGCCCTGGCCTCCTCCACCTCAAGGCGCACCTCAAGCATAGTCCTCATGTTTGGCTCCTCGGTGAAGGAGAAAACCATATCTTTGTTGCTATGCCACACAACAAAGAGTGTATCGTCATCTATCACGTCAAGGTCCTCTTCCAGTTCTTCCGCTCGGAGACGGAGGTCTTCAGCCTCCTTGGCGGCAACTTTGGCATGAGTAGCAGCCCATACAACGTCCTCCTTGGCCTTGATCAGCTCCTTGGCGTAGGCCAAAGACTCTGTCCGACTCAACCAGACCTCTTCGCGACCCTTAACCATCTCCTCCTCCATCACACGGGTGCAACCCGGGGATAACTTGGAGGAAGTGTCCTCTAGAGTGGACAAATTGACCGCTCGGTGGCCAACATAGTCTCCATCTCTTATACACTGGCCCTAGTGTCCTCCACTTCCTTCTGAAGTTGTGAGTGCTCCTCCAACAGGACCACAATTTCCCAGAACTGCTCCAGCTCTTCCCGAGCTTGCGCCAGCTCTTCCCAAACTTGCGCCAGCTCTTCCCAAGCCTCCTTCAGCTCAAAGGACCATATCGTCATGATGTCCCCAAGCTGTTGGTTGAAAGCCCCAATCTGTGCCAAGTTTAGAGTATCAAATTAGTAAAAAGAAGCTGATGGAATAAATAGGCCGAGATAAATGCTCGAAGACTTACCCTTACGGAGGAGTGGCAGTTGGCATCGATCAGTGAAACCTTGTTGTCACTACCACAATGAGTGAAGCTGTGAGAAGGCATATTGCTTTAGGACCCTGCTATCCCTTAGAGGAGCTACACGGCAAGCAAAGCAGTCTTCCCTCCTATTCTCCCCACAAAGAGAGGTTCCAACTCCTCACGACTAGGAGGAGCAACAAAATCCTACAGCCGGTCCTTGCGCTGAAACTCACAAGGAGTCTGAAGTCCTCACTGCCCTTGTCAATGCGGGTGTTGTAGTACTCAACGACTTGTTTGTGCTTCTCAAAGTCTTCCCCCTCATAATGCTCTGGGAAGACTATCAAGTGAGGTGCCCTAATCGGAGGAAAGTTGGGCACCATTGAAGGGATTTCCTTACCCTTCCTAGAGGACCTCCCATCTTGAGAGGGAGAAACCTCGAGGTCAATGACCTCACCAGGAGCCACTATCCTCGGGGTGGGGACCAGTGGAGCAGCTACAGGAGCTGATGGGGCCACTAGGCTTGAGGTGCCGTAGCCGGGGGCATGGACACCGTGGTTGACATCATTGGAAGGTCAATCTGAGAGGGTCCCGACACCCTGTGACGCTTTGACCTGACCAATTCCGACAGGTCCATGCTTTCTGCACAAGGAAAACAAAATGGTTAAGTCCTCAGTAGGAAAGGGAAGCAATAAGACTAAAAAATGCATGCAAGATTGAAAATAAAAATCTTCTTGAGAGCCCCACCACAATCAGGCTCCTCCGGGTGGAGGACATAATGGGAGAACTAATGGATGATTCACCCCATCTCGTGTGTCAAATTGGTCTCGTACTGCCAAAACAAGATGGCGTTCATAAATGTCACCTCATTCAGAGGCATGAGACCTTGGGGATGTCTTCTCCTTCTTGGGTTGTGAAGGAATACATCAATGAGGTCCTGGTAGTCTTGGTACTCCTCCTCGGACCAGCAACGTCCCGAAACTTGCCCTTACTCGAGAAGTGAGGGAAAAAATAAAGAATGTTCGGGATTAGTTGCCTCCTCTACATGCTTGGCATAAAAAAAATGTTTGGGAATTTACCTTGAGGCATGGAGGATGACTCAATCCCCGCCTGAAGCTCTGCCTGAAGCTCTTTGTAATGCCCCGAATCCCTAATGCAGTTTAGTGGCTGGATTAGTAGGTCGAGAGGGACAAAGCTGTTTAATTATGCCATTAAATGAATATATGCATGTGTTATGTGAATTATATTATAATTTGATGTTATATGCATGCATGTGGGTCCACATTTGACTATTATGTTGTTTTGATAATTTGGCCCATTGAGGGTAAATTTGTGTATTTGGGTGCATAATGTGATTTGTGAATGAGATTCCATTATTATGGAGATATATTCGAGTTATTCAGCATGAGACGGTCCTATATAATGGATTAGCGGTTTTGTCATAACGGGGTCAATTAGTGGGTAATAAGAATATTTATTTGATGATAAATTAGGAGTTATTGAGATCAGGGTGAAATTCTGGAAGTTTTGACTATAATATCCCCGGGAGTGTTTTTGGGGTCCCGAGCACTAGGTTTTATTTGAGGTTACTTAAGCTTGAAGTAGCTTGTCAGATAGAACGTACGTTAGAAAACCTCTCGTTCTTCCCCGTTAGTTCATTTTCACCGTTCGAAGCGTTTTCGAAGATATCTTGAGTTCTAGGAGTCGGAATCAAGCGAGGATCGAGGCATAGCGATCTTAGGAAAGATTAGAAGCTTCTTGACCGAAGGATTTGACGAGAAACAACCCAATCAAAGGTAATCTAAGTTTAAAGTTTCTAAGCTTTGAATTGGACTTTGTGAATCGTTGAGTTTTTGGTTTGATTGAACCTTGGGTTTTGATGGTTTTGGAGCATTGGGAAGCTTGGGAACTTTGATTTGATGATTTGGTAATGTTTAGGCATGATTTTGGAGGCTTTGGGATGTTGGAGAACGATTTTGGGCGTGTTTTGGGTTGGGTGCCGCGGCCCTGTTCTTGGAGAGCCGCGACCCTAGCTCGAAGAAGCAGGTGGGAGGTTTTGCCTTTGCTGGGCGCCGCGGCCCTTGATGTTGGGCGCCGTGGCCCTTGCTTCAATGGTGGCTGGGGGCCATGGCCCTTGATGCCAGGGCCGCAGCCCTTGAGCAGGGTTGAGCCCGTTTGAGTGTTTTGGCCCTGGGAACATGGTTTTAGGCCTCGGGATCATTCCTACTACCCGGATTAGTGGGGATTGATGTCCCGGAGGCTAGATATTGGTTTGGGAACCCTTGATTATCATTTTATTGATGGTGTCCCAAATTTGGTTATGATTAGGTAACCGCTAAAGGACTATAAGCTAGACCGTTCTCAAGGGTTGTTCTTCTATTCATTCTAGCTCGAATCATAGGTAAGAAAACTGCACCCCATATGTGACATGCATGATTAGTCTTGAGGCATGTTGATTGTGTAAATGTGGACATGGATTGATTATTTAATGCTTAGCAAATTTTTCTCACTTGTGCATGGCACTGACTCATTAGTCAGAATTGGCATAGGTGTCAGTATCAACTGTGAAGCTGTGACTCATTAGTCAGGTTCGGCAATAGTACTAGGCATTGGTCACTTAGTGCTGACTCATTAGTCAGGACAGCCTTAGCGTGTTCAACGCAAGCCAATAAAGATTAGTTCTAATCGATATCTGCATTGGATGACTCAAAGAGCATTAATGCCGGACTAAAGAGGGAGAACCCTTAAAGGAGTATGTCCAATGCTTTATGCAAGTAGCAGCTGGAGCCAAAACAGTGGGCGACGAGGGAAAGATGATGGCCCTAACTGCCGGGGTCAGACTCCATTCTCCCCTCTGGAACAACCTGAGGAAAAATGGGGTAAAGAGTACTCAGGAGTTTCTGGATTGAGCTGATCGGTACATCAAGCTCGAGGACGCGATTGCCAACGAGGGGAAATAGCCTACAAAAGACAAGGGACCGAAGGAAGAACCCGCCAAGGCCGCCAACGGGTCAGATAAACCCAATGGCAACGGCAAGAGCAACGGGAACAGAAATGGCAGAAATGGTGGAAAAAGGGTGGGCAATGAGCCATCAACATCTGAGAATAAACGCCCCAAAGGCAATAGATATGAGCCGAGATTCACCAACTATACGACCCTTGTTGAAAGTCGAGCAGAGGTCTACCAAGCGACCAGCTCTAATGTTCCTTATAAGCGACCCGCACCTATAAGGAAGGATATCTCCAAGAGAGATACAATAATATTTTGTCGTTTTCACAACGACTACGGACATGACACCAATGAGTGCAACCAGTTGAAGGACGAAATTGAGTTCCTGATCAGGCAGAGACATCTAAGGAGATATGTGCAACCAGCAAGAGGATCTCAACAAGAAGCTTAATGTGGCAACGAGCAGGCGTCGACACGCCAACGCTCGCCACCTTTACAGCCAGCTCCTGTGGTAGGCACGCTACTCACCATCTGTGGTGGCCCACACCTTGTAGGGGATAGTGGGAAGGCAAGGGAGCGATACGCTCGAACCCTATGCCATGACCAGGACATCGAGATGATAAGTGTGGAGGATCGAGCACCAAAGAAGGCTCGAACAGAGGAGGAACTAATAACCTTCTCTAAGGACGATGCCCAGCACGTACAATTCCCACACTCTGATCTGTTGTTCGTTGACGTTCAAATCGCCAACATGATGGTTAAGAGGGTGTTGGTTGACACAAGAAGCTTAGTCAACATCTTATACAAGTCTTCACTAGAAAGAATGAAATTGTCCATCAAGTACCTGGATCCGTGCAACCAAACCATTTATGGTTTTTCTGGCGAAGGGCTCACCCCAACTGGGTCGATTAGGCTCCCAGTTACAGCAGGAACTGCACCTGCAAACAGGACATTACTCACTACTTTCATAGTAGTTGATTGTCCTTCAGCATATATTGCTGTAATTGGGAGGCCTATTCTGATCGACCTGCGAGTTGTTACATCGATATGGCACCTTGCCATGAAGTTCCCAATCGATGCAGGGGTAGGATGCGTGTTGGGAAATCAGCGGGAAGCAAGGGAGTGCTACAATGCCTCGGTATCTAAAGCAAAGAAAGGTGTATCGAGGGAAGTTGTCGGAAAAGAGTTGCAAATGGCAATTGATGTACAAGCCCAGTCAGGTGATGATGTCACCAAATAGGGCGTTGCCCAAAGTGAGGACATATATTTAGATCCTCACTTTGGGGATTTTGATGAAGAGATAGGACCCATCAAGGACCTTGAGGAGGTCCAACTCGATGAAGAAAATCTGACCAGGGTTATGAAAGTCGGTAAAAACTTAGAGACAACAACGAAGCAAGCACTGGTGGAATTTTTGAGGAAAATCTAGGAATTATTTGCCTAGTCGCACAAAGACATGGTTGGAATAGACCCTACAGTCATAAGCCATGTCCTGAACATAGACAAGAATTTTCCACCAGTACAGCAGAAAAGGAGGTTGTTCGGCAAAGATAGATCAAAGGCTCTAAAGGAAGAAGTCGAGAAGCTGAAGGAGAATGGATTCATCAGGGTAGCGTTTTATCCATCATGGGTCTCTAATCCCATGCTTGTTCCCAAGCCAAATGGCAAATGGCGAACATGCGTAGATTTCACAGACCTTAATAAAGCCTGCCCTAAAGATTGTTTCCCACTCCCTAGAATCGACCAACTGGTCGATGCCACTGCAGGGCACGAGATTCTCTCATTCATGGATGCATACTCCGGATATAATCAGATAAGTATGCATCCTCCTGATGAGGATCACACTAGCTTTCGAATTGATACAGGGCTCTACTGTTACAAGGTAATGCCCTTCGGTTTGAAAAACGCTGGTGCGACTTACCAGTGATTGGTCAACCACATGTTTAAGGAGCTAATCAGCACAAACATGGAAGTATATGTTGATGACATGCTGCTTAAGTCGAAGAAGGCAGAAGGGCACATAGGGGACTTGCAAGAATGCTTCAACGTCTTGAACAAATATCAGATGAAGTTGAATCCCCTCAAGTGCTCCTTCGGAGTAGGATCAGGGAAGTTCTTGGGATTTATAGTAAACTCGCGAGGAATTGAGGCTAATCCCAAGAAGATCAAAGCCTCGATCGATATGAAATCTCCAACAAAGATCAAGGATGTTCAAAGCTTGACCGGAAGAATTGCTGCTCTCAGTAGATTTATTTCCAAGTCTACGGACAAATGCGTCCCATTTTTTAATCTACTCAGAGGCAGCAAGAAATTCGAATGGAAGGGGGAATGTGAACAGGCTTTTCAAGCTTTGAAGATGCACATGTCGCAGCCACCGATTCTATCAAAGCTAGTTGATAAAGAAACTTTGATCATTTACTTGGCAGTCACAGAATACGCTGCTAGTGCTGTCCTAGTAAGAGAAGAAGAAGGCGTGTAGAAGGTTGTTTATTATGTAAGCAAGAGGCTAATAGGAGCGGAGCTGCGGTATCCACCTATTGAAAAATTAGCCTATTGCTTAATCTTAGCCTCCAGGAAGCTGCGGCCCTACTTCCAAGCTCACCCAATAACAGTTTTGACCGACCAACCTCTTCGACAAGTTCTACAGAAGCTAGAAGCCACGGGCAGATTGTTAAAATGGGCGGTCGAACTTGGGCAATTTGATATCTCCTACTTGCCACAAGCTGCGATAAAAGGACAGGCTTTGGCCGATTTCATCGCAGAACTCACTGGGCTTCCAGACAGCGAGCAGCCAGAAGGGCCTGAAGAACCCAAGTCTCAAAGCCAAAATCCTTGGAAGTTGTTTTATAGATGGTTCTTCTAATGAGCACCACGCAGGAGCAGGAGTGATTTTGATAACGCCTAAGGGACATCGATTTCACTGCGCAATCAGATTTGACTTCACCGCCTTTAACAACGAAGCCGAATATGAAGCACTGCTCATAGGACTACGGTTAGCTAGGAGCATGCACATAAAGTCACTTGATATCTACAGTGACTCTCAACTAGTGGTCAATCAAATCATTAGAGAATATCAGGCCCGGGGCTTAAAAATGGTTACTTACTTAAATAAAGCGAAGGATCTATTGGCATAGTTTGATAAGTACATTCTCCAGCAAGTACCTCGCGACCAAAATTCAAATGATGATGCTTTGGCCAAGTTGGTAAGTGCCAAGGATGCTGACACTCTGAACATAGTGCAGGTTGAGCGACTATCAGCACCAAGCATCCAAGTAGAAGGGACCTCTTTGGTAATTCAAGCGGCGGACACATGGATGGCACCTTACATAGAGTACTTGACGCAGGGCGTGTTACCGACGGACAAAAACAAAGCCAGGACCCTTCAGCGGTAGGCTGCTAGGTATATCCTGGTCGATGGAATCTTTTACCGAAGGGGATACTCAATGCCACTCCTCAGGTGTATTTCGAAAGATAAGGCCAAAGAATTGATGAGAGAGGTCCACGAAGGCTTTTGTGGGGACCATGCTGGGGGCAGAGTTTTTCAAAAAAGATCCTAAGTCAAGGATACTTCTAGCCAACAATGAATGAAGACTCAATGGAATTTGTGCGGAGGTGTGATAAATGCCAAAGGTTCTCCAAAATTTCACGAGCAGCCCCTAATGAGCTAAAACAGATGCAAAGTCCGTGGCCGTTCGTAGTCTGGGGTATAGATCTAATCGGATCTCTGCCCACAGGAAAGGGCGGCGTCAAGTACGTTGTAGTGGCCGTCGATTACTTCACTAAATGGGTCGAAGCTGAGCCACTCGCAACCATAATGACCAAGAGAGTCCTGGATTTCATAGTTAAAAACATCGTGTGTCGCTATGGATTGCCAAGGAAGATTGTCTTAGACAACGACACCCAGTTTGATAGTGATCTATTCACAGATTTATGCGAACGGCATGGAATTATCAAGAGCTTTTCTTCAGTTGCTCACCCTCAAGCGAACGGACAAGTCAAAGCAGTCAATAAAACGCTAAAGGATACTCTGAATAAAAGACTTGAGGAGGCGAAAGGGGCATGTCCAAAGCAATTGCCTGAAGTCCTTTGGTCGTACAGAACTTCCCATCGAACAACAACAGGCCATACTCCATTTTCCTTAGCCTATGGATATGAGGCTATGTTGTGTGTTGAGTTAGATCCGCCATCGCATCGAAGAATAACGTACGATCAAGGCTCTAATAGCCAGCTATTGATGGAATCTCTTGATTTGGTCGATGAAAAGCGAAACCAAGCCCAACTCCGAGTAGTAGCTTACCAGCAAAAGGTCGCCCAGTATTTCAATTCTAAAGTACGTGAGAGGAAATTCAATGTCGGAGACCTAGTACTTAGAAGGGTTTTTCTCATCACTTGCGATCCGGCCGCTGGAGTACTCGGACCTAATTGGGAAGAACCGTACCAAATTGAAGAAGTCCTTCAACTAGGCTCCTATAAACTTGCTTGCTTAAATGGATATCTCATTCCTCGCTATTGGAATGGAGAACACCTGCACAAGTACTATCAATAAACAATTCTTCCTAAAGAATTGGCTTGTATTAATTTTACTTTTTACAAGTTATGAAAAAGGGTTGGTCATTTTACGTGACTGATCGCTTATAAGTGTAAGATCATTTTGTTGATCACTCGTACAGACATTTTTGTCCATTTATTATGAGAAATAAAAGGGACTGTGCGCAGCCAGTCATTCTTTCCAACTATTGTATTTGTTACAAGTATTTGTTCATTACGTGTGTTATTTTGTTATATTTTAATTCATTGCTACGATCAGTAATGTTCGAACAGGTCCTAGTCAAGGCAAGTGACGGAGGACCTAAAGTTCCTCAATCACTTGGGGGCATATAAGGCATCTAGTAAGTAGAGCATATCGACAGGTATGTAAACACACGAGCAAAATAAGTGAAAGAATGCTACGGTACTTAGAGTATTTTTCAAAATTTTGTATTTTGTTAAATCAAACCAAAGTACTATGCTAAGTTCGGTCATGAGAACAGATGTTATAATAAATGCAAGTATTATAATATCAAAAAGGAATTCTCTTACACCGTGAGCAGTTACTGCTCGGATGTAATTGTTTGTTAAAAGGAAAAAAGATGCCCACACAGCAATTAAAGATAACAACTGTCTTTACATCTCGACCCATAGGTCGTATATTGAAAAATTAAAATTAAAAGAGAAATAAGCTAAGAAGCAGGAGGGTCTTGTGGATGTTCCTGGTCGACAGCAGCTTCGGCTTCATCCTCCGCACCCTCAACACCAGTGGCCAAAGAGATTTTGGGCGAGGCTAGGGTTTTCGCACTCTTTTCTTCTTCCAAGTGAGCAACGCACCGGGCTATTTCTGTTTGCCTCATGCGCTCGGAGAGATAGCTAAAAATTGGCCCCTTGGTTGTGCTTCCAGAAATCATAGAAGCACTTGGACGTGACGCCCTTGTACCTCTCAAGATTGCTGGCGTTGGTTTTCTCGAGCTCATTGATACGAGCCTCCAACTTTTCAGCCTCCTGCTTGCTCTCGATCAGGTCCACCTCGAGATTTTTGGCTTCGCAAAAATTGATAACGTGGGACTCTTTTTACTTCGCCTTTGCCTCGAGAGCTTTGTCCAGAGCAGCCTGCTTCTCCTTCATCTCCTCAGCCATTTTATTTTTCTCCTCGAGCAATGCCGTATTTTCCTTCTGAGCCACCTCAAGCTACTCTGCGTATTTTTCTTCGACGAACTTAAGCTCCTCAGCGTGCCGTTGCTCGGACGACTTGGATTGCTCAGTGATGACCCCCGAGCGGATTGGCTGGCAGTCACAATCAGCATTGCTTGCGATCAGCACAAAGATTGAAATGACTATAATAGATAAAAAGATTGAGTCTCAACAGGAAGAAACAATTTACACTGGCGAGCTCATTTAGGGCGTGGTTCGAGATCTGGTCGACCACCATCGATTCAGTCCCAGCCATGGCTTCACGGCTGCACTCATGCCTCAGGATCCTTGTCATCCTGTCCTTGGCCGATCTTAGAGGGCGACTTGATATGTCGTCTCCTGTTGGAGCGGGGGCAGCTGGCTGAGTCTGGTAAACTGGAGCCGGTGGGGAAGGGGTCGACCTAACTGGTACAGATAGAGTTTGCTGCTCGACGGGAGATGGAGGTGGTGTTGTGTTTTTCGAAGGATCAGCCGCTGGAGGGTCCTCAATGCGGGCCTTCTTGGGCGGAGGATCTTTGCTGAACTCCCCGCGATGCCTCCTGCTCACCTTTTTCTTGCTCGCAGGAGCATCAGGTGCACTGTAAAAATTGAACATGTCTTCGAATGCCATGTCTACAAGAAGGCAAGTACACGAACAGTTAGATAGTATAAATAAATGATTGTACTATGTCAGAAAAGGAAACAAAGAAAATTGCAAGTAAAATACCCGAGCTATCATTACTGGTCGCTACATTATATACTCTAATAGTGTTACACTCACTCTCTGGCATGAAGAAGTCTGAATCTAAATTGGGAGTGTACTTAAAGTTGTCGTCCCCGTTAAATAAGTGACAAGGAATTGGCAAACTATCTAAGAGCGAGAGATCAGTACCGTTCTCATCCGAAGACTCATCGATAAGCGCAAGGGGTTCGATAGCTTTCTTTTTTCCCTTTCCCAAAGGGGCAGGGGGCGCGGCCGCTCGCGCGGTGCTAGAGGGTTCCCTGATTATCGCGCCAATTGGTCTCCTCCTTAGAGGTTGCGACACATCTAGGTGCTGCTCGAGAATTTCCTCGCCAATGGCACTCCTCGCCATGGACTCCCTCACATCCTGGTGAGGTGCCAGAAGCCCGACCAGTCTCAAGTTTGCCTCATTGACTGTAATCCCCCGAATTCTCCGATATGGTTTAATGGCGAGAATAGTAGGCCGGGAGGGCCATACTTTTTTAAATATGCCATTAATTGATAATATGCATGTATATGTGGATTATATTATGATATGATGTTAAATGCATGCATGTGGGTCCATATTTTTAATTACAGGGGTGTGATGATAATTTGGCCCGTTGAGGGTAAATTGTATATTTGTATGCATGTCGGTGATATATGTTGAGACCACATTATAATGTGGGTTTGTTCGAGCCATTCGGCATGAGACGATCTTTAAATATAAATTATCGGTTTGGTCATAACAGGCTTAAGCTCGGGGCTCGGGGTGAGTCTCGAGGTGTTTTAATGATTAGAGTGTTATCGGGAATTATAGGGTAACGGGATATGAATTATTGGTGTTTGAGATTATCGAGATTAGCGGGAATTGGAGAGCGTTAATTATGATTAACGAGATAGGTGGAAAATATCGATTTTACCCTTGGGATGACTTTAGAAACCTTAAATGACCTAGGGGCATTTAGGTCATTTGGTTTGGATTTATATGGAGCTTTAGTTGGCTGTAGAAAACAGAACAAAACAGAGCAAGGTTTTTCTCCTTGCCGTACATCATTTTCTCTCATTTTCCCTTTGGAGTTTTTGAGCTCAAAGTGAGGAATCAAGCTAGGAAATCAAGGAGCTGAGTTCATAGAGTTGGTTCAGCCATTGAAGGGGGTTTAATTCCAGGTTTGAGGTGAGTTTCAGCCATTAATTTTCTCGTTTTACTCTGTTTTGGTTTAAGTTTTCAGCTTGTAATTCTTTGGTAGAAAGTTGGAATTAATGGAAGCTATGTTGAGGTTTAACTTGGGTTTTGATGAGGGTGAGTTGTAGGGGAAGTTTAGGGGTTGAATTGGGTGTTAGGTTGATGTTTGGGATTGGTTTGAAGGGTTGGTTTCAAGGGGAAACGCAGGGGAAGAAATTCTGGTTTTTGCTGATTCGCGTAATGAGCCACGACATGGCTATGGTGAGCTGCGGCCCACGATGCTTGGTAGGGAAAGGCCGCCTCTATTTGAGGGACGAGCTGCGGCGCAGCTAGGGAGGGCCACAGCCCATAGGTCATTTTTGGCCAGAAATGGATTTTTAGCTTGGGGATTCAAGCCTTAGGCCTCGGGGTCGATCCTACTACCCGGTTTAGTAGTGTTTGATGTCTCGGAGGCTAGGTTTTGGTTTGGGAACCCTTTGTTATTCATTTTATTGATGGAATCCCATGATTGGTTATGACCAGGTAACCGCTAAAGGACCAAAAGGTTGATCGTTCTCAAGGGTCATTCTTTTATTCATTCTAGCTCGAACCAGAGGTAAGAAAACTGCACCCCAAATGTGACATGCATGGTTATTCATGAGGCCTGTTGGTTGTATAAATGTGGACATGAATTGATTGTGGAATACTTAGCAAATGTTGCTCACTTGTGCATGGTACTGACTCATTAGTCAGATTTGGCAAAGGTGGTAGTGTCAACTGTGAAGCTGTGACTCATTAGTCAGGTTCGGCAGTGATACTGGGCACTGGTCACATTGCGTTGACTCATTAGTGAGGACGGCCTTAGCGTGTTTAACGCAAGCCAATAAATATTAGATCTAATCGACTTTCTGCATTGAATGACTCAAAGAGCATTAATGCCGGACCGACCTCAAGTTCGATGAATATTATAAGCGCTTAAAGGCTAGTGGCTTACCTAGCAGCCACTCTTCCATTTGAATTAGTGACTTGCTTGTCAGTCACTCAGTATGGTTTACCAAAACCTGTTGAAGGCTAGTGGCTTACCTAGCAGCCACTCTTCCATTTGAATTAGTGATCTGCTTGTTAGTCACTCAGTATGGTTTACCAGAACCTCAAGTGATATTCACTCATTTTTTTGAAAGCTATGAGCTCTGTGTGATTATAATGATAATCATTTGATGATGTTTACATATAATGCTACGTTTTCTTGCTGGGCTTTAGCTCATGGGTGCTATGTGGTGCAGGTAAAGAGAAAGAAAAGCTCACCCAGCCTTGAGTGGAGAGCTCATGGGTGCTATGCTATGTTTTCTTGCTGGGCTTTAGCTCATGGGTACATATGCGGCCGCTTGACCACCACGGCCAAGGAGTTCTCAGAGGAACTAGGGGGTTTACCCTATTTTTCCCACTTAGGTCGGCGGGTTTATAATTTTGGAACTGTAATGACCATTTTGAGTTGTAAATAACTTGTAAATGTTCTTGTGGGCCCATGAACAGTTTTATGTATCAAATAAAATATATCATTTCCTTTTTATTGGTTTTCACCTTAGCCTGTTAATAACACTTAGAACACGTTTTTAACCAAAGGACTCAGGCAATGAGTCAAATTTCCGGTTCACCGTTCACCGTAACTGTTCTGGGGTAACCAGGGCGTTACATTGACCATCTATTTGATGCACTTCTCTACGTCGGACATGCTGACCAGTAGCGCTGCTCGAAGCTCCAATTCTGGAGTAGGAGCTGGTGGCAGCCATGGACCTGAAGAAAGCTAAATTTCTATGAGAGATGCGGATAAAATACAAGGAAAATATACGACCAGGAAAACGAAGAAGTTACCTCCTAGGGTGAAGGCTAGGTTGTTGGAAACTAGGTCGGTAGTCAAAAAGTACTCTTGGTGGTACTTTCCTACATTAGACTTGTAGGTAGTCTCACTCAGAAAGGTGCGGGTCGATTCCTGGTGGCGAAAATGAAAGAACCCCGTATTGTCCTAGTTGGGGTTATATTTGAGATCGAACAGGTAGTTGATCTCATGAGGTGAAGGGACAAGCCATTTTTTATGGCTGTAAAGAATATAGAGTGCGGAAAGCATTCTATACCCGTTCAAGGTTATTTGGAAATGAGCAACCCCGAAGTAATTGGCCACTCCCTGGAAGTAAGGATGAAGAGGCAAGATTGCTCCTGCCTCAATATAATACCTAGACCAGGCGCTAAAGGCACCACCAGGCAGGTTTGCCCGTTGGTCGATGGTGGAAAGGAATAAAGTAACCTGTAACGACCTAAATCCACTAATAAGGCTTAAGGGCCTTGATTAGTGTGCCAGGAGGGCATTACTGGAATAATTGTGATTTAATGAGTAATTATATGTTTAATGATGCTTATATGATAATTGTTATCCAGATTTCCGGATAGCGTTTAGATTGATGACCTCGGGGAAGCAGAATTATCGATGTCTTTCACGGTAGGTGACCAGAGCTCGCGGATGAACAGAAAGGCTTCGCCTCTCCCGTTTAGTGTCCGGATTACTCTTCCAAGCAAACACAATACGGAAACTCGTCAACTCTCCCGGACTCCCGAAGGGGTATCCTTCGGGGAAGCTCCTTCCAGGAGAAGCTCTTCGAGTGGTCTCCGCGGAAGCAGTTCTGTGCCTCGCACGGAACAAAGCCAAACGGTCGAGTCCTGGAGGAGGCATATTTGGAATGATATCCACCTGACACAGGATCTCGCCTGACACGCCCGTCAGGTCAAAGCCGCACACATCCCAGCACGCCTAAGGGTACCTTTTCGCCTACTGTTCCGCTGACAACTTGGAAAAGACGGCTGACTTTGTGTGTTCCCCATACTTTCACGTAAATATACCCACATAGAGTCTTGTAGTCATGCTACTACAGTAATTGTATCCCTATTTATGGCTGGTGTAATTAAGACTCATGTACGTAGAGAAAAACCCTAATCCAAAACCCTAGCTATAAAGACCCCTTCATTTTACAAGAAGGGGGACGGACAAATGATATATAGCAAAAACTCTACTAAAATCTCTCTAGCTTCATCTTCTTCAGGAGAACCCGAGAGAAACACTGTGAGTGTGTGAAGTTCTTGTGCACCAGCCATCTTACTGTAACCTTTTCCAAGTATAATAACATCGACTCGTGGACTAGGGCTTGTTAACGCCTGAACCACGTAAAAACACTGTTTGTTTAGTTACATTTCAGCATTTCTACAGTTCTTATCTTTTTATTATTCTGTTAGTTACTCGTTTCCGAAAAACTCGGTAAACATTTTGGTGCTTTCATTGAGAGCTGTAGGAAGTTGTTAGTCAGCTCTTTTCCTGTGTATGTTTTTTGTATTCACTTCGTGCTAAAGAGATGGTGACTACGAGAAAATCCGCTGTTGACAAAAATGCTACGGTCAACCCCGATACCGTGATGGAAGATGTGGTGCAAAGCGAACCCTTAGACTACCGAGGTGAAGACCCGACATCCCGCCAGGATCGAGTCAGTACCGAAGATACAACATACTTAGAAGACGAAGAAGAGTATGTCCAAGACGGTTATTACAAGGACGGCTGCTACTATGAGAAGGACCCAGAACTGGTCCAAGTAGCCGAAGAACTGGTGGCCACTAAGGCCAAGCTTGCTGAGCAGGAGCGCGTCTCCGAAAGAATGCAACGCATGATGGAACGCCTCCAAAGTAAGTTTGGAGATCTAGGCGACTCGGACGAGGATGCCTCTGTTCTAGGTGGTGCTGATGCCCCCATGCCGGATCCAGCCGCTGCTGGACCATCCAAAGCCGCCCCTAACAAGGGTAAAGAAAAAGTTGGAGAGCCTGTGCGCGCTGACGCCCCTGCTAAAGGCGTGAATCACCAGGCCGACTGCCCCCCCCCCCCCCCCCCGCGCGCAGAAGGTCTCTGGCGCTCCTAAGCCCAGACGTCCTTCAGCCCCAAGGGGGCACTCTGTGCCTAAAGGGCCCGGTGCTAAGGCACCCAGGCCTAGGGGAAGGAACAACCGCCCCAGTGATTCCGTCAATCAGGACGGTCGGGCTGCGAACTCGCACTCTGAAGATAGCTGGTCCACGGTGGACCTAAGAAGAAGGTTGGAGGCCAAGTATGAAAAGGCCAAAGGAGAAAAGGCCCGACCTCGCGGAGATGACCTCCGAAATCATATTAATGACAAGCTCCGGGGACGTGACCTCCCGGAAAGTGATACGAAGAGGCTCGAGGAACAGATTGCTGCTTGGACCAAGCTGGTCCGGAAGCAAAGTGGGGCCCTGTCAGACTCTGAGGAGGAAGACCCGGAACCATGTATTAGGAGGATCGCGGAAACGTCCCTCCCGGATAACTTCAAAATGCCTCACATAGAATTATATGATGGGAGGACAGACCCGCGTACCCACCTAGCTAAATACAATAAAATGATGCAAGTGGCGCGTGTCAGTGAGGACGCCAAATGCATGTGCTTCTCACTCACCCTTACCAAGTCCGCGGAGGACTGGTGGAAAAGATTAGCTCCCGGATCAATCCACAGTTGGAAGGAGCTACAGTCCGCGTTTAGAAGGCAGTTTATTGCTGCCCGTGACCACGACATGGAGGTTGGCTCCTTAACCAACATCAAGCAGCAACCCACTGAGAACCTCAAAGCTTTCATTCAGAGAATGATGGAAGCTGCTGCAAAAACCAAGGTCAGCGATGACATGAAGCTGATCGCCCTTCAATCGGGCCTTACTGTCGGCTCCCTGCTATGGGGGGAAATGCAAAGGAGACGGGCAGAAACGCTGTCCGAATTCATGTCAAAAGCTCAGGGAATCATCAACCTTGAGGATGCCTACCAGCAGGCCTTCGGAGTTCCCCCGGCTCCAACGCCTTCCGTGACAGCGCCGAGCTTTGCTTCGCAAGCTCCCGCACCAGCCCTCACGCTTCCAGGAGCCCGATTCACTCCAAGTGTGTATGGGCCTTCCGCGTCTGCTCAGACCCCGAGTCAAACCCATTTCTCTGGGTACGGAGCAGTACAAACTGGATGTAGTATCGCTCCTGGCATGCCGCAGCCACAAGCGGAAGCCCCAGAACGAAATTTGAGCCAATCGCGGAGCAAACGAAGCGGAAGAAACTCCAACCGGGGAGACCATTCAAAGAGACCCCGGAAGGACTATGAGCCCAAGTTCACGGAATATACCAGTTTGATAGACTCGCGAGAGAATGTCTATCGGGCGACCTGTAATATGGTCAACTACAGGAAGCCCCCGAAAGTGTCTCACGGAGGAAGGCGTCCGCGAGACTCCAATAAAAGGTGTGAGTTCCACGGAGACGTGGGGCACACCACAAACGAGTGCCTTCAGCTGAAGGATGAGATCGAGTCCCTGGCAAGAGCGGGACACCTCGGTCAGTGGGTGAGGATACCCATTATCTATCCCGGACATGGGATAGTTCACGGAGCTGCATATTCCCCGGGACAGAGGGGGGCCGCTAGCGCTCCTGGAGCCGGTCACCCCCAAACTCCCGGGTCTCAGTTCCCCGCACTTCCTGCTCCACCCGCTCCGGCGCCCATTGCCTTGTTGGCTCCAGGACCAGGTAACCCATATCCGCCCGGCCTTGCACCGCCACCCGTTGACGGACACGTCGCCACCATTTCCGGAGGACCACACCTTGCCGGAAGCACCCGCAACTCCCAGAAGAGGTACTTGAGGGAGTTAGAGCACGCCGAGGAGATGTGCGCCTTGGTCCAATCACCTGCTCAACGTCCCCGAATGATGGATCTTCCCATCACCTTCACGGAGGACGATGCTCAACATGTGCACTTCCCCCACAACGATCCCCTCGTGGTGGAAGCCCAGATTGCCAATAAGAAGGTCTCACGGATCTTGATCGATAACGGAAGCTTCGTGAACATCCTCTTCAAAGCGGCCTTCCACGCGATCGGATTGACCGAGACGGACCTGGCCCCATGCCCCATCCAGCTTCAAGGTTTCAATGGGGACGCACTCATGCCATTAGGCAAAATTCAACTTCCAGTCACCCTCAGAGGAGAAAGAGACGCTTGTGCCTTCAAGCATAGCACATTCGTGGTGGTCGACTGCCCCACGGCATATAATGCCATCTTAGGCCGACCGGTCCTGATCGATTGTGGGGCCATAACCTCGATACGCCACTTATGCTTGAAGTTTCCATGCGACGATGGGCGTATTGGCACCCTCCGAGGAGACCAAAGAAGTGCACGGAGCTGTTATAACGTCTCCGTCCGAGCTGTCTACACGGTCCGAGAGACGTTTGCTGCCATTCCTTTGGCGGAAGTATTGCCAGAAACTGGGGGTGCTCAGGAGGCATACTTTGATGAACTCGACCCAAGAGTGGGAATCGAGAAAGCAATAGAGCCGATGGAGGAAGTCGAAGAGGTGATCCTCAACCCGGGAGAACCCACCAAGGTCATTCAGGTGGGGAAAAACCTGCCGTCGGACGTTCGAGATAAGATCGTGGCCACTGTGAAGGATAATCAGGATATCCTGGCATGGTGCCATGCTGATATGACGGGGATTAATCCCAATGTTGTGTGCCACGCACTCAACATAGACCCATCTACAACTCCAATTCGCCAAAAGAGGAGGCCGCTGGACCCAGTGAGAGCCGAAGCCGTCAAAGCTGAAGTGGACAAATTGATGTCCATAGGCTTTCTCCAGGAATCGCACTATCCCGTGTGGTTGGCCAACCCAATTCTGGTCCCGAAGCCCGATGGGTCCTGGAGAATGTGCATTGACTTCACGGACCTAAACAAGGCCTGCCCGAAAGATTGTTTCCCTCTCCCGCGAATCGATCAGATGGTAGACGCTACTTCCGGGTACGAACTCTTATCCTTCATGGATCCGTACTCCGGATACAACCAGATCAAGATGCATGTCGCGGACCAGGAACACACCAGCTTCCTCACGGATAAGGGTGTCTACTGTTACGTGGTCATGCCTTTCGGTTTGAAGAATGCTGGGGCGACGTACCAGCGTCTGGTAAACAGAATGTTCAAGGACCAACTGGGGAGGAACATGGAGGTGTACGTGGACGACATGTTGGTAAAGTCCAAGACCTCCGGGGACCACAGTAACGACCTTGAGGAAGCTTTCGCCGTGATCCGAAAGTACGGGATGAAACTAAATCCAAAGAAATGTACTTTCGGGGTCTCGTCTGGGAAGTTCCTCGGTTTTATTGTCAGCTCCCGCGGAGTGGAAGCCAACCCTGAGAAAATAAAGGCGTTCATAGATATGCCTTCCCCCCGGAAGCATAAGGATGTCCAGAGCGTTACCGGAAGGATAGCTGCTCTCAGCCGCTTCGTATCCAAGGCCACTGACAAGTGTATCCCCTTCTTCAATGTGTTGCGAGGGAACAAGAAGTTCGAGTGGACCCCCGAATGCGAAGCAGCCTTCCAACACCTCAAAGAACATTTAACCCGAGCTCCCATTCTGTCCAAACCTGTCGAAGGAGAGGCGTTGTTCTTATACTTAGCTGTGACTGAGCACGCAGTAAGTGCCGCTCTCGTCCGGGAAGATGGCCGTATCCAGCTCCCTGTGTATTACGTAAGCAAGAGGTTATTGGACGCCGAGTCCAGATATTCGATGATCGAGAAACTCTCCCTCTGCTTGCTGATCGCTTCACGGAAGCTGAGGCCATATTTCCAGGCGCACACCATCAAAGTACTCACCAACCACCCTCTCCGACAAGTCCTGCAGAAGCCCGAGTCTTCTGGCAGATTGCTTAAGTGGGCCATGGAACTGAGCCAGTTCGACGTCCACTACCAACCGCGTGTTTCCATAAAAGGTCAAGCTCTCGTGGACTTTATTGTGGAATGCTCGGGAATGAATGACCTCCCAGAAGATCCTGTCCCGGAACTTCCCACCTGGAAGGTCTATGTAGACGGAGCTTCAAATGAAAAAGGAGCTGGAGCGGGGGTCATCCTAATATCTCCCCAAGGGCAT
This sequence comes from Humulus lupulus, assembly GCF_963169125.1. Lineage (NCBI taxonomy): Eukaryota > Viridiplantae > Streptophyta > Magnoliopsida > Rosales > Cannabaceae > Humulus > Humulus lupulus. The sequence goes on from NC_084799.1 coordinate 162,884,213, forward strand.
CAGCTCCAGAGCGCCATCCGTTTCGCGTTCACAGCATCCAACAATGAGGCAGAACACGAAGCCATGTTAGCTGGGTTACGACTGGCCAGAGAAGTCGGAGCCCAAAAAATCGAAGTATACAGCGACTCCCTACTTGTGGTAAACCAAATATCCGGGGAATACCAGACGAAAGGCGAAAGGATGGCTGCCTACGTGTCTCTCTCCCGCGACCTACTGCAGCATTTCAAAGGCTACCAAATCCGGCAGGTCCCCCGGGACCAGAACTCACTCGCGGACACGCTGGCCAAGCTTGCAACGGACCCGGAGATTGAACAGTATGGCTTAGTCCCCATCGGGCACTTAGAAGCCCCCAGTACTGAGACGCGAAGGATAAACGCCATCATCGACCATTCCCACTCCTGGATAGGACCCATCCTCAGATTTCTCACCACCGGAGACCTCCCCACTGATAAAGCTGACGCAAGGAAGCTCCAATATCAAGCTCCCCGATACGTGGTTATGGATGGAAAGCTTTACCGCAGGGGGTTGTCCATACCCTTCCTTAGGTGTGTTGCCGGAACCGAAGTCAGCACCATCATCCATGAGATTCACGGAGGCTTCTGTGGCGATCATACCTCCGGGCTGAGCCTCTCCAAAAAGATCCTTCGACAAGGATACTTCTGGCCCACCATGAAGAAGGATTGTGTGGATTATGTCAGGACATGTGAGCAGTGCCAGAGGTACGCCAAGGTTCCGCGAGCGCCGCCTACAGAAATTACCCTAATGACCAGCCCCTGGCCGTTCGCCGTTTGGGGCATTGACCTAGTAGGTTCCCTCCCAACTGGAAAGGGTGGAGTGAAGTACGCCATAGTCGCGGTAGACTACTTCACCAAATGGGCTGAAGCTGAACCTATGAACACGGTCACATCTAAAAAAGCACTGGATTTTGTCATCAGGAATATAGTGTGTCGTTTTGGGCTTCCACGGAAAATTGTGTCCGACAACGGAAAGCAGTTTGACAGTGAACACTTCACGAACTTCTGTGCTTCGCATGGAATTATCAAAAGCTTTTCCGCAGTCGCCAGACCCCAGGCTAATGGGCAAGTGGAAGCTGTAAACAAAATATTAAAGACCACGTTGAAGAAAAAACTCCAAGCCTGCAAGGCTCACTGGCCGGAAGAACTTCCGCGAGTACTTTGGGCCTATCGCACAACAGAGAGAACTTCGACGGGGCACACGCCTTATTCCATGACCTTCGGTTGCGAGGCCGTCATCCCAGTAGAAGCTATGATCCCCTCTCACAGGCAAGACACCTACGATCCTACCCGGAACCACGCCCTCCTCCAGGAATCCTTGGACATGATCGAAGAGCTCCGGGAGCAGTCGCAGGTCCAACTAAAAATGTACCAAGGCAAGATAGCCCGACACTTTAACATGAGAGTCCAGAGCCGTACATTCGAAGTTGGGGATCTTGTCCTACGGAGAGTATTTCCTGCTACGCAGGATCCGGGAGTAGGAGTCCTCAGACCCAACTGGGAAGGCCCTTACGAAGTCCAAGAAAAAGTGGGTCATGGGACGTATCACTTAAAGAGACTCGACGGATCTAAAGTCCCGCGCGCCTGGAACGCGGAGCACCTCCGCCGTTACTACCAGTAGGCCCCGGACCATCCAGTCGGAAGTCCTTGGTGAAAATAGAAAAAGTGAAAAATGTGGAAATAATCCTCCCTGTTGTAAAACTCACGCCTAGCAGGCTAATTTAATGAAACACAGAGAGATTCACTCCGCTTTTACTGCACTTTTTATCCCTGTGTTCAAGGCTGCGTTTTAACAAGTGACCACGCGGTCCGGAGACGTCCGGACCCCACGCTCACTTGGGGGGTATACATGGCTAAGGCATAGCCATACGCCCCTTGAACAAAACGTACACAGAACACCACTTATGTGCTAGCATTGTGTTTGAAGTTTTTAAATTGTTTGAAATGTTTTAATTGTTAAGCTTAGGTTTATTTGTTGCCATGAACATGCTTGCCTTACGTGTCATATGTGCATTATGTGCTTATGTGAAAATTGCCATGGAAATGCCTGCCATTATGTATCATGAGAATTATCTCCTGTGTAGCCCAGCGATGGACGGGACTGGGGGTTGAGGCACGTTCATAGAGCTACGCCAAAACACCCCCAACTCCCTGACAAGTCCTTTGCAGAATTCTCCGCGAGCTCTGTAGAGCTTTGCTTCGCAAGCTCCAGCTCCGGATCCCGCAAGGCAAAAGATGGCAAGATCCGCGAGCGCTGTATAGCTTTGCTTCGCAAGCTCCAGCTCCGGGTCCCGCAAGGCGAAAGATGGCAAGATCCGCGAGCGCTGTAGAGCTTTGCTTTGCAAGCTCCAGCTTCGGATCCCGCAAGGCGAAAGATGGCAAGATCCGCGAGCGCTGTAGAGCTTTGCTTCGCGCGGATCTAGCCTCGCAGGGCTCCATGCCAGGTCCCTGAAGTCAGCCACCATGAAGTTCGCAACAACAGTTAGTTTTGCTTCGCAAAGATCTAACCTTAAGTCTAGCGACGCTCACCAAAAGAACTCCCGTTCCAAACAATGGAACGACTCACCTTAGAAATCCCAGCGAACAGTATAACTACAAGTCCCGGGATTGGCTATTTGCCTCAGGAAAGCTAAAGTACGGTGAAAGGAGCCTGGCCGTTGGAACCAGGAAACCTTCGTAACCTAGAAACTACATGGGAAAAGACATCATCCGTTAAAGCTTCAAGTGGGAAGTGCATAGGTTTTGGCCGTTGGAACCAAAACCCCATACGCCCCTACAACAGTTTCTACCGTATAAATGTCTACCCTAAGCGCAAAGATAAATAAAGAACTCGGCAGAAAAGAAAGGAGAATGCTATGATTATGGCAAAAATGTCCGCAATGAAAAACTCAAAATGAAAAACAATTAAAGATAAAACCCCTTCAAGCATTGGGGGTAACTACAGCGTCCACGACCGCAGCTTCGGGGGCATCTGTTTCAGCTGAGGCTGGCGGAGTCGGCTCATTGGAAGGAGGAATTTGGTCATGAGAAGGTTCAGAGGTCCCCGCCTCTCCGGGATCTCCCGCCTCAGGTGCTTCAGCACGTTCGTCAATGTTGTAAGTTTGGACGTACGCCTCTGGGCCCTGATCCCACACGAGTAGCTTCTCCCTCATGGCTTCGGCATCATCTCCCAGATAGCCTAATACCTCCGGGTTCACTTTCCAGAGTTGATGCATGAGGACCACATGCGATATATTAATAGTCCTGTTCAGTATCACCTCAGCATCCTCCTTCTCCTTCAAGCGCTCCGCCTCGGAGGTTGCCAGCTGTACTTCCGCGACAGTTAGTTGGGCCCTCAATTTTTCCATTTCGGCCTTGGAGGCATCCCGCTCCCCCTTAAGAGAATCAATCTCCTTGCGCTGCTCCCTATTTTGGTTCAGCACGGATTGCTTCTCGGTCACATGCCCCCTGGCAGTGAATTGCAAGGCCCCGATCTCTTTATCCTTCTCGGCGAGCCCCAACTGCAGCATAGACGCGAGATCCCTGCTCCTCTTATGGAGTTGCTCCTCCTCGTGCAGCTTACTCTGAAGAGTGGAATATTCCTCTTGCCGCTTAAGGAGGAGATCGTTTTTTGATTGCAAGCGGGCTTCCAGGGTATCCTTCTCCACCTTGGCTTGGGACAGCTCTTCCTGGAGCTTGGAGTTTTCGGCCTTCATCCCATCCGACCGCTGTCTAAACTCATTCTCTGCCTTGGCCCGGTACTCTTGATATTTGGCAAGATATTTCTTCTCCGCCTCTTCTTCAGCCGTGCGCCGGGCCTGATCAATCTTTTCCGAAGCCCCCAAGGCCTGTTGGGTCAGTTTCTGTTTCTCCGCCTCCAAGGCCTGGCGAGCCAGTTGGCTCTCCTCCAGCTGAACCAGAGCTGCACCAACCTCCCGGAACGAGCGTTCCGCGATCATAGAGGCCTGCAAGGAAAGACAACAGAATGAGCTAAAGCTGGACCAAAAGACAGGTGATCCCAAAAAATAACAACTGACGGCTTACCCCGGACAATTGCTGCTTCACAGCGTGTGTCAGCAACAACGGATCCTTGCTGCTACTGATGGCCCATTTCTCAGAATTGAGCTCGCATAAGCTCAGGGCCATGTCCTCCATCATCTCAGCTCCGAACGGCGCCAATGCACGTCCGAGCCTAGGCACCAGCCTCTTCTCCAAGGCTGGACCATCCAAAACCGCTCCGGCCGGGTGAAGAGATCTCACCCCCTCGGCCAGCTCAGCTCTCTTCACGGCAGACAAGTTATCTGCCCTTCCCTGAGTAACAGCCTTCTCCGCCTCTAACCGCCTTTTCAAAAATCTATCGGCCCGTCTTACACCCTCCAGGAGGGCAGTGGGGAAACTGGTTGGCTTCCGTGGGAAGTGGAACTTCAGGCCAGGCAGGGGAAGGTTAGTTGTCTGAGAAGAAGGAGACCCCGGAAGGGTGGACCCCCTTTGAGCTGGGGGAGGAGGCAGGCGGGGTATTAAGGCCCCGGTCTGTTGCTTTTGCTGCTGCGGCAGCAGAAGTAATTGCCCTTGTTGCTGCTGCTGGATTGGATGTTGTGATTGCTGCAGCTGTGACGATGGTGATTGTGTCTGTTGTTCTTGTTGCTGCTGTTGTTGTAGTTGTGCTTGCTGTCGTTGCTGTTGTTGTTGCCTTCGACCAGGAGAAGAGTGTCTAAGGCATTTCTTCTTAGCACCCTCAGCATCTTCTCCCGGACGCTTGCTCACCCTAGTTGTCTTCACGGGGAACACAAGCCCTTCCCCGTCGCTGCTGCTACTCGAGACCATCATGGTCTTGGAAGGCCCGTCAGCAGGAGACTTCTCTACCCTCGGAGACACTTGCGCCTCGCCACTCGTCTTCTTGGGGGAGGCAGTTTTACCTCCCCTACCAGCCTTGGTCTTCCGTCCTTTCCCCGTGGACGGGTCTTGGCTAGTGGCATCCTTCTTAATGAGCAAAGTCACTCTCCCCAACATCTTGGCTTCCGGATACTCTGCAAGAAACGTACAAAGCAAGGTTAACGAACCAACGAGCAATGAGAAAGAAAATAAGTAAGAAGCGGCAATCAATAAAAAAGCACAAGCAAGCGCGCCAGCAGGGAACAAGAAACGAGAAAAAGAAAAGTTTGAAAGGGACGACCATGCACGAGAAACGTGGATGGCCTTCCCCGAGCAAAACAAAACATCGCTTCCTGCTCCAGGAAACTCCCGTACTCCTTGAAGTCCGGGAATGACATGCTGAGAGAAGAAGGGTCAACCATGATGACACCTTCTGGCAGACTACCGTCACTCAGACACCAGAGGAGCTCATCTACCCTATCGCAATACCTGTCGAAAGGTATCCTACGCGGATCTAGCCTAAGGAAACGGGGATCAAACCCCATCTGAGAGGTCCGGGAAACCTCAGACAGGCTGGGAGTGTGAATCAACCGAAAACTAGTCTTACCTCTCCCGGAGGTACTAGCCCCCGGAGCCCCTATGTCAGGGTAAGCCGCGGCGTGGCGAGCCTCGATCTCCACTTCCTCCGGCTGGGGGTCGGGGAACCTCTCCGCCCAACTAGGAGATATAGTATTTTCGTCTCGGGCTGGTTGGGTGATTACCTTAGACAGCTCCAGGGCAATCTGCTCCCGGATGTCAGCCGACACCTGAGTCTGCCCCCTGCCACTTACTGGCTCGATATTTTGGAAGGAGGCGAGTAACCCATACTCCCTCAACGATTCGGAGGTCACAAGTCCCTCCACTTTCAACTCTTCCTCAGAAAGCCCTTCGTAGAACTTGGACCTCCTTATCATCTCCGCGCAGCGAGGTGTCCGCGGAACGACTTCTGCAAAAATCAAATACAAGCGTTAGAGATCCTCCCAAAAGGCAAATCAAACGCAAAGAAACAAAGTTGAAAAAGAGAAGAAGGAGCACTTACCAGGGATTTTGAAGTCCAAAGATAGGGCTGGCACCCTCTTCAGCGGGAAGCCAGTCGTCAGTAACCAGTATTCCCGGAGGTCTGGAACCCTCGCGGTGTGACAAGTGGGGCACATCACGTCCGGGTGCCTTTCTAGCCTGTAAAACCCCACCTTGTCTGAATGGCCCCTCATAGGCTGAGACTTCAACCCGTAAAAGTACAGCACCTCCTCCGGGGTAGGAGCTTCCAGTCTCCGGGACTTGCAAAAGATGAACCACCCTGCTAAGAGCTTGTAGCTGGGAGGAATTAACTGGAAGGGGGCAATCCCCGCCTTCACACAGAAATTGGCGAAGTAACTCCTTAGGGGCAAGTGCGCCCCACACACTATGTGTGCCCAACTCCAGGCACCAAAGCCCTCGTGACTCTGGCTAGCTGACTCGCCCAGCACCGACAGACGGTGCCACATCAGACCTGGGATGTTCTTCAGGCCTGCCTCAGAGGAATACAGCTCCAGCATGCCATAATTCCTGAAAAGGTTCGGCTTTTGGTCCATCTCCCAGATGGAACTATTGGCGATTGGTGGGCTAGCCGCGACCACTTTCGCCTTTCCTTTCCCCTTTCCACCAGCGACAGGAGAGCCCTTCTCTTGGGCAGAATCAGCCTCCCCCACAGCAAGGAGTTGTTCCTTTGAGATGTTCGTCACTGGACAAAAGAAAAGAAAGAAGAAAACACTCTAAGCAGTCAGCACCCTTGTCATACCCTAGTGGTATCAAAGGCGTCGGGGAGACCCTCCCCGAAAACTGCTTGGAGAGGCTCCCACCGAGCTTACCGAGGGGTTGGCACCATGCCACCCGAAGGGCAGCAAGGAACCAGACTCAGACCCCGAGCCTAAGCCCACCAAAAGAAGTGTTTTTCCAGAGAAAGACACCCTAAAGGCGTTCATGCTTATGCCCTAAAACAGCAAAACAAGGGACGACTTTCCAAACGCAAATCGCCAAAGCATGTAGAAAAGGCTACTTATCGACTCACAATCGATCACATGCCTACCAAAGCCCTATTCACGCATGCACATAAGCAATAATGGCAGAAACCTCTACTCTAACAACTACCAACAACCTAAGGTCTGAGAGGAAAGAGCAAAGTAGAAATACTTACTGATATTCGGGTAGTTGGAGGTTGAAGAAGTAACTGGATCACTGCACAGCACGATCGCGAGAAGTAAAAGCTGCAAAGACGAACGGCGATTCAAACCAGGAACTTCGGGGAATAAACCCACTGCCAAATCAAAAAGAAAAGTTTCCAGATACTTACCAAAAGAAATGGCAAGTTCGGGGGAACGTAAGCTGGGAAGCCTGAGAGTTCGAAGGTTTGGAAATCTGAAAATCCTAAAGATGGAGAATCTGAAAGCGTAAAGAGGAAGAAAGGTCCTTTCCCTCGTTTTTATAGCAGGGAAGAAGCCGTTTCGAATTCCTCAAGTGGACGGTCCCGATCTTCCCATTCCGTGTGCGTCAGATCCAACGGCTGGAGAGGAAGCGACGATCCTATTTATGACTCCTCGGATGGGAATAAAGTATTTATTTCTCATCATTACACCACCTCGGGCCCTGAGTACCATTAAAAACCGTCAAATCATTAGTCAGATGACTGACGCACGCATCCTCAACCAGTCGCCTCACGCACACGTCTTGGTCGCAGAACCATTCCCAGAATGACACGTGATCCTTGCCGCACTTGAGTACTTGATCTCAAACAGAAGAAATTCCTTTTCTTTTTCATACTAATACTCAGGCGGGAAAAAGGAACCCTTCCGGGAACACAGAAGGTGCCCCCTCGCCTAGTCTAAGAAACCGATTGTACAAGCTCCCGGATCTCTCAAAGCTCCGCGACCTTGGGGGGTAAATGTTATCCAGATTTCCAGATAGCGTTTAGATTGATGACCTCGGGGAAGCAGAATTATCGATGTCTTTCACGGTAGGTGACCAGAGCTTGCGGATGAACAGAAAGGCTTCGCCTCTCCTGTTTAGTGTCCGGATTACTCTTCCAAGCAAACACAATACGGAAACTCGTCAACTCTCCCGGACTCCCGAAGGGGTATCCTTCGGGGAAGCTCCTTCCAGGAGAAGCTCTTCGAGTGGTCTCCGCGGAAGCAGTTCCGTGCCTCGCACGGAACAAAGCCAAACGGTCGAGTCCTGGAGGAGGCATATTTGGAATGATATCCACCTGACACAGGATCCCGCCTGACACGCCCGTCAGGTCAAAGCCGCACACATCCCAGCACGCCTAAGGGTACCTTTTCGCCTACTGTTCCGCTGACAACTTGGAAAAGACGGCTGACTTTGTGTGTTCCCCATACTTTCACGTAAATATACCCACATAGAGTCTTGTAGCCATGCTACTACAGTAATTGTATCCCTATTTATGGATGGTGTAATTAAGACTCATGTACGTAGAGAAAAACCCTAATCCAAAACCCTAGCTATAAAGACCCCTTCATTTTACAAGAAGGGGGACGGACAAATGATATATAGCAAAAACTCTACTAAAATCTCTCTAGCTTCATCTTCTTCAGGAGAACCCGAGAGAAACACTGTGAGTGTGTGAAGTTCTTGTGCACCAGCCATCTTACTGTAACCTTTTCCAAGTATAATAACATCGACTCGTGGACTAGGGCTTGTTAACGCCTGAACCACGTAAAAACACTGTTTGTTTAGTTACATTTCAGCATTTCTACAGTTCTTATCTTTTTATTATTCTGTTAGTTACTCGTTTCCGAAAAACTCGGTAAACAATAATTGATTATATTATGTGGTAATATGATATGTGATATATGTGAGAACCACATTATGATGTGGATAATTCTGTAGCCGGCGACTCGAGGCGATCCTAGGGCTAGATAGCGGGAAAAGTCACAACGGGGTATTATAATTGACTTTGGACAAGTCAGGGTTATTTAGACTATCGGGTGATGAAAATAAATAATTGGAGATATATTTGAGGTTAGGATGTCTAGGCGGGATTATTGGGGGATTTTACCGTTTTGGCCTCGGGGACGTTTCCAGCACCCCGAGCTTTGGGATTAGTCTAATAATCTAAGGATATACTTGGAAGACTTAGAAAGTACTAGACAGAAAAGTATAAACCGACCCTATCTCTCCTTCTCTCTCTTCTCTCCTTTAGCAAAGGAAAAACCACTGAATTTGAGAGGGAACTGCTGGAATTAGGCTGTGTCTTTGGGAATTGAAGGGAGTAATCTGGAGGAATAGCTCAGGAACTGATCAAGGTCTGAGCTAGTGTTAAGGTAAGTTTTGAATTTTCGTTTTTGGGGTTAGGAACTTAAAGAAATGGCTGAGTTTTAAATGGTTATGGTTTTGACATTCAAGGTGGAAATAGAGGCTTGGGACTTTGAAGATGGGTCAGGGGACTCTTGGAGAAACGTTTCTACAGCTGAGGTAAGGTTTAATTTAAAGTTTGAGGGTTGAATTTGAGAGTTTCCATGGCTGGTTTTGAGTTCTGTGGGTTTGAAATTTCAGAAATTAGAATTGGGATTTTAGTGAGTCTTAGGCTGGATTTCTGGTTGGATTGCGTTGTTTTAATCATTCTAATGTTGTTATTATTAATTGGTTTTGAGTTGGGGGCTTTGGGATAGCTTAAGGTGAGGTTTAGAGATTGAAAATGGTGGTTTTTTCTGGGTTCGAAGGGTCGAGCCGCGACATTGTTCTTGTTGAGCCGTGGCCCTTCGAGGTTGTTACATGCTGAGGAAGGAGGGCGGGCCGCGGCATGGTCCAAGAAATGCCGCGGCCCTTACCTGTTTTTGTGCCTTGGATGGCTCTGTTTGGGGGCCATGTCGCGGCATGGGTGGCCTATGCCGCGGCGCTTAAGGGATTTTGGGATTTTAAGATTTTAGGCTTGGGAATTTAACCTAGGGTGCTCGGGGTTGAGTCTTTTACCATATTTGGTGAAGTTCAATGTTCCGAGTACTAGAACTTGGCTTGGAAGCTCATTTAAGGTTGTTAATGGTGTCTTTCTTCATGGTTGTGACTAGGTGTTAAGCTAGGGCTTGAGGATCGGATCGTGCTCAAGGAGTATCACCTGTAACTAACTCATTTGAAAGCTAAAGGTAAGAAAACTACACCTGGTTGATTATATGAGACGGTACTAAGGGCTCCCTATTGTAAAAGCTTGAAAGGATGGTATTATGCCATGCAAGCCATTTAGTGAACCAACGGCCTAAGGGTGCCAAGGGTCTCACTAGCGCACAGGGCGCGGCTCGGCCACTGGTAGCCGAGGACAGCTTATTATGCACTGAACTTGGTTTAAGTGGGCCAGAGTCAGTGGGTTAAACAGAGGGCGCGGCCTAAGTCGTCGGCCCTGATTATTATGTGATATGAGCAGTATATGTGGTAGAATGTATCTTGTTTTGGATTGTATATGCTGATTATCTATTGTGGACTATCTAGTGAGTATACATGCATACTGAGCTATTTGTCTGTTATTATTGTTTGAGTTACCTGTGATGTTTTCTTGCTGGGCCTTGGCTCACAGGTGCTACGTGGTGCAGGTAAAGGCAAGGGCAAGTTAGATCATCCCTGACTGGAGAGCTCGGCGAGCGGAATGTACATAGCCAGGTGCTCGGCCGCCACGGTTGAGGTCTAGGCAAGGACATGGAACCTAAAGATTTTCTGTTTTGCCTTAGTATGGCTAGTGGATACTTATGTACTTTTGGAAGTCTGTAAACTTATTTTAACTTTGTGTTTATGGAATCCCTTGTTTATTACAGTTTAAATATATGAAATGAGTCTTTTGAGACCGAAACCTTTTTAACCATAGATCTTACATGTCTAGTGACACGTTTTCAAATTAATGACTTGACTAGCAAGTCTTGCACCTTTATAAGTACACAGTGTAGCAGTCTTGGCTATCCAGGGCGTTACATAACCCCAAAAAGTCCATACTTTCTGAGGAAATTATTTACCATCCTAGCAGTGATCGTGCTAAGGGGAGCAAGGTACCATTCGACGTCTTGTCGAATGATATTACGGAGACGGGCTTGGTTTTGGATTTCTGGATCACGAGTATTTTCATCTCGACCACTGGTCGAAGGAATTTCAGCCCGAGGAGCAGACTGATTTGAAGGAGGATTGGATGATTTCTTTTTCTGGGCTTTAGACTTTACTCAAGCCATGTTTTGAGGAGGGGTCGGAGGATTATTTGGGGTGTTTCGAGAAAAAGGGATCTCCGGAATTAGCCGTGACAGTTGTTCTTCATCCTCGAGCAGTTGGGCCAGCAGATCGTCGTCGATTGGCCTTTCACCTCCCCACGGATCTTGCATGAAAATCTGCAAACAGAGAAGGGGAGATAAGAATCTATGGCCTGAAAACTTGTGTTTAAAATTCGGAATAGCGTTGCTCGTGTATAAAAGTTAAGCTTTTATACGACCAGCAGCATTCTGACAAAAACACTACATTTCGAGCGAACAGTTTGGAAAATTGATTAAAAAGCAGAAGTGAAAAGTTTCTCAGGAAAAACTTTTCAACTCTGAAAGGGCGGGAAAAACCCAGTTTTTTCAACATGCTTAGAAATCAAAATTTTCCTTTGATTTCACGCCCTAAAGTTATAATCCTAACTACCCAACTACTCCATCATCCCAGAAAAATGTTATTCTCCTACCAAATTTAGTGCAAATCAGTATGCCCATTTACCCCAAAACCGTTTCTTTCAAGAACGGTCAAGAACTCAGGATACAAAACAGATATAAAATGGATATCGTACGACATTTCAACGACTGAAAATGTCGATAAACTTACTTAAATAAAAATTGAAGCAACTTTTGAGGCACTAAGTCGGTTGGCTGGGCAGAGACTCCGTGGATCGTCAAGTTCGTCTGAGGTTTCTGAGTTTTCTACGCCTTGTTCTTCAGTGTTCTTGAGGAGAAAGTGAAAGGTAAAAAGTAAAAAATGATCTTGGGGGATTATTTATATTTATCGTAGCACTGTAAAAGACGCAATCATGGAATTACTTTTTTCAAAGCATGGGGAAATGCAATAGTCGTCAGACAATTTTTTGGAAACTGAAAAGACATGATTGGTTGCCTTTTTTGAAAAGGCATGGGCGGCTCTGACAGATTTGGTGGGGTATGCGAAGAGTCAGTTTCCTAAGTTTACTTTATGCTGGTCGCAATAAAATAAACTTGGGGGGCAAATGTTTACCCAAAAATGACTCTTGACAACATGGCAAGAATTTATTACACGTGGTTGGCACGTGGCAACGTCAAAGTGAAGAGGTTCTATTTGCCTATCAACCAGCTCCTTGTTGCTTCATCAAATCTCGCGATTAGATGCGACCAGTCTGGTCGCATGCTTCGGTTTCTTTCCTTTAAAGATATGTAATTTTGTAATAACTATATTTTATATCTTTTCTCTTTATTGCCTTGATACGTTGATATTAAGGATAATTAAGGTTCATTGGCCCATGTAACCCCCCTTAGCCTATAAATATACGCGAGAAGGCTCAAGGAATGAGACTTTGGACTTTGAACTTTTGAACCTTTTTTCTGAATACAAAGAGAAAGAGCGTAAGTGTGATTATCCACCGAAAAGTTGTAATTCTTCTAAGGCTTGTGAAACTCAAGAACCCTATTTCTTTGATCACGACATTGGGATTCAACATCAATAATAACACTAAGTGGACATAGGTTGTTACCATATTGTTGGGGCCGAATCACTATAAACTATTTGTGTCATTTCTTTACCATTTGATTCCATTATTGATTGCCTTCTTATTTCGTTGTCGTTATTCTGACTCCGTGTCGTTGGCCAAATCGAGGGTCAACAAATTATATTTATATGGTATTAATAGTATATATATATTATACATGGATTTTAATTAAATTTAAGTTTGTTGGTGGTTTTTTTTTTTAAATGTTTGTTGTTAGTTGATAGTAGATGATTATATTATATTATATGTTTAATATGACATTATTCTAATATGTAAAGTTTGATTAAATTTTATTTAAGTTTTAAAAAGTATGATTTTATTATTTTTAAATAATTATTATTGTAAAATATCTAAAAAAATATCTCATTTTAATTCATTTAATTATTTAATTTTATTTGAGTTTAAGTCATGTTTACAATTTACGGTTAAATATAAAAATATTTTGTTAAATATAAAAATATTCCGTTAAAGTTAATGGAAAAAAATAAAAAATAATTAAAACAAAAAAATTTCGTTATCTACACACTTTTTATATAAAAGAGGGATCACATTCTCATACATTAACTTTCTAGTTAAATTAGTTCTAGAAAGCCATACTTATTATGACTTTTTCTATCAATAAAATATATATAAAAAAAAAGCTCCCATACGTCTCCCCGTATAAATTCAATTTCTAATTTTTTTTTAGAAGAACTTCTTAAAGTTATTAATTTTACAAATATATATATACTAGATACAAGCAATGTGCATATTGCACGTTTACTTAGTTTTATTTATAGAATTTATTAATTATTTTTATTAAAATTATTTTAATGTTATATAAATTTCAAATAAATATCTTATTTCAATTAAATAATTTATTTATTTTTGTTTAAGTTTATGTTTGTTCTAATTTTTAAATTTGGGAGTAATAACAAGAAATTATATATTATATATTTAATGTAAAATTAAATATTATATGTTGATTTTAAATTTAAGTTTCTTGCTAGTTTTTTAAAAAAAGTAATTTGTTGCCAATTGATAGTAAATTATATTATATGTTTAATATGATATTATTCTAATAAGTGAGTTTAAGTTTAATTCAATTTTATTTAAGTTATAAAACATATGATTTTATTATTTTTAAATAATCATTATTGTAAAATATCTCAAAAATATCATATTTTAATTTGTTTAATTATTTATTAATTTTCAATAATTATCATTGTAAAATATCTCAAAACTATCTTATTTTAATTTGTTTTATTATTTATTATTTTAAATAATCATTATTGTAAAATATCTCAAAAATATCATATTTTAAAATTTTTAATTATTTATTATTTTCTAAATAATTATCATTGTAAAATATCTCAAAAATATCATATTTTAATTTCTTAATTATTTATTTTATTTTATTTAAGTTTAAATGTTTACAAACTACCGTTAAATATAAGAATATTATGTTAAAGTTAATATTAAAAAAAATAAAAATTCATTAAAATTAAAAATTTTCGTTATCTACACACTTATTATATAGAAGAGATATCACATATTTAATTTATATATATATAACATCATATTTACAGTTTTTTTTGTTTGAGAATCATATATACAATTTATATATACTATTTATTACATATATTTATGTATTATATATATATATATATTGAAAATCTTCAGTCTCCCTCCGATGATAAATCACACCCAATTCAAACAGTCCTCCTTGTTAAAAATTTTTAAACTATTTTTATTCCTTGCACGTATTGTAAATGAGAAATTTCAATTGGTATGCATGATAATTTCTATAATTACAAAAAAATGTTAGACATATTAAAATTTTCAAAATAATGCTATTTTTTTGCACTTTACCCAAAATGCCATTTCCATTTCTTCCTCACTTTTCACTTCTCATTTTCTCTCTTCTCTCTTCTCTCTTCCCTCTCTTTCTCTCTCTCTCTCTCTCTTATTTCACTCTCTCCCACCTCACAGCACCACCAACACCACCGCCACACTGAATATTGTATTTCGAACGGATCTAAACATGATTTTTGAGTTTTTTTTGCGATTTTTTTCAGATCTGAAACTTTAAAATCTGCAGAAAATCAACCTTGCTCGATGGTGGTTCGATGGTGCTTGATGCCAGCTCGATGAGACCTTCAAAATCATGATTTTTCATGAAAAAATGACTTTGCTCGATGATGGTTCGATTGTAGCTCGATAGTGGCTCAATGGTGCTCGATGGTGCTCGATGCAATTCTTGCAAGAGACATAATTTTTCACTCGGGTGTCCATTTGGGGTGATTTTTTTTTATTTTTGGGTATTTTTTCAAGATCTACACGTTTGACATATTTATATGCACATTTGTGAAGTGTAACACTTGCAAAAAATACAAAAGTGCAAACATACCTCATGTTTAAGACATCTTTTGGTATATTTTTAAGTTTTAAACTTCCCAAATGTGCATATGAGTATGTTAAACATGTAGATCTTGAAAAAATACCCAAAATCAAAAAACAAATCACCCCAAATGAACACCCGAGTGAAAAATTATGTCTCTTGCAAGAATCACATCGAGCACCATCGAGCATCATCGAGCACCATCAAGCCATAATCGAACCACTATCGAGCAAAGTCGTTTTTTCATGAAAATCTTGATCTTGAAGGCCCCAGCAAATGGTTTCTCGATAGTGCTCGATGCTAGCTCGATGAGACCTTCAAAATCATGATTTTTCATGAAAAAATGACTTTGCTCGATGGTGGTTCGATGGTAGCTCGATAGTGGCTCGATGGTGCTCGATGTAATTCTTGCAAGAGACATAATTTTTCACTTGGGTGTCCGTTTGGGGTGTTTTTTTTTTGGTATTTTTTCAAGATCTACACGTTTAACATACTCATATGCACATTTGGGAAGTTTAAAACTTAAAAATATACCAAAAGATGTCTTAAACATGAGGTATGTTTGCACTTTTGTATTTTTTACAAGTGTTACACTTCACAAATGTGCATATGAACATGTCAAACGTGTAGAGCTTGAAAAAATACCCAAAATAAAAAAAAAATCACCTCAAACGGACACCCGAGTGAAAAATTATGTATCTTGCAAAAATTACATCGAGCCACTATCAAGCTACCATCGAACCACCATCGAGCAAAGTCATTTTTTCATGAAAAATCATGATTTTGAAGGTCTCATCGAGCTGGCATCGAGCACCATCGAGCCACTATCGAGCTACCATCGAGCCACCATCGAACAAAGTCATTTTTTTTCATGAAAAATCATGATTTTGAAAGTCTCATCGAGCTGGCATCGAGCACCATCAAGCCACTATCGAGCTACCATCGAACCACCATCGAGCTACCATCGAACCACCATCGAGCAAAGTCATTTTTTCATGAAAAATCATGATTTTTAAGGTCTCATCGAGCTGGCATCAGAGTTTCAGATTTGAAAAAAATCGCAAAAAGAACCCAAAAAGCATGTCCAAATCTATTCGAAATATAATATTTAGTGTGGTGGTGGTGTTGTGAGG
Organism: Humulus lupulus; assembly: GCF_963169125.1. Taxonomy (NCBI): domain Eukaryota; kingdom Viridiplantae; phylum Streptophyta; class Magnoliopsida; order Rosales; family Cannabaceae; genus Humulus; species Humulus lupulus. Next base: position 162,900,362 of record NC_084799.1, read on the forward strand.
TGAGAGAGAGTGAAATAAGAGAGAGAGAGAGAGAGAGGGAAGAGAGAAGAAAGAAGAGAGAAATGAGAAGTGAAAAGTGAGGAGGAAGTGGAAAGGACATTTTGGGTAAAGTGCCAAAAAATAGCATTATTTTGAAATTTTTAATATGCATAGCATTTTTTTGTAATTATAAAAATTATCAAGCATACAAATTGAAATTTCCCTTATAAATTGAATTTTGTACCTTCTGTATGCTTTTCATCACTCTCAAGTCATCTTAGTAATACATCTAATAATCACAGTCCCATAAATATATATAGATATACATATTTTATTATTATACTACATAATTACATATTTATAAAATTTATACAAGAATTTTTTTTCTCTGAAAAGACCTCAAAATAAAGGTAGTTAAAAATTGTATAACATTAAGAACTAACAAAAACTTCATAAATAATTAACTATATATATATCTATGAATAATTAGCAATATGTATATTATAGGCAAGAAGGTGGTAATTATATCCATGAAAACCTCATGAACATTACTGAATACACCCACATCACTGCATACTTAAAATATAAATTTTCAAAAGTAAGTCGTTTTTTTTTCCTAAAGTCTTGTCACAATAAAATTACAATAAGAAAAGTGGTAACAAGTTACAATATTTATCATTTTAAGAGTTGTAATCGGTTACAAATCCATTATTTATCTCTCTCTTGTTCCAGACTTGTAATAGGTTATTACTCTCCAACTGATAAATGTTGTAACTGGTGACAATCATTTTTTTTAATGGGTAACTAGTTACCATTGTAAAATTAAGAAAGTTGTAACTGGTTACAATAACGTGATTTTACATAAATATTTTTATCCCACTTCATTAATTTATTTTATATTCATGTACAGTTTATTATTTTTTATGTAATTATATGTATATATTTATATAAATATATAACAAATTGTTAGGTCTTAAGTTTAGAGAAAATATTGCATTGAATCATGAAAAATTGTTTACACCAAGAGACCAAGTTAGGTACTCATAGTACCAAGTGAGGTCTTAAAAAATTGTTTAAGATGATCTGTATTTTTTGTTCAATTCCTTTAAACTTTCGGTGATTTTTCTGAGTTTTCAAAATGTTTCCATAAAGAGAATCTTGAAGGCTTCGCTTTTCCTCTTTCAAATAGAGCTACAAGTAAAATCTCTTAATTAAAGACAGATTACAACAGAACTATATAAATAAAAGTATATGCATTACGTTTAATTGAGTGTGTTATAATATCACTAAATAAATAAATAAATAAATATATATATATATAAATATCCAGTTGTCTTGTTTTTTAGTTGTTTATTATTTGAAAAAAAATGATTATTTATACTATAATTAAAATCTATTACAATATATTTTATGCCTATATAGTTAATTTGTGCGTATGTAACAATTAGACAACATAAAACTAAATCAACAATAAATTCACATTGAGTTAAATAAATTGACATTTGATCATTTTTTTAACAAGATTTATTTTCGTTAGAATTTCAATTCCCTTGCCAAACATTTATATTATAATTATTATCCAATATTTATAAATTACAACATGTAGAGGAGGAATATAAATTATCAATTTAAAAGGCACATATGTATGTACTAGGTAGAAGTAATGTGTTGCACATTGCATGTTTGCTTAGTTTTAATTTTAAAGTTGTAAATGTTGTTTATAATTTTAATAAAAATTGGTTTACTATTTTTTTTAAATATATATAATAGAACGAATTATAGTTATATAGTATAAATAAATATTTATATCAATAATATCTACATATATGATTTATAAACACAATGTTGACATAGATATATATATTTACATGGCTACATGACATATATATATAATACAATAATATTTAAAAATAAATTAATAATAGAAATAAAATAAGAATAGAAAAAGTCATAGTGTAGACAATAATATACATGCATCAAATATTTTTAGTTTCTAATATATTTAAAGAGCTCCAATCACTTGATAAAAAACTAAATTATCATACAAATTTATAAGATAAAAAAATAATGTATGTCTTTATTATTTTAAAATAAATATGATTTAATTATTTAAATTATCATAAGATGTTTTTAAAATATCTTATTTTAATTAATTAATTTATTTAGTTTTGTTTAAGTTTATGTTTGTTCTAGTTTTTTAATTTGATAGTAACAACAAAAGATTATATATTATATATTTAATATAATATTAAGTTTAAGTTTAATTAAATTTTATTTAAGTTATAAAATATATAATTTATTATTTTTAAATAACTATCATCGTAAAATATTTAAAAAATATCTTATTTTATTTTTTTAATTTTATTTAAGTTTAAATCATATTTACAATTTACTATTAAATATAATAATATTTTGTTAAATATAAAAATATTCCTTTAAAATTAACGGAAAAAAAATGTTAAAACTAAAAATTTCTGTTATCTACACATTTTTTATATTGAAGAGATATGTATATATTGATGAAAATTTTAAAAATTGACTGCTTTGAATAAAGAACATAAATAAGGTCTTGAATTCACACTGCTTTGAATAAAGAACATAAATAAGGTCTTGAATTCACAATATCTCTAAGTTAATACTTTTTTAAACCTCCATTATTATTACCCAATATACTAATTTTTACTAATTATTTTCTATTTTTACGTCAATATCTTTTCCTTTTTATTTTTACAAATTGTATTTTACAAAAATACGATTTGCCCATTAATACATTCTCTAATATACTTTTTCTCACTAGAATACAAAAAACCTGAGCAAAGTAAATGATTTATCTATTCTAATATAATTACATATTCTTTTTCATCTATAATTGAATGGACATTCTAACACGTGGCCAAAAATGATTAAGTGATGGTAGGAGGTGCACAGGAAGATAAGTGTGATGCAAAGCGGTGGATTTAACACTAGTTTGCTTTAATTTTCTTCCTATTTTGATCTTATTTTGTCTTCAAATCTTGTATTTAAGCCCTTACAAAATACACAAAATTGAGTAAATTAATACTTCATGGATAACTAAATAAAATTAATTAAAAAATTATAAAACTGGTTAAAACTAATATAAAAATACTAAAAATAATATTTATTCAAAACTAAATAAAATTCAAAAGTAAATTAAAAATGCTTAAGAACAAAGTTAAATTAATACACACAAAAAGCCAAATAATTTTAGTTTCAAAGAGTAATCACAATTTAAAATTTAAGATTTTGCTTATCCCTCAGGCAAAAAGAAAAGAAATCATAAATCAAACTAAAACAAGAGTTAATAAGTGACTAAAGTTAGCGACACATAAAGCAACTCTATTGAGCACTCCTTCAATCTATTAAGCAACATTTGAAATTCTAAATCCCCTAAGCAATTCATATAGCAATAATTTTTAGCAACCTTATATATTAATTTGCCAAGCAACCATTGAAACTCATAAGCAACCCATAAATCAACTCTTGAAACTCTAAAGTTTCTAAGCAACTCATACAACAACCCCTTTTTAGCAACCTTATATATCAACTTGTTAAGCAATTATTGAAACTCGTAAGCAACCCAAAGAGCAACTCTGGAAACTCTAAAGCTCATAAGCATCTCATAAGCAACTCATATAGCAACCATATATATCAATTTGTGAAACAACCATTGAAACTCGTAAGCAACCCATAAAACAATCCTATTGAGCAATCCTTCAAACTCTTAAACAACCCTTAAAACTCTAAAGCTCCCAAGCAACTCATATAGAAACCCATTTTAGCAACCTTATACATCAATTTGCTAAAGCAACTCGTAAAGTTACTCTTGAAACTCTAAAGCTTCTAAGAAACTCATATAACAACCCTATATATCAACTTGTTAAGCAACAATTGAAACTCGTAAGCAACCCAAAAACCAACTCTTGAAACTCTAAAGCTCCTAAGCAACTTCTATAGCAACCATATATATCAACTTCTTAAGCAACCATTGAAACTCGTAAGCAACCTTATTGAGCAACCCTTCAAACTCTTAAGCAACTCTTGAAACTCTAAAGATCCTAAGCAACTCATATAGCAACATTGTATATCAACTTGCTAAGCAACCATTGAAACTTGTAAGCAATCCATAAGGCAACCCAGAAGACAACTCTTGAAACTCTAAAGCTCCTAAACAACTCATATAGCAACAATTTTTAGCAATCCTATATATCAACTTGTTAAGCAACCATTAAAACTCATAAGCAACCCTATATATTGAGCAACCCTTCAAACTCTTAAGCAACTTTTGAAACTCAAAAGCTCTTACCAACTCATATAACAACTCTTTTCAACAACCCTATATATCAACTTGTTAAACAACCATTGAAACTCATAAGCAACCTAAAAACAACCATATTGAGCAACCCTTCAAACTCTAAAGCTCTTAAGCAACTCATACAATAATTTTTTTTGCAACCATTGAAACTCGTATGCAACCCAAAAACTAACTCTTGAAACTCTAAGGCTCATAAGCAACTCATATAGTGAGCCATTTTAGCAACCATATACATAAACTTGTTAAACAATCATTGAAACTCATAAGCAACCCTATAGAGCAACTCTTCAAACTCCTAAACAACCCAGAAAATCAACACTTGAAACTCTTAAGCAACACATAATCTCATGAAAATCTAATTTTCAAATCCCATAAACCCTTGGAAATTTAATATTCAAAACAATAATCCCGTAAACCCATAAAAATGATATTATTTGTGCTTGTGTGTTTGATTTGGTGGTTGCTAGTTCTGGGGTCTTTGTTTTCTCAACAATTACATATATGAATTCTTTGTGTTTTTCATTTGATTTGTTTTTTTTCTTCTGTCTTTTTGTTTTCTCTTTTTGTTTTCTTCTTTCAAGTAACCTTAATATAGATTATTTACATAAAAAATGATGATAAGAATAAGAAGCATTTTTTAACAAGGAAAAACATACATATGCACCCTTTTACCTTAACTATAACTATCTTAACATATGTGCATCCAATTATGGTTTTAAAATGAAAATTCAGAAAAAATAACTTGCATTTTTTAACAGGAAAAACATAATAAGCACTATTTACATTAAAATTTGCATGTATTAAAATAATTTTTCTTTATTTTTTTAACAGAAAAATCAAAATAATTGATATCATTACACCTCTACTAAACGTTTTAATTTTTTCCCTGGGAAGTACTCATCAGTATTTCATTTTCACTCGAGTGTCCATTTTAGGTGTTTTTTTTTTTTGGTATTTTTTTTAGATCTACACGTTTGAGATGTGTTATATCTACGTGCGGGAAATGTAAGGCTTTACAGCACGACCAAAATTTGGGTAATGTTTTGAATTTATGTATTTTTTTCAAGCTTTAAACTTCCCAAGTGTATATATACACATCTCAAATGTGTAGATCTCGAAACAATACCCAAAATCAAAAAATAAATTACCCCAAACAGACACCTGAGTGAAAAATTATGCCTTTTGCAAAAATCACATCGAGCAGTATCAAACAACCATCGAGTTTCATCGAGTAAAGTCGATTTTTTAATAAAAATCTTGATTTTTTTATGGAAAAATCAGGCATAAAATTGGACATGAAATTGGGCATGAAAAACATGATTTTTTTTTTATGGAAAAATCGATGAAGCTCGATGGTGGTTGATGCCCTGTTTGATAGTTGCTCGATACAGCTTGATGCAATTCTTGGAAGATGCATAGTTATTAACTCGAGTGTCTCTTTGATGTGATTTTTTTATTTTCGGTATTTCTTCTAGACCTGTACATTTGATATGTTTATATCTGTTGACACGGTTCTTCGGCAACATGTAATTAATAGAATAAAGAGTGGGATTAGTGTTAAATAATGAACCGTAATAGATGAATGATCTCAAAGTAAAATGATAACGCGACTACTTTTTTAGGTGGTTCAAAGGTTAAAATCCTTCTAGTCCACCAGCCAATATTATTGCTATCTTTCTGATATTATTTTCAGGGTATTTCTTTATAAAATAGAATCCAACCCTTTGCAACTCCCAGGTCTCCATATTTATAGGGAGAGGGCACCTGGGGGTTAGCAAGGGAGGTCATCCCGTGACCCTCTTACCCATCATGTCACTTCTGTGATATTCATGATTAATTCCTAAAACTTGACAATGAAGTGTGGTCTAATCAATAAGTAAGGGGGATAATGGGCCGCACGGCCCAACCCAGTCATGGGTGCCTGAACACGCACGTTTATGCTGCGTGTCCGAGAATTCAGGGATGGATCAAACACGTGATGTCTGATATATGCATGTTTACATTGCGTGGTTGACTTTATAAGGGGTCAGAGGTGCCAACTCAAGCTCGCACCTCAAGCTTGATGTACCCATAGCTCGTGGTGTCCATACTCCTGACCCGACTCCTTAGTAATCTCATTAAGCCTTTGGTTACCTCGAGCTAAAGAGGTAGGACCTGGTAACAGCAGCTCCGGATACGTGACATCCACGTGGCTGATATAATTATGCCATTTCTCAGCTCGCTAATAGCCCGTGGATATTTAGGGCATACATTTGCCCCCAAGCCCCTGCTCGTGCATATGACGTCACCTGGGGCCACAGTGGGGGCTTTTAGGCTTCTTTGTGGACTCTTCACATTCCACCCATTACGCTGGCGTCGAATATGTGGAGCATCGTGGTTGGTGATGGTACGTCTTCCGAGAACCGCATTAAATGGCCTATCCTATATTCGGCCGTCGTTTCGTCTTTCGAGTAGTGATCCTCGTATCCTACATCAAGGCGATCCAACGGCCCTCCTCCTTTGGCCTTTTATGTATATAAAAGGGTTGGCCACCTTTCGCATGGGCTACCCGTTCATTTGAAAATTTTCTCATTTTCTCATCTTCTTCTTTCTTCTCAGTCTCGAAACCATCTCTTTCTTCTGGTCACTGTTCCCAGCGTTCCAGAAATTCAGGCACAAGAGCTCCTTCGAGACTCCGGTACCAGCAATCCCAGCAGGATTCCAACCCAGACGACCCTTTCAGTCTCATCACAGCAAAACATTAGTCCTCCATTTGTGCATGTTTTAAATGTTTTCCTTCACTGTTGCTTAGGTAAATTGTCTCTGTAATCGCATGCAGTATGTTGCTGGTTCTTTGCTGGTATTTTATGTGTAGGTTTTTATCCTAGGGGCATCGGCCGTAGGAAAAACCATTTAGGAGCATGACTCATAGGGTACACTTTCTGGGGTGACTTTCTGGGTAAAATCTTTGTATGCCTATTTGGAATAATCAGTTCTTAGGGTGCAAAAACCGGGTAGCTTAGGGGACACGCCTCACAGGCGGTTTTGCACTGTTGCCTGCTGAAACTTTCCTTCCAAGGCAAACTTTTACTCTGACCCTCCTGTCACACGGATTCCGAGTAATCGGGGACCCGTTGGGAGCATAGGCACGTGTTCATAGAACTGCGTGGTCTCACTCTCCACGGGCTGAGATTACCTCAGCCCGTGTAAAGGAAACACTTCGCGCTAGATTCTTTCTTATGCTTAGGTCGCCCTTTCTAAATTTTCTTCTTTTGTTCGTTAGGGGACCAGATGGGATCAAAGAAGAGCGCACCCAAGAAGAGTGCTGGCAGCTCGTCTTCCCAGCACGCCAACAAGGGAAAGGAGGTGGCCATGGATTCCCCGATCCCCGCCTTCGGTCCAGCTGTGGAGAAGGAGGTCGAGGTGGGGCCCGACGCTTTCTTCGAGGCCGAGAGGATCGCCTCGAAGGTCACCACCCAGGGGAAAGTGAATAAAATCTTCCTTTCCCATAACATTGAGATAGGGAGGGGCGCCCTAGACGCCCGACCTCCCCTTGAAGGTGAGCGGAGCTGTGCGCCGCTCGATGAGGAGTACGCCGCTTGGAGCGACGAGCACCTCAAGGCTGGGGCCTTCCTTCTGCTGGACCAGTACTTCGCATATTTTTTAAATTACGTGAAGCTGGCTCCCTTCCAGCTCCCCCCTAACTCATATCGTCTGTTAGCGGGGTTGAAGTATCTATTCCTGAAGCAGGAATGGGAGGTCCCCACGCCGGCGGACATCCTCTATTTCTTCTGCCTCAAAGCCAGCCCGGAGCAGCGAGGGCGAGGCAACGGGTTCTACTACCTGATCCGTTTTCCAAATTCGGCTGCGGTCATCGAGCTTCCCAGCCACCCCAACGGCTTTAAGGACCAGTTCTTTATGTCCAAGGGGTTTCGCAACTGCGAACACCATTACTTCAACCGTCCTCATAAGTACCTTCTACTCTCAGCTCGTAAGTCGATTGCTAATTAGCTTCTTTTATTCGTTCCTGACTTAGAAACTGTCATGCATCCATTTTCGTGAGGATGGCCAAGTCAGTGACCCTTGGGGGTCAATATGAGACCTTGGCGGGGCTCCCCCCAAGTGAAAAGGATTATCGCCAGCTCGTGTCCGATGAGACGATGCTGATGTGTAAGTTAATTTCTCCGGGCCAGACTCTAGCCTTGAGGAGACCGCGAACCATCCCCGCTGCTCGCGAGATGGCGCCCATCCCCGAGGAGGAGGCCGCGGGCGAGGATGAGGACGAGGAGGACCAGGTGCCCCTTGTGCGGCGGAAACGGGCTCAGGAGGTCGCCTAAGAAGTAAATGTGGAGAGGGCCCAGTCCGGCCCCTCCGGCCAAGGTAATCCTTATTTATTTAGGGATTTAGATAGGGCCACTGCAGACTTAAGTCTTGCTAGGTTTAATCCCGGCCAAATCATTCACCGCCACCGAACAAACCCAGACCGCAACATCACCTTACTCCAGTATGTTGACCAGCTCGTGCTGCGTAATGAAATGGGTCGCCCTAGGGGAACGGTAGTAGTAGACAACACCCTAGCCTTTAGGTCGGCCTTCTTTGAGGAGTATGGGACCAATCTTAGATCGTGGCCCTCCCTCCTGGAGGGTGTAGTAGCTCCGGGTCTTAGGCAGTACGTAGAAGAGTCCAGTCCCGAGGCAGATTCGGACCCAGAGCCTCTTCTAGCTCGCAAAGTTGTTATCTTAGACTCCCTGCTGAAGCTCCAGGGCCGGAGGTCGTGACCATAGATTCCTCCTCTAGCTCGGAGGGTAGGACCCCTTTCAATACACACTCGAGCTCTGTTTTTTTTTTTTTTTTGCACAAATGTTTTTACATGTATATTAATCCTTTGTCTTTGTTTCAACAGAGATGTCGCAGGCCGGGGATGACAACTTGCGGGCCATGTTCCAGGGGGAAAATCCTCCCTCCGGGCCTTTGGTGAAGAGGCTCCGGCTGACGAAGAAGGATGTTGGGACATCCTCTAAGTCTCCGGTTAAGGGGAAAAACCCAGGCCCTTCTGCCACTGAAAAGGTGCCTTCACCCCCTCCTGCCGCAGAGAAAATGGCTCCACCTCCACCGCGACCTCCCGTCCTTGCTCGGGAAAAGGAGGTGGCCGCTGGGACCTTGCCAACTATGCCCCCCGAGGTGCGCGTCCCGATCAATCCCCGGGCCTTGGAGAAAATCCCCGATGTCTTTCGGGGGACGGTCTACGAGACTGCGAGCTACACCGTGGACCACTATTACAACGCCACCCCAAGGGACCTGCGGGAGATCGAGACGAGGAGTCCTGAGAACATGATGGAGTCTTCATTGGGGATGACCCTCACGGTAAGTAAGCTCTACCATTCATTTCTTTTCAATTGCTTTATTTCTAAGGCATCTGCCTTACACATTTTTTCTTTCTCGCAGGCGTCTTTGGCTCTTCACCGGAGCATATCCCGATCTAGGGCCAGGCTCAAGGAGATGAGGAGCGAGCATCAGACTGCCCTGGCTGCCCTTGCAACTGCCCAGAAACAGGAACAGGACGCCAAAGACGCCCTGGCAACCGTGCAGGCTGAGCTGGACGCATCTCGACCTAAGTTGCTTGAGGCCGAGTCCACCAAGGTCGCCCTGGATGCCGCGAGGGTGGAACTTGAAGAAGCTAAGGCTGCCCTTGTGGTGGAGAAGGCGACCTCCACCACCTCCATGGAGAACATGCTGTACCATTGCTGGGCCTTCAACCCGGATGGTGACTTTTCCTTCTTGGGGACGGAAGTGTGGGAGTCCTTCCTGGGGAAGTTCAAAGCTCGCCTCCAACAAGAGGCGCCCTCCGAGACCGGGGAAACTTCGGCCGCAACCGAGCAGGACGGCGAGGTGGTGACTTCAACAGAGCGACCCGGCGGGGCCTAGGAATTTTCTCCTTCTCCTTTATCGTTTATTGATTTTTTGTAACTTTATGTGATGAGGTTTTTTAACCTTGAGACAATTGATTTCTTAAACTTTATTTTTAATTGATTTACATCTTTTTGCCTCTATCTCATTTCTCTTCTATGATTTTGGTAATAATCTTAGTTTCTGTTGGTGTTGTGATTGACATCTTATGCTTTTCTAAGAAAAACATCTGTTAACCGCCTTGAACCAACTTCTAAGAGTTAAGTCCTGGTTGTATCCAGTACATTAATTTGAAAACTTAGTTCGTGTTAATCCTTTATTAATATCTCGTGCTTTTTAAGAAAAACATCGATCAATCAATTTTGAACTAACTTCTAAGTTTTAGGACCTGGTTGAATCCAGGACATTAATTTGAAAACTTAGTTCGCGTCAATGCTTTATCAATATCTCGTGCTTTTTAAGAAAAACACCAATCAATCAATTTGAATTAACTTCTAAGTTTTTTAGGACCTGGTTGAATCCAGGACATTAATTTGAAAACTTAGTTCGCGTCAATACTTTATCAATATCTCGTGCTTTTTAAGAAAAACATCGATCAATCAATTTGAATTAACTTCTAAGTTTTTTAGGACGACCTGGTTATATCCAGGATACAACTTAGTTCGCGTTAATCCTTAATCGATATCTTGTGTTTTTTAAGAAAAACATCGATCAATCAATTTGAATTAACTTCTAAGTCTTTTAGGACGGCCTGGTTATATCCAGGATACAACTTAGTTCGCGTTAATCCTTAATCGATATCTCGTGTTTTTTAAGAAAAAAATCGATCAATAAATTTGAATTAACTTCTAAGTCTTTAGGATGATCTGGTTATATCCAGGACATATGCCCCCCAAGTAATTAGGAAAGGGTCTTTCGTGGTTACTTGACATTACATCCACAAATATACACAATAATGAAGAAAGATTTAATTCTCATTACTTAATAAACAAAAGATGGCCTCTGACTAAGCCTTACAAAGGTACCACTGATAATATTTCTTCAAATGGATGGCGTTCCAAGTTCGTGGGACTGCTTCTCCATTAAGCCGAGCTAACTTGTAGGTTCCTTCCTTTATGACCTCGGTTATTTGGTATGGCCCTTCCTAGTTCGGTCCCAATACTCTGTCTTTGGGATCTTTACTGGCTAAGAAGACTCTTCTGAGGACCAAGTCGCCAATGCTAAAGGCACGTTTTCTGACCTTTGAGTTGAAATAATGAGTGATATTTTGTTGATAGTGCGTGAGCTGTAGCTGTGAATCTTCTCGTCTTTCATCAACCAGGTCGAGGGACGCGCAGAGCAATTCGTGATTGCGATCTTGGTCATATGCCTGGACTCTATGCGAGGCTACCTTTACTTCGACAGGAAGGACTGCCTCACTCCCAAAAGCCAGGGAGAAAGGAGTATGACCCGTTGGCGTTCGATGTGAGGTCTGGTATGCCCACAATACCCGGGGGAGCTGTTCTGGCCAGACTCCCTTGGCTTCGTCCAGTCTTTTCTTAAGGCTCGCCTTTAGCGTCTTATTGACGACCTCGACCTGCCCCTTTGCCTGGGAATAGGCCATGGAGGAGAAGCTTTTTACAATGCCTTGCCTCTCACAGAATTCGGTGAAGAGGTCGTTGTCGAACGGCGTTCCATTGTCTGATACGATCTTCTTTGGCAGCCTGAATCGGCAGATAATGCTTTTGATCACGAAGTCGAGGACTCTTTTTTAAGTGATTGTTGCCAGGGGTTCTGCTTCTGCCCACTTGGTGAAGTAGTCGATAGCCACCACCGCATAACAGACTCCTCCCTTTCCAATTGGGAGGGCGCCAACCAAGTCGATTCCCCAAACCGCGAATGGCCACGGGGACGAGATCATCTTCAGCTCGACTGGGGGAGCTCGGGCAACTGTGGCGAATCGCTGGCACTTGTCACATTTTTTGACATAGGAGATTGATTCCTTTGACAGAGTGGGCCAATAGTATCCTTGCCTTAAGATCTCCAGGGCCAAGCTTTGCCCCCCAGTGTGATCTCCGCAAAAGCCCCCGTGCACTTCCTGCAAAATTGTCTTCGTTTCGCCTGGCAGAACACATCGCAGGAGAGGTAGAGAGTGCCCACGCCGGTATAATATCCCATCTACCACTGTATACCTTGGAGCCTGGTAAAGTACCCGCCTTGCATCATTACGCTCTTCTGGTAACTTTCCTGCCGTGAGATATTCGAGGATAGGGGTCATCCAGGTCGGTCTGGCGTCGATCATCTTAACCTCCGCTCTGACTTCTTCTATGCTTGGTTTCTCCAAGAACTCTACCGATACTAATCCCAAAGTCTTCATCTCCCCGGAGGTAGCGAGCTTTGCCAGGGCGTCCAGATTGGCATTCTACTCCCGAGGGATCTACTCTATTGAGACCCGCTCGAATGCAGACAGCTCGCTCTTTACCTTGGCCAGGTAAGCGGCCATCTTGGTTCCCCGTGCTTGGTATTCACCTAGCACCTGGTTTACCATGAGCTGGGAATCGCTGTAACACTGAACGGAGCTGGCCTTCAGCTCCTGGGCCACCCTTAGCCCGGCCAGTAAAGCTTCGTATTCAGCCTCGTTGTTGGATGCCTTGAATCCGAATCTCAACGCTGAGTGGAATCTATGTCCTTCTGGGGATATCAAAATGATTCCGGCCCCAGAGCCATTCTCGTTAGATGAGCCATCTACGAAGACCTTCCATGAGGCCTGGACTAAGGAGGCCTGGGGTGAATCTTCCACAGGATCTTCTCGGAATCCTGTGCATTCTGCCACAAAATCAGCCAGGGCCTGGCTTTTTATTGCATTTCGTGGAGTGTAAAAAATCTCGAACTGGCTGAGCTCAATAGCCCACTTCAACAGACGTCCCGATGCTTCGGGTTTTTGCAAAACCTGCCTTAAAGGTTGATCGGTTATGACATGTTTTGAGTGGGACTGGAAATATGGCTTGAGCTTTCGGGAGGCCGTAATGAGGCAGAAAGCCATCTTTTCCATCAATGGATACCGGGACTCAGCTCCGAGAAGCCTCTTGCTGATGTAATAGACTGGCTTCTGAGACCGGTCTTCTTCTCGGACCAATACGGCACTAGCTGCATCTTTTGTGACAGCTAGGTAAAGGAAAAGAGGCTCTCCTGCCGTTGGTTTGGACAATACGGGTGGCTCGGCTAAATGTGCTTTCAGGTCGAGGAAGGCACACTCGCACTCCTCGGTCCATTCGAACTTCTTATTCCCCCGGAGCAGGTTGTAGAATGGCAGATACTTGTCGGTAGATTTAGAAATAAACCGATTAAGGGCCGCCACCCTTCCTGTCAAGCCTTGGACGTCCTTTCGCGACCGAGGTGAGGGAAGCTCAAGCAACGACCTGATCTTATCGGGGTTTGCCTCGATTCCTCTGGTATTGACAATAAAACCAAGGAATTTTTCAAATGCGACCCCGAAAGTGCACTTCTGCGGGTTAAGCCTCATGCCGTATTCTTTCAGTATCTTAAAGCATTCCTCCAGGTTGGAAACATGGTTATCGGCAGTTTTTGACTTGACCAGCATGTCGTCAACGTACACTTCCACGTTCTTCCCGATCTGGTTGGAAAACATCATGTTGACCAACCTCTGGTATGTAGCTCCGGCGTTCTTCAGCCCGAATGGCATGACCTTGTAACAATAAACGTTAGTTGGGGTCATGAAGCTAGTGTGCTCCTGGTCCGCTGGATTCATGGTGATCTGATTATAGCCCGAATATGCATCCATAAAGGACATGAGCTCGTGCCCCGCCGTGGCATCTACCAATTGGTCGATCCTTGGCAAGGGGAAACAGTCTTTGGGGCAAGCTTTGTTCAGATCGGAGAAGTCGATGCAGGTCCGCCATTTCCCGTTGGGCTTCGGAACCAACACAGAATTGGTGACCCAGACCGGGAACTTAGCCTCACGGATAAAGCCGCACTTTAATAGCCGGGCTACTTCCTCTTCTAGGGCTTCAGCTCGGGTTGTTCCTAGGCGCCTCTGTTTCTGGGATTTCGCAGGCACGCTTTTATCCAAATAGAGGGTGTGCATGATGATGCTCGGACTGATCCCCACCATGTCCTCATGAGACCATGCGAACACGTCCAGGTTCTCCTACAGGAACTTAATCAGCTCCGCCTTCCTCTCGCCACATAGATTTTTCCCGAGCTTTACCATCCGAGAGGGATTCTGTGGATCGATATCTACCTCCTCGAGCTCTTTGATAGCTTGGAGCTTGGATTTATCCTCGCCTATTCTGAGGTCAATATCATCACTTAAGATGATATTTTCTCCTTCGGCATTCTGAGGTTTTTCAATCTCAGGATTAGGCACGAGTTCCTGAGATTCCTCATTTCCACCTTGGACGGTCATCGTTAACTGCCTGGGTTTTAATTTTCCCTTCATAGAAATGTTGTAGCATTCCCTGGCAGCAAGTTGATCACCACGGACCGTGCATATCCCCGTGGAAGAGGGGAATTTTAGCGTGAGGTGGCGGATGGAGGTAACGGCTTCAAACACTATTAGTGTAGGTCGACCAAAAATGGCATTGTACGTGGCGGGACAATCGATGACCACAAACTTGAGGAGTTTTGAGACCGTCCGAGGTCCCTCTCCCAAGGTGATCACCAGCTCAATCATTCCTATTGCCGCCGATCCTTCTCCAGAGAATCCGTAAAGCATCATGGAGGTGACTTTCAGCTCGGTGACAGACAGACCCATCTTTTCCAGCGTGGACCGGAACAGTAGGTTTATCAAGCTCCCATTATCGACCAACACTCTCCTAACCCTCCGATTAGCGAGTTGTACGGCTACGACCAGAGGGTCATTACGAGGGAACTGGACGTGGCTGGCATCCTCTTCAATAAATATGATTGGTTGCCTCTCCAATCGTTGCTGCTTTGGTAGATGCTGCTCAGGGATGAACTCCACTCCATTATGAGCCTTAAGTTTGTTGACGTATCTCTTTTGGGCACCTCTGCTCATGCCAGCCAGATCGGGACCTCCAGAGATCGTGGAGATCTCTCCTCCTATCATGGGAGGAGGGATGTCCTGATCTACCCGAGACTCGGGCTGACTGATCGGGACTTCCGGAGCTGGATGGCCTGCGGGAACTTTATTCCACGCGTATTGAGCCAAGGGTCCGACTCTGATGAGAGTTTCGATCTCATCTGTCAGGTGTCTAAAGTCATCGGTATTGTGGCCAATGTCGTTGTGGAACCGAAAAAACTTGGAAGGGTCTTGCTTACCCTTCTAGTGCTTTAACGGTTCCGGCTTCTTCCAGGGGAGGCGAGCAGAATTTGCTAGGAAGATGTTCTCCCTAGAGTGGGTGAGCTCGGTATAATTCATGTAAATCGGCTTAAATTTTTCTACGGACTTGTTCTTCTTTGGGTCGTGCTGGTTTCCCTCGCTGCTCGCCTTTCTCTTGCCTCCACCAAACTTGTTATTCTGTGTAACGGTCTGGGTCACTGTCACGACCTCCGTTCCTACTCCAGCAGGTTGTTCAAGGGCCTGGCTAGTTCCCGTGGCTGAGGCTCGCGCCTCCTCCAGGTTGATCCATCCCTGGGCCCTATTTAGGAATTCATTTACGGTGCTGACTCCCTCCCTTTGTATCTCTTCCCAGAGTCCTCCCCCGACGAGGATTCCAGTTCTCAAAGGTATGAGCTTGGAGCTGTCATCTGCGTCTCTGGCCCGAGCAGCGACGTTCGCAAATCTGCTTAGGTAAGCCTTCAGAGGCTCATCAGGTTGCTGCCTTATGTTTGCCAGGGTGTCGGCCTTGACGCGGGCAGCCTGGGAAGCTCGGAATTCTCTCTTGAAGTTAGCAGAGAAAGTTTTCCACGATCTGATTGACTGCTTCTTACTCTGTTTGAACCATTGTCTGGCTCGCCCAGTCAAGGTGGAAGGAAATATTAGACACCTCAGCTCGGGACCAATGTTGTGGGCCATCATCAAGGTATTGAACATGCCCAGATGATCTGACGGGTCCCCGTCTCCGTTGAACTTGGACAAGTGAGGCATACGGAAACCAGGTGGATACGCCGTTGCTGCTATGTTGGGGGCGAAGAGCTCAAGTTCATCCCCTGAATCATATTCATCTTTTTCTTTTTCTGATAAGACCCTCATAAGCTCCTCCATCTGAGCCAGATGCTCAAGGGTTTTGTCCTGATTTCCTTGGTTGTTCCGGGGCTGTTCAACAGCTCCGGATCCATTGTACGCGTTTGGCAGGTTATTGTCCCTCCTATCTTGAGATAGGTTATATGGGACGTTCCCGCTGTTGCGTACTTCGGACAGGTCTTCCCTTTGGTGAGCACGACTGCTGTTTCCCACTGGGTCTCCCATTTGAGAGTTTAGACGATCTTGGAGGTCGCCCCTCAGGGCGACCTGAGGACACTGCGCTGAGCTCAAGCATTGGCGCAGGTCTCCGCCGGAGAGGCCACTTCGACGGCTTCGGGTCCAATAGCTCCCATTTGAGAAGCTCGGAGCCTACCTCTGGGGATGAGGATCCGGGACTTCTCTTGGCGCTCGGCTACGATGGGAAGGTCCGACGAAAGGAAGATTTCTCCTACTGCTCCCATGAGTCGGAATGTCTCGAACTGGCCGAGGAGGAGACGGGTATCTTATTGGTGAAAGAGGATGCCTGACCGGAGATGCGATCTTAGTCCCGTCAGGGCGGATCAGGTTAGGTCGAGGCCGCTCCGCTTTACCATCCTCCGGGTCCTGTGCTCGATGGTCTGAGCGGGGTGCAGGACGGCTGGCCGGGGCAAGCTGTCACTGTGAGCCCTCCCCAGATCTCCTTCGCAAGCTCCCTCGAACCCTCCTGGGCGCGCTCAAGGGCGAAAGTGAGCTAGGAGTTGAGGTCCAGACCAATCGGCTGTACTGTTGCTCGGCCCTAGGTAGTTCCTCAAAAGTGGTTTCCCGGTGGTGTGATGTGGGAGTAGAGTTTGATGTCGGGGGTCTGACCGACCGGCTGGGCCTGGACCGATTACCCCGGTGGGACTTATGAGTCTTGCCTTGCCTCTTTTCGACGTTAGCGTCGGTTGTAAGAAGGGGTAGTCAGGCCAAAACCTCTTGAATCTACTGGTTAGCTTTCGCCAGCTGACTCCTCAACTGTGCATTTTCCATTTCCACCGACGTGTAAAAATCTGGGTTTGGATTGGGCGGCTGGGGAGCCGAACTTCCAGTGTCATCTTGGCCTATTGGCTGCTTGCCCGGCCGCTGCTGAACCTCAGGGTTCTGATCATCGGAAATGGTGACATGATGGGCCTCCTGCCCATCACGTTGGTCCGCCTCGTTACCATGTCTTGAGCGAGTGACTACCATGGTTGGGTACTTGCGATAGCACCAATCTAACGGGCTCTCAATGAAAACACGAAACTGTTGACGCGGTTCTTCGGCAACATGTAATTAATAGAATAAAGAGTGGGATTAGTGCTAAATAATGAACCGTAATAGATGAATGATCTCAAAGTAAAATGATAACACGACTACTTTTTTAGGTGGTTCAAAGGTTAAAATCCTTCTAGCCCACCAGCCAATATTATTGCTATCTTTCTGATATTCTTTTCAGGGTATTTCTTTATAAAATAGAATCCAACCCTTTGCAACTCCCAGGTCTCCATATTTATAGGGAGAGGGCACCTGGGGGTTGGCAAGGGAGGTCATCCCGTGACCCTCTTACCCATCATGTCACTTCTGTGACATTCATGATTAATTCCTAAAACCTGACAATGAAGTATGGTCTAATCAATAGGTAAGGGGGATAATGGGCCGCACGGCCCAACCCAGTCGTGGGTGCCTGAACACGCACGTTTATGCTGCGTGTCCGAGAATTCAGGGATGGATCAGACACGTGATGTCTGATATATGCACGTTTACATTGCGTGGTTGACTTTATAAGGGGTCAGAGGTGCCAACTCAAGCTCGCACCTCGAGCTTGATGTACCCTTAGCTCGTGGTGTCCATACTCCTGACCCGACTCCTTAGTAATATCATTAAGCCTTTGGTTACCTCGAGCTAAAGAGGTAGGACCTGGTAACAGCAGCTCCGGATACGTGACATCCATGTGGCTGATATAATTATGCCATTTCTCAGCTCGCTAATAGCCCGTGGATATTTAGGGCGTACAATATCCACATTTGGGAAGTGTAAAGCTTTACAACATGATCGAAATTGGGGTATTGTTTTGAATTTTTATATATTTTCAAGCTTTAAACTTCTTAAATATTTATATACATATCTCAAACATGTAGATCTCAAAAAAATACCCAAAAAAAAAATCACCCCAAATGAATACCCGAGAGAAAAATTACGCATCTTGCAAGAATCGCATCGAGCAATCATCGAGAAGTATCAAGCAAAGTCGATTTTTTTCTTGAAAATCTTGATTTTGAAGGCCTCATCGAGCTGGCATCAAGCACCATCGAGCAAAGTCGATTTCTATAGATTTCAAAGTTTTCAGGTCTGAAAAGAAAATCGCAAAAAAACTAAAAAATCATGTCCATATTTGATCGAAATGCAATAATTAGTTCTTAAGTGATACTTACTTGTTATTACATTGAGTTCTCCTACAATTGCTCTACCCATGAATTTTTACTTCAAGAGAAAGAAAGAGAATCGAGAGAGAGAGAGAGAGAGAGAGAGAGAGAGAGAGAGAGAGAGAAGGGGGAAGATGAAGAGACAGGCTAAAAAAAATATGTCAGAGGCATTTTTGGAAAACAATGAAAGAGTAGCATCATTTTTTTATGTCAATAGTGGGTGGCAATTATGAGTCCCCACTAGTTTTCTTGCATAAAAGAAATCCTTCCTCCAATATATAATTGTGTCTTTGCAGTCTTGATTTCATAGTCTTTTAAAAAATATATATATAAATGGTTATTTACAAAACTATAAAAATAATGTTGTGATATTTACATAATAAGTAATATATTTATGAATAATGTGATTTAAAGTCTGCCTACACGTCTTGCTTTTACTGCTATATCGGGAGTTACTCCACGTATTACTTGACGTAAAACAACTAATCCACAATAAGATAAGGAATAAGATTAAAAACAAAACTTCAATCGTTTATATACTTATCAAGTTTGTAAATTGAACACAAATGTTATCAGTTTTAATATATTTATTTTTCAACAAAAAATAAAATAAAAGTAAATGTCAAATAGGTAGGAGTCCCAGGCAAAAAAAATATTTTGATGAATTAAGACTCATAAATTAAGATTATAGAGATATGTATGATATTTACAAACACTCACCACTCATTACTCACCTCTACTCCACTCATCGTTCTCCGAACAATCTATTGTAAAATCGAGCCTATAAAAAAGAAGAAAATCCGACAAATGAAAAAAAATAGAGAGAAGAGAAAACACTATCAAAATTGTGTGAGAAATGTTACGATAAAAAATACACGAGAGAAAGCAAAGAAACAAATACAAATAGAGTTAAGATTCTCATATTTAGAGATTTCTAAAGAGTATGTACTAGAGTTTGCCTCTATTTTCCTCTCATTATTCTAAACTTTTTTTTCTTCTCCAACGTATTCTTTTCTTTCATCTTTGGTCGACTTTAACCTAGGCTTTACAAGGCACAAAAGGTCTCTAAAATCGAGATATAGTCTAAGGGAAAGGAAAAAAAATCTAATTTCTCCAGGATAACTAGCACTTGGAGTCCCTATACTTTACTAATTGTATCACTTAAGTCCTCAACATTTATTTTGTAGCAATTGGATCCCCAACTTTTGCTTTATGGCTCACATAGGTCCCAAAAGTTATATTTTATTAAATAAATCATAATTTATAAGGGTAAAATAGGATTTTAAAAAATATAACACATTTTTTTCTCTTTAAACCCTTCTTTATTACTATTTTTTTTTGGTAATTGACTTAAATATTCTCTTGAAATATTAAAAAATAATATCAAAAATATTTTCTTTCATACCTCTAAAATATTTAATATATTACTTATATATTAATTAGTTTACTATTTTTTAATAAAAATGTTTATATATTTAAATTTTACAAACATGAAATTTATTAAGGTGCATCTATCTATATCTTAATTTTTTCTCACCATACACATTTCTATTGAACAATTTACGAAGAATTTAAATATGTATTTAGTGAGAAAAAAATATGTTATAGATAGAAGTATCTTTAATAAATTTCATACTTCTAAAATTTAAAGTATGTAAAAATATTTTATTAAAATTGATAAACTACTTGTTGACCCTCGATTTTGGCCAGTGACACGGAGTCAAATAGAACGAAAATAATAAGATGAAATCAAGCCAAAAAGATAAAATGACAAAAAGATTTAGAGTGGTTCGACCCCAAATAATTGTAATGACCTACATCCACTTAGTGTTCTTATTGATGTAGAACTCCAAAAACATGCGATCAATGAACTAGGGTTCACAAGTTTCACAAGCTTGGAGATGAATACAAATTTAGTGGATAAAAACACTATAATTCTCTCCCGGTCTCTCAAGATCCAAAGTCTCCCAGTCCCAAAAAAAGTCCCTTTTTATGAGCCCCTTGAGTCTTATTTATAGACTCAAGGATCTCCCTTTGGGTCGATGGGCCTTGAATACATTTAATACAATAATATTTGAATAATAATGGACAAATATAGGTTACATAAATGCAAGATCTAATATCTTTAGAAATAATTGAAAAGCTACGATCAGTCCTGGTCGCTTACCAAATATGCCTTCCGCCACACGAATTCTCTGCTGGTCGATGGTCGACCAGAGCATAGCCGCATAAATAGCCACGTGAATCCCTCATGTGTACTAATACTGCCACATCATCATGCAAATATTTTTTTGGGTAAACATTTGCCCCCAAGTTTATTTTACTGCGACCAGCATATAATAAACTTTACTCGGCCAACTTTCTGTCTGACCTGTCACATCTGTCAGCACCTTTTCGAAAAAGTAAGGAATCATGACCGTTACAGTTTCCCAAAAATATTTCAACGGCTAACACGATTTCCCATGTATTGAAAACTTACCCCCATCATTACCTCTTTAACTGCACCACGATCAGTATAAATAAGTCATTTTTCTCACTTTTCATTTTCTTACCAAGTCCTTATCTCTCCTCAAGAACTCAGAAGAAAAACTCTCAAGAGAAGCCTAGAAACCTTCGGTGATTCGAGACGTGTTTCACCAATCCCGCGCAACAATATCCGCGACTCCTTTGCAATCTGTAACCCATGTAAGTTTTTGAACCCTTTGTCTCTGTTATACAATCTGAAATGAATTTCGCAAGTTTTCTGGTGTGAGTTTTAAATGTTCTTTAGAAAATGTTTAGGGTAATCGTGTTCGTATGCAGAAACATGATTGGATAGAAGTTTTAAGTAGTAAAAAATACTTGGTGAGGCTTAGAAATTAATGTGAGAAACTGGAGTACTGTGTTTGGGCCCGAAATCAAAGTGAAAATTCGATTTTTATGCTTTCGGAAAAAACAGGGTTTTTCCCGCCTTTCTTCGGAGTCAAAAAGTCTTTCTAAAAAAACTTGTCACTTCCACTTTTTAATTTGTTTTTCCAAACTGCTCGCATGTTTGGAGTGTTTATATTAGGATGTTGTTGGTCGTATAAAAGCTTAACTTTTATACACGAGCAACGTTATCTTTATATTTCTTCTTCTATCTATTGGTCGTAGATTCTCACTTCCCTTTTACTCTTCTCAGATATTCATGCATGATCCTTGGGGAGGTGAGAGGCCAATAGACGACAACCTTCTTGCGTTGCTGTTCGAGGACCAAGAACAGTCATCACTTTTGTTCTTTGAATTCCCATCTTCATAGCAAAACCCACCGACCAGTCAACTTAACATGGGTCGCATGAAATACATTGCATGCAAAAAGAAGAAAACAACCAACTCGCCTTCTAACTGACTTGCCTCTCACGCCGAGGACCCTTCAACTATTCCTTAGCCTATAATATTCGTACCGCCTGAAATTTAACCCAAAGCCAGGCCTCGCGATGGCCCTCGAGCTGAAGATGAAGTCGAATGGTATCTTGCGCCTCCTAGTGTCATATCAACTAGGACGGTGACGAAATATCTCAAGAAATACGGCCTTCCTGGGATTACATTAATTCAGCCTACACCCGACCAGAGGGAAAACATGCGTGGAGGCGCCTTTAGCACCTGGTCAAGGTTTCACATTGAGGCAGGGGCGATCCTACCCCTGCATGACTACTTTCGAGGGGTGGCCAACTACTTTGAGGTCGCCCATTTCCAAATAATACCCAACATATATAGAGAGCTATCAGCACTTTATATCCTCTATAACCATAAAAAATGGCCTGTACCAACACTCCACGAGATCAACTACCTTTTTGATCTCAAATCTAACCCCAACCAGAATAATACGGGTTCTTCCACTTCTGCCACCAGGAAATTGCTCGTGTATTCCTGAGTGATGTCACCAATAAATCCAACGTGGGAAAATAATTCCAGGAGTACTTCCTCACGATGGACCTGGTCGCTAACAATCTAGCCTTCACGCGAAGAGGTAAATTTCTCAATCTTTGGCTGTGTATTTTATTATCGGTTTTTCCTTCACTGTCCTTAGAGAACATTGGTGTTGTATCTAGGCCCATGGTACCGACCAGACCCCACTCTAGAGATGGAGATCAGGGTTGCAGCACTGGCCAACATGATGAACATCGAAAAGAGTGTCAAGGAGCTGGTTACTGAAAGCAACCTCAGGCTGGTAGGCCTTTTGGCACCTCACCAGGAAGTGAGGGAGTCCACCGCAGGGAGTGCCACTGGAGAGGGTACCGAACCAGAACAACCCAAGTAGCATCAAGATGTGTCACAATCTCAAAGGCGACGACCAATGGGAATGACCATTTGAGAACCATCTAGCAACACTCGGGCTGCTGCTGCTCCTGCCCCACGTGGGAGGGGGAAACAAAAATTGCCGGAATACACCAGCACTACATCTGAATCCTCTGACGAGAACGGTATAGATCTCTCTCTTTTAGATAACTTTCCTATCCATTATCATCTATTCGATAGGGATGGAAATTTTAATTTTACAACCATAAATTTTAATTCGGACTTCTTCGAGGCAAAGAGTGAGTGTAGTTGTAGTTCTATAGATAATATATCGACCAGTAATAATAGCTCGAGCATACTACTTAGAATTTCCTTTTCTATTATTTATTGCTTCTTCAACTTCCTTGTCTGATCGTTTGTTTTTGTTTTGTAGTCATGCCTTCCGAAGAAGCCTTCAACATCTACGCTAACATCGACGTCGAAGCTCCTGCGAGAAAGAAGAAAGGAAGCAGATGACACCCTGGGGAGAGTAGTAGTGACCCCTACAAGAAAAGGGCTCGAACAGAGGACCCTCCATTACCAACTCCTTCCAAGGACACAACCCATCCTCCAGCTCCTCGCAACACAACTCCTCCTGAGCAAACAAGAAAAACTCAGGTCGAGGCTCTCTTGAACACTGCCTATAGCTCGGCTCACGACAAGCTGCAGAAACTGTCAAAACACCGTCGTTGCCAAGAAGCTTTCAGCAGCATCCCCACCATGAAGACCAACTAGATTCTCAACCGCGCGCTGAATGAAATACTCAGTGTAAGTTACAACCTTTGCTGTGTTTTAGCTGGCTAACTTGCCTTTTCATTGATATTAACAGCGTTATTTTCTCTTTGATCGCAGGGTATTCTAACCATGAGTACTGGTTGGCATCGCTTTGAGGAGACTGATGCCAAGCATGCTGAGGAGATCAAAACATGCGAGGAGAGGGCTAAAGCATGCGAAGAGAAGGTCGCCTGTTTGAGCGAAGAGCTAAAGAAGAGCCAAGAAGCAGTGGCCAAAATTACTGCTACCAAAAATTAGTTCAAGGAAGCTTCAGAGATTAATTTCAAAGAAGCGTCCAAACTTCAGGATGAGCTAGTGGCCAGGTGGCAGGAAGCCACCGAGCTGGAGGGGCGAGTAAAGCTGCTCGAGGAAACAAATGCTCAGAACCTGGAGAAGTTCAAAGGAGCAACCTTCAACTGCTTCTACCTGTTCTGGAAGAACAATCCAGAGGAAAACTTCGACTACCTTCCTGAGCATGCAATGCAACTCGAATTGGCAAGATGCACTACTCGTCTAGAAGAGGAGAAAGCTAGGGAATCTCCTGAAATCTCCTTGGCAACAGGCATCGAGGGTGTTGAAGAGGAGGCGGGGACCACAGTCGACCAACAATCCCAACCAGATCCTCCTCTAACTGCTTAACAATTTAACATATATATTTTTTCTTTTGTAACCAGACATACAAACCACGGTTCGTAATGTTGAGACAATTTTGCTGCCTGAGGTAGCTTTTCCTTTTAATTTTTAATTACATCCGAACAGCAATTGCTCGCGGTGTAAAACATTTTGTTATGATATTATAATATTTGTTATTATTACAACATCTACTCGTATGACTGAACTTAGCATAGCATTTTTTTTTTGGATCTTACAAAATCCAATTTTTTTGAAAAATACTATAAGTGTTGTAGTATGCTTTCCCTTATTTTGCTCGTGTGTTTACATATGCCTGTTGATATGCTTTGCTTACTTGGTATCTTATATGCCCCCCAAGTGATTGAGTAGCTTAAGGTGCTCGGTCACTTGCCATGACAAAACCCTGTTCGAACATTACTGCTCGCATACTTATAATAAAAATGATAATATTAAAAAACAACACACGTAATGAGCAAATACTTGTAATAAATCAAATAATTGGCAAGAATAACTGACTGCGCACAGTTCCTTTTACTTCTTGCAATAAATGGACAAAATTGTGTATGTACGAGTGATCAAAATTTGATCTTACACTTGTAAGCGACCAGTCATATAATTTGCCAACCCTTATTCATAAACTTGTAAAAAGTGAAATTAATACAAGCCAGTTCTTTAAAAAGAACTGTTTATTGATAATACTTGCGCATGTGTTCTCCATTCCAATAGCGAGGAATGAGATCTCCATTTAAGCAAGCAAGTTTATATGTGCTTGGTTGAAGAACTTCTTCAATCTGATACTGTTGACGTCGTTTTTCGTCAACTTAGAGAAGAAGAGCAATTAAACGAAATATACCAGAGGAAACAAATAATATAGACACGATTTTTTACGTGGTTCAGCCGTTAAAATCTGCCTAGTCCACGAGTCTATGTTATTAACTTCTTTGAATTCTCTGATAGCTTTCTGGAAGCAACTGCAGAGAGTTTTTCCAATATTCATTTTTCTATCCTTTACAAATGAATTGTCCCACTCTATTTATAGAGTGGTTTACCGAATCTCTTCCCACATATTTTAGGGAGTTATTCTACAAATCAATTAAAATAATGCCATTAAATGCATTAGTTACTACATATGCGGTAATATCCCATGATATTTGGGATTTAATAACAAATTACATCAGATCTCTTAAACATAGGGATTTTACAACAATAAATATGTTCACACACAGCTTGCGAGCTTGGACGCTAGATTCACACGCCTTCAAGACTGTTTACCTATTGCGAGCTCGTCACCTTGGTTCACCTATGTTCTCAACAAGTGATGTTGACGAGACCATCCTTTTCGAGCTTACATTACTCGAGCTTGAATCATTTTGCCTGAGGACAGGAAATAAATCAAGAAATTTATACAAGTGTTGAACCATTGCCACTACGAGTTGCAAGCCTAACTTATAACCTCGGAACACCTCTGAGACTACATAGTTCCCAAGCTCACCAATCCCAATGTTGTCACATTTACTGCTTTGTGAGACTGTCTCTGACTTGTTGACCACATGAAGACTATGCTAGTCTCGAGCTTACACCTTACGAGCCTGAGTTTCGAGATCAAAATTCCCATTCTCAAAATCGGGGTGTAACATTTTTCCCCCTCAAAATTTTTAGTTCGAATCCTATGAGAAGGAAACTTTTGAACTGCCTCTTTCGAAAACTAAGCCACCTACTACACTCGAGTGTGGACACGCGTTAATCGTAGATTGCTCAATCAAAGTACTCGAGTACTTTTTCACCACATCCACATCTATTCGCATGCTAGCTTTTTTCTTCCATTGCCACGTTTGCACCTGACCGTTTGATCAGATACTGAATCCAGCCAATGGCCCAGATTAGCTCGACCCTTGACCTCCTCTTGGTATGCATATATATATATATAGTCTCATCTTCTCTTCTTCTTCACTTTTATCTTTACGTTTTGAGTTTCCATGAGAAAAAGCCAGAGCTTAAAATTCTTTCATCTTTGCATGTTCTCCAAGCCAAAGAGACATAACACCCCTGGCATTTTTGACTCCGTGAGAGCTTTCTTGCAATCGCTCCTACAGTCGTCGATCTCACTATACCCGCAAGCTTCTCTGTGTGAGTTTCTTGTTCTTGATTCTCGTATTTTTATTTCTTCGTGCATTTTTGTGTTTTTCACTCCCGTATGAATGTATGTTGTAGTTGGTAGTTTTAGCAATATTGCTTAGCACAAACTTTCGATTCAAAATCGTTGACAACATAGTTTTAAAACCCATATTTAGTGTAAAAAATGCAAACATAGGGTGTGTTCAGACTACGGGTAATGTATTGTGTAAGCCAAGAAATGGGGTTTTGAATTAGGGTTTTTAATTGCACAAATCCCAAAATTATCACCTTTTTGGGTAACCATCAACTTTTCCCCTGAAAATTCAGGATTCTTAAAATGAACCCACACTTTCCCACTCTCGCGTCAAATACACGCTCGAAGCTCGAACTTTACAATAGTTCAGGGTTCTTCCTCGAATTTGATCTGTCCTTTCGAGACCTCGATCTCGATCGAGCTTACTCTGTGATCTCAAGCCTTCGAGCTCGAATCACCAAAACTATACTCTGATTTCTTGTATGCTTGGCCCTCACCCTTTTCTTTCTTACTAGATGTCGCAGAACTCTGAGAATCGGTGGGGGTCAGTGCTCGCAATACCTTATTCTCCATCAACTCCTAGTCCAAAATCTCCCTTCACCCAGAACCAGTGACTGATATGCGAGCATCGCGTGAGGTGCGAACAAGAGGATATTCGAGCCCATTTCCGACGTTAGATTGATGAGGTCAAGGAAAGAAAAAGGAATTCGGGTCGCGATTTATTCAGATCCAGACCTCGAGCTCAGACCTATCCCTCTTGATCCCAAACTCAAAGTCACCATTGCTTATGAGCCTCGTGCACTTTGCTTTTCTATAATGGAGGACCCTTCAGATCGCCCTTCTACTTTGCAAGCGGCATCAATTCCGACCATGCAAGAGGGTTTTTCGAGGCAGAACATTACTGGAGCTCGGTCACCTCAACGAGCCAAATTTCTGACATTCTAGCTCGCCACGACCTGAAGCTTTCCGGCACGCTGATGTGTCGTCCTGCAACTCCGAATGAGCAGAGCTACTATGCCTCGGGTGATGGAAGACCCAATAGAAAGATTAAGCTCGTGGCCTGGAGTTGCGAGCATATGAAGGCAGGGGCCCTACTACCCCCGAAGTCCTTTTTTAAGGATTTTTTGGACTTTGTTGGGATCGACCCATTCCAACTCCAGACCAATTCATATAGGGTCCTGTCCACCCTCAAGTCTCTGTACCACGAGCTGAAGTGGGAAGGACCCTCACCGCAAGAGATCCTGTACCTCTTTTGTCTAAAGAGTAACCCCTCTCGAGCTCGGGGAGGGGATGGCTTCTACTATTTGTCGAGCTACCCAAAAGTGAAAAAGATTTTTGAGGATATGTCGAACCATCCTCCGAACTTCAAGCTGGCCTTCTTCTGGATGGGTGGCCTCGCTCCTGCCAAATTCTACTCATTCCAACAAAACCGTAAGTACTCATACCCATTCCTTTTTTGTTCATGTAATGACTAGGCTCGAAATAATAATCCATCCATTTCTTCAGCAAATTATCACCGTCCAACACCCTCAGATTCAATGGTGGAGCACAAGTCAACTCTGCTTCAACTGTCGTATGGTCGGCTCTCCCTGTCCTATCTTCTCCATGAAGATAGACTTCGAGCCCGCGGCCTTTTGGAGCAGGATCAATCGACAGACGACTCTGCATACCGAAAGTACCTTGAGTGGGAGCACGTGCCACTTCCTACTGAGGAGCTCCCCCCAAGACGGAGGTCGTCGAACTCACGGGCCCGCCTTCATGACAGGCTTGCTTTGGGAAACGAAACCCAAGACAAGGTCTCGAGCTCGGATGGTAGAGGTAAAGTAATACTTAGCTTGGCCATGTGGTCTCCCTCTATGCTTAAGCATAAGCCTGACACTCTGATCCTATTCCCGGATTCTAGAGATAACTTCCATGTTTGGTCTTGGGTAGATGAGAGGGTTCATAGGTTCGATAGTTGGTTAGGAAAATTCCAAAATATGTATAGTTTAAATGAAGTTTGGGATGGGGTCGCAACTCAATATGGGACCAATGATTATAGAGACCTTTTGAGGCTATCCCCCACATATAGTGAAGGGACTCCCCCAACATCCTCTGAAGATAGGGGGATCACTTGGTCGCCGAGCACAAGCTCAGGGGAGAGTACCAGTTAGGTTTCTTTTGACTTTAGCCTTGTTTCTTTTTGTAGTTTAAGCTCGTTAAATAATGTGTAACTTGTGCATGTGCAAGAAACATGGATTTCGATCTCGATAACGTGCTCAACCGCTGCTCAGGAGCTAAATAGAGCAAGCGTCCGAGGGCGTTGCAGAGAGTGGGATGCCCTTCTAAGATCCCAAAAAGAGCCAAGGCGACTCCTCCAACCCCGGACTCCCAAGACCAAAGCCAAGCAGCTGCTGCTGCAGACCCCGAGGTCAGGGTATCTGCCGAGGTCTCACACGGCCTCCTCCTGCCATTCAGACTTCTCAACAGACCGCTCCGGCTCCAAAGAGGCTGGTTCCCACTCGGGAACGCTTGTTGTCAATTTTGACCCATACTTCTGAGTATGTGATCGACAGTGCCGCGGGGACCCACGGAGCCAGTCTGGGCTCAGATGTGCTGTCCCAAGTTGGGAAAAGTTTTAGCAACCTTGGGGGCCCTCAATGGAAATTCCTCACTTCTTTTCGAGACAACGCCACCCTTTATGACAAGGGTAGCGAGCTCATCACTTCGGTAATTATTTTTACTCTGTCATGCTGCCTGTTCAGATTTATTCTGTATGTGTTCTAATCCATTTTTTTTATGTACAGGCCCTTGCTGTGTTTGCTCAGCTTAACTGCAAGCTGAACAACGAAGTCCACTCGAGCTTGTCCTATGCTCAGGAGGCAAAGAACCTCCAGATAAAGCTTGTAGATGAGCTTAAGGCCACCAAGTCTGAGCTTGAGTCAAAGCTAGAGGCTAAGGATTCTGAGATAAAAGAGAAGGACTCTAGAATCAAGGAGCTTAAGGAGCTTAATGCTAAGATCGAGGAAGAGAAGAAGGCCACCTTCGATATAATCGAGGGTGAGAAGGCTCGCCTTCTCGAGGAGTTTAAGCGGAAGAAGGATCACGCTGTTGATATGGCCATGTACCGTATCTGGGCCAACAATGCTGATCTTGACACAAGCTTCTTGGACACTCTCGAAGATGAATTCCTTGAGAGGTTGCAAGCTTAGCTCGACGAGGAGGATGCCAAGAAGGAGGCAGAAAAGATGGCGGAGAAGCCCAATGTTGTAGTGGGGGATGCACCTGATTCATAGAAGTGAGGTCATAGGATGCGTCCTATTAACATTTTTGTAACACTTCTATATTTATTCCCTTAGGGCAAAGACAATTTATAGCTCGCTTTAGGGCTATTTTATGTTTATTTAAGCAACAATTTTAATTCTTATGTATGAGATTTTCTTTGCTCGAAAACCTTTATACACCTAATTTTTACATTAAGCTTTTACTTTAATATTTTTGCTTTACATTTCTAGGTCGAAATATTTCAAGCATCTTATATTAAAGGTTTGCTTTTATGTTTTATTATTCGTACAAACACATCTGTTGGATTTAAGCTCGAGTTTCAATGCATTCATGCACAATTTACTTGATGTATCCATGTTCGATCTCGTTATTTGTCAAGGTTGAACCTTACTTTCACCATGCACTCGAAAGTGCTTATATGGCATGTAAGATTAGTAGTTTAGTTATATCTTTCTTTTCTAGTCACTTTTCCTCTTCCTCGAGTGGCTCCCCAAGGTTGTGAGGTCGAAACTATCTTTTTTGCAAAATATTCCAACCTCGAACTCGACTTAACTTGAAGTAGGTTTATTTATATTCCAACTTTCTGTTGATTAGTTTTAGCTAGTTTGTTCCAAACTTATTTAGCTCGTGTCTGGTTTGTAATCCATACACTTGTAATTTTGGTAATCTAGTTATGTCCATATCATCTTAGCTCGTGTATCTGGTCATATCCAAACACATATAATTTTGATGATCTGGTTATGTCTAGGTCATCTTAGCTCGCGTATTTGGTTATATCCAGACACTTTAACTCACGTATACACTTATAACTTCTATGCCGGGTTAATAATCCAGACATTTTTGTTAGTTTACATGTATACTTAACATTTTTATGTCGGGTTAATGATCCAGACATTTTTATTCTATGTTATTTATTTCTTCAAACTTATTGTATTATTTCATACCAGTGATGCCCCCTTAATATCCTATGAGTGTGACCATAGGTTATTGAATTAAGAGACTTTGCGAAAAATACAACATTTAGTAAAGAAAATAACTTTTGAGCAAAGTTTAACATTTTAATAATAAAAGTCTGAAAAATCAACAAGCTTGGTTACAATAAAACATTATCCTACACTACTGATAGTAAGGTCGTAGGTGTTCACCATTCCAAGATCACGGTACCAGTTCTCCATTCAACCTCGCCAATTTATAAACCCCAGGTCGGATAATAGACTCGATCTAGTAAGGTCCTTCCCAGTTAGGTCCGAGTACACCAGCCGACGGGTCCCTTGTAGCCAGGAATACACGTCTTAATACCAAGTCTCCCAATCTAAATTTTCTATCTCGAACATTTTTATTGAAATATCGGGTAGTTCGTTGCTGATATATGGCATTTCTCAGTTGAGCTTCATCTCGTCTTTCTTCAATAAGGACTAGACTTTCTTCGAGCTGGGATTGGTTCGAGGCCTGATCGTAGGCATGGCTCCATATTGTAGGTATTTCGACTTCAATTGGCAACATGGTCTCGCATCCATATGCCAGGGAGAAGGGATATGTCCTGTCAAAGTTTGAGTTGTGGTTTGATAGGCCCACAAAACTTGGGGTGACTCCTCGGGCCACCTTCCTTTAGCCTCCTCCAACCTTTTCTTTATGGAGCTTTTAAGGGTTTTGTTGACTGCTTCGACCTGGCCGTTTGATTGGGGATGGGCGACGGAGGAGAAGCTTTTTATTATCCCATTCTTTTCGTAGAAATGGGTAAACAAGTCACTGTTGAACTGGGTACCATTGTCCGACACTATCTTTCTGGGCATTCCATATCAGTAGATGATGTTTTTTACCACAAAGTCTAAAAAAAATTTCAAGGTAATTATTGCCAGGGGTTCGGCCTTGGTCCATTTTGTGAAATAATCGACTGCGACCACATCATACTTCACTCCACCTTTACCTGTTGGTAGTGAGCCTATAAGATCGATTCCCCACACCGCAAATGGCCATGGGAAGGTCAGCATGGTTAGCTCGGTAGGTGGAGCTCGTGGAATTGAAGCAAATTGCTGGCACTTATCACATCTTTTGACATATTCGAATGCGTCTGCCTTGACTGTGGGCCAGAAATACCCCTGTCTTATCACTTTTTTGGATAGGCTATGCCCCTCAGTGTGGTCTCCACAAAATCCTTCATGAATTTTTTCCAGAATTTTCTTTTCCTCGGGTGGCGTTACACATCGGAGTAGTGGCATAGAATACCCTCTTTGATACAACCTCCCTTCCACAATAGTGTATCTCGGGATCGGATACATCAATTTCCGAGCCTCGTTCTGTTCTGCTGGGAGAATTTTGGTTTCGAGGTAATCGATTATTGGGGTCATCCAGGTAGGTTGAGAGCCGATCATGCATACGTCTTCTTTGTCAGGCCTGCTGATACTCGGGGTCGATAGAATCTCTATTGGGACCACGTTCAGTGTATCGGTCTTGCTAGTCGTAGCGAGCCTGGCCAATGCGTCCACGTTTGAATTTTGTTCTCGTGGAACTTGCTCTATAGCGTAGAACTCGAACTGTCCGAGCGCAACCTTGGCTTTCTCTAAATATGCAGCCATCTTTATGCCACGAGCCTGATATTCCCCTAAAATTTTGTTGACCACTAATTGTGAATCACTTCTTAGTGTATAGCCTTTGCTTTGAGTTCCTTGGCTATTTGAAGTCCTACCAATAATGCTTCATATTCAGCTTCGTTATTTGATGCTTCGAAGTTGAACCTTAAAGCAGAATGAAATCGACTTCCTGTTGGAGTGATCAATATAATACCTGCCCTCGATCCATTTTCGTCGGAGGATCCATTGACATAAAGTTTCCATAGCTCGCAAGCTGGGGTTATAACTTCGTCGTGAAACACTCCAGTACATTCTACGATGAAATTCGCCAGGGCTTATGCCTTTATGGTCGTTCTCGGGTGATATGTGATCTCGAACTGTCCAAGTTCGACTGCCCACTTTAACAATCTTCCAGAGGCTTCTGGTTTAGATAGAATTTGTCACAGTGGTTGGTCAGTTAACACATGAATAAGGTGTGCTTGGAAATATGGTTGGAGCTTTCGAGATGAGTGGATCAGGCTGAGAGCCAGTTTTTCCATTAAAGGGTATCTCGATTCTGCCCCCAGTAACCTTTTGCTGACATAGTACACTGGTTTTTGTACCTTCTTGTCTTCTCGGAAGAGCACAACACTAATGGCGTGCTCGGTGGTAGTGAGGTACAAGTACAAGACCTCTCATGTGATAGGCTTTGACAAGATCAATGGTTCAGCGAGATGTTTCTTTAGGTCCTGGAATGCAAGCTCGCATTCCTCTGACCACTCGAACTTTTTGCCCCCTCTCAAAAGGTTGAAAAAAAGGAAGACAACGGTTTGTAGATTTTGAAATAAACCTACTTAGTGTCGCCATTCGTCCAGTTAAACTCTGGACATCCTTATGCTTTCGAGGTGAGGGAATATCAATCAATGCCTTGATCTTGTCAGGATTAACCTCTATTCCTCACGCATTCACTATGAATCCAGAAACTTTCCCGAAGATACTCCAAAAGAGCATTTTTGTGGGTTGAGTTTCATGTTATATTTCTGTAGTACAGTGAAGCATTCTGCGAGATCATCCACATGGTTATTGTTATGTTTGGACTTGACTAGCATGTTGTCAACATAAACTTCCATGTTATTACCTATCTACTTGGATAACATTCTTTTCACCAGTCTTTGGTACGCTGCTCCAGCATTTTTGAGCTCGAAAGGCATGAAATTGTAGCAGCATAGCCTTTTATCGGTTACAAAGCTCATATGCTCTTGGTCCATCATGTGCATGGTGATCTGGTTATATCCAAAATAAGCATTCATGAATGACATGATGCCATGACCTGCAGTGGCATCTACGATCTGATCAATCCGAGGTAAGGGGAAACAATCTTTAGGGCATGCCTTGTTAAGGTCAAAGTAGTCGATATAGGTTCTCCATGTGCCGTTGGGCTTCAGAATCAACACTAGATTGGCAATCCAATCAGGATAGAAGGCGTCTCATATGAATCGATTTTCCTTTAACATGTCAACTTCTTCCTTGAGGGCCTTCTTTCTATCGTTGTCCAAGAGTCTTCGCTTTTGCTGCTTCGGAGGGAAGCTTTTGTCGATGTTAAGTGCATGACTCATGAAATTTGGACTGATTCCCACCGTCTGAGTGTGAACATGCGAATACATCCTGGTTTTCTTTTAAGAAGCGGATTAATTGTTATTTAGCTTCTTCAGAAAGATTCTTACCCACCTTTACTATCTTTGTGGGGTCTTCGAGCTTGACCTCCTCGAGCTCTTCTAGAGGTTCGAGGTCAACTCTTTCTTCTATACTGAGGTCAGCTCTTTCTGCCTGTGCACTTGTTTGCTTCTTTCCCCTAATGGAGATGCTATAGCATTCCCTCCCTGTAAGCTGGTCCCCTTTCAGCATCTTGATGCCACTAGAAGTCGGGAACTTGATGGCCAGGTGCCTAACAAATGACACTACCCCCTACCTAACTAGGACAGGTCTCCTGAGCAGTACATTGTAGGCCAATGGGAGGTCCACCACGACAAACTCCATCATCTTGGTTACAGAGACTGGATAGTCTCCCGAGGTCACGGGGAGTTCAATGGATCCCATACAGGCAATCCATTCTCTTGAAAAACCGTACAGTGTGGTTGCACATGCTTTTAGATCGTGAAGAGCGAGTCCCATCTTTTCTAGAGTGGCTTTATATAGGATATTCACCAAGCTCCGGTTATCAATTAGGACTCGGCGTACCCTCTTGTTCATGAGTTGGAGGGTTATGACCAGGGGGTCGTTATGGGATAACTGGACGTGTGACGCGTCCTCTTCAGTAAATGTTATGGGTTGAGTCTCAACCCTTTGTTGTTTCAGAGCTCGTGGTTCAGGTTCGTAGGGAGAACCGTCGCCTGTCTTGAGCTCATTTACATATCTCTTTTGGGTATTCTTGCCCAGACCTGCGATATGAGGTCCCCCCGAGATGGTTATTACATCTTCTTCATCAATCGGAGGGGGTCGCTCATCCTCCCGAGCTCGGGAGTTAATGTTTTGGGCAGGTTGTGCAGCCGCTGCCCTTTGGCTTGTGGAAGCTTGATTGGGATTTTAGTTTCTGACGTACTGTTCAAAATAACCCCTCGAGATCAAACCTTCGATCTCGTCTTTCAACTGTCGACATCCATCGGTTGTATGTCTGATATCTCGGTGAAATCTACAGTATTTATTTGAATCTCTCTTTGCTTTTTGGTTCCTCATGGGGTCAGGTCGTCTGAATGGGACCTGGTTTTCATTAGCCAGGTAGATATTCTCTTGAGACTCGTTGAGCTCAGTATACACCTTGTATACGGAGAAATATATGTCCCTTTTCTTCTTCTTCCCTCCATCTGTCTCGGGGTTATTCCCTTCGTTTTTCTTCCTTTTAGAAGGGTTATCCCCAGGGTGTTTTGAAGTTAAGGGGTCTGCCGAGGTCAAGGCAGAGTTCATGTTTGTAGTTGTAGTTATGGGCTGAGAGGTCATGTTCAACACTGACCTCGCCTCTTCTACATTGACAAACCTCTGGGCCCTTCGATTGAACTCGGTTAAAGACCTGACATGTTTCTTTTCTAAGTCTTCCTAGAGGGGACTTCCCGGCATTACGCCTGCTCTAACCACCATCAGATGACCACTACCGTCGACATCTCAAGCTTAGGCCACTTCTAAGTTAAACCTCGTGAGGTAATTTTTTAGCGACTCGTTTTGTTGTTGTCAGACGTTGGTTAAGGCTGAGGCCTCGAGCTTGATGCCAACCATAGACTTAAATTGTTTTTTAAAGTCCCTAGACAATTGATCCCAAGACACGATCGAATGCCTTTTGAACTTCTCAAACCAGTTTTTTGCTGGTCCTGTAAGTGTGGCTGGGAACAACATACACCTGAGCTCGTAACCAACATTGCTGGCTCTCATAATGGTATTGAACGTGCTCAGATGGCTATAGGGATCTGAGTTTCCATCAAATGGCAGGACATGAAGTATCCTGAATCCCAGAGGGAACAGGGTGTTGGAGATATGTGGGGCAAAAGGCTTGAGCTCTTCATCAGAATCTTCATCCTTGTCCCTACCACGCTCGTTCTGTAAGAGCTTGAATGCTCTCTCTAATTGTTCAATCCTTTCTTGGACTAAATCCACTGGAGGTCTAGCCTGGACCTGAGGGGGCTGGTTATCGATAATAAAAACTCAAGCTCCCTGTCTCGGTACAAGGTTATACACTGGCTGTTTGCGTCCATTCAGATGGTCTCACAGATCTGGGTTCGAGGGATTGTCTCGGCCCTGACTGTGGTTTAAGTGTTCCCACAGATCATGGTGATTCCCTCGATTCCCCACATGCCTCGGTTCCGTGTTGTAAATGCTCACGGACCTAGTGTAATCCGAGCTTTCACTTACATAGCTCGCAACTCAGTGATTACGAGGTGGGTCCCTTACTGGCCTCCTTGTCCCAGCAGTTTGTGATCTTGATGTTTGGCTTCCCATAGGCTGAGGAGCCCTGCAATCTTGGGTAGCTTCTCTTTCATTCCCTTGTCCATGCCTAGCCCATCGATTTCCATCTCGATGTGCAGGTCATGGAACCTCATGGACTGGTGAGGGGTGCCTTATTAGCAATGATGGGTGTCTTATGGGTGACGGTGGCTGTCTCCCATTGACGAGCCTAGATGGTCCCGAATTCGCCCGATCAGGCTCTGGGTTGTTTTGTGCAGCATCAGGATTCAGGTTCCGAGCCACTGAGGGGGCTTGGTTATTTCTCGTTCCTGTTTATGCTTCTGCAGTCGGGTTGGTAGTTCCCTCAGCCCGGTTACTCCTCTGGGGCCTTGGCTGAACTGGCTAGGATGCTGGCGGTGGCACCTGTTCCGACTTCCTTGAGGCCGTGCTCCCATGAGGATGTCCCCTAGGCCTCCGAGGAGGTGCCTGGGCGCCAGCAGCCTGTTTGGCTAACTCTTTGTTGCTTTTGTCAACTGTTTGCGCAGTTGGAAATTTTCAAGTTCCACAATTGGAACATATCCTTCAATATTGTAATACATATCCTCGTCAGGCTTGGGGGCAGGCGGCCCTCGAGAGTTGGATGAATCACTTCTTTCTTCAGGATCTGGATCCATCATGGGCTTCTTTCCAGGCCGTCGTGGGTAATTTTCAGCATGAGGAATTTGCTCCTCAGGTATATTGGGCATTGGTTGCTCATCTGTACTAGGGTTACTCGCAGTGGCCATTGATGATTTGAGAGGCTTTCTGACTAAACAGGCTCACGTCTTGTTTAATAGCTCTCATTGAAAACACCAAACTGTTGATGTCTTTTTTCGTCAACTTAGAGAAGAAGAGCAATTAAACAAAATATACCAGAGGAAACAAATAAAATAGACACGATTTTTTACGTGGTTCAACAGTTAAAATCTGCCTAGTCCAAGAGTTTGTGTTATAAACTTCTTGGAATTCTCTGATAGCTTTCTGGAAGCAAATGTACATAGTTTTTCCAATATTCATTTTTCCATCCTTTACAAATGAATCATCCCACTCTATTTATAGAGTGGTTTACCGAATCTCTTCCCACATATTTCGAGGAGTTATACTACAAATCAATTAAAATAATGTCATTAAATGCATTAGTTACTACGTACGCGGTAATATCCCATGATATTTGTGATTTACTAACAAATTACATCAGATCCCTTAAACATAGGGATTTTACAACAATAAACATGTTCACACACAGCTTGCGAGCTTGGACGCTAGATTCACACGCCTTCAAGACCGTTTACTTATTGTGAGCTCGTCACCTTGGTTCACCTATGTTCTCAACAAGTGATGTTGATGAGACCATCCTCTTTGAGCTTACAATACTCGAGGTCGAATCGTCTTGCCTGAGGGCAGGATATAAATCAAGAAATCTATACAAGTGTTGAACCATTGCCACTACGAGTTGTGAGCCTAACATATAACCTCGAAACACCTCCAAGACTACATAGTTCCCGAGCTCACCAACACCGACGTTGTCACATTTACTGCTCAGCGAGACTATCTCTGACTTACTGATCACATGACGACTGTGCTAGTCTCAAGCTTACACCTTACGAGCCTAAGTTTTGAGATCAAAATTCCCATTCTTGAAATCGGGGTGTAACAGATACGGACCCTCCCAGTTTGGTCCGAGCACTCCGATAGCCTGATCATGAGTGTTGAGAAAGACTCTTCTAAGTACCAAATCTTCCACGTTAAACTTTCTTTCTCATACTTTAGAGTTAAAATATCGAGCCACCTTTTGCTGATAAGTTGCCACTCGAAGTTGAGCTTGCTCGTGCCTTTCATCGACCAAGTCTAGAGACTCCATCAATAATTGATCATTAGTACTTTGATCAAATGTCAACCTTCTATGTGATTGTGGGTTGAGCTCAATAGGAAACATGGCCTCATACTCATAGGCCAAAGAAAATGGAGTATGGCTTATTGCTGTTCGATGGGATGTTCTATATGACTAAAGGACTTCTGGTAGTTATTTTGGCCATGCTCCCTTTGCTTCTTCAAGCCTTTTCTTCAGGGTCTTGTTTACAACTTCAAACTGTCCGTTCACTTGCGGATGAGCTACCAATGAGAGCCTCTTTATAATCCTGTACGTCTCGCCAAAATCAGTGAAAAGATCACTATCAAATTGTGTGCTATTATCAGAGACAATTTTCCGTGGTAACCCTTATCGACACACGATGTTCTTGACAACAAAGTCTAATATCTTCTTGGTCGTTATTGTTGCAAGTGGCTCAGCCTCGGCCCAATTTATAAAGTAGTCGACAGCAACTACTACATATCTGACATTCCCTTTTCCTACAGGTAAAACCCCGATCAAATCAATCCCCCATATTACGAATGGCCATGAGATTTGTATCTATTTGAGCTCATTTGGGGCTGCTCGAGGTATCTTGGAGAATCTCTGACACTTGTCACATTTCTGAACGAAATCCATAGAGTCCTCATTCATGGTAGGCCAGAAATATCCTTGCCTTAAGATTTTCTTCGACAAAACTTACCCCCCAGCGTGATCTCCATAAAAACCTTCATGGACTTCTTGCATCAGTTCCTTGGCCTTTTCCTTAGAAACACATCTTAACAGAGCATCGAGTACCCTCTTCTATATAAAATTTCATCGTACATAATGAATCAAGCGGACTGCCTCTGGAGAGTCCTTGCTTTGTTTCTTTCTGCTGGCAGCAATCCTTGCTCAAGGTATTTAATGATGGGTATCATCCATGTGTCTGTCCCTTGAATCACCAGTGAAGACTCTTCTGGTCGAATGCTCGGTGCTGACAAATGCTCAACTGGTACTATGTTCAAGGTGTCAGCATCCTTCGCGCTTGCTAACTTGGCCAAGGCATCATCATTTGAGTTATGATCGCGAGGTACTTGCTGGAGGGTATACCTTTCGAACTGCGCCAATAATTCCTTTGCTTTGTTCAAATAAGAAACCATCTTGAGACCCCGAGCCTAATACTTTTCTATAATTTGATTAACCACTAGCTGGGAATCACTGTAAATCTCAAATGACTTTATATCCATGTTCTTAGCTAGTCTTAATCCTACGAGCAGAGCTTCGTATTCGGCTTCGTTATTGGATGATGTAAAGTCGAATCTAATTGCACAATGGAATTGATGTCCTTTGGGCGTGACTAAGATCAAACCTGCTCCTGCATTGTGCTCGTTGGAAGAGCTCTCTACGTACAACTTCTAGGAAGGAGTTTTACTTTGGAGTTCAGTTTCTTCAACCGCCTCGATAGTTGGGATTCCAGTGAATTCTGCGACAAAGTCTGCTAGAGCCTGTCCTTTCATAGCTGCCCGTGGAGAATAAGAAATGTTGAACTGCCCTAGTTCGACTGCCCATTTTAATAATCGACCAGCGGCTTCTGGTTTCTGCAAGACTTGCCGTAATGGCTGGTCGGTGAGCACCACAATGGGGTGAGCTTGAAAGTATGGTCGCAGGTTTCTGGAGGCCAGAATCAAGCAATAGGCTAACTTCTCAATGGGTGGATACCGCAATTCTGCTCCCACTAACCTCTTGGTTACATAATACACTACTTTTTGTGTGTGGTCTTCTTCTCTGACAAGAACAGCACTAGCAACATATTTTGTGAATGCCAAATAGATGAACAAAGTTTCTTTCTCAACTGGTTTGGACAAGACTGGTGGTTGTGACACATGAGACTTTAGCGCCTGAAAAGCCTACTCGCACTCTTCTGTGCACTCGAACTTCTTGTTGCCCCTGAGTAGATTAAAAAATGGAACGCACTTGTCCGTTGATTTGGATATGAATCTACCCAGGGAGGCAATCCTCCCACTAGGCTTTGGACATCTTTAAACTTGGCAGGTGACTGCATCTTGATCAGGGCCTTGATCTTTTCGGGATTAGCTTCGATTCCTCACGAGTTTACTATGAATCCCAAAAATTTCCCTGATCCAACACCAAAGGAACACTTGAGGGGGTTCAGCTTCATCTGATATTTGTTCAAGATGTTGAAGCATCTTCGCAGGTCCTCGATGTGCTCTTCAGCCTTCTTCGACTTAACCAACATATCATTGACATATACTTCCATGCTAACACCGATTAATTCTTTGAACATATGATTGACCAGTCGTTGGTAAGTCGCACTAGCGTTTTTCAAACCGAAAGGCATTACTTTGTAACAATAAAGCCCTGTATCTGTTCGAAAGCTAGTGTGATCCTCATCAGGTGGATGCATACTGATTTGATTGTACCCAGAGTATGCTTCCATGAATGATAAAATCTCATGCCCTGATGTAGCATCGACCAGCTGGACGATCCTTGGGAGTGGGAAACAATCCTTCGAGCAGGCTTTATTAAGGTCTGTGAAATCCATGCACGTCCTCCACTTGCCATTCGGCTTGGGAACCAGTACACGATTAGAGACCTAAGATGGATAAAATGCTACCCTGATGAATCCGTTCTCCTTCAGCTTCTCGACTTTATCTTTTAACGCCTTCGATCTGTCTTTGTCGAGCAGCCTTCTTTTTTGTTGCACCGGTGGAAAATTTTTGTCTATATTTAAGACACAGCTGATCACCAACGGGTCTATCCCAACCATATCTTTATGCGACCAGGCAAAGACCTCCTAGTTCTCCTTCAAATATTCCACCAGTTTGTTTCTTGTTGTTGTCTCTAAGCTTTTACCGACTTTCACAACCCTGGTTGGATCTGCCTCTGCTAGCTGGACCTCATCGAGGTCCTCCACGAGTCCTACATTTTCTTCAAAATCCCCAAAGCGAGGATCTAAGTCTCTATCCTCACTTTGGGCAACACCCTATTTGGTGACATGTTCACCTGATTGGGCTTGTACTTCATTTTCCAACAGCAACCTTTTCTCGACTTTTTCCCCCAATATGCCTCTTTTTGCCTTGGTAATCGAGGAATTATAATATTCAAGTGCTTCTCGCTGGTTTCCCAACACACATCCCACTCCTATGTCGGTTGGAAATTTCATGGCTAAGTGCCGGACTGAGGTCACGGCTCGCAGGTCAACTAGAATAGGCCTTCCAATCACAGCATTATACGTAGAAGGACAATCGACTACTATGAAAGTAGCGAGTAATGTCCTGTTCGCAGGTGCCACTTCTGCTGTGACTGGAAGTCTGATTGACCCCGTTGGTGCGAGCCCTTCTCCAGAAAAACCATAAATGGTTTGGTTGCATGGTTCCAAATCTTACACTGATAACTTCATTCTCTCCAGTGAAGATTTATACAGAATGTTGATTGAGCTTCCTGTATCCACCAACACTCGCTTGACCATCATATTGGCGATCTGGACATCCACGACCAGAGGATCTGAATGGGGGAATCGAACATGCTGAGTGTCAAGCTCGGAGAAAGTTATCGATTCTTCCTCTGTTCGAGCTTTTTTGGGAGTTTGCTCCACTACGTTCAACATTTCAACATCTTGTTCATGGCGTAAGGTTCAAGCATACCTTTCTCTCACCTTTTCACTGTCACCTGCTTGGTGTGGGCCACCGCAGATGGTCAACAATGTATCAGTAACTGGAGTTGGCTATAAAGGGGGTGAGCGTTGGCGTACAAGTGCCTGCTCGTTGCCTCCTTGAGCCTCTCGCTGAGAACCTCCAGTGGCTCGCACATATATTCTCATGTGTCCTTGTCTGATAAGGAACTCAATCTCATATTTAAGCTGGTTGCACTCGTTGGTATCATGGCCATAGTCGTTATGAAAATGACAAAACTTTGTAGTATCCCTTTTGGATATATCTTTCTTGATTGGGGCTGGATGCCTAAAGGGAACTGTAGTGTGATTGGCCTGATATACCTTCGCTCGGCTATCGACCAGAGCTGTATAATTAGTGAACCTCGACTCGTATTTGTTACTTTTTGGGTGCTTGTTCTGAGACGTTGGTGACTCGTGGTTCGCCCTTTTCCCTCCGTTTTCCCATTATTTTTGTCGTTGCCATTGGGCTTCCCAGAACCATTGGCGGCTTTGGTGGGATCTTCTTTTGGGCCCTGGTCGTCTGTGGGAGACTTCCCTTCATTGGTAATGGCCTACTCGAGCTTGATGTACCTGTCTGCTCAGTCTAGAAATTCTTGAGTGCTCTTGACCCCATTCTTCCGCAAATTGTTCCAAAGGGATGAATGGCATTGTACTCTAGCATAAGAGCCATCATCTTTCCTTCATCGCCAACCGTCTTAGCCCTAGCAGTGGCTCGCATGAATCGTTGAACATACCCCTTTAGGGTTTCTCCTTCCTTCTGGCATATCTCGACTAGCTGATTGGCCTCGGTCGGATGTACTCGACCAGCATAAAACTGTTCGTAAAACTCCTTCATGAACATTTCCCAAGACACTATGCTGGCTGGAGGGAATTTGAAAAACCACTCCTGAGCAGTCTCAGACAAGGTGGCTGGAAAGATTCTGCACCAATCGTCGTCTAACACCTTTTAGATGTCCATCTGTATCTCGAATTTGTTCACGTGAGATACATGATCTTCTAATCCAGTGAAGTTGGGCAAGACCAACATCTTAAATTTGCTTGAAGTCTCAGCCATCGCGATTCTTTGCACAAATGGAGTACCCTTTCTCCAATCAAATTCAATATGGGATGTCTGGTTCCCCACTAGTTGTTGGACAACCTGATTCAAATCATCGAGCTGGGCCTGTACAACGTCTGGTACTATTGGAGTGACTGGTGCTGGGGGGGCATACTCGTCGTGTCTTTCTCTTCTGTCATTGAGAACATCCCTCAAATATTCCTCCCTACGCATTTGCTCGCTCGCTCCCAGTCGATCAAAGACGTTGGGCTGTTTAGGCTATCCCCAACATTTTGGCTCATTGGTCAGTTCTCTGTTGGTGGAGGGTTCTGTTCTCCACCCTTCTCTCCTTGCCATCGAAAAGCATTTCCTCTGCCAGAATCTGCCTCATTATAGTCATGGCCATCTCTAAATTGTGAACGATTACGGTGCGACCTACTGTTCGCACTATTTCCCCCTCCCCTTGTTGGCATTTCACGACTGACAGATGGAGGCTTGCGTTGGTCGGTAGGTCCCTGTGCATTATTATGTCGTGGGGGACCCCTGCTGCAGAGCCTGATTCAACCTGCCTTCTGCTTGCAGAAGGACGTTGTCCCCTGTTCGATGGGTCTGGTTCCTCAGCAGTCTGGCATCTAGGGCTCCTGGGATGCTGCCCAACCCTAGTCTGCCTTTGCTGCTGGGGATTATCTCGACCAGCATGAGAAGGTAGTTGCTGCTTAGGATCATGGAATGGCCTATTCTGTTGAGCAGCAGGGGGTTGCTCCGGCCTCTAAGGGTTTGCCAGTTTAGGTGATTGTGGTAATGCTGGGGATGATCTGATTGTGTATTTTGTTGGGGGGGCATACTAGGTGGCTGATTCAGTTGGGAGGCTGGTGCAAGCTGTCCTCGGGCCAACTAAATGGCTGCCTCTAGGGCGGCGGTGACATCCCTCTACCAGTGGTCCATGTCAGCCTGCAGCTCATTCAGCTCTTGGCGCTGCCTATCAATCTCCCTTTGTTGCATCATCATTGTTTCAGCTACATTTTCTTGATTAGCCCTCAGATTGGCTAATTCTTCTTGCAACACAGTCAGAGTTATTCTCAAAGTTTCCGAATCCATTTCCTCCTCTTCCAATTCTATTTGTGGCTCATCTTCAGCCATATTTTGCAGAGGAGGATGGGTTGGCG
Organism: Humulus lupulus; assembly: GCF_963169125.1. Lineage (NCBI taxonomy): Eukaryota > Viridiplantae > Streptophyta > Magnoliopsida > Rosales > Cannabaceae > Humulus > Humulus lupulus. The sequence continues at coordinate 162,944,486 of NC_084799.1, forward strand.
CATTCCTAGAGGTCTGCCCAGTTTTCCTAGTTGTTTTCGCCATTAAATCTTCTTAGAGGTCTTGAGTCTTTCTGAACTCTCAATGAAGCACCAAAATATTGACCCTTGATTTTGGCCAACGAAATGGAGTCAAATAGAACGAAAATAATAAGATGAAATCAAGCCAAAAAGATAAAATGACAAAAAAAATTAGAGTGGTTCGGCCCCAAATAATGGTAATGACCTACGTTCACTTAATGTTCTTATTGATGTAGAACTCCAAAAACCTACAATCAATGAACTAGGGTTCACGAGTTTCACAAGCTTGGAGATGAATACAAATTTAGTGGATAAAAACACTATAATTATCTCTCGGTCTCTCAAGATCCAAAGTCTCTCAGTCCCAAAAAAAGTCCCTTTTTATGAGCCCCTTGAGTGTTATTTATAGACTCAAGGATCTCCCTTTAGATTGATGGGCCTTGAATACATTTAATACAAGCGTATTTGAATAATAATGGACAAATATAGGTTACATAAATGCAGGATCTAATATCTTTAGAAATAATTGAAAAGCTACGATCAGTCCTAGTCGCTTACGAAATATGCCTTCCGCCACACGAATTCTCTGTTAGTCGATGGTCGACCAGAGCATAGCCGCATAAATAGCCACGTGCATCCCTCGTGTGTACTAATCTTGCCACGTCATCATGCAAATCTTTTTTTGGGTAAACACTACTTAATATATAATTGATATATTATATATTTTAGAGGTATAATAGAAAATATTGTTTTTATTATTATTTCTTAAATTTTCAAAAGAATATTTAGGTCAATTACTAAAAATAATATTGTTTACAATAATTACTTAATAAAGAAGGGTTCGAAGAGAAAAAAAATAGGTTTTTTTTGTTAAAATTCTATTTTACCAAATAAATTAGGATTTATTTAATAAAATATAACTTTGGGGACCTAAGTGAGCCAAAACATAAAGATTGAGGATCTAATTGCTAAAAAATAAAGGCGAGAGACCTAAGTGATAGAACTAGTAAAGGTTGGGGACCCCAAGTGCTATTTACTCGATTTCTCCATGTCGTTATGCTACTCAAATTCACCTTAGAACAAAATAGATTTTCATATTTTTCATGGTCACTTTGACCTAAGCTTTATAAGCCAAAAAATATCTCCAAAAATGAAATATAACCATGGAGAATATGATAAATCTTAAACAAGCACACGGGTCATCATGATGTCCAAATTCTCTTAAAATCAAAAGTGATTTTTCTATTTTTCATAGTCTACTTTGACATAGGCTTTATAAGTAATATATTTTTTTTTAAATTTCAAAAGTGAAATATAACTATGAAGAAGATGATAAATCCATCCATGTGTGGTTATCTTGACAAAATAAAATAATATTTAAGTGAAACTACATATATCCAAGAAAAGGGAGTTAAAATGATGAAGAAATTCGAAAATTCAACTCTATGAACCTGTTGAAATAAAATTTGGCCAGCACTACGTGTGTACAAAGATCGGATTCATTTCATTGTTTGGGTGACAATGCTCAGTTAAACGTCTAGACAACAAAGCCATGCAAAATAACTTCTAGCATTTTTTCAACGAGAAATTTTACTTTCTATGCTTAATATTCGATGCTAATTAAAATATATGCTAAACATATTAAAGATTTTAATTAATGTTACTTTTTGACACTACTAAAAATACCTTCATCTCTTCCCTCTTTCCTCTTTCCTCTTCTCACTTCCCACTTCTCACCTAGTTTAATTTCTCTCACCTCACGACACCACCAACACTACCACCACACTAAATATTGTATTTCGAACAGATCTGAGCATGATTATTAGATTTTTTTTTTTTGCGATTTTTTTTCTTCAGATCTAAAACTCTGAAATCTGTAGAAAATCGTTCTTGATCGATGGTAGTTTGATGGTGCTCAATATCATCTTGATGGGGCATTCAAAATCAAGATTTTCATGAAAAAAATAACTTTGCTCGATGGTGGTGTTGGTAGTGCCGTGAGGTGAGATAGTGAACCGAAAGAAAGTGAGAGGGAAGAGAAGTGAGAAGAGAGAAGAGAGAAGAGATGTGGTATTTTGGATAGAGTACAAAAAAATAGTATTATTTTGAAATATTTAATATGTCTGACATATTTTTTAATTAGCACCTAATATGATGCATAGAAACTAAAATTTCAGAAAGTCCAAAACAAGCAAAAAAAAAATATATCACATCCTAAAGTCTCATTTCTAAGCCTAAAATTGAGTGGTTCAATTCGAACAAAAAAAAGTTGACTATTCACTATTTGGAGTTACGTTATTCACTTAAATGTATTCATGATTATACATATATATCTAGATTAACATGAGGAAAGCATCCAAGGCTAAAATAAATATTGGGTCGCAACTTGATTATCCCAATTTCTAAGTCCAAGAGCTAAAACTAATGTCACATCCTACTAAATTTTATCAAAATATTTATAAAAAAACATAGTCTTTTAATTAGAAAGGATTCCTTAAAAATCCACGTATAAAAAAAACTTTTGGAAGTATTACAACCATTTAAACTAACATAATTAATTAGAGTGAGCTATAAGTTTATAAAGTCTATCAAAACATTAAAAGCTCCTGACTACCCACGTTCAGGTCATATGTACACTCAAGCAAAGTAGACTCTAGCTCTCATTGCTCAAGGGTAATTACATATAATATGAAACAACTAGGTAAGCGATAACGCTTAGTAAATAAACCTTGTGAACATAACATAAACATAAGCAGGAAAGACAAGTAATGAATCCAATTAAAAAAAATCATTGGAGTAGGAACTAAAATAAAGATACATTCAAACCTGATTAAGACTATGATAGTATCAACAAAGTAATACATACAACAATAAAATATCAGACATTGGTCATGGCGGTCAATTAGTTGCATATGTACACATTGCCACCGAAGCTCTCCAACTCATGGCTGATCCAACTTCCCTTTCCCCTTACCTGCACCACATAGCACTCGTGAGCCAAGGCTCAGCAAGAAAACCTAAACGTTCTCATAAGCAGCTAATAACACGTTACCAAATCATAATAAGCATGCCTAGCAGTAATAACCCTATTCATGCATGCATACCATTCATATAAATGACCACAGTGTCATATGGGGTCATATGCCCTAATTAAATAATTAACTTAATTATATCAGGGCCCATTTCCCAAAATACATGATTAATGAATCATACTGGGGCTCAACGCCCTAGGATATGGGACTAATAAGACACCCCAGGGCCCATTTCCCTATCCTCTGTATAAGCAGCCTTGGAGCTGGCCCAGCGTACCTAGCGCTTAATTTTCCACGACCATTGGGTTGGACAAGCGTATGATGCGCTCCTGATTAGGCCTAACCATATCGACCAGCGCTCAGCATGCTATTTCCGCCCTTGACTGATAAGTCAATGCTTTCGGCTAGCGCCCAGTGCGATATTGCCATTCTTGACTTATAAGTAAAGTCTTTTCAATCAGATAATGCAGACAAACATATATCATATACCAAATATCCAGATACATAGCATTCAACATGCTTAATCAAAAATCACAGGCATAATTAGAATCATGCACATTTACAAGGGCCCTAGCCCTAATCAAATCTATATTCAACATTCGAGCCAAGCCCTAATCATGTACATCACGTATTGGGTGAAGTTTTCTTACCTCAGGTTCGAGTGTAATGTAAAATAAGAACGACCCTCGAGCACGATCTTGATTCCGAGCCTTTAGAGATAACCTAGTCACAACCAAGTATAGAATCTCATCAATAATGAGCAAATAAAGGCTTCTGGATCGAGTCCTAGGCTTCGGGATGTCGAATTCTACTGAACCGAGTAGTAGGATCAATCTCGAGTCGATAGGTTTGAGTTCCCGCACTCAAAACCCTCTTTGGCCAAAATCCCCTATTTGCGCCGCGACGCCCCCAATTAGAGACGGGCTCACACAAACAGAGAGCCCAGCCCCTAACTCCTCTGGACACAGGTCGCAGCACAGCTCCATAAGCATCGCGGTGCGATAACAGTTCAGAGAACTACCCAGGCTTCTGAGTTCATGAGGGTCGCGGCGCCCAAGAACAAGACCGCGGCGCGACCCCGTGAACCCAAATTTCTCTGATCCAATTCCTCCCAAAACTCACCCCAACATCGCACCAAACCCACAATTCAATCTCAAAACATCCCTAGAACATCCAGGTAACAAAACCCACTTTTCAAATGGATTAAAAACTCACCAACCCATAAAATCCAAATCAAAACTTAAGAAACTTAAGGAAATAGAAACTCATAAAGTCAAAGCTTAAATTACCTTTGATTAAGTTGTTTTCCAGCTAAATCCTCCAGCTATCAAGCTTTTAATCTTCCCTAGAATCGTTATGACTCTAACCTTGCTTGAATCAGAGCCCTAAAAATTGAGTTTCCTTCGAAAATGCTAACGAGCGTCAAGTGAGAGAACGGGAGAGAGAGCGAGCGAGTTGAATGTGTTTTCTGTTTATGACAGGTTACTTAGGGTTCAAGTAACCTTAAGCAAACCCCAAGGCTCGGGGTACCCAAAAATGTCCCCATAGTCAAAATCCCCAGAATTCCCTCCTAATCTCACTAACACAGAATATATCCTAGAATATTCATTCCCATTACCCAATATCCCGGTAATGTACTAAATACCCAAAATACCCCTTGACTCGCCCTGAGTCAAGTATTGGTCCCGTTGTGACTTTCCCGCTAACTTGCTCTCTAGGATCGCCTCGTGCCGAATAACCCAAATATATCCACATAATAATGTGGTCTCACACATATATCACATATATGCCAAATATACCCACAACGGGTCAAATTACGAAAAATTGCCCTTCCGATAAGAAATGGGCCCACATGCATATTTAATACACCTAAACATGCATATCTAGTCATATTATAATATAACTCACATAATCATACAATGATACACATATATATCACATAAACACATAATTTCCATAGTTTTCCATCCTAGCCCCTTAATCAAGGCCCTAAGCCTTATTAGGTGATTTGGGACGTTACATCCACAATCTTGCATGCCAAATCTTTTGAGTGCTTTATCGATATAGATCTTTTGTGATAATCCAATAATATCCTAAGAACGATCTCGATGTATCTGAATCCTCAATACAAAAGAGGCATCCTGAAAATCTTTCATCTCAAAATGCTTTGACAGAAATCTCTTGGTTTTGTGCAATAAGCCTATATCGTTATTGGCAAGTAATATGTCATCGACATATAGAGCCAGGAATATATACTTACTCCAACTGAACTTGTGATATACATGATCATCAACAGTATTCATCTCAAAACCAAATGAGACAATTGCTTGATGAAATTTGTGATATCATTGACGAGAAGCCTGCTTAAGTCCATAGATGAATTTCGTTAATTGCAAACCATATTCTTTGGGTCTCACGTCACAAAATTTTCTGGTTGCACCATATAAATTGTCTTATTAATATCACCATTGAGAAACATTGTCTTAACATCCATCTGATGTAGCTTATGATCATGATGAGCAATAAGTGCCATAATTGTCCTGAAAGAGTCTTTCGATGAAACTAGAGAGAAAAGTCTATGTATAATCAATGCCTTCTTTCTGAGTATAACCTTTATCTACAAGAAGTTCCTTATACCTTTCTACATTACTATTTGATTCCCTCTTGGTTTTAAATATGCATTTAAAACTAATTAGTCTTGCACCTTCTAGTAATAGGACAAGTTCCCAAACTTTATTGTCTTGCATAACATCAATCCACTTTTGAGAGTTAGAACTTTTCATGGCCTGGAGAGAGTTGATTAGACCATCTTCCATTATTCCATTGTCATCCTCATGTTCTTGAAATGGTATTTCTTATTTCTCTTGTGGACCTTCTTAATGGCACTGGTTCTTAAGGGTGTTGGGTGTGTCGTAATGGTAAGAAAGCCATGAGAACCGCCACTTCTATGACTGAGGTATTAAGTGTTGGGGGTTAGGCTATAAATAACCTTAGTTTGTGTTACAACTCAAAAAAAAAAGATACAAGTAATCTAACTTTAATGATAGTATACATATGTTACATAAACACAAAGAGATCAAAGTGTAGAGTGGACATTTTTTGAAGAACACTTCTTAGAACATAAAATCACAAAGCTATGATTTTATGTGAAACACAAAAGTTGCAAGGCTTGACACAAATGTAGATTTGTTGTTCAAAAATCTCTATTCCAAGATTTCTCTATGGAAATGCATGAAGATACTACAATGGAATGAGATTGAGATACACAAGCCTTGGGTCTTCATACAAACCAAGCTTTCTTGGTGAAGATCTTGGAGAAAACTAGTAATCTTGAAAGCTAGAGAGAAAGAGTTCTTCTTTTAGAGAGAGAGAGAGAGAGAGAGAGAAGCGAGTGATCAATTCACCAATTAACTCGTATTAACCATTTAAATAGTATAGGACCCTCATTAGTCTCAACCAATGAGATTAGAGCATTTAAATTTAAGTTTTAGATTGGCACCAGGCGATGCGTCACCTAGCATCGGTGACGTATTGCCTGGTCTACTATTATTTGGTCGAGTGACGCGTCGTCTCTGCCTCTATTTTGACGCTCCAAAAATCATCTCAAAACATCCCCAAATGCTCCCAAACTTCTTGGGGACTCTTATATACTCCAAATAAATATTTTACACCCAAAAAGATTATTTATAAATGCATATACCATTAGTCAACTTTCACATGTTGAATTTTGTGAAATCGTTATTGTTTTTACACCTCTTCGTGCCTAAAAAATTTCACCATGTATTTAACCCATCACAACATTCCCACACTTGGTTAAATACATACTCAATTCTCTAGCCAAAAAATATTAATGCATAAAGTAAAGTAACTCTTGGGTTTGAACTTTACCTTAGTGAAAATACTACAAAGCTTAAATCGAAATGCTAAGGTATTCTTAAAAGATTGAACCAAACATTCCTAGTGATAAAAACCGATAATGTCTCACACACCATTATCTGATTACTTATATATTTCCCATTGTTCGCACTCAGCACTTTTAATGGCATTGTGCTTAATTCATTCATGAACCATCCGGAGAGAAAACTCTTACTCTCTCTAGAGGTGGCACCACCATTAGGTTCACATAGGTGAAATTCTTACAGCATCTTTGCTACTAGGCTTAACCCTCATGTTTGGTAGCAACCAACATTAACTCACCCTTTATGGGACCATTAAGTTGTTAATGTTGAAACTATTCCCTTATCGAAGGACTTGTTTGTAACGCCCTGGCTACCCCAGAACAGTTACGGAGAACGGTGAACCGGAAATTTGACCCGCTACCCGAGTCCTTTGGTTAAAAACGTGATCTAAGTGTCATTATCAGGTTAAGGTGGAAAACCAGTAAAAAGGAAAGGGTACATTTCATTAAGTAAATAAACTGCTCATGAGCCTTTTAAAATGTTTACAAGTAGTTCGTAATACAAAAGAGTCGCTACAGTTCCAAATTTACAAACTCCGCCGGCCTAAGCGGCAAAAATAGGGTAAACCCCTAGCTCCTCTGAGAACTCCTTGACCGTGGCGGTCAAGCGGCCCTGTATGTACATCACATCGCTCAAGCTCTCCACTCAGGGTTGGCCAAGCTTTTCCTTTCCTTTACCTGCACCACGTAGCACCCATGAGCCGAGGCCTAGCAAGAAAACATAACAAAACATGATATAATATCAACAACGATCATAATAACCACTCAGGACTATCAGTCCAACAAATAGGTGACAATAGCTAAAAGTCACAGTAATGAGCATCGCTCCCTCTTTCCATGTGACGATAGGGTCACCAGGGCTTAACTGAATAGTGATTCATTTATAAGTTCGTTTAGGACAGGTGCATGGTGATTAGTCACCAACATAACCTCCCTCACGACTCTGGAGTCGAAACTATGGACAACGTCCCTTAGCCATGTGACAGACAGTCACCGGGGTCTCATACCTTGGCTATATTCATCTGGTTGTAAGCCAGGCAAGCGCTTATAAGTTCTTCGACCTTAGGGTCGGTCTGGCATTAATGCCATAGAGCCATTCAATGCATAATTCTCGACTTTAGAGTCGGTCCCTGACTAGTCAGTGTCTCAAACAGGTAAACAGCGTTCAATAGCATTTAATATGCAATCCATGTCCACATATATCAACCAACATGCCTTAATATCAAACCATGCATGTCATATACCTATACAGGGTGCAACCGTATTCATACACTGTTTTCTTACCTCAAGTTCGAGCGAGAAGTATGATAAAGACGATCCCCGAGAACGATCGGTCTTTTAGTTCCTTAGCGGTTACCTAATCACAACCAATTATAACCTCCATTAATGAGAATCCACAATAATAGGGTCTTAACCTAAGCATCACCCTCGGGACCTCGAAACATGCCCACACGGTGAGTAGAATCGATCCCGGGCCTTAAGGATTGAAACCCCAAGTCAAAAACCCTTAAAAACACTCAAAACGGGGTTTGGAAGGAACAGGGTAGCGCTACAGCGCTATACTCAGAACCGCCCAAGTGCCAGAAACCCTCCTGAGGAGCGCTATAGCGCCCTAGGGTGGGCGCTGTAGCGCTACCTCCAGCCCAAAACTTCCCTGAACCGACCTTCTTCATCTCCTTCGTTTCTAACTCGATTCCCAAACTTCCAAAGCCTATTCTTGATGCCAAATAAACCCAAAAACCATCCCAACACATCCCAAACATCACAAGCATGGGAACCCTAGCCAAAACTCCCAACAAAACCCATGAATTCACCCTAGAAAACTCAGCTGCAAAACAACACTAAAACAGAGCAAACCAGAGAAACATGGTTAGAAACTTACCCAAAGCTTGGCTTATGAAGCTCTTCAATGATGGAACACACTCCCAAACTCCCAAGGCTTGCTTCCTAAGCTTGAATCCTCAAAATTGATTCAGAAACCACAAAGAACAAAGAGAGAAAAGAGGTACGGGAGAACCCTCAAAGATACTCTGTTTTTCCATCACCTTTTTCAGCTAAATAAGGTTATATCTATCCTAGGGGTGAAATGACCATTTTACCCCTAGGTCAACTAATGGTTTCTAAAGACTCCCAAGGGCATTTTTGGTACTTTCCTCCTAACTCGTTAATCATAATTAACGCTCTCCAATTCCCGCTATTCTCAATGATCTCAAACACCAATAATTCACATCCCGTTACCCTTTATCTCCCGGTAACGCTCTAACCATCAAAATCACCCCGAGACTCAACCCAAGTCCCGACACTTAAACCTGTTGTGACTAAACCGCTAATTAATAATCTACGATCGTCTCATGTCGAATAGCTCGAACAAACCCACATCATAATGTGGTCTCAACATATATCACCGACATGCATACAATTAACATTATATTATAATATAATTCTCATAAACATGCATAAACACGTTAAATGGCAAAATTAAGCAATTATGGCCCTCCCGGCCTACAAATCCAGCCGTTAAACCACATTAGGGAATCTGGGGCATTACATTGTTCTTACCCATTGTACTCTATGCTCGATGTAAATGACTTTTGAGTTGGGTTTCCTTCATTGGGGAATCTATTTGTCAAGGAGTTTTAGTCTCATCCCTTTATTTTTAGAACTAACCAAATCTCTCCCAATAGATTTGGTAAATGGATCCGCTAAGTTCTTGTTAGTTTTTATTGATCAAATCAGAGATTATGCGCAGCGGAACTACAATCAAATTGTCAGATTAATCCCATAAGATTTCTAGATCTACTTCTTCACACTCATATATATATTGAATCAAGGACAAGAATAGAAACATTACCTCAGGTCCTTCCTTGCTGCTATCTTTTCGTATGGCTGAATCCTTGAGATCTCACACCAAGCTCTTCCAAAATGTTCTCAGTCACCCAAAGAACGAGTGTGGGCTCGCTATACAAATAATAGGCAATAACTATTTATCAGATATTCTCAACACATGAGATCTGATAAAGTTTGGACCTAGGTTTTGTGAAGAACAATGAACTTTGTTTTTGTCACTGATCTTTTTCTCTGAGAGAATCCTAGATATTTTTCTATCCCTGAAAACTTACGTTCTGTGAAAACTGATATCCCATATTTAATAATATCCAATATATTAAAATATTTGTTATTTTAAACAAATTCAAAATAACTGATCAGTTATCAGATTTTTGATTAAATAATAATATTTAAATCAAATCAAAATATCTCATTATTTATTTAATATTTAATATTTAAATAACTAAAATTGTGGAATCAAGAGACCAAGTCTATCTCTTATGCGTGTAGCACAGTGCCTGTGCACTGTGCCACACGTGTACCACATGCATGTGCAGGCATGTGATTTTTCCCAATTTTTATTATTATTTAAATACCAAAAATCCCAAAAATAAATTAATTCAAAATTAATTATATTTTTGTTAAATCAAATAATTAATTAATTCTTAATTAATTAATTAATTACACATAATTAAACAATAATTATGTTTGATACATAGAAAAATATTTTACTTATCACATAAGTCATTTTTGCCCATTTTTGTATTTGCCTTTGACAGTGATTGTTTGAGCCATTCTGGGGACCATGGACCTATAACATTAAGCTCCAATAAATTGAAACTAAATAATTAAACTCTTTAATTATAATAGTTAATTTATTAATTCTGATATTACTCCACTATAAATTCAGAACTGCACTCTTTATGTTATAGATATACTTTTACAGAAAAAAAAATTCTTAAGTCGTCCATTGATATAACCATCTTACAATAGTTCAACCCTCTAATTAATTAGTTCATAAATTAGAATGGAAGAATTACCATTTAACCTTTCTAATTTACTTCTTATTCCTTAAGTACCATTAATTCACTAGTGAATAATTAATCTATAATCTAATTATAGATTTGAGCTCAAAATCATTCAGTTCTAGAATTAACCCTTAAGGGAACTAATATACGATCCGTTAGGAAAGATTAGATTTCGTATTGTTGATACATGTTCCCAGCCATCCATGATATTAAATCTCCAAAACAAAAGTCATTAGCCTCATTCTTTGAAGAGACCTTAACGAGTGAATCAAAAGATTTAATAAATATGAACAGGAGTTCATGAACACTCAGGATTTAGGTTGATCTATAAATGATCATCAGTTATGATATGAATTACAAGTCTTTATTGTTAAATGGTTTTTGGATAAAGACTTTAATTCACATCGATCCATGTCATATATAATCATATTATATAAAGCACCTTTACCGAGATGTCTTTCCACATCAATAATCCGAATCTAGATTATTTGTACCATCATGATACTCAATAAACCGTACTTACAACTCCAATTAAAGAATTCCATAACTTTAATTTGTTGTTGTTGACTATTTTTATTCATTCATGTGATCTTAATTCTCTCGTACTAATACAAGATCACACCCTCAATAATGAATATGGAATTTTTATGATATTTACAAAATTATTCAAACAATAATTTAGCAATCTAAATATGACAATAATAATAAACCATTGTATTTATTTATTCACAGAAAAAACAAATGTCTTTACATGCTTTTAGGACACACTCCTAACAGTTCTCACATGATTTCACATATGAAATTGATATGATACTCTTATCAATAAATTCTCTCACATAGTCATGTCTTAGACTTATATGTCTAGACTTCCCATTATAAATTTTGTTGTAAGCTCTGATCAAAGTGGCTTAATTATCACAATGTATCGAAATCGTCGATACATCAACCGCGGTTTTTAGTATTTCAAACATGAGATCTTTTAGCCACTCGGCCTCTTTATCGGTTTCTGCTAGAGCTACAAACTCCTCCATGGATGAGTGACATATACATGTTTGTTTCTTAGATCCCAAATAAACCGCACCCTCACCAAGAGTGAACACTCAACTGGTTGTGGATAGATTATCTCCTACACCGAATATCCAACTTGCATCAGAATATCCCTCAAGTATCACAGGAATATTAGAATATTGGAGGCACAACTCTTTGGTCCTTTTAAGGTATCCAAATACTCTTTCAATGACCTTCCATTGTAAGATACTTGGGTTGCTAGTAAACCTGCTTAGTTTACTTACTGCAAATGCAATGTTGCTCTAGTACAATGAGCGGTATACATCAAACTCCCAATTGCACTTGTATACTCTAGTTGAGCCATCACTATCCCTTCATTATTTTCAAGCTTTTGACCTTGATCGAAGGGTGTGTTTTCCTCTTTGATATTAAGATGACCAAACTTGTCAAGCATTATCTAAACATAATGAGCTTCACCTAAGGCATACCCATCAATGTTTCTTCTAACTTTAATACCTAATATGGTATCAACCTCTCCAAGGTCCTTCATTTTGAAGTTAGAAGAAATAAACTTCTTCATTTCTATAATGCCTTTCATGTCATTGCTTAATATCAACATATCATCAATATATAAGCACACTAAAATGACATAGTCATCACAAGTCTTAGAGTATAAGAACTTGTCTGCACTATTGTGTCTAAACCCATCCGAAATGGCCTCATCGAACTTCTCATGCCATTGTAGTGCTTGTTTTAAACCATATAATGATTTAACAAGTCTACACATCTTATGTTTATTTCCCCTTAGAACAAACCCTTCTGGTTGTTCCATTCACACCTCCTCATCGAGGTTACCATTTAGGATTGCTGTTTTGACATCCATTTAATGAGCATACAGGTTGTGTATTGATGATAAGGCAAACGACAATCTTATATGTCGACTGCCTTTTTTGCTATCAACTAATTAAACAAGAACTTAAAGACATGCATATGGAAGACACAGATTTTACATGGTTTAGGTTATAAAACAACCATAGTCCATGAGACTTTAGTATTAGTGTTCTTGATGCTTAAGATGACAAGCTTTAATGGAGGAATTTTAAGACAGCATATATATTGCTCCGAGTACAAAGGTGGGATCAAAAGTTTAAAATCCCAAAAGTCCCTTACAATGGAAGCCCTGGCCCTATTTATAGTGGTTGCAGACAATCAATTCCCTTAATGGGAATTTATTAAGAACATTCCCAATCATTTGCGATTTTTATGCTAATTAACACTTCAGGTGTTGTAATTAAGGTGGTGGGCACATGTGTATCGCACGGGGCCCAACTCGTAGGTTGCAACCCACTACTTTACAGGAGACACGCCCCCTGGCACTGCCAGAATGCAGTTGCATATTTCCCATGTCAGGCGACACATTAGGACATGCCAATTGTCGAGTGTATGGGATCGACACCACTACTCGAGGCACAAAAAGATCTCAGATGACCGTTTGCAGTACAAAGTTGTTGCGACTGACATCTAGCATTCCCTATAGGTCTCGAGGACAAACTCCTAGGCCTGGAGAACTAACTGATGAAGAAGGCAGGAGAACCATAACAAATGTCCCCGTGACATGGCCTAACTTGAAGACATCCACGCCTAGAAATAGGTAATAATGCATTGGGAGGAGTCTACGGTTTGAGGAGCTCTAGGCGAGCTCTACAAGACTTCATTAGGTATCGAGGAGACTAATTCTCTAATGACTGCCATGTGTCCAATGATGAAATCACAGACAACATTTCCCCCCGAAGTCTTCACTTTTCCTCGAACAGTGGAGACTTAGTTTGAGAGGAGTAATTCCAAAGGTCTTCGGGAGATGACACTTGGGATCTTCATGACTTCATACTTGAAATGGGTAAAGCCATGTGCTGACTCCCCATTGCTGGGCCCATCAATCAGTGCAATTAATGAGGGGTTCGTTCCATGCCCAAGACATCCAATCCGTACTCAAAGTGTCCTTTCGCCTTGTACCTGAGGCTTCCTTTTCCCATGCTAATGATCGCGATCTGTGCCTTGATAATCATGATCATTGGATCACGCTCGAGTGTCTACCCCATAGGTGATCAACGGTCGGGGTGGAGTTGCTTCCTGTAACGACCCAAATTCGCTAATAAGGCTTAAGGGCCTTGATTAGCGTGCCAGGAGGGCACGATGGGAATTATGTGTGATTTTATGAGTTAAATGCATGGTTATGATTTAAAGCATGTTATTTGACTATTTATTTATCTTAGACGCATGTATATGTGTATTAGTATGCATGTAGGCCCTGATTGTGTTTGAAGGGCATAATTGTAATTTTAGCCTGCCGAGGGCATATTTGTGATAATTGTATTCCGTGATTTGTACCACGTGAGTGTGGTGTTATTTTGTGATGCACGTGCCGAGACGGTCCTAGAGAGCAATTTAACTTAAGAGTCACAACGGGATTTCTATACCCGGCTCGGGAGGAGCCTAGGGGTACCTCGGGAATTTTATGGTTAAGTTGAGATTTAGCGGGTAATGGTTATTGGAGATTTAGTAACCTGGGTAACCATTAGTTACTGCTGAGAGTAACAAGTTCTAGGTAGAAAATGGTAGAAATGAAATAGAAGTAAAAGGACTTAAGTGCCCTTGAGGTTTAGTTGGGAAAGGATAGGCAAGGAGGGGTAAAATGGTCATTTGGCTGGGAAATTGATTTATGGCAGCTGGGTTATAGGGGGTACACGGTTTGGGGCTTGGCATTGATTGGTTTTGATAAAAACCAAAGAGAAGAAAAACCAAAGGGAAGAAAAGTTAGGGCAATGAGAAGAAGAAGAAGAAGAAGAGAAGTGAAGGAGCTGAAATTTTGAGACTTAGGAGATGAATCAAGGGAGCTTGGGGAAGGGATTCTCTACTTGAGGTAAGGAGTTTATTCACATTTAAGACTTGATTATGTTATGGGTTAAGAGATTTGAGCATGGTTTAAGTTTGAACTTTGAGTTTTTAATTTTCTGAAATTTAAATCAAGGATGTGGATTTTGGGGATTTGATTGTGTGTTTGATCGCTTTGATGATGTTTATGGGTTGTTAGATGGGTCATATGAAGTTTGGATTTGATTTTGGGGTTTGGGTATTGGTTTGGTATGAATTGGGAAGGTTTTAGCTCGGAGAAAACGCAGGAGAAAACCCAGAATTCTGGGTCTGCGAAGGCTTGCCGCGACACAGCTTTTTCGTGCCGCGGCGAGGAGCCCCTGTCTGATGGGTGCCGCGGCACAACTTTCTTGTGCCGCGGCACAAGGCCATTTTCAGGGCACCAAAAGTTGCATTTTTGAGCTTTTGCTCCGGGGGTTCGGGGGATGTTTCCGGTGAATTGTTTTAGGGATTTGGGAGTCCCGAGAGTGCGGGATTGGTCCCGGGAAGTGGTTTTGGGTTGATTAGTATTGAGGGATGTTTCTTGTGTGTTGTGACTAGGTTGTTGGTGAGACTCGTGCTTGAGGACCGTGCTCGCGGCTTTAGTGCATCAGGAAGCTCGGAATACAGGTAAGAAAACTATAACACCCGTAGGATAGGGCGTGGGCCCGTAGTGTGATGGTCGGGCATGGCCCTTTATTGCATGTTGCATGATGAGATGATTGTAGGGCGTGGCCCCGGATTGTATTATGTGTAAATGTTTAACCTGAAATGAACCGTGATGTGTGTGAATGTTTATTTCGAATGTACTATATATGTGATTATGATGAAATGTACGGCGTAAGCCGGGGCGGCCGTGGGCCGAGTACGGCGTAAGCCGGGGCGGCCGTGGGCCGAGTACGGCGTAGGCCGGGGCGGCCGTGGGCCGAAAGTAACACCTAGCACATGGGATGCTATATATATTCAGGGTGGGACCCAAGGGATACATGAGTTATCCTCGCGGTGAGAACCGATACCCCAGGCTTCGGTAAGGCTCTGGGGCGGCTTGGCCGTGTTTGCTTAGTCTAATGATTGACTTGTTTATTGTGGATTATCTGTTATGATAAACTGTATACATTGCATATGTTATGTTCTGCATGAGTTTTCTTGCTGGGCTTCGGCTCACGGGTGCTCTGTGTTGCAGGTAAGGGCAATGACTGAGTCAACCAACCATGAGTACGGAGAGCGTGAAGCGACGCGTACATGTTTGGCCTGCCCGACTGCTTTGGTTGGGGGTTTATTTGAAAATGGCTGTAATAATCTATGATTTTTATGATTTATCAACTGTGAACTCATTTTTAAGATGTAAATAGTTTTCAAACCTTATTTTGGGATCCCAATGTTTAATATTATGAGTTTTATTGAAACAACGCTTTTTTTCTAATATTACAGCCTTAACTTTTAATTAGTCACACTTTCGTTTCAAAACCTCGGTTAGCGAGATCTTTGCACACTGATTTGTCTTAAAACTCACTAAGTAACGGCTCTAAGGAAGTAGGGCGTTACAACTTGGTATCAGAGCGAGCCAAGGTTTATTGGTTCTGGAGATCGACCGAACATGTACGCTCGCTGTCAGTGACAAGCTCGACTCAGGGTTGGTTGGTGTGATTGATTGATATGCTGAACATATGTTTGAATGCCCTGTTTGCCTGCTTATTTATATGGAGCATGAGGAATGGGATGACATATGCATGAGATACTGATAGGGCCTGGCCCTTGACTGTTGCATGTTGAGATCAATGTGTGCTGAATAACATTATTATGCATGTGGATGAAAATTGGCATAATGGTTCGCATATTGAGCGTATGTGGTTAGTTTTCTGAATTAAATTCATATGTATATCATGGTGGACTTGACCTAGTATATGCTTGGGTGTGCATTATACCTGTGGATATTTGGACCTAGTGGTGGTTTGGTTCAGAGTAGGAACCCCAGAGTTCAGGTGTTGGGTCAGTTTTGACAGGTGGAATTGTGTTGTTGGTTCCTAGAAGGGTTTGGGGACCTGATATTGTGTTGAAAAGGGGGGTTTTAGATATAAGTTGGAGTTGAAATCTCCAGTTACCCCTGAGTGTAGCAGCAGAGGGTCACTAGTGTGTGGGTAGCTGTGGAGTTGTTAGTTGAGACGGGATAGAAGAGCAGCAGATTTCTCTGGGGAAATAGCTGATTTCGATGTTTTAACAGTAAGGTGGCCAATGTTGGTCTACTGTGAGGTATGGACAGATAAGGGTATTACATGAAAGGCTTAAAGGGTGTTAACCTCGGGTTTTGAGGAGAGTTCGAGTTGACAAGGAATTTATCAATAGATGAGCAGAGTTAATTCCACCCTTGGTTAAGAGGATGAGAGATCCTGATTAGAGGGTTGTGTTAAACATTGAGGCAGGGAGATGCCTGGATTTGGTACTCGGGCGGAGGTACTGGCTTATTTGGTTGGAAAGAACCTAGTTGATGAATGGTTAGAAGAGATTTTAAAGACATGATTAGAACCGTGGAGACGGGCAAATGTGTGAGTCTGGTTTGGACTGTTAGGGGTAACAACAGCGTAGATCAATGGGTTTGGTGATTTGGATAGTTCATTTCGGAAATTTATACAGATGGATGTATCTGGGATTGGTGGCGACCCATTTAAGGGCATGAGATCTGAAATAGCCTAAGGCATTTGGGCTGCTTTGAGGAAAGAGTTTTTGTCTGCATGTGGATGGCGGAGAGGGCCATATTGTTTGAGGAACTGATGGTTGATGTATAGAGCATGAGTGCTAGAGCCGCAAGGGCGGTGCTTCCTTTGATGGAATTAGTGAAGATAGATTCGTGATAATCAAGTTGAAAGAACCCCGGATAATGTTGTGGCTTTTGGATTGCCAAGAAAAAGGGGAAAAGTCTGACTGATAAGACGGTACTTTTGTTGATAGAACGCAGCGAGGTTGGATTCTCGATTGTTGAGATAGAAGGACCCCAGACAGTGCTTGGGCACCTAATTTGAGATTTGAAAGAAGCCTGATTGAAAAGGTAGATATCGAGATGGCGACAGGAACCAGGAGGTTAATTGGTATGCATATGAGGAAGAGGATGCCACCTGAGAGGAGGTCAGGTGAGGGCATGACTTCTACGTAGAATGACTCGAGATGTTGGGATGGATTTCCCATGGTGAGGGAACGGAGAACCAGAGTGCAGCGATACATTCAAAGTTCGAGGCCGAGTCCTCAAGGGTGAGTATGTATCTGACGAGCTTATGCTTTGGTCATGTAGCGAACTGGAAGGATTCGGTGTTTCGAATGCTCCGAGAGGGTGATGGACATAGAGAGGGTGCCTCTATGGTGCCATTCGAGAGGCTGAGGACAGTGATACTTATTGAGAAGGAATTAGAAACTCTGGCAGATGGATTGTTGAGGATGTCATCCGGAGTACGTAAAGGAGACGGAGCTGATCAGTGGGAAAATTATGTGGGTATGCAAAGGAAGATTTAGGGAATACTTCAAGGTCAGACTACGGATAGGATTGGTATAGGGAATGTTGTAAAAGACGGTTTTGGACGACAGAAAGTCTATCGAAGCAATTGAAGGAATCTGAGCCTGGTGTAGCCAGTGTGTTATACTGCGGGGATTGTTGGCATCGTCGGGTTTGAACGAAAAGTACAATGTTGGGTACCAGTGGGGACGATGTCTCCAAGAGTTGATCTACGACCTGGTTATTGCCAGTTGGAAACCAAGGATAGAGACATTTCGGAAAATTTTCTATTCTGCACCGGGTTGGGAGTGAGGAGTTGGTAACAAAGATTCTAGAATGGTTCAAGCTACAGCAGCACAGGTAAGTTCTTTAGGCTGAGAATGCGTGAACGGTATGGGTAAGTCCCTTCAAGCTCACGAGCAGTACATGTGGATTACTCCCAGACGGAAATGGTGAGCAATGATTATGCGAAAGACGTTTGTACCCAGAAGGCAGAGTCTCAGGTAAGGTTCTACGGATTGTTGGTTGAGAGTCGTCAGGAGTACTAAGATTAGAGCTACAAGGAGGAAGGACAGGTAAGAGAAGAATTGATCTGAAGCCGCAAAGAAGCTAATGAAGAACGTTCGAAGAATTGAAGGCATAACAAGACTGGTAAGCGCGTCATCTACTGCACGAGCATCTCCGGGAGACAACTACATCAGAGACGAGGGGAACAGTAAACTCGAGGTTAGACGGACTGAGTGGTATCAAATCAGAAAGAAATTCAGAAGACAAGGTGTGATTGTTTAGTATCTGCTAATGCGGGAGTATGCGTGTGATTTGGTTAAGTAAAGAGCGATTTCATAAAGGACCTGATCCATGGTAGGGTTATGGAAATGTGGGAGTGCATCACGGATTGTGCACGCCCAGGCGCAGTTGGCGCGAGGGTGGATCGAACCTTGCGGGAGGCGACAGAATGGATCATGGTTGATACACTTGGAACGTTAAGTCGACTGTTGTGTATGGCATAAGGTACTTGAGTTTTGGGTATTATTAAGAAGGTTAACGTTGAGGCCCAGTTTTGGTGAAAAGTAACAGACTGATGATCAGTGTTTGAGTCTCGATTGGACGAGGGGAAATTTAATTGGAGGCGGAACTCCTAGCGGTAAGGCGCGTGTCAGTCGGGGAATAGCGCCATAGATGGTATTGGGGTGGTCAAAGCAACGACTGAGATTGGCATGATGTTAATAGGTAAGGGTTAGCTGGTGAGCGTCACTGAGCTATGGAACCCGAAGTGTCGGCTTTGGTTGAAGTAGAGAAGGACCCTGCTAAGGTGGTACAAGTTGGAATACCAGAAATGGACGAAGGATCCAATTAGATTCGGGTTGTGAATGAGAATTCTGAATGGACATCATTCCACCTCCTAGGGTACGTCGTACCGGGAGGGTCGAGCGGGTGCCGGAATATAGCGTTTTCCTTTGGACCCTGAGGGGTTAGGTGATGTGGTAGTGTATCATGGGAATAGACCACTTTAGACCTTGAGTAAATTGTTTGGACATGAAAAGTTTTAACTCAGTTGAGGGAGTTAATGTTGTTGGGTCAAGTGAACTGGGTTCGAGATAGAACGTCGATGATACGGAATTGAGAGCCTATAGTATTTTAAATTTTTGGAATGGATTTAGAGGACAAAAAGAATAGAGTGGGAACCTGGAACTATCAGTTGATTGCAAGTAAAATGCCAGTCTGAAAGTTTATCAGATATCTTAAGGGATTGAGCGCTGAGTAGGCGAATACTTGAGGTATTAAGGGAAGTGTAATCCCTGAGGAATTAGCCGTGGTGGCAGTTGCTGGTGTCTTGTTAATGTAACGCGACCTAGGACATGGTAAAAGGTGAAGGATAGTGGATACTACTATTTGGCAATGGCTCAGAGAGGAAGCCAGAGAGGCTGTTGGAATTCTTAAGGCAGGAGTGTCTGCCTATCTGAAAGAATAAAGAGCTTGTGAATTGTTAAATTATGAGGAAATAAAGCTCCGGGAGGAAAGAATTGTATCTCTGCGTAATAATAGACGAGGATCTGTAAGGTGTCCAGAGAAAGAAGGGAGAGTTCGGACTCTTGATTCAGCATAAAATTTCGAAGTGGTACTAAGTGTTAGGCCAGCGGAGCCTACAAGCTGATCCCACCTTGTAGAGGTGATGACGTTTGAGTATCTATGGAATGAGGAATAAGACAATGAATTGGTCATTGTAATCTAGGCAGACCCTGAGGCTTCAGCAGGGTTGCGGTGTAAGCGAGAGGCTATCGAGTGTATGGCCGTTAGACAAGATCTTGTGGGGCAAGATTGTTGCGCCTGGAAGAGAGTTGTTGGAAACTAAAGTAAAGGCGGTGGACCTTGGGATTCAGGGTCAGAGTTGCGGGTTTGCTGACTGATGTGTTTGGATAAATTTCGAGGACGAAATTTTTATGAGGAGGGGATAGTTGTAACGACCCAAATTCTCTAATAAGGCTTAAGGGCCTTGATTAGCGTGCCAGGAGGGCACGATGGGAATTATGTGTGATTTTATGAGTTAAATGCATGGTTATGATTTAAAGCATGTTATTTGACTATTTATTTATCTTAGACGCATGTATATGTGTATTAGTATGCATGTAGGCCCTGATTGTGTTTGAAGGGCATAATTGTAATTTTAGCCCGCCGAGGGCATATTTGTGATAATTGTATTCCGTGATTTGTACCACGTGAGTGTGGTGTTATTTTGTGATGCACGTGCCGAGACGGTCCTAGAGAGCAATTTAACTTAAGAGTCACAACGGGATTTCTATACCCGGCTCGGGAGGAGCCTAGGGGTACCTCGAGAATTTTATGGTTAAGTTGAGATTTAGCGGGTAATGGTTATTGGAGATTTAGTAACCTGGGTAACCATTAGTTACTGCTGAGAGTAACAAGTTCTAGGTAGAAAATGGTAGAAATGAAATAGAAGTAAAAGGACTTAAGTGCCCTTGAGGTTTAGTTGGGAAAGGATAGGCAAGGAGGGGTAAAATGGTCATTTGGCTGGGAAATTGATTTATGGCAGCTGGGTTATAGGGGGTACACGGTTTGGGGCTTGGCATTGATTGGTTTTGATAAAAACCAAAGAGAAGAAAAACCAAAGGGAAGAAAAGTTAGGGCAATGAGAAGAAGAAGAAGAAGAAGAGAAGTGAAGGAGCTGAAATTTTGAGACTTAGGAGATGAATCAAGGGAGCTTGGGGAAGGGATTCTCTACTTGAGGTAAGGAGTTTATTCACATTTAAGACTTGATTATGTTATGGGTTAAGAGATTTGAGCATGGTTTAAGTTTGAACTTTGAGTTTTTAATTTTCTGAAATTTAAATCAAGGATGTGGATTTTGGGGATTTGATTGTGTGTTTGATCGCTTTGATGATGTTTATGGGTTGTTAGATGGGTCATATGAAGTTTGGATTTGATTTTGGGGTTTGGGTATTGGTTTGGTATGAATTGGGAAGGTTTTAGCTCGGAGAAAACGCAGGAGAAAACCCAGAATTCTGGGTCTGCGAAGGCGTGCCGCGACACAGCTTTTTCGTGCCGCGGCGAGGAGCCCCTGTCTGATGGGTGCCGCGGCACAACTTTCTTGTGCCGCGGCACAAGGCCATTTTCAGGGCACCAAAAGTTGCATTTTTGAGCTTTTGCTCCGGGGGTTCGGGGGATGTTTCCGGTGAATTGTTTTAGGGATTTGGGAGTCCCGAGAGTGCGGGATTGGTCCCGGGAAGTGGTTTTGGGTTGATTAGTATTGAGGGATGTTTCTTGTGTGTTGTGACTAGGTTGTTGGTGAGGCTCGTGCTTGAGGACCGTGCTCGCGGCTTTAGTGCATCAGGAAGCTCGGAATACAGGTAAGAAAACTATAACACCCGTAGGATAGGGCGTGGGCCCGTAGTGTGATGGTCGGGCATGGCCCTTTATTGCATGTTGCATGATGAGATGATTGTAGGGCGTGGCCCCGGATTGTATTATGTGTAAATGTTTAACCTGAAATGAACCGTGATGTGTGTGAATGTTTATTTCGAATGTACTATATATGTGATTATGATGAAATGTACGGCGTAAGCCGGGGCGGCCGTGGGCCGAGTACGGCGTAGGCCGGGGCGGCCGTGGGCCGAGTACGGCGTAGGCCGGGGCGGCCGTGGGCCGAGTACGGCGTAGGCCGGGGCGGCCGTGGGCCGAGTACGGCATAGGCCGGGGCGGCCGTGGGCCGAAAGTAACACCTAGCACATGGGATGCTATATATATTCAGGGTGGGACCCAAGGGATACATGAGTTATCCTCGCGGTGAGAACCGATACCCCAGGCTTCGGTAAGGCTCTGGGGCGGCTTGGCCGTGTTTGCTTAGTCTAATGATTGACTTGTTTATTGTGAATTATCTGTTATGATAAACTGTATACATTGCATATGTTATGTTCTGCATGAGTTTTCTTGCTGGGCTTCGGCTCACGGGTGCTCTGTGTTGCAGGTAAGGGCAATGACTGAGTCAACCAACCATGAGTACGGAGAGCGTGAAGCGACGCATACATGTTTGGCCTGCCCGACTGCTTTGGTTGGGGGTTTATTTGAAAATGGCTGTAATAATCTATGATTTTTATGATTTATCAACTGTGAACTCATTTTTAAGATGTAAATAGTTTTCAAACCTTATTTTGGGATCCCAATGTTTAATATTATGAGTTTTATTGAAACAACGCTTTTTTTCTAATATTACAGCCTTAACTTTTAATTAGTCACACTTTCGTTTCAAAACCTCGGTTAGCGAGATCTTTGCACACTGATTTGTCTTAAAACTCACTAAGTAACGGCTCTAAGGAAGTAGGGCGTTACACTTCCCCTCCAAGTCCTTTGTGCATAAAATGGGAGAGTTGCCTCTCTCTTGTTCACCTTTGCCATTTAAAATTTTCAAAGGTACCAAAGCTTTCCAAACTCTCTCAAACCCCTTGATTACTCACAACCCCAATCTTCATCGATTCTTGACCTCTGGTGACCTGGATGGTTGGAGAGAATCTTTGTACTTATGGGTGAACGAGACAAAATATTTCCATGTCCACACGCGGCACAACACTTGCAAGCACTACATCTTGAGTAAGTGTGTTATGTCCCTTTCTATTTTGAGTTTTTGGGGTGAGGTTAGTTGCATGTTTAGACGCGGGTGATTCTAGTTATTTAGAGGTCATTTTGACATTCTTTTAGTCTTTTGGGTCCATTTTGACGTTAAAAATGGTCCAAATGGACTGCCTTAGGCCTGTTTGCGTTTTTTCACATTTCTAGACCTTCAATCGAAATCTAGAAATTTCCCAGATTCCAACGAGGTCCATGAACTCCGGTGGTGCCCTCCAGCACAAATTATTTGGTTCCGAGGACACCCTAGTTCCCTAGAAGTATTTCTCCTCCACTCCCCGAACAGTTATCTTAGGGATTCCTATTTTGGCCTATCTTTCTTCTGGTCAATTCGCTAACTGCTTGGTTTTGTTGTTTCAAATGTCTGAAGAGTTACACCATCTCCACCAGCAAGGATTCTATTACTACTACTAGGAGATACTGGAGATGGCTCCAGATGTAGGATGACTATCCGAGGGGATGAGGCGGGAGACCTTGGAGCTGAGCAGGGCCCTGATGGTGAGGTAAGAACTAATGAGAGTAGAGAGGCCCCGGTCGATTGGCACCTCAGAGGAGGAGGTGAACATGGGTCCCATGTATGCAACCAACATGGCTTTGAAGCCAAGCAACTCCCCAACAAGCTGAAACATCAGGGAGCTCTTAATAGAATACTCTCCTTCTACGGAGTGGAGGATCGGGACAACTTGATGCACCTTTTCTGAGAGAATGAAATGGTGCATGAGAGCATCCACGACCTGGAGTGCCTCTCACCTCCAAGTGTGAGCGGCCTTGCTCCTACACCAATACTATGTCGACTTCCTGAAGTTCTTCGACATAGCCCCCTTCTAGTTATCCCCGAATAGGTATCAGGTGCTAGCTTGGCTATATGTTCTGTACAAGAGGCAGAACTTGCCCATCCCCTCTCCGGCCGAAATCATGTATGACTACAGCTTTCAGGCCCTTAAGAATGGGAAGCTCAACATGTACTATACTTTAAAGAAGTATACGTACCCGGGGATGTCTTACAAGGCTCCGTGCATGAACGAGAGCCACGCGCGGGATAACAGAAAACACTTCTTTTAGACAAGTGGCTTTCCCACGTGGACCAACCCCACTATAATCCTGGACTTTGCCAGGGTTGGTAAGTGTTCTCAAACCTTTTGTTTGGTTGTCCTCCGCATGTAGTTGGTTCTTATGAATTTTCTTTTGCAGGTCCATACAATGGTACTTAGTTCGTCGTGGCCTATGACGACTGACTTCAAAGAATGAAGGCTTTTCCTAATGAGGAGCTAAATCTCGGTCGCCTCAAGATGGAGGAGAACTTGCGGCAATACAACCTCCTCCAAGAAGACTAGTACCAGGGTTCGGTTGACCTCTCGCCCTGCAGAAACTCCAAGAAGTCTCTAGAGGAGGCCCGACTCCACATGGAGTATGTGGCTGAGCAGGCCCTCATCCAGTTTACTCAACGAATGTGGGAGGAGCACGTGGAGATCCTACTCATTGTTCAGGCCGTTGCTAAGGCCTGGAGGACAGGAGCTCGAGGAGGAGGTTCAGATGGGGATAGAATCCTCATCTATAGACCAAGGTAAATCCCCCATCATCCTTTATCATGATAAGCATGTAGGAGAGGGAGTTAGTCCTGAACATGTATGGGTCTCGCCATTACTCCTTGAGTGCGGACATATCTTGGGACGTTATTGGATTGAGGAGGAGTTAAAAGACTACCAAGACTTGATTAAGGCTTTCCTCCACCATCCAAAGAGAAGGGTCGACCCCCAGGAGTTTATGCCACTGAATAAGGTGACGTCCATGCACGCGAGGTGGTTCCGCTAGTACGAGATGAACACCACCCAGGCGATGGGCAAACTTGTGCGAGAGTTTTCCCACTATATTCTTCACCCGGAGGAGCCACATAATGGTGGGGCTCCCGAGGAGTTTTCATGCATATTTAGAATATATTGCATGCATTTTTATTCTTTGTTTCTCTTCCTCTGGAGGCTAATCATTTCTCGTTCCTTTGCAGGCCACATGGGCTTGTTCGATTCTATTCGGGCCAAACACCAAAGAGTGTTGGAACCCTCTTAAATCCAAATCCCGACCGCATCAACTGTGGTACCTCCAGCCCCATTGGTTGTCCCTCCAGCCCCGAGAGTCTCTGCAGCTCTAGTAGTTGTTCCACAGGTATCCTCCTCCTCCTCCCCCCCCCCCCCCCCCCCGAGGTAGGTGGCGAATGGAGAGGTCATAGACCTTTGTGGGGGGGTCCCTGATCCGTGATGAGGTGTAACGCCCTCGGTAACCAAGACTGTTGCACTATGTGTTTAAAATAGTGCAAGACCTGCTAATCAAGTCATTTGAACTAAAATGTGTTTCTAAAGTCATCTAACAGGTTAGGGTGAAAAGATTTTGATTATAAAATGATTGAGTTTAATACATGGGATCCCAAAAATAGGATTTACAAGGAGGAAACAACTCTCAAACGTTAATACAGCAATAGCCAGTCTAAATGGAAAAATACAGTTTAGAGCTCTAGTTCCTGTAACTCCCTCGGTCGTGGCGGTCGAGTAGCTGTCGATGTACACTCTGCCCCCAGAGCTCTCCAACTCATAGTTGGCCCAGCTTTCCTTTGCCTTTACCTGCACCACGCAGCACCCGTGAGCCAAGGCCCAGCAAGAAAACCAAATTCAACAAACATAGGTAATAACAAAGCATACATAGAAAACCTCAGATCAATCAATTCAATAGCAACATAGTACAAGTATTAAACTATACGATGATAAACATATACTTTCAAGAATATAACCCAATCTGTAATACAAATATTTAGGTGTCAGCGCCCTTACGCCGAGCCCTCTCGTTATTTAGCTGATCCCAGTTTGCTTAGGCCGAGTTGTGTTTAGTACGCTTATCATCAGCCCCGACTCCCTTAGACCGTACTTTTACATTCCACATAATAGTCATATAAGTTATAAAGCACACATACGTTCAATTAGAGGGAATCTCAGTTCCGATCACAACCACATGGGTGCAGTTTTCTTACCTCGAGTCCCGAGCAATGGATAAAGAGTGGTTCCGAGCACAACCTCAGTCCTGAGCCTTAACGGTAATCCTAGTCACAAGCAATAATGGATGACTATCAAATTCTAATCCAATTAAATGTTTTGGAAACAAATACTAGCCTCTGGGACCTCGAATTCTATTAAACTGGGTAGTAGAATTGATTTCGAGCGCTTAGGTTTAAATCCTCGAGCATCCCCGAGCCTAAAAACCTTAGCTTCTCTTTTCTTTCCATTTAGGGCCACAGCCTGCCACTTAGACAGAGGGCACGACCTTCCCTAATGGAGGATACGAGCCATGACCCGTACCCCTAGGGTCGCGGCGCGCCTAGGCAAAATAGAGGCCTTCCAGCCTCCTCGAGCACACGGACCGCTGCGCCTAAAGAACAGGGCCGCAGCCCGAACCCCCAAACCCAGAAAATCAACCTTTTTCCAACATTTTTCCTTGAGCCTAAAACTCAAATTCAAACCCCAATCATCAGCCAAACTCATAATTAAGTCCAGAATCCTTATCCTTATAGCCTAAATATCATACCTAACCTATTAACAATTCTTTACACTCATAAAACTCCCAAAATCAGTCTTGGAATCCATTTTCATGCAAGCTCTAAGTTCTAGCAATAATTCGACAAAATTAAAAAAAAAAAGACTATATTCAAGCTTTTACCTCTGAGATAGTTTAGCCCTGGATTAATCCCCAAGCCCATCCAATTAACCTTCAAGTCTATAGTATAGAATTCCTCAAGGTTTCTTCAAGTCTTCAACACCACAAGAGAGAGAGAGAGAGAGAACTGATTGGGAGAGAAGGTGAGCTGAGGTTCCTATGGTTTCCTTTCCTTTTGATTTCTTTCTCAAGTCTCAGCACCCAAAAATCAAGTATATCCCTTAGTCAAATGTCCAAATTACCCCTTAAGTCTATCTAAATCATCAAGTGCCATCAAGGGCAATTTCGTCATATGCCACATCCCACTAACTCCTTGAATATTCCTATAAATCCTCGTTCAATCCCGACATGTCCAAATAATTGCTAACTTACTACTCCTTACTCAATAAACCCCAAAATATTCTCTAAGTTCTCAAATATACATTAAACTTTCCATAATACCCCTAAGCTCACCCCGAGCTGGGTATTAAACCCCGCTGTGACTATTCTACTAATCCGCTCACTAAGATCGCCTCGAGCCATATACTGTGAATATATCCACATAATAATGTGGTCTCAATCATTTAACACATATAATCACATTTATGCCCTTAACGGCCAAAATTACAGTTATGCCCTTATAAACAAGAACGGGCCCACATGCATATTTAATACTCATAAACATGCATATAAATATATCCATATCATCATATATATATCATGCACACCACATAGTCACGCATTTAATCAATTAAACACACACATATCCAATAATGTCCTCCCGGCACGCTAATCAAGGCACTAAACCCTATTAGCATTTTTGGTTCGTTACATGAGGAGTCATCGAGGACAGGAAATGAACTCCCATCCTCCAAGGTTCCTGGCAGTTCGCCAGCCAGAACGCCTCGGCTTGTCATCTTCTCGGAGCACTTCGAATGGGAGGATCTGGAAAGGCATCGGCGGGTGGTTGAGTACTTCAACTCTCACCTGGAGAAGGGGAATGAAGAATTCAAGGTCCTTGCAAAGTTCCTTCAGAAGGACAGGCCAAAGAACCCAATGTTGCTTCTTAGCCGTGAAGAGTTGGAGCCTCTCCTAGCGGGGATGCTCGGGGAAAGGACAGCTCCGCTGGCGGCGAAGCTCCTTCAGGGTTCGACGGGATCCCTCTGCGAGATGTCTTCTTGCAACTATGCCCATTGTAGAAGAAATAATGAGATTTCCCTCCTTCTAACCTGTTGTTATGCCACGCTACGGGTAAGAGTTATTCTGCATTTTCAAGACTTCTTTTTTTTTTTATAGCTAAGTGTTATCTTGAAGCTAATTTTATTTTGTTGTGCAGGCTGCTGCTCTTTGTCAGCAGCTTGGGGACATCGTCTTGACATGGTCCTTCGAGCTCAAGGAGATAAGGGAGGCCTTTGTCTCACTGGAGGAGCATTCAAGGCTCAAGAAGGCACTAGAGGATGAGAAGGCTCATGCCTCCGACCTAGAGACATGTCTGGCGACGGAGTAGTTGAGACTCCAAACGATCGAGGAGACTTCCTCCAAGCTGGTGGAAGAAGACACAGGGCACTCCAAGGCTGCTTATGACGATGTTCATAAGGTTATGGCAGACCTTAAGGTGTCACGGGAGAAGACCCGCCTTGCCTGCGAGGAGATGGCTAAGGCCAGAGGAGATGCCACCCGAGCTCGAGCAGAAGCTGCGCAGGCAGTTTTGATGGCTTAAACTTCTGCCATGAAGTCTGAGGGCATGGAACTTAATGTTCAGGAACTAGAGAATGAGCTTGATGTGCTAGCAGAGGACACCCGCTATGTGGTTTGGTAGAGAAGCAAGGAGATGGACTTGGCCTTTATAGATGACCCCAACACCAGGATGTTGTTCAAGGAGCGCTTTCAGGCAGATGAGGCAGCAACTGCTCAGGCCTAGGCTAGAGCTAAGGCGGGTCGTGCTCCCGAGGTTGATCCTATAATAGACATCGTCGCGGAGGTTCCCCAGGGCGAGTAGGCCTTTATGGTTTTGTTTCATTCCTTTTTAAATAGGTCTGCATGCCATTGCTTTATTTGGGGTAAAACACAAGTTAATGCTCGAGCCCCCGAGCGTAGTTGGAAATTATTTTTATGTTATTGAATGTCAATCACTTGCACTATTTGTCTGCCTACATTGTATTGTCACTCAACCCATTTTTAGCGTTTAGTAATTGTGCAATTTGGTAAGGTTTTAATTTTAACTCAACGTAATTTGATGTCGCCAGAATTTTAAACCTTAACCTCTCCACCACGCGTGGGCCTTAATCTTTGAGACTTAGGTCTTAATTTCCCTAGTGAATCCAACTATGACTTGTGTTTGAGACCTAGCGACTCGATCCTCGTCAACTCACCTAGTATTTTGACGCATTTAAGCACTCAATATTGCTTCATGGGCTCGCAGTCCTCAGAAGTAACTTAGTGCATTTTCAAGTGGGAGCACTCGACGTTTCCTTTCATCCACGAACCCCAACAGCTCGGGTCATAGGACGTCAATTTTACTTAGGGTTCAAAGACAGAGTTTTTCTCCCCAGGAACGTAGTCCTCGGGAGGTAGCACTAGGTTATTTTCATGGATTTTCCCCCCGAGTACGAGTTACTCGGGTTTTGGAAATTATAAACTCACTGCTAGTTCTCGGGCTCCAAGTCCTCAGAACATGGATCGAGATCTCTGTCCTTTTAGGCTAGGCCTTGTGATCAATCTTTTGGCAACTTGAGGTTTGCGCTTGAGTACAAGAGACTCGAGGCTTGAGAACTAGTTACTACTCCTTGGGCACACAGTCCTTAGCAGATAACTCAAGTTCACCCATTAATTGGGTTTTTTAGATTTTACCAATGCTAGGTTTTACTAGTTGTCCTAGGTTGTTGCACTCTCGAAAGTCATGACATTAGGCTTACTCCGCTCATGACAAGCTTACTTTCCTAGGTCTTGCTCTGCGAGTACGGGTGGTCAAGTTTTTGGTAACTTGATATTTGCGCCTGAGTACGGGTGACTCGGGGTACCGATTACTCTTCAGGAGTTGAGAACTGGTTATTACTCCTTAGGGGCGTAGTCCTCAATAGATAACTCAAGTTCACCCTTAAATCTCAGGGTTTTACAATGCTAGGTTGTTCCACTCTCGCGGAACGTGACACTAGGCTTACTCTGCTCATGACTAGCTTAGTTTCCTAGGTCATGTTCTGCGAGCGGTTACCCCGCAAGGTGACCCAGCTATGCCCCCCAAGTGATCGGAGACTTGTCTCCATTCACTTTTCTAGGCCAGCGAGCGGGTGCTCCACGATTTTTAAATTAAAATTTAACAAACTAAAATAAATATAAGCAGACTTTCTAAATTTTATCTACCGTGTTTTGTATACACAAATTCCATTAATTGTGCTTGGAAGCTACAAAATGACTAAAAAATTAAGAAAATACATTGCTCATACTACTAATAATATCAGCGAAGATGCTCGACATTCCAGACATGGGGCACTAACTCCCCATTCAGTCGGGCTAGTTTGTATGTCCCAGGACACACAATGCTCTCGACTTGGTATGGGCCTTCCCAGTTAGGGTCCAACACTCTAGCACCAAGGTCTCGGGTGTCTAAGAAAACTCTTTGCAACACCAGTTCTCCGACCCCAAATTTCCTATTCTTTACTCTTGAGTTAAAATACTTGGCCATCTTTTTTTGGTAGGGTGCTACACGTAGCTGTGACGATTCTCCGAGCTCATCCACGAGGTTCAGCGACTGTCAGAGTAAAGCGTGGTTTGGGGTCAGATCATATGTATCTCGTTAGTGCGTGGAGATTGCTGCCTCAACTGGGAGCATGGCCTCATACCCGTAGGCCATGGAGAATGGAAAATGGACAGTAGAGATCCTAGCAGTGGTGTAGTAGCTCAACAATGCCTTAGGCAACTCCTCGAGCTAGGTGTCTTTCGCCTGCTCAAGTCTCTTCTTCAAAGTGGCTTTAAGCGTCTTATTGACCACTTCCACTTTCCCGTTTTCCTGCGGAAGAGCCATTGAGGAGAAACTCTTCATAACTCCATGCCTTTGACAAAAATTTGTGAACAGTTCGTTGTCAAATTGCAGGCCGTTGTCGGAGACTATCTTCCTCCGTAGCAGCAAATGATGTTTTTGATAACAAAGTCCAGCGCCTTCTTGGAAGTGGCCTTGACCTACTTCGTGAAGTAGTCGACTACCACAATAGCATACTTCACTCCTCCCTTCCCCGTGGGCAAGGACCCGATAAGGTCAATGCCCCAGACTGTGAAGGGTCAGGGACTTGTCATCTGCATGAGCTCATTCAAAGGAGCTCAAGGTATGTTGGCATAGTGTTGGTATTTGTCACACTTCCTGACATAGTCCATCACATCACCATTCATTTTAGGCAAAAAGTATCAATGAATGAGGATTTTCTTGGTGAGGCTTTGCCCCGGGCATGGTCCCTGCAAAAACATTTATGCACTTCTTGAAGGATGAGGCTGGCCTCTTGCTTGGACACACATCGGAGAAGGGGCAACAAATATCCTCACCTATACAACTTATTGTCCATGATCACATACCAAGGCACTTGATAAAGCAACTTTCTTATCCAGTAGTAACTTTCTAGAGACAAGGTACTTCACAATCGTCTCCATCCAATCATCTTGGGACTGGACTGCTTCTATCTTCTCGGAAGCTAAGATGCTTGGAGCGCCCAAATAGTCTATTGAGACCACATTGATCAACTCATCATCCTTAGTGGCAGAAAGCTTGGCTAGGGCATCAGTATTTGAATTATGTTCCCTTGGCACTTGTTGGATGGTAAATTTCCTCAAGTTGTGTAGCATATCCTGGGCCTTAGCCAGATATGCGGGCATTTTTGTCCCCTGGGCCTGATACTCTCCGAGGACCTAATTCACCATGAGCTCAGAATTACTAAAAATCTCGAGGCCCTCAGCTTTAAGTTCAAGGGCCACTTAGAGTCCGGCAATGAGTACCTATATAATGTCCCAACATTTCTAATAAGGCTTAGTGCATTGGTTAGCATGCCGAGAGGGCACCTAGAGTAATTATATGGTAATTAAGCGAATAAATATGTGATTATGCGGATTATATGATTTATATTACAATATGACTATTTATGCATGTTTATGTGTATTAAATATGCTTAAAAGCATGCTTTTGTTGAAAGGAGAATTTTTGTAATTTTTACCCGTTAAGGGTGTAATTGTGATTTTATATGTTATGTGTTTGAGACTACATTATTATATGGATATTTTTTAGATATTCGACTTGAGTTGGTCCTTTTCAGAAAATTAGCAAAAAAGTCACAACGGGGACTAATACTTGGCTCGGTGTGAGCCTAGGGGTATTTTTGTAATTTAGTGAATTACCACGAATTATTGGGGTATGAGATATATTTGGGGAAAATAAGTGTATTAGGAAGATTAGTGGAGTTAATTTAAGTGTAATTTGAGGTTTAGCAGGGAAGTGGTGTCAAATGACATTTTTCCCTTGTGAGCTTTGGTGAGGGACTTAATAGGCAAGGTATTAGATAAGACTTAGCCAAGTCTGAAGCAAAAAAAAAAACACAACAATTCACGTTTCTCTTACTCTCTCTCTCCCTTGGAAGTTCTCTCTTAGGCTTTGAAGGGGAACTCTTGGATTCTAAGTCTAGAAGTGATCTTTGGTGGATTTGGAGGCTTGTTGTAGAGGATTACAAATTGCTAAGCTAGGAAAATCAAGTTGGGGAGCGAGAGCTCGAAATCTAAGGGGTAAATTCAGTTCTTTAAGCTTTTGAGTTTTTCTTTTTGTGTTTTTGAGAAATCATTTCATTTTGGGTTTGGGTATGTGTTGGTGGTTTTTGGTAGTTGTATGTGTTAGGAGTGTGTCCTAAAAGCATGTAAAGACATTTGTTTTTTCTGTGAATAAATAAATACAATGGTTTATTATTATTATCATATTTAGATTGTTAAATTATTGTTTGAATAATTTTGTAAATATCAGAAAAATTCCATATTCATTATTGAGGATGTGATCTTGTATTAGTACGAGAGAATTAAGATCACATGAATGAATAAAAATGGTCAACAACGACAAATTAAAGTTATGGAATTCTTTAATTGGAGTTGTAAGTACAGTTTACTGAGTATCATAATGATACAAAAAATCTAGATTCGGATTATTGATGTGGTAAGACATCTCGGTAAAGGTGCTTTATATAATATGATTATATATGACATGGATCGATGTGAATTAAAGTCTTTATCCAAAAACCATTTAACAATAAAAACTTGTAATTCATATCATAACAGATGATCATTTATAGATCAACCTAAATCCTGAGTGTTCATGAACTCCTGTTCATGTTTATTAAATCTTTTGATTCACTCGTTAAGGTCTCTTCAAAGAATGAGGCTAATGACTTTTGTTTTGGAGATTTAATATCATGGATGGCTGGGAACATGTATCAACAACACGAAATCTAATCTTTCCTAACGGATCGTATATTAGTTCCCTTAAGGGTTAATTCTGGAACTGAATGATTTTGAGCTCAAATCTATAATTAGATTATAGATTAATTATTCACTAGTGAATTAATGGTACTTAAGGAATAAGAAATAAATTAGAAAGGTTAAATGGTAATTCTTCCATTCTAATTTATGAACTAATTAATTAGAGGGTTGAACTATTGTAAGATGGTTATATCAATGGACGACTTAAGAAAAAGATTTCTGTAAAAGTATATCTATAACATAAAGAGTGCAATTCTTAATTTATAGTGGAGTAATATCATAATTAATAAATTAACTATTATAATTAAAGAGTTTAATTATTTAGTTTCAATTTATTGGAGCTTAATGTTATAGGTCCATGGTCCCCAGAATGGCTCAAACAATCACTGTCAAAGGCAAATACAAAAATGGGTAAAAAGGACTTATGTGATAAGTAAAATATTTTTCTATGTATCAAACATAATTATTGTTTAATTATGTGTAATTAATTAATTAAGAATTAATTAATTATTTTATTTAACAAAAATATAATTAATTTTGAATTAATTTATTTTTGGGATTTTTGGTATTTAAATAATAATAAAAATTGGGAAAAATCACATGCATGCACATGCATGTGGTACACGTGTGGCACAGTGCACATGCACTGTGCTACACGCATAAGAGATAGACTTGGTCTCTTGATTCCACAATTTTAGTTATTTAAATATTAAATAAATAATGAGATATTTTGATTTGATTTAAATATTATTATTTAAACAAAAATCTGATAACTGATCAGTTATTTTGAATTTGTTTAAAATAACAAATATTTTAATATATTGGATATTATTAAATATTGGATTTCAGTTTTCACAGAACGTAAGTTTTCAGGGATAGAAAAATATCTAGGATTCTCTCAGAGAAAAAGATCAGTGACAAAACAAAGGTCATTGTTCTTCACAAAACCTAGGTCCAAACTTTATCAGATCTCATGTGTTAAGAATATCTGATAAATAGTTATTGCCTATTATTTGTATAGCGAGCCCACACTCGTTCTTTGGGTGACTGAGAACATTTTGGAAGATCTTGGTGTGAGATCTCAAGGATTCAGCCATACGAAAAGATAGCAGCAAGGAAGGACCTGAGGTAATGTTTCTATTCTTGTCCTTGATTCAATATATATATGAGTGTGAAGAAGTAGATCTAGAAATCTTATGGGATTAATCTGACAATTTGATTGTTGTTCCGCTGCGCATAATCTCTGATTTGATCAATAAAAACCAACAGTATGTTGTGTATCTGAGTTGCTAGTGTCATTTGGTGGTCGAAAATTTATTGGAATGTAGTTTTGGTAAGGTTTTTGGCCGGTTTGCGAATTCTGAAATTGTAGAAGTCTGGGTTCCTAGGGTAGCATCGTAACGCTGTTCTTGGAGCACTGCAACCCGCATGAACTCAGTCGAGGCAGGGGTGCCTCGAACAACCTTAGCGTCGTGATGCTTGGTGGGCTGCACTGTGGCGCAAGGGCAAAGGATTTTGGGTCGAGGCTCTCTGCCAAGTCAGGTGCCACGACTCTTTTGTGGGGGCGTCGCGACTCAAATGGCGAAAAATTCAAAAACTCAGGTTTTGGGTTATAGGGATCATGAGCTATACTGATAGGGTTTGACCCTTGATTGCTATGTGAATGAGAAAAGACATGCTTGTTAGCACTGTTACTGCATGAGGAAGCTATTGAAATGCTTTTTAGCATTTTTGTTGCTTGTGTATGCTTTAATTGTTCGAATTTGACCGTAGAACGCTCTAGAGGTTGGTGTCATTGTCTGACAACCGGAAGCATTGAGTGTAGAAATATTGGGAATAGTGCCTCTGAGGCGATTAATTAAACTCTGTGTCAGGAGTAGGGAGGTCGAGTATGTTATAATGGAACCTCATATTAGTCCTCATGGAGTTGGAGTAAATGTTAACTGAGGTGCAAGCTAAATTACCGAGATAGTAGGAGGGATTGGGCAGTTGAGGCAATAGATTCTATCAGAGAATGTTACCCAACATGTGATACCTACACCAATAGGTTTTGTGGTGCAACTTGAAGTGAGGGAATTGGCTGGAACCATTGTGAGAAAGGTTCTGAAAGCAACACCCTATTGTTTTGAGGGAGGCATAGTTTCAGTTAGAGCGGAACTGAACAACGAATAAGTATGGATAGTTCCATCCTAGATTTTACAACGATGGTGGGCTACGATAGGATGGCTTATACCAAGTTTATGCCACGAGATGGTGCTTTGACATGGTGGAAGGATATAACCCAAATTAAGAATATCGCTATAATGAGTTGGGGAAGATTCCGGTAAATATTAAATAGAAGGTATTATATTGACATAGTCAGACAGCGAAGGTTGATAAGGTCACTAGTCGGATTAGGGCATTATTACTACAACTGAAAATGCCTAGAAGCTTAATAGGTTGGTGTAAATGTGGAAATTTTTCCTTGTGAATTATATTCACGAATGAAGCTCTATACTACGAGACATCCTAAAAGGGCGTCACACGATGGTGAGGGAGTTGGGATAAGAGAGTCACCCTCACTAGGCGAGGGCCTTCGGCCGCTTGCCAACCCAAACTTCACCCTCGCTATGCGAGGGTCTCCCAACTGGTCATCCGCGTGCGCCCCGTTCCATCAGGCATCAAGCCTCGCCTACACTCGGGAGAAGAAGGTCAGCCTCGCCACGCGAGGCACCCTCGCTATGCGAGGGTGAGGCTTTGTTGTGGCATCCGTGCCCCTAGCCTCGCGACACCTGCACCCGGAGGAGAGGCAGCCTCGCTATGCGAGGGTGCTGCCTTGTTGCGACGCCCGTACCCCGAGTCATGCCTACACCCGAGGGAAAAGGGCCAGCCTCGCTACGCGAGGGTGTGGCCTTGCCAAGGCACTCATGCTGCGAGCCTCGTGTCTATGCGATCCGCATAAGCCGACCCTGACCCCTGGCGCCTTGACTTCTCAGGACACGCATAGGTTGAAGCCTCCTTGACATAGGCACGGGATCACTTGGAGGAACCTTGTCGATATGCCAAACGAACATGGAGCATTGAACGGGGATTGATGAGGACGACCGAGTACGGAACACGTGCGCTGACACGGGGCGTACGGTTAGAACAGAGGCACGACCCTGTGATCTGCGTCTGAGGAGTAGTGGCGGTACGGACCTGTACGAAGAGTAGTGGTACCACTTGGGCACTCCCGACCATACGCCAGAGCCGACAGTACTATGTCCTAGGCCACGACTCTGACACCATCAGGGTAGACACCACTACGCCCCCCCCCCCCCCCCCATATAAATAGGCTCCAACCCCTCAGGCTAAGGGGTTGGAAAACTGAATGTAAAAACGAGACTTAAGAAATATATGTTTCTGGTTTTCATGGTTGCCTGAGTTTCCTTCTGTTGTTTAGAGTTCTTTCTATCTGATTCAAAGCTTCCTATAGTATAGAGATTGAAGTTTTCTAACCATCAATCGTTGACGAGTTCTTATCGTCAACAGTTTGGCACCGTCTGTGGGAACGTAAGCACCAAGCTACTGTTCTACCATTACTTCCGGCAAGGAGAAATGCCAAGACGTTCGAAGCGACTCAGGGAGCCTCGAGAGATGGAGGTCCACCTTACCGGAGTCCAGCTGAAGGCCTCCATGAAGGATCCACCTCCACCCCGAGACGTAGAGCCCCCAAGGGACTCTAAGGTTCACGAGAATGACAGGGAGGCCTCGTCACCGGCCATCCCGCCCGGTGAGAATCCTCCAAGGACAACTACTGCACCACCCGGGAATGCCAACGAGTTCCCTCCTCCCAAACCACCACAGGTACCGAACTCCGACCGGCAAGACCCGGGCCCCTCAACGCGTAGACATGATAAGCAACCCCGGGTCCATTCCGTGAGCTCAAGTTCTAAATCCTGTTTCTATGAAGAGGAGATTTGTGAACTACACCGTAAAAATCAAAGACTGGAGACTACCCTGGAGAACATGCAGGAGGTGCTGAATGGCCTGTTGCAAGGTAAGTCGAACGTGACCCTGCCCAAGAGGAAAGAGAAGGGTCGGGAAACCACTGTCCCAATAGACGACGGGAGGACCAGACACTCCACCAGTAACACCCCCAGGGAAAAGCCGCAAGAGCGTCCTAGACCATCGAGGCCACCCCAGGAGCCAAGGCAAGGGAACAACGGTGGCTCTCGCAACGACATCAAGGTCACCTCAAAGAGGACGCCCTCGGACCTACGAGAGGAGCTCAACAAGAAGAGGGCGGATAAGAGAACTACCCCTCCTACTGTCCCCCGGGACGGCAAAGGAAAGGAAGATGTCAACCCGTCCATGTTGAGGGACTCCCTGAAGAAGAGGAGGCAAGACCTCGATACGGAGATGAAGAGCCTGCGGAGTAAGATTGTCACCGCGTCTGGAGGGCAAAGCCTTGAGGAAGAGTTCGACTATGAATCACCCTTCACCAAAGCGATCCAAGCCATCCGACTCCCAGCCAACTTCAAGGAGCCTCATATGACCCCGTATGAAGGAAGCACCGACCCCAAATACCATCTAGACGCATTCAATGACTTAATGAAGCTGAGGGGGATAAGTAGCGGGGCCAGATGCCACTGTTTCGTAGTCACGTTGAAAGGGCCCGCATACAAATGGTTTAAGAGACTTCGACCGGGGTCCGTCAGGTCTTGGCAACAGTTTTCAGACAAATTTCTCCAGTAGCTTCATGCCGTGCGTGATTATACAATGCCAGGCACCAGCCTAGCCAATGTAAAACAGGGCGAAAATGAGAGCCTAAAAAACTACATCCATAGGTTCAACATGGAAGCAGCCAAAGTGGGGAGCCTGACCCGCAGAGAGTTAAAAATGGCCAT
This sequence comes from Humulus lupulus, assembly GCF_963169125.1. Lineage (NCBI taxonomy): Eukaryota > Viridiplantae > Streptophyta > Magnoliopsida > Rosales > Cannabaceae > Humulus > Humulus lupulus. The sequence goes on from NC_084799.1 coordinate 162,982,927, forward strand.
CACCGCCGGGGTGCTTCCGGGAAGCAAATTGTGGGATAATATGCTAAAGAGGGAAGTCACAAATCTAGATGACTTCTACGAGAGAGCACAGAAGTATATTCGTGTAGAGGATGGTCACGCGAACTTATAGGCGGGAATGTGCGAGTCCCCTGCACAGCCCCCAACCAATGAAGGGTCGAATGGTGCGAAGAAGAAGAGGGCATACGAAGGGTCGAGGGATGATCAACATAGAAAGCCCAAGCGGGGAAGCGACCATAGGCAAACGGCTTATACTTTCTATACGGACCTGACAGATACAAGGGAGCATATCTACATCACCAACGAGAAGCGGGTTCCCTTCAAGAAGCCCCCACCAATGAGGAAGGATCAGTCCCAGAGGGATCCCAATAGGTACTGCCAATACCACAAGGATATTGGTCACACCACAGCAGAATGTATCCATTTGAAAGAAGAAATTGAGGAACTCATCCACAGGGGGCACCTAGGCCGGTATGTCAGGAGAGAAAGGCCGAAATCGGAGGACGAACCAGTGGTATCTAAGACACAAAGAGAAGCTCCAGAGATCCAGGGAGAAGTGAGAACTATTTTCGGAGGTCCAGGGCTTGGGGGAGACTCCCGGAAAGGACGAGATCGGTATGCTAGAGAAGCCAGGCAAAGTCCACCACCCTGTGTCATGAGTTTGGAACAACGACCCCCGAAAAGATTCAAGGGAGAAAATGACTCGATCACTTTCACTGAGGAGGACGTGCGGGGGGTACACTTCCCCCACAATGATCCGCTGGTGTTGACAATTCAGTTGGTCAACCGGCGGGTGCATCGAGTCCTCGTAGACAATGGAAGTTCCATAGATATCTTATATAGCCCCGCCTTGAAGAAGATGGGTTTGGGCATCAGGCACTTGAAGCCTTGTCAATCCTCCCTATACGGGTTCGCAGGGGACTCGATACAACCTTTAGGGATGATCGAATTAGCACTCACTATGGGAGAACAACCCCGACAAACCACGATCATAGCAAACTTCGTCGTAGTAGATTGTGCCTCTGCTTTCAATGCGGTATTGGGGAGACCATCCCTAAGAGAATTGAAAGCAATCACTTCAATATATCACCTCACCGTCAAGTTCCCAACTCCTGGTGGGGTAGCGAGTATGAAGGGAGAACAAAGAGAGGCGAGGGAGTGTTATAACACCTCCCTTCACACGTCTGCGAAGCCATCAGAACCAACGGCGATGGTGGTGCATGGAGGTACAGACCCACAGGGACAAGACCCCAGAATCACGGAGGGCCCAACCGGGTAAGACTAGCAATAAGACTCCCACGCCTGATGCAAGTAGTAGCTATGCTTAGTTTGTTGCAGGTTATGCTATTTTAGTATATGAGAATCAAAGAGGTTACCTAGATAACCTCCCAAGTAGATGTAAGCCTTTTATCTATTTATATATCGTTGTAATCTGACTACCATGAATGAAACTGTCTTCCACTTCGTATGTAACTTACTTCTTTATGCGAGTATCAACTAAAGTCCCCACCGAGATAAATCTCACCAGGTACTTGCGGGGTAGGACGACAAAAGTAAACAAAAAAAAAGGGTCACCCGATACCTCGTGCTTCTTCGAGCGACGTTGGAAAAGTTTCCAAGGCTAAGTCCCCCAAGGTTGGTCGTGCGTGTCAAGCAAGAGAAATGGAGAGAGTCTACAAACACACTTAAAAGTGTACTTATAGACTCGGGGGGAAGTGTAAATGTGGAAATTTTTCCTTGTGAATTCTATTCACGAATGAAGCTCTATACTACGAGACATCCTAAAAGGGCATCACACGATGGTGAGGGAGTTGGGATAAGAGAGTCACCCTCACTAGGTGAGGGCCTTCGGCCGCTTGCCAAACCAAACTTCACCCTCGCTATGCGAGGGTCCCCCAGCTGGTCGTCCGCGTGCGCCCCGTTCCATCAGGCATCAAGCCTCGCCTACACTCGGGAGAAGAAGATCAGCCTCGCCACGCGAGGCACCCTCGCTATGTGAGGGTGAGGCTTTGTTGTGGCATCCGTGCCCCTAGCCTCGCGACGCCTGCACCCGGAGGAGAGGCAGCCTCGCTATGCGAGGGTGTTGCCTTGTTGCGACGCCCGTACCCCGAGTCATGCCTACACCCGAGGGAAAAGGGCCAGCCTCGCTACGCGAGGTACCCTCGCTATGCGAGGGTGTGACCTTGCCACAACGCTCATGCTGCGAGCCTCGTGTCTATGCGATCCGCATAAGCCGGCCCTGACCCCTGGCGCCTTGACTTCTCAGGACACGCATAGGTTGAAGCCTCTTTGACATAGGCACGGGATCACTTGGAGGAACCTTGTCGATATGCCAAACGAACATGGAGCATTGAACGGGGATTGATGAGGACGACCGAGTACAGAACACGTGCGCTGACACGGGGCGTACGGTTAGAACAGAGGCACGACCCTGTGATCTGCATCTGAGGAGTAGTGGCGGTACGGACCTGTACGAAGAGTAGTGGTACCACTTGGACACTCCCGACCATACGCCAGAGCCGACAGTACTATGTCCTAGGCCACGACTCTGACACCATCAGGGTAGACACCACTACGCCCTGAGCCACTACACTATCAGAGTACCTGTGTACGTCCCTGTGGTCTGGCACTTGTTTGTATCTAGGGCCAATAGAGCCCCCCCCCCCCCCTATAGATATGCTCCAACCCCTCAGGCTAAGGGGTTGTAAAACTGAATGTAAAAACAAGACTTAAGAAATATATGTTTCTAGTTTTCATGGTTGCCTGAGTTTCCTCCTGTTGTTTAGAGTTCTTTCTATCTGATTCAAAGCTTCCTATAGTATAGAGATTGAATTTTTCTAACCATCAATCATTGACGAGTTCTTACCGTCAACAGTTGGTAAGGATTACAGATGGTATAATGCCGACAGACGTTACAAGAAAAGAAAGATGTGTTTGGGAGTTGAATCTTATGATGGATGGCGATGGAGGGCCACATTTGTATCAGAAATTACTGTGTATGCTCAGGTGGTAGAGAAATCCTTTATTGGTAATAGGACAAAGAATGAGGGATCTAAAGAGGGTGCCGTACAACGTGATGCTCAGAGAACGACTCTTCTGTTTACAGGATCTAGTAAGGGTAATGACCCCATTTACCTTAAGGAAAGAGTATGAATACTTATGATACCGCTAGGTCATATAAACGATTTTGGGGTAATTGATGCAAGTGTCAGGGTGGAAAATAAAATTGGAGAACTTATTTAGAGGGCACACCACATAGGCGACAATTTAGTGCCAGTTGTCTGGTGGTCTCAAGTGTGGTAATAAATGAATTTTGAAGACCTTGTGATTGGCATGGGGTGAGGTTTGGTACCCTTCTATCTATCAGAGAGTTAATAATCTTTAGGAGTTAGATTAAATCATGACTGGTGGGATTCAGAGGGTAATTTTGAGCTTGTGGGAGAAAATCCCTTTGTGATTATGAGTGCTAGGGATGGACCCTGTGTTCTGACGACTTCAGTGTTGAGGGCCAGAAACCTATTATGGGAACTATTCAATTGTAAGAGACCAGATTGGTTGGAGGATTTTGAAAGTGTCTCCAAAAGATTTACTTGAATTATTACCGTATTGAGAGACCGATTTGGTGATATAATTCACGTCGGGAATAGAACAGACATCTAAGGAACTTTATCGAATGGTACCGACAAAGTTAAAAGAAATGGAGGTTTAGTTATAAGGACTACTTGATGTAGGATTTATCAGACCTAGCCTCTCATCGTGAGGTGCACCAATATTATCTATGAAGAAGAGAGATGAGTTGTTGTGGATGTGTACTGACTACTGGGATTGGATAAGGTGATTATTAAGGATAAGTATTCGCCATTAAAGGTTTACGACTCGAGTGATTAGTTTCAAGGAAAGACAAGATTTCTGAAGAGTGATCTTTGATCTGGTTATCACCAGCTAAGGATCATGGAAGAAGACATTCCAAGGGCTGCTATCTACATGAGGTATGGACACCATGAATTTTTGGGGATGTCTATTGGACTGACCAATGCTCCCTCGCTTTTTATGGAATTGACGAATAGAGAGTGTGAGGGTCGTTTGGACAAGTTCGTGATAGTGTTAATTGATGACATATTGATTTATTTTTAGACAGAAGAATAACACGAAGAACATCTCCGTTAATATTACAGAGGCTGAGGAAGCATGGATCACAGGTAAGGTTCTGGAAGGAATGAGTTCTGATTTCTCCGAGTGATGTTCAAAGTTACATTATGAGAAAATGACGGGATCGTGCATGATTTTGATAAGATAGGAACTGTAAGGAATTGGCCAAAGGACGCTCTAGAGGTTAGAAATATTGTGGAACTGGAAAAACACATCGGCATTTACCTGAAGCATCTTTGAGGACGGGGATACCCTTGATTGAAGTAACGTGATGACCTGAGATTTTTATAGAACAAACAGTTGCATAACGGGTTTCCAAAACTTGAAATAAAGGTTAATTATCTCACCATGGTATCAGTATAAGCATGTGGGGGACTGATATACAAGGATGGTATAGTGAATATTGTCCTTGTTATTTAAAAATGAGGAGTTCATAGTGCGGTGCGTTAGGGACTAGAATGTCCTCGTGTGTAGACTGGAAAGGTGATTTCTTATGCTTCACGATGGTCAAAAGAATAAGAACATGGATATTCTACCTGACATGTGAGTTGATAGTAATGATGGTTGCGTTTAAGGTGTGGCGACAATATTGGTGGAAAACAAAAGGTGTGAGATATACGTAGGTATAAAATTGTAAGTTGTTTTCGTTATCTATAGGAGTTTTGATATGAGATGAAGATGTTGGTGAGAACTGGTGAAGGGTTGACAGTGAAGTCCTTTATTATCTAGGGAAAACTAACGTGGAGGCGGATGCCTTGAGTTGGAAAGGTCAAAACCAGGTGTGTGATTAAAAATTGACTACAATAAAGTCAATTGAGGAAACGACTAGAACTGGCATAGGATTTGTGGTTGATAATTGGCAAGCATAACTTTACAAACATTGAGATACAAAAAGAGAATCTTATAGGGGTGGTTAAGCACCCTACTACCTTAATATGGATAGGTTGAGATATGAGGATCGAATACGTGTTCTGGTAGATGCTGACATCAAAATGGGAATTCTGGATGAATCTTATACCACCCCATGTGTGATATATCTAGGAATTATGAATGGGCATCAAGACCTGAAACCTGCATACCAGTAGCTAAGTGCCTAACCTTTCAGCAAGTAAGGGTTGAGTACCAGAGGACAGAGTAGCTATTATGACCCTACGACATTCCAGAATTAGCATGGGATGATATAATTATGGACCTTATGGATGGATCGCCTTGGATCGCGGGTAAAATGATTTTGGGATGAGAGGTTGTGACTCGATATACTAAGTTAGCACACTTCTGGCTTGTGCGAGAGAATTATAACAAGAATTAATGTATGTGAAGGGAGATCGTATATCTTCGTGGAGCACCGGAATCGATAGTCCCAGATTGAAGCCCTATGTTTATTTCCAAGTTTTGGAAAGGCTCGCAGGGGGCGAGGGGTATAAGACTGAGGTTTGATAATACTTGTTATCTATAACGACCCAAATTCACTAATAAGGCTTAAGGGCCTTGATTAGCGTGCCAGGAGGGCTTGATGGGATTTATGTGTGACTTTGATGAGTTAAATGCATGATTATGATTTAAAGCATGTTATATGACTATTTGACTAATTGAGATGCATGACTATGTGTATTAGTATGCATGTAGGCCCTGATTGTGATAGAAGGGCGTAATTGTAATTTTGTCCATGTTGGGCATAACTGTATTGATATGTGATGATTGTTGAGACCACATTGTGATGTGGATGTATCTGTGATTTGTGACTCGAGACGATCCCAGTGAGCAGACTAGCGAAAAGTCGAGGCGGAGATTTATACCCGGCTCGGGGCGAGCCTGGGGGTATAAATAGGAAGTTAATGAGTGTATTGGGGTTTATTTTGATATCGAGGAATATTATTTGGTGACTTTTCAGGTATTGGGAAGCAAGCGGGAAAATATTAGAGACACTTGAGGATTAGCGGGAATTGGGTAAAATGACTAAAGCGGCCCTACTTGGACAAAAAGGGATTTGAACTAATAGGGAGGGCATTTTGGTCAATTGGCTTTTAAAGATAGATTAAATGAGGCTTTATATAGTGAGTGGGATTGTTAGAGAGTGTGAGAAATCTGAAGGAAAAGAAAGAAAAAGGAAGAAAAGAAAAGAGAGAAAAACAAAGGGTTTTCCAAAGGGGCGGTTTGTGCATTCTTGCACCATTTCTCTCCATTTTTCTTGGAGCAAAGCTCAATGGGGAGCTAGGATAGGCTGAGCATCAAGGATCTTAAAGTTAGACTTGAAGATTTGGCAAGGATTAGCAAGAACACATCAACTTTTGAGGTAAGTTTTTAGAAATTTCAGTTTTAAGGATTTGACTGGTTTGAGCTGTGTTTTGAGCTGAGTTGATGGGAACTTAAGGGAATTTATGGGCAAGCTTTGAGGATGAACAAGCTAAGGAGGTCTAGGAAATGAATCGAGGTCAAAATTGCATCAATGGTATGAATTCTAAGCCTTTAACTTTGTTGTTTGACTGAATTTCTGGGTTCAGGGTTCATCTATGGTGAATCTTGAGATTTGGGATGTATGTGCTTGGGTTTTGAGATTTGGGGATGCTTGGGATGAATGGAGAGTGTTTATAAGCTTGATTTTGAGTTTGGTAAAGATTTGGGGAAGTTTGGGTTGAGAATGGTTGAAAGAAATCGCAGAAAAAGAAGTTGAGAGTTGTCTGCCTGCAACTAGCGCTACAGCGCTAGGCCCTATTTCTGGGGATGCGTGGTTCTGCTTGTAGCGCTACAGCGCCCTCTTTAGAGCGCTGTAGCGCTGCACTGTTCACAGAAAGGGGTTTTTGGGCTTTTGTTGAGGGATTTTGACCTAGGGTTCGGGGCTCGATTCCACCACTTTGTTTTGGGGATCTAGGACTTCCCGGGGGCTCGGGATTGGTTCCGAGGCTAGGTTTTCAGACTTGGGGTTCGGTGTTGACTTTGACCTACGGTTGTGTTTAGGTGTGCGCTAAGGCTCGAGTGGGATCGTGCTCAAGGAGTCAAGTGTTGAAAGCTATCGAATTGAAAGGTAAGAAAACTATAGCACCCGTAGGATAGGGCATGGGCCCATAGTGTGATTGCGGGGCACGACCCTATATTGCATTACATGTTAGGGTGCAGACTTGATTGAATTAATATATGTTCAAATGTTATTTGAGTTAGACTATTTGTGATTATAGTTGAATGATACGGCGAGGAGCCAAGAACGGCAGTGGGGCCGGAAGTACCACATATCACGTGGAGTGCTTGTAGTCAGGGTGGGACCCCATGGATACATGTGATATCCTTACGGTGAGGACCGAGACCCCAGGCTTTGGTAAGGCTTCTGGGGCGGCATGGCCGGGTTGCTTAAGTCTAATGGTTGACCTGTTTATCTGTGGACTATCTGATATGATTAACTGTATAATTTGCATATGTTATGAACTGTTTGAGTTTTCTTGCTGGGCTTCGGCTCATGGGTGCTCTATGTTGCAGGTAAGAGCAAAGATTGAGTCAACCAGCCATGAGTACGGAGAGCGTGAAGCGACGCGTACATGTTTGGCCTGCCCGACTGCTTTGGTTGGGGGTTTATTCGAGAAATGGCTGTAATAATCTATGATTTTTATAACTAATCAACTGTAAACTTATTTCAAGATGTAAATAGTTTTCAAACCTTGTTTTGGGATCCCAAATGTTTAATACTAGAAGTTTTTAATGAAACAACGCATTTTCAAGGATTACAGCCTTAACTTTTGATTAGTCACACTTTCGTTTAAAAACCTCGGTTAGCGAGTTCATTGCACACTGTTTTGTCTTAAAACTCACTTGGAAACGGCTCTAAGGAGGTAGGGCGTTACATTATCCTCACGCGGATAGACAATGTGAGAGGATAAATCATATTTTTGACGTCATGCTTCGGGCATGTGCATTTTAGGGACACTAGAGTAGATACAGTCCCTTGATTGAATTGTGATGATTTATAATCAACAACCAGAGTGGCTCCGCATGAGATAATGTGAGACAGGTTGTATTCTGGTCCTGAAGCGGATTAAAAGAACAATGAAGTTATTGAGAATCGTTAGAGCATGAATATCCTCCCTAGTAAAAAAGCATAAAATTTGCGCAAATTCAGATATGGGAACATGGAGTTCCAGGATTAGAGACCTTGTGTTTCTCTGAGTATTTTTTATTAGGGAGATAAGATAATTTGGGAAGAAAGACAAATTTGGATCTAGGTTTGTTAGACCTTTGAGATCCTAACAAGAATTAGGCCAGGGGCCTACATATTCGCCTCACCCCAGTATGGGAGGAGGTTCATAGGGCGTTTCAGATAGCGATTCTGAGGAAAGATGTGTTGGGTACTATACCCATTTGGGTTAAGAGACCCTGGAATTTACGATAATACTTATCATGGGAAGAGAAGCCAATGGATATTCTGGATATAAAGGGATAAAGTCTCAAGGAATAAGATTATCACCTTAGTGGGAGTGTTACACAGAAATAACAAGGTAAAGAACACGACTCTGAAGTTAGAGTCAGATTTGCGGGATTGGTATCCCGAGATGTTTGAATAAAATTCAAGGATGAAATTTCTATAAGGAGGGGATATTTGTAACGTCCCAAAATTTCCAATGAGGCTTAGTGCTTTAGTTAGCGTGCCAGGAGGGCACGTGGAGTAATTATGTGGTAATTAAGCAAATAAATATGTGATTATGTAGATTATATGAATTATATTACAATATGAATGTTTATTCATGTTTATGTATATTAAATATGCTTAAAGGCATGCTTTTGTTGAAAAGGATCTAGTTTTGATGTTTTAGGGTTTTAGACTCTCTACAGCAAAGGTCCTTTTCTAAGCCTCTATATTCTCTTCTTCTCTCTGTATCTATCTCATGTGTTGAGAATTTCTTACTCTAGTCTAGGTGATTCTAAGGATACTTTGGAAGATTGTGAAGAAATTTGAAGATCAGTTCAGTTTCTTGGTGATACCCTGCTACAAAAAGGATACAAAGGTTAGAGAAACTGAAGGAAGAACTTATTCATTCTACTGCATATAATGTAAGTGTTCTTATCATTATCTCTTTATAAATTCAATTATAGAAACATGTTCTAGGTTTTCTTATATTAATTTTTTTAATATATGATTTACATGAAAATAAAAAAGATCTTGTATAAGTTTTCCCAACAATAACTTGATCTGTCATCCGGGGCATTTGCACTAGCAACTGGGCTAGTGCCAACACTTCATTGTTGTAGTTTAGGGCCCGCGCATAGCGATTCTACGAGCCCCTTGACATACCCCCCAAGTGGGGACCTCCGAAGATAGTCCCTACTATTTTGTTCACCGGGGGAGGCCTATGGGCTACCAGTTGCTGCAGGGTTGCAGGCACTTGGACTGGGGCCTGAGGAACCACCTGCTGAGGAGGCAATCCTGTGACTGGAGCCTATGCTAGGCGTGCTCTAGCCCTAGCATATTGGTGGAGGTGCCCCAGTTTGATGAGACTTTCAATCTCATCTCTAAGTTGTCTACACTCATTGGTGTGGTGCCCCCACGTTATTGTGGAACTGGCAAAACTTAGTGGAATCTCTTCTCTCCCAACCCCTCCGTATAGGTTGCAGTTTCTGGTAGTGGACCTACTGCTCAGTGGTCAGGAAAATATTCTCTCGAGTATCCACCAGGTCTGTGTACTCGAAGTATTGTGGAGTATATTTCTCATTAGGAGTTTCTCTAATTCTCTTGGGTTTCTTGCTCTTGCCTTTTCCCACACGCTTGCTATAGCTGGAGACCTCGTTGGGTGTCGCAGACTGGGCTGGAGTCGCAGTTCCAGCACTTAATGCATGCTGAAAAGCACTGCATTCAGTGGGAGTTGCTCCATTGCTTGTCGGGGCTGCACTAAAACCAGCATTTGGCAAGGTGCTGAAGCCAGCTGGTTGAACATCAGGGCTGGACTTTGGAGCGCTCATAACACTCATCTGGGCTGGAGTGTATAGTGAGTATTGGGTTCTCGAAGCCACAAATTTTGGGAACAACGGAGCAGGGAAAGGGATCGGCCCTCCGAATGCTCCAATCTGGGCATCTTCCCAATTGATGTACTCTTGGACTTGATGTATGAAGTCATCAAGCCTGTGGCATCCTCTTTGTTGGAGGTCATCCCATAATGGGAAACCTGCTCGAATGCCAGCTTGTAGGGCCATCGGTGTTTGATGTAGGCTTTAAGGGTCTCAAACGGTCCTTGCTTTATGTTGGACAAAGCATTGACCTCAAAATTCACCTTCCAAGCAACTATGAATTGTCTTCAAAAGGAGGAGGAGAGTTGGTGTCAGGAGTGAATGGATCCTAGTTTGTGCTTCTTGAACCATTCATCTGTTGATCCCATCAGGATCAATAGGAAGACATGGCACTTGGCATACTCAAAGACGCGGTGGACCAACATCAATCTATTAAACTTTGAGAGATGGTCGGTGGGATCCGTGCCTCCACTGTATGAATCGATGTTTGGAATTTTGAAGCCTTGAGGCAATGGAGCTTCCACAATATTGGGAGCACAAGGCTCCCCATCTTAATCCTTCGAGTCAAAATCATGACCTTGTCTCTGGGCCATCTTCAACATAATCATTTTCAAACTGTCCAATTCTGCTCGAAGAGGGTTGCGATTTTGGTTGGCAGTCTGTGTCCCGTGTTCTCTCTTTCGAGCATTAAGGTCATCTTGGAGGTCTAGTTGTTGTTGTCTCCTAGGATTTTTCTCAGAACTACCTTGCCCCTGCGAGCGTTCAAGACATCTCACAAGTCAGGTTGTTCTTGGTGGCGACCACCATTTTTAGGGTATCCTACTTCTGTTTCCCCCTCGGAGTCAACGTATTCGTTATTGACTGAGACATTGATTCCTTATCCTTGATTGGCGGAGACATTTCTCCTGTTGGTCCCTTGGCTAAGGTTTCTATGAGGCTGAAGAGGTGCCGACGGAACACCACCTTTAGGCCTAACGCGATCTGTTGCAGCGCGCCTGAGCAAAATGCCCTGGGCTCCGCGGATGCTAGCGATCTGGCAGTGTCCTCGGGCTCCACACCCTTGGTTATTATTGGCCCGTCTCGGGCCCTGAGTGGGCTCTGTAGCCCAACGAGTTCTCTTCCGCCCTTGCGTGGAATCTTCATCGAATTTTCCTTTACCACAATCCTATGGTGTAGGTGGGGCTCCAGCTCCTGCTGGGTGTGCAAGTGGAACGCCAGCTGGTTGCCTAACTGGTATCTCGTCATGGGGTTCCACTCACAACCCTTGGGTTGCTAGAGTATCCCTCATGGTGTTAACCATCTCTTATAGGTCGGCGATATTCCACTCGTGGGCATCGATTTTCTTTTATTGGGTTGTGACTTTGTCTTTGAGAGCCACCACCTCCGGCGGTTCCTCCGCTTCCATGGGCTAAGGATAATCATCCTCATAAAAGTCGTTGTCTTCGCCATCGTAGCTGGTGTTTTCATCGTAATCCTCCTAGGTCACCCCTGGGTATTTGGGCAGAGGTGGTCAGTTGGGTTCTCCTCCCTTAGCTCCAATAGGAAGAGCGACACCATCTGGAGCGTTTCTTCTGGTGGTCACCATGACTAAATCTCCGAAGCTTTCTTCACAGCTCTTGATGAAATCACCAAAATTTTGACTATCTTTTTCGCTATCAACTAATTAAACAAGAGCTTAAATAAATGTAGATGGAAGACACAGATTTTACTATTAGGAAATTTATACAGGATCTTTATTTATTTTCATGTAGATCTAATATTAAACAAGTTAATATGAGACAACCTAGAACATATTTCTAAAATTGAATTCAAAGAGAAGTAATGATAAGAATACTTACATTATACGCAACGGAATAATAGAGTACTTCCTTCAGTTTCCTTAGAATCACCTAGACTAGAGTGAGCAATTCTCAACACATGAGATAGATACGGAGAGAAGAAGAGAAAAGAGAATTATGCGGCTTAGAAAATGACTTATGTTTAGAGAGAGTCTAAAGTCTAAAACCTATCAGAAACTTGTGTCTCAGAAATCTGATTTCATCTCTCACTTAGCACTCCTTTTATAGACTCAATTAGGTCATTTATTTAATTAAAAAATCAATAAAATAATAGCCAATTAACATCCCTAGGTTGAAATTATCATGGGCTTTAGGCCCGTGAAATTTCCCATTTGATTATAAGCCCGTTAAACTTAAAATCAAGGTCTGTATTATTTTCTATTGATTTAATTAATTAAATAATTATTTACATCCTTTATCCAATTAATTCTTTATAATTTGAACCTTGATTTAAACTTATTTATTAATTTAGATACCAATTTATCTTAATTAATAAATCTGCCATAATTTCTCTTTTCTTCTCTAAATTGTATAACTATGTGAAACTATCCAAAATTGACATGGTCAACTTTGATAATTCTAATTGATAATTAAATCAATTAATTGAGACTATCTAGATGATTTTATCCAAGGTATAGAGGGGAGCATGGGCCTATTAAATCAAGCCCCAATAAGTTATCATAAATGTAACAAATAAATATACTAACTTATTAATTCCTCGTGACTCCACTAAAGACTCGGAATTGCACTCTTGAATTCATAGAACACTCTAAAAGCAATATAGATACGCTATTAATTATCCATTAATTGCCACTCAATCCTCTATAGACGGTCTACAATGAGATGGGACTAAAATATTGTTTTATCCCTCATTGTATTTTATCCTTAAAACACTTAGTTCCTTGTAAATGATATTTCAGTAAACTAATATTAATTATTGAAATGAAATCTCTATCATTTCAGCCATAGTGACGTGGGGCGTTACAAATGGTATCAGAGCCTTGACCCAACCGGAAGTGTGGCTGACGAGGACGTCGGACTCCTAAAGGGGGGTGATTGTGATAGTCAGAATCCTGTGATCCGCGGGGGGAATGACCGGGTAAAAAGCTGTGCAATCCCACACCGCCTGGGGAAGGTCAAGTGTGATGATTCTAAGACTATGTAGGTATTGTACTACACTGTTGAAGAAGGCTTAAATGGATTGATGGGTACTACCTATATCAACAAGATGCATTTTCTTTTCGGTAGCCCATCACTTGAGAACTCCAAAGTTAAGCGTGCTTGACCTGGAGTAATCTCAAGATGGGTGACCTCCTGGGAAGTTTTCCCAGGAAGCATGCGAGTGATAACAAAGCACGCTGGAAAGAATCTGTTGGTTTGTAGGGCTAGTCGTCATTCCAGGAAGCAGCAATAGTGACGTGGGGCGTTATAGGTAGTGTCTTTGTAAACAGATCTGCAAGATTATCTTCAAATGCAATCTTCATAACCTTCACATCTCCCTTGGACACATATTCGTGAATAATGTGATACTTCATTTCTATATGCTTACTCCTCTTGTGATTGCGAGGTTCTTTCGAGTTGACTATCGCTTATGTATTGTCACAAAACAACACAAGCAGTTTATCTATTTCTAAAATAACACCAAGATCCAAATAGAACTTCTTTAGCCAGACTATTTCCTTGCTGCTTCTGACGCGGCTATATACCCAGCCTCCATGGTGGAATCTGAGATTGCAGACTACTTTACGCTTCTCCATATCACAGCTCCACCCCAAGAGTAAACACCATTCTAGAAGTAGACTCATGGTCATCGACATCAGTCTAAAAATTTGAATCGGTGTAGCCTACAGGGTTCAGAACACCACCCAAGGTTCAGAACACCACCCTTGTAGACTAACATAAAATCCCTAGTCCACCTTAAATACTTCAGGATATGCTTAACTGTTATCCAATGTTCCGGTCTTGGGTTTGACTGATACCTGCTCACTACCCCCACTGCATAGCATATATCTAGTCTAGTACACAACTTAGCATACTTCAAACTTCCAACTACAGATGCGTAAGGAACTTTTTTCATTACATCTTCCTGTTTAGGAGTCTGGGGAGACTGCTTCTTTGAAAGATGAATTCCATGGTGGGACGGTAAACGTCCTCTTAGAATTTTTCATTGAGAAACGTTCAAGCACTTTATCAATGTAAGCTGCTTGAGATACAGCTAAGAGTCTGTTCTTTCTATCCCTAATGAATTGGATACCTAGAACATAACTTGCTTCACCCAAATCCTTCATCTGGAATTAAGTGTTCAGCCAATTCTTCACATCTGACAATTTCTTAACATTGTTTCCAATAAGTAAGATATTATCTACATAAAGAACAAGGAATACCACTATTTGATTTTCCTTTAGTTGATAAACACAAGGCTCATCAATATTTTGTTCAAAGCCACAGGTTTTGATTATTTCATCAAACCTAAGGTTCCAGAAATGAGAAGCTTGCTTAAGTCCATAAATAGATCTATTCAACTTGCAAACTTTTATTTCTTGTCCAGATACTTTAATTCCTTCTGGTTGATCCATATAAATGACTTCGTCAAGATTTCCATTAAGAAAAGTTTTCTTGACGTCCATTTTCCAGATCTCATAGTCGAGAGCGGCTGCTACGGATAAGAGGATGCAAATGGACTTGAGCATGGCTACCGGACTAAAAGTTTCCTCATAGTCCACACCTTTTCTTTGGGTATAGCCCTTTGCCACTAATCGAGCTTTATAAGTCTCGATATTTCTATCAAATCCTCGTTTCTTCTTGTAGATCCACTTGCACCCAATGGCCCTAAAGTCACTAGGTGCTTCCACAAGATCCCAGACAAAATTTGAGTACATGGACTCCATTTCCTGTTTCATGGCTTCGAGCCAGAGTTCCTTTTTAGGGCTATACATTGCTTGTTTGAAAGACAAAAAATCATCATCACTAGTGTCACCAAAAACCATATTGGTTTCACCATCCATACCATAGTGAATTGGGTTCCTAGAAATCCTCCCACTACGACGAGGCTCTGTGACTGTTTTCTCAAGAACATTGGTACTTTCTTCATTTAAATTGACTTGCGTCGATTGGACATGAAGAGTGGGAATTTCATCATCAACTCGCGTTGATGACGATGGAACATTGGTTGGAGTCAATTCTTTAACCATCTCCTCTAAAACTACTTTGCTGCGTGGTTCGAAGTTTTGGACATAGTCATTTTCCAAAAAATTAGCATTGTAGAAGTAAACACTTTCTTTTCTGAATGACTATAGAAAAGTCCACCCGAGTACCTTTAGGATAGCCAACAAACATGCAAACTTCGGTTCGCGGTTTTAGCTTTCCTTCCTTTTTCCTCAAGACGTGGGCGAGACACCCCCAGATTCTATAATGGTGTAAACTAGGTTCACGACCATTCCAGCATTCTAAAGGTGTTTTGGGGATTGATTTAGACATCACGGCATTGAGAATGTCATTTGTGGTTTCAATTACATGTCCCCAGAATGAAGTTGGTAGAGTTGAGTAACTAAGCATGCATCTAACCATTTCCAATAAAGTTATATTTCGGCGTTCCGCTACACTATTTTGTTGTGGAGTACCTGGGGCAGTAAGTTGTGATAAAATCCCAAGTTCAGTTAAATGATCTTGGAACTGCATATCCAAATATTCTCCACCCTTATCAGATTGCAAGATCTTTAACGTTTTACCAAATTGGTTCTGAGCCATTGCTAAGAATTCCTTAAACTTTGAAAATGTTTTTGATTTCCTATGCATTAGGAACAGACATGAGCATCTAGAGTAATCGTCAATGAAAGTGATGAAATACTCAAAACCACCCCTGGCTTGTACATTCAAAGGTCTAGAAACATTTGAATGCACAAGTCCAAGTGGTTCTTTGGCCCTATCACCCTTTGCAGAGAATGTACGCTTGGTCAGTTTGCCTTCTAGACAAGATTCACAAACAAGTAATTCACCTAAGGTGAGTTCCCTCAAAGGCCTGTTCTTTGTAGGTCTTTGAATCCTATCATAACCAAAGTGACCTAGTTTTAAGTGCCATAAATACGTCATATTATCGTCATCGGTCTTTTGACATTTATTGGTCCTATATTTAGCTACTTTGAGTAAATCATTGTTAAGAGCGAGGGGTTCGTTAGGTCGCAAAATATAAAGCCCGTTTTCCAAACATGCAATACACAATTGTGATCCATTGAAGGAAATAGATATATTAGAACTTGTGAAAGTCATAAAAAATTGTTCTGATTGCAACATGGAAATTGAAATTAAATTTCTACCAAAATCCGGAATAAAAAATACATTATTTAAAATTAAGTATTTATTTCCAAACTTCAGACGAGTTATTCCTCTAGCTTGAACCGCAACAAACGCTCTGTTCCCAACTCTAAGCTTTAAGCCACCTTCATCCACTTCCTCCCACAATTCAAGAAGCTTTGTTTTTAGCTACTAGAAACTTGGGGCAATCCTGTTTCCATTGCCCCTTCTCTTTGCAGTGAAAACACTTACCCTTACCTTTCTTATTTTTCTTGTTCTTCCCCTTGGGCGTTTGTGCACTTGGTTGTGCATTCGTCTTTGCAGCCTTTGCAAGCTTGGGGTTTTTGTTTTGTCCACCTTTCCTCTTGTTTCCATCTTTCGAAGACGAAGCCTGATTAGCTTCAGCCTTAGCTGGATCAGCAGCAACAACAATAGCCTTATTTTCTCCTCCCTTACTAGGTCCACCCATGATAGACTCAAAAGTTTGGAGCTCATTCATGAGCTTCATCAAACCATAGTTGAGTTGATTACGAACGTCCAGACACGATGCCATCCAAATGTTGACGGTGCTCGTTCTGTGGATTCCTCAGTCATGAAGAACTCGGAGTTGTCACCAATCAACACATTGTTGATGTTTTGCTTCCATTTAAGGAAGTTTTCTCCAGTGAGTTTCTCCATCGAAAGTTGAGAAAAGATGGTAGTAGACACAACCATACTTAAAACTACTTATTATCAATAAAATAGAAATCAATCATTTTTGCTCTATAAAACTTCTATTCACACAAAATTCCAAGAAATAGCACAACATATACCCAAAATATGTAAGATATGAGACAAAATACCAAAATAATCATATTTATATTTCTTTAGGTTTTTATCTAATCTATGATATCCTTGTTCCGGTTGGCAAGAGTAAAAAATACCACTAGTTAAATAAAGTTGTAAACGTATTTAATAATGGACACCATTATTAACAACCTACTATTCGATCAAAATAAGAAAACAAAATCTCTTATTTTACGAGCTAGACCCGCAGTTTCAATAATTAATAGATTTAGTCCTAGTGGTCACCGTAGGGATGAGTCTAGTAGAATTTGACCTATAATTATCTATCTTTCGAAATCTAACATTGTCAAAATAACTAATGAAAACCTTCCGTAGGGGGACGAATCAAAGCGTCTCGAGGCCCCATTAAGCTATTGGCCTTGTTAAACCAACGATGGAGATTGAATATAATTCTTAAAATAAGCACATTATAAAATTAAAAATAATAATTTTATTATTTATTTTTAGAAAATTAATGACTATGGTTCTCCAAAAATTGAAAAGATTAAATTTTTAAAACCAAAGTCCTATAATTTCCTATTAATTCTAAAGTGTCACATTGAAACAAATTCAATTAATTTAGAATTAATTTGTCTTTAATCAATATTTAGGTTTAACTAATATAATGAACCTATACAATTAAGTCCAACTCAGGTAAATGGGCCTTAACAATTGGGCTTGTATGGAGGATGGTTGGGTCCAGGTTGTCGTTCCCACTACAAAGGCCCCCATACTTCCATACAAGATCCAAAAGACAGGAATTTAAACATTCATTTTATTTATTGTTATTAATTGATTAGGCTAACTATAGTCATGCAAAGCAAATGGGCCTTCACAAGTGGAATCACCCACAAGAGATGAATTTGAACTTTACATTTTCTAAATGACCCAAATAAAACCTATCATTTTATGAATATTTTATTTGGCAAAAATCCATATATCTAGCAACTATACGGGCCACTATATGCATTTAAGCCAAATTGCAAAAATACCACATATAATAAAAGCAAACATGTTATAATTGGATGGGTCTAATCATGTTACTATATGAGCAAGTCTATGAATTTATGCAAAAATACCATAATTTATTTCATTTGTAAAATACTACAACTAATTTCTAGAATTTATCAAAAAGTTTGAATTAATTAATTTTTTACAAAAAATAAGTCAATTTAAATGAAACTTGTCAACAATTACCAAAAGTTAATTTAAATTGCATTTAACAACAATCAACTTGGTTTAGGTTAATTTGAAAAATATTAATTTAATTTAAATATGATTTATCAAAAATTAACCAAAGTTAATTTAAATACCATTTATAAAAAAATATTTTATTAATTAGTTGAAAAAATGATATTTTTCAAAATTTAACCAATTTTAAACTTTAAAATCAATATCTTAACTGTTTTTCAAAAAATATATTGTGTTATTACAACTATTAGCTAATATTTTAACCATTTTTAAAAAAATATATTTAATAGTTATAACAATCCTAAAATATCTTAAAACAGTTAGACAAATTCAAATATCCATGAAAATATCTAACTAACAAATTTCAAATTTCAAATAATTTAAATATTAAAAACTATCAAATAAACAAATATTTATATTTTCAAATAAAGATTTAATATAAATAACAAATATTTAAAAGAAAATATCTTAAATATCTGATATCTTAATTCTAATATCTTAATATATTAAAATATTTAAAATTAAGTTGTTAGTCTATTTTTAAATTTGAATTTGAATATTTGTAAAAATATCTAATTATTTAAATCTTAAACAACAAAAAATATCTTATTTTTTTAAAAAAAATTAAAAGCGAAAATAAATTTGATATTTTTGGCTTTGCTATAAATAATCAATTTCCACATTTTTATTTTCTTTAATTTTAAAAAAATATATGGGTGAGCAGTTGCCGTGACGGGTACTGTTCACCGTGGCCGAGGTGTAGGCGAGAAGAGGTGTGGCTGCCAAGGGCTGCGCGAGCAGTTGCTGGGCGATGTGCGCACCGTGTGCGCGCACGCATGGGCAGCCAAGCCAAAAAATTTCAGAAAAAAATTTTGTGCAATTTTTCAAACCAAAATTATATTCTAATTAATTTTTATCATATTTTACACAAAATAAAACAATATTAAAAATTAATGGCATAGAAAACACAACAAAATAACCTAAAAATTGGTAATAATTACATAGAATTCAATATGCTTCATAAATTCATGAAATCCATCAAATTACTCAACACATCAAATAATTCAATTTTTAACATGTTCATGCATGAAAATAAAGACTAACATGTCTATAATACCAGTTGTTAGGAAACTTATACATGATCTTTATTTATTTTCATGTAGATCTAATATTAAACAAGTCAATATGAGAAAACTTAGAATATATTTCTAAAATTGAATTCAAAGAGAAATAATGATAAGAGTACTTACATTATACGCAGCGGAACAATAGAGTCATTCCTTCAGTTTCTCTAACCCTTGTATTTTTTCTGTCGCAGAGTATTACCAAGAAATTGAACCGTTCTTCAATTTTCTTCATAGTCTTCCAAAGCATTCTTAGAATCACCTAGACTAGAGTGAGCAATTCTCAACACATGAGATAGATACGGAGAGAAGAAGAGAAAAGAGAATTATGCGACTTAGAAAATGACTTATGTTTAGAGAAAGTCTAGAACCTATCAGAAACTTGTGTTTCAGAAATCTGATTTCATCTCTCACTTAGCACTCCTTTTATAGACTCAATTAGGTCATTTATTTAATTAAAAAATAAATAAAATAATAGTCAATTAATAGCTCCTGGTCGAAATTATCATGGGCTTTAGGCCCGTGAAATTTCCCATTTGATTATAAACTCGTTGGACTTAAAATCAAGGTCTGTGTTATTTTCTATTGATTTAATTAATTAAATAATAATTTAAATCCTTTATCAAATTAATTATTTATAATTTGAACCTTAATTTAAACTTATTTATTAATTTAGATACCAATTTATCTTAATTAATAAATCTGCCCTAATTTCTCTTTTCTTTTCTAAATTGTATAACTCTGTGAAACTATCCAAAATTGACTTGGTCAACTTTGATAATTCTAATTGATAATTAAATAAATTAATTGATATTGTCTAGATGATTTTATCCAAAGTACAATGGGGAGCATGAGCCTATTAAATCAAGCTCCAATAAGTTATCATAAATCTAACAAATAAATTTACTAACTTATTAATTCCTCGTGACTCCACTAAAGGCTCAGAATTGCACTCTTGAATTCATAGAACGCTCTCTAAGAAATATAGATACGTTATTAATTATCCATTGTTACAACCATAATTGTCACTCAATCCTCTATAGACGGTCTACAATGAGATGGGACTAAAATACGGTTTTACTCCTCATTGTATTTTATCCTTAAAACACTTAGTTCCTTGTAAATGATATTTCAGTAAAGCAATATTAATTACTAAAATGAGATCTCTATCATTGAGCACCTTGAACCAAACTAAAAGGAAACCATAGTTTCACTTATTCATCAGAAGCTATAGATGTTCATATCTATGATTAACACTCTCACTCAATAATACTATCGAGTTCCCAAGATGTAAGTATGGGCTAGTCCGTAGGGTAAGTTGGTAATGAACAAGTCAAAGAAATCAAATAATACAATCATTTAGAATACGAACCACTCAGAATTGTAATTGAATTGACCTATGGTCAACTATATGATATGATTAAAATAGATAATAACGGTATGTTTACTTATCATATCTACTGTCTGTCTGATTTAACAAATACATCCGATCTTATCTACTTTGCCAATGTTCTGGAAAGAACATGACACTACAATGTGTAAGTAGATCATATCGTAGATTGGAAAGTCAGTGTATATCCTGTGCACTGACTAATCTTAAGACTAGCTTATTTTGAACATATAATCATATTTATATTCCACTGTGATTACGTCACCATAAATATCATTAGCTATATGCTCGGGATTTAATAGAAGTTTATATTAAACAAATAATCATGAAAATAAAACATGTGAGCAAAGTGATTGACCAAGTCAAAAAATAATTTCTATTCTTTTATTGATAATAAATGAGCTTACAAAGAAATTGGGTTTTAATTATGGCATAAAATCTCAACATTTACGTGGTTTAGGTTATAAAACAACTCTAGTCCACGAGACATTAGTATTAGTGTTCTTGAAGCTAGAGATGGCAAACTTAAATGAAAGTTTTTTCAGGCAGCGTAGATATTGCTCTGAGTATAAAGGTGGGATCAAAAGTCCAAAATCCCAAAAGTCCCTTACAATGGAAGCCCTAGCCCTATTTTATAGTGGCTGGGGATAATCAATTCCCTAATGGGAATTTATTACAAAGATTCTCAATCATTTAGTAGTTTTATGCTAATTAACACCTTTGGGTGCCCTAATTAAGGTGGTGGGCCCATGTGTGACGTACGGGGCACAATTCGTAGGTTGCAACCTGTAACGGCCTACTACCCAGGGACCGTTACATTATGCATTTTAAACAATGCTAAACTCGTTAATCGAGTCATTTGGCCATAATTGTGTAACTAAATGAGATTAACGGTTTATGGTTAAAATTTTTGATTAAAGATACAACGTTTCACTAAAACGTTTACTGTATACATTGGGATCCCAAAATATATTTTAAATGTTAGTTACAATAAAATATTTACAACTAGTCGACCTAAGCGGCAAAATAGGGTTTAACCCTAGTTTCTCTTTAAACCCTTGGACGTGGTGGTCGAGCAGCCGCATATGTACACATCGTCACCTAAGCTCTCCAACTCAAGGATGGTCTAGCTTTCTTTTGACTTTACCTACACCACATAGCACCCGTGAGCCGAAGCTCAGTAAGAAAACTCAACATGCTCATAAACAGTTAATAACATGTCAATAAATCATAACAAGCATGCCTATAAATAATAACCATATTTAAGCATGCAGGCAAATTCCAAATAAATGATTATGGGGCTCTGCACCCTGTATAAATGACTGTCAAGTCAATATGGGGATCTGCTCCCTGAATAGATGACTAATGAGTCTTTCTCTTGGGATCTGCTCCTTGAATAGATGGGTAATGTGTCTATTTATGGGGATCCGCTCCCTGAATAGATTGCTAATGAGTCCATCTCTGGGGATCCGCTCCCTGAATAGATGACTAATGAGTCCATCTTTGGGGATCCCCTCCCTGAATATATGGCTAATGACTCCATCTCTGGGGATCCGCTCCCTAAGTCATGTGACGTTTCAGTCACCTGAGCTTTTTGGCCCTAGTTCTAAGTAACTAGCCTTTAGACCAGACAAGCGCTTTTAGTTTTCTTAGACATTGGAGGTCGGTCAAGCATTTAATGCTTATGTTGATTAGATCTAATCATTTCGACTCTGCATTCATTTTGCTTGCCGCTCTTGACACATAGGTCAATTCCATACGACCCGTGCCATTTCTGACTAATGAGTCAGTTGCACTCACAAGTAAGCAATCCACCCATGCATATATCATATGTCAAATATCCAAATATAAGGCATCCAACATGCTTACTTAACATTCACTAGCATAATTATGATCATGCACATTTACAGAGACTCAAACTCTGATCAATTCCATATTCAATATTCATGCCATGCCCTAATCACATGTATCATATGCATCACATACTGGGTGCAGTTTTCTTACCTTTGGTCCAAGCACAGGTTACCAATAAACGAGCCAAAAGCACGGTCCTGTTTCCAAACTCTAGCGATAACCTAGTCACAACCATAATATAAAACATCATCAAAATAAGTAAATAAATACTTCCATATCCAAACCTAGCCTCTGATACATCGAATCCTACTCAACTGGGTAGTAGGATCAATCCCAGACCCTTATAATTAAGTTCCCACGGCTAAAAACCAAATCTGGGCAAAAATGCACAAGCCAGTCGCGACTTAGCCCTAAGGGTTGCGACTTGCCCCAAGTCAGAGAGCATTTGCCTGGGCTTCAAGGTGCGGGCCGCAACTTGGCCCCTCTAGGGTCGCAACGCGCCCCCCAGGTAGAGCCATCCTGGCTCCTGGCTTCATCCAAGTCGCGACTTGCTAGAACATGGTTGCAACTTGACCACGAAACCAGCCATTCCCTACGATTTTTCCCACTTAAAACCTTCTAAAAACCTACCCAAACACATCCAAATCCCAAAATCAAAGTTCCCAAACATTTTAATTATCCAACACCAATAAAACCCAAGCTTCAATTCATCCAAAAACTCATCAAAACATAAAATCCAATCAAAGCTTAAAATCTTTATAAAATTAGAACTTAAAACTTGGATTACCTCCGATTGAGTCGTTTCCCAACTAAATCCTTCGACTAATAAGCTTCTTATCTTTCCTAGAATCTCTATGCCTCGATCCTTACTTGAATCTGAGTCCTAAAACTTGAGTTTTCTTCAAAAATGCGAACGGAATAGGAGGAAGTGAGAACGTTCTAAACGTTCTTTTATAATTCTGACAGTTTACTTCAAGCTTAAGTAACCTCAAGCAAATCCTAAAGCTCGGGGTCCCAAAAAATCCCCCTAGGGTAATATAGTCAAAATTCCCAGAATTTCTCCCTGATCTTACTAACTCCCAATTTATCATCAAATATTTATTCCCATTACCCAATATCCCAGTAATGTGCTAAATACCCATTGACTCACTCCGAGTCAAGTATGGATCCCGTTGTGACTTTCCAACTGGCTTGCCTCCTAGGATCGTCTCATGCTGAGTAACCCATGCATAACCAAATAATAATTAAGTACCATACACATACCACATATATGCCAAATATACCCAAAACGGGCCAAATTATGAAAATTAACCAATTAAACAAAAATGGGTCCACATGCATATTTATTACACCTAAACATGCATATCAAGTCATATTATGATATAACTCACATAATCACATAATGATACACATAAATATCATATAATCATATAATTCTAAAATTTGCCATCTTGGCCCCCTAATCAAGGCCCTAAGCCTTATTAGGAAATTTAGGTCGTCACAACTATCTCTTCCTTATAGAAATTTTATCCTCGAAATTTTATCAGGCCAGCCCGGAATATCAATCCCGCATAACTGATTTCAGTTTCCAGGTCGCTCCCTCGACCCTACTATTTCCTGTATAATACCTTAATCTAAGGTATAACTTGTTTTTTCTATCTCATATCTGAACTGGCTATTCCTCAAAGGATAACTCTACCTCCAATTCCAGATCCTCAAAACTCAACACATGAGTCTCATCTAACACATTTTCCTCAACATGGAAATATGAAATACACTGTATACTACTGACAGTGCCAAAGCTAAGGCCAATCCATAGGCAACCTGATCGTTCCTATCCAGGATTTCCAATGGTTCTACTAGTCTGAGGCTCAACTTGCCCTTATTTCTTCACCCCTTTTCCATGATGATATCCTAAGGAAGATATAGTCTTCCACTTGGAATTCAATATTCCTGCATTTCAGATTAATATAACTTTCCCATTTACTTTGAGAAGTGAGCATCCAAGCTCTAATATTTTCAATAGTCTCAATGATTCTCTGAACTACCTCAGGATCCAGATATAACATCTCACCCATCTCATCCCAGTGAATGGGTAATACACATTCTCTACCATACAACATCTCATAAGGTGCCCCTCCAATAACTGGATAACTCTCTCAGATTTACCACTAGTCTGAAGATAATCAATTGTACTAAATTCAACCTGTATACTCATCACTTTCTGCAACCTTTCCCAAAACTTGGAAGTAATAACAGAGTCCTTATCTGATAAGATAGACCTCGAATTCCATGAAGGCATACTACCTTTCTCACATAGAGGGTTGCATACTGATCAAGTGTGTTACTTTTCCTTACTGATAGAAGTGAACTGACTTTAAATACTTGTCCATAATGACCCGAACCAAAAATGCTAACCCACTATCCTGGGCAGTCCCACTGCAAAACCTATCGCGATGTTTTCTTTACTTCCATTATGGACTACACAAAGGCTGTAATGGTCTTAATGATTTATGTTACTCTGTCTTGACCTGCTAACAAGTTAAGAACTTTGTCATGTACTCCATTACGTCCATCTCCATCCCAGGCCACCACTATAATGCTTTCAGATTCTAGTTTCATGATATCTGGATGAAGAGAATAAGATGGTAGTATTAGATTCATCCAGAATCTCCCGTTTAATCCCAGTGTCCATCGGATCCCAAGTCCGATCCCTATTCCACAATAAATTCATACCTAACACTACATAATCCTTAGCTAATCCAGCTAAGACATTCCCCTCAATTATTTCCATCTATAGGTTCACTTAACTATTTTCCTTAAATCCTCTTTGAAATAGTAAACTCAAATGTAATGTTGGCCACCTGGCCCACCAGTAACTCTACTCTAGTTCTGGTCACACCCTTCAACTAACATGTTGCTTGGGCAATTACCTTTTCTGTTAATGAGATGTCATAATAACCTACAAACTGGTTCTGATCTATAAGAAGACTTAGAACTCTTCCACAAAGCACATGTAATATCATGCCTATCCAAAGAAACTCCTAGCCTCAAAGGCGTTCCTTGACCTCGGCAAATCTTCAACTGAGAATATACCACAATACTGTCGATCAAGATGATCACAAGTCCAATTCAGATAATCTTTGAATACTCTGTTCATCTAATTCATCAAAACAACTCAGCATTAATCAAATCCACAAACATAACTCAACACTTCTAGTGCCCTTATCTGATATAAAAGCAGTCTTCTGCATATCCTTCTCTCTAATCCCAACTAGTAATAACCAAATCAAAGATCCACCTTAAAGAATACCATCTTACTCAATAACTGAGCTTTTAGTTCTTACAACTCCGCTATAGCCGTTCAATACAGTGCCCTAGACCTGGTTCCGTCCCTGGCACCAATCCAATTACCATTCTATCTCTTTGGTTAAAGATAATCCTGACAAATCCCCTGTAAACACATCCAGAAACTCACAAACTAATCTAGTCCGTCCCGATCCCACTAGCACAACCCAAGTGGTATCCACCACACTAGCTAGGAGTTCTATGCATCCTCTTGCAATAGATCTCTAGTTCTAAATACAGATGTCATCATCATAGTGCCAACTACCACAAGGGTTTCCCACTCTCAAACCCAAGAGTTACTATCATTTCCTTGCAATCTAACATTGCCCCATACTAGGCTAACCAATCCATATCCAGGATCGTATCAAAGTCAGTCATAACCAACTCCATCAAGTTAACTGATGAGTCCCTTCCACAATAATCTTACTCATCTCTTAAGATCACCAATAAAGTATCACATTCTCATCACAACATAACCATGCAATCTGCATAACAAGTTTATGCCTCTCTAGATGAAACAATCAAAGAACAACATGGCACCAAAACCAGTCAGCGCAATACAAAAATTAAAACTAGAAAGTTGACATGCCACCCCTGAGGAACCAGCCTCAGTCTCAGTCTCTGACTGCATCGGAGCAAACACTCGAGCTGGAGTCGAGCTATCCACCCCCTTTGGCTCATCCTTCCTTCGCCTTGGGCAATTCCTCTTACGGTGTCCAACCATTCCACAAAAGAAACATGCCCTTGCTCGACATTCTCCCAGATGACGCCTCTTACACCAAGTGCATTATGGGTAAACTTTACAATCCTTGTCCTTGCTCGATCCAATAAATGGAGGCATTACTGTCTAAGCTCCGTGCTCGTCGGCACTCTCCTTCTCAATCTCATTTCCTGTGCTCTCAACAACAAGAGCCTTCCCAACCACCTGAGCATAGGTAGAGATTTCATGCACTGGGGCGACTCTAACGCCCTGAGCTACTCCGGGATTCAATCCTTGAATAAACCTTTCCTTCCGAGCTACATTCGTGGGTACCATATCAAAAGCAAATATGGCCAACTCATTGAGTCTGTTAACATACTCGGTTACTGTTGCATTTCCCTTAACCAAATTCAAAAACTCATTCATTTTAGCAGTCTTGACTGCATCACAGTAATATCTTTCATTAAACAGCTGCCTAAATTCTTTCCAGTCCATCATAACTATATCTCGTGTCTAGGATACTACTTCCCACCATGTCCGGGCATCATCTCGCAATACAAATGTAGCACAGATCACCCTATCGTGACCTACCGCCCCCATACTGTCGATGATGGAACTGATCATGCCCATCCATTGCTCAGCTTTGAATGGATCTAGGCCTCCCTCAAAGACTGGAAGGTAATACTCCTGGAATCTTCCACAAAGAAATTCCCACCTATTATCAACCCTAGGCTGAGCAATAACGGGTACCACTCTTGGCATAGCAAAGGAAGAGGTGTTCCCTGACAGATTCTGCTGCTGTTTCAAACACCTAATCTCTTCATCTTGCCTCTGCAATCTTAATTGCACATCTGTAAACACTTGCTGGAAATTTTGAGGGGCAGGTGAAGAACTCAAACCCTGGCTGTAATTCCCAGCCTCAGTATAACCACCACTAGGTCTCATTATCTGCCTTGTATACATACCTATTGATTGAATCTGCAGTCAATAACTTGACCCATTAAATATGATGAGCATATTCAAAAGCCTTTCCCACGGGAACAATCATACCACACTACATTCACAACCCACTGCAGCGCTAAAAACATGACCATGTCATTCATACATCAATTCGTAATGCCTGCTCTTCCAACATACATACCATGCTCTCAACTCCAGCATGCAAATAACACATTTATATATTCACTGAGCAGGTAATCATATAATCAAGAGTCGGGCTCTATCAGAATCTCATGCTCCCTAATACAATATGCAGGTAAAGCATTTACATTCTATTTAAGCAATTAAGCACATAACTACATAAATAGTTATCATACCCTGAGTGAAGCTTGTCTTTAGTGGCGAGTGTACATGCCCAACTTGTCTACAAGAACCTTTAACCTTGGCTCGCTCTGATACCAAGTTGTAACGCCCTACTACCCAGGGACCGTTACGTTGTGCATTTTAAACAGTGCTAAACTCGCTAACCGAGTCATTTGGTCATAATCGTGTAACTAAATGTGATTAACGGTTTAGGGTTAAAAATTTTGGTTAAATATACAACGTTTCACTAAAATGTTTACTGTATACATTGGGATCCCAAAATATATTTTAAATGTTAATTACAATAAAATATTTACAATCAGCCGACTTAAGAGGCAAAATAGGGTTTAACCCTAGTTCCTCTTTAAACCCTCGGGCGTGGTGGTCGAGCAGCCGCATATGTACACATCATCACCTAAGCTCTCCAACTCAAGGATGATCCAGCTTTCTTTTGCCTTTACCTGCACCACATAGAACCTGTGAGCGGAAGCTCGGCAAGTAAACTCAACATGCTCATAAACAAATAATAACATGTCACTAAATCATAACAAGCATGCCTAACAATAATAGCCCTATTCATGCATGCGGGAAAATTCCAAATAAATGATTGTGGGGCTCCACGCTCTGTATAAATGATTGTTAAGTCAATCTGGGGATCTGCTCTCTGAATAGATGACTAATGAGTCTATCTCTAGGGATTTGCTCCCTGAACATATGGCTAATGTGTCCATCTCTGGGGATCCGCTCCCTAAATAGATGGCTAATGAGCCCATCTCTGGGGATCCTCTCCCTTAATATATGGCTAACGAGTCCATCTATGGGGATCTGCTCCCTAAGCCATGTGGCGTTTCAGTCACCTGAGCCTTTTGGCCCTAGCTCTAAGTAACTAGCCTTTAGACCAGACAAGCGCTTTTAGTTTTCTTAGACATTGGAGGTAGGTCAAGCATTTAATGCTTATGTTGATTAGATCTAATCATTTCGACTCTGCGTTCATTACGCTTATGCCGCTCTTGACACATAGGTCAATTCCATACGACCCGTGCCATTTCTGACTAATGAGTCAGTTGCACTCACAAGTAAGCAATCCACCCATGCATATATCATAGGTCAAATATCCAAATATAAGGCATCCAACATGCTTACTTAACATTCACTAGCATAATTATGATCATGCACATTTACAGAGACTCAAGGTCTGATCAATTCCATATTCAATATTCATGCCATGCCCTAATCACATGTATCATATACATCACATGCATCACATACTGGGTGCAGTTTTCTTACCTTTGGTCCAAGCACAGGTTACCAATAAACGAGCCACAAGCACGATCCTATTTCCAAGCCCCTAGCGATAACCTAGTCACAACCATAATATAAAACCTCATCAAAATGAGTAAATAAATACTTCATACCCAAACCTAGCCTTCGGGACGTCGAATCCTACTCAAATAGGTAGTAGGACTGATCCCAGGACCATTGAATTAAGTTCCCCTGGCTAAAAATCAAATATGGGCAAAAATGCACAAGCCAGTTGTGATGTGCCCCAAGTCAGAGAGCATTTTCCTGGGCTTCAGGGTGTGGGCCACGACTTGGCCCCTCTGGGTTCACGGCGCGCCCCCCAAGCAGAGCCCTCCTGGCTCCTGGCTTCATCCAAGTCGCAACTTGACCACGAAACCAGCCATTTCCTACGATTTTTCCCACTTAAAACCTTCCAAAATCCTACCCAAACACATCCAAATCCAAAAATCAAAGTTCCCAAACATTCTAATTATCCAACTCCAATAAAACCCAAGCTTTAACTCATCAAAACATAAAATCCAATCAAAGCTTAAAAACTTAGAACTTAAAACTTGGATTACCTTCGATTGAATTGTTTCCCAACTAAATCCTCAGGCTAATAAGCTTTTAATCTTTCCTAGAATCGCTATGCCTCGATCCTTGCTTGAATCTGAGACCTAAAACTCGAGTTTCCTTCGAAAATGCAAACAGGGGTCGAAAAGGGAACGGGAGGAAGAGAGAGCGTTCTAAATGTTCTTTTATAATTCTGATAGGTAACTTCAAGCTTAAGTAACCTCAAGCAAATCCTAAAGCTCAAGGTCCCAAAACTCCCCCAGGGTAAAATAATCAAAATTCCCAGAATTTCCCCCTGATCTCACTAACTCCCAATTTATCATCTAATATTTATTCACATTACACAATATCCCGGTAATGTGCTAAATACCCATTGACTCACTCCAAGTCAAGTATGGATCATGTTGTGACTTTCCCACTGGCTTGCTTCCTATGATAGCCTCGTGTTGAGTAACTCATGCATAACCAAATAATAATGAAGTACCACACACATACACATATATGCCAAATATACCCAAAACGGGCCAAATTATGAAAATTACCCAAAATAACATAAATGGGTCGACATGCATATTTAATACACCTAAATATGCATATAAAGTCATATTATGATATAACTCATATAATCACATAATAATACACATAAATATCATATGATCATATAATTCCAAAATTTGTTATCTTGGCCCCCTAGTCAAAGCCCTAAGCCTTATTAGGAAATTTGGGTCGTTACACAGCTCACTACTTTACAGGAGACACGCCCCCTAACACTACCAAAACGCAACTGCACATTTCCCATGTCAAGTGGCGCATTAGGACATGCCAATTGTCGAGTGTGCGAAGTCAACACCACTAGTCAAGGCACAAAAAGATGTCTAATGGTCGCTTGCAGTACAAAGTTGATGCGACTGAAATTTGGCGTTCCCTCCAGGTCTCGAGGACAAACTCCTAAGCCTGGAGGACTAACTAATCAAGAAGGTGGGAGGACCATTACAAACGTCCTCGGAACGTGGCCTAACTTAAAGAAATCCACGCCTGAAAACGGGTAATAATGCATCGGGAGGAGTCTATGCTTTGAGGAGCTCTAGGCGAGCTCTACAAGACTTCATTAGCTCTTGAGGAGCCTGACCACTTCTCTAATGATTGCCACGTGTCCAATGATGAAATCACGGACAAAATTATAGATGTTGTCATTGTTACCGGTGCAAATGTATCAAAATAATCTATACCCTCATTTTGTCCAAATCTTTTGGACACCAATCTTACCTTATAGGCTTGAATGGTCCCATTGGTGTTGTATTTCTTTTGAAATACTCACTTAAAACCTATTGGCTTTGATCCTTGTGGTAGATCAACAATCTTCCAAGTGTTGTTAGACATAATTGAATTCATCTCATCATTTATCGTCTCTTTCCAAAAGTTAGAGTCCCTTAAGGAAATAGTTTCTTAGAAAGTCTTAGGATCATCCTCCACTTGAAGTAGTATAGGATACTTCCAAGTGTCTCCCTTATGGTTTCCCTCTACCAGGTAAAGATTCTCCACTTGAGAGGTTTTATTTTGTGATCCAATCTCTTTGAGCATGACTTCTTCTAGGAAATGTATGTCCGTTGCTCTACAACTCTTGAAGGTAACTCCTCTTAAGTTCATTCTAATGAGATTGGTTCTTGAGACTTATTGTCACTATACAACAAACTCTCAAAGAACTTCACGTCTCTTGATTCAATTATCACATTAGATTCCAAGTCTAATAGCATATACACCTTGCTATTTTATACATAGCCTAGAAATACACATTTGATGGCCTTTGGACCCAACTTGGTCCTTTTATGCTTCATGCCCTTGCAATAAGCAAGGCACCCCCACACTTTGAAATACCCTAGGTTGGACCTCTTTCCTTTCAATATCTCATATGGTGAAATTTGATTCTTCTTTAGAGGAATCTAGTTTAGAATATGAGAAGTGGTAAGCAAGGCTTATCCCCATAATGCAAAACTCAAATTTGCATGTAATAGCATAACATTTATCATTTCAACATATGTTCTATTTTTTTTCTTTCCGCCATACCATTTTGTTGGGGTGTATAAGAGGTTGTACATTCATATATTATACCATGCATCTCACAAAACACCATGAATTCATTGGAAAAGTATTCATTGCCCTATCACTTCTAATTATTTTTATTTTCTTTTCCATTTGATTTTCAACTTCAGCTTTATAGATTTTAAACAAGCTAAATGCCTCATCCTTATTCTTAATAAAGTACACATGTAAATCTAGAACAATCATCAATAAAGGTAATAAAATGCATATATCCACCAATTCACATAAATCACTATGTATCAAATATAACAAGTTAGTTTTCCTTTAACACTTGGGAAATGTTTCTTTACCATCTTAGATTTAACACATAATTCACACTTATCATGCTCAACACCATTGCATGCAATTAAACCACATTTGATAACTCTTTTAATTGTACTATATCCTATATGAACAAATTTATTGGTCCACAAAATAATAGAATAAAAACCAAGCACATAAAAGGAAGATGAGCATGCATTATTATCAAAACCATTGTCTTTGGTACATAATTTAATCATCACATCAGACACATACTATTTCCCCACAAAGTAATTCCCATTTGATAAAATTAGCTTACTGGACTCAAACACTGTATTGATGCCCGATTTGCTCAACAAATGCACACTCACAAGATTCATACTCATATCCGGAACATACAACACATTGGTCAATAGAACATTCTTTCCGGATGTGAAGTAAAAATCAACATTTCGATTGCCCAACAGCTTGGAAATTTGCTCATTTCCCATTAGGATCTCATGCTCATCCTTTGATTCTTCAAAAATCTTGAAGACCTCTTTATCATAAGCAACATGAATGGTGGCACAAGTGTCATACCACCACTCTTGTACTTTCTATTGGATGGCATTCACATCACTCAAGGTTGCAACCAACTCCTCTTCGGTTCAGTTGACCTTGGATCCATGGTTATGGGGCTTTTGATACTTGCATTCTCTAGCCATGTGACTACTCTTACCAAAAACAAAACAAGGGCATCTTACACTCTTGAATTACTTTTCATTCTTCTTTGGAGCTAGATGAGTATATTTTTTTGATTGAGGCTTCTTGTGAGTCTTTCCTTTGGATTGAGAGGGTTTCTCTATGGCATTAGTCTTGTATGTCCCAACATTGGACTTTTATATACACTTGTCTCTAGAATGAGACTCATCTTCAATCCTTTGGTGTTTCAAAATTTCTTCCAAAGACATCTATTCATTCTTATGAAGAATTTTCTTTCTATAGCCTCTCCAAGATGGAGGAAGTTTAACTATAATTTCTCTCACAATGAAGGGTTCCAGCAATGTTATCTTAGACAACTTATTCATAATAACTTGAAGTTCATGTACTTGGAGGAGCAAGGGTTTACCATCAAAGAATTTAAATTCCATATATTGAGTGACAAGGAAATTCTTGGTACATTCTTTTTCAGTTTTGTACTTCTTCTCAAGAGCTTCTCATATTTCCTTTGCTGATGTAGGATTTGTGTAGAGATCATAGAGACGATCCTACAAAGCATTGAGTATGTGACCTCTACAAATGAGTTTATCATCTTCCCTTTTCTTCATTTCTTTAATCACTTCTTGAGAATCATCATTCTTTGGAGGCAAAGTCTTATCTTTGTCAAGAATGTAGAACACCATCAAAGTTGTTAGGAGAAACTTGATATTTTCTTATCACCTTACAAAGTTTGAGCCATCAAACATATCTAGTATAACTAGTTCTTGAGACATGAACTTTTGGGCTAAGATTGATGAGCTTATTTCCATGACTTTCACTGGCACAAAATCCTTTGAAGATATACAAACTTTGACACAAAACAAAGGTTAAGAGATATAAATTTTTTATTGTTGGGAGTTAGGCTATAAACAACCTTAGTCTTGTGTTACAACTCAAAAACAAAAGATACAAGTAATCTAACTTTAATTATAGTAAACACAAATTACATAAATACAAAGAGATCAAAGTGTAAAGTAAACTTTTCTTGAATAACAACCGTTAGAACATAAAATCACAAAACTATGATTTTATGTGAAACACAAAAGTTGTAAGGCTTGACACAAATGTTGATTTGTTGTCCAAAAATCTCCATTCCTAACCTTCTTTATGGAAATGCTTGAAGTTACTACAATGGAATGAGATTGGGATACACAAGCATTGGGTCTTCCTAGCACCAGGCGTGACACCTGATCTACCATATTTTGGCCGAGTGTCGCGTCGCCTATGATGCCTCTGTTTTGACGCTCCAAAGATTATCTCAAAATATCCCCAAATGCTCCAAAACTTCTTGGTTACTCTTATATACTCCAAATATACATTTTGATCCCAAATAGATGATTTATAAATACATATGCCGAAAGCTAACTTTCACATATTGACTTTTGTGAAATCGTTATTATTTTTACATCTCTTCGTCCCTAAACAATTTCAACATGAATTTAACCAATCACAATATTAAGGAATGAGCTAAAACCCTACATGGGACAAGTGACATGCACAAAACTACAACTCATACAACAAGCTTCAGCCTATGAGTACCCTAATTTTCCAACAGTTCAATCCAAAGCTTTGTCAAATGTTCCAAAGGCTCATACAAGGATTTTTCTTCTACAAACAAAGAGAAGAAAATCTCAAGGAAGTTAATAAAAGAAACAACACTGAATATGAAAATATGTAGGTGTTTGTTATTGGAGCAATGACAAAAATGACGAACCAATCCCAATACTGAACAGTAATTTTGGACACTTTTTTTCTATACATATGTTATAAATAGATATTTATTTAATTTCGAAGCACACTTGGTGAGAAGCACTAGTTAGTGGCACTGATGCACAAGTCCTCACAAGAGTTCTTACAACACATTTAAGAAGTTCTCAAGTATACGGGTGGCGCACCTGTCTAGCAGGTCAAACTGGCGAAGCCTAATTCAGACTGGGATGTTCTAGGTATAACTGAACACACAGGGGTTCACTACTCATTGACTTAATTGGAGTTATCAATGGAGGTTGATGCCATTGCTTTGTGTCTGTCGGAATCCATAACTCTGCATCTTTGCTTGTACTTTTATCGGGGAGGGATCGAAAATAAGCCGTAATCTCCCACCTGCAATCTGTTGACATGCACCAGATTCCGATTTATGTTAACAGAAAAGAGCAAATCCACACATGATTGTTCAGTAATGCAAAAGCACCAACATCTGATCAATGCTAAATCCATTCAAATAAGATTGGCAAAAGCAGATGAAATTGAATACAATATGCCAGAAAGTAGTAGGAGTTACCATGAGAAAGAACTCTAGTAATTGATTCTGAGACTGAAAGCTTGATCAGAAACGACCTGAGAGAGAACTCCAAGTCAGCTTCTCCCACCTTAGAGCCATACGACTGGTTCACCACAAGCTTGAATATAAATCTTTCCACAGGGTTGTTGTCAGTGTTGAAGAAGATTACTGCTACTCTTTCAACTAAACCCTAATTCAAAAAAGGATTGTTTTAGTGACATTGCTTAGCAGGTTAAAAGGATAACATTACCATAATGTAACCAGAATGCATCTACTAATGTACACAAGGAAGGGGGATGATCTTTTCTTGAATTTGATAAGGCAAACCTTCCCTTAGCCTAGGAAAAATTGGTGGATTGTAAATGACATGTAATTTTCTTAATCATGCAGGAATCTTTATTTAATTTTCCCATTGTCCAACATCAGGTAGTTATAGTGCTATGCCACTAAAACAGAACTTTAAAATTTAGTTCCATCAACTAAAACTATTGTCTCTTGCAATACAAGCATATTGTGGATTAATCAACTTCTGTCTTTAACTATTAAGCAAAATTGCTAGGATATTGGAAATTCAGAGCGAACAACCTTAGCATGAGGCATGAGCAGCACCATGATAGACCAGTATATGGTGTCTAAAGATTATTTTTATGATATTGGATAGTAATAACTAATAATGATGTAAACAAAGAACAAAGAGCCAACCTTTTCAATGAAAGGAAAAAGTCCCCAAACTGAAGAATGGATATAATCTCTAAGCTCAGGGTGGTGAGCTCTCTGAACTACCAAATTCATATACCTCCTCCTTTCAAAAGCACCTTCAAACAAGACCCAAGAATAGAGCTGTTATTGAGATAGCAATTCTATCACTTTACCATAAGTGCAATGAATGTCAAGATTTCCATTAAACAAAAAAAAAAGCTTTCATTTTTTATGGGTCAGTCAACAGACAATCAAAACACAAATTTTCTTGGCAACCATACAGTTCCAAAAAAAAAAATTATAAAATCAAACCAGAAGGATAAACTCCTTTAAGGAAAACAACTGAACTGATTGCAACCTCCAAGAATTCGAGAAGAATCCGAGATAACCCACCTGCATCGTTCCGTATTCAAAATTAAAATTAAATTACATTACGCAAGGAAATGAAAATATCCCCATTTCATATTAAAACAATAATAATAATAATTAAAAAAAAGATTAAAAAGAAGGGAAAATGTTAAGGAACCTTGAGGTGATTGATTATCTTTGTGGTCCATGATAATAGAGGATGATTACCCACAACTGTAGATGATAATAGAGATAATAATGGCCAGAAGAAGGAATTGGCCTACTTGGTGGCTGCTGCCTTTGGAACCACCATGTGTGATCATTACAAGAACGTCTCTATCTAATTCAAAATAAAAAAGAATCAGAGACATGCATGATTATATCAATACATAAGAAATCTCATTATTTACCTCAAAAAGATTCAAAATATACCAATAAAACAAGAAACAATATGGTGCGTTGATGCATATATTGAGCATGAAAGCAAGTAAATAAAACTAAGAACGAATATCCATGTATATTCAAATGACATAAGAGACAACAAATTCATAACTTAGAAACACAACCCAGCAAACTTTCTTTCCTTTTTTTTTAACACCCAAAAAGAAACTTGGGATAATGAATAACAAAATAAATATACAACATATAAGTCCATAAAAGATAACGAATAACAAATTAAAGTAGAAGATATAACAAATTCACCCAAAAAAAAATGATAACTCACCAAGAACGGAGTGGCCGGCGGCACCTTGTCCGTGGCTGGGTTGGACCGAAAAGGAATTAGTGACGAGCTGGGGGACGACCAGCGACCAGGGGAATGAACGACGGCAGACGGTTAATGGCGAGAAGCTAACAACAGACGACCAGAGAATTTGATCTTTGAAGGGCAGAAGAAATGATAACAAGCATAGTTCACTGAAGACTTCCCAAGGAAGAAACCCAAGGAGAAAGGAATAGTCCCGTAATTGTAAATGACCACATAAGCCCAGGCCCCGTGTACACCTTCCTAAACTTATTGGCTTATGCCGACATTTTTCTATTTTTTTTTAAGTAATTAGCTGAAAAAGTCTTCATTTTTACATTTTTATACACTTAACCCATAATTTTTTTTTCGATAGTGAAACCTCCCAATTTACTATTTTGTTAGCAAATTTGTAACGATCCAAATTTCTTAATAAAACTTAGGGTGTTGATTGATTAGGGAGCCAAGATGATAAATTTTGAAATTATGTGATTACATGATATTTATGTGTATTATTATGTGAATATGTGAGTTATATCATAATATGACTTGATATGCATGTGTTAGGTGTATTAAATATGCATGTGGACTCATTTCTGTTTAATTGGTCCAGTTTTATAATTTGGCCCGTTATAGGTATATTTGGCATATATGTGGTATGTGTGTAGTACTTCATTATTATTTGGTTATGCATGGGTTACTCAGCACGAGACGATCCTAAGAGGCAAGCTAGTGGGAAAGTCACAACGGGATCCATACTTGACTCGGAGTGAGTCAAGGGGTATTTAGCACATTATCGGGATATTGGGTAATGTGAATAAATATTTGATGATAAATTGGAAGTTAGTGAGATCAGGGAGAAATTCTGGGAATTTTGACTATTTTACCTCGGGGGCGTTTTTGAGACCCCAAGCATTAGGATTTGCTTGAGGTTACTTAAGCTTGAAGTAATCTGTCAGAGTTATTAAAAGAAGGTTCATAACATTCTCTCTTTCTCCCGTTCCATTTTCGACACCCGTTCGCATTTTCGAAGGAAACTCGAGTTTTAGGATTCAGATTCAAGCAATGATCGAGGCATAGCAATTCTAGGGAAGATTAGAAGTTTATTAGCCGAAGGATTTATTTGGGAAACGACTTAATCGAAGGTAATCCTAGTTTTAAGTTCTAGGATTTTAAAGTTTTTAAGCTTTGATTGGATTTTACGTTTTGATGAGTTTTTGGATGGATTGAGACTTGGGTTTTCATGGTTTTGGGAGATTAGGATGTTTGGGAACTTTGATTTTGGAATTTGGATATGTTTGGATAGGTTTTTGGAGGATTTTAAGTGGGAAAAACTGTAGAAAATGGTTGGTTTCGTGGTCAATTCGCAACCTTGTTCTAGCAAGTCACGACAGGGATGAACCAGGAGCCAAGGAGGCTCTGCCTTGGGGGGGCAACCCAAGAGGGGCCAAGTCACGGCCCGCACCCTGAGGCAAATGCTCTCTGACTTGGGGCAAGTCGCGACTGGCTTGTGCATTTTTGCCCATATTTGGTTTTTAGCCGTGGGAACTTAATTATAGGGGCCTGGGATCGATCCTACTACCTAGCTGAGTAGGATTCGACGTCATGGAGGCTAGGTTTGGGTCTGGAAGTATTTATTTACTCATTTTTTATGAGGTTTTATATTATGGTTGTGACTATGTTATCGCTAGGGGCTTCGAAACAGGATCGTGCTTGAGGGTCATTTATTGGTAACCTGTGCTTTGACCAAAGGTAAGAAAACTACACCTAGTATGTGATGCATGCGATACATGTGATTAGGGCATGACATGAATATTGAATATGGAATTGATCAGAGCTTGAGTCTCTGTAAATGTGCATGATCATAATAATGCTAGTGATTGTTGAGTAAGCATGCTAAATGCCCTATATTTGGATATTTGACATATGATATATGCTTGGTGCATTGCTTACTTGTGAGTGATACTGACTTATTAGTCAGAAATGACATTGGTATTGGTATTGGTCGTGAAGTCTTGACTTATTAGTCATAATCGGCAATAGTACTGAGCGTTGGTCGTATAGAATTGACCTATGAGTCAAGAGCGGCATAAGCGTGTTGAATGCAGAACCGAAATGATTAGATCTAATCAACATGAGCATTAAATGCTTGACTGACCCCAAGGTCGAAGAAAACTAAAGCGCTTCTCTAGTCTAAAGGCTAGTTACTTAGAGCCAGGGCCAAAAGGCTCAGGTGACTGAAATGTCACGTGGCTTAGGGAGCAGATACCTAGAGATAGACTTATTAGTCATCTATTTAGGGAGTGGATCCCTAGAGATAAACTTATTAGTCATCTATTCAGGTAACAAATCCCCAGAGATTAACTTGACATTCATCTACTCAGGGCGCAGAGCCCCATAATCATTTATTTGGCCTTGTATGCATGCATGAATAGGGCTATTACTGCTAGGCATGTTTATTATGATTTAGTAACATGTTATTACCTGTTTATGAGTATGTTTAAGTTTTCTTGATGAGCCTTGGCTCACGGGTGCTATGTGGTGCAGGTAAATGCAAAAGTGTTAGGAATTGTGCCCTAAAAGCATATGCAGTAGTATACATTGTTTTAAGAAATAAATAAATAAATTGAATTTGTTATGCATATATTTTATGGACTATATTATTCTGTAATAATATTAAGTAAATATCAGAAAAATTCCTAAGTTCATATATGTGATCTCAAACATGTATTGGTACGAGAGGATTGTGTTTGAGATAAATGAACTTGAATAGTTCGCAGTAAAATAAAGTTATAGAATCTTTAGATTAATTATTGCAAGTACGGTCCACTAGTATTATGAATACATGTGATCTAGATCCGGATCACTAGTGTAGTAGGACACTTTAGTGGAGATACTTTATATATTAGAGAATATATAGAACTGGACCAGATATAATTATTAATGCTTAGTTAAATACCGTTTCGAAGTATTAATTAAATATATCATCTGATAATCATATACAAATAGATTTTAATCTTGAAGTTACTATGAACTTCTGTTTATGTTATCTGAGTTCTTTGATTCACTCGTTAGGGTTTGTCAGAATAATCAGGCTAGAAACTTTTGTTTTGGAAACTCATTAATGTAAATGGCTGGGGACATAGTATACAGATATGTAATCTATACCTTCTCGTAAGAGATTGAATAATGGTTCTCTTAAGGGTTGACTTTTGAAACTGAAAATGTTATTGAGCTCAAATTCATAATTTAGTTATGAATTAGCCTTCACTAGTAAAGTCAATGGTACTTAAGAAAACAAGATATAATTAAAAGGGTAAAATGATAATTTTATTCCCAATTAATTATGAACAATTATTAGAGGGTTAATTTGTATGTAATGATTATATCAATGGACGCTTTATTTTATAAAGTACTCAGTAAATGAAATGTCTATAATTACAAGAGTGCAGTCTCATATTTATAGTGGAGTAATCATGAGATTAATAAATTAAGATTATTTAATTCAAGAGTTTAATTAATAATCTCAAATTTATTAGAGTTTGGAATTATAGGTCCATAGGTCCCCACAGCGGCTCTATCAACACTATTCAAGGCAAGAGTTGATATAAAGAGAAAAATGGTTGAAAGACATATTTAAGAAGAAATTTGTTTTTGCCAAATATGCAATTATGTGATAATAGTGATTAATTAATTAATTACAAAGTAGTTGTAATTAACAAAATTAATTAATATTTAATTATTATGTAATTTTTGAAATTATATTAAATAATTAAATTTATTTTTGAAATTATATTAAATAATTAATTAATTATAATTTTTTAAATTATAATAAATTAAATATTTAATTTCAAAATTATTATTTAATTTAAATTGGTTTTAATTAATTGGTAGAATTAATTAAATATCTTTATTTATGTGGGAGATAATAATCTGATAAGTTCAAATTAGATTTGAATTTAAAAGATTGATATTTATTCAAATAATTAATTATATTTGATAATTAGGTAAAAAGATAATTAATTCAAATTTGAATTAATTATCAGGTTGTTGGATTTTTATCTGATAAGGTAGTTTGAATAAATAATTATAGAAAAATCAAATATCCCTAAAATATAGGGTGGTACACGACCACACACAGTCCATGGCGTGTATTGCACGAATTTTCAGGAATAGATTTTCAATTTATTTATTTAATTAATTAATTAATATAAAATTCAAAAGTTAGTTTTTGGATATTTTTATTTATGAGATAATTAATTAATTAAAAGATAAATTGTAAATTGGTTACAGATTTATTATTTAAATTTAAATATTTTCTATTTAAGTTAGACTTATCAGAAAATAAGAAAAGACTCTATTACTCGCTCTAAAAGAAAAGAACGATATTTTTCTATCTCTCCCTGAAAAAGACAAAAAACCAATCTCAAACCTATTCTCTTGATCTCATGTGTTGAGCACATCAAGTAGAATCATAAATTAACTATCATTTATTCTCTAAGTGCCCACACGCTTTTTGAGGTGTAGAGAACGTTGTGGAAGATCTTGGTGTGAGTACTTGGGAGCAGCTTGGATATGAAGTTCGTTCAAATTACAAAAAGATAGCAATGACACTTAATAGGCATCAAGATATATGTTTTCTATTCTTTTCTTGCTTATGATTAATGTATGTATATTAATGGATCCGCATATTTAAATGTAGTTTAAATATGTTACAAAAATTTTGTTGTACACTGGGCCAACCCACCACTATTCCGATGCGCATTAGGAAACTCGTTCCTAACAAAAAGAAAGCTGAACCATCCTTGAGTTGGAGAGCTTAGGTGAAGATGTGTACATAT
This sequence comes from Humulus lupulus, assembly GCF_963169125.1. NCBI lineage: Eukaryota > Viridiplantae > Streptophyta > Magnoliopsida > Rosales > Cannabaceae > Humulus > Humulus lupulus. The sequence continues at coordinate 163,024,784 of NC_084799.1, forward strand.
GCGGCTGCTCGACCACCATGGCTAAGGGTTTAAAGAGGAACTAGGGTTAAACCCTATTTTGCTGCTTAGGTCGGCTGGTTGTAAATATTTTATCGTAATTAACCTTTAAAATATATTTGAGATCCCAATGTATACAGTAAACGTTTTAGTGAAACGTTGTATCTTTAACCAAAAATTTTAACCCTAAACCGTTAATCATATTTAGTTACACGATTATGGCCAAATGACTCAGTTAGCGAGTTTAACACTGTTTAAAATGCACAGCGTAACGATCTCTGGGTAGTTGGGCGTTACAAAATCTAAGGTCCTTGTTTGTTTTTTCCGTTATCTACTCTTATGAAAATATGTGGCGATCATTTTTCGTCCACATCACACTTTACTAATTATTTCAAATTAAAAATAAAAACTAAAAAAAGTCCATATCATACTTTATCAATTATTTTAAATTAAAAAATAACCAAAAAGTAAAAAAAAAAGTAAAATTTCTCTCTTTATCTTTTTTTTTTCTTTCTCTCTCCTCTCTCTCCCCGATACTTTGTTATTCTTTTTTTTTTTTCTTTTTTTTTTTTGCTTTGACATCTTCCTTCTTCTTCCTATCTTCTTCCTTCTTCTTTTTCTTCTTTTTTCTGCAGATCATTCAAACCCAGCCCCTCGCCGGAGACCCATTCCAAATCCGACCCCCTCCCTCTAAACATGGTTATGATTTTATTTTTGGGCATGAGTATGTATTTTAGAGAGAGAGAGAGAGAGAGGGAGATAGAGTGAGAGAGAGAAAGAGAGAGAGAGATCTGGCAAAAGAAGAAAAATAAAAAACAAAATTAAAAATCATTTTTAATTATTAATTTTATAAAAAAAATTAATTTTTTTAATTTCAAATCATTTTTTATTTTTTTAAAAATAGTTTTTATAACATTTAAATAAATAAATGGCGTTGACCAATAGAAATGTGCCACATGTACCCTTGTGTACACGTAGATTGTCCACTGTGGCAGTTAATGAACTGGAATGAACGGTATCTTAGATTTGCTAACAGAATAGTAGATTGGGAGGTTTCACCAGCAAAAAAAAAAAAGAATTGGGGGTTAAATGTATAAGAATGTAGATATGAGGAGGTTTTGCCACTAATTACTTTTTTTTTCATATTCTAAAAAATACATAAACATAATATAAATAAAATAAAAATTGAAATAAAAAATATAAAAACGTGTTAAAGGAATAATTTTTTTCTAAAAAATTATACATTATTTTAAAATAAATTTTGAAAACAAGATAAAATAAAATTATTGAAATTAACAAAAAAAAAATGAATTTAAAGAATATCAAAAAAATATTGAGAAAGTGTTAAAATTAATTTTAAAAATTATATATATTTTTTTAATTAATGGGTACCTATATATATTTTTGGGGAGTAAATATAATGCCTATTTTTTTTATTCAAAGCTTTTTTTAACCAATTTCTAGACTTTTTTAAACATTTTTTTTAATATTTTTTGTCATACGTGTTTTTAGCTCGTCCAAAACTCAATCAACTCCTTAGTCGATCAACTCCCAAATATTTTGAGCTAATTTGGAGAGCATATATTTCGAGCTAAATTAGTTATCAAATATTTCAAACTAATTTGGGAGTAGATTTTTCGAGCAGATTTGGGAATAGCTATCCAATGAGCAATACTACGAAATCTCTCAAAAAGAGCCCATTTCAAGGAGAATTAATTTAATTCTCTGATATTTTGATGAATAGTAAAATAAATAAACAAAAAGATATTTATTCAAACAAATATTTGATATTCTTTTATTTAAATTCAAATTGATTATTATTTGAATAAGAAAATTGGGAAAAAAAATCACGCCCTGTGTTGTATAAATAGATACCATTAGATTGTAAATGGGGGAGGCTCTCTGTAAGCCAAAAAATTGCAGACTTTCTATCTCAAATAAACAAGCAATAAAAAGACTCCTGTGGATGTAGGTCAACTTTTTTGGGGCGAGCCACTATAATTCTCTTCTTCAATTATTTTCTTCTCATATTCTCAAACACAAATTCAATTGATCAATCTAAAAATTATTCGTTGACAAAACTTGTGTAAGCATTTGCTGTTATCCATATTTTCCACCTTGGACACGTGGCACAACCAAACGGGTTTTATGGGCTCTCGGGGGAGGCCCGGGCCCAACCAGGGCCCAGCGGACAACGAGCAACCAAACCTTATCGGCCTGGACCATGCCGAGCCTAGTAACTAGCGAGTAGCACGAGCATAGTAAAGGGGCTAGAAATGGGACATAGGCCCGAACTACCTTCCCAGGCACACCCAATCTCTATCCTCTGGGATTCAGATTATGGTGGCGGACGATCCATTCCAGGAAGTATATCCCATCGAGTAGGATCCATATGAAGTCTCTAAATCCATCCCCAACGTTCTAATTCGTCATCAGAATGTCCTTCAATCCATCATCGCTAGCTGATGTCTACCCTGGTAAATGAACCCGGGTCTTGGTAAATGAACCTGGACATTGGTAAACGAACCCCATATGTCCGGATAAAAGAAGCCCAGTCCCTCCTACAGCTGACGTGTCCCTGAGAAATCCAGCAATTGGTCTCCATAACTAACCTGCAGAATAGAGTACGCATGGAACATACAATGTTCCTAGGAAACCGTACTGCCACTAATCTGACAGATCCTATCCCCAGGATCCTCTTGGCAGCCCACGCGGATCAGTCCGTGCCAACGTGCAAAGGGAAGCTGTAAGGCTCTACTACACTTAAGTCGGCCCAATGGGCCTAGATTAATAGCTTGTAATCATGTTACATTTATTGTATTATAGCTCCATTAGAGAACATTTGTCATCATATCCTCATTGGGCCCGGATTAGTTCGGCCCAAGTCTCATGACTGCCTATAAATAGGGTCATTCGTCCATTGTAGCATTGATCCTGATTTTCTCTTGTATGCATAAACATTGCTGAACTTGCAGAAAACCTCCATTGTTAAACTCTCTAAAGCTTAATACTAGTGACTCGTGGACTAAGGCTCATTAACGCCCCAACCACGTAAAAATCGTGATCTTGTTCATTTCTTTGCCTTTCTTCCTAGCTCTTATTTATCAATATATTTATAGTTTCTGAAAATCTTGGTAAACATTTTGGTGCTTTCATTGAGAGCTGAAGAAAGCTTGAACCAATCCTTGTCATCTACAAAGATGGTGAACACCAAACATACCATGTTTGATCTTGCTCAACAGCAGCAACAACAAGACAATGGAGAACCATTGCAAAACCAGCAACTTCCTCAAGACCAACTAGAGGATGTGCCTTATCATGGGCCCCTGCCTAACGACTCCCTCAGAGAAGGGGGTGAATACAATGAAGACTATTATGAGGAAGATGGATAGGGGTATGAAGACCACGATGCCGAGAATTCCGTCGATCCTGGCGAGAATGATGTGGAACCTGAACAGGAGGAACCGAAAGTGGTCCGTCTGAGACAACAGGTCCTCGACCAAGAAGCAAGGATGGCAGAACAACAAGAGACCACCCACCAGATGCAAGAGTCCCTCATGACTCTTCAATTTTTTTATTATTGCTTAGGGATTTATAGTCAATCCCTCAGCTGTTCCTCCCCCAGGAACTCAGCCGCCTGTCCCACCTACAGGAACTGGCGTACCCAACAACGCTACAACCCCTACTCCTTCTTTGGGATGATCCCCTCATCCCGGAGCTGGTCCATCGAACCCAGCTCAAGAAAAATGGAAGGCCAAAGCGGCTGATCCCATTGAAAAAGAAAACCCCCAAAAGAAAACTCATCCCCCTTCAAAAACTAGGGTGGACCCAGGGCATTTCCATAGGAAATAATGGGTGAATCCTGTCCCACGACAGAATCACTCGAACAATCCACAGGGGAAATGCCCGTAGGGTACTAAGCCCCGGAATGTCCCAAGACAGGATGACCAGGGAAGACGTTTTTATTCCAGCGCTTCCGTGAACAAGGATCACGGAGGGCGTAAACGCGAAGAGGAACCGAAAGCTGCTAGTTCGAGAGACAACACATCCCACTTTGAATTGCGAGATGACCTCAATGCTCGAAAGGAGCAGGCCCGAAAAGAAAAGATTTTCCCTCAAGGAGGTGACTTGAAGAATTACTTCAACGATAGGAGGAAGGAAATAGTTCCCCTTGATGATGGAATGGTCAGGCAGTTCATGGAGCAGTTGGTTGATCTCAAAAAGGTCACGGACCCTTTAGTCCGAAAACAAGAAGGCAGAGGTTCCGATTATGAAGACGAAGAAAAGGAACCGTGTGCAAAACACATCTTCAACGTCGTGTTGCCGAATGGGTTCAAGATGTCGAATTTACCCGCCTACACCAGAAATACCAACCCAAGAGACCATCTATCCCGCTACAATCGCCTGATGACTATAGCTCATGTCTGCTACAACGACAAATGCCTGTGTTTTTCAATCACCTTGGCCGGACCCGTCGAAGAGTGGTGGAAAAGGCTCAAGATAGGATCAATCCAATCTTTGTCTGGATTGTAGTCAACCTTCTGTAAACAATCCGTGGCTGCCTAAAAACTGGACATGGAGATCAATGCACTGGCCAACATTAAGCAACATCCCATTGAAACCCTTAGGGCTTACATCCAACGCTTCACGGAGGAAGCTTCAAAGACTAAGGTAGATGATGGGCAACGCTTGGTAGCCCTCCAGTTTGAAAAGGTAGATGATGGGCAATGCTTGGTAGCCCTTCAGTTCGGAATCAGAGCTGGATCCCCTCTCTGGGATGACATGCAACAAAGTAAGGTGGCCACCCTTGAAGATTTTATAAGAAGGGAGGCTTCATCAACAGGGAAGAGGCTCGAATCCAAGCCTTTGGATGGTAGCCAGCACCCCAACCAACGACACAAACTCTTCCTGGGTATAGAGCGCAGTACCTGAAAAATCTTTATCCGGCACCTCCAGCAATGTCCAGACCCACTAGAACCCTTGGGATGCAGTTCGTGACCCCGACCGTCTATGCGCCCGCTTCATTGGGATATGCTCCAACTTCTTTGACCCCTTTCTCTAGGTACGGAGTGGCACCAACTGGATACAGTGTCACTCCCGGAGTTGTTCAACCATCCCAGATTGAAGCGGCCGAGGCAAGCATAAACCCTTCCTGGGGAAAACAATCAAGCAAAAATTAGAACTGGACCAAGCCCACAAAGAAGGGAAAGAAGGGATACGAGTCCTAGTATACAGAATACACGAACTTGGTGGATACCCAGGAAAATATCTACCTTGTGATGGGAAATGTAGTCCACTATCAGAAACTAAGCCCCATGTTTAAAGGGCGAAATAACCCTAGGGACGCGAGCAAAAGATGTGCCTATCACAAGGACATAGGCCATACAACTGAGGAATGCCATTAGCTAAAGAATGAGATTGAGAATTTGATCAAGCTGGGGTACCTCCACCAACGGGTCAAGATGCCAACTGGAGTTTTGGGTTTGCCCACGGCTGTCGAACAACCTTTGGCCCAGGGAGCACAAGTACCATACAGAACTCCTCATGGAGGGTACGCTCTAGGATTGGGAGCACAGGCCCCTCAGGGGGCCCCAATAGTGCAACCACTTGGAGGCCCTATGGCTCCAAGACTTGGGATGCCATATCCACCCAGAACCGCGCCCCCTCAAGTAGATGGCCACGTTGCCACCATATATGAAGGCCCACACCTGAGAGGACCATCCCGTAATTACTAGAGGAGGTACCTCAGTGAACTCGACCACGACCATGAGGTGTGGTGTTGGTCCAGACTCCGGCCCAGCGCCCAAAGCTGATGAATCTATCGATAACGTTCATAGAGGAAGATGCCCAGAATGTTCACTTCCCGCATCATGATCCCTTGGTCATTGACGCCCAAATTGCCAACAAAAGAGTATCCCAAGTGTTGGTGAACAATGGGAGTTCTGTCAATGTTCTGTTCAAGTTGGCCTTCACAGTGATCGACCTAACAGAGGCAGACCTAGCATCGTGTCCAACACAAATCTACAGCTTCAATGGGGATTCATTGCTCCCAATGGGAAAAATACAACTCCCTGTCACGTTGGGGAACGATGTTCAAAACTCGTTCAAATACTGCACATTCGTAGTGGTGGATTGCCCCACTGCATATAATGTAATTTTTGGGCGCCCTGCTCTGGTCGACTTTGGAGCCGTCACCTCCATCCGCCATCAATGCTTGAAGTTTCCGTGTGATAACGGCGGAGTGGGGACAGTACGAGGAGATCAAAAGAGCACTCGGAAGTGTTATCACGTCTTTGCCTGACCAATCTTCATGGTGCACGTAGAGCCTCTTGAAGAGGAAAACGCTGATCCAATCCCACCACCACAGCCCACACGGAGGATGGTCCGGGAAGACGATGAATTGGAACCTCGAATATGTTGGGAATAGTGCCCTTAAAGCAATTGTAGTTGACAAATATTTTAAATGAAATAAATAATTGAATTGAATTATTATACATAGACTATGTTCGATATTATATGATAATATTTAGTGAATATCAGAAAATTCCAAAGTTTATCTATGTGGTCTCAATCTCATATTGGTATGGGAGGATCGAGATTAAGATAATAAACTTAAATAGTTTGCAGTAAAATAAAGTTATGGAATCTTTAGATTAATTACTGCTGATACGGTCCGCTAGTATTATGAATACATGTGACCTAGATCCGGGTTACTAGTGTAGTAGGACACTTTAGTGGAGGTACTTTGCATGCTGAGAGTATGTAGAACTGAACCAGATGTGATTTGTTAATACTTGTTTAAACACCGTTTCATAGTATTAATCAAACACATCATACAATGATCATATACACGATGATCTTAATCCAAGGTTACTATGAACTCCTATATATGTCATTTGATCCTTTGATTCATGCGTTAAGGTTTGTCAGAATGATCAGGCTAAGAACAATTGTTTTGGAGACTCAATGATGTATATGGCTGGGGACGTTGTTTAACAGATATGGAATCTATACCTTCTTATAGATTAAATAATGGTTCCCTATTGGGTTTACTTTTGGAAGTGAAAAGGTTATGAGCGCCCATGTCTCGCAAACTTGTTGTGATAAAGTCAATGGTACTCTGGGAACAAGATATAGCTAAAAGGGTAAAACGATAATTTTATTCCCTTTTAATTATGAACCATTTATAGAGGATTAACGCTCTATGTAGTGATTATATCAAAGGATACTTTATTCTTAATAAAGTACTCGGTAAATATATGTCTATACTTATCAAGAGTTTAATCTCATACTTTTAGTGGAGTAATTATGAGATTAATAAATATGATTATTTAATCAAAGAGCTTTGATTAATAATGTAATATTTATTTGAGTTTGATATTATAGGTTCATAGGTCCCTTGGGTGGCTCTATCAACATCATATCAATGTAAAAGTTGATACAAGGGTATAACAATAATTTGGAAATTTGAGAAGAATTTTGTTCTTCGGGTCAAGTATGCAATTATATGATAATTGAGGTTGAATAACTAATTTGGAATTAATTATTAATTTTAAAAAATATATTTATTAATTTAAATATATAAAATTTAGAATTTCATATATATAAATCAAATAATTAATTTTTTGAAATTAAGTATTTTATTTGAGTGGGAGAAAATAAAATTGGTAAGTCAAAAATAGTTTTTGATTTATTGAATTTTAAAAGATGATGTTCATCAATCAATCTGAATTTAGAATTTAGAATTTAAATTTTAAAATATGATTGTCATATTTTCCTTAAAAATATGAACACCTTATTTTGTGGGATATTGATTTAGTTAAAAAATTAAATAAAAGAAAAATGCAAAATCCCTGAAAAGGGAATAACAGTACACGCCTGACACAGTCCAGGACTTTGCCATGCGTGTACCACTGTACATATATTGTATATGTATAGTTTTTATTTTATTTATTTAATTATTTAACAATTTGAAAACGACTTTTTCAAATGGTAAGTTAGATATTTACCTAAAATCAAACCCTATTATCATTATATTATTATTATTATTTGGAATAATAAGGAAATATAATATCTATATATATGATATAGAAGAAAAAAAGAAAGAGATACACAATGTTACAACATCAGAAAAGCAATATACAATTCAAAATAGTTCTTAGAGGTTTTTGTCAGACAAAAACTCTCTCTATTTATTCTTCTATATTCTAGTCATTCTCAGACCATAATCCAAGTTCTCATGTGTTAAGAAATACTTGTGATTCCTAAAATGCAAATCCACGTTCTCTATGTGCCCACACACATCTTGAGGCGTAGAGAACACTCCAGAAGATTGTGGTTTAAGTGCTCAAAGCTTTGGATAGGAAGATCGATAAAAATACGAAAAGACTCGAGGACACTTGATAGGCTTCAAGAGGTAAAAGTTTATGTTCTTGATATTTTGTATTTATATGTTGTATCTATATATAAATATATTGTATATTTATATATATATTTGTTGCATGATTAATGGTATTGTATGATAATGTTCTTGGGTTGTTTTCTTGGTCATATAAATTGTTTATATGATTATTGAAATTTTGTGTATGTTGTTGTCGTGTTGTTTCATAAAAATAAAACAAACTTAAACGGGCCCACCACGCAAAGTTTTCACTACGTGCTCTTATTTGTTTTCCAATAGAATAGAGGTAGACAAGGCATTAGAGCCCATGGAGGAAATTGAGGAGGTGTGCCTCAGTGACACCGATCTAACTAGAGTAATCTGGGTAGGAAGAAATTTGAATCCGGAGGACAGGGCTGCCATAATTGCCCGAGTAAAAGAAAACCAGGATCTCCTGGCCTGGTCCCACTCGAATATGACCAGAATTGACCGCAACATCATATGTCATGCCCTAAACATCGACGTGAACGCAACTCCCATTCGGCAGAAGCGAAGGCCACTGGGCACGGAAAGGGTAGAGGCCCTCAAGCTAGAAATTGAGAAGTTATCCTCAATCAACTTCATCCGTGAAGCACTATACCCCGTTTGGTTTGCCAATCCGCTGTTGGTTCCAAAACCAAATGGGACGTGGAGGACTTGTATCGACTTCATGGACCTTAACAAGGCATGCCCAAAGGACTGCTTCCCTCTGCCCCGAATAGACTAGATGGTGGATGCTACATCTGGGTACAAGTTACTAAGCTTCATGGATGCCTACTCTGGCTACATCAGATTTCGATGCATGTAGCAGACCATGAACACACCAGCTTCCAGAAAAACAAGGGTGTATACTGCTACATTTTCATGCCCTTCGGGCTTAAGAATGTCGGAGCCACCTATCAGAGACTGGTCAACAGAATGTTCCGGAACCTACTCAGGAAGAACATGGAAGTCTACATAGACGACATGTTAGTCAAGTCCAAGACATCGGTCCAACACGCAGACGACCTGGCAGAAGCATTCGCCATTATCCGAAAGTACGGGATGAGTTAAAGCCTAAGAAGTGCACTTTTTGGCGTGGCATTCGGGAAGTTTCTGGGCATAATAGTAAGCTCAAGAAGGATAGAAGCAAACCCAGATAAGATCAGAGCGTTGATCGACATGCCATCGCCATGAAAACATAAAGATGTTCAAAGCCAGATGGGGAGAATAACGACTTTGAGCTGCTTTGTATTGAAGTCCACGGACAAGTGCATCCCATTTTTCAACATACTTCGCGGAAACCAGAGATTCGAGTGGACAACCGAGTGTGAAGAGGCTTTTCAAAAATTGAAGGAGCATCTGGCCTAAGCACCAATCTTATTGAAGCTAGTGGATGGGGAGTCGTTGTACCTATATTTGGTAGTGTCAGAACATGCCATAAGCTCCACCTTAGTGCGAGAAGAGGGAAAGGTCCAACTCCCGGTCTATTACGTGAGCAAAACATTACTAGGCGTGGAGTTTAGATACCCTTTGATCGAGAAATTGACATTTTCCTTACTGACTGCTTCCAGGAAGTTAAGACCTTACTTTCAGGCCCATGCCATCAAGGTACTAACGAATCATCCCCTACGACAAGGATTGCAAAAACTTGAAACATTGGGGAGACTTTTGAAGTGGGCCATGAAGCTAAGATAATTCGATATCGCCTACGTTCCCAGAATCTTCATCAATAGACAGGCCCTGGCTGACTTCATCGTAGAATACACCGAGATAACTGAGGATGAAGAGCCAATTGACCTCGTAGTGCCTTTTTGGAAGATCTTTGTTGACGGAGCCTCCAATGAGAATATGGTAGGGGTCGGGATCATTCTAATATCTCCTCAAGGTCACCAGTTGCAATTATCCCTACACTTCTAGTTCGAAGCGTCAAACAATGAGGTTGAGCATGAGGCCATGCTGGCCGGGTTGCGCTTAGCCCGGGAAGTGGGGGTAGAAAACATCGAAGTCCACAATGACTCCCAGCTAGTGGTCAGACAGATTTCAAGAGAATACCAAACGAAGGGGGAGAAGATGGTCGCCTACGTGGTGCGAATGTGGAAGTTACTCCAATCTTTCAAAAGATACGTCATCCGCCAGATCCCTAGGAAACAAAATGTGTTCGCAGACACACTGGAAATGCTAGCCACGGATGTTGTCTCGATCAAACATCTACCCACACCAAGTATTCAAGCCCCCACAATCATAAATGCCATCGATTACACAACGTCCTGGATGGGGGCTCTCATCTAGTATCTAACCACTGGAGGATTGCCCATAGATAGAGCCGCTGCCAGGAAGCTTCAATACCAGGCCCCAAGATATGTCATAATGGACAGAAAGCTCTATCGCAGGAAGTTATCCATGTCGTATCTTCAATGCGTATCCGAGACTGAAATGAGTGCACTCATGCATGAGGTGCACGAAGGCTTTTGCAAAGATCACATAGCTGGACTCAGGCGGTCCAAGAAGATCCTAAGGCAAGGATATTTCTGGCCAACAATGAAGAAAGATTGTGTGGACTACGTCCACATGTGCGAACAATGCCAAAGGTACGCAAAGATCCCCCGAGCTCCTCCCACGGAGATAACCTTGATGACCAATCCCTGGTCTTTTGCAGTTTGGGGAATTGATTTGGTAGGATCCCTCCCGACTGGGAAGGACAGATTGAAATATGCCATTGTAGCCATCGACTATTACACCAAGTGGGTCAAAGCGAAACCAATGAGCACCATTACCTCCAAAAAGGCCCTGGACTTCGTCATCAACAATATTGTGTGGCGATACGGCCTCCCTCACAAAATCGTGTCTGACAACGGGAAGCAATTTGATAGCATCCACTTAATTGACTTCTGTGAAAGACATGGAATCATCAAAAGATTCTATGTAGTCTCAAGGCCTCAAGAAAATGGGCAAACAGAGATCGTGAACAAGATTTTAAAGGGGACACTAAAGAAAAAGCTACAAGCTTGCAAGGGCAAGTGGCCCAAAGAGTTGCCCCGCGTCCTATGGGCATACCGGCCCATGAAAAGAACTTCGGTCGGACATACTCCCTACTCAATGGTGTACGGATGCGAAATAATCATCCTAGTAGAGACTACGATCCTGCCCCACAGACGAGATATATGTACGATCCCATCCAGAATCACACCTTACTTCAGGAATCCCTGGATCTCATCGAAGAGAACCAAGAAGAATCACAAGTGTAGCTGAAGATGTATCAGGGAAAGATTGCAAGGAATTTTAACTCGAAAGTTAAGAGCCGAAGGTTCGAAACTGGCGATCTAGTCCTGAGAAGAGTCTTCCCTGCATCTCAAGATCCGGGAGTGGGGGTTTTAGGACCTAAATGGGAAGGACCATATGAGATCCAAAACGAAGTATATCCGGGAACATATCACCTAAAGCGGCTATACAGAATAGAGGTCCCAAGGGCCTGGAATGCTGAACACCTCTGTCGTACTATTAGTAGTCGAGAGGATTTAGCCCTGCTCTTTTTTAACATTTTTACTTTCAAGTAATGTAAGCCCCAGGGCCATTTCTTATTTAATGAAAATGGTGTGAACAAAACACCATGAGGATGTTTTAAGGAAAGAAAAAGTTCATGTCCGTCTTTAATTTTTACACAAACAAGTGACCTAAGATTACACTCTTTGGTCACTTAGGGGTGGGACCATCTATACAATCAGGATTAAAAACAAAAGAGGATGCAAGGCTCAAAGCCTAGTCCTAATTTGGATTCGTATAAAAAGGATGCAAGGCGCAAAGCTCAACCCAAATCAGGATTCGTATGGTCTGGGGAGTTCAAAACCTAACTCCCAAAAGATTGGTCCAGACTGAACATGGTCCAAGATATTCTAACCTTTATTTATTATTTCCCTATAACGGTCTAGAATCAGCGGAACTTGAATCTTAGGTTTAAATTGACTAAATTTAGTTTTTTAAACGGTCCAGGCCATTGGAATCTGAACATCAAATTAAGGATAAATTAAGCATATAACATTTAAAAATTCCTTAACGGTCCAGGCCGTTGGAACCTGAACCTCACGTTTGGGATAAATTAATTAACTAAGTCATATATGAGAAATCCATAACGGTCTAGGCTATTGGAATCTGAACTATAGAGTAAGGATAAACCAGTTAAGTTACATTTGGTAAGTCCAAAACGGTCCAGGCCGTTGAGACCCGAACCTTGGTTTCAGAATAAATTAATTACCTTCCACAATTTTTACCTAGTGGTCCTGACCATTGGAACCAAGATTCCACAGAAAAAATTCATGCGTGGTGGTAAAATTCTTGGTGAATTTTTAAGGAAAAAATAAATGAATATAAAGCGAGAATCATTGTACAAAGACAAAAACCAATATAATAACAATATAGTAAGATAAGTAATTGTCTTAAGCGCCTCCGTGCCCATAAAAAAATATGTTTACAAAAAAAAAAGGAGAGAGGTCGCACCAAATAAAAGTACAAAGGCTCAGGCCTGGGCTTCGTTTTGTTCCGGGACGTCTTGAGCATTTTCATCCTGTTGATCCCTAGCAAGGAGTTCCGCGTCCTCTTTCTTCTTGGCCTCAAACTCGACCCTTTTTGCAGCCAGATCCGTATAGAGGAGGAGATTCATATTCTTGTCCTAGAGCCAGGCCATGTAAATGGCTTCGTAAAAAGTGGCCACCATCAACTCGTCAGCCCGCTCCTTCTCCTTACGAGCCTCCCCGCGCCGTTTCATTTGCAGCTGGACTTGGACTTCCAAAGTTTGGATCTGGGCCCTGAGAGATGCCACCTTTTCCCACTCTTGATGGAGTTAGGCCTCAGTCGCCTCCAAGAGTGCCTTGGTCGAGGCTTCCGAGCCATGGGCACGCGATAGTTCCGCCTCCAGGGTGTCCACCACTTTCTTGTGGTCAGCGTCCTTCCTGGACAAAAATTCCTCATGCTGAGCTTGGACCCAGGCATTCTCCTTGGCGAGGGCCTCCTTAGCAGCTTCTCTTTGGATGACGTCCCCCTCCAGCTCCATCTGAGCCATCTCTAGCTTCATGGCCATCTCAGCCACCAGGTCCACGTTTGTATGAGCCAGCAAGGCATCCTGGAACAAAGCAGAGTTAGAAACAACACAAAAAGACAACAACAATAAATAAACGAGACGAACAAGTGGCTTACCGCTGTGGCCTGATGGCAGATGGCTTGGGAGATAAAGAGGGCATCATTGTTAGGCAATGTGGCGTAGCGTTTGAGCTGAAGAGTGGACATGGACGTCCCCACTTGGGCGAGTGAGTTCACAGCAAACGGGGCCACATCCTGCCCTAACCTAGGCCGAAATCCAATCTCGGCTCCCAACCGATCCATGACTAGCTGAGAGGCGTTAAAGGCCTCTGGACATTCGATAAACTCCACTTTGTGGTGAATGATCAGGGTCGGGGCTACCTCGTCCCGTTTTTTGCACCCATCATCCCAGGCTTGGGATACCATCTTCATCCTCTCCTCTAGGAGGATCAACTCCCCTTTCCCAAGAAGTTTCGGGTTGATGGGAAGCTCAGGAGCCTCTGGGAGCTCCGGCGTAATGATAAGACTATCACTAGAGGAATGCTCCATGACCACAGTGAAGTCCTCTTTTGTCCTGGCCTTCTTGGCCCGCTCTGCGGACGCCGTGGCAATAGAGTCCGCCTTCCTTTTACTTGTCCCACCTCCTTCTGAAGGTTCCTGCTCCAAGTTTATAATTTGGAGAGGAACAAGATGAGATAGATGATACTCAACAGGTGCCATAGGGGCTGAGGCCGCAACTTGAACTCCCTTGGAAGCCCCCAGGTCTGGTTATGAGTCTCCGAGTATCATATTAATGATCTTCTTCTTGGTCGTGTCCCTGGTGATTTTCATTGCTGATGCCTTCGCCGCAGCAGCCCTGGCCTCAATCATTTCCTTCATTTTGGCCACGGGACCAGACATGTCCGGTTCATCTGAAATAGGAATAAATACGGGTTAGTAATGAAATGGGAAGACATGCAAAAGAAATATGTAAGTCTAAGTCCTCCGAGATGGACCCTTATCTATGGAATAGACCCGAATTAACTCTCCTAGGGAAAAATCATGAATTTGATCCCCTATGTCATCTGGGTCCAAAAAGCTATCATATTGTAGGAACCAGGACAAATGCATGAGGGTCAGCATGTGCATGACTATGGGCCAAGGAAGCCCCACATTGCTAACGGTCCCAATCAAATAATCCAAGTACTGTTGCCTATTCCTAACAAAGCTCCCAGTATGAGGGGCATAAGTTAAAATCGGAGGCATTTTACCATGCCCTGAGATCCTGGCCTCGGGAGCTCTGGTGTTGGGCTGCCTCCCCTCGAGCAAGGCATCCAACTCCTCGGATTCAGCCCACTCCATAAGGCGCACACACTCTTTCTTCAACCTCTATGTGTTTGCCTTGACCGCGACCTCCACTGCCTTAATGTAAATGAGGCACAATTCTTCCATCAAGAAGGGTCCCTCTCGCACTGCAAACCCCAGAGATTAGGGGCAACTATCGAATGATGGGTGACAATCAGTCTGGTCAGTCAAAGATTCTCCACGGTCACGAACCCCCCCCCCCCCCCCCCCCACGTCTAGATCTTCGGCACTGGAGGTGATATATACCTTCTTTCAGTCCAAGATGAACTTTGTTAGCCGGGTTAGAGCGTATGGACTTGTTCACAGGAACGTGAGTATTCGAAAAATGAAACAAAGGATGAGACAAAGAATGAGGAAAGATAACTTATCCATGCGTTGAAAGTCCAACACCAGAGTGGGGTTCTTTTCCAGGAGGAACCCGGATGTCATAAACCAGTAGTGTTTGGCATCCGGGGGATGTTTCCAAGAGTTGTATGGAGTCGGACTAACCCCACGACTCTTCAACCGATAAAATCCATCCCTTGTTTTATCCTTGGAGTTCAGCTACAGCTCCAACCGGTAGTAGTACAATACCTTCGCGGGGGTGGGCTCCAGGATCTCCTTCTAGGCGCAAAATACACGCCACCCCTCCAGCAACTTGTACGCCCGAGGTATGAGCTGGAACGACGCTTTCCCCAAAAGCTTGGGGAATAACACGAAATAGTCATGAAGTGGGAGAATGGATCCCGCACTTATATGGCCTATGCTCCAGGCCCCGAATACGCCCACTCCAATATGGGCCTTCTCTTCCTTCCAGGCCAGCTTGCTGAAGAAAAGCCCTGAAGTCGATTCTATCCCGAAGGATTTTTCCAGCTCATTCAACATCCGGTAGTTCTAGAACTCGTTTACTTCTGCGTCCATTTCTCACGTGTTTCCAGTGGGAAGCTTGTCCCCTCCAGAATGACAGGGCCCGCATTCACTACATCTTCCGCGTAGAGGGTGACACTGTTAGAAAACTTATACAGGATCTTTATTTATTTTCATGTAGATCTAATATTAAACAAATTAATATGAGATAACCTGAACAGTATTCTAAAATGAATTCAAAGAGAAACACAGACAAGAATACTTACAGTATACGCAGCGGAATGAAAGAGTCCGTCCTTCAGTTTCTCTAACTCTTGTATCCTCTCTGTCGCATAATATTATCAAGAAACTGAACCGATCTTCTATTTTCTGCACAACCTTCCAATGTATCCTTAGAATCACCTAGACTAGCGTGGACAATTTTCAACACATGAGATAGATATAGAGAGAAGAAGAGAAAATAATCAAAGAGGCTTAGAAAATGACTTGTGTTTAGAGAGAATCTAAAACTATCAAAAAATCAGTGATTAAACTTCTTTGTCATCTCAGAAATCTTAACTTATGACTTCTCTCTAAGCACTCCTTTTATAGACTCAATTAGGCCATTTAATTTAATTAAAAAATCAATAAAACAATAGTCATTTTAAAGCCCTAGGTCGAAATTATCATGGGCTTTAGGCCCATGGAATTTCCCATTTGATTATAAGCCCATTGGACTTAAAATCAAGGCCTGTATTGTTTTCTATTGATTTAATTAATTAAATAATTATTTAAATCCTTTATCAAATTAATTATTTATAATTTGAACCTTGATTTAAACTTATTTATTAATTTAGATACCAATTTATCTTAATTAATAAATCTACCATGATTTCTCTTTTCTTCTCAAAATTACACAACTCTTTGAAACTATCCAAAATTGACCTGGTCAACTTTGATAATTCTAATTGATAATTAAATAAATTAATTGAGACTATCTAGATGATTTTATCCAAGGTACAATTTGGACCATGGGCCTATGAAATCAAGCTCCAATAAGTTATCATAAATCTAACAAATAAATTTACTAACTTATTAATTCCTCGTGACTTCACTATAGACTCGGAATTGCACTCTTGAATTCATAGAACGCTCTATAACAAATTTAGATACGCTATTAATTATCCATTGTTACAACCATAATTGTCACTCAATCCTCTATAAACGGTCTATAATGAGATAGGACTAAAATACCATTTTACCCCTCCTTGTATTTTATCCTTAAAACACTTAGTTCCTTGTAAATGATATTTCAATAAAATAATTTAATTACTGAAATGAGATGTCTATCATTTAGTACCTTGAACCAAACTAAAAGGAAACCATCATTTCACTTGTTCATCATAAGCTATAGATGTTCATATCTATGATTAACACTCCCACTCAATTATACTACCGAGTTCCCAAGATGTAAGTATGGGTTAGTCCGTAGAGTAAGCTGGTAACGAACAAGTCAAAGAACTCAAATAATACAATCAGTTAGAATACTAACCACTCATAATTGAGATTGAATTGACCTATGGTCAACTATATGATATGAACAGAATAGATAATAATAGTATGTTTACTTATCTTATCAACTGTCAATATCGGTCCTGTCCGATGTAACAAATACATCCGATCTTATCTACTTTACTAATGTTTTGGAAAGAACATAACATTATAATGTGTAAGTAGATCATATCATAGATTGGCAAGTCAGTGTAAATCTTGTACACTGACTAATCTTAGGACTAACTTATTTTGAACATATAATCATATTTATATTCTACTGTGATTACGTCACTATAAATAAGATTAACTATATGCTGGGGATTTAATAAAAGTTTATATTAAACAAATAATCATGAAAATAAAACATGTGAGCAAAGTGATTGATCAAGTGAAAAAATGATTTCTATTATTTTATTGATAATAAAATGAGATTACAAAGGAATTTGGGTTTTAATTAGGGCATAAAACCCCAACAGACACCATGACCCATGATCAAAGACCTGGAAACGACAAGAAAAGCAAGAATCAAGTAGTCAACACCAAAATTGAAAATTTGGTTAAGGTACAGGGATTCTCCTAAAACTGCTTGGAGAGGTCCCCTCCAGACACATATCCAAGAACAATTAAGGCCCAAGGAGAATTAGTCGGGAACTAAAGGCTAAATATTGTTGCAAAAGGAAAGTAATTCACCTGGACGGTTTTGAGGCGTCTGGGTTCAATGATTTAGAGCAATCCAGCTCGCTCCATCAATCAAGTTATCTGCAAAATGGAGTATCACCTAGAAAGTTTCCTATTATTCATCACTACCACTACCTAGAACCACCGTACACGGTGGTTGTGAACCTAATGGATACATGGTTGCGAAAACAACGTGGTGACAAAAATGATGTAAGGAAATAAGGAAATAACCAGAAAACTTACTGAGTAAATGTTGATTTGAGATTTGTTGGTGTACAGGCGACAATGTCGGCAGAAGTTTAGCCTTAAACTCGAGGAGACGATACAACAGTTCATCGATGTTCTCAGAGGAGTCCGCTGGGGCAAAGTTATCTTCTTGATAAATGAAAGAGGGCTTCGTCGGAAATAGGTGGGCTCGAAAATGCAACAACCATCAGAAAAGCTCGTCTGCGATTTCGGACATTCACAGTTGCTGCTCTCTGCACTCTAGTTTAAGAATTTGGGATCATTAAAAGTGTGGAAGGGAGCCTACTAAGGTATTTATAGAAAGAAAAACTCCTGTCCAATCCAACACTCCACAGTGAGAATCTTAAGACAATCCTCATCCGACAGTTCCGGATGGCACATGCGCATTAACTAGCCCAATCAAGTGCTAAATCATGGATTCATCAATCCACGATCCACGCCTCCCTCATCAAACGGTCCACATTGAAAATCCCAAGACAATCCCCATCCAACGGCCCCGAACAATGCAGAAGCATTAAGTAGCCCACTTGAGTGCTCAAAACACCTTTTCATATAGACGGGATACTTCAGGAAATGCGCCGTCATCCATCAGTCGCCTAGGCATCAAAGGATTTTCCCCAGATTATTTGGGCGCGAATGGCACAGACAAATTATTTACCTAGAGACACGTGTCTAGGACAGTGGGAATTCGAAAGGTTAAGGATTAACTAGTTGGCCCCCAAGTAAATGAACCAGGACTTAGGTAAATGAACTCGAGATTTAGGTAAATGTACTAGGAAACAGTTGATCGATCAAGGATGAAGAAGGCAAGTCTCCACCGCATGAACGCAGACGAAGATTTGGGGGTAAATGGTATCCATATTTTCCACCTTGGACACGTGGCACGACCAAACGAATTTCATGGGCTCTCGGGGGAAGTCCGGGCCCAACCAGGGCTTAGAGGACAACGAGCAACCAAACCCTATTGGCCCGGACCATGTCGAGCCCAGTAACTAGCGAGTAGCATGAGCATAGTAAGGGGCAAGAAGTGGGATGCAAGCCCAAACTACCTTCCCAAACGCACCCAATCTCTATCCCCCGGGATTCAAATTATGGTGGCGAATGATCCATTCCCAGAAGTAGATCCCATCGAGTAGGATCCATATGAAGTCTCCGGGTCCATCCCCAATGTTCTAATTCGCCATCAGGATATCCTTCGATCCATCATCACTATCTAATTTCCACCCTGGTAAATGAACCTGGACATTGGTAAACGAACCCGGACCATATGTCCGGATAAAACAAGTCTAATCCTTCCTACAATTGATGAGTCCCCGAGAAATCTGGCTATTGGTCTCCCTAAATAACCTATAGAATGGAGGTTCAAGGAATGTACACTGTTCCTAGGAAACCGTACAACCACTACTTTGACAGGTCCTGTCCCCAGGATCCTCCTAGCAGCCCACGTAGATCAGTCTATGCCAACGTACAAAGGGCAGCTGTAAGGCTCTACTACACTTAAGTTGGCCCGATGGGCCTAGAATAATAGCTTGTAATCATGTTACATTTCTTGTATTATAGCTCAATTAGAGAGCATTTGTCATCATATCCTCATTGGGCCAGAATTAGTTCGACCCAAGTCACATGACTGCCTATAAATAAGGTCATTCGTGCACTGTAGCGAGGATCTCGATTTTCTCTTGTATGCATAAACGCTGCTGAACTTGCAGAAAACCTCTATTGTTAAAGTCTCTAAAGCTTAATATTGGTGACTCGTTGACTAAGGCTCATTAATGCCCCAACCACGTAAAAACCGTGATTTTGTTCATTTAATTGCCTTTCTTCCTAGCTCTTATTTCTGAATATATTTATAGTTTCTGAAAAATTCGGTAAACATTTACCTAACTAGGTTCTAATTTTTTTGTTTAAATTATCTTTCTAGTTTATATTCTTACTGATCGTTTACAACATTCTTATTGGTCGTTTGTATACTTTAATTGGAGCTAAAAAGTCTCGTTGTGATATTGAATTATAAAAATGATAGAGAAAAGGTTAGAAAAATGTTAAAACATTGTTAGAAAATGGTTAGATTTTATTTGAACCTAATTTGGAAAGAGTTAGAAAAAACTTAGAACCTGGTTATAAAAAAGTTAGAAAAATATCATAACAAAACAACCTAAATCACATAATCTACTTAAAATTTTGTCATTTCAACCTAATATTAATTATTTTTAGCAAGTTTTTTTGCCCATAACAGCTAAAAAAATTACATATAAACTATTATATAATACATTCATAACCTATAAATAACAACAACACTTACTGATTATCAATTGCTTCAAGAACTCCTTGCTCCTTCAACTTTGTGAACTTTTGAAAAAAAAATGAACCTTGAGTGGGAGTTTATGAATGTTACTCCAAATAATCTTTCTTTGAGTCTAATTGTGATATAGATGTTTGTAAATTGTATGATGATTTGAGAGATGAAGGAGTGAGAAGATGACATTGAATTTTTTTTCATCTTCTATTATATTAAGTTTACTCAATTAGGGTATATAGGTCATTTTAGGTGAGCTTAAGGTTATATTTATGAGAAATGGTAACAATGCTATATATTTAGTAATATGAAGCTATGAGGGTCATTTATTGGAGTTTCTCAAGAGAAATTGGACTACATTTAATTTTCAATATTTACAAAAATGGCTCTTGAGAGTTATGTTTTCTAATTAAGTCCATAAGTTTTGAAATTATGTTTTCTAATTGTGGTTTCTTTTAAGGTTCTCCATTATCTCAAGAGTAAGTACCAGGGAAAGGATGGTTATATGGCGTTGAAACTTGATATGAGCAAGGTGTATGATTGGATCGAGTGGCCTTATCTTAAAGCTCTAATGAGACAGATGTGATTCATGGATATGTGGGTTGCGCTTATTGAGCAATGTCTGTCTACAGTGAAGTAGAAGGTGGTAGGTGGGGGCCAAGAGATAGACACTATTATTCTGAGGAAAGGAATTAGACAGGGAGACCCACTATCTCTCTATCTTTTCATCATTTGTGTTGAGGGCTTCTCGACTATGATCAGAAGATATGAAGCTCAGGGTTGCCTTCATGGATGTAGGGTAACTAGAGGAAATCCTATTGTTTCACATATGTTATTTGCAAATGGAAGTTACCTATATTGCAAGGCAACTAAGAGGGAAGCAACTCAAATAACCCTCTTACTAAGTGACTGTGAGAAGGCTTCGGATCTAAAAATAAATACACCCAAGTCATTTGTTTTCTTTAGCTCTAATTCCAGCAACCAAGCCAAAGCACAAGTTTGTTCTATATTGGGGATGCGAGAGGCAGATGCAGGAAGTATCTACTTGGGTTTTCCAAGTATAATGGGAAGAAACAAAAGTGTTTTCCTAGGGTTCTTGAAAGTTAAAGTGAGGAAGCATATTCAAGTTGGGATGGAAGGCTATTGTCGAGGGTAGGGAGGGAGGTTCTAATTAAATTGGTGGTTCAGCCTTTACCAAGCTATGCCATGAATGCTTTCTTGCTTCCTTTGGAAATTTGTAAGGACTTGGAGAGGATGATGAGTAAGTTTTGGTTGAGTTTAGGGTCCTCTCATAGGAAATGTATTCATTGGATGAGTTGGGAGAGAATGAGTAATCATAAGTCTAGTGGTGGTATGAGATTTCAGACTCCAATTTGTCTCTTCTTGGCAAGCAAGGATGGCGTCTAATGGTGAATGAGAATGGTTTGGTAAGTAAGATTTTCAAAGCCCGTTATTACCCTAAGGGGTCTTTTATGTCTGTAAATTGGCAGTAATCCAAGTTATATATGGCGTAGCCTTTGGGAAGCTCAGGACTTGATGCAGAAAAGGATCAGAAGAAGCATAGGGGCGGCCTGAGAAATAAATATAATTGATGATCCGTGGTTGCCAGATGAGGAGAATCCGTATGTGTTATCAAATCATCCTAGCTTAGTGAACATAAAGGGTGAGTAGTTTATTGATACCAGGAAGGAAGGAGTGAGACATTGATTTGTTGAATGATGTTTTGGAGGAAAGAGATGTGGAGTTGGTCACTAGAATCCAATTAAGTGATTCAGTGGAGAAGGATCATTGGTATTGGGGAAGGGAGAGTTCTACCCTTTACACTGTGAATAATGCTTACAAGTTTATTTAGGAGCTAAAAGGTGATTGGGTCCCAGATGACAACTCTAGTTTCTGGACAAGGTTGTGGCAGCTTAAGATCCCTCCCAAAGTTAAAAATTTACTTTGGAAGGCTGCATCGGGGTGCCTTCCCTCAAGAGTGCAGCTTCGACTAAAGCATGTTGAGATTGACACAGGTTTCCCGAGATGTCAAGTGGATGTTGAATCTATTATGCATAGTTTGGTCAAGTGCACGTATGCTAAGGCATGTTGGGATCATGTGTTAGTAGGTGGTCAGAGCAATGATAGGTTGGTCTTTGCATCTTGGTTGCATAATATTTTCAATAAGTATTCAAACGAGGTAGTGATAAGGTAGCCATGTTGTGTTGGGCTCTTTGGAAAGTAAGAAATGAATTGGTTTAGAATGAGAAGTGCCAATCGGTTGAAGAGGTAGTTGTATTGGCGAAGTCAAGTCTTGATCAATGGGTAGATGCTCAGGAAAGAAATACAATACCATCTAATATAAGGAATGCTTCCAGAGATGGTGTTGAGCGGTGGGCCAAGCCACATGAGGATATGATTAAGATTAATGTCGATGCAGCTATGTTTTATGCTAAAGGTCGCTTTGGGTTCAGCCATGTTGCTCAGAATCATGAAGGAACATTGCTAGAAGTCGGCTCTTCTAGTAGGCCTGGCCGTGTCAAACCAGATGTTGCAGAGGCAATTGGAGTTAAGGAGGCGTTGAGCTGGATAAAAATGAGGAACTGGGCACACATAGAGGTGGAGACCGACTGCCTTAATGTAGTCCTTGTTGTTAGGAGTTCAATGTTGGTATTAAATGAGAAAAATAAGAATACGCAGCAAAATAGGATCTAATAAAAAAATTTATTAATACCAGCCAGGATCATATACATATAGATATATTAAATAACACAAAAAGGAATAGAGATTACATCTCATATCCTATCAAGTATCCTTGAATCCTTTCATATAAATCAACGATCTTCCTATCCTTTCTGAAAGTTCACACCTTAGCTTTCCAAGTCAATCCTCAAACACACAAGAACATGTGTGGGCACGTAGGATTCAAAGGTTGATTTAGACTCTCTAGATGTACTCAATGTTAAGATTGGTTAAATATAATGGTTCACATGTTTACGCGTTAAGGTGCAAAACACTTAACATTTTTCACTTAAAGAGAAGTGAAAACATGAGATTGTGTAGAAAGCATCTAAAAGTGACTTTTATGGGTTTAAAGTGATAATGAGGTATCCAAATAATCCCAAAAATTTTGGTAGCATTTGGAGCAATTTTAGGACCATTGGAGGGGTCCAAATGGCGATGTGTCGCCCCCTAAGTGGCGTAGCATCGCCAAAATGCGAAGGGCTTTAAAGCCCTAGCAGGCGATGCATCGCCTGCTAGTAGGCGACGTATCGCTTGGTCGGTCTTTTAGGGTCATACAGTATACGTAAAATGCTCCAAATGATGTGTTTTAAGTGCTCTAATCCAATTGGTTAGACTAATGATCATTCATACACTATATATATAGAGTTGAAAATAATTGATCACACTTTCCAACTCTCTTTCTAACCTCTAGTTTTCTAAGACAAAAGTTTTCTCCAAGAAACTCATCAAGCTTTGCTTGACTTGCATGAGTTTTAAGGCTCGTTCAATCCCAAATCTCATTCTACTTAGTTGAAGCTTCAAGCAATAAGGGAAGGCTTGGAATAGAGATTTTGGACAACAATATTCTTATTTCATATAAGCCTTAGAAGTTCTCCAAGTTTGAAGATTCAAGTTGCTCAATACAAATGTTGTATCTCTTTAACCCTAATCTTGTATTTTTTTTTCATTATATTATGTTTTCATTGTTAGCAGGGAATATAACAATTTAGTACCTTCTGGTTTATCGAAATACAGACATGGTACCTTATGTTTTCAATAATGCTAATCTAGTACCCTGTAATTTGAAATTGTACATATTTGGTACCCTAGACTCAAATTTGGACAAATTTTTTTTATCAATATGACCAAACTGTCATTAGTTATATGTAATTAACTAATTAAATATGAATTTGAAACTCATATAATTGAGGATAATTTGGTCATATTGATAAAATTTAAGTCCAGGGTACCAAATATATACAATTTCAAACTACAGGGTATCAGATGAGTATTATTGAAAATATAGGGTACCGAGTATGTATTTCGTTAAAACACAAGGTACCAATTGAGTATTTACCCTTGTTAGTATTGGTGATTAAATGTATCTAAGTTCATCTTATCATCATTTAGTTTCTTATATTCAAGATTAACATTCATATGATGAACATGTATATTTGATTATCAAGAATTTCATTCATACTTTGAATTTGGATCTTGATTAACATCGAATATTATATCATTTCTATTATTAATTGTTGATTTGAAAAGCAAAGCCATATATTCCCAACACTTAACACATGAGATCTAGAGAGGATTGAGAAGAGAGAGGGTACACAAATTTCTAGAATTTCAGGTTTAGGAAGTTCTATCTTTTTTTTTTCTTCTTGAGGGAGTCTGATAGTCAAAAAATAATTTCTTAAACTTCTTCTTTAAAAGATTCACTTCTTTTCAGGTTTATAAAGATAATTAACTAATTTAATTAATTTTTATTTTATTTAAATAAAACTAGTCGGTTATAACTTATTTAATTATTTAATTTAAATCATATTTAAAAAATAATTAAATTTAATTAAATAAATAAATTAATTTGAAATTCAAAATTCAAATCCCAGGATAGAAAATATCCCTCGTAGGAGCCACTCACTATGCAATACAGTGAGTGGCGTGAGTCACTATGTGGCTCTCCTTGCTTTTCTCATTTGTTTATTTAATTATTATTTAAGATAATATATTTATTCCAAAATAAGTATCAGTTAATTCAATATTAACTTTATCTTAAAATATACTTTTTAAATAAATAAATATCTTATAATAAGATAATTATTAATGTCTCTCTATATTAATTCAAAATAAAAATTATATAGTTAAATAATTAATTAATTCACAATTGTTCAATTACCCATAATTATTTCCTTGCCCCCAAAAATTAATTCATTTGCAATTTAGTCATCTCTACAAATCTTCCTTATGACATCCTTACCCTTGACAGTGTAGGGCACATGTGACTTGGGGACCATGGACCTATAATACGAAGCTCCAATAAACTATATTATTAATCAAACTCTTTAATCTAATAATCTTATTTATTAATTCCATGATTACTCCACTATAAATATAGAATTGCACTCTAAGTATTTATAGAATTATATTTACAGAGTTTTCTTTGTAGTCCATCGATATAATCAATAAATGTAGTTCTGTCCTCCAATTATTGGTTCGTTAATTAGATCTGGTCAAAATTACCATTTTACCCTTCTAATTATCTATTGTTCCTTAAGTACCATTAATTCACTAGCGAATAATTAATCAATAATCAAATTATAGATTTGAGTTCAATAACTATTCAGTTCCAGAATTAACCCTTATGGGAACCAATATTTGATTTGTTAGGAACGTATGAATTCCATTATTGTAAATTATGTTCCTAGCCATTCATGATATTTAATCTCCAAAACAAAAGTCACGAGCCTCATTATACTAAGAAAACTTAACGAGTGAATCATAAGATCCAATAAGCACAAACAAGAGTTCATGACTACTCAGGATTTAGACTGATCTACAAATGATCATCTATTATGATAAGAATTAAATCTTTATGGCAAACTGTAAGTTTATAAAGATAGTTAATTCGTATCGGTGCTGTCATATATAATCTCTATTATATACACTACCTTTATCAAGATGTCTATCCACATCAGTAATCTGAATTTAGATTACTTGCATTCTGTATGCTTAGTAAACAATGACTATTCATTAAAGATTCATTAATTTAATATGTTACTGACTATTTTATTCATTGTATATGATCTTGATTCCCTAATACTAATACAAGATCATAGCCTCATAAATGAATGTGGAATTGTTTATCAAGTTTTTAAGAAACTATAAATATATTGGGAAATAAGAGCTAGAAAGAAAAGCTAAGAAATGAACAAGATCACATTTTTTACGTGGTTGGGGCGTTAATGAGCCTTAGTCCACGAGTTACTAGTATTAGGCTTTAGAGAGTGTAACAATGGAGGTTTTCTACAAGTTCAACATCGTTTATGCATACAAGAGAAAATCGAGGATCCCCCTACAGTGCATGAATGACCCTATTTATAGGAAGTCATGTGACTTAGGTCGGACTAATCCGGGACCAATAAGGATATGATTATAAGTGCTCGCTAACGAAGCCATAATACAAGGGTGTAACATGATTATAAGGTGTTAATCCAGGCCCATTGGGCCGGCTTAAGAGTAGTAGAGCCTTACAATTGCCCTTTGTACGTTGGCTTGGACTAATCTGTGTGGGCTACCAGAGGGATCCTAAGGATAGGATCTGTTAGAATAGTGGCAATACCGTTTCCTAGGAACATTGTACATTTCGTGCGCACCCCATTTTGCAGGTTAGTTAGGGAGACCAAATGCTGAATTTCTCGGGGACACGTCAGCTGTAGGAAGGACTGGATTTGTTTTACCTGGATACCTAATCTAGATTCATATATCAATTCCCAGGCTCATTTACTAAGATCTAGGTTCATTTACCAAGACCCGAGTTCATTTACCAGGGCTAACATCAGAATATCAGACATCCTAATGGCGGGCTAGACCATTGGTGATCGACCTGGAGACTTCACCTGGAACCCAATTGATGGGATCCGTCTCCTGAAATGGATTGTCCGCCACCCTAATCTAGATCCTGAAGGAAAGGGATTGGGTGTGCCTGAGAAGGCGATTCGAGCCTGTATCTCAGTTCCGGCCCCCTTACTATGCTCGTGTTACTTGCTAGTTATTGGGCTTGGCATGGTCCAGGCTGATAGGGTTCGATTTCTCATTATTTTTTGGGGCCCTGGTTGGGTCCGTATCTCTCCCGAGATCCCATGTAACCTGTCTGGCCTACCACGTGTCCATGGTGGAAAATATGGATAACATTTACCCCCAAGTCTTCATCCATGTTCGCGCGGTGGAGACTTGCCTTCTTCATCCTGGATTAAACACCTATATCCCGGTTCATTTACCTAAGTCCCGATTCATTTACCAAAACCCGATTTCATTAAGCTAAGTCCTGATTCATTTGCTTGGGGGCCAACTAGCTAATCCTTGTCCTTTTGAATTCCCACTGTTCTAGACACGTGTCTCCAGGTAGATGGTACGTCTATGCCAGTTGCATCCAACTAATTTGAGGAAAAACCTTTGATGTCCTAGGTGAATTTTGGGTGTCATCGCATTTCCCGAAGTGTCCCGTCTATACGAAAAGGTGCTTCAAGCACTCGAGTATGCTATTTAATGCTTTTGCATTATTCGGAGCCGTCAGATATGGATTGTCTTTGGATTTTCAATGTGGACCATTGGATGAGGGAGGTGTGGATCGTGGATTGACGAATCCACAATTTAGCACTTGATTGGGCTAGTTAATGCCTCTGCGCCGTCTGGGACCATCGAACAAGGATTGCTTTGGGACTCTCATTGTGGACTGTTGGATTTAATAGGAGCTTTTCTTTCTATAAAGACCTCAATAGGCTCCCTTCCACACTTTATTAATCCCAAATTTTCAAACTAAAGAGTAGAGAGCTAAAACCCTGAATGTTTGAAGTTGCCGACGAACTTTTCTAACGATTAGTGCATTTTCGTGCCCATCTATTTCTGACGAAGCCCTCTTTCATTTATCAAGAGGAAAAAATTTTCCTGGCTGACTTGTCTGAAAGCATCGATGGACTGTTGTATCACCTCCTTAGGTTCAAGGCTAAATTTCTACTGGCGTCGTTGCCTGTACCTCAACAAATTCTAGATCCACATTTACTCAGTAAGTTTTCTGGTCATTTCTTTATTTCTTTTCGTCATTTTTGTTACCACATTGTTTCTGCGGCCATGTAGCCGTTAGGGTTGCGACCACCATGTAATGTGGTTCTAGGTAGTGGTAGTGGTAGAGATGAATAGTATGGAACTTTCTAGATGACACTCCATTCTGTAGATAACGTGATTGATGGAGTGAGCTGGATTGCTCTGAATCATTGAACCCGAACGTCTCAAAATTGTTTGGGTGAATTAGTCTATTTGCAAGTACCATTGGCCTTTAGTTCTCGACTTATGTTCCTGGGAGCTTAATTATTCATGGATCTCAGTCTGGAGGGGACCTCTACATGCAGTTTTAGGAGAATCCCCATACCTTAACCAATTTTCTTCAGTTTTGGAGCTAATTGCTCAGTTTCCGCTTTTCTTGTCGTCTCCACGTCTTCGATCATGGGTCGTGGCGTCACCCTCTACGTGGAATATGTAGTGAATGCAAGCCTTATCATCCTGGAGGGGCATAAGCTTCCCATTGACAACACGTGGGAAATGGACGCGGAAGTGAACGAGTTTTTGAACTACTAGATGTTGAATGCACTTGAAAAAGCCTTCACGATAGAGTCAACTCCAGGGCTCTTCTATAACAGGCTGGCCCAGAAAGAATAGAAGACTCACATCAGATTGGACATGTGATAGTCAGAATCCTGTGATCCGTAAGGGGAAAAAGATCAGGTAAGTTGTGCAATCCCACACCGCCTGGGGAAGGTCAAGTGTAATGATTCTAAGACTGTGTAGGTATGGGACTACACAGTTGAAGAGGGCTTAAATGGATTGATGGGTACTACCTATATCAATAAGATGCATCTTCTTTTCGGTAGCCCATCACTTGAGAACTCCAAAGTTAAGCGTGCTTGACCTGGGGTAATCTAGGGATGGGTGACCTCCTGGGAAGTTTTCCTAGGAAGCATGTGAGTGAGGACAAAGCATGCTGAAAAGACTCGTGTTGGTTTGTAGGGCCAGTCGTCATTCTAGAAAGCAGCCATAGTGACGTGGGGCGTCACAGGGCACATTCGGGACCTGGAGTGCAGGCCATGTTAGTGTGTGAGCCATTCTCCCGCTCTATGACTACTTCGCGTGGTTCCTTAAGTTTGTGGGGATCGCGCATTTCCAGCTTCTACCCTAGGCGTACAAGTTGCTTACAGGATGACGTATATTTTGCGCCTCGTAAGAGATCGCGACATCCACCCCCACGGAGGTGCTGTACTATTATCAATTGGAGTCGCAGCTGAACTCCAAAGACAAGATGCGGGATGGATTTTATCGGTTGAAGAACCGTGGCGTCAGTCCAGCTCCATATAGCTCCTGGAAACATTCCCCGGATGTCAGACACTACTAGTTCATGACATCCGGGTTCCTTCTAGAGAAGAATCCCACTCTAGTGCTGGAATTTCAACGTGTGGGTAAGTTATCCTTCTTCATCCTTCGCCTCATCCTTTGTTTTGTTTTTTGGATACTCCCATTCATGTGAACAGGTCCGTACGCTCAAACCTGACTCACTAAGTCAATCTTAGATTGTAAAAAGTATTATGCCACCCTCAGTGCTGAGGAGCTGGACATGGGTGGATTCGTGACTACGTAGAACCTTCGATTGGTCAGGCTGATTGCCGGTCATCAATTGATAAATGCCCCTAGCCTTCGGGGACTACAATGTGAGAGGGACCCTGCTCTAAGAGAGGAGTTGGCCCTCATTCATATTGAGGCGGTAGAGGCAGCGGTCAAGGTGGACGCAGAAAAATTGAAAATGGAGCAGGTGCACCGTGTGGAGTGGGCCAAATCTGAAAAGATGGATGCCCTTCTCAAGGGGAGGCAGCCTAACATTGAAGCTCCCGGGGCTAGCATCTCGGGGCAAGGGAAAATGCCTCTGATTTTAACTTACGCCGCTCATACCGAGGGATTTGTTAGGAATAGGGAATGGTACCTTAATTATTTGACCGGGACTGTTAGCAATGTGGGGCTTCCTTACCCCATTGCCGCGGACACGCTGGCCCTCATGCATTTGTCCTGGTTCCTTTAATATGGTAGCTTTTTGGACTTGGATAACATGGGGGATCAAATTCATGCTTTTCCACTAGGAGAGTTAAGTCAGGCCCATTCCATGGATAAGGGTTTGTCTCGGAGGACTTATACTTGCGTGTTTCCTTTGTATTTGTTTGTCATTCCCATTTCATTACATTATTAATCCATTTTTTATTCCTATCTCAAGCGAACCAGACATGTCTAATCTTGTGGCCAAGATGAAGGAAATGATTGGGGCCAGGGCTGCTACGGCCAATGCCTCAGCAAAGAAAGCCGCCAGGGGCCTGGCCAAGAAGAAGATCATTGATATAATACTCGGGGACTTAGAACTGGATTTGGGGGATTCCGAGGGAGTTCAAACTGCAGCCTCAGTCCCAGTGATGCTTGTTGAGTAGCATCTGTCCCACTTTACTCCTCTCCAGATTATTAACTTGGAGCAGGAGCCTTCAAAAGGAGGTGGGACGAACAAAAGGAAGACAGACTCTGTCACCGCGGAGTCCGCGAAGCAGGCCAAGAAGGCCAAGACAAAGGACATCACTGTGACCGAGGAACATTCCTCTGGTGAAAGCCTTACTGTTACAATGGAGTTTCTGGAGGCTCCCGAGCTTCCCATCAACCCAACCCTTCCTGGGGAAGATGACTCAATCATCCTGGATGAGAGGATGAAGATTGTGTCCTGGGCTTGGGACGAGGGGCACGATAAATGGGATGAGGTAGCCCAGGCCTTGATCATTCATCGGAAGGTGGAGTTTTCTGAACGTTCAGAGGACTTCAATGCCCCCAACAGATCATGGATAGGCTAGTGGCCGAGATTGGGTTTCGGCCTAAGTTGGGGCAGGACACAACCCTGCTTGCTGCGAACTTCCTGGCCTAGGTGGGGACTACCATGTCTACCCTTCAGCTCAAATGCTATGCCACCTTGTCTAGCAAAGACGTGCTCTTCGTCTCCCATGCCATTCGTCATTAGGCCATTGCGATTAGCCACTTGCCTGTCTCGTTTCTTTATCATCATTGTCTTTTTGTGTTCTCTAACTCTGCTTTGTTCCAGATGCCTTGCTGGCTCACAGGAACGCGGAGTTGGTGGCCGAGATGGAAATGAAGCTGGAGACTGCCCAGATGGAGCTGGAAGGGGCCGTCAACCAACGAGAAGCTTCCAATGAGGCCCTCACCAAGGAGGTTGCCCAGGTTCAGGCTCAGCATGAGGAAGCTCTGGTCCATATGGAGATGAAGCGGAGCGAGGAGGCTCGCAAGGAGAAAGAGCAGGCTAACAAATTGTTGGCGGCCACTTTTGAGGAGGCCATTTACATGGCTTGGCTCCAAGATAAGAATATGAATCTCCTCCTCTATCCGAATTCGGCTGCAAAGAGGGTCGAGTTTGAGGCTAAGGAAAAAGAGGATGCAGAGCTCCTTGCAGGGGATCAACAAGATGAAAATGCTCCAGACGTTCTGGATCAGAACGAAGCCCAGGCCTGAACCTTTGTACTTTTATTTTGGGCTTCCTCTCTCTTTTTCTTTGTTTTTGTAAACATATTTTTTATGGGCGCAGATGCGCTTAAGACAATTGCCTATCTTAATGTACTGTTATTATATTGGTTTTTGTCTTTGCACAATGATTCTCGCTTTATATTCATTTATTTTTCCTAAAAAATTCACTAAGTATTTTACCACTATGCATGAATAAGGATTAAATGTGGAATTCTGGTTCCAATGGTTAGGAGCATTAGGGGAAAAATTGTTGAAGGTAATTACTTTGTCCTAAAACCAAAGTTCAGGTCTCGACGGCATGGACCATTTTGGACTTACCAAATGTAACTTAATTGGTTTATCCTGACTCTATGGTTCAGGTTCCAACAACTTGGACCATTATGGATTTCTTAGATATGAATTAGTTAACCAATTATCCTAAGCTTGAGGTTCAGGTTCCAACGGCGTGGACCGTTAAAGATATGACTTAGGTAGAAATTACTTGATTAACTTATCTCAAACCCGAGGTTCAGGTTCCAACGGTCTGGACCATCTACAAGACTAAATTTAATCAATTTAAACCTTAAGATTCAAGTTCCAATGGTCCTGGACCATTATAAGGAAACCATGAATGGGGATTAGGCTATCCTAGACCACTTTAGGTCTGGAACAATCTTTTGGGAGTTGAGTTTTGAAGCCCTCGGACCATACAAATCAAGATTAGGACAGGGCTTTGAGCCTTGCATCCTTTTTTGGGAGTTGGGTTTTGGACCCCCAGTCTATATGAATCTGGATCAAGACTAAGCTTTGAGCTTTGCATCCTTTTTATTTTTAATCATGGACTTGTATAGATGGTCCTACCCCCCAAGGGACCAAAGAGTGTAGTCTTAGGTCACTTGTTCGTGTAAAAATTAAAGACGGACATGAACTTTTTCTTTTCTTAAAATGTTTCTTATGGTGTTTTGTTCACGCCATTTTCATTAAATAAGAAATGGCCCTGGGGCATACATTACTTGAAATTAAAAATGTTGGAAATAGCAGAGTTAAATCCTCTCGACTATTGATAGTATCGGCATAGGTGTTCTGTGTTCTAGGCCCTTGGGACATTTGTTCCGTCTAGCTGCTTTAGGCGATATGTTCATGGACAACTTCATTTTGGATCTCATAGGGTCCTTCCTAGTTTGGTTCTAGAACCCCAACTCCTGGATCTTGAAATGCAGGGAAGACTCTTCTCAGGACTAGATCGCCAGTTCCGAACCTTAACTTTCGAGTTAAAGTGCCTTGCGATCTTTCCCTGATACATCTTCAACTGCACTTGTGATTCTTCTCAGATCTCTTCGATGAGATCTAGGGATTCTTGGAGTAAGGCGTGATTCTGGATGGGATCGTACGTGTCTCGTTTGTTAGGTGGGACCACAGTTTCAACTGGGATGACTGCTTCGCATAAGTACACCATTGAATAGGGAGTATGTCCTCCGTGGTCTGGTAAGCCCATAGGAGGCGGGGCAACTCTTCCGGCCACTTGCTCTTGCAAGCTTGTAGCATTTTCTTTAATGTCCCCTTCAAAATCTTTTCACAGCCTCTGTTTGCCCGTTTGCTTGAGGCCTTGCGACTGCAGAGAAGCTTTTGATGATTCCATGTCTTTCATAGAGGTGGTGAAGTGGATGCTATCAAATTTCTTCTCGTTGTCGGACATGATTTTGTGAGGGAGGTCGTATCAGCACACAATATTGTTGATGACGAAGTCCAGGGCCTTTTTGGAGGTGATGGTGCTCATTGGTTCCGGTTCGACCCACTTGGTGTAATAGTCGACATATACTATGACATATTTTACTCTACCCTTCCCAGTCAGGAGGGATCCTACCAAATCAATTCCCCAAATTGCAAAAGACTAGGAACTGGTCATTAGGTTATCTCTGTGGGAGGGGCTCGCAGAATCTTTGCCTACGTTTGGCATTGCTTGCACTTGCGGACATAATCTACACAGTCCTTCTTCATTATTGGCCAGAAATATCCTGTCCTTAGGATCTTCTTGGACTAGCTGAGTCTGGTTGTGTGATCTCCGCAAAAGCCTTCGTGCATGATTGCGCTCATTTCAGTCCCGGATACGCATCAAAGATAGGGCATGGATAACCCCATCCGATAGAGTTTTTCGTCCATCATGACATATCTGGGAGCCTAGTACTGAAGCTTCCTGGTGGCGGCCATGTCTGTGGGCAATTCCCTAGTGGTTAGATACTGGATGAGAGGGCCTATTCAGGATGTAATGTAATCGATGGCGTTGATGATTGCGGGAGCTTAAATACTGGGCGCGGGCAGATGGTCAATTAGGAATACCTCGGAGAGTTCTGCTTCAACATCCATGGCCAATTTTTCTAGCATGTTTGCAAACACGTTCTGTTCCCTGGGGATTTGGCAGTTGAAGTATCTTTTGAAAGATTGGAGTAACTCCTGATCGCGCCACGTAGGCGGCCATCTTCTCCCCCTTCGTTCGGTATTCTCCCGAAATCTACCTGACCACCAGCTAGGAGTCACTGTGGACTTTGATGTTTTCTGCCCCCACTTCCCGGGCCAAGCGCAATCCGGCCAGCATGGCCTTTTGTTCAGCCTCATTGTATGACACTTCAAACTAGAAGCATAGGGCGCTTTGTAACTGGTGACCTTGAGGGGATATTAGAATGATCCCGACCCCATTCTCATTGGAGGCTACATCCACAAATATCTTTTAAAAGGGCACTATGGGGTCAATAGGTTCTTCATCCTCAATTAGCCCGGTGCATTCTAGGATGAAGTCGGCCAGGGCCTATCCCTTGATGGATTCTGGGGACATAGGTGATATCGAACTAGCTTAGCTCCATGGCCCACTTCAAAATTCTTGCCGATGATTTAGGTTTTTGTAACACTTTTTGTAAGGGATGGCTCATTAGTACCTTGATGGCGTGGGCCTGAAAGTAAGGTCTTAGTTTCCTGGAAGCGGTTAGTAAGCAAAATGTCAATTTCTCGATCAATGGCTATCTAGACTCCGTGCCCAGCAACCTTTTGCTGACATAATAGACCGGGAGTTGGTTTCTTTCCCTCTTCTCGCACTAATGTGACGCTGATGGCATGTTCTAATACGTCCAAATATAGGTACAATGGTTCCCCATCCATCGTTTTCGACAAGATTGGCACTTGGGCCAGATGCTCCTTCAATTTTTGAAAAGCCTCTTCACACTCGGCCGTCCACTCAAACCTCTAGTTTCTGCGGAGTACGTTGAAAAATGGGATGCACTTGTCTGTGGACATCGACACAAAGTGGCTCAAAGCTGCTATTCTTCCAGTCAGACTCTGAACATCTTTGTGTCTCCATGGTGATGGCATGTCGATTAATGCTCTGATCTTATCCAAGTTGGTTTCTATCCCTCTTGAGCTTACTATAAAGCCTAGAAACTTCCCAGATGCCACACCAAAAGTCCACTTCTTGGGATTTAGTTTCTTCTCATACTTTCGGATAATGGAAAATGCTTCCGCTAAGTCATCAGCTTGTTGTGTCGATGTCTTGCACTTGACCAACATGTCATCTATGTAGACCTCCATGTTCTTCCCGAGTAGATTTCAAAACATTCTGTTGACCAGTCTTTGATAGGTGGCCCCAACATTCTTGAGCCCAAAGGGCATGACAATGTAGCAGTATACACCTTTGTCTGTCTGGACGCTGGTGTTTTCCTAGTTTGCTACATGCATCAAGATTTGGTTGTAGTCGGAGTAAGCATGCATGAAGCTTAGAAACTCGTACCCAAACGTAGCATCCACCATCTGGTCTATTCAAGGAAAAGGGAAGCAATCCTTTGGGCATGCCTTGTTGAGGTCCGTGAAGTCGATGCAAGTCCTCCACATTCCATTTGGCTTTGGTACCAACATCGGATTCGCCAACCAAACGAGATACAAGGCCTCCCGGATGAAGTTGACTGAGGACAACTTCTCGATTTTTAGGTTGAGGGCCTCTGCCCTTTCCGCGCCCATTGGCCTTCGCTTCTGCTGGACGGGAGTTGCATTCTCGTCGATGTTTAGGGCATGACATATGAGGTTGTGGTCAATCCCTGTCATATCCAAGTGGGGCCAGGCTAGGACGTCCTAGTTTTCTTTTACTCCGGCAATAATGGCAGCTCTGACCTCCGGATTCAAATTTCTTCCTACCCGGATTACTTTGGTTAGGTCGGTGTCACTGATGCACACCTCCTCAACCTCCTCCATGGGTTCTAATTTCTTGTCTATCTCTATCCGGGGATCCAATTTTTCATCTTCTCGGACCACTTTCTGTGCTGGCTATGGTGGTGGGATTGGATCAACGTTTTCCTCTTTGAGAGTTTCTTCGCGGACCATGAAGATTGGTCGGCCGGAGACATGATAACACTTTCGGGTGCTTTTTTGATCTCCCCGTACTGTCCCCACTCTGCCGTTATCACACGAGAACTTCATGCATAGATGGTGAATGGAGGTGATGGCGCCGAAGTCGACTAGAGCGAGGTGCCCAAAAATCGCACTCTACGTAGTGGGGCAATCCACCACTACGAAGGTACAGTATTTGAACGAGCTCTGAACCTCGTTCCACAATGTGACAGGGAGTTGAATCTTGCCCATCGGGAGAAATGAATCCCCATTGAAACCTTAGATTTACATTGTACGTAAGGCTAGGTCCGCCTCTGTTAGGCCAATCACCATGAAGGACGACTTAAATAGGACATTGATAGAACTCCCATTATCCTCAAACACTTGGGATACTCTTTTGTTGGCAATTTGGGCATCAATGACCAAGGGGTTGTTATGCAGGAAATGGACATTCCGAGCATCTTCCTTTGTGAACATTATGGGATATTCATCAGCTTTGGGCACTGGGCCGAAGTCTGGACCAACACACATAGTTCATGGTCGTGATCGAGTTCATTGAGGTACCTTTTCTGGTCATTCTGGGATGGTCCTCCCAGGTGCCATCTACTCGAGGAGGCGCAGTTCTGGGGGGATATTGCATCCCAGGCTTAGGAGCCATAGGAACTCTA
Source organism: Humulus lupulus (assembly GCF_963169125.1). Classification (NCBI taxonomy): domain Eukaryota; kingdom Viridiplantae; phylum Streptophyta; class Magnoliopsida; order Rosales; family Cannabaceae; genus Humulus; species Humulus lupulus. The sequence continues at coordinate 163,061,523 of NC_084799.1, forward strand.
GGTGATTGCACTATTGGGGCCTCTTGAGGGGCCTGTCCTCTCGATCTTGGAGCGTACGCTCCCTGAGGAATTCGGTATGGTACTTGCGCTCCCTGGGCCAAAGGTTGTCTGGGAGTCGTGGGTAGTCTCGGAACTCTAGTTGGCATCCTAACCCATTGGTGGATGTGTCCTAGTGTGACAGTCAAAATCCCGTGATCTGTAAGGGGAAAGACTGGGTAAAGCTATGCAATCCCGCACCGCCTGGGGAAGGTCAAGTGTAATGATTCTAAGACTGTGTAGGTATGGGACTACAAATTTGAAGATGGCTTAAATGGATTGATGGGTACTACCTATATCAACAAGATGCATCTTCTTTTTGGTAGCCCATCACTTGAGAACTCCAAAGTTAAGAGTGCTTGACCTGGAGTAATCTAAAGATGGGTGACCTCCTGGGAAGTTTTCCCAGGAAGCGTACGAGTGAGGACAAAGCACGCTGGAAAGACTCGTGTTGGTTTGTAGGGCCAGTCGTCATTTCAGGAAGCAGCCATAGTGACGTGGGGCGTTACACCCAGCTTGATCAAATTCTCGATCTCATTTTTCAGTTGACGACATTCTTCAGTTGTGTGGCCTACGTCCTTGTGATAGGCACACATTTTGCTTGCGTCCCTCAGGTTCTTTCCCCCTTTAAACATGGGGCTTGGTTTATGGTAATGGACTACGTTGCCTGTTACAAGGTAGATGTTCTCCTTGGTATCCACTAAGTTTGTATACTTTGTGTATTGGGGCTCGTACCCCCTCTTTCCCTTCTTTGTGGGCTTGGATCGACTCTAATTTTTCCTAGATCTCTTTCCCTGGGAATGTTTTATGCTTGCCTTAGCCGCTTCGGTCTAGGATGGTTGGGAACCTCTGGGAGAGGCACTATATCTGGTTGGTGCCATTCCGTATCCATAGAAAGGAGCTGAAGGAGCTGGAGCATATCCCGATGAAGTGGACCCATAGACAATCAGGGTCATGAACAACATCCCGAGGGTTTTAGCGGGTCCGAACACTACTTGAGGTGCCGAACAGAGATTTTCTGGGTACCGCACTTCGTACCCGAGAAGGGTTTGTGTTGTTGGTTGGGGTACTGGCTACCATCCAAAGGCTTGGATTCAAGCCTCTTCCTAGTTAATGAAGCTTTGTGCCCTCCTTATAAATTCTTCAAGTGTGGCCGCCTTACTGCATTGCATGTCATCCCAGAGAGGGAATCCAAACCACTTCCTACCCTCATAGTCACCTCTCCATCAGCAAACTTCCTCATCGAACTAAGAATCTATAGAGAAAAACAAACATGATTAGTGGCTCCTGAATCTACTATCCAAGATAAGGAATTGTCTTCCACTAAACAAGCTTCTAACATAAGTAAATCAAATTTACCTTTCTTTTTCTCTTTCAAGTCAGTGAGATACTTTGGATAGTTTCTCTTCCAGTGACCATCTACTCCACAGTGAAAACAAGTCCCTTTAGGGGTCTTCTTTTTGGAGCTTTTGGTGTTCTTGTTCTCTTTGTCTTTGGATGACTTTTTAGGCTTCTTTGAATTCTTGTCTTTTTCTTTCTCCTTGTCCTTTCCATTTCCATTTTTCCTCTTTTTGGTTTTAGCCTTTGAAGATGATGGGTTAGTGTTGACGTGGTTTTTTGCCAATAGTGTATTAAGAAATAATAAGGCAGATTAGTGCTTAATAGTAACCCGTAATGAAAAATAATATGAATTCACTCAAGAACACATAACTTTTATGTGGTTTAGTGGTTAAAATCCACCTAGTCCACAATTCAATATTATTGCTATTTCTCTCTCTATTTTGGCAGAGTTTTTGTAATACCCAATAATGGTCCCCTTTTTTGTCCAATATTCCCAGTATTTATAAGGGAATTCCATGGACAGGTTTAGATAACGACGTGAGTCAATCACACAATTACATAATGATTACATTTAATACAAATAATTCCCATTTATATTGGGATATGATTTGATAATAGAAATAATAGGTTCCCGCTATCTCAGATAATAAATATGACAACATGGTCATAAATAAATGTATAAAGGGATCCCGAAACTCTGGAGATCCGCGAGTATGCAATATACTAGAATTACCACGAGCTTGATATCACCTCCAAGCTCGTGCTTCACAGCCATTGCATCCTTATTTTGGGATAAACTCAGGACGCCTTACACCACATATGACCACTATGAATCTCGAGTTGTCCACGTGGATAATAAGCAGATATTATTTCCCTTAGTCATTTCTCCGTGTATTTATCTGCCAGCTATACCCGAGTTGAGTGGATGAATTTGTGCTAAAATCAGGGTACAATATTTTCCCCCCAAGCTCCTGCTCGTGTATGATGTCATCACTTTCTGACCTACACAGTAGGGGCTTTTAGACTTCTGCTACATAAAACCACGCCTGCCTACTACTCGAGTACTGGACACGTGGTGTACCGCAATTGGCGTTTGTTCAGGTTTCGAGGACTGCAATAATTTTCTTGTCAACTTTTTGCTGTCGTTTGGTCTATTTAATCTTGGCCCTTGGATCTTGAACTAACCCAATTGGATGGCCCAGATTAATTTCCAAAATTTACGTATAAATAGGATGGCCAAATTTCAAACTTCACAACCTTTGCATTTAAAAATTTCCCTTTTATGAACTTCCAAACTTCCCTTCTTTCCCAGAATCCCCAAAATCGTTCATCATGCCCAAACATTCATAAGCTTTCCCAGAGCTTCCCGTTGCCGAGTCTTCTCCCTCCAATCTGCGAACGTACTTTCCTGTAAGTATCTCATTCTTTTGTTTGAAGAGTTTTTTCCCTTTTTTTTTTTATCCAATGGAATTTCTGTTCTTAACCATGTTCATCTGCAACACTTATTGTAGTTACTGGTAGGCTATTTCTAAATGTTCATAGGGAATAGATTTTGATTTTAAACTCCATAAGTGAAACCGAATATGAAGGTATTCATAAAACTGGGTAATTTTCTGGGTCAATCTGGGGTAGTTCTAATCTTAAATAGGTTTAGGAAATACCTGTTTGGGGCATAAAAAATCGTAAGGTTTCTAGGTTTAAAACCAGGTAGCTTAAGGGTTACGATTCCTTAAGCGGTTTTGCACAAAACCGCTTCGCAAAGGAAAGTAGTGGCCTGCCATTTTTGACACACGGATCCCTAAATATCAAGGGACTGTATTGAAAATGAGGCGCGTAGCCTAGGACATCGCGTGGCATCGCGCGAGGGGGCTGAGGCTAACTTTAGCCCGTATAACCAAAATAACCAGTTTCATTCTTTGTACTATCGCATCATAGTTATAGATCATCTTAGGTTGCCTACTAACTAGGTCGCTTTGTCATCAGGCGATCTGATGGCTCCTCAAAAGAAGAACGCTCAGAAGAAGAATGCATCTAGCTCTTCCTCTCATCAGAAGAACAAAGGGAAGCAGGTCGCCTCCAAATCTCCCATCACGCACTTCGGTCTGGTGGTGGAGAAGGAGCTCGTGATCGATCCCAACGCATATTTCGAGGCTAAGCGTATAGTCTTGAAAATCACGACTCAAGGGAAAGTCAACAAAATCCTGTTGAGTCACAATATAGAAGTAGGATTCGGCATTCTTCTTGTCTGACCTGCATTCGAGGGGGAATGGAGCTGTGCCCCCTTTCAAGATGACTACGCGGGATGGAGTGACGAACACATGAAGGCCGGTACATTCCTTCCTTTGGACCAGTACTTTGCGGACTTCTTGAACTGTAATGCCCTGGATAACCAAGTCTGTTACACTGTGTGTTTGAAATAGTGCAAGACTTGCTAATCAAGTCATTTAAATAAAAATGTGAATCTAATGACACAAACAGATTAGGTATAAAAGATTTTGGTTATAAATGAATAATTTTCATTAAAATAAATGTTTGGTACATGGGATCCCAATCAGGGTTTAAACAACATATTTACAGAGTTTCCAAATGTTATAAACAATCAAAGCCACTCTAATGGCAAAATACATATTTTAGGTCTCCGTTCCTATACAAACCCTCGATCGTGGAGGCCAATCAGCTGACAATGTACACCTTGCCCCCAGAGCTCTCCAACCCATGGTCGATCCATCTTACTCTTGCCTTTGCCTGCACCACGTTGCACCCGTGACCCGAGGCCCAGCAAGAAAACACAATACATAGCACAATCATTATCAATAACCAAGTAGTTCACAGTGCATAACCAAATGATTTACAAAACATTAATCACTTACCCAACAAGCCATAGCATTCATTCAATTCAGGACATCAGCCAACAACCAATGATCTAGTTTCCAGATATTCAACATATCATATACATCAAACTAACAATAGCTTACATGTCAAGCAACAACTAGGGTCAATGCCCGTAGGCCGCACCCTCTATTTAACCCACTGTCTTTGGATTGCTTAGGCCAAGCCCAGTGTTCACCCCACTGACTCCGGCCCGCTTAAACCGAGCTCAGTGATTATTAAGTTGTCCTCAGCTACCAGTGGCTGAGCCGCGCCCTGTGCGCAAGTATTGATTCCGGCACTCTTAGGCCATTTATCACATGTCCCCGTGGCATAATACTACATCATGACATTCATACGATTATAGGGAACTCTTAGTCCCAACATATTCACATGGTTTATCTCAATCATATAACAATGCATACAAATATAGGGAACACTTAGTCCCATCCTATCCACATAAACGGGTGCAACTTTCTTACCTTTAATTCCAAGTGCTTTGATTAAGAAAGATGACCCCCGAGCACGATCCTGCCCCGAGCCCAAGCATACACCTAGTTACAACCATACATAACACTCTCATTACTAATCAATTCATAATCATCTTCTGGAACCAATCCCATGCTCTCGGGACCTCCCGTTTCCCCATACAAGGTAGCGAAAGCGTCCCCCGAGCCCCCTAAGCCAAAACCCTAAAAACTCAAATTCCCCTTTCCTGAATTTAGCCTAGCGCCGCGGCACAGCCCTATAGGGGTCGCGGCGCCCAGAATAGTCACCATTCCCTGATTCAACCTAGAGACGCGGCGCGGAAGAACAGGGCCGCGACGCTCTTACGCAAACCCAGAAAACTGGGTTTTTCCCAACATTTTTCCCTAGCCAAAACTCTTCCAAATCAACCCCAAGGTACACCCAAGTCCCAAATCAACCTAAAACCCCAGATAAGCATTATGGCAACTTAGAAATCACAGCAACAAACCCAATCACACAATCAAACCCAAGAATCACCTAGTGGCTCAAAATTCACAAAACTTAAACCACCCTTCAAAATATCTAAACCACACTAGCAAATAAGCTTCAGAGATATACGAAATTCTTACCTCAAATAGGGATTCGATCTTGAGCCACCTCCAAATCCAATTCCAAGCTTAATTCCCTTGATTCCCAGCTGAACCTCACAATCACCAAGCCACACATCCAATTTTCAGCACTCAACCCAAATCCTCTAAAACATGCAAGGAGACCCAAAAGAGAAGATGAAGCCTTACCTCTGAATTACTATTGGCCTATGCTTGACTCTAGCTGCCCCAATCTCAGCCCTGAATTCCTTCCTTGATCTCAAGGAAAACCAGCTCCTCCTTCCTTCTAGCCTCTTGGTTCCCTCTAGATTTCCAGCAAGACTTTAGAATAAGCCTAAGTGTTGAAAAAAAACGTAAATGACTTCCTCTCAACCAAGGTTGTCCTCTCCTAATGCCAAATTACCTATTTGCCCTTTCCCTTAATAAAATCCTTATACAACCTCAAGGGAAATTCCGTCATTTCACCCAAATCCTGCTAAGTCCTCAAGTATCCCTATAAATCCACATCCAATCCCGACATGTCTAAATTATTAACAAGCCACTAACCCTTACTCAATAATTCCCGAACACATTATAATATTCCCAAAATACCCCTAAGCTCCTCCCGAGCCAGGTATTTGACCCCGTTGTGACTTTCTAGCTAAACGGCTCCCTAGGACCGTCTCGAGTCGAATGCTGCGAATATAAACATATATCCACATAATAATGTGGTCCCAACAGTTTATCACATTTATGCCCTAACAGCCAAAATTACAAGTATGCCCTTACAGGCTAAACAGGGCCCGCATGCTTATCTAATACTCATAAACATGCATTCCACATAATCACAGGATCATGCATATCACATAATCATGCATTCTCACCATTAATTCATATAGCTTCCAATTATGCCCTCCCGACACACTAATCAAGGCCCTTAAGCCTTATTAGTAATTTTGGGTCGTTACATGAACTACGTGAAGCTGGCTCCATTCCAGCACCCCTCGAACTCCTTCAGGCTTATAGCAGGGTTGAAGTACTTATTTCTAAAGCACGAGTGGGAGGTTCCCACTCCGGCAGACATATTGTACTTCTTCTGCCTCAAAGCTAGCCCTGATCAGATAGGGTGAGGTGATGGATTTTATTACCTCACGTGGTTTCCCAACTCCGCCCCCGTCATCGAGCTTCCCAGTCATCAAAACGACTATAAAGATTTATTCTTTATGTCAAATGGCTTGAAGAACTGTGAACACTGGTACTTCAACCATCCCCGTAAGTCTTCTACTCATATGAACTCAGATCATGAATTTTGTTCCTTTAAAACATTTCTTTTTTGTACATGTTTCAATTGATTTTGTTTCTTATGCAGCCATATTTGCGAGGACGGGAAAATATGTGACCCTAGGGGTCAATACAAAAAATTATCCAGTCTTCTCCCTGGGGAAAATGACTATTGTCAGGTCGTGAATGATGCCACCATGTTGGCATACAAGCTGATTAGAGAGGGGTAGACATTAGCTCTGAGGACCCAGGCTCCGCTCCCAACCATCCCTGAGCTTCCCGCTCCTCAAGAAGCCTTACCGATCTGTGAGGACAGCGAGGAGGAAGAGGGCGAAGTGCCTCTTGTGCGAAAAAGATGGGCTCCTGAGGTTGTTCGGGAACCCGATCCAGATCGAGTTGCATTAAGGGCAGCAGCTGGCTCCTCCGGCCAAGGTAACCCTTACCCCTTTAGGGAATTAGATAGGGTTGTTTCCGATTTTAGGTTTGTTCGGTATAATCTGAATTAGACCGCCATCCTTCCAACCCGGATCTAAATGTAATCCTGCTTCAGTGTGTAGACCATGTAGTGGTACACCATGACAATAGTTATCCTAGGGGCACAATCGTAGTTGACAACACCCTAAATTTTAGATCCGCCACTTTTTAAGAATACGGGAAAAAACGTAGATCTTGGCCTTCTTTGCTCTAGGGTGCATTTGCCCCTGGATTCAGACAATATGTAGACGATTCCAACCTCAAGGAAGAACCTGAACCCCTTAGAATCCACGAAGTATTAATTGTAGACTCCCCTTCTCCACTAGTTCCAAGGCTGGAGGTCATGCCTATCCCAATCAAAACACTCGAGCTGGTGATAATAGACTCCTCCCCCCCGGAGGGTAGGATCTTTTTTTTCTTTCTTTCTTTATAAATGCTTTTTGAAACATTATTTTTGTGAACTAACTCCTTTTGTTCTTTTTAGGCGAAGAGATGGAACAACCAGGAGCTCCTGACCTTCAAACTGCTTTCCAGGCTAAGAAAGTCAACGCGAGCCCCGTCGTGAGGAGGCTCAGGGTGCCGAAGAAGACCACCCCTGCAACAGGGAACACTTCAAAGTCCCCCGCCAATAATAAGGACACGAGCTCGACTCGGGAGCAAGCTCCGGTGGCCAATGTCGTTGTTGGGGAGCTTCCTCCTCCCCCACCTTGATTTATGCCTCCTCCTCCCCAAGTCATTCAAGCCGAGGCCCCCACCATCCGGATACCAGTAGATTCTCAGGACCTGGAGAAAATCTCTGAAGCTTTTCGGGGTATCATCTATGAGACTACGAGCCATATGGTGGGGCACGCCTACAAAGCTAGCATGAGGGACCTGAGGACCATCGAGGAACGCAGCCCGGAGAATGTTATGGAATCTGCCATGGGGATGAACCTCACTGTGAGTTCTCTTTCCTTGGTGAATTTTTCTTATTACCGTGACTAGGTGTATATCTCTGACCAGTTTTGTTATTTTGTAGTCTGCCCTGGCTCAATATCGCAGCATAGCTCATGCTAGGGCTAGAAATGAAAAGCTCCAGGTCGAGTTTAACGCTGCCAAAACCGCCTTGACTGCTGCTCAAGAAGGTGAGTAGGCTGCCAAAGCTGCTTTGACAGCTTCTCAGAAGAATGAGCATGATGCCAAAGTTGCTCTCACCTCGTCCCAAGAAAACAAGCAGGCTGCAAAGACTGCACTTTCTGCCTCCCAAGCTCAAACTGCACAACTTCAGGCCGAGATTGATGAGGTCAAAGCAAAACTGCTCGAGGCCGAAGTTACAGCCAAAGAAGAAAAGGCAGCGTCATCATCAGCCATGGCGAAGATGCTGTAAGCCTACAACCCGAATGGGAACTTATCTTTCATGGAACCCGAGCTGTGGGATCCGTACCTTGTAAAATTCAAGGCTTGGCTCTTGCAAGAACCGTCAGAGACTGGTGATGCATCTGGAATGGCGGAGGGAGATGGCGAGGAGGTCACATCTTCGGGGCGAGCTGATGGAGCCTAATGATATCTCCTTTATATTTGTTTTTCTTTGTAATTGTTTATCAGTTTCTTGGATATTAAGTAATTTCCTTCAGGCTTAATTTGAGATTTGTCCTATTTTAATATATATCTAACTTTTGATCCATTTATCTTTCCTTTATTATCTCTCATGCTTATGAATCCTTAGACTTGTACATTCGAGATTTTAGGAATCAATTTTTAGATCGGGATAGATTTTATCGAGCTTGGTTATATCCAAGTTTTTGTTAGATTATTTGCATCATACCTATTAAGAATTAAGTTTTTTAATGTTTTAAACTCAGTTCAGTTTAGGTTCATTGAAAACTCGAGCTTTAAAAAGCCCTTGAATAATCAATTTTCCCAAATTTCCAAGTTTTTTACCTAGTTATGTCTAGGGTTTTAAATAATTTAAAATTAGTTCGCGCTATGTTTTTTGAACACTCGAGCTTTAAAAAGTCGTTGAATACTCAATTTTTCCAAGCTTCTAAGTTTTGGACCTGGTTACGTCCAGGGTTTTAAATGACTTGAACTTAGTTTGTGCTAGGTTTATTGAAAACTCGAGCTTTAATAAGCCGTTGAATAATAAATTTTTCCAAGCTTCTAAGTTTCTTAATCTTATTAAGAAGGCATTCCAGGTCCGCGGGACTACTTCCCCATTCAGCCGAGCTATCTTGAAAGTTCCTTCACGTAAAACTTCAACAACCTGATATGGTCCCTCCCATTTCGAGCCTAATACACCATCCTTGGGATCTTCATTTGCCAAAAAGACCCTTCGGAGAACTAGGTTGCCTAACCCCAGTCTAAGACTTTTGAATTTCAAATTGAAATAGCGAGTGATCTTTTGTTGATAATGGGCGAGTTGTAGTTGCGATTCCTCTCATTTTTCTTTGATCAGATCGAGGGATGTGTTAAGTAATCCATTATTCTGTTCTTGATCAAACGTTCTTTACCTGTGAGTAGTTACCATTGCTTCGATTGGAAGCATGGCCTCGCTTCTAAAAGTCAAGGAAAAAGGAGTATGCCCCATGGAGGTCCTGTGAGAAGTTCGGTAGGCCCAGAGTACTTACGAGAGCTGCTCGAGCCATAATCCTTTGGCTTCATCTAACCTCTTCTTTAGGCTTTCCTTAAGGGTTTTGTTTACAGCCTCGACCTGCCCATTGGCTTGCGGATATGCTACTGAGGAGAAGCTCTTAGTGATACCATATTTTTCACAAAAATCAGTGAAGAAATCGTTGTCGAACTGTGTCCCGTTGTCTGACACGATCTTTTTAGGAAGCCCAAACTGACATATAATACTCTTCACCACAAAGTCCAGGACTCTTTTTGAAGTGATGGTTTCCATAGGCTCGACTTCTACCCACTTCATGAAATAGTCAATCGCCACCACCACGTCACGAACTCCCCCCATTCCCATAGATAGGGAGCCTATTAGGTCGATTCCCCATACCGCAAATGGCCATGGGGATGAAATCATCATTAGCTCGACCAGAGCAGATCGGGCAATCGTAGCAAAACGCTAGCATTTTACGCACTTCTGAACATACGAGATTAAGTCTTTTGTTAAAGTGGGCCAAAAATAGCCCTGCCTCAATATCTTTAGTGCTAGGTTTTTCCCCCCAGCATGATCTCCACAAAAGCCTTCGTGTATTTCTCGTAAAATGGTTTTGGCTTCCTTAGGCAAAACGCATCGTAGGAGAGGCAACGAATGACCATGTTGATACAAGGTTACATCCACTATTACGTACCGCAGAGCTTGATAAAGTATTTTTCTTGCATCTTTTCTGTCGTCAGGTAGCTTTCCTATTGTGAGGTATTCCATTATGCGAGTCATCCAGGTCGATCGTGTGTCGATCATTTCAACCTCCATAATTTCTTCTGACACACTCGGACTCTCCAAGAACTCCACTGTCACTACATTCAATGTCTCAGCTTCTTTTGTGGTGGCAAGTCATGCTAAAGCGTCAGCATTAGAATTCTGCTCACGGGGTATCTGCTCAACAGAATTGTACTCAAATTCAGACAGTTCTCCCTTCACCTTAGCTAGGTAGGCCGCCATCTTGGTACCCCAAGCTTGATATTCTCCCATGAGATGAGAATCACTATAGCATTGGACGGCTTTCGCCTTGAGCTCCCTTGCCACTCTTAGCCCAGCTAGTAAGGCCTCATATTCGACTTCGTTGTTGGATGCTTCAAATCTGAATCTCAGAGTTGTATGAAATCGATGCCCTTCTAGTGAGATTAAGATGATCCCACCTCCTAGTCCGTTCTCATTTGATGATCCATCCACAAAGATTTTCCTTTAACTCCTGCACTGGCTCCTTCAAGAGCTCTTGAAATCCGATGCATTTAGCCATAAAATCAGCAAGGGCTTGACTTTTGATTGAGGTCCGTGGAACGTACAATATCTCAAACTGGCTAAGCTCGATAGCCCATTTTAAAAGATGCCTTGACGTTTCAGCTTTTCGCAGAACCTGCCTTAAAGGTTGGTCAGTCATGACGTTGATTAAATGGGACTGGAAATATGGCCAGAGCTTCCTGGAAGCCAATATCAGACAAAATGCCAGTTTCTCTATCAGTGGGTATCCAGACTCAGCTCTGAGAAGTCTCTTGCTTATATAATACACTGGTTTTTTAGCACGGTCTTCTTCTCGAACTAACACAGCACTGACTGCATCTTCTGTCACGGACAGATAAAGGAATAGATGTTCTCTAGATATAGGCTTAGATAACACTGGGGGCTCGGCCAGGTGCATTTTTAGGTCAAGGAATGCATGCTCACACTCCTCAATCCACTCAAATTTTTTGTTTCCTCTGAGCAAGTTGTAGAATGGCAGGCACTTGTCAGTAGATTTCGAAATGAAACGATTAAAATATGCTATCCTTCCAGTCATGCTTTGAACTTCTTTACGCGACCTGGGCGAGGGCATTTCTAACAATGATCATACTTTCTCAGGATTCACCTCTATCCCCCTTGTGTTGACTATGAACCCTAGAAATTGTCCAAATGCCACCCGAAAGTACACTTCTGAGGATTCAGCTTCATGTCATACCTCCTCAATATGTCAAAACATTCTTTTAGATCAGATACATGGTTATCAGGAATATTTGATTTGACAAGCATGTCATCGACATGCACTTCCATACTTTTCCCGATCTGATTAGCAAACATCTTGTTGACCAAGCGTTGATATGTTGCTCTGGCATTCTGCAGCCCGAATGGCATAACTTTATAACAATATACACTATTTGGGGTCATGAAGCTAATATGTTCCTGGTCCGCAGGATTCATCGCGATCTGGTTATATCCAGAATACGCATCCATGAAGGACATGAGCTCGTGACCTGCCATGGCATCTACCAACTGATCAATCCTTGGCAGTGGGAAACATTCTTTGGGACAAGCTTTATTCAAATCGTAGAAGTCGATACAGGTCCTCCATTTCCCATTTGGCTTTAGGACCAGCACGGGATTGGCGACCCAAATCGGATATTTTGCCTCACGGATAAACCCACACTTTAATAGTCGAGCTACTTCTTCCTCAAGAGCTTCAGCTCGGACCGTTCCCAAGCATCTCCATTTTTTGGGATTTTGCAGGCATGTTCTTGTCCAGATTTAAGGTGTGCATGATTACACTCGGGCTTATTCCCACCATATTTTCATGTGACCAGGCAAAAACGTCCAGATTCTCCTGTAAGAAATTCACCAGCTCCTTCCTTTTATCATCAAGATTCTTCCCAACCTTTACGACTCTTGAAGCTTCTTTCAAGTCAATGTTTACTTCCTCGAGATCCTCTATGTCTTGGAGTTCTGACCTATCTTCACCCATCCGTGGGTCAATGTCATAGCGTTGAGCGACGTCACTATCCTCTTTTTGTGGAGGTTTTTTCATCCCACAAGTAACTTCTACTTCCTGGGACTCCTCACCTCTGTCATTTATGACCATAGTTTTCTACCTGGGTGATTTTCCCTTCATAGAAATGCTATAGCATTCTCTGGCAATGAGCTGATGACCTCTGACGGTGCATATTCCCGCAACTGAGGGGAACTTTATTGCTAGGTGGTGGATAGAGGTTATGGCTTCAAACGCCATCAGCGCAGATCGGCCCAAAATCACATTGTATGCAGTTGGACAATCGATTACCACGAACTCAAGTAACTTGGAAACAGTTCGCAAATCTTCTCCCAATGTCACTACCAATCTGATCGTCCCGATGGCTGTCGGCCCTTCACCAGAAAACTCGTACAGAGTCATTGAGGTCGCCTTCAAATCTGTTACAGACAACCCCATTTTTTCCAAGGTGGATCTGAAGAGTAGATTCACAGAACTTCCGTTATCTACCAATGTCCTCCGGACCCTCTGGTTGGCGAGCTGAACGGTTATGACCAAGGGATCTTTATGTGGGAATTGGACGTGGCTAGCATCCTCTTCTGTGAAAATGATTGGTTTCTTTTACAATCATTGTTGTTTCAATAACCGCTACTCCGGGATGAACTCCACTCTGTTATGGGACTTCAATTCGTTAGTGTACCTTTTCTGGGCCCCGCTGCTCGTGCCTGCCAAAAGAGGTCCTCCCAAAATGGTAGTTATAACTCCCCCTACTATCGAAAGAGGGTCGACCTGATTTGCTTGATCTCCGATTTGACTTACTGGAGCTTCAAGGACTGATGAAGGGTTTGGTGCAGCGGGTTGATTAGGGACCACTCGATTTCGGGCGTACTAGGCCAAAGGTCCTGCTCTGATAAGAGTTTTGATCTCATCCTTTAGTTATTGACAGTCAACAGTGTTATGACTGATGTCATTATGGAATCGATAGAACTTTGAAGAATCTATCTTTGCCCTCTAGTTATTCAATGGCTCTGGCTTCTTCCATGGGAGGCGAGTAGAATTTGCTAGGAAGATGCGCTCCCTAGTGTCTGTTAGGTCAGTATAAGTAGCGTAAACAGGTTTGAATTTCTCCCCAGACTTATTTTCTTTGTCCTACTATGGTCGCCCTCGCCACTTCCCTTCCTCTTGTTATTTCCCCCTTAGTTATTCTGGGTAACGATTTGAGTCGTAGCTGTAATGTCTGTTACCGCTCCAACGGGTTGGACAGGGGTCTGGCTGGTTCCCGCGACAGAAGCTCACACCTCCTCTAGGTTAATCCACTCTTGAGCTCTGGCTAATAATTTTTCCACACTCTTAACTCCTTTTCTTCGTAATTCTTGCCACAGGTCGCCACCAACAAGGATTCCCGTCCTCATTGCCATGAGCTTGGAGCTGTCATCAGCATCACTAGCTCGTGCAGCGACATTGGAAAACCTGCTTAGATATGCCTTCAACGTCTCATCAGGTTGATATTTTACGTTGGCCAGTGAATCGGTATCAACCCGAGCTGCCTGTGAAGCTCGGAATGCTTATTTGAACTCAGAAGAAAACTTCTTCCATGAGCTTATGGAATGCCTCTTATATTACTTAAACCACTGTCTGTCTGGCCTGACCAGAGTTGTAGGGAATAAAATATGCCTTAGATCAAGTCCGACATTGTGGGCCATCATCATGGTGTTAAACATTCTGAGGTGGTCTGACGAATCTCCATCGCCATCAAATTTTGACAAGTGTGCCATTCTGAAGCCTACCGAATATGTGGCCGCCACAATATTTGGAGCGAAAGGCTCGAGCTCATCCTCTAAGTTGCAATCATATTTGTCTTTTCTAGATAAAATCCTCTTCATTTGCTCTTCCATCAGAGCTAGTCTCTTGATGGTTTGGTCTTTGGTCCCTAGGTTATCTGGGGGCTGTTCAACAGCTCCAATCCTATTGTATGCGTTTGATGGGTTATTGTCCCTCCAAGCTCGAGCTTGCTTTTGTGGGGCACTATTACCATTATTGCATACTATGGACGGACCTCCCTCTTGTCGAGTATAACTAACATCTTCATTCCAAGCTGGATTCCTCCTCTACAAATTCAAACGATCGCGCAAATCAGGTTGTGGATCGTACCGAGGCTCTGTTCTGAACTCAACTGATTTCTTAGGTCGCCCTCGGACCTACCACTATGATGAATTTTGGTCCAGTAACTCCCATTTGCGAAGCTTACAGCTCGCGGTTGGGGCCGAGGATCTAGATTTTCAGCACGTGTCTGTGGGATGTAAGTATTGGCCAATAGGGGAGGATTTCTCCTACTGTCTCCTTAAGCTGGAATGTCCTGTGTAGGACGAGGTGATGTCGGATGTATTATAGGTGATGGGGGATGCCTTATTGGTGAGGCAATCCTTCTTCCAGTAGGGTGGACTAAATTAGCCCGCCTATGTTCTACTCCATTGTCTTTAGCTCTCTACGCGTTACGATCTGATCGCAACGTAGGAGGGTTTGTTGGAACATTTTGTCTTTGTGAGCCTATCCCAGCCCATCCTCGTGGATTTCCATGGGCATTTCTAGGGACCTGTGAAGGAGGCACCGAACTTGTGGTTGTGGTTCTAACCAACCGACTGACATGCTATGACTCTTATGAGGGCCACTGGGTTGAGCATTCTAGCGATCTCGCCCTGTAGGTACAGAACTTGGGGTGGAAGTTTTGACTGATCGCCTTGGTTTGGATTGATTATTCCTGTGGGACTTATGAGACCCACTTTGCCTCTTTCCGACATTAACATTGGTTGCAAGAGGGGTAACCGAGCCAAAACCTCCTCAATGTGCATGTTTTCCTTAGCAAGCTGGCTTCTCAATTGCATGTTTTCTAATTCGATGGCAGTTAGGTAGTCTGGATTTGGATTCGGTGACAATGACACCGAACTCCCAGTGTTGCCATGACCCGCCAGTTGTTTTCCCGGACATTGCTAGATCTCAGGGCCACGCTCATTCGAAACAGCGGTATGATGGGCCTCCTACCCACCAAGTTGTTCTATCTCATTATCGTGCATTGAGCGAATGAGCACCATGATGAGAATCGACTGGGATTTTGATGAAGCACTAATTTGCTCTCAATGAGAGCACCAAACTGTTGACGCGGTTTTTCGCCAACAGTGTATTAAGAAATAATAAGGCAAATTAGTGCTTAATAGTAAACCGTAATGGAAAATAATATGAATTCACTCAAGAACACATAACTTTTATGTGGTTAAAATCCACCTAGTCCACGAGTCAATATTATTGTTGTTTCTCTCTCTATTTTGGCAGAGTTTTGGTATTACCCAATAATGGTCCCATTTCCTGTCCAATATTCCCAATATTTATAAGGGAATTCCATGGACAGGTTTGGTTATCCACGTGAGTCAATCACACATTTACATAATGATTACATTTAATACAAATAATTCACATTTATATTATGACATGATTTGATAATAGAAATAACAGGTTCCTGCTATCTCAGATAATAAATATGACAACCTGGTCATAAATAAATGTATAAAGGGATCCCGAGTCTCTGGGGATCCGCAGGTATGCAATATACTAGAATTACCACGAGTTGGATATCTCCTCCATGCTCGTGCTTCACAACCATTGCATCCTTAGTTCGGGATAAGCTCAGGACGCCTTGCACCACGTATGACCATTATGAATCTCAAGTTGTCCACGTGGATACTAAGTAGATATTATTTCCCTTAGTCATTTCTCCTTGTATTTATCTGCCAGTTGTACCCGAGTTGAGTGGATGAACTCGTGCTAAAATCAGGTACAAAAGTTAGAATCAACATTATTTGCTTCCCCTTCTTTCCTAGAACCTTTGTTAAGAGATTCATAAGTTTTCAATTCATTCAACAACTGTGTCATGTTATATGATAATTTGTTCATGACATAGTTGGTTGTGAAACCTTTAAAAGTTGGAGAAAGCGATTCAAGTATAATGCTTACTTGAGTCCTTTCATCAATGATTACCCCATGGATAATGGCATCGTGCATTATATTGATCATGTCTAATACATGTTCTCTGACAGAAACTCATTTCTTCATTTTCTTGGTCATGTAGGATCTGGTGGCCTCATGCCTACACTGATCTGACTGCTACCCAAACATATCTTGAAGGGAGTCCCAAATATCATAAGCATTCTTAGTGTTCTCAAACTTCTTTCTGGGCACATCGCTCATACTCGCAAGCATATAACACTTTGCTTTGTTGTTTGATAAGATCCAATTATCAAACTTTTCCCTTGCAGTATTGGCAGCAGTAGCGGGAGGGACTTCAGGACATTCCTCAGTGAAGACAATTTGTGGTTCTCACATATTAATACAATGTTCAAGTTTGATTTCCATTTCATGTAGTTTTCACCAGTCAACTTTTCATTTGCAATTAAAGAAGATACAAGATTTGAGCTAGACATGATTGTTGAAAATAAATAAATAAATAAAAATGAATTTATGCATATCATAAATATCAGTTATGTTCGGAATAGTAAATGTGATGCATGAATGCAATAATTAATGAACACATAAAATAATTACTAATTCCACGATTAATTAATTTGAACATTAATGGACCAGCCTTAGGGTAGGTCAGACTAATTCCAAATTAATTTTGAGACAAGTTCTCAAATTTATAAGTGAAAACTTAAATCAACATTTCTCTTTTGACTTATAAACTACCGCTTGTTTGGACAAGAATACACTAGTCCGCTCGAAAACCTAATGTACCTTGTGAGTGTAACCCATTATTTTAGATCAATGACTTAACTCAAGAGTGTGCCTTAGGGTCAGTCAAACTTGAAATAAATCATTAAATCATATTCTTGAAAAAGAAGTTTGCATTTAGAATAGCACAGTTGGAAGCCTTCCTTATGGGGACACAAAAAATGGTATCGCGAGGCCCTCTCCATGCTACCTCGGTGCTAACTAATAATGGACACCATGTGACTTATTGTCATAACTCCCTCTCCCACTCACTATTTTAAAATATGTGTTTTCTCAAAACATCCTATGCTTTTTAATTGGTTTGTAAAAATAAAGTGATCTATTTTTACCAAATGATATTCTAATAATTACTAATCAAATTAACCAAAATCAAAATTATAGAACTATGCCCTAATTAATTCAATTTTAATTTGCTATAATTACTAGGAATATCATTTATGATTTAATAAAACAATTTTATTAAATACTAGAATTTAAACAACTTTTAAAATCTATTTTCGCTCTTGAACTAGTTAAAAACTATATTTATTATTATATGGTCCATCACATAAAGCATATAATCACAAAGGACAATTCTAAGGTGTAAATCCCAAAATTGGCATATTTTATAGAAATATATTTTTTATTAAAAGATCAATTTTTGTTTCCCTTATTGTGCTTTTCAGAATTCACTTTCCATTTCTTGTGATTTGTGGAATATTTACATTCCTTATTTAATTGTATTTTATCACAATTTGTTTATAAAGGGAAGTAATATCTTGCAAATATTCAGTACTTACTCAAAGTCATTTATGGAATATTTGTCTATATATTTTCGTGCCGCTCAAGTTTATAAAAATCAGGAAACTAAATCTTTGTAGTCATTAATTGTTATTTCTATCTTGAGCTTTTTGATCCGACACAGGTATTAGCTGTCTCCACCAAAATCATATCTGTCGAATCAGCATCTTCTAAAAAAGGCAATTCTTCATCAATCAATAATATCTTCAATTATTCTTGCCTTTATTAGGAGATTCTTTCTCAGCCTTTATGAGCACGAAAAGGGACTCTATAAATAGGGCTCTAAAGGCAGTGAGAAAAAGTGAACTCTTAGATACATAATTTGTGAGTGTATTGTAATATTTGTGAGAGTTCCTTCTTTGTATTCAAGATCATAGTATTCACGTGATCTTGTAGAAATATGAGAGTTTAGTTTATGTGGTGAGTTTATACCACGTTCATGAGTGAATACACATTGTAATTTGAACACAACTTTTAAAAGTCTTCGGGAGAGGATTTTTACAAGTCTTGTGTCGGGAGGATGCAAGCACTTGCTGGCCATTGAAGGGAGTTCAAGTGGTTGAGCATTTCAATCAGAATCAGATTAGTGAAGAGAAGTACAACAAAGTTGCGGCAAATCTTAAGAAGGAGTCTTGTTTTGTTTAAGTCAATATTTTGTACTTGTGATTCTTTATTGATTGGTTTTATTCTCTGGGCGTGGCCCCAATGAGTAGGTTATCCGAAAGGGTTTCTGAACCTTGTAAAAATTCGTTGTGTTCTTTATTGTTTTGCATTGTCCTTTTATAGTGTTCAGTTTCTGTCGTGACAAGTTTGGATTCTGTCCCGACAGAACTGAAATTTGTTTTAACATTTAATTACCATTCCGCACTTTAATTAATTCACATGGTTTAATTAATTTGGTAATTACTAAAAATGGAATTTCAATTGGTATCAGAGCGGGTCACTCATTTCTGAGTGTGATCTTGGTTTATTCCGTTTGTTGTTCTTGTTCTTGCAATGTTTTTTTTCACAGAAGAAGGCTCCATAACTCGCCCCCCTTTACTCAATGATTCGAACTATCCATATTGGAAAGTTAGAATGAGAGCCTTCATTGTTGACCCTCGAATTGGCCAACGACACGGAGTCAAATGTACAACAAAATATGGAACGACACTTGAAAAGATAATCTAATGGAAAGGAAAAAACACCAAGAAATTATAGTGGTTCGGCCCCAGTGATTGGTAATGACCTACGTCCACTTAGTGATATTGTTAATATTGAATCTTAAAGTCGTGATCAAAGAACTAGGGTTCTTGAGTTTCACAAACCTTAGATGTAGTACAATAAAAAGATGAACAACTCACTTTAGCTCTTTCTCTCTCAATCTTAAGCAAAAAAGCTAAATATCCAAAATTCCCTTCCTTGAGCTATTTCATGCATATTTATAGGCTCAAGGAGGGTTATACATGCTAACGTGTCCTATCTTTCCTTAATAATTGTGTATCAAGGATAAATATGGAGAAATATTCAAATGTAGTTAATATTAGATTACAACTTAAGAAGGAAATAAATCGGGCTTCACGACCAGCCTGGTCGTATAAAAAAATTAATGCTGACGATGAGGTGTGCTTCTGGTCGATAGCCGAACAGCACCTTTGTCCTTCAATTCCGCCATGTGTCAATCCATGTGTAAGAAATCTTTGCCACGTCATCAATAACCATTTTTGGGTAAACATTTGCCCCCCAAGTTTATTTATTACGACCAGCAATATGTAAACTTAGGAAACCGACTCTTCGAATACACCACGAAATCTGTCAGAATCGCCCATGCTTTCTCGAAAAAGGTGACCAATCATGTCTAATCAGGTCCTTTCAGTTTCCCAAGAGTGTGTGCGACGGCCATTTCACTTCCCCATGCTTAGAAAAAAGTAACTCATGATTGCCTCTTTTAACGTGCCTTGGTCCTTATAAATAACCCCCAAGTTACCATTTTTACCTTTTACTTACTTTTGCCTTCTTAAAGAACGCTGAAGAACTCGTGCTCCAGAGCCCAGAAATTTTCAAACATCTACACTCGGACATTCAAAAACTTTCACCTTCGTACTTCAATCTTTATCTGAGTAAGTTTCATGAACTACCATACGAAACTGCCTTATGCTTGCTTTCATCTCTGAACCCTTTCGAGTTCTTGGTTGAAAATGTATGGGGATTGTTTGCATGTTGACAGATGATTAATAGGGTAGTGAAATATTGTTCCGTAGGAGTTAAGAGCTAGTTTGATAGTCGAGATTGTAGATTTTAGGGCGTAAAATCGAAGTAAAAATTCGATTTTTAAGCTAGGTGAAAAACTGGGTTTTTCCCGCCCTTTCGGAGTCGCAAAAGCTTTTTCCTTAAAAACTTTTTACTTCCACTTTTCAATCTGTTTTTCAAACTGCTCGTATAGAACTTAGTTGTAACGCCCTACTTCCTTAAAGCCGTTACTAAGTGAGTTTTAAACGTGCTTTTAACTCGCTAACCAAGGTTTTAAGGCAAACATGTAATCAAATCATAACAGAGTCTTAAACTTGGAAAATAATTTCGTTTTACTGAAAATCATAAAACGTTTAACATTTGGGATCCCAAAATACTGTTTATAAATATTTACAACTCAAAATATACTTAGAGTCGACTAAACGACAAAATAGGGTTCTTTACAAACAACTTCCAAAAATTCCCCTGGCCGTGGCAGCCAGGCAGACCAGACATGTACGCGTCGCGTCACGCTCTCCATATTCATGGTCGGTTGACTTTCTCCTTGCCCTTACCTGCACCACAAAGCACCCGTGAGCCAGAGCCCAGCAAGAAAACTCCACATAAACAGATAACATACGCATATGAACCATTTAGCATATAACCAATTTGTCGACAAGCTAAACACATACGGCCACGCCGTCTCAGGCGCTTTACCAGGCCCTGAGTTGCGGTCTACACCGTAAGGATATCCCAGGTATCCTTCAGGGTCTTACCCTGGCAGCTCGCACTCCGCGTGCTAAACGCTGCTCCCGGCCCCTTGCCGTTCTCAGCCTTCGCCGTTCCTGGCCCTTGCCGATCATTCACATATATGCATACACAGCATAATTAAAACATAACTTAAGCATATACTAACATAATCAATGGGCTCACCCAACACATAATCATATAGGGGCGTGCCCTGCAACATAACTATGGGGCCTCGCCCTGCTCTATGGGTACAACAGTTTTCTTACCTGTGTCCCGAGCTTCCTGAGTACTGAATCCTCGAGCACGGTCCTCTAATCCGAGCTTGTCCGAGAACCTAGTCACAACACATAAATAGCACTCCCATTACTAACCAATTCAAAAACATCTCCCGGAACCAATCCCGAGCCCTCGGGACCTTCCGGATCCCCACACAAAGTGGCGGAAGCGTCCCTCGAGCCCCCTGGGAAAAAGCCTAAAAACTGAATTTTCCCCTTGCCCAGAAATGGCCTAGCACCGCGGCGCCACCCTATGAGGGCCACGGCGCCCAGAAGGGCCCCCGTCCACTGATGCAGCCTAGCGCCGCAGCACAGAAGAACAGGGCCGCGACGCCCCTTCGCGAACCCAGAATTCTGGGCTTTCCCCTGCATTTTCCCCGAGCCAAAACACTCCTAAACCAATACCAATGTATACCTAAGTCCCAAATTCAATTCAAAACCCCCATATAAACCATCTAACAACTCAGAAACATCAACAACAAGCCTAAATACACAATCAACCAAAGAATCATTTAGTGGTTCAAATTTCTCAAAACTTAAACCAGCCCTTGCAAAGTTTAAACCAGCCTTCACAATCCTTAAACTAAACCAGAAATAAACTTCAAGCATGCATGGAATTCTTACCTCAAGATGGAATTCGATCTTGAGCTTCTTCCTACTCCAACTCCAAGCTAAATCCCTTTTATTCCCACCTGAATTCTCACAAACAACAAGCTGCAAATTCAGCTTCAACCCTCATTCTCAAATCCTCAAAACAAGCTTAAAATTTAAAGAAAAACCATGGATGAATTTCTTACCTCTGTGATTAACACACCCTTGAGCTAAAGCTTGAATTCAATTGCTCTAATCTCAGCTCTAAACCCCTTTCTTGATCCCAAGAGATTTGCCATTCCTTCCTTTCCTTCTTGCTTCTTAACTTTTCCTTTACTTTCATCAAGAGTTGAATTTGTCTAAGTGTAGAAAACGTGAATAGCTTTCCCACTCAGCCATAGTTATCTAAATCCCAGCCAAAAGACCCATTTGCCCTTCCATCTAACCCAAATTCTAACTAATCCTTAAGGGCAACTTTGACCTTTCCTATCCTCTTACAAACATACAATTTTCTCACTGAGAGTAACTATCCTCAATGGTTACCTATGGTTACCCAAGCTACTAAAATACCATTTACCATTAATTAAAAGTCCCCAACTAAATTTGTAATATTCCTGAAATACCTCTAGGCTCCTCCCGAGCCAGGTATCTAACCCCGTTGTGACTTTAAGCGGAATAGCTCTCTAGGACCGTCTCGGAACGTGCATCACAAATATATCACCATTATATCAAAAATATCACATATATTACATTTATGCCCTCAGCGGGCTAAAATTACAAATATGCCCCTAACAACCAAACGGGGCCCACATGCATATTTAATCGCCTAAACATGCACTCTAATCACATATTCATTAAATTCACATAAATTAATACAGTGTAACAATTATTGCCCTCCAGGCACACTAATCAAGGCTCCAAGCATTATTAGCAAATTTGGGTCGCTACAACTATCCCCTCCTTACAGAGATTTCGTCCTCGAAATTACCTGAACAACTCGGGATACCGCTTCCGCATGTCTGATTCAAGTTCCCATGTCGCCTCCTCAACCTTGTTGTTTCTCCACAGCACTTTCACCAAGGCGATGGTCTTGCTCCGCAAAACTTTATCTTTCTGGTCAAGAATCTAAACCGGCTTCTCCTCACAGGACAAATCCTGGTCCAGCTCCAAACTCTCATAACTCAGTATGTGTGTTAAATCTGTTACATACTTTCGGAGCATGGACACATGAAAAACATTTTGAACCCCTGATAAGGCTCGAGGCATCGCCAACCTGTAGGCTACCTCCCCAACCCATTCCAGAATCTCAAAGGTTCCAACAAATCTACGGCTCAGCTTGCCCCGAACACCGAACCGTTTCACTCCTCTCAGAGGTGAAACCCTAAGGAACACATGGTCACCGACCTGAAATTCCACACTCCTGCGTTTCAGGTATGAATAACTCTTCTGGCGACTCTGGGAGGCGAGCATTCGCGCTCTAATCTTCTCAATTGCCTCATTGGTCCTCTGAACCATCTCAGGACCCAAATAACTCCTCTCACCCGTCTCGTCCCAATGGATAGGTGATCTACACTTCCTCCCATATAGCATCTCATATGGAGCCACTCCGATAGTCGCTTGATAGCTGTTATTATACGAGAACTCAATCAAAGGATGATATTTACTCCAAGATCCCCCAAAGTCTAACACACAGGCTCGCAACATGTCTTCCGAAATCTGAATCGTTCTCTCAGACTGTCCATCGGTCTGAGGATGATAAGCGGTACTAAACCGTAACTACGTACCCATAGCCTTCTGCAGGCTCTCCCAAAACTTAGAGGTGAAGGTGGGGTCTCTGTCAGACACTATCAGCCTCGAAGCTCCATGAATTCGAACAATTTCCTTCACATATAATTCAGCATACTGCTCCACAGTATAAGTCATCCTAACAGGCAAAAAGTGGGCGAACTTGGTATACCTATCCACAATCACCCACACCGAGTCATGCTGTCCCACGGTCCTCGGCAAACCAACCACGAAGTCCATGGTAATATCCTCCCACTTCCATTCTGGAATCCCTAGAGGCTGCAACAACCCCACTAGCCTCTGATGTTCAGCCTTGACCTGCTAACACGTTAAACACTTGGCCACATAATCCATCACTTCCCTTTTCATGCCCGACCACCAATATAAAGCTTTCAAGTCTTTTTACATCTTCATCGTACCTGGATGTAAGGAGTAGGGAGTGGTATGCGATTCATCTAGAATCTCCCGTCAGATAACAGAATCCATCGGAACACAAATTCGACCCTTGTACTTCAATAACCCTATCTTCGAAAGAGAAAAGTCCTTAGCCACTCCGACTAAGACGTTCTCCCTGTGACCTCTCAACTGAGAATCTTTCCCCTGCGCCTCCTTGATCCTCTCAAGGAGTGTAGACTGAAGAGTGATGTTGGCTAACCGACCAACCACCAATTCTATTCCCGCTCTAGTCATCTCCTCAACCAGCTTATCTGATATCTACCTCGAACTGAACAGCTGTCCTGGGCCTTTCTGACGCAATGCATCAGCCACTACGTTAGCCTTCCTAGGATGGTATAGGATATCACAATCATAATCCTTAACCAACTCTAGCCACCGCCTCTGGCGCATATACAGATCCTTCTGGGTAAAGAAATACTTCAAACTTTTATGGTCGGTATATATCTCGCACTTCTCACCATATAAATAATGTCTCCAAATCTTAAGTGCGAATACCACCGCTACCAATTCCAGATCATGTGTGGGATATATCTGGTCATACTCCTTTAATTGTCTTGATGCATAGGCTATCACTTTACCAGCTTGCATCAGGACACACCCCAAACCCTGTCTGGAAGCATCACAGTAAACCACAAACTTCTCATTATCTGTTGGCAGACTCAACACTGGCGCGGTGATCAATCATCGCTTCAACTCTTTAAAATTGTTCTCACATCTTTCCGTCCAGACATACCTTGTCTTCTTCTTTGTCAGTCCTGTCAAAGGCGTAGCTATTCTGGAGAACCCCTCAACAAACCGCCGATAATATCCTGCTAAACCCAGAAAACTCCTCACTTCAGGAACATTGCTCGATCTAGGCCAGTCTCTAACTGCCTAAATCTTACTTGGATCAACCAGAATCCCCTCCTTACTAACGATGAGACCCAGAAACGTGACTTGCGGTAGCCAAAACTCACACTTACTGAACTTAGCATATAACTTATGCTCCCTTAACCACTGTAAAACCAACCGCAAATGTGCTCATGCTCTGTCTCTGACTGAGAGTACACCAAGATATCGTCGATGACTACAATCACAAAATTATCTAAATAATCCTTGAAAATCTTATTCATCATATCCGTAAAAGCTGCTAGGGCATTGGTTAATACAAAGGACATAACCAGGAATTCATAATGTCCATACCTCATTCGGAAAGCGGTCTTTGGTATGTCCTCCTCTTTAATCCTTACTGATGGTAACCTGACCGGAGATCAATCTTAGAAAACACCGTACTCCCCTATAACTGATCAAATAAATCATCGATCCTAGGCAGTGGATACTTATTCTTAATGGTTAACTTATTCAGCTCTCTGTAGTCAATGCACATCCTAAGAGATCCATCCTTCTTCTTAACAAACAACACAGGAGCACCCCATGGCGAGAAACTCGATCTGATGAACCCCAAATCAAGTAACTTCTGCAATTGAATCTTCAACTCCTTTAACTCTGCTGGAGCCATTCTGTAAGGCATCCTAGATACTGGCTCCACCCCTGGCGCTAAATCAATAACAAAGCCAATCTCCCACTGCGGCGGCAAGCTTGGCAAATCTGCTGGAAATAAGTCTGGAAATTCACACACTAATCTAGTCTCACCTGGTCCAACCGACTTAGCCTTAGAGGTGTCCACAACATTTGCTAGGAATCTTATACAACCTTCCTGCTTCAGGTCTCTAGCCTTCAATGCTGAAATAATAGGTATTCGCGGTCCACTAGACATTCCCACAAATACAAAGGGTACCTCCCCTTCTGGTTCAAAAGTCACCATCTTGCGCTTACAGTCAATCGTTGCCCCATATTTTGCTAACCAATCCATTCCTAAGATCATATCAAAGTCATCCATCGCAAGCTCAATCAGATCAACAGATAATTCCCTACCATCTACCTCTACTGGTAAAGCCCTAATCCATCTCCTAGAGACTACCAATTCCCCTGTTGGCAACAAAGTCTGAAAACCCCTAGCATACACAACACTAGGTCTACACAGCTGATCTATCACCCTAGCAGACACAAATGAGTGGGTAGCTCCCGAATCAAACAATGCAGTATACAAAGACCCAGCACTAGAAATCTGACCTGTCACAACTGAGGGGCTAGCCTCTGTCTCAGTCTGAGTTAAGGTAAACACTCTGGCAGGAGCGAGACTGTCTCCCTGCTTCGGCTCCTCCTTCCTGACTTGTGGGTAGTCCTTCTTCAAATGATTGGCACTCCCATAGACAAAGCAGGCCTTGATCCTGCACTCACCCTGATGTCGCCGTCTGCACCGAGGACACACTGGGAAACTCCTCCAGTTGTCACTTCCGCCCTGACGGCCACTAAAAGCACCCTGTGCCCTCCTATCAAAACTGGGAGGAACGAAGGAATCTAGGGTCTTCCTCTTCTTCTCACTGAGGCTACTGCCCCGACTGGATCCAACAAATGGAGGCACTATTCTCCTAGCATTGCGCCTAACATCACTCTCTCTCTCCAGATCTGGTCCTCGGCCCCCTCAGCTGTAAGGCCCTTGTCCACAACCTGAGCATAGGTAGTAGTCCCTGGATCCAAGGTGATCTTCACATCACGGGCAATCATAACATTCAACCCTCGTACAAATCTGTCTCTCCTTGACACATCCATCGGCATTAAATCTGGTGTAAACTTCACCAATCGATCAAATTTCAGTGCATACTCTGTCACGGTCAACCGGTTGTGAGTCAGGTTGATGAACTCGTCAACCTTTGCAGCTAGGACTGCTACACTGTAATATTTCTCGTTAAAGATATTCTTGAATTCTTCCCAGGTCATGACTGCCACATTCTTTCTCTGAACCACAACATCCCACCAGATGCGGGCATCCTCTCTAAACATATAACTGGCACAGGCAACTCTCTCGTTTCCCTCAACCCTCATGAAATCCAGGATAGAGGAAACCATATTCATCCACTGCTCTGCCCGTAGTGGGTCTGATCCACCCTCAAAGGTGGGAGGATGCTGCTTCCTGAACCTCTCATATAGAGGTCCCCACCTGTTCTCAACCACAGGATGAACCGGCACTGGCACCGTACCCTACTGAATTGGCAACCCAGTGACCTGTGGAGGGGCATGCTGCCTCAACTGACGAAGCTCTTCTTCTGTTCTCTGCAACCTTGCTTCCATTTCAGCAAACATCTCTTGCCAATTCTGTGTGGCGGGTGGAGGGTCCTGACCCTGATTGTCATCCTCGGCCCGGCTGCCGCGGAGTCTAGATGATTGTCGAGGCATCACAACCATATGCCTGCAATCAATGAGGCCGCTCATCAGGCATGATAACAGAGTCCAACACCACCTCCCAATCACAACAGTCAACCATGAATAGCAATCCAGATAACATATAGATAGCATATAACACACAACGGGCCATGCCCTGGCATCATGCATATGTTAACTCATTCATCATGCTCTATATGGAACAAGCAGGCAAACAGGGCATTCAAGCACATATTCAAGCATATTATTCAACCATACCAACCAACACTGAGTCGAGTTTATCACTGACAGCGAGTGTACATGTTCGGTCAATCTCCAGAACCAATAAACCTTGGCTCGCTCTGATACCAAGTTGTAACGCCCTACTTCCTTAAATTCGTTACTAAGTGAGTTTTAAATGTACTTTTAACTCGCTAATCGAGGTTTTAAGGCAAACGTGTAATCAAATCATAACAGAGTCTTAAACTTTGAAAATAATTTTGTTTTACTGAAAATCATAAAACGTTTAACATTTGGGATCCCAAAATACTGTTTATAAATATTTACAACTCAAAATATACTTAGAGTCGACTAAACGACAAAATAGGGTTCTTTACAAACAACTTCCAAAAATTCCCCTGGCCGTGGTAGCCAGGCAGACCAGACATGTACGTGTTGCGTCACGCTCTCCATACTCATGGTCGGTTGACTTTCTCCTTGCCCTTACCTGCACCACAGAGAACCCGTGAGCCGGAGCCTAGCATGAAAACTCCACATAAACAGATAACATACGCATATGAACCATTTAGCATATAACCAATTTGTCAACAAGCTAAACACATACGGCCACACCGTCTCAGGCGCTTTACCAGGCCCTGAGTTGTGGTCTACAACGTAAGGATATCCCAGGTATCCTTCAGGGTCTTACCCTGGCAGCTCGCACTCTGCGTGCTAAACGCTGCTCCCGGCCACTTGCCGTTCTCGGCCTTCGCTGTTCCCGACCCTTGCCGATCATTCACATATATGCATACACAGCATAATTAAAACATGACTTAAGCATATACTAACATAATCAATGGGGCTACACCTAACACAAAATCATATAGGGCCGGGCCCTGCAACACAACTATGGGGCCTCGCCCTGCTCTATGGGTACAACAGCTTTCTTACCTGTGTCCCGAGCTTCCTGAGTACTGAATCCTCGAGCACAGTCCTCTAATCTGAGCCTGTCCGAGAACCTAGTCACAACACATAAATAGCACTCCCATTACTAACCAATTCAAAAACATCTCCCGGAACCAATCCTAAGCCCTCGGGACCTTCCGGATCCCCAAACAAAGTGGCGGAAGCATCCCCCGAGCCCCTGGGCAAAAGCCTAAATACTGAATTTTCCCCCTACCCAGAAATGGCCTAGCACTGCGGCGCCACCCTATGAGGGCCACGGCACCCAGAAGGGCCCCCGTCCACTGATGCAGCCTAGTTCCGCGACACAGAAGAACAGGGCCGTGACGCCCCTTCCCAAACCCTGAATTCTGGGTTTTCCCCTGCATTTTCCCCAAGCCAAAACACTCCTAAACCAATACCAATGTATACCTAAATCCCAAATTCAATTCAAAACCCCCATATAAACCATCTAACAACTCATAAACATCAACAACAAGCCTAAATACACAATCAACCCAAGAATAATTTAGTGGTTCAAAATTCTCAAAACTTAAACCAGCCCTTGCAAAGTTTAAACCAGCCTTCACAATCCTTAAACTAAACCAGAAATAAACTTCAAGTATGCATGGAATTCTTACCTCAAGATAGAATTCGATTCTGAGCTTCTTCCTACTCCAACTCCAAGCTAAATTCCTTTGATTCCCAGCTGAATTCTCACAAACAACAAGCTGCAAATTCAGCTTCAACCCTCATTCTCAAATCCTCAAAACAAGCTTAAAATTTAAAGAAAAACCATGGATGAATTTCTTACCTCTGTGATTAACACACCCTTGAGCTAAAGCTTGAATTCAATTGCTTTAATCTCAGCTCTAAACCCCTTTCTTGATCCCAAGAGATTTGCCATTCCTTCATTTACTTCTTGCTTCTTAACTTTTCCTTAACTTTCAGCAAGAGTTGAATTTGTCTAAGTGTAGAAAACGTGAATAGCTTTCCCACTCAGCCATAGTTATCTAAATCCCAGCCAAAAGACCCATTTGCCCTTCCATCTAACCCAAATTCTAACTAGTCCTCAAGGACAGCTTTGACCTTTCCTATCCTCTTACAAACATACAATTTTCTCACCTAGAGTAACTATCCTCAATGGTTACCTATGGTTACCCAAGCTACTAAAATACCATTAACCATTAATTAAAAGTCCCCAACTAAATTTGTAATATTCCCAAAATACCCCTAGGCTCCTCCCGAGCCAGGTATCTAATCCTGTTGTGACTTTAAGCGGAATAGCTCTCTAGGACCGTCTCGGAACGTGCATCACAAATATATCACCATTATATCAAAAATATCACATATATTACATTTATGCCCTCAGCGGGCTAAAATTACAAATATGCCCCTAACAACCAAATGGGGCCCACATGCATATTTAATCGCCTAAACATGCACTCTAATCACATATTCATTAAATTCACATAAATTAATACAGTATAACAATTATTGCCCTCCAGGGACACTAATCAAGGCTCCAAGCCTTATTAGCAAGTTTAGGTCGCTACATTAGTGTTTTTGTTAGAATGTTGATGGTCGTATACACGAGCAATGTTATTCCAACTTTCAACACAAGCTTCTAAGCTTTACGTCTTATCTCCCCCTTTCTCTGTTCGCAGCTTTCATGCAAGATCCGTGGGGAGGAGAAAGATCCATCGACGATGACTTACTGGCTCAGCTACTTGAGGACGAGGAGCAACTGTCATCGCTAATACCTGACATTCCCTTTTCTTGTGCCACTTCAAACACTCCATCTATCCTTATCCAAAATATGGCTCGAGCAAAAACTACAGCCCGGAAAAAGAAAACTCCCAATCCTTCAAATCAGCCTGCTCCTCGGGCTGAAATTCCCTCGACCAGTGGTCGAGCAGAAAATATTCCTGACCCCAATATCCAAACTCATGCTCAGCCCCGAAATGCCATTCAACCAGATGTTGAATGGTATATTGTCTCTAAAATCCGGGTGACGATCAGGATGATCACCAACTACATAAGGAAATACGGACTCCCGGGAGTGACATTAGTTCGACCTAACCAAGACCAAAGAGCGAACTTGCGCGGAGGCGCCTTCAGCGCCTGGTCGAGATACCATATTGAGGCAGGGGATACCTTGCCTCTTCATCCATTCTTCCAAGGGGTGGCCAACTACTTCGGGGTCGCCCCTTTCCAAATAACTCCCAATGGGTATAGAATGCTCGCAGCACTCTATATCCTTTATAGCCACAAAAAAGGGCCTGTGCCAACAACCCATGAGGTTAATTATTTGTTCGACCTCAAGTCTAACCCCAACCAAGAAGGTACGGGTTTTTTTCACTTTTGTCATCAGGAAACTGGGCGCACCTTCCTGACCGACACCACTCACATATCGAACGTGGGGAGGAACTACCAGGAGTATTTTCTTATGACTGACATGGTCGTGAACAATCTAGCCTTGACTCAAGGAGGTAACACCTTTATACCACTGGTCGTTAATCTTTCTTTAATTTTTCCTCTACACTTTCTTAGACTTTTAATGCCTTTCAGGCCCATGGTTGTGACCAGAACCTACTCCTGACATGGAGTTACAATTCGCCCTCTTGGCCAGTATGACTGACGTGGAGAAAAATGTCAAGCATCTGATCACAGAGGCTAACCTTAGGCTGGTCGGTCTCTTGGCTCCTCATCAGGACATGAGGGAGTCAACAGCGGGGAGTGCTACTGGCGGATAAGTTCCCGAGCAGTACCCGGACGTGGAACAAACCCTCCCGAGGAGGGCCATCGGAGTAACAATCAGGGAACCGTCCAGCACCCCACGGGCTGCTGCTCCCCCCACCCCAAAGGGAAAACGGAAAAAGTAGGCCACCGAACCTCACGAGCCCCTCAACGAATCTTCGGACGAGAACGGTACTGATCTCTCGCTCTTAGATAGCTTGCCAATTCCCTGTCACTTATTTGACAGGGTTGGCAATTTTAAGTACGCTCCAAATTTATATTCAACCTTCTTCATGCCAGAGAGTGAGTGTAAGACTAGTAGAGTTTATAATGTAGTGACCAGTAATGATAGCTCAGGTATTTCACTTACAATTTTTTCTGTCTCTTTTCCTGACATAACATACTTAATTGTTTATACTATCTAACTGTTCGAATATTTGCTTCTTTCCCAGATATGGACTCTGAGAGCACCCCTGAAGCTCCCAAAGCTCCCGTGAGCAAAAAGAAAGCGAGCAAGAGGCATCCTGGGGAAAGCAGCAAAATGCCTCAGGCTAAGAAATCTCGCACTACAGGCCTCCCAGAGGACGGACCCTTAGCCAATGCAACACCACCCCCTTCTCCTCACGAGCAGCAGACTCCCCCTGCTCCTGCTGGGTCGACACCGTCTCCACTGACCCCAACTGATCAGACTCAGCAGGTCGGTGCTGCTTCCACTGGGGTCGACATAACAAGTCATGCCTTCAGATCAGTCAAACACAAGGTCGCAAAAATTGTGAAGAACGATCACTGCCGAGAGGCGATGGCTGCGACTGAGACAATGGATGTCGACCAGATCCTAACCCGCGCCTTGAATGAATTTGCCAGTGTAAGTTATCTTTTTCTATGGAGACGGTTTCTTTTATACTCGACAGTTAGTCTAATCTTTTCTCTTATTGCAGGCATTTCTAACCCTTACTGCCGGTCAGCTACGCTCGGGCGCCGTCACCGAGCAGTCCAAATCTTTGAAGCAACGACATGCTGACGAACTCAAGGCTGCCGAAACAAAACACGCTGAATAGCTTGTGGCGGTGCTCGAGGAGAAGAACAAACTGGCTGATGAGTTAAAGGAGAAGCAAAATTCTCTGGATAAGGCCGTCGAATAGAGGGACTAGTTCAAGGATTCTAACCGCATTAACTACCCGAGGCTAAAAAGCTCGAGTAGGAGTTGATCGCGAGCAGACAAGAGACTAAAACTTTGGAAGGCCGGATCGAGGAGCTTGAAAAAGCCAATGCCAGCAATTTGGAAAGGTACAAGAACGCCACGAGTAAGTGTTTTTATGACTTCTGGAAACACAACCAAGGGTCGGACTTCAGCTACCTTCCCGAACGCGCAAGGCAAGCCGAGATAGCCTGCTGCGCTGCTCGACTGGTAGAAGAGGAGAGGGCAAGGGTTCCTACCTTGCCCGAAATCTCCTTGGCGACTGGCATGGATGGGGCGGACAATGAAACTACAGATGTCGTCGACCAGGGTACCCCTCCAGATCCTCTAGGTTGGTAGTCTGCTATTTCTTTTAATCTTTCAAGTACTCGACCTACGGGTCGTAATGTAAAGACAATAATTTTTTATTGCTGCATGGGCAACTATTTTCCTTTTAATCAAACAATTACATCCGAGCAGTACTGCTCGCGGTGTAAAGTAATTCATTTTTGATATTATAACACCTTTTTATTTTATTATAATATCTATTCGCATGATCGAACTTAGCATAGCACTTTGGTTTGATTTAACAAAATGCAAATTTTGAAAAATACTCTAAGTACCCTAGTATGCTTTCACTTATTTTGCTCATGTGTTTACATACCTTTTAATGAAATGCTTTGCTTACTTGTACCTTATATGCTCCCCAAGTGATCGAGGATCTTTAGGTCCTTGGTCACTTGCCTTGACCAAAACCTGTTTGAACAATGCTGCTCGGAGCAAAATAATTGAAATTGTAATACAGCAAAACAACACACGTAATGAGCAAATACTTGTAATAAATAAAATAATTGGCAAGAAATGACTGGCTGCGCACAGTCCCTTATATTTCTCGTAATAAATGGACGAAACATGTCTGTACGAGTGATCAATAAGATCTTACACTTATAAGCTATCGGTCACATAAAATGACCAACCCTTTTTCAAAACTTGTAAAAAGTAAAAATAATACAAGCCAATTCTTTAAGAAGAATTTGTTATTGATAGTACTTGCATAGGTGTTCTCCATTCCAATAGTGAGGAACGAGATCTCCGTTCAAGCGAGCAAGTCTATAGGTGCCTGGGTGAAGGACTTCTTCAATTTGGTATGGCCCTTCCCAATTAGGTCTGAGTACTCCAGCAGCTTGGTCGCGGGTGTTTAGAAAAACTCTTCGGAGTACAAGATCTCCAACGCCAAACTTTCTTTTTCGCACTTTAGAGTTGAAATACCGGGCGACCTTTTGCTGGTACACAGCTACTCGGAGTTGGGCTTGCTCCCGTTTCTCATCGATCAAATCGAGGGATTCCATCAATAGCTAGCTGTTCGAGCCTCGGTCGTACGTTATTCTGCGATGAGAAGGCGGATCTAATTCAACAGGCAACATAGCTTCATATCCATAAGCCAAAGAGAACGGAGTATGACCCGTTGCTGTTCGGTGGGAAGTTTTGTACGACCAAAGTACTTCAGGCAATTGTTCTGGCCATGCCCTCTTAGCTTCTTCTAGTATTTTCTTCAGTGTATCCTTCAGCGTTTTGTTGACTGCTTCAACTTGTCCATTTTCTTGGGGATGAGCGACTGAAGAGAAGCTCTTGATAATACCATGCCGCTTGCAGAAGTCCGTAAATAAATCACTGTCAAACTGGGTGCCATTATCAGAGACGATCTTCCTTCGCAATCCATAGCGACAAATGATGTTTTTGATCTCGAAATCCAGCACTTTCTTGGTCGTTATGGTTGCAAGCGGTTCAGCTTCGGCCCACTTGGTGAAGTAGTCGACGGCAACCACAGCATATTTGACACCGCCTATTCCCATGGGCAAAGATTTTATTAGGTCGATACCCCAAACTGTAAACGGCCACGGGCTTTGCATCTGTTTAAGCTCATTAGGGGCTGCTCGTGGGATTTTAGAGAATCTCTAGCATTTTTCACATTTTCTCACGAATTGCATCGAGTCTTCATTCATTGTGGGCCAGAAGTATCCTTGCCTTAGGATCTTTTTTGACAAACTCTGCCCCCCAGCGTGGTCTCCACAAAAACCTTTGTGCACCTCTTTCATCAATTCTTTGGCTTTCTCCTATGTAATACATCTGAAGAGTGGCATTGAGTATCCCCTTCGGTACAATATGCCATCAACCAGGATATACCTAGCAGCTTGTCGCTGAAGGGTTCTGGCTTTGTTTCTATCCGCTGGTAATACGCCTTGTGTCAGATACTCTACGTATGGTGCCATCCATGTATCCGCCATCTGGATCACCAGAGTGGTCTCCTCTGCTTGGATGCTTGGTACAGATAGTCGCTCAACTGGCACTATGTTCAGAGTACCAGCATCTTTTGCACTTGCTAGTTTAGCCAAATCATCAGCGTTCGAATTCTAGTCGCGAGGTACCTGCTGAAGGGTGTACTTATCAAACTATGCTAACAAATCCTTTGTTTTTTTCAAGTAGGCAGCCATCTTTAAACCTTGGGCTTGATACTCTCCCATGACTTGATTCACCACCAGCTGAGAATCACTGTAAATGCCAAGCACTTTTATATTCATGTCCCTGGCTAACCGCAATCCAGCGAGTAGTGCTTCATACTCGGCCTCATTGTTAGAAGCAGTGAAGTCAAATCTGATTGCGCAGTGAAATCGATGCCCCTCCAGCGTTATCAATATCACTCATGCCCCAACGTGGCACTCGTTAGAAGAACCGTATGTAAATAATTTCCACGTGGGGGCTTGTCTTTGACATTCAAGCTCGTTAGGCTCTTCAATCTGCTCACCATTTGCAAGTGCAGTGAATTCTGCAATGAAGTCAACCAAGGCTTGTCCTTTTATCGATGCTCGCAGCAAGTAAGATATGTTGAATTGCCCGAGTTCGACTGCCCATTTTAGCAATCTACCTTCAGCCTCTGGTTTTTGCAGGACTTGTCGAAGAGGCTGGTCGGTCAAGACCGTAATTGGATGAGCTTGAAAGTAAGGCTGCAGTTTCCTGGAGGCCAAAACTAGGCAATAGGCTAGCTTTTCGATGGGGGGGTACTGCTGTTCTACTCCAATCAGCCTTTTGCTCACATAGTAAACAGCTTTCTGCATGCCTTCTTCCTCCCTTACAAAGACGACACTAGTAGCGTACTTTGTGATCGCCAGGTAGATGAACAAAGTTTCTTTATCGACCGGCTTTGACAGGATGGGTGGTTGCGCCATATGTGTTTTTAGTGCTTGAAATGCCTGTTCGCACTCCTCTGTCCATTCAAACTTCTTATTGCCTCTAAGTAGATTAAAGAATGGGACGCACTTATCTGTTGACTTTGAAATGAATCTACTAAGAGTGGCAATTCTTCTGGTTAAGCTTTGAACATCCTTAATCTTTGCTGGCGATTTCATGTCGATCAGGGCTTTAATTTTCTCGGAATTGGCTACATTGTAGTCGTGGCCATCTCTGAATTGTGGCTGACTATGGTGTGACCGGCTATTTACTTTGTTGCCTCCTCAGGCTGGCATTGCCCAAGCATCAGGGGGAGGCCTGCGCTGGTCGGTGGGTCCCCGTGCATTGTTATGCCGTAGGGGGCCCCTGACCGCAGAGCCTATCTCGGAGTTCCTCCTGTTGGCAGAAGGACGCTGCCCCCTACTTGGTGGATTCGGCTCTTCATCCCCTGGGCGCCTAAGGCTGCGGGGCGGTTGCCCGACCCTATTCTGCCTTGGGTGCTGGGGATTGCCTCGATCAGCCTGAGATGGAGGCTGCTGCTCAGGATCCCTAGGAAGGACTGTTGGGGTTTTATGCCCTAATTAAAACTCAAATTCTTTGTAATCTCATTTTATTATCAATAAAAGAATAGAAATCATTTTTTGACTTGGTCGATCACTTTGCTCGCATGTTTTATTTTCATGATTATTTGTTTAATATAAACTTCTATTAAATCACGAGCATATAGCTAATCTTATTTATAGTGACGTAATCACAGTGGAATATAAATATGATTATATGTTCAAAATAAGTTAGTCCTAAGATTAGTCAGTGCACCGGATTTACACTGACTTGCCAATCTACGATATGATCTACTTACACATTACAGTGTTATGTTCTTTCCAGAACATTAGTAAAGTAGATAAGATCGGATGTATTTGTTACATCGGACTGAACCGATATTGACAGTTGATAAGATAAGTAAACATACCGTTATTATCTATTCTAGTCATATCATATAGTTTACCATAGGTCAATTCAATCTCAATTCTGAGTGGTTAGTATTCTAACTGATTGTATTATTTGAGTTCTTTGACTTGTTCGTTACCAGCTTACCCTACGGACTAGCCCATACTTACATCTTGGGAACTCGGTAGTATAATTGAGTGGGAGTGTTAATCATAGATATGAACATCTATTGCTTCTGATGAAGAAGTGAAACAATGGTTTCCTTTTAGTTTGGTTCAAGGTGTTAAATGATAGAGATCTCATTTCAGTAATTAAATTAGTTTACTGAAATATCATTTACAAGGAACTAAGTGTTTTAAGGATAAAATACAATGAGGGGTAAAACGATATTTTAGTCCTATCTCATTGTAGACCGTCTATAGAGGATTGAGTGACAATTATGGTTATAACAATGGATAATTAATAGCGTATCTATATTTGTTATAGAGCGTTCTATGAATTCAAGAGTGCAATTCCAAGTCTATAGTGGAGTCACGAGGAATTAATAAGTTAGTAAATTTATTTGTTAGATTTATGATAACTTATTGGAGCTTGATTTCATAGGCCCATGGTCCCCATTGTACCTTGGATAAAATCATCTAGATAGTCTCAATTAATTGATTTAATCATCAATTAGAATTATCAAAGTTGATCAGGTCAATTTTGGATAGTTTCATAGAGTTGTGTAATTTTGAGAAGAAAAGAGAAATTATGGCAGATTTATTAATTAAGATAAATTGGTATCTAAATTAATAAATAAGTTTAAATCAAGGTTCAAATTATAAATAATTAATTTGATAAAGGATTTAAATAATTATTTAATTAATTAAATCAATAGAAAGTAATACATGCCTTGATTTTAAGTCCAATAGGCTTATAATCAAATGGGAAATTTCACGAGCCTATAGCCTATGATAATTTCAACCTAGGGCTTCAAAATGGCTATTATTTTATTGATTTTTTAATTAAATTAAATGGCCTAATTGGGTCTATAAAAGGAGTGCTTAGAGAGAAGTCAAAATAGAAGTTTGATAAGTCACAAGTCATATTTTCTGATAGTTTTAGATTCTCTCTAAACACAAATCCTTTTCTAAGCCACTTTGTTATTTTCTCTTCTTCTCTCTATATCTATCTCATGTGTTGAGAATTGCCCACACTAGTCTAGGTGGTTCTAAGGATACATTGGAAGATTGTGAAGAAAATAGAAGATCGATTCAGTTTCTTGATAATACTCTGCGACAGAAAGGATACAAGAGTTAGAGAAACTGAAGGAATGACTCTTTAATTCTGCTGCGTATACTGTAAATATTCTATTATTTGTTTCTCTTTGAATTCAATTTTAGAAACATGTTTTAGGCTATCTCGTATTAATTTGTTTAATATATAGATATACATGAAAATAAATCAAGATCCTGTACAAGCTAATTCAACAGGGACATCATCCTGAGCCACAGGCGGCTGCTCTGGCCTTTGAGAGCTTACCGGCTTGACCGGAGGACTAGGATTGGGACCCCTTTGAGGTGGCCCGTTTGGTGGCTAATCTGGCTGGGAGACTGGCGCAGCCTGATTCCTAGCCAGCTGGATGGTTGCTTCAAGGGCGGCCATGACATCCCTCTGTCGATGATCCATCTCAGCCTGCCGCTCGCTCAGCTCTTGACGCTGGCGTTCTATTTCTCTTTGTTGCGACGCCATTATCTCTGCAGCATTCTCTTGATTGGCCCTCAGATTTGCCAACTCATCCTGCAACACCCCCAGCGTTGCCTTCAAGGTTTCAGAATCTAACTCCTCCTCATCAAACTCCAAATGTGGTTCGTCCTCAACCATATTTGGGGGAGGAGGCTGGGATGATGCAGCGCCATCCGTCTGTCTGGTCCTCTTGGATGTTTTTGCCATTAGATTCTTTCACAATCTCTCAATGAGAGCACCAGAATGTTGACCCTCGAATTGGCCAATGACACGGAGTCAAATTTACGACAAAATATGGAACAACACTTGAAAAGATAATCTAATGGAAAGAAAAAACACCAAGAAATTATAGTGGTTCGACCCCAGTGATTGGTAATGACCTATGTCCACTTAGTGATATTGTTATTATTGAATCTTAAAGTCATGATCAAAGAACTAGGGTTCTTGAGTTTCACAAACCTTAGATGTAGTACAATAAAACGATGAACAACTCACTTTAGTTCTTTCTCTCTCAATCTTAAGCACAAAAACTAAATATTCAAAAGTCCCTTCCTTGAGCAATTTCATGCATATTTATAGGCTCAAGGAGGGTTATACATGTTAACGTGTCCTATCTTTCCTTAATAATCGCGTATCAAGGATAAATATGGAGAAATATTCAAATGCAGTTAATATTAGATTACAACTTAAGAAGGAAATAAATCGGGCTTCACGACCAGCCTGGTCGTATCAAAAAATTAATGCTGACGATGAGGTGTGCTTCTGGTCGATAGCCGAACAGCACCTTTGTCCTTCAATTCTGCCACGTGTCAATCCACGTGTAAGAAATCTTTGCCACATCATCAATAACCATTTTTGGGTAAACATTCATCAAATCTCAAGATGAAAATGCTTGGAGAGCTGTTTTAAGTGGTTGGACTCCTCCAGCAGAAAGCGATGATGTATCTAAGGTAAAATCTGAACTTGTACTGTACTCCCCCCTTTCCTTTTAGCAACCGACCAATAAGGTCGATCCCCCAAATGGAAAAGGGCCATGGACTTTGCATTTGTGTTAGTTCATATGGGGCTGGTCGGGGGATTTTCGCAAATCTATAACACTTGTCACACTTTCGAACATGCGATATAGAGTCCTCATTCATAGTTGGCCAGAAGTAGCCTTGCCTTAGAATTTTCTTAGATAGACTCTGCCCCCCAGCTTGATTCCCACAGAAACCCTCATGTACCTCTTCAAGGAGTCATCCAGATTCTGTTTGGTTGACGCACCTGAGCAATTGCATGGAAAATCCTCTTCTGTAAATGACCCCATCCAGGATGAGGTACCGAGCAGCTTTCCTTATCAATTTTCTAGATTCACTATGGCTGTTGGGCAGAATTTCGTGCTCTAGAAAAGCTGCAATTGGGGTCATCCAGGATGGAGAAGGACTGGTTTGCCACGACTTTGTCCACCACGCCATTACAGGCCAGCCTAGCCAGTGCATCTGTCGTGGCATTTTGTTCTCTAGGTATCTGCTGAATGGTGTATCTCTTAATCTGAGCGAGCAAATCTTTTATTGCACCGAGATAGGCCATCATTTTCTCTCCCCGAGCAACGTATTCTCCGAGGACGTGGTTGACAACTAGCTGCGAGTTGCTATATATTTCCAAGGATTGAGCTTTCACTTCTTTAGCCAATCTTAGGTCTGCAATTAGTGCTTCGTATTCTGCTTCATTATTGGATGCCTCAAATCCAAAATAAAGTGCACAATGGATGCGTTGCCCTTTGGGGGTGATTAGAGTGAGACCGGCTCCAGACAACTGGTCGGTAGATGAGCCATCTACGTGTAGTTTCCAGACTTGTTGTTCTTTTTTGGAATCAATAGTGCTTGATTCTGGGTGTCTGACACTCTGCACAGCATTCATGTTGTGCAGTAGTTCAGACTCGGATGACTGCTCGGCTATGACTCCGTCCGATTCTGGTAGTCCGGTACACTTAGCTACAAAGTCTGCAAGAGCCTGGTTTTTTAATTGCTATTCGGGGCTGGTAGGTAATCTCGTACTGCATCCAGCTTTTGCAAGACCTGACTCAATGGTTGGTAGGTAAGAACCTTAATTGGATGAGCTTAGAAATATGGGCGAAGTTTTCTTGAATACAAAAGCAAGCAGTAAGTTAATTTTTCAATTAGAGGTTATCTGCTTTCGACTTCGACTAGCCTTTTACTAACATAGTATACAGGATGTTGTATCTTGTCTTCTTCTCTGGTGAAGACTGCACTAACAGCGTGTTGAGTTACTGCTAGGTATATGCATAGTTCCTCACCCACTAGAGGTTTTGAAAGGATCGGGGGTTATGCCAGCTGCTACTTTAAAGTTTGGAAGGCTTGTTTGCACTCTTCAGTCCATTCAAATTTATTTGTGCCTCTGAGGATATTAAAAAATGGAATACACTTATCAGTTGATTTAGACACAAATTTGTTGAGTGCTGTTATGCGTCCTGTTAGGCTCTGCACGTCCTTGATCCTGGCTGGTGAGGGCAATTCAAATAATGCTTATATCTTTTCGGGGTTTGCCTCTATTCCTCTAGAGTTCACTATGAACCCCAAAAAATTTCCCGACCCCACACCAAAGGAGCATTTTAGGGGGTTTAACTTCATTCTATATTGCATTAGGATACTGAAACACTCATCCAAGTCCTCAATGTGCCCTTCAGCCTGTTGGGATTTTACCAACAAAACATCCACATAAACTTCTATGTTTCTCCCTATTTGTTCCTTGAACATACGGTTTACCAGCCGCTGATACGTTGCTCCAGCATTTTTCAGGCCAAACAGCATTACTCTGTAGTAGTACAACCCCACATCTGTGTGGAAACTTGTATGCACCTGGTCGGGGGGATGCATGCTTATTTGGTTGTACCCCAAGTAGGCATCCATGAAGGTTAATATTTCATGGCTGGTTGTAGCGTCCATTAGTTGGTCAATTCTTGGAAGTGGGAAGCAGTCCTTGGGGCATACTTTATTCAAATCTATAAAATCTATACACACCCTCCACTTTTTGTTAGGCTTTGGTACCAATACAGGAATGGAAACCCATACAGGATAAAAAGCTTCCCTAATAAAGTTGTTATTTCAGAGCTTCTCCACTTCCTTCTTTAATGCTTTTGCTCTCATCTGATCTAGTAACCTCCTTTTTTGTTGCCTGGGTTTGAAGTGTTCTGTGTCAATGTTGAGGACATGGCTTATAATGGTTGGGAAGATCCCCACCATATCATTATGTGACCAGGCGAATACATCCTGGTTGTCTCATAGGAACTGGATCAAAGCGGATCTTATGGGTCTGGACAACTCTTTTCCTATCTTGACAACCCTGGTCGGGTATTGCGGGTCAAGTGGGACCTCTTCCAATTCTTCAACTGAACCCACCCTTGTATCTGTGTCCCCAAAATGAGGGTCTATGTCTGTTGATCCCAAAAGAGGGTGTTTTAATAATTAAACTCGCAAGTGCACGAATCGTTTCGGAATATAATGTTCATGTAAGTACGAGGTCGAACCCATGGGAGTTGACTAACATCAAAAGAAACTATTTCAAACAAAGCAATAATATTCTAACATAGTTCCAAATATTTGATGAGATTTTGTTTTAGAAAAATAAAAGACAAGTAATAAAAAGATTTAAGATTAAATAGAAAAATAGTTTTCAAATGATATATGTAAAATAAGATTATTAAGATGTTAGAATCCACAAAATGCAAGTTCAATAGTATTTGTAAGTATATTGATTCCCAAGTTTAGATATAGTTGAAATAAATCACACTATATATTTTTTCAAAATATATTTTCTATTCAAGCACAAGTTACTCTTTCAAAAAGGTAGGATTTTTCTTCACTTATATAAGATATAATTTCTAAGCATTAGTTGTGTTACAACCTAATGAAACTACAAAAAATCAAAGAGATTATGTTTAGGAAAAATATGATACTTATGCTCTAAGAATTAGATGAGAACAATTTAATGAAAAACATTTAATCAAAGAATATCATATTTTTTGCATAATGAAGAACTAAGTGTAATATGCTTTAACACTCAATAATAGATGAAAAATGCATATCTTTGATAGAAAAATCCATAAACAATGTTACACAAATGGGAAATCAACATACCAAAAAAAATACTATCTAGTTACATTTTGCTTCATCATCATCTTAATAACCTTTGAAAAAGATTAGAAGCTCATAACTAGATAAAAATTACAAAATAACATACTTGACATGCTCTTCAAAAGATGAAAATGGTAGAGAAAATAGTGAAGAGAAGAGAGAAAAATATGTGTAGAAGGTGTTGAAAAGATAAAGAAGAAGAGCCCCCCAAATGGTCTTACAAGACTCTATTTATAGGCAAAATATGGAGATTAAATTAATCAAATTAAAATAAATAAATTGATTAATTTAATTGTGTTGGGAAGTGGTAGGATAAATAGAGTAAGTGTAAGAGTATTGGAAAGATGAAATGTTTGGTTGGGTAAAAGATTAGTGAAAAGCTAGGGTAAAAAAATGAATTAGGAATGTTTATTTAGGTAAGAAAAATAGGGAAAAGTGAATTGATATTTGAGTGAAAAATATTGGGAATGAAAAACATGATTTTTTGGCATTTTTGGTGGTTGTTTGGTGCTTGATTAACTTGGGCCGAATTGGTGTTGAAGAGCCAGGCGTGACTGGTAAATGGCTTGAGCAATTGGCTGCATCAGGTGTGAGGGCTGAATGGGCCTTGGAGCTGGGCTGGACAGGAAAATGCTGGGCATTGATGGCTTGCTGAAGAGAAGTGGCTGGGCGTGCATTTGGTGATGTTGCTGAACGCGAGTGTTGAGATGTAGCTAAGGAGCTTCATTGATAGGCAACATGGGAAGGCAGCTGGCGCATGTGTTGAAGTATATGCTGAAGTTGATGGTG
The DNA here is from genome assembly GCF_963169125.1 of Humulus lupulus. Taxonomy (NCBI): domain Eukaryota; kingdom Viridiplantae; phylum Streptophyta; class Magnoliopsida; order Rosales; family Cannabaceae; genus Humulus; species Humulus lupulus. The sequence goes on from NC_084799.1 coordinate 163,104,708, forward strand.
GTTAATGATATATGCTGTGGAGAGCTTGGGATCAACGTGGGAAGGCAGGAGCTGCTGGAAGACAAGGTCTTGGAATGGGCCTGGGCTGGCTGAAGGATTGGGCCAGGCTGCTTGGACCTTTAGCTTTTCAGAAATACCAAAATGTCATTATTTCTTTCAGCTTTAACTCTTGAAAATACCACATTTCCTTCATTTTTTTCTTTCTTTTTAAGAGCATACATTCCCTACAAAATAAATATAAAATAAATCATAATACAATATTTTCAACTATAAAATAAATCAATTTAATTCTTTGAAAATATTAATTATAACTTAATTTATATTTTACATTTAAGTTCAATAATACAACCTTTTTTTTTTTACCACTAACTTAACAATAATAATTCTAAATAATTAAGCCATAACATTTTACAATAATATAACAATAAAAATACACAAAAATCTATAAAATTAAAATAAACCTAATAAATTCAAAATTACTTAAAAACTTAACAAATCAATTAAAAACTCAAGAATTAAGCAACAATTAGCACATAAGAAGTGGTAAAATAACTCTATTTTGTAGAATTATCAATGTCATCTCCCCTGTTGGGCTGCATCCTATTTATGGTGATTGGGCCCTGCAAACTGGGCGGTATAGGCTGCCTTGCTTGCTTTTTTGCTGATGAATTATAACATTCTCTGGCCACCAGCTGGTTCCCCTTAAGACATCCTACACCTGCTCGGGTTGGGAATTTGAGTAATAAGTGGAAAATTGAGGATACCGCTGGGAGGTCATATAGGGTCGACCGCCCTATCATGATGTTGTACGAAGAGGGAATGTCAATTACAACGAACAAAGCCATTACCGTGTTGCTCTTAGGTGCCTTCCCTACTATTAAAGGCAACCTTATGTTTCCTGAGGGAGCCATACCATTTCCAGTAAACCCATACAGCAGTTGCTCACATGGTTCCAAGTCTCTAACACTTAGATTCATCCTCTCTAGGGTATTCTTTAATAGAATATTGGCAGACGAACCGTGATCAATCATTGTCCAAGCCACGATCATGTTGGCGATTTGCACCTCTACCACCAAAGGGTCATTATGTGGATGATGTACGTGACTTGTGTCTTCCTCACTAAATGTGATGGGTTCACATTCGTATCGAGGTTGCTTGGGAGTACACTCCTTGATAGCCAGTACATCTTCCTCTTGCTCATGTCTAAGGGAACGAGTGTATCTTTCTCGGGCCTTGCTGCTGTCACTGGCCAAATGTGGTTCTCCACAGATCATATCTAGCTAGCCAGCAACTGGTGGTGGTAGGAGTGGTTAATTGCTTTGATATTGTTGAGGAGGTTGTTGCTGAGGAGGTTGTTGAAGTTGTGGGTCGGTAGTCGGTCGTACATACCTATTCAGATGAGCATTGTTTTGTCTTATGAGGAATTCAATTTCCTCCTTCAAGTGGTTACACTCATTGGTTTCATGATCGTAGTCATTGTGAAATAGGCAAAATTTATTCATATCCCGTCTATTAACATCCTTCTTCATCGGTGGAGGCATTTTGTACGGTACGACAGCCTATGTAGCATTGAAAACATCTGCTCGGGACTCCAACATGATGGTGTAAGTAGTAAACTTGGGCACGTATTCCCATAGTTTCGGCTGCTCGGTGGTCCTAGGCTTCTTGCTGTCATTTTGGTTACCATTGCTTCCAGCCCCGTTACCGCGTTTGCCGTTCTTACTCCCATTTTTACTTCCTTCTGGAGGGTTGGGGGTGTTCCCAGCACTTGTTTTCTCTTGCTCGGCAATTGCCTGGGTAGGATTATCCACCTTCTGTTCAGCTTCCTCTAACTTGATAAATTATTTTGCCCTATCAAGAAATTCTTGAGTGATACGCGCTGACTTCCTCTTTAAGCTACTCCAGAATAAACTTTTTATCTTGACTCCCAAATTGATGGCTATCAAATTACCATCATCACTAAGGGACTTTACCTTGGTGGCCTCTTACATGAAATGTTGAATGTAATCTTTTAAAGGCTCGTTGTCCCTTTGTTTGATGTCTGCCAAATCATTTGGCTTAGCTAGAAGGGGCATTGCCGAGGAGAACTGTGAATAGAATATGCGGACGAAACCGTCCCATGATGTGATTGATCCTGGCTGTAGCTTGAAAAACCAACGCTGGGCAGTTTCTGACAGGGTGGCTGGGAAGATCCTGCACCTAGCATCATCCTGAACCCCCTGGAGGTCAGTTTGTAGTTCAAAGTGAAGAACATGGGATACTGGGTCCTCCAGCCCAGTATACATTTTCCATGTTGACATTTTTAATTTGACAGGTATGGGCAGCTAATTTATACGGTCTGAAAATGGGGAACCTCTCTGTCTTTCCATTTCAATATCTGTTAACTTGGGGGTTGCCAAGTCCCTTACCAATTGGGTTAACAAATCTAGTTGGGCTTGGATGTTAGGGTCTGCAGGTGCCTAGGGTTCTGTTGCATTGTGGACCTCATCCATTCTCGGGTCTCGAACAGGCTCAGGTAGAGCTACATTGTTTGAGTCTCAATTTTCCTTGCTAGGATTAAGAGCATCTCAAAGGTCTTCACCTCCCATGGGACCCATCTAATTGAAAACAGAGTTTGACCGAGGCCTACCCCCAACATTTTGGTTGTCTGCTCTCCCCGGTACTGGAGGTACTCCTTGGAACCCTCCACCTCGGGGTGGTTGGTTGTTAGGAATTTCCTGCACTTGTCGGACAAACGGTCCTTCGGGCTAGTTACCCCCCTGACCTTGGTAATTAGGTTGGCAAACTTAGCTTGCTGCCTCATCATGGCCATACCCATCATCATAATGGGGCCTGTATGCACTACTCACCTCCGGCTCATCTCTTTGGGACCTTAGTCGGTATTCTTGTTGCTGCATGTACCGACTAAGTTATTGTTGGTAGTTTTGATGTTGACCACCCCTGTTCGATGTTAGAACTTAGGGGTTGTCATCTCATCCTGCAGTGCTAGGATTCCTATCATGGTTACTACCCTGAGGTCTTAGCTAAACATCTCCGGCTTGGTCCTGTCCCATGCCACGTCTTGGCAAGACCTGCTCATCCACTGATAAAAGTCGCCTATTGTTATTGGCCTGGGCACCCCGACCAGATCTGTGACTCCTAGCTGGACCTTGGTTTCCATTCTGAGGTTGGGCTCCTAGCCCATGCATGGCACCTTCACCGAAACCAAAAATGGGAGGACGTTGTTGGTTTTGGGCAGTAGTTCCAACCGTGGTTATGTAACGCCCTGGATAGCCAAGACCGTTACACTGTGTGTTTATAATGGTGCAAGACTTTCTAATCAAGTCATTTAATTAGAAATGTGTTATTGAAACTACAATTGAACTAGGGTAAAAATATTTTGGTCTCAAAAGTTTCCTTTTCATATAGTCAAACATTTTCTTTACATGGGATCCCAGAAGTAGTAAATTTATAAGACAGTTTACAAAATATTGGGATTAAAATGCAGTTACTAGCCACTCTAAGGCAAAACAAACAATTAGGCTTTTCTCGTCCTGCTCCACTCCTCGGCCGTGGCGGCTGATCAGCTGATTATGTACATTCAGCCCCGAAGCTCTCCATCTCAGAATTGGTCCAACTTGCCCTTGCCTTTACCTGCTCCACGTAGTACCCGTGAGCTAAGGCCCAGCAAGAAAACACAATAACAAAGGATAATTATCAAGCAAACAACCAGATAACTCATACAGTATAAACATGTGCTCAACAGTCCAAACATTCATGTTATTCAAGTATTCAGCATACCGAGTACATCACTTCATATCAATAATCAATTCACATATGATAATCAGGGTTAACGCCCTTAGGCCGCACCTTCTATTTATCCCACTGACTCTGGCCCGCTTAAACCGAGCTCAGTGAATATTAAGCTGTCCTCAGCTACCAGTGGCCGAGTCATGCCCTGTGCGCAAGTATTATTTATGGCACCCTTAGGCCATTTATCACATGTCCCATGGCATAATAGCATCTATGACATCATACAGATATAGGGAGCCCTTAGTCCCATCACAAACACATAACCGGGTACAGTTTTCTTACCTTTAGATTTCGATAGCTTGTTCAATTCGATCCTCAAACACAATCCCATCTGAGCCCTAGCGTATATCTAGTCACGGTCATAAGTTAGAACAAACTCCAAACCTCCATTCCAAAACCTAGCCTCGGGACTAATCCCGAGCCCTCGGGAAGCCCTAATTCCACCAAACGGGGTGGTGGAATCAAACCCCGAGCCCTCGGGCAAAAACCCTAAGAAATAACCCAAAAACCCCTTTATGGGAACAAGGTAGCACTACAACACCCTAAAGTGGGCACTACAGCGCTACAAGCAGAGCTATCAGGCTCCCAGATGCCCAAGCCTAGCGCTGTAGCGCCCTAAGGCTAGCGCTACAGCACTAGTCACAGCCAGATACTACCTAGTTTTCTCCTCTTCGAATTTCCTCGAGCCAAACCTTTCCAAAACTCAACCAAACTTCAAAACAAGCCTCCCAGCATCATCAACTCATCCCAAACAACCTAATCACAAGTAATTCAATCACATGCACCCCAAAACAAAAAATTCACCATGGCTGAAATTAGAGCTCAAAAACTCAACAAGAAAAACAACTGAAACCACATAATTCAAGTGACCAAGTTCATAATTTCTTACCTTCAACAGAGAGGTTCAACCTTAGGCTATCCTCCACTCTTCCTTAGCTTTCACTCCTCAAAGCTTCAGCCTCAATTCCCTAGAATTCCCACCAAAACTCAGCTCAAAATCCATATTAATACTAAGAACCAGAAACTGAGTTACAACCTCAAAACCTTACCTCAAATGATGAGTAACCTCTGCCAATTCCCCAAGACAAATCAAGGATCCTAGTGTTGAGTCCTAGCCTAAGCCTTTTCTGAACTTTAGCTCCAAATTTCCTGAGATTTGGTGAAGAGAATCCCAAACCGTGCAAGAGAGAAAACCCCCTGCTTTTTTTTCCCTCCTTTCCTTTTCCTTCTTTTCTTTCTTTTCTTTCTTCAAACTTCCAACACTTTCTACACTACCCACTAAGGCATAAATCAGCACAATACTTATCCCTACTTTTAACTCAAATGACCAATTTGCCCTCCCATTTAAAACTAAGCTTTTAAACCTCCTAAGGGCATTTTGGTCATTACACCCAATGCCCGCTAATTCCTCGAATGTCTTTAATATTTACCGCTTACTTCCCGACACCTAACTAATCACCAATTATATTCCTCAATATCAAAATAGACTCCAATATATTTCCTAAATTCCCAGAAATACCCCTAGGCTCGCCCCGAGCCGGGTATAAATCCCCGTCGTGACTTTTCCGCTAAACTGCTCACTAGGATTGCCTCGAGTCACAGATTACAAATATATCCACATAATAATGTGGTCTCAACAATTTATCACAGTTATTTACATTTATGCCCTCAACGGGCTAAAATTATGAATATGCCCTTCTAACCTAATCAGGGCCTACATGCATACTAATACACATAGTCATGCATCACAGACATTCAAATAATCATATAACATGCTTTTAATCATTAAATCACATATAATCCAGTTATGCCCTCCCGGCACACTAATCAAGGCCCTTAAGCCTTATTAGTGAATTTGGGTCGTTACAGGTTCCCACACCTTGGGTTTGCTGCTGTTGTATGTAATTTCAATTAGACTTAGCAGCCTCCCTTGTCCGGCGTTCCATATCCTCTTGTCGGGCCTGTATCTCCTGTGCATGTCGATCCATCCACTCTTGAAAATATCTCATTTGTTTTTCGAAGGCTTCATTAAGGGCCTCCAGCACAGTGGCATACCCCTGATTCATAAAGGATAGTTGATCTTGCATTTTTCCAATGACTTCCCTTACATGGGGTTCATATCGCCCAGGGCCTCCAGCCCTGGGTCCCTGCTGGTCGGCACCCCGCGCAGCAGTTCCATCTGTCGTTCCTGCCTGAGTGATTCCAGTGGAAGCAGCAGCCCCTTGTCCTGCTGCGATAGGTCCAACGGTTTGCCCCTAACACCAGATGGATTCCTAGGCGGCAAATCGCTTCGCTGCCCGTTGAAATTGCTTATCGACGGGACTTGGTAAGAGACTTTAGCCTCGGGCTCTGGAGGCTCTTGGCTTGATCTTCTGGTTGAGACTACCATCCTTGCATCAATAAAATCTGGATGTGATTATCTTCAGCTCTCAATGAAAGCACCAAAATGTTGACTGGTTTTTTGGTCAACTAACGCGGAGTTAAAATAATTAATTAGAGAGCTTTCATTCACACAATCAATGAACCATAATAAGACAAGAACCTAGTAGTGATGAGCAATAAATGATAACAGACACCAGGATTTATAGAGGCTCGGCCCCAAGGATTGGTAATGACCTACTTCCTCTTAGTTTTACATTAATCTTGAAGATTTACACAAGATCACAAGGGATTACAAGTGGATTTCTATGTGTAAAAGACAATACAGTATGGTGGAATCGCTGCTAAGTACCAAGCCAAGCTGCTCGATATGTTTCTAGTGCTGGCTAGTAGGTTGTTCTTTGTGTGTCTCCCCCCCCCCCCCCCCCCGAACTGGTTGGTCGGTATATTCCAGGTGTTGGTCGATATATTCCTGGTGCTAGTCGGTAGGCTTAAGATCCCCCCTCCACTGTGGTAGAAGACCTGCATTTATATTGTTCCTCTCGCCCAAGGGTTGCACTTGAGCATATTTGATGGGGAAATATCCCTTTCTTCTCGCAGGTGATTGTTGTCCTATTTGTTAGGAGGTTTGACCGAGTCTTCAGGGTTGTTAGGCACTCTTTGCGGGTGGTTGGGCGATTCTTGTGGAGTGCTAACGAAGAGTGTAACTGCTTTCATCCGAGCAAGTATACTGGGTTTCCTAGAGAGCATACCGAGCAGCCTCTTTTCTGGTAAGCATAACGCGTAGCTACTTTCCTGGTGAGCATACCGTGTAGTAATTTTTATTCATTTGGCAAGTGTATTCCGACTAGTCTGCCTATCGTATTGACCGGCAAGTTTTCTGGTGGTCCTGCCGAGCAGCTGAGCCTCTGGAGATAGTATGTCAAGTAGTAACTTGTTGTATACCCTGCAGGTATACACCGACTAACCTGCTGAGGGGTCTGCCCAGTCTGCTCCACATGTCCACGTTTAGTGCCACGTTAGATTTGCCAATTTTTGGGATAACAATTAATTAAACTCTTTAATTAAATAATCTTAATTTATTAATCGTATGATTACTCCACTATAAATATGAGACTGCACTCTTGTAATTATAGACATTTCATTTACTAAGTACTTTATAAAATAAAGTATCCATTGATATAATCATTACATACAAATTAACCCTCTCATAATGGTTCATAATTAATCGAGAATAAAATTACCATTTTACCCTTTTAATTATATCTTGTTTCCTTAAGTACCATTGACTTTACTAGTGAAGGTTAATTCATAACTAAATTATGAATTTGAGCTCAATAACCTTTTCAGTCCCAAAAGTCAACCCTTAAGAGAACCATTATTCAATCTCTTACGAGAAGGTATAGATTCCATATCTGTATACTATGTCCCCAGCCATTTACATTAATGAGTTCCCAAAACAAAAGTTTATAGTCTGATCATTCTGAAAGACCCTAACGAGTGAATCAAAGAACTCATATAACATAAACAGGAGTTCATAGTAACTTCAGGATTAAGATCTATTTGTATATGATCATCAAATGATATATTTAATTAATACTTCAAAATGATATTTAACTAAGTATTAATAAACATATCTGGTCCAGTTCTATATATTTTCTTATATATAAAGTACCTCCACTAAAGTGTCATACTACTCTAGTGATCCGGATTTAGATCACATGTATTCATAATACTAGTGAACCGTACTTGTAGTAATTAATCTAAAGATTCCATAACTTTATTTTACTACGAACTATTCAAGTTCATTTATCTCAAACACAATCCTCCCGTACCAATACGTGTTTGAGATCACATATATGAACTTAGAAAATTTTCTGATATTTACTTAATATTATCACAGAATAATATAGTCCATAAAATATATGCATAACAAATTCAATTTATTTATTTATTTCTTAAAACAATGTCTACTACATATGCTTTCAGGGCACAATTCCCAACACGAGGATCACCCAAATGGCCCCGAAGTAAATGAACCCGCCTTCTGGGAAACAAACTGGGCTATTAGGATTTGATCAGGGACACTGATGCAAACCTCCTCCATGCAAGATTAACCGAGTGTCCCCCATGAAAATGAACCCATCTTCTGGGAAACAAACCGAGATATTAGGATTTGATCTGGGAGGATGAAGCAAGTCTCCACTGTGCAAACACAAACGAAGACTTGGGGGGTAAATGTTATTCCTATTTTCCCCCCAAACATGTGGCATGACCCAATGGATCCGTGGGCTCTCTCGAAGAGATCAAAGGCCCAGCCTAAGCCCATTGAACGGGGAAGAAGAAAGTCTTATTGGCCCAATCATCAGTAAGCCCAACATTGTTCAATGGGTGCCACCATAACAAGGGAATCGGGAGCAAGATGTGGACCCAATTCGTCTTCCCGGTCTCAACCTAATGGCATCATCTGGGATGCGAGTAAGGGTGGCAAGCTCAACAGTCTGAGAATACACTCTTGTCAAGAATGAACCCGAGCTCTGGTAAATGAACCAGGGTCCCGGTGAATGGATTGGGATGTTAGCAAATGAACCCGGACCAGGCTTCTGGATAGGGCATGATTGAACTTCCCTGACGCTGACACATTCCCAAGAAACATGGAGTTTGCTGCCCTCAACTAACCTGCAGAATATTTTACATATGGAATGTACGCCGTTATTGGGAAACAGTACTACCATTACCATAACAAATCCTGTCCCCAGGATCTCCTTAGAAGCCCACGCAGACCAGTCTGAAGCTACGTACTTTTGTCAGTTGTTGTTGTACCCTAATTTTAGCCCGAGTTCATTCACTCAGTTTGGGTATAGCTGGCAAATAAATATACAGAGAAATAACCAAGGGAATGATATTTGCTTATTATCCATGTAGACAACTCCGGTTTCATGTGGACATATGTGGTATTAGGCATCCTGGGTTTAACCCGAGCTACAGACACGAAGGTTGTGAAGCGCGAGCTCATAATATTCAAATGTGTGGTCGAAGTATGAGCTTGGAGGAGATATTCAGCTCGTGGTAATTCTAATATATTTCACACCCACGGATCCCCAAAGACTCGGGTCCCTTTATACGTTTATTTATGACCAGACTGTCATATTTAATGTCTCAAATATTAGGAGAACATTTAATTTATGATCAAATCATATCCCATTATAAATGGAACATATATGTATTTGTTGACCCTTGATTTGGTCAACGACACGGAGTCAAATAAACAACAAAGAACAAAAAGGAAATCAAGAAGAGAATCAAACAGAAAGAAAATGACACAAATGATTTATAGTGGTTCGGCCCCAATTGGATGGTAATGACCTATGTCCACTTAGTGTTCTTATTGATATTGAATCCCAATACTGTGATCAAAGAACTGGGGTTCTTGAGTTTCACCAATCTTAAGAGAATTACAATTTCGGTGGATAGTCACACTATGCTTTTCTCTCTGAATCCCAAGATTAAAAGTTCAAAAGACTAAAAGTCCCTTCCTTGAGCCATCTCTTTCTTATTTATAGGCTCAAGGGGGTTACATGGGCCAATGGCCTTAATTACAATTAAGATTAGCGTATCAAGGTAATAAAAGGAAATATAATGAATATAATTATTACAAGATTGCATATCTCAAAGGAAGTAAATAGAAGTATGCGACCAGATTGGTCGCACCTAAACGCAAGACTTGATGAAGCACTAATTATCTGGTCGATGATCGAACATAATCTTTTTGCTCAAAACTGCCACGTGCCAGCCACGCGTAAGAAATTCTTGCCACGTTATCAAGAGCCATTTTTGGGTAAACATTTGCCCCCCAAGTTTATTTTACTGCGACCAGCATAAAGTAAACTTAAGAGACCGACCATTCGCATGCCCCATCAAATCTGTCAGAGCTGTCCATTCCTTCTCGAAAAAAGCAACCAATCATGTTTCTTCGGTTTCCCGAAAGCTGTCTGACAACTATTGCGCTTCCCCATGCCTTGAAAATTCACTTCCATCATTACCTCTTTTACAGTGCCATGATCAATATAAATAACCCATTCTTTTCACTTTTCACTTTTTACCAATCTTCTTTTCCTCAAGAACTCCGAAGAACAAAGCAAAACAGACTCAAAAAAACTTGTTGATCCAAGGTGTGTATGTCCAGCCATTTGAATCAATGACCGTGTCTTCACTTCAATCTTTCATTCAAGTAAGTTTCTTGATCGATTCATCTCTGCTATGCCATGCTATGCAATGTCTGTCTTCCCTTTTTGAGCTCTCAAAAAAATTTCTTCGGGGTAAATGGGTATACTGATCTGCGCTTAATATGGTAGGAAAAAGACGCTTTGATGGGGTTAGGAATCAGTTTGGTAGTCAGGATAATTAATTTAGGGCGTAAAATCGAAGTGAAAATTCAATTTTTAAGCCTGTAGAAAGACTGGGTTTTTCCCGCCCCTTTAGAGTCGAAAAAGTTTCTCCTGAAAAAACTTTTTACTTCTGCCTTTTGATCCATTTTCCAAACTGTTCGCATAGGATTTAGCATTTTTGTCAGAATTTTGCTGGTCGTATAAAAGCTTAACTTTTATACACGAGCAACGTTATTCCAACTTTTTACACCTCTTGGTTTTTTAGGCCGTAGACTCTCATCTCTCCTTCTCTGTTCGCAGATTTTCATGTAAGATCCGTGGGGAGGTGAGAGACCAATCGACGATGATTTGCTCACCCAACTACTCGTGGATGAAGAACAGTCATCGTTACTCATTCCGGTGATTCCTTTTTCCCGTACCCCATCCAACAAACCTTCAACCAGTCCGTCAGACATGGGTAGAGTAAAATCCACCGCCCAGAAAAAGAAACCAACCAAACCTTCTGTAAATCAGCCTGCTCCTCAGGCTGAAATTCCTTTGACCAGTGGTCGAGCTGAAAACACTCATCCCAAAATCCAACCACAGGCCCAACCCCGGGACGTCCTTCGACCAGATGTCGAATGGTACGTTGCTCCTCCTAGCCAAATAACTGCTAGGGTGCTAACCAATTACCTCAGGAAGTCTGGACTTTCTGGGGTAACTTTATTCAAACCTACCAATGACCAGCGGGCAAACCTTCCTGGCAGCACCATCAGCGCCTAGTCGAGGTATCATATTGAGGCAGGAGCAATCTTGCCTCTTCATCCTTTTTTCCAGGGAGTGGCCAATTATTTCGGGGTCGCTCCTTTCCAAATAACTCCAAACGGGTATAGAATGCTTTCTGCACTCTATATCCTTTATAGCCATAAAAAGTGGCATGTCCCTACGCCTCATGAGATCAACTACCAGTTCGATCTTAAATCCAACCCCAATCAAGACAACACTGGGCTTTTTCATCTCTGTCACCAGGAATCGACTCGCATCTTCCTAAGTGAGACTACCTACAAGTCCAATGTAGGAAAGTACTTCCAGGAGTACTTGTTAACTACTGATCTAGTTGCCAACAACCTATCCTTCACCCAAGGAGGTAACATACTTATTCTCTGGTCGCTTATTTCTTTTTATTTTATCTACATCCACCTTAAAAAATTAGCACTCTTCAGGTCCATGGCAATGACCAGCTCCTACTCCAGAAATGGAGTTTCGAGCAGCATCTCTGGCCAGCATGACCGGCGTAGAGAAAAGCATCAAACAGCTGGTCACGGAAGCCAACCTAAGGCTGTTCGGTCTTCTGACACCTCATCAGGATGTGAGTGAGTCAACGGCGGGGAGTGCCACTGGTGAAGAAGTTTCCGAGCAGCACCCAGACGTGTCACAACCTCCAAGGAGGAGGACAACTGGGGTGACAATCAGGGAACCCTCCAGTACCCCGAGAGCAGCCGCTGCCCCTGCCCCTTTGGGAAAGGGAAAAAAGAAAGTTTCCGAACACCCTGCACTCATCAAAGATTTTTCAGACGAGAACGGTACTGTATTCTCACTTTTAGACAGTTTGCCCATTCCCTGTCATTTATTTAACGGGGACGGCAACTTTAAGTACACTCCCAATTAAAATTCAGATTTCTTCCAGGCAGTGAGTGAGTGTAGCAGTAGTTCATTAAGTAATGTAGTGACCAATAGTTATAGCTCGGGTACTCCTTATTCTCATTTTTAACTCTGTCTATACATATCGTCTAACTGCTCGCAATGTTTCCTTACTTGCAGATATGTCGTCTGGAGATATCTTTGACCACTACACCGTACCTGCTGCTCCTTCGAGCCAAAAGAAGGAGAGCAAACGACACCGTGGAGAGAGCAGCAAGTCTCCTTCAACCAAAAAGGCCCGGACTGAGGATCCTTCAGCAGCCGCTCCTTCGAAAGAAACAACGCCCTCTCTGTCCCCACTCGACTAGACATCTCCCCCTGCACCAGCAAACCAGAATCCTACCCCTCCGGCACCTACCGACCAGCCACCTCACAATCAACCTGGAGATGTTCTGACAAGCACCGTGGTCACCACGGCCAAAGAGAGAGTATACAAACTCTCAAAGCACAAACGCAACCAAGAGGCCATCATCGGCATAGACTCCACGGAGGTTGTTCAGATAATAAACCGAGGACTGAACGAGATAGCCAGTGTAATTTGCTTTCTATTGCTGAGTTTTATTTATTTTACTTTGTCATTTTCTGCCATCATCTTATCTCTTTATCTGATCGTAGGGAATGCTGACTATAACTGCCGGCTGGCACCGTACGGTGGCTTTGGTCACCCAGACCAAAGAATCTGACTCCAAGCACATTGAGGAGGTCAAGGTGCTTGAGGGGAAAAACACTGAGTTTCTCGGGAAAAACACTAAACTGGTCGAGCAAAACTCCAAGCTGGCCGAAGAGCTTCAACAGTTTCAGACTACCCTGACCAAAGCCAATGAAGACAAAGAGAAGTTTAGGGAATGCGCTTAACTTAACTATCAAGAGACCAAACAACTTGAGGCTGAGTTGATCGCCAGCAGAAAGGAGACTAAGGAGCTGGAGGGGCGCGTCAAGGAGTTGGAGGGGCGCGTCAAGGAGCTTGAGGAGACTAATGCCAGCAACTTGGAAAGGTATAGGGGGCTACCCACCATTTATTTTATGAGTTCTGGAAGCATAATTGCAGGGCCAACTTCAATTATCTTTCTGAGTGCCTGAGGCGAATTGAAATAGCCCGGTGCACTGCTCGCTTGGAGGAAGAAGAGAGAGCCAACGTTCCTGCCTCCCTAGAAATCTCCCTAGCCACGGTAATTGAAGTCATGGAGAATGAAGTTGGAACCACCATCGACCAGGAAAATCCTCAAGACCCTCCTACCTCGTAGTATTTTTGTTTTTCTTCTAAATTTATCTTGTAGTCAAGACAGTTTATATTTTTATTGCTGCACGAGTAGCTTTTCTTTTAATAAACAATTACATCTGAGCAGTAACTGCTCGCGGTGTAAAGGGATTCATTTTTTATATTATAATACTTGCACTTTATTATAACATCTGTTCACATGACCGAACTTAGCATAGTACTTTGGTTTGATTTCACAAAATAACAAAATTTTGAAAAATACTCTAAGTACCCTAGCATGCTTTCTCTTATTTTGCTCGTACGTTTACATACCTTTTGATATGCTTTGCTTACTAGATACCTTATATGCCCCCCAAGTGATTGAGGAGCTTTAGGTCCCCAGTCACTTGCCTTGACTAGGGCCTGTTCGAACATTTCTGCTCGCAGAAATTTTAAAACAATAATATAGCAAAACAACACACGTAATGAGCAAATACTTGTAATAAATACAATAGTTTGGCAAGATTTATTGGCTGGGCACAGTCCATTTTATTTCTCGTAATAAACGAACAATCGTGTCTGTATGAGTGATCAATAAAATGATCTTACACTTATAAGCGATCAGTCACAAAAAATGACCAACCCTTTTTCATAAACCTATAAAAAGTAGAATTAATACAAGCCAATTCTTTAAGAAGAATTGTTTATTGATAGTACTTGCGCAGGTGTTCTCCATTCCAATAGCGAGGAATTAGATCTCCATTTAAGCGAGCAAGTTTGTAAGTGCCTGGATGAAGGACTTCTTCGATTTGGTATGGTCCTTCCCAGTTAGGTCCGAGTACTCCAGCGGCCTGATCGCGGGTGCTGAGGAAAACTCTTCTAAGTACTAGATCTCTTACATTAAACTTCCTTTCACATACTTTAGAATTGAAATACCAAGCGACCTTTTACTGGTAAGCTGCTACTCGGAGCTGGGCTTGCTCGTGCTTTTCATCGACCAAATCCAAAGATTCCATTAATAACTGGCTATTCGAGCCTTGATCGTAGGTCAGCCTCCGATGCGATGGCGGATCTAATTCCACAGGAAACATAGCTTCATATCCATAGGCCAAGGAGAATGGAGTATGGCCTGTTGCTGTTCGATGGGATGTTCTGTACGACCAGAGGGCTTCAAGTAATTGCTCTGTCCAAGCCCACTTTGCTTCTTCAAGCCTTTTCTTCTGAGTATCTTTTAGTGTTTTATTGACCGCCTCGACTTGTCTGTTTTCCTGAGGGTGAGCAACTGAAGAAAAGCTTTTGATAATTTCATGTTGCCCGCAAAAATCCGTGAACATATCACTATCAAACTGTGTGCCGTTGTCTGAGACAATTTTTCTTGGCAATCCATAGCGACACACTATGTTCTTCATCACAAAGTCCAGCATTTTCTTAGTTGTTATGGTTGCAAGCAGCTCAGCCTCGGCCCATTTTGTGAAGTAATCAACAGCCACCACGACGTATTTGACACCGCCTTTCCCTATGGGCAAAGATCCAATTAGGTCTATACCCCATACTGCGAATGGCCACAACTTTTCATTTTCTTTAGCTCATTAGGGGCTGCTCGTGGAATTTTGGAGAATCTCTGGCACTTATCGCATCTTCACGCAAATTCCATCGAAACTTCATTCATTGTTGGGCAGAAGTACCCTTGCCTTAGGATTTTCTTTGATAAACTCTGCCCCCGGCGTGATCTCCGCAGAACCCTTCATGGACCTCTCGCATTAATTCTTTGGCCTTTTCTTTTGAAATACATTTAAGGGGCGACATAGAGTATCCTCTTCGGTACAAAATTCCGTCGACCAGGATGAACCTAGCAGCCTGCCGCTGAAGAGTCCTGGCTTTGTTTCCATAGGAAACACACCATGCGTCAAGTACTCAATGAAAGGTGCCATCCATGTATCTGCCGCCTGAATCACGAGAGAGGTTTCTTCCACTTGGATGCTTAGTGCGGACAGCCATTCAACAGGTACAATATTCAGGGTGTCAGCATCCTTGGCACTCGCTAATTTGGCCAAAGCATCGGCGTTTGAGTTCTGATCGCGAGGTACTTGCTGAAGAGTGTAGCTTTCAAACTAGGCCAACAAATCTTTTGCTTTATTCAAGTAAGCAACCATCTTCAGACCTCGAGCTTGATATTCCCTAGTAATTTGATTAACCACCAACTGGGAGTCATTGTATATTTCAAGCGATTTTATGTGCATGTCTCTGGCTAACCATAAACCTGCGAGCAGAGCTTCATACTCGGATTCGTTGTTAGAAGCTGTGAAGTCGAATCTGATTGTGTAGTGAAATCGATGCCCTTCAGGCGTTATCAAAATCACTCCGGCTCCAGCGTGATGTTCATTAGAAGAACCGTCCGTGAACAATTTCCATGAGGGAGCTTGGCTTTGAGGTTCAGGCGCTTCTATCTGCTCGCTGTCTAATAGCCCAGTGAGCTCTGCAACAAAGTCAGCTAGCGCTTGTCCTTTTACTGTTGCTCGTGGTAAGTAAGAGATATCAAACTACCCAAGTTCAACCGCCCATTTCAATAATCGGCCTGTGGCTTCTGGCTTCTGACTTCTGCAGAACTTGCCGTAGAGTTTGGTTGGTCAAAACTGTGATTGGGTGAGCTTGGAAGTACGGCCGCAACTTTCTGGAGGCTAAGATGAAGCAGTAAGCTAATTTTTCAATAGGAGGATATCGCAGTTCTGCTCCTATTAGCCTTTTGCTTACATAATACACGGCATTTTGCACATTCTCCTCCTCTTTTACTAGAACAGCACTAGTAGCATATTCTGTGATTGCCAAGTAGATGAACAAAGTTTCTTTTTCGATCGGCTTAGATAAGATCGGCGGCTGAGACATATGCGTCTTTAAAGCTTGAAAAGCCTGTTCGCACTCCTCCGTCCATTCGAATTTCTTGTTGCCTCTAAGTAGATTGAAAAATGGGACGCATTTGTCCATCGATTTGGAGATAAATCTACTTAGAGCAGCAATCATTCCGGTTAAACTTTGGACATCTTTGATCTTCATTGGCGATTTCATATCGACCAGGGCTTTGATCTTCTCGGGATTGGCCTCAATTTCTTGTGAGTTTACTATAAATCCCAAGAATTTCCCTGATCCAACTCCGAAGGAACACTTGAGGGGATTCAGCTTCATCTGATATTTATTCAAGACATTGAAGCACTCTTGCAAGTCCCCTATGTGTCCATCTGCCTTTTTTGACTTAACCAGCATGTCATCAACATATACTTCCATGTTTGTACCGATCATCTCCTTGAACATGTGATTGACTAGTCGTTGGTAAGTCGCACCAGCGTTTTTCAAACCGAAAGGCATTACTTTGTAATAGTAAAGCCATGTATCAGTCCGAAAGCTAGTGTGATCCTCATCAGGTGGATGCATACTAATCTAATTGTACCCAGAGTATGCATCCATGAATGATAGGATCTTGTGTCCTGCAGTGGCATCGACCAGTTGGTCGATCCTAGGGAGTGGGAAACAATCTTTAGGGCAGGCTTTATTAAGGTCTGTGAAATCCACGCACGTTCTCCACTTGTCATTCGGCTTGGGAACTAGTACGGGATTAGAGACCCACGATGGATAAAATGTTACCTTGATGAATCTATTCTCCTTTAGCTTCTCGACTTCTTCCTTCAGAGCTTTTGATCTGTCTTTCTCGAGCAGCCTCCTTTTCTATTGTACTGGTGGAAAACTCTTGTCGACGTTCAGGACATGGATAATAACCGCAGGGTCTATTCCAACCATGTATTTATGCGACCAGGCAAAGACTTCCTGGTTTTTACTTAAAAATTCCATCAGTTTTTGTTTTGTTGTTGTCTCTAAGTTTTTACCAACTTTCGCAACCCTGGTTGGATCTGCTTCATTGAGTTGGACCTCTTCGAGGTCCTCGATGGGTCCTACTTCTTCATCACAATCCCCAAATCAAGGATCCAAATCTCTATCCTCACTTTGGCCAACACCCTATTTGGTGACACAATCACCTGATTGGGCTTTCATTTCATTGGCCGTTTTCAACTCTTTTCCAGTGGTTTCCCTCGATCCACCTTTCTTTGCTTTAGATATCGAGGTGTTGTAGCACTCTTTCACTTCTCGTTAGTTTCCCAATACGCATCCTACCCCTGCGTCGGTTGCAAATTTCATGGCAAGGTGCCATACTGAGGTTACAGCTCGCAGATCGACCAGAATAGGCCTCCCAATTACAGTATTATACGCAGAAGGACAATCAACTACTATGAAAGTAGTGAGTAATGTCCTGTTTGCAGGCGCAGTTCCTGCAGTAACTGGGAGCCTAATTGACCCTGTCGACGCGAGAACTTTGCCAGAAAAACCATATATGGTTTGGTTCCACTGCTCCAGGTCCTTGACGGACAACTTCATCCTCTCCAGTGAAGACTTGTACAAAATGTTGACTGAGCTCCCTGTGTCAACCAACACCCTCTTAACCATCATATTGGCAATTTGGACGTCCACAACCAGCAAATCTGAATGTGGGAATCGGAGATGTTGGGCATTGTCCTTAGAGAAGGTAATCAACTCCTCCTCTGTTTGAGATTTTTTAGGTGCTTGATCCTCCACACTCATCATCTCGATGTCCTGATCATGGTGTAAGGTCCGAGCGTATCGTTCCCTTACCTTCCCACTATCTCCTGCAAGGTGTGGGCCGCCACAGATGGTGAGTAACGTATCTACCACAGGAGATGGCTGTAAAGGTGGCGATCGTTGGCGTGCATGTGCCTACTCGTTGCCTCCTTGAGCCTCTCGCTAGGACCCTCCTGCGGCTCGAACATACCTCCTTAGGTGTCCCTGTCTGATAAGGAACTCAATCTCATCCTTCTACTAGTTACACTCATTGGTGTCATGTCCGTAGTCATTGTGAAAATGATAGAATTTTGTTGTATCTCTCTTGGAGATATCCTTCCTTATAGGTGTTGGTTGCTTATACGGGACATTGGCACTGGTCGCCTGGTAGACCTCTGCTCTACTCTCGACAAGGGCCGTATAGTTAGTGAATCTCGGCTCGTATCTATTGCCTTTGGGGCGTTTGTTTTCGGACATTGATGGCTCATTGTTCGCCCTTTTTCCACCATTCTTACAATTTCTGTTCCCTTTGTCGTTGCCATTGGGTTTATCTGACCCGTTGGAGGCTTTGGCAGGATCTCCCTTTGGTCCTTTATCTTTCGTAGGTGATTTCCCCTCGTTGGCAATCGCGTCCTCGAGCTTGATGTATCGATCACCTCGATCAAGAAACTCCTGGGTACTTTTTACCCCATTCTTTCTTAGGCTGTTCCAGAGGGGAGAATGGCGCCTAACCCCAGCAAGTAGGGCCATCATCTTTCCCTCATCGCCCACTGTTTTGGCTCCAGCAGCCGCTCACATAAAATGTTGGACGTATTCTTTCAAGGGCTCTCCATCCTTTTATCGTATCTCGACCAGCTGGTTGGCCTCAGTGGGGTGTAAGCGACCAGTGTAGAATTGTCCGTAAAATTATTTTACAAACATTTCCCATGATACTATACCAGCAGGAGGGAACTTAAAGAACCACTCCTGAGCGGTGTCGGACAGGGTGGCGGGGAAGATCCTGCAGCGGGCATCGTCCGACACCTTCTGAATATCCATATGTATCTCAAATTTGTTTACATGAGATACTGGGTCCCCGTACCCATCGAATTTCGGCAGTACTAGCATCTTGAACATGCTGGGGGTTTCTTCCATAGCAATCCTCTGTATAAATGGAGTGCCTCTCCTCCGATCGTACTCAATTTGGGATGTTCGGCTCCCCACCAACTGCTGTACCGCCTGATTCAGAGCATCAATTTGAGCCTGAACAGCGTCTGGGATCACCGGGGCTACTGGTGCCAGAGGAGCGTACTCATTGTGCCTCTCGCGCCTGTCATTGAGCACATCCCTCAGGTCATCGTCTCTGCGCCTTTGTTCGCAAGCGCCCAGCCGATCAAAGACATTATGTTGTCTGGGCTGCCCCCCAGCATTATGGCTTGCAGGCCTATTTTCTCTCGGTGGGGGGTTTATGTCTCCACCTCTTTCCTCACGCCCTCAACCAGCATTCCTCCTGCCAAAATCGGCCTCATTATAGTCATGGCCATCCCTAAACTGCGACCGACTATGGTGGGACCGGCTGGTCACACTGTTTCCTCCTCTAGCTGGCATCTCCCGAGCGTTAGAGGTAGGCCTGCGTTGGTCGGTGGGTCCCCATGCATTATTATGTCGTGGGGGGCCCTAACCGCAGAGCCTGACTCATTGTGCCTTCTGTTAGCAGAAGGACGTTGCCCCCTGCTCAGTGGATTTGGCTCATCATCCCCTGGGCATCTGGGGCTGCGGGGAGGTTGTCAGGCCCTATTCTGCCTCTGGCGCTGGGGATTTCCGCGACCAGCTTGAGAAGGTGGCTGTTGATCAGGATCTTGAATTGGGACATCCTCCTGAGCAACAGGCGGTTGCTCTAGCCTTTTAGGGCTTGCTGGCTGGAGCGGAGGACTTGGCTTTGAGGCCCATTGTGATGGTGCATTTGGTGGCTGGAGCGGAGGACTTGGCTTTGAGACGCCGGTGCAGCTTGTCCTCGAGCCAACTAAATGGCTGCTTCAAGAGCAGTCGTGGCATCTCTCTGCCGACGGTCCATGTCCGTCTGCTGCTCGTTCAGCTCCTGACGCTGACGCTCAATCTCCCTCTGTTGCAGCGCCAAGGTCTCTGCCGCATTTTCCTAATTGGCCCTCAGATTGGCCAACTCGTCCTGCAACACACTCAGTGTTGTCCTCAATGTCTCAGAATCCATTTCTTCCTCCTCAAAATCCAAGTGTGGCTCATTTTCAGCCACATTTAGAGGAGGAGGCTGAGTGGATGTAGCGCCAGAAGTCTGTCCAACTCTCTTGGATGTCTTTGCCATTTGATCTTCTTGAAGTTTTTTTATTAATCTCTCAATGAAAGCACCAAAATGTTGACCCTTGATTTGGTTAACGACACGGAGTCAAATAAACGACAAAGAACAAAAAGGAAATCAAGAAGAGAATCAAACAGAAAGAAAATGACATAAATGATTTATAGTGGTTCAGCCCCAATTGGATGGTAATAACCTACGTCCACTTAGTGTTCTTATTGATATTGAATCTCAATACTGTGATCAAAGAACTGAGGTTCTTGAGTTTCACTAGTCTTAGGAGAATTACAATTTCGGTGGATAGTCACACTATGCTTTTCTCTCTGAATTCCAAGATTAAAAGTTCAAAAGTCCAAAAGTCCCTTCCTTGAGCCCTCTCTTTCTTATTTATAGGCTCAAGGGGGTTACATGGGCCAATGGGCCTTAATTACAATTAAGATCAGCATATCAAGGTAATAAAAGGAAATATAATGAATATAATTATTACAAGATTGTGTATCTCAAAGGAAGTAAATAGAAGTATGCGACCAGACTGGTAGCACCTAAACGCGAGACTTGATGAAGCACTAATTATCTGGTCGATGATCGAATAGAATCCCTTCGCTCAAAACTACCACGTGCCAGCCACGTCATCAGGAGCCATTTTTGGGTAAACATTATTAAATTTAATAAATATGTATATGCATGATTGACTCACGCGATTACCCAAACCTGTCTATGGAATTCCCTTATAGATACTAGGAATGTAGGAAAGGGAAAGGGACCTTTATTCTTTAATACTGAAACTTTGCAAAAATAGAGAGAGAAACAACAATAATATAGACTCGTGGACTAGGTGGATTTTAACCAATGAACCACGTAAAAGATTTGTGTTCTTGTGAGTTCATTTCATTTTTCATTACGGTTTATTACTAAGCACTAATCTACCTTATTATTTCTTAATACATTGTTGGTGAAAAACCACGTCAACAGTTTGGTGCTTTCATTGAGAAGGAAATTAGTGCTTCATCAAAATCCCAGTCGAATCTCATCATGGTGCTCACTCGCTCAATGCACGACAATGAGATCGAATAGCCTGGTGGGCAGGAGGCCCATCATACCGCTGTCTCGAACAAGCATGGCTCTGAAGTCCAGCAACATCCAGGAAAACAACCGACAGGTCATGACGACACTGGGAGTTCGGCGTCATTGCCACCGAATCCAAACCCAGATTACTTAACTGCCATTGAGATGGAAAATATGCAGTTAAGAATCCATCTCGCTAAGGAAAACCAGCAAATTGAGGAGGTTTTTGCTTGGTTACCCCCTCTCACAACCGAAGTTAATGTCGGAAAGAGGCAAAGTGGGTCTCACAAGTCCCACAGGAATAATCGATCCAAACCAAGTCATTCAGTCAGAACTGCCACTCCAAGTTATGTGCCTACAGGGCGAGACCGCCAGAATGCTCATCCCAGTGGCCCTCATAGGGGTCATCAGCATATTAGTCAATCGGTTAGAACTGCAACCCCAAGTTTGGTGCCTCTTTCACAAGCACCTAGGAATGCCCATGGCAACCCACGAGGAGGGGCTAGGACAGGCTCACAGAGACAAAATATTCCAGCAAACCCTATTGCGTCACGATCGGATCGTCAGGCGCAGAGAGCTAGAAATAATGGGACTAAAAGTCGTCAAAGTGGTAGGTCCGAGGGTGATCTGAGAAATCAACTGAGTTCGGCACAAAGCCCTTGGTACGATTCACAACCTGATTTGCGTGATTTCGCAAAGAAATAATCTAGCTCGGAATGATGGTGTTAGTTATACTCGACAAGAGGGAGGTCCTTCCATAGTACGTGATAATGGGAATGCCCCACCAAACCAAGCTCAAGCTTGGAGGGACAATAACCCATCAAACATGTACGATAGTATGGGAGTTGTTGAACAGCCCCCAGATAACCTAGGGACCAGATACAAAACCCTCGAGAGGCTAGTGCTGATGGAAAAGCAGATGAAGAGGCTTTTATCTGGCAAAGATAAAGACAATTGCGACTCGGAGGATGAGCTCGAGCCTTTTGCTCCAAATATTGCGGCAGCCACATATCCGATAGGCTTCAGAATGCCACACTTGTCAAAGTTTGATGGAAATGGAGATTCGTCAGACCACCTCGGGATATTTAATACCATGATGATGGCCCACAATGTCGGACTCGATCTAAGGTGCATTTTATTCCCTTCAACTCTGATCAAGCTAGCCAGGCAGTGGTTTAAGCAATACAAGAGGCATTCCATCGCAGGAACCAACCAGATCCCTGTCCAGCTCGTTGGAGCAGTATCGGACGTTGCAGCTACGGCTCAAACCGTTACCCAGAATAACCTAGGGGAGAGTAACAAAAGGAAGGGAAATGGTGAGGGTGACCAGAGTGGAACAAAGAAAAATAAGTTTGGGGAGAAATTCAAGCTTGTTTACACCACTTATACCGACCTCACGGATACTAGGGAGCGCATCTTCCTGGCGAATTCTACTCGCCTTCCATGGAAGAAGCCAGAACCGTTGAAAAACCAAAGAGCGAAGAGAGATCCTTCAAAGTTTTGTCGATTTCATAATGATATCGGTCATAACACTGATGACTGTCGATAGCTGAAGGATGAGATCAAAACTCTCATTAGAGCGGGACCTTTGGCCCAGTACGCCCGAAATCGGGTGGTCCCTAATCAGCCCGCTGGACCAAACCCTCCGTCAGCCCTTGAAGTTCTAGTAAGTCAAATCAGAGCTCAAGCGAATCAGGATGATCCTCCTCCAATAATAGGGGGAGATATAGCCACCATTTCGGGAGGACCTCATCTTGCAGGCATGAGCAAAGGGGCCCAGAAGAGGTACATTAACGAACTAAAATCCCATAACGGAGTGGAGTTCGTCCTGGAACAGCGGTTATCGAAACAACAGCGATTGGAAAAACAACCAATCATTTTTACAGAAGAGGATGCTAGCCACGTACAATTTCCACATAACGATCCCTTGGTCATACCTATTCAACTCACCAACCGGAGGGTCCGGAGAACACTAGTAGATAACGGGAGTTCTGTGAATCTACTTTTTAGGTCCACCTTGGAAAAAATGGGGTTGTCTGTAACAGAATTGAATGCGACCTCAATGACTCTGTACGGATTTTCTGGCGAAGGGTCAACAGCCATCGGGACGATCGAATTAGTGGTAACATTGGGAAAAGGCTCACGAGCTATCTCCAAGTTACTTGTGTTCGTGGTAATCGATTGTCCAGTCGCGTACAATGCGATTTTGGTACAACCTGTGTTGATGGCATTTGAAGCCATAACCTCTATCTGCCACCTAGCAATAAAATTCCCCTCGGCTGCAGGAATATGCACTGTCAGAGGTAGGGCTGATCATTGGGCGGGTTGGTCGGGTTACATGGCATTTTTACCCATCCAATGTCATAATCGGGTTAGGAAAAGTGAACCCGTAACTTGCCCAAATAAGAAAAAAATTATTTTAACCCGTCCAATAATTTGGGCGAGTTGGTCGGGTCAACCCGCCCAAACCGAAGTGAGAAGATTTTTTTTTCCAAATTACATTTTTGTAGTTATTTTCCTTTAAATACTAGTACTAATAGTGTGAAATTTATCTTTTTAAGCTTAAAACAATATTTTGAATTTATAGCAAAAAAATAAAATAAAACAAAACTTAATTAATTTAATTATGTAGATAATATATTAATATATTTAAATGTATTAAAAAAATAGTGAACTCTTAATTGGACGGGTTGGGTTATGTTGGGCGGGTTGATAATTATTTTCAACCCGCCCAATGTAACAATTGGACGGTTTAAATTTTTGTCGGTTTATTCGGGTTGCATTTTTTGGCGGTTTTTTCGGGTTGGTTTGGGCGGGTTGTAAAATTTTTTGCACAACCCTAGTCAGAGGTGATCAGCTCGCTGCCAGGGAATGCTATAGCATTTCTATGAAGGGAAAATCAAAACCTGGGCAGCAAGCTATGGTCATAAATGATGAAGGCGAGGAATCCCGGGAAGTAGAAGTTACTTGTGGGACGGAAGAACCTCAGCAAAAAGAGGATAGTAACGGTTCCCAACACGATGACATTGACCCACGGATAGGCGAAGATAGGTCAGAGCTCCAGACTATAGAGGAGCTCGAGGAGGTAAACATTGACCCCAATGAAGCTTCAAGAGTCATAAAGATTGGGAAGAACCTAAATGATAAAAGGAAGAAGGAGCTGATCAATTTCTTACAAGAAAATCTAAACGTTTTTGCCTAGTCACATGAAGACATGGTGGGAATAAGCCCGAGTGTAATCATGCACACTCTAAATTTGGACAAGAACGTGCCTACAAAATCCCAAAAATGGAGATGCTTGGGAACAGTCCGAGCTGAAGCTCTTGAGGAAGAAGTAGCTCGACTATTAAAGTGCGGGTTTATTCGTGAAGCAAAATACCTAATATGGGTTTCCAATCCCGTGCTGGTCCCAAAGCCAAATGGGAAATGGAGGACCTACATCGACTTCTCTGACCTGAACAAAGCTTGTCCCAAGGATTGCTTTCCACTACCAAGGATTGATTAGTTGGTAGATGCCATGGCAGGTTACGAGCTCATGTCCTTCATGGATGCGTATTCTTGATATAACCAGATCTCGATGAATCCTGCGGACCAGGAACATACTAGCTTTATGACCCGAAATAACGTATATTGTTATAAAGTCATGCCTTTCAGGTTGAAGAATGTCGAAGCTACATATCACGCTTAGTCAACAAAATGTTCGCTAATCAGATCGGGAGAAATATGGAAGTGTATGTCGATGATATGCTTGTCAAATCCAAGACTTTCGATAACCATGTATCTGATCTGAAAGAATGTTTTGAAATCTTAAGGAGGTATGACATGAGGCTGAATCCTCAGAAGTGTACGTTCGGAGTGCCATTAGGAAAATTTCTTGGTTTCATAGTCAACACGAGGGGAATAGAGGCAAATCCTGAGAAAATTAGGTCGTTGGTAGAAATGCCCTCACCCAGGTTGCGTAAAGAAGTTCAAAGCCTGACTGGAAAGGTGGCAACTTTGAATCATTTTATTTCAAAATCTACTGACAAGTGCCTACCATTTTACAACTTGCTCAGGGGAAACAAGAAATTTGAATGGACTGAGGAGTGTGAACATGCATTACTCGACCTAAAAATGCACCTGGCCGAGCCCCCAGTGTTATCTAAGCCTATGTCTAGAGAACCTCTGTTTCTTTATTTGGCTGTGACAGAAAATGCAGTCAGTGCCGTGTTAGTTCGAGTAGAAGACTGTGCTCAAAAACCGCGTCAACAGTTGTAAAGCTTGGTTATGCCCAAGCCGGCCCAATGGGCCCTGATTAATGTATATTATTTAGCAAAATCCTTTGTATTAAGCCTCCATTAGTGAGCCAAACATTATTACATCCCTATTAGGCCCAGATTAGTCCGGCCCAAGCCCATTGCACCCAACTGCCTATAAATAGGACTAGTTGTGTCATGTAGAAGGGATCCTGAATTTTCTCTTTTAAGCAATTACTCAGCCCAAACTTGCAAAAAACTCCATTGTTAAAGCTTTCTAAGCTCTAATACAATAGACTCGTGGACTAAGGCTCATTAACGCCCCAACCACATAAAAACCTTGTGTGATTATCATTAAATCATTTCTTTTTAGTTCTCTTATCTCTCATAATTCTAGTTTCCAAAAACTCGGTAAACAATTATATTTAAATATGATTTAAATTAAATAATTAAATAAGTTGTAATTTATCAGTTTTATTTTAAAATAAAATAAATATGAATTAAATTAGTTAATTATCTTTATAAACCTGAAAGAAGCGAGACTTTCAGAATATAAGTTAAGATATTATTTTTTTGACTATCAGACTCTCTCAAGAAAGAAACGATAGAATTTCCTAAACCTGAATTTCTAGAAATTTCTATAGCATCTCTCTTCTCAATCCTCTCTAGGTCTCGTGTGCTGAGTACATCTAGAGAGTCTAAATCAACATTTGGATCCTATGTGCCCACATACGTCCTTGTGTGTTTGTGGATTGGCTTGGAATGCTAAGATGTGAGCTTTCAAAAATGATATGAAGATCGTTGATTTATACGAAAAGATTCAAGGACACTTAATAGGCTACAAGAGGTAATCTATATTCCTTTTATGTATTATTTAATAGAATAAATAAAAAATCCCCCCCCCCCCAAACTATGACCACTATATGATTGTGCCCCCCGAATGATTCACGATGTTAAAAATTCCCCTGAACTATACACGTTACTAAAATATGAGACTTTTGTTAGATTTCATCCTAGGTGGCTAACAGAATGATGATGTGACATTTTGTCTATTCATGTAGCAGTGTCATGTGTAGAATAATTAGCAATTTTGCCCCCCAAACTTTCGCCACTACCAAATTGTGCCATTTTTAATAAAAAATCTAATTTTTTTCTTCATAAAAATATTAATTAAATCATTAAAAAATTAAAAATCTAATTAATAACAAATGATTCTTTTTTAGATTTTCCATTTCTTTTCTTTTACAATATAAAATAAATCTATTTTAGAATGAAAATTAAAAATAAATACTAAAACAAAGAAAAAACTTTTAATAAAAGAAGAGGATGAAGGATGACGAACTTAAACAAATAAAAAAAATTAATTTAAAAGAAATGGACGAAAGGAAAAAAAAATTTAGGATTTATTTTTAATATTTATTTTAAGATATATTTATTTTATATTGTAAAAGAAAAAAAAGTTATTTGTCATTATTTAGATTTTTAATTTTTGAATAATTGAAAATTTATTTGATTAATTTTAAAATTTTAGTATTGTTTATTTTAAAATTATTTTTTTAATTTTTAAGGATATAATTATTATTATTAAGAAAAAAAATAGATTTTCTCAAAAAAAAAATAGTTTAAATAAAAATGGCTCAATTTGGTACTGGTCAAAGTTTGAGGGACAAAATTGCTAATTATTCTATACATGGCACTGCCACATCAATATAAAAATGCCACATTATCAATCTGTTAGCCACTAAGGACGAAATCTAACAAAAGTCTCATATTTCAGTAACGTGTATAGTTCAGAGAGAATTTTTAACATTGTGAATCATTTGGGGGACACAATAATATAGTGGTCATAGTTCGGGGGCAAAAATGATATTTATTCTATTTAATATATCTATATATGTATGATCCTAGGTGATATTAATATTTTTTTAAAAGATCCTATTCCGCTGCGTATTCTTATTTTTGTATTTAATACCAACATTTAAAAGCTCCAATCCTATTTGTTGAGCCTAATGACGGTGTCTACACTATAAAATGAGTCATTTAGAATTACAAAGTTTTGATCACACTTTTCAAATCTCTCTCTAACATCTCTCTTTAGCTCCCTAAGAACATTCATTTTCTCCAAGAAACTCCTCAAACATTGCTTGACTTGCATGAGTTTCAAGGCTTGTTAAATCTCACTTCTCATTCCACCATTGTAAATGCTTCAAGCAACTTTGAGAAGGCTTGAAATAGAGATTTTGGAGAATGACAATCCTTCATGTGCAAGTTTTAGGGTTCTACTTATTAGGGTTTTATCTTTCTAAGCCTAACTTTGTGTTTTGATAAATTAATTGTGTTTTCATCTCTCATTTTGTGTTTACTAACCATAATATTGATGATTCTATGTGATAAAATCATGTTATGATCCTTCTATCTTTTTATCTTTAATTTTCTCAATTAATATTTGATTATCAAGATTTGCCTTCAAATTTTGAATATAGTTATTTAATTATCAAGATTTGTCTTTATGCTATGATTATTGTTCTTGATTAATCTCTAGGGTTTATATTATTGAATTAATTCCTTTAGCCATTGTTGATATATGTTTTTCTGAGCCTTAAATTCCCAACACTAGACCCGTCGCTCATGTATGTTTTCCACTTCTCATCACACTTTGTCCCCTTCACACCCATCTTCATAGTTAGTTTCCAAGTGGACATCTCTCACCACCACCCCGAAACCACCGCCGCACCAGGAGCCCCTACCAAGAACCTCGCTGCACCAGACCTCCGACTGTAAAACCTAGGGAGACGAAAACCCCTGCCACTGCACTAGGAACCTTGGACCTCCTCCCCGCAAACCCAAGGAAACCTGAGCCCCCACCACCACACCACTACCTCGACAACAATGAAAACCCCATAAAATCGCCTCTGCCTAACCGATACCATCAAAAGTGGTAGATGTCGCAGATCTCCTGCCCGGAGCACCACCCTTGACCAAGCTCACCGTTAATTGAGAAGAAAACAAGAGCGGAAGAAAGAAAGGGGTTAGGGATTTTGATTTTTCATCAGATTTTTGTTTTATTTTTATTATTATTTTAAGGTTTAATTTTGATTTTTTTAAAATAGGTTTTTTAATATAATTTTTTAATATATTTTTAAATTGTAAATTGATTTTTAAATTTTGAATTTTAATTTTTAATATATTTTTTAATTTTAAAAAAATTAATGACTTGTACCAACTAGAGCATGCCATGTAGGAGATTACTTGGCACTTAATGGCTACCAAGAAAAGGTGACGAAGTGTATTTATGCTATAAAAAAACTTGGGTATAAAGTGCAAACTTGAGATAAACTTAGGTATTTTCGCTGCAAATTACTTTTGTATAAATACTTGTTCAACATCAATTCCATATTCTTGAGCAAGTGTAGCAACTTGTGGGTTCAAATTTTTTTTCTTTATCATCCTTATGAACAAGTCGAATCCATTGAAATAATAGATCTTAATTTTCTCGATGATACATAGATATGTGTCAGACCCATCTCACGTCCTCAAGTCGATACGATAGCACTCTAGAAAGACTTGAGTTATGAGGAACGACCGATTAGCATCCTAGATAGAGGGATGAAAGAATTACGGTCTAAGAGTTTTCCGATAGTCAAAGTCCTATGGAGAAATAGTTCTGAACGGGAGGCAATATGGGAGTTGGAGGAAGACATGTTAGACCGGTATCCGGAATTGTTTGATAAGTAAATTTCGAGGACGAAATTCTTTTAAGTAGGGGAGAATTGTAGAGTCCCAGAATTTTACTTAGCTAGTTAGATAGTGGTAGTAGTAGCAATATCTAGTATTAGTTTGTAGTATGTTAGATTTCGTGGATTTTGGTTCAACCCTGGACTTAGTTGGAAACTCCTAGCAATAGTTATGGATTTTATAAGTTTAACCTATAGTTTAAGAATATTAATTATAACATAAGGTTTGATTAATATTGCTGGTTATTAATATGATAATCATTATAACCTAAGGTTTAGATAGAGCCAATAAGAATATGACACTTGTCATGAGCATGGTTATTCCTAAGGTTTAGATAGAGCCAATAGGATTATGGCACTTGTCATATGCATGATTATTAAGGAATTATTATTTTAATGATAAAATAAGGGAAATATAAGACTTAGTCTTCACCAAAATTTGTTAGGAGCATGACATTTGTCACAATTTTATTTACTTGTGTATTAGGTTGTTATTTAGATAATTAAATAGATTTTCCGTAACTTTAGGGTACTGTAACTTCCAACCTATTTTTGATCTAGTTATGTTATGAATTTTGAAAAATAGTATTTCTTAAAAGTTGTAGATAATTGAATTAGCTTTCTAATAGTATAAAGATGGTCTAAATCAGAGTCTTACAGCTCCAGTTATGTTGATTTTACTGCATGTGAGTTTAGAGTTACGAGATTTAGGGAGTTAGAAGTTAGGATTCTATTTATTTTTATTATTTTTGTTTTTAATTTTAAAAATCAGGCTTTGACTCCTTAAACCTCTCTCTAAACAATTTGACCAAGTCCTAAGCCTTTGACTGAAGAATATTCAAATATTTTCAATTAAATTCATTATTTTTATTCAAAGCCAAAAAGAAGATCTTTATTCCTAGAACTCTATAAATAGGACTTAGAACCCAGCATTTTCACTTACTCTTCAGCTGTGATCATACTCCAAGGTGTTAGTGAGAACATAAGACTGATACACTTGGGTGGGAAAGGAAGAAAAAGCTTATCATTCTTAAGCTTTACCAAACACTTGGGAAGTAAGGATTAGAGTATTTCGGTATTGGAGTTAGGCCAATCTATAAGGTCAACAAAGGTACCCTTATTCTTAAGTTCAATCCTGTTTGATTCCTTAGTTTCTTTAGATTTCATTCAGGTTCTAACTTTTGTTATGGTTTTGTGTTTAGGTTTCTAAGTTCTTTGAACTTAAGGTCTCTTTTCGGTAAGTTTTCTCTTGGTGGTTTAGTTCTAGTCTTTTCATTCTTTATTCTTTAGAAATACTCACCATTTGTATTGTTGGTTTTAGGAGTGTTCCAAATCCCGTCTTTGTTCTCAAATATCCCGGTGTTGGTAAGGAAAATAGGATATAATTTTGTATGCTTATATGATATGTTATGCTTATGTTATATGTTATGTTATCTTATGTTGTGTTATGATATGTCAACATTATGTATAGTATGATATTAGACCTTGGGCATATGACTTGTCTACCTAGCAAGCCCCAATAATTTATGGGCATATGACTTGCTTGGCTAGCAAGCCCCACAAATCTATTGGGCATATGACTTGCCATTGTAGTAGTATGATGGCCATTGTAGTAGTATATGACATATGTTTATGGTATGCTTATAGTATATGTTTATGATATGTTTTTTTTCATATGTTATGATATGATTTATGTGTATGTTTATGGTGTTAGTAGTTTTTCCTTGTTGGGCATTAAGCTCATTCCTTTATTTTTAGTGTGATGCTGGAAAATGAATATGGAAGGCAGAAGGATTCTTGGTAGGTTGGCTTGTGTGTTAAGGATGAATGGAATGTGTGGACTGCGTGTCGATCAAGGATGAAGTTATTTATTTTAAGTCTTTTAAATCATGTTTTTCCGCATTTAGTTTTGTAAACAATTTTCTTTAGTTTATAATTATGTTTTATGTTTTAAACAATGGGTACCCATGCCATATATTCTATTATTATGTTTTTGATACAATATTTCGAGATTTAATAAAGTTATATTATTTCTTATGTATCTTTCCCAAAATAGTTGCTATGTATAGTAGATCTAATGGTCCAAGGTCTTAGAAATAGTTGGGTCATTATAGTTGGTATCAGAGCAACGATCCATTTACATGAAGTTCTCCTTGATACACATGCTCCGAATCTAACCGCCAATGTAAGTTGTTTATGTTATAGTTGTTATGATTATGTGTTTAGTTAACATTTTAGCCCTTATGTTTTCAGTTAAGAATATTTGTAAATTAGTTTAGTTTTCGTTATTTATTTTAGAATAAATAGCATTTTTGCCTCCCGAACTATGACCATTGTATGATCGTGCCCCCTGAAAAATTGGCGATAATAAAAATTCCCCTCGAACTATGCACGTTACTAAAATATGAGACTTCTGTTAGATTTCATCTTATGTGGCTAACAGATTGATGACGTAGCATATTTTCTGTTGATGTGGTAGTTCCATGTGTAGAATAATTATCAATTTTGCCCCCCGAACTTTGACCATTACCAAATTATACCCCTTTTATAAAAATATATATGTTTTTTCTTAAAAATAATAATTAAATCCTTAATAAATAAAAAAATTTAATTATCAACAAATAACTCTTTTTTACTTTTTCTTAAATAATATTAATTAAAACTGTTTTAGAATGAACATTTAAAATAAATACTAAAATAAAGAAAAAACTTTTAATTAAAGAGGTGGACAAAAGACTTAAATAAATAAATACAAATTTTAATTTAAGAGGAGGACAAAGGGAAAAAAACTTTGTTTTAGGATTTATTTTTTAATTTTTATATTAACATATATATTGTAAAAGAAAAGAAAAAGTAAAAAAAAAATTATTTGCTATTAATTAGATTTTTATTTTTTGAGTATTTGAATTTTATTTAATTAATTTGAAACTTTTAGTATTGATTATTTTCTTAATCTTTTAAAATGATTTTTTTTAATTTTTAAGGATTTAATTATCAATTTTTTAAAAAATAAATAAATTAGTCTTAATAAAAATGGCACAATTTGGTAGTGGTCAAAGTTCGGGGGGCAAAATTTCTAATTATTCTACACATGGCACTGCCACATCAAGAGACAAAATGCTACATCATCAATCCGTTAGCCACCTAGGACGAAATCTAACAGAAGTCCCATATTTCAGTAACGTGCATAGTTCGGGGGGAATTTTTAACATCGCAAATCATTCGAGGGGCACGTTCATACAGTGGTCATAGTTCGGGAGGCAAAAATGTTATTTATTCTATATTTTATTTATTATCTTTGCATTTATGATTGTACATAGTGAAAACTTTTTTTTTCCAAATAAATATCATTGTTATTTTTGAATGACATGTATGAGTTTGATTTTTTTTTACAATCATAATAAATAATAAATTTAATAAATAATGACCAAGTTCGGTGAGGGTGGATACAAATCAATGGACTGGGTTCTATATTGAGAGTTTAGGGGGCCATAATAGTGGGAACGATTTTACTGATCCCAGCCCTCCCTCAATATGGTTAACTTTGGAACAACGACGAGTTTCGAGCCTGAGAATTAAGTCATATAGGATGATTAGAAACAGACTTAGTAAATTATAAAGATGGCTTATTTTTCTAAGGTTAGAAACAGACCCTAATCATAAAGAAGGCTTACATACTTTTTTCATAAAAAATCATAATTAATAGGTTCGAGTTATGTTTGCTTAGATTAAGTTTTTGCCTTAGAGCCTATTAGGGTAAGTTTTAATATGTTTCCTTGACTATTAGAACTTTGCTAAAGATGTCGCTCAGAAGATTTGCTCGCAACAACGCCAATGCCTCAAGCGTTGCTCCTGAAACTTATGAAGCCCCTCCAGTTCACAGAAGGTGAAGGCATTCAACCAATGCTGCTGCTAAAGAAAGAGCGCCGCCGCTGTCGATTGACAACACTGCAGAAATTGCAAGACTACGACAGCAAGTGGAGGAATTACTACAGCAATAGAAACAACAGACTCAACCTCCACCTCAGCCGCAACCATAGCCTCAACAGATGGCTCAAGTACCCCATCAAGTAGGTCCTTATGGGGCATGGCCAATGGCGAACTATGCGCCATACCCAGCTCAACATATGGAGCCAATCTACAAGTGGTTTCGTAAGCAACATGCTCCAAATTTTGAAGGGACAACAGACCCCTTTGAGGTAGAAGAATGGCTCAGAAATGTAGAGCCAATCCTAGCGCATATGAATCTCGGCAACACGGACCGCATATCCTGCGTTTCGTCTCTGCTTAAGAAGGATGCTAGAATATGGTGGGACTTAGTTCAGCAGACTAATGATGTCGCCACCATGATATGGACAAGATTTGTGGAGCTGTTCCACAAGAAGTATTACAACTTGGCAGTCATCGCTACAAGGGTCGAGGAGTTCGCTAGTTTGAAGCAGGGCAACTTAACGGTAGTAGAATATGCACGACAGTTCAACAAATTAGCCAAGTTTGCACCAGAGTTGGTTCCAACTGACTTTAAGAGGGTGACCAAGTTCGTTAGAGGACTTAGACCAAAGATTGAGCTAGGAGTTAAGCTAGCGAACCCGGGAAATACTACCTATGCCAATGTTCTAGAAACGACAATAGAAGTAGAAAGGCTTCAGGCGAATGTTAGTAAGGAGAAGGCTAGTAGACCTGAGCCTAAACAGCAGGGTCAACCTCAGAATGGTCGGAATAACCACAACAACAGCCGTCAGCATAGCAATAATAATAGTAATGGTCAGACGAGAAGACGTCCAGATGATAAGCAGGCCAATGGTGATAAAAAAGCACGAATAATCAACGAAGGAAATAAGTCGGGTTATGTAGAATACCCGCAATGCTCTAAGTGCCAAAAGAAACATCTTGGGGAATGTCATGCAAACATCAAGGGATGCTTCAACTGTGGTCAGGAAGGTCACCGAAGGAGGCAATATCCCCAGCTTAAGCAAGAGGAGAAAATGGACAATACGATGGTTCCTGCCAGGGTATTTGCCTTAACCCAAGGAGAAGCTAAAGCTAGTAACAAAGCAATTACAAGTCAGATTCCTATCCTCGATAGTATATGTTCTAGTATTGCTTGATTTGGGAACAACATACTCATATATCTCGTTAGGAATGATAGAGAAATTAGACAAATCTTGTAGAACTAGGTTTGTGACATAGTTGCCTTCCGGTAAAATTGTCCTATCATCACGGATAGTACGAGGCGTACCGATCAAAATTGAGGACGTAGAACTAGAAGGAGACCTGATAGAACTGGAGATTAAAGATTTTGACACGATATTAGGAATGGACTGGCTAGCAAGGCATGGTGTAACCATCGATAGCAGATGTAAGCAAGTGATGTTCGAGACTCCTGGCGGTCAGAAACGATGCTATATGGGAAAAAATTTAGGACTACATACGCCGCTTATTTCATCTCTCAAAGCTCAAAGGATGATAGAAAAAGGATGTCACACATTCTTAGCTAGTGTTACGCATGTGGTAAAGGGAACACCACTAAAGGTCAGAGATGTACATATTGTAAGGGAATTTCCAGAGGTATTTCCTAATGACTTGCCAGGACTGCCTCCGATGTGGGAAATTGACTTCATAATCGAATTAGTACCGGGCACCGAGCCTACCTCCAAGGCACCATACCGGACAGCTCCTACTAAACTCAAGGAGTTAAAGATGAGTTACAAGAACTCTTAGACTTGGGTTTCATTAGAACGAGCCATTCGCTATGGGGAGCACCAGTACTATTTGTGAAGAAGAAGGATGGAAGCATGCGGATGTGTATAGATTACCATGAGCTGAATAAGGTGACAATTAAGAATAAGTACCCGCTACCCCGGATTGATGACTTGTTTGATCAACTCTGAGGAGCGACCGTGTTTTCAAAGATTGATCTACGGTCCGGGTATCATCAGCTCAAGGTACAGGAAGAGGATATTCCCAAGACGGCTTTTAGAACTCGTTATGGACATTATGAGTTTCTAGTTATGTCTTTTGGTCTTACCAACGCTCCAGTCGCGTTTATGGATTTAATGAATAGGGTCTTTAAGGACTACTTGGATAAATTCATCGTGGTATTCATTGACGATATCTTGGTGTACTCAAAGGATAAAGTCAAGCATGAGAAACATTTAAGGTTGATCTTGCTGGGACTAAATGAGCATCAATTTTACGCCAAGTTCAAGAAGTGCGAATTTTGGCTTTCACAAGTAGCATTTCTCGGCCACATAGTATCCAAGGACGGGATTGCGGTAGACCTATCTAAGGTAGAGGCTGTAAAGATTGGCCAAGACCAAAGAACGCGTCTAAGGTAAGAATTTTTCTGGGACTAGCAGGCTATTACCGGAGGTTTGTAGAAGGTTTTTCTAAGATAGTCCCTCCACTTACCAACCTGACCCAGAAGCAGCAAAGGTTCAACTGGACGGATAAGTGTGAAGAGAGTTTCCAGTTTCTTAAGGATATGCTCAGCACCAGTACTTTGTGTACCGACACCCAATGATAAGTTTGTAGTCTATTGCGATGCATCGAAGCAAGGATTGGGTTATGTGCTGATGCAGAATGATAAAGTGATAGCCTATGCCTCAAGGCAAATGTAGTTGCTGATGCGCTAAGTAGGAAGAATTATGGAAGTCTAGCATCATTAGCTGGAATAGAAAAGCCGCTACAGCAGGAGCTGATCAATGCTGGAATAGAAGTAGTCATTGGTAACCTAACGAACTAGTCCATCCAGTCAAGCCTGTTAGAAGATATATTGAATGGGCAAGTGCATGATGACACGTTAGTAACACATGGATGCAGTTAGAAAAGGGAAGGCCACAGATTTCTCAATATCAAGTCAAGGGTTATTAAGATATAAGGATCGGGTATGCGTGCCAAACGATCAAGGGATTAAGATGACGATTTTAGAAGAAGCGCACAATACACCATACTTAGTTCACCCAGGGTCGACCAAGATGACTCACAACCTTAAAGTGTTATATTGGTGGCTAGGAATGAAGAAAGATATAGCGGAGTATGTGTCTAAATGCTTGGTATGCCAGCAAGTGAAAGCAAAACATCAGTGGCCTGCAGGCTTATTGCAACCACTTAGCATTCCAAAATAGAAATGGGATGATATAGCCATAGATTTCGTGATGGGTTTGCCACGAACAAGTAAGTAGCATGATTCGGCTTGGATAGTAATAGATAGATTAACCAAGTCAGTTCATTTCCTGTCTGTTAAGACTTCGTACACAGCAGATCAATACGCAAACGTTTAAGTCCAAGAAATAGTACGGCTGCATAGAATCTCTAAGACAATAGTATTCGATAGAGGATCGGTGTTTACATCGAGATCTTGGAGTAAGTATTTGTTGCTGATAGAATTCTCCTACAATAATAGCTACCAGTCAACAATCAGGATGGCACCCTACAAGCTACTTTATGGAAGAAGGGTCGATCGCCATTGCATTAGGACGAGGTAGGAGAAAGGCAACTACTTGGACCTGAAGCTGTTAGAGGAGCTCAGGATGTAGTAGCGCTGATTAGAAAGCGTATGCTTGCTGCTCAAAGCCGTTAGAAAATTTATGCGGATGCCAAGCGGCGTGATGTGGAATTCAAAGTCGGAGATCAAGTTTTCTTAAGAATATCTCCTATGAAAGGTGTGAAGCGGTTCGGGAAGAAAGGCAAGCTTAGTCCCAGGTTTATAGGTCCTTTTGAGATATTGGACAAAGTGGGAGCAGTTTCATATAGATTAGCCATACTGTCAGCTTTAGCAGATAGTCATAATGTATTTCACATCTCGATGATACATAGATATGTGTCAGACCCATCTCACGTCCTCAAGTACGATACGATAGCACTCTAGAAAGACTTGAGTTATGAGGAACGACCGATTAGCATCCTAGATAGAGGGATGAAAGAATTACGGTCTAAGAGTTTTTCGATAGTCAAAGTCCTATGGAGAAATAGTTCTGAACGGGAGGCAATATGGGAGTTGGAGGAAGACGTGTTAGACCGGTATCCGGAATTGTTTGATAAGTAAATTTCGAGGACGAAATTCTTTTAAGTAGGGGAGAATTGTAGAGTCCCAGAATTTTACTTAGCTAGTTAGATAGTAGTAGTAGTAGCAATATCTAGTATTAGTTTGTAGTATGTTAGATTTCGTGGATTTTGGTTCAACCCGGGACTTAGTTGGAAACTCCTAGCAATAGTTATGGATTTTATAAGTTTAACCTATAGTTTAAGAATATTAATTATAACATAAGGTTTGATTAATATTGCTGGTTATTAATATGATAATCATTATAACCTAAGGTTTAGATAGAGCCAATAAGAATATGACACTTGTCATGAGCATGGTTATTCCTAAGGTTTAGATAGAGCCAATAGGATTATGGCACTTGTCATATGCATGATTATTAAGGAATTATTATTTTAATGATAAAATAAGGGAAATATAAGACTTAGTCTTCACCAAAATTTGTTAGGAGCATGACATTTGTCACAATTTTATTTATTTGTGTATTAGGTTGTTATTTAGATAATTAAATAGATTTTCCGTAACTTTAGGGTACTGTAACTTCCAACCTATTTTTGATCTAGTTATGTTATGAATTTTGAAAAATAGTATTTCTTAAAAGTTGTAGATAATTGAATTAGCTTTCTAATAGTATAAAGATGGTCTAAATCAGAGTCTTACAGCTCCAGTTATGTTGATTTTACTGCATGTGAGTTTAGAGTTACGAGATTTAGGGAGTTAGAAGTTAGGATTCTATTTATTTTTATTATTTTTGTTTTTAATTTTAAAAATCAGGCTTTGACTCCTTAAACCTCTCTCTAAACAATTTGACCAAGTCCTAAGCCTTTGACTGAAGAATATTCAAATATTTTCAATTAAATTCATTATTTTTATTCAAAGCCAAAAAGAAGATCTTTATTCCTAGAACTCTATAAATAGGACTTAGAACCCAGCATTTTCACTTACTCTTCAGCTGTGATCATACTCCAAGGTGTTAGTGAGAACATAAGACTGATACACTTGGGTGGGAAAGGAAGAAAAAGCTTATCATTCTTAAGCTTTACCAAACACTTGGGAAGTAAGGATTAGAGTATTTCGGTATTGGAGTTAGGCCAATCTATAAGGTCAACAAAGGTACCCTTATTCTTAAGTTCAATCCTGTTTGATTCCTTAGTTTCTTTAGATTTCATTCAGGTTCTAACTTTTGTTATGGTTTTGTGTTTAGGTTTCTAAGTTCTTTGAACTTAAGGTCTCTTTTCGGTAAGTTTTCTCTTGGTGGTTTAGTTCTAGTCTTTTCATTCTTTATTCTTTAGAAATACTCACCATTTGTATTGTTGGTTTTAGGAGTGTTCCAAATCCCGTCTTTGTTCTCAAATATCCCGGTGTTGGTAAGGAAAATAGGATATAATTTTGTATGCTTATATGATATGTTATGCTTTTGGTATATGTTATGTTATATTATGTTGTGTTATGATATGTCAACATTATGTATAGTATGATATTAGACCTTGGGCATATGACTTGTCTAGCTAGAAAGCCCCAATAATTTATGGGCATATGACTTGCTTGGCTAGCAAGCCCCCCAAATCTATTGGGCATATGACTTGCTTGGCTAGCAAGCCCCACAAATCTATTGGGCATATGACTTGCCATTGTAGTAGTATGATGGCCATTGTAGTAGTATATGACATATGTTTATGGTATGCTTATTGTATATGTTTATGATATGTTTTTTTTTCATATGTTATGATATGATTTTATGTGTATGTTTATGGTGTTAGTAGTTTTTCCTTGTTGGGCATTAAGCTCATTCCTTTATTTTTAGTGTGATGCAGGAAAATGAATATGGAAGGCGGAATGATTCTTGGTAGCTTGGCTTATGTGTTAAGGATGGATGGAATGTCTGGACTGCGTGTCGATCGAGGATGAAGTTATTTATTTTTAGTCTTTTAAATCATATTTTTCCGCATTTAGTTTTGTAAACAATTTTCTTTAGTTTAAAATTATGTTTTATGTTTTAAACATTGGGTACCCATGCCATATATTCTATTCACTACAAGAAAAAACAGTATTCATAACACTTAAAAATTGCTAACTGGGAGTATTGATAACGCTTCTGAAAACGCTAACATAGCTCCTGTTATTAAATGTCCTGTCTTTTCTATAACATTATTCGAATGTTATGTTCGATGTTATCTTAAACTATTCAATAACACATTTTTAGTTGCTATAATATTCAAATAATAACATTTAGTTAGAGTATTTGATTATAAATTTGGAGTTTAATCTTATACTTTATGCATAACACTTTCCAACTGTTATGAAAATTGTTATATTTGATCATTTTATAACGTTTTTAGTTCATTCTATTATATAAATCATAACTTTTTGTCCCAATTATAATATATTATACAAAACAACCATAATTATTGTGAATTCTCCCAGTAATAACATTTTGTTATTTTGTAGTATGCATTTTTAATTGTTGTAAAAAGTTTTTATTATTATATTTTGATTAAAAAAATCACAATTGATCACAAGTGTAATATTAAATAGATCAAAAAAATTTAAATATTCAATATATATATGATAAACCATGAGTATTTTTACATTTGAAGACGAACTACTTCAAACCATGACACTATCCACTTCAAAAGTTCTTAGTTCTAACTTAAGTTTGAAAGCATACATAATAAAATTCTATAGTCTTGCACATCTTTTGCTTCAAAAGTAAAAATCAGAAATATAACAAGATACACAAAAAGTAAACCATGAAGCTTGCTCCGCCCTCCAATTCATCATCC
The DNA here is from genome assembly GCF_963169125.1 of Humulus lupulus. NCBI lineage: Eukaryota > Viridiplantae > Streptophyta > Magnoliopsida > Rosales > Cannabaceae > Humulus > Humulus lupulus. The sequence goes on from NC_084799.1 coordinate 163,144,937, forward strand.
ATTCCATTGTGCACTTGTCTTTGTTGTGAGGTTGATTTGCTTAGCTACATAAGAGTTTAAATAATTAATGCTTAAACTTAGAGTTAATAGTAAACTAAAAGAGTACAAAAAGAAAGAATTAATAACCTCATTATAACTTTATAAGCTGGCCATGCAATTACACTAACTAAAGCACATAGGAATGAAAGATTGAAGATTTATGCTTGGTAAAATACTCATTAGAAAAGTTAGCTCAAACACTTTATGATTATAAAATGAAAATGCAAATGATACACCAACCAAACATATATATATATATACAATACAACAACTAATTTATAAAGAAAACCCAATAGCATAGATACATGAACTAGAATTAGATCAAATATAAAGTTCCAAATAACAAGAGCAATGAATTTGCAATTTTTATTGTAGATTTCACTACTGGACAATTAAAGGTTTCTCAAAATCCTGCAGACCTAGTTTCCATAAGCTAATCAACACCAACAATTCAAACAAATCAAACAACACACAGGTTTTCATCCATATATCACCGCAGGACACAGAATTCTCATAACCTACTTCACTAAGACATGCAAGTTTTCAACCTTCCGTTATCACCGCAGAACGCAGAATTCCCAGAACCTACTTCACTACGGATGAATATCTAAGATATTCAAACTCCTCTAAAGTTATACAAATTCTATTCAAAATTATAAAAGATTGAAAATTAAAAAAAAAAATCAAATACAACATACCTCTTGCAATTAGCTACCAATCCAATGCTTTACAAGAGTCACTAAAGCATTTATAAATCATAAACACATTATAAAGACTATTACTCAAAAAATTTCCTTAGTGTTCAAATGAGTAGTAACATAGAGCTAAAAGCTAGTGAAAAACCAGATAATCTCATAAAGATTGCTATAAAACAGAACGGCTACTGATTTACATGTGGGCCTTGTTCAATGCTTGCCTTGAATGGATCAACAACACGTTTCATTGCACGTGCCTTCGATTTTTCAACAAACTCGTCATACACACGCTCATGGACATAAGTTCTTGAACCAGCACAACAACATTGTCCCTGCAAAAGGGAAGGGATTGGTTTTCAACAATGATTATTTTTCTTGTTTAGAAAAAAAAAATTATTTCATACTTGATTAAATGCAACAGTCTAAATTTTGTTCTTGCTCTCCTATCCTATATCAAACAATTTGACCAACTTATAAAAAAACTGAGATAAATACATACCATGTTGAGCAATTTGAGATAAATAGTTGGGCCAAAAGGCAATGATTAATTGAGTTTTTCAGGCAAAAAGAGAAGTAATAAAATAGAATAAAAAATTTAAGAAACATGAAAAATTTAAATTCTCATTTCATAGACAAAAGGATCTCCACTAGTATCCCTTGTTATCTGCAAACACCAATATAAAGGTTCGGGACATAAGTTGGAACATACCCTTTCAGATATTTCAAAATCTAAAGCAGGCATAAGCCTTTAGTTTGATGACATGGTTGAAAATGTTTTACATTTCAGCATCCTTATTATGATCTTTAATATGTACACACCACTCGGATCAAAGACTCATCAAAACCAAAGAAAGTTAAAAAAAAAAAGCTAGAAATATTTTTTAACTACATGAAAGAAGAAGAAATCAGATCCCTACAGTGAAGATAGCAATTAATTATAGGTGCTAACTCAAATTTTAATTTTTTGGTATTAATACAGCAGAAAAGTAAGCTTAGCCAAAAAAAAGAGAAAGAAAGAAAAAAAAAAACAGGAGTTATAACATTACAAAAAAAGGCAATGAGCAAAGGCAGGTCAAGTATTTAATTTAACAGGTCCAGTTTCACACCCAATGCATGTCGCTTGCCAGAGAAGGATCTAAAATTCAGGTCCAGGTCCAGGCTAACTAAGTGGGGGTGATAATATGATTTTATCTATACTGATGTGTTAGTTTTTAATAGAGGTTAGTGAAAAAGCTTCTCACTTTAGGGTAGGCACTATTAAGAATAAGATCATATCCACTCTAAAATATATGCAAATTTCTATATATGAATATATATTTTTCACATTTCTTCTACAGATTGAAAGGAGTTGCAACTAATTTCCTTAACAAGCATCATTTAAGAATATTTTATTCTGCAATTCCTATCACATCTGTTATAGCTTTACTAAGTTCCATAGAATTAGGATTGCAGGGCCTTGAGCACCATAAGATATTGTGTTTAAAATTACCAAAATAACAATTTAGTAAATGCAACTGAAGTTATGCTTTGGTGGAAAGTATACATACAAGTATCTCATCATCAAGATAGGAGATCATGAATAGTCTCTAGAATGTTCCACCTGTGTGCATAAGATGAAATGCTTAGGATATTTTCACATTTTATAGTAATAACCTAGTGAGACAGCAGGGAAAAGTAAACGAAAGCATGATTCAATTCTCATTGAAAATTGAATCTTAAAAATCTCTCTTAAAATATAATTATATGGCACCTTATATTTCTAATTACCACATTTTTAATGTTTTTTTTCCTCATTGGTGGTAGGTACTGTAAGGAAACTTAGTGACTGAATGAATAGAATCAATTCTCATTAATGAAGTAATGATACAAAAGAGTATATATACAGAAAAGACCAAAACTAATAAAGTAACTAATCTACAAAATAACAATAATTAGTTACAATGAACAACTAACCAACCAAAACAGTTAGTAGCTGTAAAAATTGGCCTAACAGGTACCACATTTTAATGATCTTTTGCAGGTCAGGTCAGGTCATTTAATTATCTTAGCTACTCTAATAGGTCAGGTCATTTTTGTGTTATAAAGAACTATGTAAAAGCAACTGAAGATAAAACTCCAGGGAACTGCAAATGTCAAGTGTGTTTGGGTGTTATAAAAGAGTTATATAAAGGAAATCTGGAAGATAATAAAACCCCAAGAAACTGCAAATGTCAAGTGCAGGATACTAACTCGCCAAAGGCTGATTACTTTTTTCTTATACAAGCAAGAATGGTAATGCAAAAGTTAACAAGCTGAAAGGACAGGGTTCTGTCCCATACAGCAGTTGTTTCCAGGACAAAGAACAAGCAATATCTGACCAAACACTTTTTGACAACATATTAAAACAGTGATTATAGGTAGGTACTAACTCAAATTTTTAAGGTTTAAAAAATGGTCAATAAAGCATAAATTTTTCTTACTCAAAGGAACTCTCACACCACTAGTGAAAGCATCCCTAACAGGTATAGGAAGTTGTTGTATTGTGTTTCCTACTTGACCAAGTGCACCTTTAAGCTGTTCTGGCACCATTTCATCAATAACCTTTGGTGTCTCAAAAACCCCTTCTGCGTATTCCTCTCTCAATCGAAGTGGTCCTTCAACAGACAATTTTGTTGACAGAGTAAACTTGGTTTCTAGCTGCATTCAAACGAACATAATAAATGCCCTTTAAAAAGAAAGATATCTGCAGCTATGTGTTGATGAGGTTATCAAAGCATACAAATCGAGTCAGCATTAAAAAAAACATGCAAACAAATTTATTTCCCATTTGTACTAAATTTTCGGCATCTTATTATTGAGTAATTTGATAAATTTTTTGAAAACATGTGATGTGATCATATACTATTCTCTAAAAATTCATCATGACAGCAAAAAAGCTACAAGTTATACTATTATAATAATTAATTTTTAAAAATTGATAAATCAAATCAATAAAATTACTCGTAAGCAAAGGAGATTACATAGCAAAAAGAGATTGAGGCATAGAGAATGTTTCAACAATTTACACTAGCGGCAATTTATTGTTTCAACAATTTACTAGTTGCTTCATTAACATAGATATGAATATAGTAGACAATTTTATAGAGAGAGCTATACAAAGAAAATGCCAAGTTTGAAGAATTTCTACCAAAGTGAGCAACGAGCAGCTTCCATTTCATTTATCTAACCATCTATTTCGCTTGAATTAATTCACAAATGGGTGAGAAATACAGTTTTGTCCTGCTATGATAACCATTAACAGCCATAAAATCTGAGTTATTGAAAATAATTAGCTTGGCAACAAGAAAATGAAGAAATAGCAGTGAAAGTAATGTAGCACTTTCTTGTAGTTATTGAAAACCATTTCAAGCAATAGTAGTGAAAGTAACCAACACATATATTAACATCAAAAGAAAATAATTATAATAGAATCAATGATATTACCTCAAGATCTTAATCATATTAAGTCACACAATAGCAGAGTGAAAAGAGCTTACCCCACAGCTCAACAACATTTTCCAATTTCTAAAAAAAAAATCTGAAATAGAATTGAATAGAGAGAAGTTAGGGCAAGAGATTGAAATAAAATAGAAAGATTCAGATTTTACCCAAAATTGCAGAAAAAAAAGATGAGAGACTTGGATTTCTAGAGAAAATCTAAAATGACAGAGAGAGGCTCAAATTTTACACCTCAAATATGAAATGTTGAAATGAGATAGATAAATGCTTCAATACAAGGGAAAAAATTGCAGAACAGAGCTTGAAATGAGATTGGCCTTCTTTTTATTGTTCTATGCAATTTTGTCTAGTTATTTGTTTCAAGTTAAACTCCTTCACACGTCCTTTCTCAGTCATATCACAATGCCTAAGTACCACTAGACAAGGATTCCAAACATTTTTTAAACCAAGTAATCTATATTCATAATTCTACTTTGGTTAGGAGTGCCCAGCAAGAGTAATAGTTGCACACTCAATTGCTACATTGTACCTAAAGAGATGAAATGATAAAAGAAAAATTATGCCAGACATAAAGAGTATAAGAAAGTGAAAATGATTTATATTTGGAAAGACAACTAAAAAAAAATTACTTTTTGATTCATAATTGAGTTGCCTAGACATAACTAAGGAATTCATCACAGCACAACATCAAAATGAGAAATGAAAAAATAAAATTAGGAATTTTGAAATCTTAAATTTTATAACAAACAAACAACAATCAATTTCACAAAAAATAAGAATCATCAATTCAGAATTAACAAGCAAAACTTAAAAAAATACATGAAAGAAACTACTTGAGAAAAGCTATACAAATAATGCTGTGAAAAATTGGGCCCTCTTAAGATAAGCTACATAAACATTTAGCACATACATTGAATATAATAACTTCAGCATTGAGCCTAGGAAAGTTGTGTATGTGCATGCAAAAACCAATAAATCAGATAAACTCAGGCTGCTAGATCGTTGTGTAAGTTATTTTAACTAAACAAAAAGACAAAACAAATAAACTCTTACTGCTAGATCATTTGCAAAAATCAAATAATGTTTGCATTAGATATTAAAAGGATTTTAGATCAAGGTTATATGTACAGAGAAGATTCACTTCATCATGGTGAGCTCTAGATTTTATAAGTGTGTCCATTTATATTAATAAATCAAGTTCAAACACACACTCAATTGAAATTTGTAATGTGTCTTGAAAAAAATTGATTGGCTCGGACAATTTTCAATGCAACAACAGATTTTTCTGATTTATAATAATTGACAGCAATACCGTTTACTAATTTGAAATGAAACTTACAACAAATTTTTCTGATTTACTAATTGGGAGCATAAGCACATTGGTCCATTTAAGATGTATATTTTACATGATAAATTAGTAATGTAGATAATACTAATCAAAGGGAACATACATACCCAACGTGTAACATTCTCAATAGAGTCCACCATGCAGTGAGCATAATCATAAATTAGATAGACCATCAATTATATTAAAAACCAGTACAAATATAAACAAGATTAAACCTGAACTAAAGGGGAAAGGGCTTACCTTCATCAGCTGCAGCAAAAGAAACTATTAAAAACAAAAGCAATAGCACAAACCAAAGAAATAACCTTTAAGAAAAACAAACAAATTAAAGCCCACTTAAAGGATCTTAAAGAACAATACGAATTGAGTGAGCACACAAAAATGTAGAACCATAGAGTCTACTTCAAACCCAGAACCCCAAATCTGTTTTTTTTATTTATTTTTCCTTCAAATGCAAACCCCAAAACTGAAAAAATAAGAACCAATCCTAACCAATAAACTAAATCAATTTCATATAACACAACCAGACCTAAGCCAAAAATTGGTAGAAAAATATTAATAAAAATCATAAACTCTTTGTCAATGTCGAAGGAGAATTAAAGATTACCCTTTTTATTTTGCTATTCTTCAATGAGGGAAAAGAGTGAGAGAAAGTGCAAAAAGAAAAAAGCATATGAAAAATAATCTAAGCAAGTCATGTCTTTTGCCAAACAAATTGAAACAAAGAATGACAAAATCGCTTTCTAAATCAAAGAAAGACTCACCTCAACTACTACGTGGAAGACATCAGCCCTGACAACTTTACCCGCTGCAGAGACGAGAGAGCAGCGATGACAATCTATTCCTCAACATCGCACACTCTGAACCAAACCCAAGTGTACCGCCTGCTTCATGACTGGAGTGCCGAAGCTCGGAGTCTGCAAAGACTGCGACAGAGAATGGAAGAAAAGGGAGGGAAATAGAAGAAGGCAGAGAGATGGGAAAGTCGGGGAGGGAAAGAGTTTGATAGAATAGAGAGAATGAGAATGTCGAGTGAAATAAGAGAGGGAAAATAGAATATAGTCGCGGTTAATAATTCAGGTGCCGCCATGTAGTGCACCAAAAAAAAAAATTTAGAGTATTTAAATTTTTGTGATTTATTTTATTTAAGTGTTAAGTGTGATGAATTGTTTTATTTAAATGTTGTTTATTTTATTTAGTTATTGTTTGTTTTATTTGATTGTTTGTTATTTTATTTAATTGTTAGAATTGTTTGGTATAATCTTTTGAATTTAAATTTGTTAATTGTTTGTTTGGTTAATTATTTTTTTTAATATGTGAATAATTGTGTAACATGTTTATTTTACTATTAGTGTTACATTTTAAATAAGTGTGACAATTGAGATAATTATGTGAATTTTGGTTGAATGCACTAAGGTGCATGGTAGATAGTGATGCACCCTAGTGTTTTAGTGTGTGCAAGTATATGGTAATAGGGTGCACAAGTGTGGATTTTCTACACATTTTATAATTGTCATTTATTTGATATTTTTGGGTAGTTTTATTTTAATAAGTAGGAAAATAAATAAATAAAATTCAAAAGGGGCAAGTGCTTGGGCGTGTAGTGTGTGTAGTGTAGTGGGAAAGGGATTGATTTTTTTCCATTTATTTTTCTAAGGCAATAAAATCAAATATTGAAGAAACTAGCTATTTTAGGATAGGAATGTGATCACCTTTTATTCTTTTATATCTATTATCATAAAAGAAAATAATAAGAAATTAAGAGAAAATAAAATGGAAAAAAGGAAACTTACCATTTTATGTTGGTGAGGCTTTATTGAGAGAATTGAAATAAAGGGGAAAGGAAAGGAAGAGGAGAGCATTTTTCTTTGTGGCTGTTGTGACCTAGAGAGAGAGAGTGAGAGAGAGAGGGTGGCGTGTTAGAGAGAGAGGGAGAAGAAGAAAGAAAGGAAGAAAGAAGAAGAAGGAGAAGAGGAACCAAGTCTAGAGTATGTTTTTCTTATATTTTTGTTTTTCTAATCTCTTTTCTTGATTATATGATATTGACTTTGTTTATTTGTTGTGTGTGATTGAATTCTTTCTCCTCCTCATGGTGGTTTTAAAAAAAAAAACCCTAGGCTTGGACAAGGGGTGGTGAAGTTTGGGTGTTGATCATTTTGTATTCTTGATTTTACAATCAAGAGATGTATCAAATCTATAACCCTGATGATATGATATTCATGGATTGATGGAGTGTTTTCTTATAATTTTATGCATGGGTTTATGTTGTTGGATTTGATTTTTATGGTTGTGTAATGAGAATATGTGTAGTGATGATGAATATTTGAAATACATGAAAGAATAGGTTATTTTTTTTATTGGATGTGTTTCGGCCTAAAGGGATTTTCAAAAGCATGATGGTTATTTTTATTATGTTTTATGTCAATGAAAATTTTAGAAACATGATAGGTTGTGGCAAGATCTTGTATGAAGTTATGATGGTTGTGATTTTTGGAATAATTGCATGGTAATAATGTATTGAGAATATATGTAACACAAGATCAATGGTGGTTGTTGTTCATGACTTGTGAATAAGTTCTAAGGTGAATAATGAATTATTGTATACTCATGATGTGATTAAAATGGATAAAGAGGTTAGAAGCATGCTAGGGTTTGTGTTGAAATATTGTGCATAATTGAGCATGAATTTTGTGAATATAATGAAAGGAATAAATTTTATGATTTAATGTGCTTGCTGATTTTTGTACAAAAATGATGTTGTTCATGATGAGATTAATGTTTTGAGTGCTCAAATAAAGTTTGCAAATGTTTTGATGTTTTAAGAAATTTAATGTGAAGTTTAATTATGCTTTGAAATTATATTGTGTGTAAATAATTACCTACAGAATTTTTATTGAATTTTTAGAAAAATATGAGGTTTTTATATTGAATATGGTGATTTTTAAAGATAAAATAGTTGCTGGAATTTTTGTAAGAAAATGGGAAGTGTGTTTCACTAAAATAAATTTGATGAGTTTTTGAAACAAAATTATTATTCTAAGTTATGGTAATATTAAAAATTGTATTTTAATATGGTATGAATGCATATTTTGATAAGTTATGATTTTCTTTATTTTGATTGAGAAAATTTTTTAGATTCTATTTATTTGTGATTTTTAAAAAAATTAAATAGTGGCTGAAAGTTTGGTTTAAAATGTTTTAAAAAATGATTATTTAAATTGTCACATATGGATTTATGTTACATAAAACTAAGTCTTAAATAATTTAAATAAAAATATATTTTTCCCACACTTAAAAATATATTTTTCTCACATCATTTATGTAACACAATTAACCAATGTTAAAATTTGTTTTTTCTAAGGAAACATATTAAACATGGGTATTTTAATTAATTCCAAGCTTTTTTGGTTAATTCTTTGTAATTTGAGATTAATAAATGAAATTGTCACATATTTTATTTTTAAGCTAAATCAAATTATTTTATAAAATAAAATAATCTTTTGAGAAATTTAATCAACTTAGAAATTTTAAGAAAAATAAAGCATGTTATATGTCTATTAATTTTAAAACAATAGAAGTAAGAAATGTAGAATTATCGTTTTTAAAACGTCGCAATTACGTAATGTTCCCACATATGCATGTTACATACAAATCCACTTTTACGTCCAAAATTATGTTTATTATTCAACTATGTGGTTTTTATAAAAAGATCATGCATGTAAAATAGGTAAAATGAGCATTATTCTTTTATGGCTTTATGTGTAGTTAAGAATAATTGCATGTCATGTGTAACTGTTGTTATGTGTGCATGGCCCATGCACACGTGAGTTGTATGGGAGGGCAAAATAGTAATTTTATGAACCTAAGAAATGTTGTTTTGATTATGATATAGGCTGGTTGAAAGATTGTGAAAATTTCTTAGCTCGGACCTGAGGTAAGGAAGTTAGATAGATTCTATGATTTTATGCTATGAATGGTAAGAATGTTGTATGAATGAATTGTTATGAATTATGAATGCCATAATGTGATGATATGTTGAATATGATATGTTTATGGATGTTAGACACATCAAACGAGTTACTAAAGATATAGAGACGTAACTCATAGGGCGGACGCGCCGAGGTTATTCAAGGACCAGAGACTCTTGTTTACCTCATAGGGTGACATGGACAACTAGCGAGCCATGCTCATCATGTATTCTGTATGAATATGATTAGGGTGACATGGACAACTAGCGGGCCATGCTCATCATGTATGTTGTATGAATGTGATATGATGATATGTTACGATTACGTTATGATATGTTATGATGATATGTTACGAAAATGTTATAATATGCCATGATGTCTTAGTTGAACGTTATTGTTTGTATTTGTTGTATCATTACTTGCTTATTGTATGTACTTCCTTACTGGGCTTTTAGCTCACTCCCTTACTTTCCTTCCAGGTAGCAAATAGGATTTCTTTATGGCACGCGTGGTGACGTGAGGAGTTCTATCATCGTGGGGAGTATGGCACGGGGTAGTCCTATGGACGGAAAAACGATCATCTTAGAACGCCATTTAAATTATGTTTTCTTTTAAGAGACTTTCCTAATTATCAGTGGGACTCAGTTATTTAATTATTGTTTCTTTTGAACTTTGCATAAAAATTTATGTTTTCTTTTAAAACTAATGGCGCCAACTTGCATGGTTTTAAGAAAGTCCCCACTGAGACTTTGATAATGAGTGATATTCTTTTATAAACAATGTTACGTGAATGTTTTATAAGTATTAGTCTAGGGCGTTCTTTACACACCAGGATTTCATTGATCATTTTTGTGTTTTAAAAAATTATTAATAACGCTTTTAGATATGTGTGATATTTTACCGTGATATATAGTCAAAATTCTTGTAGTGATTATTATGTATTTGATACAATATTTCGATATTTAATAAAGTTATATTATTTCTTATGTATCTTTCCCAAAATAGTAGTTATGTATAGTAGATCTAATGATCCAAAGTCTTAGAAATAGTTGGGTCATTACAATAATCGAATGCGAGATGGAATGCACACTACTACAAAATACCCTTTACGAGACACTTTTTTAGGACACGCACATAAATGCAAGTCCTTAAAAATATTTATGGAGATTTTAGGACACTCATTGAGAGTCCTGAAAAAACACAATTTAGGACTCGCAATGAGTGTCCTAAAAAAATATGCGAGTCCTAAAAAAATATGGGCTAAAAAATGAGTGTTTTACTTAACAATTTTAAGGACTTGCTTTGGGAGTCCTTAATACTTTTTAAAAACACTTGAGCTAATAGAGTATTCAGGACTCTCAAAGCAAGTCCTTAAAATTGTCTCATTGTTTAAAAAATATAGGGTCAAAATACACATTTGGGATTTATTTCAGTCACACACAAAATATTTTCAATTTAAATAAAAAGAAATTGTGTTAACTAAAAAGAATTTATATATTAGATATCATATATTTTTTAATTAAGTAAATAAGAAAATTTTAAAATAAAATAAAAACTGAAACCCTCTTTCCCTCTATCTTCCCCGAAGCTCTTCCCTCTTTCCCTCCATCTTCCTTCTTTTCCCTCTATCTTCCCCGAGCTCCATCTTCCCTCTTCCCCTCTATCTTCCTTTTTTCCCCCTCTTTTCCCTCTATCTTCCCCGAAGCTCTCTTCTCCAAAGCCCTCTTTCTCTCTCTCGACGGCGGCAAGGGGGTCGGGGTCGGGCTGTTCGGCAGCAGGGGGCTCGGGGCTGGGCTCGACAGCAACGACTGGTGGCTCGGGATTGGGCTCGACAGCAACGACTGGTGGCTCGAGGGCTGGGCTCGACGGCGGGTGGGGGGTCTCGGGTCTGGGCTCGACGGTGCAGGGGCTGGGCAGGACGTGGAGGCTTGGGGGCTCATTGGGGCTGGACGGCGCGGAGGCTTGGTGGCTCGTTGGGGCTGGACAACTCAGAGGCTTGATAGGTATGCGTGCTTCTACTCTTTGACTTCATTTATCTTACTTTGTTTTCATAATAGTTCTGGTGACTTGATCCTTGTTTTTACAATGCACATCCAAAAGGAAGTTTGAGACATTGTGATGCCTCTTGGTTCTGTTGACCTATATTTGAGTTTAATTTATTTTTCTAATGGTGATCTGCATTGCTGCTGAATGGTTATGAACATTTTCACCCTAAGAGCATTGAAATTTATGCCAATGGGGAATTTTTGTCTCTTGAAGCTTCAACCCCATTCTGAATTTGTTCAGTCATATTTTACTTTTAGGTGGCTAATAACTTTCTTCTCTGTCTCATGATCTTATTTGAAAATTGTGAAAGACTTATAAAAAGAGTGAATCAAATTGATAGTTATTGATTTGGTACCTTCTTTGAACTTGGGTTTGTTGAATTTGGTTTATGTATGATTTTGATCAATGAATTTGTTTGTATGTGAGTGTTTGGTTGGAGGTGACTGTTGTCTTGACTCAGGCTCAGCTAGTTGTGAATTTAGTCATAAGAGTCAAAAACAATAAACTTAATTGCAAGTTTGGGACCCAATGAAGAATCTTCAACTATTAAACCATGCTAACATATACTTGATGTTGAATTTTGCTTTTGGATTTGGTGATTGATATGAAAGGTTTGCATTCTTCTTTTTCTTTTTTACCCTTGTCTTCAAATTATTTGCTGTTTCTTTAGAAACTTTTTTGGTCTTTTATCCATCTTTGATACTTTTTTTTATCTGTGTTTCAATTGCTCATTACAACATATAAAATACATTAAGAATAACTTACTTCATTTGCTCAGCTTCCTTTTCATCCAACCAAGTCTTTAACTTTTCAGCCTCACTTAACACCTGAAAATCCCTCAATATTAAGTCATATAAAAAACTAATTTCTGGCATTCTTAAGAGTCACAATACAACTACAATTTATTCATAAAACAAGAGATTATAAACACCCAGGCTGCCAGAGTATGATTCTGCACCAAAGCAATATATGTATATTTGGAATGATATACTCTTCCATTCCAAGACCCAGTCCACCAAAGCAAATGTGTTCAAAGTCCACATGGACATTTATTAACATAGAAAAACAGGGCACCAAAAATCAAAGCCATATTAAATAAATAGACTTTTCTTCTTCTGAGATTTTGAAATTAAGTAGTCACCATTATTAAGTATGGAATTACCAACACAAATATAATATATATATAAGTAGGTAGATGTGTAGTTTTTCTTATACTTCCCTTGCATTAGAAGACAAAAATGAGTACTACTTCACATACAATATATCTTAGCTTATTTATATTGATGCTGCTCTCCTCTATCAGCAGCACTATTAGTGTTGATCAAACTCAAAGGAACATATCTTTGGGTTCATCACTCACTGCGCAACTTACCAAAAATGAGTCATGGCAATCTCCATCTGGAGATTTTGCTTTTGGCTTCCAACAAATCCAAAAAGATGGCTTCCTTCTTGCTATCTGGTTCAACAAAATACCTCAGTAACCATTTGTATATATTCTGCCAGAGTATATACAAATAAATATATGTATATTTGGAATTTGTAGTAAGTAATTCTCATAGTAATACATAACCATGATATTTGTAACAAATACCATATGTTGTCATTTTATGCCCTTTAAATCCATTGTTTTAGGTCTATGTCTATAAGTCTCAGCCTTTAATATATATAGGTCTGACTTGTTTCTAAAAACTAATTTGTGTGACTTGTATTTCTTAGAGACATAAACAGAGAGAAGTAAGAGAGAGATTTTCTCTATATTGGTATCTTGCTTTGAGAGTTACATTTTCACAAAGGGGTTTGTTTAGAGATTGAGAGTTGCCAAAGACAAATTGCTTTGGCTGGGTTTGTATTGTTCTTATTGGTTTATAGTGGATTAAGGGACTCTTGTGTGGATGAGCTCTAGTTGGATGTAAGTACGATTCATGGAGCTGAACTAGGAAAAAATTGTTTGTGTTGTTTTGATTTCTGCACTGTGTTTGATCATTCTCAAGCCTTGGTGTTGGGTATTTGAACAATATATAAACTTCTGAATATATACATATATTTTTTCACTAAATGGCTGTGACTAAAAGTTAAGGGCCTGTTTGGTATTGTTTTGTAGTTTTCAAAAAACAAGAGGTGTTTGGTTAATGTTTTCTAAAAACAATTTTTTAATTTTATTTTTTTTAAATCTTAAATATAAAATTAACAAATATATTTACAAAGAGAAAAATATTTTAAAAGTTTGTAATAAATAATGAGATAAAATAATTTGAAAGAAAAAATGATGAAAAATAAGAAGTGAGAAAATTTGAGAACAACAGAAAACAATTTTTTCTTGTTCTCAAAATTTTCTGTTTTTTGTAACTTTGTTTTTAAAAATTGTTTTCTGAAAACAATGCCAAACACCATCACTTGTTTTCAAAAAACAGTTTTTAGCTTTTAAAAACAAAAAACAATTTTTTAGTTAAAGTACCAAACACCCTCTAAGTTTTTTGTAGTGATGTAATTCTGTTGCTATTAATTTAGGAAAAATTACCAGAGAAGCTTGAAACAGTTGGTGCATTTCAAAAGCTGCCCATGGTGATGCAATCTTTTGATATTCTTTACTCAGCAATAAAGAAGGCCAAGAGAGTTTCTCCAACTAAAGGTAATTGTTTTGGGTGGTTTCTTGTTGACATAACTGCACATAAAGGGATTAGATGGAACTCTGTTTATAGCTCCTGCTGCTAAACTAGCTTGTTTATGACATAGGCATTGCCAACATTGCAAAGCGAGAGAGAAATAGCGGTGCAAAGCAGCTTGATGCGCTGATGAAAGTTTGTTCTTAACTTCCATTTGTCATTTATAATTTAAAGTATCATCACCCATTAAATACTCTGAATAGTAATATGTTTTGCACTTTCTACATAAATATTGGTAGTTGGTGAGGTTGAGAGGGAAGGAGAGTGGTTCTTCTGTAAATTTTTTGACATATTGCTTTCTTTCTCTGTCTTCAGGAATTGGCAGCTCCTTTGAGGACTTACATGGAGAGTTTTCCAAAGAGACATACTATTCATCCATATGAGCGATCTCTTATTGAATTGACTCTTGGAGATGGAAATTATCATTATATTATATCAAGAATTATTGTTATAAGGTAATCTTTGACATTATTTTTTATTATTGGTGCAGTTTAATATATAGCTAGTGTCATATATTCTCTAGCTAGACATATTATTACATTGTTTTAAAATTATAATTTAGGAAGCACATAAAACTTTTATATATGTTACAGCTATATACTTTTTACAATAGCAGAATTATTTAGAGTTAATTATTGAATAAGTTACTCTATCACACTGGGCCTAAACGTGCCATGATATATTCAAATGCCATTTATGTATTTTTAAATACTATTCATACATATATATGTCACTTATTAATTGAATAAGTTTTTCATATTTTCATTTACTTGAGTCGATTTTAAGTAACTCATATTTTTTTTAAGGTGTGAAAGTTAAATACTCTACTTTCCTCAAAAAAGAAAAAAGAAGTTAAATACTCAACAACATTCAACAAGTAAAGTCAATATTATTCATACCTTTATATCAACTTTCAATTGGAAAAACAAAATATATATAAACTTTTAATATTACCATTCATACCTTAGTTATATTTTATTTTTCACTCTTTCCATTATTATTTAATTATTTAATTCGGATTTGACTCACTTTCATTATATCTTATTACATTGTAAAGGTGTTTATGTGCTGAGACGAACTTCAAAGAAACTTTTTTGGCAACAGTTTGCAAGAGGTATGCCTCTAACTTTTATTTTAATACTATGCAAATGTTAGAGGAGTTTGAATATCTTAAATATTCATCCATAGTGTAGTAGGTTCTGGGATTATTATTGTGTGCTGTGGTGATAGCGGAAGGTTGAGAACTTGTGTGTTTTAGTGAAGTAGGATATGAGAAATTTGTGTGCTGCGGAGATAAGGAAGAAAACTTGTGTGTTGTTTGAATTGATATTGGCAGATGGTTGGTCCTAGTGTATGGAAAATGTTGTTCGATTTTATGTAGACTTGTCTATGATTATCCTATAATTGAATTGTGTTTGTTTGTTTGATTGGTTTCATTATAACATATACTTGTATGAATGTACTTATTGCGTGTTGGCATACACATATAGCATAGCCTTTTGTACTTCTTGTTTTATATATGTTAGTTTTCTTCTTGTCCCTTCTCACAGAATAAAAGTTTCAAAAAGGAAGATATATAGGCTCATATTACCAACTTTGGACATCATTTTTGGTGTTATTTTGCTTTGATAGTTTCTTTGTTCTATGTGTTGAAGGATGGTTTGGTGTATTACTGGTTTTCTTAGTCAATGTATTTTGTTCCCCTGCTTTGACGGGGTCAAATAAGAAAATTTAGCTAGAAATAATTGATTATATACAAATAATTTTTGAGGTTAAACATGAAGTGTTCTGATTTGGTATTTAAACATATATACGTATCTATTGTTCAAATCTTATGAAAGGGTGTATGTTTGTAATGCACTAAGTTTATTTCAACCTTGTGTGTATATTTACTGTAAAAGGGTGTTATCGATTAATGAAAAGATGAAAGGGTGTTACTATATGGTTGAAAATCTGTGTGCTATTTGATTTGTTTGACATGTTGGTGTTGAATGTAACAGATAGCTAGGCTAGTAAATTAGGGGATATGCTGTCCAATTTTCTATAGATGGTGACATGTTGGCTTTCTCTTTTTCTTCTATTTTCAGTGCAAGATGTGTATTTTACTATGTTTGGCTTTGTTTTTCTTTCTATTTTCCGTGCAAGATGTGTACTTTACTATGTTTTAATTTTCTATTTTCAGTGCAAGATGTGTATTAAAGAACTTTTTTATAATGTGCAGGTCTATATTGAGATGCATTTCTTTGGCGCAATACTAGACAACATTGGTAGTTGAAGTTTTTAGAATAAAAAATATATTTCACTAACTTTGTATATATTTCTTGTTTAATATTTGGTGATAATAGAACTTGATTGTAGTATAAACTATCATGTAATATGATTTTGTAAGCCGAGTAGACTAAATATTGAAATTATATTTTTGAGTAATTAATAAAAAATTATTTTGTTGTATTTTCTTTTGAAAATTTTGAAATCTAACATATATAATACATTTTGGACACTCAAAGGGATATATTTTTTCTAAATCAAAATGAAAATTGTAGCTGCAATTTTTTTTTAAAAAATTATTTTTAAGGGCATGCAAAGTGAGTCCTAAAAAATTAATTAAAGCACTCAATCAGATTTTTTAGGACTCGCTGCGAGTCCTAAAAACTTAATTAAAGGCACTCAACCAGATTTTTTAGGACTCGCACCAGATTTTTTTAGGACTCGCACTAAAAACTTAATTAAAGGAACTCAACTAGATATTTTAGGACTCACACCAGATTTTTTAGGACTCGCGTTGCGAGTCCTAAAAATGTTATTGCGAGCCCTAAAAACTTAATTAAAGGCACTCAATCAGATTTATTAGGACTTACAACGTGAGTCCTAAAAACAGTTTTTTACGCTCTCAAATAGAGGACTCGCGCCCCGCTAGTCCTAAAAACTTTTTTAGGACTCGCAATGCTAGTCCTAAAAATCATTTTTTGTAGTAGTGACATAATATCTTAATTGTGTAAAAGATATTTCTAAATTATATTTTGTAAATAATCAAATGAGAGATCAGTGGAATGCATGATATCTTAATTGTGTAAAAGATATATTTAATCTTAATTGTGTAAAAAATATATTTAATCTAAACTATGATGGCTACGATAAGATATATCCATCCCCAAAGAGACTATCGTTTTAATTCCTCTAAACACTCAAGAATGGTGGCCATGAATGTTGCACACTTGGTTGACATGTTTCCAGATTTCGTAAGTACATGTCGCATAAAATCGTGTGATTAAAATGTTATATTATTTTTAAAAATATAGTGTTAGATAAAATAAAAATTTGTGTGTCCCCAAATGTGACATATTTTTTAGTTACAAATTTGTAATTTCTAAATATTACCCAATAATGTGTAGATTGTATGTTACACATTTGAATTTGGATTTCACAAAGTCTTCATGTCATATGACTGTTGTAGACATATTTTTAAATCTCATTAGGTGTTTGGAGGTTATAAAATCTGTGGGAAGAGATTGGAACTTTTTTTTTTAAAACTGAAAATTGGAGGCTGAAATTTGCACTGTGACTGCCGCGATCACTGATTATCCCTGGCTGTGGCTTGGGGACAGAGGTTAGTGGTCGCGACCAAGGGTGCTGACAGGCAATTTCTTTTTTCAGTTTTTTCCAATTTGAATAATTCTAACATCCCAAGTAACTTCAAAATTTCTATTTTAATTTCATAAACATCCATTTAAACATTGGTAACAACCATGGGGTAGTGGAATTTGAAATTCAAAAGTTATCTCAAATTCTATAAATAGGAGTCTAATGCTCACTTGTAACATAACTCTATTTGTATCCACCAGAGTACTTTGCTAGAAATACATCAAAATGCTTGATTATTCCGGAGAGTTACTTCCAATATTGTGAGAATCCGTTAGTGCTTGAGATATGGAAATAAGCTTTTGGACAAAGGTTGTAAACCTTGTTCAAATTAGTGATCTCCAATGCTCTTCACTTTCGTTGGTTCTTTTTGTTACATTGTTTCTTCTCTTTATTTTTTCTTTACGTATTTGTTTGTATCTTTTGTTTTAGAGTTGTAATATCTTCTACATATTTACTAGTTTTCTCTCTAGCGATGTATTTTCTTTTATTTTCTTTATCTACATATTTTTATATTTACTTGTATTTTTTATTATAGAGATGTAATCTTATTTAACTAATCATCTTATCATTTGTATTATTATTATTTTGCGTAAACATATAATTGTTCTCTTATTTCCTCCGAGACAATATATTATATTCTCTAACATAAAATGACTCAAGACGCTCCTCTTTCTCTTGGATTTTGTCACACACACTCTGGTTGTGAGTCGAAAGCAAGGCTGGCTTTTGTTTCTCATTTTCATTGCATATTAAAAATATTTTGTTTAAAACGTAGATATTTTAAATTGTAGTATTTTATGTATTTTTCTTTTCATTTTTATTATTGGTATGCTACTAGAAATATCTTCATATTGTAATTAATTTTGTATATATATTGATTAAAATTCTCATTTTTCTTTTAAAGGAGAAACTATTTGCATAATTAACTAGTGTTTTGAAATTTCTATATTTGTTAAAATATAATGTTTCTCGAACATTTATAAAAAAATTCCTTCTTTATATTTAGAGAAATTGCACTATACATTCCTTTTTGAAAGAAAAAAAAAAGAGTAAATTATACTAAATATAGAATTTTTTATTTTAAATTTTGAAAAATATCGGAGTTTTTTTTTCTTAAGTTTCTTATGGCATATTTTTTTTTGTTTACATTTGAATAAAAAGTATTTTTGTCCCCTGAACTTTTGACACTACCAAATTGTGTCCTCTAAAATATACGATTTATTAAAATTTCTCCTTGAACTATTGATACTATCAAATTGTGCCCCTTGTTACGATTTGCATAAAATAATTAGCATTTGAAATATCGTAACAGGGGGCACGATCTGATAGTATTAATAGTTCAAGGAGAAGTTTTAACTAACCGTGTATTATAGGGAGCACAATGTAGTAGTGTCAAAAGTTTAGGGGGCAAAAATACTATTTATTTTTTATATTTTTATGAGAATTTTTTCCTATATATTTGTAATATTTTATTTTTATACAGTTTTAGTAGCTAGTTTTAATATGTTTTGAGGTTATTTTATAATTTTAATCTATTTGTAATAATTTTTATCATTCATATTTCATAAAACATTCTTTTTGCATTATTTTTTGAAGAAAAAAAACTCGGACCTTTTTCACCATGTTTTTTATTCACATTTCTTCTTTTTATTTTCTTCCATTTTTTATCATTTTCAACATTTTCTCTACAGTAACCAATTTCCACTATCAAAACAAATTTTTTTATGTGGTAGTAATCATATGCCACTGTCAATTTTTTTAGTGATGTGTGGTAATAACTCGTTACCACTATCAAAATTAGTTTTATTGTTTAAGTGGTGTGTTGGTAACTAGTTACAACTATAAAAATAATTTTAACTTTTTTAGTAATGTACCATTATCAAAATATCAACTGAATTATAATTGGTTACTTAGTGAGATTTGGAAAAGAAAAAACTGATATTAAAAAAATAAAGTAAATTAATCGTGAAGATAACTAGTTACAGCTAGGTTTGGAAAAAAATAGATCTGAAAAAAATAGGATCCAAACAAAAAATATAAACTAATCATAATCGTAACTGGTTACAACTAGGTTTGAAAAAAAATTCAAATCTAAAAAAAAATCATTCGTCATGGTACCTAGTTGCTTAGTCAGCTGTACAAACAAAATAAGATCTAAACAAACAAAACTAAATTGATTGTTATCGTAACTGGTTACAACTAGGTCTAAAAAAATCAAATATGAATAAAAAAATTAATTATCATGGTACCTGGTTACTTAAACAGATTTGAAAAAAAATCATATCTGAAGTGCAAAATCAAATTTAAAATGCAAAATCAAATGTGAAAAGAAGAAGAACAACAAATAGAAAAAAGAAAAACATTAAAACAAGAAGAAGAAGAAGAGGAAGATTGAATAAGGTAATTGGTTATAGCTAGGTCCACAAAAAACTCAGATTTGAAAATAAAACTAGATTGTGACAGTAACCAGTTACTTAGACAAATTTGAAATTAAAAACCAGATCTGAAAAAAAAAAATCAGATGTGAAACAACAAAAAAGACGAAGAAGAACGTGAAGAAGAAGAAGACAACTCGAAGATGGCGTCGGTGGTGACTGGAGGTACGACATCTATTTTTAGTTGCCGATGTAAGAGAGCTGCCATTGTTGTGAGAGAAAATGGTTGGCTGCCATTGTTGTGAGAGAAAATGAAGAGAGTGAGTGAAAGATACGTGAGGGAGAGAGGAAAGTAAGATAGAGAGAGAGAGAGAGTGTATTTTTGTTTATGATATTTTGTTTATCATGTTTTAATTTTTTTGCTAGATCATAAATACGGAAAGTAACCTCAAATTTTTGTTAAGTGCCCAAAAAAAGACATCAACGTTCTTTTTTATTTTAAACGTTTTATCTTGAAAATCTAATTAAACATCCCAAGAGATGAAACATAAATTGCTTTTTAAAAAAAACTAAAACATCAATTTATTCTGGTACAGCATCTACTATTTTTACTGAGAAAATTGAAACATCAACTATTTCTAAGAACAAGTTATAAAATTGAAAGAAAGAAAAAAAGTTGATACAGTAAATTTGAAGGAAACATAACAACCGTATTTTGTTTTTGTCATTTTTGAAAAGATTCTTGTTATTGGGCCTACACCTTACAAAACCCAAAATATTTGACGAGAAGCCCAGCCTCCAGTTCCTTTCCAGGTAAGTGACACAAACATAGCACAACTACACAGACCAGACCGGGTTTCATTGCTTTTGCCTTTCGACTGCTTCTTCAATCCAACATTTTCGAAGAAACCCCACCAAAACCCTCTCTCTCTCTGCCATGGATTTTCAGGTGGTGGTCTTGGCAGGAGGCACCTCAAAGAATCTCGTTCCTCTTGTCTCAAAGGTTCCCCTACTTTCTCTTTCTGTTTGATTCCTGGGAATAATTCATTCTCTCAGAAAAACCGAAACGGGAACGGAGAATGTTCACCAATTTCTTTATTCTATAATTCTTTCGCAACTCTATACCTCAAATTTTCTTTGTTACCAATGAGTCCTCTTCTTCATGATGGCAGGAGGTTCCGAAAGCGCTGCTTCCGGTGGCGAATCGGCCGGTTCTCTCCTACGTTCTGGAGCTCTTGGAACTCAATAATCTCAAGGATCTCATTGTTGTACGGATTTTTATTCTTATTTTGCTCTCTGCAATCTGATTTTTTTTCTTCCTGAATTTTGTATTTTCTTGTATGCTCCTGACTGTAGAAAATGATCAAACAAGTCATGGCTTAATTGAGGTGAAAACTTCTTATTTTTATTGATAGCGAGTACCCTAAAGCTAAAGTAAGAGTTGATTTTGCTATGTGCAATCATGTAGGTAGTTGAAGGTGAAGATGCAGCCCTTCGAGTTGGCGGTTGGATATCTGGAGCTTATGTTGATCGTTTACATGTTGAGGTACTTGGCTAGCAGGAATTTCTCCTCAATTTTGTTCATGTAGTTATATCCATTTCTATTTTTTTGACTAAAAAGTTTGCTTAAGCTGTAATAAATTAAGAATTATAGTTGATAGTTGAGACACCCTCGCAATATTATTCTTGTACTTATCGCTATTGTTAGTTTTAAGTTAACTTATTAGTTTGGCTTAGGCTGTAATGAACTAATAAATATTGTTGATTTTTGATACTTTTTCTAGTTGACTGGCTCAAGATAATAGTTTGAAAACATTTGGACTTACTTGTCGTAATTGATAAAATGTGAAGAGTGTCTAGTATTTCCTTTATTGCTGTTGTTGATAGTTTATGGTGCTTATTGCATGCTGAAGTGATGGTGGGGGCAGCTGGGTTTGTTGCTGTCAAGTGAATAGTTTCTAAAACCATAAATTTGTAGTGTTGGCAGTGACTGATTGATTGCAATGAACCAGATAATGAGGTGATTAAGTTGAAAAGTTAATATACTAACTGACAGAAGTTATTAACTTATTAGTAGTCGATTGTATTGTTCAATGATAGGATGATTTAAAAGAAAAAAAAAAGTTACTATAGTCGATTGGATCGTTCTATGGGAGGGCCAGTGTAATTATTGATTGCAATGAACCAGATAATGAGGTGATTAAGTTGAAAAGTTAATATACTAACTGACAGAAGTTATTAACTTATTAGTAGTCGATTGTATTGTTCAACGATAGGATAATTTAAAAGGAAAAAAAAAAAGTTACTATAGTCCATTGGATCGTTCAATGGGAGGGCCAGTGTAATTATTTAAGTGGAAGAAATTGTGCTAAGATCTGGAGTAGGGAGGTCATGGTGTTTATAAAGCTAAGTTATGAAAACAGATGGCTCTGAAGACTATTATCACCATTATCATGTTCTCATCTGAGTCTATTATGATTATTTGCTATTTTCCACCAATCAGCTTTACTAAAACATATGGAGGTCTCATTATTTTTATTGTTTCGTGGGGATACAAAGCTTAAATAATTTTTCAATATACTGCAGGTTGCTGCAGTCCCAGAGGATGTTGGAACAGCTGGTGCACTTCGGGCAATTGCACACCACCTGACAGCAAATGATATTTTGGTTTGATTCCGCTGCCTACAGTTTTTTGTGTTTTTAATAGTTGGCTTTGCTATAGCTATTGGCTCTTTTTGCTATTGCAGGTTGTGAGTGGTGATATTGTTTCTGATGTTCCTCCTGGTGCAGTGGCTGCTGCTCATAGACGCAATGATGCAGTTGTAACTGCAATGCTTTGCTCCACTCCTATTAGTGGACCTCTAGAGTCGGGATCTTCTGGAGGAAAGGACAAAACTAAGAAACCTGGACGTGTCAATCTGATTGGGTTGGACCCAACAAAACAGTTTTTACTCTACATAGCAACAGGTTATATCGGATCATTATATTTCTCACCTCTTTGTTTAATGATATTAAGTGATTTGTGTCTTAGCTTGTGCCTATTGATTCTCACCAGGGGCAGAACTTGAGAAGGATATTCGAATCCAAAAGAGCATACTTCGTGCAGTGGGACAGGTAATGGATTTTAGAACTCTCGTCTCATTATTTTCTCTATTTTTTGTTTCCCTTCTTTATGTTTTCTTGTTGACTGTTATATAAAACCACTGCCCTCTGCTGGAGTTGATGATAATGTGAGATGCTGTGTTAGTCAAAACCACCTTTAATTTTTTATTGCCCTCTGCTGGAGTTGATGATAATGTGAGATGCTATGTTAGTCAAAACCACCTTTAAGTTTTATTGCCCTTTTAGTTCGTGAAACTGTTTTCACCTGCTTGGTTGTATCTAGAAACTTTTGAGGTTCTATGTTTTTCTGCTCAACCTAAATTTGAGCTATTGATTGACTTAGTCTTTTAATAATGTTTTCAGAGTGCCAAATAAGACGCTTGGCTAGCTAATCTATATGCATTTCTTTTCAAACAATGGGTGCAAAAATGTATTGTTGTCAGCCATTGTGCCTATTCGTTTCATTTCTTATTGTTACCTTTTAATTCTTAATTAATTTTCTTTTTGAAAGAAATGTATGCCTGTATCTACGGGAAGATTTATGTTGGCATAAGTTGATTTTGATGAGATATTGTACAATTTGATGTTTCACACATATTGTCATTAATTTCTTCTTGTAGATGGAAATTCAATCAGATCTGATGGATGCTCATTTATATGCATTTAAGAGGTTTTTTTTACACTTTTTTTATGATTTTTAATTTTAAATCTTCTTTGAATACAAATTGATTGTCACATTCATTGGTGAGTTCCTGATTTCCCTCCAGGTCTGTTCTACAGGAAGTTCTAGATCAAAAGGAGGCATTTCATAGTTTAAAGCAAGATGTATTACCTTATCTTGTTCGGAGCCAGCTGGTTAGTTCATTTTGTTTGCTGCGTAATTAGTTCCTTTTAGATAGATGATTTCCTTCAAGATCAATGCAAGTTTCATTTATTTATTTTTTCTTTTTGTGAGTGTTAGAGATCAGAGGTATTGTTAAATGGTGTACCACAACCAGAAGAAAATGGAAATGAGAAGGTTGGTTACCAGAATAATCAACTGGTTCAGTCTCAGATCCTGGCTAATGCATCAAAGCCAAGCTTTCACCAACTTTATGCTTTAGGTCCTAATGGCTCTTCCCCTGTCAGAAGGACTCATAAATGTTGTGTTTACATTGCTGACAGCAGCAAGTATTGTGCAAGATTGAATTCCATACAAGCATTCAGTGACATTAATCGAGATGTGAGATTACTGTAAAAGTCTCTTTTTGAAACTTTTCCCCCCTCTTCTGATGTTATTATTTAAAATGTCTCTGTATCAGTTTCTTTCTGTCTTTCTTTCTCACAAGTATATATTTAATTATTTCTTGACTGCATTTCAGGGTCAAGCAATTTTAAATTTCTTTTTTCTTTATATATTTAATTATTTCTTGACTGCATTTCAGGGTCAAGCAATTTTAAATTTCTTTTTTCTTTAACTGTGTCAGGTCATAGGAGAAAAGATTCATCTGTCTGGGTATTCCTTGTCTGCCCATCATAACATAATACATCCTTCAGCAGAGCTTGGATCTAAAACAACCGTGAGTTCAACACCTATGCAAATGAGTGTTTCCAAAATGAATACAAGTCATTGTCAGTACTTATGTGTTGCGTTTGGAAAGTTTAGGTCATCACAGCCAAATTCAAGTTCAAGTTCATAATTATTGTACTCATGATCTGGTTGAATGATTTTAGGTGGGACCACAATGTATGCTAGGGGAAGGTTCACAAATGGGTGACAAGTGCAGTGTTAAAAGATCTGTTATTGGCCGTCACTGTCGGATAGGCTCTAATGTAAAGGTACAAGGGTTTCTTGATTATAGAGGTTTGGGATAAGCATAATCTGCTTTTTAAATTTCTTATCATCCATTAGTTTATTATAGCATAAGGGGATTTATAGTATTCTTTCATTATGATTTCCTAAAAATGTGAGACTATAATATCTGTGTACTTTTCATCTTCTTGAATATGTACAGGTTGTTAACTCAATAGTTATGAATCATGTTACAATCGGGGATGGCTGTTCAATTCAAGGTTCGGTGATATGCAGCAATGTACAACTCCAAGAGCGCGTCACACTAAAAGATTGCCAAGTTAGACTCTCTCTCTCTCTCTCTCTCTTGCGTAGACTTGCAATTGGTATCTTACATTGCAGTGCATTCCAGGTTGGTGCAGGCTTTGTGGTCAGTGCTGGCAGTGAGTTCAAAGCAGAAGCCTTGGCTAAGAAAGAGAAGTGAAAAAATCAGTGAGCCCATGTCTGAAAACAAAACGGCATTCTCATTATTGTCTTGTGCTCGCGATTATTATGGTCGGAGAATTTTTTGGTGATTGCTGGCAGAGAGCACAAGGGACATTCTGATATGCTTGTGCAAGGTCCAAGAAGGCTTGTCTTGATGAGCATTTCTTTGATTTTGGTTCAGCCGCACTTGCAATGGTTTAGGGTTTGTGAGAGTTCAAAGAGTGTAGCATCAGCTTCATCACACAGTTTAATTGTTTGCAGTTCTTCTCTCATAATGTTGTTGCATAGAAAACATTTCCTATTCTGGTCCTTGAATGACAGTTTGATATGATCTGAATTTTGCTTGTACAATTCAGCTGGAAGTTAATGTGATTCTTCCTAAACCTATGCTCTAATAGTAAAATTTCCACAGGTTGTATCAAACTAAATTTTGTTTTACTCATTAATTTATATAGTAAAACCTATCTATTTTATTATAAAAAATAAAATAGGAATAACTTGTAAATTGTAACAAGTTGTAAATTTTTTAACACTACAGGACAGAAATTCATTTTAATTACAAAAATACTAGTCATCATTTTATTTACATATATACCAAGGTCTATGTACCTAATTTTCTCCTAACTTTAAAATCTTTTCTAGTCATATCTTGATTGGTTAGGTTCAAAAGTGGTACTATCGCGATTTATTCTTCAAGGTGGTAAGCATATGTGTTTTTACGATGGGAAAGAAAAGTTAGTTTCTTTTATAGTTTGTTAACTAAAAAGTAAACAAACTTTAAACTTAAACAAAATTAAAAATACCAATTAACTTAATGGGTTACTATAAGGTATTTTGCTATTTCATATTAAAAGTTACATATGATATTCTGAATAAGCCTATTTTATAGAGCGATTTCGATAAGTTTCTATTGTAACTTCTTAGTTTTTTAAATAGGTTTAAAGATAACGTAAATAATGTTACAGAAATTAACTATATAATAACTTTACTAATAAGCTATATGGTAAGTTCTTATACTTTATTGTAACTCTTTAGTTTTTTATATAGGTTTACAGGTAGTAACGTAAATGTTGCTACAAAAAAAAGGTAACGTATATGTATCTTAAACAACAAGACAGCATAATATAACG
The DNA here is from genome assembly GCF_963169125.1 of Humulus lupulus. Taxonomy (NCBI): domain Eukaryota; kingdom Viridiplantae; phylum Streptophyta; class Magnoliopsida; order Rosales; family Cannabaceae; genus Humulus; species Humulus lupulus. The sequence continues at coordinate 163,171,679 of NC_084799.1, forward strand.
TAAAAATGAAATCATTATTTTAAAGGTGGCTAATCAAAATGTATATGAGATAATATTATCTTAAAGTGAAGTTTTTTGGTACATAAAAAACTTTTTATGAAAAGGTAATCAATCAGTATCTTATTTGCATCATAAGCAAGTAAAATGTTGCTTTTTTAAAAATCCAAAATAACGAAAAAAATTTGGGAAGCAAGATTTTCCAATTTCGGTATTGATGATTTTGGATTTCGGTATATAGTGCTGTACGCCCTAGTTTTCCCACGGGCTGATTAGCAGGTCGAGCCTCGGACTAATCATGGTTTAGTCGGAGGACTCCCCCAGGCCGGAGATCCTGTTTCCAGATCGTATCTTCTTAGCTCGAGGGATCCTCAAAGGCTCGCCAGGGGCCCCCAAGACTGGAGGAAGGCATCAGAAGGCCTGAAGGCTGAAGGTCGGTTCCGGGAAGCAGCTCGTGGTATGAGCTGGCCATGGATCTCTGACCCTTTGTAAAGTCAACACACGCAAGATAAACGTGCATATATCTGACATCACGTGTCCGATATCCCCCTGACTTCTCGGACACGCAGCAGGAACGTGCGCATTCAGACACCCACGGCTGGGTTGGGCCGTGCGGCCCATTATCTCCTTACATACTGATTAGACCACACTTATGTGTCAGGTTTAGGAATTAATCATAAATGTCACAGAGTTGATATGACAAATGGTAAGGTCACGGGATGACCTCCCTACCAACTTCCAGGTGCATTCTCCTATAAATATGGGGACCCTGGGAGTTGATAGGGGTTGGGAAAAATAGTCTCTAAAGAGCCATATACTTTGTAAACCAAATACCCAGAATATATGAATAATATTGACTAGTGGAGTAGAAGGATTTTAACCTTTGAACCACTTAAAAAACGTGTATTGAGTCACCTAGTTCATTCTCTAAGATTTCATATCTGTGACGGTTCTACTTTGAGTACTAATCCATTTCTCTTCTTCTCTTAATTACCTGTTGGCGAAGAACCGCGTCAACAGTTTGGTGCTTTCATTGAGAGCAAGTTCGATTAGTACTACCACAAACATCCAACTATGGTGACCACTCGATCCAGACATGACAACGAAACAGAACAGCATGATGGGCCGGAGGCCCACCATGTTGCCATCCCTGATGAGCAAATTCCTGAAGTCCAGCAGAGGCCAGGAAAGCAGCTGGCGGGCCAAGATGACACTGGTAGTTCAGCGCCCCGGCCACCTAATCTGAATCCGTGTTATTATACTGCGGTGGATATGGAGAATGCTCAGCTGAGGAGCCAGTTAGCAGCAGCTGGTCAGCAAATCCAGGATATTCTGGACCGACTACCCCCTCTCACAACCAACGTTAACGTTGGAGAGAGACAAGTTGAGGCTCCTAAGTCTCGCCGGAGTAATCGGTCCAGACATAGCCGTTCGGATAGACTTCCTGCAGCCAGCTCTACCCCTTCATCACACCACCAAGAGGCAAACTTCAGGGAAATGCCTAGAACCGGACAACAGCAATACAGCCGTTCGGTTAGGACATCAACCCCTAGCTCTCAATCTTCCTCGAGGGCGCCCAGGAGAGATCGAGGAAATTCCCGAAGAAGATCCGGGGAGGGCCAGAGATATCAGCCCGTCCCCGAAGACCGTCCTGCGCCTCGTCCAGCTCGCCCGGCGCGGGACCAGCAGGCTGGCAGGGCCGAAAGGCCCCCACCGAATTTGATCCGTCCGGACGGAACTAGGATCGCCTCCCCAGTCAGGCATCCTCCTTCTCCAATCAGATACCCGTCTCCTCAGCCCGTCCGAGACATCCCGGCCTACGGGAGTAGTAGGAGAGACCCACCGTCGGCTGGGCCTTCCTGGCGCAGCAGGGTGCCAGGGGAAGGATCAGATCGTAACCGCCAAAGACGCACTCCAAGCCTATCCAGCAGGAGCCACTGGACCGGTAGTCGCCGGAGTAATCTCTCGGGAGGAGACCTGCGTCAGCGACTAAGTTCGGCACAAAGTCACCAGACTACACAGGGAGGCGACCTCCGAGATCGCCTCAACTCTCACAGAGACGATCGAACCGGAGATGGTAGCCAGGCCCGTTCAGTGGGAGTCCGATCCGAAGTACGTAACGGAGGGAATGTCCCAAATAACCTATCTCAAGATAGGGGGGGCAACAACCCACCTAATATGTACAACGGGTCCGGAGCTGTTGAACAGCCCCGAAATAACCCAGGATCTCAGGACAAAACCCTCGAGCGCCTAACTCAAATGGAGGAACTGATGAGAAAGCTCCTAACAGAAAAAGAAAAAGACGAATATGATTCGGGTGACGAAATGGAGCTCTTCGCCCCCAACATAGCAGCGACGGCATACCCGTCTGGCTTCCGTATGCCTCACTTGTCAAAGTTCAACGGGGACGAAGACCCGTCGGACCATTTAGGGATGTTCAACACCCTAATGATGGCCCATAACATCGGCCCGGAGCTGCGTTGCTTGATCTTTCCTTCCACACTGACTGGACCTGCCAGGCAGTGGTTCAAGCAGAGTAAAAGGCAGTCAATCAGCTCCTGGAAGACCTTTTCGGCTGACTTCAAAAGGGCATTCCGCGCCTCCCAGGCAGCCCGAGTCCAGCCGACTCCCTAGCTAACGTGAGACAGCAGCCCGGTGAGACGCTGAAAGCTTACTTGAGCAGATTCGCGAATGTCGCTGCTCGAGCCAGAGACGCTGACGATAGCTCCAAGCTCATGGCCATGAGGACCGGAATCCTGGTCGGTGGAGACCTGTGGAAAGATATTCAAAGGAGGGGAGTCAGCTCGGTTAGCGAATTCCTTAACAGAGCCCAAGAGTGGATAAACTTAGAAGAAGCTGAAGCTTCCGCCGCAGGGACCAGCCAGATTCCCGAGAAGCCCGCTGGAACGGAGACAGAGATCGTAGTGGCGATTCCCGACGTCGCGCCGAACAACCAGCCCGGTGGTGGCAAAAGAAAGGGAAATGGTGAAAACAGCCATCACGATCAGAAGAAGAATAATTATGTGGATAAATTCAAGCCCATGTTCACAACATATACCGAGCTCACCCAGTCCAAGGAAAATATTTTCCTGGCCAACGCTGCTCGGGTCCCTTGGAAAAGGCCGGAGCCATTAAAGCACCACAAGGGAAAGAGAGATACTTCAAAATTCTGTCGTTTCCATAACGACGTCGGCCACAATACCGACGACTGCAGGCATCTCAAAGATGAAATCGAAACTCTCATCCGAGCAGGCCCATTGGCGCAATACTTGCGAAACAGGGTCCCAGCAAGTCGACCCGTTCCAGAGGTCCCAGCCAGCCAGCCCGGGCCTCGGATAGATCAGGACGTCCTTCCCCCCGCGGTCGAGGGAGAGATATCCACCATCTCTGGAGGACCGCATATGGCTGGCACGAGTAGAGGCGCCCAGAAGAGATATGTGAATGAATTAAAGGCTCACAACGGAGTGGAGTTCGTCCCGGAGCAACGTCAGTCAAAACAGCAACGATTAGAGAAACAACCGATAACTTTCACGGAGGAAAACGCAGGCCATGTCCAATTCCCTCATAACGATCCCTTGGTCGTAGCAGTCCAGCTCGCCAACCGGAAAGTAAGGAGAGTGTTGGTGGACAATGGGAGCTCGGTGAACCTCCTATTCCGATCCACCTTAGAAAAGATGGGTCTGACCGTCGCCGAGCTAAAGGCAACCTCAATGATGCTATATGGATTTTCGGGAGAAGGATCAGCAGCAATAGGGACGATCGAGCTGGTGATCACCCTAGGAGAAGAATCTCAGACAGTATCCAAACTACTTGAGTTCGTGGTCATTGACTGCTCCGCTGCCTACAATGCCATTTTGGGCCGACCTACGCTCATAGCTTTCGAGGCTATCATTTCCATCCGACACCTCGCCATGAAGTTCCCTACTTCAACAGGAGTCTGTACTATCAAGGGTGACCAACTCGCTGCCAGGGAATGCTACAGCATTTCCACGAAGGGAAAATCTAAACCCGGGCAGCTGACAATGGCCATTCAGGGCGAAGAGGAATCTCAGGGACCCAAGGCGGCTCCTGAGATTGAAAAACCTCAGATTTCTGAAGAGGAAAAGCTCGCCTTAAGCGAGGACATTGACCCCCGTGTAGGCGAGGACAGATCCGAGCTCCAGGCTATTGAAGAGCTCGAGGAGGTGAACGTTGATAAACAAAACCCATCACGGACGGTTAAGCTTGGGAAGAACCTCTGTGACCAAAGAAAAACCTGGACGTGTTCGCATGGTCGCACGAGGACATGATAGGGATCAGCCCGAGTGTCATCATGCACACACTCCACCTGGATAAAAGTGTTCCTGCCAAATCCCAAAAGCAGAGGCATTTAGGAACGACCCGAGCCGAAGCCCTTGAAGAAGAAGTGGCCCGGCTCAAAAAGTGTGGCTTTATCCGCGAAGCCAAATTTCCAATTTGGGTCGCTAATCCCGTGCTAGTTCCAAAGCCCAACAGGAAGTGGCGGACCTGTATTGACTTCTCCGACCTGAATAAAGCCTGCCCCAAGGATTGCTTTCCATTGCCAAGGATCGATCAGCTGGTGGATGCCACGGCGGGGCACGAGCTCATGTCCTTCATGGACGTGTACTCAGGCTACAATCAGATCGCGATGAATCCGGCAGACCAGGAACATACCAGCTTCATGACCCCGACTAATGTCTATTCCTATAAGGTCATGCCAAAGGATTGTAAACAGAATGTTCAAGGACCAGATCGGAAAAAACATGGAAGTGTACGTCGATGACATGCTGGTCAAGTCAAAGACTGCCGACAACCACGTTTCCGACCTGGAAGAGTGTTTTAACATACTGCGAGAGTATGGCATGAGGCTCAATCCTCAGAAGTGCACTTTCGGTGTAGCATCGGGGAAATTCCTGGGTTTCATAGTCAATACCCGAGGAATCGAGGCAAACCCCAACAAGATCAGGTCACTGCTCGAGCTTCCTTCCCCTAGGTCGCGAAAGGATGTCCAAGGCCTCACAGGAAGGGTGGCAGCGCTCAACCGGTTCATTTCCAAATCAACCGACAAGTGTTTGCCCTTCTACAACCTGCTCCGAGGAAACAAGAAGTTTGAGTGGACAGTAGAATGCGAAGGCACATTCCTCGACCTGAAGGCGCATCTGGCTGAACCGCCTGTTCTATCCAAGCCCAAGGCGAGAGAACCTCTTTTCCTCTACATGGCCGTCACTGAGGATGCAGCTAGCGCCGTGCTAGTATGAGAAGAGGACCAAGTTCAAAAGCCAGTCTACTACATCAGCAAGAGACTCCTTGGAGAAAAATCAAGATACCCAATGATGGAAAAACTGGTGTTCTGCCTAATCACGGCCTCGCGAAAGCTCAGGGCGTACTTCCAGTCCCACTCTGTACACGTCATGACCAATCATCCTTTAAGGCAGGTTTTGCAAAAGCCTGAAGCATCGGGACGTTTGTTAAAATGGGCGGTCGAACTCAGTCAGTTCGAGATTTTCTATACTCCACGAACTACCATAAAAAGTCAGGCCTTGGCCGACTTCGTGGCGGAATGCACGGGATTCCAGGAGAATCCATCAGAAGGCTTGCCTCAGGTCGCCTCCCCACATTCTTCGTGGAAGATCTTCGTTGATGGTTCATCTAACGAGAACGGCTCCGGGGCCGGAATCATCCTGATATCCCTCGAGGGACATAGATTCCACTCGGCGCTAAGGTTCGGATTTAAGGCGTCTAACAACGAGGCAGAGTACGAGGCTTTGTTGGCTGGGCTGAGGGTAGCTAGTGAGCTAAAGGAGAGCTCCGTCCAGTGCTTCAGTGACTCCCAGCTCGTGGTGAACCAGGTTCTGGGAGAATATCAGGCGCGGGGACCCAAGATGGCCGCCTATTTGGCGAAAGTAAAAGCCGAGCTGTCTGCATTTGGGCGAGGGTCGATCGAACAGATACCTCGGGAGCGGAACGCCAACGCAGATGCTCTCGCCAAACTCGCCACCTCGGGAGAGACAGAAACCCTTGGGTTGGTGCCAATATAATTCTTGGAAAAACCAAGTATAGAAGGAGATCGGGCAGAGATCGAGATGATTGATATTAGGCCGACCTGGATGACTCCCATTCTTGAGTATCTCGTCGAGGGCAGGTTACCCGAAGAATGTAACGACGCACGGCGAGTCCTTTATCAAGCTCCTAGATATACGCTAGCCGAAGGAGTGTTATACCGACGTGGGCACTCCCTACCTCTCCTCCGGTGCGTTCTTCCAAGTGAAGCGAAGGCCATCCTGCAGGAAATTCACGAAGGATTCTGTGGAGACCACACTGGGGGGCAAAGCCTGGCCTTAAAGGTTCTCAGGCAAGGTTATTATTGGCCGACTCTGTCCAAAGACTCGATCTCATATGTGAAAAGGTGCGACAAGTGCCAGCGATTCGCTGTGGTTGCCCAAGCTCCTCCGGTCGAGCTAAAAATGATCTCGGCTCCTTGGCCATTTGTCGTTTGGGGAATAGATCTAGTGGGCTCCCTGCCCACCGGAAAGGGCGGGGTCCGTTACGCCGTGGTAGCCATTGACTACTTCACCAAGTGGGCCGAAGCAGAGCCGTTGGCGACAATAACATCGAAGAAGGTACTCGACTTTGTGGTGAAAAGCATCATCTGTCGATTTGGCCTACCTAAGAAGATCGTCTCCGACAACGGCACTCAATTTGACAGCGATCTGTTCACCGAATTTTGTGAAAGGCACAGAATTGTGAAAAGCTTCTCGTCCGTGGCCTATCCCCAGGCGAACGGCCAGGTCGAGGCTGTGAACAAAACTCTAAAGGCAAGCCTCAAGAAGAGGCTAGATGAGGCAAAGGGGGTCTGGCCAGAACAGCTCCCCCAGGTCCTGTGGGCATACCGGACCTCACATCGGACTCCCACGGGTCACACTCCTTTCTCCCTAACCTTTGGGAGTGAAGCAGTCCTCCCCGTGGAGGTTAAAGTTCTGTCGCATAGAGTCCAGTCCTACGACCAAGATCGAAACCACGAACTCCTATGCAATTCCCTAGACCTAGTTGATGAAAGGCGGGAGGATTCGCAACTCCAGCTCGCCCATTATCAACAAAAAATCACTCGCTACTTCAACACTAAGGTCAAAAAACGTGCCTTTAGCGTTGGCAATTTGGTCCTAAGGAGAGTTTTCCTGGCCGGAAAAGATCCCAAAGATGGGGTTTTGGGACCAAACTGGGAAGGACCATACCAGGTCATCGAAGTCATCAAGGAGGGAACTTATAAGTTAGCTCGACTTAATGGAGGGGCGATCCCGCGGACTTGGAATGCCATCCACTTAAAGAAATACTATCAATGATCCACTTGTAAGGCCTGGAAGGCCACTTTCTATGCATAAATAAAAATCAAATGTTTCTTTTTATTTGCAAGTGTGATTTTAAAGTAACCACGAAAGACCCTTTCCCAGTTACTTGGGGGGCATATGGTACCTGGATATAACCAGGTCTCCTTAACGACTTAGATGTTGACTCTTATCTATGGATAAGGGTTAACGCGAACTAAGTCCTATCCTGGTTTTAACCGGGTCATAAAACTTAGAAGTTAACTTAAATTTATTGATCGTGGTTCTTCTTAAAGAGCTCGGGATATGGATAAAAGTTAACACGAACTAAGTTTTCAAAATAAGTTCCTGGTTTTAACCAGGTCATAAAACTTAGAAGTTAACTTAAATTTATTGATCGTGGTTCTTCTTAAAGAGCTCGGGATATGGATAAAAGTTAACACGAACTAAGTTTTCAAAATAAGTTCCTGGTTTTAACCGGGTCATAAAACTTAGAAGTTAACTTAAATTTATTGATCGTGGTTCTTCTTAAAGAGCTCGGGATATGGATAAAAGTTAACACGAACTAAGTTTTCAAAATAAGTTCCTGGTTTTAACCGGGTCATAAAACTTAGAAGTTAACTTAAATTTATTGATCGTGGTTCTTCTTAAAGAGCTCGAGATATGGATAAAAGTTAACACGAACTAAGTTTTCAAAATAAGTTCCTGGTTTTAACCGGGTCATAAAACTTGGAAGTTAACTTAAGTTTATTGGTCGTGGCCCTTTCTTAAAGAGCTCGGGATATAAATAACGGTTAGCATGAACTAAGCTTATATAAAAAATATATATATATGAGTTAAGATTGCCAAGTAAATCGTCTCGAGGTGAAAACACCTCATGAAAAGGTTACAAAGACAAAATAAGATAATTAAAAATGCATAAGGAGAAGTGCCCTAAGCCCCATCAGCTAGTCCTTTGGAGGTCGCGGTCTCGCCCTGCTCTGCCGCGCCAGAGGCTTTCCCAGTCTCCGAGGGCGGTACCTCTTTGTTTAGGCGGGCTTGGAGCTTCGGCAGCAAAAAAGCCCAGAGGTCCGGCGGCATAAAAGAGAAGTCAGCATCCGGGTTATGGGCCCAGCAGTGATAGAACAGGTCCTGCATGGACTGCTCCGAGATGGCCCGCTCGGCTTCCAAGGCGGCCTCCAGGGCGGCCTGGGCCTCGGTCTTCGCTGCCTCGAGATCTGTTCGCGAAGTGGCAAGGGAGGTTTCAAGTTCTCGGTTCCTTGAGCGGCTCCTCTCTAGCTCGGCCTTCGAAGCCGCCAGCGCATCTTTCGCCGCCTGAGCTTCCTGAAGGGCGGCCTGGCGCTCAGCCTCCATCTCCTCGAGCTGAGCCTTGGTCCTGGCGATACCTCGATGTACGGCAGCAATGCCCTGCAAGAAAGGAAGGATAAGTTGGCTAAGTGAAAAAACAAGGCATTGTGTAAGTGTTAAAGCTTTAAAAGAGTGGGGCAGATTACCGTTAGGGTCATGTCCATCGAAGACTCTATGACTCGGACCGGGCTCGTTGTTTCGATAGCCCGGAGATCCCTCTCTTTGAGCTTGTAGAAGCGGCTGACGGCATAGCTCGCCGACTCATACACCGTCCCCCGGAATGCTTCTGGGATCTTTTCCAGATCCTGGGGGTCGACCGGGATGCGTACGCCCGGAGTCCCGACCTCCAGTACCACATCCTGGGTGGCTAATGGAGATCGCTGGGGCGGCGGGGGCATGTGTCCTGCTCCGGCAGCAGGAAGGATTGCCCCCTCGACCTGGGACGGCGAGGTTTTTTCCTTCTCCTTAGCCGGGGATTTGGTGGAGGCCCCGGCCGCGCTCTTGGACTCTCGGAGCCTTTTCAACCTTGGCCCTGCTGGGGGATTCCCGCCGAAGACTACACCCCGCAGATTACCCCCGGGCTGAGACATCTCTTCTGCCAAAAACAAAAACATGGTTATTACAAGTTAGCAATCATGCAGAGGTTAAAAGCAAAAAGTATACGAATATTAAGGGAGCCCTACCCCCCGAGCTGGAAGAGCCTAGGACAATTATCTCACGAACTAGCGCGGGTTCTAGGTCCGGTTCTGACTCGGGGCTGGACTCTTCTACATACTGTCTAAACCCCGAAGCATAGACACCCCTCTGAAGTGATGGCCATGTGCGTAAGTTGGTCCCATACTCCTAAAAAAGGATCGACCTAAAAGCTAGGGTGTTATCTACTACTACGGTACCCCTAGGCCGGCTCTCTTGGTGATCCAGCACGAGCCGGTCAACACAATGGAGCAGGAGTGTATTCAGGTCCGGGTCCCTCCCGTGACGATGGACGATCTGCCTAGGATTGAACCTAACCAGCCGGGGGTCTGCAGTGGCCCTATCTACATTCTTAAACAAATAAGGGTTACCTTGGCCGGAAGGACCCGCGGCTGCTCCGGTTTGGATCCTCTCCTCATCCATCCCCTGGGCGACCTCCAAGGTCCTCTTTCTATTCCTCACGAGCGGAACTTCAGCTGCCTCGTCCTCCTCGTCTTCCTCTGCCGCGACCTCCTACACGGTGATAGGCCTGTTGTCGCGGGCTGGGGGCGGCCCCCGAGGCCTCTTCAGGTTTAGAGTATGGTTTGGGAAGATCAATTTTCAAAACACCATCGTCTCGTCCGTCACGAGCACGCGGTAGTCCTTTTCACTGGGTTGCAGGCCCGCCAATGTGTCATACTGACCCCCGAGGGTCGCAGACTTTTCGGTCCTTGCGTAGATGGCTGCAAGATTGGCTGGAGTCAGGGTGGAATACGGGAGGAGCTAAAATAAAAAAAAACACTTAGAAGGCGAGCTAAGGTCAGGGATCACTTACGAGGGCGATTAAAATAATGGTGCTCGCAATTCCGGAACCCAGTTGACATGAAGAACTGGTCCTTGAAGTCATTTGGATGGCTTGGAAGCTCGATGACCGCCGCCGTATTAGGGAAACGGGTTAAGTAGTAGAACCCGTCACCTCGCCCCCACTGGTCCGGGCTGGCTTTGAGGCAGAAGAAATATAGAATATCCGCAGGAGTGGGGACCTCCCACTCCTGCTTCTTGAATAAATACCTCAAGCCCGCCAGCAGACGGTAGGAGTTGGGGGGGAGCTGAAATGGGGCCAACCCCACATAATTCAGGAAATCAGTGAAGTACTGATCCAGGGGAAGGAAGGCCCCTGCCTTGAAGTGTTCACCGCTCCAGGCCGTGAACGATTCGTCGAGTGGCGTGCAGCTCCGCTCGCCCTCCGCAGCAGGTCGGGAAATCACGGAGGCTTTCCCCAGTGGAATGTTGTGGGTGAGGAAGAGTTTGTTGATCCTCGCCTGGTCAGTTACCTTTGAGATGATTCTCTCCGCCTCAAAGAATGCGTCGGGGGCCACCTCGACCTGCTTCTCCACGGCCGGCCCGAAGTGGGGGATCGGCGAGCTTGACATCACCGTCTTTCCTTTCTCTTGCTGGGAGACCGAGCTTCCCACGTTCTTCTGAGGCAGATTCCTTTTTGGAGCCATCTGGTCGCCTATCGAACAAAAGAAAACACTTTAGAAAAGGCGACCCAAGCAGAAGGACGAAGCAATTATTATTTACACGAGCTGAGGTAAGCCCAGCCCGTGGAGAGTGGAACCACGCGGTTCAATGAACACGCGCCTATGCTCCCAACAGATCCCAGATTACTCGGAATTCATGTGTCAGGGGGTTCAGAGTAAAAAATTTCCTTGGGGGGGAAGTTTCAACAGGCAGAACGTTGCAAAATCGCTTTTGAGGCGTATCCCCTAAGCTACCCGGTTTTGCACCCAAAATTCCTAAAGATCCTAACCAGAGATTGTTCCTAAAGAAGCATCTTGAAACCCATACTCTAAGGCGATTTCCTACAACAAGTGTGCCCTAGCCTAAAAGGGGCTGTCACCCTCCTACCCACACAACCCAGAAAACCCTTGCATGCAGCTACAGTAAAAAAATTTACCTAAGCTACAGTGGCATGTTTTCAAAATGAACAGGGTCAGAAAACTTACAGTATATGGCTGGATGGTAAACGAGAGTGTTGCGTTGGTAGGAGCCTCGTCGGTGCAGTAGCTTCCGAAGCTTTGGAGAAACTCGTGCGCCTAAGCTTCTTGAACAAGGAAAATGGTGGCAGTAGAGTCGAGGGTTTTGTTCTTCTGAAAGTCAGAGAAGGAAGAAGGAAAGAGATTTGGGAAATTTTTGAATGAAGGGATGGCCCGTGCGTAGGATGGCCACCCCCTTTTTATATAAGGGAAGGATCACGTGAAGAATGCTCTTGGATGGCCCTAGTGAGGGATCCGAGGCCTTCCACTCGAAATATGAAACGACGGCTGGGCAATAGGCTAGGCCATTAAATGCGGTTCTCGTAAAACGTACTGTCACCACCCACGACGTTCCACGTCTGCACAAAGAATGGAATGTGAAGGGTTGTGGGGAAGTCTAAAAGCCCCTACAATGGTCTTCTATATATGATGTCATATACCACGAGCAGGAGCTTGGGGGGCAAGTGTACGCCCTGGTTTTCCCACGGGCTGATTAGCAGGTCGAGCCTCGGACTAATCATGGTTTAGTCGGAGGACTCCCCCAGGCCGGAGATCCTGTTTCCAGATCGTACCTTCTTAGCTCGAGGGATCCTCAAAGGCTCGCCAGGGGCCCCCAAGACTGGAGGAAGGCATCAGAAGGCCTAAAGGCTGAAGGTCGGTTCTGGGAAGCAGCTCGTGGTACGAGCTGGCCATGGATCTCTGACCCTTTGTAAAGTCAACACACGCAAGATAAACGTGCATATATCTGACATCACGTGTCCGATATCCCCCTGACTTCTCAGACGCGCAGCAGGAACGTGCGCATTCAGACACCCACGGCTGGGTTGGGCCGTGCGGCCCATTATCTCCTTACATACTGATTAGACCACACTTATGTGTCAGGTTTAGGAATTAATCATAAATGTCACAAAGTTGATATGACAAATGGTAAGGTCACGGGATGACCTCCCTACCAACTTCCAGGTGCATTCTCCTATAAATATGGGGACCCTGGGAGTTGATAGGGGTTGGGAAAAATAGTCTCTAAAGAGCCATATACTTTGTAAACCAAATACCCAGAATATATGAATAATATTGACTAGTGGAGTAGAAGGATTTTAACCTTTGAACCACTTAAAAAACGTGTCTTGAGTCACCTAGTTCATTCTCTAAGATTTCATATCTGTGACGGTTCTACTTTGAGTACTAATCCATTTCTCTTCTTCTCTTAATTACCTGTTGGCGAAGAACCGCGTCAACAAGTGCTGACATGACACCTATTTGTGTAAATAAATTTGTTGAAGGTATTTTTGTAAATACTTTGGATTCTATGTATATAAAAGTAAAATAACCATTTTTTAAGTCCCATATTAAGAAAATATACCTTTATATAATAGTAATTATATATTCCCCTTACTCACTATGTATGAGATTTTAATTGTTTATAAGATAAAAATGTTATTAAAAATTAAAAATAATAATTTTTATAAGTGTTGGGTTTTATGCCCTTGTAAAACCATATTTTCCATGTAACACATTTTATTATCAATAAAGAATAGAAATCATTTTGTTTATCAATTAATTGCATTGCTCACGTGTTTTATTACATGATTATTTATTTAATACAAACTTCTATAAAATCATGAACATGTATAACTGGTTACAATTATAGTGATTCGGCCACAGTGAATTATAATTGTAATTACATGTTCAAAAGAATTAGTCCTAATATTAAATCAGTGCACATGATTTTCAATTATTTAGTAATCTATGATATGATCTACTACACAATGGTGTGGTGTCTTATCCAAGACATTAACCAAGTAGATAAGATCAGATGTATCTACTTACATTGGACTAGGATTGACATTGATTATTGATAGATAAGTAAGTATCGTTATTATCAAATCTCACAACGTTGACCATAGGTCAAGTCGATCTCAATTATGAGTGATAATATTTCTATTAATTATATTATCTGAATCCTTTGACTTGTTTGTTAAATCTTACCCTACGTCATAGCCTATACTTACATCTTGGGGATTCAATTGTGTAATTGAACGAGAGTATTGATCATAGATATGAAATCTATAGCTTCCATAATAGAAGTGAAAAGATAATTTCCTTAATTGCTTAGTTCAAATGGTTAAATGATTGAGTACTCATTTCTGTAATTAAGTTTATAGAATTATCATTTATAAGGAACTTAGTGGGAGTTAAGGATAAAATACCAATGAGGGATACAACGGTAAAATTCACCTAACTCATTAGTAGGTCATCGATAAAGGATTGACTAATGGTAATGGTTATAACAATGGATAATGTATTTATAATAGTATTTACAATAGTGTAACAATGGATAATGTATTTACAATAGTGGAATACATTTTATGAATTTAAGAGTCCAATTCCGGCTCTATAGTGGAGTCACGATGAATTAATAAGTCGTGAGACAATTTATTCTATAAATAAACTCACAAGAACTTAATGTAGCTTGTATTCATGGATCCATGGTCTCCACGTCGTCTTTGATTAAATTAAGTCTAAATGTCTCAAACAATTGATTTAATTATAAATTTAGAATATCGATTTGACTTGGTCAATTTTATGATATTTACATGAATTATGAATTAGAGAAAAAAAAAGAGTTATTGTAAAATATTGGACATATTTATTAATAATGATAAATTAGTGTTAATATTAATAAATAATAGTAAATCAAGTTTCAAATTATAAATAGTTAATTTGAATAAGGATTTAATTAATTATAAAATGTATGCATAAAATGGTCTTGAATTTGAGTCAATTGGGCCTTAAATTTAAGACACACATCATGAGCCCAACCCACATGGTGTGGGGCAGCCATGATAAAACTTTATTTATATTTTATTTATAATTAATTTAATTAAGAAAATAAGCACATGGATGTGTCTATAAATAGAATGTTATAGCTAGAGTTTTCAGAAGATAAGTTTTTGGTAAGCGCCCACTAAAAGAAAACCTTAGAATTACACTCTTCTAGCCACTCTCTCTTTTTCTCTTCTAGATTTCTATCTCATGTGTTGAGAAAATTTCCCATACTAGTTAGGCTTGATCAAATAATGGCGAGGAAGATTGTGGTTGTGTTCGTATTTCATTTCTTGGAAATTCCTAACAATCAGAAAATGAAAAAATGATGGAGAATTGAAAGGGTGGAGTCTCATTAATTCCGTTGCAGATAAGTAAGTAGTTTACTTTTTTCTCTGTTTTATTGTTTAATTTCAATAGATGCATGTTCTAGGATTTCTATTTATGTTTGATCAAATTAGAAATCACATGATAATAAGCAAGATCGTGTATATATTTTCCCAACAATAAGAACTTTATCAATGTGACAAACAACTTTACATAAATAATTGCATTATTGGTATCTTTATCTAGCCAACGGGTGCGAGGCCCTTTTCTGTGAAGTCGAATAATGTAGTCAAGTAGGGTTGTAGGTCCTTAATGGATAGACCCATCTTTTTGAAGGTACTGAGAGGTTGATGGAAAATCCATTATCGACTAAATTCCTATAAACCTTCATATTAGCAACTTGAGCAGTGATGATTATTGGGTCGGTATAGGGAAATCGCACTCATCGTGCATCCTACTTAAAAAACATGATCGCTTTTTCAGTCATATGTGGTGTTCTCAGTGTTTAAGTACGCATGCATATTTATTTTTGGTCGCAATGCTCGGTCCTACCAAATAAGGTCCTTTAGTGATGATTCAGATTATACCATTCATTGGAATATAAGTTGGGTATTGATTCGCGACTTGGCTGGCAAATGCTGTCCCCGGGGCGATGACATTTATATAGGTGCAACTGTTGGTTTTTGATCATATGATAGATAGTGCAACGGAAGCATGTGATAATATTTATATGCAATATTAACAATTATTAAAGCACGGGATCGAGTTACTCTAGGAACCATAAATAGAATGAGATTTTTCTCATGCAACATGAATCTGAATAAAATAGAAAATTACAATTACCTTTTCTAGATGTAGAGCACATGTAGATCAAATAGTGTATTAGCCTCCTAACCAACCATCTTCCATGTTATGGCTCGCACAAAGAAAATGAGATAGGTGAATGTCTATGCTATATAGTAGGATATACAAGAACACACTTTGAATCTAAATACATGAGAGAGTGTTCTTCTCACAAAAACAGAGAGAACAAAAATCTCTATTTTTCTCTATTGGAAAATAACGTGTAGCATCTTCTCTCTCTTCTTGGTGTTATGTTCTATTTATACAAAGTATACCTAGCCCGAATCTCATTGGGCCTATGCGTGGGCCACATTCCATTTGGACTGTGGTTGGTGCCAACTGCAGGGCTTTGGGGCCTTATGGTATTTTATCTTTATAAAATGATATTTGTTCGAACTCTATCATATTATTTTATTTAGTATACAATTATACCACAAAATTAAATATGATAAAATTAATTTTCAATAAATAAAATTAATTTCACAAAATTATCAATATAATTTTATTTGAAATTAAATATTATTTCACAAATAATATTAATTTGTGAGATTAAAAGTAATACTTTATTAATATCAATTATTTCCTTTTAATACCAAAATCATTCATTTGTGTTATCAAGCTAGTATGAGGACAATATGAACCCGTAATTCTAAGCTCCAATAATTTAATTATTTTCACTAACTCCTAGTTCAATTAATTAATTTATTAACAATATGAATTATTCCACTAGAAATTCATAGTTCAACTCTCAAAACCACGGTCTTATATTATTAGAAGCAATAACTATAAAGACATCCATTGATTTAGTCATTACATGAGTTATGACCATCCGCTAGCTGTTCATAATTAAAGCTAAGTCTTAATATCCGTTAACCTCTCTAATTATATCTTTATCAATTACTTTCATTGATCCTCTAATGAACATTATTCTATAATTTGAATTATAGAATGAAATTTATGTTCTCTAACAGAAATTGAGCGCTCTATGTTGAAGCCTCGAATCAACACTAAAAGGAACAACTAATCTGCTTTCATTTAAGTAACGAGCAGATTCCATTTCTGTGAAGTATGTTCCCAACCACTCGCAAATCTATGACTCCAAGATATCAGGAATTCAGTCTTAGGAATATTAAACCTTACCCGATAAGTCAAAAGTCATAAAAGGATAAATAAGAGTCCATTACTCACTTTAGGATTGAGGTCAAGTCTCAAACAACTCTCGATTGATGAATGTTGAACTTCTATATTTTAATGCAGATTATCAGAAGTTCTTTCTTTCATCGTTTCCCAATCCTATACAATCTGTATTGTATACAACACATTTATCTCTTTGTATCGCTACACGTAACAACTCGGATAAATTGTTCTGTCTTAAACAGAAGATAGACCATACTCATAATCTTTATTAAATAAAGCTCCCACTTTATTTACCAATTACAGACAATTTTTATATTATTATCTTGAGTTAAATCATCATGTGTATATATCATTATTCATATACTTACTTCATGACCACATCAATAATATTGGATCTTCATGATAAATGGCATGTATAATTAAATACAAATACTAGTGTAAAATATTATCTTTATTTAATTAATAGTAATCCTTCATACAAAAATACGCTTTAAGGGCATAAATCTCAACAATCTCCCACTTGCCCTAACGTAGATTAGACATGTCGCGTAATCCTAAATCTAAGAAATGACTATCAAAACTCGCAGCATGCAACGTCTTCATATAGGGATCAACATAGTTGTTTGTTGATTCAATCTTCTAAACGATTACATCCCCATTGTGTACTATCTCTCTTATGAGGTGATACTTACACTCTATATGCTTAGCTATCTTATGGCTCCTCTGCTCTCTTGAGTTGGCAACCGCTCTATTGTTGTCACAGTAGAGTACAATTGGTTTATCCATATCTTGAACAATATCCAGATCACCCAAAATCTTCCTTAGGCACACAACCTTCTTAGTTGCTTTGCTTGCAACTACTTATTCTACTTCCATGGTGGAGTCAGTAATGCAAGCTTGCTTTATACTCCTCTATATAATTGCTCCACCCCAAGTGTGAAAACATATCTAGACGTAGAATTATGAGAATCTTGTATATATATTGTTGACTATCTTTTTCGTCAACTACCAACTTAAAAGAAAAGTTTAAGAAAGAAGAATAATCACACCATATTTTACGTGCTCCAGGTTATTAATTAACCCTAGTCTACGAGTCACTTGTATTGAAGATGAATAACTTGCAAAGCTCAAGCTCTCTTGGTATTCATGCAGCATTTTTGCTCACTTTGAAAGTTAGGATCCTTTTACAAATTATGCCCTTGCCCTATTTATAGGCGGCTAGGAGGATTACGTTCATTAATTGGAGCTGGCTACAATTATTCATCTCTTAATGAGGTTAGCTATTACATAAATGAAGATATTATATTATTAATAGGCTGGTAGGCCCCAACGTATCTCAGGTGGGCCCAATACGAGGATGATCAACCCATTACTTTAGTAGAAAAAAGTCCCTGACAATGTCAGGGTGGTAGTTGCACGTTCCCCCATGTCAGGTAGCGTCGAAGACATCCTTTTTTTTCCGCTTGAACATAAGACACTGGGTGTCAGACAACTATCTTTGGTCAAGAGCACCTCTCTGGCTGACACCTGGCAACTATTCTTCTTTTTCGTAGGAGGTTCTCTAACACTTGGGTGATTTGGACACAACTTGAGGGTCTCTTGGAGAGTTACTTCCCTAGTAGGTTCTCAGGAGGTATTATCTTGGATGATATACTCTTCTTGCGGTGGTGATGATGAAAAAAAATTGGACTTAAGCTCCCGTGAAGCATTAAACAACCTCTTAATTTATGCCAGGTGTCGAATGGTGCTAACACAGCAACATTTGCCCCCAATTCTTCACTCGTCCTCGGGAACAGTGAAGACTTAGATAAAATAGCCTTCGTCTTCTTAGGAATTTGTCCTCAGGACGTGACCGTTGGGTGTCCTTGAGCACTGACGTTTCCAAAAAGGGGGTGCCACGTGCCAGTTCTCCATTGATGGGACCACCAATCGATACTATTTAATGAGGGGTATTTTCCATACCCTAGACCAAATCACCTTTTGCGTACGGCCAGTACCTCAAATTTTGTGACCGTTGGATCATGCTCGAGTACCTACTCGTAGGTGATCAACAGTGGGGAGTAAGTAACTTTTTACCCATGTTTGGGGGTTCCAAATTTAAATACTTCATCCCTTTCTTTTTCCCACTTTCACATTTACACTTGCAGAACTCTCTTACTTTCTCAGCAGGAAAAAACCTCTCATTCTATAGAAAACCCATTTCCAAAACCCAATTTTCTTACACTGAACCTGGATAATTGGAGGGAGCATAGTTATTTCTGGGTTAGCAAATCCATATACAACCTTGTTCGTACTCATTTTCGTACATATCTTCGATACTTATCGGGTAAGTTTTCTTCATTGAGGTTTACAATTTCTTCTTTCTTTTTGGTGATTTTGTGTATGTGGTTTTCATTCATAATAATGAACACGATAGTGCTTAGGGCATTCCTTATTTTTTTTATGCTATTTCAGGCCTTTTCTAGTGAAAATCCCAGTCATAAGTGGTCCTTTTACATTTTGACTAGAGTCATTTTTTCTGGGTTTCATTTATGGAAATTTCCCAAAATTTGGCCTTGTTTGGCCGTGTTCTTGAATCTTCGGTGGCGTTTCTGGGTAGCATTTCATTATTATGGGAACACTTCCCTTTTAGAAAAGATTTCCTTCTTTTTTCTATCCCCGAGAAATTGTCTTAGGGTATTCTCGTGTTTTGGCCATTTTTCTTTCGATTAGGATACTAACGGCTTGGTTTTGTTTATGATGTTCAAGAAGCTTCACGAAATTCACCAGCACGACCTTTTCAACTTCGATCAGGAAATACAAGACATGGCTCGAGAACAAGCTCCAATTCCCAAGAACGTTTAAGCATTTGATCGCCCGGCGATAGTGGCGGCTGCTCCAGTGGCGAAGAGACCACTGGAAACAAAGGCATGGTAAAGGATGCGCACTTTAATGAAGGAGGATGTAAATGTGGGCCCAATTCTCAACAATTCATCCCAATACAAGGCCTCCGGCTTTGAGGTAGAACACATCCCGACCAAGTTAAAGAACTTGTATGCTCTGGCCAAAATCAAGGCCCATTATGGGACCCGCAACAACGATTATCTCATACAGCTTTGTCGGGAGACAAAGAGGTCCCACCGTAGTGTTTACGACTTTGGGGTTTGGAGTTAGTCTCATCTGTAGGCGGGTGCCATGTGCATCAATACTTTGTGAACTTTCTCAAGTTCACGGGGATAGCTTCGTTCCAGCTAGTCCCCAATGGCTATCGGGTCCTCGCGGGCTTGTACATCTTGTACAAGCGCCACCATTGACCTGAGCCTTTTTTGGTGGAGATCCTGTATTTGTACAGCTTCCGAGTATTCTCAAAGTAAGAAAGACAGTGATCTGGATGGGTTTTATACCCTAATGAAGTACTCCCAATTCAAGTACAAGGATTCTCACCAGAAAGAGAGCCACACTCAAGACTTCAAATATCATTTCTTCTTCACGACGGGCTTTCCCCTTCAAGCCAATCCAACCCTGCTTCTAGACTTCGCAAGAGTAGGTAAGCCTTCTCGTCATTTCCCGAGAACTCTTTTGTCAATCTTTGAAAACTCCCTAGACTTGGGTTTCTTTTGTTTACATTTTCCTTTTCCTTAGGCTTGTTCCTTCACACCATAATGGTGGCTTCTTATCAAAATCTCCTGGAGAATATTAAGTCTTTCCTAGATGTGGAGCTAGAGCTGAACCAGCTGGCAACCATGAAGAACCTTGTTTGGGTGGGACTTCTCTGTGAGGGCAAAGACATCGGGAACTTGGATCTCACAAAGTTTCGATATTCCAATAGGTCCAGGGAGCAGGCCACGAGGCATATTGAGCAAGTTGATATGCTGGCTAGGTAGGTGCATGCTCAGTGAATGGCTGCCGAGTGCCAAGAGGCTGCACGGGTGATTCAAGCCACCCATGAAGCTTGCCTTGAACAGGATATCGAGGAGGAGATAGAGTCGAGATTTTGAGCCTCCACCTCTAACCAAGGTAAAACTCCTCTCATTCTATTTCATGCCAAGTTGGTTGATGAAGGGGTAAGTCCCGACCACGTGTGGGTTTCTCCCACTATTCTCTGATGCGGCTTCTCCAATGATCGTCGATGGACTCAGGAGAAGTATTAGGATTACCAAGACGTCATATACTACTACCTCCACCATCCAAAGAAGCACTTGCCCCCTCAGGGCTTTGTGCCCCTCGACAATGTGTCCTCTTTTAATGCTTCTTGGTTTTTTCCAATACGAGAGCAATACCACTCAAGAGATGGGTCGGCTGATGAGTGCCTTTGCTCATTCAGTGCTTCACCTGGAGGAGCCCTCAAGTGGTGGGGCTTCCTGAGAAGTTCAGTTGCTCTCAGATACTTTTTTTGTTTTACTTACTATTTTTGTTTGTGTTAGGTACTAACCCATTTTATCTTTTTCTTTTGCAGATCAGATGAGGTTCAGTGACTTGGTCCGCAATTACAATTCGGCTCCGTCAGAGGCTGGAGGAGCAAATAGGCCTCTAGAATCTGCATAACCTCCCCCACCCCCGAAGTGATAAGAATTGACTTTGACACCCCTTGATGAGCTTGGGAGGGCAACTGACATTCCATTATTGGAGGTGATAGATACTCAAATATTGGAGGTTTCCTTTGGGAATACGCCTTCCTCTAGAGCCCCAGAGGTTCATGACATTCCCAGCTTGCTCATGTACGTTGAGCATTACGAGGGGAAACTGATCGAGAGGTACAATGTGATGGTCGAGCATTTCAACGCTTGACTGGTTAAAGGTAACACTTTGGTACATGAACTGGGGGCGTATATTCTCCAATTGAAGCCTCCATGGGAGACGCCTTGGGAACCTCTGACCGGGTGTGCGGTACCTAAAGGGTCTGTTTACCGAGAAGCTCAACCCTTTTGTAGCTCCATTATTTGCGGAGCTTTTTCAAGGGTTAAGTACCACAATGTGTGACTTAACCGCGAGGAGATACGCCCAGCTGGGGGGAGACAACGAGGTTAGTCTCATGTCCTCATGTCAGTAGGAAACAGTTAAGGTAAATATCCTTCTTTATCTTTCAAACTATGTTCTCCATTTTCCATGGCCTGTACTAACTCTGTGTTTTTCATTTTCAGGCTACTCTGATGGCCCAATGCCTAGGGAACATAGTGATAGAGAAATCTTATGAACTCCAACAGGCCACAGATAAAGGTTGTTGTTTTAAATTCGGTGCCAGTTGAGGAGGTGAAGCAGCTTCAGGCAGCCCTCGAGGAGATGAGGACCCAATCTTGCAAACTCGGGGTGGCCTCGAAGGAATCTTCTAATCTGGCAGCAAAGCTCCAGAAGCGATTGGACCTCCTCTCGGCAGATCATGACCGACTTTCTGAGGAGGCTAGGAAAGCTGCCGAGGAGGTGTTGAAGGCCAGGGAGGAGGCCAAGACAGCTACGGAGGAGGCCATTAAAGCTCAAGAAGAGGCTGCCAAGACTAAAGAAGAGGCCACTCGGGTTGCAGAGGAGGCCAACACACTGCACTGGAGAAGCTGACCTTGGAGGATCGCAATAGGGCTATGCCCTCCAAGATTGAAGCCCTCCTCAAGGAGAAGGTCGTCCTGAGCGATGAAGTGGAGAACATTTTTGGTGATGCTTTTCACAAGGCCTAGCTTCACAATCAATACGTGGAATTAGGCTTCATTGATAATCCCAATGCTGCTCGGACGATCTTCGAGGAGTGTCTCCGTGCTAAAACTGCTGCTGCCACTCCTGAGTCCTCCAGCACTAATCCCATCATTGAACTCATAGAAGAAGTTCCTCAGGGCCAGGAGTAGTGCAGCCTTTTTATCTTCTTTTTTTTTTTTTGTAATAGGCCTATGAGCCATGTTTCTAGAGCATGAAAAATTTTAATGCTCGAGCTCCCGAGCACTTTGTATAATTGTACATTTCTTTTAATAGATTTTTTATGCTCTATTATTGTGCCTACTTTGCAATTTACCTTTTTGTACTTAGTTTATATACTTTCATACATTGCTTAGTATTATTTCGACTTAGACTTATAAGATACAAGGTTTTACCAATTTTCTTACATAACTGGATGTTATGACAAAATTGATTTGATTGAAACCTCTACTTTTATCCACTTTGCTTGTGGGCCCAAGTTTCATAAAAACTTAGGACTTTGCGAGTCCCTTTATATAGCCTCGAGTACTTAGGTTGCTTCTTGAGCACTTGGTCCTTGGGAAGTGAGCTAATTTCCCAAGCTTATTTTTGGATATAGGGCACTCTTTAAATTTTATGGCACTAGCTTTACTCTAAGGTACCCCGTGTAGGTTCCTATTGGTAAGTTCTCTAGGCTCATCAACTTTCGCGAGCTTTTAGAACACTAGGTTTGCTCTAAGGTACCCCATGTAGGTTCCTCTTATTGAGTTCCCTAGATCCTACTCCATGAGTCGTTATTCTCGTAAGATGACTAGCCTCTTGATTAATCCCCCAAGTGATCAGAGACTTAGGTCTTCATTCACTTGTCCGAGTTTGCGAGCGAGTACATCCTCGAGTGATAAATAAAAAAAAGTAAAAAATACACAATACACAAAATACAAGCATTCTTTCTGAATTTCATCTATCATATTTTGTGCACATGATTTTCATTATGGGATAAATACAAAGGAATACGTAACTGCTTGTATCACTGGTAAAGCAAGTGGAGGTGCTCGGCATTCCATGCTTGAGGAATTAACTCCCCGTTTAGTCAAGGCAACTTGTACGCTCCTGGAAAGATAGTGCTCTCGCCTTGGTAAAGGCCTTCCTAGTTTGGGCTCATCACTCCAACACTTGGATCTCGTGTTGCCAGGAAAACGTGTCGCAACACTAAGTCCCCAACATCGAATTTTTTATCCTTTACTTTAGAATTGATGTACTTGGCAACCTTTTTTTGGTAAGAAGCTACTCGGAGTTTAGCAGCTTCTAAGAGTTCCCCTACAAGGTCCAATGATTCCTGAAGTAAAGCATGGTTGGTTGTTGGATCATACATCGTTCGTTGGTGCATGGATATGGTGTTGGCATTAATTTGAATAAAATCAAGAATGCAGTCGAAGGGAGTGGTGGGATTTTAAAAATTATTAATACCGAGCCAGGATTTATACATATATCTATAAATTAAATCTACACACAAAAAGAGAAGAAGATTACCACTTGTAGCCTATCAATAGTCCTTGAGTCTTTTTGTATAATCAAACGATCTTCCTATCCAGCAAAGACTTACACCTTAGTCTCCCAAGTCGTTCCTCAAACACGCAAGGTGTAACGCCTTACTACCTTAGAGTCGTTACTAAGTGAGTTTTAAAAGAAACTTTGTGCAAAGAACTCGCTAACCAAGGTTTTTAAAACAAAAGTGTGACTAAGCAAAAGTTAAGGCGGTAATCTTTAAAAATGCGTTGATTCATTGAAAACTTCTAGTATTTAACCTTTGGGATCCCAAAATAAGGTTTGAAAACTATTTACAACTTAAAAGAAGTTTACAGTTGATTAATTATTAAAATCACAAGTTATTACAGCCATTTCTCGAATAAACCCCCAACCAAAGCAGTCGGGCAGGCCAAACATGTACGCGTCGCTTCACGCTCTCCGTACTCATGGCTGGTTGACTCAATCTTTGCCCTTACCTGCCACACAGAGCACCCGTGAGCCGAAGCCCAGCAAGAAAACTCATACAGTATATAACATATGCGGATTATTTAGTTAACATATCAGATTATCCACAGATAAACAAGTATTCCATCAACTTAAACAAACACGGCCATGCCGTCCCAGAGGCATTACCAGAGCCTGGGGCCTCAGTCCTCACCGTAAGGATATCACATGTATCCATTGGGGTCCCACCCTGACTACAAGCACTTCACGTGCTAAGTGTTACTTCTGGCCCCACTGCCGTTCTCGGCTCCATCGCCGTTCTCATTCTACTATAATCACAAATAGTATAACTCAAATAACATTCAAACATTTATCAATTCATTTAAGTCTGCACCCTAACATGTAATGCAATATAGGGTCGTGCCCTGCAATAACACTATGGGCCCATGCCCTGTCCTACGGGTGCTATAGTTTTCTTACCTGTCAAATTGATAGCTTTCATCACTTGACTCCTTGAGCACGATCCCACTCGAGCCTTAGCGCACACCTAAACACAGCCATAGGTCAAAGTCATCATCGAACCTCAAGTCCAAAAACCTAGCCTCGGGACCAATCCCGAGCCCCCCGGGAAGTCCTAGATCCACAAAACAAGATGGTGGAATCGAACCCCGAACCCTAGGTCAAAATCCCTTAAAAATAACCCAAAAACCCCTTTCTAGGAACAGGGTAGCGCTACAGCACTCTCAGGAGGGCGCTCTAGCACTACAAGCAGAACCAGAAACCCCCCAGAAACAGGGCCTAGCGCTACAGCGCCCAAAGACTAGCGCTGTAGCGCGCTAGTTGCAGGCAGGCAACACCAGTTTTCTTTTTCTGCGATTTCTTTGAGCCAATCTCAACCCAAACTTCCCCAAATCTTCACAAAACTCAAAATCAAGCTTATAAACACTCTCCACTCATCCCAAGCATCCCCAAATCTCAAAACCCAAGCTCATGCATCCCAAATCTCAAGATTCACCATAGATGAACCCTAAACCCAGAAATTCAGTCAAACATCAAGTTAAAGGCTTAGAATTCATACCGTTGATGCAAATTTCGACCTTGATTCAATTCCTAGACCTCCTTAGCTTGCTCTCCTCAAAGCTTGCCCAGAAATTCCCCTAAGATTCCCATCAATCCAGCTTAGATACACAGCCCAAACCAGTCAAACCCTAAAACTGAAACTTCCAAAAACTTACCTCAATTTTTGATGTGTTCTTGCTAATCCCTTGCCAAATCTTCAAGTCCAACTTAGGATCCTTGATGCTCAGCCTATCCTAGCTCTCCTCTGAGCTTTGCTCCAAGAAATTTGAAGAGAAATGGTGCAAGAATGCACAAACCGCCCCTTTTGGAAAACCCCCTCTGTTTTCTCTCTTTTCTTTTCCTTCCTTTTTCTTTCTTTTCCACAGCCTTCCCACTCTCTCTAACAATCCCACTAAGTATATAAAGCCCCAATAAACTTATCTCTAAGAAGCCAATTGACCAAAATGCCCTCCCTATTAACTCTAAACCTTTTTGTCCACATAGGGCCATTTTAGTCATTTTACCCAATTCCCACTAATTCCTCAAGTGTCTCTAATATTTTCCCGTTGCTTCCCAATACCTGAATCATCACCAATAATATTCCTCGATATCAAAATAGACCCCAATCTACTCATTAAATTCCTATTTATACCCCCAGGCTCGCCCCGAGCCGGGTATAAATCTCTGCCTCGACTTTTCCGCTAATTTGCTCTCTGGGATCGTCTCGAGTCACAAATCACAGATACATCCACATAACAATGTGGTCTCGACAATCATCACATATCAATACAGTTATGCCCAAAATGGCCAAAATTACAATTATGCCCTTATAACACAATCAGGGCCTACATGCATACTAATACACATAGTCATGCATCTCAAATAATCACATAGTCATATAACATGCTTTAAATCACAATCATGCATTTTACTCATTAAAGTCACACAAAAATCCCATCATGCTCTCCTGGCACACTAATCAAGGCCCTTAAGCCTTATTAGCGAATTTGGGTCGTTACACAAGGACTTGTGTGAGCACGTAAGATTCACTAGTTTGATTATTTAGGCTCTCTAGATGTTCTCAACACATGAGATCTAGAGAGTTTGGAGAAGAGAGAAGGCTTTTAGAGAGTTCTAGAAATTTTTAGGCATAGAAATTTTTTAATCGATATGACAGATACGTCTGATTCAACTACTAATTAAAAAGAATTGAATCTTTTTAAACTTATAAAGATAATAAATCATTTTTATTTTCTTTTAATTTAATTAATTCAAAGCTGATTATGTTATATCTTTATTTTAATAAAATTAAAATAATAATTCAATAATATTTGAAATTCAAAATTCAAATTCCAGGGACATGTGGCACTGTAAGTGGCACCACTTATGTGTGTCCCTAGTTTTTTTCATTTGTTTGTTTAATTAACTTTAAGACAATATATTTATTCCAAAAAATAAATATCAGTTAATTCAAAACTAACCTTATCTTAATTTATCAGTTTGAATAATTATCTTATACTAAGATAATATTAAAGTCTCTTTAATATTAATCCAAACACCAATTAATATTAATTTAGACTAATATAAATTTTTTCAAATAAACACTAATTAGTCAAGTAATTAATTAATTCATAACTAATTAATTGCACATAATTATCACTTAGTCCTGAAAAATTAATTCCTTTGTAATTTAATCATTTTCTCCATTAATCTTGCTGGTGACATCTTTACCCTTGACAGTGTAGGATAGAGGCGACACAGGGACCATGGACCTATAATATTAAGCTCCAATAAACCAAATTATAAATAAAACTCTTTAATTAAATAATTTTATTTATTAATTCCATTATTACTCCACTATAAATATAGAATTGCACTTTTAGTAATTATAGAATTATATTTACAGAGTATTCTTGTAACGTCCCAAATTACCTAATAAGGCTTAAGGCCTTGATTAGGGGGCCAAGATGGAAAACTATGGAAAATTATGCGTTTATGTGATATATATGTGTGTTATTATGCAATTATGTGAGTTATATTATAATATGACTTGATATGCATGTTTAGGTGTATTAAATATGCATGTGGGCCCGTTTATTATCAGAAGGGCAATTTTCGTAATTTGGCCCGTTATGGGTATATTTGGCATATATGTGATATATGTGTGAGACCACATTATTATGTGGATATATTTAGGTTACTTGACACGAGGTTAATTTTTTTTTTCTACAAAAAATCATTTTTCACTAAGTTTTTTTTTATCTATTTTTAGTTTGTATTTGTAACTAAAATAATTGTTACTTTGAAATAAAGGATTTTTTATAAAAAAAATTAATTTGAATTTATTTTTATATATGTATAATTAATAATTAAATAAATATAAAATTAAAAAGTAGACAAATCCTTAATTGGGCAGGTCGGGTTACATTGGGCGGGTTGCCAAAAATTTCAACTTGCCCAATATAGTAATTGGGCAATTTGAAATGAAGGTCAGGTTTTTTGGGTTGCATTTTTTGTCGGTTTTTTTCAGGTTGGTTTGGGTGGGTTGCAAAATTTTTTTCATCGCCCTACTAGGGAGCAAGTTAGCAGGAAAGTCACAACGGGACTAATACTTAACTCGGGATGAGTCAAGGGGTATTTTGGGTATTTAATACATTACCAGGATATTGGGTAATGGGAATGAATATTCGAGGATATATTTGGAGTTAGTGAGACCAAGAGGAAATTCTAGGGATTTTGACTATTTTACCTCGGGGGTGTTTTTGGTACCCCAAGCCTTGGAATTTACTTAAGGTTACTTGAACCCTAAATAACCTGTCATAAACAGAAAAACACGTTCAGTATTTTCTCCCTCTCTTGTTTGCTCACTTGATGCTCGTTAGCGTTTTCGAAGGAAACTCGAGTTTTAGGATTCAGATTTAAGCAAGGTTAGAGTCATAACGATTCTAGGGAAGATTAGAAGCTTGATAGCCGGAGGATTTAGTGGGAAAATCACATAACCAAAGGTAATTTAAGCTTTGAATTTCTGAGTTTCCGTTTCCTTAAGTTTCTTTAATTTTGAATTGGATTTCATAGTTTGGTGAGATTTTGATCCATCGGAAGTGCGGTTTTTGTTGCATGGGAGGTTCTAGGGATGTTGAGTGATTGAATGGTGAGTTTGGTATGGATTTGGGGTGATTTTTTTAGAGGATTTTGGACTAAGAAAACTGAGTTTGCGGGGTCGCATAGTGGCCCTCATGAACTCAGACGTCTGGCGGTTTCTTGAAGCTGGGTAGCGCCATGGTGCCTGATAGGTTGCGCTGCGACCCTGTTCCTAAGTGTTTTGGGGCTGGACTCTCTGGTTGTGAGAGTCGCGACTCTAAATGGTGGGGTGTCCGACCCTAATTGGGTGCGCTGCGGCGCAAATGGGGGTTTTTGGCCAATAAAGGTTTTGAGTGTGGGAACTCAAACCTTAGGCCTCGGGATCGATCCTACTACCTGGTTTAGTAGAATTCGATGTCCCGGAGGCTAGGACTTGGTCCGAAAGCCTGTGTTTGCTCGTTATTGATGGTATTCTATACTTGGTTGTAACTAGGTTATCGCTAGGGGCTCAGGATCAGGATCTTGCTCGAGGGTCGTTCTTATTTTACATTACACTTGGACCTGAGGTAAGAAAACTACACCCAATACGTGATGTACATGATTAGAGCTTGGCCCGAATGTTGAATATATATTTGATTAGGGCTTGGGCCCCAATAAATGTGCACGATTATGATTATGCATGTGAATGATTGATTAAGCATGTTGAATGCTCTGTATCTGGATACTGTTATATGATGAATGCATGTTAGCATTATATAATTGAGAAAGGCTTCACTTATGAGTCAAGGATGGCAATAGCGTTGAGCACTGGTTGAAAAACATTGACTTATGAGTCAAGGACAGCAATAGCGCGTTGAGCGCTAGTCAATATGGTTAGATCTAATTAGGAGCGCATCATATGCTTGTCTGACCCAATGATCGTGGAAAACTAAAGCGCCAGGTACGCTGGGCCAGCTCCAAGGCTGGTTATTCAGAGGATAGGGCAATGGGCTCGAGGTGACTTATTAGTCCCAAATCCTAGGGCGCTGAGCCCAGTGTGATTTATTAATAATGTAACTTGGGCAACGGGCCCTGATATTATTCAATTAATCATTTAATTGATGTTGTAGTCATTTATCTGAATTATATGCATGCATGAGTAGGGTTATTACTGCTAGGCATGCTTGTTATGATTTGGAAATGTGTTAATCACTGCTTATAAGCGTGTTTAAGTTTTCTTGGTGGGCCTTGGCTCACGGGTGCTATGTGTTGCAGGTAAGGGGAAAGGAAAGTTGGACTAGCCATGAGTTGGAGAGCTTAGGGGCGACGTGTACATATGCAATCGCTTGACCACCACAGCCAAGGTTTCTTAGAGGAACTAGGGTTAAACCCTATTTTTGCCGCTTAGGTCGGCAAGTTGTAACTTTTGAGTTGTAATTACCCTTTTGGAACTGTAAACTATATGGTAAACCTTTATTATGGGATCCTATGTACAGTTTAACGTTTTTAATGAAATTTCTATCCCTTTTGACCGAAATTGTTAACCCTGGACCATTAATCACATTTAGTTGCACATTTATGGCCAAATGACTTGTTTAGCGAGTTTAGCACTATTTAAAAAATACAGTGTAACGGTCTTGGCTAACCAGGTCGTTACTAGGTAGCATGAGATATTCTGATAGGGCCTGGTCCTTGACTGATGCATGATTTAAAAGGATGTGCTTATTAGCATTGATATTTCTTGTGAATGTAAATGAAGCGTTCATTAGCGTTGTTATATGGACATGTAGGTCTGGACACGCTCATTAGCGCTTTCATAGATACCTGTATGTTAGAAAATGTTTATTAATATTGTTATATGGTTTTGAATGTTAGAAAATGCTTATTAGCATCGCCATTTGTTAAAAATGTCAGAATATGCTTATAGCATTTTTATTTGTTATGAATATCAAGATGTGCTTATTAGCGCCATATTTGGATATGAATACTGTTGAATGTGAATGATTGCTTGATTGGTCTTGGACCGTGAGGCAACAAGAGGTTTAGTTATTACTACCTAACTTGCTGAATTGATTATTGTAGCAAGGTATAAACTTGGAAGTATGCTTCCAAGGCATATAGAGTCATCAGTTGGCCAGGAAGATCAGAGCTAGAATGATAGACATGGTCAGAATAATGATCATTGTCAGACCCCTCTGCCAACTCCTGAGAACTGGCAACAAGTGCCTGCTGATTTGCAGGCCAGGGTATTGAGGCAGGAAGAAGAAATCTGCCTCTTGAGACAGCAACAGGTTCTTGCAGGGAAATTTTTTCCAGAGGCACCACCTGTGATGGTGCCAACAGTTGAGTAGCCGCCAGAGGCTGGGAACAAATGGGAACCTCTTTATGAAAGGTTCAGGAAACAACACCTTAAAGTCTTTGAGGGTAATGTAGATTCGGCTAAGGCCGAACCATGGATGAGTATGGTCTCTCTTAAACACAATTTTGTTGTGGCGTTCCATGTACTGTGAGTTGGGATAGAATACCATGCTCCAGGATGAAATATTTGAATTCTAGATCAAAATATTCATCACCTCGATTCGATCTAATGGAAGTGTCTTAAGAGTTTTACCAAACTGCTTCTTAGCCTCAGCTTTGAAGTCCTTAAACTTGCCAAAGGTTTCTGACTTCTTAAGCATTAGGTAAGTATGACCATATCTAGGGTATTCGTCAATGAAAGTGAAGAAATACTCATAACCACCTCTAGCTTGTACATTAATATGACCACACACTTCGCTGTGTACAAGCTTTAATGGTTCTTTGGCTCTATTGCCTTTCGGTGAGAAAGGGCATTTAGTCATTTTGCCTTCTAGACAGGATTCACAAATCGGAAGAGTTCCAACAGTTAGTTCTCTCAATGGTCCATCTTTTTTTAACCAGTTTATCCTGTCTAGACTAACATGACATAGTCTTAGATGCCATAGATATGTGTCATTGTCTTTTAAAACTTTGTCTTATGTTACCTTTTGGTTTACCTACTTTAAATAACGCAGAGTTATTTAGCGATCGTTCATTTGGCAAAAGCGTCTACAGTCCGAATATTTATAATTGTATGACTATTTAAAAGAAAATTAAGAATAATCATATTATTATTAAAAAAATATAAATTTAAATGTCACTACATGCAATGAAAGGAAATTAAATTTCTAAAAGAAATAAACTGAAAAAATGTTCTAAACAAAAATAAAGTTTTCCTTCAATAAATTAAAACTAAACTAAATGGACTGTCTCCAACGCTTTTCTGAACTAAATTCGCTCTCCATCTCCATCCTTGTCCAGTGGTCTCCATCTGCAAGTTCTCTTGACTGCTCAAAAATCTGTAAAGAAGAACAAAAAATATGATTAGTGGTTTCTAAATCAAAGATTCAGAATTATACATCATAATCCACTATTCAAGCTTAAGGTATAGGCAAATCATATTTACCTTTTTGTGAATGTTGTCTTGTCCGTATATCTTCATAGAAACCACCCCACAAGTCACGTGCATATTTAATGACTTCGAACTTTTTCCTCAGCTTGTCCTACATGGTACTAAGAATATAATATATTTCCATGTGATTCGATCTCATCCAATCAACATATTTCTCATGTTCCTTTTTCCTTGCATCCATTGATGGCATAGGAGGAGACCGTCTTTCATTAAAAATATGTTTAAGATTTTTATCCAGAATAACGAACAAAGTTGTATTTATCCATCCTCCTTCATCCTCTTCAGTGAGTTTTACTCCTCTTATATGATCATCAATATTTTTATGCATGATAGGACATGCGATGGGAAAAGTATTAGGTGGTAACATTTTTCTTACTAAAAATAAAAGATACGAGATTTATTATAATTTGAAAATAAATATCAATAAATTTGGAAAGTAAAAATGATGCATGAATGCAACAATTGAAACACACAAAATTAACATTTACTATTCTACGATAAAACTACTCGATAATTAAAGTGTCGCCTTAGGGTCGGTCAAGTTAATTTTAGACAGTCTATAAGACACTCTAATCTCTATTATTTAAAACTCAAAATAACTCATATTTTCTCTGTTAAAAATAAAATACCTTTTTTTTTATGTCAAGATACAATTATCCACTACAAAAGCTTAATTGTATCTTTGTGAGTATAACCCATTATTTCAGAATTTATGACTTAACTTAGAGAGTGCTGCCTTAGAGTCGGTTAAACCTAAAATACATCACTATTTCTTATCTTCGTAAGAAGCCAACCTTAATATTAATATGACCAGAACCCTTCCTTAGGGGGGACGAAAAAAAAGCCGCCTTGAGACCCTAATCATATTTCACGATGTTGTACTAATAATGGAGACCATAGGTCACATTGAGATGTCAACCCTCTCCCACTCACTATTTTAAAATTATATGTGTTCATTAAACTAATCAATTGATTCCAAATTAATTACTAGTTCATATATAACCCTATGAATACAATTAATTATAAAAATCATACAATTCATAAAAGAGTTTGTTTCTATAATGAAAGTGATCTAGAATAATTATCCATTACATTCATCAAACTTTACTAAAACACCTTTTAAATAAAGTTGGTTATCCTAAAATGCCTATATTAACTATTGCCTTTATTATGGTTTGATTTTAACAAGTTTTAACTAATTTAAGACCTAGTAGTTTACATACAATTGATTTCACCAAAACAATTCACATAAACATATAGGACAATCCTAGATAATCATGTTTCTACAAAACGAGATGCATGATTAATTAAAAATGTGTGGGGTTTCATTTATGACATGTAATAGACTAATGCATTATCATGCTATCAATCAAACATCAATTAACATTTATTAAAATAAATACAATAAATATATAAACAATAAATTATGAGCCGAGTAGCTATTTGATATTTCTAAAATTTAAAACCTTTTAAAAAAAATAGAAATTTAAATTACAAAGTGGGCTTCAGTTGATTACAAAAATTCTAATATGCTTCTTCTTCTCTTAGGCCCATCTTTGTAATCTATAGGAATTCATTAGGCCCATTAATTAATTAGAAACTGATTTTCTAATTATTTTATTCAATTAAAACTAATTTTTAACTAAGTAATCCTTTTTATTATCTTATTAATTTAGTTGAATTTAAATAATTAAAAGATTCAAAATCAAATAATTATTTAAACTTAAGATAAAATCTTAACCAACTAAAATATATTTTATTTTTGTAATAAAAAAAAAAGATAATTAACCTTTCAAATTAAATAGAAGATAATAGCTAAAACAGAGTCTCTCTCTCGTTTCTCTCTCTCTCTCTAAGTTTGGAGGATTGAAGGAGGACTGAATTTTTAAGAAGGTTAAGGGAAAGTTGGAAGGTGTTTAAGCTTAAGGGAAACATAGCTGGGTTGAACTCAATCAGAGGTAACTAAATTATTTGAGTTTTAGTTCTGGTTTTATAGTTTTTTTTTTTTAAATTTATATTGAATTCTAAGTTTGAAGGGATTTTGATTGAGTTTAAGATTGTTTACTGTGTTTCTGATTTGCCGGGACCATTATTAAGGTTGAAACAGGTGAAAACATGTTTTAGGATGTTTTTTTGGAGGTTTGGCGATTATGAAAATCTCTGGTTTTCTGAGTTCGCAAGGTCGTGTCGCGGCCTTGTTCTTGGGGCATCGCAGCCCTTATGAACTCAGAGGGACAAGCAGGTGCCTCGAACTGCCTTGGCGCCACGGCGCTAGGCGGGTTGTGTCGCAGCGCGTGCCCTGTGGTTTTGGGCTCGGGACTCTCTGACTTGTTGCACCGCGACCCTTAGTGGGGGGCGCCGTGACTCAAATAGGGGAAATGAGAAAGAGTAGGTTTTGGGAGTTGGGAACCCAAACCTAAGGGCTTGGGAATGGTTCTACTGCCCGGGCTAGTAGAATGTAAGGTCTCGGAGGCTAGGACTTGGTCTGGAAGCCTTTATTAGCTCGTTCCTGATAGTTGTTTATTGTTATGGTTGTGACTAGGGTGAACCATTAGGCTTGGGAGGAAAGGACTGTACTCGGGGGTCGTCAGACACTGCTTACTTAGGACCTGAGGTAAGAAAACTACACTTGGTCTGCGTTTAGGGCTTGGCTCGGTTATAGTACATGGTTATTACTATGTTGAGAATGTTTTATTAAACATGTTAATTGCGATGTGTTAGGAAATAACTGCTTATTTGTATATTTGATTGAAAAGCTCGGCTTATAAGTTGAGGATTACCTATTATATCTTATTGGAAGGCTCAGCTTATAAGTCAAGAGCTTATTGACTATATTCGATTGAAAAGCTCGACTTATAAGTCGAGGCTTTATTTGTGGTACCTGACCAAAGCTTGACTTATTAGACGAGGATTCATCTATGGTATCTGATGAAAAGTTTGACTTATTAGTCAAGGATATATATGGTTAAAAAGACTCGGCTTATAAGTCGAAGGTTAAAAGACTCGGCTTATAAGTCGATGGTTAAAAGACTCGGCTTATAAGTCGAAGGTTAAAAGACTTGGCTTATAAGTCGAAGTTTAAAAGACTCAACTTATAAGTCGAAGGGTAAAAGACTCGACTTATAAGTCAAGGGTTTAAAGGCTCAGCTAAGTCGAGGGCAGCAATAGCGTGCGGAACGCTGGCCGATATGGTTAAGCTAACTAGGAAGCGAGATATACGCTTGAATGACCCTAAGGCCGCCTGAATAATAAGTGTCAGACCCGTTTGGCTAGCTCTAAGGCTGGTTATATTAGGAATTTTGACAATAGGTCTTGGCGTGACTCTATAGTCACTTATCTGGATTGATCGCATGCATGAGTAGGGCTATTAGTGCTAGGCATGCTAATTATGATTCTATGATCTGATGAGTTAATGCTTATAAGCACGATTATGTTTTCTTGCTGAGCCTCGGCTCATGGGTGCTAAATGGTGCAGGTAAAGGAAAGGATAAGTTGTACCAGCCATGAGTTGGAGAGCTTCAGGGGCAGAGTGTACATATGCACCTTGTTCGTCCACCATGGCCGAGGTTATCAGTAGGAACTAGATTTGGACCCTGATTTTGCCATCTAGGTCGACTTTTGTGTACATTTTTGGTTTGTAACTGTTTTAAACTCTGTTGGAATCCCATGTATTGAGATTAAACATTTTTAATGAAATGGTTTATTTTTGACCGAAATTTTTAGTACCTAAACCTGTGGTTAGTTTCAATTACATGTTTTAAGTCCAAATGACTCATTTAGAGAGTTAGGCACTATTTAATTACATAGTGTAACGGTCTTGAATTAGGAGGACGTTACAATTATTTTCTTTAAACTCTCCAATTCTGCCCGGAGAGGATCGTTGTTGGCAGTTTGTGCTGGATGTGGCTCATGGTTGAGCATTGCCTCTTTCCTACGAGCGTTCAGGTTGTCTCAGAGGCCCGGTTATTGGTATCTCCCATGGGGGTCCTTGGGCGCGGCCTTGTTCTTGCATATCAGGTTGCGCGCGCCTGCGGCGACCTTCCTCAAGGAATCCAATTTTCGTCTCCCTGTCAGATTCCTCCACAAAATCATTGTTTACCAAGATGTTGATATGGCGTCCTCGGTCCATGGAGACTTCCCCCTGTTGGCTCCCAACCCTAGGCTTCCTCGCGGCTAATGGGGCATAATCTCTTTCGTTGCCTAGCATTGTCCGCCACAGCGTGCCTGGGCAATATACCCGGGGCTCTGTGGAAAAAGTGGGTCTGTGGGTCTCCTTAGGCTCCGAGGACTACACGTACTCTCATCGAAGGATTGTCAAGAGGCTCAGAATCTTTGCAAGCTCTCTTCTGTTTGTGGGGAACCTTAGCTCTTTCTTCACTCTCGTGCATTAGGTGCAAAGGTGGCATGTCAGCTGACTGCGTAGGTTGCATGTCGGCTGGTTGCACAAGTGGCACTTCAACTGTTTGTGTAGGTGGTATTTCGGCTTAGGGGTCCACCTACAATCCTGGGGCCGCGAACGTGGCTCTCATGGCGTTAACCATCTCTTACAAGGCGACAATGTTACTTTTTTTGTGTTTTTATCTCTCTTTGTTTGGAGGCCACTTGGTTTCACAAAACCATCACTTCAGGTGGCTGTTCAGGCTGGGTGGAGTGTGAGGATTAACTATCTCCACCGTGTCCATCATATCCATCATTGTCTGCCACCTCCAGAATGCCTATTGGATGGTGGCGCCCTTTTTCTCCTCCCACTGGTTTCACAAAACCACCACTTCAGGTGGCTGTTCAGGCTGGGTGGAGCGTGAGGATTCACTATCTCCACCGTGTCCATCGTATCCATCATTTTCCGCCACCTCCAGATTGCCTATTGGAGGGTGGCGCCCTTGTTCTCCTCCCACTGCAGCTAAGATGTCTTCATTTGTGTCTGATCTGTTTCGAGTGTTCACCATTTCTTGGACTCTTGCTTTCTTCAAGCTCTCAATGAAAGCACAAAAATTTTGAGTGGTTTTTTGTCAACTCCAAATTAGAAGAAAAACTTAAGAAAGAAGAATATTCACACCAGATTTTACGTGGTTTAGGTTATTAAATAACCCTAGTCCACGAGTCACTTGTATTGAAGATGAAGAACTTGCAAAGCTCAAGTTTTTTTTTGGTATTTGGGCAACGTTTTTGCTCACTTTGAAAGTTGGGATAATTTTACAAGTTGTGGCCTAGCCCTATTTATAGGCGGCTAGAAGGATTAAGCTCATTAATTGGAGCTAATTACAATCATTCATCTCTTAATGAGGTTAGTTATTACATAAAGGAAGATATTCTGTAATTAATAGGCTGGTGGGCCCCAACATATCTTAGGCGGGCCAATACAAGGATGATCGACCAATCACTTTAGTGGAAAAACTTCACTGACAGTGGTAGCGACATGTTCCCCCATGATCACTATGGCCACTGGGTGTCAGACAACTGTCTGTGATCTAGAGCACCTCTTTGGCTGACACCTGGGAACTATTCTTCTCCTTCGGAGGAGGTTCTCGAACACTTGGGTGATTTGGACACAACTTAAGGGTCTTTTGGAAAGTTACTTTCCAACCAGGTTGTAATGTCCCAAAATCCCTAATGTTGTTTAATGCTTGGATTAGGGAACCATGATGGCCATAATTGATTTATTATGCCATTATGTGATTAAATGCATTATTATGTGAAATATATGATGATAATTGCATATCTGTATATTTACGTGCATGTCTATGATTTATGGATGAGCCTGCATTATAATGTGGATTTGTTCGATCTATTCGGCATGAGACGAACTTAGAATGTAAATTAGCAGTTTGGTCATAATGGGATTAATTTCAGACTCGGGGTAAGTCTGGGGTAATTTGATGCTTAGTACATTACCGAGAATGAGCGGGTAATGGGATATGATTTAATTACTTTTTGAGAATATTGGGAATAACGGGAATTGGAGGACGTTAGCTATAATTAGTGGGATAAGTGGGAAATGATTGTTTTGCCCTCGGGTGGCTGTATAGGAGTTAAATAGGCTTAGGGGCATTTTGGTCTTTTGACCCTGGGATAGATTTAAGTGGCTGGTTGTAGAAGATTTCAGCAGCCAAAACAAAGCCTTTTTCCTTCTACCTCTTGATCATCTCTCTTTCTCTCATTTCCTTTGGAATTTTGAAGCTTAACCTAAGGATTCAAGCTAGGAGATCAAGGTTTGGAGACTTAGGACCTTAGTTCAACCATTGAAGGAGATTCAATTATGAGTTTAAGGTAAGATTTCAGTTCAAGCTCCTGGTTTTTGCTCTGTTTTTTAGTTGGTTTTCAGTTGATATTTTAGATTGAGTAGTTGGGAATTTGATGAGGATTTAAGTGTTATAAAGCTTAGGTTTTTTTGGTTGAATGATGAATATGTTGTGGTAATGCTTGGCTGTGATTTTGGGATTTAATTTATGAAGATTTTGGCTGCTTTGGATTGAGAAAATAGGCAGGGGAGCTGGCTTCGTTGGGTCAAGTCGCGACCAAGTTCATGCAAGTCGCGACTTGGACCCAAGCCAGAGCCTCCCCTGGGCTCTGATAGGCAAGCGCGCCGCAACTTGATAGGCCAAGTCACGTCCCGCCCCTGGTACCCCAGACAGATTGCTCTCTGTCTTGGGGGCGCGTCGCGACTCACTAGGCCAAGTCCCAGCCCGCCCCTTCCTTCTGTGCCAGGGAGGAGTTTTTCAAGGGTTTAGGCTCGGGGTTTCATTTCCTAAGGCTCTGGACCGAATCTACTAACCGTTTTAGTATGATTAGAGGCCCCGGGGGAGAGGTTTTAGATTATGAACCTTTTATTATTTATTTTTATTGATGGGATTTCATATTAGTTATGACTAGGTGACCGCTAAGGAACTTAAGGACCGATCGTTCTCAAAGGTCGCTCTTTTATTATTCATCGCTCGAGCTAGAGGTAAGAAAGCTGCACCCAGTATATGACATGCATGGTTATTGATGAAGCATGTTGAGTGCTCTATATATTGACATTGATTACATAGTAAATGCATAGCAACTTTGCTTATCTGTGTATGGAAATGAATTATTAGTCAGAGAACGAAAATGGTGTTTAGTATTGATCCTGAAGCTGTGACTTATCAGTCAAGTTCAGCGGTGGTATGAGCACTGGTTGTATGGTATTTGCTTAAGATTCAAAAACAACATTAATGTGTTTAACACAGGCTTAAATGATTAGATCTAATCACCATGAGCATGAAATACTTGACCAACCCTAAGTTCGATGAAATCTAAAAGTGCTTGTCTAGTCTAAAGACTAGTTACATAGAGTCAGAGCCAAAAGGCTCAGGTGACTGAATGTCACATGGCTTAGGGTGCAGAGCCTAGAGATAGACTTATTAGTCATATATCTAGAGATAGACTTATTAGTCATCTATCCAGGGATAGACTTATTAGTCATCTATTTAGAGTAGGACTTAATAGTCACTTATCTGATTAGGGTGCGGAGCCCAAAGTGTGACTCACTATCTGATTAGGGCACGGAGCCCAAAGTGTGACTCACTATCTGATTAGGGCTGCAAGCCCCAGAATGATTACCATAATCATTTATTGATATTATATACATGCAGCAATAAGTTTTCTTGCTGAGCCTTGGCTCACGGGTGCTACGTGGTGCAGGTAAGGGAAAGAAAAGCTCACCCAGCCTTGAGTGGAGAGCTTAGGTGGCAATGTGTACATATGCGGCTGCTTGACCACCACGACTAGGGTGTTTCTCAGAGGAACTAGGGGTTAACCCTATTTTTGCCGCTTAGGTTAGCGGGTTGTAATTTTTCACTGTAATGACCATTTTGGAATGTAAATAACTTTGTAAACACTTTTATGGGCTCATGTACAATTTTATGTTTTAAATCAAATATATCCATTCCTTTTGATTGAGAACTTTCACCTTAGCCTATTAATAAAACATAAATGCACGTTTATAACCAAATGACTCGTTTAGCGAGTTAAGCATTGTTTAAAGTCCACAGTAATTGTCTTGGAGGAACCATGGTGTTACAACCAGATTCTCGAGAGGCAATGATCTTGGATGATATAATCCTCCTGTGGTGGTGATGATGACAAGAAACTGGACTTAAGCTCTCGTGGAGCATTAAACAACCTCTTAATTTATGCCATGTGTCAAATGGTGGAAACACATACAACATATATATCATTATACATATACTTACTTCAATACTACATCAATAATAGTTTATCTTCATGATAAATGACACAAATAATTAAATACAAATATGAGTGCAAAATATTAACTTTATTTAATTAACAGTAATTGTTCATACAAAAATATGCTTTAAGGGCACAAATCCCATAAATGGCCCAAATTGATCAAGTTCTCAATTTCGTCTTTGAGTTGTCGACACTTGTTGATGTTGTGCCCATTCCCAACGTCATTGTGAAATTGGTAGAACTTTGTCTTGTGGCACTTTTCTCTTTCATTCCTTATGGGTTGCAGTCACCAATAAGGTATATGGTCTTAGTAGATTAGAAACTGTTTTCCCTGGAATCTACAAGGTTTGTGTAAGTCGCATACTACAACACATAACTGTCTTCTTGTTCTTTCTTTCCAGTCTTACTGCCTCTTCAGGATTGGCTGCACATGTTTCCTCTATTGTTGCCTCCTCAACTATTGTCGAAGACAGAGAAATTCAGAATAATTTATTATGCCAAAAATAGAGTCAATTAGCATCTTTCACACACGTGAAATAAGCTATTTATACCTCACTCAAACGTAAAAAATTGAAGTTTACTCTTAAAATAAATCTACAATAGAGTCATTCACCATTTTTTTTCATTTATTAACCTTAATCAAGTCTAAAAAGTTGAGGTTTACCTTTTACTAAGCTTCTTTGGGAGAAAGAAGCCAATCCTCTTTGACAAAATATTTGTCATATTTGGGAGAAAAAAAGTTAGATATTCTAAAGAAAACCAATAACTGTTCGTTCGTTGAAGGGAGTTCAGGTAAGGTGATAACACAAACTTAGTTTCTTGATTGGTTATAAAAAAAATTGTGGTTCAAATTAAGAGGTAGACTTAACTTATTAAATAAATAATAAAAAAATACTATAATTATAGTGTTTTCGTTAAATTTAATATTTTTTAAGTAATAAATAAAGTGTGGCATTTAATAAAAAATAGGATATGTGTTCAAAAATTTAAAAATAGAAATCTATATATATTCATAATATTTGTTCAAGATAAAAGTTATTTTTGTGAAAAAATTACTTTATAAATGGGAAATTTCATGTATTATGCAACATAATATAGTCTAATTATTATATATGCCAACATAGTAAAAAAATCCTCAAACTATGTCATTTTGTAAATTTTAGACACAATTGCTCCTCCCATTAACAACCCATCTCTCTCTTTCTTTCTCTCTCTAAAACTATCTCAACCCCTCTCTCATTCTCTACCACGATGGCACCCCCAACCACCGCCCTACGACAGCAGAGCACCATCTTCCCAAACTACCACTTCCATTAAATTTGTCATCTCCACTGACGACGATACCTCCATCACCATTGAAGCACCATTTTAAATCTCCATCTCTTAATTTTTTATGTTTTAATGATTCAAAATGCAACCCAAAACTTAAACCCAATAAAATATTGACTTAAGACACTAATTTATAGATTTCAAATACTTTTGTACAAGATTTTTGGGTATTATTTGCATTTTTTTCAGATCTTGTACAAAAGTGTTTGAAATCTATAAATTAGTGTTTTAAGTCAATCTTTTCTTGGGTTTAAGTTTTTTATTGAATTTTGAATTATTAAAATATTAAAAAAATGAAGAGATTGAGATTTAAAAGAGTGCTTCAATGGTGATGGAATGTATCGTCATCAATGGAGAGGACGACGTTAATGGTAGTGGTAGTTTAGGAAGATGGTGCTCTGTCGTCGTGGGGCGGTGGTTGGGGGTGCTATCGTGGTAGAGAATGAGAGAGGGGTTGAGACAGTTTGAGAGATAATTTTAGAGAGAGAGAGGGGTTGTTAATGGGAGGGGCAATGTAACGCCCTACTAATTAGGGTCTGTTACCATGTGTGTTTAAGTTAGTGTGGGACTCGCTAAACGAGTCATTTGGACTAAAACATGTGATTAAGCCACTAAGGGTTCATGTATTAAGCATCTTGGTCAATGAATAAACATTTCCATTAAAAGAAAACTTTAGTCTTTACATGGGATCCCAAAATACAAGTTTAAAAATTTGTTTACAACTCAGGGATTACAAAATAAGCTGACCTAAGTGGCAAAACATGGTCCAACCTTAGTTCCTCTGCGATACCTCGGCCGTGGCAGTTGAGCAGATTGCATATGTATACATCGCCCCTAACTCTCTCCAACTCATGGCTGGCCAAGCTTCTCCTTACCCTTACCTGTACCATGAAGCACCCGTGGGCCAAATGACTCAACAAGAAAACATACTAATAGATTCAGATAGTCAACAAAATATAACAACACGCTTGAC
The DNA here is from genome assembly GCF_963169125.1 of Humulus lupulus. Lineage (NCBI taxonomy): Eukaryota > Viridiplantae > Streptophyta > Magnoliopsida > Rosales > Cannabaceae > Humulus > Humulus lupulus. Next base: position 163,213,898 of record NC_084799.1, read on the forward strand.
AATAATAACTAAAACCAAACATATACATTGTACCAGCAAGTGACCATAGGGTCACACAAGTGCGTGTCGCACTCCCATTTATTCATATGGCATTCAAGTCAGTCAAGTGCATGATGGACTCCCAGGGTGGCCTAGCCATAACGATTTGCACTCAGCGCGCATAATGCTGATCACCACTGATAAGTCGAGCCTTGCAAACCCTCGACTCATAAGTCGAGCCTTGTGAACCCTCGACTTATAAGTCGAGCCTTGTAAACCCTCGACTTATAAGACAGGCCTTGTAATCCCTCGACTTATATGTGGGGCCTTGTAATTCCTCGACTTATAAGCCGACCTGGTAAATCCTCAACATATAAGCCGACCTTGTAAATCCTTGACTTATAAGTCGGGCATTGTAATTCCTCGACTAATAAGTCGACCTTGTAAATCCTCGACTTATTAGTTGGGCCTTGTAATTCCTCGACTTATAGGTCGACCTTGTAAATCCTCGACTTATAAGATGAGCCTTGTAATTCCTCGACTTATAAGTCGAGCCTCATGAACTCCTCGACTTATAAGTCGAGCCTTGTAAACACCTCGACTCAGAGTCAAGCCCTTTTAGTCCCTCGACTTATAAGTCGAGCCCTTTTTTAATCAAATATACCCTTGACTAGCAGGTCGAGTTTTTGGTTAGGTGCAATAGAAAGACTTCCGACTTATAAGTCGAGCCTCCCAATTGAGAACATACATTCATATAATACCTTTATCATACATAGATACAACACATTATAATGTACTTACACAGGTATACCCATGCATAATTATAATCATACTCATTAGCTGGGCCCGAGCCCTTATCATGTTTACATTTAACAGTTGGGCCAAGCCTCAATCATATTACATTTTACAGTTGGGCCAAGCCCTAATCATATTACATTTAACAGTCGGTCCAAGCCCTAATCATAGTACATTTGATACCTGGGCCGAGTCCTAATCATAATACATTTGATGTTTGGGCCGAGCCCTAATCATAATACATTCAACAATGGGGCCAAGCCCTAATCACGTATCTCACGCATCGGGTGCAGTTTTCTTACTTCGACCCTCGTGCAAATAATGAAACGACCCCGAGCGCTAATCCTGACCCGAGCCTGGCGGAAACCCTAGTCACAACACAAATATATGTTCATCAGGACTTAACCCTAGAACTTGAGTTCCAAACCGAATTCTAACTCTTAAAACCATAGTTCTCAAGTAACGTGGCGCTAAAATGTCCCCCGAGCCCCTTAAGCGGGCTCTGAAGCCAGATTCCCCGAGCCCCCGGGCCTAGCCCTAAAAATCAGAGAACTAGCATTTCGGGGACCCTAGCGCGGTCACCCATAGAAAATTTGGGGCTTCTGGACCATTGGCGCGGTCGCGCCCCTAAACTCAAGCCCCAAAATTGAATTCCAATTCCCTTCTTTCTGGGACACTAGCGCGGCGCGCTAGGTCCCCAGAACCTAAAAATATGCCCAGAACATCATGTTATTTCCCAAATCATAAACTTATGATTTCTAGCCAATTTCAAACCTCAAATCTGACCCGACCAAGTGTTTCCAATAGAATTCCAGCCACAGAAACTATATACTAAGTCCAGACAATGAAACCCACTAATCAAACCATCACAAACACCCATAGAATCTCAAACTAGGATTCAAAACCAAAATGACTCAAGAACACAATTTGGAAAAGGGAAGGACCAGAGAATTACCTGAATCCCCTCTGCCCAAATTCAAAAATCCTGGTGAGACCCTTAGTTTAGCAGCTCCTAATCTCTAAAGAATTCTCCAACCTTCACCACAATTAAGCTTGGCTTGAATTCTAGATAATAATCCCTTCAAAGCTTCTAAGTGAGCACCAAGAGAGGGAGAGATGAGCTGAAACGTAAATGACCCCCAAAACCTTCAGCTAAGGTCACCCCTTACTCTAGGAATAGGGTAATTGACTATTTTACCCTTAGCCAAAACAATGTCCCTTATCCAAAGCCAAGGGCATTCTAGTCTTTTGGAATAGTTCCCACTAATCATCAATTTATCCCATATAATCCCAATTAATATATCAAACCAATATTTCACCAATTAATTCCTGTTACTCTATAAATCCCGGTAATTTACCAAATTACCAAAATACCCCTAAGCTCGCCCCGAGCTGATTATATTTTACCCCGTTGTGACTTTTCCGCTAACTGGCTCCCTAGGATAGCCTCGTGCCGAGTAACTCAAATATATCCACATAATAATGTGGTCACAATCATGTATCACACATATTTACAATTATACCCTCAACGAATCAAAATTACGAAAATGCCTTTCTAATAAGAAATAGACTCACATGCATATTTAATACAGTTAAACATGCAAGCATAATTATATCATAATAAAATTCACATGATAACATGTTCATTACACATAAGCATCTATTTAATTCAATTATTGCCTCCCGGCCCCTTAATCCATGCACTAAGCCATATAGGGAATTTGAGGCGTTACAGGCAATTGTGTCCAAAATTTATAAAATGACATAGTTTGAAGATAGCTCATGTGAAATGGGAAACTTGATGCTTTAAGCATCATAAGACGCCCTATTTTTACACTATGTCAACTTTAAAAATTATGACTTTATTAAATAATTGGACAAAATTTCCCTCTCTCAAATTGTCTCTCTCCTTCTCCTTCAACTTCTCTTCTAATCACTCTCCCTTTCTCTACCACTACAACATCACCACCACCTCCCCACAGCGGTAGAGCCACTACCTCCTCACGTTTCCACCGCCATTGACACCTCCACCATTGAAGTTGTCACCTCCAACCACTATTAAAGCTCTTTCTTCATTTAAAAAAATTAATAAAAAATCCAATCTAAAACTTAAATTGAAGGAAAGATTGACACATGACACTAATTTATGGATTTTGAACACTTATGAACAAGATATTTGTTTTGTTTGCATTTTTTTTTTCAGTTCTAAAAATTAAAATTTGCAATTAAATGATGCATTAACGATGCATTTGCAATGATGACTTAAAAACATGCATTTTAGGCCAAAACGATGCAATAACGATGTGGTCACGATGCATTTGCGATGTTGGCTTAAAAACATGGTTTTTATGCCAAAACTATCTAACGATGCATTTGCGATGGTGGCTTAAAAACATAGTTTTTAGGCAAAAACTATCTAACGATGCGGTAACGATGTGTTTGCGATAGTGCCTTATAAACATGGTTTTATGCCAAAATGATTTAATGACAATGCAATAACGATGTGTTTGTGATTATGGCTTGAAAACATGTTTTTAGGCCAAAACTATCTAACGATGCAATAACGATACTGTAACGATTTATTTGCGATGATGGCTTAAAAATATGGTTTTAGGCCAAAACGATGCAATGACAATTCGTTTATGATGGTGGCTTGAAAACATGTTTTTAGGCCAAAACATGGTTTTTAAAAACATGTTTGCGATGGTGGCTTAAAAACATGGTTTTTAATCCAAAACGATACAATAACGATGCAGTTGCGATGGTGACTTAAAACATGAGTTTTAAGCCAAAACTATCTAACGATGCATTAACATTGTTTTCAATCGCAAATGCATAATTACCGCATCGTTATTGCATCGTTTTGGCCTAAAAACCTAGTTATAAGCCACCATTACAAACACATCGTTACCACATTGTTATTGCATTGTTTTGGCATAAAACCATGTTTTTAACCCACTATCACAAACGCATTGCTACCGCATCGTTAGATAGTTTTGGCATAAAAACCATGTTTTTAAGTTACCATCACAAACACATCATTATTGCATCGTTAGATAGTTTTGGCGTAAAAATCATATTTTTAAGCCACCATCGCAAACACATTGTTACAGCATTGTTATTGCATCGTTTTGGCCAAAAAAACATGTTTTATGCCACCATCGTAAACGCATCATTACCGCATCGTTAGACATCATTTTTCTATAAATTTTTAAGTTTTAGATCTAAAGAAAAAAAACCCAATCAAAAAAAAAAAAAAAAACTTGCTCATAAGTGTTCAAAATCCACAAATTAGTGTCCTATGTCAATCTTTCCTTTGATTTAAACTTTACATTGGATTTTTCATTGTTAATTTTAAATAATGAAAAAAAGAGCTCAATGGTGGTAGGAGGTGGCGGCTCTAATGGTGGTGGGAGGTGGATGCATTATTGGCGGTGGCAGCGTGTAGGGGTGGTTTGCTATGTCGTCGTGGGGAGGTGGTGGTGTCGTGGTGGTAGAGAAAGTGAGAAGGATTGAGAGAGTTTGAGAGAGAGAAATGAGTGAAAAGAGGGGTATTTTTGACCAAAAAATAATTTGTGGTATACATATGTAAGAATTATTAAAGTTGGCATGTTAAAAAATACACTACGGTATAAGGTAACATAACTGGTTAAGTTTCCCTATGAAATTTCCCTTATAAATTCATGAGGAATAGACTGTAAAAAAGAAAAAGAAAAAAAAAAGTAAAACCAAGGATGGTTCATGGAAGGCACAACTTTGTGATTTTGTTGTTTTTTAGAAAGATGGATACAATTTCTTGTCAGAGAAAGACAGTAGTGTTAGTTGACTTCAAATGATATAAACTCCTTCTACAACTACTATATACTCATGCACTTCGGTCATTGAGAGAATCAATTATTTTGTTCGCTTAGGAGGATTGTGATTGAGAGATCTAATTCCTTCATCTGAAACTTAGAAAGAGAACAAATTTGAGAGATGGCTCTAGAAATGATTGGTGGATCCTTTTTCTCAACTTTTGTTCCAAACTCTGATCGACAAGATTGCCACTCTGGCAGTAAGGGACTGGTTTTGCGAAAATAATCTGGACCAAGGGCTACTCAAGAAGCTGGAGATCTTGCTGAACTCTGTTGATGCAGTGATGGATGACGCCAAGGAGAAGCAACTAACAAACCCTTTTGTGAGGGGAAATTTCAGTTTCTATGCATCATATTGGGTGCTAATTAAAAAAAATGCTAGGCATATTAAATATTTCAAAATAATGCCACTTTTTGGCACTTTACTCAAAATACCCCCATCCCTTCCCTCTTCTCTCTTCCCACTTCTCATTCCCCCCCCCCTCTCTCTCTCTCTCTCTCTCCCTCTCTCTCTCTCTCTTTCAGTTCACTCTCTCTCACCTCACGGCACCACCGACACCACCACCACACTAAATACTGCATTTTGAACAAATCTGTGCATGATTTTTGAGTTTTTTTTTTGCGATTTTTTTTCAGATATAAAACTCTGAAATCTGCAGAAAATCGACCTTGCTCGATGGTGTTTCGATGGTGCTCAATTCTAGCTCGACGGGGCCTTTAAAATCAAGATGTTAATGAAAAAATGAATTTTCTTGATGGTGGTTCGATGGTCCTCGATGCCAGCTCGATGCGAATCTTGCAAGAGACATAATTTGTCACTCGGGTGTCTGTTTGGGGTGATTTTTTTTTATTTTGGGTATTTTTTCAAGATCTACATGTTTGACATGCTCATATGCATGTTTGTGAAGTGTAACACTTGAAAAAAAATATACAAAAATGCAAACATACCTCATGTTTAAGACATGTTTTGGTATGTTTTCAGGTTTTAAACTTATGTCTCTTGCATCATCGAGTCCATCGAGCTGGCATTGAGCACCATCGAACCACCATTGATAAAATTCATTTTTTTCTTGAAAATCTTGATTTTGAAGGCCCCATCGAACTGGCATCGAGCACCATCGAACCACCATCGAGAAATGTCAATTTTCTGCAAATTTTAGAGTTTTAGATCTGAAAGAAATTGCAAAAAAAACCCAAAAATCATGCCCAGATCAATTCGAAATGCAATATTTAGTGTAGTGGTGGTGTTGGTGGTGCTGTGAGGTGAGAGAGAGTGAACCAAGAGAGAGAGAGGGAAAAGATAAGTGAGAAGAGAGAAGAGATAAAAGAGGAGGGTATTTTTGATAAAGTGCCAAAAAGTAGCATTATTTTGAAATCTCCTAGCATATATTTTAATTAGCAACCAATATTATATGGATAGAAAGTGAAATTTCCCTTTGTGAGGAAGTGGCTTCATCAACTCAAAGAAGCAACCTTTGATGTTGAGGGTTGTTGTATGCCATAGCTACTGAAACTTTGGAAAGAGAGATAAAAGGTCAAGTTGGATCTTCAAGCAGAAAGAACAAGGTAAGAAAAGTTGCCTCGACTCTGTTCCGTAGTAATTCTTCTGCTTTTGAAAATCTAATAGAACCAAAGATAGAAGAAGTTTTCGAGAGGTTGAATTTGGTTCTTGAACAAAAGGATAGGTTGGGTTTAAAATAGGGTTTTCCAAACAGAGTTTTACGAAGATTACCTACAACTTGTTTAATAGAAGAATTAGATGTCTTTGCCAGGGATTATGACAAAGAGGTACTTTGTAAATTCTTGTTGTCAAATGATGATAGTGGTAGTAAGATATTTGTGTGTAAAGAAATGAGAATATGCAGGACATGTCAACAATCCTCACCTCAGCATAGTGATGATTAGAGATTCATTCTCTCTGTGGTCCTAACAATATAATCACCTAATGATTGTAAAGATTTTTTTTTTTTTGTGCCATAACAAATTCGGTTACATTTACTGCTACGTGTTAGGAGCCTAGAGGCTGCCATATATTTGTAATAATCTATTTCTCCAACATAAATAGAATACTAGACCTCAGCTACATTTGAGTTGAGTATATTCTTTTCTTACCCTACACAAAGTGTATATTCTCTCTGGGTATCAGTCCCAGACTTGATCTTAGCCACCATGTCGTCGACTGGGAACAACATCTCCGTTCAATATGTTTCTGCAGAAAGAGATGGGTCTTCACCAGCTGTCGCTGCTCCGATGGGGTCAACAAACTCTGTTCAGAGTACTACCTCTACTTCCAGCGAAAACTCAGCTCCGATATCACCTTTCGGCAGTACCCTCAATCAGTCGTTTGTCCTAAAACTAGACAGGAACAATTACACTCTCTGGAAAACCATGGTGTCGACAATCATCAGAGGTCACAGACTCTACAGCTTCCTAGATGGAACTAGAACATGTCAGACTGAACAAATACCAGTGAACATCGCAACAAACGATGAAGCTCCAATTTCAAACCTTCAACCCAACCCAGAATATGAGAACTAGATCGTCGATGATCAGCTTCTCATGGGTTGGTTGTACGATTTGATGACAGAGAACATTGCTTCTGAGGTCATGGGTTGTACCACTGCTGCTAGACTATGGCGAGCCCTGGAGACTCTTTATGGTGCATACTCGGAGTCCAAGATGGATGAAACACAAACCAAACTGAAAACAACACGCAAAGGGAATATGACGATGCCAGAATACCTTTGTCAAATGCGAACCTGGGTTGATGTGTTAGCCATTGCAGGTAGCCATTACCCTGAGTCTCATTTGATTATTAACGTATTGAATGGTTTGGATCCAGATTATTTGTCAATCATGGTTCAATTGGAGGCTCGCACAAATCTTACCTGGTCGGAGCTTCAAGATACCCTACTGAGCTTTGACAGTCATTTGGAGCGTCTTAATGCCCTTTTATCTTCTTCGAAGCTTATGAAAGTTCTCACATCACCAACGAAAATTTTTTCTAACAAAGCTACTCCACCTGGTAATCGTGGTCGAGGTTCAAACCCAAATGCATCCTCTGGTGGTCGAGGTTACAGTCCTGGACAATCTCGTGGAGATGGAAGAGGTGGAGCTCGGTCTCGAGGTTGAGGAGGCTGTAATACAGGTTCAAGTTCATGCCCAACATTCCAAGTGTGTGGGAAGTATGTCCATAGTGAAGTTGTCTACTACAGTCAATTTAATGAAGCTTTCATGGGATCAGATCCTAGAAACCAGCCACCATCATTGAGTTCAAATCCCTCAACCTTCACTGCATCACCTGACACTATCGACCATGCTGCCTGGTTTGCTGACAGTGGTGCTAGTAACCACCTCACATTAGATGTGAACAATTTGAACCAGCACATTGCCTATGGTGGTAAGGAAAAACTTGTTGTTGGAGATGGTAACCAACTTTCAATCTCTCATGTTGGGTCTAGCTATTTAGCTACAAACTCAAAAAAAAACCTCTGATTCTTGCAAACTTATTACATGTTCCAAAAATAGACAAAAATCTTATTAGTGTGTCAAAATTAACTGATGATAATGATGTGCTAATGGAATTTCATTCTAATTGTTGTTTCGTGAAGGACAAGCTCACAAGGAAGGTGCTACTCCAAGGGCACATAAAGATGGCTTGTACCAGCTAGATACCACTTCATCCTCACCAAAACCATCTTCATTTTCAGCTGATGTCAGGCATTCCAAGCCTAGTTGTTTTACTGGTTTTTCTGTTTCTTCAGAGTCTGATGTAAATCGACCTTTGGTCGATGAGTCTTTACTTTCCAAAAACAATGTTTGGCATAGGTGCTTAGGCCATCCATCCTCTCGTGAAATTTTCACTTAATGAGAAAGACTTTTTATGTGATGCATGCCAATTAGGCAAGTCTCATGCTCTCCCTTTTAGCATTTCCTCTAGCAAAGCCACAAACATACTAGAACTGATTCACACAGATCTGTGGGGACCTGCCCCAGCCTCGTCCAACACTAACTATCGCTTTAACATTTATTTTATTGATGACTTCAGCAGGTTCACTTGGTTGTATCCTCTCAAACTCAAATCGGATGCCTTAGCAACTTTCGCTCACTTCAAAAATCTAGTTGAGAATCAGTTTGATAGGAGAATTAAAACCATTAGATCAGATTGGGGGGTGAGTATCTTTCTTTTGGGAAAATAGTCCAGGATAGTGCGACTATTTTTCAACATTCTTGCCTTCATAACTCAGCCCAAAACAGTAGGTCTAAGCGTAAACACAGACACAGTCGAAATGGGGTTGACCTTCTTAGCTCTAGCTTCCATGCCCTTGAAATATTGGGTGGATGCTTTTCCAAACTGTTGTATATTTAATCAATAGACTTCCTACTCTGTTTCTGCATCACAGGTCACCTTCTGAAGTCTTGTTCAACAAAAAACATGATTACCTCTTTCTCAAAACCTTTGGAGCTACTTGCTTTCCTTGCATCAGACCTTACCAAGACCATAAATTTAACTTTAGATCCCTAAAATGTGTTAACCTTGGTTTTAGTGAGTCCTTTAAGGGCTACGAATGTCTAAGATCCACTGGTAGAGTCTACATATCTAGACATGTCACTTTCAATGAGCTCGAGTTTCCCTTTTCCCATGGTTTCCTTAACAACTATCAACCAGAAAAAGAAGTCTTTATCTCCCAAACACTCTGGCTCCCTCTTCATGTTATCTCCTCACCACCGTCCAGTTCACCTACTTCAGAACCACCTCACACTCCTCACAGCTCATCTGAAATGTCTCCTGGAGTAGCATCGACCACCTCTCCTTCGCAGGCAACCAGTGCACTTGAGGTAAATCCTTCTCCATCTCCATCCTTCGCCACTAATATTGTCGATCATGAGACTGTCTTAGGGGCCTCTGGCTCTCATACTTCCAGCTCACACTCATCTCCACCTGTTGATGCTCCTATTCGACCATCTCACCCTATGATCACACGGACTAAAGATGGTATTTATAAGCCCAAAGTCTACCTTGGTCAGTCCCAATGGCACTCTCATCTTGTTGAACCTTCTTCTGTCACAGCTGCTCTTGCCATTGAGGGGTGGCATCGTGCTATACAGGAAGAAATCTAGGGTTTACAAGCTAACAAAACATGGTCCTTGTTCCTGCTACTCCTCACTATAATTTGGTAGGAAACAAGTGGGTTTTCATGGTTAAGACCAATCTAGATGGCTCTTTCCAAAGGTTTAAGGCACATTTGGTTGCTAAAGGTTTTCACCAATGACTTGGGATATATTTTGGTGAGACTTTAAGCCCTGTAGTCAAGGCATCTACTGTTCGAATTATCTTAACCATTGCAGTGTCAAAATAGTAGTGACATAAATAATGCCTTCCTAAATGGCTATTTGGAAGAGGGTGTCTGTTGACGCCGTTTTTCGTCAACAGATAAAAGAAGAGAGGACGTAAACAATTAAAGACAATGGCCAAAAGAAACAAAAGAATCAAACACACAGTTTTTTACGTGGTTCAGCAGTTAAATCTGCCTAGTCCACGAGTCTCTGTTATTAACCTCAAGATTATCTCTGAACAATTCTTTAGCATGAATTCTACAGAGTTTTCTCTCAAGGATCAGAACTTCGGTCCTCTACAATGGTGCATGGCTTCTCTATTTATAGTGAAGGATGCAGAATACTATCCCACATATTTTGGGTAGTTACTCTTTTGTGAATAAAAATAAATGGCTTTAAATGCCTATAATCAGATAAAAAAGGAAACGTCCCTGATGACCAGGGAACGCATAACTGACTAAATAATATCCCACGATTCTTGGGGATTTACATCAATAAATGAGGATTACATCTCATGCTTACAATACTTGTAGATATTCAAGGTGGTTATAGCGTATCTCCAAGACTTTAGCATTTCAGGTTTCATGTCATTATGCGAGCCATTGACATCTCCCGAGCTAACGTTGCTTTCGAGATGGGATATCGAGCTCAAGACCCATGCTCCGAAGTTCCTGAAGATGAAGGTATTCTCGGAACTACCTTTCGAGATCGAGATCATTTCGAGATCACCGCATTCGAGATCATATATCATACTTTGCAGGCTCGACTTACAATCCTAGATCACTCTAATCCTCACGAGACCATTTGTTGCGAACTCAGCTTTCGAGGTCATATTTACTATGGCTCGAAATCTGGGTATAACATCTTGCCCCCTCAAAAGTATTTGTTCAAATCCTAAGAGAAGGAAACTTTTGAACTACTCTTTCTGGGAACCATACCGTCACACTCTTGAAAATGGACACGTGCCAGATGGGTATTGCTCACTTTAGGTACTTGAGTACCTTGGGAACACGCCCACGATCGTTCGTCTGACAACTTTTCGGCGCCATCTTGTCACCGATCCCCATCCATTCGATCTGTTGAGGATTTTAATCAACGCTCCTGATTAACTTAGTTTTTCCACCTATATATACAAGACCCCCCTCTTCGTCTTCTTCTTCACATTTGTTCATCATAAACCAGAAAAGAAAAACAACCAGAAAACCTGACTCTAAGAAGCTTCTGTCCTGCGCATGTTTTCTCGACCCAAGAAACAAAGAAATCCTGGTCTGTTCGTGTAACGGCCTGGATAACCAAGACCGTTACACTGTGTGTTTAAAATAGTGCAAGACTTGCTAACCAAGTCATTCAGACAAAGTGTAAACTCTATACCATTATCAGAGTAAGAATAAAAAGATTTTGGTCACAAACAGGCTATTTCCATTAAAAATGACGGTTTAATACATGGAGACTCAAAACAGGGTTTAGGTGTCTTAGATACAACAAATTCTAGAAGTTACAAATAGTTCAAGCCACTCTAATGGCAAAATATACATTTTAGGTTTCCGTTCCTGTACAATCTCTCGACCGTGGCGGCCGAGCAGCTGACGATGTACACCTCGCCCCCAGAGCTCTCCAACTCATGGTTGATTCAGCCTACCCTTGCCTTAACCTGCACCACGTAGCACCCGTGAGCCAAGGCCCAGCAAGAAAGCATAATAACATAGCAAGATCAGCAACACTTATCTAATATTTTACAATGCTCAACTAAGAATTCGATATTTCATAACATTTATCCAATCAGTAATAACAGTTTGTCATCCAAACAGTCAACCAACTATATTCATAACACAATATTCACATTCATAGCCAATAGATTGTCACAACCATCAAATAACATTCAGGGTTGGCGCCCTTAGTCGCACCCTCTATTTAACACACTGTCTTCGGCTCATTAGGGCCACCCCCAGTGTAATACTCACTGACTCCAGCCAGCTTAACCGAGCTCAGTGATAAATAAGCTGCCTCAGCTACCAGTGGCCGAGCCGCGCCCCAGTGCGCAAATATTGATTCCGACACCCTTAGGCCGGTAATCGCATGTCCCATGGCATAATAACACCATCCCACGACATGATATAAGAATGGAGGGAGCTCTTAGTCCCTTCGTGTTCACATGGTTAATCACATTCACATAACATTGCGTACAAGCATAGGGAACACTTAGTCCCAACCTAACCACATAATCAGGTGCAGCTTTCTTACCTTTCAATTCACTAGCTTTGATCCCTCGACTCCTTCAGCACGATCCCTCTCGAGCCCTAGCGCTTACCTAATCACAATCATGGCCAAAGTCATTATAAATCCCCAAGCTTAAAACCTAGCCCCGGGGCCAAACCCGAGCCCCCGGGAAGTCCTAGTTCCACCAAACAAGGTGGTGGAACCAAACCCCAAGCCCTAGGTCAAAAACCCTTGCAAACAACCCAAAAATCCCCTTCAGAAGGCAGGGTAGCGCTACAGCGCTCTTGGGAGGGCGCTACAGCGCTACAGACAGAAGCCAAAGTCCCCTCAGCATTATGGCCTAGCGCTACAGCGCCCAAAGGCTAGCGCTGTAGCGCTAGTCACAGACAGCCCAGCACCATTTTTCTCTTCTGCGATTTTTCTCAAACCAACTCGAACCAAAACTCTTCCAACTCTTTCCCAAACTCAAAAACAACCTCATGACCATACTCCACTCATCCCAAGCACCCCAAACATCTAGAACTTAAGCACATGCATCCACAACCTCAGAATTCACCATGGCCACTCCTAAGCTCTAAAACTCAGTCAAAACCAGCTGAACTACAAAGTTAGAGTTTAGGCTTTATACCTTTGATAGAATTTCGACCACAAGCTGTCTCTAAACCTTCTTGGCTTGCCTATCCTCAGTCTTAAGCCTGAATTCCTAAAGTTCCATCCAATTCAACTTAAGCACCATAGCTTAAAAACCAGAAACAAAACCAAACCAGCAACTGAAGAGATTACAGAACCTTACCTCAAGTGATGGCCTAATCCTGCTAACCCTTGCCAAATCCTCAATCTTTGCTCAGTAACCTTGTGGATTAATTGGACTAACTTCCCTCTGAGTTTTACTCCAGAAATCCACAAGAAATTGGTGAAGAAAACATAAACCGACTTAGAGAACTCTCTCTGTTTTCCCTTCTTTCTTTTCCCTTCCTTTTCTTTCTTTTTCAGACTTCTCCAATATTCTACAAATCCCACTAACATAAAGCCCTGGTATTATTTAACTTCTGTAAGCTAAATGACTAGTATGCCCTCCCCCAATAAGTCTAAACCCTTTAATCCACTTAAGGGCATTTTAGTCATTTTACCCAATTTCCGCTAATTCCTCGAGTGTCTCTAATATTTCCCGCTTAATTCCCGATACCTAATTAGTTATCAATATTATTCCTCAATGTCATAATAGACTCCAGTATATTCGCTAAATTCCCATTTATACCCCTAAGCTCACCCCGAGCCAGGTATAAATCCCCGCCATGACTTTTCGCCACTTTGCTCGCTAGGATCGTCTCGAGTCACAGATCACAAATATATCCACATAATAATGTGGTCTCAACATTAACCTACCAATATACACACAAATACACAATTACGCTCTCAATGAGCCAAATTACCATAATGCCCTCACAGCAGAGTATATATAGTCCCATGCACGCCTTTATCATCATATAATAGTATGACCCACACAATCATGCATATAATCACATAATAGTACAGTAAATCAATTATGGCCCTCCCGGCCTCCTAATCAAGGTCCTAAACCTTATTAGGAAATTTGGGTCGTTACAGTTCAAGTCAGTGAGTTCTTTCTTGCAACCTCTTCTCCAATCGACGATTTCGCTGCAATCACCATCACTGTGTAAGTACGCCATTTTTGTTGTTCTTTTTATACTGTATTTGCTGTGTATGCTAGTTTACGTTCTTAGCATGATATGATAGGAGGTTTTGAACCGATAGGTTTTTATGCTTTCTGGATGTTCGTCTCTGGTTTATACCCAGTTTCGACGTTTGAATGTGGTTCCTATTTTCTGGGTTTTGAAATTCTTAGGCAGCGTTTCTTGTACATTAAGCTTTCGGATAAAAACATGGGCTTTGACAAATGCACGAAACCCAAAAACGCTTTTCCTGGCTAACCGCCACTCTCCTTTCCCTTGAATTTCGGGATTTTCAAAAAATTATCCACATTCCTTTTCTTTTTCGTGGAATACACGCCCCTGACACTTCAATAAAGGGTCTTAGTATTTAGTCTCGTTCCTAAATCTCTGAGCTCATTCCATCGAGCTCGTGACTCTTGCATACATGGCCCTCACCATTTTTTCTTTCTCGTTAGATGTCACAGAATCCGAAAAGACGGTGGGGGTCATTACGAGCAATCCCTTACGAGCCCAAATCTCCGAGCCCGGAATCGGTCTTTGCCCGGAACCAACGTCGGATAAAAGAATACGAGCTTGCGCGTGAGCAGGAGGACATTCGAGCCCACTATCGTCGTCAGATAGACGAGGTTATTGAAAAGAAGAGAAGAGTTCTTCGGGAAGCCATCTATCCGGAGCCCAACCCTGGTCCTAGGCCAATTCCCCTCGACCCAGCGTTAAAAGTCACGGTTGCATACCACCCAGGGGAACTCCAGTTTTCCTTAATGGCGGAGTCTTCATCTTCGCAGCCTAGGAGGGAGATGTTTGAAGCCGAATTCTACCAGAGCTCGGTTACCACCACCGATCAAATAACTGATATCTTGGCCCTCCATGGCCTTAATTCGTTGGACACACTGAAGTGTCGAGCTCCGACAAGGCATGAACGGAGCTGTTTCGCTCCTGGGGGCCGCGATTCCAGTGTGAAATACGCGGCCTGGAGCCAGGAACATATAAGGGCAGGAGCTTTGCTGCCCCTGAAGTCCTTTTTCAGAGACTTCATTGATTTCGTTGGGTTGGCTCCATTCCAACTCAACACCAACTCATACAGGGTGATGTCTGCCCTGAGGTCCTTGTTCCACGAGCTAGGGTGGACAGGGCCTTCACCCCAAGAGATTTTATATCTCTTTTGTTTGAAGAGTAATCCCTCCCGAGCTCGGGGAGGAGATGGTTTTTACTATCTTTCGAGCTACCCCAAAGAGACAAAGATCTTTGAAGATCTTCCGAACCACCCTCCTGACTTCAAGAAGGCTTTTTTCTGGACAGACGGTCTGTCCCCGTCTCGACACCGTTCGTTCAGGCGGATTCGTAAGTGTTCTCGTTACTTTCTATTTTTAAGCTCAGAATTTTAGCCCTAAAATCCATATTTAGTTGAAGTGTATCTCGTCTTTCAGCTAACTTTTAGCGTCCCACCCCTGACGAAACAATGAAGGAGCACAGAGAGGCCCTGCTCCGACTCCCCTACGGCAGGAGGTCTCTCTCATTTCTATTACATGAGGACAAGCTACGAGCTTGTGGGTTGTTGGGATAGGGCCAGTCAACCTCTGACTGGTCCAGTAAAAAATATGAACGCTGGGAGGAAGTGCCACTGCCCACAGGCATCCTTCCTCCGAGGAGAGAAAAGAAAGCATCTCTCCCAATTCGCTCGAGAAGTCCGCGGTCGGGAAATGAGGCCAATGACGAAGCCTCGAGTTCGGACTCCGGTGGAGGTAAAACCCTTCCTACTTCGCGAATGTGGTCCCCCACTTTATTAAAACACAAGCCCAATAGACTAGTCTCGTGCCCACAGGATAGATACCATTTCTACATATGGAGTTGGGTAGACGACTGTGTCCATAGGTTTGATAGTGGGCTCGGGAAATATGATACAATGTACACCACGGACGAGGTGTGGAATGGGATAGCGGTGCAGTACGGGACCAATGACTATAGGGACCTCTCGAGGTTATCACCAACTTATAGGAAAGGCACTCCCCCCGCCTCTTCTGAAGACGGGGGAATTTCATGGTCCCCAAGCTCAAGCTCGGGGGAAAGTTCCAGTTAGGTTTTTTCTACCATCATTCTATACGTCTGTGATACTGAAGTAACTTGTACACCTCTTTTACTGACTCACTGCGTTGACTTGTGCAGGCGATATGGACTCCGACCTCGACGCCCTTATCGACAATGCGGGTGCCAAGAGGAGCAAACGCCCCAGGTCAGGGGGACTGAAAACCAGCCAGCCTGGGAAAGGCTCCAAGAGATCTAGGAAAATGCCTCCTCCTCCCCCGCCGGCTGCGTCGACTGGCCAAACTAACACCCCCACGACGATGCCATCCTCGCAGGCCGTCGTCCCTGCGGTGGCACCGGCCTCGCAGGCTGGTGTCCCTGCCGTGGTCGAATCCCAACCTCCTGTGGCGGGTCAAACGTCTTCTGCTCAGCTCGCCAAGAGACCTTCTGCTTCTCGAGCTCAGAAGCTAACCATTTCCACCCATATGGACTCATATGTGGTGGATAATGCTGCCAGACCTCATGGATCTACGCTGATTTCGGACATCATGTCCCGGATCGGCCAGAGCTATGGCAGTTTCGAGGCTCCTCAGTGGCAGTGCCTAACTGGCACCCGAGACCGCACTGTCCTGTATGAGAAGAGTATCGAGCACACTGCCGTGGTAAGTATCCTTCTATATTCCTTTTGCTTACATTTATACTGTCTCAAGGCTAATGGTGGTTTCTTCCTTTTTCAGGCTCTTGCTTTCACTGCCCAGCTCAATTACGAGCTGAACAACGAAATCCATTCGAGCAGGACTCTCGCCCAAGAGGAGAGGGACCTCCACCTTAGAGCGAATGATGATCTGAAGGCGGCGAATACTAAGCTCGAGGCAGTGGTTAAGGAGCGTGAGGAAATGGCCAAGGAGCTCGGAAAGCTGAAAACTGAACTCGAGGAGCAAAAGAAAGATAACATCCAGCTTTGGGAGACCAATAAGAAGCTCGAGGAAGACAAGACTGCCACCTTCGACCTTATAGAGGATGTCAAAGCTCGCCTTACTGCCGAGTACAAAGAAAAGAAGGAGACGGCGGTCGACTCAGCCATGTATCGGATGTGGGCTTATAACGAAGAGCTAGACACCAGCTTTTTGGGTCCCCTCGAGGCGCCATTCCTTGAACGATGGAATGCTCGGCTCGAGAAGGAAGAGGCTGAACGGCTTGAGAAGGAGAAGGCTGAGCAGCTCGAGAAGGAAAAGGCTGCTCCGGGTACCGTTTCGGAGGAAGCTCAGGAGGACAGTCGTGCTATTCGTCCTGAGGGGTCCGGTGCCACTGATGCTGAGAAGGCCAAGGAGACTCCTCTTCACTGAATCTGACCTCGGGGAGATCAGTTATCGGGGCTGCGTCCCCTTATGTAATTATTGTTATTTATGCCCATGGGGCTGATACAATTTCTTTTAACTAATTCTTTTACATGCTTTACATTTCTTGGCTCGAAATATTTTGCACATTTTTATAATTTATGAACCGGTTATGTTTATTTGTGCATACAAACATAGTTTGGATTTAGGCTCGAAATTCGATGCATTCATGCATAGTTTATTCGAATTATCCGTTTCCGACCTCGTTACTTATCAAGGTCGGATATTACTTTAACCATGAACTCGAAAGTACTTATATGGTATGTAATATGAATGATTTGGTTAATCTTTTTTAGTTACTTTTCCTCATCCTCAGTATTTTGGCTCCGAGGTTAAGAGTTCGAAACTATATTTCTAAGATATTCCAGCGTCGATCTCGACATATTTCGTGATGGGTTTAGGCTTCCATTTATCATCGATCGATAATTTGGCTGGTTTGTTCCAAACCTGTTAAGCTTGCACATCTGGTTAACTCCAAACGTTTTAGGTTTTTGGTAGTTCGGTTATATCCGAACTATCTAAGCCCGCGTATTTGGTTATATCCAAATACTTCATGTTTAATAATTCGGTTGTGTCCGAACTACCTGAGCTCGCATATTTGGTCATCTCCAAATACTTCATGTTTGATAATTCGGTTGTGTCTGAACTACCTAAGATCGCGTACTTGGTTATATCCAAATACTTTATATATTTTTTATTTTTTAAGCTGGAGGTATGTATACCAATGATGCCCCCCTTAATATCCTATGAGTGTGACCATAGGTTATTAAATTAAGAGAGTTTGCAAAAATAAAAATAAATTACATGTGAAACAAAGTTGACATTTTATTTGATGAAATTCAAAAATAAACTAACATAGATAGAAAATCATGGTTACAGGCAACAATTTTCCTATACTATTGATAATAAGGTCTAAGGTGTTCGCCATTCCATGCTCGTGGTATGAGGCTCCCATCTAATCTCGCAAGTTTGTATACGCCAGGGCGGATTGACTGATTCTATCTGGTATGGTCCTTCCCAGTTTGGCCCGAGTACTCCTGCTGCTGGATCTCGGGTTGCTAAGAATACGCGTCTCAATACCAGATCTCCTACTCCGAACTTTCGATCTCGAACCCTTTTATTGAAATACCTTGTGGTTCATTGCTGGTAAGCAACGTTTCTCAGCTGAGCCTCCTCCCTTTTTTCTTCGATCAAGTCTAGGGTTTCTTCGAGCTGAGTATGATTGGAACTTTGGTCGTAAATCTGAGCTCGAATCGTTGGAATTTTGACCTCAATGGGCAACATTGCCTCGCAGCCGTATGCTAGAGAAAATGGGGTATGTCCAGTTGATGTCCGAGCTGTAGTTCTATATCCCCAAAGGACTTGAGGTAATTCCTCAGGCCATCGTCCCTTTGCTTCTTCCAACTTTTTCTTCAAAGAACTTTTGAGAGTTTTATTAACGGCTTCGACCTGACCATTCGCCTGAGGGTGAGCCACTGACGAAAAGCTCTTTATTATACCGTTCTTGTTACAAAAGTTGGTAAATAAGTCGCAATCAAACTGGGTTCCGTTGTCAGACACAATCTTTCTTGGCACTCCATATCGGCATACGATGTTCTTTACCACGAAATCTAGGATCTTCTTCGAAGTTATGGTCGCCAATGGTTCAGCCTCCGTCCACTTTGTGAAGTAATCAACCGCGACCACAGCATACTTTACTCCTCCTTTGCCAGTTGGGAGTGAGCCTATGAGGTCGATACCCCACACCGCAAAAGGCCATGGGGATGTCAACATGGTCAGTTCGGAAGGTGGAGCTCGGGGTATCGTGGCGAATCTCTGGCATTTGTCGCACTTTTTCACGTACTCGAAAGAGTCCATTTTAATGGTTGGCCAGAAATATCCTTGGCGTATAACCTTCTTGGATAGGCTATGCCCCCCGGTATGGTCTTCGCAGAACCCTTCATGAATTTCTTCAATAATATTCTTTGCCTCGGGAGGAGTTACACATCTGAGCAATGGCATGGAATACCCTCTTCTGTATAGCCTTCCGTCCAGGATGGTGTAACGAGGAAGTTGATACATTAGTTTCCGAGCCTGATTTCGATCTTTTGGAAGAATTCCATTTTTGAGGTACTCACTATCGGGCTCATCCAGGTCGGCTCTGTCTCGATCATACACACATCTTCCTCGTCAGGCTCAGTAATGCTGGGTGCTGACAAGTGTTCTACGGGTACAACATTCAGCTCCTCATTTTCGGCGGAGGTGGCGAACCGAGCTAAGGCATCTGCATTTGAGTTTTGTTCTCGGGGAACCTGTTCGATTGCATAAAACTCAAAAAACTCTAATGCGGACTTTGCCTTCTCTAGATAAGCTGCCATTTTTGTGCCACGAGCCTGGTATTCTCCCAAGATTTGATTAACCACGAGCTGGGAGTCGCTGTAGCAATGTATAGCTTTGGCCTTGAGCTCTTTTGCTATTCGTAGTCCCGCAAGTAAAGCCTCGTACTCAGCTTCATTATTAGATGCTTTAAAGCCGAACCTTAACGCAGAGTGAAATTTGCTCCCTGCAGGGGTGATCAGAATGACTCCTGCCCCCGCTCCATTTTCATTTGATGACCCGTCGACGTAAAGTTTCCACAGCTCGTGGGCCGTGGTTGTTACCTCGTCGTCAGCTATACCGGTGCACTCCACTATGAAATCCGCCAACGCTTGTGCCTTAATGGTCGTTCTCGGATGGTAGGTGATCTCGAACTGTCCGAGCTCAACAGCCCACTTTAGGAGTCGACCAGACGCCTCTGGTTTAGACAAGACTTGCCTTAATGGTTGATCTGTCAGTACATGGATAGGATGTGCCTGAAAGTAAGGGCGAAGCTTGCGAGATGAGTGGATTAGACTGAGGGCGAGCTTCTCTATCAGTGGATATCTTGATTCTGCCCCCAGTAATCTTTTACTGATATAGTAGACGAGTTTCTGTAATTTCTCTTCTTCTCGTACGAGCACCGCGCTTATCGCGTGTTCGGTAGTTGAGAGGTATAGGAACAGTACTTCCCCCGTCTCAGGCTTCGATAGGATGGGCGGTTCGGCTAAGTGCTTTTTGAGCTCCTGAAAGGCTAGCTCACACTCATCTGTCCATTCGAACTTCTTACTTCCTTTTAATAAGTTGAAGAATGGGAGACCGCGGTCCGTTGACTTCGAGATGAACCTGCTCAAAGCTGCCATCCTGCCAGTCAAGCTTTGAACATATTTATGTTTCCGAGGCGAAGGCATATCGATCAGGGCCTTTATTTTGTCGGGATTAGCCTCGATCCCACGAGAATTGACAATGAAACCCAGAAATTTTCTTGAAGACACCCCAAAAGTGCACTTCTGAGGATTCAACTTCATGTTGTACTTTCTGAGCACGCCAAAGCACTCTTCAAGGTCTTCAACATGGTTCTTGTTAAGTTGAGACTTTACAAGCATGTCATCAACATAAACTTCCATGTTGTTCCCTATTTTCTCTGAGAACATCATGTTTACGAGCCGCTGGTACGTGGCTCCGGCATTCTTGAGTCCGAATGGCATGACATTGTAGCAGTAGAGCCCTTTATCTGTGATGAAGCTCGTATGCTCTTGGTCGGGGGCGTGCATGGGAATCTGGTTATATCCAGAATAGGCATCCATGAACGACATCAGACCATGCCCCGCCGTGGCGTCTACGAGCTGGTCAATTCTCGGCAGGGGAAAACAGTCTTTTGGGCAGGCCTTGTTGAGGTCCGAGTAATCAATGCACGTTCTCCACGTCCCATTGGGCTTCGGGACCAACACTGGATTGGCCACCCAGTCAGGGTAAAAAGCGTCCCTTATGAAGTTATTTGCTTTCAGCCTGTCCACTTCCTCCTTTAGCGCTTTCTTTCTGTCCTCATCCAGCTGCCTTCGCTTTTGCTGCTTTGGGGGAAAGCTTTTTTCTATATTCAATGCGTGGCTCGCTACATTAGGGCTTATTCCCACCATGTCAGAGTGTGACCACGCGAAGACATCCTGGTTTTTCTTCAGAAAGCAAATTAATTGCTATTTTGATTCGTCTTGGAGGTGTTTTCCGACCTTCACCTTCTTTGAGGGATCAGCTTCCTCGAGCTGAACCTCTTCGAGATCTTCCAAAGGTTGGAGGTCAACCTTTTCCTCAATCCTCGGATCGATCTCCTCATCAATTTCTAAAACTGTCCCATCTTTATTTTGTATGACAACGAGTGCTTGAGCGCTCGTTTGTTTCTTTCCCCTCAAGGAAATGTTGTAGCACTCCCTTCCTGCCAATTGATCTCCTTTCAATGTTCCGACCCCGCTCGGAGTTGAAAACTTAAGGGCTAGATGCCTTACAGATGAAACTGCCCCCAGCCCGACCAGGGCGGGTCTCCCGAGCAATACATTGTAGGCAGATGGTAACTCTACTACCACGAACTCCATCATCTTGGTCACCGAGACTGGATAGTCTCCCAAGGTCACAGGGAGTTCGATGGACCCCATACAGGCGGTTCCTTCTCCAGAAAAGCCGTACAAAGTGGTTGCACAAGCCTTCAGGTCGCGAAGGGAGAGTCCCATTTTCTCTAGTGTTGCTTTATAAAGAATGTTTACTGAGCTCCCATTGTCTATGAGAACTCGGCGCACTCTTTTGTTGGCAAGCTGCAGGGTGATGACAAGTGGATCATGATGAGGGAACTGGACATGGGAGGCATCTTCCTCGGTGAAGGTTATAGGCTGAGTTTCAACCCTTTGGCTTTTTGGTGCCCTTGGTTCGGGTTCATAAGGAGACCCGTCCCCTGTCTTCAGCTCATTCACATATCGCTTTTGAGCATTTCTACCCCCTCCTGCGAGATGAGGACCTCCCGAGATGGTTATTACGTCCTCTCCATCTATCGGCGGAGGCCTGTCTTCTTCCCGAGATCGGGAGTTATTATTCTGTGCTGCTGGAAGCGCGGCTACTCTCTGGCTGGCAGTAGTCTGTCCAGTACTCTGGTTTTTGACATACTGCCGGAAATAACCTCTCGAGATCAACCCTTCGATCTCGTCTTTCAGCTGTCGGCACTCATCAGTTGTGTGTCCGGTGTCCCTATGAAACCGGCAATACTTACTGGAATCCCTCTTGGACTTTTGATTCCTCATAGGGTCCGGACGCCTGAAGGGGACCTGGTTTTCATTAGCCAGGTATATATTTTCCCGAGACTCGTTGAGCTCGGTGTGTACTTTATATATGGAGTAATACCTTTCTCCTTTCTTTTTCTTTCCCCCTTCAGCCTCGGGGTTATTTCCCTCGCTCTTTTTCCTCTTAGAGGGATTCTCTGAGGTAGGCTGTGAAGTTACTGGATCAGCCGAGGTTGAGGCGGAGTTAATATTTATCGTTGTAGTTTCGGTTTGCGAGGTTGCTTTTAGCGTTGACCTCGCCTCCTCTACATTGACAAATCTCTGCGCCCGCTTGTTAAACTCGGTTATTGACCTTACCGGTTTTCCTTGCATGTCATCCCAAAGGGCACTTCCAGGTAACACACCAGCTCGGATAGCCATCAAATGCCCACTGTCGTCCACATCTCGTGCTCGGGCGACCTCTAGATTAAATCTTGTCAGGTAGCTTTTCAGTGTTTCACCTGGCTGTTGCCGGACGTTAGTCAAAGTGGACGCCTCTGGTCTGACTCCCATCATAGCCCGGAACTGCTTCTTGAAGTCTCTAGACAATTGATCCCATGAAGTTATCGAGTGTCTCTTGTACTTCTCGAACCAACTCTTGGCAGGTCCGGCCAATGATGTCAAAAACAACATGCACCTGAGCTCGTAACCTACGTTACTGGCTCTCATAATAATGTTGAATGTACTTAGGTGGCTACATGGGTCGGTTTTTCCTTCAAACGCTGGGACGTGAGGAATCTGAAACCCTTGAGGAAACTGAGTGTTAGAAATATTGGGAGCAAACGGCTCGAGCTCCTCATCAGAGTCCTCATACCGACCACTCCCTCGTTCATTCTTCAAAAGCCTAAAGGCTTTTTCGAGCTGATCAATCCTTTCTTGGACTGGGTCCTTAGGTGGTGCCTGGAATTGATAGTCATTAATCGCGATCCCAGGCTCGCGCCTCCGTGAGGGATCTCTACGCCCATTCAGATGATTCCTTAGATCCGGATTTGTCTGATCTCCTTTCCCCCTGCTCTGATTCAGATGATTTCGCAGGTCAGGATGTCTCTTGTGATTTCCGGTATTTTTACGACCCCGGTCGTACTTACTGACAGACCTAGTTTCTCCGGACTCATCACTGGTGAAACTCATTGATCGGTCATTTCGTGGTGGATCCTTTCTACGTCGCCTTGTCTCCGCAGTGCGAGATCGGGACGTCTGACTTCTCTCAGATGGCGCGCCTCTCCGCTCCTGGAACGTCTCCCTGTTTCCTTGTCTTTCCCCCGCACGCCCTTGATCCTGATCTCGAACAGGTTGAGCGTTTCTGCGGGGAGGTGAAGGATATCTTATGGGAGACGGAGGGAACCGTATTGGTTACGGTGGTTGTCGTCCTTGCCTCGGCCTAGAGGGTCCAGAATTCGCCCGAGATGGGCCAGTTTCGTTCGATGCACTACCAGGAACCTGAGTCCGAGCCTCGGCAGGAGCTCGGTTGTTCTCAGTTCCTGCAGGCACTCCCACAGGTGGATTAGGCGGGACCCAAGCTCGGGTACTCCTCTGAGGCCTAGAAGGAGCAGATGGCTCTGCTGGTGCTGGAGGTTGTGCCGGCCTCCTTGTGGCAGCATTTTTTTGTGGACGTCCACGGGGCCTCCAGGGAGGAACGTGCACGTCCCTTGGAGGAGGGACTTGGTCTTCGCGCGGAGGCAGGGGCTGAGCCACCTGCGCCTCTGCGGCTATCCTAGTCAACTCCTCGTTACGCTTGTTGGCTTCTGCCAACAACTGTTTCAGCTGCCGATTCTCCAATTCTACAATAGGGACATAATGTTCAGGGTTATAGTACATGTCCTCATCCCTTGGTTGTGGAGGTGGTCCCCGGGAATCAGAGGACCCACTCCTTTCATCAGCGTCCGGGTTCTCCATTGGCTGTTTTCCAGGATGCCTTGGGTAATTTTCTTTAGGAGTGTTTTGATTGTTTGCAGCCATGAATCTCTCAGGGATGGATGCTTGAGGCTCTCAATGAAAGCACCAAACTGTTGACGCCGTTTTTCTTCAATAGATAAAAGAAGAGAGCACGTAAACAATTAAAGACAATGGCCAAAAGAAACAAAAGAATCAAACACACGGTTTTTTACGTGGTTCAGCAGTTGAATCTGCCTAGTCCACGAGTCTCTGTTATTAACCTCAAGATTATCTCTGAACAATTCTTTAGCATGAATTCTACAGAGTTTTCTCTCAAGGATCAGAACTTCGGTCCTCTACAATGGTGCATGGCTTCTCTATTTATAGTGAAGGATGCAGAATACTATCCCACATATTTTGGGTAGTTACTCTTTTGTGAATAAAAATAAATGGCTTTAAATGCCTATAATCAGATAAAAAAGGAAACGTCCCTGATGACCAGGGAACGCATAACTGACTAAATAATATCCCACGATTCTTGGGGATTTACATCAATAAATGAGGATTACATCTCATGCTTACAATACTTGTAGATATTCAAGGTGGTTATAGCGTATCTCCAAGACTTTAGCATTGCAGGTTTCATGTCATTATGCGAGCCATTGACATCTCCCGAGCTAACATTGCTTTCGAGATGGGATATCGAGCTCAAGACCCATGCTCCGAAGTTCCTGAAGATGAAGGTATTCTCGGAACTACCTTTCGAGATCGAGATCATTTCGAGATCACCGCATTCGAGATCATATATCATACTTTGCAGGCTCGACTTACAATCCTAGATCACTCTAATCCTCACGAGACCATTTGTTGCGAACTCAGCTTTCGAGGTCATATTTACTATGGCTCGAAATCTGGGTATAACAGTGTCTATATGACACAACCTGAGGGATTCATAGATAAGAACAAGCCAACACATGTTTGTAAGCTACACAAGTATTTATATGGCTTGAAACAAGCGCCAAGGGCATGGTTTGATCGACTGAAACACACATTACTGTGCTGGGAATTTCATAACTCAAAGGCAAATAATGCTTTATTTTTCTACAACAAGAATCAAGTGATAATCCTAGTACTAATTTATGTAGATGACATTATAGTCACGGGGAACAATGCTGGAAAGCTTACTCAGTTCAATGGGTTGCTCAACAAAAGCCTCACTCTAAAAGATCTAGGACCAGTCAACTTCTTCCTCGGAATTGAGGTGTTCTGAGATGAAAGAGGACTCTACTTAACACAGTCGAAATACATTGAGGAACTTTTGCAAAGGTACAAAATGATGAATCTAAAACCATTTCCTACTCCAATGGTGGCTGGAAAACCACTCTCCTTGACAGACAAAGAAAATCTTGCAAATCCCACGGTGTACAGGAGCTTACTTGGAGCATTACAGTATTAATGCCATACTCGACCGGGCATAGCCTTTGCAGTAAAAAAACTAAGCCAATTTTTTCAAGAACCTACAACTATACACTGGAGTGGAGGAAAGAGGATACTGAGGTATCTCAAAGGTACTATCAGCCATGGTATTCATATAGGTGTAAGTGACACTCTAAACTTAGTTGGCTATTCAGATGCGTACTGGGCTTGTTGTCCCGATAATAGGAAGTCAGTGGCTGGGTATTGTGTCTACTTTAGGGATTCTTTAGTCTCATGGTCATCTAAGAAATAGACGATGGTTTCCAGGTCAAGCACCAAATCGGAATATAGGGCCCTGGCTCAAGTTGCAGCAGAAATAACTTGGATTGAGTCCTTACTCAAAGAACTGAAATTTCCTCTGACTTCCACGGCCGTTACATGGTGTGACAACATCAGTGCTGCTGCCTTGGCTTTGAACCCAGTTTATCATGATCGAACAAAGCACATAGAGCTTAATATTCATTTTGTTAGGGACAAGGTTCTAAAGAAGGAATTGGAAGTAAGATATATACCTACATGTGATCAAATAGCTGACTATTTAACAAAAGGATTGACTCATGAGAGATTTCGGTTCTTGATTTCCAAACTTGGAGTTCAGTCTTCACCCCTGCGTTTGAGGGATGGTGTAAAGAAATGAGAATATGCAGGACATATCAACAATCCTCATCTCAGCACAGTGATGATTAGAGATTCATTCTCTCTGTGGTCCCAACAATATCATCACCTAATGATTGTAAAGATTTGTTTTTTGTGCCATAACAAATTATGATACATTTATAGGCTGCCATATATTTGTAATGATCTCTTTCTACAATATAAATAGAATACTAGACCTCATCTACATTTGAGCTGAGTATATTCCTTTCTTACCCTACACAAAGTGTATATTCTCTCTCTGTGATGCCCATCGTAGGAATGAGTGGGATTGGCAAGAATACCCTTGCAGCTCTCATTTACAATGATGACAGAGTGAATGAGCATTTTGATGTCAGACAATGGGTCATGGTATTTGATGATTTTAGTATCACTAGAATAACAAAAAAAATTCTTGATCCTATGGTCTATAGAAAATGTGATGATAACGACTTAAGTCAACTCCAAATAAAATTGAACGAAACACTGAGAGGGAAAAGGTTTTTCTTTGTTTTGGATGATGTTTGGAACAAGAATTATGGCCATTAGGATATCTTAGTGTGCTTTTGAATCTGGACCACAAAAAAGTAAGATCATTGTGACGACAAGAGATAAAAAAATTGCATCAATGATGGCAATTGTTCCAGCTCACCAACTAGGGACAATGTCTGATGAGGATTGATGGCAATTATTTGCAAAAACATGCCTTTCAAGGTGTACTTGAAGATTTACAAGAAAATTTAGAAGTAGTTGGTAGAAATATTGTTAAAAAAATGTAAAGGCCTCCCTTTAGCTATGAAATCTCTGGTTGGTCTCTTACGCTTTGAATCAGATAGAAAGGAGTGGGAAAATGAACTAAAAAACGGTATATGGGAGTTGCTGAGTAAGGAGAATGATATTCTTCCAATTTTATGGCTGAGTTACCGTTATCTTCCTTCTCAGCTAAAGCGTTGTTTTGCCTATTGTTCAATATTTCCTAAAGATTTTGCAATTACGAGGAACAAATTAATCTTCTTATGGAGAGCAAAAAATATTTTGCCTGTAATGCCCTAAAATCCCTAATGAGGTTTAATGGTTGGATAAGTAGGCCGGGAGGGCCATAATTGATTTATTATGCCATTAAATGATTATGTGCATGTTTATGTGAATTATATTATAATATGATGTTAAATGCATGCATGTGGGTCCACATTTCATGTTAGGGGCATTTTGGTAATTTGGCCCATTGAGGGCGTAATTGTATATTGTCATGCATGTTGGAGAATTATTGATGAGGCCACATTATAATGTGGATTTGTTCAAGCCATTCGACATGAGACGATCTTTGAGTGCAAGTTAGCGGTTTGGTCATAAAGGGGTTGAATTCGGGGTTCGGGGTTCGGGGTTCGGGGCTCGGGGCGAGTGTCGGGGTAATTTGGTGATTAGACCATTACCGGGAGTTAAAGGGTAATGGGATATGATTTATTGGTATTTGAGAATATTGGGAATAACGGTAATTGGAGGGTGTTAATTATAAGTAACGAAATAGGTGGGAAATGACAGTTTTACCCTTGGAAGCCTTTAAAGGATTTTAAATGACCTAGGGGCAATATAGTCTTGTCACCTGTAACGCCCTACATCCTTAGAGCCGTTACTAAGTGAGTTTTAAGACAAAACAGTGCAATGAACTCGCTAACCGAGGTTTTGAAACAAAAGTGTGACTAATAAAAAGTTAAGGCTGTACTCTTTGAAAATGCGTTGACTCAATAAAAACTTCTAGTATTTAAACAATTGGGATCCCAAAATAAGGTTTGAAAACTATTTACATCATGAAATAAGTTTACAGTTGATCGGTTACAAAATCATAGATTATTACAGCCATTTTCGAATAAACCCCCAACCAAAGCAGTCGGGCAGGCCAAACATGTACGCATCGCTTCACGCTCTCCGTACTCATGGTTGGTTGACTCAATCATTGCCCTTACCTGCAACACAGAGCACCCGTGAGCCGAAGCCCAGCAAGAAAACTCATGCAGAACATAACATATGCAACGTATACAGTTTATCATAACAGATAATCCACAATTAAACAAGTCAATCATTAGACTAAGCAAACACGGCCATGCCGCCCCAGAGCCTTACCGAAGCCTGGGGTATCGGTTCTCACCGCGAGGATAACTCATGTATCCCTTGGGTCCCACCCTGAATATAGCATCCCATGTGCTAGGTGTTACTTTCGGCCCACGGCCGCCCCGGCTTACGCCGTACCCGGCCCACGGCCGCCCTGGCTTACGCCGTACTCGGCCCTTGCCGCTCATTTCATCATAATCACACATATAGTACATTCAAAATAATCATTCACTCACATCATGATTCATTTAAGGTTTAAACATTTGCACATAATACAATCTGGGGCCATGCCCTAACCTCGGGTGTTATAGTTTTCTTACCTGCACACCGAGCCTCCTGATGCACTTAAGCCACGAGCACGGTCCTCAAGCACGAGCCTCACCAACAACCTAGTCACAACACACAAGAAACATCCCTCAATACTAATCAACCCAAAACCACTTCCCGGGACCAATCCCGCACTCTCGGGACTTCTAAAACCTTAAAACAACACCCCGGAGTCATCCCCCGAACCCCCGGAGCAAAGGCCTAAAATTGCCTAAAAATGATGCCCTGAAATTTGCCTTGTGCCGCGGCACCACATCCTTGTGCCGCGGCACCCACCAGCCAGAGGCTCCCTTGCCGCGGCACGAAAAACTTGTGTCGCGGCACGCCTTCGCAGACCCAGAATTCTGGGTTTTCTCCTGCGTTTTCTCCGAGCTAAAACCTTCCCAATTCATACTAAACCAATACCCAAACCCCAAAATCATTTTCAAACATCAAATAGACTATATAACAACCCATAACTCAAGGTTCAAGCTCAAAACATCAATACACCCAAGATTCACACCCATTGATTCCTATTTTCAGCAACTCATCCCAAAACTCAAACAACTAACTCAAGCTCTAGATTTTACAATTCAAAACAGAAATCAAAACTTAGGTATGTATAAAGCTCTTACCTCCAATGGAGAATCCACACAAGGCTTGCTTGACCCCTTCCTAGACTCCCACTTCTCCTTCTCTTCTTCTTCTTCTTCTTCTTCCTCATGCCCTAGCTTTTCCCTCTCATTTCTCTTCTCTTCAAACTCTATCAAGACTAAACATAAATAAGCCCCAAACCGTACACCCCATATACACAGCCCAAATTTGTCTATTAACCTTGCCAAATGACCACTTTACCCTTACTTACCTATCTTTTCCTACTTAAACCTCAAGGGCACTTAAGTCCTTTCATTTCTATTTCATTTCTACCATTTTCTCTCTAAAAGTTGTTACTCTCAGCAGTAACTAATGGTTACCCAGGTTACTAAATCTCCAATAACCATTACCCGCTAAATCTCAACTTAACCATAAAATTCCCGAGGTACCCCTAGGCTCCTCCCGAGCCGGGTACAGAAATCCCGTTGCAACTCTTGAGTTAACTAGCTCTCTAGGACCGTCTCGGCACGTGCATCACAATAATACAACCACACCCACGTGGTACAATTCACAGAATACAATTATCACATATCAATACCGTTATGCCAATCATGGCCAAAATTACATTTACGCCCTTCTAACACGATCCGGGCCTACATGCATACTAGTATACATAGTCATGCATCTCAGATAAACAAATAGTCAAATAACATGCTTTAAATCATAACCATGCATTTAATTCATAAAATCACACATAAATCCCAACCTGCCCTCCTGGCACACTAATCAAGGTCCTTAAGCCTTATTAGCGAATTTGGGTCGTTACAACTATCCCCTCCTCATAAAAATTTCGTCCTCGAAATTTATCCAACATATCAGTCAATAAACCCGCAGCTCTTGGCCATAACTTCCAAGGTCCACCGCCTTTACTTTACTTTTCAACAACAGTCTTACAGGAGTAACAATCTTGCCTCACAAGATCTTGTCTCACGGCCATACTCTCGATAGCCTTTCGCTACACCGCAACCCTGCCGAAGCCCAGGGTCTGCCTAGGTTACAATGACCAATTCATTGTCTTATTCCTGATTCCAGAGATTCTCAAACGTCATCACCTCTACTAGGTGGGATCAGCTTGTAGGCCCCGCTGGCCTAACACTTAATACAACTTCAGAATTTTAGGCTGAATTAAGAGTCAGAACTCTCCCTTCGTCCTCTGAACACCTTACCAATCCTCGTTTGTTATTACGCAGAGACGCAGCTCTTTCCTTCCGGAACTTTATTTCCTCATAAATTAGCAATTTACCAACTCTTTAATCTTTCAAAATAGGCAGACACTCCTGCCTTAAGAAGTTTCAACGACTTCTTTGGCTTTCACTCTGAACTAAAGCCAAACTGTAGCATTCACTATCCTTCACCTCTTACCAAGCCCTATGTCGCGTTACATTAATCAAGACACCAGCAATTGCCACCACGACTAATCCATCAGGGATTACACTTCCCTTAATACCTCAAGTATTCGCCTACTCAGCGCTCAACTCGATAAGACATTTGATAACTTTCAGACTGCCAATCACTTGCAATCAACTGATAATTCCAGGTTCCCACTCTGTTCTTTTTGTCCTCTAAATCCATTCCAACAATTTAAAATACTCTTGGGTCTCAATTCCGTATCATCGACGTTTTACCCTGCTACCAGTTCCCCTGAACCAACTACATCAACTCAAACCACCGAGTTAAAAAATTTTCATGTCCAATCACTTTACTCAAGGTCCAAAGTGGTCTATTCCCGTGATACACTACCACATCACCTAACCCCTCAGGGTCCAAAGGAAAACACAAGATTC
Organism: Humulus lupulus; assembly: GCF_963169125.1. Classification (NCBI taxonomy): domain Eukaryota; kingdom Viridiplantae; phylum Streptophyta; class Magnoliopsida; order Rosales; family Cannabaceae; genus Humulus; species Humulus lupulus. The sequence continues at coordinate 163,245,165 of NC_084799.1, forward strand.
CGTCACCCGCTCGACCCTCCCGGTACGACGTACCCTAGGAGGTGGAATGATGTCCATACAGAACCCTCATTCAAAACCAAATCCTATCTGGATCCTTCACTCGATCCTGGTATCCTACTTGTACCACCATGACAGGGTCCTTCCCTGTTTCAACTCAAACCAACACTTTGAATTCCATAGCTCAGTGACACCCACCAGCTAATCATTGCCTACTAACATTATGCCAATCTCAGACGTTGCCTTGTCTATTCTATTACAATTTATGGCGTTATCCTTTGACTTATACATGCCTCACAGCTAGGAGTTCCGCCTCCAATTACATCGCCCTTCTTTCAATCAAGGATTTCAAACACTGATCATCCGTCTGTTACTTTTCACCGCACTGAGTCTCAATGATAACCTTTCTTACTAATACTCAAGACTTAAGTTCCTTATGCCATACACAACGGTCGACTTAATGTTCCAAGTGCATCAACCATGATCCATTCTGTCGCCTCCCGCAAGGTTTAATCCATCCTCGCATCAATTTAATCCTGGGCGTGCCCAACCCGTGATGCACTCCCACATTTTCATAACCTTACCATAGATCAGGTCCTTTATGAAATCACTCTTTACTTAACCAAAACACACGCAAATTCCATCATCGTCCGTAACCAATCAAATCTTACCTTGTCTTCTGAATTTCTTTCTGATTTGACACCACTCAGTCCATCTAACCTCAAACTTTACTGTTCTTCTCATCTCTGATGTAGTAATCTTCGGAGGTGCTTATGCAGTAGATGACGCGCTTACCAGTCTTGTTATGCCTTCAATTCTTTGGATGTTCTTCATTAGCTTCCTTGCGGCTTCAGATCAAATCTCCTCATACCTGTCCTTTCTTCTTGTAGCTCTATTCTGAATACTCTTGACGACTCCCAAACTAACACTCCGTAGAACCTTACCTGAGACACCGCCTTCTGGGTACTAACGTCTTCAGCCTAATAATCAGTTGCTCACCATTTCCGTCTGGGAGTAATCCACATGCACTGCTCGTGAGCTTGAAGGGGACTTGTCCATACCGTTCACGCATTCTCCGCCTAAAGAATTTACCTGTGCTGCTGCAGCTTGAACAGTTCCAGAATCCTTGTTACCAATTTCTCACACCCTACCCGGTGCCACCTAATCAATTCACGAAAAGTCTTTATCCTTGGTTTCCAACTGGTAAAATCCAGGTCCTAGATCAACTCTTGGAGACATCGTCCCATCTTGTATCCAACATTAAACTTTTGTTCTAACCCGACGATGCCAACAATCCCCGCAGTATAGCACACTGGCTATACCAGGCTCAGATTCCTTCGATTGCTTCAATAGACTTTCTGTCGGCCAAAACCGTCTTTTACAACATTCCTTATACCGATCCTTATCTGTAGTCTGACCTTGAAGTATCCCCTAAATCTTTCTTTACATACCCACGTAATTTTTCCACTGATCAGCTCTGTCTCCTTTACGTACTCCAGATGATATCCTCAACAATTCATCTGCCAGAGTTTCTAATTCCTTCTCAATAAGTATTACTGTCCTCGGCCTCTCAAATGGCACCTTTGAGGCAACCTCTCTATGTCCATCTCCCTCTCGGAACATTCCCAACACCGAGCCCTTCCAGTTCGTTACATGTCCAAAGCATAAGCTCGTCAGTTAAATGCTCATCCTTGAGGACTCAGCCTCGAACCTCGAATGTATCGATGCATTCCAGTTCTCCGTTTCCCGCACCATGGGAAATCCATCCTAACATCTCGAGTCATTCTACGTAGAAGTCATGCCCTCACCTGGCCTCCTCTCAGGTGGCATCCTCTTCCTCATGTATACCAATAACCTCCCTGGTTCCTATCGCCATCTTGACAACCACCTTAGTAACCAAACTTCTTTCAAAGCTCAAATTAGGTGCCCAAGCACTGTCTGGGGTCCTTTCCCCTCAAAAGTGAGAATCCGACCTCACTGCGTTCTATCACCACAAGTACCATCTTATCAATCAGACTTTTCCCCCTTTCTGGCAAACTAGAAGCCATAGAACTATCCGGGGTCCCTTTAACTTGATTATCACAAATCTATCCTTACTAATTCCATCAAAGGAAGCACCGCCCTTGCGGCTCTATCACTCATGCTCTAAACATCAACCATCAGTTCCTCGAACAACATGGCCCTCTCCGCCATCCACATGCAGACGATAAACTCATACCTCAGAGCAGCCCAAATACCTTAGACTATTCCCGATCTTAAATCCTTAAATGGGTCGTCATCAATTCCGGATACATCCATCAGTATAACTTTCCGAAATGAATTACCCAGATCACCAAACCCATTGATTTACACTGTTGTTACCCCCAACAGTCCAAGCCAAACTTATAAGCCCACCAATCTCCATGGTGCAAATCATGTCTTTAAAATCTCTTCTAACCTTTCATCATATAGGTCCTTCCAAACCCATTAAGCCAGTACCTCAGCCCGAGTACCAAATCCGGGTACCTCTCTGCCTCAACATTAACACGACCCTCTAATCAGGATCCCTCATCCCCTTAACCAAGGGTGGAATTAACTCTGCTCGTCTATTGATAAATCCCTTGCCAACTCGAGCTCTCCTCAAAACCCGAGGATAACACCCCTTAAACCTCTCATGTAATACCTTTATCTGTCCATACCTCACAGTAAACCAACACTGGTAACCTTACTGTTAACACATCGGAATCAGCTAGTTTCCCCAAAGGAATCCACTGTTCTTCTATCCCATCTCAACTAACAAACTCCACAGCTAGCTCACACACTAGTGATCCTCTGCTGCTACTTTCAGGGGTAACTGGAGATCTCAATTCCAACTTATATCTAAAACCCCCTTTCAACACAATATCACGTCCACAAAACCCTTCTAGGAACCAACAACTCAAGTTCATCCGTCCAAACCGACCAAACTCCTGAACTCAGAGGTTCATACTCTGAACCAACTCACAACTAAATCCAAATATCCACAGGTATAATGCACACACAAGCATATACTAGGTCAAATCCACAATGATATACGTTTAGCTACCAGATTCAATCGTTACTAAGTAAATCCATACTTATCATGCTTCAAACAAGCCAATATACAAATATAACTAATGAATTAAATCCAGAAAATTAACCACATACACTCAATATGCGAACCATTATGCCAATATTCATCCACATACATAATAGTATTATTCAGCATGCATCAATCCCAACATGCAATAGTCAAGGGCCAGGCCCTATCAGTATCTCATGCATATGTCATTTCATTCCCCATGCTCCATATAAATAAGCAGGCAAACAGGCATTCAAACATATATTTAGACATGTCCATCACTCATACCAACCAACCCTGAGTCGAGCTTGTCACTGACAGCGAGCGTACATGTTCGGTCGATCTCCAGAACCAATAAACCTTGGCTCGCTCTGATACCAAGTTGTAACGCCCTACATCCTTAGAGCCGTTACTAAGTGAGTTTTAAGACAAAACAGTGCAATGAACTCGCTAACCGAGGTTTTGAAACAAAAGTGTGACTAATAAAAAGTTAAGGCTGTACTCTTTGAAAATGCGTTGACTCAATAAAAACTTCTAGTATTTAAACAATTGGGATCCCAAAATAAGGTTTGAAAACTATTTACATCATGAAATAAGTTTACAGTTGATCGGTTACAAAATCATAGATTATTACAGCCATTTTCGAATAAACCCCCAACCAAAGCAGTCGGGCAGGCCAAACATGTACGCATCGCTTCACGCTCTCCGTACTCATGGTTGGTTGACTCAATCATTGCCCTTACCTGCAACACAGAGCACCCGTGAGCCGAAGCCCAGCAAGAAAACTCATGCAGAACATAACATATGCAACGTATACAGTTTATCATAACAGATAATCCACAATTAAACAAGTCAATCATTAGACTAAGCAAACACGGCCATGCCGCCCCAGAGCCTTACCGAAGCCTGGGGTATCGGTTCTCACCGCGAGGATAACTCATGTATCCCTTGGGTCCCACCCTGAATATAGCATCCCATGTGCTAGGTGTTACTTTCGGCCCACGGCCGCCCCGGCTTACGCCGTACCCGGCCCACGGCCGCCCCGGCTTACGCCGTACTCGGCCCTTGCCGCTCATTTCATCATAATCACACATATAGTACATTCAAAATAATCATTCACTCACATCATGATTCATTTAAGGTTTAAACATTTGCACATAATACAATCTGGGGCCATGCCCTAACCTCGGGTGTTATAGTTTTCTTACCTGCACACCGAGCCTCCTGATGCACTTAAGCCACGAGCACGGTCCTCAAGCACGAGCCTCACCAACAACCTAGTCACAACACACAAGAAACATCCCTCAATACTAATCAACCCAAAACCACTTCCCGGGACCAATCCCGCACTCTCGGGACTTCTAAAACCTTAAAACAACACCCCGGAGTCATCCCCCGAACCCCCGGAGCAAAGGCCTAAAATTGCCTAAAAATGATGCCCTGAAATTTGCCTTGTGCCGCGGCACCACATCCTTGTGCCGCGGCACCCACCAGCCAGAGGCTCCCTTGCCGCGGCACGAAAAACTTATGTCGCGGCACGCCTTCGCAGACCCAGAATTCTGGGTTTTCTCCTGCGTTTTCTCCGAGCTAAAACCTTCCCAATTCATACTAAACCAATACCCAAACCCCAAAATCATTTTCAAACATCAAATAGACTATATAACAACCCATAACTCAAGGTTCAAGCTCAAAACATCAATACACCCAAGATTCACACCCATTGATTCCTATTTTCAGCAACTCATCCCAAAACTCAAACAACTAACTCAAGCTCTAGATTTTACAATTCAAAACAGAAATCAAAACTTAGGTATGTATAAAGCTCTTACCTCCAATGGAGAATCCACACAAGGCTTGCTTGACCCCTTCCTAGACTCCCACTTCTCCTTCTCTTCTTCTTCTTCTTCTTCTTCCTCATGCCCTAGCTTTTCCCTCTCATTTCTCTTCTCTTCAAACTCTATCAAGACTAAACATAAATAAGCCCCAAACCGTACACCCCATATACACAGCCCAAATTTGTCTATTAACCTTGCCAAATGACCACTTTACCCTTACTTACCTATCTTTTCCTACTTAAACCTCAAGGGCACTTAAGTCCTTTCATTTCTATTTCATTTCTACCATTTTCTCTCTAAAAGTTGTTACTCTCAGCAGTAACTAATGGTTACCCAGGTTACTAAATCTCCAATAACCATTACCCGCTAAATCTCAACTTAACCATAAAATTCCCGAGGTACCCCTAGGCTCCTCCCGAGCCGGGTACAGAAATCCCGTTGCAACTCTTGAGTTAACTAGCTCTCTAGGACCGTCTCGGCACGTGCATCACAATAATACAACCACACCCACGTGGTACAATTCACAGAATACAATTATCACATATCAATACCGTTATGCCAATCATGGCCAAAATTACATTTACGCCCTTCTAACACGATCCGGGCCTACATGCATACTAGTATACATAGTCATGCATCTCAGATAAACAAATAGTCAAATAACATGCTTTAAATCATAACCATGCATTTAATTCATAAAATCACACATAAATCCCAACCTGCCCTCCTGGCACACTAATCAAGGTCCTTAAGCCTTATTAGCGAATTTGGGTCGTTACATCACCCTAAGGATTATATCAACCATTGAAGGCTGTAGAAACCTTCCAAAACATAGCATAGTTCTTTCTCTCCCGGACACCATTTTATCTTCATTTTCTCTTTGGATTTTTAAGTTTTTTTTTAGGAACTAAGCTAAGGAAGTGGACCTTGAGGGCTTAGGATTGTGTTCCACCATTGAAGAGGGTTCTATACTAAGCTTGAGATAAGGTTCTAGCCATTAAAACTTTGGTTTTGCTCTGTTTTTCTATTGGATTTCTAGATTGGATATTGAGGATTGATGGGAGTTTTTGGAAAGGATTGCTTAGGTTATGATGCTTAGGACTTGTGTATATGGTTTTGAGGTTCAATTAGGAGTTTGAATGAGGTTTGGAAGCTTTTTTTTTTAGGTTGGAAATGGAGGAGTTGAAGGAGGGAACCAGGGTTGAAAACCCTGGTTGTAGCGTTACAGCGCTAGCTAGGGGCATTCTGCCCTGCTTGTAGCACTGGGGCGCTAGGAGGGTAGCGCTGTAGCGCTATCCTGCTTTTCTAGATTCCTATTTTGGGCACTTTTAAGGGTTTTGGGCTCGGGGTTTCAATTCCTAAGGCTCGGTATCGAATCTACTCACCGTTTGGGTACAATTCGGGGTCCCGGGAGTGAGGTTTAGGTCAAGAACCTTTTATTGCTCATTTTCATTGATAGAAAGTTATATTTGGTTATGACTAGGTAACCGCTATTGAATCAAAGGGTCGATCGTTCTCAAGGGTCGTTCTTTTACTATTTCTCGCTCGAACCAGAGGTAAGAAAACTGCACCCCATATGTGACACGCATGGTTATTAGTGAGGCATGTTGAGTGCTTAAATGTGGACATTGATTTCATATCAAATGCTTTGCAAATCTTTCTTACTTGTGAATGGAACTGACTTATTAGTCAGAATCGGCAATGGTGTCAGTATTAACTATGAAGCTGTGACTTAATAGTCAAGTTCAGCAGTAGTACTGAGCACTGGTTGTATGGTATTGGCTTATGAGTCAAGAACGGTTTTAGCGTGTTTAACGCAAGCCGAAAAGATTAGATCTAGTCGACATAAGCATTATCGTCCTGAGCATGAAATGCTTGACCAACCTTAAGTTTGATGAAAAACAAAAGTGCTTGTCTAGTCTAATAGCTAGTCACATAGAGCCAGGGCCAGAAGGCCCAGGTGACTGCATCGTCACATGGCTAGGGTGCGGAGCTCAAGTGAGTGACTCACTCATTGGTCACTCATTTGATTTCAAGCTAGTGACTTACTCATCAGTCACTCATCTGGTTTAAGCTAGTGACTTACTCATTGGTCACTCATCAGATTAGGGCTACAAGCCCTAGCAAGGTTACCAAAACCTTGAAGTGATATTCACTCATCTGTTTAGGGCTACAAGCTCTGTATGATCATCATTTGATATTATATACATGCAGTAATGAGTTTTCTTGCTAAGCCTTTGCTCACGGGTGTTAAGTGGTGCAGGTAAAGGGAAAGAAAAGCTCACCTAGCCTTGAGTGGAGAGCTTAGGTTGCGATGTGTACATATGCGGCCGCTTGACCACCACGACCAAGGTGTTTCTCAGGGGAACTAGGGGTAAACCCTATTTTTGCCGCTTAGGTCGGCGGGTTGTAATTTTACACTGTAATGACCATTTTGGATTGTAAATAACTTGTAAACGCTTTTATGGGCCCATGAACAGTTTTATGTTTTAAATAAAATATATAATTTCCTTTTGATCAGTTTTTTTCACCTTAGCCTGTTAATAATACCTAGATGCATGTTTATAACCAAATGACTCAATTAGTTAGTTAAGCACAATTAAATGCTCACAGTAACAGTCTTGGAGTAACCAGGGCGTTACATTACCATACCAACAATACTTTGACATTTTAGTATCAAAGTCATTGTTTCAACAAAGAAGTAGGTATAAATTCTGCATGCATGTGTAAATGGATGGTTCTCTAAAATCAAGATGAGAAAGTTACCATTTAAACCGGTGGAAACAACATTGTTGTCAACAGCACCAAGTTTAAGGGTGTTATCTCTGTATGGCTATGCTCATACCGAGTTGCTCGATTTAATTGGCGATTTGAAGTATTTACGTTATTTGGATTTATCTCTAAGTCGTGGCTACCTAAAACAATATGCAATTTGATGAATTTGCAAATATTACTGTTGTCATTTTATACAAGTCTTACTGAGTTGCCCAACAAAATAGGTAGCTTGATCAGCTTGCAACATCTTGATATTATAGGAGTAGGTTTGGAGGATTTTCCACAAGGCCTGTCCGATCTGACAAACTTCCAGACCTTATCTGGTGAATATAGATTGCGTAAATATAGCGGGTCTAACATTAACCACTTGAAAACAATGCATAAAATAAGTGGTGAACTTGATACTTCAGGGCTCAAGAACATTGTTGATGACGGGATTTGTCAGAGAACATTCTGAAGGATATGAAGTACGTCAGTAAGTTGCGTTTAAGTTGGCCTTTTGGTGATAGTAATGATTTAGGGAGAGAAAGTGCAGCGGTAGTTCTTGATAAGCTTCAACCTCACACAAATTCAAATTTGAAGAAATTATTCATCTATCATTACATAGGTACAATATTCCCAGATTGGTTAGGCGATAGTTCTTTCTCTAATATTATAATCATGCATCTACAAAATTGTAAAGGATGTCGTTCTTTGGCTTCACTTAGGCAATTGCCCTCCCTTGAAGAGGTTGACATCACTGGATTTGATGAGTTGGTGTCAATAGGTGAAGAGTTTTATTCTAATGCTACGGAGCCATTTAGATCCTTGAAAACATTGAGCATTGGGAAAATGTCAAGTTGGAAAGATTGGTATTTTGTTAGGGCCAACAGAGAAGGTGCTAGACTAGTTCTTCCATCCTTGACAGAATTGCGTATCTACGAATGCGTTCAACTTGTGACATTGGTTTCAGGGGCACCACAACTGGCACATTCCCTATTTCCATCTCTGGGATCTCTATACATAAGGAGATGTCCGAAAGTGGAGTCATTTTTGGAATGGAGATCCTTCTCACGTTTAAACTCTATCCAGATTAAGGATTGTGAGAAGCTGCTGGTAGTTCACATGTGATGGGATCTCCAAAGATTCACATCTCTCGCATCATTATCACTTTGGAAGATTTGTAGTTGTTGTAAATCTATCAAAACTCAAGATCAAATAGACTAATTTTTGTTATAACATCAAGAACTTATCACTAAAAGTGTATGCAATCAATGGCACAATTAAACAAACTTTTCATATGCATAAACAGAGTGGTAAAGTTAGAAGAAAATCAAATGAACATAATCTAAACAAAGTTCTAAGTAAAGAAAGGACACCACAGAACAATTATACTGGTTCAAGACCAAAGATCAATGTGAACTTTGGCTCTACATCCATTTTGAACACTATCCCTTTATTGAATGAATCTGAAGTATAGAACACAGTTGAGAAGTAGATCTTCAACTAAAGAGTCTTCAATGGAGAGTAATCTCTAAACACTCAGCCCCTCCCTTGAGCCTAACACATTCGTACGTTAGTGTTAGCCCAATTACAAAACCCTTTGTTCTCCCACTTTCTTTCTCTTTCTTTGCGCTTCTTGATTCAGACCAGTGTTTTCTTCTTCCTAGACTTTTTCTCTTCGTGTGTCTTCATTTAGTCGAGCCCTCTTCCTTTTATAGCCAGCTCACCTCTACATCTATTCTACCAATTTGTTGACCATGATTTTGGCCAACGACGAGTAGACGTCAAAATGACAATAAGCCTTTAATAGAAAATACGACACCAATAATTTTATAGTGGTTCAGCCCCAATTTATTGGTAATAGGCTAATCCACTTGGAGTTGTGATATATTTAGCCTACATTTAAGATCAGATGAACTTGAGCCAACTGAGTTTCTTAAGTGTAAGTAGAAAAATACAGAGTTTCTCTTTATAGAGAATACAAGCTTTCTCTCTCTAAGCTCTCTTAGAAAATGCCCCAAGTAACAGTCCCAAGTTCTCCAAACCAGAGAGCTCCTTTTTCTTTCAAAAGACCCGATCCCCTTAAATGATGCCATGAGCCATTTATTTATAGGCTCATGGATCGTACATCAGAATTATCCCTTTGACTGGCTCCTTGGTTCTTCCAACCAACTTTAATTAACTAAAATATAAATAAATTCAAATTACAATAATATAGCTATTATTTCGGGATATCTGAGAGATTCCCGCGGTAGTTGCAAATGATTCGAGTTGAAGTCGTTACTGAAGCTTTACTGAAGAGTTACTATTCTGATCCGTGGACCGACCAAATCCATCCCCGAAGTGATTGGTCGGCCAAGACAACCCACCAGTCGGCATAGGCAAGCACCTTCTAGCACACCTCTGGTCGGTATAGGCAAAACACTCCTCTAGCACACCTCTGGTTTAACATGACACATCTCTGGTCTAGCATGACACATATCTGGCCTAGCAAAACACTTTACTGGTCGGGCAAAACACTTTGTCGATCTAGCAAAACACCTTACTGGTCTAGCAAAACAAATGACTGGTCGGCCAAAATACTCCACTGGTCGGCCAGAACATTTTACTGGTCAGTCAAAATCTTTACCGGTCGGACAAAAATTATACCTGGTCGGTCAAATCACTTCCAAACCAGATAAATAATTTTCATGACCAGTAATATCACAACTCCGAAGATTAATCTCCGACCTTTCCCTCCTTGGCTAATACATTTATTGACTATTAATGTGTCATTTACTGACCATGCATCGCCACTTGTCACTTCTGATTGCCACATCATCAAATTGAAATTTTGGGGATAACACAACTGAAAACTTTGAATCTGTTAAGTTAGTTGGGATTTGGAGGAATAAAAATACCACAAATTCCACCTTCTTCCTTTAAATCACAGCTGCTAGGAATTGATGTTTACTGAAATAGAGATAGTGTTCTTAAACAATCAACTTAGTTTCCAAGGTTGAGTAAGTTTAGACAATGTCTAAACTTACTTTTGGTCAACACTTTGGTGCCAACATCTGCTAGGTTATCTTTGAATTTTACTTTGTTCAGTTCTATAGCTCATTCCTTTATCTTCTCTCTTATCCAAAATAATCTGATGTCTATATGTTTGCTCTTCTCATGATACACTGGGTTCTTGCAAAGATGAATTGAAGACTGGCTGTCCGAGTAGGTTGTTACTTCACCTTTCAATATTTTTAACTCCTGTAGGATTCCTTTTAACCAGATTGCTTCCTTAAAAGCCTCTATTGTTGTCATGAATTCAGATTCAGTAGTAGATAGTGACAATATTGATTGTTGCTGAACTTTCCAACATATGCAATTATGATTAGTGAGAAACATATAGGATGTTGTAGACTTTCTCGTGTCTTTATTGGCTGCATAATCTGCATCCACATATCCTTTTAGTTCCAGTTTTTCTTCAATTCTTTTGTAAATTAAACCATGATCCTAGGTGCCTTTCAAGTACCTAATGAGCCATTTGAGAGCTTTCCAATGCTCTTGGCCTAGATTCAACATATACCTGCTTAGAACACTTAAAGCATGTGCAATATCAGGTCTTGTACTGACCATGATATACATTACACATCCCAGAGAAAGAGAGTAAGGCACCTTACTCATTTCATTCATCTCTTCAGCATTTGAAGGACATTGTTCCTTTGTCAATTCGAACTGGCCACCTAAAGGTACTAAAGTGCTTTTAGCATCTTGCATATAGAATTTTTTAACTACCTTCTGTATGTAACTTGACTGTTTTAGGCACACCTTTCCTTCATCTCTGTTCCTCACAAGTTCTATGCCAAGAATCTTTTGTATTGGTCCCAATTCTTTCATTTCGAACTCTTCTTTAAGTTTGGTCTTAATGCTTTTGATCACAACCTTGTCCCTGCTTAAGATAAGCATATCATCTACATACAATAGCAAATAAAATGCAGTAGAAGAATCTAAACCTTTGTAGTATAGACAATGATCAAATAGAGATCTTGTGAACCCGATGTCTTGCATATAAGTGTTGAAACGTTTGTTCCATTGTCTTGGGGATTGCTTGAGGCCATATAGTGACCTTTTCAATTTACTGAAATGTCTTGTTCCACCTTAAATCCTGGTGGCTATTTCATGTAAATGTCTTCCTCTATGAATCCATTCAGAAATGCAGTCTTCACATCTAGTTGCTCCACCTCTAAATCCTGTTGTGCAACTAGAGATAACATCAATCTTATTGTTTTATACTTCACTATAGGTGAAAATATTTCTGTGTAGTCTATTCCTTCTACCTGAGTGAAGCCCTTAGCTACCAACCTAGCCTTGTATCTTACTGAGTCGTCACCTTTTATCCCTTCTTTGACCTTGAAAATCCATTTACAGTCTATTACTTTCTGGTTCACTGGTTTGGTTACTAGGTCCCAAGTTCTATTTTTGGTGAGTGATTCCATTTCTTCTTTCATGGCCTGTAGCCATATGTTTTTATCCTTTCCTGAGGTAGCTTCTTCAAAACTGTTTGGTTCATGGATTTGTGTTTGTTACACTACAGAGAGGGCATAAGCAATCAGGTCTGCTTCTACATAGCATGTTGGAGGATGGATCTCTCTTCTGGTCCTATCTCTTGCTAACTGATAGTCTGCTAGATCTTTTTGTGTTTCTGTGATTTCAGTTCCAGCTTCTGTAGATGAGTCTTGATCTTCTTCTAATGCTTCCTCTTGCTTGTCTTGCTCAATCTCAGTTTTAGTAACATGTTGAGTTCCTGTATTGCTTGCAATATCAAAGGACAAACTACGCTTCTCGGCTGTTAAGTAAGGGAAATCATAATCATTGAAAACAACATTTCTTGCTACTACAATTTTAAGCCTACCCTTTTGGTTTATGCAGATCCTATAACCTTTTGTGCCTATTTGATATCCAAGGAAAATTCCTTTGATTGATCGAGGTTTTAGTTTATCAATAGATTGGTGTACATATGTTTTACATCCAAATACTTTCAAGTGTTTAAGGTTAGGTTGTCTATCATGCCACATTTCAAAAGGAGTTTTCAAATTTATTGACCTATTTGGGCTTCTATTTATTAGGTAGCATGTTGTTGCTAAGGCTTCTCCCCAGTAAATTTTCCCTAATCCTGAGCTAAGTAACAAGCATCGAACTTTGTTTAACAAGGTTCTATTCATACGTTCAGTTACCCCATTCTGTTAAGGGGTATTAACAATTGTTCTATGTCTAGTTATGCCACTTTCTTTACACAAAATATCAAACTCATGATTAACAAATTTTTGGCCATTGTCAGTTCTAAGAGTTTTGATTTTCAATTCAGTTTGGTTTTCTATTTGTGTTTTCCAAGTTCTAAGGTGATCTAGACATTCATCTTTAGTTCTTAATAAATAATTCCACACACATCTACTATAATCATCAACTATGGAAAGGAAGTATTGTTTACCTGTAATGGTTGGAATCTTGTAAGGCCCCCACAAATCAGCATGAACATATTCTAATATTCTCTTTGTGGTGTGTCGAGCTTGAGTGAACTTGATCTTATGTTGCTTAACAAGTATACATGCTTCACAGAAGGGAAGAGCACATATCTTTAGCTTGGTAATTATCCCTTGATTGTGCAATTCTCTAAGGCCTTGCTCACTTATGTGCCCGAGTTTTTGATCCCACAGTATCATCTCATTTTCTTGACCTTTTATAACTCCAACTTCAGCAGTAAGGATTGTTTCCCCATCCAATATATATAAACCATTTATTTTCTTGCCTTTCATCACTAGTAGAATTCCTTTAGCAATCCTCAGATTTCCATTTATTGACTTGTATGAATATCCTTCATCTTCTAGAGTTCCAAGGGAAATTAAGTTCCTTCTTAAATCTGGAATATGCCTCACATTTAACAAAATTTTCACTTCTCCATTGAATTGTTTAATAGCTATCTTCCCAATTCCAATGCCCCTGCAAGAAAAATCATTTCCCATTAGAACTTTACCACCATCAATTTATTTATAATCAAAAAATGATTCTCGAGTTGGGCACATATGATATGTGCAGCCAGAATCAAGAATCCACTCCCTGGTTTGTGTGGTTTCTAAGATTGTGAAAGCATCTCCATCTGTTGACCAATCATCAGTATCTTCTTCGGCTACTGCAGTGTCTTTTGATCATGTTTATGCTTTTGATTAATCTTTGGGTTATGCTGTGATTTGAAGCTTGCTTGCTGTTCTTTATACTTGTTACAGAATCGTTGAATGTGTCTTGGTCTTCCACGGAAATAACACTTTCTGTCTCCTTTCCCTCGAGATTTTGACCTGGAATGAGAATGATGTTGGTTCTTTGAATAACTTCTTTTTGGGTTCCTTCCTTTTGCCAAGTATACTTCTTCTTTCTTAGCTTCTTTTTCCAGCTGTAACTCAAAGTCCTTAGACTTCAAAGCACCAAGAACTTCCTTTAATGCTATCACATCTTTACCATATTTAATGGCAACCTTTACTTCTTGATAGGGGATTGGTAGGGATCTCAGAAGAATGACGGCTTGGCTCTCTTCATCTACTTTGTGTTCAATATTGGCAACACCTACAATAATTTCATTAAATTTGTCAATATTTTCATCTAAAGACAGAGTAGATATCATTCTGAAACTATATAGTCTTTCAAGCAAGTTTATCTTGCTGGAAATTGAAGGTTTCATATAGAGTTCTTCCAACTTATCCGAGATTCATTTGGCTGTCTTTTGATCAATCAGCTTTCTTCGAACATTGTTGGATAAGTGCATGATTATGGTGTAGTAAGTCATCTCTTCCATCTCGGCAATCTCTTCAGGTTTCTTCTCAGTCAAAAGTTTGGTGTCACCAAGAACTTTTGCCACTTTTTGATGCACTAGAATTCCTTTGAGGCTTTCCCTCCATAGAGCAAAATCGTCTGCTCCATCAAACTTTTCCAATTCAAATTTGGCCATTGTTGACATGAGTTCTTGGATAGTTTCTTGATCAATCTTGCAGCGGATATGTCAAGATCTTGAGTCGTTCTTTTCGATTGTGGAACCTGGCTCTGATTTTGTTGTAAATATATCAAAACTCAAGATCAAATAGACTGATTTTTGTTATAACATCAAGAACTTATCACTGAAAGTGTATGCAATCAATGGCCCAATTAAACAAACTTTTCATATGCATAAACAAAGTGTTAAAGTTAGAAGAAAATCAAATGAACATAATCTAAACAAAGTTTTAAGTAAAGAAAGGACACCACAGAACAATTATACTGGTTCAAGACCAAAGATCAATGTGATCTTTGGCTCTACATCCAATTTGAACACTATCCCTTTATTGAATGAATATGAAGTATAGAATACAACACAGTTGGGAATTAGATCTTCAACTAAAGAGTCTTCAATAGAGAGTAATCTCTAAAAACTCAGCCCCTCCCTTGAGCCTAACATATACATTCGTACGTTAGTGTTAGCCCAATTACAAAACCCATTGTTCTCCCACTCTCTCTCTTTCTCTGCACTTCTTGATTCAGACCAGTGTTTTCTTCTTCCTAGACTTTTTCTCTTCGTGTGTCTTCATTCAGTCGAGCCCTCTTCCCTTTATAGCCAGCTCACCTCTACATCTATTCTACCAACTGAAAACTTAGAATCTGTTAAGTTAGTTGGGATTTGGAGGAATAAAAATACCACAGTAGAGATGAGGTGGATTCATTTCCAGAGGATGGCCTGCTTCCAATTACACTCATTTCTTAATTAATTTATGATTTTGAGAACTTAAAAGTCCTCAACGGTAAGAACTTTCAACGACTCACCTCCCTCCGGAGTTTGAGCATTGAATCATGCAACAAGCTCCAATGCTTTCCGGAAGATGGGTTACCTGCTTCTCTGAGCATCTATAATTGTCGTTTGCTAAAAGGACGGACGGTGCCAAAGAGCGACTGGGGAAGATTGGCACAAAATTTCTGACATATCTTCTATAAAGATTAATGGTAATTCCCTCTAATTATTCCTATGAAAGTTATCCCCTTTTTGAAAAAAAATTCTCTCTTCAGATTTTCAAATTTTTATTTTTTATTTGGGAGATGAAGTTGAAATTCAGAAGAAAGAATGCTGGATCAGTGGATGTTCTATCTTGCTTCTTTGTAAAATTTTCCCGTCAAGTCAAATGTCTAATGTCTTTTCATTTCAGGCAAAAAGATATAATCTACTCTGCTGAAGTAAAATATTCATGGAACATAGGCAACATTGAATCAGGTCGAGCTGCTCTTGAATATAACCAGTCTACACAGCAGGTCAGATTTCCTTAACAAATGAAATAACACCGTAAGCCTACATGATCCACTGTTAGAAATAAAACAAAACAATGATGCTTTTAATCTGACATGATTTTTCTGAGAGATTGCCTATATTAGAAACGATGGTTTATTCTTATTTAAGAAACCTTAGCTCGCTTTTCTACGTAATGCAGACATATAGTCCTGTCACTCCTGTTAGTAGAATGATGTTGCTCACTCCTATCACTAGAACTAGAGAGAAGCAGGATCTGGTTTGAAAAATAAAACCAAGCAACCTGGACGCTTAAATTTCATTGGCTGAACCCAACATACCAGTTTTCAACCTACATAACAACAGGTATGATTCTTAACTTTTCATTTTGTTTTTTTTTCTTTCTAAAAAAATGGTATTTAGTGATATGACCCTTATCAGGAGCAGAGCATTGAACGTATAATTTGAATTGAAAAAAAGGCATACTTCATATGCAGACTCTGGATCTGAGCTTTGCAATTGTGTTTGCTATCCGTATTTGCTCGAAGGTTGGGCTGGTAATGCATTATTATCTGTTCATCTCTCTTTTTTCTTCTTTTGTATTGTCATGTTGCTTTTCGTACACCATCCCCACATGCAGGAGTAGGACAGTAAGAGTATTGACTTCTGCTAAACTTGATAAACAATATGGCATATCATTTTAGCAACATTGCTTGCCTTTCTAGTTATAGATTTTGTACTCACCTGGCCTTTATAATTTCTCAATTTATGTTTTTCGATCAATTAAAATTTTAGCTAAACATTCATGCCTAGCCCTTCTGAATATTTAATAAGACACTTGAGTTTTATTCAATCTATTGCTGTTTAAAGGAGATTGAATTTTAAACAAAGGAGAAATTTTAGGCTTACGCTGTTCTTCTCTTTTCATTTTTAATACTACTTTCTTCGTTTTCTTGTGTCACCCTTTTTGAAATGTTAGGTGTGTATTTATGAGATGTATCCTGAAATATGTCTTTCTATATTGTACTGGTTGTAATAAACTTTCTTGTTAGTCATTTTAATTATACTTGTCTGGTGATTTGAATGATATTAGGTAATCCCACCTTATATGCTAGGGGATGCCTTTGCAAATGGGTGACAAGTGCAGTGTAAAACGTTCTTTATGGGTCGTCACCGTCAGATAGATTCTGATGTGAAGGTATATTGATTTGATTACAAAATGTTGGAGGGAAAAGAATAATAAGCTTTCTATAAGTCCATGTATTAATTGATGTATGTTGTTCGTCTTCTGTTGTAAATAATATGAGATCTGAAGCTGTGTCTACTCTTTCATTTTCCTGGTATGTGCAGATTGTTAATTACAATATTGAATCATACGGTTGTTAAAATCCAAGGTACGATTATTTGCAGCAGCTCTGTACAATTCCAAGAGCATGTTATTTTGAGAGAATATACTGTTTCTGGAATGTTGGATAAACTTTGGTAAATTTATTATTCAATTAAATGCACTAATATTGGTATCTGCATATATTATCAATCATAGTTAGCTCAAATAACGAACGAAAAACAAAATAAAAAGCATAATGGTTCTTGTGGTGTTTACTACCACAACTGAGATTTTAGAATCCTATATGCATAAGAAGATATATAAATGAGAACCAACCCTATATGTGTAGTGCTGAAGCATTCTATGTGCCCTTTAGCATTTTCCTGAAAAGTTGGGTTGAATTTGGATACTTTTATCTCCTGGTGTATATCGCATGAAATTTTCGAGTATGAATATAAATATTAGATAAGAGAAGAACGAGATGGACTTGAGAATCTTGAATCATTCCTTGCATATCAATAATGAAATATTTTTCACATTGCAAAGTTAAAATTACTATGTAGGAAGTCCATGTGAGTCTAGATGAGTGCATACGACAAACGCTGTTTTCCTCCTCTCTAATGTTAAAACGATTAAATTTTCAGGTAGATATTACTGGGGATTCATTTGAGTTGCCATTATGGTTACTGCTGGCGTAAGAGTTTAAAGGAGAGGCTTTTACCAACAAAGAAAACTTACACTGGTGATGAAAATGGCAAGCTCAATATTGACTTATGCTTGAGTCTGATTTATTATTATGGTTGGAGAAGATTTGATGATCAAGGTCTCTGAAAGCTAGTCTTGATGAGTACACACACCTATGAGTTCTCTTCCATAAAATTTGCTTCATGTTCTAGCAGAGGTTTGAGTCAGTTTAAAGGCATTCTTTCTTTTCCAAAATAATGGCGTTGATGATTCAGCAGAGCTAAGTTTCATGTAATTTTAAAATGAGTACAAATTGTGGCTAATTAATAGTTTTGATTAGGTTCTAATTTAAAGGTTAAAAGGAAAATCATACAGTACAGTACATACTTTTCGTTATTGCTATTGCTGTCCACATTCACACAGAGCCATTGAAAGCAAGTTTTCTCTTACAAATTCTTGGAAGAATCTGAGATTTCAATCTTTCAATGTTACAACTTCATCCAAAATCTACTTCACATATATAAATAAATAAAATCAAATGCTGGGCAAATTGTTTTATAATATTTAATTTGGAAAGAATAAGACAAGCTTGTACTTATTTTAAGTAATTGTGTGCCACATATAATCAACAGTTCAACGCTAATACTAGGAAAAATAGTACAAAAGTTTAATTATTTTGTATTGCCTTGAGTTTAGTGGATACTCTATGATTAAGTAATGGTACACACTTTTAATATGTAATTTATTTATTTTAATAAAATGCAGCTATCAAAAATAAATAATAAATCAGATATGGTCACACCTCATCTCCTGAAGTGATGAATAATCTTATATAGACTTTCGGTACATTCTTCTATATATTTTCGCACCTTCGAATTCAGCATGTATTTCTCTCTCAGTTCTTATCCCCGTGAGGTTTCTCAACAACCATCCCTCACTATCACATAACACACTCGACTCCACTTCATCAATGTGCTTCAGAGTATTCGCCTCACCATCAAATAAACACCTCATATCCACAGCCACTTCATACACGTCCGACTGTATCAACACCTAATTGCCAACAAAACCACATACACATGTTCTTTTAACCATATACAAATAAAAATGAATTCAAGATTATGGCATAAAAAACATGTATTTACCTACCTCCCCTCCGCCCATTAAACTTGTAGCTATGGAATCTACTAAAGGCTTTTGCACCACCCTCCTCTTCTGATGTCTTTTCTTAAAATGAGGATCTGGGCACTGCCCATTAAGAACAAAACATGACCAGACAAAGCATTGCCTTAGTTGCTTTAACCTTTGACTGTAATAGAAAGCACAAGACAAGAGGGAACACTCTCACCAGGATTGAAACCATCATCAAAGGTCCAGGATAGGTAGACACTACTTGTTTGAAAGAATTTGTGGCATTTGCAAAGATGAAATGCCTGTAATTTGATTTAAATTAACAATTGTATCAGTTCATTGGTACACGTGACCTTTCACAAACTAATATGAAATCATGAACCCTTACACATTATCAAGATTTATCTCCTTAACCCAGTACTGGGCACGGTTCACCAGCTGCATGACAACAAGAGAATTAATAACTCATGATTTAGAGTTAGTTCAAAACAAAGGAGAAAGAGGGCCAAGATTATACGTCAAATTAGATAGATGAAACTTTCTACTACAATAAACAAATTCAGAGTTTTCCCTTACTTTCTCTCTTATCTCTAAGCCCAAATAATTTCTTACACCAGCATTTCTTTTGCCAAGCCACATAAGAAATCTGCCACTACCTGAGATATACATCTTTTAGATTCATGATACCTGCAATTTATGTCTTGAAAAACTCTCACGAGGATAATAAGCAAAGATTGTCCTTTTGATTTTCTGTTTTAATAGAATAGAAGCAAGTTGATTTGAACGGAATGCAGGAAAAACAAAGACCGATTATTCTGATGATAAAAATAATTTAAATTAGAACATCACAAATAAATAATTGAAGTGTAAAGAAAGCACCAAACAAAAAAATTCTAGTATTCTACCGCAAATTCTATTGTTTGATTCATAAAGAAAAGATGAAGCTGCTGCAAAAGGGTCATTTGTGCATATCCAAAAAAGAAGAAGAAGAAGATGTTTTTAAGTGTTGATACCACTTCCAATATCCACCATTAGTGGCAATGTTGGGTCTCTAAAGACTTGATTCCAATGAGGCACTTGTACTGGCACCTACTTCAAAAAGAAACAGAATATGATTCTAATAGATGTTTAGGTAATAATTGTTGTAGAAATGGAAAAGGAAAACGGAACAGACAGAAAAGGAGGCCTTGAGAGGGTTGACATGTTGCCTGATTCTGACATTACCCAGTTCCTGCATAGAAGAAAAAACTGAGAACGGGGTGGATAATAAATAAATATGAAAGAAGGGAATAAGGGAGTGACCTTGTCAGGAAGAGGAAGGTTAAGGTCAGCATATTCCAAGGCTACAAGTTCCGGACTAGTTAATAGCTTGTCTTGGACTTGGGGATGGAGTTGGTCAGTGGAAGAAGCAAAGGCAACCACTCTTGTTTGCCCGCAACAAGGCCAGTGCCTAAACCTGAAACTAAACCCCTTTGAAACCATTGAGGGAAAATTGGCGTGTCTAAATGTGGGAGAAAGACCCAGCATAATCCCACACATGCTATCACCCCGTAACCAAACCCGCGAACCCATTTTTCCCAACAACGGAACTAATCCATATTTCCTGAAATATTGAGACCAAGACCCTGAAGCTGAAGGAAAAGGTCTGACTGCTCAACTCTCGAGGAAGAAGAAGTGCTTCAAATTTCCTCTACTGTCTTCAAATTATAAGAATCAATGCAGCCAATTGCGTTGAGAACAATAAGGTGCACTGAAAAAAAAATTGTATTTTTGAAAAAAAGTGTAAGAAAATGGAATTTTTGCAAAATTTGTCTTTTCGGCCCAAAACCCATTACCCCAGCCCAACCCAAAATCTGAAAAAAAACAAATTGTATTTTTGCAAAATTTGGCTTTCCAGCCCAAAACACAAATGGCCCAGCCCACCCGAATCGAACCCGAACCCGAACCCAAGTAAAACCCGAAAATTTCGGATCGGTTTCGATACCATTTTTCTTAACCCGAAACTCGTAAAACCCGAACCCGATGAACCTGAAAATCTGACCCGTGTGCACCCCTAGTGCACTGAGGATAACAGTTTGCTTCTTGAATGTCCCTTGGTTGCTGCTGTAAATGTGGGCCCGGCCTCACTAGGCCACACATTTTCGAGCCTTCGAATAATTCGGTTCGGTCTGATCCGCCCGTATTTAAATTCGTACCGGGTCGGCCCATATTTGAAAGAGTAAGTAGGGGTGTTCGTGGTGCGGTTTTTCTTTAATTTTTTGGACCGCACCACATATGCAGTTTGAACAATTTTCCAAACCGCAACCCGCACCGCATAGACCTCAAACCGCATAAACCGCACTGCAAAAATATGGGGCGGTGCGGTTTTGGCGGTTTATACCTATCGCCAAATAATTTAACAATTAAATATTATAATTAAGAAAGATTCATAATAAATCTCATAACCATAGAGTGTTTAACAAAATAATTAAATGTTCAACAAGCTAATAAACTTTAAGCAAAACAATAAAAATATAACAAACTAATAACAAATAAAAAATGTAATATAAACGTAAATATCATTTTAATTAAGGAGGAATATCTTTAGATTGAAGTATAATATGTGTTAGCATCCTATGAAACATTATATTTCTTTATAGATATTGTGTATATTAAATTATACTATATAAATATTTATGCATTAACTTTAAATATAGTAAAATTAAAAAAAATAATATAAAAAAATTAATATATATAATGATGCGGTGCGGTGTGGTTTGAACCGCATTTATAAAATTTAAAACCGCACCGCACCGCACCGCACCGCACGGTTTGGCAAAAATACAAACCGCAACTGCACCGCAAAGGGTTCTAAACCGCAAATTGCGGTGCGGTGTAGACGGTTTGTGCAGTTTTATGAACACCCCTAAGAGTAAGTCCAGCACAGTACATGTCGTGTCATGCTTCATGCCTCAGGCCTAAATCAAACTCATTTTATTATTGCAAAAAGTGTGAGATGGGGAATTGAACCCCTAACTCATCTTTAACAATCATTGAACTCGCCACTAATCTAAAATCATTTTTTGTTTAAATTATAGTTTCAAATATTTTTATATATTTTTCAACAATAGTTTAATAAAATTATATCAAAGATAATTATTAGAATTTGAATACCTACTAATAAATGCTAAAAAATTTAACTTACAAATCTTAAAACAAATTAATATAATTATAAAATAATAAACACCGAGAAAAGTAATAGACTTTTATTATCATTTTAATTTATATATTTGAAAAATAAAAATTTATTATCATTATTAATGTCAAAATATCAAGTTTTTTATCGTGTCATTCTTTCGGGCTAGTTTGTTCGTTCTTTCGTGACATGCCTCCAGGATTGTTGTGTCATGCCATGCTCAGGCACATGTCGTGTCATGCCGTGTCAATTTTGAATTCGTGTCGTGCCTGGCCCAAACCTATATTTTTTCGTGTCGTGTTGTGCTCGTGCCTTCTAGGCTCATGCCGGTTTCGTGTTGTGCTAAAAGTCCGGCCCATATTTACAGCTCTAGTTGCTGCTTTAGCAAAAGCCATATTAAAGTAAAGTCACTTTTGTGACTTGGGCTGAGTTTGGACCAAGGCCCAATATTTGGGTGACACCCTTAGTAATTGGAAAAATTGCAAGAACCACCTTAATTTGAATTTTTTTTTTTAAATATACGGATAGAAAAATTATTATCAAAAGTAGACTCTTCTTTTTCTTTTTTTTCTTCTTCTTCTTCTTCTTTCATGGTCGACCACTGCCAACATTGACATGAGCCACTTAGAAGTGTTCGTTGGTCACCAAAACCACCAACCCCCAAAGCCTTGTCGCCTCACTCGCCGCTAGCTGCCATGGGTGGTCATTCAAAGTGCCAAAGTTCATGGTGCCGCCACCTTCAAGCTTTATTTCCAACCAACTTTGACATCGAAACAAGAAGATATTTGCACCGTTAAGCTCAACTTTCAAGGAGAGCACGTCCCAGCCAAGTAAGATCTATATCTTTTTCTTCTTCTTTGGGCGATTTTTGGGTTTCTCCTTAGTACGAAAAGGGGAACAAATTGTGATTGAACATCTCGAGTTGTCTTCTTCAGAAGATGAAAACAGTACAAAGGTATTATCGAGAAATAGTTCTCCTAGTTTAATATGATCAGAACTAGATCCATTTGAACATTCTTTAGAACCTCCATTCCATCTTCCTTTACCTCTCAACGACTTATTCGATGGGAGTGAAAATTTTAACTTATTGACCAGCAATTACCCAGAAGAGGTTTCTTGGGCAATTGACTTCTTATGAGATTGTGAGTGTAGGACATAAAGAGTAGATAATATAGATATGAGAGTTAGCTTGGTTATTTCTACTAGATGAACTTTTCTACTTTTGCCTGTTATATCCATGATGAATGTTTGTCTAACTTTTTTATGTTTACTCTTGCAGATATGCCAAATGCCTTGAACTTCTTTACTGGCAATGCACAAGTATCGGCCAAGGGAAGGAAACTACCAAAAAAAACAAGAACATGGGCAAGAGTAGTTAAGAGGCATCGACCAAGCAAGTGAGGGTGACTAAACAACACACAACTACTCGTACAGTCACAACTCCACTGGCTCCATCGACCATCCTTAAAATTATCATAGATGATGCCTTTTCGAAACCCCCAAAACCCACCTGTTCCTGAGGAGCTCCTCGAGATAGTGAAGTTTAGTAATGAGAGGCTTCCTATGGTCGAAAGTTTAAATTTTGAAGAACCATTCCTATGCCAAATCAGCCAGAGTCACAAGGAAGATTCTACAACAAACATCGTTAGGTACCTTCTGTATATCTATTTGTATCTCAAACTTGTTTACGTGGGCCATCGAGTCTTTTTTACCAGTGTATGTTGGCAATATTGCCATCTTAAACTTGCTAGGTATCTCAACTACACACACCCTACTAGAAAATGGGACTATTTTTCTACGTTCATCATCGATTGCATGTGTTTGCTTCTTACCGATTAGATTTTGGACAACTTGATTCAAAGTATTGAGTTGTGCTTGTACTGCAGGTGGGACCATAAGTCCATTATGTAACTATATCAATGGTTGAATAGGTTCTCATGCAATGTTTTGATCAGGAAGATTCTCAATTCGCAATAGTAAGAATGTAGAACCCCCGCCTTCGATCAGTATTTCTCTCCTTTGGTTAAGCATCGCTCTCAGATCATCATCCCTTTTTTAGGCACTCCAGCTCATAACCTGCCGAACATATTGACACTCCATGGTTAGCCTCCTGCATACTGACTATCGGGTCTGTTATCCTTTGGTGGTCGATGTAGTGGCTAAAAATGGTATTAGTGGCCCATGGTCCAAATATTACACCGAGTCTGATAAAACATACTCTATAAGCTTAAATAAAGCAACCCAAAACTTTAAACTCATTTTCATGACTAGTGGTCACACTTATGAGCCCAAGTCATATGTACATAGATATCCAGTCCCATTAGCGAAGTCAAACTTACTCAAAGTCAATGATGATATGAAACTCATTCAAATGAGTTCATCCTACACGCGAGAGATCCAATCTACACTCCTCCAACAACCATGGGGAGAGAATCTTGGAGAGTGTGGAACTCTACGCGTCCTTCGACCTAGTCCTATGGAGATGCGATTGCTTAGACTCCTCTATTTAAATGAATGAAAGGTTTATCCCAAGGACATCAATTATTCACTAAACTCTGAACTCTCTCAATTCTCTACAATCTTATTCTCCAAACACTCTCGTGTCAATCATCCAATCTCCAGCTATACGATGGTGACATACGCTAAGTGTTATAATTGGTTAAATACATAGTGAAATTGGTTAGGCGCGAAGAGTTGTAAACATCATAACGATTCCAGTAAAGTCAACATGAGCGGGTTGACTTTTGGTATAGTCATCTATAAACTATCTTTTTTGTTACAAAGTGTTTC
This sequence comes from Humulus lupulus, assembly GCF_963169125.1. Taxonomy (NCBI): domain Eukaryota; kingdom Viridiplantae; phylum Streptophyta; class Magnoliopsida; order Rosales; family Cannabaceae; genus Humulus; species Humulus lupulus. Next base: position 163,270,212 of record NC_084799.1, read on the forward strand.
TTTTGAGTATATAAGTGTACCCAAAAAGTTTGGAGGCATTTGGAGACGTTTTGGGACAAGTTTGGGGGTGTCAAGTCAGGTGAACCTGCATTGCGTCACCTGTAGGAGGCGGCACATCGCTTGGGAGTGAAACCCCTAGACAGGCGATGCATATCCTGGGTGGTTCGTACGGGACCGTACATTTACGTAATCTTGGCTCCAAAACTTAATTTAAAATGTTATAATCTCATTGGTTGAGACTAATGAGAGTTCCTATACTATTTAAATGGTTCATTTGAGATTTTGGAGAATTGATCACCCACCACACTCTCTCTAGCTCTCAAGATTACTATTTTTCTCCAAGATTTTCATCAAGAAAGCTTGACTTGTATGAAGATTCAAGGCTTATAAGTCCCAATCTCATTCCACTTGTAGTAGCTTCAAGCAATCTCTAAGAAATGGCTAGGAATAGAGATTTTTGGACAACAAATTCTTTTTGTGTCAAGCCTTTGTCACCTCCATTGATTCACATGAAACATAGCCTTTACGATTTTATGTAACTAAGGTTCACCATCTCCAAAGGTCTATTATATTACTTGATCTTATTTGTGTTATTCCTCTATTGTAGACTATATTATCTTGGGTTTGTTTATTTGAATTGTAATATTCAAGTTTGTGTATAGACATATCCCCGACTATCAAAAATCTCTAACCCAAACCTTAGTTTTGTCTTCCAAGATTGTCTATTTCTAAGGTTTTTATACTAACCAAAGTCATGAATGAAAGTTCATCAATCTCATCCCTCAATTTCATGTCCTAAGATCTAGTGAGACTAAATCTATTTGATGGCTCCAACTTTGTGCGATGACAAGACAAGATCAAGTTTCTTCTCACAACATTGAATGTTCACTATATTCTTGACAAATATTTGAAGACTTTGGGTGTTCTAAAGGATGATGATACTCAAGAAGTGATTAAAGAAAGGAAGAAGTAGGAAGAAGACGAGCTCATATGTCGAGGCCACATACCCAATACCCTTTTGGATCACCTTTATGATCTCTACACTGATACAACATCGAAAAAATGAGATTTGGGATGCACTTGAGAAGAAGTAAAAATCGAAGAAGAAGGTACCAAGAAATGACCCATAACTCAATATATGGAATTTAAATTCTTTGATGGAAAACCCTTACTCCCTCAAGTACATGAATTGTAAGTTATTGCAAATAAGTTATCTACTCTTAAGATAACATTGCCAGAGTTCTTCATTGTGAGTGGGATAATAGCCAAGTTGCCTCCATCTTAGAGGGGCTATAGAAAGAAGATTCTCCATAAGAATGAGGAGATATCTTTGGACGAGATCCTTAAACACCTAAGGATTGAAGATGAGTCTCTTTCTAGAGACAAGTGTATGGAAGAGTCTAATGGTGGGACATTCAAGGCTAATGCCATAGAGAAAACCTCTCAATCTAAAGGGAACGCCCACAAGAAACCCCAATCGAAGAAGGACAATTACCTAGCCCAAGAAATAATGAAGGGCAATTCAAGGGTGTGAAAGACCCTTGTTTTGTTTGTGGCAAAAGTGGCCACTTGGCTAGGGAATGCAAGTTCCGAAAACATACCAACTTTGGATCTAAGGTCAACACAACCGAAGAGAAGTTGGTTGCAACCTTGAGTAAGGTGAATGCTATCTTAGGCAAAGTGCAAGGATGGTGGTATGACACTTATGCCACCATTCATGTAAATCAAAGGATGACCATGAAATCTAAATGGGGAATGGGCATAGATCCAAAGTGATGGGCAAGGAAAATGCGTTAGGGTTTATGCCCTAAAAGCATGTAAACAAATATTTTATTGATTTAAATAAAAGTACAATTTTATTATATTTGAATGTTATAATTATTGTTTGAATAATTTGTATAAATATCCAAAAATTCCATATTCATTCACGAGAATATGATCTTGTATTAGTACGAGAGAATTAAGATCATATATAATGAATAAAATAGTCAGCAACATATTAAAGTACAAAATCTTTAATGAATGGTTGCTAGAAGGGTTTACTTAGCATGTGGGATGCGAGTAATCTGGATTTAAATTACTGATGTTGATAGACGTCTTGGTAAAGGGGATGTATATAATAGTGATTATATATGACATGACCGATATGAATTAATTATCTTTATAAACTTACTGTTTCCATAAATATTTAATTCATATCATAATAGATGACCAATTGTAGATCAATCTAAATCTTGAGTAATCATGAACTCATGTTTGTGTTTATTGGATCTTTTGATTCATTCATTATGGTCTCTTGACATAATAAGGCTAGTGACTTTTGTTTTGGAGATTCAATATCATGAATGGCTGGGAACATGATTTTACAATAATGGAATCTGTGCTTTCTAAACAGATCGAATATTGGTTCCCTTAACGGTTAATTCTGGAATTGAATAGTTATTGAGCTCAAATCTATAATATGCTTATAGATTAATTATTCACTAGTAAATTAATGGTACTTAAGGAACAAGATGTAATTGAAAGGGTAAAACAGTAATTTTGACCAGCTCTAATTAACGAACCAATAAATGGAGGACATAACTAGATTTATTGATTATATCAATGGACTACAAGAGAAAACTCCGTAAATATAATTTTATAAATACTTAGAGTGCAATTACATATTTATAGTGGAGTAATCATGAAATTAATCAATAAGATTATTGAATTAAACAATTTATGTAGCATCTCAAAATCTCCTAATATGATTAAGTGTGTTGATTAGTGTGTCAGGAAGACACGTGGGGTGATTATATAAGTTATATGATTGTTTTTACATGATTATGTGTATTAAATGTGTTTAAAGACCCAATTTTGTTAAAAAGATGTATTTTCGTAATTTTTACTTGTTGATGGTATATTTGTAACTATTATGTTATGTGCTTGTGACCACATTATTATGTAGATATGTGTGATATTTGGCATGAGTGGATCCTTTCGAGCATTTTAGTGGAAAAATCACAACGGGGATAAATGTCCGGCTTGGGTCGAGCCTAGGGTGTAATGCCCTACTAATCTAGGACCGTTACACTGTGTGTTTAAAATAGTGCTTAACTTGTTAAGCGAGTCATTTGGATTCAAAAGTGTAATTAAGACTAATCAAATGTTAGGTATTAAAAATTTCGATAAAAAAGGGTACAAACTTTCTCCATTGAAACTTAACACGATTACAGGGATCCTAACAAGAGTTTTTTTTTTATGAAAAGTAATTACACTTAGCATTACAAAAGTAGTTGCCCTAAGCGGGAAAATCAGATTGGTAACCTAAGTCCTTCATACTACTAGACCGTGGCGGCCGAGCTAGCCGGATATGTACACGTCGCTCCAAAGAGCTCCAACTCATCGCTTATTACATCTAGCTCGCCCTTACCTGCACCATAGAGCACTCGTGAGCCGAGGCTCAGCAAGAAAAGTTTCACAAGACATACATAACAGTTACAACATTAACATATAACAATTGATATAGATGACAGTTCAAATAATTTATAAATCAAGGCCATGCATATAATCGATAATCATCATATCATTATATAACAATCAATATCAAGCGATCTACATTACCCACACCATATTTACGGTCGATGCCTAATAGAGTGCGTCTCTCGTCACCAAGATTACGGCTAATATATGTATCTCCCAACACTAAGGTGATAATAATAATTTCATACTCACAAACAATCAAGGTATGTAATAACCATACACCATCTAGCTCATATAGTTAATGCAATCATAAACACTTCTAGATGAAATAGGGCTAAAGCCCGCTCTATGTGCAAATGTCAACTTTTCTTACCTCAAGTCCTTCCCGAAAAGTGAAACAACCCTGAGCGCAATCTTTGCCCCGAGCCTCGCAGAAACCTTAGTCACAACATAAGCATACACTTATCAGGAATAAAATCTAGATCCCGAGTTCTAATCTAAACTATAGCCATTGGAGCCACTAACTCTAGCCAACGGGGTGGTGGAAACGACCCCCAGCCCCCAAGTGGCCCCCCAAAATAAACCCGAGGAACCCCAAACCTTTTCCTCAGTAATAAAAAAACAACAATTCGGGATATCTAGCACAGTTGCGCCCACAAAATATTTGAGTTTCTGGGGCACTAGCGCGGTCGCGCCAATGGTTTGAAAACCCAAAATTGAACTCAAAATCCCTCACTTTCTGGGACACCAGCGCGGTCGCGCTAGGTCGCCAAAAACTCAAAATTACCCAGAATTCAAAGTGTTCTTCCCAAAATCGTAACCCACGATTTTCCTAGCTATACCAAACCCCAAATTTCGATTTCAAGACATTTTCTCATAAGATTTTGTCACCAAAACAACCACAAATAAGTACCACAACTTCAAACACCAACATAGCATCATTAAAATATCAGAAAAACACAAGGATGCCAAAATTCACAACTTATAGCTCTCGAACCCAAGCTCCCACTTAAATATGAGTATCAAACCTCAAAACTTAAATCCTAGCAGCAACCAAGCATCAACAACAATTATAAACTTACTCCAATACCTATTTTCCCACTTAAACAACCTAAAACTAGCAAAATTCAAAATTGCTACCAAACTCCCAAACTTTCTCCCAAGAACACCAAAGAAGAGGAAACAAGAAGTTTACCTTTGAATTCGAAATTCCAAAAGCTAGGTGATGATCTTGGCAGCTCAATCCTCTTCTCCACAGCTTGAATCTACTTCAAAGTCCCCAAATCCACCAAAATTTCTCCATCCTTCTTAGTGTGCGATTGAATCATTGGAAGGTGTGCAAGGGAAAAAACAAAGAGAAAGGGAGAGTGTATAACGTGGGGAGGTGGGCTGCAACTGCCTTGGCCTAATCCAATGGTTAAATGACCATTCTACACTATTCTCCCAGCTTCCCAACAAGGCACCCCAAGGGCAAAAATAGTCATTTTGCCTCAATTTCCCACTAAAGCTTAATTACACTTAAAATTCCCAATTAAATTCACTAATCTACCAAGTAAAAATATTTTCCCCCAATTTATCTCATATTCCATTAATTTTCAAAATACACAAAATTACCGAAATATCGCTTGGCTCACCTTGAGCCGGGTATAAATCTCTGTTGTGACTTTTCCGCTAAGTTTCTCAAACGGATCAGATCATGCCAAATATCACGATGGTATCCACATACTCATGTGGTCTCAAGCATATAGCACAATAAAAATACAACTATGTCCACAACGAATCAAAATTATGAAAATGCCCCTTTTAAAATTGATCAGCTACATCATCGATCAACTTTGCTTGACTATCTCATACTTGACATGTTACCATCATGGTTATTCTATCTAGTACATCGACCAACTTTGATGTTGTTATTACTTTTTTCGGTTGATACGTGTCCTTAATTATTGCCACATCATCATGCTAAATTTGAGAAAAATAAATAGATTAAGTTACAATGATTATAACATGCCACAAAAAAGCCTCACTAACCGATAGCTGAGTAATTCGTGTTGTTGCTATTATAGAACTCCCTTAAAGGCTAATTTTTGGAGTGAACAAATATGAAGCCTAAATTTATAATAAGAATTATATATTAACTGTCTAGGGGATTATTGATACATAAGGGTAAAAAAGTAATTAGAAGGGTAAAAAAATTATCTAATTATGAGCTAATTATTGAATGATTAAATTGCATGACATGGTTATATCAATGGACTACTTAAGAATTCCAAGTTAATTATTTTGTAGTTGTAAGAATGCAATACCATATTTATAGTGAAATAATAATAGATTAATAAGTATGATTTATTTGATTAAATAGTTTAATTAAATTGTCTAATTTATTGGTGCTTGAAATTATAAGTTCATAGGTCTTCGAGGTAGCCCTATAAACATTCATCAAGGTTAACGAGTAAAAGTAAAATTTAGTAAGGCATATTTGTACAAAAAATTAATTTCAGGTTCCACTCACATATAACTTTTTCCCTCTCTCATTTTCACTCGGCTCACACAAAGCTCTTTCCCTCACTCAATTATAAAAGATAATACTTGATCAATATTCTTTTATTTAGTTTTATCTTATATCTTTTAGGGTTATTTGCATTAAAAATATCAATTCTTAAGTACCAAAATTATTTTTTTGACGACAATATTATCAAATCATTGCTAATAGTAGCACTTATGTACCAAATAGATTTTTTTTTACGGTAAAATATCAAATCTTTACTAATAGTTGCACATATATACCAATCCAATTTTTTTTCTATAGTAATAATATCTTAAATAAGTGTAATATTAACAAAGATTTAATATTATTACTACATTAAAAAAAATTGGTACTTAAGTACAACTATTAATAAAGATTTGACATTAATGCTATAAAAAAAATTAATTTGATACTAAAGTGTAACTATTGATAAAAATTTAATATTATCTCTGTTAAAAATATAGTATATAAGTGTAATATTATCACATATTTAGTATTTTCAGTGCAAATATCCCCATTTTTTCTATTGAGTAGAGGAGGCTTTATGAGATTGGAGATGTATTTGGTGTTTAAGACTTTTCGGTATCAATGTTCTATTGTTAGCTAGCTATATTTAATAGTTGTGTACTTTGTTACTTTTTGAGTAATGATGATGTTTTAGTGTTTTTGTATGATTTTATATGTCTTTTTAATGTTAAAAGTCAGTGTAAAAGTTAAAAATTGATTCAAATAAGTGAAATAATCCAATTACTTAGATTCAAATAAGTGAAATAATCCAATTACTCCTAGAATGAACTTTTTCACTATAAAAATATTATATTATTTCTCCCTCAAAAAAAGGGGGGATCAACCCAACTCAGGTGTATCATAGCACTACAATCACGAATTTGGCACCTACGATAGATCCTCTAGCTAAGGAGATGGCATCGACATTGCCCTATTCATTCAACGTCACTGACTTTGTAGTGAACCAAGGAAATGTCATAAAGGGTCTAGCCGATTTGGGGATCGAAGTTGTCCCCCAACAATACATCCAACCTCTTCATGAGAGATTCAACTCCTCCATAACCAACACCCAAGATTCCAAATCCATCATAGATTTCTCCAAGTCGGACGATCCTCAAGTCAAAGAAGCCATCTGCGAAACTGCAACCAAGTGGGGTTTCTTTCAAATTGTAAACCATGGCATCCCGATCAACATTCTCGACGGTCTCGAGGCCTTCATCCATCAATTTTTTGACTTGCTGGTGCCGGAGAAGAGGAAATATCTGAAAGATTTACCATCGAAGAATGTCTGATTGGCGACGAGCTTCAGCCTGAGAGTGGAGCAGGTTTTAGAGTGGAAAGACAATCTCATGATGCTTTATGTCTTATTAATGAAAGACAATCTCAATTTTCATTTACTTGTTTTGGGATTTTTAGAGTGGAAAGACAATCTCATGATTGATTAATTATGTTAAGTGTTTATATGAATGAATTATATTATTATATATATATATATAAAAAAAAAATTGATGGAACTTAATTTGCATATAAACTTTTGTGTGTAAATTTTGGTTGTTCTTAAATTTCGCTCTTTATGTACTCTTTTGTGTGTAAATTTTGTGAACTTATTCTTATTTTTGTCTTATTAATGAATAATAATTTTAAAAAAATATTAACAGTCAATAAATAAAACGTTACAAACATCGAAACGTTTCACATAATTGTTTCAATTTTATAGTCTATAGGAATTCTTCTTTAGTGTATTTATTTTGTATTACATGAGGTCTGTGATGAAATACAATATATATACATTGTTCTTGTGTTTGTAAATTAGATCAGAAAATAAAAAACATTTTTTTTCTTTCTATTTCGTTATGGTATCAGAGTCATAATGCTCATTTTTTCTTTTTTCCGGCAGTTTGCACTTCATCTTCTCTGGCGGGATCCTCTGCAAGTTCGGCGTGCTCTTCTGTCTAGCCGTTCTCCTCTGTCCAGGTGCACCTCTATCAAAACCAAGTGCACATTTTAGTGGTCGTTGGTCCCTTCATTTCTTGGTCAGCCATACCTCATGCGGTCGCTCCTTAGCCCAAGTCTGACAGCTCCTCCAATCTTCTTCTTCTTCGACAAAATCGGGTTCCCATCATCTCAAGACCAATTCTCGGCAACGTCCCCTTCAGAAACAGGTTGGCTCATTTTTTTTCTCAGTTTGGTTCATTTTTTGTCTATTTCGAAGTTTGTGGCATGCGCACGTAACGTCCCCTTCAGAATCAATTCTCAGCATGTTTTTCAAAATCTTTTGGCACATTTTGTTCTGGGCAGTTCTATTTTTGTGTTCCAGATTTTTTTTTTGACACATTTCTTGAATTTTTTTTTCTTGTTACTGCATCTTAAGTGCTTTAGATCTCCCTTTTTCACAATGGCCACCATCGATGATGTAACGCCCCATGTCACTATGGTTGTTTCCTGGAATGACGACTGACACTACTACAAAAACGGGCTTTCCCGACAGTTTTTAACTGTCGCTATTGAGTAATGACGATAGTCAACTAACTGTCGTGTTTGCCTATGCCGACGAAGGGGTAGTTATGCCGATAGTTAAACACTGTCACCGTTGGGGCAACGCCGACAGTTAATAAGTGTCGACGCTACTGGCTACGCCGGCAGTTAATAAGTATCGTCGTTGTTGGAAACACCGACAGTTAATAAATTTCGCCGTTGCTGGCAACACCAACAGTTAATAAGTGTCGCCGTTGCTGGCAACGCTGACAGTTATTAGGTGTCACTGTAATATTAAATTTATATATATAAATAATAATTTTTCGATATATGTTTTGTAAAACTTTTAATTATATTTTTAACAATTGAAGTTTGATATAAATTTAAATAAAAAAATTACTCATATAATTAATTATTATTACCATTGTAAAAAAATTATATTTATCATAATAAAAATTCATATACATACAACATTTATTCATACAATTGAAATGTAAATAATACATAAAATCCTCGTGAGACTAAATAATTATCAATAAAAATTCATTATAATATTATAAATCCATAAACTTCAAAAGATATAATACAACAAATCTCAACAAGACAACATAATTCTCAATCATGTTTCTTTTATAAATATTCTTCCTAATTTTCAAGCCCAAATCTTCTATGCTTCTTCAGTATGTTGATTGCCATTTCTTATCCTTGTTCCCTTCTTTTTTTTTTTTCTTTCTGAAAAGAGAAAAATAACCCTATACACACCCATATTTGGACATAGGTAAAACACAGGTGGGAGGGATGTCCAAATATGGGTGTGTGTATAGGGTTATTTTTTCTCGCCAAGCTGAACAGAGAAGCTAACATTAATATTATTTATTAAAGTATAGATTTTTAATAGGAATGGTAAAGAAAACATAAGTACAATTATTAAGCCCATTAACACACAGTACCATTCATGACTGAGAACTCTTCAAGGACTAAACTCAGGAACTTTCAATTATTAAGACTATTACATGAATATATAAATTAATATATATATATATATGATTGAATCAAAATATGTTACACACTTACTTTCTACAAGTTGTTAAGTTTACATATTTCACTGGTTGCCATTTGGATGGCTTTAGCAACCCTCCATATCTTATTTTCATTCTATACCAAGAAATAAGTTTTGTTCGCAATAGTTGAAAGGTAGAATTGAATCAACCAGCAAGGTGAAGGGCTAGAAGACCCCAAATCAACAGCATCTAAGCTGTTTAAAACAGAGAAAGAAAAAAAAAAGGAAAAAAAATCCAAAAAATGCTTAGATATATTTTTATCTATATTGAATATGATACATGCACAAATATAGAATCTACAATTTGTTCCTTTACAGCTATGTCCCTTTTCGACATGATTCTTTGTTGCAGTTGATATAAAACAAAGGCAGTCAGAATTTTTCCTATGATTCTTACAAAAATAAAAATAAGATTTGACTGCACATAAGGGAATACCTCTTCAAGATAACTTTCCACACCATCATCTACAACATGGATCAAATATAAAATGAAATAGGTCTCTAATTGTCATATCAGCCACACCATGCTATTTGAAAAAAAAAATATACTGCATGCCACCCAAGATTTTATAAGGCTTTGATGCTAAAAATTTAAAGATTTAATTGAATAGAGGTACATACATTTATCAGCATTAACGTTGTCCAGGTAACTTTTACTGAAACATGAACACAATCTTCACATAGAAAATTGAGGGGATGAGGGTGGTCCAAATCAATAAATTGAGAAACATCAATTATATAAGCGACCTGATCAATTAATATAGACTGAAGCAAAATAATATAGGCTTACATCTTTAGGCAAAATAAAATATCAATGATTATTTAGGCAATAAAGATCATAATAGAGACCCTATAAACAAGAACTAAAAGTTGTTCTCTAAGACCACCAGACATGAAAATACAGTAGCACCCAGATCATGGGAAAGTTGATGTCACATATATAAATGTAATAACTAGAATTTAAAGCCAAGAAATAGGCAAATCAACTATACCCCATGAGCCAATTTCTCATATATAAATGTAATAACTAGAATTTAAAGCCAATAAATAGGCATATCAACTATACCCCATAAGCCAATTTTTGTATAGAAATAAAGAAAAGTTTCTTTTGCAAGTGAGATTTTATCATTGGGTCAATCTACTAGTTGATTTGTGTGCAAAAACTCATATCCTTGTAGCCCAAACTATAATAGCTCAACAATACTATCAATCAGGACAATTAAGGGGAAAAAAAACAGAGAATCAATATTTGAATACAAGAACCCAAAATTTCTTGTTCATTCTCAATAAATAAGTAAGAATTCACCTATATAGGACTTATAGGACATATAGGACCTTCAATAGCAAAAAGGCAAAGGAGATCTTCTGATGTTCAATACCAAATTCTTGTAGTGATTTTTGTCATAGAATGACCCATTAGAATAAATTTCAATAAATGAAAAACAAAAACTGTTCAAGGAAATAACAAAATTTATTGAAAAATAACAAAATTTACCATAAGTTTGCAGCAACAATAACAACAAAAAGCAGTGGAAGTGAAAAGGCTTGAAGTAGTGGCAATGGAAGCAATTTACCCAGCTGGAAAAACAAGAATTTCATAACCAATTATAACAGAATCAGTTAAAAACAATGGAATCAAGTAAGATATTCAACTCTGAGTAAACACTCAGGATGTGCCTCTGAGTATACACTCAGGATGTGCCTTAGACCATTACATTTTAATAGATGGATACAGTATGCCCTTTTGGATATCTTCGTCTGTCATATAAGAGGCAAGGCTGCACAGAGAACACCATCTCAGCAATTTCATGGAGAAACAAAACATCAATTCACATGTGGTTGTATGGAAAAGAATAAAGCAATCTAGACTTTAAGAATTAAAATAAAACAGTAGGCAAACATTAGCTTAATTTTGTACACCTGCCTACTGTATCGTATTTTATCGCTTAGTATAAATTAACCATATCCCAAACCAGCAAAGATACCTACCAAAGATAAAGAACTTACTAAAAATTGTAAGGGATATTTGTGTATATATTCACAAAATTCTTAATCCCTGTTCTTTCGGAGCTCGAGTACATACAAATCTTATTAATAAAATGTAAATTTCATGAATCTTCATGATGACTGTTTTATATTCAAGGCATTACAAATGTTTTCTTTTTTGTTTTTGAGAAAAAAAAAGGGGAAACAACTATATGTCCAAGGACATAACAAAACAAGTATTATAAGATAATAAGATAAATTCATGGGATACCATTCTATCTACTGAGATCCTAGTAAGCCTAATGAAACAACAATATATTATACTAAATTTGAATAGAAAGTAAAAGGGCTTACAGATCCTTCATAGGCATGAACATGGCCTGAGAAAACAACATCAACTTTGTACTTCACGAATCATGGTTCAAAAACCACTATCATGGGTTCCCCCTCCATGAAATGATCCACATAACTATTGTATAGTGGGCAATGAACCAGAACAATAAGCCACGGTGTCTCTGTTCTGTCCACTTTTGGTAGCTATTTAATAAGCCATTTATATTGAGGGGTTGATTTACCTACAAATACACACACACGCACACAGAGAAAAAGGGTCAAAGAAACACAATAAATCCCGGTTTTCTTGAAACTAAAACTTTTTATTTCAATAAATACAACAAAAATAATCAACAAAGCTCCAAAGTTGTGGGGTTGCTTCATCAATACAACTCCTACAAATTTTTATGTGATATGCGAGTGGTTTCTTGTTTTTGGAGCTATTTGTCTCTTCAAACACCAGAGACAGCTTAAATCGTAGTGAACCTATTAAGCTATCAAACTAAAATAGCAATGACAAGAATAAAACAGACACACAAACAAAAGGTGGAGAGACATTACCAAATGTTGAATAAGAAGACAACACTATGAGGTAGAAAGATGCGGCGTCTTCGTCTTCCCCGGAGGCGCAACATCTTCAAGAGATTGAGGAAGATATACGGGGATGGGGTCGAGGAAAAGCGAGAGGTGAGAGAAGAAGTGGGAGAATCGCTTCATCAGAAAAAGAGAGACAAGTTAGGGTCGCGGGTACCAGTGTTGGCGTCGGCGTCGTAGAGGTGGCGGCGTCGTTTGGAGGGCGGATTGGTGAGAGGTGAGAGGTGAGAGGTGAGAGGGGAGAGAGGAGAGATAGTGAGTCACAAAGAAAGGAGAGGAGAGATGGCTGGTCAGAGAGAGAGAGAGGGAGGTTGGAGGACACATATAGGAAAAGAAAAGATGGAAAAAGATAGAAAGAGGTGGGAAATATGAGGAGGCTGAATTTTTTATTTTTTGTAATGAGGCAATGCCGACAGGTAGCTGTTGCTGTTGCCTCCAATAACGACAGCTTATAGCTTAGCTGTCGGCATCGCCCTATTAAAAAAATTCAGATTCTATAATTATTCAATAGTAACATATTTTAACAGTTAGTATTATTGTAATAGGATTTTATAAAAAATTATTTAAATATATATATTAATAAAAAATCATAACTAATAAATTTATATATTATATTTTTCCAATTAATAAAACAACTATTTTTTAACTAATACAAATTTTATAAATGTGTTAAGAATAATATAATTAATTTTATAAATATGTTAAAGAATAATAAATTTAAAATTTGATATAAAAATTATTATAAATACAAAATTTAATAATATTTAAAATTTAGAAACAAAAAAATTTAGTTTTAAAAGTTTTTAATAAATACATAATGTTTATAAATATATATTTACATAATTTAGTTTACTTTTAAAATTATAATGTACAAATTTTATAAATATGTTAAAGAATAATGCAGTTAATAATATAGTTAATTTTATAAATATGTTAAAGAATAATAAATTTAAATTTTGATATAAAAATTATTATAAATACAAAAGTTAATAATATGAAAAATTTAGAAACAAAAAACATATAATTTTAAAAGTTTTTAATAAATACATAATTTTTATAAATATATATTTACATAATTTAGTTTTTTTTAAATTATACTATTCATTAATTATAATTTTAGATTTTGTATTTGAATTTTGGCGACATTTTATGACTGTCGGCATTGGGGTCAATAGCGACAACATTTAACTGTCTGCATTGGTTTTGAATTAACTATCGGCGTTGGGGTCAATAGCGACACCTTTTAACTGTCGGCATTGGTCTCAAATTAACTGTTGGCGTTGGGGTCAATAGCGACACCTTTTAACTATCGGCATTGGTCTCGAATTAACCGTCGGTGTTGGGGTCAATAGCGACAATCAAAAGCAACGATGACAGTTATTAGCTGTCGGCGTTGGTCTCTATGCCTACAGTTTTTAACTGTTGGCGTAGAGTTCCGCTAAGCAATTACGACAGTCAACAGAGTTGACTGTCGTGGTTGGGTGTCGGGATAGCCCAGTTTTGTAGGAGTGTGGCCCTGCAAACCAACAAAAGTCTTTCCAGCATGATTTGTCCTCACTCGCACGCTTCCTCAGAAAACTTTCCAGGAGGTCACCCATCATGAGACTACTCCAGGCCAAGCACGCTTAACTTTGGAGTTCTCAAGTGATGGGCTACCAAAAAGAAGATGCATCTTGTTGGCATAGGTAGTACCCATCGATTCATTTAAGCCATATTCAACTGTGTAGTCCCATACCTACACAGTCTTAGAATCATCACACTTGGCCTTCCCTAGGCGATGTGGGATTGCACAACTTTTACTCAGTCTTTCCCCCTACGGATCAAGGGATACTGACTATCACAATCATCACCCTCCTTAGGGGTTTGACGTCCCTGTTGGCCACACTTCCAGTTGGGTCAAGGCTCTGATACCATTTTGTAATGCCCCACGCCACTATGGTTGCTTCCTGGAATGACGACTGGCCCTACAAACCAACACGAGTCTTTCCAGCATGCTTTGTCCTCACTCGCACACTTCCTGGGAAAACTTCCCAAGAGGTCACCCATCATGAGACTATTCCAGGTCAAGCACGCTTACCTTTGGTGTTTTCAAGTGATGGGCTACTGAAAAGAAGATGCATCTTGTTGGCATAGGTAGTACCCATAATCCATTTAAGCCATCTTCAATTGTGTAGTCCCATACCTACACAGTCTTAGACTCTTCACACTTGACCTTCCTCAGGCGATGTGGGATTGCACAACTTTTACTCGGTCTTTCCCCCTACGGATAACGGGATACCGACAGTCACAATCACCCCCCACCCTTAGGGGTTCGACGTCCCCTAAGGGGGGTGATTGTGACAGTAAGTATCCTCTCAAACAAGTGGCACTCTTTAGTCAGCCCACTCAACCTATCCTGCCCATTCTAGCGGTTCTATTGAGTCCATATATAGCCATGACAACAACTCTCTTCATATCACAGCCTATAAACTTGATGGCAAAAATTATTTGCAGTGGGCCCAGTCAATCTAGCTTGTTATTTGTGGTCGTGGGAAACCTAGATATATCACTGGTGATTTCCCTACACCATCTTTAACTGATTCCAAGTACGCGGTATGGCAAGCTGAAAACTCTATAGTTCTTGCGTGGCTAATCAATTCCATGGATCCCAAAATCAGCCACAAATATTTATTCTTTAAGACCGCTAAAGAAGTGTGGGATGTTGCTCGAAATATGTATTATGATATTGGTAATGCTTATTAGATTTTTGAAATTCACACCAAACTCAAAGAAATCAAGCAAGGTACTTAAACTGTTACCCAATATTTTTTTGATTTGCAAGACTTATGTGTAATGTCCTGAATTCTCCGATGTGTTTAATGGCGGGAATAGTAGGCCCGGAGGGCCATACTTGTTTAATTATGCCATTAACTGAATATATGCATGTTTATGAGAATTAAATTATAATATGATGCTAAATGCATGCACGTGGGTCCACATTTGTTTACATGGGTATTTTGGTAATTTGGCCCGTTGAGGGCATAATTGTATATTTGTTTGCATGTCAATGATATATTGTGAGGCCACATTATAATGTTGATTGGTTCGAGTTATTCGGCATGAGACGATCTTTAAATATAAATTATCAGTTTGGTCATAACAGGCTTGAGCTCGGGGCACGGGGTGAGTCTCGGGGTGTTTTGGTGAATAGAGCGTTACCGGGAATTAGAGGGTAACTGGATAAGAATATTTGGTATTTGGGAATATTGAGATTAGCGGGAATTGGAAAGCGTTAATTATGATTAACGAGATAGGTGGAAAATACCAATTTTACCCTTGGGATGACTTTAGAAACCTTAAGTGACCTTGGGGCATTTAGGTCATTTGGCTTAGGCTTATATGGGACTTTAGTTGGCTGTAGAAGAACAGAACAAAAACAGAGCACTCACTTCTCCTTCCCGTACATCATTTTCTCTCATTTCTCCTTTGGAGTTTTTGAGCCCAAATTGAGGAGTCAAGCTAGGAAATCAAGGATTGGAGTTTGTAGACTTGGTTCATCCATTGAAGGGGTTTTAATATCAAGTTTGAGGTAAGTTTCAGCCATTAGTTTTCTGGTTTTACTCTGTTTTGGTTTAAGTTTTCAGTTTGTGATTTCTTGGTGGATAGTTGGAATTAATGGAAGTTTGGTTGGTGTTTAACTTGGGTTTTGATGAGGGTGAGATGTAGATGAAGTTTAGTGGTTGAATTGGGTGTTAGGTTGATGTTTGGGACTGGTTTGAAGGGTTGGTTTCAAGGAGAACGCAGGGGAGAAAAGTCTGGTTCCTTGCTGTTTTGCATAATGAGCCGCGGCATGGCTTTGGTGAGCCGCGGCCTACGTTGGTTGGCAGGGAAGGGCCGCCTCTGTCAGAGGGGGGAGCCGCGGCGCGGCTAGGGAAGGCCGCGGCCCATAGGGCATTTTTGGCCAGAAAGGAGTTTTTAGCTTGGGGATTCAAGCCTTAGGCCTCGGGATCGATCCTATTACCCGGTTTAGTAGGATTCAATGTCTCGGAGGCTAGGTTTTGGTTTGGGAACCTTTGTTAATCATTTTCATTGATGAATCCTATATTTTGGTTATGACCAGGTGACCGTCAAGGAGTTAAAAGATTGATCGTTCTCAAGGGTCGTTCTTATATTAATTTTCACTCGAGCCAGAGGTAAGAAAACTGCACCCTGAGTATATGTGACATGCGTGTTTGTATTGAGGCATGTTGATTGATAAATGTGGACATGGATTGCATATTGAATGCTAGCAAATATTGTTTATCTGTATATGGCACTGACTAGTCAGGGACACTGACCTAAGAGTCAGAAATGGCATAGTGTCATGAACGTCGAGCCAAATGAAGATTAGATCTAATCGATATCAGCATTGATGGCTCTATGACATTAATGCTGGACCGACCCTAAGGTCAATGAACTTATAAGCGCTTGGCTAGTCTAAGACTAGAACTCAGAGCCAGGGCATAAGGCCCCGGTGACTGTTGTCACATGGCTAGGGAACGATGTTCCAAGGTTATGACTCTATGGTCATGAGGAAGATTATGTTGGTGACTATTCACCATACACCTATCCTGGTCAAACTTATGAAAGGATCACTTATCAGTTAAGCCCTGGTGACCCTATCGTCACATGGCTAGAGGGAGCTGTACCCACTTTTGTGACTTTTGCTACTGTCACCTATATGTTTTGGACTGATAGTCCTGAATGATTATTATGATCATTGTTGATATTATATCATGCTTTATTGTGTTTTCTTGCTGGGCCTTGGCTCATGGGTGCTATGTGGTGCAGGTAAAGGGAAAGAAAAACTCATCCAGCCTTGAGTGGAGAGCTTAGGTGATGATGTGTACATATGTGGCCGCTTGACCACCACGGCCAAGGAGTTCTCAGAGGAACTAGGGGGTTTACCCTATTTTTGTCGCTTAGGTCGGCGGGTTTGAGATTTTGAAACAGTAATGACCTTTCTGGGATGTAAATAACTTGTAAATCTTTTATGGGCCCATGAACAGTTTTATGCGTTAAATAAAACATATCCTTTCCTTTTTACTGATTTTTCACCTTAACCTGATAATAACACTTAGATCACATTTTCAACCAAAGGACTCGGGTAGCGGGTCAAATTTCCGGTTCACCGTAACTGTTCTAGGGTAACCAAGGCGTTACATTATGGAAGGAACTCGATATGTATCTAGAGACCACACCTCTGTGTGCTACCTGCACTATGATACAACGACAACAATTAGAAAAAGAACAAGTTTTTGAGTTTCTTACTGGCCTAAACAACAGTCTTGATGAAGTAAGAGGTCGACTTGTCAGTCGTTCCCCATTTCTTGCACTGAATAAGAATTCTTAGGGGTACACCGCGAAGAAGCAGGACGTCGTGTTATGCTTAATTCTATTGACTTGCAGCCCATAGAAATCTCTGCTCTTATCTCAAAATCAGGCCCACCTTCACATGGCAGACACAATCCTGAGACAAACCTTGGTGTGACCATTGCTAGCGTCACGACTACACATGATCTACTTGTTGGGAACTTCATGGAAAACTGCCAAACTAGACTCCTCGTCGTCAGAATGACATAAAGGCCTACCAAACTCAATCTGAGAATAAAACTAATCTGAGCAATATTGTTGTCCCTTCCTTCAGTAACGAAAACTCGAACAATTGTATACTCTCCTGAGTCGATCTTCCATAGCACCAAAATCTGGATCTGAATCTCATAGTGCTTCAGTAGCACTCTTTGGCAATATATCCTGCCTTGCCAAACTCCATAGATAATTGATTTAGGCTAAACTGATCACATGACAGGTTTACCTCATTTGTTTTATTCTTATTGTCCTTGCTCTACTACCTCTAGTGTTAAGATTGCAGATGGTACTCACTCACCTATTGTAGGAATTGGCACCATAAAATTGTCTGCTGATTTATTTCTTAAATCAGTTCTCTATGTTCCTTCTTTACAATGAAACTTAATCCTCATTCAAAAATTAACCTCGGATAATCGTTGTCTTGCTAAATTTATGTTTGATTCTTGTCAATTTAAGGATCTATCACCGGGGAGGACGATTGGCAGTGCTAGGATTCGTGATGAACTTTATTTCTTTCACCACCTGAACAAAGAGGAGTCTTCTTTGCATTGTTTAACTTCAAGTTCTATTTTTAATTCTGTTTTTGATTCAACTTCTCAAAAAATTATGTTGTGGCATTGTCGACTTGGACATCCAAGTTTTTTATACTTAAAACATTTGTTTCCTTCTTTGTTTATCAATAAAAATGTTGTTGATTTTCAATGTGATGTTTGCCAACTTGCTAAACATACTTGTGTTTCCTTTCCTCACAAACTATACACACCCTCTAGCCCTTTCTCTCTTTGTTTATAGTTATGTATGGGGACCATCCAAGGTCACTACCTCTTCTAGTAAACGTTGGTTTATTACATTCATTGATGACCATACACAAATTACTTGGGTGTATCTCCTTAAGCACAAATCTGAAGCCTATCAGGTCTTCCAAAACTTCCATAAAATGATCCAAACACAGTACCAGACATCTATTTGGATACTTTGTACCGATAATGGTTCTGAATACTTCAATACCACTCTCGGTTCTTATCTTCTACAAAATGGGATTGTTCACCAGAGCTCGTGTGTGGATACTCCACAACATAATGGAGTAGCCGAAAGAAAAAATTGTCACCTCTTAGAAGTAGCTTGTGCCATTATGTTCAACATGCATGTTCCAAAATATCTTTGGGGCGGTGTTGTACTCACTGCTACTTATCTAATCAATCTCCTTCCCAATAGGCCTCTTCAGTTCAAGACACCATACTCTATTCTTTAGTCTCTCTATCCTCACATTTCTACAGATACTCTGCTAGTCAAAGTCTTTGGCTGCACCACCTTTGTCCACGTGTACTCCCAACACCGGAGTAAACTTGATCCTAGAGCCATAAAAACAGTTTTCCGAGGATGTTCTCCTACACAAAAAGCTATCATTGTTACTGTCCCCTCACCAAGAAATTCTACATCTCCAGTGATGTCACCTTTTTCAAAAAATTCTTCATACTTTACTCCCACCTCACTTCAAGGGGAGCACATTCATCACGAGCAAAAAGCTCAGTGGTCGTGGGGTCTAAAATTACCCCCTAGACATGTCCTTTCCTCCATAGCACATTCTTGAATCAAAAAATCATCCATCTTCTCCTCCATCTTCTCTTCCTCAAGATCAAAACATGTTGAAAGAAATTTGGGTGTACACCAAAAGAGAAAGAAATAAACAAGTAACAAATTCTCATCACAGTCAAGAGGTCGATCCGGTGATAGAACAACCTCTCCCAAAAGATTCAAGTACTATACCCTCAAACACTCAATCAAATCTAGATATTCCTAGTGCATTAAGAAAGGGAACTAGATCTTGCACCCAACACCCTATTTCAAAATTCATCTCTTATGCAAAATTATCATCTCCATTTAAAGCTTTTACCACTAGTCTATCAGATGTTGTGATTCCCAGGAACATTAATGAAGCACTTGGTACTCCTCAATGGAAGACATAAGTTCTAGAAATGATGAAAGCACTTGAGCAGAATAAAACTTGGAGATTAGTGGAGTTACCACCAGATAAGAAAGTAACAGGGTGCAAGTGAGTGTTCACGGTCAAATATAATGCAAATGGATCTATTGAGAGGTACAAAACATGGTTAGTTTCCAAGGGTTTTACTCAGACCTACGAAATTGACTACACTTAAACCTTCGCTTCAGTTGCCAAACTCAATACCATTAGATTATTTCTCTCGCTTGCAGTCAACTTAAATTGGGAATTGCATCAACTTGATGTAAAAAATGCTTTCTTAAATGGTGAGTTGAAAGAAGAAGTGTACATGAGTTAGCCTACACGTTTTGAAGAATCTCCCAATACAACCAAAGTTTACCAGCTAAACAAATCATTCTACGATCTAAAACAATCTCCTCGAGTATGGTTCAATCAATTCCTAAAAGTAATCAGAGGACTCGGATACATACAAGGTCAGACTGACCATACTCTCTTCATCAAACACTCAAAAAGAGGGAAAATGTCAATTCTAATTGTGTATGTTGATGATATCATTGTCATTGGCGACCATACTGAAGAGATGATTCAGTTTAAAGAATGTTGGCAAAGGAGTTCGAAGTCAAGGATATCGGTCCTCTCAGGTATTTTCTGGGAATGGAATTTGCTAGGAGCAAAAAGGAGATTTATGTCTCCCAAAGAAAATACACTCTTGATCTCTTAAATGAGACATGAATGCTAGGAATTAAACCTAGCAAAACTCCAACCGAGCTCGGAGACAAGAGGAAAGTGTTTGAAGGAAGTCTAGTTGACAAAGGGAGATACCAACAACTTGTAGGGAAGCTTATCTACCTCTCACATACCATACCAGATATTGCCTTTGCAGTAAGTCTGGTCAGTCATATATGCATGATCCATGTCAAAGACATCTTAATGCAGTATATAAAATTTTGAGGTATCTAAAGCAAACACCAGGAAAATGCCTTTTCTTCAGAAAGACAACCGAAAGGAAGGTGGAAGTATTCACAGATGAAGATTGGGCTGGGTTAGTTAATGTTATATTATTTTATAATATAATATAATGTAATATTATATTATTTTATAATATAATGTTTTAGATTAAATAAATGTGACATAGAGTGTCACATATTGTAACATATAATAGAGAGTTACATTATTTGGATATATGTGAAAAATCCAAACATGTAACATATTTGGTGTTACAAATTCATCACAAATTTGTAACTCCTAAATATCACCCATTATTGTGTAGATTTGTTGTTACACAATATTGAGATGAATTTCTTAAAGCCATATGACAAATGGCTGATAGAGATGTGATTTTAACTCCCATATTGTGTATGGAAGTTACAAAATCAAGTGGGAATAAATTGGAACGTTTTGGAAAAAACTTAAAAAATTAGTTGCTGAAACTGACCAAGCGCCGCGGCGCTAGTGGCTGACAGATTCATACTAAGTCGGTTTTTATCCAATTTTGAACGTTTCCAACAGCCAAGTAACTCCCAAATCTCTATTTTAATTCCATAAAACACCCAATTAATCATTGGTAACAGCCATGAGGGTTGGTGGAATTTGAAATTCAAAGGGTGTCTCTAAACTCTATAAATAGGAGCCTAACGCTCACTTGTAAGACACACCATTTTCTATCCACTAGAGCACTTGGCTAGAAACACCTTGAGGCTTGATTATTCCAGAAAGCATTTCCAAAATCTGTGAGAGATCCCTTAGTGCTTGAGTTAGGGGGAAATAAGCTTTTGGACAAAGGTTTCAAACCTTGTTCAAGTTGGTGATCCCCAATACTCTTCACTTTGGTTGTGTGAGTGAGAGTTCTTTGTTTATTGTTCTTATTCTTGTTCTTTTATTCTATTGTTTTTTCTTTTCTTCTATTATTCACTCTTTTACATGTATCTTTTGTTTTAGAGTTGTAATCTCATCTATATCTTTTCATTATACTACTTCTAGTTTATTTGTATATTTTGTCTTAGAGTTGTATTTTCTATTTCTATCATCTTCTACCTCTTTCTTTATATTTACATGTATCTTTTGTCATAGAGTTGTAACACTTTTTAATCAATCAATATTTATTTGTAATATATTGTCTAGAGTTGTAATATTATCTTACCATTTCCATTGAGGCAATATTATTTTTCCTAACAGTTAATGATAGAAAGTCTACATCTAGGTATTGTACAATTGTATAGGGCAATGTGGTAAAATGCTGAAGTAAAAACCAAACGGTGGTTGTAAGAAGCAATGCAGAAGCAAAGTATAGAGCCATGGCCCACTGAGTGTGCAAAGAAATATGGATCAAATGACTGTTAAGGGAATTGAAGATTGAATACGAAGCTCTCATTCAGTTTTACTTTGATAATAAGTCTACCATCAGTATTGCACATAACCATATACATCATGACAGAACTAAGAACGTGGAAGTGGATCACCACTTTATTAAATAAAAAATTGAGGGAGGAATTGTTAGCATCAGATATGTTCATATGGATCAATAGTTGGCTGACATTCTCACAAAGAGGTTATCCGAGGGAGTATTTGATTTCCTAGTAAACAAGCTTGAACTCATCAATATCTACCGTCCAACTTGAGGGGGAGTGTTAACAGTCAATAAATAAACGTTACAAGCATCAAAACGTTTCACATAATTGTTTCAGTTTCATAGTCTATAGGAATTCCTCTTTGGTGTATTTATTTTGTATTAAAGGAGGTATGTGATGAAATACTGTATATATATGCTGTTCCTGTTTTGTAAATGGATCAGAAAAATAAAAACATTTTTTCTCTCTATTTTGTTAAAAAAATACTAGGCATGAAGCAATAGAGTACAGGGAGGTGAGATTGTGATCAAAAGGCTATTGACAGACTGAATGTGAAGGAGATTGACAAAGAGAGCAAACACTTGGTAATGGGGGCAATGAGGCTCAACTTCAGTTACTATCCCAAGTGTCCCAACCCTGAACTCATAGCAGGAGTCGGGCCGCCACTCGGACATATCAACCATCACTGTCCTTCTCCAAGACGACTCTGGTGAGCTCTATGTTCACAGGGAAGGTGACATAAAAGACAGTTGGATCCATGTGCCGCCTGTGAATGGTGCATTGGTAATCAACGTTGGTGATGTGCTTTAGATAATGAGCAATGATTTATACAAAAGCATTGAGCATCGAGCAGTGCCTAACAGGAACATGAGCAGGATTTCAATTCCTATATTTGTGAATCCAGAGCCTAATTCATTCATAGGACCTTTGCCACAAGAATTGGAGAGTGGAGAGAAGCCTAATTATAAACAAGTTAAGTACTCAGATTATTTCAACCATTTCTTTAGTAAGCCTCATAATGGGAAGAAGGCTATTTAATTCGCCAAGTTACTTGAGTAAGTCAATGCATTAATATGGTTAATGTAAAGTATAATATCTTTAATAATCTAATTTAAGGGCTAATATACTTTTTAGCCAAGTTACTGACTAAGTCGGTGATAGAGACAAAGTAAGCAATATGGAAACCATACTATGTACTATTTGTTATGCAACTCTATCCTTGCGCAACAACTATTTAAAAACATATATGTTTTGTATTTAACTTATTGCAAAATAATAAGTGCTGACAGGTTGCCCCATCTCATATTCTCATTTGTCCAATTACGACCTTAACATCCTCTGTTGAACACCACAACACATGAAAACGTAATTACTTTATTATTACAAAAGTAATTACACCAAGAATTGAATACAATATTTTATCACAACACACTCTAAACACTTACACACTTTGTTTTGGAGCACTCACTTAATAATTTCTCTCACACTATTTTTAGACACACTTATATAATACTTACTTAGATTCACACTTTTGGGACACTCACTTTGCTACGAACTTGGACACACATTACATTTGTATTTATAGGCTACAAAGGAAACATCAAAATCTTTCTAGAATTTTCTAACTTTATAATTTATTTAACTACTTTCTACATTTTTCTAAATGATTATAGAACTCTATATATTGTCTAATTAGTTCTAAGTTTCTTCAAGAACTTTCTACAATGTTATATGTTCTTCCTAGTATATTCTAGAGCTCTAGAGCATTCTAGATACGATAATGAATTTTAACACTCCCCCTCATTACCGAATCTCTAAGCTTCTTCTCGTTTGACGAGGTTTAGTTGAGTTCTGAATTTCGAAAACTTGATTGTGCTTAGTCCTTTGGTGAATATGTCAGCAACTTTCTGTGTTGATTTTTCGCATCTCTATTTCTTCTTGAAGCATTTTTTCTCTCAGAAAATGATAATGCACTTCTACGTGCTTTGTCTTTGCATGATATACTGGATTTTCTACTAAGCGAATAGCCGATTGATTATCACAATAAAGTGGCATTGCATTGTCCATAGATTGGTGTAGAACCTTCATTAGCTACAATTGCTGATGCTCTATATTCTGCTTCAGTGGTTGACAAGGACACCGTTGGTTGCTTTTTGCTATACCAAGATACAGCTCCAGATCCAAGCTTGAATACATATCCAATAGTTGATCGACGGATATCATGATTTCCAGCATAATCAACATCACAGTATCCAACTATCTTAACCTCGTCACCTTTCTTATATAAGAGGCCATAGTTAATGGTATCTTTAACATACCTCAACATTTGTCGCACTGCTTCCAAATGAGGTTTCTTTGGGTGTTGCATATACCTACTTGCTACACCAACTGCATACAAGATATCTGGTCGAGTCAATGTTAGGTAAATTAGACTACCAACAAGATGTCGGTACATTGCTCCATCTTGCAAGTCCTTCCCTTCATGCACGCATAACTTGGCATTAGCTTCCATAGGTGTTGAGATGGGCTTGCACTCGGGCATTCCAAACCTTTGCAATAAAACTCTTGCGTACTTTTATTGACAGAGAAATAAACCTTCCTTAGTTTGGTCAACTTCTAATCCAAGGAAGTGTTTTAATTCTCCAAGTTCCTTCATTTGAAAGCGAACTGACAGGTTCTCCTTTGTTTGGCAAATTTTTGCTTCATCATCGCCAGTGATGATGAGGTCATCAACATATACCAAACACAACTGCGATCTTTGCTTCCTTTACTTTAACAAATAAGCTTGAATCTGCTTGTGTCATGACATATCCACTTTCCACTAAGAACTCAACAATCTTTCCATACCATGCTCTTGGAGCCTGCTTCAATCCATAGAGCGCCTTTTTCAGTTTACAAACATACTCAAGATAAACTTTATCCTCAAATCCTCTTGGTTGGACCATGTATATTTCTCAATCTAGCTCTCCATGTAGAAAGGCGTTCTTAACATCCATCTGCCATAGTCTCCAGTCTTTACATGCTGCAAGCGCTAGCAGGACTCGTACTGTTGTAATCTTGGCAATTGGGCTGAACGTCTGATAACTCTACAAATTAGAGTTATTTTACCATATTTTATATGCTAATTGTTGCTTAGTTCTTGAGTTTTTAATTAACTTATTAAGTTTTTAAGTAATTTTAAATTTATTAGTCTTATTTTGATTTTATATAATTTTGTGTGTTTTTATAGTTATTTTGTTGTAAAATATTGTAGTTTAATTATTTAAAATTAGTATTGTTAGTTTGAATGCTAAAAATATGATTTTATTGAAATTAAATGTTATGTAAATTAAATTTTAATTAATGTTTTCATGGGAGTTATATGATATATTTTATTAATGAAAATATTTAATTTTAATTTAGTTTATAATTTATTGTGTAGGAAAATTATTGCCATTGAAAAGCAAGAAAATCAAAGGAAAGATGGTAATTTTGAAAGAAAGTAACAAGAAAAATGGTGTTTCTCCAAAAGCCCAACCACGTGAGGCCCACTCTAGGCCCAACCCGTGGCCCCCCCTCCAACACCCAGCCACCACATTGCTGCCATTTCCCTTATTGAGCCCAACAAAAATGCATTTTGTCCCTTTGTCCCCTATGACAAAAATGCCAACTTTTTACCCTTTTTCCTACACATTTTCACCACAACATCATCATTACACCCTATAATTTACCTCTACATACCATATTTATTTTATTTAATTAATCTAATCAATTTAATTAATTTAAATTGATTATTTTAATAAACTCACTTTGGCTATAAATATGGACTTTCAAGACCATTTTTGGGGTGCTTAATGTTTTTGGTTACCATCTTTTTCTCTCATTTTCTCTCTACCATTCTCTCTTCCATTTGGGTTTTTCAAGAGCATTTTGCAAGTATGTATGTCTTTTATTTTGTAATTTCTACTCTAGTTATGTGCTTCTAATCTTTTTCATAAGATTATTAAGATCATGATGAAGCAACTTGTAACTAAGTAATATTTATGTTGTATGTTGATTTCCCTTGTAATGCAACAAAGTCTATGGATTTTTCTTCTTCATATATTTCTTTCATCTTAAATATCTTGTATTTTAGATTGTTAGAACATATTTACACTTTGTACTTCATTAGTGCATAAACATAATATTCTTTGTGTAAGATGTGTCATTAAATTGTACACATCCATGCTTAGAACAAAAATATTATGTTTTGCCTTATAAATAATGTTCATTGATTTATTTGTTATTTCATTAGATTGATTTACACTAAATGCTTTGAAATTATAATTTCGAAAAGTGAAGAAAAATCCTATCTTTTTATAAGAAATTTGTGTTTAAAATTACAAATCTTTTTGAAAAAGGATAGTTTAAATTATTTTAACTATCACTAACACTTGGGAATCAATATACTAATAAATATTATTAAACTTACATTTTGTGGATTCTAGTATCTTAATAATCTTTTCTTTTAACACTTATTTTCAACTCATTATTGGTTTATTTTCATTATCTTAAATAGCTTTATTTTTCAATCTTTTATTTTATGTTCATAATATTAAAACTTATCAATCTTTGGAACTAGGTTAGAATTTATTACTTTTGATTTAAAATAGTTTCATTTTCGATTTTAGACAACTCCTTTGGGTTCGACATCCTTGCTTACGATCACTATTCTATATGGACGATTCGTGCGCTTGCGATATATAAATTTTTAAACATACCCGTTTTGGGCCCATCAACGTCTCATCATAGTCTAGCCCATACTGTTGAGAGAATCCACGAGCTACTAACCGGGCTTTATATCTCTCAATTGATCCATCAGGACGAGTTTTTACCTCGTATACCCATTTGCAAGAAATGGATTTTACTTCCTTTGGCTTTGGCACCAACTCCCAAGTTTGATTCTTCTCTAGTGCACTAATCTCTTCTTTCATAGCTTCTATCCACTCAATATCCTGGGACACTTCTTCATATGTATCTAGTTCTCTGAACTTTTCTTCTTCGGCTACAGCAACATTGGTATACTAGGGATTCGACTTCCGTGCTCTTGTTGATCTCCGAGGTTGTGGGCTTACTTCTTCAGGTTGAATATCACTTACATCGTCTGCTGCTCTTTGATGCACTCCTGTTTGCCAGGGACTTTGTGTTGCCTCTTCGTTTCCTTCCTCACTTTTTTTTTCTTCATCCATTTCTGGAGTCGAAATTTTCTCCCCCATCTTTTTTTGCAAACTGTCTTCTATTTCTTTAGAATCTGACAACTCTTCCATTTGTGGTGACCACTATGATGAGGATCGCAGCACTTCCACCCTTTCCTTTGGCTATCGTATCCCACAAAGATACATCGAATTGCCTTCTTGTCAAATTTGCTACGTAGATGACTTGGCACGAACACGTAGCATGCACAACCAAACACTCGAAAGTGACTTATTGCAGGTTTACAACCCCACAGTTTCTCAAAGGGTGAAATGAACCCTAACTTTGCTTGGGGAAGTCTATTGATCACATGAGCTGCTATCTTCATATCTTCTACCCAAAATCTTCCTGGAACATTCTTCGCATGTAGCATGCTTTGACATGTCTCTGGAAGGTTTTGATTCTTCCTCTCAGCTACTCCATTCTGTTGTGGTGTATTTGCACATGTGAATTGATGACGTATGCGGCACTCTCGTAAGTACTGAGAAAATTCATCTGATGTGTATTCACCGCCATTGTCTGTTCACAGGCATTGAATTTTCTTGACAACTTCTCCTTCGACTACTTCTTTGAATTCTATAAATTTTGAAAAAGTTTCAGACTTTTCTTTTATAAAGAACACCTATACGTACTGTGAGAAGTTGTCAATGAATGTAACCATGTACCGCATGCTGCTGATCGATGGTTGCTTGACTCGCCCGAATACATCAGAATGGACTAGCTCCAATGGTGCTTTGGCTTTGAACTTTGAGTCTTCATACGGTAATTGATGTGCCTTACCGTATTGGCAGCCAACACATACAGTCTTTATTCTAACTTCGAGTTGAGGAAGACCCTTCAGCATAGATTTCTTCATCATCACCTTGAGTTTATGATAGTTGACATGTCCTAGCCTTACCTGCTACAAATATATTGTTTTGTTCTTTCGAGTCTTGTCTACATAAGCCGACTCTGCTGACATTACATAGATAGACTCTAAACGTCGCCCTTTCATCATCGATGTTCCAAAGATCTTAAGGTCTTGATATATCTTGACATCATGAGGACCGAATACAACGTGGTGTCCTGATGTCGTAAGTTGCGCTACTAATAGTAAGTTTTTCTTCATTCCAGGTACATGCTAGACATCCTGGAGTGATACTTCCTTTGTACTTAGTCGTGGCACTATTTTTGTTTTAACGATATGGGTAATCATTAATCTTGAGTTGTACTCGGTCATGCTTTGCAACTTCTCTTTGTCCCCTGTCATATGATTTGAGCAGCCAGAGTCGATTATCCAATCATTGTTGTAGTCGATTGGTCTGGGAACAGTAACTGCCAGAGCTAATTCTCCTTCCTCCAC
The DNA here is from genome assembly GCF_963169125.1 of Humulus lupulus. NCBI lineage: Eukaryota > Viridiplantae > Streptophyta > Magnoliopsida > Rosales > Cannabaceae > Humulus > Humulus lupulus. Next base: position 163,299,126 of record NC_084799.1, read on the forward strand.
GGCGAAAGATGCTTCAACGTCCCATTCTTCATCGCTTGCTTGTCTAGTGTTTGACATGACTACATTGCCCTTTGTTGTTTTCTTCTTAGACCAACAATTTTTAGCAATGTGGCCCTTTTTCCCATAGTTGTAGCATTTACCATCAAATTTATTGTTACTCTTAAATTGGCCACCCCAGTTGTATTTCTTTTGAGCTCGCCCTGTTTGGGAGCTTCCATGATGACCATCTTTGTCATCATATCTTCTAGAACCTTTTCTAGAACTTGGCCGGGGTCGACCTTTCTTATTGCTACTAAAGAGTGCTTCTTCGTCGCTCTTTATCGAGACTCCAGATAATTGCTTAGCCAACGCTTCTTGGTCAGCTAGCAAGTTTTCTAATTTAGTAGGAGAAGGTTGGCTTGACCAACCTTGTATTGCGTCAATAAAACTTCTATATTCAACTTTTAATCCATGAATAACAATTCTTCTAATTCTGGAGTCTGACATACCAGCAGTAGAATCTAATGCAGAAATTCCGCGACAAAGAGATTTTATCTTGGTAAAGTATTGGTTGATCATCATGTCGCGTTGTGTGATAGAGAGAAGCTCGTTCTCTAGAAGTTTCAATCTCACATCATTCTTCTTTGTGAATAATGATGCGAAAGTATCCCATGCTTCCTTCACTGTCTTCGATTCCATGATGTGCTCCAACATTTCATCTTCGACTGTGGTCTGAATAACAAACAATGCTTTTCCAGCTTTAATCTTCCATTTCTTTAGAGCAGCTACATCCTCTGGTTGTGTGACCTTGTTGCCTTTAACGATCTCCCACAAGTCTTGGCCTTGGAGATATGCCTCCATATGCAATGACCACGTGTTGTAATTTTGACAGTTAAGTTTCTTAATTCCACTGACCACTTGAAGGTCACCCATCGTGGCTTGGAAAAAATTCTATATTTTCCAAGCAAGCTTGATTTTGAAAACAAACTTTGTAGTACTAAACCACACACGATCTCTCAAAGAAACTGTAATGACCCAACAAATTCTAAGACTTTAGACCATTAAAACTACTATACATAGACACTATTCTTAAGAAAACATACATAAGAAACATTCACAAACTTTATTAAAAACTCTAAGTAAATGTTGAAATACATAAATTCAGGGTATGGTATGGGATCCTATTGTTTTAAAAAAATAAAACATAACTTAAATCTTAAATAAATTTGTTACAAAACCAAGTGCGGAAAATACACAGAAAACATAATTAAAAAGACTAAAAACAATGTCATCCTCGAATCATTCACGCAGTCCATCGAATCCATTCTTCCTCAATACACAACCCCAAGCTGCCATGAATCCTTTCGTCGCCATAACTATTTTCCTGCATACATAAAAATAAAGGAATGAGCCTAATGCCCAGCAAGGAAAAACTACTAATAACATAAAACATATACATAAACATATCATAAACATATACTATAAACATATGTCATATACTACTACAATGACCATTATACTACTTGGGGCTTGTTAACTAAGCAAGTCATATGCCCAATAGATTTGTGGGGCTTGCTAGCTAAGCAAGTCATATGCCCATAAATCATTAGGGCTTGCTAGCTAGACAAGTCATATGCTCAAGGCTATAAACATACTATACATATAACATAACATCACATAAGATAAGATAACATAGAAGCATATCATATAACATATAACATAAGCATAACATATCATATAAACATACAAGGTCTATCTTATTTTCCTTACCAATACCGGGATATGAGAACAAGGACGGGATTTGGAACACTCCTAAAAACCAACAATGAGAAGGTGAGTATTTCTAAAAGAAAAGAGATGATGACAAGAGGACTAAACCACCGAGAAGAAACTTACCGACAAGAAATCTTAAGTTCAAAGAACTTAAATACCTAACCAAGATAATGAAAAATAATGAGTTAGGATTTGAGTAAAGAAAACTATAAGAAACTTGATGAAACATACAAAAATTAACTAGGAATAGGAATACCTTTGAATGCACTAGAACCGAACTACACCTCGATATTGAAAAACACACTATTAACCTTACTTCCCAAGTGTTTTTAAAGCTTCAAATGATAAAGCTTATAACCCCAACCCAAGTGTTTATCACTCAAAAGTAAACCTAGCAGCTTGAAGGCTCTGAACACAGCTTGAAGAATGAAAGAAATGGCTGGGTACTAGGTCCTATTTATAGAGTTCAAGAGTGAAAAGATCTTCTTTTAGCTTGAATAAAAATAATGAATATTTAATTGAAAAACATTTGAATATTCATTCAACAGAGGCTTAAGACTCGGTCAAAAGGTTCAGAGGCTTGCTAAGAGGTTGAGTGTTGAATTGAGCTTGGTTTCAAAAATATTTGAAATATTTGCCCTAGAGATGATATATCGCCCATAGTAGGAGATATATCGCCTAGGCTTATATCCCGAGGCTCGTCGATGCATTTGTGCGAAGTTACGTGTTTTTCGTATTCCCTGTGTGGCGATATATCGCCACTAGAGCTGCGATATATCGACATACGCTAAAATATTATACACGAAATTGCACTTTTTCAGCCTATTTTGAATTGGGTAAACAACTTTGACTGAGTCATATAACATTTTTAAAGCTGTTGGCAGATTCTGGGGTTTTCAAATATTTCTCTTATAAAACTATTCATCCAAAAATGCTTAATTTCTCAATAAACATGCGCACGACAAGTGTCATGATCTTCTTAGTTCTATCAAAATCTTATACTATAATAAATAACATCTTTATAATCAGCTATATTAATCAAACCTTATGTTATAATTAATATTCTTAAACTATAGGTTAAACTTATAAAATCTACAAGTGTTTCTACGAGTGTTCAACTAAGTCCCGCCTTGAACCAAAATCCACAGTAATAAATGATCACTCTACAAAATAGAGTTATTTTACCACTTTTTATGTGCTAATTGTTGCTTAATTCTTGAGTTTTTAATTAATTTATTAAGTTTTAAAGTAATTTTGAATTTATTGGGTTTATTTTGATTTTATATATTTTTGTGTGTTTTTATAGTTATTTTATTGTAAAATATTATAGTTTAATTATTTAAAATTTATATTGTTAAGTTGGGAGTAAAAAGATGCAATTTTGAGCTTAAATGTTTAAGTAAATTAAATTTTAATTAATATTTTCATGTAACTTTTGGTTGTATATTTTATTATTGAAAATATTTAATTTTAATTTAATTTATGTTTGTTTTATATGGAATTTGTTGTATTTTATTTGCTCTTGAAAAACAAGAAAAATAAAGGAACTATGGCAATTTTCAAGAGGAAAGAAAGAAAAATGGCTCATGCTCCGAGCTGCCCCTAGGCCCACGGTTTCTTCCATGCTCCACCCAGCCGGCCCACCATTTATTCCTCATCAACTCAGCCCAGCAAAGAAGCCAGCAAGCCCAATGCAGCCCACCAATTCCAGCAGGCATCTCATGCCTCCTTCAACTCTTTCCCATCAGCATTCCTCTCGGGCCTCCTCTGCCTAAGTTGCCTGGGCCCATTTGCCAGCCACTCAACTCATCCCTGCCTTCAGCCTCACCACACCATAAGCAGCCTGGCACCAGACCCATAAGTCGCCTGCCACACAACCTTTGGCCAATTACTTTATTTTGCCTTGAGCCCATAAATTACCCATTGTCTCATTTGTCACCCTTGTCTAAAAATGCCACTTTTTACCCTATTTTCTACACATTTTACCCCAAAACATCATTATTACATCCTATAATTTACCCCTATTTACCATATTATAATTAATTTAATTAATTTAATCAATTTAATTTATTTAAATTGATTATTTTAATACCTCATTTGGCTATAAATATGGAGTTTTGAAGACTATTTAGGGTGTCCATTTTGGGGGGAGGTTACTATACCATAATTTCTACACATTCAAAATCTCTCAATTCTCTTCATCTTTTTCTTCTTTTTGGTTACTTTCTATGTATTTTTTAGAGGAAAAATTTGTAGGTTCATCCTCCAAATTTTCCTATTTATGTTTGTAATTTTTAGTTTGTATTTGCTATTCTAGTTATGTGTTTCTAATCTTTTTAAGATTATTAAGGTGATGATGAAACAATATGTAACTAGATAGTGTTTCTTTTGTATGTTGATTTCCCATTTTGTGCAACAAAGTTTATGGATTTTTCTTATTCAAATATCTTCTTTCATCTTAAATATCATGTATTTTGGATTGTTAGCACATATTTACGCTTTGTTCTTCATTAGTGCAAACATAATATTCTTTGTGTAAGATGTGTCATTAAATTGTACACATCCATGCTTAGAACAAAAATATTATGTTTTGCCTTATAAATAATGTTCATTGATTTATTTGTTATTTCATTAGATTGATTTACACTAAATGCTTTGAAATTATAATTTTGAAAAGTGAAGAAAAATCCTATCTGTACGCCCTGATTTTCCCACGGGCTGATTAGCGAGCTGAGCTGCGGCCTAATCATGATTATCTCGTGGACATCCCCAAAACCGGAGCTGCCGTCATAAGGTCGTACCTCCTTAGCTCGGGGTAACCCAAGGGTTCGCCAAGATTGCCGAAGAACTGAGTCCGGCTCTGAAGGCCGAAGGTTGAGTTAGGTATCCAGCAAGTGGTACGAGCTGGATCTGGAGGCTATGACCCTTTGTAAAGTCAACACACGCAAGGTAAACGTGCATATATCAGACATCACGTGTCTGGTATGCCCCTGACTTCTCGGACACGCAGCAGGAACGTGCGTATTCAGACACCCACGACTGGGTTGGGCCGTGCGGCCCATTATCTCCTTACCTATTGATTTGAACACATTTATGTGTCAGGTTTAAGAATTAATCATGAATATCACAGAGTTAATACGATAGGTAAGAAGGTCACGGGATGACCTTCTTACCACTTCCCAGGTGCCTTCTCCTATAAATATGGAGACCCTGGGAATGAATAGGGGTTGGATTATCTCTTGTAAGAAATACCCTGTAATCAAATATCCAGTATATATCAATAATACTGACTAGTGGAGTAGAAGGATTTTAACCTTTGAACCACTTAAAAAACGTGTCTTGAGTCACCCTTTCATTTCTAAGATCATATATCTGCTTCGGTTCAACATTAGCACTAATCCCTTTCTCTTCTTTTCTTAATTACCTGTTGGCGAAGAACCGCGTCAATAGTTCGGTGCTTTCATTGAGAGCAAGTTCGATTAGTGCTGTTGCAAACATCCAACTATGGTGACTACTCGATCCAAGCACGGTAACAAGACATAACAGCATGATGGGCAGGAAGCTCATCATACTGCCACCCCTGGTGAACAAGTTCCTGAAGCTCAGCAGCGGCTAGGAAAACAGCGGCGGGCCAAGATGACACCGGAAGTTCGGCGCCCCGGCCACCTAATCCGAACCCATGTTATTACACGGCGGTGGAGATGGAGAACGCTCAGCTGAGGAGCCAGCTAGCAATAGCTAACCAGCAAATCAAGGATGTGCTGGCCCGACTACCCCCTCTCACAACCGACGCTAACGTCGGAGAGAGGCAAGGCGAGGCTCCTCAGTCTCTCCGGGGTAATCGGTCCAGGCATAACCGCTCGATAGACTTCGGACAGCCAACTCCACTCCTTCGTCACACCACCGAGAGGCAAACTTCGAAGAAATGCCTGGAGCCAGGCAACAGCAATACAGCCGTTCGGTCAAAACGTCAACTCCTAGCTCCCAACCATCCTCGAGAGCGCCCAGGGGAGCTCGAGGAAATTCCCGAAGGAGATCCGGGGAGGGCTCGCAGCATCAGCCCGTCCCCAACAACCGTCCTGTGCCTCGTCCAGATCGTCAGGCGCGGGACCAGCAGGTTGCCAGGGCCGAAGGGCCCCCACCAAACTTGATCCGTCCTGACGGAACTAGGATCGCCTCTCCAGTCAGGCATCCTCCTTCTCCAATCAGATATCCGTCTCCTCCTCGGCCCGTCCGAGATATCGCAGCCTATGGGAGTAGTAGGAGAAACCCGCCATCAGCTGGGCCTTCCCGGCGTAGCAGGGCGCCGAGGGAAAGCCCAGATCCTCACCATCAAAGGCGGACTCCAAGCCTATCCAGCAGGAGCCACTGGACCGGCAGTCGCCAGAGTGATCTCTCTGGGGGAGACCTGCGTCAGCGTTTGAGTTCGGCACAATGTCATCAAACCACCCAGGGAGGCGACCTGCGAGATCGCCTCAACTCTCATAGAGGGGAACAAGCAGGAGGAGATGGCCATGCTCGCTCAGGGGGGGCTCTGTCAGAAGTACGTAACGGAGGGAATGTCCCAAATAACCTATCTCAAGATAGGAGGGGCAATAACCCACCAAATATGTACAATGGATCCGGAGCTGTTGAACAGCCCCGGAATAACCAAGGACATCAGGACCAAACCCTCGAGCGCCTGACTTAGATGGAGGAGCTGATGAGGAAGCTCCTGTCAAAAAAAGAAAAAGATGAATATGATTCAGGGGATGAGATGGAACTCTTCGCCCCCAGTATAGCAGCAACGGCGTACCTATTTGGTTTCCGTATGCCGCACTTGTCAAAGTTCAATGGGGACGGAGACCCATCGGACCATCTAGGGATGTTCAACACCCTAATGATGACCCACAACATTGGCCCCGAGTTGAGATGTTTAATCTTCCCTTCCACACTGACTGGACCTGCCAGGCAGTGGTTCAAGCAAGGTAAAAGACAGTCAATCAGCTCCTGGAAGACTTTCTCGGCAGATTTCAAAAGGGCATTCCGAGCCTCCCAGGCCGCCCGTGTTCAGGCCGACTCCCTGGCTAACGTGAGACAGCAGCCCGGTGAGACTCTGAAGGCCTACCTGAGCAGATTTGTGAATGTTGCTGCTCGAACTAGAGACGCGGATGATAGCTCCAAGCTCATGGCCATGAGAACTAGAATCCTCGTCGGTGGAGACCTCTGGAAGGATATACAAAGGAAGGGAGTCAGCTCGGTTAACGAATTCCTTAACAGGGCCCAAGAATGGATAAACTTGGAGGAAGCCGAAGCCTCAGCTGTGGGAACCAGCCAGGTCCCCGAACAGCCTGCTGGAGTGGGGACGGAGGTCGTGGCAGCGACCCAAAACATCACACAGAACAACCAACCCGGTGGAGGCAAAAGAAAGGGGAATGACGAAAACATTCAGCATGGCCAAAAGAAGAATAATTCCGTGGACAAATTCAAGCCCATCTACGCGACTTATACAGAGCTCACCCAGTCCAGGGAGAATATCTTCCTAGCCAACTCTACTCGAGTCCCCTGGAAAAGGCCGGAGCCATTAAAGCACCATAAGGGGAAGATAGACACCTCCAAGTTTTGCCGTTTTCATAACGATGTTGGCCACAATATTGACGATTGCAGGCATCTAAAGGATGAGATCGAGACTCTCATCCAAGCCGGCCCCTTGGCTCAATACGCACGGAACAGGGTTCCAGCAAGTTGACCTGCTCCAGAAGTCCCGGCCAGTCAGCCCGGGCCTCGGGTAGATCAGGATGTCCCTCCTCCTGTGGTAGGAGGAGAGATATCCACCATCTCTGGAGGTCTGCACATGGCTGGCACGAGCAGAGGCACCCAGAAGAGATACGTGAACGAACTAAAGGCTCATAACGGAGTAGAGTTCGTCCCGGAGCAGCGTCAGTCAAAGCAGCAGCGATTGGAGAGGCAACCAATCATTTTTACGGAGGAAGATGCGGGCCATGTCCAGTTCCCTCACAATGACCCTCTGGTCATGGCAGTTCAACTTGCCAATCGGAGGGTGAGGAGGGTGCTGATCGACAACGGGAGCTCGGTGAACCTCCTATTCCGCTCCATGTTGGAGAAGATGGGTTTGACTGTCGCCGAGCTAAAGGCGACCTCCGTGATGCTGTATGGTTTTTCGGGAGAAGGATCAGTAGCAATAGGGACGATCGAGCTAGTGATCACCCTAGGAGAAGGATCTCAGACAGTCTCCAAACTCCTCAAGTTCGTGGTCATTGACTGCTCCGCTGCCTACAACGCCATTTTGGGACGACCTACGCTCATGGCTTTCGAGGCCGTCACTTCCATTCGCCACCTGGCGATGAAATTCCCTCCTTCGACGGGAATCTGCACTATCCATGGCGATCAGCTCGCTGCCAGGGAATGCTACAACATTTCCATGAAGGGAAAATCTAAACCCGGGCAGCTGGCAATGGCCATTCAAGGTGAAGAGGAATCTCAGGAACCCTTAGCTGATCCTGAGATTGAAAAACCTCAAAGCGCCGAGGGGGAAAATGTCGTCTTAAGTGAGGATATTGACCCCCGAGTAGGCGAGGACAGATCCGAGCTCCAAGCTATTGAGGAGCTCGAGGAAGTGAGTATCGATCCACAGAACCCTTCTCGGAAGGTCAAGCTCGGGAAAAACCTCTGTAGCAAGAGGAAGGCGGAGCTGACTAAGTTTCTACGGGATAACCTGGACGTATTTGCATGGTCACACGAGGACATGGTGGGAATCAGCCCGAGCGTCATCATGCACACACTGCATCTGGATAAAAGCATCCCCGCCAAGTCCCAGAAGCAGAGACGACTAGGAACAACCCGGGCTGAAGCCCTAGAAGAAGAAGTAGCCCGACTCAAGAAATGTAGCTTTATCCATGAAGCCAAGTTTCCGATCTGGGTCGCCAACCCCGTGTTAGTCCCAAAGCCCAACGGGAAATGGCAGACTTGCATCGACTTCTCCGACCTGAATAAAGCATGTCCCAAGGATTATTTTCCATTGCCAAGAATTGACCAGTTGGTGGACGCCACAGCGGGGCACGAGCTCATGTCCTTTATGGACGCGTACTCAAGCTACAACCAGATCGCCATGAATCCGGCGGACCAGGAACACACCAGCTTCATGACCCCGACTAGCATTTATTGCTACAAGGTCATGCCGTTCGGTCTGAAGAACGCCGGAGGCACCTACCAAAGGTTAGTGAACAGGATGTTCGCAAGCCAGATCGGGAAAAACATGGAAGTGTACGTTGATGACATGCTAGTCAAGTCAAAGACTGCCGATGACCATGCTTCCGACCTGGAAGAATGTTTTAAGATACTACGGGAGTATGGCATGAGGCTCAATCCACAGAAGTGCACTTTTGGAGTTGCGCCAGGGAAGTTCCTGGGTTTCATAGTCAACACTCGAGGAATCGAGGCGAACCCCGACAAGATTAGATCACTACTCGAGCTTCCCTCGCCCAGGTCGCGAAAAGATGTCCAAGGCCTGACAGGTAGAGTGGCAGCCCTCAATCGGTTTATTTCCAAGTCCACCGATAAGTGTTTGCCATTCTACAACCTGCTCTGAGGAAACAAGAAGTTTGAATGGACAGAAGAGTGCGAAAGCGCATTCCTCGACCTGAAGGCACATCTGGCCGAGCCGCCCGTACTATCCAAACCCAAAGCATGAGAGCCTCTTTTTCTCTACCTGGCTGTCACTGAGGATGCAACTAGTGCCGTATTGGTACGGGAAGAGGACCGAGTTCAGAGGCCAGTCTACTACATCAGCAAGAGACTTCTCGGGGCTGAATCCCGATACCCGTTGATGGAGAAATTGGCGTTCTGCCTTATCACAGCCTCGCGAAAACTCAGGACGTACTTCCAGTCCCACTCGATACACGTCATGACCGATCAACCTTTAAGGCAGGTTTTGCAAAAACCTAAAGCATCGGGACGTTTGTTAAAATGGGCAATCGAACTCAGTCAGTTCGAGATTTTATACACTCCGCGAACTGCTATAAAAAGTCAGGCCCTGGCCGATTTTATGGCAGAGTGCACGGGATTCCAGGAGGATCCCGCAGAAGACTCACCCCGAGTCACCTCGCCCCAGTCGTCGTGGAGGATCTTTGTGGATGGTTCATCCAACGAGAGCGGCTCCGGAGCTGGAATCATTTTGATATCCCCCGAGGGACATAGATTCCACTCGGCGCTGAGATTCAGATTCAAGGCCTCCAACAACGAGGCCAAATACGAAGCTTTACTGGTCGGGCTGAGGATAGCCCAGGAGTTGAAGGCGAGCTTCGTCCAGTGCTTCAGTGACTCCCAGCTCGTGGTAAATCAGGTTTTGGGCGAATATCAAGCACGGGGACCCAAGATGGCCGCCTATCTGGCAAAGGTAAAAGTTAAGCTGTCTGCGTTTGAGCGAGGCTCGATCGAGCAGATACCTCGGGAGCAGAACGCTAACGCAGATGCTCTTGCCAAGCTCGCCACCTCGGGGGAGACGGAGACCTTGGGGTTAGTACCAGTCGAATTCTTGGAGAAACCAAGCGTAGAAGATGTCAGGACGGAGGTCGAGATGATCGATGCCAGGCCAACTTGGATGACCCCCATCCTTGAGTATCTCGTTGAGGGAAAGCTGCCTGAAGGGCGTAATGATGCACAACGAGTCATGTATCAAGCTCCTAGGTATACGATAGTCGATGGGATGTTGTACCGACGTGGGCACTCCCTACCTCTCCTCCGATGTGTTCTACCAGGTGAAGCAAAGGCCATCCTGCAGGAAGTGCACGAGGGATTTTGCGGAAACCACACTAGGGGGCAGAGCTTGGCCTTAAAGGTTCTGAGGCAAGGATATTACTGGCCAACGTTGTCCAAAGACTCGATTTCATACGTGAAGAAGTGCGACAAATGCCAGCGATTCGCCGCAGTTGCCCGAGCTCCTCCAGTAGAGCTAAAAATGATCTCCTCCCCATGGCCGTTTACCGTTTGGGGGATAGACTTGGTCGGCGCCCTCCCTACTGGGAAAGGCGGGGTCCGTTACGCCGTGGTAGCCATTGACTACTTTACGAAGTGGGCTGAGGCAGAACCTTTGGCAATGATAACGTCCAAAAAAGTGCTTGACTTCGTGGTTAAAAGCATAATCTGTCGGTTCGGCCTGCCCAAGAAGATCGTTTCCGATAACGGCACTCAGTTCGACAACGACTTGTTCATCGAGTTTTGTGAAAGGTACGGAATTTTGAAAAGTTTCTCCTCCGTGGCCTATCCTCAGGCGAATGGCCAGGTCGAGGCTGTCAACAAAACTCTAAAGGCGAGCCTCAAGAAGAGATTAGATGAAGCGAAGGGGGTCTGGCCAGAACTGGGAGGGACCGTATCAGGTCATCGAAATCATTAAGGAGGGAACTTATAAGTTAGCTCGGCTTGATGGAGGGGCAGTCCCGCGGACTTGGAACGCCATCCATTTAAAGAAATATTATCAATGATTCACTTGTAAGGCCTAGAAGGCCATTTATTATGTAATAAGCAATGAGAATCAGTTTTTTGTACATGTTTTCAAGTGTAATCTAAAGTAACCACGAAAGACCCTTTCACAGTTACTTGGGGGGCATATGGTACCTGGATATAACCAGGTCTCCTTAATGACTTAGAAGTTGATTCATATCGATTGACCGTTGTTTTTCTTAAAAAACGCAAGATATTGATAAGGATTAACGCTAACTAAGTCCTATCATGGATATAACCGGGTCATAAAACTTAGAAGTTGATTTAAATCTATTGATCGTTGTTCTTCCTAAAGAGCTCGAGATATGGATAAAAGTTATCGCGAACTAAGTTTTCAAATTAAGTTCCTGGTCCTAACCGGGTCATAAAACTTAGAAGTTGATTTAAATCTATTGATCGTTGTTCTTCCTAAAGAGCTCGAGATATGGATAAAAGTTAACGCGAACTAAGTTTTCAAATTAAGTTCCTGGTCCTAACCGGGTCATAAAACTTAGAAGTTGATTTAAATCTATTGATCGTTGTTCTTCCTAAAGAGCTCGAGATATGGATAAAAGTTAACGCGAACTAAGTTTTCAAATTAAGTTCCTGGTCCTAACCGGGTCATAAAACTTAGAAGTTGATTTAAATCTATTGATCGTTGTTCTTCCTAAAGAGCTCGAGATATGGATAAAGATTAGCGCGAACTAAGTTTTTCAAGAAATTGTAACCAAAATGCGCAAGGGCAAGAAAGAGGATCAATTAAAAACATTGAATCAAATTGTCTCGAGGTGGAAGCACCTCATGCAAAGGTTACACAAAAAAAAAAAGATTAAAAAATAGTAAAGGGCACAAGAGAAGAAACGCCCTAAGCTCCGCCAGGTGGCCCCTTGGAGGTCGCCGTCTCGCCTTGCTCAGCTACGCCAGAACCTTACCCGGCCTCGGAGGGCGCCTCTTTATCAAGGCGAGCTTGGTACTTCACCAGCAAGCGCTCCCAGAGGCTCGCTGACAGGAAGGAGAAGTCAGCGTCTGGATTGTAAGCCCAGCAATGGTAGAACAGATCTTCCAGGGACTTTTCTGAAATTGTTCGCTCGGCCTCTAGGGCGGCCTGGACCTCAGCCTTCGTGGCATCTAGGTTTGTCCGCGAGGTGGCGAGGGAGGTCTCGAGCTCTTAGACCTTCGAGCGGGTTTTTTCCAACTTGACTTGCAAGGCTGCCAAGGCATCCTTAGCCGCCTGTGGTGTAGTCTGGTGCTCGCTCCTCATGTCCTCGAGCTGAGTTTTGGTCCTGGCGATGCTCCGGTGAAGGGCAACGGCGCTCTGCGAAGGTGAAAAGACAATTGCCTTAGGAAAAAGAGAGAAAAAGCAGGGCAAAGCGTAATGATAAAAACCACAAAAAAGTTAATTAGCTTACCGTCATGGCCATGCCCAGTGAAGACTCCAGCACGCCCACCAGGTTCATTGTCTCGATGGCCCGGAGCTCCTTCTCGGTGAACTTGTATATATAGCTGACAGCGTAGTTTGACGACTCATACACCGTTCCCCGGAAGGCCTCGGGGATCTTCCCCAGGTGCTGGGGATTGACTGGGATGCGTACCTCAGAGGGTACAATCGCCGAAGTCCCCAGCTCCATTCCTGCATCCCGGGCGGCGGCCGGAGCTCGCGGAGGGGGTGGAGGCATGTTGCTTCCCCCTGCAGCAGGAAGAACCGCTCCCGTGACCTGGGCAGCTGGGGCTTGCTCCTTCTCCTTTGCAGGAGACTTGGTGGGGGTCCCGGCGGCGTGCTTGGACGTCCGGAGCCTCTTCATTCTTGGCCCAGCGGCCCTGGCTGGGGGGTTCCCCCCGAAGAATGCGCCTCGCAGGCTCTCCTCGGGCTGAGACATCTCTTCTGTCAAAACAAAAACATGGTTAGTACGAGTTAGCAACCATACAGAAACAAAAACAAAAGGGTAAAGAGAAAGTCAAGTATATGTATACTAAAGGGAATCCTACCCCCTGAGCTAGAAGAAGAATATAAGTCGATTACTTCCCGAGCTGGTGCAAGTTCTGGGTCCGAGGCTGACTCAGGGCTAGATTCCTCTACATATTGCCTAAGCCCCGGAGCTACGGCACCCCTCTGGAGTGATGGCCATGTCCGAAGGTTGGTCCCATACTCCTCGAATAGGATTGAACTAAAGGCTAGGGTGTTATCTACTACTACGGTACCCCTAGGCCGACTATCTTGGTAGTCCAGCACAAGCCGGTCGACACAATGGAACAGGGTTGTGTTCAGGTCCGGATCACTTCGGTGACGATGGACGAGCTGCCTAGGATTGAACCTAGCTAGCCGGGGGTCTGCTGTGGCCCTATCTAGACTCCTAAACATGTAAGGGTTACCTTGGCCAGAAGGACCCGCGGCTGCTCCGGACTGGGTCCTCTCCTCGCCCGTCCCCGGGACGACCTCCAAAGCCCGCTTCCTGTTCCTCATGAGCGGAACTTCGTTGTCCTCGTCCTCCTCATCTTCATCTCCCGCGACCTCCTCCACGATGATGGGCCTGGTGTCCCGGGTCGGGGGAAGCCCCCGGGGCCTCTTTAGGTTCAAAGTCTGATTCGGGAAAATCAGCTTGCAGGCCACCATCGTCTCGTCTGTCACGAGCACGCGATAATCCTTCTCACTGGGGGGCAAGCCCGCCAGTGTCTCATATTGGGCCCCGAGGGTCACAGATTTCTCTGTCCTCGCGAAGATGACTGCATGATTAGTCTAAGTCAGAAGGGGATACATGAGGAACTGTATGATACTTAACGTACGAGCTAAGATTGAAGAAAACTTACGAGGGCGATTGAAGTAGTGGAGCTCGCAGTTCCGAAACCCCGTTGACATAAAGAATTGATCTTTGAAGTCATTCGGGTGGCTGGGCAGCTCGATGACCACAGCCTATTGGGAAACCGGGTTAAGTAATAAAACCCGTCACCTTGCCCCCGCTGATCCGGGCTGGCCTTGAGGCAGAAGAAGTATAGAATGTCCGCTGGAGTGGGGACCTCCCACTCGTGCTTCAAAAATAAATATCTTAACCCCGCCAACAACCGATAAGAGTTGGGGGGGAGCTGAAATGGGGCCAACCTCACGTAATTCAGGAAGTTAGCGAAATACTGATCAAACGGGAGGAAGGCCCCCGCTTTGAAATGCTCGTCACTCCAGGCCGCCATTGCCTCGTCGAGCAGCGCGCAGCTCCGCTCGCCTTCCTCGGGAGGTCGGGCAGTCACTGACGCTCTCCCCAGCCCGATGTTGTGGGAGAGGAATATTTTGTTGATCTTCGTCTGGTCGGTAATCTTTGAGACGATCCTCTCCGCCTCAAAAAACGCATCAGGAGCCACCTCGAGCTCCTTCTCCACTGCCGACCCAAAGCGGGGGATCAGGGAGTCAGGCCACCGCTTTTCCTTTGTCCTGCTGGGAGGCCGAGCTGCCGACGGTCTTCTGTGGGGCATTCCTCTTTGGTGCCATCTGGTCGCCTAGCGAACAAAAGAAAAGATTTTAGAAAATGCGACCTAAGCATGGGGAAGAATCAAAGTGTTATTTGCACGAGCTGAGGTAAGCCCAGCCCGTGGAGAGTGAGACCACGCGGTTCTATGAACACGCGTCTGTGCTCCCAACAGATCCCAGATTACTCGGAATTCGTGTGTCAGGAGGGTCAGGATAGAATTTGCCTTGGGGGGAAAGTTTCAATAGGCAAGGAAGGCAAAACCACCTGAGAAGCGTGTCCCCTAAGCTACCCTGTTTTGCACCCAAAATACCAAAACTTCTACCCAGAAATTTTCCCCAAAAAATGCATCCTGTAAACCATACTCCCAAGCGTTTTTCTACAGCAAAAATACCCTAACCTAAAAGGCTTTCACCCTTCATACCCTCAAAAACCAGTAAACCCTTGCATGTGGCTACAGTAAATATTTACCTAAGCTACAGTGAAAAATATTTTCAAAACACGCATGGTCAGGAGACTTATAGTGTTTGGCTGGGAGGTGGATGAAGGTGTTGCCTAGGTAGGAGCTTCGTCGGAGTATTTGTTCCCCAAGCTTTGAAGGAATCCTTACGCCTGAGCTTCTTGAACAACTGAGAATGGAGATCGCAAAGAAGAGGGTTTCTTTTTCTTCTGAGATGAAGAGAGAAGAAGGAAAGAAGTTCTGAGAAATTTCAAATGAAAGGGTGGCCCATGCGTAGGGTGGCCACCCCTTTTATATACATGAAGGGTCACATATAGAGGGTCGTTGGATGGCCCTGATGTGGGATCCAAGGCCCTCCACTCGAAATACGAAACGACGGCTGGGCATAGGCTAGGCCATTAAATGCGGTTCTCGTAAGACGTACCGTCACCAACCACGATGTTCCATCTATCAGGTGCCTGCGTAAGATGTGGAATGTGAAGAGTTCATGGGGAAGCCTAAAAGCCCCTACTATGGCCTTATACGACGTGGTATACCACGAGCAGGGGCTTGAGGGGCAGATGTACGCCCTGATTTTCCCACGGGCTGATTAGCGAGCTGAGCTGCGGCCTAATCATGATTATCTCATGGACATCCCCAAAACTGGAGCTGCCGTCATAAGGTCGTACCTCCTTAGCTCGGGGTAACCCAAGGGTTCGCCAAGATTGCCTAAGAACTGAGTCCGGCTCTGAAGGCCGAAGGTCGAGTTAGGTATCCAGCTAGTGGTACGAGCTGGATCTGGAGGCTATGACCCTTTGTAAAGTCAACACACGCAAGATAAACGTGCATATATCAGACATCACGTGTCTGGTATGCCCCTGACTTCTCGGACACGCAGCAGGAACGTGCGTATTCAGACACCCACGACTGGGTTGGGCCGTGCGGCCCATTATCTCCTTACCTATTGATTTGACCACACTTATGTGTCAGGTTTAGGAATTAATCATGAATATCACAGAGTTGATACGATAGGTAAGAAGGTCACGGGATGACCTTCTTACCACTTCCCAGGTGCTTTCTCCTATAAATATGGAGACCCTGGGAATTAATAGGGGTTGGATTATCTCTTGTAAGAAATACCCTGTAATCAAATATCCAGTATATAGCAATAATACTGACTAGTGGAGTAGAATGATTTTAACCTTTGAACCACTTAAAAAACGTGTCTTGAGTCACCCTTTCATTTCTAAGATCATATATCTACTTCGGTTCAACATTAGCACTAATCCCTTTCTCTTCTTTTCTTAATTACCTGTTGGCGACGAATCGCGTCAACACTATCTTTTTAGAAGTAATTTGTGCTTAAAATTATACATCTATTTGGAAAATGATAGTTTGATTTATTTTAACTATCACTAAAACTTGGGAATTAATGTACTTATAAATATTATTGAACTTATATTTTGTGGATTCTAATCCTTAATAGTCTTATTTTACTATCTTGATCTCTATTTTTAATTTATTTTTATATATTGTCTTTAATTTCTTTATTAGTATATTTTATTTTTATTGTTACAAATTCTTATTAATCTTTGGAACTAGGTTAGAATTTATTAATTTTGATTTAAAATAGTTTTCTTTTCGATTTTAGACAACTCCTTTGGGTTCGATCTCGTGCTTACACGAATACTATATTCGATATACGATTCGTGCGCTTGCGAGTTATAAATTTTTAAAACATACCCGTTTTGGGTTCAAAACAATAAACATACTATAACTACAATTAGCTATTACTATATCTAACTAGCTAAGTAAAGTTCTGAGACTCTACAGAAACTTAACAAATGACTCTAAGAAAGCTTTCTCAATGACAATCTTAAGAAATCTTTTCTGATGTGGAAGTTCAGTCAAAACTGCAACCACAGAGCATACTCAGAATTTCAAAAGATCTTACAACCTTAGCTCTTGATACGAATTGTTGAACACCACAACACGTGAAAATTTAATTACTTTATTATTACAAAAGTAATTACACCAAGACTTGAATACAATATTTTATCACAATACACTCTAAATACTTACACACTTTGTTTTAGAGCACTCACTTAATAATTTCTCCCACACTCTTTTTAGACACACTTATATAATACTTACTTAAACTCACACTTTTGGGACACTCACTTTGCTACAAATTTGGACAGACATTATTTATAGGCTACAAAGGAAACATCCAAATCTTTCTAGAATTTTCTTACTTTATGATTTATTTAACTACTTTCTACCTTTTTTTCTAAATGATTCTAGAACTCTCTATATATTGTTTAATTAGTTATAAGTTTTTTCAAGAACTTTCTAGAATGTTCTATGTTCTTCTTAATATATTCTAGAACTCTAGATCATTCTAGATACTAGATACAGTAATGACTTTTGACATCCTCTTGAAGTAGAATTACTGAAACTTAGCATTTTAAGGAGAGAGAAAGAAGCTTGTTGCAGTGAAGTTAATATAGAAAGGGGTGCATATATGTATTACTTAATAAGCAAATTAAAGTATAGATTTAACAAAAAAAAATGGTGATGGGAAGCAACTGGTCTGTATGCTTGCTTGGTTTATATATTGAATAAGACACTTATGATAAGTAGTGTCAGGAAATAGTATCAGCAGAAATTAGACACGAACTTTGTAACTTTTGTATCTTCTCTATAGCTATTCAATTACTAGCAAACTTCATTGTCTTTCCAACAGCTTATTAATGAGCTAACTAGCTTTACTACATTAACTCTTGTAAATAGCTCCACATTTGTTCACATTCAAGTTTAGTAACTAAAGATGATTTTACATATCATATATATGCACATACATGCATTGGACAAACTTTGTTGTGCGCAGATTGAAATGAGATGGTCTCTTTTCCATCCCTGAGTAGTCCTCATTCATCATCTTCTTCGGTCCTGTAATATTTACTATATTATGGAAGCTAGTTTAGTCTTCTAAAAATAACATAAGCACAGAAAATTTATACTAGATAACGAGACGGTTCTTTTTCATGAGAAATACAATATAGTCAAAATAAGTAGAATTCAATTATTACTGACCTTGACCAGTGACCAATGGATATGTCAGGAATGTGAGAAATCTTATGCCAGCTCTCCCCTCTCCTCGGTCGGTACCTATTTTCAAGAATAGGACATCTATCGATGAACAAAGTGCGTAGAGAAGTGCTCATGACCACTTGTTCTGGCAAAACTTGCAGATTCATGCAACTTTGCAGCGACAACTTATGAAGAGATGCGACGTGTTGAAAGGCATTGTCATTTAGTTTTCGTAAGTTTGGAATATAATTCAGTGACAATTCAGTTAAAGAGATGGGAAGCAACCCCTCTAGAAATGAATCAAACACTACATCATCATCATCATATCCACAAATGCTTAGTTTGTTGAGAGAGTTTAGTCCTTGCAGACCCCAGTGCTTGTGCTGTGCCATCAGTTGGCTGCAACTGCAGAGATGAAGCTCTTTTAGATTAGATGGCAATCCTTCTTGAGGAAATAACTTTATTTCTTGACAGTGGGAGATTCTTAAATTAGCAAGAGATGGAAGAAGCTTGTGCATGTGTTGAGGCAATGCCATGACATTTCTACAATTGTAGAATTCCAAAACAGTGAGAGAACGGAGTTCTGAAATGCCATTTTCTTCTGAAAAGGTAAGCAATTCTAAACTCGAACATTAAAAAAAGATCAGCTTCTTTAGACTTGGGAAGTAGTCTAAAGGGAATGACTTGATCACGTCGCAGTATTGAATTCTTAACTCTGTAACAGAAACATAACAATGGCTCCCTGGGAACTCTAGTTTCTTGCACAACAACTCGTTGGTGAACGAGGTTCTGGAAAATAACTACCATATACACCTGAAATATGGAGAGTCTCTAATGTGTCAAGATCGGGTAAGCTCCCAGCCAGGACTGGGCAACCATTCAAGCTAAGCTCTTTCAGAGAAGGGAAAAGTGTAAGTACCCCACCATCTCTATCATCGCCTCCAACAGGGGACCACACCTTCCACGCTGGCATGTCATGAAAAGTTAAAGTTTCTAAGGACTGAAATGGAGTAATATTATTGGACGGATTATTGCCATGATAAAACTCAGCGCCTATTGTCTCCACCCCATGAAAACTTTGGATCACAAGATTTTGAAGAGAAGGTAACTGCCCCAGTGATGGCAAGGACCAACAATTTTTGTTATGACTCAGATGAATTGACACTACATTTGAAAACGAAGAATCTCCAATCCAATTAGGGAAATTAAAACCTGCATACGAATAAATTTTGAGTTTCTTCAAGTTTGTGTGAGGTTGCAGTGCTTCAAGTACCTCGCTTTCTCTTCTTGTGTCCATGGTCTCACCCAGCCAGTAAAAGGTTAGGCCCGTCAGTTTCTCCTTACACCTCAAATTAGCTCCCAAAGCATCATTTACATTATCTACGTTTTGCAGACCGAAAATATAAAGTTCTCCACTCAACTGTTGAAGCTCTCCCAACTCCCTAATGGTTGAAGCATTGTCATGTCCTTTACCCAAGACAAATTCAGGTAACATTTGCAACTTCTTCAAATTACCCATCTGTGGAGGCATTTCTTCTAGAGGCGAGCCAATGGTGTCGAGATGACGCAAGTTTATCAGTCTTCCCATGTCCTTTGGCAATCTTCTAAGGCTTCTGCAACATGACAATAGCAGTGTCTGCAAATTGTATAGTATGCAGATAGAAGAAGGTAACTCTATAATACTATTTTGAGATAAGTCTAGATACCTCAGATGTTTAAGTTTACTGATTGAATCAGGCAACACAAATGATAGAGAAAAACTATACAGTGATAGTACTCTTAAGAATTTTCTTTCTACAAAAAATTCTACAGTCATCTTATTCCGTGATTCTATACTTAGTTCTGTCCATGTACGCAAATTCTGTGCTCTTGATAGACCTTCCCTAACTGAGTCACAGTTAGTAGCAGATGTTGTTGTGTGTGATAAATGGCGAGTCTTATTTGAGAGAACCTCTAAGCTATTATCGTCCTCTACTGCCATACAGAATTCTCCTGAGACAAACATAGCTAAATCATGCACCAGATCATGCATGATGAATTTCGAGTCATCTCTACTTGATCTTTGAAATAATGACCTTGAAACTAGATTGTCAAAATATTCTTCTCCAACTTCTTCTAATCTCTTTTCTAATTGGTTATCTTCCAAAAAGCCTTCTGCCATCCACAATAAGACCACTCCTTTCTTCTCAAATTCATGATTCTTAGGAAACATAGAGCAGTAAGCAAAACATTGTTTCAAATATGAAGGGGGATAACGATAACTCAACCATAACGATGGAACAATATTATTGTTCTGGCTTTCACACCATTCCCAAACATGACTTCTTAAGATCTTCTCCCATTTGTTTGAATTTTCTTCGAATCTTAGAAGGCCACCAAGAGATATCAGAGCTAACGGGAGGCCCTTGCATTTCTCAACTACAATCCTTCCAATTTCTTGCAAATGTTTATTTGTGTCCAACTCTCCATTGAAAGCATGATCAATAAATATTTTCCAACAATGGGCAGGAGATACTTGTGATAGTTCATAACTTTTTCCAGTTCCTACAATTATGGCAACTTGCTGGCTGCGTGTAGTCACAATAATCCTGCTTTCACAGGCACCAGATGTGAAGATTGGCTTTAGGACAGCCCAGTTGTCTTCATTTTCATCCCATACATTGTCTAGAACAATTAGATATTTCTTGCCTCTCAAGGCTTCTTTTAGTCTACGTCGAAGTTCCTTAATTGAAACATCAATGTCAGCAGTGGAATGGGAATTAGTAGCGGCATGCAAAATAATCTTCATTGCTTTTATAACATCGAACTCAGCCGATACAGTAGCCCATACTTTAAGCTCGAAACCATGTTCCTTTAATTTTGTATCATTGTAAACGAGCCGAGCAAGAGTGGTCTTGCCAAGTCCACCTGTGCCCACTATTGGAAGCACACCAATCTTATAACTACCTAATGCTTCATTTGTTATCAACCATTCCATTATTTTATCTTTATCCTCATCTCTTCCATGTACATGAACATGATGTTGTTCTCTCAGTGAAACAACTGATCTTTGTGAAGATCTAGTGTTTTGAGTATCTTCTTTCAAACCCAGGAGAACTCTTTTCTGTAAAAGAAACTTTATATCAACCAAGATCTTAAATATCTCCACTGCCCAAAGAAACAAAAGACATTATTAGTTACAACTTTTTTTTTGTCACGATGATATTTTTGTGATTAAGACATTATATTTTGATGTAAAAAATAAGTTAATTATTTTCCCCCAAATCATATGTTTTAAGGCCAAAATATCTAGAGAAAATATATAATAAAAAAATGAACCACTGTTGCAACATCTTAAGTACTAAAATTAACAATTGCTTCAGAAAGCTATATTATTTAATGGGGTCTTTGGTTTTAAAATATCAGACAAACTGTTAGAGTTGAATGGGGTCTTTGGTTTTATATTAACAGACAAACTGTTAGAAAATGTGTGAGTAAATAGTATGAATAGTAATTTAGTCTTCTCATTTTTGCCAGGAAGATATATATATATATATATATATATATATTAAAACTAAATAATTTTTTTTTTGTGTAAATATAAACTAAGACACTTAAGTCTTATTCATTCATAATCAATTAAGAGAATACTATTCACATTATGAATGAAATTTTTTACTTTTCCAAGTTTATAAATTAGTTTATAGTTGCACAAATTATATACATCTTCCTTTAAAAACTAACGTATATACTCAATATTTTTTGTGGCCTAATAATCTGTGAAAACCAATTACTAATCATGTCGGGTTAAGACAAAACCCCACACGTTTTCATTCAATTTTCTAACACACATTATCACTAGTTTTTCAGATAATAAAATATTATTGTATCATGATTCATGAGAAATTGTAAAGATATTGTAGAGCTAATTACCTTGAACAGTTTTCTCAAATTCAGTCAAGGAAGAGAAGAAGAACTTCATTTTCATAAGCACAGTAGTTGTATCAGTAGTACCAGATTCATGCCCCAGGCTGTTGGATAGGAGTTGATAGTCAATGTGGTCCACCAAGTCTTGCGTTCTGTAAATTACATGTTTGAGATCATCCAACCAGTCCTTCACATCCGGCTCCTTGAGTTGCCTCTCTTCAGCATCATTGACCAATAGACTAGCTGTCTTTAGCTTAAGGTTCAACTCCCTCAGCTGCTCACAAATGGATTTCTTTCCCTGGAAGAAGTTGGCAAACTCTGGAGAGTTCAACCTCTCAAATAGCTTCTCAAACAAAACAGTGAGAAAAGCTTCAGCCATGATCAGCTCTGTTCTTGATCTTGTATTTCTGTAGTATGTTTCTTGATCTATTGTTTGAGCACTCTCTGTGTATGGAAGAGTTTTGTTATTTGTCAAAAGTTATGACAGAAGATGTTAGCTTAATTAATAGTTAAGTAAAGCATGTGGATGGTGTTAATTAATTAATGTATTTTTTGTGTGCAATTTTATAAAGCCAGATCCATTAATTGAGGTGATTACATTTACATATAATAATGTTATTATTTTATAGTTATAATAATGTTATTATTTTATAGTTATAGGAGGATTCTTAATTAATTGGTGTCGTGATGATAGTCAAGTCATCCTCGATATATATAACAAACAGTAGAGTGAGTAGATTACATATAATAAAGAGAGCATAATTATTATGAAGTATGAAGAGTAAGTCAATAATAGAGTATGGTAGTATGGGGCTCCTTGGCAAAATAGTCTTTTTTTAGTACAATTTGTACTTTGGCATAGTTTTAATAGTTTTTAACTAAATGACATCTTTTATTAATGATTTTTTTGTATTACCTATTTTACCCTTAAAATAAAATAATAATAAATTAAAACCCTAAAAGCTATCATTTTCTTCCTCTCACCCATCTACCCACACTCATCATGCCGCCACCACCATCACCACCACCACCGGCGATGTAACGCCTTGGTTACCCTAGAACAGTTACGGTGATCGGTGAACTGGAAATTTGACCCGCTACCTGAGTCCTTTGGTTAAAACGTGCTCTAAGTGTTATTAATAGGCTAAGGTGGAAAAACCGTAAAAAAAAGAAAGGATATATTTTATTAAAACTGTTCATGAGCTCATCAAAACATTTACAAGTTATTCACAATATAAAAAGGTCACTACTGTTTTCAAATTTACAACCTCGCCGACCTAAGCGGCAAAAATAGGGTAAACCCCCTAGTTCCTCTGAGAACTCCTTGGCCGTGGTGGTCAAGCGGCCGCATATGTACACATCACCACCTAAGCTCTCCACTCAAGGCTGGGCGAGCTTTTCTTTCCCTTTACCTGCACCACATAGCACCCATGAGCCGAGGCCCAACAAGAAAACACAATATAGCATGATATAATATGAACAATGATCATTATAATCATTCAGGACTATCAGTCCAAAACAGATAGGTGACAGTCGCAAAAGTCACTAATGTGGGTACAACTCCCTTAAGCGATGTGATGATAGGGCCATCAGGCTTTACAGATAAGTGAACCTTTCACTAGCTTAGATAGGATAGGTGCATGGTGACTGGTCACCAACATAACCTTCCTCATGACCATAGAGTCATAACCCTGGAACATCGTTCCCTAGCCATGTGACAAACGGTCATTTGGGCCTCAGGCCCTGGCTCTCAGTAACTAGTCTTAGACTAGCCAAGCGCTTATAAGTTTCATCGACCTTAGGGTCGGTCTAGCATTAATGCCTTAGAGCCATTCAATGCTGATATCGATTAGACCTAATCTTCATTTGGCTCGGCGTTCATGACGCTATGCCATTTCTGACTCTTAGGTCAATATCCTTGACTAGTCAATGCCATATACAAGTAAACAATATTCACTAGCATTTAATATGCAATCCATGTCCACATTTATCAACCAGCATGCCTCAACAACTATCATACATGTCATATACACAGGGTGCAGTTTTCTTACCTCAGGTTTGAGCGAGAGATATTATAAGGACGACCCCTGAGAACGATCGATATTTTGGTTCCTTAGCAGTTACCTAATCACAACCAATTATAACCTCCATTAATGAGAATCAACATAGATAGGGTCTTAACCTAAGCACCACTCTCGGGACCTCGAAACATGCCCACACGGTGAGTAGATTCAATCCTGGGCCTTAAAGATTGAAACCCCAAGTCAAAAACCCCTTAAAAACACTCAAAACGAGACTTTGAAGGAACAGAGTAGCGCTACAGCGCTGAACCCTAGCGCCCCAGTGCTATACTCAGAACCCCCAACATGCCCAAATGCCCCCTGAGTAGCAGTGTAGCGCCCTAAGGTGGGCGCTATAGCGCTACCTCCAGACCAGAAACCCCTTGAAACCTCCTTCTTCATCTCCTTCGATTCTAACCTGTTTCCAATGCTTCCAAATCCCATTTTTGGTGCCAAAAGAACCCAAAAACCATCCCAACATACCCCAAACATCACAACCATAAGAACCCTAGCCAAAACTCCCAACAAGACCAAGTATTCAACCTAGAAATCTCAACTGTAAAACAGAACTAAAACAGGGAAAACCAGGGATTTCAATGGTTAGAAACTTACCCAAAGCTCAGCTTATGATGCTCTTCAATGGAGGAACACACTCCCAAACTCCCAAGGCTTACTTCCCAAGCTTGAATCCTCAAGAATGGCTCAAAAATCTCAAAGGAAAATGAAGGGAAGGATGGTACGGGAAGGCTCTTGAATATACTCTGTTTTTCCTCTTCTTTCACAGCCCAAAATAGTTTATATCTATCCTAGGGGTAAAAAGACCAAAATACCCCTAGGTCTAATTAAGGTTTCCAAAGGCTCCCAAGGGCAAAATTGGTATTTCCCACCTATCTCGTTAATCATAATTAACGCTCTCCAATTCCAGCTATTCTCAATAATCTCAAACACCAATAATTCATATCCCGTTACCCTTTAATTTCTGGTAACGCTCTAATCATTAGAATCACCCCGAGACTCATCCCGAGTCCCAAACTTGAACCTGTTATGACTAGACCGCTAATCAATATTCCAAGATCGTCTCATGCCGAATAGCTCGAACAAACCCACATTATAATGTGGTCTCAACATATATCATCACACCCCTGTAATTAAAATGTGGACCCACATGCATACATTTAACATCATATCATAATATAATTCACATATACATGCATATTATCATTTAATGACATATTTAAACAAGTATGGCCCTCCCGGCCTAATAATCCCGCCATTAAACCACATCGGAGAATTCGGGGCATTACAGGCGACCACTGCCCCTTGCTGCCGCCACCGCCGGCGAACACTGCTCATCATCGGCTGCCACCGTCTCTCCTCAAATCTGGCCACCACCCATTCAAAAGGTTGGTTTATATTTTTATGAAAAATGAGATTTTTGATAATTATTTTTGTATATTTAAAATGCAAAATGATTTTTTTAGTATATTAAAATTATAAGTAAGTATTTACGTATATTTCTGGAGTTTTATGGAGGTTAAAGCTTGAAAATTTGAAAAATTTAATAGTGGTTTTAGTAATTTTCGAGATAGAGAAACCCATAAATTTTTGACAGCTTGTCTAATTTTTCGACAAGGAGTCTGATATTTTAGACCAGCTGTCTAAATTTCAGACCAGTAGTCGTATTTTTTCAACCACCTGTCTAAATTTTTGACCATCTGTCGAATTTAGACAAGTAGTTTAATTTTTAGACAAATCGTCATATATTTTCAACCACCTGTCGAATTTTTAGACGAGTTGTCGAATTATCAGACAAGTTGTCTAATTTTTAGACAGGTTGTCGAATTCTAGATTTTCAACTTGATTTTCATTTTTTTATATAACTTTTCAATCAAAGTAATACCAATCATTTGTATTTGTTTATTGCATTTTTTTTTTCAGATGTCATTAAAAAATATTGTAATATTATGTGAGGAATGTGGAAAAAGAATAAAGACTCATGGAAATGGATTTCAAATGGCTCACGATCAAGATCAAGTTTGATACAAACTAACCTAACTTATGAGGAGTTAGTTGAGCACATTTATGAAGTTATAGAAATCGATCGCAACCTCTTCGATATAAAATTAACTTACAAGATAACGACAATGGTGGAGATTGAACCAATTGCAATAAAAAAATAGTAGAGACATTATTAGTTTATTTACATGGAAATTGCAAGATAACGACAATGATCGCAACATTCTTGTACATGTCGAGAGTTTGTCATTGATAAGATTTCATGTGCTCAAAGCGTCGTTGCGGCAATGTATCGTGGGTAGATGTATATAGTCTGTGCTCAAAATACATGATTGAATTTTGGAGGATGACTTATGCATAATCTATTTACCCTTTACCGCGTGAAATAGAACGGCATCTTCCAAAAGAGGTTAAGTCTCAAGTTATTATCAAACTGGTGAAGTTAATTCCCCCAGAGAGACCAAAGAATAAACGAATTCCTTCGAGATGAGAGTTTCCAAAGGAGAAGACTAATTCTACACATGAATTGTCATCAAAGAAAGTAAATGGTAAGGTTTCAGATGTTGATGGGGAAAAAAAGCAACGGAAGTGTTCCAATTGTGGATGTTATGGACACAACAAAACCACATGCAAGAAATGATTATTTTTGGATTTATTTTGGACTTGGTTTGATATGTAATGTATTGATAATATTGTGTGATTTCATATTTTGGACTTGGTTTGATATGTAATGCTTTAATTAGGTTGTCTGAATATTGAAACCGGTTGTTTAGTTTTAGATTGCATATCAAAATTTTTAACTGGTGGTCAAAATTTTAGACAGATTGTCGAAACATAACACAACTTTTCGAAATATACAAACAGGTGGTCACAAATTTTAGATAGGTTGTTGAATTATAAGACAACATGTCGATATATATAGACAGGTGGTCGAAAATGTTTAGACAAGTTGTCGAAACTCACGACTAATTGTCAAAAATGTATAATTAAGACCCAATTCTACATGATAAAGTGTTGTTCTAATACTATGAAGATAATTATCATATCAGTCAATAGCATATCTACCACCCAATCCTTGATCATCAGAGTAGTTTGATTGAAATATGTACCACTCAATTGGTAATCATCATAATCTCATAAATATTAAGTTTTGTTTAACTTTATAAAATGTTAATTGGGATATTATAATTAATATATATCGTTATATAGTTATTGGAGCCTTTTTTTACATTTCAAACTTATTGGACAACCTGTGAAAATGTTTAGACATGTTGTCGAAATTTGAGACAAGTTGTCAAAACTCACGACTAATTGTCAAAAAGATATAATTAAGATCCAATTCTACAAGATAAAATGTTGTTATAATACTATGAAGATAATCATCATAATAGTACCTCAATAGGATATCTATTACCCAATCATTGATCATCATAGTAGTTTGAATGTACCACTCAATCTGTAATCATCATAATCTCATAAAGATTAAGTTTTGTTTAACTTTATAAAATGTTAATAGGATATTATAATTAATATATATCTTTGTATAGTTATTGGAGCCTTTTTGTACATTTCAAATTTTTTGGACAATCTGTGAAAATGTTTAGACATGCTGTCAAAATTTAAGACTACCTGTCGAAATGTTTAGACAAGTTGTCGAAACTCATGACTAATTGTCAAAAAGGTATAATTAAGATACAATTCAACATGATAAAGTATTATTTTAATACTATAAAGATAATCATCATAGTAGTACCTCAATAGAATATCTACCACTCAATCCTTGATCATCATAGTAGTTTGATAAAGATTATAATCCATTAGATCCATTGATCATAATAGTTGATCATCATAGTAGTTTGAATGAAATATTTACCACTCATTAAGATTAAGTTTTGCTTAAGTTTATAAAATGTTAATTACGATATATGTTGTTTTATTGTGTTCTTGGAGCCTTTTAGGACATTTCAAACATTTCAGACAACTTGTCGAAATTTCGGACAGCCTGTCAAAATTTCAGACGAGGTGTCGAAAGTTTTAGACGGGCTGTCAAAATTTTAGACAATGTGTCGAAATTTTTAGACAGGCTGTTGATATTTGAGACTAGCTGGCGATATTTCAGACGAGTTGGGCTTTGGGATTGAGTCTGCGTAGGAGCAAAAATGTCTTTTTGGATTTGGGACTAAGTCAAGATGGGGATTTGGGCTAAACACTAGCAGATTCATGTTCATTCCCTCTCACTCTCACTTTCGGTCACTCTAAAGAACACACTTAAGGAAATTCTTGAAGGTCTTTTAAAGTTAGTGGAGTTTCTTGAGAGAAGGTGGGATTTGTTGATGTTAGGAGCTACTCATGACACTCAATCATCTTATGGTTCGATGGGTTATTATTAATTTTGAGAGGTTCTGTATCATTTTTGACATACAATCTAAAATTTAGAATACTTGTATCAATATTTCAACAGGCTGTCCAAAATTTCGATTGTCTGTCTAATGATTTCGACAGGCAGCTTGATATTTAGACAGTCTATTTCAAAATTTTGACACGTTTTTTGAAAATTCGATTGTCTGTCTAATAATTTCGAGTGTCGGTCTAAAATTATGAAAATGTCCAAAAAAAAGGTCCAATAATTAAAGCTAAATGAAGTGTATATCGTCATTATTGGATTATAATTAATATTTTTCAAATAAAAATTTGTTAACCAACTATCACTTGATGATTAAGGATTGAGTGGTGGATATCCTAGTAAAACTACTAAGAAAGGTCATGATATAGATTCAACCATCCAAAGTAGTAGGTTTGATTATTTTGGGATTATTTTGAAGCATCAAAATCACATATATACAAAATAATATTGCATTGAACCGTAGAGCATTAGATGAAAAATACAAATATCTACTTTGGGACATTCAATGCATAATTTGCATTAATTTTAGACCACGTGTGCACTTACATGCACTTAAACAGGGAAATAAATGTTTTTTAGTAATGAAATTGGATATGAGTAAGACATATGATCGAGTTCAATGGTCTTTCTTAGAGATGGTCATGCTCAAACTTGGTTTTGCCACACTTTAGGTTAATTTGTTGATGAATTGTGTTCGTTTTGTTCCATATTCATGTAATATTAATGGCGAGGTCAAGTGTGTGCTTTTATCTTCAACTATTTCTTATCTACAAAATATTGACTAACACAAAAAACCTCTTCAACAATACTTGTTGCATTTGAGTTTGGTGTACTACTAACATGACTTGTTTCATTACAATGATCATCATGGCATACATGAGGAAGTGCACCATGGTTTTCTTCAATAGTGTGAGGTGCAGAACTAGAATCAGGAACATTACATATGTATGCACCATCAAAGTAATCATCAAAAGTTCTATTTTCATGAGATGGGACATTCAAATTTACCTCAACAAGACCATCATCAATATTGTTTCTTTCCCCCTCTTCAACATCATCGTATTTGTCATTGTTAGGAGTTTGTCCTAAAAGCATGTAAAAGACATTTATTATTTCAATGAATAAATAAATACAATGGTCTATTATTGTTATATTTAGATTATTTAAAATTATTGTTTGAATAATTTCTTTGTAAATATAAAAAAAAATCATATTCATTATTGAGAATGTGATCTTGTATTAGTACGAGAGAATTAAGATCACATGAATGAATAAAAATAGTCAACAACAAATTGAAGTTATGAAATTCTTTAATTAGGGTTGTAAGTACGGTTTACTGAGTATCATGTTGACACAAATAATCTAGATTCGGATTATTGATGTGGTAAGACATCTCGGTAAAGGTGCTTTATATAATATGATTATATATGAAAAAGACCGATATGAATAAAAGTCTTTATCCAAAAACTATTTAATAATAAAGATTAGTAATTCATATCATAACTGATGATCATTTATAGATCAACCTAAATCCTGAGTGTTCATGAACTCCTGTTTATGTTTATTAAATCTTTTGATTCATTCGTTAAGGTCTCTTCATAGATTGAGGCTGTTGACCCTTGATTTGGCCAACGACACGGAGTCAAATAAACAACAAAGAACAAAAGAAATCAATAAGAGAATCAAACGGAAAGAAAATGACACAAGTAATTTATAATGGTTCGGCTCCAATTGGATGGTAATGACCTACGTCCACTTAGTGCTCCTATTGGTATTGAATCCCAAAATTGTGATAAAAGAACTGGGGTTCTTGAGTTTCACAAGCCTTGGGAGTATTACAATCTTCGGTGGATTATCACACTATGCTTTTCTCTCTGAATATAAAGATCAAAAGTTCAAAAGTCCTTTCCTTGAGCCCTCCTCTTCTTATTTATAGGCTCAAGGGGGTTACATGGGCCGATGGGCCTTAATTACAATTAAGATCAGCGTATCAACGTAATAAAAGATAACATTATAAATGTAATTATTACAAGATTGCGTATTCCAAAGGGAGTAAATGAAAGTACGCGATCAGACTGGTCGCACCTAAACACGAGACTTGATGAAGCAATAATTATCTGGTCGATAGTCGAACAGAATCCCTTCACTCAGAGCTGCCACGTGGAAGAAAATCTTGCCACGTCATCAAGAGCCATTTTTGGATAAACATTTGCCCCCCAAGTTTATTTTACTGCGACCAGGATAAAGTAAACTTAGGAGACCGACCCTTCGCATGCCCCATCAAATATGTCAGAGTCGTCCATGCCTTCTTGAAAAAGGCAACTAATCATGTATTTTCGATTTCCCAAAAGTTGTCTGACAGCTATTGCACTTACCCATGCCTTGGAAAGTTACCCCTCATGATTAACTCAGCAACTGCTCCTCGACTAATATAAATAATCCATCAAAGTCATTTTTCACTTTTTACATTTTACCTTTATCCTCAAGAACACCGAAGAACAAGGTGCGACAGTTCAAGAATTTAGACAATCCTTCACGATCTGCGAAGCTTTTAGCCGGAGACTTGCCTTAACGTTTTCAGACATTCACTTCTACATTCATCCAAGTAAGTTCCCCTAACCTTTCATTCTTTGAGATGTCGTGCAATATCTGTCTTCCCTTCATTTTAGATTCTGAGTTCTTGAAAAAATTGCTTCGGGATAAATGGGTATGCTGATCTGCGTTTAATATGGTAGGAAAATAACACTTTGTTGGGGTTATGAATCAGTTTGGTAGTCAGGATAATTAATTTAGGGTATAAAATCGAAGTAAAACTTCAATTTTTAAGCCTGTAGAAAAACTGGGTTTTTCCCCACCCCTTCAGAGTCGAAAAAGTTTCTCCTGAAAAAACTTTTTACTTCTGCTTTTTTATTCGTTTTCCAAACTATTTGCACAGGATTTAGTGTTTTTGTCAGAATGATGCTAGTCGTATAAAAGCTTAACTTTTATACGCGAGTAATGGTATTCCAACTATTTACACCTCTTGGTCTTTTGGGCTGTAGATTCTCATCTCCCCTTCTCTATTCACAGATTTTTATGCAAGATCCATGGGGAGGTGAGAGGCCAATCAACAACGACCTGCTGGCGCAACTGCTTGAAGACGAAGAACAGCCGTCGTTCCTAATCCGAGAAATTCCTTTTTCTCGCAACCCTTCAGATAATCCCTCGACCAGACTGCAAAACATGGACCGAGTAAAATCAACTGCCCAGAAAAAGAAATCAACCAACCCTTCAAAAAATCAGCCTGCTCCTCGGGCTGAAATTCCTTTGACAAGCAGTCGAGCCGAAAACACTCATCCCGAAATCCAAACACAGGCCCAACCTCGGGACGTCCTTCGACCAGACGTCAAATGGTACGTTGTTACTCCTAGCAAAATCATTGCTAGGATGCTAACCAATTACCTTAGGAAGTACGGACTTCCTGGGGTAACTTTATTCAAACCCACCAACGAACAGTGGGCAAACCTGCCTGGCGGCGCCTGGTCGAGATACCATATTGAGGCAGGAGCAATCTTGCCTCTTCATCCTTTTTTCCAGGGAGTGGCCAATTATTTTGGGGTCGCTCCTTTCCAAATAACTCCAAACGGGTATATAATTCTTTTTGCTCTCTATATCCTATATAGCCATAAAAAGTGGCCTGTCCCTACGCCACATGAGATCAACTACTTGTTCGATCTTAAATCCAACCCCAACCAAGACAACACGGGGTTTTTTCATTTCTGTCACTAGGAATCGACTTGTATCTTCCTAAGTGAGACTACCTACAAGTCCAATGTAGGAAAGTACTTCAAGGAGTACTTTTTAACTACTGATCTGGTTGCCAACAACCTAGCCTTCACCCAAGGAGGTAATTTCTTTATTCTCTAGTCATTTATTTTTGTTTATTTTATCTGCATCCTCCTTAGAAAATTAGTACTCTTCAGGTCCATGGCAACGACCAGCTCCTACTCCAGAAATGGAGATTCGAGCAACATCTCTGGCCAGCATGACTGACGTAGAGAAAAGCATCAAAGAGTTGGTCACTGAGGCCAACCTAAGGCTGGTCGGTCTTCTGGCACCTCATCAGGATGTGAGGGAATCAACGGCAGGGAGTGCCACTGGTGGAGAAGTTCCCAAGCAGCACCAAGACTTGTCACAACCTCCAAGGAGGAGGACAACTGTGGTGACAATCAGGGAACCCTCTAGCACCTCGCAAGCAGACGCTCCCCCTGCCCCTTTGGGAAAGGGAAAAAAGAAAGTTTTCGAACACCTTGCACCTATCAAAGAGTTTTCAGATGATAACAGTACTGTCTTCTCACTCTTAGACAGTTTGCCCATTCCCTATCATTTATTTGACGGGGACGACAACTTTAAGTACCCACCCAATTTAAATTCAGTTTTCTTCCATGCAGTGAGTGAATGTAGCAGTAGTTCAGTAAGTAATGTAGCGACCAATAGTTATAGCTCGGGTACTTTACTTATAATTTCCTTGTTCTCATTTTCAACTCCATCTATACATATCGTCTAACTGCTCACAATGTTTCCTTACTTGCAGATATGTCATCTAGAGATATGTTTGACCGCTACAGCGCACCTGCTGCTCCTTCGAGCAAGAAGAAGGAGAGCAAGGGACACCGTGGAGAGAGCAGTAAGGCTCCTTCAATCAAAAAGGCCCGGACTGAGGATCCTCCAGCAGCTGTTCCCTCAAGAGAAATAACGCCCCCTCTTTCTCCACTCGACCAGCTGTCTCCCCCTTCACCAGTTGACCAGAATCCTACCCCTCCAACACCTGCCGACTAGACACCTCACGGTCAATGTGGAGATGTCTTGACAAACACCGTGGTCAGCTCGGCCAAGGAGAGAATATACAAACTCTCAAAGCACAAACTCAGCCAAGAGGCCATCATCGGCACAGACTCCATGGAGGCCGATCAGATAATAAACTGAGCACTGAACGAGATAGCCAGTGTAAGTTGCTTTCTATTGCTGAGTTTTATTTATTTTACTTTGTCATTTTCTGCCATCATCTTATCTCTTTATCTGATAGTAGGGAATGTTGACTATGACTGTCAGCTGGCACCGTACGAGGGCTTTGATCACCCAGACCAAAGAATCTGATGCCAAGCATACTGAGGAGGTCAAGGTGCTCGAGGGGAAA
This sequence comes from Humulus lupulus, assembly GCF_963169125.1. Classification (NCBI taxonomy): domain Eukaryota; kingdom Viridiplantae; phylum Streptophyta; class Magnoliopsida; order Rosales; family Cannabaceae; genus Humulus; species Humulus lupulus. Next base: position 163,332,901 of record NC_084799.1, read on the forward strand.
AACACTGAACTGCTTGGGAAAAACATTGAACTGCTCGATCAAAACTCCAAGCTGGCCGCAGAGCTTCAACAATTTCAGATTGCCCTGACCAATGCCAATGAAAACAAAGAGAAGTTTAGGGAGAGTGCTAAACCTAACTTTTAAGAGGCCAAACAGCTTGAGGCTGAGCTGATTGCAAGCAGAAAGGAGACTGAGGAGCTGGAGAGGCGTGTCAAGGAGTTCGAGGAGACTAATTCCAGCAGCTTAGAGAGGTATAGGGGAGCCACCTTCCATTGATTTTATGAGTTCTGGAAGCACAATCGTGGGGCCAACTTCAAGTATCTTTCTGAGCGCCTGAGGTGAACTGAAATAGTCCGATGTACTGCTCACTCGGAGGAAGAAGAGAGAGCCAACGTTCTTGCCTCCCTAGAAATCTCCCTGGCCATAGGAATTGAAGGTGCGGAAAATGAAATTGGAACAACCGTCGACCAGGAAAATCCTCAAGACCCTTCTGCCTCGTAGTACTTTTGTTTTTCTTTAATTTTATCCTGTAGTCAAGACAATTTATATTTTTATTGCTGCACGGGCAGCTTTCCTTTTAACAGACAATTACATCCGAGCAGTAACTGCTCGCGATGTAAAGGGATTCATTTTTTATATTATAATACTTGCATTTTTATTATAACATCTGTTCGCATGACTGAACTTAGCATAGTACTTTGGTTTGATTTAATAAAATAACAAAATTTTGAAAAATACTCTAAGTACCCTAGCATGCTTTCACTTATTTTGCTCGTGTGTTTACATACCTTTTTATATGCTTTGCTTACTAGATACCTTATATGCCCCCAAGTGATTGAGGAGCTTTAGGTCCTCGGTCACTTTCCTTGACTAGGACTTGTTCGAACATTTCTGCTCGTAGTAGAAAATTTAAAACGATAATATAGCAAAACAACACACGTAATGAGCAAATACTTGTAATAAATACAATAGTTTGGCAAGATCGACTGGCTGCGCATAGTCCCTTTTATTTCTTGTAATAAATGGACAAATTGTGTCTGTACGAGTGATCACTAAAATGATCTTACACTTATAAGTGATCAGTCACAAAAATGACTAACCCTTGTTCATAAACTTGTAAAAAGTAAAATTAATACAAGCCAATTCTTTAAGAAGAGTTGTTTATTGATAGTACTTGCGTAGGTGTTCTCCATTCCAATAACGGGGAACGAGATCTCCATTTAAGCGAGCAAGTTTGTAAGTGCCTGGATGGAGGACTTCTTCCATTTGGTACGGTCCTTCCTAGTTAGGTTCGAGTACCCCAGCGGCTTGGTCGCGGGTATTGAGGAAAACTTTTCTAAGTACTAGATCTCCTACATTAAATTTCCTTTCACGTACTTTAGAATTGAAATACCAAGCGACCTTTTGCTGGTAAGTTGCTACTCGGAGTTAGCTTGCTCGCGCCGTTCATCGACCAAATCCAAAGATTCCATTAATAATTGGCTATTAGAGCCTTGGTCGTATGCCATCCTCCGATGTAATGGCGGATCTAACTCAACAGGCAACATAGCTTCATATTCGTAGGCCAAGCAAAATGGAGTATGGCCTGTTGCTGTGCGATGGGATGTTCTGTACGACCAGAGGACTTCAGGCAATTGCTCTGGCCATACCCCCTTTGCTTCTTCAGAGTATCTTTTAGCGTCTTATTGACTGCCTCGACTTGTCCGTTTTCCTGAGGGTGATTTACTGAAGAAAAGCTCTTGATAATTCCATGCCGCTCGCAAAAATCCGTTAACAGATCACTATCAAACTGCGTGCCGTTGTCTGAGACAATTTTTCTTGCCAATCCATAGTGACACACAATGTTCTTGACCACAAAATCTAGCACTTTCTTGGTCGTTATGATCGCAAGTGGCTTAGCTTCGGCCCACTTCGTGAAGTAATCAACAGCCACCACGGCGTATTTGATGTTGCATTTCCCTGTGGGCAAAGATCCAATTAGGTCTATACCCCATACTGCGAATGGCCACGGACTTTGCATTTGCTTTAGCTCATTTGGGGCTGCTCGCAGAATCTTGGAGAATCTCTGGCACTTGTCGCATTTTTGAACAAATTTTATCGAGTCTTCGTTCATTGTTGGCCAAAAGTATTCTTGCCTTAGGATTTTCTTTGATAAGCTCTAGCCCCCGGCATGGTCCCCAAAAAAGCCTTCATGGACCTCTTTCATTAACTCTTTGGCCTTCTCTTTTGAAATACACCTGAGGAGTGGCATCGAGTATCCCCTTCGGTATAGAATTCCGTCAACCAGGATGAATCTAGCAGCTTGCCACTGAAGAGTTCTGCCTTTGTTTCTGTCTGTAGGCAACACTCCATGTGTCAGGTACTCTATGAAAGGTGTCATCCATGTATCCGCTGCCTGAATCACCAAAGAGGTTTCTTTTACTTGGATGCTTGGTGCAGACAGCCGTTCAACAAGTACTGTATTCAGGGTGTCAGCATCCTTGGCACTCGCTAACTTGGCCAAAGCATCAGCATTTGAATTCTGGTCGCGAGGTACTTGCTGGAGGGTATACTTTTCAAACTGTGCCAATAGATCCTTTGCTTTATTCACGTATGCAACTATCTTTAGACCTCGAGCCTAATATTCTCTAATGATCTAATTAACCACCAGCTGAGAGTCACTGTAGATTTCAAGTGACTTTATGTGCATGTCTCTGGCTAATCCTAGCCCTACGAGCAGTGCTTCATACTCTGCTTAGTTGTTGGAAGCCGTGAAATCGAATCTAATAGCACAGTGGAATTTATGTCCTTCAGGCGTTATCAAAATCACTCCGGCTCCAGCGTGATGCTCATTAGAAGAACCGTCTGTAAACAACTTCCAAGAGGGAGTTTGGTTTTGAGGTTCAGGCTCTTCTGTCTGCTCGCTGTCTGGAAGCCTAGTGAGCTTTGCAATGAAGTCAGCTAGAGCTTGTCCTTTTACTGCTGTTTGTGGTAAGTAAAAGATTTCAAACTGCCCAAGTTCTACCGCCCATTTCAATAATCGGCCTGTGGCTTCTGGCTTCTATAGAATTTGCCGTAGAGGCTGGTCGGTCAAAACTGTGATGGGGTGAGCTTGGAAGTATGGCTGCAGCTTTCTGGAGGCTAAAATCAAGCAGTAGGCTAATTTTTCAATAGGCGGATACCGTAGTTCTGCTCCTATTAGCCTTTTGCTTACATAATATACGACCTTTTGCACATTTTCCTCCTTTCTTACCAAGACAGCACTAGCAGCGTATTCGGTGACCGCCAAGTATATGAACAAAGTTTCATTTTCGATCGGCTTAGATAGGATTGGCGATTGCGACATATGCATTTTTAAAGCTTGAAAAGCCCGTTCGCACTCCTCCATCCATTCGAATTTCTTGTTGCCTCTAAGTAGATGTAAAAATGGGATGCACTTGTCTGTTGATTTGGAGATAAATCTACTTAGAGTAGTTACCCTTAAACTTTGAACAACTTTGATTCTCGTTGGCGATTTCATATCGTCCAAGGCCTTGATCATCTCGGGGTTAGCTTCAATTCCTCGTGAGTTTACTATAAATCCCAAAAATTTCCCTAATCCAACTCTAAAGGAACATTTGAGGGGATTCAGCTTCATCTGATATTTATTTAAGATGTTGAAGCATTCTTGCAAGTCTCCTATGTGTCCTTCTGCCCTTTTTGACTTAACCAGCATGTCATCAACATACACTTCCATGTTTGTACTGATCAACTCCTTGAACATATGATTGACTAGTCGCTGGTAAGTCGCACCAGCGTTTTTCAAACCAAAGGGCATTACCTTGTAACAGTAAAGTCCTGTATCAGTCCGAAAGCTAGTGTGATCCTCATCAGGTGGATGCATACTGATATGATTGTACCCGGAGTATGCATCCATGAATGACAGGATCTCGTGTCCTGCAGTGGCATCGATCAGCTGGTCGATTCTAGGGAGTGGGAAACAATCTTTAGGGCAGGTTTTATTAAGGTCTGTGAAATCCACGCACGTTCTCCACTTTCCATTCGGCTTGGGAACTAGTACGGGATTAGAGACCCACGATGGATAAAATGCTACCTTGATGAATCTATTCTCCTTTAGCTTCTCGACTTCTTCCTTTAGAGCTTTTGATCTGTCTTTGTCGAGTAGCCTCCTTTTTTGTTGCACTGGTGGAAAGCTTTTATCAATATTTAGGACATGGCTGATAATTTTCGGGTCTATTCCAACCATGTCTTTATGCGACCAGGCAAAGACTTCCTGATTCTTCTTCAAAAATTCCACCAGTTTTTGTTTTGTTGTTGTCTCTAAGATTTTATCGAATTTCACAACCCTGGTCGGATCTGCTTCATCGAGTTGGACATCTTCAAGGTTCTCGATGGGTCCTACTTCTTCATCAAAATCCCCAAAGCGAGGATCCAAGTCCCTATCCTCTCTTTGGGCAACACCCTATTTGGTGACACAATCACCTGATTGGGCTTGTACTTCATTGGTCATCTGCAACTCTTTTCTGGCGGTTTCCATCGATCCACCTTTCTTCACCTTAGATATCGAGGAGTTGTATCACTCCCTCGCTTTTTGTTGATTTCCCAATATGCATCCTACCCCCGCGTCGGTTGGGAATTTCATGGCAAGGTGCCAAACTGAGGTAACAGCTCACAAGTCGACCAGAATAGGCCTTCTAATTACAACATTATACGCGGAAGGAAAATCAACTACTATAAAAGTAGTGAGTAATGTCATGTTCGTGGGCGCAGTTTCTACTGTAACTGGGAGCCTAATCGACCTTGTTGGCGCGAGCCCTTTCCCAGAAAAACCATATATGGTTTGGTTGCACGGCTCTAGGTCCTTAACGGAAAACTTCATCCTCTCCAGTGAAGACTTATACAAGATGTTGACTGAGCTCCCTGTGTCCACCAACACCCTCTTAACCATCATGTTGGCAATCTGGACGTCAACAACCAGTGGATCTGAATGTAGGAATCGTACGTGCTGAGCGTCGTCTTCGGAGAAGGTTATCAACTCCTCCTCTGTTCGAGCTTTTTTAGGTGCTCGATCCTCCGCACTCATCATCTCGATGTCCTGGTCGTGGCGTAAGGTCCGAGCGTACCACTCCCTTGCTTTCCTACTATCTCCTGCAAGGTGTGGGCCACCACAGATGGTGAGTAACGTACCTACCACATGAGCTGGCTGTAAAGGTGGTGAGTGTTGGCGTGCAGGCGCCTGCTCATTGCCCCCTTGAGCCTCTCGCTGAGATCCTCCTGAGGCTCGTACGCATCTCCTTAGGTATCCCTGTCTGATGAGGAACTCAATCTCATCCTTCAACTGGTTACACTCGTTGGTGTCATGTCCGTAGTCGTTGTGAAAATGAAAAAATCTTGTTGTATCTCTCTTGAAGATATCCTTCCTTATAGGTGCTGGTCGCTTATAAGGGACAGTGGATTTTGTTGCCTGGTAGACCTCCTCCTTGCTTTCGACAAGGGTCGTATAGTTGGTGAATCTCGGCTCGTATCTATTGCCTTTGGGGCATTTGTTTTCGGACGTTGATGGCTCATTGTTCGCCTTTTTCCACCATTTTTTCCATTTCCATTCCCATTGCCTTTGCTGTTTCCATTGGGTATATCAGACCCGTTGGCGGCTTTGGTGGGATCTTCCTTTGGTCCCTTGTTCTTCGTAGGTAATTTCCCCCCGTTGGTAATCGCATCCTCGAGCTTGATGTATCGATCAGCTCGATCAAGAAACTCATGGGTACTCTTTATCCCATTCTTTCTTAGATTGTTTCAGAGGGGAGAATTGTGCCTTACCCCAGCAGTTAAGGCCATCATTTTTCCCTCGTCGCCCATTTTTTTAGCTCCAGCAGCCGCTCGCACAAAACGTTGGACGTATTCCTTCAAGGGCTCTCCATCCTTCTATCGTATCTCGACCAGCTAGTTGGCCTCAGTGGGGTGTACGCGACTAGCGTAGAATTGTTCATAAAATTCCTTTACGAACATTTCCCATGATACTATAGTAGCAGGAGGGAATTTAAAGAACCACTCCTGCGCTGTGTCAGATAGTGTGGCGGGGAAGATTCTACAGCGGGCTTCGTACGACATGTAACGCCCTACTCCCTTAGAGCCGTTACTAAGTGAATTTTTAAGACAAAACAGTGCAATGAACTCGCTAACCGAGGTTTTGAGGCAAAAGTGTGACTAATAAAAGTTAAGGCTGTAATCCTTGAAAATGCGTTGACTCAATAAAAACTTCTAGTTTTAAACAATTGGGATCCCAAAAATAAGGTTTAAAAACCATTTTCATCTTGAAGTAAGTTTACAGTTGATCAGTTATAAAATCATAGATTATTACAGCCAATTTCAAATAAACCCCCAACCAAAGCAGTCGGGCAGGCCAAACATGTACGCGTCGCTTCACGCTCTCCGTACTCATGGTTGGTTGACTCAGTCTTTGCCCTACCTGCAACACGGAGCAGCCGTGAGCCGAAGCCCAGCAAGAAAACTCATGCAGAACATAACATATGCAAATTATACAATTTATCATAACAGATAATCCACACATAAACAAGTCAACCATAGACTAAGCAAACACGGCCATGCCGTCCCCGAAGCCTTACCGAAGCCTGGGGTCTCGGTCTTCACCGCAGGATCTCACACATATCCTGTGGGTCCCGGGCCCTGCCCTGACCATAGCATCCCATGTGCTAGGTGTTACTTCCGGCCCCGCTGCCGTTCTCGGCCTTGCCGCCCTCGGCCATAGCCGTGCAATTCACTATAATCATATATAGCATAAATCAAACACATTCAAACAAATATCAATTCATTTAAATCTGCACCCTAACATGTAATGCAATAGAGGGCCATGCCCGGCAATCATTTCATCATGCAACATGCAATATAGGGCCGTGCCCCGCAATCACACTATGGGCCCACGCCCTATCCTACGGGTGTTATAGTTTTCTTACCTTAGTTCCAAATGCTTTAAATAGAAAATGACGGCCCCCGAGCACGATCCACTTCCCGAGCACTAGCTTAACACCTAGTCACAACCAAGATAATGGATACCAATAAGATTAATCTCCAATGAGTTTCTAAACCAAGTTCTAGTACTCGGAACGTTGAAATTCACCAAACATTGTAAAAGACTCAACCCCGAGCACCCTAGGTTAAATTCCCAAGCCCAAATTCTCAAAATCCAAAAATTCCTTAAGCGCCCCGGCATGGCCCAACCATGCCGCGGCATGGCCCCCAAACAGGGCCACAAAAACGCCCAGAAACAGGTAAGGGCCGCGGCCCTACAAGGACCATGCCGCGGCCCGCCCTCCATCCTCAGCACAACTTAGCCTTCAAGGGCCGCGGCCCTCCAAGAACTATGCCGCGGCCCGACCCTTCGAACCGAGAAAAACCCACCATTTTCAAGCTTAAAACCTCACCTAAAGCCATCCCAAAGCTCCCAATTCAAAACCAATTAATAATCACAACATTAGGATGGTTTAAACAACACAATTCCACCAAAAATCCAACCTAACACTCACCAAGATCCAAATTCCAAATTTCTGAAATTTCAAACCTAAAACTCAAAACCAACCATGGAAATTCTCAATTTCAACCATCAAACTTTAATTTAAACCTTACCTCAGTTGTAGAATCATTTCCCAAAGGATCCCATGACCTATCTTCAAAGTTTCAAGCCACAAACTCCACCTTGAATATCAAAAACCCATAAACATTCACAACCCAACAAAATCTCAGAAATTTAACTTGAGAAAAGAATTAATTGCTTACCTTTACCCTGATTTGTTCTTGGTTAACTCTTGTGCTAAACCTCCAAATCCCACAATCAATTTTCAGAAATTCAAGCTTGATTTCTCCTAAGATTTCTGTGGATTCATGAAAGAAAGAGGAAAGAAAGAAGAAGAAGAGAGGGTGGAGGCTGGGTCGGTTTCTCTAAGTCTCCAAATGGTTTATTTGTTTTGTTTTTATAACTTAAGTTGGTTACCTCAAGGTTCGGGGTACCAAAATATCCCCGAGGCAAAAATGGTAAAATCCCCCAGTATTCCCGCCTAGACATCCTAACCTCAAATATATCTCCAATTATTTATTTTCATAACCCAATATCAAAAATACTCCTTGACTTGCCCAAAGTAAATTATAATGCCCCGTTGTGACTTTCCTCACTATTCAGCTCTAGGATCGCCTCGTGCCGAAAGTTACCAATCACGGAAATACCCACATACCACTGTGGTCTCAACAATCATCACATATTAATACAGTTATGCCCAACATGGCCAAAATTACAATTATGCCCTTCAAACACAATCCGGGCCTACATGCATACTAATATACATAGTCATGCATCTCAAATAATCAAATAATCGAATAGTCACATAACATGCTTTAAATCATAATCATGCATTTAATTCATAAAACCACACATAAATCCCAACCTGCCCTCCTGGCACACTAATCAAGGCCCTTAAGCCTTATTAGCGAATTTGGGTCGTTACACGACACCTTCTGAATATCCATTTGTATCTCAAACTTGTTTACATGAGATACCGGGTCCCCATACCCATCGAATTTGGGTAACACTGACATTTTGAATTTGCTGGGGGTCTCGGCCACAGCTATACTTTGTATGAATGGAGTGCCTCTTCTCCGATCATACTCAATGTGGGATGTCCGGTTTCCCACCAGCTGCTGGATAGCCTGATTCAGTGCATCAATTTGAGCCTGAACAACGTCTGGGATCGCCAGGGTGACAGGTGCCCGTGGAGCGTGCTCATCTTGCCTCTCACACCGATCATTGAGCATATCCCTCAGGTCATCATCTCTGCGCCTTTGCTTACTAGCGCCCATCCGGTCAAAGACGTTTTGCTATCTGGGCTGCCCCCAGCATTTTAGCTCATTGGCCTATTCTCTCTTGGTGGGGGGTTTCTATTTCCACCTCTTCCTTCATGCCCCCGACCAACATTTCACCTACCGGAATCGAATTCGTTATAGTCATGGTCATCCCTAAACTGCGACTGACTATAGCTTGACCGGCTGCTCACACTGTTTCCTCCTCTAGCTGGCATCTCCCGAGCATCAGGGGGAGGCCTGCATTGGTTGGTGGATCCCCATGCATTATTATGCCGTGGGGGGCCCCTGACCGCAGAGCCTGACTCCTTGTTCCTTCTGTTAGCAGAAGGACGTTGTCCCCTGCTCGGTGGATTTTGTTCATCGGCCCCTAGGCGTCTAGGGCTTCGAGGAGGCTGCCTGACCCTATTCTGCCTCTGGCGTTGGGGATTACCTCGACCAGCTTGAGAAGGTGGCTGCTGCTCAGGATCCTGAAATGGGACATCCTATTGAGCAACATGCGGTTGCTCCGGCCATTGAGGGCTTGCAGGCTGAATCAGAGGACTCAAATTTGGGGTCCGTTGCGGTGGTGCATTTGGCGGCTGATCCGGTTGAGAAGCCGGCGCAGCTCGTCCCCTAAGCGGCTGTGGCATCTCTCTGTCGGTGGTCCATACCTACCTGACGCTAACGCTCAATATCCCTCTGTTGTTGCGCCAGGGTCTCCGCCGCATTCTCTTGATTGGCCTTCAGATTGGATAACTTGTCCTACAACACACTTAGTGTTGTTCTCAACATTTCCGAGTCCATTTCTTCCTCCTCAAAATCCAAGTGTGGCTCATTTTTAGCCACAATTGGAGGAGGAGGCTGAGTGAATGCAGCGCCAGAAGTCTGTCCAGCTCTCTTGGATGTCTTTTCCATTCGATCTTCTTGAAGTTTTTGATTGATCTCTCAATGAAAGTACCAAAATGTTGACCCTTGATTTGGCCAATGACACGGAGTCAAATAAACGACAAAGAACAAAAGAAATCAAGAAAAGAATCAAACAGAAAGAAAATGACACAAGTAATGTATAGTGGTTCGGCCCCAATTGGATGGTAATGACCTACGTCCACTTAGTGCTCTTATTGGTATTGAATCCCAAAATTGTGATCAAAGAACTGGGGTTCTTGAGTTTCACAAGTCTTGGGAGTATTACAATTTTCAGTGGATAATCACACTATGTTTTTCTCTCTGAATACAAAGATCAAAAGTTCAAAAGTCCTTTCCTTGAGCCATCCTCTTCTTATTTATAGGCTCAAGGGAGTTATATGAGCCGATGGGCCTTAATTACAAATAAGATCAGCGTATCAACATAATAAAAGATAACATTATAAATGTAATTATTACAAGATTGTGTATTCCAAAGGGAGTAAATGAAAGTATGCAACCAGACTGGTCGCACCTAAACGCGAGACTCGATGAAGCAATAATTATCTGGTCGATAGTCGAACAGAATCCCTTCACTCATAATTGCCACTTGTCAGGCACGTGGAAGAAAATCTTGCCACGTCATCGGGAGCCATTTTTGGATAAACAGAGGCTAATGACTTTTGTTCAGGAGATTTAATATCATGGATGGCTGGGAACATGTATCAACAATACGGAATCTAATATTTCCTAACGGATCGTATATTGGTTCCCTTAAGGGTTAATTCTGGAACTGAATAATTTTGAGCTCAAATCTATAATTATATTATAGATTAATTATTCACTAGTGAATTAATGATACTTAAGGAGCAAGAAGTAAATTAGAAAGGTAAAATGGTAATTCTTCCATTCTAATTTATGAACTAATTAATTAGAGGGTTGAACTATTGTAAGATGGTTATATCAATGGACAACTTAAAATAAGATTTCTGTAAAAGTATATTTATAACATAAAGAGTTCAATTATGAATTTATAGTGGAGAAATATCATAATTAATAAATTAACTATTATGATTAAAGAGTTTAATTATTTAGTTTTAATTTATTGGAGCTTAATGTTATAGGTCCATGGTCCCCGAAATGGCTTAAACAAACATTGACAAAGATAAATACAAAAATGGGCAAAATGACTTATTTGATAAGTAAAATATTTTTCTATGTACTAAACATAATTATTGTATAATTATGTGTAATTAATTAATTGAGAATTAATTAATTATTTGATTTGACAAAAATATAATTAATTTTTTTGGGGATTTTCGGTATTTAAATAATGATGAAAATTAGGAAAATCACATGTCCTCCCTGGCATGGGTTGGGCGTGTAGTACAGTGCACAGACACTGTGCTACATGCACAAGAAGATTATAGAAGAATCTTGGTTCAACAATTTTAGTTATTTAAATATTAAGTAAATGATGAGATATTTTAATATGATTAAAATACTATTATTTAAACAAAAAATCTGATAACTGATTAGTTATTTTTAAATTGTTTAAAATAACTAATATTATTTATTTTTAATATATTGGATATATTAAATATAGGACATCAGTTTTTCCAGAGCGATACTTTTCAGAGATAGAAAATATATCGTGAAATCCCCCTGAGAGAAATAGAACAATGCTACAAGCATAGGTCACTGTTCTTCACAAATTTAGGTCCAAACTTTATCAGATCTCATATGTTGAGAACATCTGATATATATATCTTGCCTATTGTTTTATATAACGAGCCCACACTCGTTCTTTGTGTGTTGAGAACATTTTTAGAAGATCTTGGTGTGAGATCTCAAGGATTTTCTCGTACAAAAAGATAGCAGCAAGGAAGGACTTGAGGTAATTTTTCTATTCTTCTCTTTGATTCAATATATATATATGTATGCGAAGAAGTAGATCTAGAAATCTTGTGGGGTTAAATTAACAATTTTGATTGTTGTTCCGCTGCGTATAATCTCTGATTTGATCTATAAAAACCAACAAATGGTATGAGAGCCATCTTCACATATATATATATATTGAATCTGTGTGGGTTTAGATTTATGCATTTATTTATTTATGATGAATGAATGGATGGCTTAATATGATTGAAAGCATGGGAATTTTGAATCATTAATTGTATGGTGTTTTTGGGTTCGGATTTATTTATGATTAGATCATTATGTAAGCCATTAAGGGGCATAGGATTTATGTAATTTTATTTGGTTTTTGAAATCATAAAATTGTAATTCTAATCACACAAAGTCAAAACGTAGCCCGAGATTCAGAATTCAGCTATCGTTCCTCCAAGGCCATCCTCCGAGCCGTTGCTGGGGACGTCGTACGGACCGTACGGACGAGTCCATACGGATCCGTACGGTTCCGTACAGTGGGCCCCGACAGCACTTTTCAGTGCCACGTGTCGCCGTCTTACTGGTCCATAATTTTTTTTTATTTTTCTGAAATTAATCTGTTATTTTTTTTAATTTTTAAAATGTTCAATATCCTATTTGTTAGAAATTTGATATTTAAATAATGAGATATTTTTGTTATCCTAACAAACATTTTTTTGAATATCTTATTTAAAAATTTTAATTTTCAAAATAACATATTTTAATTAAATTTATTTTTGTTTTTTTAATTAGTGAAAAATAAAATTATGATTATTTAAAAGTTTTGTTTTAACTAATCAAGATAATTAGAAAATCGTTTTCTTAGGACCAACAACACAAATCCTACCGAAAGTAAAGTGAAGAAGCCTGATGAAGATCTAGGCGGTTTTTTATTTTATTTTAATTTTATAAAGAAGTTGTAAAATTAGAAATACCAAAAAGCACTCGGTTCAACATTTATTGTTTATTTATTTAAATAATTATTTTCATGTGATTGATAATATGTTCATGCATTTTGTGCCATACATAAAAAACTCACACAGTTGTTATCATGCATCTCATTGGTAGAAACATAATTATTAGGATTGTCCTATATGTTTATATGATTTGTTTTGCAAAACCAATTGCATATAAATTACTTAGTTTTATTCTTTTGAAAACTTGGTAAAATATCACACCGTTGTTTAAGTCTTTATGACTTAATTTCCTTAAAGCAACTCTATTTTAAAATTATTTTTTTAGTAAAGTTTAGATGATTATAATTGGTAATTTAAAATTGGATATGGACCTAGAAACATGCTTTCTTACCAATTTTAATTATATTCATAAAGTTTAAAGAATCTATAATTAATTTGGAATTAATTAGGTTAAAAACACTTATTTCAAAATAGTGAGTGGGAGAGGGTTGATAACTCAACATAACACGTGGTCTCCATTATTAATATAACACCGTGAGATATGAATAGCGCCTTGTAACGACCCAAATTCGCTAATAAGGCTTAAGGGCCTTGATTAGTGTGCCTGGAGGGCATAATGGAGACTATGTGTGGTTCTAATGATTTAGATGCATGATTATGATTTAAAACATGTTATATAATTACTTGAGTATTTGAGATGCATGACTATGAGTGTTAGTATGCATGTAGACCTTGATTAGGTTAGAAGAGCATAATCGTAATTTTGGCCATTATGGGCATAACTGCTTTGATATATGTGATAATTGTCGAGACCACATTATTATGTGGATATTTCTGTGATCTGCGACTCGAGACGATCCTAGTGAGCAAAGTAGCGGAAAAGTTATAGCGGGGGTTTATACCCGGCTCGGGGTGAGATTAGGGGTATAAATGGGAGTTTGGCGGATATATTGGAGTCTATCTTGACATTGAGGAATACCATTGGTGATTAATTAGGTATCGGGAATTAAGCGAGAAATATTAGAGACACTCGAGGATTTAGCGGGAAGTGGGTAAAATGACTAAGATACCCTTAAGTGGGCTAAAGGGGTTAGAATTAATAGGGAGGGTATAATGGTCATTTGCTTTACAGAAGTTAAATTATACTAAGGCTTTATGTTAGTGGAATTTATAGAATATCAAAGAAGTCTGAAAGAGAAGGAAAAGGAAGGGAAAAGAAAGAGGGAAAGACAGAGAGAGTTTCTCTGAGTCGGTTCAGGCTTTCTTCATCTGTTTCTTGAGGACTTTTTGGAGTAAAGCTAAGAGGAGAGCTGGGGTAACTAAACATCAAGGAACCTAACCTAAGACTAAGGAATTGGCAGAGGTTTAGCAGGGTTTCATTAACACTTGAGGTAAGATTCTACAGTTCATCCATTTCTGTTTCTGGTTTTTGAGTTGTGGTATTTAAGTTGAATTGAATGGAACTTTGGGGAATTCAGGCTTAAGGCTGAGGAGTGGCAAGCCAAGGAAGCCTAGGGATAGCTTGTGGGTAAAATCCTATCAAAGGTATGAATTCTAAGCTCTAACTCTGATGTTCAGCTGGTTTCTGTTGGGTTTTAGAGCTTAGGAGTGGCTATGGTGAAATCTGAGTTTATGGATGCATGTGCTTGGGTTTTAGGTGTTTGGGGTGCTTGGGATGAGTGGAGTGTGTTCATGAGGTTGTTTTTAAGTTTGGGTAAGAGTTGGAAGAGGTTTGGTTGAGGTTGGTTCGAGAAAATCGCAGAAGAGAAATTTTGGTGTTGGGCTGTCTGTGACTAGCGCTACAGCGCCCGTCGCTGAAGGATTTTTGGCTTCTGTCTGTAGCGCTATAGTGCCCTCCCAAGAGCGCTGTAGCGCTACCCTGCCTTCTGAAGGGGATTTTAGGGTTATTTGCAAGGGTTTTTGACCTAAGGTTTGGGGTTTGGTTCCACCACCTTGTTTGGTGGAACTAGGACTTCCCGGGGGCTCGGGATTGGCCCCGGGGCTAGGTTTTGAACTTGAGGGTTGGTGATGACTTTGGCCATGATTTTTTTTAGGTGAGAGCTAGGGCTCGAGGGGGATCGTGCTCAAGGAGTCAAAGGGTTAAAGCTTGTGAATTGAAAGGTAAGAAAACTGCACCCGGTTATATGATTGTGATGGGACTAAGTGCTCCAGTGAGTTGTATCGTGTCAATGTTGGTATCACGCCATGGGACATGTAAAAGCGGCCTAAGAGTGTCGTACATACTATTAGCGCATAAAGCGCGATTTGGCCACTGGGAGCCGTGAACACTGGGATAACAGAGGGAGCAGCCTGTGAGCGCTAGCCCTGGTTATCGTTATAAACTGTGTATGTTATGAATTGATATGCCTAGTATGTGGAATACTTGACTATATTGAATGGATATTTGACTGAGGCTATGTGATGCAATGTGAGATATTGACTTGACTGCTTAATGCTTATGCTCTGTTGTTGTTGTGTTTTCTTGCTGGGCCTTGGCTCACGGGTGCTACGTGGTGCAGGTAAAGGCAAGGGCAAGCTGGACCAAGTCTGAGGTGGAGAGCTACGAGGTGAAATGTACATAGCCAGCTGCTCGATCACCACGATCGAGGAGTGGACCAGGACAGGGATTACCTAACTGCTTGTTTTGCCTTAGTATGGTTGGTTAATGTATCTAAGTCTTACAACTTTTGTATACGATCTTTAAACTTGTATTTTTGGGATCCCGTGTAACCAGATAATGTTTCTTAATGAAAAGTGTGGCTTTTGAGACCAAAACGCTTTTAACCCTAGTTCCTCTGTAGCTCCTGCAACACGATTTTAATTAAATGACTTGAATAGCAAGTCTGGCACTTTATAAACACACAGTGTAACGGTCTTGGCTATCCAGGGCGTTACATGCCTCGCGACGGCTTTGTTTCCGTCCCCTTAAGGAAGGTGTTTAGACATGTCAATAGGAATTTTATATTTCTTACACAGATAAGAACTAATGATGTATTTTAGGTTTGACTAACCCTAAGGCGGCATGTCCCAAGTTAAGTCATGAACTCTGAAATAATGGGTTACACTCACAAAGTTATGATTAAGCTTTTGCAGTGAATAATCATAACTTGACCAAACTAAGCAGTACTTTAATGTTTAAAAGAGAAAATAATGAGTTATTTTAAGTTTTAAACAATGAAGATAAGAATGTCTTATAAATTCTCTAAGATTAATTTGACCGACCCTAGGGCGGCACTTTAATTGTTAGAAAGTTTTATCGTGGAAATTAAACTTTTTTTTATGTGTTTTAATTGTGCTTATGCATCACGTTTAATTTTCGTTACTTTGATATTTATTTTTCTAAATATAATAATATTTGTATTTTTTATTTTATTCAGAAAATGATATCTCTGGTAATCCAATTACTGCTTTAATTGCACAAGAAAAATTAACTGGTGATAACTTCACAAAATGGAAATCAAATATGAATTTGTTGTTGGTTAGCGAAAACCACAAGTTTGTCCTAAATGAGGAATGTCTTGAAGAACCTGGCGCCACTGCCCCGAAACATATTCGGGACAAATATGATGCATGGATTCAATCCAATAATAAAGCTAAGTGCTATATGCTTGTAAGCATGAGTGATGTCTTATGAACAAAGTATGAATCCATGGAAACTTCTTTTGAGATACTAGAATCTCTTAAGGAAATGTTTGGGCGCCTGTATGATCAAAGTCGTCATGAGGCTACTAGAACCTACATGAATGCTAAGATGAAGAAAGGTCAATCTGTGCGTGAGCATGTCTTGAACATGATCAGTGTACTCCATGAAGCTGAGACGCACAGAGCAGTCATGGATGAAAAGACACAAGTAAGCATTATACTTGAGTCTTTAACTCCTGCTTTTTCTACATTCACAACAAATTATGTCATGAACAAATTAGAATTTAACATGACACAATTGTTGAATGAATTGCAAACTTTTGATTCTTTGAACAAGACAATCTTAAGTCATGCTGAAGCAAATGTTGTTGAAGCCAAACCATCTTATTCTAAGAAGAAAAGGAAAAGCAATAACAATGACTACAAACCTAAAAAGGACAATCCGAAAAAGACAAAGAACTCATCCAAGGCACCCGAGAACAAAAAGAATAATGACCCCAAACAAAAGGCACCCAAAGGAAAGTGTTTCCATTGTAATGTCGACGGTCATTGGAAGAGAAATTGTCCAAAGTATCTCACCAAGCTAAAAGAGAAAAAGAAAGGTAAATTAGATTTGCTTGTACTTGAAGCTTATATGGTGGAACATGATAAATCATCATGGATAGTTGATTCTAGTTCCACTAACCATGTTTGTTCCTGTTTGCAGATGCTTGAGTCCGCAAAGCAATTGGAGCAAGGAGAGATGACTATGAGAGTGGGAAGTGGAGCACTTGTTTCAGCTAAAGCATGTGGAACAGCCCGTTTAAATTTTAAGAATAATTTTCTAGTTTTGAATAATGTTCTCTTTATTCCTGAAATTACTAGAAACATTATTTCTTTATCTTTGTTACATGAACAAAATTTTGGCATTTCTTTTTATAATAATGTGATTTTTATTTCAAAGAATGGGAACAATATTTGTCATGCAAAACAAAAAGACAGACTATACATGCTTAATCCAATTGAAAAATCGCTCAATAATTATGAATTATTCAAAGTAGTTAATCCACAAAGTAACAAAAGAAAAAAGGTTTATAAAGAAAATGACAGTATCTTTGGCACTTAAGATTAGGTCACATTAGTCTAGATAGGATAAACCAGTTAACTAAAGATGGACCTTTGAGGGAACTAACAGTTGGAACCCTACCGGTTTGTGAATCCTGTTTAGAAGGAAAATTGACAAAATGACCTTTCACTTCAAAGGGAAATAGAGCCAAAGAACCACTAGAGCTTATACATAGTGATGTATGTGGTCCAATTAACATTCAAACTCGATGTGGTTATGAATATTTTGTCACATTTCCTGACGACTATTCTAGATATGGTCATGTCTACCTAATGCTTAAGAAGTCAAAAACTTTTGATAGGTTTAAAGACTTCAAAGCCTTAGCTGAGAAGAAATTAGGTAAATCTTTAAAGACACTCCGATCTAACCGTGGTAGTGAATATTTGGATTCTGAATTCAAAGATTTCTTGCTGGAGCATGGTATTCTATCCCAACTCACAGCACTTGGAACACCACAACAAAATGGATTTTTAGAGAGAAGAAACTAGACCTTGTTGGACATGGTCAGGTCTATGTTAAGCTACTCTTCACTTCCCTTATCGTTTTGGGGATATGCACTTCAAACAGCTAATTACATTTTGAATGTAGTTCCGTCCAAAGCTGTGACAAAGACACCACTAGAATTATGGAATGGAAATAAACCTAGTTTATGACATTTCCGTATTTGGGGTTGTCCTGCTCATGTGCTAAGACCTAAATTTGGAAAACTGGATTCAAGGTCTGAAGTGTGTATATTTGTGGGGTATGCTCCAGAAACAAGAGGCGGATATTTCTATAGTCCAAGTGATCAAAAGGTATTTGTTTCGATGAATGCAACCTTTTTAGAACACGACTACATGAATGATTTTAAACCTCGGAGCAAAGTAGTTTTACAGGAACTAATGACAGATAAAATTTCATCTCCATCTTCTTTATCAGTTAATGATAAAACAACCAAAGAAACCACAATTCCTGAAGAGAAAAAACCAGTGCAACGTCGTAGTGGGAGGATTGTGAGATAACTTATTCACTACGAACATGAGTCACACGTTCTTGTGTCAGATACTGAAAAGGACGATCCATTGAATTTTAAAGAAGCAATGGAAGACCCTGATGTTGATAAGTGGCAAGCTGCCATGAATCAAGAAATGGAATCAATGTATTCCAATTCTGTCTGGGAACTTGTAGATCTGCCTGACAATGTTAAAGCCATTGGATGTAAATGGATCTACAAGAAGAAAATGGGTGCAGATGGAAAGGTAGAGACTTATAAAGCAAGGATTGTGGCCAAAGGCTACACACAGAGACAGGGTGTAGATTATGAAGAAACATTTTCTCCTGTAGCCATGCTTAAGTCCATTCGCATACTTTTATCCATAGCTACCATCTATGATTACGAGATCTGGCAAATGGACGTCAAGAAAACCTTTCTAAATGGCCAACTTGATGAACCCATATATATAGAACAACCAGAAGGGTTTATTAAGAAGGATCAAGATCAAAAGGTATGAAAGTTGTTGAAATCCATATATGGATTGAAACAAGCATCAAGATCTTGGAACTTAACTTTTGATGAAACTATAAAAACATATGGCTTCGAACAAAATATTGATGAAGCATGTGTTTATGAATACATCAAAGGGAAAGTTGTGGTTTTCTTAGTTCTTTACGCTGATGATATCCTACTCATTGGGAATGATGTAGAGACATTATCAAATGTAAAGAAATGGTTGGCTGAAAAATTCCAAATAAAAGATTTGGGAGAAGGGAGCTATGTTCTAGGCATTAAAATTCTAAGAGAGAGAAAGAACAAGCTCTTGGCACTTTCACAAGCAAATTATATTAATAAAGTGCTTGAAAGATTCTCTATGGAAAATTCCAAAAAGGGTCAATTGCCGACCAGGCATGGAATTACTCTTTGCAAAGATCAGTGTCCAAAGACACCACAAAAGCAAGAGGACATGAAAAAGTATCCATATGCATTAGATGTAGGGAGCCTAATGTATGCAATGTTATGTACTAGACCTGACATATGTTATGCAGTAGGAATTGTCAGTCGTTATCAGTCAAATCCAGGTTTGGAACACTGGATTGTGTTGAAACATATTCTCAAGTATCTCAGGAGAACAAGAAACTATATGCTAGTATATTTTGGTAGTGACCTTGAACCCACTGGATACACTGACTCAGATTTTCAATCAGACAAAGATAGAAGAAAATCTACTTCTGGGTCAGTATTCACTCTTGGTGGTGGAGCAGTTGTCTGGAGAAGCATTAAGCAATCCAGTATAGCTGATTCAACCATGGAAGATGAATACATAGCAGCTTGTGAAGCAACTAAAGAAGCAGTTTGGCTGAAAAAGTTCTACACGAATCTGGAAGTAGTTCCAGAAGTGGAGAAACCACTTGTTCTTTACTATGACAACAGTGGAGCAGTGGCTAATTCTAAAGAACCAAGAAGCCACAAGAGGGGAAAGCATATAGAGCGCAAATACCACTTAGTCAGAAAATCTTACACAGAGGAGATGTGTTCGTTCTGAAAATCGCATCAGAACACAACCTGACAGACCCGTTTACAAAGATGCTTCCTGCAAAGCAATTCGAGGGTCATGTACGTAATATGGGTGTACGCCCTGAATATCCACACACACTTTGGCAAGCTAGAAAAGGGCCTAACTCGATCTGCCACGTGTCAACCGTCCATCCGGAGCTATTTGTTACAGTCCCCTAAATAACCAGCCCGAGCTAGTGGATCATTTAGCTGCTCCTTGGATCCATTGTGTTGACATAATAAAAGCCACGAGCTAGCGCCACATTAAGTTCGTAGTGCATCAGAGGTCTGACACCCCCGAATCCTTATAAAGTCAACCACGCAATATAAACGTGCATATACCAGACATCACGTGTCTGTTCGATTCCTGAATTCTCGGATACGCAGTATAAACGTGTGTGTTCAGACATCCCAAGCCTAATTTGGGCCATGCGGCCCATTTCCCATCTTTACCTATTGATTAGACCACACTTCACTGTAAGGTTTAGGAATTAATCATCGGTGTCACATAAATGACACGATTGATGAAGAGGTCACGGGATATACCCCCAATACCTACTCAGAGATCAGTCTCCTATAAATACTAAAACCCTGGATAGTGTAAGGGGTTTGATTTTCTTGTAAAGCAAATACTTTGTAAGCAATAGCAATAGTGAGGAGATATCAATAAT
The DNA here is from genome assembly GCF_963169125.1 of Humulus lupulus. Lineage (NCBI taxonomy): Eukaryota > Viridiplantae > Streptophyta > Magnoliopsida > Rosales > Cannabaceae > Humulus > Humulus lupulus. The sequence continues at coordinate 163,353,424 of NC_084799.1, forward strand.
ATCGACTGGTGGACTAGGGGGATTTTAACCTCTGAACCACCTAAAAAAGGAGTGACCATCTTTTCCTTGCGATTAATTTCCGTGCGATTACTATCATTTTCATATTACAGTTTATCAATCAATACTAATCCATCCTATTTATTTGTATAATTATCTGTTGGCGAAAAACCGCGTCAACAGTTTGGTGCTTTCATTGAGAGGAATTTAGATTAGTGCTATTGCGAAAACTTGATCATGGTGGTTACTCGTTCGAGGCATGGTAACGAGGCAGATCAACATAGTGGGCAGGAGGCCCACCATGCCGCCATATCCAACGAACCAAACCCAGAGGTCCAGCTGCAATCGGGAAAGCAGCCAATGGGCCATGGAGACACCAAAATTTCGGCGCCCCTACCGTCAAACCATACCCGGGTTACCTGACGGTGATAGAAATGGAGAACATGCAGTTAAGGAGTCATTTATCCAAAGCAAATAAGCAAATCAAGGAGGTCTTGGCCCGACTACCCCCTCTTACAACCGACGTTAACGTCGGAAGAGGAAAAGCAGGACTCACAAGTTCCACAGGGATAGTCGGCCCAGACCCAGTCAGTCGGTTAGAACCTCAACCCCGAGTTCTGCGCCCGTGTCTCACCATAACCGGGAAACTATGTTTGAGGAGTTTCCCAGAGCCAATCAGCAAGTCAGCCGATCAGTCAGAACTTCACCTCCAAGTTCGGCTCCACCATCGAACGCACTCAGAAGGGCTTGTGGTAGCTCGCGGAGGAGGTCCGGGGAAAGCTCGCGCAGACAACCTGCTCCGGCCAGCCCTCCTGTGCCGCGGTCAGACCGCCGGGCACAGGAAGCTGGAGGCGGTAGAGTAGAACGACTGCGAGCTAGTTTGATCCGGCCAGACGGGACTAGGATCGCTTCACCAGTTAGGCATCCCCCTTCGCCGATAAGATACCCATCTTCTCCTCGTCCTGCTTGAGATATTCCTGCTCACAGGAGCAGCAGAAGGAATCCTCATCCCGCTGTTCCTACCCATTGCCCGCGAGCACGCGGAAATGTCCCGGATCCTCACCCCCGGCAGTAGGCTCTAAGCTTTTCCAATGGGAGCTATTGGACTGAGAGCCACCGAAGTGGAATATCCGGTGGAGACCTACGCAATCATCTAAGTTCGACGCAAAGCCCTCGGAACGCCTCAAGAACCGACCTTCGAGATCGCCTCAACTCGCAGAGGGGGGATACGACCAGAAATGAAAGTCATACTCATCGAGAGGATGGTCCTTCCGAAATACGTGACAATGGGAATATCCCACCAAACCAAGCTCAAGCTTGGAGGGATAATAACCTGCCTAACGCGTACAATGGAACGAGAGTTGTTGAACAGCCCCCGAACAACTAGGGGATCAAGGATCAGACCCTTGAAAGATTAGCTAAGATGGAGGAGCTAATGAAGAAACTCTTATCAGAAAAAGGCAAAGACAAATATGACTCGGGAGACGAGCTCGAGCTTTTTGCCCCCAACATAGCAGCCATGGCATACCCGCCTGGTTTCCAGATGCCCCATCTATCCAAATTCGATGGGGATGGGGACTCGTCAGATCACTTGGGGATGTTCAATACCCTGATGATGGCCCATAATATCGGCCTCGAGCTAAGATGCTTGATATTCCCTTCGACTTTGATCGGGCCAACTAGGCAGTGGTTCAAGCAGTGTAAGAAACAGTCGATCAACTCGTGGAAGAATTTCTCTGCCGATTTCAAGAGGGCATTCCAAGCCTCTCAAGCGGCTCGGGTCAAAGCGGACACCCTGGCAAACATGAAGCAACAGCCCGGGGAACCCAAGCTTATCTGAGCAGGTTTGCAAACGTTGCAGCCCAAGCTAGGGACGTGGACGATAGTTCCAAGCTCATGGCTATGAGGACTGGAATCCTTGTTGGGGGCGGGCTGTGGAAAGAAATCTAGAGGAGAGGTGTCAGCACTGTGGATGAATTCTTGAACAAGGCCCAGGAATGGATAAAATTGGAAGAAGCACGAGCATCAGTCGCGGGAACCAGCCAGACCCTTGACCAGCTCGTTGGAGCGAAAACGGACGTCGGGAAAACGACTCAAACCGTTGCCCAGAATAACCAAGGGGGTGGGGGCAAGAGAAAGGGGAACGGCGAGGGCGGCCAGCACGGTCCAAAGAAGAACAAACCTGTGGAAAAGTTCAAGCCAGTCTACGCGGTTTATACCGAGCTCACAAACACTAGGGAGCACATTTTCCTAGCAAATTATGCCCGCCTTCCCTGGAAAAAGCCAGAGCCCTTGAAGAATCAGAAGGCTAAAAGAGACCCTTCCAAGTTCTGTCGATTCCACAACGACATCGGCCACAACATAGATGATTGTAGGGATTTGAAGGACGAGATCGAGATGCTCATCAGAGCCGAACCTTTGGCTCAGTATGCGCGGAATCGAGTCCCTACCAGTCAACAAGCTCCGGAGGCTCCCATAAACCAGCCTGGGGCCCGAGTGAATCAGGATACCCCTCCTCCCATAATAGGAGGAGAGATAACCACCATATCCGAAGGCCCTCATCTAGCAGGCACGAGCAGAGGTGCCCAGAAGAGGTACGTCAATGAGCTGAGGTCTCATAACGGAGTTGAGTTTATCTCGGAGCAGCATCTACCCAAACATCAGCGATTGGAGAGGCAGCCAATCAGTTTTACCGAAGAGGACACTAGTCATGTCCAATTTCCACATAACGATCCTCTAGTCATAACTACCCAGCTCGCCCATCGGAGAGTTAGGAGGATGATAGTTGATAATGGGAGTTCGGTGAACCTGCTGTTCCGATCCACGCTAGAAAAAATGGGGTTGTCTGTAGCCGAGCTGAAGGCCACCTCCATGATGTTGTATGGGTTTTCCGGAGAAGGATCGGCAGCGATAGGAACGATCAAGTTAGTAATAACCTTGGGAGAGGGACCCCGAACTGTCTCCAAACTCCTCGAGTTTGTGGTTATCAACTGTCCCACCGCGTACAACACAATTCTGGGCCGACCTACGTGATGGCATTTGAAGCCATAACTTCTATCTGCCACCTCGCAGTCAAATTCCCCTCCTCTACAGGGGTATGTATGGTCCGAGGTGATCAGCTCGTTGCCAGGGAATGCTATAGTATTTCCATGAAGGGAAAATCACAACCCGGGCAGTAGATGATGACCATTCAGGGCGAAAGCAAGGAATCTCGAGAAGTAAGATCTGATCCTGGGATAGAAAAACATCAGAAAGCCGATGGCATAGGTACCACCTTGAGTGATGATATCGACCCAAGAATAGGCGAACATCGATCCTAGAGACCCTTCGAGGGTGGTAATGAGAGAAAGGCGGAGCTACTGAAATTTCTACAAGAAAATCTAGACATGTTCGCCTGGTCTCATGAAGACATGATAGGAATCAGCCCAACTGTCATCATGCATTCCCTTAACTTGGACAAAAACATGCCTGAGAAGTCCCAGAAACAGAGGCGCCTGGGCACGACCCGAGCTGAGGCCCTAGAAGAGGAAGTGGCTCGACTTTTAAAATGCAACTTTATTCGTGAGGAAAAATACCCGATCTGGGTCGCCAGTCCTGTTTTGGTCCTGAATCCCAATGGCAAGTGGCGGACCTGCATCGACTTTTCTAATATGAATAAAGCATGCCCCAAAGATTGCTTCCCCTTGCCGAGAATTGACCAATTGGTGGATGCCACTGCGAGGCACAAGCTCATGTCCTTCATGGATGCATACTCGGGGTATAACATGATCGCTATGAATCCTACGGACCAGGAACATACTAGCTTCATGACCCCAACCAACGTTTATTGTTACAAGGTCATGCCCTTCAGGCTGAAGAATGCGGGAGCTACATATCAGAGATTGGTCAACAGAATGTTTGCTAATCAGATCGGGAAAAACATGGAAGTGTATGTTGACGACATGTTGGTCAAGTAAAAAATAACTGATAACCATGTTCCCGACCTGAAGGAATGTTTTGAGATCTTAAGGAAATATGGTATGAGGCTGAATCCCCAAAAATGTACCTTCGGGGTTGCGTCAGGAAAATTTCTGGGTTTCATAGTCAACACCAGAGGAATAGAGGCGAACCCCGATAAAATCAGATCGCTACTCGAAATGTCATCACCCCGGTCGTGAAAAGACATCCAAAGTCTGACAGGAAGGGTGGCAGCCCTTAATCGGTTCATTTCCAAATCAACCAACAAGTGTTTGCCATTCTATAACCTGCTCCGGGAAATAAAAAGTTCGAGTGGACCGATGAGTTCAAGCGTGCCTTCCTCGACCTAAAAGCACATTTAGCTAAGTCGCTCGTGTTATCTAAACCAACAGTAGGAGAGCCTCTTTTTCTTTACCTAGCTGTCACGAAAGATGCGGCTAGCGCCGTGTTGGTTCGGGAAGAGGACCGGTCTCAGAAGCTGGTCTATTACATTAGTAAAAGGCTCCTCGGAGCTGAATCTCGATATCCGTTGATGGAAAAAATGGCGTTCTGCCTAATCACGGCCTCCAAAAAGCTCAGGCCGTATTTCCAGTCCCATTCAATCCACGTCATAACCGATCAACCTTTAAGGCAGGTATTGCAGAAACCTGAGGCATCGGGACGTCTTTTGAAGTGGGCCATCGAGCTCAGCCAATTCGAGATACTATACGTACCGCGAACTACGATCAAAAGCCAAGCTCTGGCTGATTTCGAGGCAGAGTGCACTGGATTCCAAGAGGAACCGATGGAAGAATCGGTGCAGGCCTTGTGGAAATTCTTTGTGGACGATTCGTCTAATGAGAACGGGTCCGGAGCTGGAATCATTTTGATATCCCCAGAGGGACATCGTTTCCATTTTGCGTTACGGTTCAGATTTGAAGCATCCAACAACGAGGCCAAATATGAAGCTTTGTTGGCTAGGCTAAGGGTGGCCCGAGAGTTGAAGGCCAGGGCCATCTAGTGCTATAGCGATTCCCAGCTCGTGGTTAACCAGGTATCAGGAGAATACCAGACGTGGGGAACCAAGATGGTGGCCTACCTGGCCAGGGTAAAGAAGGAGTTGCCCGCATTTGAGTACAGCCTAGTTGAACAGATCCCTCGGGAGCAGAACGCCAATGTTGATGCCTTAGCAAAGCTCGCCACCTCCAAGGAGGCCAAAACCTTGGGCTTGATACCGGTGGAATTCTTGGAAAGGCCAAGCGTAGAGGAGACTACGAGAGAGGTCGAGATGATCGACGCCAGGCCAACCTAGATGACTCCCATAGTCGAATACCTTACAATAGGAAAGTTACCTGAAGAGCAAAGCGACACGAGGAGGATACTTTACCAAGCTTTGAGGTATACAATCGTAGACGGGACGTTGTACTGACGTGGTCTTTCTTTGCCTTTTTTGCGATGTGTTCTGCCAGATGAGGCCAAGACTATTCTGCAGGAGGTGCATGAAGGCTTTTGTGGGGATCACGCTGGGGGGGCGAAGCCTGGCCTTGAAGATATTGAGGCAGGGATATTATTATCCCACTCTATCAAAGGACTCGATTTCTTACATCCAAAAGTGTGACAAGTGCCAGCGGTTCGCCACGAACGCCCGAGCTCCACCAGTCGAGCTGAAGATGATCTCGTCCCCGTGGCTGTTTGTGGTCTGGGGGATTGACTTAGTCGGTGCCCTACCCACAGGAAAAGGAGGAGTTCGCTATGTGGTAGTAGCTATTGACTACTTCACGAAATGGGCAGAAGCGGATCCCCTGGCAAAAATAACATCAAAGAGAGTCCTCGATTTTGAGGTTAAGAATATTGTCTGTCAGTTCGGGCTGCCGAAGAAGATCGTGTCGGATAATGGAACCCAGTTCGATAGCGACCTCTTCACTGAATTCTGTGAAAGGCACGACATAATTAAAAGTTTTTCCTCCGTGGCCTACCCCCAGGCTAATGGTCAGGTCGAGATTGTGAACAAAACGCTCAAGGCGAGCCTTAAGAAGAGGCTGGACGAAGCTAAGGGAGTTTGGCCTGAACAGCTCCCTCAGGTGTTATGGGCATATCGTACCTCACACCAAACTTCGACAGGGCATACTCCTTTCTCCCTAACTTTTGGAAGTTGAGTCGTCCTTCCTGTCGAAACAAAGATAGCCTCGCACAGAGTCCGGGCATTCAGCCAAGAACAGAACGATAAATTGCTTAATGCGTCCCTCGACCTAATTGACGAAAAACGAGAAGCTTCACAGGTGCAGCTCGCGCATTATCAACAAAAAATCACTCGTTATTTCAACTCAAGGGTCAAGAGACGCATCTTTAACTTGGGTGACCTGGTGCTCCGAAGGCTCTTTTTAGCCGGTAAGGATCCCAAAGACAGAGTTTTGGGACCAAACTGGGAAGGACCCTATCAAATAATAGAGGTTGTGAAGGACGGGACCTTTAAGTTAGCTTGGCTTAACGGAGAAACAGTCCCACGGACATGGAATGTTGTACACCTAAAGAAGTATTATCAATAGTCATACTTTTGTAAGGCTTAATTATAAAAGCCACCTGGTTTTATTAAAAAATGAGAAGTGTATTTCTTGTATTGTTGTATGTTTCCGTGTGCATATAGGCTTAAAAGAGCATGTTCAAAGTAACCGAGAAAGATCTCTTTCTGCTTACTTGGGGGGCATATACCCCGAGAACCAGGTCCTAAAACTTAGAAGTTAGTTAAAATTGATTAACCAGTGTTTTTCTAAAAAGCACGAGGAATCGATAAAACTAACGCAAACTAAGTTTTTAAAATTAATATCATGGACACAACCATGTCCTAAAACTTAGAAGTTAGTTAAAATTGATTAACCAGTGTTTTTCAACAAAAAAAAAAAAGCACGAGGTATCGATAAAACTAACGCGAACTAAGTTTTTAAAATTAATATCCTGGACACAACTAGGTCCTAAAACTTAGAAGTTAGTTAAAATTGATTAACCAGTGTGTTTCTAAAAAGCACGAGGTATCAATAAAACTAACGCGGACTAAGTTTTTAAAATTAATATCCTGGACACAACCAGGTCCTAAAACTTAGAAGTTAGTTAAAATTGATTAACCAGTGTTTTTCAAAAAAAAAAAAAGCACGAGGTATCGATAAAACTAATGCGAACTAAGTTTTTAAAATTAATATCCTGGACACAACCAGGTCCTAAAACTTAGAAGTTAGTTAAAATTGATTAACCAGTGTTTTTCTGAAAAGCACAAGGTATCGATAAAACTAACGCGGACTAAGCTTTTAAAATTAATATCCTGGACACAACCATGTCCTACAACTTAGAAGTTAGTTAAAATTGATTAACCAGTATTTTTTTTAAAAAAAAGCACGAGGTGTCGATAAAACTAATGCGAACTAAGTTTTTAAAATTAAATATCCTGGACACAACCAGGTTCTAAAACTTAGAAGTTGGTTAAAATTGACTAGCAGTACTTTGCAATCTCAAAGAAAAATGGTCAATAAACTAACACGAACTAAGTTTTTACTAAACACATCATAAAAAATAAAATAGATTGAAATAAAACTCAGGGTAACTGACATAAATTGTCTCGAGGAGAAAAAACCTCGTGGTGGATAGTTACAGAGGTAAATAAAAATGAAAATACAAAAATTCTAAGCCCCCCCAGGTCGCTCCAAAGAGGTCACCCCCTCGGTTTCTTGCTCGCCGGTAGCGGAAGTCTCCCTAGTCTCAGAAGGCGGCTCTCGTTGAAGACGGGCCTTGAACTTCTCGAGGAATGGCTCCCACACCTCGGGGGCCAGAAAAGAGAAGTCGCCGTCCTGGTTGAAGGCCCAGCAATGGTAGAGCATGGCCTCCATGGAGGAGCTGGAGGACGCTCTCTCTGCCACGGTGGCGGCCTCGGCCTCTAGCTGCTTAGCCTTGGCCTCCTCGAGCTCGGCCTTCGCAGTGGCCAAGGCGGCATACGCAGCCTTCTCGCCTTCTTTGGCAGTCGTCAAGGCAACCTTGGCACTTTGCTCTTGTTGTTGAGAAGATGCGAGAGCGGCCTGGGCAATCTGGAGCTCGCCCCTGAGCTCGTCAGTCTTGACCCTGGTCCGAGCTATGCTGCGGTGTAGAGCCAAAGCTGCCTGCAAAGACAGAGAGTAAGACACGTGCTGGGAAGAAAGCAAAGAAATTTAACTAAGTAAACTTACCGTGAGATTCATCCCCAGCGCGGACTCTATGACATTCTCGGGGCTCCTCGCCTCGATCTCCCTCAAGTCCCTCGGGTTGGCTTTATAATAATGCTCCACCATATAGCTCGCGGTCTCATAGACCGTCCCTTGGAAGGTGTCTGGGATTTTCTCCAGGTCTTGAGCATTAACCGGGATGCGCACGATGGGAGCGGGGACTGACGGAGTTCCAGCTGGTGCCTCCTGTTCCCGAGTAGGGGCTGGAGGTCGCGAGGGAGGTGGAGGCATATTCTCTGTGCCTGCGGGGGTCTGACTTCTCCCCTTGGCGGGGGACTTGGAGGTTGTCCCGGAGGCAGGGGTCTTCTTGGTCAGCCGGGTTCTCTTGACTAATGGCTCGGATGGTTCGGAGGAAGGGTTCCCCCCCTAGAAGATGGATCGCAGGGCACTATCTCTGGGTTGTGCCATCTCCTTGCCTTAAACAAAAAAGAAAGGAACGTTAGTATACATGTAAGGTTGTTTTAGTACAAGAGAAATCTAAGGGTGTATTGAAAAAAGTCCTACCCTCCGAGCTAGAGGAGGAATCTATTGCCACGACCTCCGGCCTCAGAACTTCTATAGGGGAGTCTAAGCTTATTACTTCACGAATCAGAGGGGGTTCTGGGTCCGGATCTACCTCAGGACTGAACTCCTCTACGTATTGTCTAAGTCCTGGAGCGACTACACCCTTCAGAAGGGAGGGCCACGACCTAAGGTTGGTCTCGTACTCCTCAAAGAAGGCCGACCTAAAGGACAAGGTGTTGTCTACTACTACGGTGCCCCTAGGACGACCCATATCATGGCATAACACTAGTTGTTCTACACACTGGAGTAGGGTTATGTTACGGTCTGGGTCATCTTGATGACGGTGTACGAGCTGGTTTGGGTTAAACTTAACAAGCCTAAGGTCTGCGGCAACCCTGTCTAGATCCCTAAATGGGTATGGGTTACCTAGGCCGGAGGGGTCGGCTGCTGCCCCCAACTGAGCCCGATCCACATCGGGGCCCCGAGCAGCCTTAGGAGCTCGCCTTCATCGCATGAGCGGCACCTCATCTTCTTCGTCCTGCTTGTTGCCGTCGCCGTCTGCGACATCCCCCTCGGGGATAGGCACCAGGTCGCGAGCTACTGGGTAGTTAGCCCGCGTCCTCCTCAAGGCCAGAGTCTGGCCTGGAGAAATTAACTTACACGCCAGCATCGTCTCATCAGACACGAGCTGGCGGTAGTCTTTCTCACTAGACGGAAGCCCCACCAAAGTATCGTATTGACCCCCAAGGGTCACTTATTTGGTCGTCCTCGCAAAAATGGCTGCACGATGATGCTAAAGTTAGTACACGCGAAAAGAAGGAATAAAATAACATGATGATTTCACGAGCTGAAAATAGAGAGAACTTACGAGGACGGTTGAAGTAATGGTGTTCGCAGTTGCGAAACTCGTTCGACATAAAGAACTTGTCTTTGAAGTCATTGGGATGGCTGGGCAGTTCGATGACTGGAGGAGAATTTGGGAAGCGGGTCAGGTAGTAGAACCCGTCGCCTCGTCCCCGTTGATCCAGGCTGGCCTTGAGGCAGAAGAAATAGAGCATATCCGCAGGGGTGGGGACCTCCCACATCTGTTGCAGGAAAATATACCTAAGCCCGGCCAGCAGACGGTACGAGTTCGGGGGGAGTTAAAATGGCGCCAGCTTCACATAGTTGAGGAAGTCGGCAAAGTGCTGGTCGAGGGGGAGGAAGGCCCCGACCCTCAGGTACTCGTCGCTCCAGGCCGCAAATTCCTCCTCAAGTGGTGCACAGCTCCTCTCCCCCTCAAAGGGGGGTCGGGCAATAAGAGCGCCAGTCCCAATCTCGATGTTATGGGACAACATAATCTTATTGACCCTCCCTTGGGTCGTGATCTTCGAGGCTATCCTCTCCGCCTCAAAGAAAGTATCAGGTCCCACCTCGACCTCCTTCTCCACCGTGGGACCAAACTGGGGGATGGGAGACTCCACCTCGATCTTTTTCCCTTTGTTGGACTGCTGGGACGATGGGTTGGTCGTTCTTTTCTTGGACACGTTCTTTCTGGGTCCCATCTGGTCGCCTAGCGAACAAGAACGAGGAAAAACTTAATAGGCGACCTAAAAAGTAAGAAAGAAAAATAGCGCGAGAAGAAGTGATTTTCATACACGGGCTAAGGTAATCTCAGCCCGCGGTGTGTGAAGCCATGCGTTGCCATAGTCACGCACCCACGTTTCCAATGGATCCCTGATCTCCAGGGATCTTTGTATCAGGATGGGCAGATTATTGCTTGCCTTGGAGGGGAAGTTTTGAGACTAAAACCACCTAGGAAGCGTGACCCCTAAGCTACCCAGTTTTGCACCCTAAAAACCTCTCACCTTCCATATTTCGAATAGGCATTTCCTAAATTTACCTAGAAAATTACCCAGAAAGTTACCCAGAAGTTACCTAGTTATGAACACCACATTCCTAGACATGTTTTTAAATATAATCAATATGCCTAGAATCGAAACCTATGCGCCAAAAACCAGTAAAAAACAACCTATTGTTTACGACTGAGAAATAGATTTGCCTAACAAAGAAATGGGAAAATCAAAACATACAAATGGACAGGGAACTTACAGTGTATTTTCTGAGTGAAAGTTACAGGCAGCGTGGGAGTAGGAGTCCTGGTGGAATCCTTAAAGCTGAACTTCTGAAAGGCTCTTGTGGCGAGAATGTAGGGATTTCTAGGATTATGAACAGAAGAAGAAGAAGAAGAATAGCTTCTGAAACTCAAAAGAAAGAGAATAAGGAAAAAAAATTCAAATGAAGGGTGACTAGTACTGAAGACTGCCAACCTTATATATACGTAAGAAGCATGAGGTAACGAGGACCGTCCGATCAAATTAATGCGGATACGAGGGTCATAACTCAAGAGACGAAACGACGACAGAAAGGTGGCTAGGCAATTTAATGCAATTCTCAGAATCCGAACAGTCGCCAACCATGGCGTTCCACGTGTCCGGTACCCATATAGTGGGCAGGACATGAAGAGTCAAGAGGGAAGTTTAAAAGCCCCCGCTGTGAAGGTCGAAGGTGACGTCGTAGGTCACGAGCAGGGGCTTGGGGGGCAAATGTACGCCCTGAATATCCGCACACACTTTGGCGAGCTAGAAAAGGGCCTAACTCGATCTGCCACGTGTCAACCGTCCATCCGGAGCTATTTGTTACAGTCCCCTAAATAACCAGCCCGAGCTAGTGGATCATTTAGTTGCTCCTTGGAGCCATTGTGTCGACATAATAGAAGTCACGAGCTAGCGCCACATTAAGCTCGTGGTGCATCAGAGGTCTGACACCCCCAAATCCTTATAAAGTCAACCACGCAATATAAACGTGCATATACCAAACATCACGTGTCTGTTCTATTCCTGAATTCTCGGATACGCAATATAAACGTGCGTGTTCAGACATCCCACGCCTGATTTGGGCCATGCGGCCCATTTCCCATCTTTACCTATTGATTATACCACACTTCACTGTAAGGTTTAGGAATTAATCATCGGTGTCACATAAATGACATGATGGATGAAGAGGTCACGGGATGACCCCAATACCTACTCAGAGATCAGTCTCCTATAAATACTAAAACCCTGGATAGTGCAAGGGGTTGGCTTTTTCTTGTAAAGCAAATACTTTGTAAGCAATAGCAATAGTGAGGAGATATCAATAATATCGACTGGTGAACTAGGGGGATTTTAACCTCCGAACCACCTAAAAAATGAGTGACCATCTTTTCTTTGCGATTAATTTCCACATCGTAGATTACCATCATTTTCATATTACGATTTATCAATCAGCACTAATCCATCCTATTTATTCGTATAATTATCTGTTGGCGAAAAACTGCGTCAACAATGGGATTGAGATAAATGCCTTACTTGCTTTTAAGTACAAGTGGGAGATTGCTAGGAGTATGTCCTAAAAGCATGTAAAAGACATTTATTATTTCAATGAATAAATAAATACAATGGTCTATTATTGTTATATTTAGATTATTTAAATTATTGTTTGAATAATTTCTTTGTAAATAAAAAAAATAAATTCATATTCATTATTGAGAATGTGATCTTGTATTAGTACGAGAGAATTGAGATCACATGAATGAATAAAAATAGTCAACAAAAAATTAAAGTTATGGAATTCTTTAATTAGGGTTGTAAGTACGGTTTACTGAGTATCATGTTGATACAAATGATCTAGATTCAGATTATTGATGTGGTAAGATATCTCGGTAAAGATGCTTTATATAATATGATTATATATGACAAGGACCAATATGAATAAAAGTCTTTATCCAAAAACCATATAATAATAAAGATTAGTAATTCATATCATAACTAATGATTATTTATAGATCAACCTAAATCCTGAGTGTTCATGATCTCCTGTTTATGTTTATTGAATCTGTTGATTCATTCGTTAAGGTTTCTTCATAGATTGAGGCTAATGACTTTTGTTTTGAAGATTTAATATCATGGATGGCTGGGAAACATGTAACAACAATACGAAATTTAATCTTTCCTAACGGATCATATATTGGTTCCCTTAAGGGTTAATTCTGGAACTGAATGACTTTGAGCTCAAATCTATAATTAGATTATAGATTAATTATTCACTAGTGAATTAATGGTACTTAAGGAATAAGAAGTAAATTAGAAAGGGAAAATGGTAATTCTTCCATTCTAATTTATGAACTAATTAATTAGAGGGTTGAACTATTGTAAGATGGTTATATCAATGGACAAATTAATATAAGATTTCTGTAAAAGTATATCTATAACATAAAGAGTTCAATTCTGAATTTATAGTAGAGAAATATCATAATTAATAAATTAACTATTATGATTAAAGAGTTTAATTATTTAGTTTTAATTTATTGGAGCTTAATGTTATAGGTCCATAGTCCCCGAAATGGCTCAAACAAACACTGACAAAGATAAATACAAAAATGAGCAAAATGACTTATTTGATAAGTAAATATTTTTCTATGCACCAAACATAATTATGTGTAATTAATTAATTATTTGATTTAACAAAAATATAATTAATTTTGAATTAATTTTGTTTTGGATTTTTGGTATTTAACTAATGAAAATTAGGAAAATCACATGCTCTCCCTGGCATGGGTTGGGCGTGTAGCACAATGCACAGACACTGTGCTACACGCACAAGAATATTCTAGAAGAATCTTGATTCAACAATTTTAGTTATTTAAATATTAAATAAATAATGAGATATTTTAATATGATTAAAATATTATTATTTAAACAAAAAATCTGATAACTGATTAGTTATTTTTAAATTGTTTAAAATAACTAATATTATTTATTTTTAATATATTGGATATATTAAATATAGGACACCAGTTTTTCCAGAGCGATACTTTTCAGAGATAGAAAATATATCGTGAAATCTCCCTGAGAGAAATAGAACAGTGCTACAAGCATAAATCACTGTTCTTCACAAATTTAGGTCCAAACTTTATCAGATCTCATGTGTTGAGAATATTTGATAAATAGATCTTGCCTATTGTTTTGTATAACGAGCCCACACTCGTTCTTTGTGTGTTGAGAACATTTTTGGAAGATCTTGGTGTGATATCTCAAGGATTTTGCCGTACAAAAAGATAGCAGCAAGGAAGGATTTTAGGTAATTTTTCAATTCATCTATTTGATTCAATATATATATGTATGTGAAGAAGTAAATCTAGAAATCTTGTGGGGTTAAATTAACAATTTTGATTGTTGTTCCGCTACGTATAAACTCTCATTTGATCTATAAAAACCAACAATCATCATCATCATCTAAACCAACATCATTATCATCGTTTAAACCAGCATCATCAAAATCATCATCACTAGAAAGGTCTGCAATAGAATCAACCTTTGTAGTAGAATCAATATTAGTAACAAGTTTATCCTTAGTGAGTACATTTTCCATCTTCTTTATCAAACTCACACATAATGGAATCAGAACACGCTCTTGCCATGTAAAGAAACTAACGACGTCTCTACTATTCTTTATTGCAATCAGTTCAATTTCCACTATCATCGTTACCTTGTAAGTTAATTCTATATCGAAGAGGTTATGATCGATTTCTGTAACTTCATAATTATGTTCAACTAATTCCTCAAAAGTGAGGTTAGTTTATACCAAACTTGATCATGATCGTGAGCCATTTGAAATCCATTTCCATGATTCTTCATTCTTTTTCCATAATCCATCACATTTTATTACAATATTTTTGGATGACATCTGAATAAAAAATACGACAAACAAACAAATATAAATTATTGGTATTACCTAAATTAAAAAATTATATAAGAAAATTAAAATCTGAAAAATTCGACACCCTGTCTGAAAATTCGACAGTCTGTCTAAAAATTCGATAAGTGGTCGAAATAAATGATATGTTGTCTAAAAATTCGACATGTGGTCTAAAATTTAGACTGGTAGTCGAAAATATACTACAACTAGTCTGAAATTTAGACAGCTAGTCTGAAATATCAAACAACCTGTCGAAAAATTAGACAGGTTGTTGAACAATTCTGAGTTTCTCTATCCCCGAAAAAGGTTGAAACCACTATTAAAATTTTCAGATTTTCAAGCTTTAAGCTCCATAAAACTCCAGAAATAAACCCAATTCCTTACTAACACTTTCAATCTACTAAAAAAAATCCTTTTACACTTTTAATCTACAAAAACAACATCAAATCTTATTTTTAATAAAAACTCATATAAACTAACCTTGTTGGTCAAATTTGTGGAGAGGCGTAGTGGCAGCTGTGAAGGGTAGTGGTCCCCGGCGACTATCCCAGGTGGTGGTGGTGGCGGCGGGGGGATGGGGGAGGGTGGGTGGGTGAGATGAGTGAGGAAGAAGAAGATAGTTTTAGGGCTTTTTTGTTTTAATTTAATATTATATTATTCTAAGGACAAAAAGGGTAATAACAAAATTTCATTAATAAAAGAGGTCATTTAACTAAAAATGATGTAAAGTAGACCATAATGCAAAATGCATTATAATTAGGTATCGAGTATTTTCGTAGCAAAAA
This sequence comes from Humulus lupulus, assembly GCF_963169125.1. Lineage (NCBI taxonomy): Eukaryota > Viridiplantae > Streptophyta > Magnoliopsida > Rosales > Cannabaceae > Humulus > Humulus lupulus. The sequence goes on from NC_084799.1 coordinate 163,368,668, forward strand.
GCTCTATTTATGAAAAGAAAATAAATAAAAAAAGTCATTATTAAGGCACATCTCTAATAATATGAATAATTGACCAAAAACATAAACGACAATTAATACAGCATTGGATCTTACCATCTCATTTAATTTGTTGTATGAGCACTTGGTTTTTTACTTACGTCGCATTTATATTTACAATTTTTTTTTTAAAAATTAATACAAGCCAAATGCAATAATTATTTCCTTTATTCACTATTATTTGGCTTCTATGAACCTTTCCCATTTCATGTTTCTTTTGATTTATTTTTCTTTTTTGATTTTTTTAACTATTTAATCATAAAACAGTAAATTGATCCCTCCCTTCACTTTGTGCACTAAATACAGATTTGAAGCAATACACCATTTGTAATGAATAAAAATAAATCAATAATACCATTTCCGAAAAGAAAAAAAAAATCTTTGATCTTTCCAAGTCAACATGAGCAACATTAAAAATTAAAAATTTTATTATAAAAATATAGTTCATTCTAAGCATACAGAAGAAAAAAAACAACTTGCAATTACAGTAAGCAGGATTTAAAGGGAAAAAAAAAAACAGTTTACTTAAAAGAGTTGAAGAAGTTCACTGTATCGTTTAAAGCGTGAATGAAGCTGTCGACATCCTCTTTAGTGTTATAAAAGTAAAGACTTACTCGTGCACTTGCATTGATTCCTAAATAGCGATGGAGGGGTTGAGCACAGTGATGACCTGACCTGATGGCAACGCCATGCTGAAACTATACATGTTAGAATGGAAGCCATTTGAGATACCTCTCCTACATATTACATTAATGTTCTCATATCTTTTGACAATACTTTACCATAACAATAATAAAGCTCATTCTTTCCATACCTGTTGATCAAGAAATGTGGCAATATCTGTTGGGTGAATGTTCTCAACATTGAATGAACAAAGTGCAGCCCGAGGAGATTTTTTTGTCGGTACAGGACCATAAATGCGGACATTAGAGACAGATCGGAGGCTTTCATATAGGTATCCTGCCAACTCTACCTGTATAACGATTTCCCCGATATATAAATAAAAAATGATAATGTTCTTTCTTTCTAGGCATTTTTAAGTCTCTTGACATAGATCCCACTTCCAACCCCTAACTGTGTTGTGTCTATCCTAGAGTAAAGTATGCCAATTTCATATATTTGAAATCTGGACAGGTTTATCATTATTTGTTTCCATTAGACATCCAAGACCAATTTATTTATGAATTTCAGGATACCAAAAGAGAAAGCATGTGGAACTTCAGATTAAAATATGACAACGTTCGCTTATGAAGGAAATCTGAATTCAGGAATCTTCAGGGCTTTGAAATAAATTAATTTGAAAGGGAGGAAATAAAGATTGCTAATCATATGAAAAAATTAAAAAATAAAACCATGATTGAGGTGATCATCATAAAAAGAATCTACCAACACAAAAATTCTTTAGAAGTCCAGAAGATTAGATGCAACAAGTATAACCTTTTCCCCTAAATCGGGAAAAGACAGAATATTCTTCAGTATACATCTCCATTATGAATCACATGGACGGACAATAATTGCATAATTTAATGAACATTATTTAGCAGCAACTTTTAACATTAATTTCCTAGACCAAACTATAAACAAAGTTTTCCAGACAAAAACATATAGGGTGATAAACCCCCAATTATGTTCTATTCCAGGTGTAAAAAGAAACAGCTGAAGCAAAGCATTACTAGCTGGATTAGTTTTGGAGCATAGGTGTTTGCTCAGCGGAGGCTCTTGGGTGACATGTTATATTACAGGTTTGACTTGAATATTTAAAATGGTTACCCAAGGATTTGTGCTGTTTAAAGGTTGCTGTAGGATTGAATGTGAATAAGATGAGAGAGATTCAAGTAAAGAAGGGTCATTAGAGATTTTTCTGGAGTTTCTTGTAGAGCCTTGGTTCAGGGAGACGGCAGGCTCTCAAATACCCACAACAGTTGTATTTTTCCACATTTTTCCCATTGAATTTATTCTTTTCTTCCTATTGAGTCTTATTAGAGGGATACAAGCTTATTTAGATATTAGGTTAACGTCTTCCATCTCTTCAGTAAGCAAAACAGCTAAATAAGATTACCAAATTTGGACTAACCTCATAATCATGAATTTTTTGCATGCCGATCCCTGTCAAATAATCAATTGCTGCACCTAACCCTATTGCTTCTCCAATTGCTGGTGTGCCAGCCTCAAATCTGATTTAGTTAAAAGGTGATTAATACAATAATCCATGTATCACAAAGTAAACTAACCTGTAAAAGAATCACCAACCTGGATGGTGGTTCTGCATAAGTGGAATGATCTAGAAATACATCAGAGATCATCTCTCCGCCTCCTAGAAAGATCAATACTAGAATGAGTTTCAAAAAAAAAAACCTCCAACCCCTGCATCGTGGGCATGGACAGAAAAATTCTTGCACACAGAATTTCAAATTTCAAAACAGACAAGTTTTCATCTCATCTTTCAAAGGAGTAAGTTACCTAAGAATGGAGGCATGGCAGAAAGAAGGTGACTCTTTCCATACAAGAATCCAATGCCTGTAGGCCCACACATCTGAAGCATTTGCTTAACTTGATATACTTGCTCATAACCCTAAGATTTAGAAAAAGTAAAGCACTACCCTAACCTTGTGAGAAGAAGCAACAAGGAAATCAGCATTGAGGTTCTGAACATCAACCACCATGTGTGGAACACTCTGACAAGCATCAACTAGCACTTTTGCTCCAACTTCATGCGCCCAAAGAACAATATCTTCAACAGGAAGAACAGAAGCTATAAAGAAAAAAAAATGTCAATATAACCTGATATATTGAAATATGATTATTTGAGCAAAAATAAAACAAAACAAAACAAAACAAAAAATTATTATATGAACAATGTCAGTAATTTAAACAAACATTCTGACATTCTGAAGCCTAAAAGTAGTAAATTTTATGTGAGACAACTATGGAAGCCAGCTTCCTGCTAGCCAGGAAAAAAACATAAAGAGTAGTAAGGAGAAAAAAGACAACAAAGCATTTAGCCACATAAACATACCAAGCATATTAGAGACATGATGGACTACTACAAGTTTTGTTTTTGTCGACAACATTTCCTTCAACATGTTGATATCTGGAACTTCATCTTGATTTAAGCTCACAAATTTCAAAATAGCACCAGTCTTTTGAGCTACAAGTTGCCAAGGAACAATGGAACTGTGATGTTCGGCAACTGTCAGCAGAATCTGCAAAAAAAAAAAAAAGTTAGGAATAGTCAAAACTACTTAACTAGGATAAGCAGGTAATGGGGTCAAATTACAGTTCATAGTATACAATTTATCAAACAATGTGGCAAAGAAGCCACAACTACTTAAAAACAATTTGTAATATCAATATTCTTCACAAAAAAAAAACATAATAAAGATCTCCCAAAGAGAGAGAGTACCATAAAACAATGCCAAATTGGTTGGATACAGAAAAAGCTAAATGCCGAATGAGAACTGACAGTATTAAAATCATTTTCTATACCTCTCTTCTAATTAGCCCTTTTGTTAGGGAAATATGGTCAAGGCTGTTACAAGAATTTAAAGTAGCTAGGATATGGGCTGCTCTCTGTCAGGACATTCTTCAGCAAGTGGAGGGTCTAGGCAGATTCAAGGGTGTTTATGAGAGTACGCAGAAGATATTATGGATATATTGCAGATCAGGTCATTCTTTCTAACAAAATAATTTGGATTTGTGGTAGATTGGCCATAATGTGGGCAGTGGTTTCAAAGAAATGATACGATCTTTCTCAAAAGGCAAACTAGCTAGATATATATGAGAAATGATAAAAAATTGAGTTGTTATTGGGCTCAAGAGTGTGAAAGAGTTTAATTTCTTTTCCTTTTCTAATATTTATGAGAGAAAATGTTTTACTTTAGTTTATTATGGTTTTGGAGTCTTTTAGTGTTGTTGTTTATGTGTCTAAGCTTTTTAGATTTTCAATTGCTTGAGTTTGATTTGGAGTATTTGAAATAATGATTTTTCACAATCATAATAAAGCTAGTTTCATTTCTTATAATAAAAATCGAATATATATAAATAAATGACTTAGAGAAGGCAAATATCATGATAACAATGAAATTTGCAGATAATGTTTTGTTCTGTATTCATGAATGTAATGCACATGGCAAAGCATGTGAAGTCACTTTCATAAAACTAACGGAAGAAACAGCATAAACATAGAAGGGTATAGGGAGAGAAAAAAAAATCTACCTCATCTTCTTGTTTTAAATTTTGGAGGCCCCACGAATAAGCTACTAGATTGATAGCTTCTGTAGCATTTCTTGTAAATACAATCTCACTAGAATCTGATGCATTGATAAAAGATGCAATCTTCTTTCTGGCCAACTCATACTCGTCTGTTGCCCTTGCACTATTTTCATGAAAGCGAAAATGGAAGTCAATAGCATACATAAGTTTTTCTATAAATCATGACACATTTCCATTTTTTGTCTCCTTTCAACCAAGCAAAGTACAACTTTTGTGGCATAACTCACACACATAAAGTAATATCTCCCTCTATCATAACTTTGCAATATATAGTCTATTACTGTTAGTTTTCATAACAATCAAGCATTAAGTACCTTAAAGAATGGATTCCACGATGCACATTCGAATTGTAAGCTTCGTAATAGTTTTGTACAGCTTTCATGACAGCTATAGGCTTCTGGGAAGTTGCAGCATTATCTAAATAGACAAGTTTACAGCCATTGACTTCCTGCAAAGCCATATATATATATATATATATATATTATAAATCAACAAGGCTTAGATGTTATTAAAATAAATAAACAAGTAACTAATTTTGCACAGAAGAGGACTCCGAGAAAATCAATGGCAACTTTATGTAGTAGACTAGTAGTCCACCACAACTCAATATCCATTTCTAAAGCAATGGAATAAACCAGTACCCACAAACATACACATCTTCTCCAACTAAACCGCTAATACATGTATAAACAAATATCCATTTTTCTTGTTTTTTTTCTCCACATAATTAAAAATTACTCAGAAAGTAACCAAACAACAAGTCGGGCAAAAACCAAATTATTTCCACGAGTAACGATTAAATATGTGTAGCCGAGAAACCTGGTGAAGGATTGGGAAATCGGGTCGGGTATAGTGACCAAGCGAAACGGATAGAGGAGCAGGTGGGTCACCCTCCTTGAGGGTAGAAGCTGAGGCGGAGAAGCTTCGAAAGGTTCGAGAAGAAGCGGAGGTGGAAGTGGGTCTTGTACGGATGATTCTGAATGAGGGGAATTTCGTAGTAACGGCTGCAGCAAAGGCCGCACCTTCAATCACCATGGCCATTCCTTAAATTATAAGGTGAGAAGAGAACTCTGAACTCTCTCCAATGTCCCCGGAATGTGCTTGTGGGAGAGGAGGAGTATAAGTGGGAAGCAATTTTACAAGCGAATATAGTTATTTTGGCTCGTCAAGATAGTTGGCTTCATCCATTTAGTAGTGATTAAATCTCATCCTTTTCTAAATTAAAAGATATATATTTACATAAACCGAGTTAGTGCTTCTTATTATAAAAAAAAAAAAAAAAAAATCCTTTATTTTTCAAAATATTTAGTTGTGTTACAAATGTCAAAAATACATTTATAAGTTTAAATGCTGGAATATATAATGAGGAAATTAATGAGTTTTTTTTAACAAGTTTACAAAAATATAGATTTTTTCAAAAAGAACTTATTTTATGCTTTTTTTTTTAAAAAAATCAATTTTATGGATTTAGCTTGCAATATTTTTGTAGAAAAATTTATTTATGTCATAATTTTACTCTAAATTAAGTTTATTTAAATTATGAGATTATTTTAGTTATTTAAGTATTTTTCATTTGATTATTTTTATATTAGTTTCACTTAGTATTTTAAAAAGGAAACTTAATATATATTGTTGTTTTTATATTGTTTAATGTTTATTTTTCACAATTTAATGTTATAATTTAAAATCACAAATACATTTTCATTTTACTATTTTTAGTTTTTATCTCTTCAACTTCTCTTCTTGTAGACGTCTTATTTTTCATCATTCTTTGTCAAATTTTTTTGGAGAAAGCTTCTTATTAAGTTGTCTCTCATTCATCAACTGAAAACATTTTATTATTTATTATTGTACTTATTTTTTTTACTATACATAAAAAAAAATCAATTTTTTTGTTCCAACTTTTTTTTTTAATATTTTTTTGAAGATCATGACTATTTTTTTCTTTGTTTGAGTTAAGTAACTAATAACAATCACGTTTTCATATAAGATTTTTTTTTTTCAAATTTGGATGCTCCCATCAGGGTAACCAGGTACCCATTCACGTTTTCATATCAGAGTATTTTTTTTTTTCAAATTTGAATGTTTACATCAAGGTAACTGATTAATCATTCATGCTTCTTATATTTATTATTTTCTTTCCAAATTTGGATATTATTATCAGGATTATTGGTTACTCATTCAAGTTTTCATATCTATTTTTTTTTTCAAATTTGGATGTTCCCACTAGGGTAACTGGTTACTTCCAATTCACATTTTCATTAGTTTTTTTTTTTCTTCAGATTTGAATGTTCTCATCAGGGGAACTAGTTACCCATTCACATTTTCATATTTTTTTTCCTTTTCAAATTTGGATGTTCTTATCACGGTTACTAGTTACCCATTTAAGTTTTCATATATATATATATATATATATATATATAGATGCACTCTTAATGGTTACTACCCATGGATGGTTACTTTAGTATTATTCATTGGATTACGATTAATGGTCCATATTTATAATTATTAATTAATATTTCTAAAAATAAATTTTGATTCTTTCAAATTTTTGGAAGGATTACCTGATGAAAAATGTGTATTTATTATGAAAATATAATATTGTAAACTTTTCATTTTTTTAAATACATGTCAATTTATAATTATAAATAGTGTCTCTTATTGGTTGGAAACAACATTAATTATGGCAAAAACAAATAACTAAATTCGAAATTAATGTAGAAAAAAATATTTACCTGCTGGTGACTTGCTATACCAAGTCACTATGTTGTCACATCATCATAATTGTTAGTACCCATTTATGGGCAGTAACCATTGAGAAGTCTTCCATATATATATATATATATATATTCTAGATTTGGATATTCCCACTATGATAACTAGTTACCTATTCACATTTTCATATAATTTTTTTTCTAGATTTGAATGTTCCCATCAGGTAACTGGTTACACATTCATGTTTTCATATTTTTATTATTTTTCTTTCTAAATTTGGATGTTCCTATAAGGGTTACAGTAAAAAGAAAATGTTGAAAATTTTATTTGAATTTTTTAACATATAGTGGAAAATTCTATAAAAAAAACAATTACAATAATAAAAGATAATAAATAATAAAATAGTAAAATAATTATGTAATGTTAAAATATATGTGTGAAAAAGAAGAAAAAAAATGGAAGGAGAAAGAATAAGTATAAAAATGAAGAAAAAATGGAAGGAAAATGAAGAAAAAAAAAAAGAAACAAAGGAAGGAAAACTAAAAAATATGGAAAAAGAAAACAAAACAAACGAAATGATGAAGGAAAACAAAAAAGAAAAAACACGGATGAATGAATAAAAATTAAAAGAAGAAAAATAAAAATATTGGAAAATGGAAAGAAAAAAATGTTTTTTAGAAAAAATTGGTAAAAAAAAATGGAAGAAGAAAACAAGAATGGAAAAAAAAAACTAATATGTGTGAAAAAAATTATAAAAAAAATAGAAGGAGAAAAGAATAAATACAAAAATGAAGAAAAAATAGAAGGAAAAAATGAAAAAAAAAACAATATAAATGAAAGAAAATAAATAAATGAATAGAAATGAAAAAAAAAAGAAGAAAAATAATGGAAAATGAAATGAAAAAAATAGATGAAAAAAATAGAAGAAAAAAATGATAAAAAAATTGAAAAAATAATAAAAAAAATGAAAGAAAAATTTAAATTACTTTCAAAATCAAATAAAATATAACTATAATAAAAAAATGACATAATTATATATTTTTTCAAATTGATGAAAAGAAAATCTCATAAATATGAACAAGCCATAAAAAAATAGAAAAATTAACTGTATATTTTTATAAAACAAGCTTAAAAAAAATAAAATATCCCAGATTTCAAAATCCCTTAGTAAATGTATTCAAATATTATCCTTCCACTTTATTTTTCCTTTCAAAGCTCTCGAAACATCACTTTAAAAACCATACTTTTATTTCAATTTCTTCTCCGTGGAACACTTTCTAATCCTCAAGTGTCTTCTTTGTTTACTCCATTTGCTTCTTTCACAAATCTAGTTTGAGTTTTTATGTATCATTAGCTCTGTTCTTGCCTTTATTGCCTAATTTTCTTAAAATTGCTACCATGTTCTTATAGGTTCCCGGCATAATTATTCAAGCAACAGCATATGGTCTTTCCCAATGAGGTTCAGAGACACCTGAACTAGGCTCCTTTATATTCTACATTACTCATCTCGGATTAAGTCACCAACTCAAAGTTTCCTTGCTTTCATATTTGATTTGAAGAGTCGAGCATCTTTCTTTGGTAAATAGCTAATTGCTATTTAGAAACTTCTTGTTTCTCCTCTATCAAATCTATACTTACTGACAACAATTCCTCATTTTCCTTATAATCATTCGTACCCACTCTTTTACATATATAATTTCCAATTCTATTACTGCTAATACCTCACATTTATATGCTATAGAAAAAAAAATGTCTTTCTCCAATAGTCATTCGAGGAGTAGTCAAACATCTTTAGCAATTCTTCAACCCATAATCATTTACACATTTCTAACTTCACCTTCAGAGTTTTCTTTATTATTATTAAATGCCTCAACCTAACCATTACTTTGAAGATGCACAATCGCGAGAACACTCTTCATGGTTCCAACACATTACTTTTTGAAATGCTTGTTCTTAAAATGGTTAGAAATAATTTGTCAAGGAATGTCATATCTAGTGATGATTGATAGAAAGAATATCCTACATGGAAAGTGTGTGAGTACATTCAACAATATATAAGAGCATATGTTACTCCACCCATCACCAATTAGTTTTAAGATGGAACCTCATACTTCATACCATATACCACATTCTACTTTCTAACCCACATTCCACATTCTAATATGATATCAAAGCAAAAAAAAAAAAACTCTAACAAATATTAGTATCCGATCCAAAATCCTAACCGGTCCAAAAAGGAGAGCCAAAAGAGTCACTTGTAATTTAGGAATAGTGAGCCAAAAAAAGATACTCGCGATCGAGCCGTCCAAGATTGGTGAGCAAAAATAAGCATCATCATTTTGGGGGGGGGGGGGGGGGGGGGGGGTGTAGCGCACTAATTTTTTTTATTTATTATTTTAATTGTAGTTTATATTAATTTAATTGCTAATTGTTAAGTATTAGAATTTTATTTTTATTATTCGAATTGTTTAGTAGAAATTATGTGAATTTAATTTTGTTAACTGTGTTTATTTAATGGTTATTTTATTTTATAAACTTCTTGAGTTTTAATTTGATGTTTTCATTTGTTTGAAATTAGCTGCATAGAAATTAAGTGTGACACAATATGAGAATTCATATTGAGACTTTCTTTTGTCTTGCCATGTGTGTACACGTGTAGTGGTGACCTAGACACCCAATTTTTCCACCTTGAAAGCCATTTGAATTTTTGTAGTGATAATTGAACAATATTGCAATTAAGGTGAAATGAATGATTGCTTAAGTGTGCTATGACTAAAAATCCTTTTGGTGTGAATGTGGGGATTTCGAAATTCACCAAGTGGGAATTGAGTGATTTGCTTCCATTTTCTTAGATTATTTAGTGGACTCAAATCAATAAGAATTAATAGCTTTGTCTAGAATTTTTATGGTTACCTTTTCTAGCTACTGTTTTGTTATTTGGAAATAAAGGAAATGATTGTGTTCCTCTATTAGTGATAGCTGAAATTGAGGGCATGCATGGGGAGTGTGGGGTGTCGGTCAACCAATGGATTTGTCATTGGTGGTGATTTCAATTTATGTAGATTTTTCAATAAATTCTTAGTTGAGAAGGTGCTTGATTATATTGAGGAATTAAGGAAGGAAAATCAAGCCATTATTAGGAGATTATTCCCCTAGGGTTCGACTATAGGTGATAAAAAGGAGAGAAGAGGAAACCTCATGCTCATTTGAGGTTGTGGCCGACAGCATAGAGGAGCATGAGAGAGAGGAGGGGGTTTAAGTAGAGAGAGAGAGAGAGGGAGAGCTCGTGGAGGAGAGAAAAGAGAAAAGGAAGAAGAAGCGAAATTGTAACACCCTATAACCAAGGCCGTTACACTGTGTGATTATAAAAGTGCAAAACTTGCTAATCAAGTTGTATAGTTGAAAACGTGACCCTAAAGTCGTAATCAGGTTAGGGTTAAAAGATTTTGGTTATAAACAGGAAATTTCTCATTAAAATAAACGTTTAATAGATAGGATCCCAAAATAGGTGTTAAAGGACAGTTTACAAAATTTCAGAGGTTGTAAACAACGACAAGCCACTCTAATGGCAAAATAAACACTTTAGGTTCTCTTGTCCCTGAACTATCCCTCGGCCGTGGCGGCCAATCAGCTGACTATGTACATTCTGCCCCAGAGCTATTCCAACTCAGGACTGGTCCACCTTGCCCTTGCCTTTACCTGCACCGCGTAGCACCCGTGAGCCAAGGCCTAGCAAGAAAACCATAATGCAGAGCATGCATAATATTCAATAGTTAGATATTTCACAAATCATCAAACAGATATTCAGCAGGTCACATTATTCACATAATCAATGATATCAATTTGCAAATCTATATTCAATCATCTAGATAATAAACACGCCATAATCATCATATTAATAACAATAAACGTATCACACAATATCTAGGGTCGATGCCCTTAGGCCGCATCCTCTGATTGTTCCATTGACTCCGGCTCGCTTAGGTCGAGCTCAGTGATTATATACTTAACCTCAGCTACCAGTGGCCGAGTCATGTCCTCTGCGCAAATATTAATTCCGGCACTCTTAGGTCGTTTATCTCATGTCCCCATGGCATAATACCATCATATGACATTGCATACAAGTATAGGAAACTCTTAGTCCCAACATAACCACATAATCGAGTGCAGTTCTCTTACCTTTGATTATGAGCGCTTCAATTAATTGAGATTACCCTCGAGCACGATCCCGCCCGAGCCCTAGCGTACACCTAGTCATAACCGTAAAATAGAATCCTCATTAACATTCGATTCCATAATCCAACTTTGGAACCAATCCCAAGCCCTCGGGAAGCTCAATTCCACCAAACGGGATGGTGGAATCGATCCCCGAGCCCCCAAGCAAAAATCCTAAGAAAAATACCCAAAACCCATTTCTGGAGGTAGGGCAGAACTACAGCGCTACATGGTGGGCGCTACAGCGCTAGAGTCAGAGACTCAAGTCCCCAGAAAACGTACCCTAGCGCTGTAGCCCCTACCTAGCGCTACAGCAAACACATGCAAACTTCTGGGTTTTTTCCTTCGAACTTCCCCGAACCAAAGCTCCCTAAACCCACTCCAAACCTCAACTAAACTCCAAATTGAGCCTGCCATCCACTACATCTCATCCAACATGACCTAACAACATCAAAACTTGGCCAGTTTAATAGATAGGATCCCAAAATAGGTGTTAAAGGACAGTTTACAAAATTTCAGAGGTTGTAAACAACCACAAGCCACTCTAATGGCAAAATAAACACTTTAGGTTCTCTTGTCCCTAAACCATCCCTCAGCCGTGGCGGCCAATCAGCTGACTATGTACATTCTGCCCCAGAGCTATTCCAACTCAGGACTGGTCCACCTTGCCCTTGCCTTTACCTGCACCGCGTAGCACCCGTGAGCCAAGGCCCAGCAAGAAAACCATAATGCAGAGCATACACGATTATCAATAGTCAGATATTTCACAAATCATCAAACAGATATTCAACAGGTTGCATTATTCACATAATCAATGATATCAATATGCAAATCTATATTCAATCATCTAGATAATAAACACGCCATAATCATCATATTAATAACAATAAACGTATCACACAATATCCAGGGTCGGCGCCCTTAGGCCGCACCCTCTGATTGTGCCACTGACTCCAGCTCGCTTAGGCCGAGCTCAGTGATTATATACTTAACCTCAGCTACCAGTGGCCGAGCCGCGTCCTATGCGTAATATTAATTCCAACACTCTTAGGCTGTTTATCTCATGTCCCCATGGCATAATACCATCATATGACATCGCATACAAGTATAGGGAACTCTTAGTCCTAACATAACCACATAACTGTTAGAGAATATATTTTATTGCTCAATGGAAAAGTAATACAACTCTATGCAAAGAATACAATGGACAAGATGATAGATAAATAGGTTTACAACTCAATGACCAACAATACAAGTAAATGTAGAAAAGAGAGAAAGAAGAGAATTATTAGAACTAAAACTCTAAAACAAGAGATACCAAAAAATATGCAAATAGAAATAGAAGAAGAGGATTACAAACTCAAAACAATAATAATACAAGAAGAACAACTGAATGAAAAGATCAATGAAAAACTCAAACTCACACTCAACCAAAGTGTAGAGTAATGGGGATCACCAACTTGAACAAGGTTCAAAACCTTTGTCCAAAAGCTTATTTCCCCCTATTCTCTAAGCACTAAGGGATCTCTCAAGGAAATAGCTCTCTGGAATAATCAAGCCTCAAGGTGTATTTTTCAGCCAAGTGCTTTGTGGATGAAAAATGGTGTGTCTTACAAGTGAGCATTAGGCTCCTATTTATAGAGTTTTGAGACACCCTTTGAATTTCAAATTCCACAAACCCCATAGCTGTTACCAATGATTAATTGGATATTTTATGGAATTAAAATAGAGATTTGGGAGATACTTGGCTGTTGGAAACGTTCGAAATTGGATAAAAATTGAATTTGTATGAATTTGTCAGCCACTAGGGCAAGCGCCGCGGCCCTTGGTCATTTTCAGCAACCAATTTTTTAGTTTTTTTTCAAAACGTTCCAATTTATTCCCACTTGATTTTGTAACTTCCATACACAATATGGGAGTTAAAATCACATCTCTATCATCCATTTCTCATATGGCTTTATGAAATCCAATCTCAAATGTGTAACATATAATATACACATTATTGGGTAATATTTGGGAGTTACAAATTTGTAATTGATTTTGTAACTCCAAAATATGTCACATTTAGGCACACACATGTGTCCAATTTTGTGACTCTCAATAATATGTTACAAGGTGTGACAAATCACATTTTCTCACATTATTTAATCTAATATTATATTATATGAAATAATATAACAATAATTGGGTGCAGTTCTCTTACCTTTGATTTCGAGCGCTTCGGCTAATTGAGATTACCCTCGAGCACGATCCCATCCGAGCCCCAGCGTACACCTAGTCATAACATTAAAATAGAATCCTCATTAACATTCAATTCCGTAATCCAACTTCGGAACCAATCGCAACCCCTCGGGGAGCCCAATTCCACCAAACGGGGTGGTGGAATCGATCCCCGAGCCCCCAAGCAAAAACCCTAAGAAAAATACCCAAAACCCATTTCTGGAGGCAGGGCAGCGCTACATGGTGGGCGCTACAGCGCTAGAGTCAGAGACTCAAGCCCCTCAGAAAATGTGGCCTAGCGCTGTAGCGCCCCCTACCTAGTGCTACTGCCAACACATGCAAACTTCTAGGTTTTTTCCTTCGAACTTCCCCGAGCCAAAGCTCCCTAAACCCACTCCAAACCTCAACTAAACTCCAAATTGAGTCTGCCATCCACTACATCTCATCCAACATGACCTAACAACATCAAAACTTGGCCACAAGCATCATCAAACACAGAAAACAGAATTGAGCTTGAAGCTCAAGAACTTCATCAAAAAACCAGAAACTCAAATGGCCAAGTCTAGAAATTGTTACCTCAGCTGAGAGAATTCGACCCTAGGTTGCCTTCTATGCCCTTCCAGCCTTTAGTTCCTCAACTCCCCAAGCTCAAGTCCTCAATTTCCATCCAAAATCCAAAATCAGAATTCAACCTCAAAAAACCCAGAAAAATTCAGATAAAACCTTTAAACCTTACCTTAATTAGTAGCTAATTCCAGTTAAGCTTCATAGCCACTTCCAAGGTTCAAAGTCCCAAGACCTAGCCTAGATTTCCCTGAGTTCTCAACTTCAAATTCACAAGAGAGGGAGAGAGAAGCAAATCGTGTGGGAGAGGGATGGAGTGTTCTGTTTTTCCTTCTTTCCTCTCCTTTTGTTTCTATCACTTTCCTTATACTCTAAAAACATTAGATATAACAAGTATATCTCCTAATAGGCAAAAGACTATTTTACCCTCCCATTTAAATCCAAGCCTTTTAATCACTCTAAGGGAATTTTGGTCATTTGCTCCAAATTCCCGCTAATTCCTCGAGTGTCCCTAACGTTTACCCCGTAAATCCCGTCATCTAATTAATCACCAATTATTTTCCCCAATGTCAAATAGTATCCAATATATTTCTCAAATTCCATAAATACCCCCAAGCTCCCCCGAGCCGGGTATAAATCCCTTCCGTGACTATATCACTAAACTGCTCACTAGGATCGCCTCGAGCCTTATGCTGCAAATACATCCACATAATAATGTGGTCTTAACAATTTATCACAAATAATCACATTTATGCCCTCAATGGGCTAAAATTAGGAATATGCCCTTATAATCTAAATAGGGCCTACATGCATACTAAAACTCATAATCATGCATCTCATACATCCATATAATCATATAAGCATGCTTATCACATAATCATGCATTAAATAATTTAAATCTCATATAAACCATTTATGCCCTCCTGGTACACTAATCAAGGCTCTTAAGCCTTATTAGTGATTTTAGGTCGTTACAGAAATAGGGTAAGATTTTGATTCATTCTAATCTTTAGTTTTCTTCGTCTTCTTGAATCTAAGAACATGTTATTGTTTCGTTTTCTTCTTTCTTGATGTTGGTTTCGAAAACCCTAGGTTGATCAAAAGTGGTGGCCATTTTGAGTCTTTGATTTCTAGCAAGAGAGATAATGGATCTTCTTAACCTCTTTGTTGGTTTGATTATGTTATGACCTTGTTATGTGATTTTGAAGTATGGTTGGTAGTTGGAAAACATGTTTAGAAGGAAAGCTAATGTTTTTCATATTTTGGTCTTGATGAAAAATTATTTGGTGTATGTTTTGTGCTATAGATATAAGAAATGCATAAGTTGTTTTGATGACTTGAATAGAAACATGTTGTCACTACTACAAAAATAAGTTTTAACTTCGGTTTTTATACATAGAATTGTTGGGAAATACATAAAAAGCTAAGTTAAAGCTTTTAACGGACTTTTAACTTCGTTTTTTGGTTTGGCACTCACAGGAATTAAGCTACTCCTTTGGTTTTATTGAAGATAAGTAGAATAGAGCTTTTAACTTTTTAAAAAAAAAAAATCAAATTTAAAAGGTAAACTGAAATTAAAAGGTCTTTTAAACTTTTTTTCACTTGCACGTCTCCTCATTCTGAAACACAAAATAGACTCGAAAACCTCCATTACCACCATGAGAGAAAAGGGTTTCACCTATTTTCTATCATTTTTCTTGTTTTCTTTCATCATTTTTGCTAAAAAAATCTCATCTAGATCATAGAAAACTAGTTATATTTAGCTTTGAGAGGAAAACGTTGTTCATTTGGTAATGGGTATGGGTGGTGGTTGAAAATACCAATTGTTTTGGGTTTTTGAATGGATTTTCAACATCCAAACACATTTTTGAGCTTTGAAATATGTATGGATCATTAAATATTTGTTCGTATGAATTTTTTTTTTGCTTATTATTTCGGATTTATTATATTTTTTATAATATATTGATAATGTATAGGTTTTTAAGGTTGATAATCTTGATTTGGAGTTGCATTTGACTATTTAAAAATGTATGCATCTTCCAAATATGCGTTTATGACAATTTTCTTTATTAATCCGAATTTAATATTATTATATTAATAAATTTATAATTTTTTGTTATTTTATAAAATATTATTATTTATAATAATTATTTGGTATATTATCCAAGTTAATATTTTGTTGTTGAAAAAAAAAATTAATATGTTGTTGTAAAAAAAATCAAGTATGTTGTTGTAAAAAAAAATCAACTTAATATTTTGTTCAAAGTGTCATTTGTATAAATATTATGTTTTAATGTTTAGTTTGTATTAAATATTAAATGTGTTTGGTTCTAGTTATATATAAACTCAATAATTTTAATACTTTATTTTTGTTTAAACTTTTAGGATGATTATTGTTTTGGTGGTATTTTAGTTTTGAATTGAAGGTTACTAACTTGAAGATTAATTTGAAGGTGAGTAAGTATTTTAGTTTTGTTTATTACTATTGCACATATTTATATAATTATATTTAAATAATTAAATTTATTGGAAATTAAGTTTGAAATTAAAATTATTGAAGTAGGTTCTGGAAAATTTGTAACATCCGTGTTTTGAACACCCGTTAGTAGTCGGTTGGAGTCGATGAAGAATTATGTGGAATATTATTTGGATAAATGATATTATATGAATTTGCGATGATTAGTAAATTTTATAGCCTTTGTAATGATCCGGTCAATGATCTAGCTTTATGTAAAGAAAGATTGGTCTCGGACCAAGGAATAAACCCTAATGGAAGAAAAGTCATAGAGTAAATAAAATATACACTATTATGGAATAAAAATATTAATTTTTTCCGGCAACTTAGACTTTATAGTCGAGCCAATAAGTTTTAAAAAAATTGATCGAGATTTGAATTCCAATCAACCGGGCTTAAGAATGAGAATTTCTTACTCGGGCCTCTAAGGGCATTTTGGTCAATTTGATAAATTGCCAAAATTATGTGATATTGTGACAAATTTTATTTTGGTGACAAATTAATTTATTTAATTATGCTTGGAGATTTAAAAACTATAGGTTGAAAGTTAGGGAAATTTAGAGAACAAAATTCTCAAAGGGCCCTTGTATTCCTTATATGTGAGGTGAAATAAGCAAGAGCATAAAAATAATTTCCAATGGAAGAGAGAGAGAGAGGTGGGCAGCAAGGCTAGGGGTAGACCCTAGGACTCTCATAAGCTAGGTAACTTACCCCACAAGCTAAAGAATGGGAAAAAACCTCTTACCTTCTTCCACAGGCCAAAACCTAATCATTTCTCTCACAAAGTTTCTTTTCTCTCAAGAAACACACACTCTCTCTCCAAAACCGAAACACTTTCCCTCTCTACTCTCCATTGCTATAATTTTTCTCTCCATGAGCCAAGAGCACTAATTTCCCCATTCAAGGAGGGAGAAGCTCAAGAGAACACTTGTGTAGACTAAGTTTCGAAACCTACTTCATTTTCTCCTCTTTTCCTCTTCAAATCCAAAACGCTAAGGGTTAATGATGCATGCATGTGGTATAATAGCCATGTGTTACACCCAGATTTCGAGAATGGAGATTTTTGATCTCGAAACTCAGGCTCGTAAGGTGTATGCTCGAGATAAGCAAATTCGCCATGTAATCAACATTAATGAGAAAGTCAAGGACAATCTCACTAAAGCAGTAATGCGACAACATCGGAATTGGTGAGCTCGAAAACTACGAGGAGTTCCGGGGTTATAAGTCAGGCTCGAAGCCACAATGACAATAGTTCAACACTTGTATAAATCTCCTACCATCATACAAGATGGTTCGAGCTCGAGTGTTGTGAGCTCGGAGAGGATGATCTCGACAACATTTCTTGTTGAGAACATAGGCGAACCGAGGTGTCGAGCTCGCAACGGGTGAGCGGTCTCAAAGGCGTGTGATTCTAGTGTCCAAGCTCGTAAGCTGTGTATGAACATGTTTATTGTTGTAAAATCCCTATGTTTAAGGGATCAGATGTAATCTATTATTAAATCCCAAATATCATGGGATATATACGCGTACGTAGTAACTGTATGCATTTAATTGCATTTATTTAATTGATTTGTATAATAACTCCCCGAAAGCTGTGGGAAGATATTTGGTGAACCACTCTATAAATAGAGTGGAACAATTTGTTTGTAGACTGAGAGAAATTTGTATTGGGGGACGACTCTGTAAAATTGCTTCCAGAAAGCTTTGACAAGAATTCTAACAAGTGATAACACAGACTCGTGGACTAGGCATATTTTAACTGCTGAACCATGTAAAAAATCGTGTCCATATTGTTTGTTTCCTCTGGTATTTTTTGTTTAATTGCTCTTCATTTCTAAGTTAACGAAAAACGGCGTCAACAGTTTGGTGCTTTCATTGAGAGCCATTAAACAAGACGTGAGCCTATTTAATCAGAAAGCCTCTTAAATCATCAATGGCCGCTACAAGTAACCCCAGTACTGGTGAGCGACCATTACCCCAGATAACTGAGGAGCAGACTCCTCATGCTGAGGATTACCCCCGACGGCTTGGAAAGTAGCCCATGGTGGATCTAGATCCTGAAGAAAGGAGTGATTCGTCTAACTCTCGAGGGCCGCCTGCCCCCAGGCCTGACGAGGATATGTATTACAATCCTAAAAGATATGTTCCAATTGTGGAACTTGAAAATTACCAACTGCACAAACAGTTGGCAGAGGCAACAAAACATAACGAAGAATTAGCCAAACAGGCTACTAATGCCCAGGCACCTCCTCGGAGGCCTAAGGGACATCCCCGTGGGAGCACGGTCGCTAGGAGGGCGGAGCAAGTGCCACCATCGGCGTCTCAGCCAACTCAGCCAAG
The DNA here is from genome assembly GCF_963169125.1 of Humulus lupulus. Taxonomy (NCBI): domain Eukaryota; kingdom Viridiplantae; phylum Streptophyta; class Magnoliopsida; order Rosales; family Cannabaceae; genus Humulus; species Humulus lupulus. The sequence goes on from NC_084799.1 coordinate 163,387,566, forward strand.
GCTCCGGAGGAATAACCGGGTTGAGGCTACTGCCAACCCGACTGCAGAAGTACCAGCATGAATGGGTAATAACCGAGCCCCCTCGGCAGCTCAGAACCCGAATCCTGATGCTGCACGAAACAATCTGGAGCCTAACATGGCAAACTCTGGACCATCCAGGCCTGACAATGGGAGACAGCCACTGTCACCCATAAGGTACCCACCATAACCAATAAGGCACCCCTCGCCAGTCCAGGAGGTCCCACGAACTACATATCAGAGGCCATCTCGGAGCGACAGTCGAGATGGAAACCGACGGGCTAAGCCTAAACAGGGGAACGAAAGAGAGGCTACCCGAGATTGCAGAGCTCCTCATCCTTCGGGAAGCCAAATGTCAAGATCACAAACTGTTGGGACAAGGAGGCCAGTAGGAGACCCACCTCGTAATCATCGAGCCATGTATCCAGAAAGGGCTACGAGTTACGTAAGTGAAAGCTCGGACTACACTCGGCCCGTGAGCATTTATAACACTGAACCAAGGCATACAGGGAATCGAGGAAATCACCTTGATCTGCAGGATCATCTAAACCATAATTGGGGTCGAGATAATCCCCCAAACCTTGATTTGCGTGACCATCCGAATGGTCGTAAACAGTCAGCGTATAACCTTGTACTGAGACAGGGAGCTGGAGTTTTTATTAACGATAACCAGCCCCCTCAGGTACAGGCTCGACCTCCAGTGGATTTAGTCCAGGAAAGGATTGACCAATTATAAAAAACATTCAGACTCCTGCAGAACGAGCGTAACAAGGACAAGGCTGAAGAATCCGATGAAGAGCTCAAGCCTTTTGCCCCGCATATCTCCAGCACTCCGTTTCCTCAGGGATTCAGGATACCTTATGTCCCACCATTTGACGGAAACTCAGACCTGTATAGTCATCTGAGTACCTTCAACACCATTATGCGAGCTAGAACTGTTGGCTACGAGCTCAGATGTATGTTGTTCCCAGCCACACTTACTGGACCAACAAAAAACTGGTTTGAAAAGTTTAAAAGACATTTGATCTTGTCGTGGGATCAATTAACTAGAGAATTTAAGGCTATGATAGGCATCAGGCCTGAGGCCTCAGCCTTAACGAATGTCCGACAATAGCAAAATGAGTCATTAAAATAGTTACCTCACGAATTTTAACCTAGAAGTGTCCCGAGCTCGAGATGTCGATGATAGTGGTCACCTGATGGCTGCTAGAGCGGGTATACTGTTAGGAAGTCCCCTTTGGGAAGACTTACAAAGGAAAACTATCAGGTCGCTAACCAAGTTCAATCGGAGGGCCCAGATGTTTGTCAATGTAGAAGAGGCAAGGTCAGAACTAAACATGACCTCTCAGCCATAACTACAACGACGAACATAAACTCTGCCTCGACCTCGGCGGCCCCATCAACTTCAAAACCCTCTGGGGACAACCCTTCTAAAAGGAAGAAGAACGAAGGGAGTAACCCCAAGGCTGAGGGAGGAAAGAAGAAGAAAGGGGACAAATATTTCTCCGTATACAAAGTGTATACTGTTAGGTAAATATGTATTGCCTCAATGGAAATAGGTAAGAATATTACAACTCTAGGCAATGTATTACAAATAAATATAGATTGATTAAATAAGGTTACAACTCTATAACTGAAAGTACAAATAAACAAAAAGAAGAAGAAGAAGAGAAGAAGAATAGAATAGTGAAAAATACAACTCTAAGTAAAAGATTACAAGTAAAGTAAAGGTGTTTGAAACAAAAAAGAAGATTACAACTCTAAACAAAAGTTACAAGTAAATAGAACAAAAGAATAAGAAGAAAAGCAATAGAATAAAATGTAAGAACAGAAACACAAGTAAACTCTCACTTACACAACCTAAGTGAAGAGGGTTGGGGATCACCAACTTAGACAAGGTTTAAAACCTTTGTCCAAAAGCTTATTTCCCCCTAACTCAAGCACTAAGGGATCTCTCTCAGATTAAAGGAAATGCTTTCTGGAATTATCAAGCCTCAAGGTGTTTCTAGCCAAGTGCTCTAATGGATAGAAATGTTGTGTCTTTCTAGTGAGCTATAGGCTCCTATTTATAGAGTTTAGAGACACCTTTGAATTTCAAATTCCACCAACCCCCATGGCTGTTACCAATGATTAAATTGATTATTATGAAATTAAAAATGAGATTTGGGAGTTATTTGGGCTTTTGGAACCATTCAACACTTTTGGAAAAAACTGAAAAAATGGCCTGAAATGCACCTGTGGCCGCGACCTATGACATCAGTGGCCGCGGCCACAACCTAGTTTCAGCACTTGAAAATGTGCTGTTTTTCCAAACGGTTCCAAACCCGCCCAAATGATTTTGTAACCCCCAAAACACATTATTGGGGTTAAAATCATATCTCTAACAGCCATTTCACATATGGCTTTATGAAATTCATCTCAATATTGTGTAACACCAAATTTACACAATAAAGGGTAATATTTGGAAGTTACAAATTTGTAACACCAAATATGTTACAAATTTGGATATATCACATTTATCTAAATATTGTAACTCTCTATTATATGTTACAATATGTGACACTCTTTGTCACATTTATTTAATCTAAAATATTATATTATAATATAATATAATATTACATTATATTATAAAATAATATAACATTCCCCCACTAGATTAAATAGTTATCTTATTGTAACACTTATTTAATCAATCATTATATTTAAAAATATAACAATATCCCCCACTTGATTAAATAAGAACTCTCTTTTATAGGAGTCATTGCATTAGTGCATAAAGTAAAGTGTTTTCCAACTTGAACTTCACTATAGTATAATTTTCACAAAATTTGTCGAAAATTTGGTTGCACTAGGCATTGAACCATCTTTTCATGATAACAAATCGGTGATAACACATACACCTTTGCGATGTTCACTTGAGACCTTTATGTCTAGCTTTGCATCGTTAATGGCCATGTGCACTTTCCATTCATAGACGTTCTTGAGAATACTCCCAATTCTCATGAGAGGCCGCACCACCCCTAGGTCCATATTGTTGGAAATGTGTCGTGAAAGCATATGTAGTAGACATTGTTTTATGAAATCAATAAATAAATTGAATTTGTTATGCATATATTTTATGGACTATATTATTCTGTGATAATATTATGTAAATATCAGGAAAATTCCTAAGTTCATATATGTGATCTCAAACACGTATTGGTACGAGAGGATTGTGTTTGAGATAAATGAACTTGAATAGTTCGCAGTAAAATAAAGTTATGGAATCTTTAGATTAATTACTGCAAGTACGATCCACTAGTATTATGAATACATGTGATCTAGATCTGAAACACTAGTGTGGTAGGACACTTTAGTGGAGGTGCTTTATATATTAGAGAATATATAGAACTGGACCAAATATGTTTATTAATACTTAGTTAAATACTGTTTCAAAGTATTAATTAAATATATCAACTGATGATTATATACAAATAGATCTTAATCCTGAACTTACTATGAACTCCTATTTATGTTATATGAGTTCTTTGATTCACTTGTTAGGGTTTGTCAGAATGATCAGGCTAAAAACTTTTGTTTTGGGAACTCATTAATGTAGATGGCTGGGGACATAGTATACAGATATGGAATTTATGCCTTCTCGCAAGAGATTGAATGATGGTTCTCTTAAGGGTTGACTTTTGGGACTGAAAGGTTATTGAGCTCAGATTCATAATTTAGTTATGAATTAACCTTCACTAGTAAAGTCAATGGTACTTAAGGAAATAAAAGATAATTAAAAGGGTAAAACGGTAATTTTATTCCCGATTAATTATGAACCATTATTAGAGGGTCAAGTTGTATACAATGATTATATCAATGGACGCTTTATGATTATACAATACTCAGTAAATGAAATGTCTATAATTACAAGAGTGTAATCTCATATTTATAGTGGAATAATCATGAGATTAATAAATTAAGATTATTTAATTAAAGAGTTTAATTAATAATCTCAAATTTATTGAAGCTTGGAATTATAGGTCCATAGGTCCCCATAGCGGCTCTATCAACACTATTCAAGGTAAGAGTTGATATGAAGGGAAAAATAGTTTAAAGACATTTAAGAAGAAATTTGTTCTTCATGCCAAATATGCAATTATATGATAATAGTGATTAATTAATTAATTACAAATTAGATGTAGTTAATAAAATTAATTAATATTTAATTATTGTATAATTTTTGAAATTATATTAAATAATTAAATTAATTTCAAATTTTAATTAAATAATTAATTATTATAATTTTTGAAATTATAATAAATTAAATATTTATTTTCGAAAATATTGGATTTAATTAATTGGTAGAATTAATTAAATATCTTTATTTGAGTGGGAGATAATAATCTGATAAATTATGTTGACGCGGTTCTTCGCCAATAGGTAATTAATAGAATAAGCGAATGAGATTAGTGCTAAGTAACGAACCGTAACAGATGAATGATCTTAAAATAAAATGGTGATACAAATAATTTTTTAGGTGGTTCAAAGGTTAAAATCCTTCTACTCCACCAGCCTATATTATTGCTATATTTCTTGTATTCTCTACATGGTATTTCTTTACACAATCGAATCCAACCCTTTGCAACTCCCAGGGTCTCCATATTTATAGGAGAGGGCACCTGGGGGTTGGCAAAGGGGGGCCATCACGTGACCTTCTTACCCATCATGTCACTTCTGTGACATTCATGATTAATTCCTAAAACCTGACAACTAAAGTGTGGTCTAATCAATAGGTAAGGGGGATAATGGGCCGCACGGCCCAACCCAGTCGTGGGTGCCTGAACACGCACGTTTATGCTACGTGTTCGAGAATTCAAGGATATATCAGACACATGATGTCTGATATATGCACGTTTACATTGCGTGGTTGACTTTATAAAGGGTCACAGCTTCCAACTCAAGCTCGCACCTCGAGCTAGATGTCTTCTTAACCCGCGGTGTCTATACTTAGTAAGCCTTTGGTTACCTCGAGCTAAAGAGGTGGGAGCTGGCGATAGCAGCTCCGGGTACGTGGCTGATATAATTATGCCATACCTCAGCTCGCTAATAGCCCATGGAGAATTAGGGCGCATTTGCCCCCCAAGCCCCTGCTCGTGGCACATGACGTCATCAGTGGGGGCATTTAGGCTTCCTTGTGGACTCTCCACATTCCGCTCATTACGCAGGTGTCGAGTACGTGGAGCATCGTGGTTGGTGACTATACGTCTTCCGAGAACCGCATTAAATGGCCTAGCCTATACTCGGCCGTCGTTTCGCCTTTCGAGTAGAGATCCTCGTATCCTACATCAAGGCAATCCAATGACCCTCCTCACTTGGCCTCTTACGTATATAAAAGGGGTGGCCACCTTACGCATGGGCCATCCGTTCATTTGGAAATTTTCTTATTTTCTCCTTTCTTCTTAGTCTCAAAAAACCCTCCCTTTCTTCCGATTACTGTTCCCAGCGTTCCAGAAGCTCAAGCGCGAGAGCTCCTTTGAGGCTTTGGCACCAGCAGTTTCAACAGGACTCCAACCCAGACGACCCTTTCAGCCTCCTCATAGTAAAACATTCTATAAGTTCTCCGCTTATGCATGCTTTAACTTTCCTTTTCACTGTTGCTTAGGTAAACTGTTTCTATAGCCGCATGCAGTATCCTGCTGGTTTTTGTGGGTATGATAGGCGTAGATTTTTATTCCAGGGCATCGACCGTAGAAAAAACCATTTAGGAGTACGACTCAAAGGGTACACTTTCTGGGGAAATTTTCTGGGTAGAAATTTTGTATGCCTGTTTGAAATAACTAGCTTTAGGGTGCAAAAACCGGGTAGCTTAGGGGGCACGCTTCGCAGGCGGTTTTGCACTGTTTGCCTACTAAAACTTTCCTTCCAAGGCAAAATTTTTTATTCTGACCCTCCTGACACACAGATTCTGAGTAATCGGGGATCCGTTGGGAGCACAGGCGCATGTTCATAGAACCGCGTGGTCTCACTCTCCACGGGATGAGATTACCTCAGCCCGTGTAAAGGAAACACTTCGCGTCAGATTCTTTCCTATGCTTAGGTCGCCTTTTCTAAATTTTCTTCTTTTGTTCGTTAGGCGACCAGATGGGACCAAAGAAGAACGCCCCTAAGAAGACTGCTGGCAGCTCGTCTTCTCAGCAAGCCAAAGGAAAGGAGGTGGTCACGGACTCTCCAATCCCCGTTTTCGGTCTAGCCGTGGAGCAGGAGCTCGAGGTGGGGCCTGACGCCTTCTTCGAGGCCGAGAGGATCATCTCAAAGATCACCAACCAGGGGAAAGTGAATAAGATATTCCTTTCCCACAATATTGAGATTGGGAGGGGCACCCTAAATTCCCGACCTCCCCTAGAAGGCGAGCGGAGTTGCACGCTGCTCGATGAGGAATACGCGGCCTGGAGCGACGAGAACTTCAAGGCTGGGGCCTTCCTTCCGCTAGACCAGTACTTTGCGGATTTTCTTAATTACGTGAAGCTGGTTCCTTTCGAGCTCCCCCCTAACTCATATCGTTTGTTAGCTGGGTTGAGATACTTATTCCTAAAGCAGGAATGGGAGGTCCCCACGCCGGCGGACATCCTTTACTTTTTCTGCCTCAAGGCCAGCCCAGAGCAGAGGGGGGCGAGGCGACGGGTTCTACTATCTGACCCGTTTTCCAAACACGGCTGCGGTCATCGAGCTGCCCAGCCACCCCAACGACTTTAAAGACCAGTTCTTCATGTCCAAGGGGTTTCGCAATTGCGAACATCACTATTTCAACTGCCCTCGTAAGTACCCTTTGCTCTTAGCTCGTAAGTTGATTATTGATTAGCTTCCTTTATTAGTTCCTGACTTAGAAACAATCATGCAGCCATTTTCGTGAGGACGACCAAGTCTGTGACCCTCGGGGGTCAATACAATACATTGGTGGGGTTGCCCCCCAGCGAAAAGGACTATCGCCAGCTTGTGTTAGACGAGATGATGTTGGCGTGCAAGCTAATCTCCCCAGGCCAGACTTTAGCCTTGAGGAGACCGCGGGGCCTCCCTCCAGCCCGTGAGATGGCGCCCATCCCCTAGGAGGAGGCCGCGGGAGAAGAAGAGGACGAGGAGGACGAGGTGCCCCTCGTGCGGTGGAAGCGGGCGCTGGAGGTCACCCAAGAAACGGACGTGGAGAGGGCCCGGTCCGGAGCAGCAGTCGATCCCTCCGGGCAAGGTAATCCTTATATGTTTAGGGACACAAATAGGGCCACTGCAGACCTTCGGTTAGCTAGGTTCAATCCCAACCAGCCCGTTCATCGCCATCAAAGTGACCCAAACCGCGACGTAACCTTGCTCCAATGCGTTGACTAGCTCGTTCTGGGACATGACATGAGCCGCCCTAGGGGTACTGTAGTCGTAGATAATACCCTAGCCTTTAGGTCGGTCTTTTTTGAGGAGTACGGGACCATCCTTCGGTCGTGGCCCTCCCTTCGAGAGGGTATAGTAGCTCCGAGCCTTAGGCAGTATGTAGAAGAGTCTAGTCCCAAGTCGGATTCGGACCCAGAGCCTCTTCCAGCCCGCGAAGTCGTTATCTTAGATTCCCCCGTTGCAGCTCCGGGGCCAGTGGTCATGACCATAGATTCCTCCTCTAGCTCGGAGGGTAGGATCCCTTTCAATATATACTTGAGATCTGTTTTCCCTTTTACTTTTGTTGTCTTGCATAAATATTTTTACTTGTATATTAATACTTTGCCTTTGCTTTATCAGAGGAGATGTCTCAGCCCGAGAGCAACGATCTGCGAGCTATGTTCCCTGGGGGGAACCCTTCCTCTGGGGCCTCCGGGCCCATGGTGAAAAAGCTCCGGCTGGCGAAGAAGGCCATCGGAAGTACCTCCAAGTCCCCGGCGAAGGGGAAAAACCAGGCTCTGGCAGCTCAGGAGAAAGTGCCTCCACCCCCTCCTGCAATGAAGATGCCTCTGCCTCCCCCGCGAGCTCCCGCCCCTGTTCGGGAAATGGAGGTGCCCCCCGGGACCTTGTCAACCACAACCCCCAAGGTGCGCATCCCAGTGAACCCCCGGGCTCTGGAGAAGATCCCCGATGTCTTTCGGGGGACGGCCTACGAGACGGCGAGCTACACCGTGGACCATTACTACAATGCTACCAAGAGGGACCTGCGGGCAATCGAGACAAGGAGCCTGGAGAACGTGATGGAGTCTTCGTTGGGGATGGCTCTCACGGTAAGTTGGCCTTGGTATTCCTTTCTCACATGCATCACATGTTTTTTTTTCTTTCTCTAAGGCAGTTGCCTTATTATCTTTTGGTCCTGTAGGGTGCCTTGGCTCTCCACCAGAGCATATCCCGCTCTAGAGCTCGGCTCGAGGATATGAGGGGCGAGCACTAGACTGCCATGGCCGCCCTTAAGACTGCCCAAAAGTAGGAGCAGGATGCCAAGGATGCCCTGGCGACTGTGCAGGCTGAGCTGGATGCATCTCGACCTAAGCTGTAGGAGGCCGAGGCTACCAAGGCCGCCCTAGCCGCTTCGAGGACTGAGCTCGAGGAGGCCAGGGCCGCTCAGGCCGCACTGGACGCCGTGAAATCCGAGGCCGAGGAGGCCAAGGCCGCCCTGGCGACGGAGAGGGCAGCTTCCAGCTCCTCCATGGAGGCTATGCTGTACCACTGCTGGGTCTTCAACCCAGATGGTGACTTCTCCATTCTGGGGGCGGACGCATGGGATAGCTTCCTGGAGAAGTTTAATGCTCGCCTTCAGCAAGAGACGCCCTCCGAGACCGGGGAGACTTCCGTAGCCGCCGAGCAGGAGGGCGAGGTAGTGACCTCATCGGAGCAGCCTGGCGGGGCCTAGGAATTCTTTTCTTTTTACCATTCAAACATTTTTTTTTGTAACTTTGTATGAGGTTTTTCTAACCTCGAGACAATTGGCTTTATCAATTTTTTGCTTTTAATTGATTTACCTCCTTTTGCCTCTATGCATTTTGGTAATAGTCTTAGTTTTTTGTTGGTGCTGTGATTGATATTTTATGCTTTTCTAGGAAAAACATGCTAATCAATTTTGAACCAACTTCTAAGATAAGTCCTGGTTGTATCCTGGACATTAACTTAAAAACTTAGTTCGCGTTAATTTTTTATTAATATCTCGTGCTTTTTAAGAAAAACAACAATCAATCAATTTGAATTAACTTCTAAGTTTTAAGACCTGGTTATATCCAAGACGTTAATTTGAAAACTTAGTCCGTGTTAATTCTTGATTAATATCTTGTGCTTTTTAAGAAAAACACCGATCAATCAATTTGACTTAACTTCTAAGTTTTAGGACCTGGTTACATCCAGGACGTTAATTTGAAAACTTAGTTGGCGTTAATTTTTATCAATATCTCGTGCTTTTTAAGAAAAACAACGATCAATCAATTTGAATTAACTTCTAAGTTTTAGGACCCGGTTACATCCAGGACGTTAATTTGAAAACTTAGTTGGCGTTAATTTTTATCAATATCTCGTGCTTTTTAAGAAAAAACAATGATCAATCAATTTGAATTAACTTATAAGTTTTTTAGGACGACCTGGTTATATCTAGGATACGGCTTAGTTCGCGTTAATCCTTTATCAATTTATCGTGCTTTTTAAGAAAAACAACGATCAATCAATTTGAATTAACTTCTAAGTCTTTAGGGCGACCTGGTTGTATCCAGGCACCATATGCCCCCCAAGTAATTAGGAAAGGGTCTTTCGTGGTTACTTGAGATTACATTCGCAAATATACACAATAATGAAAAAAGATTTAATTCTCATTGCTTAATAAACAAAAAATGGCCTTTCTGAGTAAGCCTTACAAAGGTATCATTGATAATATTTCTTCAAATGGATGGCGTTCCAAGTTCGTGGGACTGCTTCCCCATTAAGTCGAGCTAACTTGTAGGTTCCTTCCTTTATGACCTCGATTACTTGGTACGACCCTTCCCAGTTCGGTCCCAATACTCCATCTTTGGGATCTTTACTGGCTAAAAAGACTCTCCCGAGGACCAGATCGCCAATGCTAAAGGCACGCTTTTTGACCTTTGAGTTGAAATAACGAGTGATTTTTTGTTGATAATGCGCGAGCTAGAGTTGTGAATCTTCTCGTCTTTCCTCAATCAAGTCGAGGGATGCGCAAAGCAGTTCATGATTGCGGTCCTGGTCATACGCCTAGACTCTATGTGAAGATACCTTTATCTCGACATGAAGGACTGCCTCACTCCCAAAAGCTTGGGAGAAAGGAGTATGACCTGTAGGAGTTCGATGCAAGGTCCGGTATGCCCACAGTACCTGGGGGAGCTGTTCTGGCCAGACTCCCTTGGCTTCGTCTAGTCTCTTCTTAAGGCTCGCCTTTAGTGTCTTATTGACGGCCTCGACCTGCCCATTTTCCTGGGGGTAGGCCACGGAGGGGAAGCTTTTCACAATGCCGTACCTTTCACATAATTAGGTGAAGAGGTCGCTGTCGAACTGCGTCCCATTGTCTGATACGATTTTCTTTGGCAGCCCAAACCGGTAGATAATGCTTTTGACCACGAAGTCGAGGACTCTCTTGGAAGTGATTGTTGCCAAGGGTTCTGCCTCAACCCACTTGGTGAAGTAGTCAATAGCCACCACCGCGTAACGAACCCCTCCCTTTTCAGTAGGGAGGGCGCTAACCAGGTCGATTCCCCAGACCGCGAATGGCCACGGGGACGAGATCATCCTCAACTCGACTGGGGGAGCTCGGGGAACTATGGAGAATCACTGGCACTTGTCACATTTCTTGACGTAAGAGATCGAGTCCTTTGACAGAGTGGGCCAGTAATATCCTTGCCTTAAGATTTTTAGGGCCAAACTTTGCCCCCAATGTGATCTCCGCAAAAACCCTCATGCACCTCTTGCAAAATGGTCTTGGCTTCGCCTGGCAGAACACATCGCAGGAGAGGCAGGGAGTGCCCATGTCAGTACAATAGACCATCTACCACCGTATACCTTGGAGCCTGGTAAAGTACCCGCCTTGCATCATTACGCTCTTCAGGTAACTTTCCTTCGATGAGATACTCGAGGATGGGGGTCATCCAGGTCGGTCTGGCATCGATCATCTCGATCTCTGCCCCGACTTCTTCTATGCTTGGTTTCTCTAGGAATTCTACCGGTACTAACCCCAAAGTCTCCGTCTCCCCGGAGGTAGCGAGCTTAGCGAGGGCGTCTGCATTGGCGTTCTACTCCCGAGGTATCTATTCGATTGAGCCCCGTTCAAATGAAGACAACTCGAATTTTACCTTGGTCAGGTAAGCAGCCATCTTGGTTCCCCGTGCTTGGTATTCACCTAGTACTTGGTTCACCACGAGCTGAGAATCGTTGAAACACTGAACGGAGCTGGCCTTCAGCTCTCGGGCCACCCTTAGCCCGGCCAGTAAAGCTTCGTATTCAGCCTCATTGTTGGAAGCCTTGAATCTGAATCTCAACATTGAGTGGAATCTATGTCCTTCTGGGGATATCAAAATGATTCTAGCCCCGGAGCCGTTCTCGTTAGATGAGCCATCTACGAAGACCTTCCATGATGCCTGGACCGAGGTGGCTTGGGGCGAATCTTCCACAGGATCTTCTCGGAATCCTATGCATTCTGCCACAAAATCATCCAAGGCCTGGCTTTTTATTGTAGTTCACGGAGTGTACAAAATCTCGAACTGGCTGAGCTCAATAGCCTACTTCAACAGGCGTCCCGATGCTTCAGGTTTTTGCAAAACCTGCCTTAAAGGTTGATCGGTTATGACTGGAAATATGGCCTGAGCTTTCGGGAGGCCGTGATAAGACAGAATGCCATCTTCTCCATCAACGGGTATCGGGACTCAGCCCCGAGAAGTCTCTTTCTAATGTAATAGACTGGTTTTTGAACCCGGTCTTCTTCTCGGACCATTACGGCACTAGCTGCATCTTCTTTGACAGCTAGGTAAAGGAAAAGAGGCTCTCCTTCCATTGGTTTGGAAAATACGGGTGGCTCGGCTAGATGTGCTTTCAGGTCGAGGAAGGCACGTTCGCACTCCTCTGTCCATTCGAACTTCTTATTTCCCCGGAGCAGGTTGTAGAATGGCAAGCACTTGTCGGTGGATTTAGAAATAAACCGATTAAGGGCAGCCACCCTTCCTATTAGGCCTTGAACATCCTTTCGCGACCGAGGTGAGGGAAGCTCGAACAATAACCTGATCTTATCGGGGTTTGCCTCGATCCCTCTAGTGTTGCAATGAAACCCAGGAATTTTCCAGACGCGACCCCGAAAGTGCACTTCTGCGGATTATGCCTCATGTCGTATTCTCTTAGTATCTTGAAGCATTCCTCCAGGTCGGAAACATGGTTATCGATAGTTTTCGACTTGACCAGCATGTCGTCAACGTACACTTCTATGTTCTTCCCGATCTGGTTGGCAAACATCCTGTTCACCAATCTCTGGTATGTAGCACCGACATTCTTCAGTCCGAACGACATGACCTTGTAACAATAGATGTTAGTCAGGGTCATGAAGCTAGTGTGCTCCTGGTCCGCTGGATTCATGGCGATCTGATTATAGCCCGAGTACGCATCCATAAAGGACATGAGCTCGTGCCCTGCCGTGGCGTCTACCAACTGGTCGATCCTTTGCAAGGGAAAACAGTCTTTAGGGCAAGCTTTGTTCAGATCGGAGAAGTCGATGCAGGTCCGCCATTTCCCGTTGGGCTTCGGGACCAACACAGGATTGGCGACCCAGACCGGGAACCTAGCTTCGCGGATAAAGCCGCACTTTTTGAGCCGGGCTACTTCTTCTTCTAGGGCTTCAGCTCGAGTTGTTCCCAGGCGCCTCTGTTTCTGGGACTTTGCAGGCACGCTCTTATCCAAATGGAGGGTGTGCATGATGATGCTTGGACTGATCCCCACCATGTCCTCATGTGACCATGCGAACACATCCAGTTTCTCCTGCAGGAATTTGATCAGCTCCGCCTTCCTCTTGCCACAGAGGTTTTTCTTGAGCTTAACCATCCATGAGGGATTCTGTGGATCGATTTTTACCTCCTCGAGCTCTTTGATAGCTTGGAGCTCGGACTTATCCTCGCCTACTCTTGGGTCTATATCATTGCTTAGGACAATATTTTCCCCTTCGGTGCTTTGAGGTTTTTCAATCTCAGGATTAGGCAAAGGTTCTTGAGATTCCTCATTTCCATCCTGGACGGTCATCGTTAACTGCTCGGGTTTTAATTTTCCCTTCATGGAAATGTTGTAGGATTCCCTGGCAGCGAGTTGATCGCCACAGACCGTGCATATCCCCGTGGAAGAGGGGAATTTCAGCGGGAGGTGGCGGATGGAGGTAACGACTTCAAAAGCTATAAGTGTAGGTCGACCTAAACTGGCATTGTACGCGGCGGGACAGTCGATGACCACGAACTCGAGGAGTTTTGAGACTGTCCGAGGTCCCTCTCCCAAGGTGATCACGAGCTCGATCGTTCCTATTGCCGCTGATCCTTCTCCAGAGAATCCATAAAGCATCATGGAGGTCGCCTTCAACTCGGTGACAAATAAACCCATCTTCTCCAGCGTGGATCGGAATAGAAGTTTTACCAAGCTCCCATTATCGACCAGCACTCTCTTAACCCTCCGATTAGCGAGTTGCACTGCTACGACCAGAGGGTCGTTATGAGGGAACTGGACGTGTCTGGCATCTTCTTCAGTAAAAATGATTGGTTGCCTGTCCAATCGTTGCTGCTTTGGCAGATGTCGCTCGAGGACGAACTCAACTCCATTATGAGCCTTAAGTTCGTTGACATACCTCTTTTGGGCACCTCTGCTCGTGCCAGCCAAATGAGGACCCCCAGAGATTGTGGAGATCTCTCCTATCACTGGAGGGGGGATGTCCTGATCTATCTGAGACTCGGGCTAACTGACCGGGACTTCTGGAGCTGGACGGCTTGCGGGAACCCTGTTCCGTGCATACTCAGCCAAGGGTTCAGCTCGGATGAGAGTCTCGATCTCATCCTTCAGGTGTCTACAGTCATCGGTATTGTGGCCAACGTCGTTGTGGAACCGACAAAACTTGGAAGGGTCTCGCTTTCCCTTCTGGTGCTTTAACAGCTCCGGCTTCTTCCAGGGGAGGCGAGCAGAGTTTGCTAGGAAGATGTTCTCCCTAGAGTGGGTGAGCTCCAAATAAGTCACGTAGACCGACTTAAATTTTTCTACGGACTTATTCTTCTTTGGGCCGTGCTGGTTGCCCTTGCTGCTCCCCTTTCTCTTGCCTCCATCAAACTGGTTATTCTGTGTAACGGTCTGGGTCGCTGTCATGACCTCCGTTCCCACTCCAGCGGGCTGCTCAGGGACCTGGCTGGTTCCTGCAGCTGAGGCTTGCGCCTCCTCCAGGTTGATCCACCCCTGGGCCCTATTTAGGAATTCGTTTATAGAGCTGACCCCCTTCCTTTGTATCTCGTTCCAGAGTCCCCCTCTGACGAGGATTCCAGTCCTTAAAGCCATGAGCTTACAGCTGTCATCTGCGTCTCTGGCCTAAGCAGCGACGTTCATGAATCTGCTCAGGTAAGCCTTCAGAGGCTCGTCGGGTTGTTGCCTTACGTTGGCCAGGGTGTCGGCCTTGACGCGGGCAACTTGGGAAGCTCGGAATGCTCTCTTGAAGTCCGTAGAGAAAGTTTTCCACGAGCTGATTAACTGTTTCTTACTTTGTTTGAACCACTGCCTGGCCGGCCCAGTCAAGGTGGAGGGAAATATTAAACACCTTAGCTCGGGGCCAATGTTGTGGACCATCATTAGGGTATTGAACATACCCAGATGATCTGACAGATCTCCGTCTCCGTTGAATTTGGACAAGTGCGGCATACAGAAACCGGGCGGATATGTCGTTGCTGCTATGCTGGGGGCGAAGAGCTCGAGTTCGTCCCCAGAATCATATTCGTCCTTTTCTTTTTCTGATAGGAGCTTCCTCATTAGTTCCTCCATCTGTGCCAAGCGCTCAAGGGTTTTGTCCCGATTTCCTTGGTTGTTCCGGGGCTGTTCAACAGCTCCGGATCCATTGTAAGCGTTTGGCGGGTTATTGTCCCTTCTATCTTGAGATAGGTTATATGGGACATTCTCACTGTTGCGTACCTCAGACAGGTCTTCCCTTGGGCGAGCACGGCTACCGTTTCCCACCGAGTCTCCCCTCTGAGAGTTAAGATGATCTCGAAGGTCGCCCCTCGGGGTGGCTTGAGGACTTTGCGCGGAGCTCAGGCGTTGGCGCAGGTCTCCGCCAAAAAGGTCACTTCGGCGACCTCCGGTCCAATAGCTCCCGTTTGAGAAGCTTGGAGCCCGCCTTGGGGGGTGAGGATCCAGGACTTCTCTGGGCGCCCTGCTACGATGGGAAGGCCCTGCGGAAGGTGGATTTCTCCTACTGCTCCCATGAGCTGGAATATCTCGGATTGGCTGAGGAGGAGACGGGTATCTTATCGGTGAAGGAGGATGCCTGACCAGGGATGCAATCCTAGTCCCGTCAAGGCGGATTAGGTTTGGTCGGGGCCGCTCGGCTCTGCCAACCTCCGGGTCCTACGCTCGGCGGTCTGAGCGAGGTGCAGGATAGCTGATCGGGGTGGGCTGTCGCTGTGAGTCCTCCCCAGATCTCCTTCGAGAATTCCCTCGAGCCCTCCTGGGCGCACTCGAAGGTGGAAGTGAGCTGGGAGTTGAAGTTCGGACAGATCGGCTATACTGTTGCTCGACCCTAGGTAGTTCTTCAAAGGTGTTCTCTCGGTGGTGCGATGAGGGAGTAGAGTTTGACGTCGGTGGTCTAGCCGACCTGCTAGGCCTGGACCGATTACCCCGGAGGGACTTATGAGTCTCGCCTTGCCTCTTTCCGACGTTAGTGTCAGTTGTAAGAGGGGGTAGTCGGGCCAACACCTCCTAAATCTGCTGGTTAGCTTTCACCAGTTGACTCCTCAGTTGTGCATTCTCCATCTCCACTGCCGTGTAGAAGTCTGGGTTCAGATTAGGTGGCCGGGGAGCCGAACTTCCAGTGTCATCTTGGCCTATTGGCTGCTTGCTCGACCCCTGTTGAACCTCAGGGTTCTGATCATTGGAGATGGCGGCATGGTGGGTCTCCTACCCATCACGTTGGTCCGCCTCGTTACCGTGTCTTGAGCGAGTGACCACCATGGTTGGGTATTTGCGATATCACCAATCTAACAAGCTCTCAACGAAAGCACCAAACTGTTGATGCGGTTCTTCGCCAACAGGTAATTAGTAGAATAAGCGAATGGAATTAGTGCTAAGTAACGAACCGTAACAGATGAATGATCTTAAAATAAAATGGTGATACGAATACTTTTTTAGGTGGTTCAAAGGTTAAAATCCTTCTACTCCACTAGCCAATATTATTGCTATATTTCTTGTATTCTCTACAGGGTATTTCTTTACACAATCAAATCCTACCCTTTGCAACTCCCAGGGTCTCCATATTTATAGGAGAGGGTACCTGGGGGTTGGCAAAGGGGAGCCATCACGTGACCTTCTTACCCATCATGTCACTTCTATGACATTCATGACTAATTCCTAAAA
The DNA here is from genome assembly GCF_963169125.1 of Humulus lupulus. Taxonomy (NCBI): domain Eukaryota; kingdom Viridiplantae; phylum Streptophyta; class Magnoliopsida; order Rosales; family Cannabaceae; genus Humulus; species Humulus lupulus. The sequence goes on from NC_084799.1 coordinate 163,404,135, forward strand.
CCTGACAAATGAAGTGTGGTCTAATCAATAGGTAAGGGGGATAATGGGCCGCACGGCCCAACCCAGTCGTGGGTGCCTGAACACGCACATTTATGCTGCGTGTTCGAGAATTCAGGGATATATCAGACACTTGATGTCTGATATATGCACGTTTACATTGCGTGGTTGACTTTATAAAGGGTCACAACTTCCAACTCAAGCTCGCACCTTGAGCTGGATGTCTTCTTAACCCGCGGTGTCTATACTTCTGACCCGACTCCTCAGTACCCTTAGTAAGCCTTTGGTTACCTCGAGCTAAAGAGGTGGGAGCTGGCGACAGCAGCTCCGGGTACGTGGCATCCACGTGGCTGATATAATTATGCCATACCTCAGCTCGCTAATAGCCCGTGGAGAATTAGGGCGTACAAATTCAAATTGGATTTGAATTTAAAAGATTAATATTTATTCAAATAATTAATTATATTTGATAATTAGTTAAAAAAATATTTAATTTAAATTTGAATTAGTTATCAGGTTGTTAGTTTTTATGTGACAAAGAAGTTTGAATAAATAATTAAATAAAAATTAAAAAAATCAACATCCCTAAAAATAGAGATGCTGCGTGTACTGCTATTTTCAGGGATATGATTTTCATTTTTAATTAATTAATTGTTTTTTGGATATTTTCATTTATAAAATAATTAATTATTTAAAAATTAAATTGTAAGTTGGTTACAGATTTATTTTTTAAATTTGAATATTTTCTTTTAAGTATGATTAATCAGAAAATATTCAGATGTGTGTGACAACTTAGTCTATTCGCTTTGTAAGTTGGATAGGAAGATCGTTCTAAATACGAAAAGATAGAAAGGACACTTAATAGGCATCAAGAGGTATGATTTCTATTATTATCTTGCTTATGATTAATGTATGTATATTAATGGATCCACATATTTAAAGGTAGTTTAAATATGTTACAAAAATTTTGTTGTACACTGGGCCAACCCCACCACCATTCCACTGCGTATTAGGAAACTCGTTCCTAACACATATAGGTAGAATTCTTACAGTATTTTGTTACCAAAAATACTTGTCTTCACAAGACTGAATTCTATTAAAAAACCTTTCGGTTTTAACCCTCAACTTGGTAACTCACAAGTACTCAATATCTCATATGGGAATTGTTTTGAGTACAACTAATATTCACTTGATTGACTTGTTGTTACCTATTGAACCTAACACTAGTTGAATAACTAGTGTTAAGATAGGTTACCATCAATCGTGAATCTCTTTAGGGAGTTTAAGTCCCATCCCTCGAGATGATGCAGCCACTAAATCCCTCGTTATTGGCTTAGTGAAAGAATCCGCCAGATTTTCACTTGTTCTCACATAGGATATTGAGATGACTCCTCTTTGAATCACTTCTCTTACATATCCATGTCTTAGACTAATATGTCTAGACTTCCCATTATACACTCCGTTGTATGCTCTAGCCAATGTCGCTTGTGCTATCACAATGTATTGATATAGTATATACATTTTCTTTGATTAGGGGAATCTCTATCAACAGATCCCTTAACCATTCGGCCTCTTTGCCAGTAGCAGCTAGAGCTATAAACTCTGCTTTCATAGTGGAATGAGATATACAGGTTTGTTTCTTGGAACCCCAAGAAATTGCACCTCCACCAAGTGTAAATACCCAACCAGTTGTGGACAAGTTGTCCCCAAGATTGGATATCCAACTTGCATCTGTATATCCTTCTAAGATTGAAGGAAATTTGGAGTAGTGAAGGCTTAGTCCTTTGGTTTTCTTGAGATAACATAGGACTCTTCCAATAGCCTTCCAGTGATCCACACTTGGATTACTTGTAAACCTACTAAGTTTACTTACCGCAAATGCTATCAGGTCTAGTACATTGGACAGCGTGCATTAGACTCCCTATAGCACTAGCGTACTCCAATTAAGCCACCACTCTTCCTTCATTCTTCTCTAGTTTTACACTATGATCGAATGAAGTATTGGCATCTTTAACCTTGAGATGGTTAAATTTGTTCAATACTTTCTCAACATAGTGGACTTGCCCTAATGCAAAACCCCCACTATGTTTCTTTACTTTGATACCAAGTATGGTATCAACTTCTCAAAGATCTTTCATCTTGAAAGTTGATGATAGAAACATCTTTGTTTCTTCTATCCCTTTCACACTATCACTTAGAATAAGCATGTCATCCACATATAAGCAAACAATGATCACATATCCCTTACAAGTTTTTGAATACAAACACTTGTCTCCATTGTTATGTCTAAACCCATTAGACATGATGGCTTGATCAAACTTCTCATGCCATTTCGTAGGAGCTTGTTTCAATCCATATACGGATTTTACAAGTCTACACACTTTATGTTCATATTTTGGTAGGACAAACCCTTCAGTTTGTTCCATATAGACCTCCTCATTGAGGTCACCATTAAGGAATGTCGTTTTGATATCTATTTGATGAACATACAAGTTGTGTATAGAAGCTAAAGTGAACAAAATTCTTATAGAAGTTGTTCTTGCAACAGGCGCATAGGTATCGAAATAATCGATACCCTCCTTTTGCATAAACCCTTTAGCTACTAATCTAGCTTCAAAGGTTTGGATAGTGCCGTCAGTGTGGTATTTTCTCCTAAATACCCACTTACACCCAATTGACTTAGACCCCAGTTGGAGGTCTACCAATTCCCAAGTGTTGTTGGAAAGAATGGAATCCATCTCATCATTGATGGCTTCTTTCCAAAATGCACTATCTCTCGATTGCATAGCTTCTCTATAAGTCTTAGGATCATCCTCAACGAGGAGTAGAATAGGAATTTTCCTAATGACTTCCTCTCTATTTCCTTCTACCATGTAGAATGAAATTCGTTGAGAATCTATCTCATCCACTACTAGACTTTAATGATTTTTAAGCCTTTGACTTCTTCTAAGTTCAAAGGGTTGCTTTACATTCTTTTGAGAATTTTCCTCTTGAGAATCAACTTTGGATGTAGAAGCTTGAGAATTGTTATCATATAACAAATTCTCCTTTAGAGATGTTGAGGCTTGAGAATTGTTGTCACATAACATATTCTCAAAAAATTCAACTTCTCTAGATTCAATCACAATATTAGACTCTAAGTCTAATAGCCTATGAGCTTTACTATTGTTGGCATAACCAAAAAAAGCACACTTTATGTCTCTTGAACCTAACTTTGTTCTATTAGGTTCATTTTTCTTGCAATATGCAAGACACCCCCACACTTTGAAGTACCCTATGTTGGGTTTTCTTCCTTTCCATAACTCATATGGAGATATCTCATTTTTCTTCATCGGTATTCGATTAAGAATGTGACAAGCGGTTAAAAGCGCTTCACCCCATAAGTTGAAGTTCAACTTAGAAAACACCAACATAGAATTTGTCATCTCTAGATAAGTCCTATTTTTCCTTTCGGCAACACCATTGTGTTGTGGTGTATAAGGTGCAATGCACTCATGAATTATACCATTTTCTTCACAAAATGTATTGAATTCATTAGAGAAGTACTCTCATCCTCTATCACTTCTTAGCACCTTAATCTTTTTATTTAGTTGATTTTCAACTTCTAATTTATACAGTTTAAAAGCATCAACAGTTTCATCTTTATGCTTTAAAAGAAACACATAGGTATATTTACTAAAATCATCTATAAAAGTAAGAAAATACCTTTTACCACCTCTAGTTAAAACACCATTTAATTCACAAAGATCACTATGGATTAAATCTAGTAAATAAGATGATCTTTCTACACTAGGAAATGATTTCTTAATCATTTTTGCCTTAACACATGTTTCACATTTACCATAGTTTTTAATATTGCATGCAATCATACCACATTTTACTACTCTTTTCATGGTTGAAAAACCTATATGCGATAGTCTAAGATGCCACAAAAATAGAGAATCATACTCAACAATATGGGCAGAATTAGCATTTTTATTGATAACATTGAAGGTTACATCATTGGTGCACAATTTAACCATACCCTCACAAGAGTACCCCTTTCCAAAAAATACATTTGATTTGGTAAGTATAATTTTACCGGACTCAAAAACGGCTTTAATGCCGGGCGTGCCAAGAAAATCACCACTTACCAAGTTTCTACTCATTTCGGGAACATAAAGTACATTCACTAATGTAACTTTCTTGCCAGAGGTGAAAAAGACTTCAATGGTACCTTTGCCAAGTACCTTGGATTTGCCCTCATTGCCCATTTGAATCTCATGGTTTCCCTTTGACTCTTCAAAGGTCTTGAACAATGATTTGTCATAGGTGACATGGACGGTGGCACATGTATCATACCACCACCCTTTCACCTTGCCTTGGACCGCATTCACCTCACTAAGGGTAGCAACTATGTTTTCCTCTTGAGTTGCATTCACCTTAGGTCCTTGTTGGTCTTTTCTATGCCTACACTCTCTAGCATAGTGACCCTTTTTTCCCACACACAAAGCAGGGACCTTTCTCACCCTTAAACTTGGTTGGGTTGGTTTTTGGACCCAAAGGTTTCTCGTTACCCTTTTTCCCTTTGTTTTTGGGATGTTTTGGTTGTGACATCGCTTTTGCTTTGGAAGTCTCTCCATTAGACCCCTCCACAAGATTATCTCTACATATCGATTCCTCATTGATTCGAATATGTTTTTGGATTTCCTCCAAAGAATAATCCTCATTTTTATGAAGGATTATTTTCCTATAGCTCTTCCAAGTTGGAGGTAATTTAGCCACTATAGCACCAACTTGAAAGGCCTCGGGAAGCTCTATCTTTAACACTTTCAATTTGTTAACAATTATTTGCATTTCATGAATTTGAGGAAGAGTAGGTTTATCACCAAAAAATTTGAAATCAAAGTATTGAGATATCAAAAACTTTTTGGTACCTTCCTCTTCCTCCTTGAACTTTGTCTCAAGTGCATCCCATATCTCCTTGGCCGATTTGGTCTCGGTGTAGAGGCCATAGAGCCTATTGGAGAGGGCGTTGAGGATATGACCCCTACAAAGTAGATTGTCCTCCTCCCTCTTCCTTCTTTTCTCCACCTCCTCGGGAGTGTCCTTGTCGGATGGCGTTGGGAGAGGTTCTAGAGTGGATTCTAGAATGTAGGCGATTTTGAGAGTGGTCAAAAGGAATCTCACCTTGTCTTGCCACCTAGTGAAATTGGACCCATCAAACCTATCCAACCTCACTAGGTCTTGATTCATTATCTTGATGGTCTCACCTTCCATTGAAACAAACAAATGAGTAAGCTTTTGAATATTAGGTAAATATGTATTGCCTCAATGGAAATAGGTAAGAATATTACAACTCTAGGAAATATATTACAAATAAATATAGATTGATTAAATTAGGTTACAACTCTATAACTGAAAGCACAAATAAACAAAAAGAAGAAGAAGAAGAAGAAGAAGAGAAGAAGAGAATAGTGAAAAATACAACTCTAAGCAAAAGATTACAAGTAAAGTAAAGGTGTTTGAAACAAAAGAGAAGATTACAACTCTAAACAAAAGTTACAAGTAAATAGAACAATAGAATAAGAAGAAAAGCAATAGAATAAAATGTAAGAATAGAAACACAAGTAAACTCTCACTTACACAACCTAAGTGAAGAGGGTTGGGGATCGCCAACTTGAACAAGGTTTAAAACCTTTGTCCAAAAGCTTATTTCCCCCTAACGCAAGCACTAAGGGATCTCTCTCAGATTAAAGGAAATGCTTTCTGGAATTATCAAGCCTCGAGGTGTTTCTAGCCAAGTGCTCTAATGGATAGAAATGTTGTGTCTTTCAAGTGAGCTATAGGCTCATATTTATAGAGGTTAGAAACACCCTTTGAATTTCAAATTCCACCAACCCCCATGGTTGTTACCAATGATTAATTGGATTATTATGGAATTAAAAATGAGATTTGGGAGTTATTTGGGTTTTTGGAATCGTTCAACACTTTTGGAAAAAATGGCCTGAAATGCACCTGTGGCCGCGGCCTGGGACATCAGTGGCCGCGGCCACTGCTTTCTGTCCCCAAGGCCGTGGCCACCATCATTTAGTGGCCGCAGCCACAGCCCAGTTTCAGCACTTGAAAATGTGCTGTTTTTCCAAACGATTCCAAACCCTCCCAAATGATTTTGTAACCCCCAAAACACATTATTGGGGTTAAAATCATATCTCTAACAACCATTTGACATATGGATTTATGAAATTCATCTCAATATTGTGTAACACCAAATTTACACAATAAAGGGTAATATTTGGAAGTTACAAATTTGTAACACCAAATATGTTACAAATTTGGATATATCACATATATCTAAATATTGTAACTCTCTATTATTTGTTACAATATGTGGCACTCTTTGTCACATTTATTTAATCTAAAACATTATATTATAATATAATATAATACTACATTCTATTATAAAATAATATAACAGAGTCTTGGGAGAATATTTACCTGGCTAATGAAAACCAAGTCCCGTTCAGACGACTTGAGCCCATGAGGAACCAAAAGGCAAATAGAGATTCAAATAAATATTGTAGATTCCATAGAGATATTAGACACACAATCGATGAATGCCGACAACTGAAAGATGAGATCGAAGGTTGATATAGAGGGGATATTTGGACAATACATCAGGAATCGAAATCCCAATCAAGCTTCGACCAACCAAAGGGCAGAAATTGCACAACCTGCCCAGAAAAATAACTCCCGAGTTCGGGAGGACGAGCGACCCCCTCTGATTGATGGAGAGGATGTAATAACCATCTCGGGGGGACCTCATATCGCAGGTTCGGGCAGGAACGCCCAAAAGAGATACGTGAATGAGCTCAAGACAGGGGACGGTTCCCCCTACGAACCCGAACCACGAGCTCCAAAACAACAGAGGGTTGAGACTTAACCCATAACATTTACTGAAGAGGACGCATCACACGTCCAGTTTCCCCATAACGACCGCCTGGTTATAACTCTCCAACTCGCGAACAAGAGGGTTCACCGAGTCCTGATTGATAACAGGAGCTCGGTGAATATCCTTTATAAAGCCACTCTAGAAAAGATGGGACTCGCGCTTCGTGATTTGAAAGCATGTGCAACAACATTGTATGGTTTTTCAGGAGAAGGGATTGCCTGTATGGGATCCATTGAAAATACTGTGACCTTGGGACACTATCCAGTCTTAGTAACCAAGATGATGGAGTTTGTAGTGGTGGAGCTCCCATCTACCTACAATGTACTGCTCGGGAGACCCACCCTAGTTAGGCTTGGGGCAGTTTCGTCCGTTAGGCATTTGGCCATCAATTTCCTGACTTTTAGTGGCATTGGGATGTTAAAGGTGGATCATCTCGTGGGAAGAGAATGCTATAGCATCTCCATAAGGGGAAAGAAGCAAACAAGTGCACAGGCACTTGTAGTTATTCAGAACAAGGATGGGATGGTCTTCGAGATAGATGAAGAGATCGACCCAAGAATAAAAGAAAGGGCTGACATCGAACCTCTAGAAGAGCTCAAGGAGGTCAAGCTCGAAGAAGTAGATGCCACGAAGGTGGTAAAGGTGGGTAAGAATCTTTCAAAAGAAGCGAAATAACAATTAATCTGCTTCTTAAAAGAAAACCAGGATGTATTCGCATGGTCACACTCGAACATGGTGGGAATCAGTCCGAATGTCATGAGCCATACACTTAACATTGACAAAAGCTTCCCCCCGAAGCAGCAAAAGCGAAGACTCCTGAACGATGATAGAAAAAAGGCCCTCAAGGAAGAAGTCGACGGATTAAAGGAAAATCGATTCATACGAGATGCCTTTTATCCTGATTGGATTGCCAATCCAGTGTTGGTCCCGAAGCACAACGGCAAATGGTGAACATGTATCGACTACTCAGACCTTAACTAGGCATGTCCTAAAGATTGTTTCCCCTTACCTCGGATAGATCAGCTCGTAGACGCCACTGTAGGTCACAGCATCATGTCATTCATGGATGCTTATTCTGGATATAACAAGATTGCAATGCACGTACCAGACCAAGAACATATGAGCTTCGTAACCGATAAAGGGTTGTACTGCTACAATGTCATGCCTTTCGGGCTCAAAAATGCTGGAGCCACATACCAAAGGTTGGTGAACAGGATGTTTTCCGAGCAGATAGGGAATAACATGGAAGTTTATGTTGACGACATGCTAGTCAAGTACAAACATAACTATAACTATGTGGATGATCTCGCAGAATGCTTTATTGTACTACAAAAGTATAACATGAAACTTAACCCACAAAAGTGCTCTTTCGGAGTGTCTTTGGGAAAGTTTCTGGGATTTATAGTAAATGCATGAGGAATAGAGGTTAATCCAGACAAGATCAAGGCATTGATTGATATGCCCTCACCTCAAAAGCATAAGGATGTCCAGAGCTTAACTAGACGGATGGCGACACTAAGTAGGTTTATTTCGAAATCTACAGACCGTTGTCTTCCCTTTTTCAACCTTTTAAGAGGGGGCAAAAAATTCGAGTGGTCAGAGGAGTGCGACCTTGCATTCCAAAACCTAAAGAAGCACCTCGCCGAACCACCAATCTTGTCGAAACCTATCATGGGAGAAGTCTTGTATTTATACCTCGCTACAACCAAGCATGCCATTAGTGTCGTGCTCATCCGAGAAGAGAAGAAGGTACAAAAACTAGTGTACTACATCAGCAAAAGGTTACTGGGGGTAGAATCAAGATATCCGTTAATGGAAAAACTAGCTCTCAGACTAATCCTTTCATCTTGAAAGCTCTGACCTTATTTCTAAGCACACCTTATTCATGTGTTAACTGACCAGCCACTACGACAAGTTTCATCTAAAACAGAAGCTTCTGGAAGATTGTTAAAGTAGGCTGTCAAACTCGGAAAATTCGAGATCACATACCACCCAAGAACGACCATCAAGGGACAGGCCCTGGCGGATTTCATTGTAGAATGTACTGGAGTGTCTAATGATGAAGTTGTAACCCCAGCTCGCGAGCGGTGGAAACTTTTTGTCGACGGATCCTCCAACAAAAATGGATCGGGGACAGGCATTATACTAATGACCCCAGCAGGAAATCGATTCCACTCTGCTTTAAGGTTCAACTTCGAAGCGTCAAATAACGAGGCTGAATACGAAGCATTACTAGCAGGACTTTGAATAGCCAAGGAACTCAAAGCAAAGGCTATACAATGTTATAGTGACTCACAACTGGTAGTCAACCAAGTTTTAGGGGAATATCAAGCTTGTGGTGTAAAATTGGCTGCGTACCTAGAGAAAGCCAAGGCCGCGCTCAAACAGTTCGAATTCTACACTATAGAGAAAGTTCCCCGAGAACAAAATTCAAATGCAGACGCGTTGGCCAGGCTCGCTACCACAGCGAGGCCGATACATTGAACGTGGTCTCGGTAGAATTTCTATCGACCCCCAGTATCAGCGAGCCTGATGAAGAAGACGTATGCATGATCGATTCTCAACCTACTTGGATGACCCCAATAGTCAATTACCTCGAAACTGGAATTCTCCCAGCAGAACGGAATGGGGCTCGAAAACTGATGTATCAGATCCCGAGATAGACTATTGTGGAAGGAAGGTTATATCGAAGAGGGTATTCTATGCCATTACTCCGATGTGTAACTCCACCTGAGGCAAGGAAAATTCTGGAAGAAATTCATGAAGGATTTTGTGGAGATCACACCGGGGGGCATAGTCTATCAAAAAAGGTGATAAGGAATATGTATTTTTGGCCCACAGTCAAGGCAGACGCGTTCGAATATGTCAAAAGATGTGATAAGAGCCAACGATTTTCCTCGATTCCACGAGCTCCACCTACTGAGCTTACCATGTTGACCTCCCCATGGCCATTTGCGGTGTGGGGAATCGACTTTATAGGCTCGCTACCAACAGGCAAAGGTAGAGTAAAGTATGTTGTGGTCGCGGTCGATTATTTCACAAAATGGACCGAAGCTGAACCTCAGGCCACAATTACCTTGAAATTTTTTTTAGACTTTGTGGTAAAAAATATCATCTTCCGATATGGGATGCCCAGAAAGATAGTGTCGGACAATGGTACCCAGTTCGACAGTGGCCTGTTTACCCATTTCTGCAAAAAAAAAAAGGGATAATAAAAAGCTTTTCCTTTGTCGCCCATCCCCCATCAAATGGCCAGGTCGAAGTAGTCAACAAAGCCATAAAGAATTCTATAAAGAAAAGGTTAGAGGAGGCTAAGAGAAGATGGCCCGAGGACTTACCTTAGGTTTTGTGGGCTTATCGAACCACAACTCGAACTTCAACATGGCATACTCCCTTGTCCCTAGCATATGGATGCGAGGCCATGTTGCCAATTGAAATTGAAATACATACAATACGGAGCCATGCCTACAATCAGGCCTTGAACCAGTCCCAGCTCAAAGAAAGTCTAGACCTCATTGAAGAAAGACGAGATGAAGCTCAATTGAAAAATGCTGCATACCAGCAACGAGATACCAAGTATTTCAATAAGAGGGTTTGAGATAGAAAATTCAGATTGGGGGATCTAGTATTAAGGCGTGTATTTTTAGCTACACGAGACCCGTCTACTGGGGTACTCGGACCTAACTGGGAAGGACCTTACCAAGTTGAGTCTATCATCTTGGAACAGTGAACATCTACGACCTTATTATCAATAATGTAGGAAGGGTGTTTTTGTTGTAACCAAGCTTGTTTAATTTTTAGACATTTGTTAATAAAAATGTTAAGTTTTGCTCAAAATTTATTTTCTTTACTAAATGTTGTATTTAATGCAAACTCTCTTAATTCAATAACCTATGGTCACACTCATAGGATATTAAGGGGGCATCAGTGGTATACAATCATACCATAAGTTTGAAAAAAATAAAGATATTCTAGACATAACCAGATTATAAAAATTATAAGTGTATGGATTAATAACCAAACATGCGAGATAAAGCTGTCTGGATATAACCAGATTCGCGAGCTAAGATAGTCTGGACATAACCAGATTATAAAAATTATAAGTGTATGGATTAATAATTAAACATGTGAGCTAAAGCTATCTGGATATAACAAGATTTGCGAGCTCTCTAAATATAACCAGATTCACGAGCTAAGATAGTCTGGTCATAACCAGATTATAAAAATTATAAGTGTATGGATTAATAACCTAGCACGCGAGCTAAATAAGTTTGGAACAAACCAGCTAAAACTAATCGACAGAAAGTTGGAATGTAAATAAACCTACTTTGAATTAAGTCGAGTCCGAGGCTGGAAAATTTTGCAAAAATTAGTTTCGACCTCACAACCTTGAGGAGCTACTCGAGGATGAGAAAAAGTGACTAGAAAAGGAAAATATAACTAAACTACTAAGGTTACATGCCATATAAGTACTTTTGAGTGCATGGTAAAAGTAAAATTCGACCTTGACAATAACGAGGTTGGACATGGATATATCGAGTAAACTGTTCATGAATGTAGTGAAACTCGAGGTTAAATCCAACAAGTGTGTTTGTACAAATAAAAAAACATAAAAACAAACCTTTAGTATAATATGCTTGAAATATTTTCGACCTAGAAATGTAAAGCAAAAATATTAAAGTAAAAGCTTAATGTAAAATCAAATGCATAAAGGTTTTCGAGTAAGAAAATCATATACATAAAGATCAAAATTATTGTCTAAATAAATATAAAATAGCCCTAAAATGAGCTATGTATTGTCTTTGCCCCAAGGGCACACATATAAAAGAAAGGGTATTACAAAAATCTTAATGGGACACAGCCCATGACCTCGCTTTTATGAAGCAAGCACATCCCCATCAGCAGCACCAGACTTCTCCGCCATCTCCTCTGCCTTGTCACTGGCATCCTCCTCGTTAAGCCGAGCTTGCCACCTCTTGAGGAATTCATCTTCAAGGTTGTCCAGAAAACTGGTGTCGAGATCAGCGTTGTTGGCCCAGATGCGGTACGTGGCCATGTCAACAACATGATCCTTCTTCTGCTTAAACTCCTCAAGGAGGCGAACCTCTCACCCTCGATTATATCAAAGGTGGCCTTCTCCTCCTCCTTGAGCTTGGCATTCAACTCTTCAAGCTCCTTGATTCTAGAGTCTCCCTCCTTGATTTCATAATCCCTGACCTCTAGTTTTGACTTGAGTTCAGACACTGTCTACTTCACAACCTTGAGCTTATTAGCCGGACGATTTAGTTGGAAACAACTCAATTGGAGGTAATTCAAGTTTTAAGTTTTAAGTTTTTAAAGCTTGGATTGGACTTTGTGTTTTGGTGAGTTTTTGTTAGATTTGAAGCTTGGGTTTATGGGTTTTGGATCATGGGGATGTTTGGGAACTTTGATTTGTGGATTTGGAGGTGTTTAGGTATGTTTTAGGGAGGTTTTAAAAGGTTGAAATCGGGGTTATGGCTGGTTCTGGGTTGGGGGCCGTGGCCCTGTTCTTGGGCGCCGCGACCCTAGTTTGAAGAAGCTGGTGGGGGCTTGTTGGTCTTGCTGGGCGCCGCGGCCCTTGCTCCTAGAGTAGTTGGGGGCCACAGCCCTTGGGCAGGCTTGAGCCCGTTTGGGTGTTTTGACCTCAGGAACTTGGTTTTAGGCCTCGGGATCATTCCAACTACCCGAATTGGTGGGGTTTGATGTCTTGGAGGCTAGGTTTGGGTTCCGGGATTGGTTTTAGAATTTGAACTCATTGGATCACCATTTGTGGTTGTGACTAGGTTATCACTAGAGGCTTGGAATTGGGATCGTGCTTATGGCTCGTTTATTGGTAACCTGTGCTTGGACCAAAGGTAGGAAAACTGCACCCTGTGTATGTATGACATGCATGGTTATTCTTGATGCATGTTGGATTATTAAATGTGACATGCATGGTTATGGTTGAGGCATGTCAAGTGGTTAAATATGATGCATGTGATGCACGAGAAATATGTGATTAGGGCATGCTATGATTATTGAATATGAGAATGTTCAGAGCTTGAGCCTATGTGTTTATGCATGGTCCTAATTATGCTAGTAATTGTTAAGTAAGCATGCTGAATGCCCTGTATTCGAATATTGGATATATGATATATGTTTGGTGGCATTGCTTACTTGTCTATGGTACTGACTAGTTAGGGATATTGACGTAAGAGTCAGAAATGGCATAAGTGTCCTGAACGCAGGGCCGAATGAAGATTAGATCTAATCGATATCAGCATTGAATGACTCTAAGGCATTAATGTTGGACCAACCCTAAGGTCGATGAAACTTATAAGCGCTTGACTAGTCTAAGCTAGTTACTCAGAGCCAAGGCCTAAGGCCTAGGTGACTGCTTGTCACATGGCTAGGGAACAGTGTTCCATAGTTATGACTCTAGAGTCATGAGGAAGGTTATGTTGGTGACTAGTCATCATGCACCTATCCTACTTAAGCTAGTGAAATGATCACTTATCTATAAGCCCGGTGACCCTATCGTCACAAGGCTATTGGGAACGGAACCCACCTTAGTGACTATTACAACTGTCATTTTTCTATTTTGGGCTAAAAGCCCTGGATGATTATTATGATCATTGGTTGATGTGTTATACTCAACATTACGTGAACTCATTTGCCTGCTTGAATATGGTTATCTATGCTAGGCGTGTGCCTTATGATTCGATGTCATGATATGACTGTTTATGAGCATATTGAGTTTTCTTGTTGGGCTTCGGCTCACGGGTGCTATGTGGTGTAGGTAAAGGCAAAAGAAAGCTGGACCATCCTTGAGTTGGAGAGCTGAGGTGATGATGTGTACATATGCAGCTGCTCGACCACCACGGCCGAGGTTTGAAGAGGAACTAGGGTTAAACCCTGTTTTGCTGCCTAGATTGGCTGGTTGTAAATATTTTCTTGTAATAGACCTTTAAATTATATTTTTGGGATCCCAATGTATATGATAAACGTTCTAATGAAACGTTACATCTTAACCAAAATTTGTAATCCCGAAACCGCTAATCATACTTAGTTACACGATTTTGGCCCAATGACTCAATTAGCGAGTTTAGCACTGTTTACAAGGCACACCGTAACGGTCCCTGGAGTTTAGGGCGTTACACTCCAAGCCTAGACTGACTCCGTGTGTCCTCGTAGCGTTATTGATCACATACTCGAGGACGTGGGGCGAGACTGACAGCAAACGTTCCCGTGTGGGAACCTGCTTCTTTGGGGCTGGAGCAGTCTGTTGGGAAATTTGGACTTCAGGAGGAGGCAGGGGAAGTGAGATCTTGGTAAATATTCTAACCTCGGGGTTTTGATCAACAGGTAGGCTCGGCCCATGAGTGTTCAAGGCAGGAGGTGTCGCCTCAGATTTCTTCAAGATTTTAGAGGGGCGCCCCGCTCTCTGTGATGCCCTTGAGCGTTTGCTCTGCTTAGCTCCCAAGTGGCGGTTGAGCATTTTGTCTAAATCAGATTCCATATGTTGCCTACACATACACAATTTACACATTAGTGATTGAGCATAAATAACAAAAAGAAACAAGGCTAAAGTCAAAAGAAACCTAACTGGTACTCTACCCCGAGCTTGTGCTCGGCGACCAAGTAATACCCCTATCTTCAGAGGATGCTGGGGGAGTCCCTTCCCTATATGTAGGAGACAGACTCGAAAGGTCTCTATAGACATTGGTCCCGTATTGAACAGTGACCCCATCCCAAACTTCGTTTAAGCTATACATGGTTTGGAATTGGCCTAACCAACTATCGAACCTATGCACCCTATAATTTACCTAGGACCAAGCATGGAAGTTATCTCTAGGATCTGGGAATAGGATCAGAGTGTCGGGCTTGTGCTTAAGCAAGAAAGGGGACCACATGGCAGAGCTAAGTATAAATTTACCTCCACCACCTGAGCTTGAGGCCTCATCTTGGGCTTCATTTCCCGAGCTAGGCTCGAGGACCTCTATCTCAGGGGAAGTCTCTCGGTGGGAAGTGGCACGTGATCCCACTTGAGGTACTTGATGTAGGCAGCATCGTCTATCAACTAGTCTTTCTCTAGGAGACCGCAGGCTTAAAGCCGTTCTTCATGGAGAAGATAGGATAGGGAATGACGACCATACGACAGTTGGAGCAGAGCTGTCTTGTGCTCCACCATTGACTCTGAAGGGGTGGGACAGTGATAGTTGGTTAAAGAAATGGATACGTTTTATTATTTTGAGCCCAATCATTAAACAAACAAGAAATGAGTAAGTATGAGTACTTACAGATGCGTTGGAATGAATAAAATTTGGAGGGAACGAGGCCATCCATCCAGAAGAAGGCCAGCTTGATGTTTGGAGGATGGTTTGGCATATCCTCGAAAATCTTCTTCTCCTTTGGATAGCTCGACAAATACTAGAAGCCATCCCCTCCGCGAGTTCGAGAGGGGTTGCTTTTCAGACAAAAGAGATACATAATCTATTGTGGTGAGGGTCCTTCCAACTTCAGCCCGTGGTACAGGGACTTGAGGGTAGAGAGAATCCTATAAGAATTGGTCTAGATTTGGAACAAGGCGAGCCCAACAAAATCCAGATTATCCTTAAAAAGGGATTTCAAGGGAAGCAGGGCCCCTTCCTTCATATGCTCGTGACTCCAGGCCGCGAGCTTAATCTTGCTGTCGGGTTTTCCATCACCTGGGCCGTAGCAGCTCCACACGTTTGGATTCACATGTCGACACATCAGTGCGCCGGAGAGTTTCTGGCCGTGGCGAGCTAGAATCTCAGAGATTTGGCCCGTTGAGGTGACCGAGCTCCAATAATTCTTCGCCTCGAAAAAACCCTCAAGTAGGGTCGGAATAAATGCCGCTTGAGAAGTAGAAGGGCAATCTGAAGGGTCCTCCATCAGTGAGAAGGAAAATGCACCAGGCTCATAAGTAATGGTGACTTTGAGTTTGGGATCGAGCGGGATAAGTCTGATCTCGGGGTCCGGATCTGAATAAATCGCGGCCTGAAGTTTCTTCCTTTTTCTTTCCTCGACCTTGTCAATCTGACATCGGAAATGGTCTCTAATGTCCTCTTGTTCGCACCTTGCGTGGTGCTCGCATATCAGTTGCTGGTTTCGAGTGAAGGGAGACTCTGGACTGGGAGTTGATGGAGAGTAAAGAATTGAGAGCACTTACCCCCACTGATTCTTAGAGTTATGCGGCATCTAACAAGAAAAAAGAGGGTGAGGGCCAGGCATGCAAGGAATTATAAAATACGATTTTGGTGATTCGAGCTCGAAAGCTCGAGATCATGGAGTAAGCTCGATCAAGACCGAGGTCTCGAAAGGACAGATCGAATTCAAAGTAGAACCCTGAACTATTGTAAAGTTCAGGCTTCGAGCGTGTACTTAACACGATAGTGGGAAAGTTTGGATTCATTTTAAGAATCCTAGATTTTCAGGGATAAAGTTGACGGTTACCCAAAAAGGTGATAATTTTGGGATTTGTGCAATTGAAAACCGTAAGAAAGAACCCCCATTTCTTGGCTTACACGATACACTACCTTTAATCTGAAAAAACCCTATGTTTGCATTTTTTACACTAAATTTGGGTCTCGGAACTGTGTTGTCTAAAAAAAAAAAGAAAACTTTGAATTAAAAGTTCATGTAGTATCAGCTAAACAATGTGGCTAAGACTACTAATTGCTACAAATATCCTTATAAAACTAGTGAAAAACTAGTAAATATGCTCACGGTGTAGAAGAAACATAAAAATGCATGAAGAAATAAAAGTACGAGGATCAAGAATAGAGACTTACACACAGAGGCTTGCAGATACAGTGAAATTGATGATTGGAGGAGCGGTTGCAAGAATGATCTCACGAAGTTGAAAATGCCAAGGTTGTTTTGTCTTCTCGGTTTAGAGAACATGCAAAGACGAAAAAAGAATTTTCAGCTCTGGTTTTTTATTTCTCTCTGAAACTTGAAACGTAAAAGTGAAGAGGAGGAAGATGATACCGCTATATATATGTCCTATAGGAGGTCAAGGGTCGAGCTAATCTGGGCCTTTGGCTGGATTTGGTATTTGATCAGACGGTTCGGTTCAAATGTAACAATGGCGACAAAAAGCTAAAACGTGAAAGGACGTGGGTGTGATGAAAAAGTACTCGAGTACTCTGATTGAGTAACCCGTGATTGACGCGTGTCCACACTCGAGTGTGGTAGGTGGCTCAATTTTCGAAAGTGGCAGTTCAAAAGTTTCCTTCTCAAGGATTTGAACTGATACTTTTGAGGGGGCAAAATGTTACACCCAGATTTCGAGAATGGAGATTTTTGATCTCGAAACTCAGGCTCGTAAGGTGTATGCTTGATATAAAAAAATTCGCCATGTAATCAACATTAATAGGAAAGTCAAGGATAGTCTTGCTAAAGCGGTAATGCAACAACATCAGAATTGGTGAGCTCGAAAACTACGTGGTCTCAGAGGAGTTCTGAGGTTATAAGTCAGGCTCAAAGCCACAATGACAATAGTTCAACACTTGTATAAATCTCCTACCATCAGACAAGATGGTTCGAGCTCGAGCATTGTGAGCTCGGAGAAGATGATCTCAACAACATTACTTGTTGAGAACATAGGCAAACCGGGGTGTTGAGCTCGCAATGGGTGAACGGTCTCGAAGGCGTGTGAGTCTAGTGTCCAAGCTCGTAAGTTGTGTGTGAACATGTTTATTGTTGTAAAATCCCCATGTTTAAAGGATTAGATCTAATCTGTTATTAAATCCCAAATATCATGGGATATATACGTGTACGTAGTAACTGTATGCATTTAATTGCATTTATTTAATTGATTTGTATAATAACTCCCTAAAATATGTGGGAAGATATTCGGTGAACCACTCTATAAATAGAGTGGAACAATTCATTTGTAAACTGAGAGAAATTTGTATTGGGGGAAGACTCTGTAAAATTGTTTCTAGAAAGCTTTGACAAGAATTCCAACACGTGAATAACACAGACTCGTGGGCTAGGAAGATTTTAACTGCTGAACCACGTAAAAAATCATGTCCATATTGTTTGTTTCCTCTGGTATTTTTGTTTAATTACTCTTCATTTCTAAGTTGACGAAAAACGGCATCAACACCATGCATGTCATTGATCTTGTCTTCTAGGGTTCAAGAGAAGCTTGTACGGGTAGAATCTCAAGGATTTAGGTGATAAAGTGAAAGAAAGGTAAGATATAACGCCCTGGATAACCAAGACCGTTACACTGTTTGTTTACAATCGTGCAAGACTCGCTAATCAAGTCATTTAGTTGAAAACGTGATCCTAAAGTCATAATCAAATTAGGGTTAAAAGATTTTGGTCATAAATAGATAAATTTTCATTTAAATAAACGTTTGGTACATGGGATCCCAAAAACAGGGTTAAAGGAAAATTTTCAAAATTTCAAAAGTTATATACAATCACAAGACACTCTAATGGAAAAATAAGCATTTTATGTTTTCCTGAACCTGTACTAACCCTTGGTCGTGGCAGACGAGCAGCTGACTATGTACATCCTGCTCCCAGAGTTCTCCAACTCAGGATTAGTCCACCCTACCCTTGCCTTTACTTGCACCGCGTAGAACTCGTGAGCCAAGGCCCAACAAGAAAACCATAAAGCATAGCATAAACAATACAAACAATCAAATAATCCATAAACATAGTTAACCAATTATTTAGCATGTCATAACGGTCATCTAATCAAAAAGGACAATCAATTTAATCACAAGTCATTCATCCAGTATTTAACAAGCTATAAGCAACAGATTAGCAATCGTAAACATATCAATACTCATCGTACAATACTCAGGGTCGATGCCCTTAGGCCGCACCCTCTATTTAACCCACTGACTTCGACTCTCTTAAGCCAAGCTCAGTGATTATTTAGCTAACCTCAGCTCTCAGTGGCCAAGCCGCGTCCTGTGTGTCAATAAATGTTCCGGCACTTTTATGCCATTTATTTCATGCTCACATGGCATATCATAATCATAAAGCATTTGTATTCAAGTATAGGGAACCCTAGTCCCAACATAGCCACACAAAAGGGTGCAGTACCTTTAATTTCGAGCAGAGAAGGTGAAATGGTTTTGAGCACGATCCTTAGCCCCGAGCCTTGGTGATAAACCTAATCACAAGGGTCAATGGTAACCATTAACTTCCAATCAAAATAAAATACCTAGGAGACATAAACTAGCCTCCGGGACCTTTAATTCCACCAAACGAGGTGGTGAAATCGTCCCTCGAGCCCCTGAGCAAAAACTAAAAAGTACCAAAAAATCAAGTTTCTCCCAAAAACTCCAACAAATCCCCAAAACACATACTCAAGCTCTCAAGCCTAAAACACCATAACTAACCCAGAATTTTCCCCCAACAATTCTCTTCAATTCAACACTACACCAGCCACAAATTCAAGACTAAACTACTTATTTTAAACACCAAAAACCTCAGCAATAATTCATCACTTGAAAACTCAGAATTCTATTTAAAAACCCAGTAAAATTCAAAGTTGAAAACCACAATCCTTACCTCAATTATGACTGAGTTCCTCCCTGTTTTCTAGCTCCAACTCCCAGCTAGAAACCCCTAGCTTTCCTTCTGCTTTCCTTCAAAGAGTCCCAGCCAAAGCCCAAGCTTATGCCCATTTGTTCACCTTAGCTTCAATGTTCAAGAAGGGAGAATGAGAAAGAGGGAGTATGGGAGTGAGATGAGAGAGTCTTCCAATTGATTCCTTCAGTTTCTAATTTCCTCTAGTGCCTAAATTGTGAGTATATCCTTAGATTTTAAGAAAAGACTATTTTACCCTCCCATATAAAACTTAGTTCCTTAATTAATCTAAGGGTAAAGTGGTCATTCTCCCCAATTCCCGCTAGTTCCTCTAATGTTTCCACTATTTTTCAGATAATCCCATCATCCAATTAATTTTCAATTATTCATCCAATGTCTAATAATCCACGATATATTTTCTAAATTCTCAAAAATACCCCCAGGCTCCCCCCGAGCCGGGTATAAATCCCCACCGTGACTATTTCGCCAATATGCTCACTAGGTTCGTCTCGAGCCATATACTGTAAATATATCCACATAATAATGTGGTCGCAACAATTAATCACATATAATCACAATTATTCCCTCAACGGGCCTAAATTACAAATACGCCCTTAAAAGCTAAACATGACCCACATGCATATTTAATACTCATAAACATGCATTTCATATAACCATATAATCATATAATCATGCATTTAATCATTAAATTACACATAAACCAATTATGCCCTCTCGACATGTTAATCAAGGCCCTTAAGCCTTATTAGTGATTTTGGGTCGTTACAGCTATCCCTTCCTACTGAGAATTTCATCCTTGAAATTTTTATTGAATAACTCAGGATATTGATCCCGCATTTCTGACTCAAGCTCTCAGGTTGCTTCCTTGACCCTACTATTCCTCCATAATACTTTGACTAGAGGAATCGTCTTGTTCCATAGAACCTTATCTTTCATGTCTAAGATCTGAACTGGTCGCTCCTCATAAGAAAAATCTGTTTGCAATTCCAAGTCCTCATACTTCAACACATGAGTTGTATCTGAAACGTACTTCCGAAGCATAGAAACATGGAATACGTCATGAACTCCCGACAACGATGGTGGCAATGCTAACATGTAAGCCACCTGTCCGATCCTCTCCAGAATCTCGAAAGGTCCAATGAATCTAGGGCTTAGCTTGCCCTTCTTCCCAAACTTTCTCACCCCTCGCACTGGTGAAACTCGTAGAAACATGTGGTCCCCAACCTAAAACTCCACGCCCCTACGCTTAGACTGAGCGTAGCTTTTCTGTCTACTTTGTGAAGCAAGCATTCGAGCTCAGATCTTCTCGATGGCCTCATTAGTCTTCTGAACCATGTCCGATCCCAAATACCTCCTCTCACCAATTTCATCCCAATGAATGGGCGATCTACATCTCCTCCCATATAACATCTCATATGGAGCTACTCCAATCATTGATTGATAACTGTTGTATGAAAAATCAATCAATGGGAGATACTTACTCCAAGACCCCTCAAAGTCTATCACGCATGCTCTTAGCATATCCTCCAACACCTGAATCATCCTCTCAGACTGTCCATCAGTCTGAGGGTGAAAGGCCGTGCTGAACTTCAACTGAGTCCCCATGGCCTTCTACAATCCACCCCAAAACTTGGAAGTGAAGATAGGATCTCGGTCTGACAGTATAGACTTGGGAACCCCATGGAGACGCACAATCTCCCTCACATACAGCTTCGCATACTGATCCACAATATAAGTTGTTTTCACGGGCATAAATTAAGCTGACTTGGTGTATCTATCTACTATCACCCACACCGAGTCATGAAGCCCCACTATCCTGGGTAAACCTCCCACAAAATCCATCGTAATATCCTCCCATTTCCACTCGGGAACACCCAAGGCTGTAGCAACCCCGCTGGTCGCTGATGCTCAGCCTTCATCTGCTGACAGGTAAACACCTGACCACGTACTCTACCACATCCTTCTTCATCATGGGCCACCAATACAACATTCTTAGATCCTGATACATCTTCGTGGTGCCTGGATGAAGTGAGTACTGCGTAGTATGTGATTCATCCAGTATCTCTCGTCTAATCCTCACATCTGTCGGAACACAGATCCGACCCTAATACCGTAGCAAACCAACCTCTGAAATGGAATAGTCCTTAGCCGCTCCCGCTAAGACATTCCCTAGAACTTCTTGTAATTGTGTATCTACCAACTAACCCTCCTTAATACGTTCTATTAGGGTCGCCTAAAAAGTAATATTGGCCAACCGACCCACCACCAACTCTATCCTCGTTCTAGACATCTCATCAGCCAACTCCCTTGAAATCTGAGTAGAACTAAATAACTGCCTCGAGCCCCTCCGGCTCAATGCATCCGCCACCACGTTGGCTTTCCCTGGGTGGTAAAGAATATCACAATCATAGTCCTTTACCAACTCCAGCCAACGCCTCTGCCCATGTTCAGGTTCTTCTGCGTGAAGAAGTACTTCAAACTCTTGTGATTGGTGTATAACTCCCACTTCTCTCCATACAGATAATGTCGCCACACCTTCAGTGCGAACACCACCGCTGCCAATTCTAAATCATTGGTAGGGTACCGCTGCTCATACTCCTTCAGCTGCCATGATGCATAAGCTATAACCTTCTCATTCTGCATCAACACACAGCCCAAACCCAACCTGGATGCGTAACAATATACCACAAACTTTCCTCCCTCCAAAGGAAGACTCAACACAAGTGCTGTAATAAGTCATCGCTTCAATTCCTAAAAGCTATTCTCACACTTGTCTGACCAAACGAACTTCAAATTTTTCAGTGTTAATTCTATCATCGGTGCAGCAATCTTCGAGAACCCTTCCAGAAACCGTCTGTAGTAACCTGCTAATCCATGGAAACTTCTAACCTCTAAGGCGTTCCTTGGCTTTGGCCAATATCTCACTGCCTCCACCTTAATCCCATCCTCACCAACAATATGTCCAAGCAATGTCACTTCTGGTAGCCAAAACTCACACTTCTTATATTTGGCGTACAACCGGTGCTCTCTTAATCTTTGCAAGACCTGTCAAAGATGTTGCTCATGCTCTGCCTCTAAACTGGAGTACACTAGGATGTTGTCGATGAAGACAATCATATACTGATCCAAGAAGTCCATGAACACCCTGCTCATTAGATCCATAAAGGCTGCTGGGGCATTGGTCAAACCAAATTACATAACCAGAAACTCATAGTGCCCATACCTCGTTTGGAAGGTCGTCTTCGGTATATCCTCATCTTTGATCCTAAGCTGGTGATAACCAGATCGAAGATCAATCTTCGAGAACATCATCTTTCCCTACAGTAGGTCAAATAAGTCGTCGATCCTTGGTAGAGGGTACTTATTCTTGATGGTTAGCTTGTTCAACTCTTTGTAGTCTATACACATCCTCAGAGTCCCGTCCTTCTTCTTCACAAACAAAACCGGAGCACCCCACGGCGAGTAGCTAGGCCTTATAAACTCTAAATCCAGAAGCTCCTATAACTGTATCTTCAAGTCCTTCAGTTCTACTGGTGCCATTCTATACGATGCCCTCGTCACTGGTTCGATCCCCGACACCAACTCAATGATGAACTGAATCTCCCTATGTGGTGGCAGCCCTAGTAAATCCTCAGGGAACACATCCAAGTACTCACGAACTAATCTGGTCTCTCCCGACCTTGTTGCCAACACTCTGGTAGTATCCACCACACTAGCCAGAAAACCTATACATCCTCCCTGTAATAGGTTCTTAGCTCTCAGCGCTGATATCAAAGGTATGCGGGGTCCACATACCGCACCCACAAAAACAAAGGGATCCTCTCCCTCATGCTCAAAAGTCACCATCTTCTTCCTGCAATCAATGGTAGCCCCATATCTGACCAGCCAATCCTTCCCAGTCCTCCATACCTAACTCAATCAAGTCTACTGACAACTCCCTACCATCAACCACCATTGGCAATGCTCTAATCCATCTCCTAGATTTCACCAACTCCCCGGTAGGTAGTATATTCCCAAACCTCGTAATACAGTAATCACTTGGTCTACACAATCTATCAATCACCTTACTAGAAACAAATGAATGCGTAGCACCAGAGTCAATCAAGACAGTAAAGGAGAGCCAACGCTAGAAAGCTGATCTATCACCACCGAGGGACTAGCCTCGGCCTCTGCCTGCGTCAAGGTGAACACTTAAGCTGGAGTCAACCTGTCCACCTTCCCCGCTTCTCCTTTCTTCATTGTTGGGTAGTCCTTCTTGAGGTGTCCCACCACCCCGCACACATAACAGGCCTTGACCCGACATTCGCCTTGATGGTGTCTTCTGCACCTCATGCACTCTGGGTAACTTCTCCATGTGTCATTGCCTCCCTGGTGGCCACCTTGAACACCCCGACCCCTCCTATCAGGGCCAACAGTGGTCGAAGTGTCAGGGGTCTTTCTCTGCCCCTACCAGAACCTGAATATGGAGGCACCGCCCTACGAACCTCCCGTCTCGGAGCGTTCTCCCTCCAAATCTTGTTCATCACTTCCTCAGCGGTAAGATCCTTCTCAACAGCCTGGGCATAAGTCATCCCCCCAGGTACTGTTGTAATTCTCACATCTTAGGCTATCATAGCATTAAGCCCTTTGATAAACCTGTCCTGCCTAGCTGCGTTAGTAACTGGTGCGAACTTCGCAAGTTTGTCAAACTTCAGGGCGTACTCCACAACTGTCATGTTGCCCTGTACCAACCCCACAAATTCATTCACTTTTGCTACCCTGACGACAACGTTATAATACTTCTGACTGAACAAATCCTTAAATCCATCCCAACCCAGAGTAGTAACATCTTTCGTCTGTGATGCCACTTCCCACCAAATGCAGGCATCCTCTCTCAGCATATATGAGGCACAGGCCACCCGGTCATTACATTCTACCCTCATGAAATCTAGGATAGCGGTAATCATACTCATCCACTGTTCGACCTTCAATGGATCTGGTCCTCCCTCGAAGGTTGGAGGATGCTGTCTCCTAAACCGCTCATACAATGGCTCCCACCTGTTTCCACTTCCGATGTCTATAAAACTGGTGCCACAGCAGGTGGCACAATAGATGCAACATTCCCTGACGGAGCCTGCTGTCTCAAAAGATAGATATGTTCTTCTTGGCTCTGAAGCCGGGCTTGCATGTCTGCCAATATCTGCTGCTAATCCTCAGGGACTGGCGGAAGGTTCTGGCCCTGGTCATCATCTCTAGCCTCAGACCCAGTGCTGGCTAGTCGTATAGATCACCTTGGATGCATAGTTATCCAAGTTAATCTGCAATCAACGACTCAGTGGTCAGACTATGATGATAGGGTAACAATCATTAGAACACAACCAATCACAAGCAATCAAGATATAACAATTATCCAATTATTCATCCACATACAACAGCAATGCTAATAAGCACGCCTCAAAATCATCACACAACAGTCAAGGGCCAGGCCCTATCAGTATCTCATGCTCCCTATTAATCAAACAGATAAAAGCATTCATATTCCTTTCAAATACTTAAACATATAAACATGAATATACAATTACCCAACCTTGAGTCGAGCTTGTCTTTAGCGGAAAATGTACATGTCCAGCGAGTCTTCAGGAACCCTTAAACCTAAACCGCTCTGATACCAAGTTGTAACGCCTTGGATAACCAAGATTGTTACACTATGTGTTTATAATCGTGCAAGACTCTCTAATCAAGCCATTTAGTTGAAAACATGATCCTAAAGTCATAATCGAATTAAGGTTAAAAGATTTTGGTCATAAATAGATAAATTTTCATTTAAATAAATGTTTGGTACATGGGATCCCAAAAACAGGGTTAAAAGACAATTTACAAAATTTTAGAAGTTATATACAATCATAAGCCACTCTAATGGCAAAATATGCATTTTAGATTTTCATGTCCCTGTACTATCCCTCGGCCATGGCGGACGAGCAGCTGACTATCTACATCCTACCCCGAAAGCTCTCCAACTCAGGATTAGTCCACCCTACCCTTGCCTTTACATGCACCACGTAGCACCCATGCGCCAAGGGCCAACAAGAAAACCATAAAGCATAGCATAGTCAATAAAGACAATCAAGTAATCCATAAACATAGTTAACCAATTATTCAGCATGTCATAATGGTCATCTAATCAGAGAGGACAATCAATTTATTCACAAGTTATTCATCCAGTATTTAACAAGCTATAAGCAATAGATTAGCAATCGTAAACATATCAATACTCATCATACAATACTCAGGGTCGACGCCCTTAGGCCGCACCCTTTATTTTACCCACTTACTCCGACTTGCTTAGGCCGAGCTCAATGATTATTTAGCTAACCTCAGCTCTTAGTGGTCGAGCCGTGTCCTGTGCACAAATATCAGTTCTGGCACTCTTAGGTCGTTTATTTCATGCTCACATGGCATATCATAATCATACATCATTTGTATTCAAGTATAGGGAACCCTAGTCCCAACACAACCACACAAAAGGGTGCAGTTTTCTAGCCTTTAATTCCGAGCGGAGAAAGTGAAATGATTTTGAGCACAATCCTTAGCCCCGAGCCTTGGCGATAAACCTAGTCACAAGGGTCAATGGTAAACATCAACTTCCAATCGAAATAAAATACCTAGGAGAAAGAAACTAGCCTTCGGGAAGTCTAATTCCACCAAACGAGGTGGTGAAATCGTCCCCCGAGCCCCTGAGCAAAAACCCTAAAAAGTACCCAAAAATCTAGTTTTTCCCAAAAACTCCAACAAATCCCCAAAACCCATACTCAAGCTCTCAAGCCCAAAATACCATAACTAACCCAGAATTTTTCCCCAACAATTCTCTTCAATTCAACATTACACCAGCCACAAATTCAAGACTAAACTATTTATTTTAAACACCAAAAACCTCAGCAATAATTCATCACTTGAATACTCAGAATTCTATTTAACAACCTAGTAAAATTCAAAGTTGAAAACCACAATCCTTACCTCAATTATGAGTTCCTCCCTATTTTCAAGCCCCAACTCTCAGCTAGAAACCCCTAGCTTTCCTTCTGCTTTCCTTCAAAGAACCCCAGCCAAAGTCCAAGCTTATGCCCCTTTGTTCACCTTAGCTTCAATGTTCACAAGGGAGAATGAGAAAGAGGGAGTATGTGAGAGAGATGAGAGAGTCTTCCAATTGATTCCTTCTGCTTCTAGTTTCCTCTAGTGCCTAAATCGTGAGTATATCCTTAGATTTTAAGAAAATACTATTTTCCCTCCCATATAAAACTTAGTTCCTTAATTAATCTAAGGGTAAAGTGGCCATTCTACCCAATTCCCGCTAATTCCTCCAATGTTTCCACTATTTTTTAGATAATCCAGTCATCCAATTAATTTTCAATTATTCATCCAATGTCTAATAATCCTTGATATATTTTCTAAATTCTCAAAAATACCCCCAGGCTCCCCCCGAGCCGGTTATAAATACCCACTGTGACTATTTCGCCAATCTGCTCACTAGGACCGTCTTGAGCCATATACTGCAAATATATCCACATAATAATGTGGTCTCAACAATTAATCACATATAATCACAATTATACCCTCAACGGGCCTAAATTACAAATACGCCCTTAAAAGCTAAACAGAGCCCACATGCATATTTAATACTCATAAACATGCATTTCATATAACCATATAATCATATAATCATGCATTTAATCATTAAATCACACATAAACGAATTATGCCTTCCCGGCACGCTAATCAAGGCCCTTAAGCCTTTTAGTTTTTAGTGATTTTGGGTCGTTACATAAGAGATCTTGGTAGTTTGCATATTTTGTCCCTCATTTAAGTCTTTCTACCCTAACTCTCTCTTAAAAATCTACATGTGAGACTTTGGGGCTCGGTTTGAGAGTGTAGAAAACAAGGAGGAGTTTGAGAAGCTAAGTAAAACACATCTCCAAGCTAGAACTATCAAAGGTAGAAATTTATGGTTGTTCTTGAGTTTTGTGATTTATGTTGGTAGATCTGGTTGTATAGGTTATTTCAATGGTTTTTGGAGTTAATTTTATGCTTAAGGTTGAGGTGGTGTGATTTGATGATTTGCATGCCTGCATGTGGCTAGGATTATGCTAGAAATGCTTATTGTTGTTAGGTTGTGTAAAAATGCATGCTGCCAAAATTTCGTGGTCTGGCTTCCAATAGAACAGATCACACTCTACTGCCTCTTTTTGTGAAAAATATTTGTATAGTTGCATAGTTCTTTGTGAGTAGTTGATCACAGGCTTTGGAAAATCGTAAAAAGGTATTTTTAAACCCAAGTTATGCACGTTTTGGAATTTTGATGTAAATTTAGAAAATTTATGGGCAGCATGCACTGCCCAGATTGTTTTGAATTTTGAACAGATTTTACTAATAAAAAAACTTTGAAATTTGTTAGGCTGTTAGTTCAAACATGCATAAGGGCAACTGTAAATTTTTAGTGAAAAATGTGTTATGGTATAAGAGATATGATTTTTCAAACTTTGCCCTAAAATCTAGAAACAAAACTTAAGGGCAGCAAGCACTGCCGAGATTGCTTTAAACATCTTGATGAGTTTTATTACTCCAAAAATTTTGAAATTTAAAAAAAAAAAAACTAATTTCATCACGAATAAAGTTTTCTA
Source organism: Humulus lupulus (assembly GCF_963169125.1). Classification (NCBI taxonomy): domain Eukaryota; kingdom Viridiplantae; phylum Streptophyta; class Magnoliopsida; order Rosales; family Cannabaceae; genus Humulus; species Humulus lupulus. The sequence continues at coordinate 163,432,320 of NC_084799.1, forward strand.
TAAAATTTCAAAAAGAACTGGGCTACGGTGTAAGAGAAATAAATTTTCAAAGTTACCTTAAAATCTGGGAAAAACTTCTGGGCAGCAGGCACTGCCTAGAATGCTTTAAATATTTGAATAAGTTTTGCCATCCCAAAAATTATAAAATTTGAAGAGAATTGGTTAATATGTGTATAACAAACCATGTAAAATTTTAGAGAAAAATGTGACACGATTTAAGAAAAATAATTTTTCTAAGTTTTCCCTAAAAATTGAAAAGTAGCAATTTTGAACCTTAACAAAAAGTGATTTTTGGGAGGTTAGTTCTCTTAACCTAAAACAAGTTTTGATGCCAGGCTTTCGCCTAATTCCCGTCCTTATGACACAGAATACGTGAACGATGGTTTAAGGGTTTTGGTTAAAAAATTCAATTGAGGGCAAAAGCTTGAAAAACAGGACTTTATCACTTTAAAACATACAATGACATTAAAGTTTTGGAAATGAGAAGAGATAATCATTTGCAAAGATAACTAAGGATTTGAAGATTTAACCAATCCCCAAATCAGCTTGAGTTAATTTAAAAGTTGATTTTACCATTTTTATAAGTTAAGGGTCCAATGTCCCTTCTTTTAAAAAATAACATAAAAAGAGATCCTAGATTATAGATAAAGAATGGGAGTTGGATTTTGTAGAACCTTTAATAGAATGGGATAACATTATCAAATATTATTTGTCAAGGGTCAAAACGCGGTATTTTGGTAAATGATAGAAAACGGTAAACTTTTGTAAGAGGACGACAAGTTGGTATTTTTCTAAAGATATGAGTTGGGTAGAACTCATTTTTCCTAAAACCAAAATATGAGTTATCCAATAAGAGAGTTCTTTATTTAAATAATATTAAAATGCATAGCACGAAGAGCGTGTTGTGGTGAGGTCAATTTTTTGTTGATACCGTAAAGACTGAAACGAAATCTGGCCTTATACACTATGAAGTGTATAAGAGGCTATAGTGTAGAGTCTGTAAGAATTTATTTCATGTAGCTATCGTGGAATATTAGCTATAAGGATAAGCCATAGTTTAATCTGAGTCACTGTGTGGTTTCACTATAGTGTTATCTAAGCGGGAAGGCTCACTTCTGGATAGAAGATTTCTACAAGCAAGCGCTAAGGAATATGGGTAAGACAACTTATGATTTGCTTGGCTACAACACAATCAAGAATAGTTTCGATAACTAAGATATAAGCTAATAATTAGAACTAGTCTTAGAAGGTTTACTCAAGAACATGGTCCTAGAGGGTTTACATACTCATGACTATGGTAAGCAGTCCGACTAGCTACCGTGACGACTATGAACTTCGGCTAGCCACCGAGAACTAAGTAAGAAACTGGTTCGCCACCGATGACTATGTAACTAAGGTCAGTTGGCCAGCTCAACATGTAAGAAGTCCGGTTTAACACCCGTGACATAAGAGTCCAGTTAAACTTCGTGACACATAAGTAAGCTAATTCCAGAATCAAATTTCCATGACTAAGAAAGTATGTTGAATTCTTCTAGGAGTCTGGGTAACCAGTGTAATTAGTTTACACCTGTCGACGCTATGGTAAGATAAGTTATGATATGATAAGTTATGTTTGATTTTTCTTCCAAAACCCTAAGTAAGTATGTATGTTAAGATTAATGAGTAAGTAAGTATGTAGTTAAGATTAATGAGTATGTAAGAAAGCAAAGTATGCATGATAAGAACATTAAGTATGTTAAGAATGTTATGTATGTTACCAGTTAAGACTGTTGTATGCTTTGGGATCTTCTGCATGCAGGTGTATTTTCAGAATATAAATTTTTGTTATGAGGCATGACCATAAGTTTTCCAGAACGTTCGCACATTCTTAAATTGTATGTTAGGGTTCTTGTAGATGCTCAAAATTCCATGCTTGCAAAGGATCCAAAGCACACCCTAAGGTCCCCTAAATTACATAATACACGCAACGCATAAATACATGCTGCGCCACCAAGGCACCGCGAGAGGTGCCTCGCCCATCGGTGCCGCACCACCTGAATCCATGCGCGTGCAGGGCCTCACGAGAGGCGTCTCGTGCCATCAATGGCGCGTGTGCAGGGCCTCGCGAGGAGGCATCTCTCTCCATCAGTATCGCGCCCGTAGGGCCTCACGAGAGGCGTCTCGTTCCATCAGTGGCGCGCGCGCGTAGGGCCGCGAGGAGGCGTCTCTCTCCATCAGTATCGCACACGCAGGGCCTCGCGAGAGGCATCTCGCTCCATCAGTGGCGCGCGCGCAGGGCCTCACGAGAGGCGCCTCGTGCCATTAGTGTCACGCACCAGTAGGGCCTCACGAGAGGCGTCTTGCTCCATCAGTACTGCGCGTGCAGGGCCTTGCGAGAGGTGTCCCGCTCCTTCAGTGGCGCGCGCGTAGGGCCTCGCGAGAGGCGCTTCGTGCCATCAATGTCACGCACTAGCAGGGCCTCGCGAGAGGCATCTCGCTCCGTCAGTGGCGTGTGTGCGCAGGGCCACGAGAAGGCATCTTGCTCTATCAGTGTCGCGCGCGCAGGGCCTCGCGAGAGGCGTCTCGCTCCATCAGTGCCACGCGCGCAGGGCCTTGGGAAGGGCGTCTCGCGCATCTATCATCTACATCTCGTGGGTGGCCCTAAGGTGCTTCGGGCGCCTTGTGCCAAGGATCCAAGAGCTCCGTTTCGCACCACGACCCCTGCGTAGACCAAGTGTCTTACACCCTACACCTTAAGAGGGTGTCTCCTATGAAGACCTATGGAGACCTTAACATTTAGAGGTAAAAGCCCTAGCATAATTTAAAAGGATCGTACTAGTAGGATATTGTACGGTGCTTGACCTTTAAGACCCCGTACGTCTGATCCAAATATTCATGCCAGACAAGTAGTGGGAGTACTAGGAGAGGGGACATGGCCTGTATGCTTCTAACCAGATGTTAGAGTCGACACCACCACCAACACCACTACGCCTGGAGCCACTCCTCTGATACTTGTACTAAGTAAGTAGTGGAGACATCCCCACAGAACCTGACCATGTACTGGAGCCAACACCACTACCCCCTGAGACCACTCTCCTGACAATGTACTTGTGTACCATCTGGTCCCCTGGACCACAATGTATCAAAGGCCATTAGAGCCCACTATAAAGGGAACCCCACTTCTACATGGAAGGGGGTTGGAAAAAACACTGTAGCACTACACCATAAAAAATATAAGTTCATTTCACCATTTTCTTTCTGCAACTATTCTTTGAGTTTTTTATTAGATCTTTGAAGTTTTTCATTGACAAGCTCTATATTTCAATCTTTCTAACTTAACTTGGTTGGCGAGTTCTCACCGTCAACAGTTTGGCGCCGTCTGTGGGAAGGATAGATTGCAAGTCACTGTTCTTCCATCGATTCCGATAAGAAAAAAATGTCGCGACGTTCGAAACGGTTGAGAGAACCGCACAAGGTGGAGGTCCATCTAGACGGAGATCAACTAAAAGCATCCATGAGGGATCCTCCTCCACCTGCAAACATGGAGGCTCCAAGGGAACCTGAGGTTCCCGTAGACGAAAGGGAGGCCTCGTCCCTAGCGGTCCCACCTGAGGAGGATCGTCCAAGGTCAGCGTTGCCCTAGTAAGGGGTGCTGATGAGTTCCTGCCTCCAAGGCCGCCGCAGATGCCAAACTCTAGTCGGCAGGATCCAGGCCCGTCGAAGCACTGGGCTGACAAGCACCCTCTAGTCCACTCTATTAGCTCGAGTTCGAAGTCTCAATTCTACGAAGATGAGATATGAGAACTTCACCGCAAGAATCAGAGGCTAGAAACCACCCTGGAAAACATGCAAGAGGTGCTAAATGGCCTGTTGCAAGGGAGATCAAACGTGACACTCCCTAAGCAGAAAGAGAGAGACCAGGGGGGTAGAAACCACCATCCCAGTAGATGATGGAAGGACCCGACTCTCCACTAGTAACACCCCCGGACAAAGCAACACGAACGTCCCAGACCACCGAAGTATCCCCAGAAGCCAGAGACGAAGGCCAACGCTGCCCCTCGTAACGGTGTCAAGGTCACCTCAAGCAAAAGATCCTCAGATTTACAAGAAGAACTCAACAAAAAGAGGGGAGGTAAAAGGACCACACCCTCTATGGCGCCCTAGGAAGGCAAAGGAAAGGGGGATCCTAACCCATCCGCTCTGAGAGACTCCCTAAGCAAAAGGAGGCAAGACCTGGACACAGAAATGAGGAGCCTACGAAGCAAAATCATCACCGCCTCTGGAGGTCAAGCCTTTGAGGATGAGTTTGATCATGAGTCACCCTTCATCAGGGAGATCCAAGCCATCCGGCTCCTAACTAACTTCAAGGAGCCCCATATGACCCTTATGAAGGAAGCACAAATCCGAAATACCACCTGGATGCATTTAACGACCTGATGAAGCTGAGGGGAATTAGTAGCGGGGCTAGATGTCATTGCTTCGCTGTCACATTGAAGGGACCTGCGTACAAATGGTTCAAAAGACTTAGACCAGAGTCTATCAGATCTTGGCAACAATTTTCTGATGAATTCCTCCAGTAGCACAACGCCGTGCGAGACTACACAATGCCAGGCACCAGCCTCGCCAATGTGAAGCAAGGAGAAAACGAGAGTCTGAAGAGCTACATTCACAGGTTCAATATGGAGACAGCTAAAGTAGGGAGCTTGACCCGTAGAGAACTGAAAATGGCCATCACAGCTAGAGTGCGCCCGGGAAGCAAGTTGTGGGATAACATGCTCAAGAGGGAGGTCACAGACTTGGATGATTTCTACGAGTGAGCACAAAAATATATTCACGTGGAGGATGGTCACGAAAGCCTCAAAGCCGGAAAAGGCCAGTCGCCTCCAAAACCCTCAATCCGAGAAAGCCAAGGTGGTGCAAAGAAGAAGAGGGTCTATGAGGGAACGAGAGATGATCGACCCCGGAAGCATCAACGTCCTGATGAGCGCAGACAAGGCCCCTACACCTTTTATACTGACCTCACCCATGCGAGAGAGCATATTTTCATTACGAACAAAAACCAGGTCCCTTTCAGGAGGCCCCCGCCAATGAAAAAAGACCGGTCCAAAAGAGACCCCAGCAAGTATTGCCAATATCACAAAGATATCGGCTACACCACCGCGGAATGCAACCATTTGAAGGTGGAAATTGAGGAGCTCATCTGCAGGGGACATTTGGGAAAATACGTGCGCAAGGAGAACCAAAGGCCAGAAGAAGGAGCATCCCCGCCGTGGGCGCGAGAGGTGGCCCCAGAAGTGCAAGGAGAGGCCAGGACCATCTTTGGAGGACCTGGATTCTGGGGCGAATCAAGGAAGGGACGAGACAGGTATGCCAGGGAGGCTAGACGAAGTCCACCACCGTTCATCTTAAGTTTGGAGCAACGCCCCCCGAAGAGTTTTAAGGGCAAAAATGACTCAATTACCTTCATTGAGGAAGATGTCCGGGGTGTACACTTCCCCCATAATGACCCCCTAGTGATGACTGTCCAGCTTGCTAACATGAGGGTGCATCGGGCCTTGGTGGATAACGGAAGCTCTGTGGACATCTTATATCGCCCAACTCTGGAGAAGATGGGACTAAACATCCGACATCTAAAGCCTTGCAATACTTCTTTGTATGGATTTACGGGAGATTCGATACAGCCCCTTGGGGCAATTGAGTTGGCCTTCACTATGGGAGAAAAACCCAGACAAACCACCATAATGACAAATTTTGTTGTGGTAGATTGCGCCTTAGCCTTCAATGCGGTATTAGGGAGACCATCCCTAAGAGAATTGAAGGTGATAACTTCTGTATACCACTTAGCTATGAAATTCCCAACTCTCGGGGGAATATCATGCATGAAAGGAGAGCAAAAGGAAGCGAGAGAATGCTATAACACATCCCTCCGCATAGCCACAAAGCCATCAGCACCTATGGCAATGGTTATACATGAAGGCGCGAACCCACACGAATTAGACCCACGAGTCACAGAAGAGCCCAAAGCTGAACCAGTAGAGGAATTGGAGGAAGTAACGGTCATGAATGAGCCGTTGAGAAAGTTGAAGGTAGGGAGAAACCTTGTAGGTGACATGAAGGAGAAGCTAGTAGAGTTCTTAAAAGCCAACCTCGATGTATTCGCCTGGAGTCACGAGGATATGGTAGGGATAGGCCCAGTGGTCATGTGTCACCATCTGAACATCGACCCGAAAGCGAGGCCGATGAGGCAGAAAAGGAGAGCACTAGACCCAGAGAGATACGCGGCCCTAAAGGAGGAGGTTGACAAGTTGAAGGCGAACGGGTTCATCCGAGAGGAATTTTACCCACTATGGGTATCAAACCCAGTGCTAGTCCCGAAGCCCAAGGAAAAATGGAGGACTTGTGTGGATTTTACCAGCCTCAATAAGGCCTGCCCTAAGGACAGCTTCCCGCTTCCTAGGATAGACCAGTTGGTAGATGCCACAGCAGGGCACGAGCTACTCAGCTTCATGGACGCATATTCTAGGTATAACCAAATACCCATGAACCCTGCTGACGAAGAGCACACTTCGTTCATAACGGACAAGGGGCTGTATTGCTATAAAGTGATGCCCTTTGGTTTAAAAAACGCAGGTGCCACTTATCAAAGGTTGGTGCACAAAATGTTCGCAAATCAAATAAGAAGGAACATGGAAGTATACGTGGACGACATGCTGGTGAAAATAAAGAAGGCGGGGGAGCTCACCAGCGACCTCATGGAAATGTTCAACACCCTTCGAAGGTATAGAATGAAGCTGAATCCACTCAAATGCTCCTTCGAAGTGTTGTCAGGAAAATTCCTGGGTTTCATGGTAAATTCCTGAGGTATTGAGGCTAATCCTGAAAAGATCAAGGCCTTGCTAGAAATAAGCCCACCATGAAGCAAAAAAGAGGTGCAATGCTTAACAGGGAGAGTGGCAGCCCTCAATAGGTTCATCTCCAGGTCTACTAATAAATGCCTCCCTTTCTTCAACATCCTAAAAGGGAACAAAAAGTTCGCTTGGGATGACGAATGCCAGGATGCCTTCACCAAGCTAAAGGAACACCTTGGGAAGCCACCCCTTTTGGCCAAGCCAGAAAAAGGGGAGAAGTTGTATTTGTATCTAGCTGTATCAGAGCATGCCATAAGTGCCGCCTTGGTCAAGGGGGAAAAGAAGCACCAGCAACCTGTCTACTATGTGAGTAAACGGTTGGTAGACGCAGAAACTCGATACCTGAAAATAGAGAAGTTAGCATATGCCATGATAGTGGCTTCTCGAAAGTTGAGGCACTATTTTCATGCTCATGCGATTGAGGTGCTCACCAACACCCCCCTGCGTCAAGTCTTGCACAAGCCGGAGACTTCGGGAAGATTTTTAAAATGGTCAATTTAATTAAGTCAGTTCGACATCACTTACACCCCAAGGACCTCAATCAACGGGCAGGTACTTGCAGACTTTATAGTCGAGTTTGCATACCGACCCCAAGAGGAGGGGGAAATAGAGGAAACCGAACCAGGGCATGAAGAGGAAAGACACCCTGAAGAATGGAGCCTCCATGTAGATGGGGCATCTAACAAAGGGAGGAGCCAGCACTGGCATAGTGATGACGGGACCTGAAGGGAACAAGATGTATTGTGCCCTGAGATTTGGATTCGAAGCTTCCAATAACGAGGCAGAATATGAGGCATTGTTGGCCGGCCTGCGGCTAAATAAGGAGTTAAAGGTATCCCGCTTACATGTCTTTAGTGACTTGCAGCTGGTAGTGTTTCAAGTGAAGGACGAATACCAAGCTAGAGGTCCAAAGATGGCTGCATACCTCACCAAGGTAAAGGAGTATTTGGATCAGTTTGAAAAATACACGATAGAACAGATCCCCAGGGAGCAGAACACTAACACAGATGCACTCGCAAAACTCGCTTCCACACGAGACGAAGACACGCTTGAGTCCATACCGGTCGAATATCTCCCCAAGCCAAGCATAGCAGAAGAAAGGATCAACATGGTCAAGAGCTCTGAGGAGTCATAGTTTGCACCCATGGAGAGATACTTAAATGACGGGACCTTGCCTTTGGATAAAAAAGAGGCCCACAGACTGATTTACAGAGCCACCCAGTACACCCTAGTAGATGGAACATTGTATAAGAGATGCTTCTCTACCCCGCTCCTGCGATGCGTAGATAAAGGAGAGGCATCAAAATTTTTACAAGAGATACACAAAGGGGAATGTGGAAACCATGCTGGGGGGTAGTCCACGGCAAAAAAGGCCATCCACCAGGGGTATTATTGGCCTACCATGGAGAAGGATGCGAGCGACTTTGCGAGAAGGTGTGACAAGTGCCAGAGACATACGAATTACCCCCGTCAGTCACCAAATGAGTTGGGGAGCATGACCAGTCCGTGGCCCTTCGCTATGTGGGGGATTGACTTGACAGGGGCACTGCCAACAGGAAGAGGAGGACATAAGTATGCGGTGGTAGCAGTTGAATATTTCACTAAGTGGGTAGAAGCGGAGACTTTAGTCAACATAACGGCTAAGCAAATCACCACCTTTGTCAACAAATATATTGTTTGCAGGTTCGGAGTACCTTACAAGATCATCTCTGACAATGGAACGCAATTTGAAGGAGGGATGTTCGAGGACTATTGCAAGGCAAAAGGAATCAGGAGGAGTTTCTCCGCAGTAGTACATCCCCAAGCCAATGGGCAAGTAGAGGCCATCAACAAGATCCTGAAAAGGAACTTGAAAACTAAGTTGGAAAAGTTGAAAGGGGCCTTGGTCGAGGAACTCCCAAATGTGCTCTGGGCCTACAGGACCACCCCTCGTTCCACCACTTGGGAGACACCTTTCGCCTTGGCCTACGGCTGCGAGGCTGTCCTTTCGGTAGAAATAAAGGTTAGCTCCTTCCGCACGCAAGCATATGATGACCAGGCTAACATCACAGTGTTGGTTGGGAACTTGGACCTGCTGGAAGCCAAGAGGGAAAGGGCACAACTAAGGCTGGCCACATATCAGCAACGGGCAGCGAGGTATTACAATTCAAGGGTGCGAGAGAGAAAGTTCAGGGTATGAGACTTAGTACTGAGGAAGGTACTCCCTAACACGCGAGACCCGGGGGCGAGGGTACTGGGGGCGAACTGGGAAGGACCCTACCAGGTCGCTCAGTGCATACCACCAAACTAGCCCGCATGGATAACACCATTATACCTCGGGCATGGAATGTGGAGCACCTCAAGAAATACTACCAGTGAGACTTCTACACCCGTGCAAAGAAGACATATGTTTAGTTTGTTCCCTGTTATGTTGATTTAGTAGGTAAGAATTAAAGAGGCTACTTGGGTAACCTCCTAATTAGATGTAACCCTTCCATATGTATGTCATTGTAACCCGCACGCTATGAGTGAAACTGTTGCCCACTTTTCGTGTCATTCTTCTTCCATATAGCACCCACCAAAGTGCCTACTGAAATAAATTTCACCAGACACTTAGGGGGTAGTGGGTAGGGGGTAGGGGGTAGGACAGGAGGCAAAACATACAGCAAACAGGAGGATCCTAAAAAGGACCCCTCATATCAGAGGGAACCTAAAAAGGACCCTCTATCAGGAGGATCCCAAAAGGACCCCTTATATCGGGGCCTTAAACGAGGTCCTTATAAAAAAATGCGTGATGAACCCTAACAAACAGGGAGAAGACCTTACAAGGCATCTCTTGATGTTCACAAGGATTAGCTACCCTTGTGAACATCAAGGAGGCCAAAAGGTCTTACAAAAAAAAAAAAACTTACAAATAAAGGAAAATTCTCCCACAAGGGGAAAGGCCTCAGAAAGAGCACCCACCAATAAGCCTAGAGCAGCCACCAAGCCGTCTAGCCAATAAGGGTCCTAAAAGAGACCCTTGCAAAAATAGTACTATGAATAATGACGAGAAGGACACTTCTCACAAGAAATAATAAGCACGCGCAAAAATATATAAAAGGATAGCTAGAACCCAAGGGGTCAATATATCCTTATAAGAACAATTAAGAGGCACCAAAAAAGGACCTATTGAACCATTTCACATGGGCTCCAAAGGACCTTTAGCCTGATAAATAAAAAAGGGGAACCTACTGAACCCCATCATACGGGTTCAAAAAGACCTCGAACACAGAGGGATAAAAGATGAATAATCGCATATATATATATACAAAAAAAAAAGAGTTTTGCTAACATAACAAGACTTAAAAAAAATTATTACAAGCATAATAAGGCTCGAACGAGCATACATCCACAGCGGACTAACTGGCAAAAATTATGAAATGACAATCTCAAGGCCTCCTGCCACGGGCATTCCACCCAGCCGCCCAGGCAATGGCGTGATCGCCAAAGGAGGAGAAATCAAAGTTTGGATCCTGCCTCCATACGCCATAAAGGGCGCGCTCTATGGACCTATACTCAATAACTGCCATGCCCGCCTCTAAGGAAGCGACCCTCCCCTGCGACGCAGCTGCAGCAGCCTTGGCACCCTCAAGTTCAGCCTCTAAGGAAGCGACCCTCTCCTGCGACGTTGCCGCAGTAGCCTTGGCACCCTGGTGTTCGGCCTCTAAGCTGGTAACCCTTTCCTGCAACATCGTGGCCTTGGAAATTGCTCTCTTCTTCTTTTTCGATGAGGATGAAATTTTCGCCAAGGCCTTCTCTAGCTAAGACCTGGTTTCAGTGAGCTCCCTCTCGAGCTCCTGGACCTGAACCGTAAGACGGTCCCTCTCGGCATTCGACGTGGAAAGGTTGTGAGCCGAGTCGGCAAATCGCTGAGCCACTGTATAGGTCTGCGCAAGAAAAATAACAACAACAATGATAAGTAACAAAAAAAAAGGAATAAAAAGAGATAAGGCTGACATAAGATGCATGAACTCACCCAAGCAGCGGAGCGCGTAAGAGTCTCCCCAAGATCTGATATAGCGAAACTCCCGAGACCATTCCAATCAGCTTCAGGAAGGTCTAAGGCAATCTGGACATACCACCGCCCGTAAAAGGCTGCCATGCGGCCCACCCAGGGCCCCCCTTCTAAGCCAAGGTTACTTGGCTGAGTAAGGACAGACGACCCGCTCGCCAAAACAGGAGGGGGCGTAGGAAGATCGGAAAACTGGGCCCCCGGTAGATCAGGAGGGGGTGCTAGCAAGGCCTCATATTTGGCTTCGTTGTTGGATGCTTCGAATCTGAATCTCAGAGCTGTATGGAATCGATGCCCTTCTGGAGAGACTAATATGATCCAGCTCTGGATCCGTTCTCGTTCGATGACCCATCTACAAAATTTTTCCACAACTCCTGCACCCATTCCTTCAAAAGCTCCTCTTGAAATCTGGTGCACTCAGCCACAAAATCAGCAAGGCCCTGATTTTTTATTGAGGTTTGTGGTACGTACAGTATCTCGAACTAGCTGAGTTCAATCGCCCATTTTAAAAGACGTCCTGAAGTTTCAGGTTTTTGCAATACCTGCCTTAAAGGTTGGTTGGTCATGACGTGGATTGAATGGGACTGGAAATATGGCTTGAGCTTCCGGGAAGCTAATATTAGGCAGAACGCTATCTTTTCTACCAGTGGATATCAGCTTCGAGAAGTCTCTTACTTATATAATACACTGATTATTGAGTGCGGTCTTCTTCTTGAACTAACACGGCACTGACTGCGTTTTCTGTCACAGCCAAATAAAGGAACAAGGGTTCTCCAGACATAGGCTTAGACAATACTGGGGGCTCAGCCAAGTGCATTTTTAGGTCGAGGAATGCCTGCTCGCACTCCTCAGTCCATTCAAATTTCTTGTTTCCTCTGAGCAAGTTGTAGAACGGCAAGCACTTGTCAGTGGATTTTGAAATAAATCGATTCAAGGCTGCCACCCTTCCATTCAGGCTCTGAACTTCTTTACACGAGCTAGGCGAAGTCATTTCCAATAATGATCTGACTTTATCTGGGTTCGCCTCTATCCCCCTTGTATTGACTATGAATCCCAGAAATTTTCCTGACGCCACTCCAAAAGTGCATTTTTGGGGATTCAGCTCCATGTTATACTTCCTCAAGATCTCAAAACATTCATTTAGATCAGATACATGGTTATTGAAAGTCTTGGATTTGACCAACATATCGTCAATGTACACTTCCATATTTTTCCCGATCTGACCAATGAACATTCTATTGACTAACCGTTGGTAGGTAGCTCCAACATTCTTTAGCCTGAAGGGCATAACTTTGTAATAATATACATTAGTAGGAGTCATAAAGATAGTATGCTCCTGATCCAAAGGATTCATCGCGATCTGGTTGTATCTAGAATATGCATCCATGAAGGACATGAGCTCGTGTCTCGCGGTGGCATCTACCAACTGATCAATCCTCGACAGTGGAAAACAATCTTTAGGATAAGCTTTATTCAGGTCGGAGAAATCGATGCAAGTCCTCCACTTTCTGTTCTGCTTCGGGACCAGGACAGGATTCGCGACCTAGATCGAATATTTTGCTTCACGAATAAACCCACATTTTAACAACTGAGCTACTTCTTCTTCCAATGCTTCAGCTCGGATTGTTCCCAAATGTCTCTATTTTTTGGATTTTGCAGGCACGCTTTTGTCCAAGTTTAGAGTGTGCATGATCACACTCGAGCTTATTCCAACCATATCCTCATGGGACCAGGCGAAAACATCTAGATTCCTTTGTAAAAATTTAACCAGCCCATTTTTCCTATCATCACCAAGATTTTTCCCAATCTTGATGACTCTTGAAGCGTCTTTGGGATCTATGTTTACTTCCTCAAGCTCCTCAGTAGCTTGGAGCTCTGATCTATCCTCGCCCATTCGTGGGTCAATATCATCATTTGGGGCGACGTCACTATCCTTTGTTTCTTGAGGTTCTTCCGTCCCGTAGGCAACTTCTACTTCCTAGGACTCCTCACCTCCGTCACTTATGGCCATTACTTGCTGCCCAGGTTGTGATTTTCCCTTCAAAAATTCTATAGCATTCCAAGGCAGCGAGCTGATTGCCTCTGATGGTGCATATTCCCGCAGATGAGGGGAATTTGATTGTTAGGTGGCGGATAGAGGTTATGGCTTCAAACACCATCAACGTAGGTCGGCCCAAAATCTCATTGTACGCGGTTGGACAATCGATGACCACGAACTCAAGCAGCTTGGAGACAGTTCGTGGACCTTCACCCAATGTTACCACTAATTCGATCATTCTGATAGCAGCTGACCCTTCACCAGAAAAACCATATAAAATCATAGAAGTTGCCTTCAGCTCGGTTACAGACAATCCCATTTTTTCTAAGGTGGACCTAAAAAGTAGATTTACAGAACTTCCATTGTCTACTATTGTTCTCCTAACTCTCTGGGTGGCGAGTGGAACTGTTATGACCAGAGGATCATTATGTGGGAATTGGACATGGCTGGCATCTTCCTCCATAAAAATGAATGGTTGTTTTTCCAATCTCTGCTGCTTTGATAACCGTTGTTACAGAACGAACTCCTCTCCGTTATGGGACTTCAGTTCGTTGATATACCTTTTCTGGGCACCTCTGCTTGTACCTGCCAGATGAGGTCCCCCCAAAATAGTGGCTATATCTCCTCCTGTTATCAGAGGAGGATTTTCCTAATTCATCGGAGCTCCGACTTGATTCATTGGAGCTTCAAGAGTTGACGGAGTGTTTTGTCCAGCGAGCTGACTGGCAGTCGCTCGATTCCAAGCGTACTGGGCCAAAGGTCATGCCCTGATGAGAGTCTCGATCTCATCCTTCAGCTGTCTACAGTCATCAGTATTATGACCAATATCATTGTGGAATCAACAAAACTTCGAAGGATCTCTCTTCGCTCTTTGGTTCTTTAACGGTTCTGGTTTCTTCCATGGATGGCGAGTAGAACATGCCAAGAAAATGCTTTCTCTAGTGTCCGTGAGATTGGTATATGTTGTGTAAATCGGTTTAAATTTTCCATGGACTTGTTTTTCTTTGTTCCGCTCTGGTCGCCCTCACCATTTCCCTTTCTCTTATTATTTCCCCATTGGTTATTCTGGGCAACGGTTTGAGCCATAGCTATAACATCCGTTACCGCTCCAACAGGCTGGACAGGGACTTGGCTAGTTCCTACGACAGAAGTTCGCGCCTCTTCTAAGTTAACCCACCGTTGAGCTTGTTTCAAGAACTCATCCACAGTATTAACTCATTTCCTCTTAAGCTCTTGCCACAAGTCACCTCCAACAAGAATTCTCGTCCTCATTTCCATGAGCTTGGAACTTTCATTGGCATCTCTGCTCGCGCAGCAACATTGGCAAACCTACTTAGATATGCTTTCAACGGTTCACCGGGTTACTGCTTTACATTAGCCAGGGAGTCAGCCTTGATCCGAGCTGCCTGGGAAGCCCTGAATGCTCTCTTAAAATCAGTGGAAAAGCTCTTCCATGAACTAATTGAATGCCTCTTGTATTGTTTGAACAACTACCTAACTGGCCCAATCAGAGTCGAGGGGAATATAAGGCACCTCAGCTCGGACCCGATGTTGTGGGCCATCATTATGTTGTTGAACATCCCCAGGTGATCAGACGGATCCCCATCTCCGTCAAACTTTGACAAATGTGGCATCTTGAAACCCACTGGATATGCAGTCGCCGCAATATTTGGGGCAAAAAGCTCGAGCTCATCCTCCGAGTCACACTCATCTTTCTCTTTTTTTGATAAAAGCTTCTTCATTAGCTCCTCCATCTGGGCTGGCCTTTAAAGGGTTTGGTCCCTGGTTCCTAGGTTATTCTAGGGCTATTCAATAGCTCCCGTCCTATCGTACGCGTTCGGCGGGTTATTGTCCCTCCAAGTTCGGGCTTGGTTTTGTGGGATATTCCCGTTATCATGTACTTCGGAAAGACCTCCCCCTTGATGAGTGTAACTGACTCTTTCTTCTTTGTGAATTCAGGCGATCTCGCAGATCCGACTGTGTAACGTATCGAGGACTTTGTGCCGAATTTAGATGGTTTCTCAGATCGCCCTCAGACCTACCACTTTGATGACTTTTAGTCCAATAACTTCCATTTTCAAAGCTTACTACTCGCGGTTGAGGTTGAGGATATGGATTATCGACACGTGTCCACGAGACATAGGTATGGGCAGACGGAGGAGGATTTCTCCTACTGTCTGTTATATTATTTCATATAATATAATATTATATTAAATAATGTGACAAAATGTGATTTGACACACAAATATGATTTGTCACACCTTGTAACATATTATTGAGAGTCACAAAATTGGACACATGTGTGTGCCCAAATGTGACATATTTTGGAGTTACAAAATCAGTTACAAATTTGTAACTCCCAAATATTACCCAATAATGTGTATATTATATGTTACACATTTGAGATTATATTTCACAAAGTCATGATGATATATGACTGTTGGAGACATGTTTTTAACTCCCAATAGGTGTTTGGAGGTTACAAAATCATGTGGGAAATGATTTTGGACGTTTTGGAACATTTTGGAAAAATCACATTTTTGGTTGAAAAAAGGCAGTGGCCGCGGCCACTGATGATTCTGGCTGCGGCCAGTGAGGCTGACAGCCTATGTGGTTTTCAGTTTTTTCCAAATTGAACAGTTCTAACATCCCAAATAACTCCCAAATCTCTATTTTAATTCCATAAACATCCAATTAAATATTGGTAACAGCCATGGGGGTTGGTGGAATTTGAAATTCAAAGGGTTATCTCAAACTCTATAAATAGGAGCCTAATGCTCACTTGTAAGACACACCATTTTTCATCCACAAAGCACTTGGCTGAAAAATACACCTTGAGGCTTGATTATTCCAGAGAGCTATTTCCTTGAGAGATCCCTTAGTGCTTAGAGAATAGGGGGAAATAAGCTTTTGGACGAAGGTTTTGAACCTTGTTCAAGTTGGTGATCCCCATTACTCTACACTTTGATTGAGTGTGAGTTTGTGTTTTTCATTGATCTTTTCATTCTCTTGTTCTTCTTGTATTATTGGTGTATTGAGTTTGTAATCCTCTACTTCTATTTCTATTTACATATTCATTGGTATCTTTTGTTTTAGGGTTTTAGTTCTTATAATTCTCTTCCTTCTCTTATTTCTATTTACTTGTATTTTGAGCAATTGAGTTATAATATTTATTTAATCAATTACCTTGTCTATTTTATTTTTTGCATAGAGTTGTATTTTTGTTTTTCCACTTTTCCATTAGGCAAAATACATATTTTCCTAACACAGTCTCCATAAGCAGGAATGTCCCGCGCAAGACGAGGTGATGTCGGATGTCTTATGGGTGATGGAGGATGCCTAACTAGCGAGGCAATTATTGTCCCATCGGGGCGAACTAAATTAGCCCGCGCTTGTTCCCCCCATCATTTCTTGCTCCCTGTGCCTGGCGATCCGATCGTGACGCCCGAGGGTTGGCTAAAACATTTCATCTCTGTGACCCTGTTCCAGCTCTTCCCCTTGGATTGCCATGGGTACCTCGAGGCACTGGGGAATGAGGTACCGAACTTGGAGTTGCGGTCCTAACTAACCTACTGACTTGCTGATGACCTCTATGTGGGCCACTAGGTTGAGCCTTTTGGCAGTCTTACGATGTAGGCACAGAGCTTGGGGTGGCAGTTGACTGACCGACTTGGTTTTGATCGGCTATTCCTGTGGGACTTATGAGACCCACTTTGCCTCTTTCCAACATTAGCGTCGGTTGCAAGAGGGGGTAACCGAGCCGAAACCTCCTCAATTTGCCTATTTTCCTTGGCAAGATGGCTTCTTAACTGCATGTTTTCCAAATCAACTGCAGTCAAGTAGTCTGGGTTTGGATATGGTGGCAATGACGCTGAACTCCCAGTATCGTCGTGGCCCACCGGTTGCTTTCCCGGTCGTTGCTGAACTTCAGAGCCATGCTCATTTGAAATAGCGGTATGATGGGCCCCTTGCCCACCAGGTTGTTCCATCTCATTGTCGTGCATTGAGCGAGTGACCACCATGATGAGATTTGATTGGAATTTTGGTGAAAGCACTAATCTCTCCTCTCAATGAAAGCACCAATCTGTTGACCCGGTTTTTCGCCAACAGTGAATTAAGAAAATAACAAGGTTGATTAGTGCTTGATAATAAACCGAAATAAGAAATGAACTCTCAAAGGCACAGATCTTTTACGTGGTTCAGTGGTTAAATCCACCTAGTCCACGAGTCTATATTATTACTGTTTTTCTCTCTCTATTTTGGCAGAGTTTTAGTATTACAGAATAATCGTCCCCTTCCCTATCCAATATTCTCAGTATTTATAGAGAAATTCCTTGGACAGATTTGGGTAACCACGTGAGTCAATCACGGATTTACATATTTATTACATTTAATATGAAATATTCTCATTTATACTAAGATATGATCTGATCACGAAATAAATGATCTCCTAATATCTGGGACATTTAAATATTAAAGGCTGGCAATAAATGATTGTATAAAATATCCGGATCTTTTGGGATCCGCGGATACGCCATATATTCAAGTTACCATGAACTGGATATGTCTTCGAGCTCGTACTATGGAGGTCGTGCCTTATGAATATCATCGCACTTCGCAACCTATGCATCCCTAGCTCGTATGACCATCATGAAAACCGTGTTGTCCACGTGGATAATAAACAAATTCCTTGGCTATTTCTTCCCTGTATTTATTTGCTAGTTGTATCTGAGCTGAGTGAAAGACTCGTGCTGAAATTAGGGTACATATTTGCCCCCCAAGTCCCTGCTCGTGGTTCATGACGTCACTTTCCACTTTTGTTGCAATACACCATGTCTGCCCACTACTTGAGTACTGGACACATGGAACACTACAATTGGCGTCTATTCGGGTTTTGAGGACTGCAATAATTTTCTTGTCACTTTTTTGTTGCCGTTTTGTCTTTTGAAACACAGCCCTTGGATCTTGTACTGACCAAATCGGATGGCTCAAATTGATCTATGTTGTTTACGTATAAATAGTGTAAGCAATTTTCACAGTTCACCACATTTTATTTGAAATCTTTCTACATTTTCTCTCTTCTGCATTTTCAAACCCTTCTTCTTTCTCAGAGAAAACCCAAGAACCATTTGTTGCAAAAACTCTCAGAAACCCAGTTACTCAGTTACTCAGGAGTCTTCCAGGAACTCTCCCCTACAAAGTCTACTTCTTTTATCGACAAACACATTGTAAAAGTCTTTTTGTTTTGAAGAAACCTTTCTTTTACTGATTTATGCATTTTCTTTATCATGCTCATCCACAGTTCACCGTAGTCGATATTAGGTTGTTTCCTAAATGTTTTTGGCACATAGACTTCGACTTAGGTTTACTGAGCAGGTCTTAAAACATCTCTTAAAAGTATGATATTCATAAAACTATGATACACGTTGAGACATCTCAAGGACTATGAGTAGTGATACGCCAGCCATGATATTGAATTCGCAGCAGTAGTGTTTGCACTGAAAATATGGAGGCGCCATATTTATGGAGATAAGTGTGAAATCTACATTGATCATAAGAGTCTAAAGTACTTCTTCACCCAGAAAGAGTTGAACATGAGATAACAGAGGTGGTTAGAATTAGTAAAGGACTATGATTGTGAAATTCTATGCCACCCAAGCAAGGCCAATGTAGTAGTTGATGCATTAAGTAGGCGAGGACATGGAAGTGTCTCGGCTTTGAGTACAATAGAGGCACCTCTACAGAAAGAGATTATTAACTCTGAAACTGAGCTGGTAACAAGTGTTAGGATTAATGCCCTAAAAGCATGTAAATACATTTTATTGAATTAAATAAAAAGAACAATTTTATTATATTTGAATATTATAACTATTGTTTGAATTAATTATATGATAATATCAATAAAATACCTTATTCATTCATGAGAATATGATCTTGTATTAGTATGAGAGAATTAAGATCATGTATAATGAATAAAATAGTCAGTAACATATTAGTAAGGAATCTTTAATGAATGGTTACTAGTGCGGTTTACTAAGCATACAAGATGCGAGTGATCTAGATTCAGATTACTGAAGTGGATAAACATCTTAGTAAAGGTATTGTATATAATAGAGATTATATATGACAGACCGATAAGAATTAATTATCTTTATAAACTTGTCGTTTGACATAAAGATTTGATTCTTATCATAATAGATGATCATTTGTAGATCAGTCTAAATCCTAAGTATTCATGAACTCTTGTTTGTGTTTATTGGATCTTTTGATTCACTCGTTAAGGTTTCTTAGTATAAGGAGGCTAATGACTTTTGTTTCGGAGATTCAATATCATGAATGGCTGGGAACATGAATTACAATAATGGAATCCATACTTTCCTAACGGATCGAATATTGGTTCCCTTAAGGGCTAATTCTGGAACTGAATAGTTATTGAGCTCACATCTATAATTTGATTATATATTAATTATTTGCTAGTGCATTAATGGTACTTAAGTATCAAGAGGTAATTAGAAGGGTAAAACGGTAATCTTGACCAACTCTAAATAACGAATTAATAAATGGAGGACATAAGTACATTTATTGATTATATCAATGGACTACAAGAGAAATCTCTGTAAATATAATTCTATAAATATTTATAGTGCAATTCCATATTATAGTGGAGTAATCATGGAATTAATAAATAAGATTATTGGATTAAAGAGTTTAATTAATAATCTAGTTTATTGGAACTTTGTATTATAGGTCCATGGTCCCCAGATCACCTCTTTCCTACACTGTCAAGGGTAAAGATGTCAAAAGAAAGATTTGTAGAGAGAAGGACTTCATTGCAAATGAATTAATTTTCCAGGGCAATGAAATAATTATGTGATAGTTATGGGCAATTGATTAATTATGAATTAATTAATTATTTAACTATATAGTTTTTATTTTGAAAAACTATAGGTTAAAATAAATATTAATCTTGTTTGGATTAATATATAAAGAGAGATTAATAAATATCTTATTATTTAATAAGATATTTATTTATATATTTAAAATGATATTTTAAGATAAAGTTAATTTTGAATAAACTGATATTTATTTTGAGATAAATATACTGTCTTAAATATTAATTAAATAAACAAATGAGAAAATTTGGGAAAACCCTAATGTGGCTCACGCCACTGACTGTATTGCACAGTGAGTGGTGCCACACAGGGATATTTCTTATCCCTGGGATTTGAATTTTGAATTTTAAATAATTTGTTTATTTAATTATTCTTTTTAAATAAGATTTAAATTAAATAATTAATATGGTTATAACTGATAAGATTTATTTTAATAAAATAAAGATTAATTAAATAAGTTAATTATCTTTATAAACCTAAAAAAAAGGTTATTGTCAACAACACAGACTCCCTCTCAGAAACAGAAGTGATAGTTTTCCTAAACCTGAAAACTATTCAATTCATCTTCTCTCTATCAAACCTCTCTAGATCTCATGTGTTGAGTACATCTAGAGAGTCATAAATCAACCTTTTGAAACCTACGTGCCCATACACGTCGTTGTGTGTTTGAAGATTGGTCTGAAAGATCAAGGTGTGAGTCTTCAGAACTTGGATAGGAAGAACGTAGATTTTATACAAAAAGATTTTAGGACACTTGATAGGCAGAAGGGGTAATCTCTAATATGATTGTATGTGATTTAATATATATATATATATGTTCATGATCTTAGCGGGTATTAATAATTTTAAAATGGGCCCATTCCTCGGTGTGTATCTCTAATTTGCTCTTTTAATATATATATGTTCATGATAGACAAAAATATTTTAAGACTTTATTTTGAAAGACCCTGCAAAGACAACTAGGTTAGAGTAAAATAGTAATGTAATTACTGCCCCAATGACATTACTCACCTTGTGATAGCTATCTCAATAACAACAATAACAACACAAACAAGATAATCAATTATCACAATGACAAAATAAACATAGACCAAGATAAACATTTCTCCCCCTTATTGTCTATCAATAAGCCAAAGAAGAAAAACAACACAAACAAAAGAAGCCAAATGAAAAGACACAAAAAGCATTCTTTTACAATTTATTTAAACCGAAAACGGTGCAACCAAAACATAGATAGGGACAGATGGAATCATTTGGAGGGATCCGCAGCAAATTGAGACATCATGGTGCACTGAAGTTGCTCTATGGTCGAGAGACAATTCTGGAGATTGTGAACTTCTATCTTAACAGTTTCCAGAGTGGTCTTGACAATAGCGAGTTCAGTGATGACAGAATTAGCATCGTCGACCTTGAGAGCAATCCCTTTAGTCGTCTTGGAAGATGAGGGTTCCTTCTTGAGTTTGTAATCTACACCAGCAGTGGGAGGTGTCACGATTTCATATTCCAACCGGAGAGGCTTTGGAGAATCAAGCAACTTGTAGATCAAATAAGGAAACACCAAATATTGGCATTTCTTTTTGGCATTTCCTAAGGCAGTGATCTGATAAAAAATTAGAGTAGCAAGATCAACTTGGAGACCAATCCCGACTTTGAACAGAAAGAAGGTCGTGTCAAAGGTAATGGTGGAGGTATGAGTGGGGGGAATCCAGTTGTTGATGGCAAATTTGTGAAGCACGACATAGTAATGAGTAAGATCGATCACTTTGAGAATCGAGTGTTGTTTCCAAACCATATTCTGTTTCACCAATTCAGATAAAATCTTATCTTTGTTGAAATCCACCGCATCATTGGTAACAACAGAAGGCACATTGTGAACCTTGGCAATTTCAGTAGCACTAAACAAATACCAATGGCACCGAACATAAACTTGACCAAACATAAAATACGTGCTATCAAACAATTCATCATTAAGATTAGCATAGAATTCCTTAACAATCCGAGGGACAAAACCATCAAACCCAGTTGTTATCCAATAAATTCGCATTAGTGACGTGGCAAATGATCCCTGGACACGTGGCTGACAGCTGGAAAGGTTCTGCTAGAGTATCGACCAGAAGATGTGCTGAAGGTAGCAAACGGCCCAGTCCTATCTGCGACCAGGCTGGTCGGTAGTTCCGCATACAAGGCAACATTAATGGGAAGATCTTTGTAATCCCGAATTTATCTCACTCAATCTCCTGAGTACCCGATTATTCAGGAGACAATATCTGTAACGATCTTTTGTAATCCCCCTTGAGCCTATAAATAGCAAGAGATAGCTCAAGGGAGAGGACTTTGGCTTTTGAATCATTTGGGACTATAATTATTCTCCTAGGAATATTATATTGTTCTTCAGAAAGTGGTGAAACTCATTGAACCCAAGTTCTTTGATCACCCTTCTGGTTTTATATCAATATCATTCTAAGTTGACGTAGGTCATTACCAGATCCTGGGGTCGAACCACTATAAAATTCTTGTGTGATTTACTGTTTTTGCCATACGTTCTTCTTTATACATTCATTCATATCAATCATATTCTGACTCCGTGTTAGTTGGCCAAATCTTGGGTCAACATTCTGGTGCTTTCATTGAGAGATTGATTTATTGCTGTTAAGAAAACTAATGGCGAAAGCAGGAAAGAAAACTGGGCAGGCCGCCGCCGCTGCGCCGTCGAACCCACCACCTCCTCCTCCTGCAAGCATGGCGGAGGATGAGCCGCAACTGGATTTCGAGGAGGAGGAAATGGATGATGCAACGTTGAAGAGCACCCTGGGCACGTTGTAGGAAGAGTTGGCTAGTCTGAGGGCCGGTCAGGAGACTGCCGCAGAAGTTATGGCGCGACAGCAGCAGGAGATTGAACGGCAGCGCGCGGAGTTGAGCGAGAGACAGGCGGAGGTGGATCGCCGCCAGACCGAAGCCATGGCAGCCCTCGAGGCAGCCTTGTTGTTGGCTAGAAATCAGGCCGCACCTGCCTCGCAGCCTGACCAACCTGCGAATGGGCCACCTCAGAAGGGTCCCAATCCTAGCCCACCAATCCATCCTTCGAGTCCGCGAAGGCCCGAGCAGCCTCAGATGCCCCATGACAATATCCTGCTGGACCCTGAGGCACATCCACCATCCCAAGCTGCTCGGGATAATCCCCCCCAACAAAGGCAGAATAGGGTCGAGTGTCAGCCTCGTAGTCCTAGACGCCATGGGGATGATGGGCCAAACCTACCGAACAGAGGTCAGTACCCTCCTGGTAACAGGAGGGATTCAGAGTTAGGCTCTGCGGTCCGAGGTCCCCCACGGCATGATAATGCACGGGAACACCGCGACCAGCGCAGGCCACCCTCTAACGCTCGGGACGTCTCTGCCAGAGACGGGAATAGAGGGAACAGTCAATCCCACCATAGCCAGTCAAGATTCACAGACGACCACGGATATAATGAGGCCAACTCAGGCAAAGGAGATGCTGGTAGGAGGCACGAAGAAAGGGGTAAGGGCAGGAGCCAGGTACCTCAAGATGACCAGCCCAACAGACGAGATGCTGGGGGGCAACCTAAACAGAATAACGTCTTCAACTGGCTCGGGGGTAGCGAGCAGCGAAGAAGAGAAGAGGACTTGAGAGATATGCTCAACGATCGCCGCGAGCGGCACGGTGAGAACATCCCCCCAACAACAGAGGCCACAACGATTCCTGCCGCTGTACATGCCCAGATAGACGCCCTCAACCAAGCAGTGCAACAGCTGGTCGGGGGAAGGACGTCCTACATCGACCATGATAGGAGGAAAGGCACTCCTTTTGTACAAAGGATAACTAATGCCGAAACCCCGAGCAAATTCAAAATTCCTACACTCCCAAATTTTGAGGGGTATGGGGACCCAGTGTCCCATGTCAACAAGTTTGAAATCCAGATGGACATTCAGAAAGTGTCCGAAGACGCTCGGTGCAGGATCTTCCCTGCAACACTTTCTGAAGCAGCGCAGGAATGGTTCTTTAAGTTCCCGCCTGCAAGCATAGTTTCCTGGGAAATGTTCGTAAGAGAGTTCTACGGGCAGTTTTATGCAGGTCGTGTACATCTGACCGAAGCAAACCAGTTGGTCGAAATCCGCCAGCAGGATGGAGAATCGTTGAAGGATTACATCCAGCGCTTTATGCGAGCAGCAGCTGGAGCAAAGACGGTCGGAGACGAAGGGAAAATGATGGCAATAACTGCAGGAGTAAAACGCCGTTCGCCCCTCTAGAAGAGCCTTCGTAAAGATGGGGTTAGAACCACCCAGGAGTTCTTGGACCGAGCTGATCGTTACATCAAGCTCGAAGAGGCCATTGCCGACGATGGAAAGCCTTCAAACAAGGACAAGAAGGCTGCCGAACCCGCTAAAGCCGCCAGTGGGTCCAAACCCAATGGCAGCGTCAAAGGCAACGGGAACGGTAACGGCAATGGTAAAAATGGTGGAAAACGGCCGCACAATGAGCCTTCCACCTCCGACAATAAGCGAGCCAAGGGTAATCGTTATGAACCTAGGTTCACTAACTACACTGCCCTCGTCGAGTCTCGGGGAGAGGTTTACCAGGCCACAAGCTCTAGTGTGCCTTACAAAAAACCTGGACCCATTCGAAAGGACATTTCGAAAAGAGACACTACCAAGTTTTGTCGTTACCATAACGACTACGGACATGACACTAATGAATGCAACCAGTTAAAAGACGAAATCGAGTTCCTTATTAGACAAGGACACTTGAGAAGGTACGTACGGGCCTCGGGAACTTCCCAACGAGAAGCTCCAGGTGGCAACGAGCAGGCGTCCACACGCCAACGCTCGCCACCATTACAGCCTGCCCCCATGGCTGGAACACTCTTAACCATCTGTGGAGGCCCGCACCTCGCGGGAAATAGCGGAAAGGCCAGAGAACGATATGCTCGGACTCTGCGCCACGACCAGGACATCGAGATGATGACTGTGGAGGACCGTGCACCAAAAAAGGCTCAGTCAGAAGAAGGTGGGATAACCTTCTCTGATGGCGATGCCCAGCACGTCCGGTTCCCACATTCCGATCCGCTGGTCGTGGACATCCAAATGGCCAATATGATGGTGAAGAGGGTACTGGTCGATACAGGAAGTTCAGTGGACATCCTGTATAAGTCAACACTGGAACGCATGAAATTGTCCGTAAAGGACTTGGAGCCCTGCAATCAGACGATATACGGCTTCTCTGGAGAAGGACTTGCCCCAGCCGGAATGATCAGACTCCCAGTAACGACAGGTACAGCGCCTGCAACAAGGACATTACTCGCCACTTTTGTAGTGGTCGATTGCCCTTCGGCGTACAACGCCGTTATTGGAAGGCCCATACTGGTTGATCTACGGGTCGTCATCTCTATGTGGCACCTAGCCATGAAGTTCCCAACAGATGCGGGGGTAGGATGCGTGTTAGGGAACCAAAGGGAAGCCAGGGAGTGCTACAACGCCTCGATCACAAAGGCGAAAAGTGGAACATCGAGGAGCACTACCCCAGACCAATTGCAGATGGCAGTTGATACGCAAGCCCATTCAGGTGGTGAAGTCAGCAAATAGGGTGTTGCCCAAAGGGAGGATGGAGATTTGGATCCTCGCTTTGGGGATTTTGAAGAGAATGTTGGACCCGTCGAGGACCTGGAGGAGGTCCAACTCGACAAAGAGGACCCGACCAGAGTCGTGAAGGTTGGGAAAAACTTAGAACCTACCACGAAGCATGCACTGGTGGAATTCTATCGAAAGAACCAGGAGGTTTTTGCCTGGTCGCACAAAGACATGGTTGTGATAGATCCTACAGTAATCAGTCATGTCCTGAACGTAGATAAAACCTTTCCACCTGTGCAACAAAAGAGAAGGCTGCTCGATAAAGATAGATCAAGAGCCTTGAAAGAAGAAGTCGAAAGACTTAAGGAGAATGGGTTTATCAGGGTGGCGTTTTATCCATCATGGGTCTCCAATCCGGTGCTGGTCCCCAAGCCTAACGGCAAGTGGCAGACCTGTGTGGATTTTACAGACCTCAATAAAGCCTGCCCAAAAGACTGCTTCCCACTCCCAAGGATCGACCAGCTGGTTGATGCTACTGCAGGACATGAGATCCTCTCGTTCATGGATGCATATTCAGGCTACAACCAGATCAGCATGCATCCCCCTGACGAGGATCACACCAGCTTTCGGACCGATACGGGCTTATACTGTTACAAAGTAATGCCCTTCGGACTGAAAAACGCAGGTGCGACTTACCAACGGCTAGTCAACCACATGTTTAAAGAGCTAATCGGTGTAAACATGGAGGTATATGTGGATGACATGCTGGTAAAGTCTAAGAAAGCAGGACATGTGAGGGATCTACAAGAATGCTTTGATGTGCTAAACAAGTACCAGATGAAGTTGAATCCCCTCAAATGTTCCTTTGGAGTTGGATCAGGGAAGTTTTTGGGGTTTATAGTAAATTCAAGAGGAATCGAAGCCAACCCCGACAAGATAAAAGCCCTGATCGACATGAAGTTGCTGAAGAGGATCAAGGATGTACAAAGTTTGACTGGGAGGATCGCGGCCCTAAGTAGATTCATCTCGAAATCAACTGACAAGTGCGTCCCATTCTTCAATCTACTCAGGGGGAATAAGAAGTTTGAATGGACGGGAGACTGCGAGCAAGCATTCCAGGCCTTAAAAGCTCATATGGCGCAGCCTCCCATCTTGTCAAAACCGATCGAAGGAGAAACTTTGTTTATTTATTTGGCGATTACTGAAGTTGCTGCTAGTGCGGTACTAGTACGGGAGGAAGAAGGCGTACAGAAAGCAGTCTACTATGTCAGCAAGAGGCTGATCGGTGCAGAATTAAGATATCCGCCAATCGAAAGGTTAGCATATTGCTTAATTCTAGCCTCCAGGAAGTTACGTCCTTACTTCCAAGCCCATCCTATCACAGTTATAACCGACCAGCCCCTTCGGCAAGTCCTCCAAAAACCTGAGGCGGCTGGACGATTGTTAAAATGGGCAGTCGAACTAGGGTAGTTCGACATAACATATTCACCGCGAGCAGCAATCAAGGGACAAGTTTTGGCCGACCTTATCGCGGAGTTCACCGAACTCCCAGACAGTGAGCAGTGCGAACAGCCTGAAGCGCCCATGCCTCAAGACAAAACTCCTTCGTGGAAGCTATTCACGGATGGTTCATCCAACGAATCCCACGCTGGAGCGGGAGTGATATTGATAACGCCGGAAGGGCATCGATTTCACTGCGCAATCAGGTTCAACTTCGCAGCATCAAACAATGAAGTGGAATACGAAGCACTCCTCGCTGGATTGAGAATGGCCAAAGATATGAGCATAAAGACGCTTGATATTTACAGTGACTCACAGCTAGTCATGAATCAAGTCCTGGGAGAATATCAAGCGCGAGGCTTAAAGATGATGGCCTACCTGAATAAAACGAAGGATTTACTAGCCCAGTTTACAAAGTACACCCTCCAGCAGATTCCGCGAGACCAGAATTCGAATGCAGATGCCTTGGCTAAACTCGCGAGCGCAAAGGATGCTGACACCTTGAACATAGTTCCAATAGAAAGACTGAGTAAGCCAAGCATAGAAGCGGCCGAAGCCAATATGGAGATTCGTATAGAGGATACGTGGATGGCACCTTACCTGGAGTATCTGACGAATGGTACACTGCCAACAGATAGAAACAAAGCCAGAACTCTGCAAAGGCGAGCCGCTAGGTACATACTGGTCGATGGCGTTATGTACCGAAGAGGATATTCAATGCCACTACTCAGGTGCGTTACACCAGAAAAAGCTAAGGAACTCATGAGGGAGGTGCATGAAGGCTTCTGCGGGGATCACGCTGGGGGGCAGAGTTTGGCAAAAATGATTCTAAGGCAAGGCTACTTCTGGCCAACGATGAACGAGGATTCGATGGAGTATGTACGAAGGTGCGACAAATGTCAAAGGTTCTCCAAGATTCCACGAGCAGCTCCAAATGAATTAAAACAGATGCAGAGCCCGTGGCCTTTTGCAATATGGGGGATAGATTTGATTGGATCCCTGCCTACAGGGAAAGGCGGAGTAAAGTACGTAGTTGTGGCAGTAGATTACTTCACCAAATGGGCCGAGGCTGAACCACTCGCAACCATCACGACCAAGAAAGTTCTTGACTTCGTTATCAAGAACATTGTATGCCGGTATGGTTTGCCTAGAAAGATAGTTTCAGACAACGGGACCCAATTTGATAGCGACTTATTCACCAATTTCTGCGAAAGGCATGGAGTTATTAAAAGCTTTTCTTCAGTCGCGCACCCCCAGGCGAATGGGCAAGTCGAAGCCGTGAACAAAACTCTTAAGGACACCCTGAAGAAAAGACTTGAAGAAGCTAAAGGAGCGTGGCCAGAGCAGCTGCCTGAAGTCCTTTGGTCGTATAGAACATCTCACCGAACAGCAACAGGACATACCCCATTTTCCTTAGCGTATGGATATGAGGCCATGTTACCTGTCGAGTTAGATCCCCCCTCACATCGGCATTTGACTTACGACCAGGACCAGAACAACCAGCTAATGATGGAGTCCCTAGACTCGATCGACGAGATGCGAGAGAAATCTCAACTCCGAGTTGCTGCATACCAGCAAAAAGTCGCCCGGTACTTTAACTCCAAAGTTAAAGAAAGAAAATTCAACGTCGGTGACTTAGTGCTACGACGAGTTTTCTTAAATACCCGCGACCCCACTGCTGGAGTGCTCGGACCTAATTGAGAAAGACCTTACCAGATTGAAGAATTCCTTCACCCAGGCACCTACAAACTTGCACGCTTAAACGGAGATCTCGTTCCACGCTATTGGAATGGAGAACACCTGCGCAAGTATTATCAATAAACAGTCCTTTTTAAAGGACTGGCTTGTGTAAAGATTTTCAATTTTTTACAAGTTTTGCAAAGAGGATTAGCCACGTTGTATGGCTAATTGCTCGTATATGTAAGATTTTGTTTCAGAATCACTCGTAAAGACATGTTTAGTCCATTTTTAATACGAGATTATGAGGGACTGCGCTCAGCCAGTCATTCTTGCCAACCTTTGTGAATTTATATTTACAAGTATTTGTTCAACGTGTGTTGTTTTGCTGTATTACGAGTATCATTTTTCGCACGAACAGGAATGTTTGAACAGGCCATGGTCAAGGCAAGTGACCAAGGACCTAAAGCTCCTTGATCACTTGGGGGGCATATAAGGCACATCGATAGCAAAGCATACTCAAGGTATGTAAACACATGAACAAAATGAGTGAAAGCATGCTACAGTACTTAGAGTATTTTTCAAAATTTATGTTTTGTTAAATCATGCCAAAGTACTATGCTAAGTTCGGTCATTCGGACAAATGTTATAATAAGTAAAAATATTATAGCACCAAGATTTAAGCCTTTACACCGCAAGCACCGCTGCTTGGATGTAACTGTTCAAGTAAAAGAAAAAAGTTCTACTGCCCAAGCAGCAAAGTTTAAAAAGATATTATTGTCTTTACATCACGACCCGTGGGTCGCATATCCAAAAAGAAAGAAAATAAATAAATAAGAGAAGATTTCAAGAGGCATTTGGGGCCGGAGGGTCCTGAGCAGCATCCTGGTTGGTCGCGTCCTCTACAACTTCTTCTTCTTCCACGCCAACAATGCTTGGAGAGGCGGGGATCCTCAATCTCGCCTCCTCCTCGGCCAGTTGGGCAGTGCAACGAGCCAACTCAGCAGTTCTGACTTCCTCTGAAAGGTAGCTAAAGTCAGCACCTTGATTATGTTTCCAGAAATTGTAGAAACATCGGAGTGTCGTCCTTTTGTACTTTTCCAGATTCTTGGAGTTGTCAAGCTCCAGCTGCTTCACCTTGCCTTCAAGAGTGACAATAGCCTCGTCCCTGGACTTGAGTGTCTCTCCCAAATGCTTGATTTCGTGAAGATGGGCTTGGTTGAAATCTCGATATTCCTGCCTCAACTTGACTGCTGCATCCTTCGCAGCTTCAGCCGCTGACAGCTTGGTCACCGCCGCATCCCTCTCTCGGACCATTGCCTCCAACTCCTTGGCATGCCTAGCCTCAGCAGCCGAAAGCTCCTCGGCCGCCTTCACTTGATGCCCCTCAGTGGCCTTCGCCTTGGCCTGCTCAATAGAAGCCTGGATATGAGTACGAGTAGTGAGGGCAGACAGCAAGGCCTGTGAATAGAGGAAAAAGTTAGAACCTGCAGCGAAGAATAAAGGACTAAGGCATTAAAAAAGTGAAGAATTACTCACACTGGAAATTTCATTCAAGGTCCTGTTCAGAACCTGGTAAGCCCCCATGCTTTCAGCCTCGACCATTGCATCTCTGACACGGTCGCTTTTACCGATGCGATCGAGACGATCCCTGGCAGATCGGAGGGCACGGCTCATGAGTTTGGCCCCAAGAGCTTCTTCACGAGTAGGCTGCTCTCTGGCAGGCGCAACTGGAGGTTTCAGCGGGGCAGGGGTAGTCTGCTGCTCAGAAGGAACTGGAGGAGGGATAGGAGTTTGCCCTGTTGGCACGGGATTTTGCCCAGTTGGTGCGTCCTGAGGAAGGTCTTCTGATCGACCCTTCTTGGCTGGAGGGCCTCGGCTGGATTCACCAGTTCTCTTCTTAGGCCTTCGTTGAAGTTGAGGAACCTCCTCTTCATCCTCGGCCTGGTACATGTCGAAGATGTTGGGAGTAGACATATCTGCATGCAAGTAAACACAGGAAGCTGATAAGATAAGAGGCAGATAAAAATATATTATATGCAACAGAAGGAAGACAACAAAGTGAATACCCGAGCTACAACTACTGGTCGTTACACTATTGACTCTATTAGTCATATACTCATTATCTGGGATGAAGAAGTCTGGCCCTAAGTTTGGAGCATATGTAAAGTTACCCTCCCCGTCAAACAAGTGACAGGGAATTGGCAAACCATTTAAAAGCGAAATAACTTTACCATTATCGTCAGAGGATTCTCCCAAGTCAACAATAGGCTCTTTGGCCTTCTGTTTCCCCTTGCCTTGGGGAGCAGAAGGCCTTTCTGCGGAAGGGCTACCCGTGGGTTCCCTGATCGTAACTTCTGTTGGCCTCCTCCTAGGAGGGGGCACAGGAGATTGCTGCTCGGGAACCCCCTCGGCAGTGGCTTCGTCCACCACGGACCCTCTAGTTTCATGGCGAGGAGCCAGGAGGCCAGACAGCCTCAAGTTCATTTCAGTTATCAAGATCTTGACACTTTTTGCTGCGTCAGACGTCCTGGCCAGAGTGTTGGACCTCAACACCATGTCTGGTGTTGGGGTCGGACGTAACCAAGGGCCTGAAAAACAGATTACAGTTTGAGAAAAACGAAAGGAGACACTTTAAGTAAAAGTATCGACCAGTCAGAAACGACGCTTACCTCCTCGAGCGAAGGCCAAATTGTTGTTGGTTATGTCTGGAGTAAGGAAATACTCCTTATTGTAATGCCCCACATTTGATATATGGGTAGTGCCACTCAGGAACGTCCAGCCGGTCTCCTGGTGGCAGAAGTGGAAAAAGCCCATCCCGTTGTGCTGTGGGTTAGACTTAAGGTCAAAAAGATAGTTGACCTCGTGGGGCGAAGGTTCTGGCCATTTGTTAAGTTTGTACAGGATATAGAGTGCGGCCATCATCCTATATCCGTTTGGAGTTATTTGGAAGGGGGCAGCACCAAAATAATTGGCCGCCCCCACAAAAAAGGGATGAAGAGGGAGATAAGCTCCCGCCTCAATGTGATACCGGGACCAGGCGCTGTTCGCACCTCCGGGGAGGTTAGCCCTCTGGTCTGCGGTAGGACGTATAATAGTAACCCCCGTGAGAGGGAATTTCCTGAAGCAGTTAGCGACCATTCGAGGGGTCACTGTACTAGCTGGGGAAGTATACCACTCGACATCAGGCAGATTCTGATGGCGAGGGCGAGCCCTAGTTTGGATATTAGGGTCAGGAACGAGATTTTCTCGACCACTGGTCGAGGGAGCCCTAGCCTGTGAATCAGGCTGGGCAGGAGAATTTGGGTTGCTTTCGGACTCAGGTCTTTTCTTGCCAGAAGACTTGGAGCGGGCCATTGGAGAGGAAGGATGGGGTCTGGAAGAGGATCGCGAGAAAGGAATCTCGTGGACACGGTCAGCTGGTTGTTCTTCTCCCTCGAGCAGCTGGGCGAGAAGGTCGTCGTCGATGGGTCTTTCACCTCCCCACAAATCTGGCATTAAAGTCTGCAAACAGAAGAATGGGGAGGTGAGGATGTAGAACTTTAAAAGGCTTTTTAGAATAACGCTGGTCGAGTATAAAAGTTAAGCTTTTATACAACAACATTCTAACAAAAAGCTAAATTTTTCTACACGAACAGTTTGAAAAACGGATCAAAGGGTGAAAGTAAAAAGTTTTTCTGGAAAAGCTTTTTCAACTCCCCTTAGGGCGGGAAAAATTTATTTTTCATCTAGCCTAAAGATCGAATTTTTACTTCGATTTTACGTCCTAAAAAGCATGATCCTGAATTTTAAACTAACTCGTAACTCTATTTTGCCTACAAAATATTCTGTCTACAAGCATCACAAACCAGAAACAGAAAAACTCAAACAGCCCACATTCAGAAACATGCATCATGAAAGACTCGAAGCATGGGAATTTGGAAACTTACCAAGAAAGTGATCGTGAAGGTGGAAAAAAGGGTCTTTGGAGGTCAAAGAACTCTCGAACGGGGTCCTGGAAGTGCAGAAGAACAGTCTTCAGAGAAGTTTAAAGCTCTGGTTTTTAGGGTTTCTTGCAATGACAGTGGCGTGCGTAAAAAGAAAAAGGAAGACTTTGAAGGTCTTATATAAGTTTGTCTCTTGCATTAAAAAGTATAATCATTAGTTTCCCTTTTTCAAAGTATGGGGAAACGGGATGGTCGTCGAAATCATTTCTGGGGAACCGAAAGGACATGATTAGACAGAAGTGGGTTACATTTTTCAAGAACACACGAAGGTTTCTGACACGTCAGGTGGGGTTACCGAAGAGTCGTTAGTTCAAAAGTTTATTTACTGTTCGTAGTAAATAAACTTGGGGGGCAAATGTTATCCAATAAATTCGCATTAGTGACGTGGCAGATGATCCCTGGACACGTGGATGACACCTAGAAAGGTTCTGCTAGAGTATCGACCAGAAGATGTGTTGAAGGTAGCAAACGGCCCAGTCCTATCTGCGACCAGGCTGGTCGGTAGTTCCGCATACAAGGCAACATTAATGGGAAGATCTTTGTAATCCCGAATTTATCTCACTCAATCTCCTGAGTACCCGATTATTCAGGAGACAATATCTGTAACAATCTTTTGTAATCCCCCTTGAGCCTATAAATAGCAAGAGATAGCTCAAGGGAGAGGACTTTGGCTTTTGAATCATTTGGGACTATAATTATTCTCCTAGGAATATTGTATTGTTCTTTAGAAAGTGGTGAAACTCATTGAACCCAAGTTCTTTGATCACCCTTCTGGTTTTATATCAATATCATTCTAAGTGGACGTAGGTCATTACCAGATCCTGAGGCCGAACCACTATAAAATTCTTGTGTGATTTACTGTTTTTGCCATACGTTCTTCTTTATACATTCATTCATATCAATCATATTCTGACTCCGTGTCAGTTGGCCAAATCTTGGGTCAACACCAGTTAAATATCCCAACCACCCTCTATCCTCAATATTATTAATGACCCCCAAAAATCTATGGGCAGAGAAAGAAAAAAAAATTCTCACAAATAACATCTCTATGCACATAATGCTTCATATTTTTCTCATTGTCATTGAAACAGAAATTCAAAGAGTGAGCTTTAAAAGATGAACCTGTTGTGGCTTTAGGAACCACAGGTGACTTTGTGCGGATCTCAGGAATTTTCACAGCTTTCTTGCCCTTTGGAGAAACAGAAGGGTCCTCTGATGGGTCAGATTCTGCTTCGGATGCAACATCATCATCAATTGAGGCATCATCTTCAAGTGGATCAACATCAGTGGGTACAAAAGCTTCATATGGGTCAGATTCAGAGGAGGAATGCAATGCCCGAAATCCCTAATGAGGTTTAATGGTTGGATTGGTAGGTCGAGAGGGCCATAATTGATTTATTACGCCATTATATGATTATGTGCATGTTTATGTGAATTATATTATAATATGATGTTAAATGCATGCATGTGGGTCCACATTTCATCATAGGGGCATTTTGGTAATTTGGCCGGTTGATGGCATAATTGTGTATGCCATGTTCATGCATGTTGGTGAACTATTGTTGAGGACACATTATAATGTGGATTTTTTCTAGCGATTCGGCATGAGACAATCTTTGAGTGCAAGTTAGCGGTTTGGTCATAACGGGGTTGAATTTGGGGCTCGGGGTGAGTCTCGAGGTAATTTGGTGATTAGAACATTGCCGGGAATTAAAGGGTAATGAGATATGAATAATTAGCATTTGAGAATATTGGAAATAACGGGAATTGGAGAGTGTTAATTAAGATTAACGAAATTGGCGGGAAAGGGCGGTTTTACCCTTGGGAACCTTTAAAAGACTTTAAATGACCTAGGGGCAATATAATCTTTTCACCCTAAGGATTATATCAACCATTAAAGGCTGTAGAACCTTGCCAAAATAGAGTAAGCTTCTTCTTCTCCTGTACACCATTTTCCTTCCTTTTCTCTTTGGATTTTTGAGCTTCTTTTGAGGATTCAAGCTAGGGAAGTGAGTCTTGAGGGCTTTGGGTTGTGTTCCACCATTGAAGAGGGTTCTAAGCTGAGCTTGAGGTAAGGTTCTAGCCATTAAAACTTTGTTTTTGCTCTATTTTTCTATTGGATTTCTATATTGGATATTGAGGATTGATGGGAGTTTTTGGCAAGGGTGCTTGGGTTATGATGCCTAGAACTTGTGTGTATGGTTTTGGGGTTCATTTGGGAGTTTAAATGAGGTTTGGAAGCTTGTTTTTCAGTTTGGAAATGAAGGAGTCGTAGGAGGGAAAAACCAGGGTTTTAGCGCGACAATGCTAGCCAGGGGCTTTTCATTCTGCTTGTAACGCTGGGGCGCTAGGGGGGTAGTGCTACCCTACTTTTCTAGATTCCTGTTTTGGGCACTTTTGAGGGTTTTTGGCTCAGGGTTTCAATTCCTATGGCTCGGGATCGAAGCTACTCACCGTTTGGGTATAATTCGGGGTCTTGGGAGTGAGGTTTAGGTCAAGTACCTTTATGGTTGATTTTAATTAATGGAGGTTATATTTGGTTATGACTAGGTGACCGCTAAGGAATCAAAGGGCTGATCGTTCTCAAGGGTTATTTTTTTACTATTTCTCGCTCGAACCAGAGGTAAGAAAATTGCACCCCATATGTGACGTGCATGGTTATTCATGAGGCATGTTGAGTGTTTAAATGTGGACATTGATTGCATATCAAATGCTTAGAAAATCTTGCTTACTTGTGTTTGGTACTGACTTATTAGTCAGAAATCGGCAATGGTGTCAGTATTAACTGTGAAGCTTTGACTCATTAGTCAAGTTCGGCAGTAGTACTGAGCACTGGTCGTATGGTATTGGCTTAAGAGTCAAGAACGGTATTAGCGTGTTTAACGCAAGCCGAAAAGATTAGATCTAATCGACATAAGCATTGAATGACTCATCATGAGCATTAATGCTTGACCGACCTCAATGTCGATAAAAACTAAACGCGCTTGTCTAGTCTAATTGCTAGTCACTCAGAGCCAGGGCCAGAAGGCCCAGGTGACTGCATCGTCACATGGCTAAGGGTGCGGAACCCACATTAGTGACTCCATGGTCACTCATTTGGTTTACATTAGTGACTCACTCATTAGTCACTCATCTGGTTTAAGCTAGTGACTCCATGGTTTGCTAAGGGTGCGGAACCCACATTAGTGACTTACACAACAATCACTCATCTATTTAGGGCTATAAGCTCTGGATGATTATCATAATCATCATCTGAAATTATATACATGCAGTAATGAGTTTTCTTGCTGAACCTTGGCTCATGGGTGCTATGTGGTGCATGTAAAGGAAAAGAAAAACTCACCCAGCCTTGAGTGGAGAGCTTAGGTGGTGATGTGTACATATGCGGCCGCTTGATCACTACGGCCAAGGAGTTTCTCAGAGGAACTAGGGGTTAACCCTATTTTTTCCGCTTAGGTCGACGAGTTGTAATTTTTACACTGTAATGAACATTTTGGATTATAAATAACTTGTAAACACTTTTATGGGCCCATGAACAATTTTATGTTTTAAATAAAATATATCCTTTCATTTTTTAAAGATTTTTTTTCACCTTAACTTGTTAATAACACCTAGATGCACGTTTATAACCAAATAACTCGATTAGCGAGTTAAGCATGATTCAAAGCTCACAGTAACTGTCTTGGAGTAACTAGGGTGTTACAAGGAACATGGTGGAGGAATTTTCTTCACCTTTGTCCGAAACTTAGAGAGAGGAGTGGAACCCATGGAAGAAGATGCCTTTGGAGTGGAATTTGAAGGGCGAGAACCTTTGGACCTAAGGGATTTTTGAGAAGAGGAAACCTGGAACCACCCTTTGTTTTTCTTCTTGGGTGCAAGAACGTCAGGAGATTCGGTGGAGTCAGAATGGGTTTTTGGCCGAAGCACCTTCATGATCAGAGGCATCATCAGAAAGAGATGCTTGGGCCTTTTTGGAAGGCCCAGGGACAGAGGCGAGCGAAACTGCCGTTGAAGAAGGTTCGGTTGGAGCTTTGGGGGCTTCGAGGTCTGGAATGACCACGACTTTTCTCGTGGTGGTGGTTGCGTCAATTAGGCTGGGTTGAGACAAAGTACTTTTTTGAGCCTTTTTCTTGGTGAGTGATGGTGATGCAGTCAACAAGCCAGCCTTCAAATCCTTGAGAGACCAAGACCCACTTCCTCTAGTTTTCACCATGGTTGCAAGACAAAGAGAGAAAACTGCAACAAGGAAAAGAGAAATCGAAAAAGAAAAAGAAGAAGAAGGATGGTGACGGTTGTGAGAATGGGGCCTTAGTTGTCCGAATATAAAGAATGAGAGAGAAAGTGATTTGATCTTTATTCCTTTTTTGAGAATTAAAAAGAATATACACTTTTGTAAACTGCACGATAATATCCCAAAAAAAAAAAAAATTTACTGCCAACATTAACACACAAAACAAAATTGGGGGCTGTGGTAGATTTGAGAGAGAGAGAAGGAAGAGTGTAAAAGGGGCTGAAAACGAAATGGGTAAGAAAAAAAGGTGGCTGTGGAGATGACGACGCAACTGGGAGGACATGCATCGGTGTGGGACGAGGTGGGTGTTGGCCGGAGACGACAACACCACCACAGCTTCGACGGGAAGATAGTTGGGTTTGGGAGGGAGGGTTTTCAACGGGAAGGGGATGAGAAGAGTAAGAAACTGAAATAAAGTTGTTTCTAATTATTTGTTTAACAAAGGGGTAATTTTGTCTTAAAGAATAAAAAATGTGAAAAACTTTAACTAAGGATTAGAGTTATAAATAAATGACGGAATAGGGTCAATTAGTGTAGTTGCCCACCAATATTATACCATATTTTTGTAAATATAAATTTTCCAATAATATATCACTCAAATAATCCAGTCCCAGTCCTGGGTTTAAGTTAAAAACCCTTGTACGACGAAGAATAAATATTTCTATGCCGTTCTGGGTTTGAGGAATAACATTTTCCCCTTCTCCCAGCTTTTACTGATATTCAGTTTTCAATTCTCGACGCTCTCACCGCCACTACAGCCAGTGGTCTCTCTCAGCGCTTTCGCACATCTATTTCGGCTATCCCCCTCAGCCGTAGCTCTTCCTCTTCGTCTGTCTCATTCTCAGCCTCGGCAGTCATCTCAGTCTTGCCTCCTTTTCAGCCGTTAAAGCTCCTTTCGCGGGTGTGTTTCTTTTCATATGCTTATATATATATATATATATATATATATATACGTACGTATGTATGCTAGCAATTCGCAATTTTTTAACGGTCTTAGATTTTGGGTTGTGGTTTGCCTTTTATAATGTGGGTTGTCTCGGTATTATTCTGGGTGCATTGGTTATTCTTATCAATCCAAGTATTTTGGATTCTTACCAGAGAACCCATTTGGCCTTAATTTGATTAACTAAGAATATTATGTGAAACCCAGACGAGAGTGTGAGAATTTTAGCCGTTGTATTTCAAACTTTTTGTTAGCCTTTTTGCTGTTGCCATGTTGAAAATCTTTTGGTCGAATGCACTCTTGCTGTTGCCATGTTTTAAATTAATATTGTTTTCATCTAATCCTATTACTGCCGCTATGCGTCATGTTTTGGTGGAATGCACTCATGAATCTAGTTTGTAGAGTTGTACTTTTTTATTCTTGACTATGTGACATAAAGAAAGAAAGATTACTTCGGGGAATGCTACAAGGTGGCTTGGATGATTGTTGTGACTTGTGAGCTTTTGATTTTGTTTTTGTATATGAACTAATTAATAATATTTAGTTTCTTACTATCTATTAATTTACAATTATAGGTAGAGTGACTAAATTATTATGAGATTTTGTAATAGAGATCACATGCATGTGCTCTTGTGTTAGTTATTTTGTTGGCTCTCTTTAAAGTCGTTTGTCTTATAAGTCAGTAAATATATGCGAAACGTTACTGATTGTTGCTTATGAATCATAGTGTATACACTCAAATTTCCCTTTTCATTTCAGCCTTCTTTTCACTCTCCTTTTTCACTCCCAAACCCAAACCCAAACCCAAACCCGAACCCAAACCTTTTTATCTCTCTCATTTACATTTTGGGTATCAAACTCTTCCGTCACTTTTCTCTGATTAGTCACTCGATATAAAGTTTACATTCAAACAGTTTTGGGAGCGAGCATCAATGTCGACCTTCGGGGGCGCTTCGGCTGGCAATCCTAATCCTAATAATTCCTTCGAGGTACTTATTTTCACTATGAAATATGGTGTGTAATAACAACGATAGTATTGCTTTATTTATTTAAGATTTTATATTCTCAGCTGAAAGTTTCCACTAAAATCCGTTTGCTTTATTTCTCTCCTTTTAATTTTTATTTTTGGGAATTTGAACTTAGTGTCCTTTGTCTATATTATTTAGTTTCATGTCTAAGGATGTGGGTAATCGAATTAACTCTTTATTGGTTAGCTTCATACATTATTGCTTTTACTTTTTTGGTGAATAATTTTTTTTTTTTTTTTAATTTGGTTTAGGTTGCTCAACCTCCTAATGATTCTGTTTCAAGCCTTAGTTTCAGTCCCAAGGCTAATCACTTGGTCGCCACATCATGGGACAATCAGGTCTGTTCAATTACTTTTTCTCTAATTTTCATTTTCTTGACCATAATTCATGCATACCCTTTGATTGAAAAGTAAAAAAGAAAGAAGAAGATGAAAATAAAATCTGGGTTATATTCGAAACTTTCCCTATGCTCTTAAAATTGCAGGTAAGATGTTGGGAGATAATGCGTAACGGGAATGCTGTTGCCAGTACACCCAAGGCTTCAATATCTCATGACCAGCCGGTAAAAACCACTGAAGTTCTTAGGTTTACATTTTGTTTTCTATTTTTTCCTTTGTCGTTGTCAATCCTGAATGCCCACGGTTGTTCTTTTTTGTTTGTTTTGCTGTAAGGTTTTGTGCGCAGCTTGGAAGGATGACGGGACAACTGTCTTTTCTGGTGGCTGTGACAAGCAAGTAAAGATGTGGCCTTTATTGGCCGGTGGTCAAGCAGTGACTGTGGCTATGCATGATGCACCCGTTAAAGAGGTTGCTTGGATCCCAGAGATGAACCTCTTGGTATCAGGAAGCTGGGATAAGACCCTGAAGTAAGAACTAATTTTCATTCAGTCTTATATCTTACTTTACCTCAACTTTGTATGTGTTGATATTCCTCTCCTTTATTTAAGTTAGAGAAGATTTAAAAGTCTCAAAGGGTTAATCTGCTGTTACTGTTGTCTCTTGATTTCAACCATGATGCAAATTAAAGTTGTTGAATTGTATCTGCACTTTACGTAGAAGCGTGGCACCTTTACTTTGAACGACCAATTAGTAACATGTGAACGAAATTGCTGCTAAAATCTATGATCATATCATATGGTTGTCTGCATGCCATTTTGTTTCTCTCTTTCTTTCCTTTTATATCTTAAATGAAAATAGAAAATGAGTCTAGCCCAAATGGCTTTGTGGTAATTTTCATGCAGAATGCTGATCCTAACTTGTTACTTCTATCCTAATATGGTTTG
Source organism: Humulus lupulus (assembly GCF_963169125.1). Lineage (NCBI taxonomy): Eukaryota > Viridiplantae > Streptophyta > Magnoliopsida > Rosales > Cannabaceae > Humulus > Humulus lupulus. The sequence goes on from NC_084799.1 coordinate 163,472,461, forward strand.
TTCCTTTCTGCATGTGTCCTCTCTGCACAGTTTTGTGCATGCTCTGATCAAGTTTTTGTATAACATTGTAATCTTATATGTACGACTTTTAGGTCATTTAGTTATGGTTGTATAATTCTGTCGAGTTCATAGGTATTGGGATACTAGACAACCAAATCCAGTCCATACACAACAACTCCCAGATCGCTGTTATGCACTGACAGTAAGGCATCCACTGATGGTTGTTGGCACTGCAGACAGGAATCTGATAGTCTTCAACTTGCAAAACCCACAGGTAATGCACTTTCTTCTCATGTGATGGTTAAACCTGCTTTTCAAAATGATCTAAAAGTGTCTTTGCAGCAGTCAAATACTAGAGTATGACCTAACATAATGGTCCAGAGTTCACTGGAATTAGTATTGTGACATTAATTTATGAAGTATTGATTCAAATGTTGGATTGAGCTCCTTATTTTTGTGTTTTAATTGAGAAAATATCTAAAATAAAAGGCAAAAGTTCAAAAGCATAGAGAAGAAGATTTCCTGTTTGATTGGTTCCATAAGCTGGTACGACTATTATCATTGAGTGCGTCCCTGCACTTGAATATTATTTTTTCGTGATTTTTTGTTGCTTTAAACTTCTTGAGGACCTAAATGTGTGATTACTATATTTGAATTAGCATTCTCATTCGTAGAGCAGATATTGCTAATCCACTTTTAAACTTTAAAGTTATATTTTTATTTATGCACTCCTTTTCCTTGCTCTTTTTATTTTAAATAGAAACTACAGAGCATATTAGAGGCATTAGGCTTAGGCAACATAGAGCTCCTTTTCTTATCTTTTTTGTTTGGTATAAAATTGCATTCACCACGACTTGTTCCTTCTTGTTTGTTTTTTTTATAACGTCATTATGTGTTTCTGACAGCAAGTGTGTATCTCTTTGATTAGTGGATGCACTTTCTTTCTATTTTCCTTAAGTTTACGTATATCTACAGGGTGTGCGTATACACATACATGCATACATACATATATATTCTTTGATTGTAATGGTCTGACAATCACAATTTCTTTATACTGAAACAAGCATCAAAGTTATTTTGCATAATAACTGGACAAGAGGCTCAATTAAATAAGGAGTTCAGGGACTTTCAATATTCTCTTATGATTATTGAGAATTAGAGAAGCTATATGTGATTTATTTCAATAATGTCCTAAGTCAAGTTTAGGCGTACTTCTGATCCTCCTTTTTATTCCATTGTTTTTGGTTTTTCCTATATTTTTCTATCTCATTTAATGAGATAAGCTGGTTGCAACAGTCTACATTTGTCATTGCTAATTGAGCGAGATCAATTTTTAATGATTGGGACATTTTACTACCATGTTATCTTTGAATCCGTTTTCTAATGATTGGTTAAATACTTACAGGCTGAGTTCAAGAGAATCACTTCACCATTGAAATATCAGACAAGATGTGTTGCTGCCTTTCCTGATCAGCAGGGTTTCTTGGTACTCATGATTATATAGATATTTATTTTAATTTTTTTTATGTTAAATGGAACCACATAAATTTGTTCCGTGTCACACTGCATTTCTTTTTGGCATGCTCTATAGGATACTGAAATGTTGACTAGTCTTCAGGCTTAGGTGGTAGGATTTTGTATTAAGACATTACGAGGGTAACATAATTTTGCAGGGGATTTTGGTTAGAGTTAAAAAAATGATCCTTTGATGCTGTCACACATAATTAAGCTGTGAGGCAATAACTGTTTTTTTTTTTTCAAACCCTTCATTTGGGGTATGGCAATAGAGCCTTAAACTATCTGAATTCTATGACACAAATTTAACGAGAATGAATAGAGTGAACGAGTTGTGCTTGTATGTCTGAAACTTTTAACTGAGCAATTATGACTTTAGAAAAAAGCTTCCTATATTTGGGGGTTGACAAGACTCACAAATTTAAAAGAAGTTTTTCAGCACATCATGTATCTAAGTATTTGTTTTTTTTATAAGGATATTCCCATGCAGAAGCTTTAAGATTTAATTTAATTTTCGCCTCAACTAAACAGGCTGTGTAACAAAAATGTGTATTACCAGTTAGAGCATGGTTTCTTTCAGTTATAAATTTTGTAGATCGCTTTGAATTTTCAAAATTTGTATTATATGTTTCTAAGATTTTCTTAGATTTATCTCCCTGTATAACTTGTATTAGTTTTGCTGTGAGCTTATATATTTATGGTCCTTCCTGTCCAGGTTGGCTCAATAGAGGGAAGGGTTGGTGTGCATCACCTAGATGATTCACAGCAAAGCAAAAACTTCACTTTCAAATGCCACAGAGATGGCAGTGATATATATTCAGTCAACTCTTTGAACTTCCATCCAGTAAGATTTTCTACTATCATTATATTTTTGTTCTAGATTGTAGAAATTGGTACAAGAGTAGGAGCAAAGGAAAATTGCTGTTCTTTCTTCAAAACTTATTGAAATACTGTACAGCAGAGTCTGGTATTCAAATGCAATATATCTCAAACATAACGATCTAAAAGTAACCAGACATTTAGAAAAATATTCAAAATAAAGGAAGTTCTTATCCTCAACGGATAGGAGTGATAAGATTTAGAAACTAGGCTGCTTTATCAGCGTTGAGTTAGCTCCCAGACTATAGAGTAGATTACCATCGAGTTCTAGGGATCTTTTTTAACACTCCCCCTTAAGCTGAGTTATGTATATCAAACAATCTCAGCTTGCTACTTCAATTTTTGAAAGGAATCTTTGCTAATCCTTTTGACAAATTATCTATCTTTTGTGAGGTAACATATAAATATGTAGAGGTGCATCTTCTATCTTTTCTTTAATGAAATGTCAATCCACCTCCACATACTTAGTTTGATCCCCACTATCTTCCTACTTAGAAAGTAATTTTAAGTGCCAAGATCTTTAATTTCAAATTCTTCAGAAAACTTCTTTAATTTCGTGATGTTGGAACTGGAAGATGACCTGTCAAAATAATATATTTAAAATTTACCGTTAGCACTCATGCTTGAACAATAATGTGTGATCGATATGTGCCTATTTGTAGCCTTTCAAAACACATCTTTAGGAAATCTGTCAAACTAAGCCTCCATAAAGGGTTATTTTCAACTTGCTCGCATGATTGGCATTATGTGAATTCCTAGATCTATGTAAATTTCTTATGTTAGATCTCCATTTAGGACTTAAGTTTTGAGTGCTGACATTAGTTGTTGAAGTGACTAGTCGAGATTAGTAGATAATAAGGAAAAGAGAATTGAATGGTATTGAGTTTAGGCATTACTGCAAAAGTTCTCTTGATAATCTATCCTATTAGGTCTTTGTGTGCTCCTTGCCATGCTTTATACCTCGCTATAGGCCTATTTGATTTGTACTTGACCATGAACATCCATTTACAACCCATTGGAACATTATTTTTTTTAGTATGTTCACTATTTCTCAAGTGTCATTTTTCTTTAAGGCTCATCTCATCTTATACTACAACCTTACATTCCCCCCTTGGAAGGCTTCTTCAATATTTCTTGAAACTTTTGTTTTTGCAAAGCTAGTGACGAAAAAGCTTGCATAGAAGAAAAATGATTATACTTAACAAAGTATGATATTGGCTGCTGTGTACAAAGGGCAAACACCTTTTTGCTGAGCTATAGGACGATCATCATGATTAACTATTGGTTAAGAGTATAGAGAGAAGTACCTGAGTTTGAGTTAAGAGTCTTGGCAAAAATAAAAAAAGCATGTATGTGTGTCTGTACTTTGTTGGTGTTTTCAATGAAATTAAATATACTATTTAGATTGTGGTTGAGTAATTCCTCCTCTAAGTATATTTGTTCATTTCACAACGAGTATCTGCAATCCCTTGAAATTTCACTATTTCCATTTTGTAACACAAATTTGCAAATAGAAGTGGGGCTAAGTTCTATTGTTCCAACTATGCTATTGGAGATAAAGACCAATTTGCAATTCTCACTTTAAATTGTTCTAAATTAGGAGTATAAACGGAAAACAAGGTACACAACTTTCCATATGTTCCGTTTCACAATAATCTATGGAGTTGATGAGCCAAGATCATTAAAGTGTTTTAGATGTCCCAAATAGGGCAAATTGGATCAGTGGGTTTGGGTTTCTTGATGGAAGTAGTATGATTAAAATATGAGCCACAATTTTTGGGAGGAGGTCAGTCTAAGACATTTGACCTGTCTCTTTTTCAAAAAAAAAAAAAAATATGAGCCACAATTTTATCCTCCATGGAGTTGATGGACCACAACTTCACTAAAGCATTTTCAGTGTCCCATATAGGATAAGTTGGATCAATGAGTTCAGTTTCTTGACAAACAATCATCTAGATATTCAAAGTTTCCTCTCCCTCGAATGATCATGTAGAAATTCCTTCCATTGAGCTTGTGAGAAGTTATATGGAGGGAGGAATTATCAAATAATGCAGTGGGATTAATTATAAGGCTTATGCAGTGTGGGGTTAATTATAAGGCTTGATGAGGAGGTAGATTCTTTAGAACCTTCCTTGCTTAAATCTTGCGTGGGTATGCTCTATTGGTATCTCTTGGCTATAGTTTCTTCTCAACCAAAATTCGATTTAATACCATATAGAAATTGATGCTGGAGAAAGAATTAAAAACACTTCGTCTCAAAAATTAAATCAAAATACTGTAAAACAGAGTGGTATTGAAAGGCAAAATGTTTAAAACAGAGATTTAGAACCAGGCAGAAATTTAAAAGAAATATTTCAATCAAATACAAGGTCTTATCTTAAGTAGATTGTATAAAATCCTATCTAAACTAAGTGATTAGATTTGGAAATTAGGGATACTGAAGTACCGTTGAGATCCTAGAATCTTGATTGATAATATCCATGAATCTAGAAATCCTTTCTAACAAGGATTTTAATTCTTTCCTTCCACTTTAAAACAACATTTACTTTTATTCAATGTTGATTTTGATTTTGCTTCATAATCCTTAAACCGTATAAAGCTTCAAGTATTATGTCAACAGTCCTACTTCCATTATTTGCTAATAGAAACAAACCAATACCATTCGTTTTCATAATTGACATTGGGAAGTTAGAATCTTTGAAAGCCTTCATGTCATTGGAAAGCTTCTGGTTGGTCTTTCTCTTTCATTGCTACATCTTATCTTGATTAGTAGCGTAAAGGTGTATTCTTTTTTATTTTTCTAAAAAATCACTCTCTCAAATTGAGAGATTAAATGAACCTAAGAAGGTGAGCAATAGCATAGAAATTGATTTAGATTGAAAATTTTGAAGGCATTAGAAATACGAAGAATAACAAACCTGAAAACATGAATTCATATTGAGAAATAATGGTGAGCAATAGTAGAGAAAGGGATGATGGACAAGGTGAGATAACCAATGAAAAAGTTAGGAGATGAGCCAAGACAATGATGGGAGATCATCAACGATGATGGTCTTTCTCTCTCTTGTTCTCTATTTTTCTCACATAATTTATCTATATACAAATCCACACAAGCAAAGCTGGTGAATGAAATATAGGTAAATATAAGTTGGTGCAACCTCTCTCTCTGCCATTATCTTATATTTCTCTGTATAGAAAGCAACAAAAGAAGGTGGTGCACCTGCTGATTGGGATTCCCTGCCTTGCGCCAGCTTGGGATTAGGCAGGGATAGGGAGAAATATGGGGGTGGGTGGTCTTAAATTTGATGGTTCAAGAAATATAATATCTATTAGTCCTAGGACTATTGATACCACTTATTTGGGTGGGTTTATTTTATCTTACAAAAAAGTGGGATTATATTGGTCTTAAGGAGCCTACCATATACTAAAGAGAAATTAGTGGTCTCCCCACACTTTTTGCAAAGAACACAACACCGTGGGGAGATCATGTGGAAAGGTCTTTTCTCTTTTGAAGTGCTTCATGAACCTTTAGACAATCTAGGGTCTAGCTACAATAACCAGGCAAACATCATAACTTTGGAGGGTAATGGACTCTTCTACACCAGAGCAGTCGTAGAAGGGCATTGGATGGTATCTTTTCCCATCTTGTTAAAGGCTGACTTACAAGACAAAATTTCTGAAGAGTCACCTAGCCATGCTCTTCTATCTTCCAAGTAGTGACATAAGGTTTTGTTTCCTTTTCTGTGAAAAACGCGATAAATTTGTGAATCTCTCTGTCAATAAGTTTCTTTAGAAAGTGAGAGCTCCAATTGAGAACCTATCCCATCCATCCTGTTTCAGAAAATTTTGAAATACACTCATTTTTCTTGAAGGATAATCTTGCTAATCTTAGGAATGCTGATTGAAGTGTGACTGATCCTATCCAAGCATCTTTCTATGCAAGAGGGTAGCCTAAATGGTCAGGCATGTAGTTTGCTTCCCACAAGGTCTATTCGAGTCCCTTTTGGAACCTATATAGCAATTGTTATAGTTTCTTGGTACCCAAATATTGTAGGGTTAGGCAGGGGAGCTTAGTTAAAAAAAAAACAACCAAGCATCTTTCCAAAGTCTGAAAATTTGTTCCATTTTCTGCTTTAAAAGTTACCAACTTTATCTCTAAGAATTCATTGTATAGGAGAGGATTATTTTGGTCTATCGGACTAGTAGTCCAGTCAAATTTTATCACCGAACATTGACTAAGATTATTTAGCTCAATCCTAGTCCCAGTCAACATAACAAATGGGCCCATTGTCCATTAGAAAATTTTCATATTATTGAAGTGGATTTGTTAGGTAGTTTGGTGTCTTGCATTTTTCAGTACCAACAACTTCTGTTGGCAATGGAACAACTTAAATGGAGGGCTTTCTTATTTTTGGATTTTTTAGTAATGTTTATTCTTTTCTGTTATATTTTGCATTGACATTTGACAACACTTGAGATAAATCAAGTCATCTGGGATATGGAATATGTGATCAGATCATCAGGCTAAATACTTGTGTTGTCTTAAGTTCATTTATGTTTCTTGTGATCACGTTCCATGCCTTTGTTTTTCAGGTGCATCACACGTTTGCAACAGCAGGCTCTGATGGTGCCTTTAATTTCTGGGATAAAGATAGTAAACAGAGACTTAAGGTGTTTCAGAGTATCTTTTAGTTTCTTTGCATTTTAATTTTTTATTTTATTTTCTAATTTTTCTACTATGTCCTTGTAAAATAATCAGGAAGTAAAGGCTATATGTGGTCGGCAAAAAAATTCCTTTCTACAGATTTTATTGACGTTTACATGATTTCTTGTATTGCATGAGAAATATCTAGTTTTCTTTCCGGGCAAGGACATCTTATTCCGATGATGTTCACAGCATTCAAAGTTATTTCTCTTTAAATATTTAAATGACCATAGAATTTTATCATGAAAATGTCATGGACTCAGTTATGTTCTTCAGATCCTTTTATATACCTAACGTCTTTATGTATTATTAGTTATTTCAGAAGTAATGGAGAAATTACAATTGAGCACTAAAATTGAAAAACTGTTCAGATGTCCAAGACTTGTTTCAACTGTTTTCTTTTTGTAATTTGCTATCCGTATATTCATTATGTATGTATACATGTGTATATGTATATGCATGGGTTTGTGTGTGTTACATTGTATATGCATGCACTTCTGTAAATTCATACAACTGTACAGAAATAAATTCTTGTACGTTTTCCTTTGCATTGAATTATTCGACTCTAATGCATGTTTCTTTTCAAGGCAATGTCAAGATGCAACCAACCCATACCTTGCAGTGCTTTTAACAATGATGGTTCACTATATGCATATGCGGTATGTTTCCCATTCAAATTCTCTTTGTAGTTTGATCATCTTCTTCCCTTTCTCTTTACTGAATAATGATGGTTCACTATATGCATATGCGTTTCACATTCAAATTCTCTTTGTAGTTTGATCGTCTTCTTCCCTTTCTCTTTACTAAATTGTTTTTCGCTTCAGAAACTTTTGAGTGCGAAGGTGCAATTAATGCTCATTGGGGTAAATAATTAGTTTGTGAAACATAATGATTGGTGCAAGTGTAACTTTTGTTGTAATAATAGAGTTTCTCTAGATGCTTTACACTAGTTTTCAGGTAGATCTAGTGGATTTTGTGAATCGGTATTTTTAATTAAAGCTTCAGTGTGCTGCAGCTTAAGAAAGAGAAACAACCTATTATTTTTCTTGTTTTATTTTTGTTGAAACCCTGATAGGTGAGATGGTTACACACTCTTTTATTTATTAAATTTAGTGCAACTTTCAAAAACCAGACAAGGAGCCTAAGATTGTGAAAAATTTAAAAATTGATAGAGTTGGTTGGATTGGTGCACCAACTGCTATATATATCATGACGATGTACTCTTTAAAGTCATGCCAGTATGAAAAGTTATAATTGTTGCAAGGTTTTCAAGAGTTTTTATATAGTTAAATATGGCTATGGAGTTACAGTAGCTTTTATCTAAAATTGTATGATATTTTACTTTCCTTTTAAAACATGTCTGCTGTCGAGGAATTCCAACTCATATATACCTTCCAAAAACATCTTGCTGGTGTCTTGAAAATTATTTGGTAAAGAATCTTCAACTTCTCTGTAGGTCTGCTACGACTGGAGCAAAGGCGCAGAAAATCACAATCCAGCAACAGCAAAGACATGCATTTACCTGCACGTGCCTCAGGTATGTTAAACATGTTTTAGATTCAACTAGAATGTAATGGGGAAACTAGAATACAAAGTGCAACCTCTTTTATGTTTGGATGCAGGAATCCGAGGTTAAGGGCAAGCCTCGAGTTGGAGGGAGTGGAAGAAAGTGAAATTGCTCATGCACTCGTGTTTTTGTTGTGATCGTATGTATATGAACTGGATTCTTAGATGAGTGTGGACGTTTTCTTGTAGTTGGATAAAAACTTTGGTAAATGAGGAAATTTTTGTATCCATTCAAGTCCGCAGATGTTTTGCCTTTTGGTTTCATATCTCTAAACATTACGTGTTGAGTTCTGACAGGAACTCATTTGGTGCATCAAAACAGTAATAGGATTACCTTGCAATATGAAACATTTTAGGTGATTGATTTTTTTTGCCGTCAAGTGATTGTATTAGGGTAAAGTTTTGAATTTTTTGAGATTAGTAAATAGTTGCAAGAGGAGTGCTAAGTAAATTCTTTATTGCACTTTCTTTTACACTCCTTCATTCATATATGATATGAGGATATTATTTAATTTTTTATATTTTAATATTTTTTCAAATCATCTGTGTAATCCATATGTTATTCATTAATTTAAAAGAGTAATATAAAAGAGTAATATATAGTGTATTTATCATTTTTCATAGTTGCAATTACCTTGGCATTGTTTAATTAGAGCAATTATTTATTATTTATTTTGCCTTGGAAATTTGTCACAAATTTACACTATTTTTTGAACTTGTCATCAATCAGAGAGTATATATATATATTTTTTAATAAAACTGTTATAATTATCAAATGTTTATAATTTGGAGATAATCGGTGGTTAAGTTAAATTCAAGAATCTATTTGCGATAAAGCATAATTCAAGAATTAATTTGCCAATAACTCTTTAGAGTATGTTTTTAAACTCTTTATTAGTAAAGTAATATGAAAATCAATATCCGAAAAATTTCCAGAGGAAAAAAGTTGGGAATGTCGTTTTCGTAAATATATACAGATCTTCAATTTATTTTTTTTGAACGGTTTTTCACAATAAAAAATTCCTCCCGACCTTGAATAAAGGCAAACCAAGGTTTATTCTAATTACAGTAAAATTGGAGTGTGAATCAATGTGATCGTATAAAATTAAAAGTAAAGTTTAAAAAATATACCTAAAACAAAAAATAATTCCAAAAATACTTGTCTTGAAAATTAGGTTATACACACCTTTAAAAATTAGGGAATTTTTCAAAATCATTGTGCAAAAAATATGGGAATTATACTTTTCCTAATTTGTATGGAAAAATTTATTAAAGAAAAAAACAAAGTATGAAAAACACAATTACTAGCTAACTAAATATGGAAGGTAAATTTAAAACCAAAACACATTTGGCAACACAGGGGCACTATTGTAAAATTAGCATTCCACTTTTCTCTATCTCTCAAATCCCAGCCACACAAAGCCATTCTCTCTCCAAAACCCAGCCGCACCATCCTCCAGCTCTAGTGACCCCAACTGAACCCAACCGTTCGAGAGCCCAGCTCTGCCCGAGCCCCACCATCCGAACCTAGCTCCAACCGTTCGAGACCCCAGCTCCACCCGAGCCCCACCCGTTCGAGACCCCCATCTGAGTGCGGGCCCAGGCGTGACACCACCATCTCCACGAAAAACCACCTCTAGCTCCGTTCGTGGTGTCGATGCACACCCAGATCCAAAACGACGGGGCTCGTGTGTAGGGGATAGGGGTTCTGGTGGTGGTCGGAGGCGAGGGAGGAATGTGGTTCGTGGTTGGAGGTGATACAAGGAGGTGGCCTAGTCATGAACCTAGGCGACAGAAAGGCAGGCGGCGACAACTAGGGTTCTTGGTGAGGGAAGAGAAGAAGATGGGAGAGAAGAGAAAGGGGGATGGATTTGATTTTTTTTCTTTCTATCTTTAGATTTGTGGTAACTAGTTACCTTCCCAATCTTTGTATGTATATTTTTTTGGGTAACTGGTTACCTTCACATTTTGTTGTGTGTGTATATATTTCTGAGTTCTTTACGGTAACTAGTTACCTATGTTACTAAAATCATAGTTACTCCTTCTTCCTTTTTTAATGAAGTGTTCTTTCTCTTTTTCCTTCAAATTTGATGTTTCTTTTCATATTTAGTATGAGTAACTTGTCATCCCTCTTATGGCAGAAAGTTACTCCTCTCACGGTAACTGGTTACCCCTCTTGGTACATGTTATTTAACCTAGCTTTAGGAATTTTTTTTTTACATAATTGTCAAAGATCAATTAAGTAACTGGTTACCTTACCTAGAATTTGAAAAAGGAAACGTACGATCTAAAAAAAATGAAAAAAAATGGTTATAATAAATAAAAAATAATTTTAAATAAAATTCATATTATATATATATTTTTTGCAAAACTGCCTAAGAAAAATTTAATATAAAATTAGTTGTATAAAAATAATATGAGAAAACAAATAAGCTAAAAAAAAATAATAATCAAATTACAACACATACCTTTCCAAATTAATAAAACTTGATTAAGAGTAAAACTATGGCATAAACTAACTTTTATACAAAAATATGGGAAAATAAATCATAAAAGTGAAAATTCTTAAAAAAAAAAAACCATAGATTAAATTTTTTTTTGTTTGAAAAAAGTCATATTTTTGCATACTCTATTAAAAATCTCATATAACATGTAATTTCTTCTAAAAAATAATTACAAAATACAAAAATTACCTTTTGGTTGCTTTTATAACATTTAAGTTACATATTGATTACCTTTTAAACAACATTTTGGATACTAGATAGTAACAGGTTGCCTTAAAAACTATTTAATATAAATTTTGATTACTTTTTTTAAAATATGACTTAACACAATTTAAAGCATGCAACCAAATAAGTTTTATTTTCTATTTAAAATTTACTAAATGGTATCCTAATAAGGCAAACTTGGATAGGTTTCTAAAATAGTTTTTAAGGTGACTAAAAAGTATCTTCAATATTACATTATTAAATTAGTTACTAAAAAATATCCTAAAAAAACTAAATCATGTTTTAAAAGGTAACAAATAGATATCTTAAATAGGATTTACATAAATGTGGATTTTTTTTTAGAAATTTAAAGAAAATATGGAATAAAGAGCTAAACTTTCTAAAATCTAGGAAACCCTCCCAACTAGGGGTGCACACGGGTCGGATTTTCGGGTTTCGGGTTGAGAAAAATGGTACCGAAACCGATCCGAAATTTTCGGGTTTCGGGTTTTATTCGGGTTCGGTTTCGGGTTTGATTTGGGTTGGGCTGGGCCATTTGTGTGTTTGGGCTGAAAAGCCAAATTTTGCAAAAATACCATTTTTTTACACTTTTTTCAAGAATACCATTTTTTTTTTCGGATTTTGGGTTGGACTGGGCCAATTGGGTTTTGGGCCGAAAAGCCTAATTTTGCAAAAATACCTTTTTACACTTTTTTAAAAAATACCATTTTTTTTTTCGGATTTCGGGTTTGAACCCGAACCCGACCCGACAAACGGATCGGATTTAACCCGAATTCGACGGGTTTTTCCAAAAAACGGGTTTTCGGGTTGCGGGTTGGGCCGGTTTGCGGGTTTTTCGAGTCAAATGTTCACCCCTACTCCCAACCGATGCTCACCATCTCTCTTTCTCTCTCTCACCAATCGACCACCACTGTCGACATGCACCTGGTCAGAGGGTTCAAAAGCCGCTGAAACCTTGCTTCTTGAAGTCTCATCGGGCAACATCTGCTGGAGTGCTGCGAGGGTGTTTTTGAAGTTCCAACGACTCCAATTTCACCTTCTCTGGTATCTCCTAGCCCACGATGTGTTGTTTGTGCCTCCAAATAAGTGCACACAAGAATGTTGTTTTAGATGATTTTATAAGGCATCTAATTAGTGAAATTTCATGATTGTAGTTGCTGCTAGTTTTACATTCGGAACCAAAACAAAGTAGATTATGTTGTTTAGTTTTATGCTCTTTTACCTGCTCCTTTTGATGTTGATGGAATAGGTAGACCATTATTTGATTTTGTGAGAATTAGCTTGAAAGCTAAAAAAAGTAACCTGGCATCTAAATTTCTGCTTTTTTTAGGCTAATGAAATAACTTGGCACCTACCCTTTTTTTTGTTGATAAAATAGGTAAACCATTATTTGATTTGTGAAAAGTAGCCTCACATTTGAGTCTTTGCAATTTTTTAGGCTATTGAAGTAACATGTTACATGCCCTTTCTTTGTTGATAAAATAGGTAGAGAACTATTTGATTTTGTGAAAAGTATCCTAAAAGCTGAACAAGTAACTTGGCATTTGAGTCTCTGAATTTGTAACCTGTTACCTGCCCTTTCTTTGTTGATAGAATAAGTTGAACATTATTTGATTTTGTGAAAAGTAGCCTAAAAGCTGAACAAGTAAACTAGCATCTGAGTCTCTGCATTTGCTTTTGTTTTTGAAGTAACATGTTACCTGCCCTTTCTTTGTTGATAAAATAGGTGGAGCATTATTTAATTTTGTAAAAAGTAGCCTGAAGGCTGAACAAGTAACCTTGTACTTTGATCAATTGAATTTTTTGAACTAGATTATTACCTTATTCATAATACAATTACTAATTTTGTTTTTATATCGTTTAAGGTTAGACCATGCACCATCATCCTTTCCCAAGTTATTGAAGAGAATGGAACATTTACAAGAGAAAAACTTGCACATGTAGAAGGTTCAAACATGATGAAGTACCATGGTCGCATGCCATTGTTGACAATGCAAAGAGAAGGCTAAGAAGTTATGACTTTTGTTCCAAATAATTCAAAATTGAAACATGAAAGCTACATATGCAGAAACAGTGCATCTGAATGACACCTACCAGAATATTTGGACATATTTGTGCTGGAAGGCCAAGAAAGAGAAGAATACGATCATGTGGAGAGCCAAAAGTGATTATGAAGTGCAAAAGGTATGACAAACCTGGACATAATAGAAAAACTTGCAGAAATCCCCCAACGGAGAAGCCAAATAAGCCAAGTAAAGAAAAAAAAAAATTATTCAATTTTACATAGACATATATTATATTTTATATTCATAATACAAGGATAAGGTTACTTCATACAACATATTACATATTGCTATTAGATTCTTAACATCATTTCCTTTGAAGAGTTTGAAGAATTTTTTTTTTTACATGTACGTGACATTGATTAAAAAAAAAGTAGCCTGACTATACAAAAAAGGAACCTACACTTAATTCTATGGATTTTTGTTTTTGCTTTTGCTTAACAAAGTAACTGGTATGAATCATTTGATTTGCTACAATTGATTCTCTGCATTTTTAATAGATATTGAAGTAACTTGGTACTTGGGCTTTTTTATTGATAGAATATGTTGATCACTATTCAATTTTGGAAAAAGTAGCTTGATTCGCAGGTTACTTTTCCACTATTAGGCTACTTATTGCAAAAATGAATAATCCTCGACATAAACTGGGACTTGATTCTCTATTTTTTTAGCCTATCAAAGTAATCTGATACTTGACATTTTTTGTTTTTGCTTAACGAAGTAACCTAGTATGAACATTTGATTTGCTACACTTGATTCTCTGTTTTTTTTTAGCATATTGAAGTAACCTGGTACTTGCCCTTATTTGTTGATAGAATAATGCAGACAATTATTTAGTTTTGGAAAAAGTAACCTAGAACTCAATTAATACAATTTTTTAGCATAATGAAGTAACCTAGTACTTGTTTTTTGTTCATAGAATATGCTGAGCATTATTTGATTTTTAATAAGGTAGCCTAAAAGTGGAACAAGTAACCTGACATTGATTATTTTCATTTTCATAGCTTATTGAAGTAACATGGTACCCAAATACTTGATTTGTTAAATAGAAAATTTCTTGTTTTAAGTTTTTTAAAAAGTAACCTGATACAATTCTATATTTTCAACAGTTTTTTTGCTCAAGAAAATGGCCTGGAACCTATTAAGCCTCACTTAATATTGCGAAAATGGAAAACTTTATATAAAAAAACGACACCTAAAAATATATATCAAACTGAAATTGTTCAAAGTTAACATTCTAGTTCTATGACACTTACAGCTCATAACAAAATAATAATGAAATGACAAATGATAAATTGTCCATAAAAAAAAAAAAACTACATCTTCCTCTGCTTCTTCTTCTTCAACCTTGTAGGCTATTCGACATTTGTTTTTAACCCTTTACTTGCTTCTTCAAGAAATTGCACAAACTATCATACAACCATCCTATATTGCCAAGTCACAATTGATTTTGATCCAACCTTCCAAGGGAGGATTCCATCTCAATACTGGATCATTCAAAGTAGTCTTCTCATGCATTTATACCTCTACAAAATCAGCAAAACTTTTTTGGGATAATTCTAATGCTATTAGTAGCCACCTAATTTGTAATGCACTGGATAGCCAAGACCATTACATTATGTATTTTAAATAGTGTTGGACTTGCTAATCAAGTCATTTGGATACAAACGTGTTACTAAGATTAATTAACAGATTAGGGTTAAAAGATTTTGATCGTGGAAATAGTTGTTTTCATTAAAATGTTTGAGTCTGTACATGAGATCCCAAAAAATAAGTGTTTACAAGGCATATACAACTTCAAAATAATTACAAGGTAAGCCGACCTAAGAGGCAAAATTAAGTTGGCTCTAATCCCTGGTGATCCCTCGGCTGTGGCGGTTGAGCAGCTACAAATGTACACAGTGTCCCTAAAACTCTCCAACTCATGGTTGATCCAACTTTCCCTTTTCCTTTACTTGCACCACATAACACCTGTGAGCCAAGGCTCAGCAAGAAAACTTAAATCATAAACACAAATGAACAAAAATATATAAATAGTAGAATCAGATCATTCAATTCAAACAATAATAGGACAGAAGCAATGAGCTAGGCAGTAATAATCTGCTCAATCCAACACATAATTCAATGTCAGCATTCAATACAGTTAGTTAAGTGAAAATGACACTCCTGTTTATTTTAGTGACGTTCAGGCTCGGCGCCCTTAGGCCGAGTCCTCTGGTTATATAGCTGACCCCGACACGCTTAGGCCGAGCTGCGTTCTACACGCTTATCGTCAGCCCTGACTCCCTTAGGCCGGACATTCAGATTAAGTATAAATAAGCGAATGGATTGCAGAGCACGCAATCAGTTGCAGCATAAATAAGCATGCCTAACCAAATATTCTCAAACAAAAATATAATCATACTTTAACATATAATCACAGTCGTAATCATATTCGTTAACAGGGGTCCAAGCCCCGATCATAACCCGGGTGCAATTTTCTTACCTTGAGTCCCGAGCGGAAAGTATAAAGCGGTCCTGAGCATGATCCCTAATCCCGAGCCTTAACGATATAACCTAGTCACAATGCAATAATAAACAACCATCAAAACCTAAACCAATTATAAGCTTAAAATTAATATACTAGTCTTCGGGACCTCGAATTCCACTAAACTAGGTAGTAGAATCCATTCCGAGCCCTTAGGTTTGGGTTCCTGAGCAAATAATTTTTTTTTGGCTATTTTTCTCAATTAGATTCGCGGCCCAGGCCCAAGGGTCGCGGCACGCTACAAGTTAGAGAGCTTGAATCCCTCTTTGCACTTAACTAACTATATTGAATGCTGAGATTGAATTATGTGTTGGATTGAACAGATTATTACTGCCTAGCTCATTGCTTATGTCCTGTTATTGTTTGAATTGAATGATCTGAGTCTACTTTATATACTGTTGTTCATTTGTGTTTGTGATTTAAGTTTTCTTGCTAAGCCTTGGCTCACGGGTGCTATGTGGTGCAAGTAAGAGAAAAGGGAAGGCTGGACTAACCGTGAGTTGGAGAGCTTTAGGGACGCTGTGTACATTTGCAGCTGCTCGACTGCCATGGCCGAGGGATCAACAGGGATTAGAGCCAACTTAATTTTGCCGCTTAGGCCAGCTTACCTTGTAATTATTTTGAAGTTGTATATGCCTTATAAACACTTATTTTTTGGGATCCCATGTACAAACTCAAACCTTTTAATGAAAACAACTATTTCCATGATCAAAATATTTTAACCCTAATCCGTCAATTAACCTTAGTAACAAGTTTGTATCCAAATGACTTGATTAGCGATTCTAGCACTATTTAAAATACATAGTGTAATGATCTTGGCTATCCAGGGCATTACAACTTGGTATCAGAGCGGTCTAGGTTTAAGGGTTCCTGAAGACTGGTTGGACATGTACACTCGCCACTAAAGACAAGCTCGACTCAGGGTTTTGTAAATATTTATGTGATTATATGTTTGACTGTTAAGATGAAATATGAATGCCTTATCTGTCTGTTTACTAGGAAGCATGAGAAATACTGATAGGACCTGGCCCTTGACTGCTATGTGTATATGGTAAGTCATGCTTATTAGCATTGCTACTATATGTGGATAATTTTTGAAATGCATGTTAGCATTGTGATTGCATATTGTTGCTTAGTTGTTGGCATTAGACCGCGGGGTGACTTTAAAAACCTGTTATCATTGCCTGATCAGCCGAGTCGTTGATTGCAGATAAACTTGGAGAGTTATGCCTCCAAGGTGATTAGTTCCACTAGCCGGTGCCAAGTTCGAGGCTGGAGATGATAACCAAGGTCAGAACCCCCCGTTAGTCCCTAAGAACTGATAGTAGATGCTTGCTGATATGCAAGCTAGACTTCAGAGTCAGGAGGAAGAGATTCATCTTTTGAGACAGCAGGTTTTGTCAGGGAAAGTTGCAACAGACTTCCCACCTGTTGTGGCACCAGAAGTACAATAGCTTGAGATTGGGAACATCTGGGAGCCACTGTACGAGAGATTCAGAAAGCAACATCCTCCAATCTTTGAGGGAGGACCAGATCCACTTAAGGCTGAACAGTGTATGAGCCTGAACACATCCATCCTAGACTTCATGAGGGTGGTAGGTAATGATACGATGGCCTGCGCCACTTACATGTTTCGAGATGATGCCCGCATATGGTGGGAGGTGGCATCCCAGACTCAAGATGTTTCTACCATGAGTTGAGATGAGTTCAGAGACTTGTTCAGCTAAAAGTATTACAGTAATGCCATTAGGGCGGCGAAGGTGAACGAGTTTACCAGTTTGGCACATGGAAGTATGATAGTTACTGAGTATGCCCTGAAATTTGATAGGCTGGCGAAATTTGCACCTGATCTAGTGCCTATGGATGCAGCCAGGCAAGACAGGTTCGTTCGGGGGCTGAATGCTATGATAGCCCGGGATGTACAGATTACCTCAGTACCTGGGGAGACTACTTATGCCTAGGTGGTTGAGAAGGCTCTCACAGCAGAGGAGGCAAAAAACAAGATATGGAGGGAGAGTGTTGCAAGACGAGATGTTCAGAGGGCAATGCCTCCATTTGTGGAATTAAGTAGAGGCGGAGGCCCCAGTGATCAGAAGAGGAAGACCCCTGACACCTCGACCACTCCTAGTCCTGATAGGAGAGGCCAGGGTGTCTAGGGCGGCCGCTAGGGTGTAAGTGAGGCTTGGAGGAGTTATCCAGAATGTGCTAGATGCAGGAAGCACCATCTGAGCGAATGTCAGGCGAAAGCATGCTACTTGTGCGGGGTGATTGTGTTAGGATTAATGCCCTAAAAACATGTAAATACATTTTATTGGTTTTAAATAAAAGTACAATTTTATCATATTTGAAAATTATAATTATTGTTTGAATTAATTATATTATAATATTAAGAAAATTCCCTATTCATTCATGAGAATATGATCTTGTATTAGTACGAGAGAATTAAGATCATATATAATGAATAAAATAGTCAGTAACATATTAAAGTATGGAATCATTAATGAATGGTTACTAGTACGGTTCGCTAAGCATACGAGATGCGAGTGATCTAGACTCAGATTACTGATGTGTAGACATCTTAGTAAAGGTGTTGTATATAATACATATTATATATGACAGGACCGATGAGAATTAATTATCTTTATAAACTTGTTGTTTGGCATAAAGATTTAATTCTTATCATAATAGATGATCATTTGTAGATCAGTCTAAATCATGAGTATTCATGAACTCCTGTTTGTGTTTATTGGATCTTTTGATTCACTCGTTAATGTCTCTTAGAATAATGAGGCTAATGACTTTTGTTTTGGAGATTCAATATCATGGATGGCTGGGAACATGAATTAAAATATTGTAATCCATGCTTTCCTAACAGATCAAATATTGGTTCCCTTGAGGGTTAATTATGGAACTGAATAGTTGTTGAGCTCAAATTTATAATTAGATTATAGATTAATTATTCTCTAGTGAATTAATGGTACTTAAGGATCAAGAGGTAATTAGAAGGGTAAAACTGTAATTTTGACTAGCTCTAATTAATGAATCAATAATGGAGGACAAAACTACATATATTGATTATACCAATGGACTGCAAGAGAAAACTCTGTAAATATAATTCTATAAATACTTAGAGTGCAATTCCATATTTATAGTGGAGTAATCATGGAATTAATAAATAAGATTATTAGATTAAAGAATTTGATTAATAATCTGGTTTATTGAAGCTTCGTATTATAGGTCCATGATCCCCAGATCACCTCTGTCCTACATTGTCAAGGGTAAGGATGTCAAAAGAAAGATTTGTAGAGAGAATGACTAAATTGCAAAAGAATTAATTTTCTAGGGCAAAGAAATAATTATTCGATAATTATAGGTAATTGATTAATTGTGAATTAATTAATTATTTAACTATATAGTTTTTACTTTGAAAAACTATAGGTTAAAATTAATATTAATCTTGTTTGGATTAATATAAAGAGAGAAAATAATAAATATCTTATTTAGAATATGATATTTATTTATTTAATTTAAAACTGATATTTTAAGATACAGTTAATTTTGAATTAACTGATATTTATGTTGGGATAAATATATTATCTTAAAAGTTGATTAAATAAACATATGAGAAAATTAGGGAAACTCTAATAGGGATGGGTGACACACACTGTACAATACAATGTGTAGCGCCTAACTCAGGGATTTTTATCCCTGAGATTTTAATTTTGAATTTCAAATAAGTTTGTTTAATCAGTTATTTAATTATTCTTTTTTAAATATGATTTATATAAATACCATATCAATTTGAGTTTGAATTTAATAAAATAAAGATGATTTAATTATATTAAATAATCTTATATAAGTCTGATAGTACGTGACTTTTAGAAAGAGCTTTAATTTATTTTCATGAGATTAAAAATACAGACTCTCTCTCTAAAGCGATAGTTTTCTCAAAACCTGAAAACTATTCAAAACCTCTTCTCCCAGTCAAACCTCTCTAGATCTCATGTGTTGAGTACATCTAGAGAGTCACATAAATCAACCTTCTGAATCCTACATGGCCACACACGTCCTTGTATGTTTGAGGATTGGTCTGGAAGATCAAGGTGTGAGCTTTCAGATTACTGGATAGGAAGATCGTTTATTTTATACAAAAAGACTCAAGGACACTTGATAGGCTACAAGAGGTAATCCTTGATATGTTTTGTATGTGATTTAATGTTTATATATGTATATGATCCTGACTAATATTAATATTTATTAAAATGGGTCCATATATTCCGTTGTGCACCTTTGGTATGATCATTTAATACCAACATATTGGGCATCTCAAGAAAGACTGCCCGACTTTGAAGAAAGAGGAACCAAGGAAGGCGGAAAACTTGACTCCAGCTCGAGTGTTCGCCTTGACTAAGGCAGAAGCTGAGGCTAGTCCCTCGGTGGTGAAAAATTAGCTTTATAATGCTGGCACCTCATATATTGTTGTACGCCCTGATATTTAGCCCGAGTCTTTTATTCAGCTGGAGTACAGTTGGCTAGTTAAGAACAGTACTAAGGGACCCACAAGTTGATATCTCCTCTGCGAAGGCAGTGTGAACCCCAGGTAATAACACGAGCTGAGGAATACGAAGCATTAAGGTATGAGCTGGAGATGGATATAAAACACAACATCCTGAGCACGAGCTGGCGTTATGTTCAGCTCGTGGTACTCTGACAATCTGCCATATCCAGGAGCCTTTATAAACTTGGATACATTATTTGTAAACGTGCGTGGTCAGACATTACATGTCCGTTACCCCTGAATTCTCGGACAAGCAACATGAACGTGCGTGATCAAACATCACATGTCCGTTTACGCCAGATGACCCATAATCAATTTTACCTAATGATTAGACCATACCTTAATATATATTGTAATATTCATCATTTGTGGAGGATAGGCCACATATAGGATGGATATCCACGTGATGACCCCTGCACCTATCCTAGGATGGTTCTTCTATAAATACCAAGACCTTGGATAGAAAAGGGGTTGGGTTTTTTCTGTGTAATATAAATACTCTGTCGAAATATAGAGAGAAATACAGTAATAATATTCAGGTCTACATATTGCCTAAGTCCGGGGGCGAGGATACCCTGGCGCAGGGAGTCCCACGACCTAAGGTTGGTCCCGTACTCTTCAAAAAGGGCTGACCTAAAGGATAGAGTGTTATCTATGACTACAGTCCCTCTAGGACGACCATGTCGTGCCGTACCACTAATTGGTCCACACACTGAAGCAAGGTTGTGTTATGGGCAGGATCTCTAGGGTGGCGATGTACGAGCTGGTTGGGGTTAAACCTAACTAGCCTAAGGTCGTTGGCAGCCCTATCTAGATCCCTAAAGGGGTATGGGTTACCTTGGCCGGAGGGACCGGCTGCTGCCCCCGATAGAGCTCGGTTCGCATCAGGGTTCTGAGCGGCCTCAGGAGCTCGCCTCTTTCAAACGAACGACACCTCGTTCTCTTCTTGCTCCTCCCCGTCGTCGGCTGCAGCGCCTCCCTTTGGGATGGGCACTAGCTCACAGGCTATCAGGAAATTAGCCCCCAAGGGTCACTGATTTGGCCGTCCTTGCAAAAATGGCTGCACGAAAATACTCCAGTTAGCATACGCATGAAAAATACCAAGTATGAAAAGAATAGTTCTCCAAGCTAAGAAAGGAAAGGAAACTTATGAGGGCAGTTGAAGTACCGGTGCTCGCAGTTGCGAAACCCGTTCGACATAAAGAACTAATCTTTGAAGTCGTTGGGGTGGCTGGGCAGCTTGATGACTGCGGGTGAGTTCGGGAAGCGGGTCAGATAATAGAACCCGTCGCCTCGACCCCGTTGGTCCGGGCTAGCCTTGAGGCAGAAAAGTACAAGATGTATGCAGGGGTAGGGACGTATTTGCTTTAAGAAGAGGCACTTCAGCCTCGCCAGTAGTCGGTATAAGTTTGGGGGGAGATGGAATGGCACCAACTTCACATAGTTGAGGAAGTCAACGAAGTACTGGTCGAGGGGGAGGAAGGCCCCGGCCTTTAAGTGTTCATCACTCCAGGCCACAAAATTGTCCTGGAGTGGTGCACAGCTCCTCTCCCCCTCGAAGGGAGGTTGGGCGATGAGAACGCCCGTCCCAACCTTGATGTTGTGGGACCACATAATCTTGTTGACCCTTCCTTGGGTTGTTATTTTGGAGACTATCCTCTCGGCCTCGAAAATATGTCAGGTACGACCGCGACCTCCTTCTCCACCACGGGGCCGAATTCAGGAATGGGCGAATCGGGGATGACCTCCTTTCCCTTGTGAGTTTGCTGGGAGGACGAGCCAGCTACGTTCTTTTTGGGCGCGCTTTTCTTGGGTGCCATCAGCTCGCCTATCGAATAAGAACGACATAATTTTTAGTGGGCGACGTAGAATTTTTTGTACAGGCAAGAAATAACAAAGGCTGAGGGTTCTAACACACGAGCTGATGCAATATCAGCCCGCATTGTAATGCCACCTGCTACCTATGCTACGCGCCTAGGTTTCCCAACATACCCCTGATATTTAGGGATTCGTGTGTCAGAAAATTTGGCCACCACCCTCCTTGGGGAACGGTTTAGAGCAAAACTACCCAAGAAGCGTAGCCCCTAAGCAACCTAATGTTGAACCCTAAAAACCTTTCATCACCTACATGCCTAGAGGATATTTTCTAAAAATTACCCAGGAATCACCCGAAGATTTATCCAGTTTATGGACATCACCATCCTAGATATATTTTAGGACCAACTCAATAAACCTAAACCGAAACCTATGTACCAAAAACGTTTGGAAATAGCCTAATGCTAATGACGGTGAAGTGTAGATTAGCGTGATAAAGAAAGAAGAGAAACACAGAAAAACCAGTAAAAGAAAAGTTCCAGTAAAAAAAAAACTTACCGTGTGTTCTTCGACTAAAGGAATGAGCAACGTAGAAGGAGAGTTCCTGAAAAGATCCTTGGTGACTGGATTTCCGAAGGTTTTGGTGACAGATTTATGAGAAAAGGAAGAAGGGTTTTTGA
This sequence comes from Humulus lupulus, assembly GCF_963169125.1. Classification (NCBI taxonomy): domain Eukaryota; kingdom Viridiplantae; phylum Streptophyta; class Magnoliopsida; order Rosales; family Cannabaceae; genus Humulus; species Humulus lupulus. The sequence goes on from NC_084799.1 coordinate 163,495,498, forward strand.
AGTTCAAAAGAGAGAAAATTTGGAAAATTTTCGAATGGAAGGTGATGAACACTGAAAATTGCCAGCTCTATTTATACGTAATAGGCCTAAAGAAACGTGGACCGTCCGATCAAGCTAATGCGGGATACGAGGGTCATGTTTCGAAAGATTAAACGGTGGTAAAAAGGTGGCCAGGCCATTTAATGTAACCCTCGAAACCCAAACAGACGCCAATCATGGCATTCCATGTGTTCAGTACTCGGGTAAAGAACAAACATGGGTAATCGCAATAGAAGTTTAAAAGTCCCCACCGTGTCAGTCAGAGAATGACGTCAAAAGACACGAGTAGGGACTTGGGGGGCAAATGTACGCCCTGATATTCAGCTTGAGTCTTTTATGCAGCTCGAGTACAGCTGGCTAGCTAAGAACAGTACTAAGGGACCCACAAGTTGATATCTCCTCTGCGAAGGTAGTGCGACCCCCCCCAGGTAATAACACGAGCTGAGGAATACGAAGCATTAAGGTACGAGCTGGAGATGGATATAAAACACAATATCCTGGGCACGAGCTGGCGTTATGTTCAGGTTGTGGTACTTTGACAATCTGCCATATCCAGGAGCCTTTATAAACCTGGATACGTTATTTGTAAATGTGCGTGGTCAGACATTACATGTCTGTTACCCTTGAATTCTCGGACACGCAACATGAACGTTCGTGATCAAACATCACATGTCCGTTTACGCCAGACGACCCATAATCAATTTTACCTAATGATTAGACCATACATTAATATATATTGTAATATTCATCATTTGTGGAGGAGAGGTCACATATAGGATGGATATCCACATGATGACCCCTGCACCTATCCTGGGATGGTTCTTCTATAAATAACAAGACCTTGGATAGAAAAGGGGTTGGGTTTTTTCTCTGTAATATAAATAATCTGTTGAAATATAGAGAGAAATACAATAATAATATCGACTCGTGGACTAGAGGGATTTTAGCCTCTGAACCACGTAAAAAGGAACGAGTGTTCTTATTATTTCATTTTAAGCATCCTTAAGAGTCATTATTCTTACTACAGTTTATACTTAAGCACTAGTTTATTCCAGCTAATTACGTAATACACTGTTGGCGAAAAACTCCGTCAACAACTATATTGATTGACTCTGGTGCTACACATTCATTTTTTTCTAGCAAAGTGATTGATAGATTGTGTAGGCCTTGTGATTATTATACTATGGGGTTTGGGACTATATTGCCTACAGGGGAACTGATAGTTTCTAGGAGATGGGTTAGGTCATTTCCAATGATGGTGGACAACAAGGAACTATCAATGGACTTGATTGAGTTGGGTATGGATGACTTTGACATGATTTTGGGGATGAATTGGTTAGTCAGGTATGGGGCGACTATAGACTGCAAGAAGAAGATGGTGACATTTGAGCCTGAGGGCGAATACCCCTTTGTTTTTGTTGGTACTGTGCATGGACCTCACATTCCCATGATATCAGCGTTGAGGGATAGAGACCTATTACAAGGAGGTTGTATAGGATTTTTAGCCAGTGTGGTGGATACCACTAGGGTCATACCAGTGGGACCAGGGGAGACCAGATTTGTTTGTGAGTTCTTGGAAGTGTTCCCTGAGGATTTATCGGGACTGCCGCTGCACTGGGAGGTCGAGTTTATCATTGAGTTAGCGCCAGGTACAAAACTAGTGTCAAGGGCACCTACGGAATGGTTCCGGCAGAGCTGAAGGAGTTGAAGGTACAATTACAGGAGTTATTAGACATGGGATTTATCAGACTTAGCTTCTCACCTTGGGGTGCTCTGGTTTTATTTGTGAAGAAGAATGATGGGACCCTGAGGATCTGTATAGACTATAGGGAGTTGAACAAGTTGACTACTAGGAACAAGTACCCACTACCGAGGATAGACGACCTGCTTGATCAATTGCAGGGTAAGACAATATTCTTAAAGATTGATCTTTGATCTGGTTATCACTAGTTGAGAATCAAGGATGAGGATATCCCAAAAGATGACCTTTTGCACGAGGTACTGACATTACGAGTTCCTAGTCATGTCGTTTGGGTTGACTAATGCCCCAACAACACTCATGGATTTGATGAACAGGGTGTTCAAGGATTATTTAGAACAGTTCGTGATTGTCTTCATCGATGGCATACTATTTTAATCTCGTACAGAGGTAGAGCATGAGCAACATCTCTGGTTGGTTTTGTAGAGATTGAGGGAACATCGACTGTATGCCAAGTTTAAGAAGTGCGAGTTTTGGCTATCGCAGGTGACATTCCTGGGCCACATTGTCAGTGGAGATAGGATTAAAGTAGATTTGGCTAAGGTAGAAGCAATTAGAGATTGGCCTAGGCCAAAGAATGCCTCATAAGTTAGGAGTTTCCTTGGGTTGGTGGGGTATTACTAATGATTCGTGGAAGGTTTCTCAAAGATTGCCACACCATTGGCGGAGTTGACGCAGAAGAATCTGTAGTTCGTGTGGTTAGACAGATGTGAGAGTAGTTTCTAGGAACTGAAGCGATGATTGATCACTGCTCCAGTGCTGAGCCTTCCTTCAGACGGGGATAAGTTTGTGGTGTATTGCGATGCATCAAGACTGGGATTAGGATGTGTGTGTTGGGTTTTATGCCCTTATAAAACCATGTCGAACATGTAGCACGATTTCATATTATCAATAAAAGTAGTAGAAATCATTTAGTTTGAAAACCATGTTGCTTGCTTGTTTTATTACATGATTATTGAAATAATACAAATATTTATAAAATCCCGAACATATGGATAGTTACAATTATAGTGACTAGGTCACAGTGGATTATAGTTGTAATTATGTGTTCAAAAGAACGAGTCCTAAGATTAGATCAGTGCATTGGATTTTCACTGATTAGGAAATCTACGATATGATCTACTTACACATTCAGGATGTGATGTCTTGTCCAAGGCATCGACCAAGTAGATAAGATCGAATGTATTTAGTTACATCGGACTAGGACCGATATTGATTATTGATTGATAAATAAGTATCGTTGTTATCAAATCTAATCAATGTCACAACGTTGACCATATATTAAGTCAATCTTAATTCTGAGTGATAATATTCTGCTAATTATATTATTTAAATCTTTTGACTTGTTCGTTACCAGCTTACCCTACGGTTTAGCCCATACTTACATCTTGGAGATTTAGTAATGTAATTGAGTGGGAGTATTATTCATAGATATGAAATCTATAACTTCTGTATGAGAAGTGAAAAGATGATTTCCTTAATTGCTTTGTTCAAAAGGTTAAATGATTGAGATCTCATTTCTGTGATTAAGTTCATGGAAATATCATTTATAAGGAACTTAGTGGGAGTTAAGGATAAAATACTGATGAGGGGTAAAACGGTAATTTTCACCCAGCTTGTTAGTAAGTTATCGATAGAGGATTGACTAAATGTAATGGTTATAACAATGGATAATGTATTTATGGTTTGGAAAATACGTTCTATGAATTCAAGAGTTCAATTCCAAGTCTATAGTGGAGTCACAAGGAATTAATAAGGTAGTGAAATTATTCGTAAATAAATTCATGGTAACTTATTGGAGCTTGATTTCATGGATCCATGGTCCCCGCATCACCTTTGAGTAAATCATCTAGAATGTCTCAATTAATTGATTTAATTATCAATTAGGATTTTTTAAAGTTGACTAGGTCAATTTTGGAAAATTTATAGAGATATGAGATTTAGAGAATGAAAGAGAATCTTTGGGTAAATTTATTAATATTGATAAATTGGTATCAATATACATGAATAATATTAAATCAAGTTTCAAATTATAATTAGTTAATTTGAATAAGGATTTAATTAATTAAATAAATAAATAAATAAAATGTTTTGAATTTAGGCCCAGTTGGGATTTAAATTCAAAACATAGAGATTGGGCCCAAGTCCATTTATGGCAGCCCAAGGCTTTTATTTTTGTTTATTATTTTTAATTAATTTAAATTTAAATAAATCTCATTAAGTTGCCTATATAAGAATATGATATCTAGGGTTTTCATAGAAGTGAGTCTCAGTTGATTTGGGTAAGTGAAAACCTAGACACTCTAATCCTTTCTTAGCCACACTCTCTTCTTCTTCTCTTCAAGATCTCTATCTCAAGTGTTGAGAACCAGCCCACACTAGTTCTAGGTTGATCAAAGGCTTGGTGAGGAAGACTATGTTGTTGATCTTGTTCAATCTCTTGATAATACTCTGCTACAGAAAGGAATTAAGGGTTAGAGAGATTGAAGGATGGAGTTGTTCCAGTTCCGCTGCGTATTCGTAAGTTTCTACATCATTGTGTTTATGTTAATTTACGAATCTAATATTCATATGTATGTCATGTTATTCTATGTTTCTATTATGTGTTTGGAAAAATAATAGGAAGCATGCATCTAGATTTAATTTCCAAGATCCTACAGTGTGTTGATGTAAAGTGGGAATGTCATTGCCTACGCATAACGATAGCTAAAGGAGTATAAGCAGCGGTACCCTACTCATGATTTGGAATTAGAAGCGGTGTTATTTGCACTGAAAGTGTGGTGACACTATTTGTATGGAGAGAAGTGTGAAATATACATCGATTATAAGAGTTTGAAGTATTTCTTCACCCAAAAGGACCTAAAAATGAGACAGAGACGTTGGCTAGAGTTGGTAAGGGATTATCACTGTGAGATCCTTTATCACGCAGGGAAAGACAATGTAGTGGCAGAAGCTTTGAGTCATAGGGGCCCAAGACAGTTGTTTAGCTCAAAGCAAATATCAAAGGAATTGGCAGAAGACATGACTAAAGCAAAGATAGAGTTGGTGTGTAATGACCCACTTACTCTAGACTTTTGGACCATTAACGAACTATACATACAAATCCTTAATAAAACTTACATTTGCGAAAATACCATAACTTTATTAGAAACTTGTAGAAATAAGAGTTACTTTCATAAAATATCAAGTAGGGTATGGGATCCCATTGTCTTAAAAACAAAACATAATTTAAAATAAAAGGAGTTACATAGCAAGTGCGGAAATATACATGTAAAACCATAAATAAAAGACTACATCCTCGAAATCGAACTCTCGACTCCTTGAATTCATTCACCACCGATACACATTCTCCCAAGCATCCACGAATCTTACCGCCACTATAGCTATTTTCCTGCACATATAAACAAAAAGGAATGAGCCTAATGCCCAGCAAGGAAAATCTAACACATAGTTCATATACATAAATTTCATAAGAAACATAAAGACATAACATAACACTTTATCATACACATACTATAATGGCCATTATTACTTGGGGTCCCATAGACCAAACAAGTCATATGCCCATTAGATTAGTGGGGTCCTACTAGCTAAGTAGGTCATATGCCCATAATCTATTTGGGGTCTTGTTAGTCATATGGGTCATATGCCCAAGCCTACATACATATATATCATAACACATTTCATATCATAAAAACATAAGATAACACATATAAAACATATAACATATGAATTCTATCCTATTTTCCTTACCAAAGTTACCGGGATAAGAGGACAGAGTTGGGACTTGGAACACTCCTAAGAATCATATATAACAGGGTGAGTAGATTTGAAGAAAAAGAAATGAAAGGAATGGAAGGACTAAACCTTGGAGAAACATACTTACCAAAAACTTATGTGCAATTTCTTAGATTTCCTAACCAAAATAAGAATAAGGTTAGAAGACTGAGTAGAAGACTATGAGAAAGAAAATAACATAATACCAATGAACTAGTGTATAGAAATACCTTGAAGACTTGTAGACCAATCTAAACCTCGAACCGAAATACTATGAAACCTTACTTCCCTAAGTGTTTGATAAGCTTATGATTTCCCCACCCAAGTGTTTAACTCTCACACTCTCCTAGCACTCTTGCAGCCTCTGAACTTAGAGTAAAAGGTGAATAATGGCTGGGTACTAGGTCCTATTTATAGAGTTTAGGAATGAAAGGATCTTAATTTCACTTGAATAAAAATAATGGCTTTTTAGGTGAAAATAATTTGAATAATCGTTCAGCAGAGGCTGAAGACTCGTTCAAAAATGTGCTGGACTTATCAAGAGGTTGAATGGAAAAAGAATTCAAAAACTTTCAAAATAAGCTGAGAGGGGCGATATATCGCCTGGGCCAGTATGCCCGAGGCAGTCGTGCATCGTTTCGTGTTTTCCGTATCTACGTGCTACGATATATCGCCCCCTATAGCTGCGATATATCGGCACACGCTGATTATTTAAACACGAAATTACACATTTTTAGCTAAGTTTGAATGGAGTAAACAACCTTGACTAAGCCCTTAAACGTATTCAAAGCTGACTGACTGACCTTAGAGCATTCAAACTTTTCCCTTATTAAATTTATTCCTCAAAATACTTAATCCTTAATCACCCATACATAACATGTGCTTAAATCCTATTGGTTCTTATCTAAACCTTATAATATAATAAATATTATCCTTAATATCAGTCATATTAATCAAACCTTAGGTTAAAATTAATATTCTTAAACTATAGGTTAAACTTAGAAAATCTATAAGTACTACTATGAGTGTCCAAATAAATCCCGGTCTGAACCAAAAATCCACAGTTAAAAAGATAATACTATAAATACTATAATACTACTATCTAACTAGCTAAGTAAAATTCTTGGACTCTACATGGTGGTAAGACGGTTGGCCAATATTACTTTGCAGTCCACCTTCTTGGAGAGAATAAAAGAGGGCCAGATGAGTGATACACAGTTAAAGAAGCTTAGAGGGGATGTCCTAGCTGGAGTCGCTAATGATTATTCCATTTCAGAGACGAGTTTGCTGAGATATAAGGATTAGATCCGTGTTCCGATGGACATGGGTATCAGATGAGAGATCCTCGATGAATCTCATACCACACTATATTCCTTACATCTAGGCACCACGAAGATGTATCACGATCTAAGGTCATTTTACTGGTGGCCTGGGATGAAGAAGGACGTGGTCGACTATGTAGTGAAGGGTTTAACCTGTCAGCAGTTAAATGCTGAACACCAGCGACCAGTGGGGTTATTACAACCTTTAGGTATTCCCGAGTGGAAGTAGGAAGACGTTACTAAGAAATTTGTAGGAGGCCTACCAAGAACAGTGGGGCAACATGGCTCGGTATGGGTTTTAGTGGACATACATACCAAGCCAGCTCATTTTCTGCCGGTGAGGACAAACTATATCGTGGACCAGCATGCATAGCTATATGTGAGGGAGATTGTACGTCTCCATGGGGTTCTGAAATCTATAGTATCAGACCGGGATCCCATTTTTACCTCCAAGTTTTGGGATAGCTTGCAGAAGGCTATGGGAACTTAGTTGAAGTTCAATATAGCATATCATCCTCAGACAGACGGGCAGTATGAGAGGACGATTAAGATATTGGAAGACATGCTTAGAGCTTGTGTGCTAGACTTTGAGGGGTCTTGGAGTAAGTATCATCCGTTGATTGAATTCTCATACGATAACAGTTATCAGTCGACGATTAGAGTAGCTCCATATGAGCAGTTGTATGGAAGGAAGTGTAGATCACCTATTCATTGGGATGAGATAGGAGAAAGGAAATATTTGTGTCCAGAGATGGTCCAGAGGACTAATGAGGCTATTGTAAAAATCAGAGCTCAAATGCTCGCCTCACAGAGTAGAAAGAATAGCTACGCTGACCCTAAGCGTAGGGACATGGAGTTCTAGGTAAGGGACCACGTATTTTTGTGAGTTTCGCCACTGCGAGGAGTGAAGAGATTTGGAAAGATGGGCAAGCTGAGCCTTAGGTTCGTAGGACCTTTTGAGATCCTAGAGAGGATCGGGCAGGTAGCCTATAGATTGGCTCTGCCCCCATCATTATCAGAAGTGCATGATGTGTTTCACATCTCAATGCTCCGAAAATATGTGTTATATACGACCCATGTATTGGGATACGAGGATCTGGAGTTGCAGACAAAAATTTGTCCTATGAGGAGCGACCCATTCAGATCCTAGATAGAAAGGGAAAGGTTCTGAGGAACAAGATGATTCCTCTAGTTAAAGTTTTGTGGAGTAATAACAAGGTCGAGGAAGCAATCTGGGAGCTAGAGTCGGTTATACGGGATCAACATCCTGAGTTATTCAGGTAAATTTCGAGGACAAAATTTTCAGTAGGAGGGGATAGTTGTAACGTCTCAATTTGCTAATAAGGCTTAGTGCCTTGATTAGTATGCCGGGAGGGCATAATTAGATTTATATATGTGGAATTAATTGAATAAATGTGTGACTGCATGCCATACATGATCTATATGGCGATATGAATATATGTGCATGTTTATGTGTATTAAATATGCATGTGGGCCCGTTCTTGTTAATAAGGGGCATATTTGCAATTTTGATCCATTGAGGGTATAAATGTGATAATATGTGCTAAATGATTGAGACCACATTATTATGTGGATGTATTTGCGATATTTGGCTCGAGGCGATCCTAGTGAGCAGATTAGCGGAATAGTCACAACGGGGTTAAATACCGGGCTCGAGGTGAGCCTCAGGGTATTTCAAGAACTTAGTGCGTATTGAGGATTTATCGGGTAACAGATAGTTATTTGATGATTATTTGGGCACGTCGGGATTAATTGAGAATTTATAGGACTATTTGAGGATTAGAGGGAAATGTGGTAATGAAGGATTTTCCCTTGGAGGCATTAAAGGGCTAAGGATAAGTCTAGGGTAATTTTGTTCATTCTCTAAGCTTAGGATAGACTTAGGTAACTCTGAGAAACATGTCTCTTGCTGTATGTCGATGTGTCACCTGCTATATACCTGCGAGTTTTGTTGCACACACGATGTGTCACCTCCTAGAAGGCAATGCGTTGCCTTTAGGTCAACTTGTTCAAAAGTGACCTGGAACACCTCCAAATATTCCTAAACTTTTTGGCATGCTTAGATACCTCATTGTATCACTTTAGACCAAAAATAATAATTTTTTAAATTCCTACAACAAAAAGTCAAATTTCACATCCTCATTATGTGGAATTATTAATTGTATTGCACCACTTTGTGGAAATACACTTAACCTTATACTTAAAAAATCATAACACTATGTTCGACTCTCAATAATCCAAGATGAAGTCCATGACATTTGTGTGTGCATCTTGAGGCATTCCACGTGGTTGTGGTTTAAATCTAGGAAAATAAGGCATCCACAGATCTTCCAAAATGTTAATAAACCTGCCATTACTTGGAAGTCTACAAGCACCCCTTGCCAAAATTTGTTTAGACTTAACCATAGCTTTCTAGAACCATGAATTACCTTGAGGAAAATTGATAGAGAAGAAAGCCTAGAGTATTTAGCTCTCAGTACTCTACAACACAACAAGTCATTTCCTGATAAAAGTGTTAGGAATGGTGTCCTTGAAAGCATATGTGTTGGATACTGTTTTATGAAATAAATAATTAAGATGAATTTTTGCATATATTGATTGTTTATTATTATTATTTGAAAAATATTATATGAATATTATAAAATTCCCAAATTCATTATTGTGACTACAATCTTGTATTGGTACGAGAGGATTAAGATTGTAGGCAACGAATTTAAATAGTTCATAGTAAAAAAAAGTTATATGAAATCTTTGGATTAAATACTGTAGGTACGGTTCACTAATATAATGAATACATGTAATCTAGATTCAAATTACTGATGTAGTAGGACATCTTAGTGGAGGTACTTTGTATAATGTGGTTATACATGAACTAGACCCAATATGTTATTAATACTTAACTGAATACCATTTGTTTTATAAGTGTTAATTAAACATATCAATAAGATGATCATATACAAATTGATCATAATCCCGAAGTTATTATGAACTCATGTTTATGTCATTTGAGTCATTTGATTCACTCGTTATGGTTTGTCAAAATGATCAAGTTGAAAACTTTTGTTTTGGGGACTCATTGATGTAAATGGCTGTGGACATAATACCTTTCCGAAAGGAATTGAGTAATGGTTCTCTTAAGGGTTAATTTTTTAAATTGAAAGGTTATTGAGCTCAAATTCATAAATCAGTTTATGAATTAGCCTTCACTAGTAAAGTTAATGGTACTTAAAGAAACAAGAAATAATTAAAGAGGTAAAATGATATCTTATCCCTATTTTAATTATTGATGGACGCTTTTTATATTTAAAAAAGTGCTCAATAAATAAATGTCTACAATTACAAGAGTACGACTCATATTTTTAGTGGAATAATATTGAGATGAAGAAATTAATGTTATTATATTAAATAGATTTAATTAATAATCTAAATTTATTGGAGCTTGAAATTATTTCATCGAGGTGGCTCTATCAACACTATTCAAGGTAAGGGTTGAAACCAGAAAAAATCAGGGAAATGACATATTTGGAAGAAATTTGTTCTTTAGGGTCAAATATGTAATTGAGATTAATTAATTAATTAATACATTAAAATTTGAAATTAATGAATTAAACTTTTGAAAATAATTATTTAAATATAATTGTAATTTTCAAAAATGACATTTAAATAATTAGAATAATTAAATAGTTTTATTTATTTAAATAATGTAAAAAGATAGTTGAGATAATTCAAATTTAATTTGAATTAGATTAAAATTTATTCATTAAATTAAATATAAAATTGATAAGATTAGTTATCAGGTTTTAAATATTTTTTAATAAATAAATTATTAAATAATAAATAAATAAAATTGTTTAAGACACATGCTCTGAAAAAGGCATGTGTTACATGCCTGTTGACCGCTTTTTTCACTATCAACTTAACAACAGAACTTAAGGAAAATAATGAAGATAAACACCAAGGTTTTACGTGGTTCAAGTTATAAAACTGTAGAGTCCAAGAACTTTACTTAGCTAAGTTAGATAATAGTATTATAGTATTATCTTTATGACTGTGGATTTTTGGTTCAGACCGGGATTTATTTGGACACTCATAGTAGTACTTGTAGATTTTATAAGTTTAACCTATAGTTTAAGAATATTAATTTTAACCTAAGGTTTGATTAATATGACTGATATTGAGGATAATATTTAGTATACTATAAGGTTTAAATAAGAACCAATAGGATTATAGCACATGTTATGTATGAGTTATTAATGATTAAGTATTTTGAGGATTAAATTTATTAAGGGTAAAATTTGAATGCTCTAAGGTCAGTCAGCAGCTTTGAAAACGTTTGAGGGCTTAGTCAAGGCTTTTTACTCAATTCAAATTAAGCTAAAAATGTGTAATTTTGTGTTTAAATAATCAGCGTATGCCGATATATCGCAGCTATAGGGGGCGATATATCGCAGCACGAAGATACGAAAAACCCGAAACGATGCACGATTGCCTCGGGCATACTGGCCCAGGCGATATATCGCCTACAGGGGGCGATATATCGCCCCTCTCAGCACATTTTTAAAGTTTTCAAAATCATTTTCCATTCAACCCTTCAATCTCTTGATAAGTCCAGCATCTTTTTGAACGAGTCTTCAGCCTCTGCTGAACGATAATTCAAATTATTTTCACTTAAAAAGCCATTATTTTTATTCAAGTTAAATGAAGATCTCTTCATTCCTAAACTCTATAAATAGGACCTAGTACCCAGCCATTATTCATCTATTACTCTAAGTTCAGAGGCTGCAAGTTGTTAGGTGAGTGTGAGAGTGTAAACACTTGGGTTGGGAATCATAAGCTTGATCATCATAAGCTTATCAAACACTTGGGAAGTAAGGTTTTATAGCATTTCGGTTCAAGGTTTAGATTGGTCTTACAAGTCTTCAAGGTATTTCCACACTCTAGTTCATTGGTATTATTTTCTTTAAGTTCTCATAATCTTCTACCAGCCTTCTAACCTTATTCTTATTTTGGTTAGGAAATCTAAGTTCTTGAGCACAAGGTTTTGGTAAGTATATTTTAATAGTATAGTTCCTTCATCTCTTTCATCTATTTTCTTCAATAGACTCACCCTTTCATAAATGGTTTTTAGGAGTGTTCCAAAGTCCCAATTCTGTCCTCATATCCTGGTAATTTTGGTAAGGAAAATAGGATAGAATTTATATGTTATATGCTTTTTATATGTTATCTTATGTTTTTATGTTATGAAATATGTTATGTTATGTTATGTATGTTTGTAGGCTTGGGCATATGACCCATATGACTAACAAGCCCCAAATGGATTGTGGGCATATGACCTGCTTAGCTAGCAGGACCCCACTAATCTAATGGGCATATGACTTGTTTAAGTCTATGGGAGCCCAAGTAATAATGGCCATTATTGTATGTGTATGATATAAGTGTTATGTTATGTTTTTATGTTTCTTATGAAATTTATGTATATGAACTATGTGTTAGATTTTCCTTGCTGGGCATTAGGCTCATTCCTTTTTGTTTATATGTGCAGGAAATAGTCTTAGTGGTGGGAAATGTTCTTGGAAGCTTGGAGAATGTGTATTGAGGCAGAATGGATTCAAGAGCCGAGCGTTTCGATTCGAGGATGTAGTTTTGTTTTTATGGTTTTTACATGTATTTTTCCGCACTTATTATGTAATCCCTTTTTATTTTAAATTATGTTTTGTTTTGTTTTTAAAACAATGGGATCCCATATCCTAACCTAAATTTTATGGAAGTTTAACTCTTATTTTTACAAGTTTCTTAATAAAGTTATGGTATTTTCACTTGTAAGTTTTGTTAAGGATTAGTATGTATAGTTTTCGTTAATGGTCCAAAAGTCTAGAGTAGTTGGGTCATTACAAAAACGACCCTGATCCACGAGTCTGTAGTATTAGATTTCTTAAAGCTTGAGATGGCAAGCTTCAATGGGGGTTTCTCAGGCAGCGTATATATTGCACTGAGTACAAAAGTTGTGAACCCTTTTTCTAAAACGCCCTGCGTTTCGGGTACCTTTAAACGACTCAGGTTGGGATTGTTTTCCCAGAGTAAAGAATATTATATTTATTTGAAATTTATTTCCATGAGTTATTGCTAGCCAAATTATTAATTGCGTGATTAAAAGTCAAGATAAGACTTTCGGTCTTGGATCGACACAAAAACCCTAATCGGGTAAAATTCTCGGAAAATAAAATGATAAATTATGGCAAATAAATTTGGGCATAAAATACATTCATAAATATTAAAGGTTGGTAAAAAAATAATAAACCTAAGAGGAAATGGAAATTCTTGGGCATTTTGTGTTAAATGCTTAATTTTTGCCTAATTGTGGAATTTTATTACATAAATGGACTTTAGGTTAAATTGTAATGTTTGACTAATTAAATTAAATGTGAGAGACATTTAATTTAATTATTATGTGATAAGTTTTATTTTTCAAACTTCATAAGAGTGAATTATGTTATGAAAAAATGATTTAAGCTTTTAATCACATTTAATTAATGTTAATGACACAAAGCAAAAACACTCAAGTGTTTTAGATATTTTTTAGAGTTGTCTATGTTCTTCCAACCTCCCCAAAACCGACCCCCCTTCTATCCTCTCACTCTCATCTTGTTCAAAAAATTTCTCTAATGTTTTCACATCATTTTAAACTACCAAAAACCCTAAGAAACCTTGGAAGCATAAGTCTTGATCTTGGAAGAGTTTCCCTAAGGTAAAAGTGTTGGAAAATAATTCAAAGCACGCAACAAAAGCTGGCGTGGTGGGCCCATTGTTGTTTATAAACAATAGAACAACAACAATCAAATTTTTTTTATTAATCATATAAAAAATTTATATGACCAATACTATTAATCATGCAACAAATATGTATATAAATATACAATATATTTACATAGAAAATATAAACACAAAAATCAAGAACATAAACTTTTACCTCTTGAAGCCTATCAAGTGTCCATGAGTCTTTTTGTATTTTTAACGATCTTCCTATCCAAAACATTGAGCACTCAAACTACGATCTTCCGCAGTGTTCTCTACTCCTCAAGATGTGTGTGGGCACATAGAGAACATGAGTGTTGACGGTGATAACTCGTCAATGAAGTTAAGTTAGAAAAATCAAAGTATAGTTCTTATAAATGAAGAACTTCAAAAATCTAAACAGAAACTTAGAAAATAGTTGCAAAATAAAAATGGAGAAAAGAACTTGTATTTCTCTTTTGTGTCTAGCAACAGTGTCTTTTCCAACCCCCTTCAATGTTGAAGAGGGGTTCCCTTTATAGTGGGTTCTAATGGCCCCTGATACATTGTGGTCTAGGAGACCAGATGGTACACAAGTACATTTTCAGGAGAGTGGCATCAGGTGTAGTGGTGTTGGGAGAGTGGTGGTTGGCTCTGGTGCATGGTTAGAATTTGTGGGAGCACCTCCGCTTTAGTACGCGATGGTGCCTCCACTACTCGCCTAGTACGAGTGTGAGAAATGGGTTGGTGAGGACCGTAACAGGTACCTCACTTGTACGACCACTACTTGTCTGGCGTGGGTGTTGTCCTTGTATCCTGACACCTCTTTGATTGGTACGTATATTCTGTACCCATACGTGTACCCTGCACCTGGTGAATGTTTTTACCTTCTAAAGATGTGCATGTTGATCTAGTCCCTTAATACCTATCTAAGCATCAGATTGCTTATTGAGTGGAGTGGTTGGACAAAAGGGGCGAGGTGTGAGAGGTCCCGTGGGGTGAACTTGGATGCAAAGTCGCATCGTCAGGTCTTAGGCACGAGGCTATGTAGGGCGCGCCCCTCCTGGGCATGAGGTATACTCCTCATTTGCGCGAGACGTGCTTTGCGAGGCCTGCCACTCTTGGGCGCGAGACGCCTCCTTTCACGAGGCGTGAGGTCATCTAGGGCAGGCGTGCGAGACGTGGGGCGTTGCATGGTGTGCGAGCCATGGCCTCGTTGGCAGTCGCAAGATGCTGGCCTCACGAGAGGCTGATGCGCGAGACATGGCCTTGCTGGGGGCGCCGAGTGGAGATAGTCGCAAGACACTGGCCTTGTGCGGGGCTGATGCGCGAGACATGGCACCCTGGAGTACGCCGAGTGGGGGTAGTCGTGAGACACTGGCCTCGCGAGGGGCTGATGCGTGAGACATGGTCTCGCTGGGGGCACTGAGTGGAAGCAGTCGCGAGACACTGGCCTCGTGAGGGGCTGATGCGTGAGACATGGCCTCGCTGGAGTGCGCTGAGTGGGGGCAGTCGCGAGACACTGGCCTTGCGAGGGGCTGATGAGCGAGACATGGCTTTGCTGGGTGCGCCAAGGGGAGGTAGGTGCATGTCTCGCGAGGAGTGGAATGATGGTCCTGCCGAGGTGCATGGGTGCTAAGCACGCCGAGGTTAGCCTCATGTGCCTCTCCGCGAGACAATGGTGGCCCGAGGGCCTCACAGCACAGGCATGTATTTGGGCGTTTATGGGACCTAAGCGTGTGCTTTAGACGTTTTTCAAGCATGGGATTTTCAGCATCCACAATTACCCCCTAGTCTAGGAGAGGGCCTTTAGGTGCTCTGGTAGACTTTTCGGTATGGTGTCTTGTAAGCATAGGCAGTGTTTGTGATGATCCTTGTTATTGCTTGGGCTTGAGTGTGAGCCGATTATTTGGCTTCGCGGATCCCAATGTAGGTGTTCAGCTCCATTTTCGACCATAGATCAAGCACTGGACTTAATGGCTAAGATGAGCTCAAGATCCTTATAAATAGCCCTTCATATCTAGCATGTCCTTCACCCTTTATTTCTTTGGCTTAGTGGTTTTGTAAACCTTACTCTTTCCAAGAGGTGAGGAGTTCAATCCCCCACAACCTCACTTTTGCTATCTTTTCCCTTTTTTTTATTTGATTTCATTTTTGGTATGTTTATATCCATGCAGGTATTTAAGGACTAAAACACCTTTTTCCTTTGTTTTTGCAGACGCGTACTTTCGACCACTTGCCTCTCTTTGACTGTGACGGTGCTTTTGGCCCTCGACCTCCTTTTGACCACGACAGTGCCTAATTTTACTTGCTTGAGGTACACTTTCTTTCTCCCTTACGTTTATCGGGTCCAAATTAGCACCACTCGGGATGGGGTACTTTGGCCTGAGCTCATCGTGAGTTAACCTAGTTGCATGCCCTCATTCATACCCCGTAGTTGGTTATTTAGAGCGCTTGTGCCTAGAGGTTTTGAGCCCATTCCTTTGTGTTTTGTAGCAATCCTCTCATTTATATGTGAACCCTTTTTTTCTTTCGAGACAAGGTCTCACGGCATGTGAAGGACCATTCGACGCTCCTCCGGGGGCCGAGTTTGTTGACTTGTCTTCAGACTCGGAGTCCCCCGAGGACAACCCTCACCAAGACTACGACACCTTAAGGCAGGCCCGTATTCGTCATCTTGAGCACATGGCTGAACTTATGCGTAAAATCTAGGTGGTAGAGAGAGAAATAGACTCAGTTTTAAGGGGAGATGGAGTGCCTTTCCCCCTTGACCTTAACGGCCATGTAGGGAACCTTAGGGTGACCCTTTTAGATTTGCAGATGGAGTTGGAGTTTATGGAGGGAAATCTCTCGCCTGAGCCTCCTACCCCGTTTTCCCCTCATGACTGTCATGGGGCCGTCTCGTCTTCTCCTCAACCCTTGCTCTTGGTCTACCCTTGCTTGGTGCTTTCACACTCGGCGCCTCGGTGGAAAACCCTTGCTAGGAAGAAAAAATGGAGGGTAAAGTGCCCTGTTTCCACCTCACCCTTTTCTTTTGGTTTTGCAGATATGCCAAATAGAGCACGGCGATAGGTGACCGCTGAGGATCAAGACACTGGCCCTCTGTTGGCATCCACCCTAGTGTCTCGTGTGTCTGAAAATAAATTGTTGGAATTAACAAAGAACTATCATGTTTGCCCGGAATACAAATTATACGTTCCTTCGAACAAGTGTCGGGCTGATCGGCCAAGTCTGGGTTATGTGGCCATGAGCGAGCATATCTTGAAAGCGGGTGGCACAATCCCATTACACCCGTTCTTTGTCATGGTTCTCAACTATTTTGACCTTGCTCCGCTCCAATTGGCGTCCAACAGCTGGCTAACCTTGAGTTGCCTCTTTATTGCGTATATGGAGTGCTTCAAGCGTGCTCCCACAGGCCAAGAGGTGCATTTCATGTACAACCTCATGCCCTCTCCTAAATCCAAAGGCTTTTATTTCCTGCAAAAAGCCAATTCTTTGGTCTCCTTGATAGAGGGTTCTGTATCCAACCCAGGGTCTTGGAAGCAGGACTTCTTCTTTGTGAAGGGTCCCCTTTCTATTCGTGAGCACTTTTGCTCAGCTCCCAGTAAGTACTTATAGTTCTTTTTTAATTATTTTTTGGAACTTACTGTTTTGGAACTTATGTTCGTTTCGACAACTGTGTTGATTGTGCAGTGAATTTCGCCGTGCCTGAAGTTATCTGGTCAGAGGCAGATGCAGTGCATAAATATCTCGAGGCTGACCCTGCTGAAAAAATGGATGTACGTCTCTTTACCGTGACCAAACTCAACCATCACAAGCTGTCCCCGGTCTTGGAGCCTGAGTTGTTGTGGACTATCTCTGGAACGCGGAAGAAAAAGGCTATTTAAGTTGATCCTCATTTGGACGGGGGTGAGGCTGAGTGTGCGCCAGAAGGGGTCTCCCTAGGACATAGGCAACCCCACCGACCGACCATCTTTGTCTCCCAGGGAGTGCCGTCCTTTTAGCCTCTACAGACCATGACATGGCCTCCCACTCCCACGATCAACTGGCCATGCCGAGGGGCTTCATCTGTCCCTATTCTGAGGACTTCGATGCTTTCTCTCAGGCTTCCCTTGATCTTGGTCCATCGGGGGCTCATTTTTTTGATCTTTTCGCGCCCCCTCCTCCTTCGGCGAGCGGGTCATCTGTCCCTATCCAGCCAAGTGCCCTTGGCTCGAGAGGGGCACCCTAGGTGGGCTGCATGGCAGCCTCTTATGGGAAACGGTATGTCCAGGTCACCACGGATCTTCCTGAGGCTGATTGCAGTGGTCTTGGGAATTTCGCCATGTCGGAGCTCGGGGAGACTCTTGTGCGTTCTGCTGCTTGGGTGAGTTCATGCATCTTACGTCGACCTTATCCCTTTCCTATCTCTTTTTTTTTTGCTTATCATCGTTATTGTTATTTTTCTTGTGCAGACCTATACAATTGCTCAGCGATTTGCCGATTCGGCTCAGAACCTCTTCGTGTCGAATGCTGAAAGGGAACGACTTACAGTCCAGGTCTAGGGGCTTGAGAGAGAGCTTGCTGAAACACAACAAAAGCTGGAGAAGGCTTTGGCGAAGGCCTCTTCATCATCGAAAAAGAAGAAGATCTGGGAAACCTTGGGAATCAGTTGGACTTTGGATAGAGGAAAGGTTCTATTATTAATGTAAGCTCTACTCCATGAATTTGAGTTCTTGACTGGTTGGTTTTGGGTGTTTATGTCCTTGGGTTTCAGAGATTTAAAAGAAGATTCTAGAGTGTGTTGGGCTGGATTTCTGTTGAAATGTGTAGCATAAATTATGTAATAAGTTGTAGAAATGTTGGGTGTTGAAGTAGGGAGCTTAGGGGTGGTTTTGGCTGAGGTTTTGAGCTTTAAAATGATGGGTTTTCTGGGCACGAAGGGAGGGGCCGCGACTCTGTTCTAGAGCGCTGCGACCCTAGGTTGAAAGTGAGCCATGGAGGCTCGGCCAGGAGTGAGCGCCGCGACGCCCATGCAAGTGCCGCGACGCGTGTCTTTGCTAGGGTGACCTTGGTTCTGTTTTGAGGCTAGGGCTGCGGCTAAGCTTCAAGGGCCGCAGCCCTTGGTTTCCCACTTGATATTTTGGGGTTTTTAAGGACTTAGACCAAACCTAGGAAGCTCGGGAACCATTCCATCACCGTGCTTGGTGGGATTTGTTTTCCCGGAAGTTAGTTTTGCGACCGGAAACCCTAACTTGAGTTTTAATGAGACCCTATACTTTGGTTGTGACTAGGTGATAAAGGCTTAGGCTTGGGATCGAATCGTGCTTGAGGGGCATAGCTCATAATCCAAAACCGAAAAGATTAAAGGTAAGAAAACTACACCCGATTGAATATTTGAGCGGGACTAAGGGCTCCCCTGATATATATGATTGAAAGAGTGGTATTATGCCATGTAAATCGTAAACCAATGGCCTAAGTGTGCCACAGTTAACTTGTGCAACAGGCACGGCTCAGACACTGGTATCCGAGGATAGCTTATTATGCATTAAGCTCGGTTTAAGCAGGCCGGAGTCAGTGGGTTAAAACGGGGGTGCGACCTAAGGTGTCAGCCTTAGTATTTGTGTAAATTGAATATTGTATTTAGCTATGGATGAGATTTTTGTATAATCTAAGTGTAGATGAGGTTGTTTGTACCCTGGAGTATGCTATTTGCTACAGATTGAATAATTGAACATGCTTACTAGTATACCTATTTGAGATTGCTATACATGTTGTGTATGTTGTTTTCTTGCTGGGCCTCGGCTCACGGGTGCTGCGTGGTGCAGGTAAAGGCAAAGGCAAGATCGATCAGCCTTGATTGGAGAGCTTTACAGGGTGAATGTACATGGTAGGCTGCTCAGCCGCCACGGTTGAGGAGGTTACAGGGATAAGAGGACCAGAACCTTGTATTTTTCCTTAGTGTGGCTAATGTATACTTTTAACTGTAGAGTTTTGTAAACCAGCTTTTAAACTCTGGTCTTTTGGGGATCCCTTCTGTAAACTGTTTATAATTTATAAAGTGTATCTTTTGAGGCCAAAATGTCTTTTAACCCTAGAACACTTATACTAACGACACATTTTTAAATTAATGACTTGATGAGCAAGTCTTGCACTTTACTAGTATACAATGTAGCGGTCTTGGCTATCCAGGGCGTTACAACTTGGTATCAGAGCGTCTTAGGTTTAAGGGTTCCTGAAGACAGGCTGGACATGTACATTCGCTGCTAGAGACAAGCTCAAATCAGGGTTCGGTAATGTGTATATGTGTTTATGTGCTTATGTGCCTGAAGTGAGCTATGAATGTTGTTATTTACTGGATTACTAGGAAGCATGAGAAACTGATAGGGCCTGGCCCTTGACTGCTGTGTGAAAATATTGGGGCATGTTTATTAACATCGCCGTGCATGTGAATGAGTATATGGCTGATTAATTGTATATCGTGCATGGATGAATGCCTGTTTTATAGCTATTGTGTGATGAGTATGTGTTTGGAGGCGTGCTTATTAGCAACCAGCACATGTGGATGGATGCTTATATGTTAAATGGTTGTGATTGGTTATGCTCCATTGGTGGATCTTGGAGAAGTTATTACCCTGTCATCATGGTCTAACTGCCGAGTCGTTATTTACAGATTGACTTGGATAGTTATGCGTCCAAGAAAGTCTACACGACTAGCCGGCACTAGGTCTGGGGCTGGGAATGATGACCAGGGCCAGAACCCTTCGCCAGTCCCTGAGAACTGGTAGCAGTTAATGGTTGATATGCAGGCTCGACTACAGAGTCAGGACGAGCATATCCGTATTCTGCGACAACATGCTCCATCGGGGAGTGCTGCCCTTATTGTACCACCTGCAGAGGTACCGGTTGTGCAGCTTGGGGAGGTTGTTAACAGGTGGGAACCGTTATATGAGCGGTTCAGGAAGCAACAACCCCCAATCTTTGAGGGTGGACCGGATCCGTTAAAAGCCGAGCAGTGGCTAACTATGATCACTACAATTCTGGATTTTATGAGGATTGAGGGGCATGATAGAGTGGCCTGTGCCACTTATATGTTGAGGGAGGATGTCCGCATCTGGTGGGAAGTGGCGTCGCAGACCAGGGATGTTGCCACTCTGAGTTGGGAAGGTTTCAAAGATTTGTTTAGTCAGAAGTACTACAATGTTGCTGTCAGAGCAGCAAAGGTCAATGAGTTTGTGAGTTTGGTGCAGGACAATATGACTGTTACTGAGTATGCCATGAAATTTGATAGGCTTGCGAAGTTTGCACCAGATCTTGTGCCTACTGATGCTGCTAGGCAAGATCGATTCATCAGGGGGCTTAATGCTATGATAGCTCGGGATGTCAGGATCACAACGGTACCTGGAAGAACAAATTATGCCCAGGCCATTGAGAAGGCTCTTACTGCTGAGGAAGCGAAGAACAAGATATGGAGGGAGAGCGCAGTGAGGCGTGAGGGCCGCAGAGCGGTGCCTCCTTATTCAGGGACAGGTAGGGGCGGAGGCCCCAGTGATTTCCAGAGGAAGACTCCTAACACTTCGACCGCTGCTGGTCCTGATAGGAGGGGTCGGGGTGGTCAGGGTGGTCGTAAAGGTGGCGGCGAGGCATGGCGGACCTATCCAGAGTGTCCGAGGTGTAGAAGACGCCATTTGGGCGAGTGTCGGGCCAAGGCTTGCTTTGTGTACGGAGTAGTAGGGCATCTCAGGAAAGACTGCCCAACGGTAAAGAAGGGCGAAGCAGGAAAGGTGGATAGCTTGACTCCAGCTCGAGTATTCACCTTGACTCAGGCAGAGGCTGAGGCTAGTCCCTCGGTAGTGACAGGTCAGCTTTCTAGTGCTGGCTTTCCTTTTACAGTATTGATTGATTCTGGTGCTACACATTCTTTTGTTCTAGTAGAGTGATTGATAGATTGTGTAGACCTTGTGAGTATCGGACTGCAAGGTTTGGGACTTTGTTGCCTATAGGGGAATTGGTAGTCTTTAGGAGATGAATTAGGGCGCTGCCAGTGATGGTTGATAGTAGGGAATTCTCGGTGGATCTGATTGAGTTAGATTTGGAGGATTTTGATATGATTCTGGGGATGGACTGGTTGGCTAGATATGGGGCTACGATTGATTGCAGGAAGAAGATGGTTACTTTTGAGCCTGAGGGCGAGGACCCTTTTGTCTTTGTGGGTGCGGTGTCTGGACCCCGCGTACCCATGATTTCAGCATTGAGAGCCAGAGACTTGTTGCAGGGGGGATGTATAGGTTTTCTGGTTAGTGTAGTGGATACCGCTAGAGCTATGCCGGCAGGGCCGGGAGAGACCAGATTGGTGCGTGAGTTTTTGGATGTATTTCCTGAGGATCTGCCAGGATTGCCGTCGTGTAGGGAGATTCAGTTTGAGATTGAGTTAGCACCGGGGACTGAACCAGTATTAAGGACACCGTATAGAATGGCACCAGCAGAGTTGAAAATACAGTTGCAAGAACTTCTGGATTTGGGGTTTATCAAGCCTAGCTACTCTCCATGGGGCGCTCCAGTGTTGTTCGTTAAGAAGAAGGACGGGACTTTGAGGATGTGCATTGATTACAGAGAATTGAACAAACTGACTATCAAGAATAAGTACCCTCTACCAAGGATTGATGACTTGTTTGATCAGCTGCAGGGTAAGACGGTGTTCTCAAAGATTGATCTTCGATCTGGTTATCACCAGCTGAGGATCAAGGATGAGGATATACCAAAGACGGCATTCCAAACACGGTATGGGCATTATGAGTTCTTGGTCATGTCTTTTGGTCTGACCAATGCCCTAGCAGTTTTCATGGATCTGATGAACAGGGTGTTCAAGAACTTCTTGGATCAGTTCGTCATTGTCTTCATCGATGACATTTGGTATACTCTAGTTTAGAGGCAGAGCATGAGCAGCATCTCCGACGGGTTTTGCAGAGGTTGAGGGAGCATTAGTTGTATGCTAAGTTTAAGAAGTGTGAGTTCTGGCTACCAGAGGTGACCTTTCTTGGACATATAGTTGGGGCAGAAGGGATTAAGGTGGATCCGTCCAAGGTAGAAGTAGTTAGGGATTGGCCGAGGCCGAGGAATGCCTCAGAGGTGTGGAGTTTCCTTAGGTTGGCTGGTTACTATAGGCGGTTTGTAGAGGGGTTCTCAAAGATTTCTTCACCGATGATAGAGCTGACAAGAAAGAATAAGAAGTTCTTCTGGTCAGAGAAGTGTGAGAACAGTTTTCAGGAGTTGAAGCAACGACTTATTTCTGCACCTGTGTTGAGTCTTCCTTCAGAGGAAGGGAAATTTGTGGTCTACTGTGACGCATCGAGGATGGGTTTAGGCTGCGTGCTGATGCAGAATGAGAAAGTTATAGCCTATGCATCTCGGCAGCTGAAGGAGTATGAGCAGCGGTATCCGACTCACGATTTGGAGCTAGCAGCAGTGGTATTCGCACTGAAGGTGTGGCGTCATTACCTGTATGGAGAGAAGTGCGAGATATACACTGATCATAAGAGTCTGGAGTATTTCTTTACTCAGAAGGATCTGAATATGAGGCAGAGACGTTGGTTGGAGTTGGTTAAGGATTATGACTGTGATATCCTTTACCACCCCGGGAAAGCCAACGTGGTGGCAAATGCGTTGAGCCGGAGGGGCCCAGGATAGTTGTATAGTTCCACCCAGATCTCGAGAGAATTAGCTGATGAGATGGTCAGGGCAAAGATAGAACTGGTGGTAGGCCAGTTAGCCAATATCACTTTGTAGTCGACCCTGTTAGAGCGGGTCAAAGAGGGTCAGTTGGAAGATGTGCAGTTGCAGGAAACTAGGCAGCAGGTTTTAGTGGGAACAGCTAAGGATTATTCTATTTCTGAGACAGGTTTGCTTCGGTATCAGGGACGGATATGTGTTTCGACAGATGAGGGGATTAGACGGGAGATATTGGATGAGTCTCACACTACGCCATACTCACTTCATCCGGGTACCACGAAGATGTATCAGGATTTACGAACATTATATTGGTGGCCCGGGATGAAGAAGGATGTAGTTGAGTATGTGTTTAGATGTTTGACATGTCAGCAGGTTAAGGCTGAGCATCAACGACCAACGAGATTGCTTCAGCCTTTGGGTATCCCAGAATGGAAATGGGAGGATATTACAATGGATTTCGTGGGAGGATTACCCAGGACAGTTGGACTTCATGACTCGGTGTGGGTGATAGTGGACAGATACACCAAGTCAACTCATTTTCTACCAGTGAGGTCGATGTATTTAGTGGAATAGTATGCAGAGCTATATGTGAGGGAGATAGTTCGTCTCCATGGGGTTCCAAAGTCTATTGTATCTGATCAAGACCCTATCTTTACCTCCAAGTTTTTGGGAGCTCTGCAGAGGCCATGGGGACTCAGCTGAAGTTTAGCACAGCTTTTCATCCTCAGACTGATGGACAGTCTGAGAGGACGATTTAGGCATTGGTGGACATGCTTAGGGCATGCGTGATTGACTTCGAGGGTTCATGGAGTAAGTATCTCCCATTGATCGAGTTTTCATATAACAACAGTTATCAGTCCACGATTGGAGTGGCTCCTTATGAGATGTTATATGGGAGAAAGTGTAGATCGCCCATTCACTGGGATGAGATGGGTGAGAGAAGGTATTTGGGGCCGGATATGGTTTAGAAGACTAAAGAAGCTATTGAAAAGATTCAAGCTAGGATGCTTGCCTCGCAGAGTAGGCAGAAAAGCTACGCTGATCCTAAGCGTAGGAACGTGGAGTTCCAGGTTGGGGACCACGTGTTTCTGCGATTTTCACCACTGAGAGGGGTGAAGAGGTTTGGAGTGAAGGGGAAGTTGAGCCCTCGGTTTGTTGGGCCTTTTGAGATCCTAGAGAGGATTGGACAGGTGGCTTATAGACTGGCTTTGCCACCGTCGCTATCAGGAGTTCATAATGTGTTCCATGTCTCTATGTTATGGAAGTATGTTTCTGATACAACACATGTGTTGAGATATGAGGACTTGGAGTTACAGGCATACTTGTCCTACGAGGAGAGACCAGTTCAGATTTTGGATCGAAAGGAAAAAGTTTTGCGGAATAAGACGATACTGTTAGTGAAAGTGTTATGGAGGAATAGCAAGGTCGAGGAAGCGACCTGGGAGTTGGAGACAGCGATGCGGGATCAGTATCCCGAGCTATTCAGGTAAATTTTGAGGACGAAATTCTCATTAGGAGGGGATAGTTGTAATGACCCAAATTCGCTAATAAGGCTTAAGGTCCTTGATTAGTGTGCCGGGAGGGCATAAATGGGATTAGAGTGAATAATATTGACTTAAATATGTGAATATGTGATTAATGATAATTAATGGTATTATGTGATAATATGAAATATTTATGTGATATATGTGAGAACCACATTATTATGTGGGCAGGTTCATAAAGCGCAACTCGAGACGATCCTACGGTTAGATAGCGGGAAAAGTCACAACGGGATTTAAGATATGGCTTTGGACAAGTCAGTGGTATTTTAGGTATCAGGTAGCGATTTAGACTGTCGGGTCATGAAAATAAATATATGGAGATACATTTGAGGTTAGGATGTCTAGGCCGGAATATTGGGGGATTTTACCGCATTGGCCTCGGGGACAGTTCCGGCACCCGGAGCTTTGGGAATTAACTTAGTGGATAAGACAAACATAATGTAGAGTCCAAGAACTTTACTTAGCTAAGTTAGATAGTAGTATAATAGTAGTAATAGTATTATCTTTATGACTGTGGATTTTTGGTTCAGACCAGGATTTATTTGGACACTCATAGTAGTACTTGTAGATTTTCTAAGTTTAACCTATAGTTTAAGAATATTAATTTTAACGTAAGGTTTGATTAATATGACTGATATTGAGGATAATATTTATTATACTATAAGGTTTAGATAAGAACCAATGGGATTTTAGCACATGTTATGTATGGGTTATTAATGATTAAGTATTTTGAGGATTTAATTTATTAAGTTAAAATTTGAATACTCTAAGGTCAGTCAGCAGCTTTGAAAACGTTTAAGGGCTTAGTCAAGGCTGTTTACTCAATTCAAATTAAGCTAAAAATGTGTAATTTTGTGTTTAAATAATCAGCGTATGCCGATATATCGCAGCACGTAGATACGGAAAACACGAAACGATGCACGTTTGCCTCGGGCATAATGGTCCAGGCGATATATCGCCTATAGGGGGCGATATATCACCTCCTTCAGCATATTTTGAATGTTTTCAAAATCGTTTCCCATTCAAACCTTCAACCTCTTGATAAGTCCAGCACCTTTCTGAACGAGTCTTCAGCCCCTGCTAAACGATAATTCAAATTATTTTCACTTAAAAAGCCATTATTTTTATTCAAGTTAAATTAAGATCCTTTCATTCCTAAACTCTATATATAGGACCTAGTATCCAGCCATTATTCATCTTTTACTCTAAGTTCAGAGGCTGCAAGTTGCTAGGTGAGTGTGAGAGTGTAAACACTTGGGTTGGGAATCATAAGCTTGATCATCATAAGCTTATCAAACACTTGGGAAGTAAGATTTTATAGCATTTCGGTTCAAGGTTTAGATCGGTCTTACAAGTCTTCAAGGTATTTCCACACTCTAGTTCATTGGTATTATATTATTTTCTTTCTCATAGTCTTCTACTCAGCCTTCTAACCTTAATCTTTATTTTGGTTAAGAAATCTAAGAACTTGCACATAAGTTTCTGGTAAGTATTTTCTCAATGGTTTAGTCCTTCCATTCCTTTCATTTCTCTTCTTCACTATACTCACTCTTTTTCAAATGGTTCTTAGGAGTGTTCCAAAGTCCCAACTCTGTCCTCTTATCCCGGTAATTTTGGTAAGGAAAATAGGATAGAATCTACATGTTATATGCTTTTATATGTTATCTTATGTTTTTATGTTATGAAATATGTTATGTTATGTATGTTTGTAGGCTTGGGCATATGACCCATATGACTAACAAGCCCCAAATGGATTATGGGCATATGACCTGCTTAGCTAGTAGGACCCCACTAATCTAATGGGCATATGACTTGTTTAGTGTATGGGACCCCGAGTAATAATGGCCATTATAGTATGTGTATGATATAAGTGTTATGTTATGTTTTTATGTTTCTTAGGAAATTTATGTATATGAACTATGTGTTAGATTTTCCTTGCTGGGCATTAGCTCATTCCTTTTTGTTTATATGTGCAGGAAAATAGTCTTAGTGGCGGGAAAGGTTCTTGGAAGCTTGGAGAATGTGTATTGAGGTCGAATGGATTCAAGAGCCGAGCGTTACGATTCGAGGATGTAGTTTTGTTTTTGTGGTTTTTACATGTATTTTTTCGCACTTGTTATGTAATCCCTTTTTATTTTAAATTATGTTTTGTTTTGTTTTTAAAACAATGGGATCCCATATCCTAACCTAAATTTTATGTAAGTTTAACTCTTATTTTTACAAGTTTCTTAATAAATTTATGGTATTTTCACTTGTAAGTTTTATTAAGGATTAGTATGTATAGTTTTCGTTAATGGTCCAAAAGTCTAGAGTAGTTGGGTCATTACACATAAGGAAACCCTTAGAAGAAATGTAAACCGACCTTATTTTCTTTCCTCAGTTTAGTCTTCTCACTTAAAAAACACTCAAGGGGAAAACAGAGGAAAATTCTTGAGGAATTGGAGCTGTAGATTTCTGGGAACTCAGAGGAATTCATGGGTAATTTTGAGGCTTAGCTCAGTGAACAATCCAAGACTAAATCAAGACTAAGGTAAGGGTAATCCATGTGTTTTTTTTTCTTAAGTTTAACCTTGTATATCAACTGGTTATTGAGGTGCTGTCCAATTATTAATTAGGGTGAAATTGAGCTGGGAAACCTTGGGAATCAGCTGGACTTTGGATAGAGGAAAGGTTCTGTTATTATGGTAAGCTCTACTCCATGAATTAGAGGTTTGAATTTGAGTTATTGACTGGTTAGTTTTGGGTGTTTATGTCCTTGGGTTTCAGAGATTTAAAAGAAGATTCTAGAGTGTGTTGGGTTGGATTTCTGTTGAAATGTGTAGCATAAATTGTGCAATAAGTTGTGGAAATGTTGGGTGTTGAAGTAGGGAGCTTAGGGGTGGTTTTGGCTGAGGTTTTGAGCTTTAAAATGATGGGTTTTCTGGGCACAAAGGGAAGGGCCGTAGCTCTGTTCTAGAGCGCTGCGACCCTAGGTTGAAAGTGAGCCAAGGAGGCTCGGCCAGGAGTGAGCGCCATGGCACCCATGCAAGGGCCGCGGCGCGTGTCTTTGCTAGGGTGACCTTGGTTTTGTTTTGAGGCTAGGGCTGTGGCTAAGCTTCAAGGGCCGTAGCCCTTGGTTGCCCACTTGATCTTTTGGGGGTTTTAAGGACTTAGACTAAGCCTAGGAAGCTCGGGAACCATTCCATCACCGTGCTTGGTGGGATTTGTTTTCCCGGAAGTTAGTTTTGCGACCGAAAACCCTAACTTGAGTTTTAATGAGACCCTATACTTTGGTTGTGACTAGGTGATAAAGGCTTAGGCTCGGGATCGGATCGTGCTTGAGGGGCATCGCTCATAATCCAAAACCGAAAAGATTAAATGTAAGAAAACTACACTCGATTGAATATTTGAGCTGGACTAAGGGCTCCCCTGATATATATATGACTGAAAGAATGGTATTATGCCATGTAAATTGTAAACCAATGGCCTAAGCGTGCCACGGTTAACTTGTGCAACTGACATGGCTCGGACACTGGTATCCGAGGACAACTTATTATGCACTGAGCTCGGTTTAAGCGGGCCGAAGTCAGTGGGTTAAACAGGGGGTGCGGCCTAAAGTGTCGGCCCTAGTAATTGTGTAAATTGAATATTGTATTTGGATATGGATGAGATTGTTGTATAATCTAAGTGTAGATGAGGTTGTTTGTACCCTGGAGTATGATATTTGCTATGGATTGAATAATTGAACATACTAGCTTACTAGTATACCTGTTTGAGATTGCTATATATGTTGTGTATGTTGTTTTCTTGCTGGGCCTCAACTCATGGGTGCTGCGTGGTGCAGGTAAAGGCAAAGGCAAGATCGATCAGCCTTGATTGGAGAGCTCTATAGGGTGAATGTACATGGCAGGCCGCTCAGCCGCCACGGTTGAGGAGGTTACAGGGATAAGAGGACCAGAACCTTGTATTTTGCCTTAGTGTGGCTAATGTATACTTTTAACTGTTGAGTTTTGCAAACCAACTTTTAAACTCTGATCTTTTGGGGATCTCTTTTGTAAACTGTTTATAATTTATAAAGTGTATCTTTTGAGGCCAAAATGTCTTTTAACCTTAGAACACTTAAACTAACGACACATTTTTAAATTAATGACTTGATTAGCAAGTCTTGCACTTTACAAGTACACAGTGTAGCGGTCTTGGCTATCCAGGGCGTTACATAAGGAGTCTTTTCAGGATATGAGGGTCTCGTTTGGGACCCTTTTTTGACATAAGGGGTCCTTTTAGGATCCTCCTGATATAAGGGGCCCTGTTAGGACATACAGGTCTTATTTGGGACCCTTTCTTGACATAAGGGGTCCTTTTAGGATCCTCCTGATATAAGGGGTCCTTTTAGGATCCTTTTGCTATAAGGGGTCCTTCTAGGATCCTCCTGAGGTAAGGGGTCCTCTTGGGATATAAGGGTCTAATTTAGGACCCCCCCTTTTTTTTTGACCCCCTATATACTCATATACTCTGCCCCCCAAGTGTTTGGTGAGATTTATCTCGGCAGGCACTTTGATCATTCTATTCATGAATTTTGATAATCATTTTGCTTAAACAAGAAACTTTACTATACATTCACTTAAAGTCACAACATATTCATTGAAAACAGGCGAAGTACATGGCAACTTAGTGCGACTTGTTCTTGCTACATATTAAGGAGTTCAAACCAAACTTACAACTATTACATTCAACTTGCATGTTAGACAGGTTAATATCAACCTTGCCTCAATATGGAAGTTTTACTGATAATACTTCTTCAGATGTTTTGCATTCCACGCCCTGGGTACCATGGTGTCATCTATGCGTGCGAGTTTGTAGGTGTTGGGGGGCACAACTTGGGCAACTTGGTAGGGTCCTTCCCAGTTCGCCCCTTACACACCCGTGCTTGGATCTTGAGTGTTGGGCAGGACTTTCCTCAACACAAGGTCTCCCACTCTGAATGCCCTCTCTCGCACCCTCGAATTATAGTACCTTGCGGCTCGTTGCTGATATGTCGCCAACCTCAGTTGTGCCCTTTCTCTCTTGGCTTCCAATAGGTCCAAATTCCCGACCAATGCTGCGATATTAGCCTGGTCATCATATGCTTGCGTGCAAATGGAGTTAATCTTCATTTCTATTGGAAGGACAACCTCGCAGCCATAGGCTAAGGCAAAAGGAGTCTCCCTAGTGGTGGAACGAGGGGTGGTCCTATAGGCCCAAAGTACATTGGGGACTTCCTCGACCCAGGCCCCTTTCAACTTTTCTAACTTTGTTTTCAAGTTCCTCTTTAGGATCTTATTGATGTCCTCTACTTGTCCATTGGCTTGTGGGTGTACTACTGCGGAGAAACTCCTCTTGATTCCTTTTTCATTGCAATATTCCTCGAATATGCCTCCTTCAAATTGCGTTCCATTGTCGGAGATAATCTTATAGGGTACTCCAAATCTGTAGATGATATATTTGTAGATGAAGGTGGTGATTTGCTTAGCTGTTATGTTGACTAAAGACTCTGCTTCCACCCACTTAGTGAAATAATCGACTGCTACCATCATGTATTTTGTTCCTCCTCTTCCTGTTGGCAACACTCCAATCAAGTCAATCCCCCACACAGCGAAGGGCCACGGATTTGTCATGCTCACCAGCTCATTTGGTGACTGTCGGGGGTAATTTTCATGTCTCTAGCACTTGTCACACCTTCTTGCGAAGTCACTCGCATCCTTCTCCATGGTAGGCCAATAATACCCCTGGCGAATGGCCTTTCTTGCCATGGATTGCCCCCCCAGTATGATTTCCACATTCCCCTTCGTGTATCTCTTGTAAAAATTTTAAAACCTCTCCCTTACCTACGCACCGTAGGAGCGGGGTAGAGAAGCCTCTCTTATATAAGGCTCCATCTACTAGGGTGTACTAAGTGGCTTTGTAAGTTAGTTTACGGGCATCTTTTTTGTCCAAAGGCAAGGTCCCGTCATTTAAGTATCTCGCGATGGGTGCAAACCATGACTCCTCAGTGCTATTGACCATGTTGATCCTTTCTTATGCTATGCTTGGCTTGGGGAGGTATTCGACCGGGATGGACTCAAGTGTGTCTTCGTCTCGTGTGGAGGCGAGTTTTGCGAGTGCATCAACGTTTGTGTTTTGCTCCCTTGGGATCTGTTCTATGGTGTATTTTTTGAATTGATCCAAATACCCCCTCACCTTGGCGAGATATGTATCCATTTTTGGACCTCTAACTTGGTATTCACCCTTCACCTGAAACACTACTAGATGTGAGTCATTAAAGACAGGAAAATGGGTTACCTTTAACTCCTTAGCTAGTCGCAGGCCAGCCAACAATGCCTCGTACTTTGCTTCATTGTTGGAAGCTTCAAATCTGAATCTTAAGGCGCAATACATTTTGTGCCCCTCAGGTCCCGTCATCACTATGCCAGCGCCGACTCCTCCTTCATTAGATTCCCCGTCTACATGGAGGCTCCATTCTTCAGGGTGCTTTTCCTCTTTATGCACCGGTTCGTCTCCTTCTACTTCTCCTTCCTCATGGGGTCGATGTGCAAATTCAACTATAAAGTTTGCAAGTACATGCCCATTGATGGAAGTCCTTGGGGTGTAAGTGACATCAAATTGACTTAGTTCAATCGACCACTTTAACAATCTTCCCGAAGTTTCTGGTTTGTGCAAGATTTGACGCAAAGGGGTGTTGGTGAGCACCTCGATGCATGGGCATGAAAATAGGGCCTCAGCTTTTGAGAAGCCACTATCAAGGCATATGCCAACTTCTCTATTTCTGGGTACCGGGTTTCTGCGTCTACCAACCACTTGTTCACATAGTACACGGGCTGCTGATGATTCTTTTCTCCTTTCACCAAGGCGGCACTTATAGCATGCTCTGATACGGCTAAATACAAGTACAACTTCTCCCATTTTTCTGGCTTGGCCAAGAGGGGTGGTTTCCCAAGGTGTTCCTTTAGCTTAGTAAAGGCTTCCTGACAATCATCATCCCAAGAGAAATTTTTGCTCCCTTTTAGGATGTTGAAGAAAGGGAGGCATTTGTCAGTGGACCTGGAAATGAACCTATTGAGGGCTGCTACTCTCCCTGTTAAGCATTGCACCTCTTTCTTGTTTCGTGGTGGGCTCATTTCTAGCAATGCCTTGATTTTGTCAGGGTTGGCCTTGATACCCCGTGAATTCACCATGAAACCTAGGAACTTCCCTGATGAAACTCTGAAGATGCACTTGAGCGGATTTAGCTTCATTCTGAACTTTCTGAGGGTGCTGAACGTCTCATTGAGGTCGTTTGTGAGCTCTTCTGCCTTCTTTGTCTTTACCAACATATCGTCCATGTATACTTCCATATTACTTCCTATTTGACTTGCAAACATTTTGTTCACCAGCCTTTGATTAGTAGCACCTGCATTCTTTAAACCAAAAGGCATCACTTTGTAGCAATAAAGCCCGTTGTCCGTTATGAACGAGGTGTGCTCTTCGTCGGCTGGGTTCATGGGTATCTGGTTGTACTCAGAATATGCATCCATGAAGCTAATTAGCTCATGTCCAGCCGTGGCGTCTACTAACTGGTCTATCCTAGGAAGCGGGAAGCTATCCTTTGGGCAGGCTTTATTGAGGTTAGTAAAGTCCACACAAGTCCTCCATTTTCCATTGGGCTTTGGGACTAAGACTGGGTTCGATACCCATATTGGGTAGAATGCTTCTCGGATAAACCCATTTGCCTTCAACTTGTCAACCTCCTCTTTTAAGGCCGCATATCTTTCTGGGTCTATTGCTCTCCTTTTTTGCCTCACAGGCCTTGCCTTTGGGTCGATGTTCAAGTGATGACACATAATTGACAGGTCTATTCCTACCATGTCCTCATGACTCCAGGCGAATATGTCAAGGTTGGCTTTCAGAAATTCTACCAGCTTCTCCTTCACGATACTCGGAAGGTTTCTTCCTACCTTCAACTTTCTTACCGGCTCGTTCATGACCATGAATTCATCCAACTCCTCTACTGGTTCATCTCTGGGTTCTTCTGCGACTCATGGGTCTAACTCGTGCGGGTTCGCGCCTTCATGCACAACCATTTCCATAGGCACCGATGGCTTTGTGGTCGTGTGGAGGGATGTGTTATAGAATTCCCTCGCTTCCTTCTGCTCTCCTTTCATGCATGCTATTCCCTTGGGAGTTGGTAATTTCATAGCTACGTGGTACACAGAAGTTGTCGCCTTCAATTCTCTTAGGGAAGGTCTCCCTAATACTGCATTGAAGGCTGAGGCGCAATCTACCACAACAAAGTTTGCCATTATGGTGGTTTGTCTGGGCTTTTCTCCCATATTGAGGGCTAACTTGATCGCCCCTAGGGGCTGTATTGAATCTCCCATAAATCCAAACAAGGAGGTACTCCAAGGCTTTAGGTGCTGGATGTTTAGTCCCATCTTCTCCAAAGCTGGGTGATATAAGATGTCCACAGATCTTTCGTTATCCACTAAGACCCGATGCACCCTCATGTTTGCAAGCTGGACGGTCAACACTAGGGGGTCATTATGGGGGAAATGTACACCCCAGGCGTCTTCCTCGGTGAAGGTTATTGAGTCATTTTCACATTTAAAACTCTTCGGGGGGCATTGCTCCAAACTTAAGACGCACGGTGGTGGACTTCTTTCGGCCTCCCTGGCATATTTATCTTGCCCCTTTCTTGATTCACCCCCGAATCCTGGCCTTCCAATGATGGTTCTGACCTTTCCTTGTACTTCTGGGGCCACCTCTCGTGCTCGCGACGAGGATGCTCCTTCTTTCAGCCTTTGGCTCTCCTTGCGGACATACCTGCCCAAATGTCCTCTGCGTATAAGCTCCTCGATTTCTACCTTCAAATGGTTGCATTTCGCAGTGGTGTGGCCGATATCTTTATGATACTGGCAATATTTGTTGGGGTCTCTTTTGGACCGGTCTTTTTTCATTGGCAGGGGCCTTGTGAAAGGGACCTGGTTTTCATTCGTGAAGAAAATATGTTCTCTAGCGTGGGTGAGGCAAGTATAAAAGGTGTAGGGGCCCTGCCTGCGCTCATCAGTGCGCTGAGACTTCTGGGGTCGATCATCTCTTGTCCCTTCATATACCCTCTTCTTCTTTGCACCACTTTGGCTTTCTCGGATTGAGGGTTTTGGTGGCGACTGGCCTTTTTCGGCCTTGAGGCTTTCATGACCATCCTCCATGTGAATATATTTTTATGCCTACTCGTAGAATTCGTCCAAATCGGTGACCTCTCTCTTGAGCATGTTATCCCATAATTTTCTTCCCGAGCGTACTCCAGCTATGATGGTCATTTTTAGCTCTCTACGAGTCAAACTCCCTACCTTGGCTGCCTCCATATTGAACCTGTGAATGTAGCTCTTTAGACTCTCATTTTATCCTTGCTTCACGTTAGCGAGGTTGGTGCCTGGCATCGTGTAGTCTCGCACATCGTGGTGTTGCTGGAGAAATTCATCGAAAAATTATTGCCAAGATCTGATGGACCCTGGTCTAAGTCTTTTAAACCATTTGTACGCAGGTCCTTTCAATGTGACAGCGAAGCAATGGCATCTGGTCCTGCTACTAATCCCCCTTAACTTCATCAGGTCGTTAAATGCATCCAGATGGTATTTAGGATATGTGCTTCCTTCATATGGGGTCATATGGGGCTCCTTGAAGTTGGCTGGGAGCCAGATGGCTTGGATCTCCTTGATGAAGGGAGACTCATGGTCGAACTCGTCCTCAATGGCTTGCCCTCCAGAGGCGGTGATAATTTTTCTTCGTAGGCTCCTCATTTTTGTGTCTAGGTCTTGTCTCCTTTTGTTCAAGGAGTCCCTCAATGTGGATGGGTTAGGATCTCCCTTTCCTTTGCCTTCCCGGGGCGCCATAGGAGGCGTGGTCCTTTTACGCGCCCTCTTTTTGTTGAGTTCCTCTCGTAAATCTGAGGGTGTTTTCCTTGAGGTGACTTCGATGTCATTACAAGGGCCAGCGTCTCTGGCCTCTGGGGCTGCTTCGGTGGTCCGGGACATTCGTGCTGCTTCGTCCGGGGGGTGTTACTGGTGGAGAGTCGAGTCCTTCCATCGTCTACTGGGACGGTGGTTTCTGGCCCCTCTTGACCTCTCTCTTTTCGCTTAGGGAGTGATACGTTTGATCTCCCTTGCAACAGGCCATTTAATACCTCTTGCATGTTTTCTAGGGTGGTTTCTAGCCTTTGGTTCTTACAGTGCAGTTCACGTATCTCCTCTTCGAAAAATCGTGATCTAGAACTCGAGCTCACGGAATGGACCTGGGGATGCTTGTCTGGTCTGCGCGTTGACGGGCCGGATCCTGCCGGTCGGAGTTCGGCACCTGCGGCGGCCTTGGAGGCAGGAACTCACCGTCATCCCTTGCTGGGGCATCAGTTGGCCTTGGAAGATCCTCCTCAGGTGGGACTGCCGGGGATGAGGCTTCCCTTTCATCTTCGTGAACCTCAGGCTCCTTTGGGGCCTCTACGTTTGTGGGTGGAGGAGGATCCTTCATAGAGGCTTTTAGCTGATCTCCGTCAAGGTTGACCTCCACTTCACATGGCTCTCTCAGTCATTTAGAACGTCATGGCATTTCTTTCTTATTGGAATCAACGGAAGAACGGTGGCTTGACACTTATCCTTCCCACAGACAGCATCAAACTGTTGACGGTGAGAACTTGTCAACGAAGTTAAGTTAGAAAAATCAAAGTATAGTGCCTATAAATGAAGAACTTCAAAAATCTAAACAGAAACTTAGAAAATAGTTGCAAAAGAAAAATGGAGAAAAGAACTTGTATTTCTCTTTTGTGTCTAGCTACAATGTTTTTTCCAACCCCCTTCAATGTTGAAGAGGGGTTCCCTTTATAGTGGGCTCTAATGGCCCCTAATACATTGTGGTCCAGGGGACCAGATGGTACACAAGTACATTGTCAGGAGAGTGGCATCAGGTGTAGTGGCGTTGGGAGAGTGGTGGTTGGCTCTGGTGCATGGTCAGAGTTTGTGGGAGCACCTCCGCTTTAGTATACGATGGTGCCTCCACTACTCGCCTAGTACGAGTGTCAGAAATGGGTTAGTGAGGACCGTAACAGGTACCTCACTTGTACGACCACTACTTGCCTGGCGTGGGTGTTATCCTTGTATCCTGACACCTCTTTGATTGGTATGTATATTCTGTACCCATACGTGTACCCTGCACCTGGTGAATGTTTTCACCTTCTGAAGATGTGCATGTTGATCTAGTCCCTTCATGCCTATCTAAGCATCAAATTGCTTATTGATTGGAGTGGTTGGAAAAAAGGGGCGATGTGTGAGAGGTCCTGTGGGGTGCTCAAGCACAAGGCCAACTCGCGGGTGAACTTGGGTGCGAAGCCGTCTCATCAGGTCTTAGGCATGAGGCAATGTAGGGTGCGCCCCTCCTGGGCACGAGGCACACTCCTCATGTGTGCGAGACGTGCTTTGCGAGGCATGCCACTCTTGGGTGCGAGACGCCTCCTTTCACGAGGCGCGAGGTCATCTGGGGAAGGCGCGCGAGACGTGGGCCGCTGCATGGTGCGCTAGCCATGGCCTCGCTGGCAGTCGCGAGACGCTGGCCTTGCTGGGGGCGCCGAGTGGGGGTAGTCGCGAGACACTGGCCTCGCTAGGGGTGCCGAGAGGAGGCAGTCGCGAGACACTGGCCTCGCGAGGGGCTGATGCGCGATACATGGCCTCGCTGGAGTGCGCTGAGTGGGGGCAGTCGCGAGACACTGGCCTCACGAGGGGTTGATGCGCGAGACATGGCCTCACTAGGGGCACCGAGTGGAGGCAGTCGCGAGACAGTGGCCTCGCGAGGGGCTGATACGTGAGACATGGCCTCGCTGGAGTGCGCTGAGTGGGGGCAGTCGCGAGACACTGGCCTCGCGAGGGGCTGATGCGCGAGACATGGCTTCGCTGGGTGCGCCAAGGGGAGGTAGGTGCGTGTCTCACAAGGGGTGGAACGATGGTGCTGCCGAGGTGCATGGGTGCTAAGCACGCCGAGGTTAGCCTCATGTGCCTCTCCGCGAGACAATGGTGACCTGAGGGCCTCACGGGACAGGCATGTATTTGGGCGTTTATGGGACCTAAGTGTGTGCTTTAGACCTTTTTCAAGCATGGGATTTTCAGCATCCACAATGAGTTTGTATTTTAGGAATCACAAGTATTTCTCAACACATGAGAACTTGGATTATGGTTTGAGAATGGCTAGAATATAGAAGAAGAAAGAGAGAGAGTTTTTGTCTAACAAAAACCTCTGAGAACTATTCTGAATTGTATATTGTTGTGTCTGATGTATATTTTTTGTATTGTGTATTTCTCTCTTCTTCTATATCATGTATGGAGAGATTTATATTACCTTATTATTCTAAATAATAATAGTAATATAATAATGATGATAGGATTTGATTTAGGTAATTATCTAGCTTACCAAATTTGAAAAAAACTAATTTCAAATTATTAAATAAATAAAATAAAAACTACTATGATACAATATCAGTACAAGTGGTACACGAATGACACAATCCTTGGACTGTGTTAGGCATGTACTGCTATTCCCTTTTCAGGGATTTTGCATTTTTCTTTTATTTAATTATTTAACTAAATCAATTTCCCAAAAAATAAGGTATTTATCTTTTTAAGGAAAAGATGACAGCCATGTTTCAAAATTTAAATTCTAAATTCTAAATTCAAAACTCAAATTGATGATCATCATTATCATCATCTTTTAAAATTAAATAATTCAAAAACTATTTTTGACTTACCAATTTTATATTTTCTCCCACTCAAATAAAATAATTAATTTCAAAATTTTATTTATTTATTTATATGAAATTTGAAAATTTATATATTTAAGTTAATAAATATATTTTCGAAATTAATAATTAATTTTAAATTAATTATTTAACCTCAATTATCATATAATTGCATACTTAACTCGAAGAATAAAATTCTTCTCAAATTCCCAAATTACAGTTATACCCTTGTATCAACTCTTACCTTGATATGATGTTGTAGAGCCACCCTTCGACCAATAGACCTATAATATCAAGCTCCAATAAATATTACATTATTGATCAGAGCTCTTTGATTAAATAATCATATTTATTAATCTCATGATTACTCCACTAAAAATATGAGATTAAACTCTTGATAATTATAGACATATATTTAATGATTGCTTTATTAAGAATAAAGTGTCCATTGATAGAATCATTACATACAACGTTAATCCTCTATTAATAGTTCATAATTAAAAGGGAATAAAATTACCGTTTTACCCTTTTAGCTATATCTTGTTCCTAGAGTACCATTGATTTTACTAGTAAAAGTTGTGTCACAACAAGTTTGCGACGTGAGTGCTCATAACCTTTTCAGTTCCAAAAGTAAACCCAATAGGGAACCATTATTCAATCTATAAGAAGGTATAAATTCCATATTTGTTAAACTACGTCCCCAGCCATATATATCATTGAGTCCCCAAAACAATTGTTCTTAGCCTGATCATTGTGACAAACCTTAACGCATGAATCAAACGATCATATGACATATATATGAGTTAATAGTAACCTCAAGGTTAAGATCATCATTTGATGTGTTTGATCAATACTATGAAATGACGTTTAAAAAAGTATTAACAAATCACATATAGTCCAGTTCTACATACTCCCAACATGCAAAGTACCTCCACTAAAGTGTCCTACTACACTAGTAACCTGAATCTAGGTCACATGTATTCATAATACTAGTAGACCAAACTAGAAGTAATTAATCTAAAGATTTCATAACTTATTTTACTACGAACTATTTAAGTTTATTATCTTAATTTCAATCCTCCCATACAATTATGAGATTAAGACCACATAGATAAACTTTGGAATATTCTGGTATCACTTATTATTATCATATAATATCGGACATAGTCTATATATATAATAATTCAATTAAATTATTTATTTCATTTAAAACATTTGTCAACTATAATTGCTTTAAGGGCATTATTCCCAACAATCTCCACTTGCCCTAAAGAAAATTGAGGCATCTCTTTTAATATGTCAATCATATTCTCCTGACCGAATTTTTCTAACAAAGTCTTTGTAACAGTTTTGTAAGAAACAATTTTGAAGTTATCTTCAAGATTATTACATCAATTATGTAAAATGATCTTATATTCAATGATACTTCATTTCATGTGCTTTACCCTCTCATGATTTCTAGTTCTTCTAGAATAGTTGTATATCCATTGCTTTCGCAATGATATACTAGTTGTTTATTCTAGTATGAAAACCTTTCCATAATGTCAAAGAACTTAACTAAATCAAATAGCCTTTTTAACTGCTCGTAGCTGTTATATATTGAATTTTGTGTTGAAACATATAAATCTGAAATGTCTAACACATTTCTAGATTAATGTGTTTCCTCCACAATTATGAATCTGATTCTAATATCAATCTTGAAGATTTAATATCAGATCATCCATTGGGATTTTAAGTCTCTGCCTAAATGCACGTACATATAATCTCTATTATATTTAAGGTACTCAAAACTAAGTCTTAATTATTCAATGAATCAATCCATAATGGATTGATAACTACTGACTACTCCTGCCGTTTAACAAATTTCAATTAAAAAATATAACATTCGATACATTAAACAGTCTATCACTGAGTTGTAGGAATGACTGTCTCATGTCCTCTTTTCTAGTAAAGAATAAATGGACATTTATTATTTAGATAATACATTCTCCTTATCGGGAAGGCAAAAAGCCTTTCTTAGATTTTGTAAGGTAAAGTATTTAAGCTTCTTATCTATATAAGTTGCTTGAGACAGAGCCTAATGATTGTTCTTTCAATCTCTATAAAATTGAATGTATAGAACATTATTGGCTTTTCTAAATCCAATATTTAGAAATGTTCATCTAACCATTTATTTTCTATTGACAATTTCTCTACATCATTCCTAATGATTAAAACGTTGTCAATATTAAGAATAAGAATCACAACAAAATCTTTCTGGTCGAGATCTTCAAATGATTTTGTCATGTTAGCCATTACAGTAAAGACTACTTAGACATTCATTTAAATCAATCTCATAATCCATGCATAAAGCAGTGGACAAGAGTATGTAAACAAATTCAAGTTTGG
This sequence comes from Humulus lupulus, assembly GCF_963169125.1. Classification (NCBI taxonomy): domain Eukaryota; kingdom Viridiplantae; phylum Streptophyta; class Magnoliopsida; order Rosales; family Cannabaceae; genus Humulus; species Humulus lupulus. The sequence goes on from NC_084799.1 coordinate 163,535,593, forward strand.
TTACAGTAGAAGACATTTATTCAAGTAATAATTTTTTTTTTGTTCATAGCATTTGGCTATTAACCTAACTTTGAGAAGTCTGTACTTTCATCTGTTCTCCTCTTCATCTTGAATATCTTGTTTCAAACTGAAGTTCAATGAACTTTAGTTGGATGTTAAAGAATCTAGATATTATAGAATTCTAAATTTAATTTCTTAATTCATGGTGTTTCAACCATTGATTTCTGTAAAACTTTTCCATTTCATATACTAGTATGTGAATGAAGTATAGTTAGATTGTGTTACACACAATTTAACTACCATTTGTAATGGAGTAGTTACTAACTAACACTCCCACTACAACTATGCTTTACAGAATTTGTGATATTTTTTAGTTTTATCATTGTTAATTATTAATACCTTGCTTACTTGACTTGTAGTCATTATTTCTAGTACAACTTAACTAGAAAATATAGTGATTATAATAATCATGCTTCATTAAAGTAGCATTTAAAGAGATACAAGCTCTTTTGTAATATTTTTATGATTATTAAACTGCTTCACTAAATGACTTCATGGAAATTTTCAATTTATTCACATAACCACTTGTGAATCCCAACTTCTAAGTCTTTGATGTTGTACAATCATCCTTGTACAAAGTATAACAAGTGTTGAAATTATAGAAATAATAAAGACGATAATGACTACTCATTATCTATTTAATCTTATCCAATGTGATTATATTCCATTCAAAAATACTAATTTTGATTAGCATTCTAGTTGTATATGAGTTGAGTTTGAATTCCAAGTTCACATGTAAACTACTTGAATTCCAAATTCGAGTTCAGACTTCTTTTTGATCAGATCAAACAAGTCTCTAAGTGACTTTACTTTGAATGTTGCATAAAAATTTAAACATATCTTAAATGTCAATCAATATTGACTTACTATTTATTATTTCCTTTAGCTTTGAACATTAAAAGGTTCAACATACATCTCTATGTATTAGCTAAATGATTATGTGATTTTTGAGCCTTTATTAGAGAAAGGTCTTTTGGTTAACTTTAATTAACAGACTATATAAACAGGGAGTGAACCATTGAATGGTTGCAATAAAATACTTTCTTTTATTTGTTTTCCGTGTCTAATTAATTACAAACCAATCTAAAAAATAATTCACATATATGTTTCACTTAATTGGGGTTGGAATAAAATATCTTATTAAATCTATGATTTGTACAATAATGAATAATTCATAATCATCATTTATACTCATTGATGAAATAGGTGGAACAAGTATCTTTCAAAAAAAATAAAAAAATAAATAACAACTTAATTTATTATTAAAAAGAAATACTAAACTTGTTCATTCATCAAATAAGGAATCTAAAAACATAGTTTCTAGAAAAAATTCTAGAACTACCTTAAAGAAAAAAAAAACTTAATACAAAGTTGAAAATAAAAAACTAATTTCCATGTCAGTTATCTCTTGGTCTACCAATGTGCAATCATTTTCTTGTTTTTCTTTTGCATTCTTTTCTTTTCTTGAATAATGCGTTCCTGAAAACAAGACAAAATATGGTGGCATAAAAATTTGAATAAACTATTTAAATATATTAAGAAGAGATGAGCAAATCAGATTTACCATTTCTTCTTGCAAACTTCTTAAGTGATCAAAGGAAGTTTCTTTTGATCCTCTCTCATATCTCTTATGTAGATTTGAGGTTCACATATCTCAATTTAAGATCGTCTGGCATAATTTTTAGTATGCAATGACGAGCCAAATAATCAGATCTCATCCAATTCACATATTTTTTATGACTATCATAATCAAATAAAGTTGGTGGCTCATCTGGAGGCACATCAATGATTGCGTCATACACCTTTAGTTCATCTAGAATTATGTGTATGTTTCTGTACGAAACATCTAGATTGTTGAAGTCTAAATGAGAAGAACTTAGGAAGCCATCATGAGGATTAACTGGTTCTTTCTCATTTTGAGGTTCTTGATCAGGATTAATAGGATTAGCCATCGTTGCTGGAAATAAATAAATAAAATATAATGAATTAAGGCATATAATAAATATCATATTTTATTTGGAAAATTAAATATGATGCATGAATGTAACATATACAAACACATAAAAATATATACTAATCCACGATAAATTAATTTGAAAAGTTAATGGACCACCTTAGGGTAGGTTAGACTAACCCCAAATAAACTTTGAGACAAATCTCAATTTCATAAGTGAAAACTTAAAAATGCCTTTTTTCTCTTTTGACTTATGAACTACCGCTAGTTTGGTCAAGATGCACTAGTCATACTCGAAAGCCTAGATACACCTATGGAGTGTAACCCATTATTTTCAATCAATGACTTAACTCAAGAGTGTGCCTTAGGGCCAGTCAAACTCAAAATTCATCACTAATTATATTCTCATAAGAGAAATGACTTAACTCAAGAGTGTACCTTAGGGTCAGTCAAACTCGAAATACATCACTAATTATATTCTCATAAGAGAAGTCAACATTGAGATAAAATAAACATATTCGAAAGCCTTTCCTTAGGGAGGTCACAAACGGAGGCAACACGAGGCCCTTCCTATGCCTCTCGGTGTTCAACCAATAATGGAGACCGTGTGACTTATTGTCATAACTCCCTCCCCCACTCACTATTTTGGAAAAAAAATGTGTTTTTCACAAAATCAATATTTTTTAATCTAGTTGTAAAAATAAATTTAATTATTTTTACCAAATAATATTCTATTAGTTATTAATCTAATTAACCAAAGCCAAAAAGAAAAATTGTGCCCTTAATTCTAATTCTAATTTTGCTTTAACTATGAGAATATCATTTTTATTTTAATAAAATATTTTCATTAAAATAACAAATTAAACAACTTTAATTTTGATTTACCATCTTAACTAATTAAGACTAAATTTATTATTATATGAAGTATCATATATAAACATATAACAAAAATATGGGACGTTCCTAATAGCATGTTTCTACACGAATGTAATGCATGCTAGTTGCATACTGTGTGAGTATATGAATGACATGTTATAATGCATGGCAAAATATTAAACATTTTAATCACATTCAAACATTTATAATAAATAAATAAAATAAAAGCAGTTATGGTAACTTTTAGGTATTTCTAAAAAAATTACAACACTTGCAAAAATATACATGAAAAATGTAACCTAGACTAATAAAGGCTTGATGAAGAACACTTTGATCTTCAACCTTAAGATGTAGTCTTGTTGAGCCAATGCCACCCCTTTTCCATATCCATTTTGAATTATACAACTTTCTAATTATTATAAACAAACTTTTAAAATAATTAAACTTTGGGTTTTAACACCCAAAAGTTTCTAAGGCCTAATTTGAATTTGGGTAATTTAATTCAAAAATAAAATAAAATAATTTAATTTTAATAAATTAAAATTCAAGATAATTTTAATTTTGGATATTTTAATTAAATCAATTTTAATTATGGAAGATAACAATTAAAACATTTTAAATTAAGGTAAATAATCACAATTATAGAAATTACCAAATCAAAACAATTTTAATTCAATTTTTTTTATTTTTAATTAAATGAATAGTTAAAATTATATTTATGGAACGGCTGCAGGCTGGAGGGCGCAGGGGCTAGGGGTGGCAATTTGGGTCACGACACGATGACACGACACGACACGCACGATTAAGGTAAACACGAACACGACACGTTTAATAATCGTGTCGTGTTTGAGTTTTTGACACGTTTAATAATCGTGTCGTGTTCGTGTTTACCTTAATCGTGTCGTGTCATAATCGTGTTGACCCATTTAATAATCGTGTCGTGTCATAATCGTGTCAGACACGATAACACGAATACTTTACATAGGTTTTATGATTTTTTTCGTATAATTATGATTAATCGTGTCATAATCACGTTATCGTGTTCGTGTCGTGTTGACTCGTTTAATAATCGTGTCGTGTTCGTGTTCGTATTTTTGACACGTTCAATAATCGTGTCGTGTTCGTGTTTACCTTAATCGTGTCGTGTCATAATCACGTCGACACGAATCTGACACGTTTACACAAATTGCCAGCCCTAGCAGGGGCATGGCTGGGCGCGTAGGGCACGGGGCTGGCAGCCAGCAGGAGCGTGCAGAGGTGTGAGTGGGTGCGCATGGGAGCGACCTAGGCAGCAGGCATGCATGCACAGGGGCACGACTGGGGTGCGCAGGGGCGCGACCTGGGCAGCAGCTCGGGTTCGGGCTGGGGCTCAGGCTGGGGCTCGGACCACCATAGAATTTTTAAACAAAAAATTAAAAAAATCCTATGCCCCGAATTGGTTACACATTTCATCTAGAAATTTTAGAACAATTCCTAAACCTAAAAGCACCATAATAAACAACCCTTAAGAATCTATCATCATGAAAATAAACATCCATCAATTCAAACATATATCACATATAATATAAAAATGCATATAATCCCATACAACAATTAATAATATATATAGATTAATGACCTGCTTTGGTACCGATTGCTGGAAAACCATTCAGAGCACGCAGCGAAAACTGGCGTGGTGAGCCCATTGTTGTTTATGAACAGTAGAACAACAACAACAATTTTTTTTAATTAATCATATAAAAAATTTATATGACCAAGAAAACAATCCAGAAACATTATCATACAATACTATTGATCATGCAACAAATATGTATATAAATATACAATATATTTATATAGAATATATAAACACAAAAATCAAGAACATAAACTTTTACCTCTTGAAGCCTATCAAGTGTCCTTGAGTCTTTTGAATTTTAACGATCTTCCTATCCAAAGCTTTGAGCACTGAAACCACGATCTTCCGGAGTGTTCTCTACAACCTCAAGATGTGTGTGGGCACATAGAGAACATGGGTTTGTATTTTAGGAATCACAAGTATTTATCAACACATGAGAACTTGGATTATGGTATGAGAATGACTAGAATATAGAAGAAGAAAGAGAGAGAGTTTTTGTCTAACAAAAACCTCTCAGAACTATTCTGAATTGTATATTGTTGCGTCTGATGTATATTGTTGTGTATTGTGTATTTCTCTCTTCTTCTTCTATATCATATATAGAGAGATTTATATTACCTTATTCCTAATAATAATAGTAATATAGTATAATATAATATAATAATAATGATATGATTTGATTTGATTTAGGTAAATATCTAACTTACCAAATTTGAAAAAAACTATTTTTAAATTATTAAATAATTAAATAAATAAAATAAAAACTACACTAATACAATATTAGTATAAGTGGTACACGCATGACATAATCCTTGGACTGTGTCAGGCGTGTATTGAATAAGGTATTTGTCTTTTTAAGGAAAATATGACAACCCTATTTCAAAATTTAAATTCAAAATTCAAATTGATGATCATCATCTTTTAAAATTAAATAAATCAAAAACTATTTTTGACTTACCAATTTTATATTTTCTCTCACTCAAATAAAATAATTAATTTATATCTATGAAATTCAAAAATTTATATATTTAAATTAATAAATATATTTTTAAAATTAATAATTAATTCTAAATTAATTATTCAACCTCAATTATCATATAATTGCATACTTGACCCGAAGAATAAAATTCTTCTCAAATTCTCAAATTACAGTTATACCCTTGTATCAACTCATACCTTGATATGATATTGATAGAGCCACCCTGGGGACCTATGAACCTATAATATCAAGCTCCAGTAAATATTACATTATTAATCAAAGCTCTTTGATTAAATAATCATATTTATTAATCTCATGATTACTCCACTAAAAATATGAGATTGAACTCTTGATAATTATAGACATATATTTATTGATTACTTTTTTAAGAATAAAGTGTCCATTGATATAATCATTACATACAACGTTAATCCTCTATTAATGGTTCATAATTAAAAAAGAATAAAATTATCTTGTTCCTAGAGTACCATTGACTTTACTAGTGAAGGTTGTGTCACAACAAGTTTGCGACGTGATCGTTTATAACCTTTTCAGTTCCAAAAGTTAACCCAATAGGGAACAATTATTCAATCTATAAGAAGGTATAGTTTCTATATATGTTAAACTACGTCATTGATTCCCCAAAACAATTGTTCTTAGCCTGATCATTCTGACAAACCTTAACGCATGAATCAAATGATCAAACGACATATATAGGAGTTCATAGTAACCTCAGGATTAAGATCATCATGTATATGATCATCGTTTGATGTATTTGATCAATACTATGAAACAATAGTTAAACAAGTATTAACAAATCACATATGGTCCAGTTCTACATACTCTCAACATGCAAAGTACCTCCACTAAAGTGTCCTACTACACTAATAACCCGGATCTAGGTCACATGTATTCATAATACTAGTGGACCGTACTAGTACTAATTAATCTAAAGATTCCATAACTTTTATTTTACTGCAAACTATTTAAGTTTATTATCTTAATCTCGATCCTCCCATACCAATATGAGATTAAGATCACTTAGATAAACTTTGGAATTTTATAATATTCACTTAATATTATCATATAATATCGAACATAGTCTTTATATATATAACAATTCAACTCAATTATGTATTTCATTTAAAATATTTGCAAACTACAATTGCTTTAGGGCACTATTCTCAACAAAAAGTTTCAAAAGACTTGACTTTGGCAAACTTTTTAACCATAGATATTTCAATAAATAGCTATATATGTTGTTGGGGGAGTTGGTTTAAGGTTTTGAAAGAGTTTTTAAGGATCTAAAGCTTATAGAAACATCAAAACCTAAAGGAAGAATAACAAGATGTAAAAAGTTTACTTTTTATGGTTGTTTTTGTATGGTTTTTATTTTTAAGCATTATTTTGTGTATTTAATGATTAAAGTTTCTTATTGGTAATGTAATAAGACTATGGTAGTTGCTTGATAATCTTTATGATGCTTGAATGTTGATTTTGAAAAAGGGGACCCAAAATCCCTAAGGGTTTTGTTGAAAACCCTAAAACCAAAAGAAAAAAAAAAGGTTTTGAGCCTTGAATTCAAAGGGGTCAAGCATCAACTATATAACTGATTTTGTAAAAATAAATTATACTGTGATATTTTTGAGATGGAGTACATAAATTTGAGCTTTTGAAACACTAAAAAACGTTTAAAAATGAGTGAGTTATGCTATTTCAAAGTTTAGGTAAAAATATATTTTTTTATTCTGAAATTCAGGACCAAGTTTGGACAGCCACTTTATAATAAAAATGAAACCAGTTTTTGCTAAAATTTGGTAGAAATATTCTTGGCATACCCTAGTATACCTCTGTAAATTTTTTTAACAAAATACTGAACGATTTGAGAGTTATTAAGTGCCAAAGTTGGGAAAAAATAAGTACTTGAAAATAATGTCATTTTAGCTCAATGTTTGGAAAAAAATTTCACCAATAAAAAATGCTCCTTTTGACCTAAGAGTTTCCAGAGACCTAAATAGCATATCAAATATTGAATTAGAAAATTTTGTTAACAATTGGGTAAGTAAATTTCAAGTTATGACCTAACAAAGTATGTAGTTAAAAATATGAAAAATGAGGTTTTTACACTTAGTGAGAATTATTTTTATTCTTTCTAAAAATAAAAGATTTGATTTATTAATAAATTAAAAGAGGGTTTAAAATCCTATATTTCGAGAAAATAATTAAGTAAATTATTTTTAGTAAGTACACTTGATTAATTGACTTCGGATAATTAACTAGTCAAGATAAGCAATTATTAACGATTTTCCTAATTAAGTTAAAATTAGGCTATTTTCTTAAAATTGTTTTTAGAAATTAAAACCTTAAGAAAAATAAAAAGAAAATTAAGAGATTATTTTCTTGAAAAATAATTGAGGAATTTAATTAGTATTTTCTAGATATAATACAAGCTAAAATCTTTTATATATTTAAGCGACTTGTTGAAAGTACGGGTTAATAGTGAAACTTTTAAAGAATATGATATTTAGCGGATTATAGGAAATACTATTGCGATACCCGAGCCTAGGTATCGAGACCATAGGATAGGTCTTCCCGAGACTTAGGGTTTAGTCTCAAATTGTTGCGTATGAATTTCTTGAATGGGTTTAAAACTAAATAAGGATATTTAATCCTTACAAATGATTTTGAAAATGACCAAACTGCCCACAATAATAATAATGAATTATGAGTGCCATAATTAATCTGAGTATACTGTACGGATAATTACAGTATTGGCTAAGCATAACTGGACTGTACGTCGAAGGGTGAAATCCTGCTAAGAGCTAAGGACTCCAAGTAAGTCAACTTCTATTGTGTGACTACAACATGGAACGAATAGTGTAATGTATGTATAGAGACACATGCACATGTATACACTGTCGCAGAAAGTTTACATAGAGACATTAGTCTAGTAGGTGCTGATTCAGAAAATATGTCCGGTAGATATCTGTCATATCCTAGACGGCTGATCCCTGTCACACTGCTTGTTTGATATTATTATGCCTGGTTCACTACTATAACGAGTGGCCAAGAGGTGAAGATTGCTAATTTAAACCTAGGGGCGCCAAAATGAATGGGACCTAGGGGCCCTCACCATCACACTGCTTGATTGATGTTATTATGTCCGGTTTAGTACCGCTACGAGTGGCCAAGATGTGAGGATTTTCGGTTTAAACCTAGGGGCGCCAAAATGTATGGGACCTAGGGGCCCTCATGCTTACTAAATCATTGAATGGTTAGAACCCGAGAAAGTGCTCTGATAAGTTATTCCTAGATAGCAGCCCAGAATATTGGCCATTCAGTGAGAGTGCCTAGAGATACTAGGGGTTGCCCAGTTTGAGTGAGGTTGAACACCCTAGGGGCAACTGCTCGCCAACACCACTAATTAACATAGAAGTCTCTGTAAACCCGTATAACTTCGATTGCACTCTTGAATAGTAGCCATGCCCTAGGTAACTTGATGGTTACCCTTGTGAGGGATTTACTTTTGGATAAGTAGCGATGCCCTAGGTAACTCGATAGTTACCCTTGATGGGGATATTTATTGGCTAGATCTTAGTGTTGAGACTCAGTTCTCCTCTATTGATTAACAAATATGTTGGAGGGCGTGGTACGCCCGAATTGTCTGAAATTGTCGAGCGTTGGTCTCAAATTATATTGTGATATATTATATCTGTTTGCTCTAAGATTTCTTAAGTGTAGGGATTTATCTGTTTATCTCATATAGTTTTCCATTGGTTATCAGGCATAACCATAAGTTTGCCAGGATACTTTTGCGTTCTTGAATTGATTGCTTAGGGTCCGGATGGATCCAAAACCATAATTTTGTTGAGCTATTGTTATCAGTGGTCATTGACCACCTGTCTTCTCTACATGCTTTTGTTTCAAAGTTGAACTTACTAAGCATTTTTGCTTACCTAGTTGTTCCTTGTTGTAGGTAAGAACAACGACAAAGCAAAGCAGTGAGTGCTGGAGTGTACTTTGTGGATGTACATGTGGACCGACCTTTTGGGAAGCTGTTTTGTTTTTGGAAATGTTGTTTTATTTTCATAAGCAAGGCTCAATTCACTTTTCATAAACTATGTTTGTATTAAAAATTAAGTATGACCATATGACTTTAAAAAGTTTTTTTTATATATGGGTTTTTGAGACATTTCGTTAAATGAAAACGTTTATATTTCCGCATTATCGAGTCTTAAAAATCTTGGATGTTACATTTTCAGTGGTATCCTGACCCTATTTATAGGGGCTGAAGGTCATTAATATCATTAATTATAAATATTCCCCAATTATTTGGGGAGTTAATTGCTATTTAACACCTCTGAATGTTCTAATAAAGACTGTGGGCCCGTGCGTATCGCAGGGGCCCAATTCGTAGGTTATAGGCCATCAACTTTACACGAGACACACTTCTGACATTGTCAGGGTGCGACTAAAATTTTTCCCATGTCAGGTGGCGTTGTGGAAAATACCAATTGTTGAGTGTACGAACTCGGTGCCACTACTCGAGGCGCCCAAGAAGCTATCAGACAATCTTGTGGTGGCCCAAGGCTACAGTGATGGACACCTAGCGCTCTCTCTAGGCCCAAGGACACCTGGAGGATTGTCAAATTAAGAAGATAGGAATACCTCTAGGGTGGTCCTCGGAGTGTGGCCTCACTTGGAGATATCCACGCCTGAAAATTATCTCAGACTTGAAAAATTCCAAGATCTCATGTGTTGAGAATATCTTTTGAATCAAAAAATTCCCACCATTACTCTACGTGCCCACTCGTGTGTTGAGGTGTAGAGATACATCTGGGAAGATCTTGGTCTGAGTATTTTGGAGGCTGCTAAGGATTGGATGTTCGTAGGAGATACAAAAAGATAGCGAGAAATCTTAATATTTCTACAATTGGTAAAAATCCTTATCTTTTTCTATGTCGTTGATTAATGTACGCATGTTAATGTATCCGATTATTTAAAAGTTGTTTAAATACAACTTTTTGAAATCCCTGGGCCCACTCCCCGTTTATTCTGTTGCGCACATGGTAAACAGTAACCAACAAAAAGTTGCCAAACCCAGTTTGGAAGAAATGTTTTGAGATTCCCATTCACATGCTAAGACCACTCACATATACATTTTTCTCAATTATTATTGTTAATGTTGTTTGTAGGTTACAATAATAAATCCCTCTCAAGATAATTGATGTTTTTGTGTATTTGGAGGAAGCAAATGAGAAAATGCACTATAAAATTTGATTAACACTCTTTTATTCTGGAAGGACATTCTCAATTCTCCAAAATAACACTTAGTCCTAAAAATTGATATTTTTATTAATTATGTTTCTAAGCTTTATAATTTTCATATATTTCCTCTTTATAAGTCACATAAACTACGTTAGTTGAATTGTAAATTTGTCTTGAAGGATTTTGGGCACATGCATAACTATGTTATTATAGTTACTTTTGTCAACTTCATTGTAACGCCCTGGATAACCAAGACTGTTACACTGTGTGTTTATAATTGTGCAGGACTCGCTAATCAAGTAATTTAGTTAAAAATGTGACCCTAAATTCCTAATCAAGCTAGGGTTAAAAGATTTTGGTCATACACATATAATTTATCATTTAAATAAGCATTTAGTACATGGGATCCCAAAAACAGGGTTTAAAGAACAAATTTACAACTTTCAAAAGTTAAATACAATCACAGGCCACTCTAATGGAAAAATACACATTTTAGGTTTTCTTGTCCCTGTACCATCCCTCGGTCGTGACAGATGAGCAGCTGACTATATACATCTCGCCCCCAAAGCTCTCCAACTCAGGCTTGGTCCACCTTACCCTTGTCTTTACCTGCACCACGCAACACCCATGAGCCGAGGCCCATCAAGAAAATCCATATAACATAGCATAAACAATACAGACAATCAAATGATTCATTAAACAATTATCCAGGTATTCAACACATTATGTGTTTACCGAGTTTTTCGGAAACGAATACAAACAGAATAATAAAAAGATAAGAACTGTAGAAATACTAAAATGTAACCAAACAAACAGTGTTTTTACGTGGTTCAGGCGTTAACGAGCCCTAGTCCACGAGTCGATGTTATTATACTTGGAAAGGATTACAGTAAGATGGCTGGTGTACAAGAACTTCACATACTCACAATGTTTTTCTCGGGTTCTCTTGAAGAAGAAGAAGCTAGAGAGATTTTAGCAGAGTTCTTGCTATGTGATTTGTTGGCCGTCCCCCTTCTTGTAAAATGAAGGGGTCTTTATAGCTAGGGTTTCGGATTAGGGTTTTTCTCTACGTACATGAGTCTTAATTACACCAGCCATAAATAGGGGATACAATTACTGTAGTAGCATGGCTACAAGACTCTATGTGGGTATATTTACGTGAAAGTATGGGGAACACACAAAGTCAGCCGTCTTCTCCAAGTTGTCAGCGGAACAGTAGGCGAAAAGGTACCCTTAGGCGTGCTGGGATGTGTGCGGCTTTGACCTGACGGGCGTGTCAGGCGGGATCCTGTGTCAGGCGGATATCATTCCAAATATGCCTCCTCCAGGACTCGACCGTTTGGTTTTGTTCCGTGCGAGGCACGGAACTGTTTCCGCGGAGACCACTCGAAGAGCTTCTCCTGGAAGGGGCTTCCCCGAAGGATACCCCTTCGGGAGTCCGGGAGAGTTGACGAGTTTCCGTGTTGTGTTTGCTTGGAAGAGCAATCCAGACACTAAACGGGAGAGGCGAAGCCTTTCTGTCCATCCGCGAGCTCTGGTCACCTACCGTGAGAGACATCGACAATTCTTCTTCCCCGAGGACATCAATCTAAACGCTATCCGGACATCTGGATAACATTTACCCCCCAAGGCCACGGAGCTTTGAGAGATCCGGGGGCTTGTACAGTCTTCCGGGTATTTCGGTCTCGTAGATTAGGCGAGGGGCCACCTTCGGTGTTCCCGGAAGGATTCCTTTTTCCTGTCTGAGTGTTAGTATGAAAAAGAAAGGGAATTTCTTCTATTTGAACTCAGGTATTTAAGTGCGGCAAGGACCACGTGTCATGCTGGGAATGGTTCTGCGACCAAGACGTGTGCGTGAGGCGACTAGTTGAGTATGCGTGCGTCAGTCATCTAAGTAATGATTTGACGGTTTTTAATGGTACTCCGGGCCCGAGGTGGTGTAATGATGGGAAATAAATACTTTATTCCCATCCGAGGAGTCATAAATAGGATCGTCGCTTCATCTCCAGCCGTTGGATCTGATGCACACGGAATGGGAAGATCGGGACCATCCATTTGAGGAATTCGAAACGACTTCCTCCCTGCTATAAAAACGAGGGAAAGGACCTTTCTTCCTCTTTACGCTTTCAAATTCTCTATCTTTCGGATTTTCCGATTTCCAAACCTTTGAACTCTCAGGCTTCCCAGCTTCCGTTCCTCCGAACTTGCCATTTCTCTTGGTAAGGATCTGGAAACTTTTCTGTTGATTTGGCAGTGGGTTTATTCGCCGAAGTTCCTGGTTTGAATCGCCGTTCGTCTTTGCAGCTTTTACTTCTCGCGATCGTGCTGTGCAGTGATCCAGTTACTCCTTCAACCTCCAACTACCCGAATATCAGTAAGTATTTCTACTTTGCTCTTTCCTCCCAAACCTTAGGTTGTTGGTAGTTGTTAGAGTAGAGGTTTCTGCCATTATCGCTTATGTGCATGCGTGAATAGGGCTTTGGTAGGCATGTGATTGATGTGAGTCGATAAGTAGCCTTTTTTGCATGCTTTGGCGATTTGCGTTTGGAAAGTCGTTCCTTGTTTTGCTGTTTTAGGGCATAAGCATGAACGCCTTTAGGGTGTCTTTCTCTGGAAAAACACTTCTTTTGGTGGGCTTAGGCTCGGAGTCTGAGTCCGGTTCCTTGCTGCCCTTCGGGTGGCATGGTGCCAATCCCTCGGTAAGCTCGGTGGGAGCCTCTCCAAGCAGTTTTCGGGGAGGGTCTCCCCGACGCCTTTGATACCACTAGGGTATGACAAGGGTGCTGACTGCTTAGAGTGTTTTCTTCTTTCTTTCTTTTGTCCAGTGACGAACATCTCAAAGGAACAACTCCTTGCTGTGGGGGAGGCTGATTCTGCCCAAGAGAAGGGCTCTCCTATCGCTGGTGCAAAGGGGAAAGGAAAGGCGAAAGTGGTCGCGGCTAGCCCACCGACCTCCAATAGTTCCATCTGGGAGATGGACCAAAAGCCGAACCTTTTCAGGAATTATGGCATGCTGGAGCTGTATTCCTCCAAGGCAGGCCTGAAGAATATCCCAGGTCTGATGTGGCACCGTCTGTCGGTGCTGGGCGAGTCAGCTAGCCAGAGTCACGAGGGCTTTGGTGCCTGGAGCTGGGCACACATAGTGTGTGGGGCGCACTTGCCCCTAAGGAGTTACTTCGCCAATTTCTGTGTGAAGGCGGGGATTGCCCCCTTCCAGTTGATTCCTCCCAGCTACAAGCTCCTAGCGGGGTGGTTCATCTTTTGCAAGTCCCGGAAACTGGAAGCTCCTACCCCGGAGGAGGTGCTGTACTTCTACGGGTTGAAGTCTCAGCCTATGAGGGGTCATTCAGACAAGGTGGGGTTTTACAGGCTGGAAAGGCACCCGGACGTGATGTGCCCCACTTGCCATACCGCGAGGGTTCCAGACCTCCGGGAATACTGGTTCCTGACGACTGGCTTCCCGCTGAAGAGGGTACCAGCCCTATCTTTGGACTTCAAAATCCCTGGTAAGTGCTTCTTCCTCTCCTTTTCAACTTTGTTTCTTCACGTTTGATTTACCTTTTGGGAGGATCTCTAACGCTTGTATTTGATTTTTGCAGAAGTCGTTCCGCGGACACGTCGCTGCGCGGAGATGATAAGGAGGTCCAAGTTCTACGAAGGGCTTTCTGAGGAAGAGTTGAAAGTGGAGGGACTTGTGACCTCCGAATCGTTGAGGGAGTATGGGCTACTCGCCTCTTTCCAAAACATCGAGCCAGTGAGTGGCAGGGGGCAAAGTCAGGTGTCAGCCGACATCCGGGAGCAGATTGCCTTGGAGCTGTCCAAGGTGATCACCCAAGCAGCCCGGGACGAAAATACTTTATCTCCTAGTTAGGCGGAGAGATTCCCCGACCCCCAGCCGGAGGAAGAGGAGATCGAGGCTCGCCACGCCGCGGCTTACCCTAACGAAGGGGCTCCGGGGGCTAGTACCTCCGGGAGAGGTAAGACTAGTTTTTGATTGATCCACACCCCCAGCCTGCCTGAGGTTTCCCGGACCTCTCAGATGGGGTTTGATCCCCGTTTCCTTAGGCTAGATCCGCATAGGATACCCTTCGACAGATACTGCGATAGGGTAGATGAGCTCCTCGGGTGTCTGAGTGACGGTAGTCTGCCAGAAGGTGTCATCATGGTTGACCCTTCTTCCTTCAGCATGTCATTCCCGGACTTCAAGGAGTACGGGAGCTTCCTGGAGTAGGAAGCGGTGTTTTGTTTTGCTCGGGGAAGGCCATCCACGTTTCTCGTGCATGGTCGTCCCTTTCAAACTTTTCTTTTTCTCGTTTCTTGTTCCCTGCTGGCGGGCTTGCTTGTGCTTTTATGTTGTTGATTGTCTTGTCTTCCGCTTATCTTCTTTCTCATTGCTTGTTGGTTCGTTAACCTCGCTTTGTACGTTTCTTGCAGAGTATCCAGAAGCCAAGATGTTGGGGAGGGTTACTTTGCTCATTAAGAAGGCTGCCACCAGCCAAGACCCGTCCACGGGGAAAGGACGGAAGACCAAGGCTGGTAGGGGAGGTAAAGCTGCCTCCCCCAAGAAGACAAGTGGCGAGGCGCAAGCGTCTCCGAGGGTAGAGAAGTCTCCTGCTGACGGGCCTTCTGAGACTATGATGGTCTCGAGTAGCAGCAGCGACGGGGAAGGGCTTGTGTTCCCCGTGAGGACAACTGGGGTGAGCAAGCGTCCCGGAGAAGATGCTGAGGGCGCTAAGAATAAACGCCTTAGACACTCTTCTCCCGGTCGAAGGCAACAACAACAGCAACGACAGCAACCACAACTACAACAACAGCAGCAGCAAGAACAACAGAGACAATCACCAACGTCACAGCAGCAGCAACAACAACATCCAAACCAGCAGCAGCAACAAGGGCAATTACTTCTGCTGCCGCAGCAGCAAAAGCAACAGACCGGGGCCTTAATACCCCGTCTGCCTCCTCCCCCAGCCCAAAGGGGGTCCACCCTTCCGGGGTCTCCTTCTTCTCAGACAACCAACCTTCCTCTGCCTGGCCTGAAGTTCCACTTCCCGCGGAAGCCAACCAGTTTCCCCGCTGCTCTCCTGGAGGGTGTAAGACGGGCCGATAGTTTTTTGAAGAGGCGGTTAGAGGCGGAGAAGGCTGTCACTCAGGGAAGGGCAGATAACTTGTCTGCCGTGAAGAGAGCTGAGCTGGCCGAGGGGGTGAGATCCCTTCACCCGGCCGGAGCGGTTTTGGATGGTCCATCCTTGGAGAAGAGGCTGGTGCCTAGGCTCGGACGTGCATTGGCGCCGTTCGGAGCTGAGATGATGGAGGACATGGCCCTGAGCTTGTGCGAGCTCAATTCTGAGAAATGGGCCATCAGTAGCAGTAAGGATCCGCTATTGCTGACACACGCTGTGAAGCAGCAACTGTCCGGGGTAAGCTGTCAGTTGTTGTTTTTTTTTTTTTTTTTTTTTGGGATCATCTGTCTTTTGATCCGGCTTTAGCTCATTCTGTTGTCTTTCCTTGCAGTCCTCTATGATCGCGGAACGCTCGTTCCGGGAGGTTGGTGCAGTTCTGGTTCAACTGGAGGAGAGCCAGCTGGCTCGCCAGGCCTTGGAGGCGGAGAAGCAGAAACTTACCCAACAGGCCTTGGAGGCTTCGGAGAAGATTGATCAGGCCCGGCGCACGGCTGAGGAAGAGGCGGACAAGAAATATCTTGCCAAATACCAAGAGTACCGGGCCAAGGCAAAGAATGAGTTTAGACAGCGGTTGGATGGGATGAAGGCCGAAAACTCCAAGCTCCGGGAAGAGCTGTCCTAAGCCAAGGTGGAGAAGGATACCTTGGAAGCTCGCTTGCAATCAAAAAATGATCTCCTCCTTAAGCAGCAAGAGGAATATTCCACTCTTCAGAGTAAGCTGCACGAGGAGGAGCAACTCCATAAGAGGAGCAGGGATCTCGTGTCTATGCTGCAGTTGGGGCTCGCCGAGAAGGATAAAGAGATCGGGGCCTTGCAATTCACTGCCAGGGGGCATGTGACCGAGAAGCAATCCGTGCTGAGCCAAAATAGGGAGCAGCGCAAGGAGATTGATTCTCTTAAGGGGGAGCGTGATGCCTCCAAGGCCGAAATGGAAAAATTGAGGGCTCAACTAACTGTCGCGGAGGCACAGCTGGCAACCTCCGAGGCGGAGCGCTTGAAGGAGAAGGAGGATGCTGAGGTGATACTGAACAGGACGATTAATATATCGCATGTGGTCCTCATGCATCAACTCTGGAAAGTGAACCTGGAGGTATTAGGCTATCTGGGAGATGATGCCGAAGCCATGAGGGAGAAGCTACTCGTGTGGGATCAAGGCCCAGAGGCGTACGTCCAAACTTACAACATTGACGAACGTGCTGGAGCTCCTGAGGTGGGAGATCCCGGAGAGGCGGGGACCTCTGAACCTTCTCATGACAAAGTTCCGCCTTCCAATGAGCCGACTCCGCCAGCCTCAGTTGAAGCCAATGCCCCCGAAGCCGCGGTCGTGGAAGCAGCAGTTACCCCCAATGCTTGAAGGGGTTTTATCTTTAATTTATTTTTCATTTTGAGTTTTTTCATTGCGGACATATTTGCCATAATTATAGCATTCTCCTTTCTTTTCTGCCGAGTTCTTTATTTATCTTTGCGCTTAGGGTAGACTTTTATACGGTAGAAACTGTTGTAGGGGCGTATGAGGTTTTGGTTCCAACGGCCAAAACCTATGCACTACCCACTTGAAGCTCTAACGGATGATGTCTTTTCCCACGTAGTTTTTAGGTTACGAAGGTTTCCTGGTTCCAACGGCCAGGTTCCTTTCACCGTATTTTAGCTTTCCTAAGGCAAATAGCCAATCCCGGGACTTGTAGTTATACTGTTCGCTGGGATTGCTAGGGTGAGCCGTTCCATGGTTTGGAACGGGAGTTCTTTTGGTGAGCGTCGCTAGACTTAAGGTTAGATCTTTGCGAAGCAAAACTAACTGTTGTTGCGAACCTCATGGTGGCTGACTTCAGGGACCTGGCATGGAGCCCTGCGAGGCAAGGCTCGTTGCTGTCAGGGAAATCGCCACGCCCACCAGGTGTGATCCCGGACCAGGGGCTTTGCGAAGCAAGGCCTGCTGTGAGTGGGGGATCGACCATGTTTGGTCCTGGAGCTGAGACTTGCAATGGTCGAGGAGCTTTCTATGCATTATTTTGTGAGATCCGGAGCTGGAGCCTGCGAAGCAAGGCTTACAACGGTCGCGGATCTTGTCATCTTTCGCCTTGCGGGACCCGGAGCTGGAGCTTGCGAAGCAAAGCTCTACAGTGATCACGGATCTTGCCATCTTTCGCCTTGCGGGATCCGGAGCTGGAGCTTGCGAAGCAAAGCTCTACAGCGATCGCGGATCTTGCCATCTTTCGCCTTGCGGGACCCGGAGCTGGAGCTTGCGAAGCAAAGCTCTACAGCGATCGCGGAGTATTCTGCAAAGGACTTGTCAGGGAGTTGGGAGTATTTTGGCGTAGCTCTATGAACGTGCCTCAACCCCCAGTCCTGTCCGTCGCTGGGCTACACAGGAGATAATTTTCCTGATACATACTGGCAGGCATTTCCATGGCAATTTTCACATAAGCACATAATGCACATATGACACGTAATGCAAGCATGTTCATGGCAACAAATAAACCTAAGCTTAACAATTTAAAGATTTCAAACAATTTAAAAATTTCAAACATAATGCTAGCACATAAGTGGTGTTCTGGGTACGTTTTGTTCAAGGGGCGTATGGCTATGCCTTAGCCATGTATATCCCCCCAAGTGAGCGTGGGGTCCGGACGTCTCCGGACCGCGTGGTCACTTGTTTAAACGCAGCTTTGAACACAGGGATAAAAAGTGCAGTAAAAGCGGAGTGAATCTCTCCGTGTTTCATTAAATTAGCCTGCTAGGCGCGAGTTTTACAACAGGGAGGATTATTTCCACATTTTTCACTTTTGCTAATTTCACCAAGGACTTCCGACTGGATGGTCCGGGGCCTACTGGTAGTAACGGCGGAGGTGCTCCGCGTTCCAGGCGCGCGGGACTTTAGATCCGTCGAGTCTCTTTAAGTGATACGTCCCATGGCCCACTTTTTCTTGGACTTCGTAGGGGCCTTCCCAGTTGGTTCCGAGGACTCCTACTCCCGGATCCTGCGTAGCAAGAAATACTCTCCGTAGGACAAGATCCCCAACTTCGAATGTACGGCTCTTGACTCTCGTGTTAAAGTGTCGGGCTATCTTGCCTTGGTACATTTTTAGTTGGACCTGCGACTGCTCCCGGAGCTCTTCGATCATGTCCAAGGACTCCTGGAGAAGGGAATGGTTCCGGGTAGGGTCGTAGGTATCTCGTCTGTGAGAGGGGATCATAGTTTCTACTGGGATGACGGCCTCGCAACCGAAGGTCATGGAATAAGGCGTGTGCCCCGTCGAAGTTCTCTCTGTTGTGCGATAGGCCCAAAGTACTCGCGGAAGTTCTTCCGGCCAGTGAGCCTTGCAGGCTTGGAGTTTTTTCTTCAACGTGGTCTTTAATATTTTGTTTACAGCTTCCACTTGCCCATTAGCCTGGGGTCTGGCGACTGCGGAAAAACTTTTGATAATTCCATGCGAAGCACAGAAGTTCGTGAAGTGTTCACTGTCAAATTGCTTTCCGTTGTCGGACACAATTTTTCGTGGAAGCCCAAAACGACACACTATATTCTTGATGACAAAGTCCAGTGCTTTTTTAGATGTGACCGTGTTCATAGGTTCAGCTTCAGCCCATTTGGTGAAGTAGTCTACCGCGACTATGGCATACTTCACTCCACCCTTTCCAGTTGGGAGGGAACCTACTAGGTCAATGCCCCAAACGGCGAACGGCCAGGGGCTGGTCATTAGGGTAATTTCTGTAGGCGGCGCTCGCGGAACCTTGGCGTACCTCTGGCACTGCTCACATTTCCTGACATAATCCACACAATCCTTCTTCATGGTGGGCCAGAAGTATCCTTGTCGAAGGATCTTTTTGGAGAGGCTCAGCCCGAAGGTATGATCGCCACAGAAGCCTCCGTGAATCTCATGGATGATGGTGCTGACTTCGGTTCCGGCAACACACCTAAGGAAGGGTATGGAAAACCCCCTGCGGTAAAGCTTTCCATCCATAACCACGTATCGGGGAGCTTGATATTGGAGCTTCCTTGCATCAGCTTTATCAGTGGGGAGCTCTCCGGTGGTGAGAAATCTGAGGATGGGTCCTATCCAGGAGTGGGAATGGTTGATGATGGCGTTTATCCTTCGTGTCTCAGTACTGGGGGCTTCTAAGTGCCCGATGGGGACTAAGCCATACTGTTCAATTTCCGGGTCCGTTGCAAGCTTGGCCAGCGTGTCCGTGAGTGAGTTCTGGTCCCGGGGGACCTGGCGGATTTGGTAGCCTTTGAAATGCTGCAGTAGGTCGCGGGAGAGAGACACGTAGGCAGCCATCCTTTCGCCTTTCGTCTGGTATTCCCCGGATATTTGGTTTACCACAAGTAGGGAGTCGCTGTATACTTCGATTTTTTGGGCTCCGACTTCTCTGGCCAGTCGTAATCCAGCTAACATGGCTTCGTGTTTTGCCTCGTTGTTGGATGCTGGGAACGCGAAACGGATGGCGCTCTGGAGCTGATGCCCTTGGGGAGATATTAGGATGAACCCCGCTCCAGCTCCTTTTTCATTTGAGGCTCCGTCTACATAGACCTTCCATGTGGGAAGTTCCGGGACAGGATCTTCCGGGAGGTCATTCATTCCCGAGCATTCCACAATAAAGTCCGCGAGAGCTTGACCTTTTATGGAAACACGTGGTTGGTAGTGGACGTAGAACTGGCTCAGTTCCATGGCCCACTTAAGCAATCTGCCAGAAGACTCGGGCTTCTGCAAGACTTGTCGGAGAGGGTGGTTGGTGAGTACTTTGATGGTGTGCGCCTGGAAATATGGCCTCAGCTTCCGTGAAGCAATTAGCAAGCAGAGGGAGAGTTTCTCGATCATTTAATATCTGGACTCGGCGTCCAATAACCTCTTGCTTACGTAATACACAGGGAGCTGGATACGGCCATCTTCCCGGACGAGAGCGGCACTCACTGCGTGCTCAGTCACAGCCAAGTATAAGAACACGCCTCTCCTTCGACGGGTTTGGACAGAATGGGAGATCGGGTTAAATGTTCTTTGAGGTGTTGGAAGGCTGCTTCGCATTCGGGGGTCCACTCGAACTTCTTGTTTCCTCGCAACACATTGAAGAAGGGAATACACTTGTCAGTGGCCTTGGATACGAAGCGGCTGAGGGCAGCTATCCTTCCGGTAACGCTCTGGACATCCTTATGTTTCCGGGGGGAAGGCATATCTATGAACGCCTTTATTTTCTTAGGGTTGGCTTCCACTCCGCGGGAGCTGACAATGAAACCGAGGAACTTCCCAGACGAGACCCCGAAAGTACATTTCTTTGGATTCAGTTTCATCCCGTACTTTCGGATCACGGCGAAAGCTTCCTCAAGGTCGTCACTGTGGTCCCCGGAGGTCTTGGAATTTACCAACATGTCGTCCACGTACACCTCCATGTTCCTCCCCAGTTGGTCCTTGAACATTCTGTTTACTAGACGCTGGTACGTCGCCCCAACATTCTTCAAACCGAAAGGCATGACCACGTAACAGTAGACACCCTTGTCCGTGAGGAAGCTGGTGTGTTCCTGGTCCGCGACATGCATCTTGATCTGGTTGTATCCGGAGTACGCATCCATGAAGGATAAGAGTTCGTACCCGGAAGTAGCGTCTACCATCTGATCGATTCGCGGAAGAGGGAAACAATCTTTCGGGCAGGCCTTGTTTAGGTCCGTGAAGTCGATGCACATTCTCCAGGACCCATCGGGTTTCAGGACCAGAACTGGGTTGGCCAACCACACGGGATAGTGCGACTCCTGGAGAAAGCCTATGGACATCAACTTGTCCACTTCAGCTTTGACGGCTTCGGCCCTCACTGGGTCTAACGGCCTCCTCTTTTGGCGAATTGGAGTTGCGGATGGGTCTATGTTGAGCGCGTGGCACGCAACATTGGGATTAATCCCTGTCATATCAGCGTGGCACCATGCCAGGATATCCTGATTATCCTTCACAGTGGCCACGATCTTATCTCGGATGGCCGACGGCAGGTTTTTCCCCACCTGAATGACTTTGGTGGGTTCTCCCGGGTTGAGGATCACCTCTTTGACTTCCTCCATCGGCTCTATTGCTTTCTCGATTCCCACTCTTGGGTCGAGTTCGTCAAAGTATGCCCCTTGAGCACCCCCAGTTTCTGGTAATTCTTCCGCTAAAGGAACGGCAGCAACCGTCTCCTGGACCGTGTAGACGGATCGGACGGAGACGTTGTAACAGCTTCGTGCACTCCGTTGGTCTCCTCGGAGGGTGCCGATATGCCCATCGTCGCATGGGAACTTCAAGCATAAATGGCGTATCGAGGTTATGGCCCCACAATCTATTAGGACCGGTCGGCCTAGGATGGCATTGTACGCCGTGGGGCAGTCGACCACGACGAATGTGCTGTGCTTGAAGGCACAAGCGTCGCTCTCTCCTCTGAGGGTGACTGGAAGTTGAATTTTGCCTAATGGCATGAGTGCATCCCCATTGAACCCTTGAAGCTGTATGGGGCATGGGGCCAGGTCTGTCTCGGTCAATCCGATCGCATGGAAGGCCGCTTTGAAGAGGATGTTTACGGAGCTTCCGTTATCGACCAAGATCCGTGAGACCTTCTTATTGGCAATCTGGGCTTCCACCACGAGGGGATCGTTGTGGGGGAAGTGCACATGCCAAGCGTCGTCCTCTGTGAAGGTGATGGGAAGGTCCATCATTCGGGGACGTTGAGTAGGTGATTGAACCAAGGCGCACATCTCCCCGGTGTGTTCTAACTCCCTCGTGTACCTCTTCTGGGAGTTGCGGGTGCTTCCGGCAAGGTGTGGTCCTCCGGAAATGGTGGCTACGTGTCCGTCAACGGGTGGCGGAGCAAGGCCGGGCGGATATGGGTTGCCCGGTCCTGGAGCCAACAAGGCAATGGGCGCCGGAGCGGGTGGAGCAGGAAGCGTTGGGAACTGCGACCCGGGAGCTTGGGGGTGACCGGCTCCAGGAGCGCTAGCGGTCCCCCTCTGTCCCGTGGAATATGCAGCTCCGTGAACTACCCCCTGTCCGGGATAGATAATGGGTATCCTCACCCACTGACCGAGGTGTCCCGCTCTTGCCAGGGACTCGATCTCATCCTTCAGCTGAAGGCACTCATTCGTGGTGTGCCCCACGTCTCCGTGGAACTCACACCTCTTATTGGAGTCTCGCGGACGCCTTCCTCCGTGAGACACTTTCGGGGGCTTCCTGTAGTTGACCATATTACAGGTCGCCCGATAGACATTCTCTCGCGAGTCTATCAAACTGGTATATTCCGTGAACTTGGGCTCATAGTCCTTCCGGGGCTTCTTTGCATGGTCTCCCCGGTTGGAGTTTCTTCCGCTTCGTTTGCTCCGCGATTGGCTCAAATTTCGTTCTGGGGCTTCCGCTTGCGGCTGCGGCATGCCAGGAGCGATACTACATCCGGTTTGTACTGCTCCGTACCCAGAGAAATGGGTTTGACTCGGCGTCTCAGCAGACGCGGAAGGCCCATACACACTTGGAGTGAATTGGGCTCCTGGAAGCGTGAGGGCTGGTGCGGGAGCTTGCGAAGCAAAGCTCGGCGCAGTCACGGAAGGCGTTGGAGCTGGGGGAACTCCAAAGGCCTGCTGGTAGGCATCCTCAAGGTTGATGATTCCCTGAGCCTTTGACATGAATTCGGACAGCGTTTCTGCCCGTCTCCTCTGCATTTCCCCCCATAGCAGGGAGCCGACAGTAAGGCCCGATTGAAGGGCGATCAGCTTCATGTCATCGCTGACCTTGGTCTTTGCAGCAGCTTCCATCATTCTCTGAATGAAAGCTTTGAGGTTCTCATTGGGCTGCTGCTTGATGTTGGTTAAGGAACAAACCTCCATGTCGTGGTCGCGGGCAGCAATGAACTGCCTCCTAAACGCGGACTGTAGCTCCTTCCAACTGTGGATTGATCCGGGAGCTAATCTCTTCCACCAGTCCTCCGCGGACTTGGTAAGGGTGAGTGAGAAGCACATGCATTTGGCGTCCTCACTGACACGCGCCACTTGCATCATTTTGTTGTATTTAGCTAGGTGGGTACGCGGGTCTGTCCTCCCATCATATAATTCTATGTGAGGCATTTTGAAGTTATCCGGGAGGGACGTTTCCGCGATCCTCCGAATACATGGTTCCGGGTCTTCCTCCTCGGAGTCTGACAGGGCCCCACTTTGCTTCCGGACCAGCTTGGTCAAGGCGGCAATCTGTTCCTCGAGCCTCTTCGTATCACTCTCCGGGAGGTCACGTCCCCGGAGCTTGTCATTGATATGATTTCGGAGGTCAGCTCCGCGAGGCCGGGCCTTCCTCCTTTGGCCTTTTCATACTTGGCCTCCAACTTTCTTCTTAGGTCCACCGTGGACCAGCTATCTTTGGAGTGCGAGTTCGCAGCCCGACCGTCCTGGTTGACGGAATCACTGGGGCGGTTGTTCCTTCCCCTAGGCCTGGGTGCCTTAGCACTAGGCCCTTTAGGCACAGAGTGCCCCCTTGGGGTTGAAGGACGTCTGGGCTTAGGAGCGCCAGAGACCTTCTGCGCGCGGGGGGGGGGGGGGGGACAGTCGGCCTGGTGATTCACGCCTTTAGGAGGTGCAGGGGCGTCAGCGCGTACAGGCTCTCCAACTTTTTCTTTGCCCTTGTTAGGGGCGGCCTTGGATGGTCCAGCAGCGGCTGGATCCGGCATAGCGGCATCAGCACCACCTAAAACAGAGGCGTCCTCGTCCGAGTCGCCTAGGTCCCCGAACTTGCTTTGGAGGCGCTCCATCATGCGCTGCATTTTTTTGGAGAGGCGCTCCTGCTCAGCAAGCTTGGCTTTGGTGACCTCCAGTTCTTCGGATACTTGGACCAGTTCTGGGTCCTTCTCATAGTAGCAGCCGTCCTTGTAATAACCGTCTTGGACATACTCTTCTTCGTCTTCTAAGTATGTTGTATCTTCGGTACTGACCCGATCCTGGCGGGATGTCGGGTCTTCACCTTGGTAGTCCAAGGGTTCGCTTTGCACCACATCTTCCATCGCAGTATCGGGGTTGACCGTAGCATTTTTGTCAACAACGGATTTTCTCGTAGTCACCATCTCTTTAGCACGAAGTGAATACAAAAAACGTACACAGAAAAAGAGCTGACTAACAACTTCCTACAGCTCTCAATGAAAGCACCAAAATGTTTACCGAGTTTTTCGGAAACGAATACAAACAGAATAATAAAAAGATAAGAACTGTAGAAATACTAAAATGTAACCAAACAAACAGTGTTTTTACGTGGTTCAGGCGTTAACGAGCCCTAGTCCACGAGTCGATGTTATTATACTTGGAAAGGATTACAGTAAGATGGCTGGTGTACAAGAACTTCACACACTCACAATGTTTCTCTCGGGTTCTCTTGAAGAAGAAGAAGCTAGAGAGATTTTAGCAGAGTTCTTGCTATGTGATTTGTTGGCCGTCCCCCTTCTTGTAAAATGAAGGGGTCTTTATAGCTAGGGTTTCAGATTAGGGTTTTTCTCTACGTACATGAGTCTTAATTACACCAGCCATAAATAGGGGATACAATTACTGTAGTAGCATGGCTACAAGACTCTATGTGGGTATATTTACGTGAAAGTATGGGGAACACACAAAGTCAGCCGTCTTCTCCAAGTTGTCAGCGGAACAGTAGGCGAAAAGGTACCCTTAGGCGTGCTGGGATGTGTGCGGCTTTGACCTGACGGGCGTGTCAGGCGGGATCCTGTGTCAGGCGGATATCATTCCAAATATGCCTCCTCCAGGACTCGACCGTTTGGTTTTGTTCCGTGCGAGGAACGGAACTGTTTCCGCGGAGACCACTCGAAGAGCTTCTCCTGGAAGGGGCTTCCCCGAAGGATACCCCTTCGGGAGTCCGGGAGAGTTGACGAGTTTCCGTGTTGTGTTTGCTTGGAAGAGCAATCCGGACACTAAACGGGAGAGGCGAAGCCTTTCTGTCCATCTGCGAGCTCTGGTCACCTACCGTGAGAGACATCGACAATTCTTCTTCCCCGAGGACATCAATCTAAACGCTATCCGGACATCTGGATAACATTATGACAGACAAATAATCAGCACTAGAAATCAACAAATCATAAGCCATTTAAACCAGTATTCAACAAGCTATAAGCATCGACTTAAAAATAGTAAACATGTCATAGTCATCATACAATACTCAGGGTCGGCGCCCTTAGGTCGCACCCTCTATTTAACCCACTGAATCCGACTCACTTAGGCCAAGCTCAGTGATAGTTTAGCTAACCTCAACTCTCAGTGGCCGAGCCGCGTCCTGTGCGCAAATATCAATCCCGATACTCTTAGGCCGTTTCTTTCATGCTCACATGGCACATCATAATCATACAACATTCAAATATGGGGAACCTTAGTCCCAACATAGCCACACAAACAGGTACAATTTTCTTACCTTTAATTGTGAGTGCTTTGGTTAATAAAAACGACCCTCGAGCATGATCCCATTCTGAGCCTGTAACGCCCCAACTCTAGGGACTGTTATGGTGTGCCTTATAAACAGTGCTAAACTCGCTAATCGAGTTATTTGGCCAAAATCGTGTAACTAAGTATGATTAGCGGTTTAGGGATTAAAATTTTTGGTTAAGACGTAACGTTTAATATATACATTGGGATCCCAAAAATATAATTTCAGAGTCTATTACAGAAAACTAGTTACAACATGCCGTTCTAAGCGACAAAACAGGGTTTAACCCTAGTTCCTCTTTAAACCTCGGCCGTGGCGGACGAGCAGCTGCATATGTACACATCATCACCCAAGCTCTCCAACTCAAGGATGGTCCAGCTTCCTTTTATCTTTACCTGCACCACATAGCACCCGTGAGCCGAAGCCCAACAAGAAAACACAATATAACATGATTTAATATCAACAATGATCATAATAATCATCCAGGACTCTCAGTCCCAATATAAATAGGTGACAGTCGCAGCAGTCACAAAAGTGGATACAACCCCCTCTAGCCATGTGACGTTAGGGTCACTCGGGCTTAACCGATAAGAGAACCTTTCATAAGTTTGAACAGGATAGGTGTATGGTGAATAGTCACCAACATAACCTTTCCCCATGACCATAGAGTCATAACCTTGGAACAGCGTTCCTTAGCCATGTGACAAACAGTCACCGGGGTCATATGCCCTGGCTTTGATCATCTGGTCTTAGACCAGGCAAGCGCATATAGGTTCATCGACTTTAGGGTCGGTCCAGCATTAATGCCATAGAGCCATTCAATGCAAGTTCATCGACTTTAGGGTCGGTCCAGCATTAATGCCATAGAGCCATTCAACGCAAGTTCATCGACTTTAGGGTCGGTCCAACATTAATGCCATTTCTGACTCTTAGGCCAGTGTCCCTGACTAGTCAGTGCCATACACAAGTAAGCCATGCCACCAAACATATATCACATGTTCAATATCCAATAACAAGGTATTCAGCATGCTTACTAAACAAGTACTAGTACAATTAGGATCATGCATAAACACAGAGATTCAAGCTCTGAACGATATCATACCCAATAAACAAAGCCTGTCCTAATCACATGTTTCTCGTGCATCATATGCATAACACTTAACAGTCCAACATGCACCATTAATAGCCATGCATGTCATGTTTAATAATCAACCAGCATGCATCAGGAATAGCCATGCATGTCACATAAACACAGGGTGCAGTTTTCTTACCTCAGATTCGAGCTAGAATGATTTAAAGAACGACCCTTGAGAACGATCAACTTTTAGTCCTTTAGCGGTTACCTAGTCATAACCAAATATAGGATATTAACAATAAAAATGATCAACATAGGTTCCCAAACCAATATCTAGCCTCTGGGACATCAATCCACACTTAACCAGGTAGTAGGATCGATCCCGAGGCCTATGGCTAGCATCCCCAAAGTCAAAAACTCACTTTTGGCCAAAAATGCCTTGATGGGCCGCGGCTCACCATAGCCATGCTGCGGCTCACCCTCAGACAGAAGCATAATTCTTCCCAGAAACACACTCAGGCCGTGGCACACCATAGACAGGTCGCGGCACATTACGCAAACTAGCAAGCCACCAGCTTGCTTCCCCTGCGTTTCTCCCCGAAACCAAACCTTCAAACCAGTCCCAAACCTCAACCTAACACCTAATTCAACCACTAAATATTATCAACAACTCACCCACATCAAAACCCAAGTTAAACATCAACTAAACTTCCATTAATTCCAACTATTTACCAAGAAATCACAAGCTGAAAGTTTAAAGCCAAAACAGAGTATACCATGAAACTAATGGCTGGAACTTACCTCAAACTTGATTTTGAATCCCCTTTAACGGCTGAATCAAATCCCTAAGCTCCCACCTTTGATTTCCTAGCTTAACTCCTCAAGATGGCTCTCAAAAATTGAAAGAAAGATGAAGGAGAAATGGTGTACGGGTGAGGGAGAAGGTTGAGGATAATGATGCTCTGTTTTTAGCCATTCCACAGCCTTCTAAAACTCAAAGGCTGATACAAATCCTTAAGGTCAAAAGACCATAATGCCCCTAGGCCAATTAAATCCCTCTAAAGACTTCTGAGGGTAAAACCGTCCTTTCCCGCCTATCTCGTTAATTATAATTAACACTCTCCAATTCCCGCTAATCTCAATATTCTCAAATGCCAATAAATCATATCCCATTACCCTTTAATTCCCAGTAATGTTCTAATCATCAAAATGACCCCGAGACTCACCCCGAGCCCCGAACTTAAACCCGTTACGACTAGACCGAACACTTACATCTCATGATCGTCTCATTCCAAATAGCTCGAACCAATCCACCTTATAATGTGGCTATATTAATTAATCACAACCATGCACCCAAAATACACAATTACGCCCACATCGGCCAAATTACCAAATTACCCTTATAATTATAAACACACCCATATGCATGCATTTACCATCATATAATAATATAATTCACATGAACATGCATATGATCATTAAATAGCATCATAATTCAATTATGGCCCTCCCGGCCTCCTAACCAAGGTCCTAACCCTTATTAGGAAATTCGGGGCATTACAGAGCCTTAGCGTACACCTAGTCATAATCCAAAAATGGTACTTTGATGAGTTTAAATTCCAAAGAAAAATCCTGGGACCAATCATGCGCTCTCGGGATCCCCAATTCCACCAAACGAAGTGGTGAAACCATCCCCCGAGCCCCTGAGAAAAAACCCTAAAAAGTAACCAAAAACCAAGTTTTGAAAACTGAGTAGCGCTACATCGCTAACTATTGGGCACTACAGTGCTAGAGTCAGAGACTCTAGCCCCCCAAAACCACAGCCTAGCGCTGTAGCGCTCCCAACCTATTGCTACAACGCTGATCCCAGAGTTTCAAAATTCTGGGTTTCTCCCTTCGAATCTCCCCAAGCCAAAGCTCCAAAAATCCTCCCCAACCATCACCCAAACACAAAATTGAACCCATAAATCACTATAGCTCACCCAAAACAACATAACAAAACCAAAACTTAGCTAAAATCCTCATCAAACACAGAAATCAAAACTGAGCTTTGAAGCTCGACAACACTAACAAAAAACCAGAAAACTTCTTAGAAGATTAAAGGAATCCTTACCTTTAGAGAGGCATTCGACCCTAGGTTGCCTCCAATGCCACTCCAAGCTTCAATTCCTCAAATTCCCAAGCTTAAGTTCCTTAAAACTTCATCCCAAAACCCAAACTCAGAAATCAAACTCATATTTCTCAAGAACAACATAAAGGACCTAAACAACAGAAGTGAAATTCTTACCTCCTCTTAAGTTCCGAGATTCCTAAGTGTGAATGGCTATTAATCCCTTCCACAACTTGAACTTTACTTCCAATTCCTAAAAAATTCAGCTGCCTCAAGCTTGTTGTTGGTTTCCTTTTCCTTCTAGAGCTCCTAAGAACCAAATGGGTGAGTGGAAGGGTGTTAAACGTGTATGGCTTCCTTCAGCCAAAGGTTATCTAATTACTTCCCAAAAGACTATTGTACCCCTCTCTCTAACTCACTTCCTCACTAAACCTCAAGGGCAACCTAGTCCTTCACCCTTTGCAAAAATACCACATTTTACCTAATATTTCAGTAACAACACTAATTCTCAAGTTACTAGTAGTTACCAATTTCACAACTAAACACCAAATGAATAACCACTACCCAATAATCCCCGGTAATGTACTAATTTACCAAAATACCCCTAGACTCACCCCTAGCCGAGTGTTCGTTCACGTTAAGACCTTTTTTGCTAATTGCTCACTAGGATCGCCTCGTGCCGAATAATCCAAATACATCCACATAATAATGTGGTCTCACACTAATATCACATATAATCACATAATCATGCATTAAATCATTAAATCACACATAAACCCATTATGCCATCTCTACACGCTAATCAAGGCCCTTAAGCGTTATTAGTGATTTTGGGTCGTTACATTCATCTTTCCCACCATCCATCCATTTGGCCCACAAAAAAAATTAGAGATATACAAGCATTCACTGGTCGAGTGGTTGCTCTTAGAGAGAGAGAGAGAGAGAGAGAGAGAGAGAGAGTGGAGAGTGATCAATTTACCAAAATCTCATTTGAACCCGTTCAATAGTGTAGGAGTCATCATAAGTGTTAACCAATGAGATTAGAGCATTTTAAAATGAGTTTTGGAGCCAAAACACGTAATTGCACAGCTCCGTATGGACGACCCATGCGACGCATCACTTGTCTGGGCTTTCAAGTGACAGGCGATGCAACGCCACTGCCACTGACTTTTGACCCTGTACATCAACTCAATACACCTCCAAATGACTCCAAACTTTTTGGGTACTCTTATATAAAGAGACACTTTGGACCCAAAAATATAATTTTTAAGTGCCTACAACAAAACTCAACTTGCTTATGTTGACTTTAGTGAAATCGTTATGATTTTTGCACCTCTTTGTGCATAACTAATTTCACTATGTATTTAACCAATCCTAACAATTAAAGTGTAATTAACTAGCTTTCCTTTGAAGCAAGTTTTTCAAAAGCAGATGCTTTAATATGGATGTTGAAATGGGCAATAGAATTAAGTCAATTCAATATTTTATATGTATTAAGAACCTCACGGAATTCCAAGGTGTTGGATGATTTTATAATTGAGTTGCTTGATAGTAATGATGTGGTCAAAGAACACATAAAGTGTGCTAGAAGTAAGTTGTTTGGAGGAGCATTTAATGATATTGGAACAGAATTAAAGCTCCTATTGTAATGACTCAACTATTTCTAGGACCTTGGAGCATTAGATCTACTATACATAGCTACTATTTTGGGAAAGATACATAAGAAATAATATAACTTTATTAAATCTCGAAATATTGTATCAAACACATAATAATAGAAAATATGGCATGGGTACCCATTCTTTAAAACATAAAACATAATTTTAAACTAAAGAAAATTGTTTACAAAGCTAAATATGGAAAAAAATGATTTACAAGACTAAAAATAAATAACTTCATCCTCGATCGACACGCAGTCCACACATTCCATCCATCCTCAACACACAAGTCAAGCTACCAAGAATCCTTCCGCCTTCCATATTCATTTTCCTGCATCACACTAAAAATAAAGGAATGAACCTAATGCCCAGCAAGGAAAAACTACTAACACCATAAACATACACATAAAATCATATCATAGCATATGAAAAAAAACATATCATAAACATATACTATAGGCATACCATAAACATATGCCATATACTACTACAATGGCCATTATACTACTTGGGACTTGTAAACTAAACAAGTCATATGCCCAGTAAATTGGTGGGGCTTGCTAGTCAAGCAAGTCATATGCCCATAAATTATTGAGGCTTGCTAGCTAGACAAGTCATATGCCCAAGGTCTAATATCATACTATACATAATGTTAACATATCATAATACAACATAAGATAACATAACATAACATATAACATAAGCATAACATATCATATAAGCATACAAAATTCTATCCTATTTTCCTTACCAACACCGAGATATTTGAGAACAAAGACGGGATTTGGAACACTCCTAAAACCAACAATACAAATGGTGAGTATTTCTAAAGAATAAAGAATGAAAAGACTAGAACTAAACCACCAAGAGAAAAATTACCGAAAAGACACCTTAAGTTCAAAGAACTTAAAAACCTAACCACAAAACCATAACAAAGTTAGAACCTGAATGAAAACTAAAGAAACTAAGGAATCAAACAGGATTGAACTTAAGAATAAAGGTACCTTTCTTGACCTTATAGACTGGCCTAACTCCAATACCGAAATACTCTAAATCTTACTTCCCAAGTGTTTGGTAAAGCTTAAGAATGATAAGTTTTTTTTTCCTTTCCCACCCAAGTGTATCACTCTTATGTTCTCACTAACACCTTGGAGTATGATCACAGCTGAAGAGTAAGTGAAAGAGCTGGGTTCTAAGTTCTATTTATAGAGTTCTAGGAATAAAGATATTCTTTTTGGCTTTGAATAAAAATAATGAATTTACTTGAAAATATTTGAATATTCTTCAGTCAAAGGCTTAGGACTTGGTCAAATTGTTCAGAGAGAGGTTTAAGGAGTCAAAGCTTGATTTTTAAAATTAAAAACAAAAAAAATAAAAACAAATAGAATCCTAACTTCTAACTCCCTAAATCTCGTAACTCTAAACTCATGTGTAGTAAAATCAACATAACTGGATCTGTAGGACTCTGATTTAGACCATCTTTGTACCGTTAGAAAGATAATTCAATTATCTACAACTTTTTAGAAATAATATTTTTCGAAATTCATAATATAACGGGGTCAAAAATAGGTCGGAAGTTACAGTACCCTAAAGTTACGGAAAATCTATTTAATTATCTAAATAACAACCTAATCCATAAATAAATAAAATTGTGACAAAGGTCATGCTCCTAACAGATTCTAGTGAAGACTAAGTCTTATATTTTCCTTATTTTATCATTAAAATAATAATTCCTTTATAATCATGCATATGATAAATGTCATAATCCTATTGGCTCTATCTAAACCTTAGGAATAACCATGCTCATGACAAGTGTCATATTCTTATTGGCTCTATCTAAACCTTAGGTTATAATAATTATCATATTAATAACTAGCAATATTAATCAAACCTTATGTTATAATTAATATTCTTAAACTATAGGTTAAACTTATAAAATCCATAACTATTGCTAGGAGTTTCCAACTAAGTCCCGATTTGAACCAAAATCCATGAAATCTAACATACTACAAACTAATACTAAATATTGCTACTACTACTACTATCTAACTAGCTAAGTAAAATTCTGGGACTCTACACCTATTGATTGCACCAAATGCATAAAAAAATTTGGCTTACATTTAGGATTCGATATAGCTAATAATGAGGTTGATTATATAAAGCCCTATTAGAAGAATTGAAACTGGTGAGAAGTTTAGGAGTGGATAACATTACGGTATATAGTAATTCTCAGTTTGTGGTAGAACAAGTAAACAGGGAATATCATGCCTGAGATGCAAATACTATGGAGTATTCAAATGGAGCTAAAAAATGGGTTGATAAGTTCCACACCTTTGATATGTAGTAGACTTTTAGATACAATATGTAATGTCCCGTGTTTTGAACACACTTTAGTAACCGGTTGGAGCCAGTGAAGAATTATATAGAATATTATCTTGATAAATGATATTATCTGAATTTGTGATGATTAGTGAATTTTTATAGTTGCTGTAATGATCCGGTAAAGGATCTAACTTTATGCAAAGAAAGATTGGTCTCGGACCAAGGGATAAACCCTAATGGGAGAAAAATCTCTTATTAAATAAAATAGGAAATACTATGGCATAAAAATATTTATTTGTCTAGAAACTAAGACTTTATAGTTAAGCCAATAAATTTAAGAAAAATTTATTGAGGTTTTAATTCCAATCAACTGAACCTAAGAATGAGAATATCTTGCTCGGACCCCTAAGGACATTTTGGTCAATTTGGTAAAATTACCAAAATTATGTGATATGTGACAAATTTTATTTTTGGGTCACATTTAATTTAACTAATTAAGCTTGTAGATATTAAAAACTATAGGGATTTTTTTTAGAGAATTTTAGATAAGTAAAATTACCAAAGGGCCCTTGAGTGTCTAAGGAGAGAGGTAAAAATGAGCAAGGGCATAAATGTCTTTTCCAAGGGAGGAGAGAGAGAGGGGTGGGCGGAAAGGCTATGCCTAGGTCTCTCAAGAGCCTAGGACACCTACCCTAGGGAAAGAGTAAGAGCCTTACCCCACTCACAAGTTAAACCCTAATCATTGTTCTCTTACACTTCTAATCATTTTCTGAAAAATTTCTTTTTTCTCAAGAAAAAAACTCTCTTCCATTTCCTCTCCCCAAAACCGAAGCCCTAAAGCCTCTACCCCTCCATTGCTGCAATTCTTTCTCTCCATAAGCTAAGCACACTCATTCCCCTTTGACTAAGGGAGAAGCTCAAGAGAACACTTGTGTAGAGTAAGTTTTGAAACCTACTTCATCTTTTCTTCTCTTTTCCTCTTCAAAACCCAAACCCTAAGGGTTTATTATGCATGCATGTGATCTGATAGCCATGCATGTCATTGATCTTGTGTTCTAGGGTTCAAGAGAAGCTTTTACTAGTCAGATCTCAAGGATTTAGCCCTTTGGTGATCAAGTAACAAGCAAGGTAAGAGATCTTGGTAGATTGCATATTTTGTCCCTCATCTAAGTATTTCTACCCTAACTCTCTCTTAACTTTGGGGCTCAGTTTGAGAGTGTAGATCACAGGGGGATTTTGAGAAGCTAAGGAAAACACACCTCCACGCTAGAACTATCAAAATGTAGAAATTTATGGTTGTTCTTGAGTTTTGTGATTTATGGTGGTAGATCTGGTTGTATAGGTTATTTTAATGGTTTTTGGAGTTTATTTTATGCTTAAGGTTTAGATTGTGTGATTTGAAGATTTTCATACATGCATGTGGCTAGGGTTATGCTAGAAATGCTTAATGTTGTTAAGTTGTGTAAAAATGCATGCTGCCAAAAATTTGTGGTCTAGCTTCCAATGGGTTAGATCGCACTTCACTGACTCTGTTTGTAAAAAATATTTGTGTAGTTGCATAGTTCTTTGTTATTACTTGATGATAGGCTTTAGAAAATCATAAAAATATTTTTTAAACCCAAGTTATGCACTTTTTGGCATTTTGATGTAAATTTGGAAAATTTCTGGGCAGCATGCACTGCCCAGATTGTTTTACCTTTTGAACAGGTTTTACTAATAAAAAAGCTATGAAATTTGGTAAAATGTTAGTTTAAACATGTATAAGGGTCACTGTAAAATTTTATAGGAAAATGTGTTATTGTATAAGAAAAATGATTTTTCAAAATTTTCCCTAAAATCTAGAAACAAAACTTCTGGGCAGCAAGCATTGACTAGATTTATTTAAACATTTTGATGAGTTCTATTATTTAAAAAAATATGAAATTTGTAAGAAAAATAACTTAGACATGCATAAATATTCCTGTAAAATTTCAGAGATAAATGGGTTACGGTGTAAGAGAAATAAATTTTCAAAATTACCTTAAAATCTGGGAAAAACTTCTGGGCGGCAGGCACTGCCCATATTACTTTATATATTTTAATAGGTTTTGCAATCCAAAAATTTATGAAATTTTTAAGGGAATTATTTAAGATGTGTATAAGGACTTCTGTAAAAGTTTAGAGAAAAATATACTACAATTTAAGAGAAATAATTTTTCTAAATGTTCCCTAAAAACTGAAAGGTAGTAATTTCGAACCTTAACGAAAAATAATTTTTGGGAGGTTAGTTCTCCTAACCTAAAACAAGTTTTGGTGAGAGACTTTTGCCTAGTTCCCATCCTTATGACATATAATACATGAGAGATAGTTTTAGGGTTTTGGTTAAAAAAAAAACTCAATTTAGGGCAAAAGCTCAAAAACAAGACTTTATCACTTTAAAACATATAATGACATTAAATTTTTGGAAATGAAAAGAAATAATTCTTTGCAAAGATAACTAAGGATTTGGAGATTTAACCAATCTCAAATCAGCTTGAGTTAATTTAAAAGTTGAATTTTACCATTTTATAAGTTATGGGTCCAATTGCCCTTCTTTTAAAAAAATAACATAAAAATAGATCTTAGGTTATGGAAAAAAATGGTAAAAATGGGGAGTTTGAATTTTGTAGAACCTTTAAGAGAACGGGGTATCATTGTCAGATATTATTTGTAAAGGGTCAAAAACTGGTATTTTGGTAAATAATAGAAAACGGTAAACTTTCGTAAGAGAGCAAAAAGTTGGTATTTTTCTAAAGTTAAGAGTTGTTTAAAACTACTTTCTCTAAAAACCAAAATACGAGTATCCGATAAGAGAGTTCTTTAGTTAAAGAATATTAAAATGCACAACATGGAGAGCGTGTTGCGGTGAGGCCGATTGTCTCATGATACCGTAAAGACTAAACGAAATCCAGCTTTATACACTGTAAGGTGTATAAGAGGCTATAGTATAGAGTCTTTAAGATAACTTCATTGCATGTAGCTATAGTATAATATTAGCTAGAAGAGTATGTCATAGTTTAATCTGAGTACATTGTATTAATTATAGTAACCACGAAAGGGAAAACTAATAGCACTATTAAAGATCCAGCTAGGAACTAAGGACTCCAAGTAAGTTAGCCTTTCTCTTTCTTGGCTATAACATGAATATACTAGTGTGTGCTTGTAGTAGTAAATTACACTAGTTTTGTTTGGGTCATTAAAACCAGGGTATGCTTAATGCCTACTCTTGCAATGCTTTTGTATTCTATGGCTAAATGGTAAGTAGGTTCGGGTTGGAGCTAGAACTCTAGCGTAATATAGTCCGGGTTGGAGCCAAAACATAAATGCGAGAACCGAGTTGAGGCCTGTATCCCTTCCTGTTAATCTATTGATTATTTATGATGTGTGTTATATATCTTGAATGTTCTGAGAATTTTCTGAGTGCAAGTTATTTGATATGTGTGAATTTGGTTGTTAGAAACAACCAGAGTATTTATTTCGGATATGGTTATATATATTGAATGTTGTGGTGATTTTCTGAATGCAGGTTGTTTTGATATGTATGAACATTGGTTGTTGGACGCAACCAATGTGCTTGATTTTCTGTTAGGGCTATTATTGAGAATTGTATGATAGAGTTGGAACTCTTCCAATATCGTATTGACCGGTACCGATATCTACCTTAGGTCGACCCGTTACTGGGTTTTAGTATACTTATGTGTACAACTATTCTTACTAAGCGTTTTCTCTTACTTAGTTGTTTCATGTTGTAGGTAAGTGTAAAAGTAAAGTGGAGTAGTGAGTGCTGGAGTCTGCTTGTGGATATGTACATGTGGCCTGCCTGTGGAGGTTTATGATAGAACACCATTTTGAAATGAAAAAGCTGGGAGCTTGTTATTTTTTTTATGACATTTGTTTTGCTATAACTCCGTAAAAGAATAGTTGTAATTCCGTTTGCTAAACTAAAAGTGTGCACACACGACCTTTTTTTTAAGTGTTTTTTTATATGGACTTATATGGACTTTTGGTACAATGATAAGTAAAAGTTTAGATTTCTGCATGTTTTGGTCTTGTATGTTTTGATGGTCGTTACACAATAACTATCATGCAGAGCTAGAAACAAGTAGAGATCCAAGTTTTCTTAAGATTATCTTGGTTGAGTTTTTGTCTTGACCAAGTATAAAGAATGAAGAGCTAGAAGAGCTAGGCAATATTACTTAGGCGAGAGGATGGATGGAGCATATCATTCTATGTTTAAGTCATGAGATAGTACTGAATGAGAAGAATGCTTTGAGAAGGCTATGTTTTAAATATATGTAAAACCCTGATTGGCTAACTTTATTTTTAGACAAAATATTTAAAAATTGCAAAAAATCAGCAACATATCTTTAAATAATTATCCGATAATTCAGTTGGTTTTTTAAGTGAAAATCTCTTTTAGTGTGAATACAATTCTTACCTTATTTATCACAATCAATCTTTATTGGTAAAATATTGTGTTTTATCTTGTGAGAATATTTTCAGGGATTATGTTCATTCTGGTATAAAGAAGGTTTTGAAAATGAACATGGTCAAAAGAAATGACCATGTTTGTTCTGCCAGATAAATCTGATGGTGTTGCTGACTCATCAGTTTCCTTTTCTGTCAACACATAATTCATCTGGCTGGCTGATTTCCTAAATCAAACGAATTTGCAAATTGATTACAAAGATCTCAGAAAATGATGGCCTTGGATGATTTCTTTTCCTATAAATACCTTGCTAAGGCCTTTGGAAATTTCACCTCTTCCATTTGGAAACTTTGTAAATATTATGTTATTTTGAAGAGTGTTTTATTTGTAAAGATTATGTTGGTTCACCTTAATCTTTGTGAGAGTGTTATGTGTACTTGTGGGTATCTATCTAGTCCCTTGTAAACAGGTAGTGTCTATTGTGAACGTGCTCATAAGGATCTTTGGGAGAGGATTCTATCTAAGTCTCACTTCGGGAGGAAGTAAGCACTCCCTATTCTTTGAAGGGATTTCAAGAGAATCAGCGTTTCATCAAAACTAGATTTGTGGAGAAGATTGCGGCAATAGTTTAAGAGGGAGTCTTACATTATTTAAGTCAATGCTTTTGTACACATTATTTCTTTACTAATTGGTTTATTCTTTGAGCATGGCCCCGTGGATGTAGGTTATCATAAAGGATTTCTGAACCACGAAAAAATTCTCTGTGTTGATTTCTAACCTGTTTTCTTGTTTCTGTTTTAACATTTGCATCAATTATGTTAACAATCTGGAATCGGTTTAAACAACTTAAACAGTATTCCGCATTAATTAAGTTGTTTATCTCTAATCACTTGGTCATATTAAAATACAAAATTTCATTTGGTATCAGAGCAGGTCACTAACCTTTTAGTGAGATCTTGTGGTATTCTGTTCGTTTGTTTGTTATGTCTTTCTTTGCAGAAGGTGGCTCAATAACACGTCCTCCCATACTGAATGATTCTAACTATCCTTATTGGAAAGTTAGTTTGAAGGCCTTTATTAAATCACAAGAAGAAAAGGCATGGAGGTCAATCTTAACCAGTTGGACACCTCCAACTGAATCAAATGATGTAACAAAGGTAAAATCTGAACTTAACTGGATTGATGCTGAAGATAAATTGTCTAATTATAACAACAAAGCCTTGCATGCTATCTTTAATGGAGTTGGTGAATGATACATAAAATTAATCTCCTCCTGTGAATCTGCCAAAAAAGCTTGGGAAATCCTTCAAACACAATTTGAAGGAACTGCTGATGTCAAGCATTCTAGGCTTGTTATGTTAACTAAAAGATTTGAAAATCTTAGAATGACAGAAACTGAGTCTCTCGTTGATTTCTATGAAAGACTATCTGACGTTGCTAATGAATATTTTCCTTGGGTGAAAAATTGGAAAATAATGTGTTAGTTCGAAAAATTGTTAGAGTGCTTCCTGAAAGATTTCAAACTAAGCTCACAATAATCGAGGAGGCAAAAGATCTTGACATAATGAAAGTAGAGGAGTTGATGGGTTCACTGCGAACTTTTGAACTCAATCAGCAAATCCCCCAAAAGGAAAAACCAAGTGCTCCCAAAGAAAAAATAGTTGCTCTCAAATCATCAAAGATGAAAGATTTAGATGAAAATGATGATGAAGATGAGATGGATTTGTTGACCAAATTTTTTTAAAAATACATAAAAAAGATTTGAAACAAAAAATCCACATTCAAATCTTCCAAAGGTAACCATTTCTCTAAACCTTTTGAAAATAACAATAAAAGAGGTGTGCAATGCAGGGAATGTGAATGATTTGGTCATATTCATTCTGAATGTGCCAATACATTGAGGAAAAATAAAAAGGTAATGGCAGCTACTTGGAGTGATCAGGACTCTGAAAGTAGCGATGAAGAAGATAACCCAAACCTTGCCTTAACCACTGTTGTTTCTGGATTAACTATAAATTCGCAGGTTAATAAAAGGCTTGTTTGTCTGAACAACACAGTTCAAGAAGAAAACTCTAAATGTGAATCCAGTGAGTCTAATCTGGATGATGACTCTTTGAAAGAATCGTACAAAGATATGTATGATCAATGGTTAAAGGTTTGTTCTGATAATCGCTTAATGGCAAGCAATAACAAATCCTTACAGAAAAAGAATGATGAACTTGAAAACACTGTGAAGAATCTTGAGGATAAAGTTATAGCCAAAGATTGTGAAATTAAGAGATTATCAAATGAAATTAATCACATGGTTAAAGGTGTTAAAATTCTTAATCCAAATTCTAGGATCTTGGATGATGTTATTGGTGCAGGACAAAAAGCAGGTAATTTTTCTGGATTAGGATCTGATGGGTTCAAATCAAAAGGCAAAACCATTTTTGTGAAATCTGGCATTTTTTCTGGCTCAACCACTAACATCTCTGCAGGTACATCTCAGACAGGTGATGCTACAAAAGTACAATCTGTTTCAACATCTGTTAAATAGACCAAGTTTCTCAAAAGAAATAAAACAAGTCATTTCATTCCCATTTGCCAATTTTGTGGAGTGAAAGGGCACATCCAGCCCAGATGTTTTACTGTAACGCCCTGGCTACCCCAGAACAGTTACGGTGAACGGTGAACCGGAAATTTGACCCGCTACCCGAGTCCTTTGGTTAAAAATGTGATCTAAGTGTTATTATCAGGTTAAGGTAGAAAACCAGTAAAAAGGAAAGGGTACATTTCATTAAGTAAGTAAAATGCTCATGAGCCTTTCAAAATATTTACAAGTGGTTCGTAATACAAAAGAGTCGCTACAGTTCCAAGTTTACAATCCCCGCCGGCCTAAGCGGCAAAAATAGGGTAAACCCCTAGTTCCTCTGAGAACTCCTTGACCGTGGCGGTCAAGCGGCCCTGTATGTACATCACATCGCCCAAGCTCTCCACTCAAAGTTGGCCAAGCTTTTCCTTTCCTTTACCTGCACCACATAGCACCCATGAGCCAAGGCCCAGCAAGAAAACATAATAAAACATGATATAATATCAACAACGATCATAATAACCATTCAGGACTATCAGTCCAACAAATAGGTGACAATAGCCAAAAGTCACAATAATGAGCATCGTTTCCTCTAGCCATGTGACGATAGGGTCACCAGGGCTTAACTGATAGGTGATTCTCTCATAAATTGATCAGGACAGGTGTATGGTGATTAGTCACCAACATAACCTTCCTCACGACTCTGGAGTCGTAACT
Organism: Humulus lupulus; assembly: GCF_963169125.1. Classification (NCBI taxonomy): domain Eukaryota; kingdom Viridiplantae; phylum Streptophyta; class Magnoliopsida; order Rosales; family Cannabaceae; genus Humulus; species Humulus lupulus. The sequence goes on from NC_084799.1 coordinate 163,576,835, forward strand.
ATGGACAACGTCCCTTAGCCACGTGACTAACGGTCACCGGGGTCGTACACCTTGGCTATAGACATCTGGTCGTAAGCCAGGCAAGCGCTTATAAGTTCTTCGACCTTAGGGTCGGTCCCGCATTAATACCATAGAGCCATTCAATGCGTGATCGTCGACTTTAGAGTCGGTCCTTGACTAGTCAGTGTCTTAGGCAGGTAATCAGCATTCACTAGCATATAATATGCAATCAACGTTTATATATATCAACCAATATGCCTCAAAATCAAATCATGCATGTCATATACCTGTACAGGGTGCAACTGTATCCATACACTGTTTTCTTACCTCAAGTTCGAGCGAGAAGTATGATAAAGACGACCCCTGAGAACGATCGGTCTTTTAGTTCCTTAGCGGTTACCTAATCACAACCAATTATAACCTCAATTAATGAGAATCCACAATAATAGGGTCTTAACCTAAGCACCACCCTCGGGACCTCGAAGCATGCCCACACGGTGAGTAGATTCGATCTCGGGCCTTAAGGATTGAAACCCCAAGTTAAAAACCCTCAAAAACACTCAAAACGGGGTTTGGAAGGAACAGGGTAGCGCTACAGCGCTAAACCCCTAGCACCACAGCGCTCTACACAGAACCTCCCAAGCGCCAGAAAGCCCCCTGAGGAGCCCTATAGCGCCCTAAGGTGGGCGTTGTAGCGCTACCTCCAGGCCCAAACACCCCTGAACCGACCTTCTTCAACTTCTTCGATTCTAACTCGATTCCCAAGCTTCCAAAGCCTATTCTTGATGCCAAATGAACCCAAAAACCATCCCAACACATCCCAAACATCACAAGCATGGGAACTCTAGCCAAAACTCCCAACAAAAACCATGAATTCATCCTAGTAAACTCAGCTGCAAAACAAAACCAAAACAGAGCAAACCAGAGAAACTATGGTTAGAAACTTACCCAAAGCTTGGCTTATGATGGTCTTCAATGGTGGAACACACTCCCAATCTCCCAAGGCTTGCTTCCTAAGCTTGAATCCTCAAAATTGGTTCAAAAACCACAAAGAACAGTGAAGAGAAAAAGGTACGGGAGAACTCTAAAGTATACTCTGTTTTTCCTTCACTTTCTTCAGTCATCAAGTGTTATATCTATCCTAGGGGTGAAATGTCCATTTGACCCCTAGGTCAATTAATACTTTCTAAAGGCTCCCAAGGGAAAATTTGGTACTTTCCTCCTAACTCGTTAATCATAATTAACGCTCTCCAATTCCCGCTATTCTCGATAATCTCAAATACCAATAATTCACATCCCGTTACCCTTTATCTCCCGGTAACGCTCTAATCATCAAAATCACCCGAGACTCAACCCAAGTCCCGACACTTAAACCTGTTGTGACTAAACCGCTAATCAATATTCTACGATCGTCTCATGTCGAACAGCTCGAACAAACCCACATCATAATGTGGTCTCAACATATATCATCGACATGCATACAATTAACATTATATTATAATATAATTCTCATAAACATGCATAAACACATTAAATGGCATAATTAAACAATTATGGCCCTCCCGGCCTACAAATCCAGCCGTTAAGCCACATTAGGGAATCCGGGGCATTACATTTACTATGATGAATCTTTTAAAAAATAATTATCTCAATCAATAGTAAAACAAAATAGGCTGTGAAAAAACCATCAAAAAGGGTTTGGATAGTGAAAAAAGAAACAAATTGTCTTGCTGCATTTACTTGTCATAAAACTCGTGCCTCTAACTCTTGGTATTTTGATAGTGGATGTTCTAGACATATGACAGGTGATGCAAATATACTCACTAATTTCAAATCTTTGAAATGTGGTGTTGTAACTTTTGGTGATGGCATGTCAAGTAATATTGTTGGAAAAGGTACCCTAAGTCTTGATGGATTACCAAAATTGAGAAATGTTTTGCTTGTTGAAGGACTTAAGGCTAATTTGATTAGCATAAGTCAAATTTGTGATCAAGGCTTTAAAGTAAATTTTTCTCGTGATGATTGCAATGTTGTTAATCAAAATGCTATGAGTGTATTGAAAGGATATGGATCTATTGATAATTGTTATACACTTTCACCAACTCTCACATGTCATTCAGCAATAGGTAATACCACTAACTTATGGCATGAAAAACTGGGTCATATAAATTTCAAAAGTTTGAAAAAGATTGCAAGTGTAGGGTTAGTTCATGGGTTACCCAAATTGGGCAAAGAATCTGCAGGTAAATGTGAACCATGTCAGTTGGGGAAACAATTAAAAAATTCCCACACAAGTGTTACAGGAATTAATACTTCAAAAGTTCTTGAGCTTTTGCATACGGATCTCATGGGTCCTATTCAAGTTGAAAGTATTAATGGAAAAATGTACATTTTTTTGTGTGTTGATGGTTTTTCTCGTTTCACTTGGGTTGACTTTTTAAGAGAAAAATCAGATTATTTTGATGCCTTTAAAAATCTTTGCATGAAATTAAGAGTTGAAAATGATTGCAATATAGGTAAGATTGTGAGAATCAGAAGTGGTCATGGTAAGGAATTTGAGAATACTGTTTATGATGATTTTTGTAAATCTCTAGGTATTTCTGATGAGTTCTCAACTCCCAAAACTCCTGAACAAAATGGGGTTGTTGAAAGAAAAAATAGAACCTTGCAGGAAATGACAAGTGTAATGCTGAACAGTAAGAAACTCTCCAAACGATTATGGGCAGAGGCAATATTCACTGCCTGCTACACAATCAACCGAGTGTTTCTTCGCCTAGGTACCTCCAAAACTCCTTACAAAATCTGGAAAGGTAAAAAGCCCAATGTAAGTTATTTTCATGTTTTTGGGTGTATTTGCTATATTCTTAGAGATCGTGAAAATATTGTAAAATTTGATTCAAAATGTGATGTGGGAGTATTTCTTGGATATTCTATGAATAGTAGAGCTTATCGTGTTTAGAACATGAGAACTCAAACTGTTATGGAATCATCCAATGTTGTTGTTGATGATTTAAAAGACTTTTCTGAATATTCCAATGAAGAAGAAATTGATAGGTCCATTGCCGAAACCTCTCAGACAGAATCACCTACTGTGACAATAGGTGATGTTGTGTCTTCTTATACAGAAAAAATTGCAACAGAAGCTGAATCTGTTCCAACAGCGTTTGAACAATCAACAAAGGAAGGTCTAGAAATCATCACAGATTCAATTAAGAGAGAACCTTCCATAATTAAAAAAAAATCACCCTTCAGATCTCATTCTTGGTGACATTGAAGAAAGTATGGTCACAAGAAAAAGGTATGTGAATTTGGTTCAATATTTTTGCTTTACATCTAGCTTTGAACCAAAAAATGTGAAAGAAGCTTTGAGTGATGAGTCATGGATAAAAGCAATGCAAGAGGAGTTAGAAAAATTCACAAGAAATGAGGTATGGAATCTTGTTCCTAGACCAAATCATACCAATGTTATTGGTACCAAATGGATCTTCAAAAATAAAACTGATGAATTTGGTACAATAATAAGAAATAAGGCTAGGCTAGTTGCCCAGGGGTATACTCAAATTGAAGGAGTTGATTTTGATGAAACTTTTGCCCCTGTCGTAAGACTTGAGTCAATAAGATTGCTATTGGCTGTTACTTGTATTGTTGGTTTCAAATTATTCCAAATGGATGTTAAATCTGCCTTTTTAAATAGAATTTTGAATGAAGAAGCTTTTGTTGAACAACCAAAAGGTTTTGAAGATCCACATTATCCTGATCATGTTTTTCAACTTTAAAAGGCTCTTTATGGTTTAAAATAGGCTCCTAGAGCTTGGTATGAAAGATTGACTCAATTTCTTGTTCTGAATGGTTATAGAAGAGGCAGAGTCGATAAAACTCTTTTCATAAAAAATGTTGATTATGATATTGTTATTGCACAAATCTATGTCGATGATATTGTTTTCTGCTCCACTTCTAACTCTTTAGTGCAGGAGTTTGTCAAGAAAATGACAAATGAGTTCTAAGTGAGCATGGTAGGTGAGTTAAACTATTTTCTAGGATTGCAAGTCAAACAGTCAGAAGATGGAACCTTCATCTCTCAAAGTATGCCAAAAATTTGATTAAGAAATTTGGGATGGAGTCTGCTAAACATGCCAAAACACCAATGGGAACCACGGTCAAACTGACCAAGGATGAAAATGGTGTAAAGGTAGACCCAACACTGTACAGAAGCATGATTAGAAGTCTTCTGTACCTCACGGCTAGTCGTCCTGACATTAGCTATAGTGTTGGGGTATGTGCTCGATATCAAGGGAATCTTATGGAATCTCATGTGACAGCTGTAATGCGAATCATTCGCTATGTGAATGGTGCTCAGGAGTATGGAATTTTAGTACTCAAAGGAAACAAACTCTAACCTTGTTTGTTTTAGTGATGCTGATTGGGCAGGCAATGCAGATGACAGAAAAAGTACAAGTGGTGGATGTTTCTATCTAGGAAACAATATGGTTTCTTGGCATAGCAAGAAACAAAATTCAATCTCCTAGTCAACTGCTAAGGCTGAGTACATAGCTGCAGGAAGCTGTTGTACTCAATTATTATGGATGAAACAAATGATGACAAATTATGGGTTTGATCTTGACACCTTGACTATTTTTTGTGATAAAACTAGTACAATTAATATCTCAAAAAATCCTATTCAACACTCTCGCACTAAACACATTGACATTCGTCATCATTTTATCAGGGAACTTGTTGAAAATAAAACTTTGGTCTTAGAATATATTGAGACTGACAAACAAATTGCATATATTTTTACAAAAGCCATTGATACAGTCAGGTTTGATTCCCTCAGGAAATCCTTGGGGGTGTGTACTAATTAATTTTTTTTTGTGTTGTGCCATATCCCTTTGCCAAAAAATGTTGCGTGATTTCTTCTTGTTCTTGTCCAAAGAAAAAGTCTCAATCATTATGACAAAGTGTATTTTTACTTCAGGTTAGAGTTTATAGTTAATATATATCATGCACATTTTTTTAAAATAAAATAATAAAAAATAATCAAAATAAATAGTCCCTCCAATTAATATTCTTCCAAATCAATCTGTGTTAATCTGTGTTTATAGTGTATGAGCATTTGAACCTTGAAAAGTATTTTTAGGCTCCATTTTAGAATAGAGCTACCAACACTGTTGTGTCATTGCTATCTTTGAGTAAGTTGGAACTATGTAACAAAAATTATGTAGAAGATACTCTACCACTGATAAAGGCTACCATCAGTGTAGTGTAAAAGCGTCTAATTTGGGTAGTTTTTGAGAAAAAGGCTAAAAATTGCCACATAGGGCAATGTCCCTGAAAAAGGCTAAAATTTCCATATAGGGCAATGATCTCTGCTTTCACAATCACACACAATGCTTGACACAAATGCTTATGATATACTATTGGAAAAATTTGTAAGACTCATACACACTTATTAATTTGGATAGAATATTTTTTTGTGACAGGAGTATATATTTTGTGATATTTTTAAAATAAAAAAAAATTAAAATCATGATATATATTAAATATATTATCTAACCTTATAGTAAAAAATGTTATGAATTAATGGTTGTTACTCTCTCCACAGACATGGCACGAAGACATTGGGCACAAATCAGAATGGGATATTTTTGGTACCTTTAGTTATATATAAATAAATATAATAAAAAAATAAAAAATATATATAATAAATATAAAGGAGAATCAAATCCGTGTGTATCAAAAGGGCATGTTGTATCAATTTTGTTTTGTCTTTATCACATATTTTTTTTAAGATCAAAGGTTTCCTTTTATGGCTTGTTTCCCAATTTTGTTTTGTGTGTTAATGTTGGCAGTTAATTTTTTTTTTTTGGGATATTATCGTGCAGTTTACAAAAGTGTATATTCTTTTTAATTCTCAAAAAGGGAATAAAGATCAAATCCCTTTCTCTCTCATTCTTTATATTCGGACAACTAAGGCCCCATTCTCACAACCGTCACCATCCTTCTTCTTCTTTTTCTTTTTCGATTTCTCTTTTCCTTGTTGCAGTTTTCTCTCTTTGTCTTGCAACCATGGTGAAAACTAGAGGAAGTGGGTCTTGGTCTCTCAAGGATTTGAAGGCTGGCTTGTTGACTGCATCACCATCACTCACCAAGAAAAAGGCTCAAAAAAGTACTTTGTCTCAACCCAACCTAATTGACGCAACCACCACCACGAGAAAAGTCGTGGTCATTCCAGACCTCGAAGCCCCCAAAGCTCCAACCGAACCTCCTTCAACGGCGGCTTCGCTCACCTCTGTCCCTGGGCCTTCCAAAAAGGCCCGAGCATCTTATTCTGATGATGCCTCTGATCATGAAGGTGCTTCGGCCAAAAACCCATTCTGACTCCACCGAATCTCCTGACGTTCTTGCACCCAAGAAGAAACACAAAGGGTGGTTCCAGGTTTCCTCTTCTCAAAAATCCCTTAGGTCCAAAGGTTCTCGCCCTTAAAATTCCACTCCAAAGGCATCTTCTTCCATGGGTTCCACTCCTCTCTCTAAGTTTCGGACAAAGGTGAAGAAAATTCCTCCACCATGTTCCTTGTAACACCCTAGTTACTCCAAGACAGTTAATGTGAGCTTTGAATCGTGCTTAACTCGCTAATCGAGTTATTTGGTTATAAACGTGCATCTAGGTGTTATTAACAAGTTAAGGTGAAAAAAAATCTTTCAAAAAGGAAAGGATATATTTTATTTAAAACATAAAACTGTTCATGGGCCCATAAAAGTGTTTACAAGTTATTTATAATCCAAAATGGTCATTACAGTGTAAAAATTACAACCCGTCGACCTAAGCGGCAAAAATAGGGTTAACCCCTAGTTCCTCTGAGAAAATCCTTGGTCGTAGTGATCAAGCGGCCGCATATGTACACATCACCACCTAAGCTCTCCACTCAAGGCTGGGTGAGCTTTTCTTTTCCTTTACATGCACCACATAGCACCTATGAGCCAAGGCTCAGCAAGAAAACTCATTACTGCATGTATATAATTTCAGATGATGATTATGATAATCATCTAGAGCTTATAGCCCTAAATAGATGAGTGATTGTTGTGTAAGTCACTAATGTGGGTTCCGCACCCTTAGCAAACCATGGAGTCACTAGCTTAAACCAGATGAGTGACTAATGAGTGAGTCACTAATGTAAACCAAATGAGTGACCATGGAGTCACTAATGTGGGTTCCGCACCCTTAGCCATGTGACGATGCAGTCACTTGGGCCTTCTGGCCCTGGCTCTGAGTGACTAGCAATTAGACTAGACAAGCGCTTTTAGTTTTTATCGACATTGAGGTCGGTCAAGCATTAATGCTCATGATGAGTCATTCAATGCTTATGTCGATTAGATCTAATCTTTTCGGCTTGCGTTAAACACGCTAATACCGTTCTTGACTCTTAAGCCAATACCATACGACTAGTGCTCAGTACTACTGCCGAACTTGACTAATGAGTCAAAGCTTCACAGTTAATACTGACACCATTGCCGATTTCTGACTAATAAGTCAGTACCAAACACAAGTAAGCAAGATTTTCTAAGCATTTGATATGCAATCAATGTCCACATTTAAACACTCAACATGCCTCATGAATAACCATGCACGTCACATATGGGGTGCAATTTTCTTACCTCTGGTTCGAGCGAGAAATAGTAAAAAAATAACCCTTGAGAACGATCGGCCCTTTGATTCCTTAGCGGTCACCTAGTCATAACCAAATATAACCTCCATTAATTAAAATCAACCATAAAGGTACTTGACCTAAACCTCACTCCCAAGACCCCGAATTATACCCAAACGGTGAGCCAAAAACCCTCAAAAGTGCCCAAAACAGGAATCTAGAAAAGTAGGGTAGCACTACCCCCCTAGCGCCCCAGCGTTACAAGCAGAATGAAAAGCCCCTGGCTAGCATTGTCGCGCTAAAACCCTGGTTTTTCCCTCCTACGACTCCTTCATTTACAAACTGAAAAACAAGCTTCCAAACCTCATTTAAACTCCCAAATGAACCCCAAAACCATACACACAAGTTCTAGGCATCATAACCCAAGCACCCTTGCCAAAAACTCCCATCAATCCTCAATATCCAATATAGAAATCCAAGCTGAAATCCAATAGAAAAATAGAGCAAAAACAAAGTTTTAATGGCTAGAACCTTACCTCAAGCTCAGCTTAGAACCCTCTTCAATGGTGGAACACAACCCAAAGCCCTCAAGACTCACTTCCCTAGCTTGAATCCTCAAAAGAAGCTCAAAAATCCAAAGAGAAAAGGAAGGAAAATGGTGTACAGGAGAAGAAGAAGCTTACTCTATTTTGGCAAGGTTCTACAGCCTTTAATGGTTGATATAATCCTTAGGGTGAAAAGATTATATTGCCCCTAGGTCATTTAAAGTCTTTTAAAGGTTCCCAAGGGTAAAACCGCCCTTTCCCGCCAATTTCGTTAATCTTAATTAACACTCTCCAATTCCCGTTATTTCCAATATTCTAAAATGCTAATTATTCATATCTCATTACCCTTTAATTCCCGGCAATGTTCTAATCACCAAATTACCTCGAGACTCACCCCGAGCCCCAAATTCAACCCCGTTATGACCAAACCGCTAACTTGCACTCAAAGATTGTCTCATGCCGAATGGCTAGAAAAAATCCACATTATAATGTGTCCTCAACAATAGTTCACCAACATGCATGAACATGGCATACACAATTATGCCATCAACCGGCCAAATTACCAAAATGCCCCTATGATGAAATGTGGACCCACATGCATGCATTTAACATCATATTATAATATAATTCACATAAACATGCACATAATCATATAATGGCGTAATAAATCAATTATGGCCCTCTCGACCTACCAATCCAACCATTAAACCTCATTAGGGATTTCGGGCATTGCATTCCTCCTCTGAATCTGACCCATATGAAGCTTTTGTACCCACTGATGTTGATCCACTTGAAGATGATGCCTCAATTGATGATGATGTTGCATCCGAAGCAGAATCTGACCCATCAGAGGACCCTTCTGTTTCTCCAAAGGGCAAGAAAGCTGTGAAAATTCCTGAGATCCGCACAAAGTCACCTGTGGTTCCTAAAGCCACAGCAGGTTCATCTTTTAAAGCTCACTCTTTGAATTTCTGTTTCAATGACAATGAGAAAAATATGAAGCATTATGTGCATAGAGATGTTATTTGTGAGAATTTTTTTTTCTTTCTCTGCCCATAGATTTTTGGGGGTCATTAATAATATTGACTATTTTATTCATTATACATGATCTTAATTCTCTCATACTAATACAAGATCATATTCTCATGAATGAATAAGGTATTTTATTGATATTATCATATAATTAATTCAAACAATAGTTATAATATTCAAATATAATAAAATTGTTCTTTTTATTTAATTCAATAAAATGTATTTACATGCTTTTAGGGCATTAATCCTAACACTTGTTACCAACTAAGTTTCAGAGTTAATAATCTCTTTCTGTAGAGGTGCCTCTATTGTACTCAAAGCTGAGACACTTCCATGTCCTCGCCTACTTAATGCATCAACTACTACATTGGCCTTGCTTGGGTGGCATAGAATTTCACAATCATAGTCCTTTACTAACTCTAACCACCTTCTGTTATCTCATGTTCAACTCTTTCTGGGTGAAGAAGTATTTTAGACTCTTATGATCAGTGTAGATTTCACACTTATCTCCATAAATATGGCGCCTCCATATTTTCAGTGCAAACACTACTGCTGCGAATTCAATATCATGGCTGGCGTATCACAGCTCATAGTCCTTGAGATGTCTCGACGCGTATCATAGTTTTATGAATATCATAGTTTTAAGAGATGTTTTAAGACCTGCTCAGTAAACCTAAGTCGAAGTCTATGTGCCAAAAACATTTAGGAAACAACCTAATATCGACTACGGTGAACTGTGGATGAGCATGATAAAGAAAATGCATAAATCAGTAAAAGAAAGGTTTCTTCAAAACAAAAAGACTTTTACAATGTGTTTGTCGATAAAAGAAGTAGAATTTGTAGGGGAGAGTTCCTAGAAGACTCCTGAGTAACTGGGTTTCTGAGAGTTTTTGCAACAAATGGTTCTTGGGCTTTCTCTGAGAAAGAAGAAGGGTTTGAAAATGCAGAAGATAGAAAATGTAGAAAGATTTCAAATAAAATGTGGTGAACTGTGAAAATTGCTTACACTATTTATACGTAAACAACATAGATAAATTTGAGCCATCCGATTTGGTCAGTACAAGATCCAAGGGCTGTGTTTCAAAAGACAAAACGACAACAAAAAAGTGACAAGAAAATTATTGCAGTCCTCAAAACCCGAATAGACGCCAATTGTAGTGTTCCATGTGTCCAGTACTCAAGTAGTGGGCAGACATGGTGTATTGCAACAAAAGTCTAAAAGTCCCTACTAGGTAGGTCAGAAAGTGACGTCATGAACCACGAGCAGGGACTTGGGGGGCAAATATGTACCCTAATTTCAGCACGAGTCTTTCACTCAACTCAGATACAACTAGCAAATAAATACAGGGAAGAAATAGCCAAGGAATTTGTTTATTATCCACGTGGACAACACGGTTTTCATGATGGTTATACGAGCTAGGGATGCATAGGTTGCGAAGTGCGATGATATTCATAAGGCACGACCTCCATAGTACAAGCTCGAAGACATATCCAGTTCATGGTAACTTGAATATATGGCGTATCCGCGGATCCCAAAAGATCCGGATATTTTATACAATCATTTATGGCCAGCCTTTAATATTTAAATGTCCCAGATATTAGGAGATCATTTATTTCGTGATCAGATCATATCTTAGTATAAATGAGAATATTTCATATTAAATGTAATAAATATGTAAATCCGTGATTGACTCACATGGTTACCCAAATATGTCCAAGGAATTTCTCTATAAATACTGAGAATATTGGACAGGGAAGGGGACGATTATTCTGTAATACTAAAACTCTGCCAAAATAGAGAGAGAAAAACAGTAATAATATAGACTCGTGGACTAGGTGGATTTTAACCACTGAACCACGTAAAAGATATGTGCCTTTGAGAGTTCATTTCTTATTTCGGTTTATTATCAAGCACTAATCAACCTTGTTATTTTCTTAATTCACTGTTGGCGAAAAACCGCGTCAACAGATTGGTGCTTCCATTGAGAGGAGAGATTAGTGCTTTCACCAAAATTCCAACCAAATCTCATCATGGTGGTCACTCGCTCAATGCACGACAATGAGATGGAATAACCTGGTGGGCAAGGGGCCCATCATACCGCTATTTCAAATGAGCATGGCCCTGAAGTTCAACAACGACCGGGAAAGCAACCAGTGGGCCACAACGATACTGGGAGTTCAGCGTCATTGCCACCATATCCAAACCTAGACTACTTGACTGCAGTTGATTTGGAAAACATGCAGTTAAGAAGCCATCTTGCCAAGGAAAATAGGCAAATTGAGGAGGTTTCGGCTCGGTTACCCCCTCTTGCAACCGACGCTAATGTTGGAAAGAGGCAAAGTGGGTCTCATAAGTCCCACAAGAATAGCCGATCAAAACCAAGTCGGTCAGTCAACTGCCGCCCCAAGCTCTGTGCCTACATCGTAAGACTGCCAAAAGGCTCAACCTAGTGGCCCACAGAGAGGTCATCAGCAAGTCAGTAGGTTAGTTAGGACCACAACTCCAACTTCGGTACCTCATTCCCCAGTGCCTCGAGGTACCCATGGCAATCCAAGGGGAAGAGCTGGAACAGGGTCACAGAGATGAAATGTTCCAACCAACCCTCCGGCGTCACGATCGGATCGCCAGGCGCAGGGAGCAAGAAATGATGGGGGGAACAAGCGCGGGCTAATTTAGTTCGCCCCGATGGGACAATAATTGCCTTGCTAGTTAGGCATCCTCCATCACCCATAAGACATCCGACATCACCTCGTCCTGCGCGGGACATTCCTGCTTATGGAGACAGTGTTAGGAAAATATGTATTTTGCCTAATGGAAAAGTGGAAAAACAAAAATACAACTTTATGCAAAAAATACAATAGACAAGGTAATTGATTAAATAAATATTACAACTCAATTGCTCAAAATACAAGTAAATAGAAATAAGAGAAGGAAGAGAATTATAAGAACTAAAACCCTAAAACAAAAGATACCAACGAATATGTAAATAGAAATAGAAGTAGAGGATTACAAACTCAATACACCAATAATACAAGAAGAACAAGAGAATGAAAAGATCAATGAAAAACACAAACTCACATTCAACCAAAGTGTAGAGTAATGGGGATCACCAACTTGAACAAGGTTCAAAACCTTCATCCAAAAGCTTATTTCCCCCTATTCTCTAAGCACTAAGGGATCTCTCAAGAAAATAGCTCTCTGGAATAATCAAGCCTCAAGGTGTATTTTTCAGCCAAGTGCTTTGTGGATGAAAAATGGTGTGTCTTACAAGTGAGCATTAGGCTCCTATTTATAGAGTTTGAGATAACCCTTTGAATTTCAAATTCCACCAACCCCCATGGCTGTTACCAATGTTTAATTGGATGTTTATGGAATTAAAATGGAGATTTGGGAGTTATTTGGGATGTTAGAACTGTTCAATTTGGAAAAAACTGAAAACCACATAGGCTGTCAGCCTCACTGGCCGCAACCAGAATCATCAGTGGCCGCGGCCACTGGCCTCTGTCCCCCAGGCTGCGGCCAGGGAAAGACAGTGGCCGCGGCCATAGCCTTTTTTCAGCCAAAAATGTGATTTTTCCAAAACGTCCCAAATCATTTCCCACATGATTTTGTAACCTCCAAGCACCTATTGGGAGTTAAAAACATGTCTCCAATAGTCATATATCATCATGACTTTGTGAAATCTAATCTCAAATGTGTAACATATAATATACACATTATTGGGTAATATTTGGGAGTTACAAATTTGTAACTGATTTTGTAACTCCAAAATATGTCACATTTGGACACACACATGTGTCCAATTTTGTGACTCTCAATAATATGTTACAAGGTGTGACAAATCATATTTGTGTGACAAATCACATTTTGTCACATTATTTAATCTAATATTATATTATATGAAATAATATAACAGACAGTAGGAGAAATCCTTCTCCGTCTGCCCATACCTATGTCTCGTGGACACGTGTCGATAATCCATATCCTCAGCCTCAACCACGAGTAGTAAGCTTTGAAAATGGAAGTTATTGGACTAAAAGTCATCAAAGTGGTAGGTCTGAGGGCGATCTGAGAAACCATCTAAGTTCGGCACAAAGTCCTCGATACGTTACACAGTCGGATCTGCGAGATCGCCTGAATTCACAAAGAAGAAAGAGTCAGTTACACTCATCAAGGGGGAGGTCTTTCCAAAGTACATGATAACGGGAATGTCCCACAAAACCAAGCCCGAACTTGGAGGGACAATAACCCGCCGAACGCGTACAATAGGACGGGAGCTATTGAATAGCCCCAGAATAACCTAGGAACCAGGGACCAAACCCTTTAAAGGCTAGCCCAGATGGAGGAGCTAATGAAGAAGCTTTTATCAAAAAAAGAGAAAGATGAGTGTGACTCGGAGGATGAGCTCGAGCTTTTTGACCCAAATATTGCGGCGACTACATATCCAGTGGGTTTCAGGATGCCACATTTGTCAAAGTTTGACGGAGATGGGGATCCGTCTGATCACCTAGGGATGTTCAACAACATAATTATGGCCCACAACATCGGGTCCGAGCTGAGGTGCCTTATATTCCCCTCGACTCTGATTGGGCCAGTTAGGTAGTTGTTCAAACAATACAAGAGGCATTCAATCAGTTCATGGAAGAGCTTTTCCACTGATTTTAAGAGAGCATTCAGGGCTTCCCAGGCATCGGATCAAGGCTGACTCCCTGGCTAATGTAAAGCAGTAACCCGGTGAACCGTTGAAAGCATATCTAAGTAGGTTTGCCAATGTTGCTGCGCGAGCTAGAGATGCCAATGAAAGTTCCAAGCTCATGGAAATGAGGACGAGAATTCTTGTTGGAGGTGACTTGTGGCAAGAGCTTAAGAGGAAATGAGTTAATACTGTGGACGAGTTCTTGAAACAAGCTCAACGATGGGTTAACTTGGAAGAGGCGCGAACTTCTGTCGTAGGAACTAGCCAAGTCCCTGTCCAGCTTGTTGGAGCGGTAATGGATGTTATAGCTATGGCTCAAACCGTTGCCCAGAATAACCAATGGGGAAATAATAAGAGAAAGGGAAATGGTGAGGGCGACCAGAGCGGAACAAAGAAAAACAAGTCCATGGAAAATTTAAACCGGTTTACACAACATATACCAATCTTACGGACACTAGAGAAAGCATTTTCTTGGCATGTTCTACTCGCCATCCATTTAAGAAACCAGAACCGTTAAAGAACCAAAGAGCGAAGAGAGATCCTTCGAAGTTTTGTTGATTCCACAATGATATCGGTCATAATACTGATGACTGTAGACAGCTGAAGGATGAGATCGAGACTCTCATCAGGGCATGACATTTGGCCCAGTACGCTTGGAATCGAGCGACTCCTAGTCAGCCCGCTGGACAAAACACTCCGTCAACTCTTGAAGCTCCAATGAATCAAGTCGGAGCTCCGATGAATTAGGAAAATCCTCCTCCGATAACAGGAGGAGATATAGCCACTATTTTGGGGGGACCTCATCTGGCAGGTACAAGCAGAGGTGCCCAGAAGAGGTATATCAACGAACTGAAGTCCCATAACAGAGAGGAGTTCGTTCTGTAACAACGGTTATCAAAGCAGCAGAGATTGGAAAAACAACCATTCATTTTTATGGAGGAAGATGCCAGCCATGTCCAATTCCCACATAATGATCCTCTGGTCATAACAGTTCCACTCGCCACCCAGAGAGTTAGGAGAACAATAGTAGACAATGGAAGTTCTGTAAATCTACTTTTTAGGTCCACCTTAGAAAAAATGGGATTGTCTGTAACTGAGCTGAAGGCAACTTCTATGATTTTATATGGTTTTTCTGGTGAAGGGTCAGCTGCTATCAGAACGATCGAATTAGTGGTAACATTGGGTGAAGGTCCACGAACTGTCTCCAAGCTGCTTGAGTTCGTGGTCATCGATTGTCCAACCGCGTACAATGAGATTTTGGGCCGACCTACGTTGATGGTGTTTGAAGCCATAACCTCTATCCGCCACCTAACAATCAAATTCCCCTCATCTGCAGGAATATGCACCATCAGAGGCAATCAGCTCGCTGCCTTGGAATGCTATAGAATTTTTGAAGGGAAAATCACAACCTGGGCAGCAAGCAATGGCCATAAGTGACGGAGGTGAGGAGTCCTAGGAAGTAGAAGTTGCCTACGGGACGGAAGAACCTCAAGAAAAAAAGGATAGTGACGTCGCCCCAAATGATGATATTGACCCACGGATGGGCGAGGACAGATCAGAGCTCCAAGCTACTGAGGAGCTTGAGGAAGTAAACATAGATCCCAAAGACGCTTCAAGAGTCATCAAGATTGGGAAAAATCTTGGTGATGATAGGAAAAATGGGCTGGTTAAATTTTTACAAAGGAATCTAGATGTTTTCGCCTGGTCCCATGAGGATATGGTTGGAATAAGCTCGAGTGTGATCATGCACACTCTAAACTTGGACAAAAGCGTGCCTGCAAAATCCAAAAAATAGAGACATTTGGGAACAATCCGAGCTGAAGCATTGGAAGAAGAAGTAGCTCAGTTGTTAAAATGTGGGTTTATTCGTGAAGCAAAATATTCGATCTGGGTCGCGAATCCTGTCCTGGTCTCGAAGCAGAACAGAAAGTGGAGGACTTGCATCGATTTCTCCGACCTGAATAAAGCTTATCCTAAAGATTGTTTTCCACTGTCGAGGATTGATCAGTTGGTAGATGCCACCGCGAGACACGAGCTCATGTCCTTCATGGATGCATATTCTAGATACAACCAGATCGCGATGAATCCTTTGGATCAGGAGCATACTATCTTTATGACTCCTACTAATGTATATTGTTACAAAGTTATGCCCTTCAGGCTGAAGAATGTTGGAGCTACCTACCAACGGTTAGTCAATAGAATGTTCATTGGTCAGATCGGGAAAAATATGGAAGTGTACGTTGACGATATGTTGGTCAAATCCAAGACTTTCAATAACCATGTATCTAATCTAAATGAATGTTTTGAGATCTTGAGGAAGTATAACATGGACCTGAATCCCCAAAAATGTACTTTTGGAGTGGCGTCAGGAAAATTTCTGGGATTCATAGTCAATACAAGGGGGATAGAGGCGAACCCAGATAAAGTCAGATCATTATTGGAAATGACTTCACCTAGCTCGTGTAAAGAAGTTCAGAGCTTGACTGGAAGGGTGGCAGCCTTGAATCGATTTATTTCAAAATCCACTGACAAGTGCTTGCCGTTCTACAACTTGCTCAGAGGAAACAAGAAATTTGAATGGACTGAGGAGTGCGAGCAGGCATTCCTCGACCTAAAAATGCACTTGGCCGAGCCCCCAGTATTTTCTAAGCCTATGTCTGGAGAACCCCTGTTCCTTTATTTGGCTGTGACAGAAAACGCAGTCAGTGCCGTGTTAGTTCAGGAAGAAGACCGCACTCAAAAATCAGTGTATTATATAAGTAAGAGACTTCTCGAAGCTGATATCCACTGGTAGAAAAGATAGCGTTCTGCCTAATATTAGCTTCCCAGAAGCTCAAGCCATATTTCCAGTCCCATTCAATCCACGTCATGACCAACCAACCTTTAAGGCAGGTATTGCAAAAACCTGAAACTTCAGGACGTCTTTTAAAATGGGCGATTGAACTCAGCTAGTTCGAGATACTGTACGTACCACAAACCTCAATAAAAAATCAGGGCCTTGCTGATTTTGTGGCTGAGTGCACCGGATTTCAAGAGGAGCTTTTGAAGGAATGGGAGCAGGAGTTGTGGAAAAATTTTGTAGATGAGTCATCGAACGAGAACGGATCCAGAGCTGGATCATATTAGTCTCTCCAGAAGGGCATCGATTCCATACAGCTCTGAGATTCAGATTCGAAGCATCCAACAACGAAGCCAAATATGAGGCCTTGCTAGCACCCCCTCCTGATCTACCGGAGGCCCAGTTTTCCGATCTTCCTACGCCCCCTCCTATTTTGGCAAGCGGGTCTTCTGTCCTTACTCAGCCAAGTACCCTTGGCTTAGAAGGGGGGCCCTGGGTGGGCCGCAAGGAAGCCTTTTACGGGCGGCGGTATGTCCAGATTGCCTCAGACCTTCCTGAAGCTAATTGGAATGGTCTCGGGAGTTTCGCTATATCAGATCTTGGGGAGACTCTTACGCGCTCCGCTGCTTGGGTGAGTTCATGCATCTTATGTCAGCCTTATCTCTTTTTATTCCTTTTTTTTTGTTACTTATCATTGTTGTTGTTATTTTTCTTGCGCAGACCTATACAGTGGCTCAGCGATTTGCCGACTCGGCTCACAACCTTTCCACGTCGAATGCCGAGAGGGACTGTCTTACGGTTCAGGTCCAGGAGCTCGAGAGGGAGCTCGCTGAAACCAGGTCTTAGCTAGAGAAGGCCTTGGCGAAAATTTCATCCTCATCGAAAAAGAAGAAGAGAGCAATTTCCAAGGCCACGATGTTGCAGGAAAGGGTTACCAGTTTAGAGGCCGAACACCAGGGTGCCAAGGCTACTGCGGCAATGTCGCAGGAGAGGGTCGCTTCCTTAGAGGCTGAACTTGAGGGTGCCAAGGCTGCTGCAGCTGCGTCGCAGGGGAGGGTCACTTCCTTAGAGGCGGGCATGGCAGTTATTGAGTATAGGTCCATAGAGCGCGCCCTTTATGGCGTATGGAGGCAGGATCCAAACTTTGATTTCTCCTCCTTTGGCGATCACGCCATTGCCTGGGCGGCTGGGTGGAACGCCCGTGGCAGGAGGCCTTGAGATTTTCATTTCATAATTTTTGCCAGTTAGTCCGTTGTGGATGTATGCTCGTTCAAGCCTTATTATGCTTGTAATAATTTTTTTTAAGTCTTGTTATGTTAGCAAAACTCTTTTTTTTTTGTATATATATATATGCGATTATTCATCTTTTATCCCTCTGTGTTTGAGGTCTTTTTGAACCCGTATGATGGGGTTCGGTAGGTTCCCCTTTTTTATTTATCAGGCTAAAGGTCCTTTGGAGCCCATGTGAAAGGGTTCAATAGGTCCTTTTTTGGTGCCTCTTAATTGTTCTTATAAGGATATATTGACCCCTTGGGTTCTAGCTATCCTTTTATATATTTTTGCGCGTGCTTATTATTTCTTGTGAGAAGTGTCCTTCTCGTCATTATTCATAGTACTATTTTTGCAAGGGTCTCTTTTAGGACCCTTATTGGCTAGACGGCTTGGTGGCTGCTCTAGGCTTATTGGTGGGTGCTCTTTCTGAGGCCTTTCCCCTTGTGGGAGAATTTTCCTTTATTTGCAAGTTTTTTTTTTTTTTTTGTAAGACCTTTTGGCCTCCTTGATGTTCACAAGGGTAGCTAATCCTTGTGAACATCAAGAGATGCCTTGTAAGGTCTTCTCCCTGTTTGTTAGGGTTCATCACACATTTTTTTATAAGGACCTCGTTTAAGGTCCCGATATAAGGGGTCCTTTTGGGATCCTCCTGATAGAGGGTCCTTTTTAGGTTCCCTCTGATATGAGGGGTCCTTTTTAGGATCCTCCTGTTTGCTGTATGTTTTGCCTCCTGTCCTACCCCCCTACCCCCTAAGTGTCTGGTGAAATTTATTTCAGTAGGCACTTTGGTGGGTGCTATATGGAAGAAGAATGACACGTAAAGTGGGCAACAGTTTCACTCATAGCGTGCGGGTTACAATGACATACATATGGAAGGGTTACATCTAATTAGGAGGTTACCCAAGTAGCCTCTTTAATTCTTACCTACTAAATCAACATAACAGGGAACAAACTAAACATATGTCTTCTTTGCACGGGTGTAGAAGTCTCACTGGTAGTATTTCTTGAGGTGCTCCACATTCCATGCCCGAGGTATAATGGTGTTATCCATGCGGGCTAGTTTGTAGGTGTTTGGTGGTATGCACTAAGCGACCTGGTAGGGTCCTTCCCAGTTCGCCCCCAGTACCCTCGCCCCCGGGTCTCGCGTGTTAGGGAGTACCTTCCTCAGTACTAAGTCTCATACCCTGAACTTTCTCTCTCGCACCCTTGAATTGTAATACCTCGCTGCCCGTTGCTGATATGTGGCCAGCCTTAGTTGTGCCCTTTTCCTCTTGGCTTCCAGCAGGTCCAAGTTCCCGACCAACACTGTGATGTTAGCCTGGTCATCATATGCTTGCGTGCGGAAGGAGCTAACCTTTATTTCTACCAAAAGGACAGCCTCGCAGCCGTAGGCCAAGGCGAAAGGTGTCTCCCAAGTGGTGGAACGAGGGGTGGTCCTGTAGGCCCAGAGCACATTTGGGAGTTCCTCGACCAAGGCCCCTTTCAACTTTTCCAACTTAGTTTTCAAGTTCCTTTTCAGGATCTTGTTGATGGCCTCTACTTGCCCATTGGCTTGGGGATGTACTACTGCGGAGAAACTCCTCCTGATTCCTTTTGCCTTGCAATAGTCCTCGAACATCCCTCCTTCAAATTGCGTTCCATTGTCGGAGATGATCTTGTAAGGTACTCCGAACCTGCAAACAATATATTTGTTGACAAAGGTGGTGATCTGCTTAGCCGTTATGTTGACTAAAGTCTCCGCTTCTACCCACTTAGTGAAATAGTCAACTGCTGCCACCGCATACTTATCTCCTCCTCTTCCTGTTGGCAGTGCCCCTGTCAAGTCAATCCCCCACACAGCGAAGGGCCACGGACTGGTCATGCTCACCAGCTCATTTGGTGACTGACGGGGGTAATTCGTATGTCTCTGGCACTTGTCACACCTTCTCGCAAAGTCGCTCGCGTCCTTCTCCATGGTAGGCCAATAATACCCCTGGTGGATGGCCTTTTTTGCCGTGGACTGCCCCCCAACATGGTTTCCACATTCCCCTTTGTGTATCTCTTGTAAAAATTTTGATGCCTCTCCTTTATCTACGCATCGCAGGAGCGGGGTAGAGAAGCATCTCTTATACAAGGTTCCATCTACTAGGGTGTACTGGGTGGCTCTGTAAATCAGTCTGTGGGCCTTTTTTTTATCCAAAGGCAAGGTCCCGTCATTTAAGTATCTCTCCATGGGTGCAAACTATGACTCCTCAGAGCTCTTGACCATGTTGATCCTTTCTTCTGCTATGCTTGGCTTGGGGAGATATTCGACCGGTATGGACTCAAGCGTGTCTTCGTCTCATGTGGAGGTGAGTTTTGCGAGTGCATCTGTGTTAGTGTTCTGCTCCCTGGGGATCTGTTCTATCGTGTATTTTTCAAACTAATCCAAATACTCCTTTACCTTGGTGAGGTATGCAGCCATCTTTGGACCTCTAGCTTGGTATTCGTCCTTCACTTGAAACACTACCAGCTGCGAGTCACTAAAGACATGTAAGCGGGATACCTTTAACTCCTTATTTAGCCGCAGGCCGGCCAACAATGCCTCATATTCTGCCTCGTTATTGGAAGCTTCGAATCTAAATCTCAGGGCACAATACATCTTGTTCCCTTCAGGTCCCGTCATCACTATGCCAGCGCTGGCTCCCCCCTTTGTTAGACACCCCATCTACATGGAGGCTCCATTCTTCAGGGTGTCTTTCCTCTTCATGCCCCGGTTCGGTTTCCTCTATTTCCCCCTCCTCTTGGGGTCGGTATGCAAACTCGACTATAAAGTCTGCAAGTACCTGCCCGTTGATTGAGGTCCTTGGGGTGTAAGTGATGTCGAACTGACATAATTAAATTGACCATTTTAAAAATCTTCCCGAAGTCTCCGGCTTGTGCAAGACTTGACGCAGGGGGTGTTGGTGAGCACCTCAATCGCATGAGCATGAAAATAGGGCCTCAACTTTCGAGAAGCCACTATCATGGCATATGCTAACTTCTCTATTTTCAGGTATCGAGTTTCTGCGTCTACCAACCGTTTACTCACATAGTAGACAGGTTGCTGGTGCTTCTTTTCCCCCTTGACCAAGGCGGCGCTTATGGCATGCTCTGATACAGCTAGATACAAATACAACTTCTCCCCTTTTTCTGGCTTGGCCAAAAGGGGTGGCTTCCCAAGGTGTTCCTTTAACTTGGTGAAGGCATCCTGGCATTCGTCATCCCAAGCGAACTTTTTTTTCCCTTTTAGGATGTTGAAGAAAGGGAGGCATTTATCAGTAGACCTGGAGATGAACCTATTGAGAGCTGCCACTCTCCCTGTTAAGCATTGCACCTCTTTTTTGCTTCATGGTGGGCTTATTTCTAGCAAGGCCTTGATCTTTTCAGGATTAGCCTCAATACCTCAGGAATTTACCATGAAACCCAGGAATTTTCCTGACGACACTTCGAAGGAGCATTTGAGTGGATTCAGCTTCATTCTATACCTTCGAAGGGTGTTGAACATTTCCATGAGGTCGCTGGTGAGCTCCCCTGCCTTCTTTGTTTTCACCAGCATGTCATCCACGTATACTTCCATGTTCCTTCTTATTTGATTTGCGAACATTTTGTGCACCAACCTTTGATAAGTGGCACCTGCGTTTTTTAAACCAAAGGGCATCACTTTATAGCAATACAGCCCCTTGTCCGTTATGAACGAAGTGTGCTCTTCGTCAGCAGGGTTCATGGGTATTTGGTTATACCTAGAATATGCGTCCATGAAGCTGAGTAGCTCGTGCCCCGCTGTGGCATCTACCAACTGGTCTATCCTAGGAAGCGAGAAGCTGTCCTTAGGGCAGGCCTTATTAAGGCTGGTAAAATCCACACAAGTCCTCCATTTTTCCTTGGGCTTCGGGACTAGCACTGGGTTTGATACCCATAGTGGGTAAAATTCCTCTCGGATGAACCCGTTCGCCTTCAACTTGTCAACCTCCTCCTTTAGGGCCGCGTATCTCTCTGGGTCTAGTGCTCTCCTTTTCTGCCTCACCGGCCTCGCTTTCGGGTCGATGTTCAGATGGTGACACATGACCGTTGGGCCTATCCCTACCATATCCTCGTGACTCCAGGCGAATACATCGAGGTTGGCTTTTAAGAACTCTACTAGCTTCTCCTTCATGTCACCTACAAGGTTTCTCCCTACCTTCAACTTTCTCAACGGCTCATTCATGATCGTTACTTCCTCCAATTCCTCTACTGGTTCAGCTCTGGGCTCTTCTGTGACTCGTGGGTCTAATTCGTGTGGGTTCGCGCCTTCATGTATAACCATTGCCATAGGTGCTGATGGCTTTGTGGCTGTGCGGAGGGATGTGTTATAGCATTCTCTCGCTTCCTTTTGCTCTCCTTTCATGCATGATATTCCCCCGAGAGTTGGGAATTTCATAGCTAAGTGGTATACAGAAGTTATCACCTTCAATTCTCTTAGGGATGGTCTCCCTAATACCGCATTGAAGGCTAAGGCGTAATCTACCACAACAAAATTTGTCATTATGGTGGTTTGTCTGGGTTTTTCTCCCATAGTGAAGGCCAACTCAATTGCCCCAAGGGGCTGTATCGAATCTCCTGTAAATCCATACAAAGAAGTATTGCAAGGCTTTAGATGTCGGATGTTTAGTCCCATCTTCTCCAGAGTTGGGCGATATAAGATGTCCACAGAGCTTCCGTTATCCACCAAGACCCGATGCACCCTCATGTTAGCAAGCTGGACAGTCATCACTAGGGGGTCATTATGGGGGAAGTGTACACCCCGGACATCTTCCTCAATGAAGGTAATTGAGTCATTTTGCCCTTAAAACTCTTCGGGGGGCGTTGCTCCAAACTTAAGATGCACGGTGGTGGACTTCGTCTAGCCTCCCTGGCATACATGTCTCGTCCCTTCCTTGATTCGCCCCAGAATCCAGGTCCTCCAAAGATGGTCCTGGCCTCTCCTTGCACTTCTGGGGCCACCTCTCGCACCCACGGCGGGGATGCTCCTTCTTCTGGCCTTTGGTTCTCCTTGCGCACGTATTTTCCCAAATGTCCCCTGCGGATGAGCTCCTCAATTTCCACCTTCAAATGGTTGCATTCCGCGGTGGTGTAGCCGATATCTTTGTGATATTGGCAATACTTGCTGGGGTCTCTTTTGGACCGGTCTTTTTTCATTGGCGGGGGCCTCCTGAAAGGGACCTGGTTTTCGTTCGTAATGAAAATATGCTCTCTCGCATGGGTGAGGTCAGTATAAAAGGTGTAGGGGCCTTGTCTGCGCTCATTAGGACGTTGATGCTTCCGGGGTCGATCATCTCTCGTTCCCTCATAGACCCTCTTCTTCTTTGCACCACCTTGGCTTTCTCGGATTGAGGGTTTTGGAGGCGACTGGCCTTTTCCGGCTTTGAGGCTTTCGTGACCATCCTCCACGTGAATATATTTTTGTGCTCGCTCGTAGAAATCATCCAAGTCTGTGACCTCCCTCTTGAGCATGTTATCCCACAACTTGCTTCCCGGGCGCACTCCAGCTGTGATGGCCATTTTCAGTTCTCTACGGGTCAAGCTCCCTACTTTAGCTGTCTCCATATTGAACCTGTGAATGTAGCTCTTCAGACTCTCGTTTTCTCCTTGCTTCACATTGGCGAGGCTGGTGCCTGGCATTGTGTAGTCTCGCACGGCGTTGTGCTACTGGAGGAATTCATCAGAAAATTGTTGCCAAGATTTGATAGACCCTGGTCTAAGTCTTTTGAACCATTTGTATGTAGGTCCCTTCAATGTGACAGCGAAGCAATGACATCTAGCCCCGCTACTAATTCCCCTCAGCTTCATCAGGTCGTTAAATGCATCCAGGTGGTATTTCGGATTTGTGCTTCCTTCATAAGGGTCATATGGGGCTCCTTGAAGTTAGTTAGGAGCCGGATGGCTTGGATCTCCCTGATGAAGGGTGACTCATGATCAAACTCATCCTCAAAGGCTTGACCTCCAGAGGCGGTGATGATTTTGCTTCGTAGGCTCCTCATTTCTGTGTCCAGGTCTTGCCTCCTCTTGCTTAGGGAGTCTCTCAGAGCGGATGGGTTAGGATCCCCCTTTCCTTTGCCTTCCTGGGGTGCCATAGAGGGTGTGGTCCTTTTACCTGCCCTCTTTTTGTTGAGTTCTTCTTGTAAATCTGAGGATCTTCTGCTTGAGGTGACCTTGACACCGTTACGAGGGGCAGCGTTGGCCTTCGACTCTGGCTTCTGGGGATACTTCGGTGGTCCGGGACGTTCGTGTTGCTTTGTCTGGGGGTGTTACTAGTGGAGATTTGGGTCCTTCCATCATCTACTGGGATGGTGGTTTCTACCCCCCTGGTCTCTCTCTTTCTGCTTAGGGAGTGTCACGTTTGATCTCCCTTGCAACAGGCCATTTTGCACCTCTTGCATGTTTTCCAGGGTGGTTTCTAGCCTCTGATTCTTGCGGTGAAGTTCTCGTATCTCATCTTCGTAGAATTGAGACTTCGAACTCGAGCTAATAGAGTGGACCAGAGGGTGCTTGTCTCCCAGTGCTTCGACGGGCCTGGATCCTGCTGACCAGAGTTTGGCATTTGCGGCGGCCTTGGAGGCAGGAACTCATTAGCACCCCTTACTAAGGCAGCGCTGACCTTGGACGATCCTCCTCAGGTGGGACCGCTGGGGACGAGGCCTCCCTTTCATCTACGGGAACCTCAGGTTCCCTTGGAGCCTCCATGTTTGCAGGTGGAGGAGGATCCCTCATGGATGCTTTTAGTTGATCTCCGTCTAGATGGACCTCCACCTTGTGCGGTTCTCTCAACCATTTCGAACGTCGCGGCATTTTTTTCTTATCGGAATCGATGGAAGAATAGTGACTTGCAATCTATCCTTCCCACAGACGGCGCCAAACTGTTGACGGTGAGAACTCGCCAACCAAGTTAAGTTAGAAAGATTGAAATATAGAGCTTGTCAATGAAAAACTTCAAAGATCTAATAAAAAACTCAAAGAATAGTTGCAGAAACAAAATGGTGAAATGAACTTATATTTTTTATGGTGTAGTGCTACAGTGTTTTTTCCAACCCCCTTCCATGTAAAAGTGGGGTTCCCTTTATAGTGGGCTCTAATGGCCTTTGATACATTGTGGTCCAGGGGACCAGATGGTACACAAGTACATTGTCTGGAGAGTGGTCTCAAGGGGTAGTGGTGTTGGCTCCAGTACATGGTCAGGTTCTGTGGGGATGTCTCCACTACTTACTTAGTACAAGTGTCAGAGGAGTGGCTCCATGCGTAGTGATGCTGGTGGTGGTGTCGACTCTAACATCTGGTTAGAAGCATACAGGCCATGTCCTCTCTCCTAGTACTCCCACTACTTGTCTGGCATGAATATTTGGATCAGACGTACGGGGTCTTAAAGGTCAAGCCCCGTACAATATCCTACTAGTACGATCCTTTTAAATTATGCTAGGGCTTTTACCTCTAAATGTTAAGGTCTCCATAGGTCTTCATAGGAGACACCCTCTTAAGGTGTAGGGTGTAAGACACTTGGTCTACGCAGGGGTCGTGGTGCGAAACGGAGCTCTTGGATCCTTGGCACAAGGCGCCCGAAGCACCTTAGGGCCACCCACGAGATGTAGATGATAGATGCGCGAGACGCCCTTCCCAAGGCCCTGCGCGCGTGGCACTGATGGAGCGAGACGCCTCTCGCGAGACCTTGCGCGCGCGACACTGATAGAGCAAGATGCCTTCTCGCGGCCCTGCGCACGCACGCCACTGACGGAGCGAGACGCCTCTCGCGAGGCCCTGCTGGTGCGTGACATTGATGGCACGAAGCGCCTCTCGCGAGGCCCTGCGCGCGCGCCACTGAAGGAGCGGGACACCTCTCGCAAGGCCCTGCACGCGCAGTACTGATGGAGCAAGACGCCTCTCGTGAGGCCCTACTGGTGCGTGACACTAATGGCACGAGGCGCCTCTCGTGAGGCCCTGCGCGCACGCCACTGATGGAACGAGATGCCTCTCGCGAGGCCCTGCGTGCGCGACTCTGATGGAGCGAGAAGCCTCCTCGCGGCCCTACGCGCGCGCCACTAATGGCGCGAGACGCCTCTCGTGAGGCCCTGCGCGCGCGATAATGATGGAGAGAGATGCCTCCTCGCGAGGCCCTGCACACGCGCCACTGATGGCACGAGACGCCTCTCGTGAGGCCCTGCACGCGCATGGATTCAGGTGGTGCGACACCGATGGGCGAGGCACCTCTCGCGGTGCCTTGGTGGCGCAGTGTGTATTTAT
The DNA here is from genome assembly GCF_963169125.1 of Humulus lupulus. Classification (NCBI taxonomy): domain Eukaryota; kingdom Viridiplantae; phylum Streptophyta; class Magnoliopsida; order Rosales; family Cannabaceae; genus Humulus; species Humulus lupulus. The sequence goes on from NC_084799.1 coordinate 163,603,134, forward strand.
GCGTTGTGTGTATTATGTAATTTAGGGGACCTTAGGGTGTGCTTTGGATCCTTTGCAAGCATGGAATTTTGAGCATCTACAAGAACCCTAACATACAATTTAAGAATGTGCGAACGTTCTGGAAAACTTATGGTCATGCCTCATAACAAAAATTTATATTATGAAAATACACCTGCATGCAGAAGATCCCAAAGCATACAACAGTCTTAACTGGTAACATACATAACATTCTTAACATACTTAATGTTCTTATCATGCATACTTTGCTTTCTTACATACTCATTAATCTTAACTACATACTTGCTTACTCATTAATCTTAACATACATACTTACTTAGGGTTTTGGAAGAAAAATCAAACATAACTTATCATATCATAACTTATCTTACCATAGCGTCGACAGGTGTAAACTAATTACACTGGTTACCCAGACTCCTAGAAGAATTCAACATACTTTCTTAGTCATGGAAATTTGATTCTGGAATTAACTTACTTATGTGTCACGAAGTTTAACTGGACTCTTATGTCACGGGTGTTAAACCGGACTTCTTACATGTTGAGCTGGCCAACTGACCTTAGTTACATAGTCACCGGTGGCGAACCAGTTTCTTACTTAGTTCTCGGTGGCTAGCCGAAGTTCATAGTCGTCACGGTAGCTAGTCGGACTGCTTACCATAGTCATGAGTATGTAAACCCTCTAGGACCACGTTCTTGAGTAAACCTTCTAAGATTAGTTCTAATTATTAGGTTATATCTTAGTTATCGAAACTATTCTTGATTGTGTTGTAGCCAAGCAAATCATAAGTTGTCTTACCCATATTTCTTAGCGCTTGCTTGTAGAAATCTTCTATCCAGAAGTGAGCCTTCCCGCTTAGATAACACTGTAGTGAAACCACACAGTGACTCAGATTAAACTATGGCTTATCCTTATAGCTAATATTCCACGATAGCTACATGAAATAAATTCTTACAGACTCTACACTATAGCCTCTTATACACTTCATAGTGTATAAGGCCAGATTTCGTTTCAGTCTTTACGGTATCAACAAAAAATCGACCTCACCACAACACGCTCTTCGTGCTATGCATTTTAATATTATTTAAATAAAGAACTCTCTTATTGGATAACTCATATTTTGGTTTTAGGAAAAATGAGTTCTACCCAACTCATATCTTTAGAAAAATACCAACTTGTCGTCCTCTTACAAAAGTTTACCGTTTTCTATCATTTACCAAAATACCGCGTTTTGACCCTTTACAAATAATATTTGATAATGTTATACCATTCTATTAAAGGTTCTACAAAATCCAACTCCCATTCTTTATCTATAATCTAGGATCTCTTTTTATGTTATTTTTTAAAAGAAGGGACATTGGACCCTTAACTTATAAAAATGGTAAAATCAACTTTTAAATTAACTCAAGCTGATTTGGGGATTGGTTAAATCTTCAAATCCTTAGTTATCTTTGCAAATGATTATCTCTTCTCATTTCCAAAACTTTAATGTCATTGTATGTTTTAAAGTGATAAAGTCCTGTTTTTCAAGCTTTTGCCCTCAATTGAATTTTTTAACCAAAACCCTTAAACCATCGTTCACGTATTCTGTGTCATAAGGACGGGAATTAGGCGAAAGCCTCACATCAAAACTTGTTTTAGGTTAAGAGAACTAACCTCCCAAAAATCATTTTTTGTTAAGGTTCAAAATTGCTACTTTTCAATTTTTAGGGAAAACTTAGAAAAATTATTTTTCTTAAATCGTGTCACATTTTTCTCTAAAATTTTACAGGGTTTGTTATACACATATTAACCAATTCTCTTCAAATTTTATAATTTTTGGGATGGCAAAACTCATTCAAATATTTAAAGCATTCTGGGCAGTGCCTGCTGCCCAGAAGTTTTTCCCAGATTTTAAGGTAACTTTGAAAATTTATTTCTCTTACACCGTAGCCCAGTTCTTTTTGAAATTTTATAGAAAACTTTATTCGTGACGAAATTAGTTTTTTTTTTTAAATTTCAAAATTTTTGGAGTAATAAAACTCATCAAGATGTTTAAAGCAATCTCGGCAGTGCTTGCTGCCCTTAAGTTTTGTTTCTAGATTTTAGGGAAAATTTTGAAAAATCATATCTCTTATACCATAACACATTTTTCACTAAAAATTTACAGTTGCCCTTATACATGTTTGAACTAACAGCCTAACAAATTTCAAAGTTTTTTTATTAGTAAAATCTGTTCAAAATTCAAAACAATCTGGGCAGTGCATGCTGCCCATAATTTTTTTAAATTTACATCAAAATTCCAAAACGTGCATAATTTGGGTTTAAAAATACCTTTTTACGATTTTCCAAAGCCTATGATCAACTACTCACAAAGAACTATGAAACTATACAAATATTTTTCACAAAAAGAGGCAGTAGAGTGTGATCTGTTCTATTGGAAGCCAGACCACGAAATTTTGGCAGCATGCATTTTTACACAACCTAACAACAATAAGCATTTCTAGCATAATCCTAGCCACATGCAGGCATGCAAATCATCAAATCACACCACCTCAACCTTAAGCATAAAATTAACTCCAAAAACCATTGAAATAACCTATACAACCAGATCTACCAACATAAATCACAAAACTCAAGAACAACCATAAATTTCTACCTTTGATAGTTCTAGCTTGGAGATGTGTTTTACTTAGCTTCTCAAACTCCTCCTTGTTTTCTACACTCTCAAACCGAGCCCCAAAGTCTCACATGTAGATTTTTAAGAGAGAGTTAGGGTAGAAAGACTTAAATGAGGGACAAAACATGCAAACTACCAAGATCTCTTATGTAACGACCCAAAATCACTAAAAACTAAAAGGCTTAAGGGCCTTGATTAGCGTGTCGGGAAGGCATAATTCGTTTATGTGTGATTTAATGATTAAATGCATGATTATATGATTATATGGTTATATGAAATGCATGTTTATGAGTATTAAATATGCATGTGGGCTCTGTTTAGCTTTTAAGGGCGTATTTGTAATTTAGGCCCGTTGAGGGTATAATTGTGATTATATGTGATTAATTGTTGAGACCACATTATTATGTGGATATATTTGCAGTATATGGCTCAAGACGGTCCTAGTGAGCAGATTGGCGAAATAGTCACAGTGGGTATTTATAACCGGCTCGAGGGGAGCCTGGGGGTATTTTTGAGAATTTAGAAAATATATCAAGGATTATTAGACCTTGGATGAATAATTGAAAATTAATTGGATGACTGGATTATCTAAAAAATAGTGGAAACATTGGAGGAATTAGCGGGAATTGGGTAGAATGGCCACTTTACCCTTAGATTAATTAAGGAACTAAGTTTTATATGGGAGGGAAAATAGTATTTTCTTAAAATCTAAGGATATACTCACGATTTAGGCACTAGAGGAAACTAGAAGCAGAAGGAATCAATTGGAAGACTCTCTCATCTCTCTCACATACTCCCTCTTTCTCATTCTCCCTTGTGAACATTGAAGCTAAGGTGAACAAAGGGGCATAAGCTTGGACTTTGGCTGGGGTTCTTTGAAGGAAAGCAGAAGGAAAGCTAGGGGTTTCTAGCTGAGAGTTGGGGCTTGAAAATAGGGAGGAACTCATAATTGAGGTAAGGATTGTGGTTTTCAACTTTGAATTTTACTAGGTTGTTAAATAGAATTCTGAGTATTCAAGTGATGAATTATTGCTGAGGTTTTTGGTGTTTAAAATAAATAGTTTAGTCTTGAATTTGTGGCTGGTGTAATGTTGAATTGAAGAGAATTTTTGGGGAAAAATTCTGGGTTAGTTATGGTATTTTGGGCTTGAGAGCTTGAGTATGGGTTTTGGGGATTTGTTGGAGTTTTTGGGTACTTTTTAGGGTTTTTGCTCAGGGGCTCGGGGGACGATTTCACCACCTCGTTTGGTGGAATTAGACTTCCTGAAGGCTAGTTTCTTTCTCCTAGGTATTTTATTTCGATTGGAAGTTGATGGTTACCATTGACCCTTGTGACTAGGTTTATCGCCAAGGCTCGGGGCTAAGGATTGTGCTCAAAATCATTTCACTTTCTCCGCTCGAAATTAAAGGCTAGAAAACTGCACCCTTTTGTGTGGTTGTGTTGGGACTAGGGTTCCCTATACTTGAATACAAATGATGTATGATTATGATATGCCATGTGAGCATGAAATAAACGACCTAAGAGTGCCATAACTGATATTTGTGCACATGACACGGCTCAACCACTAAGAGCTGAGGTTAGCTAAATAATCATTGAGCTCGGCCTAAGCAAGTCGGAGTAAGTGGGTAAAATAAAGGGTGCGGCCTAAGGGCGTCGACCCTGAGTATTGTATGATGAGTATTGATATGTTTACGATTGCTAATCTATTGCTTATAGCTTGTTAAATACTGGATGAATAACTTGTGAATAAATTGATTGTCCTCTCTGATTAGATGACCATTATGACATGCTGAATAATTGGTTAACTATGTTTATGGATTACTTGATTGTCTTTATTGTCTATGCTATGCTTTATGGTTTTCTTGTTGGGCCTTGGCGCATGGGTGCTACGTGGTGCATGTAAAGGCAAGGGTAGGGTGGACTAATCCTGAGTTGGAGAGCTTTCGGGGCAGGATGTAGATAGTCAGCTGCTCGTCCGCCATGGTCGAGGGATAGTACAGGGACATGAAAATCTAAAATGCATATTTTGCCATTAGAGTGGCTTATGATTGTATATAACTTCTGAAATTTTGTAAATTGTCTTTTAACCCTGTTTTTGGGATCCCATGTACCAAACATTTATTTAAATGAAAATTTATCTATTTATGACCAAAATCTTTTAACCTTAATTCGATTATGACTCTAGGATCATGTTTTCAACTAAATGGCTTGATTAGAGAGTCTTGCACGATTATAAACACATAGTGTAACAATCTTGGTTATCCAAGGCGTTACAACTTGGTATCAGAGCGGTTTAGGTTTAAGGGTTCCTGAAGACTGGCTGGACATGTACATTTTCCGCTAAAGACAAGCTCGACTCAAGGTTGGGTAATTGTATATTCATGTTTATATGTTTAAGTATTTGAAAGGAATATGAATGCTTTTATCTGTTTGATTAATAGGGAGCATGAGATATTGATAGGGCCTGGCCCTTGACTGTTGTGTGATGATTTTGAGGCGTGCTTATTAGCATTGCTGTTGTATGTGGATGAATAATTGGATAATTGTTATATCTTGATTGCTTGTGATTGGTTGTGTTCTAATGATTGTTACCCTATCATCATAGTCTGACCACTGAGTCGTTGATTGCAGATTAACTTGGATAACTATGCATCCAAGGTGATCTATACGACTAGCCAGCACTGGGTCTGAGGCTAGAGATGATGACCAGGGCCAGAACCTTCCGCCAGTCCCTGAGAATTAGCAGCAGATATTGGCAGACATGCAAGCCCGGCTTCAGAGCCAAGAAGAACATATCTATCTTTTGAGACAGCAGGCTCCGTCAGGGAATGTTGCATCTATTGTGCCACCTGCTGTGGCACCAGTTTTATAGACATCGGAAGTGGAAACAGGTGGGAGCCATTGTATGAGCGGTTTAGGAGACAGCATCCTCCAACCTTCGAGGGAGGACCAGATCCATTGAAGGTCGAACAGTGGATGAGTATGATTACCGCTATCCTAGATTTCATGAGGGTAAAATGTAATGACCGGGTGGCCTGTGCCTCATATATGCTGAGAGAGGATGCCCGCATTTGGTGGGAAGTGGCATCACAGACGAAAGATGTTACTACTCTGGGTTGGGATGGATTTAAGGATTTGTTCAGTCAGAAGTATTATAACGTTGTCGTCAGGGTAGCAAAAGTGAATGAATTTGTGGGGTTGGTACAGGGCAACATGACAGTTATGGAGTACGCCCTGAAGTTTGACAAACTTGCGAAGTTCGCACCAGTTACTAACGCATCTAGGCAGGACAGGTTTATCAAAGGGCTTAATGCTATGATAGCCTAAGATGTGAGAATTACAACAGTACCTGGGGGGATGACTTATGCCCAGGCTGTTGAGAAGGATCTTACCGCTGAGGAAGTGATGAACAAGATTTTGAGGGAGAACGCTCCGAGACGGGAGGTTCGTAGGGCGGTGCCTCCATATTCAGGTTCTGGTAGGGGCAGAGAAAGACCCCTGACACTTCGACCACTGTTGGCCCTGATAGGAGGGGTCGGGGTGTTCAAGGTGGCCACCAGGGAGGCAATGACACATGGAGAAGTTACCCAGAGTGCATGAGGTGCAGAAGACACCATCAAGGCGAATGTCGGGTCAAGGCCTGTTATGTGTGCGAGGTGGTGGGACACCTCAAGAAGGACTGCCCAACAATGAAGAAAGGAGAAGCGGGGAAGGTGGACAGGTTGACTCCAGCTTAAGTGTTCACCTTGACGCAGGCAGAGGCCGAGGCTAGTCCCTCGGTGGTGACAGGTTTACTTTCTAGCGCTGGCTCTCCTTTATTGTCTTGATTGACTCTGGTGCTACACATTCATTTGTTTCTAGTAAGGTGATTGATAGATTGTGTAGACCAAGTGAGTACTGTATTACGAGGTTTGGGAATATACTGCCTACCGGGGAGTTGGTGAAATCTAGGAGATGGATTAGAGCATTGCCAATGGTGGTTGATGGTAGAGAGTTGTCAGTAGACTTGATTGAGTTAGGTATGGAGGACTAGGAAGGATTGGCTGGTCAGATATGGAGCTACCATTGATTGCAGGAAGAAGATGGTGACTTTTGAGCATGAGGGAGAGGATCCCTTTGTTTTTGTGGGTGAGGTATGTGGACCCCGCATACCTTTGATATCAGCGCTGAGAGCTAAGAACCTATTACAGGGAGGATGCATAGGTTTTCTGGCTAGTGTGGTGGATACTACCAGAGTATTGCCAAAAGGGTCGAGAGAGACCAGATTAGTTCGTGAGTACTTGGATGTGTTCCCTGAGGATTTACTAGGGCTGCCGCCACATAGGGAGATTCAGTTCTTCATTGAGTTGGCGTCGGGGATCGAGCCAGTGATGAGGGCACCGTATAGAATGGCACCAGTAGAACTGAAGGACTTGAAGATACAGTTATAGGAGCTTCTGGATTTAGAGTTTATAAGGCCTAGCTACTCGCCGTGGGGTGCTCCGGTTTTGTTTGTGAAGAAGAAGGACGGGACTCTGAGGATGTGTATAGACTACAAAGAGTTGAACAAGCTAGCCATCAAGAATAAGTACCCTCTACCAAGGATCGACGACTTATTTGACCAACTGTAGGGAAAGATGATGTTCTCGAAGATTGATCTTCGATCTGGTTATCACCAGCTTAGGATCAAAGATGAGGATATACCGAGGACGACCTTCCAAACGAGGTATGGGCACTATTAGTTTCTGGTTTTGTAATTTGGTTTGACCAATGCCCCAGCAGCCTTTATGGATCTAATGAACAGGGTGTTCAAGGATTTCTTGGATCAGTATATGATTGTCTTCATCGACAACATCCTAGTGTACTCCAGTTTAGAGGCAGAGCATGAGCAACATCTTTGACAGGTCTTGCAAAGATTAAGAGAGCACCGGTTGTATGCCAAATATAAGAAGTGTGAGTTTTGGCTACCAGAAGTGACATTGCTTGGACATATTGTTGGTGAGGACGGGATTAAGGTGGATCCATCTAAGGTGGAGGCAGTGAGATATTGGCCAAAGCCAAGGAACGCCTCAGAGGTTAGAAGTTTCCATGGATTAGCAGGTTACTACAGACGGTTTCTAGAAGGGTTCTCGAAGATTGCTGCACCGATGACAGAATTAACACTGAAAAATTTGAAGTTCGTTTGGTCAGAAAAGTGTGAGAATAGCTTTTAGGAATTGAAGTGATGACTTATTACAACACTTGTGTTGAGTCTTCCTTCGGAGGGAGGAAAGTTTGTGGTATATTGTGACGCATCCAAGTTGGGTTTGGGCTATGTGTTGATGCAGAATGAGAAGGTTATAGCTTATGCATCATGGCAGCTGAAGGAGTATGAGCAGCGGTACCCTACCAATGATTTAGAATTGGCAGTGGTTGTGTTCGCACTGAAGGTGTGGCGACATTATCTGTATGGAGAGAAGTGGGAGTTATACACCAATCACAAGAGTTTGAAGTACTTCTTCACGCGGGAGAACCTGAACATGAGGTAGAGGAGTTGGCTGGAGTTGGTAAAGGACTATGATTGTGATATTCTTTACCACCCAGGGAAAGCCAACGTGGTGGCGGATGCATTGAGCCAGAGGGGCTCGAGGCAGTTATTTAGTTCTACTCAGATTTCAAGGGAGTTAGCTGATGAGATGTCTAGAACGAGGATAGAGTTGGTGGTGGGTCGGTTGGCCAATATTACTTTGTAGTCGACCCTAATAGAACGTATTAAGGAGGGTTAGTTGGTAGATACACAGTTACAAGAAGTTCTAGGGAATGTCTTAGCGGGAGCGGCTAAGGACTATTCCATTTCAGAGGTTGGTTTGCTACAGTATTAGGGTCAGATCTGTGTTCCGACAGATGTGAGGATTAGACGAGAGATACTGGATGAATCGCATACTACGCAGTACTCACTTCATCCAGGCACCACGAAGATGTATCAGGATCTACGAACGTTGTAGTGGTGGCCCATGATGAAGAAGGATGTGGTAGAGTACGTGGTCAGGTGTTTACCTGTCAGCAGATGAAGGCTGAGCATCAGCGACCAGCGGGGTTGCTATAGTCTTGGGTGTTCCTGAGTGGAAATGGGAGGATATTACGATGGATTTTGTGGGAGGTTTACCTAGGACAGTGGGGCTTCATGACTCAGTGTGGGTGATAGTAGATAGATACACCAAGTCAGCTTAATTTATGCCCGTGAAAACAACTTATATTGTGGATCAGTATGCGAAGCTGTATGTGAGGGAGATTGTGCGTCTCCATGGGGTTCCCAAGTCTATAATGTCAGACCGGGATCCTATCTTCACTTCCAAGTTTTGGGGTGGATTGCAGAAGGCCATGGGGACTCAGTTGAAGTTCAGCACGACCTTTCACCCTCAGACTGATGTACAGTCTGAGAGGATGATTCAGGTGTTGGAGGATATGCTCAGAGCATGCATGATAGACTTTGAGGGGTCTTGGAGTAAGTATCTCCCGTTGATTGATTTTTCATACAACAGTTATCAATCAACGATTGGAGTAGCTCCATATGAGATGTTATATGGGAGGAGATGTAGATCGCCCATTAATTGGGATGAAATTGGTGAGAGGAGGTATTTGGGATCGGACATGGTTCAGAAGACTAATGAGGCCATTGAGAAGATCTGAGCTCGAATGCTTGCTTCGCAAAGTAGACAGAAAAGCTACGCTCAGTCTAAGCGTAGGGGCGTGGAGTTTTAGGTTGGGGACCACATGTTTCTACGAGTTTCACCAGTGCGAGGGGTGAGAAAGTTTGGGAAGATGGGCAAGCTAAGCCCTAGATTCATTGGACCTTTCGAGATTCTGGAGAGGATCAGACAGGTGGCTTACATGTTAGCATTACCACCATCATTGTCGGGAGTTCATGACGTATTCCATGTTTCTATGCTTCGGAAGTACGTCTCAGATACAACTCATGTGTTGAAGTATGAGGACTTGGAATTGCAGACAGATTTTTCTTACGAGGAGCGACCGGTTTAGATCTTAGACATGAAAGATAAGGTTCTATGGAACAAGACGATTCCTCTAGTCAAAGTATTCTGGAGGAATAGTAGGGTCAAGGAGGCAACCTGAGAGCTTGAGTCAGAAATGCGGGATCAATATCCCGAGTTATTCAATAAAAATTTCAAGGATGAAATTCTCAGTAGGAAGGGATTGCTGTAACGACCCAAAATCACTAATAAGGCTTAAGGGCCTTGATTAACATGTCGAGAGGGCATAATTGGTTTATGTGTAATTTAATGATTAAATGCATGATTATATGAAATGCATGTGGGTCCTGTTTAGCTTTTAAGGGCGTATTTGTAATTTAGGCTCGTTGAGGGAATATTTGTGATTATATGTGATTAATTGTTGCGACCACATTATTATGTGGATATATTTACAGTATATGGCTCGAGACGAACCTAGTGAGCAGATTGGCGAAATAGTCACGGTGGGGATTTATACCCGGCTCGGGGGGAGCCTGGGGGTATTTTTGAGAATTTAGAAAATATATCGTGGATTATTAGACATTGGATGAATAATTGAAAATTAATTGGATGATGGGATTATCTGAAAAATAGTGGAAACATTAGAGGAACTAGAGAGAATTGGGGAGAATGACCACTTTACCCTTAGATTAATTAAGGAACTAAGTTTTATATGGGATGGTAAAATAGTATTTTCTTAAAATCTAAGGATATACTCACAATTTAGGCACTAGAGGAAATTAGAAACAGAAGGAATCAATTGGAAGACTCTCTCATCTCTCATCTCTCTCCCATACTCCCTCTTTCTCATTCTCCCTTCTTGAACATTGAAGCTAAGGTGAACAAATGGGCATAAGCTTGGGCTTTGGCTGGGACTCTTTGAAGGAAAGCAGAAGGAAAGCTAGGGGTTTCTAGCTGGGAGTTGGAGCTGGAAAACAGGGAGGAACTCATTCATAATTGAGGTAAGGATTGTGGTTTTCAACTTTGAATTTTACTGGGTTTTTAAATAGAATTCTGAGTTTTCAAGTGATGAATTATTGCTGAGGTTTTTGGTGTTTAAAATAAGTAGTTTAGTCTTGAATTTTTGGCTAGTGTAGTGTTGAATTGAAGAGAATTGTTGGGGGAAAATTCTGGGTTAGTTATGGTGTTTTGGGCTTGAGAGCTTGAGTATGTGTTTTGGGGATTTGTTGGAGTTTTTGGGAGAAACTTGATTTTTTGGTACTTTATAGTTTTTGCTCAGGGGCTCGGGGGACGATTTCACCACCTCGTTTGGTGGAATTAAAGGTCCCGGAGGCTAGTTTCTGTCTCCTAGGTATTTTATTTCGATTGGAAGTTAATGGTTACCATTGACCCTTGTGATTAGGTTTATCACCAAGGCTCGGGGCTAAGGATCGTGCTCAAAACCATTTCACCTTCTCTGCTCGAAATTAAAGGTACTGCACCCTTTTGTGTGGCTATGTTGGGACTAGGATTCCCTATACTTGAATACAAATGCTTTTATGGTTATGATATGCCATGTGAGCATGAAATAAATGCCGTAAGAGTGCCGGAACAATTATTTGCACACAGGACGCGGCTCGGCCACTGAGAGCTGAGGTTAGCTATATAATCACTGAGCTTGGCTTAAGTGAGTCGAAGTCAGTGGGTTAAATAGAGGGTGCAGCCTAAGGGCATCAACCCTGAGTATTGTACGATGAGTATTGATATGTTTACGATTGCTAATCTGTTGCTTATAGCTTGTTAAATACTGGATGAATGACTTGTGAATAAATTGATTGTCCTCTCTGATTAGATGACCGTTATGACATGCTGAATAATTGGTTAACTGTGTTTATGGATTATTTGATTGTTTGTATTGTTTATGCTATGTTTTATGGTTTTCTTGTTGGGCCTTGGCTCACGAGTGCTACGCGGTGCAAGTAAAGGCAAGGGTAGGGTGGACTAATCCTGAGTTGGAGAACTCTGGGAGCAGGATGTACATAGTCAGCTGCTCGTCTGCCACGACCAAGGGTTAGTACAGGTACAGGAAAACATAAAATGCTTATTTTTCCATTAGAGTGTCTTGTGATTGTATATAACTTTAGAAATTTTGAAAATTTTCCTTTAACCCTATTTTTGGGATCCTATGTACCAAACGTTTATTTAAATGAAAATTTATCTATTTATGACCAAAATCTTTTAACCCTAATTCGATTATGACTTTAGGATCACGTTTTCAACTAAATGACTTGATTAGCGAGTCTTGTACGATTGTAAACAAACAGTGTAACGGTCTTGGTTATCCAGGGCGTTATATCTTACCTTTCTTTCACTTTATCACCTAAATCCTTGAGATTCTACCCGTACAAGCTTCTCTTGAACCCTAGAAGACAAGATCAATGACATGCATGGTGTTGATGCCGTTTTTCGCCAACTTAGAAATGAAGAGTAATTAAACAAAAATACCAGAGGAAATAAACAATATGGACATGATTTTTTACGTGGTTCAGCAGTTAAAATCTTCTTAGTCCACGAGTCTGTGTTATTCACGTGTTGGAATTCTTGTCAAAGCTTTCTGGAAACAATTTTACAGAGTCTTCCCCCAATACAAATTTCTCTCAGTTTACAAATGAATTGTTCCACTCTATTTATAGAGTGGTTCACCGAATATCTTCCCACATATTTTAGGGAGTTATTATACAAATCAATTAAATAAATGCAATTAAATGCATACAGTTACTACGTACACGTATATATCCCATGATATTTGGGATTTAATAACAGATTAGATCTAATCCTTTAAACATGGGGATTTTACAACAATAAACATGTTCACACACAACTTACGAGCTTGGACACTAGACTCACACACCTTTGAGACCGTTCACCCATTGCGAGCTCGACACCTCGGTTTGCCTATGTTCTCAACAAGTAATGTTGTTTAGATCATCTTCTCCGAGCTCACAATGCTCGAGCTCGAACCATCTTGTCTGATGGTAGGAGATTTATACAAGTGTTGAACTATTGTCATTGTGGCTTTGAGCCTGACTTATAACCTCAGAACTCCTCCGAGACCACGTAGTTTTCGAGCTCACCAATTTTGATGTTGTTGCACTACCACTTTAGCAAGACTATCCTTGACTTTCCTATTAATGTTGATGTAACGCCCTGGATAGCCAAGACCGCTACACTGTGTGTTTATAAAGTGCCAGACTCGCTAATCAAGTCATTAAAGTAAAAACGTGTTACTCAGATAGTAGAGGTACTAGGGTTAAAAGCATTTTTGACTCAAAAGATACATTTTCAATACTAAACATTGTTTATGTACATGGGATCCCAAAAATGACAGTTTAAAAGCCTTTTACAAAAGTTACAAAGTTTAAATACATTAACAGCCATGCTAAGGAAAAATGAGCGGTTAGGTGATCTCTGTCCTGACACACTCCTCGATCATGGTGATCGAACGGCTGGTTATGTACATTTCACCTCGGAGCTCTCCACCTCAGGCTTGGTCCAACTTGCCCTTGCCTTTACCTGCACCACGTAGCACCCGTGAGCCAAGGCCCAGCAAGAACATACATCAATAATAGAGCATGCACACTTAGCTGTCGGGTCAATCTCACATATGACATCTCATAAACTTCAAGCATAGGAACAGTCAAGTATTTCATATACAAAGCATATCAATAATCAAGTATTTCATTTACAAAGCATATCAGTTCATATAACACAATGCACAGATGATAACCAGGGCTAGCGCTCACAAGCTGCTCCCTCTGTTATCCTTTCATTTATGGCTCCCAGTGGCCAAATCGCGTCCCATGCGCTAAATTCATGAACGGTACTCTTAGACCGCTTATACGTGTCCCTTGGCATAATACCAACGATGACACAAAACAATTCTCGGGAGCACTTAGTCCCATCACAATCATACATTCGGGTGCAGTGTTCTTACCTTTCAATTCACTAGTTTTCGATGTCACGACACCTTGAGCACGATCCCACTCGAGCCCTAGCGCTTACCTAAACACAATCATGGTCAAAGTCAACATCAATCCTCAAGTTCAAAACCTAGCCCCGGGGCTAATCCCGAGCCCCCGGGATGTCCTAGTTCCACCAAACAAGGTGGTGGAACCAAACCCCAAACCTTAGGTCAAAAACCCTTGCAAAACACCCCAAAATCCCCTTCAGAAGGCAGAGTAGCGCTACAGCGCTCTTGGGAGGGCGCTATAGCGCTACAGACAGAACCAAAACCCTTCCAGCATATGGGCCTAGCGCTACAGCGCCCAAAGGCTAGCGCTATAGCGCTAGTCACAGGCAGCCCAACACCAAAATTTCCCTTGTGCGATTTCTCTCGAGCCAACCTCAACCAAACCTCTTCCAACTCTTACCCAAACTTAAAAACAACCTCATGACCACACTCCACTCATCCCAAGCACCCTAAACATCTAAAACCCAAGCACATGCAATCACAAACTCAAAATTCACCATAGCCACCTCCAAACTTCAGAACTCAACACAAACCAGCTGAACACTAGAGTTAGAGCTTAGAATTCATACCTTTGATAGAATTTCGCCCACAAGCTAACCCTAGGCTCCCTTGGCTTGCTGCTCCTCAGCCCTAAGCTTGAATTCCCTAAAGTTCCATTCAATTCAACTCAAGTACCACAGCTTTAAACAAACCAGAAACAGAGAATGGATGAACTCTAGATTCTTACCTCAAGTATTGGTGAAACCCTGTTAAACCTCTGTCAACTCCTTAGTCTTAGATCAAGGTTCTTGATGTTTGGTTATCCCAGCTCTCCTCTAGGCTTTACTCCAGAAATTCTCCAGAAATAGGTGAAGGAAAGTGTAAACCGACTCAAGAAACTCTCTCTGTTTTCCCTCCTTCTTTTCCCTTCTTTTTCAGACCCTTTTGATATTCTATAAATCCCACTATCTTAAAACCTCAGTAATACCCTTCCTTAAAAGTCAAATGACCTTTATGCCCTCACAGCTAACTCTAATCCTTTAGTCCTCTTAAGGGTATTTTAGTCATTTTGCCTAATTTCCGCTACTTCCTCGAATGTCTCTATTATTTCCCGCTTAGTTCCCAATACCTTACTAATCACCAATAGCCTTCCTCAATGTTACAATAATCTCCAGCTTATCCACTAAATTCCCATTTACACCCCTGAGCTCACCCCGAGCCGGGTATAAATCCCCGCTATGACTTTCACGCTACTTTGCTCACTAGGATCATCTCGAGTCATAGATTACAGATATATCCACATAATAATGTGGTCTCAACAATTATCACATATATCAAAGCAGTTATGCCCATAATGGCTAAAATTACGATTATGCCCTTCTAACCTAATCTGGGCCTATATGCACACTAACACACATAGTCATGCATCTCAAGTACTCAAGTAATCATATAACATGCTTAAGTCATAATAATCACACATAATTCCCATCATGCCCTCCTGGCACACTAATCAAGGCCCTTAAGCCTTATTAGTGAATTTGGGTCGTTACAGTTGATTACATGGCGAATTTTCTTATATCAAGCATACACCTTACGAGCCTGAGTTTCGAGATCAAAAATCTCCATTATCAAAATCTGGGTGTAACATTTTGCCCCCTCAAAAGTATCAGTTCAAATCCTATGAGAAGGAAACTTTTGAACTGCCACTTTCGAAAATTGAGCCACCTACCACACTCGAGTGTGGACACGTGTCAATCACGGGTTACTCAATCAGAGTACTCGAGTACTTTTTCATCACACCCACGTTCTTTTACGTTTTAGCTTTTTGTCGCCATTGTTACATTTGAACCGAACCGCCTGATCAAATACCAAATCCAGCCAAAGGCCCAGATTAGCTCGACCCTTGACCTCCTATAGGACATATATATATAGCGGTATCATCTTCCTCCTCTTCACTTTTACGTTTCAAGTTTCAGAGAGAAATAAAAAACCAGAGTTGAAAATTCTTTTTTCGTCTTTGCATGTTCTCTAAACCGAGAAGACAAAACAACCTTGGCATTTTCAACTCCGTGAGATCATTCTTGCAACCGCTCCTCCAATCATCGATTTCACTGTATCTGCAAGCCTCTATGTGTAAGTCTCTGTTCTTGATCCTCGTACTTTTATTTCTTCATGCATTTTTATGTTTCTTCTACACCGTGAGCATATTTGCTAGTTTTTCACTAGTTTTATAAGGATATTTGTAGCAATTAGTAGTCTTAGCCACATTGTTTAGCTGATACTACATGAACTTTTAATTCAAAGTTTTCTTTTTTTTTTAGACAACACAGTTCCGAGACCCAAATTTAGTGTAAAAAATGCCAACATAGGGTTTTTTCAGATTAAAGGTAGTGTATCGTGTAAGCCAAGAAATGGGGGTTCTTTCTTAGGGTTTTCAATTGCACAAATCCCAAAATTATCACCTTTTTGGGTAACCGTCAACTTTATCCCTGAAAATCTAGGATTCTTAAAATGAATCCAAACTTTCCCACTCTCGTGTTAAGTACAAGCTCGAAGCCTAAACTTTACAATAGTTCGGGGTTCTACTTCGAATTCGATCTGTCCTTTCGAGACCTCGGTCTTGATCGAGCTTACTCCATGATCTCGAGCTTTCGAGCTTGAATCACCAAAATTGTATTCTATAATTCCTTGCATGCCTGGCCCTCACCCTCTTTTTTCTTGTTAGATGTTGCATAACTCTAAGAATCAGTGGGGGTAAGTGCTCGCAATTCCTTTTTCTCCATCAACTCCCAGTCCAGAGTCTCCCTTCACTCGAAACCAGCGACTGATATGCGAGCACCACGCAAGGTGCGAACAAGAGGACATTAGAGACCATTTCCGACATCAGATTGACAAGGTCGAGGAAAGAAAAAGGAAGAAACTTCGGGCCGCGATTTATCCAGATCCGGACCCCG
Source organism: Humulus lupulus (assembly GCF_963169125.1). Classification (NCBI taxonomy): domain Eukaryota; kingdom Viridiplantae; phylum Streptophyta; class Magnoliopsida; order Rosales; family Cannabaceae; genus Humulus; species Humulus lupulus. Next base: position 163,619,702 of record NC_084799.1, read on the forward strand.
AGATCAGACCTATCCCGCTCGATCCCAAACTCAAAGTCACCATTGCTTATGAGCCTGGTGAATTTTCCTTCTCACTGATGGAGGACCCTTCAGATTGCCCTTATACTTCTCAAGCGGCATTTATTCCGACCCTACTTGAGGGTTTTTTCGAGGCGAAGCATTATTGGAGCTCGGTCACCTCAACGGGCCAAATCTCTGAGATTCTAGCTCGCCACGGCCAAAAACTCTCCGGCGCACTAATGTGTCGACATGTGACTCCAAACGTGTGGAGCTACTATGCCCCAGGTGATGGAAAACCCGACAGCAAGATTAAGCTCGCGGCCTGGAGTCGCGAGCATATGAAGGAAGGGGCCCTACTTCCCTTGAAATCCTTTTTTAAGGATAATCTGGATTTTTTGGGCTCGCCTTGTTCCAAATCCAGACCAATTCTTATAGGATTCTCTCTACCCTCAAGTCCCTGTACCACGGGCTGAAGTTGGAAGGACCCTCACCACAAGAGATTATGTATCTCTTTTGTCTGAAAAGCAACCCCTCTCGAACTCATGGAGGGGATGGCTTCTACTATTTGTCGAGCTATCCAAAGGAGAAGAAGATTTTCGAGGATATGCCAAACCATCCTCCAAACATCAAGCTGACCTTCTTCTGGATGGATGGCCTCGTTCCCTCCAAATTTTATTCATTCCAACGCATCTGTAAGTACTCATACTTACTCCATTCTTGTTTGTTTAATGATTGGGCTCAAAATAATAAAACGTATCCATTTCTTTAACGAACTATCACCATCCCACCCCTTCAGAGTCAATGGTGAAGCACAAGACAGCTATGCTCCAACTGTCGTATGGTCGTCATTCCCTATCCTATCTTCTCCATGAAGAACGACTTCAAGCCTGTGGTCTCCTGGAGAAAGACCAGTCGATAGACGATGCTGCCTACATCAAGTACCCCAAGTGGGATCACGTGCCACTTCCCACCGAGAGACTTCCCCCGAGATAGAGGTCCTCGAGCCTAGCTTGGGAAATGAAGCCCAAGATGAGGCCTCAAGCTCGGGTGGTGGAGGTAAATTTATACTTAGCTCTACCATGTTGTCCCCTTCCTTGCTTAAGCACAAGCCCGACACTCTGATCCTATTCCCAGATCCTAGAGATAACTTCCATGCTTGGTCCTAGGTAGATTATAGGGTGCATAGGTTCGATTAGCGGTAAAAACGAAGTTTGGGATGGGGTCACTGTTCAATACGGGACCAATGTCTATAGAGACCTTTCGAGTCTGTCTCCTACATATAGGGAAGGGACTCCCCCAGCATCCTCTGAAGATAGGGGTATTACTTGGTCATCGAGCACAAGCTCGGGGGAGAGTACCAGTTAGGTTTCTTTTGACTTTAGCCTCGTTTCTTTCTGTTCTTTATGCTCAATCACTAATGTGTAAATTGTGTATGTGTAGGCAACATATGGAATCTGATTTAGACAACATGCTCAACCGCCACTTGGGAGCTAAGCAGAGCAAACGTTCAAGGGCATCACAAAGAGCGGGGCGCCCTTCTAAAATCTTGAAGAAATCTGAGGCGACACCTCTTGCCTCGGACACTCATGGCTCGAGCCTACCTGTTGATCAAAACCCCAAGGTTAGAGTATTTACCAAGATCTCACTTCCCCTGCCTCCTCCTGAAGTCCAAATTTCCCAACAGACTGCTCCGACCCCAAAGAAGCAGGTTCCCACACGAGAACGTTTGCTGTCGGTCTCGCCCCACGTCCTCGAGTATGTGATCGATAACGTTGCGAGGACACACGGAGTCCATCTAGGCTTGGAGTGTAACGCCCTAAACTCCAGGGACCATTACGGTGTGCCTTGTAAATAGTGCTAAACTCGCTAATTGAGTCATTGGGCCAAAATCGTGTAACTAAGTATGATTAGCGGTTTCGGGATTACAAATTTTGGTTAAGATGTAACATTTCATTAGAACGTTTATCATATACATTGGGATCCCAAAAATATAATTTAAAGGTCTATTACAAGTAAATATTTACAACCAGCCAATCTAGGCAGCAAAACAGGGTTTAACCCTAGTTCCTCTTCAAACCTCGGCCGTGGTGGTCGAGCAGCTGAATATGTACACATCATCACCTAAGCTCTCCAACTCAAGAATGGTCCAGCTTTCTTTTGCCTTTACCTGCACCACATAGCACCCGTGAGCCGAAGCCCAACAAGAAAACTCAATATGCTCATAAACAGTCATATCATGACATCAAATCATAAGGCACACGCCTAGCATAGATAACCCTATTCAAGCAGGAAAATGAGTTCACGTAATGTTGAGTATAACACATCAACCAATGATCATAATAATCGTCCAGGGCTTTTAGCCCAAAATAGAAAAGTGACAGTTGTAATAGTCACTAAGGTGGGTTGCGTTCCCAACAGCCATGTGACGATAGGGTCACCGGGCTTATAGAAAAGTGATCCTTTCACTAGCTTAAGTAGGATAGGTGCATGATGACAAGTCACCAACATAACCTTCCTCATGACTCTAGAGTCATAACTATGGAACACTGTTCCCTAGCCATGTGACAAGCAGTCACCTAGGCCTTGGCTCTGAGTAACTAGCTTAGACTAGTCAAGTGCTTATAAGTTTCATCGACCTTAGGGTCGGTCCAACATTAATGCCTTAGAGTCATTAAATGCTGATATCGATTAGATCTAATCTTCATTCGGCCCTGCGTTCAGGATGCTTATGCCGTTTCTGACTCTTAGGTCAATGTCCCTAACTAGTCAGTACCATAGACAAGTAAGCAATGCCACCAAACATATATCATATATCCAATATTCGAATACAGGGCATTCGGCATGCTTACTTAAAAATTACTAGCATAATTAGGACCATGCATAAACACATAGGCTCAAGCTCTAAACATTCTCATATTCAATAATCATAGCATGCCCTAATCACATATTTCTCGTGCATCACATGCATCATATTTAACCACTTGACATGCCTCAACCATAACCATGCATGTCACATTTAATAATCCAACATGCATCAAGAATAACCATGCATGTCATACATACACAAGGTGCAGTTTTCTTACCTTTGGTCCAAGCACAGGTTACCAATAAACGAGCCACAAGCACGATCCCAATTCCAAGCCTCTAGTGATAACCTAGTCACAACCACAAATGGTGATCCAATGAGTTAAAATTCTAAAACCAATCCCGAAACCCAAACCTAGCCTCCAAGACATCAAACCCCACCAATTCGGGTAGTTGGAATGATCCCCAGGCCTAAAACCAAGTTCTCGAGGTCAAAACACCCAAATGGGCTCAAGCCTGCCCAAGGGCTGCGGCCCCCAACCACTCTAGGAGAAAGGGCCGCGGCGCCCAGCAAGACCAACAAGCCCCCACCAGCTTCTTCGAACTAGGGCCGCGGCGCCCAAGAACAGGGCCACGACCCCCAACCCAGAACCAGCCATAACCCCAATTTCAACCTTTTAAAACCTCCCAAAAACATACCTAAACACCTCCAAATCCACAAATCAAAGTTCCCAAACATCCCCATGATCCAAAACCCATAAAACCCAAGCTTTAAATCTAACAAAAACTCACCAAAACACAAAGTCCAATCCAAGCTTTAAAAACTTTAAAAACTTAAAACTTAAAACTTGAATTACCTCCAATTAAGTTGTTTCCAAATAAATCGTCCGGCTAATAAGCTTCTAATTTTTCCTAGGATCACTATGCCTCGATCCTCGCTTGATTCCGAGTCCTAGAACTCAAGTTACCTTCGAAAAAATGTGATCGGGAGACGAAAATGGAACTTTAAGGGAGAGAGAACGTACAGAACGTTCTTTTATTCTTTTAAAAATTTACTTCAAGCTTAAGTAGCCTCAACCAAATCCTAACGCTCGAGGTCCTGAAAACACTCCCGGTGGAAAAATAGTCAAAACCTCCAGAATTTCCCCCTGATCTTACTAACTCCCAATTTATCACCAAATATTAACTCCCATTACCCAATAACCCGGTAATGCACTAAATACCCCTTGACTCACACCGAGTCAAGAATAAATCTCGTTGTGAGGTTCCCACTAGCTTTTCACCTAGGATCGTCTTGTGCTGAGTAACCCTGGCATAACCAAATAATAATAAAGCACCACACGCATATCACATATATGCCAAATATGCCTGAAATGGCCAAAATATGAAAATCACCCAATTACTCAGAAATGAGTTCACATGCATATTTAATACACCTAAACATGCATATTATCATTTAATAACATAATAAGAAATTATGGCCCTCCCGGCCTCCTAATCAAGGTCCTAAACCTTATTAGGAAATTTGGGGCATTACATGGAGGTACTATCCCGAGTTGGCCAAAGTCTCAGCAATCTTGGCGCTCCTCAATGGCAGTTTCTCACCTCCTAACGCGACACCAATACAATTTTTGACAAGGGCAGCGAGCTCTTCACCTCGGTAAGTCCTTTTACTCTGTCATGTTGCTTATTCAAACTTATCTTGTATTTTTACTAACCCATTTTTGTTTATGTGTACAGGCTTTCGCTGCGTTTTCTCAACTTAACTACAAGCTGAATAACAAAGTTCACGCGAGCCTGTCCTATGCTCACCTCCAGATAAAGCTCACAGATGAGCTCAAGGCTGTGAAGTAGACAGTGTCTGAACTCAAGTCAAAACTAGAGGTCAAGGATTATGAAATCAAGGAGGGAGACTCTAGAATCAAGGAGCTTGAAGAGTTGAATGCCAAGCTCGAGGAGGAGAAGAAGGCCACCTTTGATATAATCGAGGGTGAGAAGGTTCGCCTCCTTGAGGAGTTTAAGCAGAAGAAGGATCATGTTGTTGACATGGCCACGTACTGCATCTGGGCCAACAACGCTGATCTCGACACCAGTTTTCTGGACAACCTTGAAGACGAATTCCTCAAGAGGTGGCAAGCTCGGCTTGATGAGGAGGATGCCAGTGACAAGGCAGAGGAGATGGCAGAGAAGTCTGGTGCTGCTGATGGGGATGTGCTTGCTTCATAAAAGCGAGGTCATGGGCTGCGTCCCATTAAGATTTTTGTAATACCCTTTTTTTTATATGTGTGCCCTTGGGGCAAAGACAATACATAGCTCATTTTAGGGCTATTTTATATTTATTTAGACAATAATTTTGATCTTTATGTATATGATTTTCTTGCTCGAAAACCTTTATGCATTTGATTTTACATTCAGCTTTTACTTTAATATTTTTGCTTTACATTTCTGGGTCGAAAATATTTCAAGCATATTATACTAAAGGTTTGTTTTTATGTTTTTTTATTTGTACAAACACACTTGTTGGATTTAACCTCGAGTTTCACTACATTCATGAACAGTTTACTCGATATATCCATGTCCAACCCGTTATTGTCAAGGTCGAATTTTACTTTTACCATGCACTCAAAAGTACTTATATGGCATGTAACCTTAGTAGTTTAGTTATATTTTCCTTTTCTAGTCACTTTTTCTCATCCTCGAGTAACTCCTCAAGGTTGTGAGGTCGAAACTAATTTTTGCAAAATTTTCCAGCCTCAGACTCGACTTAATTCAAAGTAGGTTTATTTACATTCCAACTTTCTGTCGATTAGTTTTAGCTGGTTTGTTCCAAACTTATTTAGCTCGCGTGCTAGGTTATTAATCCATACACTTATAATTTTTATAATCTGGTTATGACCAGACTATCTTAGCTCATGAATCTGGTTATATTTAGAGAGCTCGCAAATCTGGTTATATTCAGACAGCTTTAGCTCACATGTTTAATTATTAATCCATACACTTATAATTTTTATAATCTGGTTATGTCCAGACTATCTTAGCTCATGAATCTGGTTACATCTAGACAGCTTTATCTCGCATGTTTGGTTATTAATCCATACACTTATAATTTTTATATTCTGGTTATGTCTAGAATATCTTTATTTTTTTCAAACTTATGGTATGATTGTATACCACTGATGCCCCCTTAATATCCTATGAGTGTGACCATAGGTTATTGAATTAAGAGAGTTTGCAAAAAATACAACATTTAGTAAAGAAAATAAATTTTGAGCAAAACTTAACATTTTTATTAACAAATGTCTAAAAATTAAACAAGCTTGGTTACAACAAAAACACCCTTCCTACATTATTGATAATAAGGTCGTAGATGTTCACTGTTCCAAGAAGATAGACTCGACTTGGTAAGGTCCTTCCCAGTTAGGTCCGAGTACCCCAGTAGACAGGTCTCGTGTAGCCAAAAATACACGCCTTAATGCTAGATCCCCCAATCTGAATTTTCTATCTCGAACCCTCTTATTGAAATACTTGGTATCTCATTGCTGGCATGCAACATTTTTCAATTGAGCTTCATCTCGTCTTTCTTCAATGAGGTCTAGACTTTCTTCGAGCTGGGACTGGTTCAAGGCCTGATTGTAGGCATGGCTATGTATTGTAGGTATTTCAATTTCAATTGGCAACATGGCCTCGCATCCATATGCTAGGGACAAGGGAGTATGCCATGTTGAAGTTTGAGTTGTGGTTCGATAAGCCCACAAAACCTAAGGTAAGTCCTCGAGCCATCTTCTCTTAGCCTCCTCTAACCTTTTCTTTATAGAATTCTTTAGGGATTTGTTGACTACTTCGACCTGGCCATTTGATTGGGGATGGGCGACAAAGGAAAAGCTTTTTATTATCCCTTTTTTTTTTTTTGCAGAAATGGGTAAACAGGCCACTGTCGAACTGGGTACCATTGTCCGACACTATCTTTCTGGGCATCCCATATCGGAAGATGATATTTTTTACCAAAAAGTCTAAAACTTTTTCAAGGTAATTGTGCCCTGAGGTTTGGCTTCGGTCCATTTTGTGAAATAATCGACCGCGACCACAACATACTTTACTCTACCTTTGCCTCTTGGTAGTGAGCCTATAAAGTTGATTCCCCACACCGCAAATGGCCATGGGGAGGTCAACATGGTAAGCTCAGTAGGTGGAGCTCGTGGAATCGAGGAAAATCGTTGGCTCTTATCACATCTTTTGACATATTCGAACGCGTCTGCCTTGATTGTGGGCCAAAAATACATATTCCTTATCACCTTTTTTGATAGACTATGCCCCCCGGTGTGATCTCCACAAAATCCTTCGTGAATTTCTTCCAGAATTTTCCTTGCCTCAGGTGGAGTTACACATCGGAGTAATGGCATAGAATACCCTCTTCAATATAACCTTCCTTCCACAATAGTCTATCTCGAGATCTGATACATCAGTTTTCGAGCCTCATTCCGTTCTGCTGGGAGAATTCTAGTTTCGAGGTAATTGACTATTGGGGTCATACGTCCTCTTCGTCAGGCTCGCTGATACTGGGGGTCGATAGAAATTCTACCGAGACCACGTTCAATGTATTGGCCTCACTGTGGTAGCGAGCCTGGCCAACGCATCTGCATTTGAATTTTGTTCTCGGGGAACTTTCTCTATAGTGTAGAATTCGAACTGTTTGAGTGCGACCTTGGCTTTCTCTAGGTACGCAGCCAATTTTACACCACGAGCTTGATATTCCCCTAAAACTTGGTTGACTACCAGTTGTGAGTCACTATAACACTGTATAGCCTTTTCTTTGATTTCCTTGGCTATTCAAAGCCCTGCTAGTAATGCTTCGTATTCAGCCTCGTTATTTGATGCTTCGAAGTTGAACCTTAAAGTAGAGTGGAATCGATTTCCTGCTGGGGTGATTAGTATAATGCCTGTCCTCGATCCATTTTTTTTGGAGGATCCATCGATAAAAAGTTTCCACCGCTCGCGAGCTGGGGTTAAAACTTCATCATTAGACACTCCAGTACATTCTACAATGAAATCCGTCAGGGCCTGTCCCTTGATGGTCGTTCTTGGGTGGTATGTGATCTCGAATTGTCCGAGTTTGACAGCCTACTTTAACAATCTTCCATAAGCTTCTGTTTTAGATGAAACTTGTCGTAGTGGCTGGTCAGTTAACACATGAATATGGTGTGCTTGGAAATAAGGTCAGAGCTTTCAAGATGAGTGGATTAGGTTGAGAGCTAGTTTTTCCATTAACGGATATCTTGATTTTACCCCAGTAACCTTTTGCTGACATAGTACACTGGTTTTTGTACCTTCTTCTCTTCTCGGATGAGCACGACACTAATGGCATGCTTGGTTGTAGCGAGGTATAAATACAAGACTTCTCCCATGATTGGTTTCGACAAGATTGGTGGTTCGGCGAGGTGCTTCTTTAGGTTTTGGAATGCAAGGTCGCACTCCTCTGACCACTCAAATTTTTTGCCCCCTTTTAAAAGGTTGAAAAAGGGAAGACAACGGTCTGTAGATTTTGAAATAAACCTACTTAGTGCCGCCATTCGTCTAGTTAAGCTCTGGACACCCTTATGCTTTTGAGGTGAGGGCATATCAATCAATGCCTTGATCTTGTCTGGATTAACCTCTATTCCTCATGCATTTACTATAAATCCCATAAACTTTCCCGAAGACACTCCGAAAGAGCACTTTTGTGGGTTAAGTTTCATGTTATACTTTTGTAGTACAATAAAGCATTCTGCGAGATCATCCACATAGTTATTGTTATGTTTGTACTTGACTAGCATGTTGTTGACGGTGAAATCTCGTCAACGAAATTAGGTCGGAAAACTCAAAAGTAAATGCGGCGATCTCTAGATAAGAACTTAGAATTAACTTATGAAAGGATAAACACAGATGAACAATGGAGTGAAAAAATGTATATTTCTTAATGGCCTCTGCATACAATGAATTTTCCAACCCCCTTTCAGGTGGTCTTAGAGTTCATTTTATAGTAGGCTCTAATGGCCTTAGGTACATAGTGGTCCAGGGGACCAAGTGGTACATACGTACTGTGTCAGGGGAGTGGCTCCAGAGGTTGTGGTCATACATCCCGTACAGGAGCAGGTGTCAGGAGGATGTCTCCACTACTTGTCTGTATCCATGTCTGATGCGTGGTGGCAGGCGTAGTGGCGCAGGAGGTAGTGGTGTCGGCTCTGACCTATGGCCGTAGACGTATGGACCATAACTCCTATCCTTGCATGCCCACTCCTGGCATTCCCACTACTTGTCTGGTAGGGGTACTATATCCGTACTCTGACTTCTTTAGGTTTGTAGGTACATTCCATATTCATGCGTGTACCTTGCCCCTTGTGAGTATTCTCACCTCCAAGGTCATGGGCACGGGACCATGGGGCCTAGGCCATGGGCGAGACCATGGGCGTGGCCATGGAGGAGGCCATGGGGGAGGCCATGGAGGAGGCCATGGGGCCGAGGCCATGGAGGAGGCCATGGAGTGAGGCCATGGGCGAGGCCATGGAGGAGGCCATGGGGCCGAGGCCATGGAGGAGGCCATGGAGTGAGGCCATGGGCGAGGCCATGGAGGAGGCCATGGAGGAGGCCGTGGGCGAGGCCATGGAGGAGGCCATGGAGGAGGCCATGGGGCGAGGCCGTGGGGCCGAGTGCATGGGCGAGAGGGGCCTCGCGAGGCTACTGAGCCTTGGCACCTATGCCTTGCCAACGTGGGCCACTTGGCATCAACTCCACGAGAAACGAACCCAGACTCGTGTTGTGATGGCGCAATGGCTTCCCGAGACGACGGTGGCCTTAGGGCCTTGCCCCGGCCTCATACTTTCTCTTGATGGGATTATGAGCATCAACATTTCTCATGAGATGATCTCCTGTATTCAACAAGGCCTACAGGCTCGAGCCCAATAGCATGAATAAGCGATCCTTATCCCTATGTTCCAACCAGGGACTAAAGAGTTTCTTTTTGGTGGATTTTTGGCATCCACACTTGCCCCCCAGTCTATAGGGAGGCCTTTAGGCGTTCTTGTAGACTCTTCTCTTTCTTTTGATTTTCTATTCTGTGTATATATATATATTTTTTTATCTTTTATTTTTTATGCTCGAGGTCCTTTGGAACCCACGCGAAAGGGGGTTCGATAGGTCTCTCTTTGGTGCACCTTGGTTGCACCTATAAGGATATATTGACCCCTTGGGTTCTAGTTATCCTTTTATACATTTTCGCATGCGCTTATTATATCTTGCGAGAAGCGTCCTTCTCGTCATTAGGCATAGTACTATTTTTGCAAGCGTCTTCTTTGAGACCCTTTTTGCAAGCGTCTTCTTTGAGACCCTTTTCGGAAGCGTCTACTTCGAGACCCTTTTCGATAGCGTCTACTTTGGAGACCCTTTTTGGAGGCGTCTACTTTGGAGACCCTTTCTGGAGGTGTCTACTTTGGAGACCCCTTTTGGAGGTGTCTACTTCGGAGCCCCTTTTTGGAGGCGTCTACTTTGGAGACCCTTTTTGTGGGTGTCTACTTTGGAGACCCTTTTTGCAGGCGTCTACTTTGGAGGCCCTTTTTGCAGGCGCCTACTTTGGAGGCCCTTTTTGCAACTTTTGAGTTGATCTCCCCTCGGGTCGGGACTTTCATGGCTAGATGGTCTTCGTTCAATCTCGAGCTTGGTCAGCGACCCCTCTAGCACGACGCCCCATTCTATATGGAATCTTCATACGTATTGGTAGTAGGGCAACTGAAGGAAGGTTCGATTTCTTCCACGTAGAAGTTCTTATGGCCCTCTTCCACACGTATGTACTTCTGTGCTCTCTCTCGAAGTCGTCCAAATTTGAAACTTCTCTTTTGAGCATGCTCCCCCACAACTTACTTCCTGGACGAACTCCGGCTGTAATAGCCATTTTGTGCGCCGCTTTGGTTAAACCTTTCACCTTTGTTGCTTCTATACTGAACCTATGGATGTAGTCCTTCAGACTTTCATTCTCGCCTTGTTTTATGTTAGCGAGGCTGGTGGTTGGCATGACGTAATCACAGGATGTATGGTGTTGCTGAAGAAATTCATCAGAGAATTGTTGCCATGACTCAATTGTCCCTGGCCTCAACCTCTTGAACCACTTGTATGCCACTCCTTTAAGTGTAACGACGAAGAAATGACACTTTGCCCTGTTGTTGACCCCTCTTAACCTCATCAAGTTATTGAAGGTGTCTAAATGATATTTTGGGTCAGTAGTACCCTCGTACGAAGTCATCCGAGGCTCTCTGAAGCCAGAGAGCATCCGCTCAGCCTGAATCTCCCTTGTGAAGGGTGAATCACGGTCAAATTCTTCGTCATCCATGTGCCCCCCAAGTGCAGTGGTGATCTTGCCTCGAGGGTTTCGTATTTTGGTGTCTAGTCCCCTCCTCTTTTTGCATAAGGAGTTTTGCAGGTTCTTGGGCTGATCCCTTGCCTTGGTTGTGTCTCTCGGGGGAACCGCGGGGGGTACGTCTCTTACTTCTGACCTTTCTCCATGGGGCTCTTTTCTTAGGCCAAGGGGTGCTTCTTTTGAGGGGACTTTGGCCTTGTTCTTACGACCATCACCTTCCCTCCGCCTTTTCTTCTGGGGACATTTCGTTGGCTTAGGTCCCCCCTGATACCTTGTCTGGGGGGTTTTACTGGCGGAAAGTTGGGTTCCCCCATCATCTACAGGGACAGTGCTTTCCCATTTTTCATGCTCCTTCCCTTTACACGCAGGAGGGGGTGCGCTTGACTTTCCTCGCAATAGGTAATTTAAAACCTCTTGCATGTTCTCTATCTGGGTTTCCAGCTTTCGAGTCTTTTTATGTAACTCTTGAATCTCATCCCTATAGAGGCGAGTCCTTGAGCCTGAACTTACCGAGCGTACCCTGGGACTCTTGCTTGGCCCGTGCGTTGATGGACCTGGGTCTTGGTGGCCTGAGCGTGGTGCTACCGGAGGCCAGTGAAGTGAATGCACTGACGGCTCCAAATGACCTCCGTCGGGCCAGATGGTCGGAGATGAGGCTTCCTTCTCCTCCCTTGGGGGAAGAGACTCCTCCGGTCTGCCTCCATGTTTAGGCGGAGGGGGGTCTTTCTGGGTAGCCCTCCGCTCTACTTCATCCCGGGGAACCTCATCATCTTGTATTTGCCATAGGCGTTTTGAACGTCTTAGAATCTTTCTTTGCTGGGAATGATGGAAGAACACTGACTTGATGCTTATTCTTCCCACAGACGGCGCCAAACTGTTGACGGTGAAATCTCGTCAACGAAATTAGGTCGGAAAACTCAAAAGTAAATGCGGCGATCTCTAGATAAGAACTTAGAATTAACTTATGAAAGGATAAACACAGATGAACAATGGAGTGAAAAAATGTATATTTCTTAATGGCCTCTGCATACAATGAATTTTCCAACCCCCTTTCAGGTGGTCTTAGAGTTCATTTTATAGTAGGCTCTAATGGCCTTAGGTACATAGTGGTCCAGGGGACCAAGTGGTACATACGTACTGTGTCAGGGGAGTGGCTCCAGAGGTTGTGGTCGTACACCCCGTACAGGAGCAGGTGTCAGGAAGATGTCTCCACTACTTGTCTATATCCATGTCTGATGCGTGGTGGCAGGCGTAGTGGCGCAGGAGGTAGTGGTGTCGGCTCTGACCTATGGCCGTAGACGTACGGACCATAACTCCTATCCTTGCATACCCACTCCTGGCGTTCCCACTACTTGTCTAGTAGGGGTACTATATCCGTACTCTGACTTCTTTAGGTTTGTAGGTACATTCCATATTCATGCGTGTACCTTGCCCCTTGTGAGTATTCTCACCTCCAAGGTCATGGGCACGGGACCATGGGGCCTAGACCATGGAGGAGGCCATGGGCGAGGCCATGGAGGAGGCCACGGGCGAGGCCATGGAGGAGGCCATGGGGCCGAGGCCATGGAGGAGGCCATGGGGCCGAGGCCATGGAGGAGGCCATGGAGTGAGGCCATGGGCGAGGCCATGGAGTGAGGCCATGGGCGAGGCCATGGAGGAGGCCATGGGCGAGGCCATGGAGGAGGCCATGGGTGAGGCCATGGAGGAGGCCATGGGGCCGAGGCCATGGAGGAGGCCATGGGCGAGGCCATGGAGGAGGCCATGGGCGAGGCCATGGAGGAGGCCATGGGGCCGAGGCCATGGAGGAGGCCATGGAGTGAGGCCATGGGCGAGGCCATGGAGGAGGCCATGAAGGAGGCCATGGGGCGAGGCCGTGGGGCCGAGTGCATGGGCGAGAGGGGCCTCGCGAGGCTACTGAGCCTTGGCACCTATGCCTTGCCAACGTGGGCCACTTGGCATCGACTCCACGAGAAACGAACCCAGACTCGTGTTGTGATGGCGCGATGGCTTCCCGAGACGACGGTGGCCTTAGGGCCTTGCCCCGGCCTCATACTTTCTCTTGATGGGATTATGAGCATCAACATTTCTCATGAGATGATCTCCTGTATTGAACAAGGCCTATAGGCTCGAGCCCAATAGCATGAATAAGCGACCCTTATCCCTAAGTTCCAACCAAGGACTAAAGAGTTTCTTTTTGGTGGATTTTTGGCATCCACACATGTCGTCAACATAAACTTCCATGTTATTCCCTATCTGCTCGGAAAACATCCTGTTCACCAACCTTTGGTATGTGGCTCCAGCGTTTTTGAGCCCGAAAGGCATGACATTGTAGCAGTACAACCCTTTATCGGTTACGAAGCTCGTATGTTCTTGGTCTGGTACGTGCATTGAAATCTTGTTATATCCAGAATAAGCATCCATGAATGACATGATGCTGTGACCTGCAGTGGCGTCTACGAGCTGATCTATCCGAGGTAAGGGGAAAAAATCTTTAGGACATGCCTAGTTAAGGTGTGAGTAGTCGATACAGGTTCACCATTTGTCGTTGGGCTTCGGGACCAACACTAGATTGGCAATCCAATCAGGATAAAAGGCATCTCGTATGAATCGATTTTCCTTTAATCCGTCGACTTCTTCCTTGAGGGCCTTTTTTCTATCATCGTTCAGGAGTCTACGCTTTTGCTGCTTCGGGGGGAAGCTTTTGTCAATGTTAAGTGTATGGCTCATGACATTTGGACTCATTCCCACCATGTTCGAGTGTGACCATGCGAATACATCCTGGTTTTCTTTTAAGAAGCAAATTAATTGTTATTTCGCTTCTTTTGAAAGATTCTTACCCACCTTTACCACCTTCGTGGCATTTACTTCTTCGATCTTGACCTCCTTGAGCTCTTCTAGAGGTTCGATGTCAGCCCTTTCTTTTATTCTTGGGTCGATCTCTTCATCTATCTCGAAGACCATCCCATCCTTGTTGAATAACTACAAGTGCCTGTGCACTTGTTTGCTTCTTTCCCCATATGGAGATGCTATAGCATTCTCTTCCCACGAGCTGATCCACCTTTAACATCCCAATGCCACTAAAAGTCGGGAAATTGATGGCCAAATGCCTAACGGACGATACTGCCCCCAGCCCAACTAGGGTGGGTCTCCCGAGCAGTACATTGTAGGTAGATGGGAGCTCCACCACTATAAACTCCATCATCTTGGTTACTGAGACTGGATAGTGTCCCAAGGTCACAGTAATTTCAATGGATCCCATACATGCAATCCCTTCTCCTGAAAAACCATACAATGTTGTTGCACATGCTTTCAAATCACGAAGCGCGAGTCCCATCTTTTCTAGAGTGGCTTTATAAAGGATATTCACCGAGCTCCCGTTATCAATCAGGACTCGGCGAACCCTCTTGTTCGCGAGTTGGAGAGTTATAACCAGGCGGTCGTTATGGGGAAACTGGACGTGTGATGCGTCCTCTTCAGTAAATGTTATGGGTTAAGTCTCAACCCTCTGTTCTTTTGGAGCTTGTGGTTTGGGTTCGTAGGGGGAACCGTCCCCTGTCTTGAGCTCATTCACGGATCTCTTTTGGGCGTTCCTGCCCGAACCTGCGATATGAGGTCCCCTCAAGATGGTTATTACATCCTCTCCATCAATCAGAGGGGGTCGCTCGTCCTCCCGAACTCGGGAGTTATTTTTCTGGGCAGGTTGTGCAATTTCTGCCCTTTGGCTGGTCGAAGCTTGATTGGGATTTCGATTCCTGATGTATTGTCCAAATATCCCCTCCAGATCAACCTTCGATCTCATCTTTCAGTTGTCGGCATTCATCGGTTGTGTGTCTAATATCTCTATGGAATCTACAATATTTATTTGAATCTCTATTTTCCTTTTGGTTCCTCATGGGCTCAAGTCATCTGAACGGGATTTGGTTTTCATTAGCCAGGTAAATATTCTCCCGAGACTCATTGAGCTCGGTATATGTTATATTATTTTATAATAGAATGTAGTATTATATTATATTATAATATAATGTTTTAGATTAAATAAATGTGACAAAGAGTGTCACATATTGTAACAAATAATAGAGAGTTACAATATTTAAATATATGTGATATATCCAAATTTGTAGCATATTTGGTGTTACAAAATTGTAACTTCCAAATATTACCCTTTATTGTGTAAATTTGGTGTTACACAATATTGAGATGAATTTCATAAATCCATATGTGAAATGGTTGTTAGAAATATGATTTTAACCCCAATAATGTGTTTTGGGGGTTACAAAATCATTTGGGAGGGTTTGGAATCATTTGAAAAAACAGCACATTTTCAAGTGCTGAAACTGGGCTGTGGCCGCGGCCACTGAATGATGGTGGCCGCAGCCTTGGGGACAGAAAGCAGTGGCCGCGGCCACTGATGTCCCAAGCCGCGGCCACATGTGCATTTCAGGCCATTTTTTCAATTTTTTCCAAAAGTGTTGAACGATTCCAAAAACCCAAATAACTCCCAAATCTCATTTTTAATTCCATAATAATCCAATTAATCATTGGTAACAACCATGGGGGTTGGTGGAATTTGAAATTCAAAGGGTGTCTCTAAACTCTATAAATAGGAGCCTATAGCTCACTTGAAAGACACAACATTTCTATCCATTAGAGCACTTGGCTAGAAACACCTCGAGGCTTGATAATTCCAGAAAGCATTTCCTTTAATCTGAGAGAGATCCCTTAGTGCTTGAGTTAGGGGGAAATAAGCTTTTGGACAAAGGTTTTAAACCTTGTTCAAGTTGGTGATCCCCAACCCTCTTCACTTAGGTTGTGTAAGTGAGAGTTTACTTGTGTTTCTGTTCTTACATTTTATTCTATTGCTTTTCTTCTTATTCTATTGTTCTATTTACTTGTAACTTTTGTTTAGAGTTGTAATCTTCTCTTTTGTTTCAAACACATTTACTTTACTTGTAATCTTTTGCTTAGAGTTGTATTTTTCACTATTCTCTTCTTCTTCTTCTTCTTCTTCTTTTTGTTTATTTGTACTTTCAGTTATAGAGTTGTAACCTAATTTAATCAATCTATATTTATTTGTAATATATTGCCTAGAGTTGTAATATTCTTACCTATTTCCATTGAGGCAATACATATTTACCTAACATTCAAAAGCTTACTCCTTTGTTTGTTTCAATGGAAGGTGAGACCATCAAGATAATGAATCAAGACCTAGAGAGGTTGGATAGGTTTGATGGGTCCAATTTCACTAGGTGGCAAGACAAGGTGAGATTCCTTTTGACCACTCTCAAAATCGCCTACATTCTAGAATCCACTCTAGAACCTCTCCCAACGCCATCCGACAAGGACACTCCCGAGGAGGTGGAGAAAAGAAGGAAGAAGGAGGAGGACAATCTACTTTGTAGGGGTCATATCCTCAACGCCCTCTCCGATAGGCTCTATGGCCTCTACACCGAGACCAAATCAGCCAAGGAGATATGGGATGCACTTGAGACAAAGTTCAAGGAGGAAGAGGAAGGTACCAAAAAGTTTTTGATATCTCAATACTTTGATTTCAAATTTTTTGGTGATAAACCTACTCTTCCTCAAATTCATGAAATGCAAATAATTGTTAACAAATTGAAAGTGTTAAAGATCGAGCTTCCCGAGGCCTTTCAAGTTAGTGATATAGTGGCTAAATTACCTCCAACTTGGAAGAGCTATAGGAAAAGAATCCTTCATAAAAATGAGGATTATTCTTTGGAGGAAATCCAAAAACATATTCGAATCGATGAGGAATCGATATGTAGAGATAAACTTGTGGAGGGGTCTAATGGAGAGACTTCCAAAGAAAAAGCGGTGTCACAACCAAAACATCCCAAAAACAAAGGGAAAAAGGGTAACGAGAAACCTTTGGGTCCAAAAACCAACCCAACCAAGTTTAAGGCTGAGAAAGGTCCCTGCTTTGTGTGTGGGAAAAAGGGTCACTATGCTAGAGAGTGTAGGCATAGATAAGACCAACAAGGACCTAAGGTGAATTCAACTCAAGAGGAAAACATAGTTGCTACCCTTAGTGAGGTGAATGCAGTCCAAGGCAAGGTGAAAGGGTGGTGGTATGATACATGTGCCACCGTCCATGTCACCTATGACAAATCATTGTTCAAGACCTTTGAAGAGTCAAAGGGAAACCATGAGATTCAAATGGGCAATGAGGGCAAATCCAAGGTACTTGGCAAAGGTACCATTGAAGTATTTTTCACCTCTGGCAAGAAAGTTACATTAGTGAGTGTACTTTATGTTCCCGAAATGAGTAGAAACTTGGTAAGTGGTGATTTTCTTGGCACGCCCAGAATTAAAGCCGTTTTTGAGTCCGGTAAAATTATACTTACCAAATCAAATGTATTTTTTGGAAAGGGGTACTCTTGTGAGGGTATGGTTAAATTGTGCACCAATGATGTAACCTTCAATGTTATCAATAAAAATGCTAATTCTGCCTATATTGTTGAGTATGATTATCTATTTTTGTGGCATCTTAGACTATCGCATATAGGTTTTTCAACCATGAAAAGAGTAGTAAAATGTGGTATGATTGCATGCAATATTAAAAACTATGGTAAATGTGAAACATGTGTTAAGGCAAAAATGATTAAGAAATCATTTCCTAGTGTAGAAAGATCATCTAATTTACTAGATTTAATCCATAGTGATCTTTGTGAATTAAATGGTGTTTTAACTAGAGGTGGTAAAAGGTATTTTCTTACTTTTATAGATGATTTTAGTAGATATACCTATGTTTTTCTTTTAAAGCATAAAGATGAAACTTTTGATGCTTTTAAACTGTATAAATTAGAAGTTGAAAATCAACTAAATAAAAAGATTAAGGTGTTAAGAAGTGATAGAGGATGAGAGTACTTCTCTAATGAATTCAATACATTTTGTGAAGAAAATGGTATAATTCATGAGTGCATTGCACCTTATACACCACAACACAATGGTGTTGCCGAAAGGAAAAATAGGACTTATCTAGAGATGGAAAATTCTATGTTGGTGTTTTCTAAGTTGAACTTCAACTTATGGGGTGAAGCACTTTTAACCGCTTGTCACATTCTTAATCGAATACCGATGAAGAAAAATGAGATATCTCCATATGAGTTATGAAAAGGAAGAAAACCAAACATAGGGTACTTCAAAGTGTGGGGGTGTCTTGCATATTGCAAGAAAAATGAACCTAATAGAACAAAGTTAGGTTCAAGAGCCATAAAGTGTGCTTTTGTTGGTTATGCCAACAATAGTAAAGCTCATAGGCTATTAGACTTAGAGTCTAATATTGTGATTGAATCTAGAGAAGTTAAATTTTTTGAGAATATGTTATGTGACAACAATTCTCAAGCTTCAACATCTCTAAAGGAGAATTTGTTATATGATAACAATTCTCAAGCTTCTACATCCAAAGTTGATTCTCAAGAGGAAAATTCTCAAAAGAATATAAAGCAACCCTTTGAACTTAGAAGAAGTCAAAGGCTTAAAAATCATTAAAGTCTAGTAGTGGATGAGATAGATTCTCAACGAATTTCATTCTACATGGTAGAAGGAAATAGAGAGGAAGTCATTAGGAAAATTCCTATTGTACTCCTCGTTGAGGATGATCCTAAGACTTATAGAGAAGCTATGCAATCGAGAGATAGTGCATTTTGGAAAGAAGCCATCAATTATGAGATGGATTCCATTCTTTCCAACAACACTTGGGAATTGGTAGACCTCCCACTGGGGTCTAAGTCAATTGGGTGTAAGTGGGTATTTAGGAGAAAATACCACACTGACGGCACTATCCAAACCTTTGAAGCTAGATTAGTAGCTAAAGGGTTTACGCAAAAGGAGGGTATCGATTATTTCGATACTTATGCGCCTGTTGCAAGAACAACTTCTATAAGAATTTTGCTCACTTTAGCTTCTATAGACAACTTGTATGTTCATCAAATGGATATCAAAACGGCATTCCTTAATGGTGACCTCAATGAGGAGGTCTATATGGAACAAACCGAAGGGTTTGTCCTACCAAAATATGAACATAAAGTGTGTAGACTTGTAAAATCCGTATATGGATTGAAACAAGCACCTAAGAAATGGCATGAGAAGTTTGATCAAGCCATCACATCTAATGGGTTTAGACATAACAATGGAGACAAGTGTTTGTATTCAAAAACTTGTAAGGGATATGTGATCATTGTTTGCTTATATGTGGATGACATGCTTATTCTAAGTGATAACATGAAAGGGATATAAGAAACAAAGATGTTTCTATCATCAACCTTCAAGATGAAAGATCTTAGAGAAGTTGATACCATACTTGGTATCAAAGTAAAGAAACATAGTGGGGGTTTTGCATTAGGGCAAGCCCACTATGTTGAGAAAGTATTGAACAAATTTAACCATCTCAAGGTTAAAGATGCCAATACTCCATTTGATCATAGTGTAAAACTAGAGAATAATGAAGGAAGAGCGGTGGCTCAATTGGAGTACGCTAGTGCTATAGGGAGTCTAATGCACGCTGTCCAATGTACTAGACCTGATATAGCATTTGCGGTAAGTAAACTTAGTAGGTTTACAAGTAATCCAAGTGTGGATCACTGGAAGGCTATTGGAAGAGTCCTATGTTATCTCAAGAAAACCAAAGGACTAAGCCTTTCACTACTCCAAATTTCCTTCAATCTTAGAAGGATAAACAGATGCAAGTTGGATATCCAATCTTGGGGACAACTTGTCCACAACTGGTTGGGTATTTACACTTGGTGGAGGTGCAATTTCTTGGGGTTCCAAGAAGCAAACCTGTATATCTCATTCCACTATGAAAGTAGAGTTTATAGCTCTAGCTGCTACTGGCAAAGAGGCCGAATGGTTAAGGGATCTGTTGATAGAGATTCCCCTAATCAAAGAAAATGTATCTACTATATCAATACATTGTGATAGCGCAAGCGACATTGGCTAGAGCATACAACAGAGTGTATAATGGGAAGTCTAGACATATTAGTCTAAGACATGGATATGTAAGAGAATTGATTTAAAGAGGAGTCATCTCAATATCCTATGTGAGAACAAGTGAAAATCTGGCGGATTCTTTCACTAAGCCAATAACGAGGGATTTAGTGGCTGCATCATCTCGAGGGATGGGACTTAAACTCCCTAGAGAGATTCATGAATGATGGTAACCTATCTTAACACTAGTTATTCAACTAGTGTTAGGTTTAATAGGTAACAACAAGTCAATCAAGTGAATATTAGTTGTACTCAAAACAAGTCCCATATGAGATATTGAGTACTTGTGAGTTACCAAGTTGAGGGTTAAAACCGAAAGGTTTTTTAATAGAATTCAGTCTTGTGAAGACAAGTATTTTTGGTAACAAAATACTGTAAGAATTCTACCTATATGTGTTAGGAACGAGTTTCCTAATACGCAGCGGAATGGTGGTGGGGTTGGCCCAGTGTATAACAAATTTTTTGTAACATATTTAAACTACCTTTAAATATGCGGATCCATTAATATACATACATTAATCATAAGCAAGATAATAATAGAAATCATACCTCTTGATGCCTATTAAGTGTCCTTGCTATCTTTTCGTATTTAGAACGATTTTCCTATCCAACTTACAAAGCGAATAGACTAAGTTGTCACACACATCTGAATATTTTCTGATTAATCATACTTAAAAGAAAATATTCAAATTTAAAAAATAAATCTGCAACCAACTTACAATTTAATTTTTAAATAATTAATTATTTTATTAATGAAAATATCCAAAAACCAATTTTTGAATTATCAATTAATGAATTAATTAATTAAAAATGAAAATCCTATCCCTGAAAATAGCAGTACACGCAGCATCCCTATTTTTAGGGATGTTGGTTTTTTTAATTTTTATTTAATTATTTATTCAAACTTCTTTGTCACATAAAAACTAACAACCTGATAACTAATTCAAATTTAAATTAAATACTTTTTTAACTAATTATCAAATATAATTAATTATTTGAATAAATATTAATCTTTTAAATTCAAATCCAATTTGAATTTGTACGCCCTAATTCTCCACGGGCTATTAGCGAGCTGAGGTATGGCATAATTATATCAGCCACATGGATGCCACGTACCCGGAGCTACTGTCGCCAGCTCCCACCTCTTTAGCTCGAGGTAACCAAAGGCTTACTAAGGGTACTGAGGAGTCGGGTCAGAAGTATAGACACCGCGGGTTAAGAAGACATCCAGCTCGAGGTGCGAGCTTGAGTTGGAAGTTGTGACCCTTTATAAAGTCAATCACGCAATGTAAACGTGCATATATCAGACATCACGTGTCTGATATATCCCTGAATTCTCGGACACGCAGCATAAACGTGCGTGTTCAGGCACCCACGACTGGGTTGGGCCGTGGGGCCCATTATCCCCCTTACCTATTGATTAGACCACACTTCATTTGTCAGGTTTTAGGAATTAATCATGAATGTCATAGAAGTGACATGATGGGTAAGAAGGTCACGTGATGGCCCCCCTTTGCCAACCCCCAGGTGCCCTCTCCTATAAATATGGAGACCCTGGGAGTTGCAAAGGGTTGGATTCGATTGTGTAAAGAAATACCCTGTAGAGAATACAAGAAATATAGCAATAATATTGGCTAGTGGAGTAGAAGGATTTTAACCTTTGAACCACCTAAAAAAGTATTCGTATCACCATTTTATTTTAAGATCATTCCTCTGTTACGGTTCGTTACTTAGCACTAATTCCATTCGCTTATTCTATTAATTACTTGTTGACGAAGAACCGCGTCAACAGTTTGGTGCTTTCGTTGAGAGCTTGTTAGATTGGTGCTATCGCAAATACCCAACCATGGTGGTCACTCGCTCAAGACACGGTAACGAGGTGGACGAACGTGATGGGCAGGAGGCCCACCATGCCGCCATCTCCGATGATCAGAACCCTGAGGTTCAACAGCGGCCGGTCAAGCAGCCAATAGGCCAAGATGACACTGGAAGTTCGGCTCCCCGGCCACCTAATCCGAACCCAGACTTCTACACGGCGGTGGAGATGGAGAATGCACAACTGAGGAGTCAACTGGTGAAAGCTAACCAGCAGATTCGGGAGGTGTTGGCCCAACTAACCCCCCTTACAACCGACGCTAACGTCAGAAAGAGGTAAGGCGAGACTCATAAGTCCCGTCGGGGTAATCGGTCTAGGCCTAGTAGGTCGGCCAGACCCCCGACATCAAACTCTACTCCCTCATCGCACCACTGAGAGAACACCTTTGAAGAACTACCTAGGGCCGAGCAACAGTATAGCCGATCAGTCCAAACTTCAACTCCCAGCTCACTTCCACCTTCGAGTGCGCCCAGGAGGGCTCGAGGGAATTCTCGAAGGAGATCTGGGGAGGACTCACAGTGACAGCCCGCCCCGATCAGGTGTGCTGCACCTCGCTCAGACCGCCGAGCGCAGGTTGGTAGAGCCGAGCGGCCCCGACCAAACCTAATCCACCCTGACGGGACAAGGATTGCATCCCCGGTCAGGCATCCTCCTTCATCGATAAGATACTCGTCTCCTCCTCAGCCAATCCGAGATATTCCAGCTCATGGGAGCAGTAGGAGAAATCCACCTTCCGCAGGGCCTTCCCATCGTAGCAGGGCGCCCAGAGAAGTCTTGGATCCTCACCCCACGAGGCGGGCTCCAAGCTTCTCAAACGAGAGCTATTGGACCGGAGGTCGCCGAAGTGACCTTTCTAGCGGAGACCTGTGCCAACGCCTGAGCTCGGCGCAAAGTCCTCAAGCCACCCCGAGGGGCGACCTCCGAGATCGTCTTAACTCTCAGAGGGGAGACCCGGTGGGAAACGGCAGCCGTGCTCGCCCAAGGGAAGACCTGTCCGAGGTACGCAACAGCGAGAATGTCCCATATAACCTATCTCAAGATAGGAGGGACAATAACCCGCCAAACGCGTACAATGGATCCGGAGCTGTTGAACAGCCCCGGAACAGCCAAGGAAATCAGGACAAAACCCTTGAGCGCTTGGCACAGATGGAGGAGCTAATGAGGAAGCTCCTATCAGAAAAAGAAAAGGACGAATATGATTCCGGGGACGAACTCGAGCTCTTCGCCCCCAGCATAGCAGCAACGGCATATCCGCCCGGTTTCCGTATGCCGCACTTGTCCAAATTCAACGGAGACGGAGATCCGTCAGATCACCTGGGTATGTTCAATACCCTAATGATGGCCCACAACATTGGCCTCGTGCTAAGGTGTTTAATATTTCCCTCCACCTTGACTGGGCCGGCCAGGCAGTGGTTCAAACAAAGTAAGAAACAGTTAATCAGCTCGTGGAAAACTTTCTCTACGGACTTCAAGAGAGCATTCCGAGCTTCCCAAGTTGCCCGCGTCAAGGCCGACACCCTGGCCAACGTAAGGCAACAACCCGACGAGCCTCTGAAGGCTTACCTGAGTAGATTCGTGAACGTCGCTGCTCAGGCCAGAGACGCAGATGACAGCTCTAAGCTCATGGATTTAAGGACTGGAATCCTCGTCGGAGGGGGACTCTGGAACAAGATACAAAGGAAGGGGGTTATCTCCGTAAATGAATTCCTAAATAGGGCCCAGGGGTGGATCAACCTGGAAGAGGCGCAAGCCTCAGCTGCAGGAACCAGCCAGGTCCCTGTGCAGCCCGCTGGAGTGGGAACGGAGGTCGTGACAGCGACCCAGACCGTTACACAGAATAACCAGTTTGGTGGAGGCAAGAGAAATGGGAGCAGCGAGGGTAACCAGCACGGCCCAAAGAAGAATAAGTCCGTAGAAAAATTTAAGTCGGTCTACGCGACTTATTCGGAGCTCACCCACTCTAGGGAGAACATCTTCCTAGCAAACTCTGCTCGCCTCCCCTGGAAGAAGCCAGAGCCGTTAAAGCACTAGAAGGGAAAGCGAGACCCTTCCAAGTTTTGTCGGTTCCACAACGACGTTGGCCACAATACCGATGACTGTAGACACCTGAAGGATGAGATCGAGACTCTCATCCGAGCCGAACCTTTGGCTCAGTATGCACGGAACAGGGTTCCCGCAAGCCGTCCAGCTCCAGAAGTCCCAGTCAGTCAGCCCGGGTCTCGGATAGATCAGGACATCCCCCCTCCAGTGATAGGAGAGATCTCCACAATCTCTGGGGGTCCTCATTTGGCTGGCACGAGCAGAGGTGCCCAAAAGAGGTACGCCAACGAACTTAAGGCTCATAATGGAGTAGAGTTCATCCCCGAGCGACATCTGCCAAAGCAGCAATGATTGGAAAGGCAACCAATCATTTTTACTGAAGAAGATGCCAGACACGTCCAGTTCCCTCATAACGACCCTCTGGTCGTAGCAGTGCAGCTCTCTAATCGGAGGGTTAGGAGAGTGCTGGTCGATAATGGGAGCTCGATAAAACTTCTATTCCGTTCCACGCTGGAGAAGATGGGTTTATCTGTCACCGAGTTGAAGGCGACCTCCATGATGCTTTATGGATTCTCTGGAGAAGGATCGGCGGCAATAGGAACAATCGAGCTCGTGATCACCTTGGGAGAGGGACCTCGGACAGTCTCAAAACTCCTCGAGTTCGTGGTCATCGACTATCCCGCCGCGTACAATGCCATTTTAGGTCGACCTACACTTATAGCTTTTGAAGCCGTTACCTCCATCCGCCACTTCGCGCTGAAATTCCCCTCTTCCACAGGGATATGCACGGTCCGTGGCGATCAACTCGCTGCCAGGGAATGCTACAACATTTCCATGAAGGGAAAATTAAAACCCGGGCAGTTAACAATGACCGTTCAGGATGGGAATGAGGAATCTCAGGAACCTTTGCCTAATCCTGAGATTGAAAAACCTCAAAGCACCGAAGGGGAAAATATTGTCCTAAGCGATGATATAGACCCAAGAGTAGGCGAGGATAAGTCCAAGCTTCAAGCTATCAAAGAGCTCGAGGAGGTCAAAATTGATCCACAGAATCCCTCACGGATGGTTAAGCTCGGGAAAAACGTCTGTGGCAAGAGGAAGGCGGAGCTGATCAAATTCCTGTAGGAGAACCTGGATGTGTTCGCATGGTCACATGAGGACATGGTGGGGATCAGTCCAAGCGTCATCATGTACACCCTCCATTTGGATAAGAGCGTGCCTGCAAAGTCCCAGAAACATAGGCGCCTGGGAACGACTCGAGCTGAAGCCCTAGAAGAAGAAGTGGCCTGGCTCAAAAAGTGCGGCTTTATCCGCGAAGCTAGGTTCCCGGTCTGGGTCGCCAATCCTGTGTTGGTCCCGAAGCCCAACGGGAAATGGCGGACCTGCATCGACTTCTCCGATCTGAACAAAACTTGCCCTAAAGACTGTTTTCCCTTGCCAAGGATCGACCAGTTGGTAGACGCCACGGCAGGGCACGAGCTCATGTTCTTTATGGATGCGTACTTGAGCTATAATCAGATTTCCATGAATCCAGCAGACCAGGAGCACACTAGCTTCATGACCCGAACTAACGTCTATTGTTACAAGGTCATGCCGTTCGGACTGAAGAATGCCGGTGCTACATACCAGAGATTGGTGAACAGGATGTTTGCCAACCAGATCGGGAAAAACATAGAAGTGTACGTTGACGACATGCTGGTCAAGTCGAAAACTGTCGATAACCATGTTTCTGACCTGGAGGAATGCTTCAAGATACTAAGAGAATACGACATGAGGCTTAACCCGCAGAAGTGCACTTTCGGGGTCGCGTCTGGAAAATTTCTGGGTTTCATTGTCAACACTAGAGGGATCGAGGCAAACTCCGATAAGATCAGGTTGTTGCTCGAGCTACCCTCACCTCGGTCGCGAAAGGATGTTCAAGGCCTGACAAGAAGGGTGGCAGCCCTTAATCGGTTTATTTCTAAATCCACCGACAAGTGCTTGCCATTCTACAACCTGCTCTGGGGAAATAAGAAGTTCGAATGGACAGAGGAGTGCGAACGTGCCTTCCTCGACCTGAAAGCACATCTGGCCGAGCCGCCCGTATTGTCCAAACCAACGGCAGGAGAGCCTCTTTTCCTTTACCTAGCTGTCATAGAAGATGCAGCTAGTGCCGTATTGGTCTAAGAAGAAGACCGGGTTCAAAAACCAGTCTATTACATCAGCAAGAGACTTCTCGGGGCTGAGTCCCGATACCCGTTTATGGAGAAGATGGCATTCTGTCTTATCACGGCCTCCCGAAAGCTCAGGCCATATTTCCAGTCCCACTCAATACATGTCATAACCGATCAACCTTTAAGGCAAGTTTTGCAAAAACCTGAAGCATCGGGACACCTATTGAAGTGGACTATTGAGCTCAGCCAGTTCGAGATTTTGTACACTCCACGAACTGCAATAAAAAGCCAGGCCTTAGCTGATTTTGTGGAAGAATGCACAGGATTCCGAGAAGATCCTGTGGAAGATTCGCCCCAAGCCACCTCGGTCCAGGCATCATGGAAGGTCTTCGTAGATGGCTCATCTAACGAGAACGGCTTCGGGGCTGGAATCATTTTGATATCCTCAGAAGGACATAGATTCCACTCGGTGTTGAGATTCATATTCAAGGCTTCCAACAATGAGGCTGAATACGAAGCTTTACTGGCCGGGCTAAGGGTGGCCCGGGAGCTGAAGGCCAGCTCCGTTCAGTGTTTCAACGATTCTCAGTTAGTGGTGAACCGAGTACTAGGTGAATACCAAGCATGGGGAACCAAGATGGCTGCTTACCTGGCCAAGGTAAAAGTCGAGTTGTCTTCATTTGAACGGGGCTCAATCGAACAGATACCTCGGGAGCATAACGCCAATGCAGACGCCCTCGCCAAGCTCGCTACCTCTGGGGAGACGGAGACTTTGGGGTTAGTACCGGTAGAATTCCTAGAGAAACCAAGCATAGAAGAAGTCGGGGCGGAGATCGAGATGATCGACGCCAGACTGACCTGGATGACCCCCATCCTCGAGTATCTCACTAAAGGAAAGTTACCTGAAGAGCGTAATGATGCAAGGCGGGTACTTTACCAGGCTCCAAGGTATACGGTGGTAGATGGTCTATTGTACCGACGTGGGCAATCCCTACCTCTCCTGCGATGTGTTCTGCCAGGCGAAGCCAAGACCATTTTGCAAGAGGTGCATGAGGGTTTTTGCGGAGATCACACTGGGGGCAAAGTTTGGCCCTAAAAATCTTAAGGCAAGGATATTACTGTCCCACTCTGTCAAAGGACTCGATCTCTTACGTCAAGAAATGTGACAAGTGCCAGTGATTCTCCATAGTTGCCTGAGCTCCCCCAGTCGAGCTGAGGATGATCTCGTCCTCGTGGCCATTCGCGGTCTGGGGAATCGACCCGGTTGGCGCCCTCCCTACTGGAAAGGGAGGGGTTCATTACGCGGTGGTGGCTATCGACTACTTCACCAAGTGGGCTGAGGCAGAACCCTTGGCAACAATCACTTCCAAGAGAGTCCTCGACTTCGTGGTCAAAAGCATTATCTGCCGGTTCGAGCTGCCAAAGAAAATCGTATAAGACAATGGGACGCAGTTCGACAGCGACCTCTTCACCGAATTCTGTGAAAGGTACGGCATTGTGAAAAGCTTCCCCTCCGTGGCCTACCCCCAGGAAAATGGGAAGGTCGAGGCCGTCAATAAGACACTAAAGGTGAGCCTTAAGAAGAGACTGGACGAAGCCAAGGGAGTCTGGCCAGAACAGCTCCCCCAGGTACTGTGGGCATACCGGACCTCGCATCGAACTCCTACGGGTCATACTCCTTTCTCCCTAGCTTTTGGGAGTGAAGCAGTCCTTCCTGTCGAGATAAAGGTATCTTCGCATAGAGTCTAGGCGTATGACCAGGACCGCAATCATAAACTGCTTTTCGCATCCCTCGACTTGATTGAGGAAAGACGAGAAGATTCGCAACTCCAGCTCGCGCATTATCAACAAAAAATCACTCGTTATTTCAACTCAAAGGTCAAAAAGCGTGCCTTTAGCATTGGCGATCTGGTCCTCAGTAGAGTCTTTTTAGCCAGTAAAGATCCCAAAGATAAAGTATTGGGACCGAACTGGGAAGGGTCGTACCAAGTAATCGAGGTCATAAAGGAAGGAACCTATAAGTTAGCTCGTCTTAATGGGGAAGCAGTCCCACGAACTTGGAACGCCATCCATTTGAAGAAATATTATCAATGATACCTTTGTAAGGCTTACTCAGAAAGGCCATTTTTTGTTTATTAAGCAATGAGAATTAAATCTTTTTTCATTATTGTGTATATTTGCGAATGTAATCTCAAGTAACCACGAAAGATCCTTTCCTAATTACTTGGGGGGCATATGGTGCCTGGATACAACCAGGTCGCCCTAAAGACTTAGAAGTTAATTCAAATTGATTGATCGTTGTTTTTCTTAAAAAGCACGAGAAATTGATAAAGGATTAACGCGAACTAAGCCATATCCTGGATATAACCAGGTCGTCCTAAAAAACTTAGAAGTTAATTCAAATTGATTGATCGTTGTTTTTTCTTAAAAAGCACGACATATTGATAAAAATTAACGCCAACTAAGTTTTCAAATTAACGTCTTGGATGTAACCGGGTCGTAAAAATTAGAAGTTAATTCAAATTGATTGATCGTTGTTTTTCTTAAAAAGCACGAGATATTGATAAAAATTAACGCCAACTAAGTTTTCAAATTAACGTCCTGGATGTAACCAGGTCCTAAAACTTAGAAGTTAAGTCAAATTGATTGATCGGTGTTTTTCTTAAAAAGCACAAGATATTAATCAAGAATTAACACGGACTAAGTTTTCAAATTAACGTCTTGGATATAACCAGGTCTTAAAACTTAGAAGTTAATTCAAATTGATTTATCGTTGTTTTTCTTAAAAAGCACGAGATATTAATAAAAAATTAACGCGAACTAATTTTTTAAGTTAATGTCCAGGATACAACCAGGACTTATCTTAGAAGTTGGTTCAAAATTGATTAGCATGTTTTTCCTAGAAAAGCATAAAATGTCAATCACAGCACCAGCAAAAAACTAAGACTATTACCAAAATGCATAGAGGCAAAAGGAGGTAAATCAATTAAAAGCAAAAAATTGATAAAGCCAATTGTCTCGAGGTTAGAAAAACCTCATACATAGTTACAAAAAAAAATGTTTGAATGGTAAAAAGAAAAGAAGTCCTAGGCCCCGCCAGGCTACTCCGATGAGGTCACTACCTCGCCCTCCTGCTCGGCGGCTACGGAAGTCTCCCCGGTCTCGGAGGGTGCCTCTTGCTGAAGGCGAGCTTTAAACTTCTCCAGGAAGCTGTCCCATGCGTCCGCCCCCAGAAAGGAGAAGTCACCATCTGGGTTGAAGACCCAGCAGTGGTACAGCATAGCCTCCATGGAGGAGCTAGAAGCTGCCCTCTCCGTCGCCAGGGCGGCCTTGGCCTCCTCGGTCTCGGCTTTCACGGCGTCCAGTGCAGCCTGAGCGGCCTTGGTCTCCTCGAGCTCAGTCCTCATAGCGGCTAGGGCGGCCTTGGTAGCCTTGGCCTCCTACAGCTTAGGTCGAGATGCATCCAGCTCAGCCTGCACAGTCGCCAGGGCATCCTTGGCATCCTGCTCCTGCTTTTGGGCAGTCTTAAGGGAGACTTGGGCAGTCTTAAGGGAGGCTAGGGCAGTCTGGTGCTCGCCCCTCATATCCTCAAGCCGAGCTCTAGAGTGGGATATGCTCCGGTGGAGAGCCAAGGCTCCCTGCAGGAGCAAAAGATAATAAGGCAACTGCCTTAGAGAAAAAAAAAACAAACATGTGACGCATGTGAGCAAGGAATACCAAGGCCAACTTACCATGAGAGCCATCCCCAACGAAGACTCCATCATGTTCTCTGGGCTCCTTGTCTCGATCGCCCGCAAGTCCCTTTTGGAAACATTGTAGTAATGGTCCACGGTGTAGCTCGCTGTCTCGTAGACCGTCCCCCGAAAGACGTCGGGGATCTTCTCCAGAGCCCCGGGGTTCACTGGGACGCGCACCTCGGGGGTTGTGGTTGACAAGGTCCCGGGGGGCACCTCTGTTTCTAGAACAGGGGCGGGAGCTTGCGGGGGAGGCGGAGGCATCTTCATTGCAGGAAGGGGTGGAGGCACTTTCTCCTGAGCTGCCGGAGCCTGGTTTTTCCCCTTCGCCGCGGACTTGGAGGTACTTCCGATGGCCTTCTTTGCCAGCCGGAGCTTTTTCACCATGGGCCCGGAGGCCCCAGAGGAAGGGTTCCCCCTAGGGAACATAGCTCGCAGATCGTTGCTCTCGGGCTGAGACATCTCCTCTGATAAAGCAAAGGCAAAGTATTAATATACAAGTAAAAATATTTATGCAAGACAACAAAAGTAAAAGGGAAAACAGATCTCAAGTATATATTGAAAGGGATCCTACCCTCCGAGCTAGAGGAGGAATCTATGGTCATGACCACTGGCCCCGGAGCTGCAGCAGAGGAATCTAAGATAACGACTTCGCGGGCTGGAAGAGGCTCTGGGTCCGAATCCGGCTCGGGACTAGACTCTTCTACATACTGCCTAAGGCTCGGAGCTACTATACTCTCTCGAAGGGAGGGCCACGACCGAAGGATGGTCCCGTACTCCTCAAAAAATACCGACCTAAAGGCTAGGGTATTATCTATGACTACAGTACCCCTAGGGCGGCTCATGTCATGTCCCAGCACGAGCTGGTCAACGCATTGGAGCAAGGTTACGTCGCGGTCTGGGTGACTTTGATGGCGATGAACGGGCTGGTTGGGATTGAACCTAACTAACCGAAGGTCTGCAGTGGCCCTATCTAAGTCCCTAAACATATAAGGATTACCTTGCCCAGAGGGACCGACTGCTGCTCCGGACCGGGCCCTCTCCACGTCCGTTTCTTGGGCGACCTCCAGCGCCCGCTTCCGCCGCACGAGGGGCACCTCGTCCTCTTCTTCACCCGCGGCCTCCTCCTCGGGGATGGGCGCCATCTCGCGGGCTGGAGGGAGGCCCCGCGGTCTCCTCAAGGCCAAAGTCTGGCCTGGGGAGATTAGCTTGCACGCCAGCATTGTCTCATCTGACACGAGCTGGCGATAGTCCTTTTCGCTGGGGGGCAGCCCCACCAATGTCTCGTATTGACCCCCGAGGGTCACAGACTTGGTCGTCCTTGCGAAAATGGCTGCATGATTGTTTCTAAGTCAGGAACTAATAAAGGAAGCTAATCAATAATCAACTTATGAGCTAAGAGCAAAGGGTACTTACGAGGGCGGTTGAAATAGTGATGTTCGCAATTGCGAAACCCCTTGGACATGAAGAACTGGTCTTTAAAGTCGTTGCGGTGGCTGGGCAGCTCGATGACCGCAGCCGTGTTTGGAAAACGGGTCAGATAGTAGAACCCGTCGCCTCGCCCCCTCTGCTCCGGGCTGGCCTTGAGGCAGAAAAAGTAAAGGATGTCTGCCGGCGTGGGGACCTCCCATTCCTGCTTAAGGAATAAGTATCTCAACCCCACTAACAAACGATATGAGTTAGGGGGGAGCTCGAAAGGAGCCAGCTTCACGTAATTAAGAAAATCCGCAAAGTACTGGTCTAGCGGAAGGAAGGCCCCAGCCTTTAAGTGCTCGTCGCTCCAGGCCGCGTATTCCTCATCGAGTGGCGCACAGCTCCGCTCGCCTTCTAGGGGAGGTCGGGCATTTAGGGCGCCCCTCCCAATCTCAATATTGTGGGAAAGGAATATCTTATTCACTTTCCACTGGTTGGTGATCTTTGAGATGATCCTCTCGGCCTCGAAGAAGGCGTCGGGCCCCACCTCGAGCTCCTGCTCCACGGCTGGACCGAAAATGAGGATTGGAGAGTCTGTGACCACCTCCTTTCCTTTGGCTTGCTGAGAAGACGAGCTGCCAGCAGTCTTCTTAGGGGCGTTCTTCTTTGGTCCCATCTGGTCGCCTAACGAACAAAAGAAGAAAATTTAGAAAAGGCGACCTAAGCATAGGAAAGAATCTGACGCGAAGTGTTTCCTTTACATGGGCTGAGGTAATCTCAGCCCGTGGAGAGTGAGACCACGCGGTTCTATGAACACGCGCCTGTGCTCCCAACAGATCCTCGATTACTCAGAATCCGTGTGTCAGGAGGGTCAGAATAAAAAAGTTTGCCTTGGAAGGAAAGTTTCAGTAGGCAAACAGTGCAAAACCGCCTGCGAAGCGTGCCCCCTAAGTTACCCGGTTTTTGCACCCTAAAAGCTGGTTATTTCAAACAGGCATACAAAATTTCTACCCAAAAAATTTCCCCAGAAAGTGTACCCTTTGAGTCGTACTCCTAAATGGTTTTTTCTACCGTCGATGCCCTGGAATAAAAATCTACGCCTATCATACCCACAAAACCTAGCTGGATACTGCATGCGGCTATAGAAACAGTTTACCTAAGCAACAGTGAAAAGGAAAGTTAAAGCATGCATAAGCGGAGAACTTACAGAATGTTTTACTATGAGGAGGCTGAAAGGGTCGTCTGGGTTGGAGTCCTGTTGAAACTACTGGTGCCAAAGCCTCAAAGGAGCTCTCGCGCCTGAGCTTCTGGAACGCTAGGAACAGTAATCGGAAGAAAGGGAGGGTTTTTTGAGACTGAGAAGAAAGGAGAAAATAAGAAAATTTCCAAATGAACGGGTGGCCCATACGTAAGGTGGCCACCCCTTTTATATACGTAAGAGGCCAAGTGAGGAGGGTCGTTGGATTGCCTTGATGTAGGATACGAGGATCTCTACTCGAAAGGCAAACCGACGGCCGAGTATAGGCTAGGCCATTTAATACGGTTCTCGGAAGACGCATAGTCACCAACCACGATGCTCCACGTACTCGACACCTGCGGAATGAGCGGAATGTGGAGAGTCCACAAGGAAGCCTAAACGCCCCCACTGTGGCCCCGGATGACGTCATGTGCCACGAGCAGGGGCTTGGGGGGCAAATGTACGCCTTAATTCTCCACGGGCTATTAGCGAGCTGAGGTATGGCATAATTATATCAGCCACGTACCCGGAGCTGCTGTCGCCAGCTCCCACCTCTTTAGCTCGAGGTAACCAAAGGCTTACTAAGGGTTCTGAGGAGTCAGGTTAGAAGTATAGACACCGCGGGTTAAGAAGACATCTAGCTCGAGGTGCGAGCTTGAGTTGGAAGCTGTGATCCTTTATAAAGTCAACCACGCAATGTAAACGTGCATATATCAGACATCACGTGTCTGATATATCCCTGAATTCTCGGACACGCAGCATAAACGTGCGTGTTCAGGCACCCACGACTGGGTTGGGCCGTGCGGCCCATTATCCCCCTTACCTATTGATTATAGACCACACTTCAGTTGTCAGGTTTTAGGAATTAATCATGAATGTCATAGAAGTGACATGATGGGTAAGAAGGTCACGTGATGGCCCCCCTTTGCCAACCCCCAGGTGCCCTCTCCTATAAATATGGAGACTCTGGGAGTTGCAAAGGGTTGGATTCGATTGTGTAAAGAAATACCTTGTATAGAATACAAGAAATATAGCAATAATATTGGCTGGTGGAGTAGAAGGATTTTAACCTTTGAACCACCTAAAAAAGTATTCGTATCACCATTTTATTTTAAGATCATTCATCTGTTACGGTTCGTTACTTAGCACTAATCTCATTCGCTTATTCTATTAATTACCTGTTGGCGAAGAACCGCGTCAACAGAATTTATCAAATTATTATCTCCCACTCAAATAAAGATATTTAATTAATTCTACCAATTAATTAAATCCAATATTTTCGAAAATAAATATTTAATTTATTATAATTTCAAAAATTATAATAATTAATTATTTAATTAAATTTTGAAATTAATTTAATTATTTAATATATTTTCAAAAATTATACAATAATTAAATATTAATTAATTTTATTAACAACAACTAATTTGTAATTAATTAATTAATCACTATTATCATATAATTGCATATTTGGCCTGAAGAACAAATTTCTTCTTAAATATGTCTTTAAACTATTCTTCCCTTCATATCAACTCTTACCTTGAATAGTGTTGATAGAGCCGCTATGGGGACCTATGGACTTATAATTCCAAGCTTCAATAAATTTGAGATTATTAATTAAACTCTTTAATTAAATAATCTCATGATTATTCCACTATAAATATGAAACTGCACTCTTGTAATTATAGACATTTCATTTACTGAGTACTGTATAATCATAAAGCGTTCATTGATATAATCATTGTATACAACTTGACCCTCTAATAATGGTTCATAATTAATCGGGAATAAAATTACCGTTTTACCCTTTTAATTATCTCTTGTTTCCTTAAGTACCATTGACTTTACTAGTGAAGGTTAATTCATAACTAAATTATGAATCTGAGCTCAATAACCTTTCAGTCCCAAAAGTCAACCCTTAAGAGAACCATCATTCAATCTCTTGCGAGAAGGCATAGATTCCATATTTCTATACTATGTCCCCAGCCATCTACATTAATGAGTTCCCAAAACAAAAGTTTTTAGCATGATCATTCTGACAGACCCTAACAAGTGAATCAAAGAACTCATATAACATAAACAGGAGTTCATAGTAACTTCAGGATTAAGATCTATTTGTATATAATCATCAGTTGATATATTTAATTAATACTTCGAAACAGTATTTAACTAAGTATTAATAAACATATCTGGTCCAGTTCTATATATTCTCTAATATATAAAGCACCTCCACTAAAGTGTCCTACCACACTAGTGTTTCGGATCTAGATCACATGTATTCATAATACTAGTGGACCGTACTTGCAGTAATTAATCTAAAGATTCCATAACTTTATTTTACTACGAACTATTCAAGTTCATTTATCTCAAACACAATCCTCTCGTACCAATACATGTTTGAGATCACATATATGAACTTAGGAATTTTCCTGATATTTACATAATATTATCACAGAATAATATAGTCCATAAAATATATGCATAACAAATTCAATTTATTTATTTATTTATTTCATAAAACAATGTCTACTACATATGCTTTCACGGCACATTTCCAACAATATGGACCTAGGGGTGGTGCAGCCTCTCATGAGAATTGGGAGTATTCTCAAGAACGTCTATGAATGGAAAGTGCACATGGCCATTAACGATGCAAAGCTAGACATAAAGGTCTCAAGTGAACATCGCAAAGGTGTGTGTGTTATCACCGATTTGTTATCATGAAAGGATGGTTCAATGCCTAGTGCAACCAAATTTTCGACAAATTTTGTGAAAATTATACTATAGTGAAGTTCAAGTTAGAAAACACTTTACTTTATGCACTAATGAAATGACTCCTATAAAAGAGAGTTCTTATTTAATCAAGTGGGGGATATTGTTATATTTTTAAATATAATGATTGATTAAATAAGTGTTACAATAAGATAACTATTTAATCTAGTGGGGGAATGTTATATTATTTTATAATATAATGTAATATTATATTATATTATAATATAATATTTTAGATTAAATAAATGTGACAAAGAGTGTCACATATTGTAACATATAATAGAGAGTTACAATATTTAGATAAATGTGATATATCCAAATTTGTAACATATTTGGTGTTACAAATTTGTAACTTCCAAATATTACCCTTTATTGTGTAAATTTGGTGTTACACAATATTGAGATGAATTTCATAAAGCCATATGTGAAATGGATGTTAGAGATATGATTTTAACCCCAATAATGTGTTTTGGGGGTTACAAAATCATTTGGGCGGGTTTGGAACCGTTTGGAAAAACAACACATTTTCAAGTGCTGAAACTAGGTTGTGGGTGCGGCCACTGATGTCATAGGTCGCGGCCACAGGTGCATTTCAGGCCATTTTTTCAGTTTTTTCCAAAAGTGTTGAATGGTTCCAAAAACCCAAATAACTCCCAAATCTCATTTTTAATTCCATAATAATCAAATTAATCATTGGTAACAGCCATGGGGGTTGGTGGAATTTGAAATTCAAAGGTGTCTCTAAACTCTATAAATAGGAGCCTATAGCTCACTAGAAAGACACAACATTTCTATCCATTAGAGTACTTGGCTAGAAACACCTTGAGGCTTGATAATTCCAGAAAGAATTTCCTTTAATCTGAGAGAGATCCCTTAGTGCTTGAGTTAGGGGGAAATAAGCTTTTGGACAAAGGTTTTAAACCTTGTTCAAGTTGGTGATCCCCAACCCTCTTCACTTAGGTTGTGTAAGTGAGAGTTTACTTGTGTTTCTGTTCTTACATTTTATTCTATTGCTTTTCTTCTTATTCTTTTGTTCTATTTACTTGTAAATTTTGTTTAGAGTTGTAATCTTCTTTTTTGTTTCAAACACCTTTACTTTACTTGTAATCTTTTACTTAGTGTAACGCCCCAACTCCTGGGACCGTTACGGTGTGCCTTGTAAATAGTGCTAAACTCGCTAATCGAGTCGTTTGGCCAAAATCGTGAACTAAGTATGATTAGCAGTTTAGGGATTAAACATTTTGGTTAAGATGTAACGTTTCACTAGAACGTCTAATATATACATTGGGATCCCGAAAATATAATTTCAGAGTTTATTACAGAAAACATTTACAACAGGCCGTTCTAAGCGACAAAACAGGGTTCAACCCTAGTTCCACTTTAAACCTCGACCGTGGCGGACAAGCAGCTGCATATGTACACGTCATCACCTAAGCTCTCCAACCCAAGGATGGTCCAGCTTCCTCTTGCCTTTACCTGCACCACGTAGCACCCGTGAGCCGAAGCCCAGCAAGAAAACACAATAAAGCATGATATAATATCAACAGCGATCATAATAACCATTCAGGACTATCAGTCCAAGCAAATAGGTGACAATAGCCAAAAGTCACAATAATGAGCACCGCTCCTTCTAGCCATGTGACGATAGGGTCACCAGGGCTTAACTGATAAGTGGTATTTTCATAAGTTTGATTAGGACAGGTGCATGGTGAATGGTCACCAACATAACCTTCCTCCCGACTCTAGAGTCATGCTATGGACAGCGTCCCTTAGCCATGTGACAAACAGTCACCGGGGTCATATACCTTGGCTATAAACATCTGGTCATAGACCAGGCAAGCGCTTATAAATTCTTCGACCTTAGGGTCGGTCTAACATTGATGCCATAGAGCCATTCAATGCGTGATTCTCGACTTTAGAGTCGGTCCCTGATTAGTCAGTGTCAATCACAAGTAAGACATGCCACCAATCATATATCTCATGTTCTGTATCCATAAACGAGGCATTTAGCATGCTTACTAAACAGGTACTAGTGCTATTAGGGCCATGCATAAACACAGAGGCTCAAGCTATGAATGATATCATACTCAGTATATAAAGCATGTCCCAATCACATGTTTCTCATGCATCATATGCAATAAATCCAGCAATCTAAGATGCACCAATAACAGCCATGCATGTCACGTTTAATAGTCAACCAACATGCATCAATAATAGCCATGCATGTCATACATAATAATCAACCGACATGCATCAATAATAACCACGCATGTCATACTCATTAATCAACCAACACGCATCATAATAATCATGCATGTCATATATAATAATCAACCAACATGCATCAATAATAACCACACATGTCTCATATACACAGGGTGCAGTTTTCTTACCTCAAAGTCGAGCTAGAACGATTAAAAGAACGACCCTTGAGAACGATCAACTTTTAGTCCTTTAACGATCACCTAGTCATAACCAAATATAAGCTATCATCAATAAAAATGATCAACACAAGTTCCCAAATCAATATCTAGCCTCTGGAACACCAATCCCCACTTAACCGGGTACTAGGTTCAACCCCGAGGCCTATGGCTTGAATCCCTAAGCTAAAAACATGTTTTTGGTCAAATTGGCCTTAAGGGCCGCGGCCCTCCCCTGCTGCGCCGCGGCGCGCCCTGAAACAGAGAGGGTTTCCCCCTGCCAGACGCCTTGAGCCGCGGCGCACCACAGCCATGCCGCGGCTCAATACCCAGAATTCCCAAAATGGCAGCACGCACCAGCCAACTCTCCCCTGTGTTTTCCTCTCAAACCAGCCCTTCAAACTTATCCCAAACCCCGACCTAACACCCAATTCAACCACCAAACATCCTCTACAACTCACCCTCATCAAAACCCAAAGTAAACATCACCCAAACCTCCATTAATTCAAACTTTCTACAAGTGATTCACAAGTCAAAAGCTAAAACTCAAAATAGAGTATGAACCAGAAATTAATGGTAGAAACTTACCCCAAACACGATTTGAATCCTTCCCAATGGCTGAACTCAAGCTAAACCTCCCCAAGCTTGACTCCCTAGCTTGCTTCCTCAAGATAGGCTCTCAAAACTTAAAGAAGAGGGTGAAAGAGGACTTGTACGGGAAGGAAGGGAGAAAGAGAGGATAGGCTCTGTTTTAATATCAATCCACAGCCTTCCAAAATTCCTAAGGCTGATATAAATCTTTAAGGTCAAAAGACCATATTGCCCTTAAGCCAAATAAATCCCTCAAAAAGCTTCCGAGGGTAAAACCGTCCTTTCCCGCCTGTCTCGTTAATTATAATTAACGCTCTCCAATTCCCGATATTCTCAATATTCCCAAATACCAATAAATCATATCCCATTACCCTTTAATTCCCGGTAATACTCTAATCATTAAATTCACCCCGAGCCCCGAACTTAAACCCGTTATGACTAGACCGAACACTTACATCTCATGATCGTCTCATGTCGAATAGCTCGAACCAATCCACCTTATAATGTGGCTATATTAATTAATGACAATCATGCACCCAAAATATTCAATTACGCCCACAGTGGCCAAATTACCAAAATACCCTCACAATAATAAATTCTCTCATATGCATGCATTCACCATCATATAATAATATAATTCACGTAAACATGCATATAATCATTAAATACTATAATAAATCAATTATGGCCCTCCCGGCCTCCTAATCAAGGTCCTAAACCTTATTAGGAAATTTGGGGCATTACAACTATCCCCTCCTTACAGAAATTTCATCCTCAAAATTTACTCAACAACTCAGAACCGGAGTCCCTCTCACTGGATATAAATTTCCTTAAGTCATTTCCTGACTTCAGTATTTCAATAGCCTTACGTCAATCCAAGGTATTTTCTGCTCAACAGAACCTCATTACTTATGTCACAATCTGAACTGGCTATTCCTTACCGGAATACTTAACCTAACCTTTAGATCCTCACAACTCAACTCATATGTTCCTTCGGCCCATGCCCACTGCATGGAAGTACATAACTCACTGTATACAACTGCCGATGCCAAAAGTAAAACTGATTCAGAGTCACCCTGCTCAGACCCAATCAGGATCCAACTGCTGAAACAAACTAGAGCTTAACTTGTCTTAATTCCTTACCCCTTTTCCCATGAGGATACCGTAGAGAAAATACATTCTCCTACCTGGAATTCCACTTTCCTACTGTCCAGTTGATAATATTTCCCATTTATTCCAAGAGGTGATCATCCAAGATCCAAACTCTAGCAATCTCATAAGTCCCCTGAACTACCTCAGGATCCAGACATATACATATATTTTCTCACTTATCTTATAAGATGTTCCTCCAATAATAATTGGATAACCCTCTATCTCCGGTTTACCACCAGTCTGAGAGTGATAAACTGTACTGAGTTCCATTTATATATTCATCGCCTTCCTATTCCTTCCAGAACCTGGAAGTCGCAATAAAATCTTCATCTGATAAGATAGACCTTGAGTTCACGAAGGCTCTCTATCCTTCTCATAAGGAGACTCAAATATAGATCAGCTATACTATTCACCTATCCTTACTGATATAATAAACTCACTTGGACTACCAGTCCACAATGACTTAATACCCATTTCATACCTATCCACCAACCTGGGAATCCCACCGCGAAACTCATCGCGATGCTCACTCATTCCCACTATGAAATACCCAAAGGCTGTAATGGCCTTGCTGTTTCCTGATATACTGTTCTGATCTGCTAACAAGTAAAAGCTTTACACATGCCTCGATATATGTCTCCTCATCTCAGGCCATCACTATAAAATTTCCATATTATGTTACCCTTTCACAATGCCTGAATGAAATGAATTAAAGAATAGCATGAGATTCATCCAGAATCTCTCAGTTAATCTCATTGTCCATCGGATCCCAGATCCGATCTCTATATCACCATAAATTCACGTCTGTCACTTGACAACCTTTAGCTAGTCCAGCTAAAGCTTCCCATTCAACCTTGCCCGTCTGTGGCCCACTTAACCATCTTTCCTTTTATCTTTCTTGAGATAATAATCTCAAACAATAAGCTGGCCACTTGGCCCACTAGAAACTCTACCCAGTCCTGGTCAGATTCTTTGATCAACATGTTGCTTAGGCAATCACTTTTCTCTATCACTAGGATGTCATAACAATCCTCTAACTGATCCTAGTCTATAAAAGACCCAGCACTTTCTCCCCAAGGCACCTGAAATACTTTTACTATCCATGGACACTCCTGTCCCCAAGGAACTCTTCACTCTTGGCAATTCTCCGCAGAGAAAACACCACTATACTATCGTCCAAGACGATCATAAATCCCATTCAAATACACCTTTGAATGCTCTATTCCTCCGACTTACAAACACTTAACATCAAGCCAATTCTCAAGATATACTCAACACTTGCAGTGCTCTAATCTGATACTAGCTCAATCCTTTACATAATTTTCTCACTCTGATCTCTAACTGGTCTTAACCAGATCCAAGATCCACCTTAAAGGGTTCCACCTTACTCAGCAACTAACTCTTTAATCCTTATAACCTCACTGAGCCACTCAAAACAGTGTTTATATCTAATTCCATCTCTGGTACCAAACCAATCACCAATCTAATCTTCTTTTAACAAAAAGAAGGCCTGGCAGACCGCCTGGAAACACATTTATTAAAAACCCATAGACTAATCTAGTCTGTCCTGACCTCACTAACACAATATAAGTGGTATCCACCACACTGGCTAAGAGTTCCATGCACCTCCCTGCACAAACTCTAGCTCTCACATCCGGTATCATAAACATATCAAATCCATGCACAGTGCCAATTGTCACAAGACTTTCTGCTCACAAGCTCAAGAATTACTACACTTTCCTTGCCATTTAAAGTTTTCCCATAAGTACTTAACCGATCCACTCCCTGGATCAACCATAGTCAGTCATAACCAACTCATGGAACCAACGATGAGTCCTTGCCATAACTCAACTTATCTCTTAAGTTACCAATACCATACTACGTTTCCCATCACGACATAACCATGTGATCAATATATGCCGTCAGTATACCCTACTCTATAAACATACCAACAGAAGAATAGCATGGCACCAAAGCCAAACAGCATAACCCAAACTCAGAACTAGAGAATTGACCTGTCATCCCCGAGGAGCTAGTCTCAGTCTCAGACCCTGATTGCCCTGGAATAAACACTTGAGTTGGAATCGAGCTGTCTATCCCCCTTTGCTCACACTTTGTCCCTCGACTTGGGCAATCCCTCTTGAAATGTCCAACCATGCCACAAGCAAAGCATGACCTCGCTCGGCATTCTCCCACATGACGCCTCCTACACCGTGCGCATATTGGACGAGTTTTCCAGCTTTCTTTCTTACTTGCTCCAATAAGTGGAGGTACCACTATCTGAGCTCCATGCTCTCTAGCACTCTGCTGCCCAACTACTAAACCCTCAACAGCAAAAGCCTTCTCTACCACCTGAGCATAGGTAGAGACTTCATACACTGGGGCAACTCTAACGCCCTGAGCTATTCCAGGATTCAACCCCTGGATAAATCTTTCCTTCCGGGCCACATCTGTAGGTACCATGTCTAAGGCAAACTTGGCCAACTCATCAAATTTAGTAACATACTCGGTCACTGATGCATTACCTTGAGCAAGACTCAGAAACTCATTCACCTTAGCAGTCTTAGCCACATCACAGTAATACTTCTCATTAAACAGCTGCCTAAACTCTTTCCAGTCCATCACAACTGTGTCTCGTGTCTGGGATACTACCTCCCACCATGTCCGGGCGTCATCCCGCAATACACATGTAGCACAGATCACTCTATCGTGACCCACCAGTCCCATACTATCCAGAATGAGCTGATCATACCCATCCATTGCTCATCTCTGAATGGATCCAGACCTCCCTCAAAGATTGGAGGATAAAACTTCAGGAATCTTCCACAGAGAAATTCCCATCTGTTCTCAACCCTAGGCTGAGCTAAATCTGATGCCACCCCTGGCATAGCAAAGGAAGAAGTACCACCCAACAGACTTCGCTGTTGCTTCAAATACCTGATCTCTTCCTCCTGCCTCTGCAATCTTAATTGCAAATCTGTAAGCATCTGCTGAACATCCAGAGATGCAGACGAAGAACTGATACCCTGGCTGTAACTCCCAGCCCCCGTATAACCATCACCAGGCCTCATAATCTGCCTTGAATATAAACCTGCTGATTCAATCTACAGTCAATAACTTGACCCATTAGTCACAATAACCATATCAAGGGCTTTCCCCCACGGAATAAACCTTACCACACCACAATCATAAACCACTTGCAGTGCTGCAAACATGCCCATGGCATTCATACATACTCATAATCCCTGCTTTTCCAATACTCAGCCATGCTTCTAATCCCAGCATGCAATAACACAATTATATATATATATATATTCATGGAGCAGGCAATCATATGATCACAGTCATATATACATATATATATTCACGGAGCATATAATCATATAGTCAAGAGCCAGGCTCTATCAGAATCTCATGCTCCCTAATACAATATGCAGGTAAAGCATTCACATTTTATTCAAACAGCTATGCACATAGCTACCAAAATAGTTACCATTCCACGAGTGAAGCTATCTTCAGTGATGAGTGTACATGCCCAGCTTGTCTTCAGGAACCATAAACCTTGCCTCGCTCTGATACCAAGTTGTAACGCCCCAACTCCTGGGACCGTTACGGTGTGCCTTGTAAACAATGCTAAACTCGCTAATCGAGTCGTTTGGCCAACATGGCCTTAAGGGCCGCGACCCTCCCCTGCTGCACCGCAGCGTGCCCTGAAACAGAGAGGGTTTCCCCCTGCCAGACGCCTTGAGCCGTGGCGCACCACAGCCATGCTGCGGCTCAATACCCAGAATTCCCAAAATGGCAGCACGCACCAGCCAACTCTCCCCTATGTTTTGCTCTCAAACCAACCCTTCAAACTTGTCCCAAACCCCAACCTAACACCCAATTCAACCACCAAAAATCCTCTACAATTCACCCTCATCAAAACCCAAAGTAAATGTCACCCAAACCTCCATTAATTCAAACTTTCTACAAGTGATTCACAAGTCAAAAGCTAAAACTCAAAACAGAGTATGAACCAGAAATTAATGGTAGAAACTTACCCCAAACACGATTTGAATCCTTCCCAATGGATGAACTCAAGCTAAACCTCCCCAAGCTTGACTCCCTAGCTTGCTTCCTCAAGATAGGCTCTCAAAACTTAAAGAAGAGGGTGAAAGAGGACTTGTACGGGAAGGAAGGGAGAAAGAGAGGATAGACTCTGTTTTAATATCAATCCACAGCCTTCCAAAATTCCTAAGGCTGATATAAATCTTTAAGGTCAAAAGACCATATTGCCCTTAAGCCAAATAAATCCCTCTAAAAGCTTCCGAGGGTAAAATCGTCCTTTCCCGCCTGTTCCGTTAATTATAATTAACGCTCTCCAATTCCCGCTATTCTCAATATTCCCAAATACCAATAAATCATATCCCATTACCCTTTAATTCCCGGTAATACTCTAATCATTAAATTCACCCCGAGCCCCGAACTTAAACCCGTTATGACTAGACCGAACACTTACATCTCATGATCGTCTCATGTCGAATAGCTCGAACCAATCCACCTTATAATGTGGCTATATTAATTAATGACAATCATGCACCCAAAATATACAATTACGCCCACAGTGGCCAAATTACCAAAATACCCTCACAATAATAAATTCTCTCATATGCATGCATTCACCATCATATAATAATATAATTCACGTAAACATGCATATAATCATTAAATACTATAATAAATCAATTATGGCCCTCCCAGGCTCCTAATCAAGGTCCTAAACCTTATTAGGAAATTCGGGGCATTACACTTAGAGTTGTATTTTTCACTATTCTATTCTTCGTCTCTTCTTCTTCTTCTTTTTGTTTATTTGTACTTTCAGTTATAGAGTTGTAACCTTATTTAATCAATCTATATTTATTTGTAATATATTGCCTAGAGTTGTAATATTCTTACCTATTTCCATTGAGGCAATACATATTTACCTAATAGTATACACTTTGTATACGGAGAAATATTTTTCCCCTTTCTTCTTCTTTCCTCCCTCAGCCTCGGGGTTACTCCCTTCGTTCTTCTTCCTTTTAGAAGGGTTGTCCCCAGAGGGTTTCGAAGTTGATGGGGCCACCGAGGTCGAGGCAAAGTTTATGTTCGTCGTTGTAGTTATGGCTGAGAGGTCATGTTTAGTGCTGACCTCGCCTCTTCTACATTGACAAACCTCTGGTCCCTCCGATTGAACTCGGTTAGCGACCTGATAGATTTCCTTTGTAAGTCTTCCCA
Source organism: Humulus lupulus (assembly GCF_963169125.1). NCBI lineage: Eukaryota > Viridiplantae > Streptophyta > Magnoliopsida > Rosales > Cannabaceae > Humulus > Humulus lupulus. The sequence continues at coordinate 163,664,543 of NC_084799.1, forward strand.
AAGGGGACTTCCTGACAGTATACCCGCTCTAGCAGCCATCAGGTGACCACTATCATCGACATCTCGAGCTCGGGACACTTCTAGGTTAAAACTCGTGAGGTAACTATTTTAATGACTCATTTTGCTGTTGTCGGACATTCGTTAAGGCTGAGGCCTCAGGCCTGATGCCTATCATAGCCTTAAATTGTTTCTTAAATTCACTAGTTAATTGATCCCACGACAAGATCGAATGTCTTTTAAACTTTTCAAACTAGTTTTTTGTTGGTCCAGTAAGTGTGGCTGGGAACAACATACATCTGAGCTCGTAGCCAACACTTCTGGCTTGCATAATGGTGTTGAAGGTACTCAGATGATTATACAGGTCTGAGTTTCCATCAAATGGTGGGACATAAGGTATCCTGAATCCCTGAGGAAACGGAGTGCTGGATATATGCGGGGCAAAAGGCTTGAGCTCTTCATCGGATTCTTCAGCCTTGTCCTTGTTACGCTCGTTCTGTAGGAGTCTGAATGTTTTTTTATAATTGGTCAATCCTTTCCTGGACTAAATCCATTGGAGGTCGAGCCTGTACCTGAGGGGGCTGGTTATCGTTAATAAAAACTCCAGCTCCCTGTCTCAGTACAGGGTTATACGCTGACTATTTACGACCATTCGGATGGTCGCACAGATCAAGGTTTGGGTGATTATCTCGACCCCGATTATGGTTTAGATGATCCTGCAGATCAAGGTGATTTCCTCGATTCCCTATATGCCTTGGTTCGGTGTTATAAATGCTCACGGGCCGAGTGTAGTCTGAGCTTTCACTTATGTAACTCGTAGCCCTTTCTGGATACATGGCTCGATGATTACGAGGTGGGTCTCCTACTGGCCTCCTTGTCCCAGCAGTTTGTGATCTTGACATTTTGCTTCCCGAAGGATGAGGAGCTCTGCAATCTCGGGTAGCCTCTCTTTCGTTCCCCTGTCTAGGCTTAGCCCGTCGGTTTCCATCTCGACTGTCGTTGCGAGATGGCCTCTGATGTGTATTTCGTGGGTCCTCTTGGACTGGCGAGGGGTGCCTTATTGGTTATGGTGGGTACCTTATGGGTGACAGTGGCTGTCTCCCATTGTCAGGTCTGAATGGTCCAGAGTTTGCCCTGTTAGGCTCCAGATTGTTTCGTGCAGCATCAGGATTTGGGTTCTGAGCTGCCGAGGGGGCTCGGTTATTACCCATTCATGCTGGTACTTCTGCAGTCGGGTTGGCAGTAGCCTCAGCCCGGTTATTCCTCCGGAGCCTTGGCTGAGTTGGCTGAGACGCCGATGGTGGCACTTGCTCCGCCCTCTTGGCGACCGTGCTCCCACGGGGATGTCCCTTAGGCCTCCGAGGAGGTGTCTGGGCATTAGCAACCTATTTGGCTAATTCTTCGTTATGTTTTGTTGCCTCTGCCAATTGTTTGTGCAGTTGGCAATTTTCAAGTTCCACAATTGGAACATATCTTTTAGGATTGTAATACATATCCTCGTCAGGCCTGGGGGCAGGCGGCCCTCGAGAGTTGGACAAATCACTCCTTTCTTCAGGATTTAGATCAACCATGGGCTACTTTCCAAGCCGTCGGGGGTAATCCTCAGCATGAGGAGTCTGCTCCTCAGTTATCTGGGGCAATGGTCGCTCACCAGTACTGGGGTTACTTGCAGCGGCCATTGATGATTTAGGAGGCTTTATGATTAAATAGGCTCACGTCTTGTTTAATGGCTCTCAATGAAAACACCAAACTGTTGACGCCATTTTTCGTCAACTTAGAAATGAAGAGCAATTAAACAAAAAATACCAGAGGAAACAAACAATATGGACACAATTTTTTACATGGTTCAATAGTTAAAATATGCCTAGTCCACGAGTCTGTGTTATTCACTTGTTGGAATTCTTGTCAAAGCTTTCTGGAAGCAATTTTACAGAGTCGTCCCCCAATACAAATTTCTCTCAGTCTACAAACAAATTGTTCCACTCTATTTATATAGTGGTTCACCAAATATCTTCCCACAGCTTTCGGGGAGTTATTATACAAATCAATTAAATAAATGCAATTAAATGCATACAGTTACTACGTACGCGTATATATCCCATGATATTTGGGATTTAATAACAGATTACATCTGATCCCTTAAACATAGGGATTTTACAATAATAAACATGTTCACACACAGCTTACGAGCTTGGACACTAGAATCACACGCCTTTGAGACCGTTCACCGGTTGCGAGCTCGACACCTCGGTTCGCCTATGTTCTCAACAAGAAATGTTGTCGAGATCATCCTCTCCGAGCTCACAACACTCGAGCTCGAACCATCTTGTCTGATGGTAGGAGATTTATACAAGTGTTGAACTATTTTCATTGTGGCTTCGAGCCTGACTTATAACCCCGGAACTCCTCGTAGTTTTCGAGCTCACCAATTCCGATGTTGTCGCATTACTGCTTTAGTGAGATTGTCCTAGACTTTCTCATTAATGTTGATTACATGGCGAATTTGCTTATCTCGAGCATACACCTTACGAGTCTGAGTTTCGAGATCAAAAATCTCCATTCTCGAAATCTGGGTGTAACACATGGCTATTATACCACATGCATGCATCATTAACCCTTAGCGTTTTGGGTTTGAAGAGGAAAAGAAGAGAAAAATGAAGTAGGTTTCGAAACTTAGTCTACACAAGTGTTCTCTTGAGCTTCTCCCTCCTTGAATGGGGAAATGAGTGCTCTTGGCTCATGGAGAGAAAAATTACAGCAATGGAGAGTAGAGAGGGAAAGTGTTTCGGTTTTGGAGAGAGAGTGTGTGTTTCTTGAGAGAAAAGAAACTTTGTGAGAGAAATGATTAGGTTTTGGCCTGTGGAAGAAGGTAAGAGGTTTTTTCCCATTCTTTAGCTTGTGGGGTAAGTTGCCTAGCTTATGAGAGCCCTAGGGTCTACCCCTAGCCTTGCTGCCCACCTCTCTCTCTCTCTTCCATTGGAAATTATTTTTATGCTCTTGCTTATTTTACCTCACCTATAAGGAATACAAGGGCCCTTTGAGAATTTTGTTCTCTAAATTTCCCTTAACTTTCAACCTATAGTTTTTAAATCTCCAAGCATAATTAAATAAATTAATTTGTGACCAAAATAAAATTTGTCACAATATCACATAATTTTGGCAATTTATCAAATTGACCAAAATGCCCTTAGAGGCCCGAGTAAGAAATTCTCATTCTTAAGCCCGGTTGATTGGAATTCAAATCTCGATCAATTTTTTTAAAACTTATTGGCTCGACTATAAAGTCTAAGTTGCTGGACAAAATTAATATTTTTATGCCATAATAGTGTATATTTTATTTACTCTGTGACTTTTCTTCCATTAGGGTTTATTCCTTGGTCCGAGACCAATCTTTCTTTACATAAAGCTAGATCATTTACCAGATCATTACAATGGCTATATAATTTACTAATCATCGTAAATTCATATAATATCATTTATCCAAATAATATTCCACATAATTCTTCATCGGCTCCAACCGACTACTAACGGGTGTTCAAAACACGGATGTTACAAATATTCCAGAACCTACTTCAATAATTTTAATTTCAAACTTAATTTCCAATAAATTTAATTATTTAAATATAATTATATAAATATGTACAATAGTAATAAACAAAACTAAAATACTTACTCACCTTCAAATTAATCTTCAAGTTAGTAATCGCCAATTCAAAACTAAAATACCACCAAAACAATAATCATCCTAAAAGTTTAAACAAAAATAAAGTATTAAAATTATTGAGTTTATATATAACTAGAACCAAACACATTTAATATTTAATACAAACTAAACATTAAAACATAATATTTATACAAATGACACTTTGAACAAAATATTAACTTGATTTTTTTTTACAACAACATACTTGATTTTTTTTACAACAACATATTAATTTTTTTTTCAACAACAAAATATTAACTTTGATAATATACCAAATAATTATTATAAATAATAATATTTTATAAAATAACAAAAAATTATAAATTTATTAATATAATAATATTAAATTCGGATTAATAAAGAAAATTGTCATAAACGCATATTTGGAAGATGCATACATTTTTAAATAGTCAAATGCAACTCCAAATCAAGATTATCAACCTTAAAAACCTATACATTATCAATATATTATAAAAAATATAATAAATCCGAAATAATAAGCAAAAAAAAATTCATACGAACAAATATTTAACGATCCATACATATTTCAAAGCTCAAAAATGTGTTTGGATGTTGAAAATCCATTCAAAAACCCAAAACAATTGGTATTTTCAACCACCACCCATACCCATTACCAAATGAACAACGTTTTCCTCTCAAAGCTAAATATAACTAGTTTTCTATGATCTAGATGAGTTTTTTTTAGCAAAAATGATGGAAGAAAATAAGAAAAATGATAGAAAATAGGTGAAACCCTTTTCTCTCATGGTGGTAATGGAGGTTTTCGAGTCTATTTTGCATTTCAGAATGAGGAGACGTGCAAGTGAAAAGAAGTTTAAAAGACCTTTTAATTTCAGTTTACCTTTTAAATTTGATTTTTTTTTAAAACGGAGTTAAAAGCTCTATTCTACTTATCTTCAATAAAACCAAAGGAGTAGCTTAATTCCTGTGAGTGCCAAACCAAAAAACGAAGTTAAAAGTCCGTTAAAAGCTTTAACTTAGCTTTTTATGTATTTCCCAACAATTCTATGTAAAAAAACCGAAGTTAAAACTTATTTTTGTAGTAGTGACAACATGTTTCTATTCAAGTCATCAAAACAACTTATGCATTTCTTATATCTATAGCACAAAACATACACCAAATAATTTTTCATCAAGACAAAAATATGAAAAACATTAGCTCTCCTTCTAAACATGTTTTCCAACCACCAACCATACTTCAAAATCACATAACAAGGTCATAACATAATCAAACCAACAAAGAGGTTAAGAAGATCCATTATTTCTCTTGCTAGAAATCAAAGACTCAAAATGGCCACCATTTTTGATCAACCTAGGGTTTTTGAAACCAACATCAAGAAAGAAGAAAAAGAAACAATAACATGTTCTTAGATTCAAGAAGACGAAGAAAACTAAAGATTAGAATGAATCAAAAGCTTACCCTATTTCTGTAACGACCTAAAATCACTAATAAGGCTTAAGGGCCTTGATTAGTGTACCGGGAGGGCATAAATGGTTTATATGAGATTTAAATTATTTAATTCATGATTATGTGATAAGCATGCTTATATGATTATATGGATGTATGAGATGCATGATTATGAGTTTTAGTATGCATGTAGGCCCTATTTAGATTATAAGGGCATATTCCTAAGTTTAGCCCGTTGAGGGCATAAATGTGATTATTTGTGATAAATTGTTAAGACCACATTATTATGTGGATGTATTTGCAGCATAAGGCTCGAGGCGATCCTAGTGAGCGGTTTAGCGATATAGTCACGGAGGGGATTTATACCCGGCTCGGGGGAGCCTAGGGGTATTTCTGGGAATTTGGGAAATATATTGCAGACTATTTGACATTGGGGAAAATAATTGGTGATTAATTAGATGACAAGATTTAAGGGGTAAACATTAGAGACACTCGAGGAATTAGCGGGAATTAGGAGCAAATGACCAAAATGCCCTTAGAGTGATTAAAAGGCTTGGATTTAAATGGGAAGGTAAAATAGTCTTTTTCCTATTAGGAGATATACTTGTTATATCTGATGTTTTTAGAGTATAAGGAAAGTGATAGAAACTAAAGGAAATGAAAGAAGGAAAAACAGAACACTTCATCCCTCTCCCACACGATTTGCTTCTCTCTCCCTCTCTTGTGAATTTGAAGCTGAGAACTCAAGGAGGTCTAGGCTAGGTCTTGGGACTTTGAACCTTGGAAGTGGATGAGAAGCTTAATTGGAATTAGCTACTAATTAAGGTTAGGTTTAAAGGTTTTATCTGAATTTTTTTGGGTTTTTTGAGGTTGAATTCTAATTTTGGATTTTGGATGGAAATTGAGGGCTTGAGCTTGGGGAGTTGAGGAACTAAAGGCTGGAAGGGCATAGAAGGCAACCTAGGGTCGAATTCTCTCAGCTGAGGTAACAATTTCTAGACTTGGCCATTTGAGTTTCTGGTTTTCTGATGAAGTTCTTGAGCTTCAAGCTCAATTCTGTTTTCTGTGTTTAATGATGCTTGTGGCCAAGTTTTGATGTTGTTAGGTCATGTTGGATGAGATGTAGTGGATGGCAGAATCAATTTGGATTTTAGTTGAGATTTGGAGTGGGTTTAGGGAGCTTTGGCTCGGGGAAGTTCGAAGGAAAAAATCCAGAAGTTTGCATGTGTTGACTGTAGCACTAGGTAGGGGTGCTACAGCGCTAGGCCACATTTTCTGGGGGGCTTGAGTCTCTGACTCTAGCGCTGTAGCGCCCACCATGTAGCGCTGCCCTGCCTCCAGAAATGGGTTTTGGGTATTTTTCTTAGGATTTTTGCTTGGGGGCTTGGGGATCGATTCCACCACCCCGTTTGGTGGAATTGAGCTTCCCGAGGGCTTGGGATTGGTTCCGAAGTTGGATTACGGAATCGAATGTTAATGAGGATTCTATTTTACGGCTATGACTAGGTGTACGCTAGGGCTCGGATGGGATCGTGCTCGAGGGTAATCTCAATTAGCCGAAGCGCTCGGAATCAAAGGTAAGAGAACTGCACCCAGTTATTGTTATATTATTTCATATAATATAATATTAAATTAAATAATGTGAGAAAATGTGATTTGTCACACAAATGTGATTTGTCACACCTTGTAACATATTATTGAGAGTCACAAAATTGGACACATGTGTGTGCCTAAATGTGACATATTTTGGAGTTACAAAATCAGTTACAAATTTGTAACTCCCAAATATTACCCAATAATGTGTATATTATATGTTACACATTTGAGATTGGATTTCATAAAGCCATATGAGAAATGGCTGATAGAGATGTGATTTTAACTCCCATATTGTGTATGGAAGTTACAAAATCAAGTGGGAATAAATTGCAACGTTTTGAAAAAAAACTAAAAAAATTGGTTGCTGAAAATGACCAAGGGCCGCAGCGCTTGCCCTAGTGGCTGACAGCTTCATACAAATTCAGTTTTTATCCAATTTTGAACGTTTCCAACAGCCAAGTATCTCCCAAATCTCTATTTTAATTCCATAAAACATCCAATTAATCATTGGTAACAGCCATGGGGTTGGTGGAATTTGAAATTCAAAGGGTGTCTCAAAACTTTATAAATTGGAGCCTAATGCTCACTTGTAAGACACACCATTTTTCATCCACAAAGCACTTGGCTGAAAAATACACCTTGAGGTTTGATTATTCCAGAGAGCTATTTCCTTGAGAGATCCCTTAGTGCTTAGAGAATAGGGGGAAATAAGCTTTTGGACAAAGGTTTTGAACCTTGTTCAAGTTGGTGATCCCCATTACTCTACACTTTGGTTGAGTGTGAGTTTGTGTTTTTCATTGATCTTTTCATTCAGTTGTTCTTCTTGTATTATTATTGTTTTGAGTTTGTAATCCTCTTCTTCTATTTCTATTTGCATATTTATTGGTATCTCTTGTTTTAGAGTTTTATTTCTAATAATTCTCTTCTTTCTCTCTTTTCTACATTTACTTGTATTGTTGGTCATTGAGTTGTAAACCTATTTATCTATCATCTTGTCCATTGTATTCTTTGCATAAAGTTGTATTTTTGGTTTTGCCACTTTTCCATTGAGCAATAAAATATATTCTCTAACAGTTATGTGGTTATGTTAGGACTAAGAGTTCCTTATACTTGTATGCGATGTCATATGATGGTATTATGCCATGGGGACATGAGATAAACAACCTAAGAGTGTTGGAATTAATATTTACGCACAGGACGCGGCTCGGGCATTGGTAGCTGAGGTTAAGTATATAATCACTGAGCTCGGCCTAAGCGAGCTGGAGTCAGTGGCACAATCAGAGGGTGCGGCCTAAGGGCATCGACCCTGGATATTGTGTGATATGTTTATTGTTATTAATATGATGATTATGGCATGTTTATTATCTAGATGATTGAATATAGATTTGCATATTGATATCATTGATTATGTGAATAATGTGACCTATTGAATATCTGTTTGATGATTTGTGAAATATCTGACTATTGATAATCGTGTATGCTCTACATTATGGTTTTCTTGCTAGGCCTTGGCTCACGAGTGCTACGTGGTGCAGGTAAAGACAAGGGCAAGGTGGACTAGTCCTGAGTTGGTGAGCTCTGGGGCAGAATGTACATAGTCAGCTGATCGGCTGCCACAACCGAGGGATGGTTCAGGGATAGGAGAACCTAAAGTGTTTATTTTTCCATTAGAGTTGCTTGTGGTGTTTTACAACCTCTGAAATTTTGTAAACTGTCCTTTAACACCTATTTTGGGATCCCATCTATTAAACATTTATTTTAATTAGAAATTTCCTGTTTATGACCAAAATCTTTTAACCCTAACCTGATTACGACTTTAGGGTCATGTTTTCAACTATATAACTTGATTAGCAAGTTTTGCACTTTTATAATCACACAGTGTAACGGCCTTGGTTATATAGGGTGTTACAACTTGGTACCATATCGTCCTAGGTTTAAGGGTTCCTGAAGATTGGTTGGACATGTACATTCGCTGCTAAAGACAAGCTCGACTCAGGGTTTGGTAATGGTGTATACATGTTTATATGCTTAAATCATTGGAAAGAAATATGAATGTTGTTATTTGTTTGATTAATAGGGAGCATGAGATACTGATAGGGCCTGGCCCTTGACTGTTGTGTGATGATATTGAGGCATGCTTATTAGCATTGCTGTGCATGTGGATGAATATTTGGATAAACTATTATACCTTGACTGCTTGTGATTGGTTGTGTTTCCAATGGTGATGCATGGAAAGATAGTTATCCTGTTATCATAGTCTGACTGTTGAATCGTTGATTGCAGATTAACTTGGATATCTATGCGTCCAAGACAATCTATACGACTAACCGACACTAGGTCTGAGGCTAGAGATGATGACCAGGGCCAAAACCCTCTGCCAGTCCCTGAGAACTGGCAGCAGATTATGGCAGATATGCAAGCCCGACTTCAGAGCCAAGATAAGCAGATCCGACTTTTGAGGCAGCAGGCTCCGTCAGGGGGTACTGCATCCATTGTGCCACCTGTAGTGGCACCAGTTATACAGCTAGTGGAGGTTGGGAATAGATGGGAGTCGTTGTATGAGCGGTTCAGGATACAACATCCTCCAACTTTTGAGGGGGGACCAGATCCACTAAAGGCTGAGTAGTGGATGAGTATGATTACTGATATCCTAGACTTCATGAGGGTCGAGGGTCATGACAGGGTGGACTGTGCCGCATATATGCTGAGAGAGGATGCCCGCATTAGGTGGGAAGTGGCATCGCAGACCAGGGATGTTACTACTCTGGGTTGGGATGGATTCAAGGACTTGTTTAGTCAGAAGTATTAAAATGTTGCCATCAGGGCAGCAAAGGTGAATGAGTTTGTGGGGTTGGTTCAGGGCAACATGACAGTTACAGAATATGCCCTGAAATTCGATAGACTCGCGAAGTTTGCACTAGATCTTGTGCCTAAAGATGCAGCTAGGCAAGACAGATTTATCAGAGGGCTTAACACTATGATAGCCCGAGATGTGAGGATTACAATAGTACCTGGGGGGAAAAATTATGCCCAGGCTGTTGAGAAGGCTCTTATCGCTGAGGAAGCGGAGAACAATATCTGGAGGGAGAGTGCTGGAAGGCGAGAGGGTCGCAGAGCGATGCCTCCGTATTCTAGGTCTGGTAGGGGCGGAGGCCCCAGTGATCTGAAGAGGAAGATCCCTAATACTTCGACCACTCCTGGTCCTGATAGGAGAGGTCGGGGTACTCAGGGTGGCCGTCAGGGAGGCGGTGATACATGGAGGAGCTACCCCGAGTGCACCAGGTGCAGAAGACGCCATCTGGGCAAATGTTGGGCTAAGGCCTATTATGTGTGTGGGGTGGTGGGACACCTCAAGAAGGACTGTCCATCAGTGAAGAGGGACGCAGGGAAGGTGGACAGCTTGACTCCAGCTCGAGTGTTCACCTTGACTCAGGCCGAGGCCGAGGCTAGTCCCTCGGTAGTGACAGGTCAGCTTTCTAGCGCTGGCACTCCTTTTACTGTATTGATTGACTCTAGCGCTACACATTCATTTGTTTCTAGTAAGGTGATTGATAGACTGTGTAGACCTAGTGAGTACTATACTACGGGGTTTGGGACTATATTTCCAATAGGGGAACTGGTAGTTTCTAGGAGGTGGATTAGGGTACTGCCAGTGATGGTTGATGGTAGGGAGTTATCCGTAGACTTGATTGAGTTGGGTATGGAGGACTTTGACATGATTTTGGGCATGGATTGGTTGGTTAGATACGGAGCTACTATTGATTGTAGGAAGAAGATGGTGACCTTTGAGCTGGAGAGCAAGTATCCATTTGTTTTCGTGGGTGCAGTATGTGGACCCCACATACCCATGATATCATCATTGAGGGCTAGGGACCTATTACAGGGGGGATGTATGGGTTTCTCGGCTAGTGTTGTGGATACTACCAGGGTGTTTCCATTAGGACCGGAGGAGACAAGATTGGTTTGTAAGTTCTTGGATGCATTCCCTGAGGATTTACCAGGGCTATCGCCGCATAGGGAGATTCAGTTTGTTATTGAGTTAGTGCCAGGGACAGAGCCAGTGTCGAGGGCACCGTATAGACTGGCACCGAAAGAACTAAAGGAATTGAAGATATAGTTACAAGAGCTTCTGGATTTGGGGGTTCATCAGGCCTATTTTTTCGCCATGGGGTGCTCTGGTTCTGTTTGTGAAGAAGAAGGATGGGACTTTGAGGATGTGTATAGACTACAAAGAGTTGAACAAGTTGACTATCAAGAATAAGTATCCTCTACCAAGGATTGATGACTTGTTCGATCAGCTGCAGGGAAAGATGGTATTCTCGAAGATTGATCTTCGATCTGGTTATCAACAGCTGAGGATCAAGGACGAGGATATATCGAAGATGACCTTCCAAATAAGGTATGGGCACTATGAGTTTCTGGTCATGTCGCTTGGTTTGACGAATGCCCCAACAGCCTTCATGGACTTAATGAACAGGGTGTTCAAGGACTTCTTGGATCAGTTCATCATTGTCTTCATCGACGAAATTTTAGTGTACTGCAGTTCAGAGGCAGAGCATGAGCTACATCTTTGACAGGTCTTGCAGAGGTTAAGAGAGCACTAGTTGTACGCCAAATTTAAGAAGTGTGAGTTTTGGCTACCAGAAGTGACATTTCTTGGGCATATAGTTGGCGAAGATGAGATTAAGGTGGAGGCAGTGAGAGATTGGCCAAGGCCAAGGAACGCCTCGGAGGTTCGTTGTTTCCTTGGGTTAGCAGGTTACTACAGACGATTTGTGGAAGGGTTCTCGAAGTTTGTTGCACCGATGACAAAATTGACACAGAAGAGTTTGAAGTTCATCTGATCAGACAAGTGTGAGAATAGTTTTCAAGAATTGAAGCGGCGAATTATTACTACACCTGTGCTGAGTCTTCCTTCAGAGGAAGGGAAGTTTGTGGTTTATTGTGACGCATCGAGGTTGGGTTTAGGCTGTGTGTTGATGCTAAACAAGAAGGTTATAGCTTATGCATCACGACAGCTGAAAGAGTATGAGCAGCGATATCCTACCCATGATTTGGAGTTAGCAGCGGTGGTATTCACACTGAAGGTTTGGCGGCATTATCTGTACGGGGAGAAGTGTGAAATATACACCGATCATAAGAGTTTCAAGTACTTCTTCACGCAGAAGGACCTGAACATGAGGCAGTGGCATTGGCTAGAGTTGGTAAAGGACTATGATTGTGATATTCTTTACCACCCAGGGAAAGCCAACGTGGTGGCGGATGCATTGAGCCAGAGGGGCTCGGGGCAGTTATTTAGTTCTACTAAGATTTCGAGGGAGTTGGCTGATGAGATGTCTAGAGCGGGGATAGAGTTGGTGGTGGGCCGGTTGGCCAATATTACTCTACAGTCAACCCTATTAGAGCGGATTAAGGAATGCTAGCTAGTGGATACTCAATTACAAGAGGTTAGAGAGAATGTCTTAGCGAGGGCAGCTAAGGACTATTTTATTTTTTGAGGTTGGTTTACTACAGTATCAGGGTCGGATTTGTGTTCCGACTTATGTGGGAATTAGACGTGAGATATTGGATGAATCGCATATTACGTCGTACTCACTTCATCCGGGTACCACGAAGATGTATTAGGATCTACGTACGTTGTATTGGTGGCCCAGGATGAAGAAGGATGTGGTGGAGTACGTGGCCAGATGTTTAACCTGTCAGCAGGTGAAAGCTGAGCATCAGGGACCAGCAGGATTGCTTCAGCCTTTGGGTATTCCCGAGTGGAAATGGGAGGATATTACGATGGACTTTGTGGTAGGTTTACCCAAAATAGTGGGACATCATGACTCGGTCTGGGTGATAGTAGACAAATACACCAAGTCAACTCATTTTCTTCTAGTGAAAACGAAATATACGGTGTATCAGTATGCTGAGTTGTATGTGAGGGAGATTGTACGTCTTCACGGGGTTCCTAAGTCTATTGTGTCAAACCGAGATCCTATCTTTACCTCCAAGTTTTGGGGTAGTTTGTAGAAAGCCATGGGGACTCAGTTGAAGTTCAGCACGACCTTTCATCCTCAGACTGATGGACAGTCTGAGGGGATGATTCAGGTGCTGGAAGATATGCTTAGGGCATGTGTAATTGACTTTGAAAGATCTTGGAGTAAATACCTTCTGTTTATTGAATTTTCGTACAACAACAGTTATCAATCAACGATTGGAGTTGCTCCATATGAGAAGTTATATGGGAGGAGATGTAGATCACCCATTCATTGGGGCAAGATGGGTGAAAGGAAGTATTTAGGACCAGACATGGTTCAGAAGACAAATGAAGCTATTGAGAAGATCCGAGCTCGAATGCTCGCCTCATAGAGCAGACAGAAAAGCTACGCTGATCCTAGGGGTAGAGACGTGGAGTTCAAGGTTGGGGACCACGTGTTTCTGCGAGTTTCACCACTGCAAGAGGTGAGGAGGTTTGTGAAGAAGGGCAAGTTGAGCCCTAGATTCATCGGACCTTTTGAGATCCTGGCAAGGATCGGACAGGTGGCTTACAGGTTAGCTTTCCCACCGTCGTTGTCGGGAGTTCATGACGTATTCCATGTTTCTATGCTCCGAAAGTACGTCTCAGATACGACACATGTATTGAAGTATGAAGACTTGGAATTGCATACAGATTTGTCCTATGAGGAGCGACCGGTTCAAATTTTTGATCAGAAGGATAAGGTTCTACGGAACAAGACAATTCCTCTGGTTAAATATTATGGAGGAATAGTAGGGTCAAAGGAGGCGACCAAGGAGCTTGAATCAACGATGCGGGATCAATATCCCGAGTTATTCAAGTCAAATTTTGAGGATGAAATCTCAGTAGGAGAGGATAGTTGTAACGACCCAAAATCACTAATAAGGCTTAAGGGCCTTGATTAGTGTGCCGGGAGGGCATAAATGGTCTATATGTGATTTAAAATATTTAATGCATCATTATGTGATAAGCATGCTTTTATGATTATATGGATATATGAGATGCATGATTATGAGTATTAGTATGCATGTAGGCCCTGTTTAGATTATAAGGGCATATTCACAATTTTAGCCCGTTGAAGGCATAAATGTGATTATTTGTGATAAATTGTTAAGACCACATCATTATGTGGATGTATTTGCAGCATAAGGCTCGAGGCGATCCTAGTGAGCGGTTTAGCGATATAGTCACGGAGGGGATTTATACCCGGCTCGGGGGAGCCTGGGGGTATTTCTGGGAATTTGGGAAATATATTGCAGACTATTTGACATTGGGGAAAATAATTGGTGATTAATTAGATGACAGGATTTAAGTTGTAAACATTAGAGACACTCGAGGAATTAGCGGGAATTGGGAGCAAATGACCAAAATGCCCTTAGAGTGATTAAAAGGCTTGGATTTAAATGGGAAGGTAAAATAGTCTTTTGCCTATTAGGAGATATACTTGTTATATCTGATGTTTTTAGAGTATAAGGAAAGTGATAGAAACTAAAGGAAATGAAAGAAGGAAAAACATAACACTTCATCCCTCTCCCACACGATTTGCTTCTCTCTCCCTCTCTTGTGAATTTGAAGCTGAGAACTCAAGGAGGTCTAGGCTAGGTCTTGGGACTTTGAACCTTGGAAGTGGATGAGAAGCTTAATTGGAATTAGCTACTAATTAAGGTTAGGTTTAAAGGTTTTATCTGAATTTTTTTGGGTTTTTTGAGGTTGAATTCTAATTTTGGATTTTGGATGGAAATTGAGGGCTTGAGCTTGGGGAGTTGAGGAACTAAAGGCTGGAAGGGCATAGAAGGCAACCTAGGGTCAAATTCTCTCAGCTGAGGTAACAATTTCTAAACTTGGCCATTTGAGTTTCTGGTTTTCTGATGAAGTTCTTGAGCTTCAAGCTCAATTCTGTTTTCTGTGTTTAATGATGCTTGTGGCCAAGTTTTGATGTTGTTAGGTCATGTTGGATGAGATGTAGTGGATGGCAGAATCAATTTGGAGTTTAGTTGAGATTTGGAGTGGGTTTAGGGAGCTTTGGCTCGGGGAAGTTCGAAGGAAAAAATCCAGAAGTTTGCATGTGTTGACTGTAGCACTAGGTAGGGGTGCTACAGCGCTAGGCCACATTTTCTGGGGGGCTTGAGTCTCTGACTCTAGCGCTGTAGCGCCCACCATGTAGCGCTGCCCTGCCTCCAGAAATGGGTTTTTGGTATTTTTCTTAGGATTTTTGCTTGGGGGCTTGGGGATCGATTCCACCACCCCGTTTGGTGGAATTGAGCTTCCCGAGGGCTTGGGATTGGTTCCGAAGTTGGATTACGGAATCGAATGTTAATGAGGATTCTATTTTACGGTTATGACTAGGTGTACGCTAGGGCTCGGGCGGGATCGTGCTCGAGTGTAATCTCAATTAGTTGAAGCGTTCATAATTAAAGGTAAGAGAACTGCACTCGATTATGTGGTTATGTTGGGACTAAGAGTTTCCTATACTTGTATGCGATGTCATATGATGGTATTATGCCATGGGGACATGAGATAAACGACCTAAGAGTGCCAGAATTAATATTTGCGCAGAGGACTTGACTCGGCCACTGGTAGCTGAGGTTAAGTATATTATCACTGAGCTCGACCTAAGCGAGCCGGAGTCAATGGAACAATCAGAGGGTGCGGCCTAAGGGCATCGACCCTAGATATTGTGTGATACGTTTATTGTTATTAATATGATGATTATGGCGTGTTTATTATCTAGATGATTGAATATAGATTTGAAAATTGATATCATTGATTATGTGAATAATGTGACCTGCTGAATATCTGTTTGATGATTTGTGAAATATCTAACTATTGAATATTGTGTATGCTCTGCATTATGGTTTTCTTGCTAGGTCTTGGCTCACGGGTGCTACGCGGTGCAGGTAAAGGCTAGGGCAAGGTGGACCAGTCCTGAGTTGGAATAGCTCTGGGGCAGAAAGTACATATTCAGCTGATTGGCCGCCACGGCCGAGGGATGGTTCAGGGACAAGAGAACCTAAAGTGTTTATTTTGCCATTAGAGTGGCTTGTGGTTGTTTACAGCCTCTGAAATTTTGTAAACTGTCCTTTAACACCTATTTTGGGATCCTATCTATTAAACATTTATTTTAATGAGAAATTTCTTGTTTATAACCAAAATCTTTTAACCCTAACCTAATTACAACTTTAGGGTCACGTTTTCAACTATACGACTTGATTAGCAAGTTTTGCACTTTTATAATCACACAGTGTAACGGCCTTGGTTATAGGGTGTTACAATTTTGCTTCTTCTTCCTTTTCTCTTTTCTCTCCTCCACGAGCTCTCCCTCTCTCTCTCTCTACTTAAACCCCCCCCCCCCCCTCTCTTTCTCATGCTCCTCTATGCTGTCGGCCACAACCTCAAATGAGCTTGAGGTTTCCTCTTCTCTCCTTTTTATCACCTATAGTCGAACCCTAGGGGAATAATCTCCCAATAATGGCTTGATTTTCCTTCCTTAATTCCTCAATATAATCAAGCACCTTCTCAGCTAAGAATTTATTGAAAAATCTACATAAATTGAAATCACCACCAATGACAAATCCATTGGTTGACCGACACCCCACACTCCCCATGCATGCCCTCAATTTCAGCTATCACTAATAGAGGAACACAATCATTTCCTTTATTTCCAAATAACAAAACAATAGCTAGAAAAGGTAACCATAAAAATTCTAGACAAAGCTATTAATTCTTATTGATTTGAGTCAACTAAATAATCTAAGAAAATGGAAGCAAATCACTCAATTCCCACTTGGTGAATTTCGAAATCCCCACATTCACACCAAAAGGATTTTTAGTCATAGCACACTTAAGCAATCATTCATTTCACCTTAATTGCAATATTGTTCAATTATCACTACAAAAATTCAAATGGCTTTCAAGGTGGAAAAATTGGGTGTCTAGGTCACCACTACACGTGTACACACATGGCAAGACAAAAGAAAGTCTCAATATGAATTCTCATATTGTGTCACACTTAATTTCTAAGCAGCTAATTTCAAACAAATGAAAACATCAAATTAAAACTCAAGAAGTTTATAAAATAAAATAACCATTAAATAAACACAGTTAACAAAATTAAATTCACATAATTTCTACTAAACAATTCGAATAATAAAAATAAAATTCTAACACTTAACAATTAGCAATTAAATTAATATAAACTACAATTAAAATAATAAATAAAAAAAATTAGTGCGCTACACATCCCCCCAAAATGATGGTTATTTTTGCTCACCAATCTTGGATGGCTCGATCGCAAGTATCTTTTTTTGGCTCACTATTCCTAAATTACAAGTGACTCTTTTGGCTCTCCTTTTTGGACTGGTTAGGATTTTGGATCGGATACTAATACTTGTTAGAGTTTTTTTTTTTGCTTTGATATCATATTAGAATGTGGAATGTGGGTTAGAAGGTAGAATGTGGTATATGGTATGAAGTATGAGGTTCCATCTTAAAACTAATTGGTGATGGGTGGAGTAACATATGCTCTTATATATTGTTGAATGTACTCACACACTTTCCATGTAGGATATTCTTTCTATCAATCATCACTAGATATGACATTCCTTGACAAATTATTTCTAACCATTTTAAGAACAAGCATTTCAAAAAGTAATGTGTTGGAACCATGAAGAGTTTTCTCGCAATTGTGCATCTTCAGAGTAATGGTTAGGTTGAGGCATTTAATAATAATAAAGAAAACTTCTGAAGGTGAAGTTAGAAATATGTAAATGGTTATAGGTTGAAGAATTGCTAAAGGTGTTTGACTACTCCTTGAATGACTATTGGAGAAAGACATTTTTTTTCTATAGCATATAAATGTGAGGTATTAGCAGTAATAGAATTGGAAATTATATATGTAAAAGAGTGGGTACGAATGATTATAAGGAAAATGAGGAATTGTTGTCAGTAAGTATAGATTTGATAGAGGAGAAACAAGAAGTTTCTAAATAGCAATTAGCTATTTACCAAAGAAAGATGCTCGACTCTTCAAATCAAATATGAAAGCAAGGAAACTTTGAGTTGGTGACTTAATTCGAGATGAGTAATGTAGAATATAAAGGAGCCTAGTTCAGGTGTCTCTGAACCTCATTGGGAAAGACCATATGCTGTTGCTTGAATAATTATGCCGGGAACCTATAAGAACATGGTCGTAATTTTAAGAAAATTAGGCAATAAAGGCAAGAACAGAGCTAATGATACATAAAAACTCAAACTAGATTTGTGAAAGAAGCAAAGGGAGTAAACAAAGAAGACACTTGAGGATTAGAAAGTGTTCCACGGAGAAGAAATTGAAATAAAAGTATGGTTTTTAAAGTGATGTTTCGAGAGCTTTGAAAGTAAAAATAAAGTGGAAGGATAATATTTGAATACATTTACTAAGGGATTTTGAAATCTGGGATATTTTATTTTTTTTAAGCTTGTTTTTAAAAAATATACAGTTAATTTTTCTATTTTTTTATGGCTTTTTCATATTTATGAGATTTTGTTTTCATGAATTTGAAAAAATATATAATTATGTCATTTTTTTTATTATAGTTATATTTTCTTTGATTTTGAAAGTAATTTAAATTTTTCTTTCATTTTTTATTATTTTTTCAATTTTTTTTCTTTTTTTTATCATTTTTTTCTACTATTTTTTTCATTTCATTTTCCATTATTTTTCTTCTTTTTTTTTTCATTTCTATTCATTTATTTTTTTTTCTTTCATTTATATTGTTTTTTTTTTCATTTTTTCCTTCTATTTTTTCTTCATTTTTGTATTTATTCTTTTCTCCTTCTATTTTTTTTATAATTTTTTTCACACATCTTAGTTTATTTTTTCCATTCTTGTTTTCTTCTTCCATTTTTTTTTACCAATTTTTTCTAAAAAAACATTTTTTTCTTTCAATTTTCCAATATTTTTCTTCTTCTTCTTTTAATTTTTATTCATTCATCTATGTTTTTTGTTCTTTCTTTTCCTTCATCATTTCGTTTGTTTTGTTTTTTTTTCCATATTTTTTTAGTTTTCCTTCTTCTGTTTCTTTTTTTTTTCTTCATTTTCCTTCCATTTTTTCTTCATTTTTATACTTATTCTTTCTCCTTCCATTGTTTTCTTCTTTTTCACACATATATTTTAACATTACATAATTATTTTACTATTTTATTATTTATTATCTTTTATTATTGTAATTATTTTTTATAGAATTTTCCACTATATGTTAAAAAATTCAAATAAATTTTTCAACATTTTCTTTTTACTGTAACCCTTATAGGAACATCCAAATTTAAAAAGAAAAATAATAAAAATATGAAAACATGAATGTGTAACCAGTTATCTGATGGGAACATTCAAATCTAGAAAAAAAATTATATGAAAATGTGAATAGGTAACTAGTTATCATAGTGGGAATATCCAAATCTAGAATATATATATATATATGGAAGACTTCTCAATGGTTACTACCCATAAATGGGTACTAACAATTATGATAATGTGACAACATAGTGACTTGGTATAGCAAGTCACCAGCAGGTAAATATTTTTTTCTACATTAATTTCGAATTTAGTTATTTGTTTTTGTCATAATTAATGTTGTTTCCAACCAATGAGAGACACTATTTATAATTATAAATTGACATGTATTTAAAAAAAATGAAAAGTTTACAATATTATATTTTCATAATAAATACACATTTTTCATCAGGTAATCCTTCCAAAAATTTGAAAGTATCAAAATTTATTTTTAGAAATATTAATTAATAATTATAAATATGGACCATTGATCTTAATCCAATGATTAATACTAAAGTAACCATCCATGGGTAGTAACCATTAAGAGTGCACCCATATATATATATATATATATATATATGAAAACTTAAATGGGTAACTAGTAACCCTGATAAGAACATCCAAATTTGAAAAGGAAAAAAAATATGAAAATGTGAATGGCTAACTAGTTCCCCTGATGAGAACATTCAAATCTGAAGAAAAAAAAACTGATGAAAATGTGAATTGGTAAGTAACCAGTTACCCTAGTGAGAACATCCAAATTTGAAAAAAAAATAGATATGAAAACTTGAATGAGTAACCAATAATCCTGATAATAATATCCAAATTTGGAAAGAAAAAAATAAATATAAAAAGCATGAATGATTAATCAGTTACCTTGATGTAAACATTCAAATTTGAAAGAAAAAAATACTCTGATATGAAAACGTGAATGGGTACCTCGATACCCTGATGGGAGCATCCAAATTTGAAAAAAAAAATCTTATATGAAAACGTGATTGTTATTAGTTACTTAACTCAAACAAAGAAAAAAATAGTCATGATCTTCAAAAAAATATTAAAAAAAAAAAGTTGGAACAAAAATATTGATTTTTTTTTTTATGTATAGTAAAAAAAATAAGTACAATAATAAATAATAAAATGTTTTCAGTTGATGAATGGGAGACGACTTAATAAGAAGCTTTCTCCAAAAAAATTTGACAAAGAATGATGAAAAATAAGACGTCTACAAGAAGAGAAGTTGAAGAGATAAAAACTAAAAATAGTAAAGTGAAAATGTATTTGTGATTTTAAATTATAACATTAAATTGTGAAAAATAAACATTAAACAATATAAAAAACAACAATATAGATTAAGTTTCCTTTTTAAAATACTAAGTGAATATTGTTTAATGAAACTAATATAAAAATAATCAAATGAAAAATACTTAAATAACTAAAATAATCTCATAATTTAAATAAACTTAATTAAGAGTAAAACTATGACATAAATAAATTTTTATACAAAAATATTGCAAGCTAAATCCATAAAATTGATTTTCTTTTTAAAAAAAGCATAAAATAAGTTCTTTTTGAAAAAATCTATATTTTTGTAAACTTGTTAAAAAAACTCATTAATTTCCTCATTATATATTCCAGCATTTAAACTTATAAATGTATTTTTGACATTTGAAACACAACTAAATATTTTGAAAAATAAAGGATTTTTTTATTTATAATAAGAAGCACTAACTCGGTTTATGTAAATATATATCTTTTAATTTAGAAAAGGATGAGATTTAATCACTACTAAATGGATGAAGCTAACTATCTTGATGAGCCAAAATAACTATATTCGCTTGTAAAATTGCTTCCCACTTATACTCCTCCTCTCCCACAAGCACATTCACATAGTTAATTTTTTTAAAATGTCGACTGATGGAAGTTTGTGTGAATTTTTTAAAATAGAGAAGTGCTAAGTGTGTTATAGTGTAAAGAGTATCACATGGCATAAGAATACTTTTTTATATAAGGGTTTATAGTAGACAACTTTGAGAATTGGGTTTGGGCCCCAAGGGGCACCAAGTTTAGTGCTCATGGGTGATGACTGACACACTTGACCACCACATACACGCCGTCCGACCGTGCTGAGCTGAGCGGGTGGTGTAATGTCACACTTTTTTTTTGAAAAATTATTTAATAAAATAAATATTTTTATTTATAATTAATTAATTTTAAAATATTTTATTAGAAGCCGTAAACGTGATCCGTTTTAACTGTGTATAACCACGATTCCTCCCACGAATTAATCAACTTCTCTTACTGTTTTATTTTTATCGACTTCTGTACATAAGTTGGATCAGAATAACAGGAGTGGAAATCTCCTTTACAAAAAAAAAATTCTTCTAAAAAAATCAAATTTTCTTTGAGCAATTTTTAGAGTGTACGAGAGCGACTCCTTTCGGTGCAAAAAGGGGTTCCGTATACAATAGTTGTTTTATCCTGGGGACGGTGTGGTTGATAGGTTGTCGTGCACACTTAGGGCAAAGCCGTGAAACGTCTTAAAGAAAGCGACATAGACTGCGACTCAGCCAGAAATTTCTATCAGTAATTCGTTCCATATTTCATTTCAATTCCGAGAAAAGACCAACATAACTTACTATCCCAAATATATGACATTTCCAATATTTTGGACACAAACACCCCTAACATTAAACACTCCCCTATCAGCCAAACTCTCTCATTTCTCTCTCAGGCGAAACACTCTCTCTCTCTCTCAGACCCCTCACGTTCTATCTCTCTCAAGCGAAACTCTCACTCTCTTCTTGTCACAGCCGTCGTCGCCACCATCCTCTCTGTCGTCGACAACGGTAAGGTCGTTTTTTGTTTTTTTTTGTTTTAATTTGAATCGTAATGTATAAAATCAATTAAATGGTTTTGATTTTAATCTCTATTTTGCAAAAATATAGCTTGAAATGGGTTTGATTCTATGTGCATCGTTTTGGAAGATTGGGTTTAAATTCTGCAAAATTTTGGTCGGTTGATGTTCATTCGATGGTAATTCAATGACATTCAGTGCATGTGTATATTTTTTAATAATCGAAAAGTTGTGTCATCGATGAATTTTTTATGGATCATTAAATAAAGGCAATAGTAAATCGATGCTATATCAATGCCATTTCGATGCTTGCATAGTTTTCAGTTTTCTTTTTGTATAAAATCGATGATATTTTGACACTGGTTTCAATGGTGTTGACGCCGTTTTTCGTCAACTTAAATAAGAAGAGCACTAAACACTGAATTAAGTAAACTAATCAAAAAACACACGAGATTTTACGTGGTTCAGCAGTTAAAATATGCCTAGTCCACGAGTCAATATTATTGAATGGTATAATTCTCTTAAAGCTTTTTGAAAGCAATTCTGTAGAGTATTCTCCGTATCAAAAATTGTCCCTATAAATGAAATTCTCCAGTCTATTTATAGACTAGTTTACAAAATATCTTCTCTTTTATTTCGGTAAGTTACAATTTAAATTTGAAATAAATACAAATAAATGCATTAATTACAAAATATCTCATAATAATCGAGATTAATTATCAGATTACAACAAATCCCCAAGTAATAGGGATTTTCAAACAGCACCCACGTTCAAACTGGATTAACGACCTCCAACATATAATTTACACACCTTCGAGATCGACCAACATCACGAGCTCATCATTCTGTTTAACCTCATCTTTAGCTAGTAACTTTATCGATATCATCCTCTTCGAGCTTGCAATGCCCAGGCTTGAACCTTCTTAACTGGTGCTTGATCGCCAATAAGAACAAATTAGGAAATTTATACAAGTGTTGAACCCTTGTAGTTGATCAGTCGTGGCTTCGAGTTTGACTTGTAACCTCAAAACACCTTTGAGATCGCAAGTAGCTTCGAGCTCACAAATTTCATCGTCGTCACCTTGATACCGAGCGAAACTGTTAAACTCAATTCATGTATATGCTGATGAAGTGGCTTCTGGAACTTTATGATGAACTACAAAAATATTATGTAGATACCTGCTTATTTTGCGCTTACATTTTACGAGCCTACATTTCTATTCTCAAAATTTGGGTGTAACATTTTGCCCCCTCAAAAGTGTTGGTTCGAATCTTATGAGAATGAAACTTTTGAACTTCTCCTTTCGAAAAACGTGCCACCTACTATAATCGAGTATGGACACGCGTCATTCAGGGATTGCGCATACAGAGTACTTGAGTACCCTCTTTTTCCGTGCACGTCCATTCCAATTCTTGTTGCCGCCAATGCTATAGCCAAACCCCATCCATCAGATCAAGTCCCAATCCAAACCAAAGGCCCATATTTATTTGACCTTTGATATCCCACGGGGTCATATATATATATATATAAGCCCTATCTTCTCCTTCATCACTTTCTTTACAATTTTTATTCCTCAGAAAACACGAACCAGAGAAAAGAGAAAAACCCAGATCTTTTCTGTGCATGTTTTCTAAACCAAAGAAACAAAGCAACTCCAAATCCTTCGGGTCAGTGGAATCATTCCTACTTCCCATCTTTCAGTCGACGATCTTCTCGCTCCCATGAACCAATTTGTGTAAGTGCTCTAATCCTCATTCGCTTGTTTTCCTTTTTCTATGTTTCCTCTGTTTTGTGAAAATATCTTCACTGGTTTTTACCAGTTTTATAAGACCTTTATTCTTGCATTAGGCAAGTTTTTTCTGCTGTATATAGTCGTAGTATGCTTTGAATCATGATTTTAGACCAAAAATTGCCTGGTAAAAATGGAGTTTTTACGGAATGGGGGATTTTTGGTTAAAGGTTTCATGTAGCTTAAGAAATAGAGTTTTGGTTTAGGGTTTTAATGCACGGATCCCAAATATCACCTTTCTGGGTAACTGCAAACTTTTTCCCTGGAAACACAGGATTTTTTTAAAAAAAAAACTGGTATTAACCTCCCCACTCTCGCGTGAGTGCACCCTCGATGCCCGAACTTTACAATAGTTAGGGGATGACATCTGAGTTAATCTCGCCCTTTCGAGGCTTTAGTCTCGATTGTGGAAATCCTGTTATCTCGAGCTTTCGAGCTCGAGTTATCAAAATTATAATTTCCTGTATGTTTGGCCCTCACCTTTTTCTTCCTTATTAGATGTCGCAGTACTCTAAGAATCGATGGGGGTCCGAGTTCGCTATCCCTTACCACCCATCAACAACCAGTCCCGAGTCACCTTTTACCCGAAACCAGTGACTGATCCGCGAGCACAAAGAAAGGTGTGAGCAAGAGGATATACGAGATCGCTTTCGATGTCAGATAGACGAGGTCGAAGAGAAAAAGAGGAAGAGACTCTAAGTGGCGGCTTACCCTGATTCAAACCCTGAGATCAGGCCTATTCCGCTAGATCCCAAACTCAAAGTCATTGTCGCCTTCGCACCTAGTGTACTTTCATCCTCCCTAATGGAAGACTCTTCAACATGTCATTCCACCTCCCAACCTCTCTCAGTCCCCACCTCGAGGGAGGAGTTTTTCGAGGCTGAGCACTACTGGAGCTCAGTCACGTCCACTAGCCAAATAACCGAGTTGTTGGCTTATCGTGACCTTAAGCTCTTTGGTTCCCTGATGTGCCGACCAACGACCTCAAATGAAGGGAGATGCTATGCCCCCAGGGATGGCAATCCCGACATGAAAATCAAGCTGACCGCATGGAGTCACGAGCACATGAGGGTTAGGGCTCTGCTACCCGTGAAGACATACTTCAAGGATTTCTTGGACTTTTTTGGGTTCGCCCCCTTCCAACTCCAGACCAACTTCTTTAGGGTCTTGTCAGCCCTCAAGTCGATGTACCACAAGATGAAGTAGGAAGGGCCTTCGGTACAAGAGATATTATATATCTTCTGTCTTCAGAGCAACCCTTCTCAAGCTCGTGGAGGAGACGACTTCTATTATTTATCGAGCTATCCGAAGGAAAAACGGTTTTTTGAAGATATTCTAAATCATCCTCCAAACTTCAAGCTCGCCTTCTTCTGGACGGATGGACTCGCACCTTCCAAATTTTACTCCTTTCAACGCATCCGTAAGTATTTCAACATACTTATCCATTTTTTCATTGAATAGTCAGTCTCGAAATATTCACACTTGTTCGTTCATGCAGCCAATTAACACCACCCCACTCCATCAGAAGTGATGATGGAACATAAGGCAGCCATCCTTCAACTTCCCTACGGTCGAAGGTCCCTGTCCTACCTTCTTCACGAAGACAAGCTCCGAGCTTGCGACCTTTTAGGCGAAGGCGAGTCCACTGATGACTCGGGGTATCGCAAATGTCTGAGGTGGGAACATGTGCCACTCCCGAATGCTAGACTTCCCCCCAGGAGGAGATCTTCAGGCTCGTGATTTCATGCCGCTGCATCCCACCGACATGATCCACCAGTCTCAAGCAACTAAGCCCATGATGAAGCCTCACTGAGCTCGGCTGACGGAGGTAAAGTTGTGCTCGAATCCTCCATGTGGTCTCCCTCCTTACTTAAGCACAAAGCCGACGTGATGATCATCTTTGAAGACCCCAGGAATAATTTCCTAGTATGGTCGTCGGTGGACCTTAGGGTTCGTAGGTTTGATAGTTGGCTAGGGCAGTACCAGACTATGTATAGTTTAAATGAAGTCTGGGGCAGGGTAGTCGTTCAATACGAAACTAATATTTATAGAGACCTTTCGAGACTGTCTCCCACTTATAGAGATGAGACTCCCACAGTGGCATCAAAACATAGGGGAATTTCCTGGTCCCCGAGCTCAAGCTCGATCGAGAGTACTAGTTAGGTTTCTATTATCCTTGAGCCTTCTTTCTTTTAATAACCCTTGCTCGATTACTAAAGTATGATCCTTATGTTTTTTAGGTGAAATGGACTCAGACCTAAGATCGCGCCGTAGACATGGCGATGTATCAGATTTGGGTGAACAATCCCGACCTCGACACCAGTTTCCTAGCCAACTCGGAGGCCGATTTCATCGCCAAGTGGGAGGCTCAGCTTGAGGAGGAGGAGGCTAGGCTCGAGGTTGAGGAAGTAGTAGAGGCTTCAGGAGCTACAACTAGAGAACCATCTAAGTCCTAAGGCTAAGATTATGGGATGTAACCCATTGTAATAATTTTTGTAATTACTTTTATGATTTTTGTGCCCTCGGGGCAAAGACAATTTATAACTTGAATTTGAGCAATCTTAATTATCAATTTATAACAATAGCAATTTTTATGCACACAGTTTTCTAGCTCAAAAATCTTTATGCACTCAATTTTTCCTTTAGCTTTTTGCCTTAATATTATGCTTTACATTTTTGGATCGAAATATTTTGAGCTTGCCACTATTAAGGACTTGTTTTTATACTTGTTTATTTGTACAAATATATCTATTGGATTTAGGTTCGAATTTCAATGCATTCATGCACCGTTTTTTCAAAGTATCCATGTTCAACTTCGTTATTGTCAAGGTCGAACCTTATTTTACCATGTACTTGAAAGTACTTAATTTGCATGTAATTTTAGTAGTCTAGTTATATTTTGCTTTTTCTGTCACTTTTCCTCATCCTCGAGTATGGCCTCGACGTTGCGAGGTCGAAACTTGTTTGCAAAATTTTCCAGCTAGTTCCGACTTAGTTGGTTTATCTAGAATTCCAACTTTTTTTACCGTCGGTTAGGTTTTGCTAGTTTGTTCCAAACTTATTTAGCTCACGTGTTTGATTCGTGATCCATACACTTATTATTTTTTTCATGTCGGGTTAATAATCCAAACATTTTTAGTTCGCGTGTTTGGTTAATAATCCATACACTTATTAATTTTTTCATGTCGGGTTACTAATCCAAACATTTTTAGTTCGCGTGTTTGGTTAATAATCCATGCACTTATTAAATTTTTTTTTTCAAACCTATGGTATGATTTGTATACCACTTATGCCCCCTTAATATCCTATGATTGCGATCTTAGCTTATTGAATTCTGAGGGTTTGAAAAAAAAAAGTATAACAACAAGAAATACAACTTTTGAACGAAATTCAGTATTTTATTGATAAAAAGCAAAAAATCAAGCACACGCTTGGTTACAATGAATGCATCACCCTTACATTACTGATAATAAGGTCATAGATGCTCACCATTCCAAGCTCATGGAACCAATTCTCCGTTTAGCCTAGTCATCTTATACACTCCAGGTCGAATAATGGACTCGATCTGGTAAGGTCCTTCCCAGTTAGGTCCAAGTACTCCAGCAGATAGGTCTCGTGTGGTTAAGAATATGCGCCATAGCACCAGGTCTCCCAATCTGAATTTTCTATCTTGGACCTTCTTGTTAAAATATCTAGTAGCTCGTTGCTGGTATGTAGCATTTTTCAATTGGGATTCATCTCGTCTTTCTTCGTTGAGGTCCAGACTTTCTTCGAGCTGGGATTGGTTCGAGGCCTGATTGTATGTGTCGCGATGTATTATTGGGATTTCAACCTCGATAGGCAACATGGCCTCACATCCATAAGCTAGGGAGAAGGGAGTATGCCCCGTTGAAGTTCGCGATGTGGTTCTATAAGCCATAAGACTTGAGGCAACTCCTCTGGCCATTTCTTCATGGAGCTCTTTAAGGTTTTATTGACTGCTTCGACCTGGTCATTTGACTGGGGATGGGCCACAAAGGAAAAAGTTTTTTTATCCCATTTTTTTCGCAGAAATGTGTAAATAAATCACTATCGAAATGGGTCCCATTATCTGATACTATCTTCCTAGGCATCCTAAATCTGCAGATGATATTTTTTACTACAAAATCTAGGACTTTCTTCGAGGTAATAGTGGCCAAGGGTTCAACTTTGGTCCATTTTGTGAAATAATCTACTGCCATCACAGCATACCTTACTCCACCTTTTCCAATCGGCAAGGAGCCTATGAGGTCAATTCCCCATATTGCGAATGGCCATGGTGAGCTCATCATGGTGAGCTTGGTGGGTGGAGCTTGTGGAATAAAGGCAAACCGTTGACATTTATCACATCTTTTTACATACTTGATGAATCTGCCTTGACTGTGGGCCAGAATTACCCCTGCCTAATCACCTTTTTCGACAAACTATGCCCCCAAGTGTGATCTCCGCAAAACCCTTCATGGATTTCTTCCAAAATACTTTTTGGCTCGGGAGGAGTTACACACCGAAGTAATGGCATAGAGTACCCCCTTCTATACAACTTTCCTTTCAAAATAGTGTATCTTGGAATTCGGTACATCAAATTTCTAGCCTTGTTCCAGTCTGCTGGGAGACTTCCGATTTCGAGGTAGTCAACTATTGGTCATCCCGGTAGGTTGTGAGTCGATTATACTTACACCATCTTCATCAGGCTTGCTAATACTTGGGGTCGGTAGGAATTCTACTGGGACCACGTTTAGTGTGTCAGCCTCGTTAGTTGTGGCGAGTCTGGCTAATGCGTCTAAATTTGAATTTTGCTCTCGGGGGACTTGTTCTATAGCGTAGAACTCAAACCCTCCGAGGGCTGCCTTTACCTTCTCTAGGTACGCGGCCATTTTTATACCACGAGCCGGATACTCCCCTAGGACTTGGTTAACAACCAACTGTGAATCGCTATAGCAATGTATGGCCTTTGCCTTGAGCTCGGTGGCTATTCGAAGTCCTGCTAATAACACCTCGTATTCAGCCTCGTTGTTTGACACCTCGAAGCCAAACCTTAGTGCCGAGTGGAAGATATTTCATGTTGTGGTTATTAGAATGATGCCTGCCCCCGATCCATTTTCATTAGAGGATCCATCGACATAAAGTTTCCACAGCTCGTGGGCTGGGTCACAACTTCATCACTAGAGATCCCAGTACATTCTACAATAAAATTCACCAGAGCCTGTCCTTTGATTGTCGTCCTTGGGTGATAAGTGATCTCGAACTGTCCGAGCTTGATAGCCCACTTCAACAATCTTCCAAATGCTTCAGGCTTGGATAAAACCTGCCTCAGTGGCTGGTCAGTTAATATATGGATAGGGTGTACTTGGAAATAAGGTCGAAGCTTTTGAGATGCATGCATTAGGCATAGAGCCAGTTTCTCCATTAATGGATATCTTGATTCTGCCCCAAGTAATCTCTTGCTGACGTAGTATACAAGTTCTTGTATTTTCCTATCCTCCTGTATCAGTACTGCACTAATGGCATGCTCGGTCGTGGCGAGGTATAAGTACAAAATTTCTCTTGTATTAGGTTTAGACAAAATTGGTGGTTCGACGAGATGTTTCTTAAGATTTTGAAATGCGAGTTCACACTCCTCCGACTACTCGAACTTTTTGCCCTCTCTTAAAAGATTAAAGAATGGGAGGCAACGGTCTGTAGATCTCGAGATAAACCTACTTAAGGCCATCATTCATCCAGTTAGGCTCTGGACATCTTTATGTTTTCGAGGTGAGGGCATGTCTATTAACACCTTGATCTTATCTGGATTAACCTCTATTCCCCGAGCATTTACTGTAAATCCAAGGAACTTACCCGAAGATACTCCGAATGAGTAATTCTCATGTATTGATAATTGCCCCCTCTAGTCTAGGTGATTCTAAAGATACTTTGGAAGACTGTGAAGAAAATTGAAGATTGGTTCAGTTTCTTGGTAATACTCTGCGATAGAAATGATACAAGAGTTAGAGAAACTGAAGGAAAGACTTTATTATTCCGCTGCGTATAATGTAAATATTCTTATCATTATTTTTCTTTGAATTCAATTTTAGAAACATATCCTAGGTTGCAAGTTAGCGGTTTGGTCATAACGAGATTAATTACCGGGCTCGAGGTGAGTTTGGGGGTAATTTGATGATTAGTACATTACCAAGAATGAACATGTAATGGGATATGATTTAATAATTATTTGAGAAAATTGGGAATAACGGGAATTGGAGGTCGTTAATTATGATTAACGGGATAGATGGGAAATGATAGTTTTACCCTTGCTAGCCTTGAGAGGTTTTAAATGGCCCTAGGGGCATTTTGGTATTTTGTTCATGGGATATGCTTAAGCTAAGTAGGCTATAGAAGGAAGTAGGCAGCCAAAAGTTTCTTTCTATCTCTCTCACTCTCGTTCATCACACTCTTTCTCTCTCGGTTGGGATTTTGAAGCTAAACTTGAGGATTCAATTTGGGAATTAAGGCTTAAGAGTTTAGGGTTGAATTGCTGCTACTGGAAGGGGTTTAATTTGTGATTGAGGTAAGGTTCTTTAGCTTGAATTATGAGTTTTTACTCTGATTTTAGTTTGGTTGAAAGCTTGGTAGTTTGATTGGATAATTGGATATGTGGGATGTTCTTGTTGATTTAAGGCTTGGGTTTTGTTGTTAAACCGGTGGATATGTTGTGTTGAAGCATGGTTTTGATTTTGGGATGGTTTGATGAAGGTTTAATTGAGGTTTAAATTGAAAAATAGGTAGGGGAGCTGGGTTCATGGGGTCAAGTTGCGATAGAGTTCATGCAAGTCGCGACTTGAATCCATTCTAGAGCCTCCCATGGCCTCTGTCTAGCAGGCACGCCGCGACCCTCTGGGTCAAGTCGCGGCCCGCCCCTGGCACCCCTGACAGGAGAGTTTCTGTCTTGGGGGTGCACCGCGGCCCTTGGGGGCAGGTCGTGCCCCCCCCCCCCCCCCTTATGTGCCAGGATGGGTTTTTAAGGGTTTTAAGCGCGAGTTTTCATTTCTTAAGGCTCGAGATCGAATCTACTAACCATTTTACGATTCGAGGTCCTGGGAGCGGGGTTGTAGACCATGAACATTTTATTTACCTATTTTATTGATGGGATTTCATATTTGGTTATGACTAGGTGACCGCTAAGGGACTTAAGGACCGATTGTTCTCAAGGGTCGGTCTTTTATTATTTCACGCTCGAATCAAAGGTAAGAAAACTGCACCTAGTATGTGACATGCATGGTTATTAATGATGCATATTGAGTGCTCTATATATGGACATTGATTGCATTGTAAATGCCTAGCAACTTTGCTTATTTGTGAATGGCACTGACTTATTAGTCAGAAACGACATTGGTGTTAGTACTGGTCGTAAAGTCTTGATTTATTAGTCATGATCGACAATAGTACTGAACACTGGTCGTATAGTATTGACTTAAGAGTCAAGAGCGACATTAATGTGTTTAACGCAGACCGAAATGATTAGATCTAAGCAATATGAGCCTTAAATGCTTGACCGACCTATAGGTTGAAGAAAATTAAAGCGTTGGTCTAGTCTAAAGGCTAGTTACTTAAAGCTAGGGCCAAAAGGCTCAGGTGACTGAAATGTCACATGGATTAGGGTGCAGAGCCCCAAAGAGTGACTCATTAGTCACCTATCCAGAGTGTGACTCATTTGTCACCTATCCAGAGAGTGACTCATTAGTCACCTACCCAGGGAGTGACTCATTAGTCACCATCTGATTAGGGCTGCAAGCCTGATAATGATTTATTTATATTGTATACATGCAGTAATGAGTTTTCTTGCTGAGCCTTGGCTCACGGGTGCTATGTGGTGCAGGTAAAGGGAAATAAAAGCTCACCCAGCCTTGAGTGGAGAGCTTAGGTGGCGATGTGTACATATGCGACCGCTTGACCACCACGGCCAAGGTGTTTCTCAAAGGAACTAGGGTTTAACCCTATTTTTGCTGCTTAGGTCGGCGGGTTGTAACTTTTATGCTGTAATGACCATTTTGGATTGTAAATAACTTTGTAAACACTTTTTATGGGCCCATGTACAGTTTAACGCTTTTAATGAAAATATATTCATTCCTTTTGACCGAGATTTTCACCCTGGCCTGTTAATAACACCTAGATGCACGTTTACAACCTAGTGACTCATTTAGCGAGTTAAGCACTATTTAAAGTACACACAGCAACAGTCTTGGAGTAACCGGGGTGTTACATCAACCCTCTGTTGCTTTGGAGCTCGTGGTTCAGGTTCGTAGGGAGAATCGTCCCCAGTCTTTAGCTCGTTAACGTATCTCTTTTGGGCATTTTTGCATGATCCTGCAATATGTGGTCTCCCAGAGATGATTACCACATCTTCTCCATCTGGGGGAGGTCGACCATCCTCCCGTGTTTGGGAGTTGTTCTGTTGGGAAAGTTGTGCAGTTGCTACCCTTTGTCTAGTCAAGGCTTGATTGGGATTTCAATTTCTTACATACTGTCTGAAATATCCCCTCGAGATCAAGCCTTCGATCTCATCCTTCAGCTATCGACACTCATTAGTTGTATGTCCGACGTCTCTATGGAATCTACAATACTTATTGGAGTTCCTCTCTGCCTTCTGATTTTGCATTGGGTCAGGTCGTCTAAAGGGGACCTGATTCTCATTGGCAAGAAATATATTTTCCCGAGTCTCATTGAGCTCGGTGTAAATTGTGTAGATGGAGAAATACTTGTCTCCTTTCTTCTTTTTCCCTCTGTTAGCCTCAGGGTTATTCCTTTCATTTTTCTTCCTTTTTGATGGGTTATCCCCAGAGGGTCTTGACGACAATGGGGCCGCCGAGGTCGAGGCTGAGTTAACATTTGTTGTTATAGTTACGGGCTGAGAGGTCAGGTTTAATGCTGACCTTGCCTCTTCTACATTGAAAAATCTCTAGGCCCTCCAGTTGAACTCGGTTAATGACCTTATGGGGTTTCTTTGCATATCATCCCAAATGGGACTCCTTCGTAATATACCTTCTCTGACATCCATCAGGTGGCCACTATCATCGACATTACAGGAATCATCCCCCGAATCATACTCGTCTTTCTCTTTCTCTGACAGGAGCTTCCTCATTAGCTCCTCCATCTGAGCCAGGCGCTCGAGGGTTTTGTCCTGATTTCCTTGGTTATTCCGGGGCTGCTCAACAGCTCCGGATCCACTATGTACATTTGGTGGGTTATTGCCCCTCCTATCTTGAGATAGATTATTTGGGGTGTTCCCGCCGTTACGCACCTCGGACATGTCTCCCCCTGAGCGAGCATGGATGCCACCTCCTACTGGTTCCCCTCTATGAGAGTTAAGGTGATCTCACAAGTCGCCCCCCTAGGTGGTTTGAGGACTTTGTGCCGAGCTTAAACGCTGACGCAGGTCTCCGCCAGAAAGGTCACTCCGGCGACTGCCGGTCCAGTAGCTCCTGTTAGAGAAGCTCGGAGTCCGCCTTTGTGGGTGAGGATCCGGGCTCTCTCTCGACGCCCTGCTCCGTCGGGAAGGTCCTGCAGACGGTGGGTTTCTCCTACTACTTCCGTAGGCTGGAATATCTTGGATGGGATGAGGAGGAGATGGATATCTTATTGGAGACGGAGGATGCCTGACCGGAGATGCGATCCTGGTTCCGTCA
This sequence comes from Humulus lupulus, assembly GCF_963169125.1. Classification (NCBI taxonomy): domain Eukaryota; kingdom Viridiplantae; phylum Streptophyta; class Magnoliopsida; order Rosales; family Cannabaceae; genus Humulus; species Humulus lupulus. Next base: position 163,697,903 of record NC_084799.1, read on the forward strand.
GGGCGGATCAAGTTAGGTGGGGGCCTTTCGGCCCTGCCAACCTGCGGGTCCCGCGCCTAGCTATCTGGACGAGGTGCAAGACGTCTGGTGGGGATGGGCTGATGCTGTGAGCCCTCCCCGAATCTCCTTCTAGAATTTCCTCGAGCCCTCCTGGGCGCGCTCGAGGCTGGTTGGGAGCTGGGAGTTGAAGTTTGGACCGAACGGCTGTACTGTTGTTCGGCTCTAGGCATTTCTTTGAAGTTTGCCTCTCGACGATGCGATGAGGGAATAGAGTTGGCTGTCAGAGGTCTATCCGAGCGGCTAAGCCTAGACCGATCACCCCGGCGGGACTTATGAGTCTCGCCTTGCCTCTTTCCGATGTTAGCGTCGGTTGTAAGAGGGGGTAATCGGGCCAACACCTCCTTAATCTGCTGATTAGCTTTTGCTAGTTGGCTCCTCAGTTGAACGTTCTCCATCTCCACCGCAGTGTAAAAATCTGGGTTTGGATTAGGTGGCCGAGGCGCCGAACTTCCAGTGTCATCCTGGCCAACCGGCTGCTTGCCCCGCCGCTGCTGGACTTCAGGATTTTGCTCACCAAAGATGGCGGCATGATGAGCCTCCTGCCCATCATGTTGTTCCACCTCGTTATCATGTCTTGATCGAGTGGTCACCATAGTTGGATGTTTGCGATAACACCAATCTGACTAGCTCTCAACGAAAGCACCAAATTGTTGACGCGGTTCTTCACCAACAGGTAATTAAGAAAATAAGAGGAAGGGATTAGTGCTTATGTTGAACCGAAATAGATGAATGATCTTTGTAAATGGACTGGTGACACAATCACATTTTTTAGGTGGTTCAAAGGTTAAAATCATTCTACTCCACCAATCAATATTATTGCTATATGCTTGGTATTCTTTTACAGGGTATTTCCTTACACAATAGAATCCTACCCTTTGCAACTCCCAGGGTCTCCATATTTATAGGAGAGGGCACCTGGGAGTTGGTAAGAAGGTCATCCCGTGACCTTCTTACCTATCATGTCAATTCTATGACATTCATGATTAATTCCTAAAACCTGACACATGAAGTGTGGTCTAATCAATAGGTAAGGGGGATAATGGGCCGCACGGCCCAACCCAGTCGTGGGTGCCAGAATACGCACGTTCATGCTGCGTGTCCGAGAAGTCAGGGATATATCAAACACGTGATGTCTGATATATGGACGTTTACCTTGCGTGTTTGACTTTATAAAAGGTCACAGCCTCCAACTCTAGCTCGTACCACGAGCTGGATGCTTCCCTCGACCTGTGGCCTTCAGAGTCCAGACTCAGTCCTTAAGTAATCTTGGCGAACCTTTAGGTTACCTCGAGCTAAGGAGGTAGGATCTTACGATGGCAGCTCCGGTCTTGGGGATGTCCACGTGGTAGACATGATTAGGCCGTGTCTCAGCCCGCTAACAACCCGTGGGAAAATCAGGGCATACAGTTACAAAATTTTTGTTGTACACTGGGCCAACCCCACCACATTTCCGTTGCGTATTAGGGAACTCATTCCTAACACATTTATCATCAGGATTTGTTCAGGGCCATGACTGAGCCTGCTGGGCCCCTTGCTCAGCTCTCTTGGCGGTCGTGGTGTTAGGAAAACTTATACATGATCTTTATTTATTTTCATGTAGATCTAATATTAAACAAGTTAATATGAGACAACCTAGAACATGTTTCTAAAATTGAATTTAAAGAGAAATAATGATAAGAATATTTACATTATACGTAGCAGAATAATAGAGTCATTCCTTCAGTTTCTCTAACCCTTGTATCCTTATTGTCGCAGAGTACTACCAACAAACTGAACCGATCTTCAATTTTCTTCACAGTCTTCCAAAGTATCATTAGAATTACCTAAAATAGAGTGGACAATTCTCAACACACGAGATAGATACAGAGAGAAGAAGAGAAAAGAATAATGAGGCTAGAAAATGACTTATGTTTAGAGAGAGAATCTATCAAAAAACCCATGATTAAAATTGTGTTTTCAACTCTCACTTAACATTCATTTTATAGATTTAATTAGGTCATTTATTTAATTAAAAAAATCAATAAAATAATAGCCAATTAACAACCCTAGGTTGAAATTATCATGGGCTTTAGGCTCGTGAAATTTCTCATTTAATTATAAGTCCATTGGACTTAAAATCAAGGCTTGTATTATTTTCGATTGATTTAATTAATTAAATAATTATTCAAATCCTTTATCAAATTAATTATTTATAATTTGAACATTTATTTAAACTTATTTATTAATTTATATACCAATTTATCTTAATTAATAAATCTGCCCTAATTTATCTTTTTATTTATCCATAAATCAGATGCTGATGACGTGGCAAGGATTTTCGACACGTGGCGGACACGTAGCAGAGATACGGCTCGCCTATCGACCAGTACTATTTCCACATGAAAATATCAAGTTTATATACGACCAGACTGGTCGTATACTCCGTTCAATTATGTAAAGATCTGTACAATTGTAATGATATCTGAGAATATCTCTTCATTATGACTTGCAGATCCGTTTATTAAGGATAGATATTATTTCCTAATTCATGTAATCTTTCCTGAGCCTATAAATATACAAGAAATAGCTTAAGGAAGGGAATCAATCTTTTTCTTCCGGAATTATAGTACTATTATCCATCGTTTGTATTGCTTTTTTCTTCTAAGGTCTGTGACACTCAGGAACCCTAGTTCTTTGATCACACCTTTGGAGCTCAATACTAATAATAGTATCAAGTGGACGTAGGTCATTACCAATCACTGGGGCCGAACCACTCTAAATCTCTGTGTTCTTTATCTTTCCATTAGATCTTTTTCTCAAGCTCTATATTACTTTCCTGTCGTTTTCTAGACTCCGTGTCGTTGACCAAAATCAGGGTCAACATTCTGGTGCTTTCATTGAGAGACTTGAATCTAAGAAAATCTAATGGCAAAGACTACCAAGAAGACTGGACAGGCTGCCGCTGCACCATCCTAGCCTCCTCCCCCAAATATGGCTGAAGACGAACCTCATTTGGAACTCGATGAGGAGGAAGTGGACTCTGAGGCCCTGAAGACAACACTGGGGGTGTTGCAAGATGAGTTGGCCACTCTGAGGGCCAATCAGGAGAGTGCCACTGAGATAATGGTGTCACAGCAGAGGGAGATAGAGCGCCAGTGCTAAGATCTGAGCTAGAGACAGGCGGAGATGGACCGTCGTCAGAAGGATGCCATGGCAACCCTTGAAGCAGCCCTCCAGTTGGCTAGGAATCAGGCTGCACCTGCCTCGCAGCCTGATCAACCCCTAAGCGGGCCACCTCAAAGAGGTTCCAATCCTAGCCCTCCTCTCCAGCCAACAAGCCCTCAAAGGTCGGAGCAGCCACCGATGCCTCAGGATGATATCCCACCTAGGGACCCTGAGACGCAGCCTTCGTCCCAGGCTGGTCGAGGCATCCCCCGCGCTCGAGGTACAATAGGGTCGGGCAACAGCCCCGCAGCCCTAGATGCCCAGGGGGTGAAGAGTCATATCCACCGAGCAGGGGGCATGATCCTTCTGCCAATAGAAGGAACTCAGAGACAGGCTCTGTGGTTAGGGGCCCCCCATGGCATGACAATGCACGGGGACCCACCGACCAATGCAGGCCTCCCCCTAACGCCTGGGAAATGCTAGCCCAAGGAGGCAACAGAGGAAACAGTCGGTCCCACCATAGCCAGTCAAGGTTCAGAGATGGCCACGACTACAATGAGGCCGACTCAGACAGAGGGAATGCTGGTCGGAGGAACGAGGAGAGAGGTGGAGGAAGAAGCCCCCCACCTAGAGAAGACCAACAAGCAGGACATAATGCTAAGGGGCAGCCCAGACAAAATAACATCTTTAGCCGGCTCAGAGCCAGCGAGCAGCGGCGAAGGGACGATGACTTGAGGGATGTACTCAACGACCACCGAGAAAGGCACGATGAGCACATTCCCCCGGCACCAGAGGCCCCAGTAATTCCTGAAGCCGTTTGGCTCAAATTGATGCCCTGAACCAGGCTATGCAGCAGCTGGTCGGGGGGCGAACATCGCATATCGAGTACGATCAGAGGAGAGGCACCCCTTTCATACAGAGGATTGCTGTGGCAGAAACTCCTAGCAAGTTCAAGATGCCGACTCTGCCAAACTTTGACGGGTATGGAGACCCAGTAGCTCATGTAAACAAATTTGAGATACAGATGGACATTCAGAAAGTCTCTGAAGATGCTCGCTGTAGGATTCCCAGCAACCCTTTCTGATGCCGCTCAGGAGTGGTTCTATAAGTTCCCTCCTGCAAGTATAGTATCATGGGAGATGTTTGTGAAGGATTTTTACAGACAGTTCTACGTGGGTCGTGTGCACCCCACCAAGGCGAACCAACTGGTCAAGATATGCTAGAAAGAGGGGGAGCCTTTGAAGGAATACGTTCAGCGCTTCATGCGAGCCCCAGCAGGAGCCAAGACTGTGGGCGATGAAGGGAAGATGATGGCCCTAACCACTGGGGTTAGGCGCCATTCTCCTCTGGAGTAGCCTCAAGAAGCATGGGGTTAAAAGTACCCAGGAGTTTTTAGATCGAGCTGATCGGTACATCAAGCTTGAAGACGCAATTTCCAATGAAGGCAAGTCGCCAACAAAAGACAAGGGGCCTAAAGAAGAGCCTGCCAAAGCCACCAATGGGTCTAAGCCCAATGGCAACGGGAATGGCAACAGAAAGAATGGTGGAAAGCGGGCGAATGGCGATCCCTAGGCCTCCGAGAGTAAGCGCCCCAAAAATAATCGGTATGAACCGAAATTCACCAATTACACCGCCCTTGTGGAAAGCCGAGCAGAGGTTTTCCAAGCGACCAGCTCGAGCGTGCCCTACAGACGACCCACACCCATAAGAAAAGATATCTCCAAGAGAGATTCTACAAAGTTCTGTCCTTACCATAACGACTACGAGCATGACACCAATGAGTGTAACCAGCTGAAGGTTGAGATTAAGTTCTTGATAAGACAGGGACACTTAAGAATGTATGTACGAGCCACGGGAGGTTCTCAGCGAGAGGCTCAAGGTGGCAAGGAGCCGGCGCTTGCACGCCGTCGCTCGGCACCTTTACAGCCAGCTCCTGTGGCAGGTACCCTACTCACCATCTGTGGAGGCCCACATCTTGCAAGAGATAGTGGAAAAGTGAGGGAACAATACGCTCGAACCCTACGCCATGACCAGGACATCGAGATGATGAGTGTCGAAGATCGTGCACCAAAAAAGGCTCGAATAGAGGAGGAACCAATCACCTTCTCTGAGGACGACGCCTAGCATGTGCGATTCCCACGCTCCGATCCGTTGGTCGTGGATGTCCAAATCGCAAATATGATGGTGAAGATGGTGTTGGTCGATACAGGAAGTTCGGTCAACATCCTATATAAGTCCTCGCTGGAAAGGATGAAATTGTCCGTTAAGGATCTAGAGCCATGCAACCAAACCATTTATTGTTTTTCCGGAGAAGGGCTCGCCCTAATGGGGTCAATTAGACTCCCTGTCACAGCAGGTACTGCGCCTACCAATAGGACATTACTCACTACTTTTATAGTAGTTGATTGTCCTTCAGTGTATAATGCCGTGATAGGGAGACCAATTCTGGTTGACCTTCGAGCCGTCACTTCTGTATGGCACCTCGCCATGATATTCCCAACGGACGCAGGAGTAGGATACGTGTTGGGAAACCAGCAGGAGGCGAGAGAATGCTACAACACCTCGATCACCAAGGCAAAAAAGGGTGTATCGAGGGATGCCGCCGGGAAGGAGTTATGAATGGCGACTGATGTTCAAGCCCGCTTAGGTGATAATCTCACCAAATAGGGTGTTGCCCAAAGTGAGGATAGAGACTTAGATCCTTGCTTTGGGGATTTCGAAGAAGAAGAAGGCCACATCGAGGACCTTGAAGAGGTCCAACTCGATGAGGGAAATCCGACCAGAGTTGTGAAAGTCGGTAAAAACTTAGAGACAACAACAAAACAAGCACTGGTGGAGTTCTTAAAGAGGAACCAGGACGTCTTTGCTTGGTCGCATAAAGACATGGTTGGGATAGATCCTGCAATCATCAGCCATGTCCTGAACATTGAAAAAAGCTTTCCACCTGTGCAACAGAAAAGAAGGCTGCTCGACAAAGACCGATCAAAAGCTTTGAAGGAAGAAGTCGAGAAGTTGAAGGAGAATGGGTTCATCAGGGTGGCGTTTTATCCATCGTGGGTCTCTAATCCCATACTCGTGCCCAAGCTGAATTGCAAGTGGCATACGTGCGTGGATTTTACAGACCTCAATAAAGCCTGCCACTGCTCAGGGTACCGGAGACATCCCCGAGGGCAAAATAGTAAATTTCCCCAATATTCCCGCCTAAACTCTCTAACCTCAAATATATCTCCATATATTTATTTCCATCACCCGATAGTCTAAATCACTACCTGATACCTAAAATACCCCTGACTTGTCCAAAGTCAATTATAATGCCCCATTGTGACTTTTCCCGCTATCTAGCCCTAGAATCGCTTCGAGTCGCCGGCTATAAAGTTATCCACATAATAATGTGGTTCCCACATATACAACATATTTATTACATATTATCACATAATATCATCAATTATCATAAAATATCATTTAAGCACTATTAATCACATAATATCACATTCAAATAAATACTAGTCACTCTAATCCCATTTATGCCTTCCCGGCACACTAATCAAGGCCCTTAAGCCTTATTAGCGAATTTGGGGTCGTTACACCGCCCCCAGCTGATCAACATGTCTGGCCTCAACAGCTTTGAGTTCATCCTCGTGCTGTTGCTCCGAGGTCCTGGCCTGCTCGGTGATAGCACCCAGGCGGATGCGGCCGGCAGTAAGGGTTAGCATGGCTTGCAGTCAGAACAAAAATTAGACAAACAGTAAACTAACGAAGACTTGTTTTCACAAAAAGAGATGAATTACACTAGTGAACTCGTTTAGGGCACGGTTCAGAATTGGGTCAACACCCATCGTCTCCGTAGCCGCCATTGCCTCTTGGTAGCGTTCATGCTTCGCGATCTTGGTGACCCTCTCCTTGATCAGCTTGAAGGCGCGACTAACCATCAAGTTCCCGATTGAGGCAGGATCTTCCTGCTGAGGTTGGTCAGATGGGGCATCAGGAGACGGAGTCGACCCGGCCGCAGCAGATGGAGTTTGTTGCTCGCGGGGAGAAGGCGGAGTCGCTGTGGCAGAGGGCCTGTCCTCCGAAGGGCCTGCGTTCCGGGCCTTCTTCGCCTGAGGCGCTTTGCTGCTCTCCCCAGTATGTCTCTTACTGGTTTTCTTCTTGCTTGGAGGAGCAGTGGCAACCTCTAGGGTGCTGTAAAGATCGAACACATTGGTGGAGTCCATGCCTAAAAAGCAAGAACAAAGTCAAACAGTAAGATAGCATGAATATCCAAACACATTACATCAGAAAAAGAAACAAAAAAGGATTGCAAAGCCCAATGCCCGAGCTATTATTACTGGTCGCTACACTACAGACTCTACTAGTCTTACACTCATTCTTTGACATGAAGAAGTCTAGCCCTAAGTGTGGAGCATATTTAAAATTGTCGTCCCCGTCGAATAGATGACAGGGAATTGGCAAATTGTCTAAAAGCGAAATAACTATACCGTTGTCATCCGACGAATCGTCAGAGAGGTCAGCAGGCTCTGTGGCCTTCTGCTTTCCTTTCCCTAAGGGGGCTGAGGGGCTCTCTGCTCGAGGAGTGCCAGCAGGTTCCCTGATCGTGACCCTAGTCGGTCTCCTCCGTGGAGGAGACACTTGAGTTTGCTGCTCGGGTTCCTCTTCGGCGCTAGCACTCCCTGCCGAGGGCCCCTTCATGTCCGGTTGAGGGGCCCAGAGGCCAGCCAACCTAAGGTTAGCCTCTGTAACCAGATTCTTGACACTCTTTTCAGCATCAGTCATGCTGGCTAAGAGTTCCGATCTCGACTCCATGCCTGGAGTTAGGTTTGGTCGCAGCCACAGGCCTGGAAGACATCAAAAGCTTAAGATATTGTGGAGGAAAACACTAAGTGAAGAAGTCAGCCTACGATACGAAAATTTTACCTCCCCGTGCTAAAGCCAGGTTGTCCGCGACCATGTCAGCCATAAGGAAGTACTCTTGGTAATACCTCCCCACGTTTGAGATGTGGGTCGTGTCAGTTAGGAAAGTGCGCCCAGTTTCCTGATGACAAAGGTGGAAGAACCCCATGCCTTCATGGTTGGGGTTAGATTTGAGGTCGAACAAGTAGTTGACCTCATGAGGCGATGGCACGGGCCATTTCTTCTAGCTGTACAGGATATAGAGTGCAGCAAGCATCCTATATTCATTCGGGGTTATTTGAAAGGGGGCAACTCCAAAATAGTTGGCCACCCCCTGAAAGAATAGGTGAAGAGGCAAGGTGACCCCTGCCTCAATATGAAACTGCGACCAGGCGCTATAGGTGCCTCCAGGCAGATTAGCCTTTTGGTCTGGGTTGGGCTTGACTAAGGTCACCCCTGATAGACTATATTTCCTTAAGTAGTTGGCGATCATTCTGATCGTCACCGTACTTTCAGAGACTATGTGCCACTCAACATCCGGCTGAATGGCTTGTCGAGGGCGGGCATGTCTTTGGATGTTTGGGTCGAGAGCATTTTCATCTTGACCACTGGTCGAGGGAGCATCAGCCGCAGCAACAGGCTGATGGGAAGTGTCGGAGGTTTTTCTTTTCTGGGCCTTGGTTTTGGTGCGAACCATGTTTTGGATTAAGACTGGGGAAGTGTTTGGATTGGTACGAGAAAAGGGAATGTCAGGTATCAATATCGAGGGTTGTTCTTCATCCTCGAGCAGTTGAGCTAGAAGGTCATCATCGATGGGTCTTTCTCCTCCCCACGGGTCTTGCATATAAATTGCAAATAGACAACGGAGGAGATAAGACACACAACCTGGGAGCTTATGTTGAAAGTTGGAATAACATTGCTCGCGTCTACAACCAGCAGCATTCTAACCGAAACACTAAGTTTTATGCGAGCAGTTTGAAAAACGGATCAAAAAGTGAAAGTAAAAAGTTTTTATGAGAAAAGCTTTTTCAACTCTGAAGGGGTGGGAAAAACCCAGTTTTTCAGCTAGCCTAAAAATCAAATTTTTACTTCAATTTTACGCCCTAAACCCATGATCTTGACTATCAAGCTGATTCCTAACTTCTACAGAGCAAAACTGCACTACCCTATCAAGCATCAAACGGTATATACAAAATCCTCACAAATTTCTACCCAAGAACACAAAAAGTTTAAGAGCACAGAAGCAGTATGCATGGAATCTCAAAGGGTTAAATGTCGAAGAAAATTACCTGAATGAAGATTGGAGATTCTGAAAAGGAGTAGCTTTGGGATTGCAGGCGAAAGATCCTTAGCAAAGCGACTGAAAACCTTGAAGTTCCGGGCTCTGAAATATGGTTCTTGAGAGTTCTTGGCAAAGGGATGGCGTGTAAAGAGTTAAAAGGTAAATGTGAGGATTATTTATAGAGGCTAAGATGTGATGAAAAGGGGTAATCATGAGCTACCTTTTTCAAGGCATGGGGGAGTGTAACAGTCGTCGGAAAGGTTTCTTGAAAACTGAAAAGGCATGATTGGACGTGATTAGGTCACAGTTTTCAAGAACGCACGAGAGGGTCTGACAGATTTCGTGGGGCATTCGAAAAGTTAGTTTCCTAAGTTTACTTATTGCTGGTCGCAATAAATAAACTTGGGGGCAAATGTTTATCCATAAATCAGCTGCTGATGACGTGGCAAGGATTTTCGACACGTGGCAGACACGTAGCAGAGATACGGCTCGCCTATCGACCAGCACTATTTCCACATGAAAAGATCAAGTTTATATACGACCAGACCGGTCATATACTCCGTTCATTTACGTAAAGATCTATACAGTTGTAATGATATCCGAGAATATCTCTTCATTATGACTTGCAGATCCGTTTATTAAGGATAGATATTATTTCCTAATTCATGTAATCTTTCCTGAGCCTATAAATACACAAGAAATAGCTCAAGGAAGGGAATCAATCTTTTTCTTTCGGAATTATAGTACTATTATCCATCGTTTGTATTGCTTTTTTCTTCTAAGGTCTGTGAAACTTAGGAACCCTAGTTCTTTGATCACACCTTTGGAGCTCAATACTAATAATAGTATCAAGTGGACGTAGGTCATTACCAATCACTAGGGCCGAACCACTCTAAATCTTTGTGTTCTTTCTCTTTCCATTAGATCATTTTCTCAAGCTCTATATTACTTTCCTGTTGTTTTCTAGACTCCGTGTCGTTGACCAAAATCAGGGTCAACACTTTTCTTCTTTAAATTGTATAACTCTATGAAACTATCCAAAATTGATCTGGTCAACTTTGATAATTCTAATTGATAATTAAATCAATTAATTGAAACTATCTAGATGATTTTATCCAAGGTACAGTGGGCACCATGGGCCTATGAAATCAAGCTCCAATAAGTTATCATAATTCTAACAAATAAATTTACTAACTTATTAATTCCTTGTGACCCCACTAAAGACTCGAAATTGCACTCTTGAATTCATAGAACGCTCTATAACAAATATAGATACGCTATTAATTATCCATTGTTACAAACATAATTGTCACTCAATCCTCTATAGACGGTCTACAATGAAATGTGACTAAAATATTGTTTTACCCCTCATTGTATTTTATCCTTAAAATACTTAGTTCCTTGTAAATGATATTTCAATAAACTAATATTAATTACTGAAATGAGATCTCTATCATTTTGCACCTTGAACCAAACTAAAAGGAAACCATTGTTTCACTTCTTCATCAGAAGCTATAGATGTTCATATCTATGATCAATACTCCCACTCAATTATACTACCGAGTTCCCAAGATGTAAGTATGGGCTAGTCCGTAGGGTAAGCTGGTGACGAACAAGTCAAAGAACTCAAATAATACAATCAGTTAGAATACTAACCACTCAGAATTGAGATTGAATTGACCCATGGTCAACTATATGATATGACTAGAATAGATAATAATGGTATGTTTACTTATCCTATCTTCTATCAATATCGGTCCAGTCCATTGTAACAAATACATCCGATCTTATCTACTTTTCTAATGTTCTGGAAAGAACATAACACTGCAATGTTTAAGTAGATCATATCGTAGATTGGTAAGTCATTGTAAATCATGTGCACTCACTAATCTTAAGACTAACTTATATTTGAACATATAATCATATTTATATTCCACTGTGATTATGTCACTATAAATACAATTAGCTATATGCTCAGGATATAATAGAAGTTTATATTAAACAAATAATCATGAAAATAAAACATGTGAGCAAAGTGATTGACCAAGTCAAAAAATGATTTCTATTCTTTTATTGATAATGAAATTAGATTACAAAGAAATTGAGTTCTAATTAGGGAATAAAACCCCAACACGTGCTCCCTCGAGGACGTCCTCTTGGTCTCCGAGGTGGCGCCTGGGCCTCAGTAGCCTGTCTGGCCAACTCTTCATTGCGCCTTGTAGCTTCTGCCAATTGTTGGTGCAGTTGGCGATTCTCTAGTTCAACAATAGGTATGTATCTCTCTGGATTACAGTAGAGATCCTCATCAGGCCTGGGAGCAGGCGGCCCCTGGGAATTGGATGAATCACTTCTCTCCTTAGGGCCTTGGTCAACCATGGGCTGCTTCCCAGGTCGACATGGGTAGTCTTCAGTGCGAGGAGTTTGTTCCTCTGGTATTTGGGGCAATGGTCACCCACCAGTGCTGGGGTTGTTCGTGGCGGCCATTGATAATTTAGGAGGTTTCTGATTAAACAGTCTAACGAATTGCTTAATGTTTTCAATGAAAGCACCAAACTGTTGGAGCTATTTTTCGTCAACTTAAATAAGAAGAGCACTAAACACTGAATTAAGTAAACTAATCAAAAAACACATGAGATTTTATGTGGTTCAGCTGTTAAAATCTGCCTAGTCCACGAGTCAATATTATTGAATGGTGGAATTCTCTTAAAGCTTTTTGAAAGCAATTCTGTAGAGTATTCTCCGTATAAAAAATTGTCCCTACAAATGAAATTCTCCAGTCTATTTATAAACTGGTTTACAAAATATCTTCCCTTTTATTTCGGTAAGTTACAATTTAAATTTGAAATAAATACAAATAAATGCATTAATTACAAAATATCCCATAATAACCGGTATTAATTATCATATTACAACAAATCCCCAAGTAATAGGGATTTTCAAACAACACCCGCGTTCAAACTGGATTACCGACCTCGAACGTATAATTTACACACCTTCAGGATCGACAAACATCATGAGTTCATCATTCTGGTTAATCTCGTCCTTAGCCAGTAATTTTATCAAGATCATCCTCTTCGAGCTTGCAATTCCTAGGCTCGAACCTTCCTGATTGGTGCTTGATCGCCAATAAGAACAAATCAGGAAATTTATACAAGTGTTGAACCCTTGTAGTTGATCAGTCGTGGCTTCGAGCTTGACTTGTAACCTCGAAACACCTTTGAGACCGCAAGTAGCTTCGAGCTCACAAATTTCATGATCTTCACCTTGATACCAAGCGAAACTGTTAAACTGAATTCCCGTATATGCTGATGAAGTGGCTTCTGGAACTTTATGATGAACTACACAAATATTATGTAGATACCTGCTTATTTCTAGCTTACATTTTACGAGCCTACATTTCTATTATTGAAATTTGGGTGTAACAGATGGTTTTTTTAGTGTTAGTTTTTATTTGTTAAATTTCCATTGATGCAATTTCGATTCTAGTTCGATGGTATTTTGATGCTTTCTTGGTTTTAGTTTTCTTTTGATAAATCTATTAATTTCGATGCTATTTCAATGCCATTTCAATGGATGTTCGATCGCATTAATTTAAATGGTGATGCATCGATGTTTAATCGATGCTATGTCGATGTGATGTCGATGGCTTTTATATGTTATCTGCTTGAAAGATATTCGATGCATAATCGACGCTATTTCGATGGCATATCGATACATTGTTTGTTGATTTTATTTTGTATATATATGCAATTTTGATGTTATTTCGATGCTGATTCGAGGGTGGCTTAGTTCAGTTGTTATTTGTTAAATGTATATCGATGCAATTTCGATGCCATTTTGATGCATATCGATAGTTTGTTTGTTGATTTGTAAAATCAGTTTCGATGGTATATTGATAGTATTTCGATGTTGTTTTGATGCATACTTGTATATGTTGATTTTTTCTTTTTGCTTTGTTGTCAAATCGATGGTAATGCGATGACATTTCGATGACAACAACAGACTGAGTTTTTTTTTTTGTAAATTTAACTAATTCTCACTTTTTGTTTGGATATTTTGCAGATGCCACCCAAACGTATCCCACCGCTTGAGATCCCCATAGAGGATCATTACGTCGGTCGTATGACCTATAGGGTTTCTGGGAGGTAAACTAAATTGAAGAAAAGGTTTGAGGAGTATGGATTTTTGGGGAGGGTGAATGAGTCTGTTTTTGGACCATTCTTCATAGACCCTGCTTTTTTGTTCTTTGGGGCATTGGTGCACACACTGCTTTTGCGGAAGGTGAAGTCTTCGCATGACGATGAGGTGCACTTCTTGTTGGGCCCAAACTTATGTAAGTTTGGGGTGCATGAGTTTGCCATTATGACTGGCTAGAGCTAAACCTGTCCACCACTCGCCGCTGACATTCAACCTCACCTTACTTCCTCCTGCTTACTCGATACATATTTCAATGTGGAACCCGAGAAAGACATTAAGTTCAATATGTTGGAACGAGCTTTTAGTATGTGCGATGTACTTGATGATTTGTGGAGGGGATACTATTGGCCGCTGAGAACAAAAATGTTATTTGGTGAGATTTATTGTCGATGGTTGAGGATTTAGATTATTTTGAGAAGTATCCATGGGGATCTCTTTCATTCAATACAAATGTGAAACAATTCAGTAGAGATATGAAAGCGATTGGTGCTACAATACCTGGTGAGATGGCCAAACTATCAGGTGCAGTGGAGGAGGTTAAGGCCACTCTTTGGAGAAGTTGGCAACACTTGGTGGTATACCTACTTCTACACCTACTCCAGCAGAGGATGTAGAGTACGACATTCTCCCCACATGTTACGAGCCTCATGTTGGAGAAGCCACACCTCCTCATCCAGTGTAGATGGTCTTAGGTACTACTAATTCATGAGTTATTACATTTTTTAAAGAGATTGTATACTAATTGCTCCAGTTACAGGTAAGTGCACTAGACAGAGACCAGTGAGGTACGAGGACTATACTGCAGCAGCCAAGAAACCAAAGTTCAAGGACCCAGTTAAGATCCATCCTTTAAAGGTTTTGGATCAAGATATGTTGACAACTTTTAACTGATGGGTACTCGGTGAAATTGACAACAACAGACCGAGGGAGTTGGAAGGATGTGATGGCACCCCTATTTGGTTCCTGAAGTTGAAGGTGGCAAAAGAATGGTTGGCAGAAACTGTAAATCTTTTATATTTTCAGTCAACACATTCATCTCATTTTAACGACACTCTGTTTATTTGCAGCATCTTGACACTGCGAATTATCTTATACGGAGACGTCTTTTTGAGTTGTCGAATACGTACCCCGTGAAAGCCACCGTACTTGATTCATCATTTTCACAGTATATTCTTGCTAGATATGAAGACTTCAAGAATAAGAGCAAGACTTACCAATGGGATGAGGACATTCTTAATTTCACGAAAGGAGATGTTAAAAAATACAAGAAGCCTTGGGGTGATTGCAATGAGATCTACTTCCACTAGTGCCTAGAAAATCGTCATTAGGTCCTTTGCGAGATAAATTTGACTAATTGGATGATCAATGTATTTGACTCAGATCATTCCAACTTTAGCCATGGTAAGTTGATTGAGTTGATAGAGCCTTGGACTTGCTTCAACACATGACAATGATCAGTCTTGAATTTAGCAACCACATTCACACTAATGTGGTGGTAGCAAGCACTGTGATAGGCATCGGGGAAAATAGTTTCCAAGGCATGTGTAATACTTGCATGCATGTTAGATACAAACGCCAGGTCCTTAACTTCCCCAATCACTTCCTTTAGCTTTGACATGAAATATTTCCATGAATCATGATTCTCACTATCCACAATACCAAATGCAACCGAATATAGATGGTTATTTGCATCTAGTCTGACTGCACATAACATCTACCCACCGTATTTTGTCTTTAAAAAAGTGTTGTCCACACATAACACAGGACGACATCTATGAAACCCTCTTCTACTGACTCCGAGTGAGAAAAAGCAGTATTTGAACCGATTCTCCTTAGTGACAAAATCTGTCAACGGCTTGGGATTTTTCTGTTGAAGCATGAACATGTAAAATGGTAACTTCTGGAAGGATGCTTCCAGTGTCCCTCTGACATAAGAAAGAGCCTTCTCTCGACATCTCCAAGCTTTTCCATATGACAATTCAATGTCATAATCATTCTTAATGTCTTCTCTTATGTTGTTTTCCATGTAAGCATTTGATCCAGTCTGATATTTTTTCTTTATGCAATGACCAATAACCCAAGGTGCAGCTTAGCGATGGCCTTATGTTGGAGGTCAAGTGAGCAAGTGTGTTTATTGGTGAAATGAGTTATCTCGAACATATCATATTTAGGCATTCTCTTCCCCCCTCAATCTCCACCCACAATCAAGATCCTTGCAAGTGATATACCAAACTTCAGTACCTGACTTCTTTACCACAAACTCAAAGTTCTGCTTCATTTAATACAAGTGTGCCTTCGTCTTTAACTCAATCTTGTTCTCAAAAACTTTCCCAACTTCTATTACTCCACAACTCACTCCAGATAACGTGGGGATAACATAAGAGGGGCATGTGATATCTTCAGCAGTATATGCTGGAGAACTCCATCTATTTCTATCGTCTTGTGTAGTTTGACGACTGCTCTCTGAGCCAAGAGTCCTGTGTCCTTGGCTTTCTTGATGTCTTGGCAAGGGTCGTACATTTAAATTATCCACTTGCTCCACATGTAGCATCGGAAACCGATCCTCAGAGTTATCATCAGAACTATTGCACCCCTTAACTCTTTCATCATCATCACCCAAATGGGAAACTTAATTGTCATTGACATAAGGCTCGTACTCATACCCATCATCATGCTGGAGATTTGTTGGGGGGAAAAGTTTCATTTTAACTAGGACCTCCCATGCATACACTTGGCACATGAGCTATTTGTGGAACAACCGTGCAGGATTGATTATGATTGTCCTTATTAACACTCACTCTAGGAGATGGATCAAGAAGAGCAATGTTCTTTGCAATTAAACTAACACATAAAAGAACCTGATGTCTTAAGGACTTCGAATTGTCAAGAATAAGAGCACTAACTCCTTCATCATCCGTGATTTCAATGGGATCTAAGCTAAAATCATATTGCATGTAAACGACACTTCCAACTTTAAGTCAAACAATGACCTATCCACTTTCAACTTCGAATGCAACTTCTCCAATTATTCTATGTAGCCAACATCAATTGGTACGTGTATCATAATGTTCAAACTAGCTTTGAAATTCCATTTCTCTCCTTTCCGTTCCCAAACATCGTTGCAAGAAATAATTATATTAACTCTGGAACCTAAAAATTTACAAAAAAAGCATAAGAAAATTATAATAATAAAGTAAAATCGATGTAACATCAATGAACAATCAATGCCGTATTGCAATGCAACATCGATGCCACATCGATGACGTTTTGATGCATAATCAATGCCGATGGTCGCCATCTGTACTCAGTTCCATTTCGATGGTATATTGATGTCATATCGATGCTGAACCACATCAACATATATGGCATCGATTCAACATCGATATACCATTGATATTATATAAAAAATAACATCTAAATTATATGTTTGCCTCAACATCAAAATAACATTGATGGGACATGATTACGGGTCAAAAATGCACATTTATTGATTTTAATTGTCAAAATAAATTAAGTTTTAATTAATATTTTCATGGAATTAATGTGATATATTTTATAAATGAAAATATTTAACTTTGATTTAATTTATTTTCATTTTGTAGGAAAATGATACAATTTTGGTTGAATAAAATAAAGTAAAAAGAAAAGGAAGTAAAAGTGGAAGAAAATGAAGAAAGTTGGCATTTTGAAGAAGTCAAGCCCAAATTGAAAAGGTTCAATCCAATCTATGAAGATGTCATGTCACCAATCCATGCAATTTCTTCTCACCAATAAGAGATGTCAATTACAACTCATTCCAATAAACATTGGCAATCTATGTGCTTCATTTTCAACCAATAGAAATGTCTTCTTTTCAACAAAAAATATCAATCCATGTGCTTCCCTCTCAACCAATGGCAACTCCTATTTTTGGAGTAGAAATTTTTTTCTCAAAAAAACTTTTCAAATTCACTTTTTGATCTGTTTTTCCAACCTACTCGTATGTTTATTGTGTTTTTATCAGGATACTGCTGGTCATATGAAAGCTTAACTTTTATACACGAAAAACATTATCCTTGCTTTTCTTTTTCTTCTATCTATTGGTCGTAGATTCTCACTTCCCCTTTGCTCTTCTCATATATTCATGCATGATCCCTAGGGAGGTGAGAGACCAATAGACGACGATCTTCTCGCTTTGTTGTTCGAGGATCAAGAACAACCTTCACTGCCTTTTTAGAACCTCCGGCCTCACACCCAAACCCTATGACCAATCCTTCACAGAAACAACTGAATATGGGTCGTGTTAAATACATCACTCATAGAAAAAGGAAAGCCACAAACTCACCTACTAGCCAGACTGCGTCCAATATCGAGGGTCCCTCAAACAACCTTCAACACTTAAATTTTGCAACACCAGACATCCAGCCCAAGGCTCGTCCACACGATGGTCCTCGAGCAGAGGTAGCTTGGTACATTGCTCCTCCAAGTGTCATATCGACCCAGATTGTGGCTAAGTATCCCAATAAATATGGGTTTCCTGGGATTACTTTATACAAACCTACACGCGACTAGAGGGCAAATGTGCCTGGAGGCGCCTATAGCACCTGGTTGAGGTACCATATAGAAGCAGGGGCAATCTTTCCCTTGCAAGATTTTTTCCGTGGGGTGGCCAATTACTTCGAGGTCACCCCTTTCCAAATAATTCCCAATGGATATAGAGTACTTTCAGCACTCTATATCCTATACAACCACAAAAAATGGCATGTGCCTACCCCTCATGAGATCAACTATCTGTTCGATCTCAAATCCAACCCCAATCAAAGCAACACAGGATTCTTCCACTTCTGTCACCAGGAAACCACTCGCACATTCCTAAGTGACATAACTTATAAGTCCAACGTGGGAAAATGCTTCCAAGAGTATTTCCTCACTACCAATCTGGTCACCGACAACATGACCTTTATGTGAGGAGGTAAACTTTTAATCTTTGTTCGACATTTATCTAGTCGCTTTGCATTTTTCCCTTGTTCTTAATTGGCTTGTATTGTACCTAGGTCCATGGTACTGACCGAACCTTACTCCAGAAATGGAGATAAGAGCCTCAGCCATGGCCAGCATGACGAATATAGAAAAAAACATCAAATAGCTGATGATAGAGAGCAATTTGAGGCTGGTCAGTCTTTTAGAGCCTCACCAGGAAGTGAGGGAGTCTACTGTGGGTAGTGCCACTGGAGACGGCACTAAAGCATAAGAAAACCCTGAGCAGCAACAAGATGTGTCACAGCCCCAAACACGTCGACCAATGGGAGTGACCATTCAGGAACCAAGTCCCAACACTCGTCCAGCCAGTACCCCTCCCCAACATGGGAGGGGAAAACAAAAATTACCTGAATACATTGGTCCTATACTTGAATCATTTGATGAGAATGGTATAGATCTTTCACTCTTAGATAAACTGCCCATCCCTTATCATCTATTTGATAGGGATGGAAACTTTAAATTTACGACCAGTAGTTTTAGTTTGGACTTCTTCGAGGTAGATAATGAGTGTAGCAGTAGTTCCTTAGATAATGTAGCGACCAGTAATTGTTGTTCAGGTACATTACTTAGAATTCCTCTTAGTTTGTCTTATTATCATGCAAAACTCTGACTTGACTCATCCGCTCCTTCGTTGTTTCTTGTAGTCATGCAGAGTGATGATGCCTTTGACATTTATACCTCTCGAGGCAAACCGACCAGCTCAAAGAAATCGAGCAGAAAAAACACTAGAGATGTCAGCGGTGAACCTTCACAGAAAATGACACGACCAGAGGATCCTCCAGCACCTACTTTTTCCAGAAACACTACACCTCCTCCACCTCCTCATGCCATGCCCTCAAACGACCAGGTGGCTCTGGCAGCAGAGTCTTTGAACAATGCCTATCGCTCAACCAACGATAGAATTCAAAAGCTAGCCAAACACCGTCGCAGCCAAGAAGCTTTTGTTTTTCTCTCCTCGCTGCCACATAACCAGATCCTTGGTCAGGGGTTAAACGAAATCCTTAGCATAAGTTCCTAGTGTTTAGTTGTATTCGAACACAGTTTTTTTTATAATTTCTGACGACTTTATTTATCTTCTGTTCGCAGGGTATTCTTACCGTACACAATAGTTCGTGCACACCAAGGAAATTAACGCCAAACATGCTGAGGAGATCACGACAGGGAGGCTAAAGTCAAGGTGGCTAAAGACAAAGCTAAGGCAGCTGAAGACAAAGCTGCCAATTTGACTGAGGAGCTGAAGAAGAGCCAAGAAAATCTGGCTAAGGTTGTTGCTGCTAAGGAGAAGTTTAAGTAAGCCTTTGAAACCAACTACAATGAAGCAGCCAAACTTCAAGAGGATCTGGAGGCAAGCATAAAGGAGGCGAACAACCTAAAAGGGTAAGCTGCTCGAAGAGCAAAATGCCCAAAACCTGGAGAAGTTCTGAGGAGCCGCCTTCACCTGCTTTTATATGTTCTGGAAGAACAATCCCGAGGAAAACTTTGACTATCTTTCCGAGCAGGTAAAACAGGTCGAACTTGTCAAGTGTGCTACTTGCTTAGAGGAGGAAAAAGATGCCCAAGAGTCTTCTGAAATCTCCTTGGCAACGGGCATCAATGGTGCCAAGGAAGAAGCCAGTTCTTCAGTCGATCAACAACCTCAACAGGACCCCCATCAGCTGCACAGTAAATATTTTTATTTATGTAATTAAAACACCCTCACAAATTGTTCGTGGTGTTGAGACAATTTGCTGCCTAAGGCATTTTTATTTACCTTTTAATATTTTTAATTACATCCAA
Source organism: Humulus lupulus (assembly GCF_963169125.1). Lineage (NCBI taxonomy): Eukaryota > Viridiplantae > Streptophyta > Magnoliopsida > Rosales > Cannabaceae > Humulus > Humulus lupulus. The sequence goes on from NC_084799.1 coordinate 163,718,271, forward strand.
GCAGCAATTGCTCGTGGTGTAAAGACATTTCATTTTGATATTATAACAGTTGCACATTACTATTGCTATTATAACATCTGCTTGTATGACTGAACTTAGCATATCACTTTATTATGATTTCACAAAATTAACTAAAAATTCTGAAAAATACTCTAAGTGTCGTAGTATGCTTTCCCTTATTGTGCTCGTGTGTTTACATATGTTTATGATATGCATATGCTTTGCTCGCTTAGTATCTTATATACCCCCAAGTGATCGAGGATTTTAAGATTCTCGGTCACTTGCCATTGACCAATACCTATTCGAACATTACTTCTTGTGTACTTAAACAATCAATGATAATATAGAAAAACAACACACGTAATGAGAAAAATACTTGTAATAAATACAATAATTGGCTACACACAATTCCTTTTATTTATTGTAATAAAATGGACAAAATTTGTATCTGTATGAGTGATCAAAAATTGATCTTACACTTATAAGCGACCAGCCATCTAACTGGCCAGCCCTTGTTCAAAAACTTGTAAAAAGTAAAATTAATACAAGCCAAATCTTTAAAAATAAATGTTCATTGATAGTACTTACGCAGGTGTTCTCCATTCCAATAGCGAGGAACGAGATCTCCATTTAAGTGAGCAAGTTTGTAGATGCTTGGCTGAAGAATTTCTTCAATTTGATACGGACCCTCCCAGTTTGGTTCGAGTACTCTAGCAACTTGATCACGAGTGTTGAGAAAAACTCTTCTAAGTACTAAATCTCCCACGTCAAACTTTATTTCCTGTACTTTAGAGTTAAAATATTGAGCGACCTTTTGCTGGTAAGCTGCAACTCGTAATTGGGCTTGCTCGCGCCTTTCATCAATCAAGTCCAAAGACTCCATTAATAATTGGTTATTTGCATTTTGGTCATATGTCATCCTTCTATGTGATGGTGGATCTAACTCAACAGGTACCATGGCTTCATACCCATAGGCCAAGGAATGTGGCGGCCTGTTGCTGTTCGGTGAGATGTTCTATACGACCAAAGCACTTCTGGAAATTGTTCTGGCCATGCTCCCTTTGCTTCTTCGAGTCTTTTCTTCAATTTGTCCTTCAAAGTTTTGTTCATAGCTTCAACCTGTCTGTTGGCTTGTGGATGGGCGACTAGCAAAAATCTCTTCGTGATACCATGCCGCTCGCAGAAATCGGTGAATAGGTTGCTGTCAAATTGTGTGCCATTATCTGATACAATCTTTTTTGGCAAACCATATCGACATACAATGTTTTTGACAACGAAATCCAATACTTTCTTGGTCGTGATTGTTGCGAGTGGTTTAACTTCAGCCCACTTAGTAAAGTAGTCGACATCAACTACTGCATACTTGACATTCCCCTTTCTTGTTGGCAAGGATCTGATCAGATCTATTCCCCAGACTGCGAATGGCCATGGTCTTTGCATCTGTTTAAGTTCATTTGGGGATGCTTAAGGTATCTTGGAGAATCGTTGACATTTATCACACTTCTTAACGAATTCCATGGAATCCTCGATCATTGTAGGCCAGAAATACCCTTGTCGGAGAATCTTCTTTGACAAGCTTTGCCCCCCAACATGATCTCCACAAAATCCTTCGTGTACTTCTCTCATCAATTCCTTAGCCTTTTCCTTGGAGATACTGTTGGGGTTTTATGTCCTAATTAAAACCCAAATTCTTTGTAATCTCATTTTATTATCAATAAAAGAATAGAAATCATTTTTTGACTTGGTCAATCACTTTGCTCACATGTTTTATTTTCATGATTATTTGTTTAATATAAACTTCTATTAAATCCCGAGCATATAGCTAATCTTATTTATAGTGACGCGATCACAGTGGAATATAAATATGATTATATGTTCAAAATAAGTTAGTCCTAAGATTAGTCAGTGCACCAGATTTACATTGACTTGCCAATCTACGATATGATCTACTTACACATTACAATGTTATGTTCTTTCCAGAACATTAGCAAAGTAGATAAGATCGGATGTATTTGTTACATCGGATAGGACCAATATTGACAGTTGATAATATAAGTAAACATACCGTTATTATCTATTCTAGTCATATCATATAGTTGACCATAGGTCAATTCAATCTCAATTCTGAGTGGTTAGTATTCTAACTGATTGTATTATTTGAGTTCTTTGACTTGTTCGTTACCAGCTTACCCTACGGACTAGCCCATACTTACATCTTGGGAACTCGGTAGTATAATTGAGTGGGAGTGTTAATCATAGATATGAACATCTATAGCTTCTGATGAAGAAGTGAAACGATGGTTTCCTTTTAGTTTGGTTCAAGGTGTTAAATGATAGAGATCTCATTTCAGTAATTAAATTAGTTTACTGAAATATCATTTACAAGGAACTAAGTGTTTTAAGGATAAAATACAATGAGGGGTAAAACGGTATTTTAGTCCTATCTCATTGTAGACCGTCTATAGTGGATTGAGTGACAATTATGGTTGTAACAATGGATAATTAATAGCGTATCTATATTTGTTATAGAGTGTTCTATGAATTCAAGAGTGCAATTCCGAGTCTATAGTGGAGTCACGAGGAATTAATAAGTTAGTAAATTTATTTGTTAGATTTATGATAACTTATTGGAGCTTGATTTCATAGGCCCATTGTAACGACCCAAATTCGCTAATAAGGCTTAAGGGCCTTGATTAGCGTGTCAGGAGGGCACGATGGGAATTATGTGTGATTTTATGAGTTAAATGCATGGTTATGATTTAAAGCATGTTATTTGACTATTTATTTATCTTAGACGCATGTATATGTGTATTAGTATGCATGTAGGCCCTGATTGTGTTTGAAGGGCATAATTGTAATTTTAGCCCGCCGAGGGCATATTTGTGATAATTGTATTCCGTGATTTGTACCACGTGAGTGTGGTGTTATTTTGTGATGCACGTGCCGAGACGGTCCTAGAGAGCAATTTAACTTAAGAGTCACAACGAGATTTCTATACCCGGCTCGGGAGGAGCCTAGGGGTACCTCGGGAATTTTATGGTTAAGTTGAGATTTAGCGGGTAATGGTTATTGGAGATTTAGTAACCTGGGTAACCATTAGTTACTGCTGAGAGTAACAAGTTCTAGGTAGAAAATGGTAGAAATGAAATAGAAGTAAAAGGACTTAAGTGCCCTTGAGGTTTAGTTGGGAAAGGATAGGCAAGGAGGGGTAAAATGGTCATTTGGCTGGGAAATTGATTTATGGCAGCTGGGTTATAGGGGGTACACGGTTTGGGGCTTGGCATTGATTGGTTTTGATAAAAACCAAAGAGAAGAAAAACCAAAGAGAAGAAAAGTTAGGGCAATGAGAAGAAGAAGAAGAAGAAGAAGAGAAGTGAAGGAGCTGAAATTTGGAGACTTAGGAGATGAATCAAGGGAGCTTGGGAAGGGATTCTCTACTTGAGGTAAGGAGTTTATACACATTTAAGACTTGATTATGTTATGGGTTAAGAAATTTGAGCATGGTTTAAGTTTGAACTTTGAGTTTTTAATTTTCTGAAATTTAAATCAAGGATGTGGATTTTGGGGATTTGATTGTGTGTTTGATTGCTTTGATGATGTTTATGGGTTGTTAGATGGGTCATATGAAGTTTGGATTTGATTTTGGGGTTTGGGTATTGGTTTGGTATGAATTGGGAAGGTTTTAGCTCGGAGAAAACGCAGGAGAAAACCCAGAATTCTGGGTCTGCGAAGGCGTGCCGCGACACAGCTTTTTCGTGCCGCGGCGAGGAGCCCCTGTCTGATGGGTGCCGCGGCACAACTTTCTTGTGCCGCGGCACAAGGCCATTTTCAGGGCACCAAAAGTTGCATTTTTGAGCTTTTGCTCCGGGGGTTCGGGGGATGTTTCCGGTGAATTGTTTTAGGGATTTGGGAGTCCCGAGAGTGCGGGATTGGTCCCGGGAAGTGGTTTTGGGTTGATTAGTATTGAGGGATGTTTCTTGTGTGTTGTGACTAGGTTGTTGGTGAGGCTCGTGCTTGAGGACCGTGCTCGCGGCTTTAGTGCATCAGGAGGCTCGGAATTCAGGTAAGAAAACTATAACACCCGTAGGATAGGGCGTGGGCCCATAGTATGATTGCGGGGCGCGGCCCTATATTGCATCACATGTTAGGGTGCAGACTTAAATGAATTAATATTTGATTGCATGTTGTTGTGTTATATTATATGTGTGATTATGATGAAATGAACGGCAAGGGCCGAGTACGGCGTAGGCCGGGGCGGCCGTGGGCCGAAAGTAACACCTAGCACATGGGATGCTATATTCAGGGTGGGACCCAAGGGATACATGAGTTATCCTCGCGGTGAGAACCGATACCCCAGGGCTTTGGTAAGGTCTCTGGGGCGGCATGGCCGTGTTTGTTTAGTCTAATGGTTGACTTGTTTGTTTGAGGATTATCTGTTATGATAAACTGTATACATTGCATATGTTATGTTCTGCATGAGTTTTCTTGCTGGGCTTCGGCTCACGGGTGCTCTGTGTTGCAGGTAGGGCAATGACTGAGTCAACCAACCATGAGTACGGAGAGCGTGAAGCGACGCGTACATGTTTGGCCTGCCCGACTGCTTTGGTTGGGGGTTTATTTGAAAATGGCTGTAATAATCTATGATTTTATGATTTATCGACTGTAAACTTATTTCAAGATATAAATAGTTTTCAAACCTCATTTTGGGATCCCAAATGTTTAATACTAGCAGTTTTAAATGAAACGACGCATTTTCTAACATTACAGCCTTAAATTTTAATTAATCACACTTTCGTTTCAAAACCTCGGTTAGCGAGTTCATTGCACACTGTTTTGTCTTAAAAACTCACTTAGTAACGGCTCTAAGGTAGTAGGGCGTTACACCCATGGTCCCCATTGTACCTTGGATAAAATCATCTAGATAGTCTCAATTAATTGATTTAATCATCAATTAGAATTATCAAAGTTGACCAGGTCAATTTTGGATAGTTTCACAGAGTTGTGTAATTTTGAGAAGAAAAGAGAAATTATGGTTGATTTATTAATTAAGATAAATTGGTATCTAAATTAATAAATAAGTTTAAATCAAGGTTCAAATTATAAATAATTAATTTGATAAAGGATTTAAATAATTATTTAATTAATTAAATCAATAGAAAATAATACAGGCCTTGATTTTAAGTCCAATGGGCTTATAATCAAATGGGAAATTTCACGGGCCTATAGCCCATGATAATTTCGACCTAGGGCTTCAAAATGGCTGTTATTTTATTGATTTTTTAATTAAATTAAATGGCCTAATTGAGTCTATAAAAGGAGTGCTTAAAGAGACGACAGATAAGTCACAAGTCAGATTTTATGATAGTTTTATATTCTCTCTAAACACAAGTCCTTTTCTAAGCCACTTTGTTATTTTCTCTTCTTCTCTCTATATCTATCTCATGTGTTGAGAATTTCCCACACTAGTCTAGGTGGTTCTAAGGATACATTTGAAGATCGTGAAGAAAATAGAAGATCGGTTCAGTTTCTTGATAATACTCTGCAACAGAGAGGATACAAGAGTTAGAGAAACTGAAGGAAGGACTCCTAATTCCGCTGCGTATACTGTAAGTATTATATTATTTGTTTCTCTTTGAATTCAATTTTAGAAACATGTTTTAGGCTATCTCGTATTAATTTGTTTAATATTAGATATACATGAAAATAAATAAAGATCCTGTATAAGCTTTTTCCAACAGATACATCTTAATAAAGACATTGAATATCATCGTCTATATAAAATTCCATCGAGCAGGATAAATCGAGTTGATTGCCTATGCAATGTCCTCGCCTTATTCCTATCTGCTGGTAACAATCCTTGTTCGAGATATTGTATGATAGGAGTCATCCATGTGTCAGACACTTGTATTATTAGGGAGGATTCTTCTGCTTGAATGCTTGGTACTGATAAATGTTCAACCGATACTATGCTTAAAGTGTCGGCATCTTTGGCGCTTGCTAACTTGGCTTAGGCATCGACGTTTGAGTTCTGGTCGCGAGGTACTTGCTAGAGAGTATACTTCTCGAACTGTGCTAGTAAGTCCTTTGCCTTGTTTAGATACGCAACCATCTTAAGACCCCTAGCCTGATATTCTCCAATAATCTGATTAACTACTAGCTGAAAGTCACTATATATTTCTAATGACTTTATGTTCATATCCTTGGATAATCTCAAACCTACGAGCAGTGCCTCGTACTCGACTTCATTATTGGAGGCTGTAAAGTTGAATCTAATCGCACAGTGAAACCGATGTCCCTCAGGAGTGATTAAAATCAACCCTGCCCCCGAGTTGTGCTCATTAGATGACCCATCTACGAATAGTCTCCAGGCGGGTGTTTGGTCTTGATCATTTGTCTCTATAATCGGCTCGCTGGCAAGGAGTCCAGTGAATTCAGCCATGAAATCCACCAAGGCTTGTCCCTTTATGGCTGCTCGAGGTGCATAGGAAATTTCAAACTGCCCTAGCTTTATTGCCCAATTTAGTAATCGACCAACGGCTTCTGATTTCTACAGGTTATGTCGTAATGGCTGGTCGGTAAAAACTACTATGGGGTGAGCTTGAAAATAGGGTCGCAGTTTTTTGGATGCCAATATCAAGAAGCAAGCCAGTTTCTCTATAGCTAGATATCGTAATTCGGCTCCCACTAACCTTTTACTTATGTAATATACTGCTTTTTGAATGTTGTCTTCCTCCCTGATTAAAACAACATTGGCAACATACTCTGTTATGGCTAAGAAGATGTACAAAGTCTCTCCTTCAATCGACTTTGACAAAATGGGTGGTTGCGACGTATGGGCTTTGAACGCCTGGAAAGCCTGTTCGCATTCTTCTATCCATTCAAACTTTTTGATTTCTCTGAGTTGAATAAGAAATGGGACATACTTATCCGTAGACTTAGATATGAATCTACTCAAAGTCACAATTCTTCCTGTTAGGCTTTGCACATCTTTGACTTTGGCTGGTAACTGCATCTCGATCAATGCTCGAATCTTTTCGAGAATGGCCTCAATTCCTCGCGAGTTTACTATGAATCCCAAAAATATTCCTGATCCAACACCAAAGGAACACTTTAGAGGATTAAGCTTCATCTGATATTTGTTCATGTTGAAGCATTCCTGTAGGTCCTTGATGTGTTAACCAACCTTTCTCGACTTGACCAGCATATCATCGACGTTTACCTCCATGTTATTGTCGGTCAGTTGTTTGAACATGTGGTTGACTAGTCACTGGTAAGTCGCACCAGTGTTTTTCAAACCGAAGGGCATTGCTTTATAGCAATAAAGTCTCATATATGTTTGAAAGATAGTGTGGTCTTCATCAGGTGGATGCATACCAATTTGATTATATCCAGAGTACGCATCCATGAATGACAAAACTTCATGTCCTAATGTAGCATCGACCAGCTGGTCGATTCTTGGAAGTGGGAAACAATCCTTCGGGCAGACTTTATTAACATCTATGAAATCCACGCACGTCCTCCACTTACCATTTGGTTTGGGAACTAGTACGGGATTAGAGACCCAAGATGGATAAAACACTACCCTGATGAATCCATTTTCCTTCAGCTTCCCGACCTCTTCCTTTAAGGCTTTAGATCTGTCTTTGTCGAGCAACATTCTTTTTTGTTGCACTGGTGGATGATTTTTGTCTATATTCAAGACATGATTAATCACTGCTGGGTCTATCCCAACCATATCTTTATGCGACCAGGCAAAGACTTCCTGGTGCCTCCTCAAGAACTCCACCAACTCTTTCTTTATTGTTGTCTCTAAGTTTTACCAACTTTCACCACTCTGGTCAGATCTTTTTCTTCTAGTTGGACCTCCTCGAGGTCCTCCACAGGCCCAATGTTCTCTTCATAATCCCCAAAGTGAGGATCTAAGTCCCTATCCTCACTTTGGGCAACGCCCTATTTGGTGACTTGTTCACCTGATTGGGCTTGTGATTCATTTACCACCAACAACCTTTTCTCTGCTGTGGTCCTCGATCCACCTCTTCTTGCCTTCATGATCGAGGAATTGTAACACTCTCTGGCCTCTCGCTGATTTCCCAACATGCACCCGACACCTGCATCGGTTGGAAATTTCATAGCTTGATCCCAGATCGAAGTTACGGCTCGCAGATCGATGAGTATGGGTTTTCCCATCTGAATGGAGTTCACAAGACAAACACAAATTTCTGGTCGAGGTGCGCAATTTCTTTTGGGATGACCCATACTTATTCAAGTACTGCCCCAACCAAATCATGAAAAGATGCATCCAGGACGATGAGGTGTCTAGTGTGCTAAAATTTTGCCACAATGATGCATGTGGTGGTCACTTTTTTATGAAGAAAACCGATGCAAAAATCTTACAATGCGGTCTTTACTGACCTACTTTGTTCGGAGACACCAATGATTTCTGTCGTTCTTGTATAAGGTGCCAAAAGTTAGGTTCCTTGTCCCATTGGCACATGATGCCCTTGAACCCAATTCTTGTTATTGAAATATTTGATTGTTAGGGGATATACTTTATGGGACCATCTCCACCTTCTTTTGGCTACCTCTACACTCTTCTCATTGTGGATTATGTTTCAAAATGGGTTAAGGTTGTACCATGTCAAACCAATGATAATGCTATAGTTGTCAAATTCTTGAAAGAAAATGTGTTATCAAGGTTCAGTACCCCTCACACTATCATCAGTGATCAAGACACTCATTTTTCCAACAAATTTTTTTAGGCTCTTATGCGCAAGTACGGTGTACTTCATAAATTTGCAAATGCCTATCATCCACAGACTAATGGTCAAGCTGACTTATTCAATAGGGAGATAAAACACATTCTGGAAAAGACGGTAAATCCAGACCGCAAATATTGGTCTAAACATCTTTTAGACGCTCTTTGGGAATACCGCACTACTTTCAAATCCCCTCTTAGGAGGTCTCCCTATCGGCTTGTCTTTGGAAAAGCCTGTCATTTACCTGTCGAGCTTGAGCATAAAGTTTATTGGGCTATCAAAGCCCTCAACTTTGATCTGAATGCCACAGGTATATTGTAGAGTCCAAGAACTTTACTTAGCTAGTTAGATAGTAGTAATAATAGTAATTGTAGTAGTATTTTTATGACTGTGGATTTTGGTTCAGATCGGGATTTAATTGGACACTCGTAGTAACACTTGTAGATTTTCTAAGTTTAACCTATAGTTTAAGAATATTAATTTTAACCTAAGGTGTAACGCCCTGGATAGCCAAGACCGTTACACTGTGTGTTTAAAAAGTGCCAGACTTGCTAATCAAGTCATTTAATTAAAATCGTGTTGCAGAAGCTACAAAGGAACTAGGGTTAAAAGCGTTTTGGTATCAAAAGCCACATTTTTCATTAAGAAACATTATATGGTTACACGGGATCCCAAATAAAAACCAGTTTAAAGATCGTTTATAGAAGTTGTAAGACTCAGATACAATAACCAGCCATACTAAGGCAAAACAAGCAATTAGGTAGTCCCTGTCCTGGTCCACTCCTCGATCGTGGTGATCGAACAGCTAGCTATGTACATTCCACCTTGGAGCTCTCCACCTCGGGCTTGGTCCAGCTTGCCCTTGCCTTTACCTGCACCACGTAGCACCCGTGAGCCAAGGCCCAGCAAGAAAGCATAATAACATAGCAAGATCAGCAACACTTATCAAATATTTCACAATGCTCAACCAAGAATTCAACATTTCATAACATTTATCCAATCAGTAATAACAGTTTGTCATCCAGACAGTCAATCAATTTATATTCATAGCACAATATTCACGTTCATAACAAATAGGTTGTCATATCCATCAAATAACATTCAGGGTTGGCGCCCTTAGTCGCACCCTCTATTTAACACACTGTCTTCGGCTCATTAGGGCCGCCCCCAGTGTAATACTCACTGACTCTGGCCAGCTCAACCAAGCTCAGTGATAAATAAGCTGCCTCAGCTCCCAGTGGCCGAGCCGCGCCTCAATGCGCAAATATTGATCCCGACACCCTTAGGCTGGTAATCGCATGTCCTATGGCATAATAATACCATCACACGACATGATATACAAATATAGGGAGCTCTTAGTCCCATCGTGTCCACATGATTATTCATATTCACATAACAGTGCATACATACATAGGGAGCACTTAGTCCCAACCTAACCACATACTCAGGTGCAGCTTTCTTACCTTTCAATTCATTGGTTTCCGATGCCACGAAGCCACGAGCACGGTCCTCTACCCCAAGCCTCTCCAAAGTCCTAATCACAACACAAATGAAACATCCTTTGTCACTAGTCAATCCAAAGCTACCTTCCCGGAACCTAACCCACACTCTCGGGACCCCCAAAACCTTAAAACCATACCCCGGAGACATCCCCCGAACCCCCGGAGCAAAGGCCTAAAATTGCCAAAATTGATGTCCTGAAATTGGCCTTGTGCCGCGGCACCACTTTCTTGTGCCGCGGCACCCATCAGTCAGGGACTCCACGCCGCGGCACACAAAACCCGTGCCGCGGCACGCCTTCGCAGCCCAGAATTCTGGGTTTTTCCTTCGCGTTTTCCCGAGCTTCAACCTCTCCAAATCACCCCAAACTCCATCCTAAGTCCCAAAACCAACTCTAAACCCTTAATAAACCTCACAATAACCCAAAAACATCATGCCCAAGCTCACTCACACCTTCAATCCTAGAATTCACTCTTGAATTTCACACTTAACAACTCAAACCAGAAAATTAAGAATAGCTTGAACTCAAACACAAACCACACTCCAAACTCCCTATACCTTAACAGAAACAAGCCTAATAAACACACAGAGACCTTACCTTGAGTGATGAGTCCAACCTCCAGCTCTAAACCTCCTTCCCCCTTGATTTTCCCAATTCTGAAATCACATAAAACCAGCCACCAACTTGCCTCAATTCACATTCATTATCTAAAATTTCAGACTTAGAACTTAGATATATCATAATCAAAATCTTACCTCTGAGTATTCTTGATCTAAGCTTGCTTGACAACTTCAATCACCCTTAATTCTTCTTCCAAAAGCTAAAATCAGCTTCTCCCTTCTTCTTCTTAGTTTTGCTCTTCCTCTAGGTCTCCAATTTCAGCATAAACCCATTTCTCCAAGTGTTATACGTATATGATCTTTTCCCTTCAGCTAATGGTCATTTATCCTACCAGATGACTATTCTACCCTTCCACTAATACCCCTTCCTAACTAAACCTCAAAGGGCATACTAGTCCTTTCATCAGCTTTGCAATTCTACCACTTTCCCAATAAAACCTGTTACTCTCTATGGTTACTAAGAGTTATGCAGGTTACCAAATCACCAGTTACCATTATCTAGTTTTCTAGGACCGTCTCGGCACGTGCATCACATTGGTATCACAGCACCCACGTGGTACAATTCACACATCATAATTATCACGTAAGATAATTCACATAGTCATAAAACATGCTTAAAGTCATAATCATGAATCTTAAACATAAAAATCACACATAATTCCCATTATGCCCTCCAGGCACACTAGTCAAGGCCCTTAAGCCTTAATAGCGAATTTGGGTCGTTACATGTCTCCTGCTGAGACTTCACAGATTTGGAAGATGAACCACGACCTCGGGTCTTCATGCCTGCTAAGAATGAAACAAGTGAAACACAGAAAGAACAAAAGCTCTAAACACTTTGGTTATAAGTGAGAGAGAAAAATAAGAAAACACTGAGTATGAAACAACCAAAGTGAATCTGAATATATAGAGTATTCGGTGCACAAATGAGGCAAGTTCAAAAATGGCTAACCAAAAATGGGTAACCAGATTTTATGTGATAAATGCCAAATTATCTCCTTTTTTAAAACAAATTCTTTCACACCTCAAAATTGGAAACTTTTTGTATATTTTTTAATATATTGAGATAAAACAAATAAATTGCATCAATTAATTTTTCAAACCTATTTTTTTTAAGTACACAGTCCAAAACAGATTTTATTTTATCATTATTTATTTTTGTTTTAAAAAATTGTTGAAAATAGAATGTAAATTGCCATACCATATGTGTCCATGTAAATGCCAAGTCCTGGTCAAAAGAAACAAGATAACCATATTTTCACAAATTAGATAAATGAGTTATAATTCAAATACTAAGTGACCATAATTCGAAAAATATACCAATCACAAAACATATTTTAATCAATTCATTATATGTATGAGTCTTACAACAATCTTACACAGACTTGTCAATAGGCATGTGTGTGTGCATGTGTACTCAATTTGGCGTTTCTTTTTGGCCTTTTCAAGCTAGAGTCATTACCCATATTTGGCAATTGAAGCCCTTTTTCAAATTGTAACCATAATGGAGGCTATAACTCTTATACTGATGGTAGCCCTTTACACTGGTAGAGTATCCTCCAATATAATTGCTAGTTACCTGGTACCAACTTACTCAGTGTCGGCTTTCACACATCAATATAGGTAGCTCTTTTCCAAAATGGAGCCTGGAAAAGAAACTGGATTAAGGAATGCTCATACAAACATAATGATTTGATCAAATATAAATTGGATGGTCTATAATTTTGTTCAAATATGGTTTTTTATTCCTAACAAAGTATAAGACTTATAACGTTCATTTTCTAAAATACGAAAAAATATGCTCATCAAATTTCTTTCAAACATGACAAGAGATTTACACAAACACATATGCAAGGCAAGATAATAAATTTATTGGCAATTTCAAATGAAACAAACCCCCAAGGATTTCCTGAGGGAATCAAATCTAATTGTGTCTAAAGCTTTAGTAAAAATATCTGCAATTTGTTTGTTAGTCTCAACATATTCTAAAATCAATGTTTTGTTTTCAACAAGTTCCCTAATAAAATGATGACGAATGTCAATATATTTGGTGCAAGAGTGTTGAACAGGATTTTTGGAGATATTAATAGTACTTGTATTATTACAAAAAATGGTTAAAGTTTTAATATCAAACCCTTAGTCTGCCAACATTTGTTTCATCCACAAAAGTTGAGTACAACAGCTTCTTGCAGCAATGTACTCAGCATCGGCTGCTGACAAGGAGATGGAGTTTTGTTTTTTACTATGCCAGGAGATCAAATTGTTTCTTAAGTAAAAACTACCACCACTTGTACTTTTGCGATCATCAGTGTTTCCTTCCCAATCTGCATCACACAAGGTTAGAATTTGTTTCTTTTGAGTTCCAAATGCCTAAATCAAGAGTATTGTTGATGTATCGCAGCTATAGGGGGCGATATATCGCAGTACGGGGATACAAAAAATACGTAACTTCGCACGATTACCTCGACGAGCCTCGGGCATGCTGGCCTAGGCGATATATCGCCTACAAGGGGCAATATATCGGCTCCTTTAGTATATTTTTGAATGTTTTTGAAAACATTCTCATTTTAATCTTTAACCTCTTGATAAGTTCAGCATCTTTCTGACCGAGTCTTCAGCCTCTGCTGAACGATAATTCAAATATTTTTCACTTAAAAAGCCATTATTTTATTCAAGTTAAATGAAGATCTTTTCATTCTTGAACTCTATAAATAGGACCTATACCCAGCCATTTATTCATTCATCAAGCTAAGTTCAGAGGCTGGAAGCTGCTAGGTTATTTTTGACTGCTTAAACACTTGGGTTGGGGATTATAAGCTTACCAAACACTTGGGAAGTAAGGTTTATAGCACATTTCAGTTCAAGGTTTAGATCGGTCATAGAAGCATTCAAGGTATTCCAAACTCTAGTTCATTTTGGTATTGTTTTCCTTAAGTTCTTATAGTTTTCTACTCAGCACCCGAACTTTATTCTTTATTTTTGGATAGGAAATCTAAGATCTTGAACATAAGGTTTTTGGTAAGTATATTCTTGATGGTATAGTTCGTCCATTCTTTTCATTCCTTTTTCTTCAGTATACTCACCCTTTCATTGATGGTTTTTAGGAGTGTTCCAAAGTCCCAAACCTGTTCTCATATCCCAGTACTTTTGGTAAGGAAAATAGGATAGGATATTATATGTTATCTTATGATTTATGTGTTATGTTAACTTATGATTTATGTGTTATGTTATGTATGTTGTAGACTTGGGCATATGACTTGTATAACTAACAAGCCCCAATAAATTTATGGGCATATGACTTGCTTAGCTAGCAAGCCCCACAAATCTAATGGGCATATGACTTGTTTAGTTTACAAGCCCCAAGTAATAATGGCCATTATAGTATGTGTGACATATGTTATGATATGCTTTATTATATGTTGCGTTATGAATTTTATGTATATGGTTTACATGTTAGGTTTTCCTTGCTGGGCATTAGGCTCACTCCTTTATGTTTATATGTGCATGGAAAATAGCTTTGGTGGCGGGAAAGGTTCTTGGAAGCTTGGGGATGTGTATTGAGGCGGGATGGAATCGATGGACCGAGCGTTTGATTCGAGGATGAAGTCTCTTTAAATTTTATATGTATTTTCCGCACTTTATTATGTAATCTATTTATTTAAAATTATGTTATGTTTTTATTTTAAAAACAATGGGATCCCATATCCTACTTTAAATTTTATGTAGTTTAACACTTGTTTTCTTTCAAGTTTTAATGAAGTTATGATTATTTCACTTGTAAGTACTTTAAAAATTAGTGTCTATGTATAGTAGTCATTAATGGTCCAAAGTCTAGAGTAGTTGGGTCATTACATATATATTGTAAACTCCAACTGTCCAAAATTGAGGAGTTTAGAAACGATGCATATAACAATTCTAGGATCTATAAAGTTGAAAATCGCTCACGATAAATAGATATCCTGCAAAAACACTTTGAGCCAAAACAGAAAGTGCATCTATATGATTCTCGTTTGCACTTGCACCCCAGTAAACTGAGATCACAATGGACTGGTCCATTTATAGTGAAGCAAGTATTTCCCAACGGTTTTGTTGAGGTCGAGGACCCAAGCGATGGGAGAATTTTTTGAGTCAATGGAAAAAGAGTAAAGCATTACATTGAGAGTGTAAGTCACGTTGAATATGTCCTTCTTAAGGACCCAGTTTATACACTCTGAAATTCTGAATGGTTTGTTTGTTTTTATTTTACTTTTATTGTTATGTATTTATTTTATTTTTGTATTTTTTTCGTTCTTGTATTTTGTTTGTTTTGGGGTATTGTTATCATGTTATTTCAACTCTAGTCTCATGGACATTTTCATCATCCAGGTGCTCTCTTTCCCTATCTTTTTCATTGAGTATTCATTTTGATATTGAGGACACTATCTGGTTTTTGGTTGGGGGTGGTGAGCATTCATTAACACTCATTTGGAAAATCTTATTGTCTTGTTGAATTTTTAAGTCAAATTTTCTTAAAATTATCTGAGCATGAGCACAACTTGTTGGTTTGAGTAAATTTTTACTATGTTTAGCTATTAAGAAGTGATTTTCAGAGTTCTTTTGTGCATTTTCCAAACATGTGGTAAATTGGTTGTTAACACAAATAGTTGAGAGAAATTTCAAGTTTAAAGTTTTTCATTTCTTGGTGAGTTGTGAGAGTTGAGAAAATAACTTTTTGAACTTTTATTGATCATTTGAGTTGGTAAAATCACATTTTTAGAATTTAAAGTATGACATTTACTAGATGTATGTTTTTTTTTATATAAGAATGAGCATTTGTAATAAATTTTAAATTTGTGTTTTATGTATTTTATTTTATTTATAATTTCCTTTTATTTTTGTGTTGCCTCTTGTAAAAAAAAAATAGAAGAAAAATAAATAAATAAAAAGAAAAACATAGTAAAAAAAATTAATGAAAAAAAAGAACAAGAGCAACACTTTCCTTCATTTTTTTTTTTAAAAAAAATCTTTCTATTATTATTATTATTTTTCTTTGTGTAATTATATTCATAAAAATAAAAAAGAATTATTATTATTAATAGTTTCTTTTTCTTATTTATCATTTTTAGTTAGTTGTCATTTTATTCTTTGAGTTTTCTCTTGTAAATCCCAAAGGATGTTTGTCATTTGAATTCCAATAAGTTGATATGCCTATCTTGTGATCAATACTTGATCAAATTCATTGTCCTAAAAAGTTTATCTTCTTTCATTTGAGTGTTAGCTGTTATATTTCCAACTCCAAGAATGTTATCCCTCCCATAGAAATACTTTCAATACCCATGAGGAATTTGGAGTTGAGACCCTTATACTTTTGAGATTTTTCGATACTATTTGTGTTATGACTTGCGATAGAAAAAAATGAATTTGGTTTGGTACACACACACACACAACTCTGGAATTGCAACTGAAGTAGTTTCGACAGTATTCTTTGACTTCTTGCTGATACTTTGAAAATGCTTAGATGATTTTGCTTGATTTGACTTGATTATTCAACTTGATAATTTTATTTTTCGCTTGAATTGTTAGGGGCTAGCAATAAGCTAGTTGGGGGTTGTGATTAGTGCCCAAAAATACACATTTAATGATTTTAATAGTCAAAATAAATTAATTTTTAATCAATATTTTCATGGAATCAATATGATTTTATTTATAAATGAAAATATTTAATTTTAATTTAATTTGTTTTATTTTGTAGGATTTAATTGATATTTTTGGCACTTGAAAACAAAGAAAAAAAGAACGAAGAAAGAAAGAAAATATGGCATTTTGTAAAGAAGAAGCCCAATAGCAAGCCCAGGCCCGCATCCTTTCCTGCCCCTGCCTTTTCCCAGCACACCACGTGGCACCTTGTCCTCGCGCCACACGTCTGCCTGGAGACCCAGCTTGACTCGCGAACCCGCGCGCCTACGCGCCCTGGCTCGTGCGTTGACCCAGTCAAACAAGGCTTTCCCTTCAACCCCAGCCATCCAAGTGGCTTGCTCCCATTGGCTACAAGTTGGTCAATGCCACCAGCTACCACCAGCCACATAGCAGCCCATTTTGTGTGTACTTTGAGCCTTGGACCCTTCCATTTTGAGCTTTAAAGCTCACATTTTGTATTAATTTAGAAAAATGTGTATGATGACCATTCACGAAAATAGCTAGGTTAATATTAATAATAAGATTTGATTTTTCAATATCATATTTCATTATTAATGTTTCAGATTTATTTTGTAAACCTCATTTGTAGTTTAATTTCTTTTTAGTCATTTTCTTCTTCTATAAATAGGGACCCTTCTTTCACATTTGATATGTAAATTTTAGAGTAAAGAAACTATAGCAAAATTTTTACTCACTTTCTTCTTAGAATTTTGTGAGAATGACGAGCATAATGGCCTAATATTCCTAGGAAGGTTAGGGATGATTCCATATGTTAGTGATGTTATTTTGCTACTTTAATTTACTATGTTCTTAATATAATGCATTTGAGTTGTTTATGTTCTTTCAACCTCATCTTTATTTTGTTATCTTTATTTACTTGTATTAATAATATATATGATTAGTCATGCTCTTTCTATGTGTTTCTAATTGATAAAAGTAATATTGATACATAATTTTATGTATAATCTTCTATTACATTATTTCCCTGGGGTATTTTGTCATTTTTAGATTTTTCATAAGATTTACATTGTGCACCTAAAGGAAATAATTTTATAACTCAAATGGACTTTTGTTGGAAAAGAATATGGACTTTAATGTTAGATTTTCTAAGTAAATGTTGGGATGTGAACTATTTACTTGTGTAGTTTTGTAAATCAAGTAACTAAGTAACTAAACAAGCATATGGATGATTCTTGAAACCTTTCTACTTTTCAACTCTTGATTACATCTTATTTTTATTTCACTTGACTTGTCTCATTTTATCATTTCATCAAAAAGACAACAAAAAAATCTCAAATCTATTTTAATTTCCATTTCTATTTATTTCATGTTACTAACTGGAGGTTATACGCCCAAGGCGATCTAACTCAATTGATGCTTGAAGCATGATGAGGGTGATATGGACATTGTATTTCTCGATCTCTATCACAGACATTTGGGGTGATCTGGAGGATCTAACGCTATCCAAACTTGTGACGTAACCTTGAGCTGTTTGATATGGAGTTAATGAAATGTCTTCGGTGCCCAGTAACCTTCATTTATTGCTTGCTAACTGCACCTCGAACAAGACGATTGAGCTCATATTTTTAGGGTACAACACTATATATGTATGATCCTGGCTGGTATTAATGATTTTTCGAAAATCCCTTTATTATTCATTATTTTGTGTATTTTGATATTTTCTTATTTAATACCAACAATATAAGAAATTGAGATTACCTCTCGTAGCCTATCAAGTTGAGTAGTTTAGTAAAATCAACGATCTTCCTATCCTTATGAAAGCTCACATCTTAACCTTTTGAGTCATTCCTCTAACACACAAGGACATGTGTGGGCACGTAGGATTCACATGTTGATTTTAGGCTCTCTAGATGTACTTAGCACATGAGATCTAGAGATGTTTAAGAAGAGAGATGCTATGGAAACTTCTAGAATTTTAGGTTTTGAGAATTTTATCGTTTCTTTCTTTTTGAGAGAGTCTGATAACCTAAAAAACTGACTTAGAAAAGAATCGTCTCTTTTCATGTTTATATAGATAATTAAATTATTTTAATTAATATTTATTTAATTAAAATAAAATCGATCAGGTACAACATCTTTAAATTATTTAATTTAAATCATATTAGAAAAAAACAATAATTAAATAAACAAATTAATTTGAAATTCAAAATTCAAATCTCAAGGAAAGGGATGTGAGTGGCCCCACTCACGGTCAGATACAGCGAGTGGCATGTGCCACTCTATTCTACCCCTTATTTTCTCCGTTATTTGTTTAATTAATTTTAAGACAAGATATTTATCCCAAAATAAATATAAGTTAATTCAAAATTAATATTATCTTAAAAACTATCAATTTTAAATAATTATCTTATTATAAGATAATAATTAAACTCTCCCAAATATTAATCAAAACATGATTAATATTTATTTTAACTAATATAATTTTTTCAAATAAAAACTATATAGTTAATTAATTAGTTAATCCACAATTAATCAATTGCCCATAATTATCACATAATTATTTCCCTGTCCTAGAAAATTAATTCATTTGCAATTTAGTCCTTCTCTCTTTTAATCTTCCTTGTGACATCCTTACCCTTAACAATGTAGGACAGAGGCGACTTGGGGACCATGGACCTGTAATACGAAGCTCCAATATTAATTAAACTCTTTAATTCAATAATCTTATTTATTAATTCCATGGTTACTCCACTATAAATATGGAATTTCACTCTAAGTATTTATAGAATTATATTTACAAAGTTTTCTCTTATAGTCCATTGATATAATCAATAAATGAAGTTTTGTCCTCCATTTATTAGTTCGTTAATTAGAGCTGGTCAAAATTACCATTTTACCTTTCTCATTACCTCTTGTTCCTTAAGTACCATTATTACGTCTCAAATTCGCTAATAAAGCTTAGTGCCTCGATTAGTGTGTCAGGAGGGCATAAATGGATTAATATGTGATTGCAATTGAATATATGTGTGATTATGTGAAATGTATGTGTTGTATGATAATATGACTATTTATGCATGCTTATGTGCATTAAATGTGATTGTCGATCCGTTTTGGTGAAAAAGAGTATTTTCGTAATTTTGACTCATTGAGGGTATAATTGTAAATTATATGTACTTTGTAAGTGGGACCACATTATTATGAGGATATATTTGAGATATGTGACATGAGGCGATCTTTGTGAGCAATTTGGCTGAAAAGTCACAACGGGGTGAGCCTAGGGGTATTTTAGTAATTTGGTGAATTACAAGGGATATTAGAGTATGAGTTATAATTGGGAAAAAATACTAGTGTTTGGAAGACTAGTGGGATCAATTAGGAATCTTAAGTAAAATTTGAGGTTTAGCGGGAAAATGGTGGCAAAAGACGATATTGCCCTTGGGGCATTAAATAGTAAGGTTTGATCAAGGGGCATTTTAGTCTTTTTGTGTCAAGGGGGATAGCCTTAGCCTTGGATCCCCTCAGAAACTAAGGAAAACACACAACATTCACTCAACTCATATTTATCACTCTCTCTCTCTCGTTTCTCTCTCTTGAAGCTTGGTTGGGGTTTTGATTATTTTGAAGAGAATTGGCTTAGGAAATTGAAGGCTGGAGCTAGAAACAGGATTAGGAACAGCTCAGGTTCATGAATTCATAGTTGAGGTAAGGAATCATACTCTGTTTTGGGTGAAATACTGTTATGGTTTAAGTTTTGGTTGAGTTCAATCTCAATAGTGGGATTGAACTATTTGTTGGAGTTTCGATGAAGTTAATGGGGTTATTTTGATGTTTAGAGTTTATTAGTGATGGTTCGGATTCAATTATGGGTTTAGTTGTGATTTTGGGTGAATTATGGGAGATTTGGCTTGTATAAAATGTTGTAAATTCTGGGTTCGCGGGGTTGCGCCACGGCGCTATTTTTGGTGCACCGCGACCCGCATAAATTCAGAGGCTGGGGTGGTTCTCTGAATCTCCTTGGTGTCGGTGGGCTACGCTATGACGCATGTCCAGGGAAATGACTTGGGGGGCTCTCTTACTTGTAGAACGCCACGACCCTTAGTGAGGGGCGTCGTGGCTCAAATGAGGAAAATTGGCCAAATAGAGTTTTTGATTACGAGAACTCAAACCTAAAGGCTCGGGAAGGATTCTACTACCCAGTTTAGTTGAATTTGAGGTCCCGGAGGCTAGGAATCAATCTTGAAGCTTTTAATTGGTTTAGTTCTTGATGATTTTCCATTATTATGTTGTGACTAGGATATACCGTTAGGCTCGGGAGTAAGGATCACGCTCAGAATCGCCATACGCTATCTGCTCGGGACTTGAGGTATGAAAACTGCACCCGGGTTGTGATCAGGGCTTGAGCCCTAGTTATTAAGTATGACTATAATCACATTTTCAAATATTTGTTTAAACGTGAATGACTGTGTTATTGATAACTCTACAAAATAGAGTTATTTTACCACTTTTTATGTGTTAATTGTTGCTTAATTCTTGAGTTTTCAATTGATTTATTAAGTTTTAAAGTAATTTGAATTTATTGGATTTGTTTTGATTTTACATATTTTTGTGTGTATTTTTAGTTATTTTGTTGTAAAATGTTGTAGTTAATTATTTAAATTATTGTGTCTAGTTCGAAGTAAAAAAATGTGTGTTTTATTGAAACTAAATGTTAAATTAAATTAAATTTTAATTAATATTTTCAATGAATTAATATGATTTATTGGATAATTGAAAATATTTAATTGTGATTTAATTTATGTTGTTAGGGATTTTGGTGTATTTTTACTCTTGAAAAGCAAGAATAATGAAGAAAAAAATGGCATTTCAAGGAAAAGAAAGTAAAAATGTGGCATTTTCTCAAAGGCCCAACAGCAAGACAGCCATTTGCCATCTGCCCAAACCCAAGCTGAAGCCCACGCCCATGCCAGGCCCACGAAAACTTCCAGCAGCCCAGCTGAAGCTGCTACCCAAGCCCAGCGTCGAAGCACAATGCCTCACACCTGCCTCCAGAGCCTGGGCCTTCTCCTCTCCATTCGGCCCACTGCTTCAGTCGAACCTCTCCAAGCCTCCAGGCCCACAGCTCCTTGCAGCCACGTCCAAGCTTCTCGCCAACACCCAGCCTGGTTCCTCAGTTAGCCTGCCCACCGAAACACCTCCCAGCAGCACCCTTGGCACACAACTGACCCAACGCCCACAAAGCCACCAGCAGCCACCTGGCCCAGCTCTCTGCCACAACATTATTTCCCTTATTGAGCCCATAAATTTCCCTATGTTCCCTTGTCTCTTTTTTTTCAAAAATACCACTTTTTACCCAACTTTTCTACACATTTTACCCCAATACACCATCTTCACACCCTATAATTTACCTCTATTTGCCATATTATTATTAATTTAATACATTTTAAATTGATTATTTTAATACATTTTTTTGGCTATAAATAAGGGAGTTTAGTGCTTGATTTAGGGAGGTTACCATACCACAAGTTCTACACTTTCAAAACCTCTCAATTCTCTTCATCATTTTCTTCTTTTTTCCTATGAGATTTTAGAGGAAAAATTTGGGGGTTCCTCCTCCAAATTTTCCTATTTATGTTTGTAACTATTTTGTTTGTAATTTCTATTCTAGTTATGAATTTCTAATATTTTTAAGATTATTAAGGTGATGATGAAACAATATGTAACTAGATAGTATTTATTTTGTATGTTGATTTCCCATTTTGTGCAACAAAGTTTATGGAATTTTCTTCTTCAAATATCTTCTTTCATCTTAAATATCATGTATTTTGGATTGTTAGCACATATTTACACTTTGTTCTTCATTAGTGCAAAAACATAATATTCTTTGTGTAAGATGTGTCATTAGATTGTACACATCCATGCTTAGAACAAAAATATTATGTTTTGCCTTATAAATAATGTTCATTGATTTATTTGTTATTTCATTACAATGATTTACACTAAATGCTTTGAAATTATAATTTTAAAAAGTGAAGATAAATCCTATATTTTTATGAAAACTTGTACTTAAATAGAATATCTAATTTGAATTAGTGATGGTTTGATTAATTTCTACTATTACTAAAACTTGGGAATCAATGTACTTTTAAATATTCTTGAACTTATATTTTGTGGATTCTATTATCTTAATGATCTTTCTTTTACCATCTTGATTTTTACTTTTAATTTATGTTTATATATTTGTCTTTAATATCTTTATTATTGTATTTTATTTTATTTTCATATTACAAAACTCTCATCAATCTTTGGAGCTAGGTTATAATTTATTACTTTTGATTTAAAATAGTTTTCTTTTTGAGTTGAGACAACTCCTTTGGGTTCGATCTCGTGCTTACACGAACACTATATTCCATATACGATTCATGCGCTTGCGAGTATAAATTTTTAAAACATACCCGTTTTGGGTCCATCAAGCTTTTGGCGCTGTTGCCGAGGGGTTGCAAGAGAAAAGAAACGAAATTTATCTCAAGGTTAGTGAATTCTTCTACTAGTTATTTTAATTTTTGCACTTAAAAAAAATAAAACTATAAAAAAATATATATTTATATAAGAACAAAAAAAAAAGATAAAAAGAAAATTTGGGACGGTTCTACCACCCATATACAAATTACTTATATTTTTATATTTGTTGTTTTTTTTTAGTTGACGACACTTGCCTCCTATCTGTCCTTTTAATTTTTATAGTTGACGACATTTGTGCCTCCTATCTATCTTTTTAATTTTTATAGTTGACGACACTTGTGCCTCCTATCTATCTTTTTAATTTTTATAGTTGACGACACTTGTGCCTCCTAATTTTGTTGTAATTTTCTTTATTTATCTTGTTGTTGTTTTTATTTTATTTTATTTTTACAAGTTACTAGTTTATGGCAATTTTGCCTCCTAGTCTTTTATCTTATGTTTTAGTTGATGGCACTTGTGCCTCCTAATTTGTACATTATTTTTGTTATGGTTGATGGCATGCTATGCCTCCCTACTCTTGCCTAATTTTTTATAATCTTATTTAATTTTACCTTATTCTTCGTTGTCGTTTATTATATTATTGTGAAAAAAAAATATACTTGAAAAGAAAGAAAAAAAAAACTTAAATCTTGTCCTAGCTCTTGTTTTCATATTTTAATATTGTTTATGTTATCTTAATTTTTTTATATATTTTTTTTGTGTTTAGTACTCTTCTTAATTTCTGTTATAATTTTTTTTTTTTTTTTTTAAATCTCTTGAAATGGATCATTTTAATTATAGTTGGAATTCTGAGTACAACTATTATGAGGAATCAAATTTAAATTATGGACAAACTAATGATATGTATGATATACATGAATCTTTTGATATCCATTTTACCTCCACCTATAATCCAAATATTTCATGGAGTCATACCCAGTCTCCAATAGGGCATGAATTCAACATGCATAATCAAAGTCATGCCCAATCTGACCTATCATATCTCATTCAACAAGAAACGAGCCCATCTTTAGAAGATACCCTACACCAGTTCATGCAATCAACCTACCAAATCTTACAAGCCCAGTCTCAGTCGATCTCAAAAATTGAGACAATAGTAGGACAACTTGCAACTGTTATAGAGTCGGAAAAACAAGTTTATCCCAACCAACCCATTCCAAATCCAAATAGTCAAATTGAAAATGAAAAGGAGAATGAAGTTGTTGAAGAACTTGTAATATGCATCCAACCCCTTAATGAAACAAAAGAGTTGGATGAAATAATTTTCGAGGCTCATGAGGAAAATGAAAAAGATATAATTATATCTCAAGAGCCCATGAATGAACAAATTTGTATACTTACTCAAAATGAAAAGGAGTCTAATATAAATATACAATTTTCTTATTTTATTGATATTCCCTTAAAATTGCATATTTCTAATTTTCTTATAGGTGTGATGTTATCAATTATTATTTATGGCATTTACACCAAAGTCATAACTCACCCTACAAATGAAATTTTACACCATCGATTGGGTGTAGGTTAAAAGAAAAAAAAAATTAGTCGAGCTAAAGACTATAAACTAAAGCGCTTTGTGGGAGGCAACCCATACTTTAATGTTTCATTTTATATTTCACTTTTGTTGTGTGTTTTTGTTTCATGTTTTTCAAATTCCAAAAAGCTTGAAGGAAACTTCTTGCCCAAAAAGAAAAGAAGAGAAGAAAACAAAAGAGTCAAATCAAGGAAGCATTCATCAAATGGAGTAGTTCTTAATTTTTGTTCAATTTTATTAAACATTGATGACAATGTTTCATTTAAGTTTGGGGGTATTGTGTATGTATTTTTCTTTGTGTTTATGTGTTTTTCTTTGTGTTTATGCATGTTTTTCATTTGTTGTAAAATTCAAAAAAAAATTCTTTATTTGTTTTTATTTTTTTATGTGATTTTCATTTGTTATATATATATATATATTTTTTTTTTTTTGAAAAAAAAATAATATTGGTGATTTTTATTTTCTAATGATAAGAATTATGATTGAAATTGTTCTTAGTTCTTAGAAAAATATAAATAATTATTAAGCTTTACTTTTAATTTTTAAGTTAGTTTTGTTTAAATACATATTTTTCATAATATGTCACTTTTCTATTCTATTCGAATTTGTGATATTTGGATATAGTTTATTTAAACATTAAATTCTTTAAATCCCTAAAAAAAAAATTTGAAAAATCCTATAATTTGCTTGATTATTTCTTGAGATTTAATTTATTTTTGTTTGCATAGGCTTGTCTAATGTTCACATGATAATTTGATGATAGTTTTTGTGTTTGTATGTTAAATATTTATTTTGAAAACAATTTTACCTTTTCAAATTAATTACACAAGCTTTACTTTTATTTGTTATTTTCTTTGAACTATTTCCATTATATAATTTTTGACAAAATCATTAGACGTCACCAATTAAAAAAAATGTGTGTATTTTTAATTTTTCTTTTGCTCGAGGGCTAGCAAAATATTAAGTTTTGGGGTGTGATAACTCTACAAAATAGAGTTATTTTACCACTTTTTATGTGCTAATTGTTGCTTAATTCTTGAGTTTTCAATTGATTTATTAAGTTTTAAAGTAATTTTGAAATTATTGGGTTTATTTTGATTTTATATATTTTTGTGTGTTTTTTTAGTTATTTTGTTGTAAAATGTTGTAGTTAATTATTTAAATTATAGTGTCTAGTTAGAAGTAAAAAAATGTGTGTTTTATTGAAACTAAATGTTAAATTAAATTAAATTTTAATTATTATTTTCAATGAATTAATATGATTTATTGGATAATTGAAAATATTTAATTTTGATTTAATTTATGTTGTTAGGGATTTTGGTGTATTTTTGCTCTTGAAAAGCAAGAATAATGAAGAAAAAAGATGGCATTTCAAGGAAAAGAAAGTAAAAATGTGGCATTTTCTCAAAGGCCCAATAGCAAGACAACCATTTGACATCTGCCCAGACCCAAGCTGAAGCCCACCCCCATGCCAGGCCCACGAAAACTGGCAGCAGCCTAGCCGAAGCTGCTACCCGAGCCCAGCGTCCAGGCCCAATGCCTTACACCTGCCTCCAGCGCCTGGGCCTTCTCCTCTCCATTCGGCCCATTGCTTCAACCAAACCTCTCCAAGCCTCCAGGCCCACAGCTCCTTGCAGCCACGTCCAAGCTTCTCTCCAATGCCCAGCCTGGTTCCTCAGTCAGCCTGCCCACCGAAACAACTCCCAGGTACACCCTTGGCACACAACCGACCCAACGCCCACAAAGCCACCAGCAGTCACCTGGCCCAGGTCTCTGCCACAACATTATTTCCCTTATTGAGCCCATAAATTGTCCTATGTTCCCTTGTCTCTTTTGTTCAAAAATACCACTTTTTACCCAACTTTTCTACACATTTTACCCCAAAACATCATCATTACACCCTATAATTTAGCTCTATTTGCCATATTATTATTATTAATTTAAATTGATTATTTTAATACATTTTTTTTGCTATAAATAAGGGAGTTTAGTGCTTGATTTAGGGAGGTTACCATACCACAAGTTCTATACTTTCAAAACCTCTCAATTCTCTTCATCTTTTTCTTCTTTTTGGTCATTTTTCCTATGAGTTTTTAGAGGAAAAATTTGGGGGTTCCTCCAAATTTTCCTATTTATGTTTGTAACTTTTTTGTTTGTAATTTCTATTCTAGTTATGAGTTTCTAATCTTTTTAAGATTATTAAGGTGATGATGAAACAATATGTAACTAGATAGTATTTATTTTGTATGTTGATTTTCTATTTTGTGCAACAAAGTTTATGGATTTTTCTTGTTCAAATATATTCTTTCATCTTAAATATCATGTATTTTGGATTGTTAGCACATATTTACACTTTGTTCTTCATTAGTGCAAAAACATAATATTCTTTGTGTAAGATGTGTCATTAAATTGTACACATCCAATGCTTAGAACAAAAATATTATGTTTTGCCTTATAAATAATGTTCATTGATTTATTTGTTATTTCATTAGACTGATTTACATTAAATACTTTGAAATTATAATTTTAAAAAGTGAGGATAAACCCTATATTTTTATGAAAACTTGTGCTTAAATAGAATATCTAATTTGAATTAGTGATGGTTTGATTAATTTCTACTATTACTAAAACTTGGGAATCAATGTACTTTTAAATATTCTTGAACTTATATTTTGTAGATTCTATTCTCTTAATAATCTTTCTTTTACCATCTTGATTTTTACTTTTAATTTATGTTTATATATTTGTCTTTAATATCTTTATTATTGTCTTTTATTTTATTTTCATATTACAAAACTCTCATCAATCTTTGGAGCTAGGTTAGAATTTATTACTTT
This sequence comes from Humulus lupulus, assembly GCF_963169125.1. Taxonomy (NCBI): domain Eukaryota; kingdom Viridiplantae; phylum Streptophyta; class Magnoliopsida; order Rosales; family Cannabaceae; genus Humulus; species Humulus lupulus. The sequence continues at coordinate 163,745,672 of NC_084799.1, forward strand.
TGATTTGAAATAGTTTTCTTTTTGATTTTATACAACTCCTTTGGGTTCGATCTCGTGCTTACACGAACACTATATTCCATATACGATTCGTGCACTTGCGAGTATAAATTTTTAAAACATACCCGTTTTGGGTCCATTAGTTATGCATGAATTGTTCATTTGATTGAATCTAATTGAAAAGCTCGGCTTAAGGTCGTGATTGGCATAAGCATGTGGAATGCAGTCCATATGGTTGAGCCATTTCGAAAGTGCGATATGCACTCATTTGATCCTATGGTCATGTAATTGAGTTGAACTCCTGATTGAGTATGTTTATTACTGTTAAGCTTGCTATTTGTGATATGCTAATTATCTATATCTGTTTATTAAAGTTTTCTTGCTGGGCCTTGGCTCACGAGTTCTACGTGGTGCAGGTAAGAGCAAGGGGAAGCTGGACCAACAATGAGTTGGAAGGCTTCGGGGGCAGCGTGTACATAGGCAGCCTGCTCAACCGCCACGGTCGAGACTTCTTTTGGAAAGCTAGGGTTTAGTACTTTTGCCACTTAGGACGACTGTTATGTACTTCATTTATTTTCCTTTGTGTCAACCTTTTTAAACTTCTCTTTTCTTTGGGATCCCGTGTAATGTACTGAGTCTTTTAATGAAAAGTTGCCAAAGCTTAATAAAAAAACTTTTATACTGAATTTTAACTAACCTTAAATACACGTTTTAGTCCAAATGACTCGCTTAACGAGTTAAGCATAATTTTAAACACATAGTGTAACGATCCTGGTTATTAGGGCGTTGCAACTTGGTATCAGAGCATTCCAAGGTTTAATGATTCCTGAAGATAGGCTGTGTAGCGTCCCAAATTCGCTAATAAGGCTTAGGTCTTTGATTAGCGTGCCTGGAAGGCAATAAGTGATTTATTGTATTTAAATGTAAATTTGATAAATATGTGAATAGAAATGCATGTTTAGGTGAGTTAATTATGCATGTGGGCCCCGTTTGGTTATTGGGGGCATGTTTGTAATTTTAGCCTGTTGAGGGCATAAATGTGATATTTGTGATTATTGTGATTTATACCACATGTGAGTGGTGATATATTTGAGATGCATGATCTGAGACGGTCCTAGGGAGCCGATTAGCTCGAAAGTCACAACGGGGTCAAAAACCCGGCTCGGGAGGAGCCTAGGGGTATTTTGGGAATGTAAAATGTGTTCGGGAATTATTGAGTAGCGGGTAGTAATTTAGTAATAGTTGGGATATGTCGGGATTAATAAGGATTTATAAGACTACTCAGGAACTTAGCGGGGTATGGAAAATGACTGAAGTACCCTTGGGTTACTAAAGGATTAGGGACAAGTTAAAGGGAAATTTTGGTCATTTTGGTTAAGGATAGGCTTATGTTAGGCAGCTGGGGTTATCCTTAGTTTCTAGGCATATTTTGGAAGGGAAAGAAAGAAGTAAAAATCAGAAGGAACTCTACTTCTCTCCCACGTGTAACTCTCTCTCCCACTCTCTTGAGGCTTGGAAGGTTTTTGGGATTTTTGGAGGAGAAAGCTTTGAATTTAAGTTAAGAGTTGGGTAAATCAAAGCATGGAGTAGATTATAAATAGATGAGGGTCGAAACCATTCTTGAGGTAAGGATCTAAGCTTGAATTCTGTCTAATTTTCCTCTGTTTTGCTGAAGTTTGAGGGGTTAAAGCTTAGAAAATTGAACTTGAGTTATAGTAGGATTTTGGTTGGTTTCTCAGGGCTTATGTGCTGTTTAAAGTGTATTAGGATGATTATGGGACTCAATTCTGTTGTTGGGGTGCGTTTGAGATGATTTCTAGGGGAGTTAGCTTGTAAAAATTGCATGGAATTTCTAGGTTTCGGGGTTGAGTCGCGGCCCTGTTCATTAGCGCTGCGGCCCGCTTGAGTTTATAGGCTAGTGGGGCTTCGAGAAATTTCCCAGGCGCCGCGGCACAAGGTTTGGGCACCGCGACCCTAGGCTAGCAGATGTGAGGCAATTTTGCCTCTGTTTTGAGGCGCGCTGCGACACTTAAGGAAGGCTGGGTCGCGGCCCAAAGGTGGATTTTTGGCAAAATGAGGGTTTTTAGCTCGGGAACTTGAACGTTAAGGCTCGGGAGGGTTTCTACTACCCAGTTTGGTAGAAACCAAGGTCCCGGAGGTTAGAATTATGACTCAAAACTATTTTATGGATTAGAACGTGAGGGTTGATTATTGTTCATGCGTTGTGACTAGGATTTCTTCAAGGCTCAGGTTAGAGGACTATGCTCGTGATCACGATGCGCGGAGAGCTTGGGACACAGGTAAGAAAAATGTTGTACCCATAGAGCTTGTATTACAGGGCACGACCCTATATGATTGTGTTGGAGGGCATAGCCCCTTTGATTGAGTTTATTCATGTTTAAGTATATGCTTAATTATGCTATGTGTGCATATATGTGAATGAATGGCAAGACCGAGAACGGTGATGGCCGGGAACGGCGAAGGCCGAGAGCGGCAAGGCCAAGAACGGCAAGGGGCCGAGAGCAGCATTTAGCACGCGGAGTGAGAGTTGCCAGGGCGAGACCCTAAAGGATACCTAGGATATCCTCACGGTGTAGACTGCGAACCCAGAGCCTGGTAAAGCGCCTGGGACGACATGGTCGTATGTGGTTAGCCTGATGATGGCTTGTTTATAAGTTAAGTGTTTAAAGTGCATATGCTATATGTTTGTGAGGGTTTTCTTGCTGGGCTTCGGCTCCAAGGTGCTCTGTGGTGCAGGTAAGGGAAAGGGGAAGGTCGACCAACCATGAGTACGGAGATCGTGAAGCGGCGCGTACATGTTAGGCCTGCCTGGCTGCCACAGCCAGGGGTATTTTGGGAGATGGTTGTACTAAACCAAGATTTTGTCATTCAGCTGACTTTAATTATATTTTTGAGTTGTAAATATTTTTAAACAATATTTTGGGATCCCAAATGTTAAATGCTTTATGATTTCCAATGAATGGATTTATTTTCAAAATATAAGACTCTGTTTATGGTTTAATTACACCTTTGTCCTAAAACCTAGATTAGCGAGTTAATTGCACATTTTAAACTCACTTAGTAACGACTCTAAGGAAGTAGGGTGTTACAACTTGGTATCAGAACGAGCCAAGGTTTATGGTTTCTAGAGATTGACCGAACATGTACGCTTGCTGTCAGTGACAAGCTCGACTTAGGGTTGGTTTGTAATGATTGACTTACATGCTTGAATATGTGCTTGAATGCCCTGTTTGCCTGCTTATTAGATATAGAGCATGATGAATTAGTTAACATATGCATGATGCTAGGGCATGGCCCGTTGTGTGTTATATGTTATCTGTATGTTATGTGGACTGTTGTTTATGGTTGACTGGTATGATTTGGGAGGTGGTTTTGGATGTTCTTATCATGCCTGATTAGCGGCGTCGTTGATTGCAGGCATATTTGTTGAGATGCCTCGACAATCATTGAGACTCTGTGGCAGTAGGGCCGAGAATGACAACCAGGGTCAGGACCCTCCACCTGCCCCACAGAATTGGCAATAGATGTTTGCTGAAATGGAAGCAAGACTGCAACGAACAGAGGAAGAACTTCGACAGTTGAGACAGCAGGCCTCTCCTCGGGCCACTGAGTTGCCAGTTTAGCAAGTTGTGGTGCTAGTGCCGATTCAGCCTGTTATGGAAAACAGGTGGGAACCTTTATATGAGAGATTCAGGAAGCAGCATCCTCCCACCTTTGAGGGTGGAACAGACCCACTGCGGGCAAAGCAATGGATGAATATGATTTCCTCTATTCTGGATTTTATGAGGGTTTAAGGGAACGAGAGGGTAGCTTATGCCCGCTACATGTTCAGAGAGGATGCCCGCATCTAGTGGGATGTAGTAGTGCAGAGGAGGAATGTGGTAGTTATGACATGGGAAGAGTTCAGAAACATCTTCAGCGAGAAGTATTACAGTGTTGCAATTCGAGCTACAAAGGTTGACAAGTTCATCAACCTGACTCAGAACTGGTTGATAGTTATTGAGTATGCTTTGAAATTTGACCGGTTGGCGAAGTTTGTTCCGAATTTAGTGCCGACGGATGCGGCAAGAAGGGATAGACTTATGCGGGGATTGAATGTTATGATCGCCCGTGATGTGAAGATTACCTTGGATCCAGAGACTACTACTTATGCTCAGGTTGTAGACAAGGCCCTTACAGCTGAGGGGGCCGAGGACCAGATTAGAGCGCTGTTAGACGCGATGCCAGGAGGACGGTGCCTCCTTTTATTGGGTCCAGTCGGGGTAGTGGCTCCAGTGAACAGAAGAGAACGGCCCCAGATTCTTTTGTTCCTCCTAGTTCGGATAGGAGGGCACGGGGTACTTTTAGTGGCCGTCAGGGCGAAGGTGACAACTGGAGAAGTTTTCTAGTGTGTCCACGGTGCAGATAGCGACACCAGGGTGAGTGCAGGATTAGGGCTTGCTTTGTCTGTGGGAGTGTCAATCATCTGAAGAAGGACTGCCCACAAGCTAGGAAAGAGGAGCCGAAGCAGGGTGACAGTCTCGCTCCTGCCAGAGTGTTTACTTTGACTCAGACTAAGGCAGAGGCTAGCCCCTCGGTTGTGACATGTCAGATTTCTAGTGCTGGGTTTTCTTATACTGCATTGTTTGATTCGGGAGCTACTCATTCATTTGTGTCTGCTAGAGTGTTAGATCAGCTGTGTATACCTAGTGTTTTGTATGCTAGGGGTTTTCAGACTTTGTTGCTGGATGGGGAACTGATAGTCTCTAGGAGATGGATTAGAGCTTTACCAGTAGAGGTAGATGATAGGGAGTTGCTTGTTGATCTGATTGAGCTTGCGATGGATGACTTCGATATGATCCTAGGGATGGATTCGTTATCGAAATATGGGGCGACGATTGACTGTAAGCACAGAATGGTGACTTTTGAACCAGAAGGGGAGGTACCCTTTGTATTTGTGGGGACGATTAGTGGACCGCGGGTACCCATGATTTCAGTATTGAAGGCTAGAGACCTGATGCAGGAAGGTTGCATAGGATTCCTAGCGAATGTTGTAGATACATCTAGGGTTTTTTCAGTTGGACCAAGGGAGACCAGATTAGTATGTGAGTTTCCAGATTTATTTTTAGCAGACCTGCCAGGGTTGCCGCCACAGCGGAAGATTGATTTTGTTATAGAATTGGTGCTAGGGGCGGAGCCAGTATCTAGGATACCTTACAGGATGGCTCCAGCAGAGTTGAAGGAGTTGAAGATTCAATTGCAGGAGTTACAGGATTTGGGGTTCATCAGACCGAGTTTCTCGCCATGGGGTGCTCCAGTGTTTTTTGTCAAGAAGAAGGATGGATCTCTTAGGATGTGTATTGATTACAGGGAGCTGAACAAGTTGACCATTAAGAACAAGTATCCACTGCCTAGGATCGATGATCTATTTGACCAGCTACAGGGAAGAACAATGTTTTCCAAGATTGATCTTCGTTCAGGCAACCATCAGTTAAGGATTAAAGAAGAGGACATACCAAAGACCGCTTTCCGAACGAGGTATGGACACTACGAATTCCTAGTTATGTCCTTTGGAATAACCAATGCCCTAGTAGCTTTTATGGATATGATGAATAGGGTTTTCAAAGACTATCTGGATAAGTTTGTGATTGTGTTCATCGATGACATTCTAGTGTACTCTCAGTTAGAGACAGAACATGAGCAACATCTACGTTTGGTATTGCAACAGTTAAGGGAGCATAGATTATATGCTAAGTTCAGCAAGTGCGAGTTTTGGTTGCCGCAAGTTACATTTCTGGGCCATATCGTTAGTAAGGAGGGGATTCTGGTTGACCCAAGTAAGATTGAGGCAGTTAGAGATTGGCCTAGATCGAGCAATGTTCCTGAAGTGAGGAGTTTTCTGGGATTGGCAGGATATTATCGACGGTTTGTTGAGGGGTTCTCCAGGATAGCTACGCCATTGACAGAATTGACAAAGAAGAAGACAAAGTATGTTTGGACAGACAGATGTGAGAACAGTTTCAAAGAGTTGAAGCGGCGACTAATCACCGCGCCAGTGTTGAGTTTGCCGACAGATAATGAGAAGTTGTGGTTTATTGTGATGCTTCTAGACAAGGTTTAGGATGTGTGCTAATGCAAGCTGGTAAGGTGATAGCCTACGCATCAAGATAGTTAAAGGGGTCTGAGCAGAGATATCCCATGCATGATCTGGAGTTGGTAGCGGTGGTATTCGCACTTAAGATTTGGAGACATTATCTATATGGTGAGAAATGCGAGATATACACCGAACATAAGAGTTTGAAGTACTTCTTTACTCAGAAGGATCTGAATATGCGCCAGAGACGGTGATTGAAGTTGGTTAAGGATTATGATTGTGATATCCTATACCATCCCGGGAAGGCTAATGTGGTGGTTGGTGCATTGAGTCGGAAAGGCCCAGGACAGTTGTTCAGTTCGAGACAGATATCTGAAAAATTAGCTGAGGAGATGACCAAAACGGGTATAGAGTTGGTGGTTGGTCGGTTAGCCAACATCACTCTTCAGTCTACACTCCTTGAGAGAATCAAGGAGGCGCAAGGGAAAGATTCCCAGCTAAGAGGTCACAGAGAGAATGTCTTAGTCAGAACGGCTAAGGACTTTTCTATCTCGGAGATGGGGTTACTGAAGTACAAGGGTCGGATCTGTGTTCTGATGGATTTTGATATCCAGCGGGAGATCTTCGATGAATCACATACCACTCCATATTCTTTACATCCAGGTATAATGAAGATGTACCAAGATCTGAAAGCTTTGTATTGGTGGTCGGGCATGAAGAGGGATGTGGTGGATTATGTGGCCAAGTGCTTAACTTGTCAGCAGGTCAAGGCTGAACATTAGAGGCCAGCAGGGTTGTTGCAGCCTCTAGGGATTCCAGAGTGGAAGTGGGAAGATATCACCATGGACTTCGTAGTTGGTTTGCCGAAGACCGTGGGACAGCATGACTCGGTGTGGGTGATTGTGGATAGGTATACCAAGTCCGCCCACTTTTTACCTGTCAGGACGACTTATACTGTGGAACAGTATGCCGAGTTATATGTGAAGGAAATTGTTCGACTTCATGGGGCTCCAAGGTCGATAGTATCCGACAAGGACCCCACCTTCACCTACAAGTCTTGGGAGAGTCTGCAGAAGGCTATGGGCACGCAGTTACGGTTTAGTACAACTTATCATCCTCAGACAGATGAACAGTCTAAGAGGATGATTCAGATATTGGAGGACATGCTACGAGCCTGTGTGCTAGATTTTGGGGGATCTTGGAGCAAGTATCTCCTTTTGATTGAGTTCTTGTACAACAACAATTATCAGGCGACTATCGGAGTGGCTCCGTATGAGATGCTTTATGGGAGGAAGTGCAGGTCACCTATCCATTGGGATGAGGCAGGTGAGAGGAGATATCTGGGCCCTGAGATGGTTCAGAGGACCAATGAGGCGATTGACAAGATTAGAGCTTGATTGCTCGCCTCTCAAAGTCGCCAAAAGAGTTACTCGGACTTGAGACGCAGGAGTGTAGAGTTTCAGCTCGGTGACCACGTGTTCCTTAGGGTTTCACCTTTGAGGGGAGTTAAACAGTTTGGTGTTCGGGGCAAGCTAAGCCCTAGGTTTGTTGGCTCCTTTGAGATTCTGGAACGGGTTGGGGAGGTAGCTTACAGGTTGGCGATGCCTCCAGCCTTATCAGGGGTTCATGATGTTTTTCACGTGTCTATGCTCTGAAAGTATGTATCAGATTTGACGCATGTTCTGAGTTATGAGAATTTAGAGCTGGACCAGGATTTGTCTTATGAGGAGAAGCCGGTTCAGATTCTTGAATGGAAGGATAAAGTATTGCGGAGCAAGACCATCGCCTTGGTGAAAGTGCTGTGGAGGAACAACAAGGTTGAAGAGGCGACATGGGAACTTGAATCGGAGATGCGGGAGCGGTATCCCGAGTTTTTTAGGTAATTTCGAGGATGAAATTTTTGTAGCGTCCCAAATTCGCTAATAAGGCTTAGGGCTTTGATTAGCGTGCCTGGAAGGTAATAAGTGATTTATTGTATTTAAATGTGATTTGATAAATATGTGAATAGAAATGCATGTTTAGGTGAGTTAAATATGCATGCGGGCCCTGTTTGGTTATTAGGGGCATGTTTGTAATTTTAGCCCGTTGAGGGCATAAATGCGATATTTGTGATTATTGTGATTTATACCACGTGTGAGTTGTGATATATTTGAGATGCATGATCCGAGACGATCCTAGGGAGCCGATTAGCTAGAAAGTCACAACGGGGTCAAATACCCAGCTCAAGAGGAGCCTAGGGGTATTTTGGGAATGTAAAATGTGTTCGGGAATTATTGAGTAGCAGGTAGTTATTTAGTAATAGTTGGGATATGTCGGGATTAATAAGGATTTATAAGACTACTCGGGGACTTAGCGGGGTATGGAAAATGACTGAAGTACCCTTGGGTTACTAAAGGATTAGGGACAAGTTAAAGGGCTATGTTGGTCATTTTGGTTAAGGATATGCTTATGTTAGGCAGTTGGGGTTATCCTCAGTTTCTAGGCATATTCTGGAAGGGAAAGAAAGAAGTAAAAATTAGAAGGAACTCTCCTTCTCTCGCACGTGTAACTCTCTCTCTCACTCTCTTGAGGCTTGGAAGGTTTTTGGGATTTTTGGAGGAGAAAGCTTTGAATTTAAGTAGAGAGTTGAGGAGATCAAAGCTTGGAGTAGATTATAAATAGCTGAGGGTCGAAACCATTCTTGAGGTAAGGATCTAAGCTTGAATTCTGTCTAATTTTCCTATGTTTTACTGAAGTTTGAGGGGTTAAAGCTTAGATAATTGAACTTGAGTTATAGTAAGATTTTGGTTTGTTTCTCTGAGCTTATGTGCTGCTTAAAGTGTATTAGGATGATTATGGGACTCAATTATGTTGTTGGGGTATGTTTGGGATGATTTCCAGGGGAGTTAGCTTATAAAAATTGCATGGAATTTCTGGGTTTCGGGGTTGAGCCGAGGCCCTGTTCATTAGCGCCGCGGCCCACTTGAGTTTATAGGCTAGTGGGGCTTCGAGATATTTCCCATGCGTCACGACGCAAGGTTTGGGCACCGCAGCCCTAGGCTGGCAGATGTGAGGCAATTTTGCCTCTGTTTTGGGGCGCGCCGCGATGCTTAAGGAAGGCTGGGCTGCAGCCCAAAGGTGGATTTTTGGCAAAATGAGGATTTTTAGCTCGGGAACTTGAACGTTAAGGCTCGGGAGGGTTTCTACTACCCAGTTTGTTAGAAACCAAGGTCCCGGAGGTTAAAATTATGACTCGAAACTATTTTATGGATTAGAACATGAGGGTTGATTATTGTTCATGCGTTGTGACTAGGATTTCTTCAAGCTCGGGTTAGAGGACTGTGCTCGTGATCGCGGTGCACGGAGAGCTTGGGACACAGGTAAGAAAACTATTGTACCCATAGAGCTTGTATTGCAGGGCACGACCCTATATGAATGTGTTGGAGGGCATAGCCCCTTTGATTGAGTTTATTCATGTTTAAGTATATGCTTAATTATGCTATGTGTGCATATATGTGAATGAACAACAAGAGCCGAGAACGGCGAGGGCCGGGAACGGCGAAGGCTGAGAGCGGCAAGGCCGAGAATGGCAAGGGGTTGGGAGCAGCGTTTAGCACGTGGAGTGCGAGTTGCCAGGGCAAGACCCTAAAGGATACCTGGGATATCCTCACGGTGTGGATTGCAAACCCAGGGCCTGGTAAAGCGCCTAGGACGGCATGGTCGTATGTGGTTAGCCTGATGATGGCTTGTTTATAAGTTAAATGTTTAATATGCATATGTTATCTACTTGTGAGGGTTTTCTTGCTGGTCTTCGGCTCACGGGTGCTCTGTGGTGCAGGTAAGGGCAAGGGGAAGCTCGACCAACCATGAGTACGGAGATCGTGAAGCGGCGCGTACATATTTGGCCTGCCTGGCTGCCACGGCCAGGGGTATTTTGGGAGACGGTTGTACTAAACCTATATTTTGTCATTCGGCTGACTTTAATTATATTTTTGAGTTGTAAATATTTTTAAACAGTATTTTGGGATCCCAAATCTTAAATGCTTTATGATTTCTAATGAATGGATATATTTTCAAAATATAAGACTCTGTTTATGGTTTAATTACACCTTTTTCCTAAAACCTCGATTAGCGAGTTAATTGCACATTTTAAACTCACTTAGTAACGGCTCTAAGGAAGTAGGGCATTACAGGCTGGGCATGTACACTCGTCGCCAAAGAAAAGCTCAACTTATGGTTGGGTAACCAATGATTTGAATATATGTTAATTGCTTAATTGAAATAGCTATGCTGTAATTATATGTTTGCATAGGAAGCATGAAATATATTGATATGACCTGACCTTGACTGCTATGTGTACATGAAAATACATCCTTATTAGCATTGCTACTATATGTTAACATTATTGAAATGTTTTTAGCATTTTGGTTGCATGTATTTGCATAATCGTTGGTGTTGGACCGTGGGGTGCTTCTAAAACTTGATATCATTGCCTGATAAGCCGAGTTGTTGATTGTAGATATACTTGGAGAGTTATGCCTCCAAGGAGATCAGTCGACTAGCTGACACTGAGATAAAGGCTAGAGATGATAACCAGGGTCAGAACCCTCCGCAAGTCCTTGAGAACTGGTAGCAGATGCTTGCTGATATGCAAGCTAGACTTCAGAGTCAAGAGGAGGAGATCCACTTATTGAGACAACATGTTCCATTAGGGAGCACTGCACCAGTTATGCCACTAGTTGTGGGATCAGTTGTGCAGCAACTAGAGGTTGAAAATAGGTGGGAACCGTCATATGAACGATTTAGGAAGCAACATCCTCCAACCTTTGAAGGAGGACCAAATCCACTCAAGCCTGAGCAGTGGATGGGCCTGACTACCTCCATCCTTGATTTTATGAGGGTGGTAGGTAATGATAGAATGGCTTTTGCCACCTTTATGTTTCGAGATGATGCTCGTATCTAGTGGGAGGTGGCATCCCAAACTTGAAATGTCTCTACTATGAGTTGAGATGAGTTCTGAGACTTTTTTAACCAGAAGTACTACAATAATTTTATTAGAGCGGCAAAAGTTAACAAGTTCACCAATTTGGTGCAAGGTAGTATGTCAGTCACTGAGTATGCAAGAAGACAGAACAGATTTATTTGAGGGCTGGGTGCTATGATAGCTTGTGATGTTCAGATTACATCAATACCCAGGAAACTACTTATGCCTAGGTTGTTGAAAATTCCCTCACAGTTGAGGAGGCAGAGAATAAGATATGGAGGGAGAGTGCTGCCCGACATGATGTTTGGAGGGCAGTTGCTCCATTTGTAGGATCTGGTAGGGGTGGAGGCCCTAGTGATCAGAAGAGGAAGACCCTTGACACCTCAAACAATACAAGTCCTTATAGGAGGGGTCGGGGTTTTCAGGGCGGCCGCCAGAGCGGCATGAGACTTGGAGGAGTTACCCAGAGTGTGCCAGGTGTAGGAGGCACCATCTGGGAGAATGTCGGGCGAAGGCATGCTGTCTGTGTGGGGTGGTTGGACATCTCAAGAAGGACTGCCCTAGTTCGAAGAAAGAGGAACCCAAGATGGCGGACAGCTTGACTCCACCTCGAGTGTTCGCCCTAAATCAGGCAGAGGCTGAGGCTAGTCCCTGAGTAGTGACAGGTCAGCTTTCTAATGCTGGCACTCCATATACTATATTGATTGTGTAGAGTCCAAGAACTTTACTTAGCTATTTAGATAGTAGTAGTAATAGTAATAGCTAGTAGTAGTTGTAGTATGTTTATGACTGTGGATTTTGGTTCAAACCGGGACTTAGTTGGACACTCGTAGTAACACTTATAGATTTTATAAGTTTAACCTATAGTTTAAGAATATTAATTATAACATAAGGTTTGATTAATATTGCTGGTTATTAATATGACAATTATTATAACCTAAGGTCTAGATAGAGCCAATAAGAATATGACACTTGTCATGAGCATGGTTATTCCTAAGGTTTAGATATAGCCAATAGGATTGTGACATTTGTCACATGCATGATTATTAAGGAATTATTATTTTAATGATAAAATAAGGGAAATATAAGACTTAGTCTTCACCAAAATCTGTTAGGAGCATGACATTTGTCACAATTTTATCTATTGGTGGATTAGGTTGTAAATAAATTTTTCGTAACTTTAGGGTACTGTAACTTCCGACCTATTTTTGACCCAGTTATGTTATGAATTTCGAAAAATATTATTTCTAGAAAGTTGTATATAATTTAATTAGCTTTCTAACGGTATAAAGATAGTTTAAATCCGAGTCCTAAAGCTCTAGATATGTTGATTTTACTGCATGTGAGTTTAGAGTTGTGAGATTTAGGGAGTTAGAAGTTAAGATTCTATTTGTTTTTATTATTTTTATTTTTAAAATCAAGCTTTGACTCCTTAAACGTCTCTCTGAACAATTTGACTAAGTCCTAAGCCTTTGGCTGAAGAATATTCAAATATTTTCAATTAAATTCATTATTTTTATTCAAAGCCAAAAAGAAGATTTTTATTCCTATAACTCTATAAATAGGACCTAGCACCAAGCCTTTTCATTCATTCTTCAAGCATTGATCAGAGCCTTCCAGATGCTAGTGAGACTATAGAGTGATAAACACTTGGTTTGGGGTTATAAGCTTAATCATTACAAGCTTAATAAACACTTGGGAAGTAAGGTTAATAGTGTATTTCGGTTTTGAGGTGTAGTTCGGTCATAGAAACATTCAAGGTATTCCTAATTCTAGTTCCTTTCTGTATTAATCTTATAGTTCTTCTCTACTCAAATCCTAACTCAGTCTTCTCTATTCTTGGTTAGGCATCTAAGTTCTTCGAACTTGAGATCTCTTATTGGTAAGTATCTTTTCGATGGTATAGTTCATTCTTCTCATCTCTTTTCTTTAGTATACTCACCTCTCTATTATGGTTTTTAGGAGTGTTCCAAATTCCCGATCTTGTTCTCACATTCTGGTTTTTGGTAAGGAAAATAGGGTAGATTTGTATGCTTTTATGTTGTTGATATATGTTATAAGTACGATATGTTTTTAGTTGTTTTAGTATATGAATTGTTTAGATAACAATCACATAATTTGTTTAGATAACAAATAAATAACTTGTTTAGATAACAAGTCCTGGTAGTAGATCCTTGGGCATATGATTGTTTAGATAACGAGCCCCATGAATTTATGTGACATGTTTAGATAACTAGCCCCGTAAATTTATGGGCATATGATTGCTTAGCTAGCAAGTCCTAAGAAGTATGATGGCCATTGAATAGATGTTGTATTTATATAGTCATATGATTATAGTTTACAGTTTATAGTTTATAGTTTATGTGTATGTATATGTTTCATGCTTGTAGTAGATTTTTCTTATTGGGCATTAGGCTCATTCCTTTATGTTTTATATGTGTAGGAAAATAGTTTTGGCGGCGGGAAGGTTCTTGGCAGCTTGGGGATGTGTATTGAGGCAAGATGGAATCGGTGGACTACGCGTACGATTTAAGGATGAAGTTTTTTTTTTAGTCTTTTAGTTATGATTTCTATTTATTATTTTTCCGCACTTAATTTTGTAACCAATTTATTTAAGTTATGTTTTGTTTTATTTTCAAAACAATGGGATCCCATATCCTAAATGAATTTTTATGTATTTAACCTTTACTTTACCGTTTATAATAAAGTTATGGTTATTTAATATGTATGTTTTCTTATGATTAGTATAGTAGTTTTTAATGGTCCAAGGTCTAGAATAGTTGGGTCATTATAGTTGGTATCAGAGAAACGGTTCATCCGCATGAAGTTCTCCTCGATACACACTTAAAGCTCTAAATCTGACCGCCAAGTAAGTATGTATGATTATAGTTATTATGTTTATATATAGCTAATGATTGTAGCCTTTATGTTTCAGTTAAGAATGAACGGAGCATTAACCTATGGGGATATCCGAGCCATTAAGGCTTTAAAAAGAATTAGAGAACCGAGAAACACCGTAGGAGTGCTAGAAAGAATCACTCGGAGGCTGGTTTTGTTCCACAGAGAAATAGGTCATCTCCAAGAATCTAAGCAGATCATAATGAGAGCAACAGAGCAATACGTTTTAGTAATAAGACTATTTAGAGATTATCGTACCATAATTGCAGCCTTAGAGGAGATATGGGAGACAATGGATAATGAAGACGAATTGTCGATAGCGATGAGATATTATTTTCTCTTAATTAGGTTCACTTCAAAAATGGAGTTTCAGTTTACAAATGAGCAAAAGCATAGAATTTCTAAGAACCTTCCTCAAGGGCATTTTGAGGCACATGATAATGAGGACTATGAGGATGTAACGCCCTGGTTACCCCAAAACTGCTACAGTGAACGGTGAACCAGAAATTTGACCCGCTACCCGAGTCCTTTGGTTAAAAAATTTGTTCTAAGTGTTATTAACAGGCTAAGGTGAAAAAACCAACAAAAGGAAAGGATATGTTTTATTTAATACATAAAATTGTTCATGGGCCCACAAGAACATTTACAAGTTATTTACAACTCAAAAAGGTCATTACTATTTCAAAATTACAAACCCGCCGACCTAAACGGCAAAAATAGGGTAAACCCCCTAGTTCCTCTGAGAACTCCTTAGTCGTGGTGGTCAAGCGACCGCATATGTACACATCACCACCTAAGCTCTCCACTCAAGGCTGGGTGAGCTTTTCTTTCCCTTTACCTACACCACATAGCACCCATGAGCCAAAGCCCAGCATGAAAACACAATATTGTACACAAACATTATCAAATGATTATCATGATAATCACACAGAGCTTATAGCTCTTAAACAGATGAGTGAATATCACTTGAGGTTCTAGTAAACTATACTGAGTGACTGACAAGGAAGTCACTAATTTAAACAGAAGAGTGGCTGCTGGGTAAGCCGCAAGCCTTAAACAGATGAGAGACTGATGGGTAAGTCTCTAACTTAACAGATGAGTGACTGATGGGTAAGTCACACAAGCACTTAAAGTATTCATCGAACTTGAGGTCGGTCCGACATTAATGCTCTTTGAGTCATCCAATGCAGATCTAATCTTTATTGGCTTGCGTTGAACACGCTAAGGCCGTCTTGACTTATAAGTCAACACTATGTGACCAGTGCCCAGTACCACTGCCGAACCTGACTAATGAGTCACAGCTTCACAGTTGATACTGACACCTTTGCCAAATCTAACTAATTAGTCAGTACCATGCACAAGTGAGCAAGATTTGCTAAGCATTCAATAATCAATCCATGTCCACATTTACACCATCAACATGCCTCAATAATAATCATGCATGTCACATATGGGGTGCAGTTTTCTTACCTCGAGTTCGAGTGAGAAATATAATAAGAACGACCCTTGAGAACGATCAACATTTTTGTTCCTTAACAGTCACCTGGTCATAACCAATTATGGGATTCCATCAATAAATTTTGTAATAAAATGTTTCCGGACCAAGACCTAGCCTCCGGGACATCGAATCCCACTAAACCGGGTAGTAGGATCGATCCCGAGGCCTAAGGTTTGCATCCCTAAGTCAAAAACACATTTTTGGCCAAAATGACTTTCAAGCACCGCAGCCCTTCCCCAAAACAGAAACAATCCCCTCACGCCTCTGCCTCAAGCGCCGCAGCCCTTCGGCCCCAGTTCAGCCAATACCCTGGTTTTTCTTCCCTTGCATTTTTCCTTGGAACCAACCTTTCAAACCAAGCTCAAACACCTCTCAAATATCCAATACAACCCCTAAACTGGATCTATATCACACCGTCATCAAAACCCAAGTTAAATCCCAACCAAAACTTCCATCAATTCCAACTATCCACAACAAAATCATGAGCTAAAACTAAACATCAAAACAAAGCATACATGGAAACTAATGGCTAGAAACTTACCTCAAATTCAAGTTGTGATGCTCTTCAATGGTGGAACACTCTCCCAAACTCCCAAGGTCTACTTCCCAAGCTAGAATCCTCAACAAGAGCTCAAAAATCACAAAGAGGATGAAGGAGAAGGAAGGTACGGGTAAGCTCTTGATCACACTTTGTTTTCTCTTCAATTCTACAACTTAACTCAGTTTATATCTATCCTAGGGGTAAAAAGACCATTATACCCCTAGGTCAATTAAAGATTTCTAAAGGCTCCCAAGGGCAAACTTGTCCTTTCCAACCTATCTCGTTAATCATAATTAACGCTCTCCAATTCCCGCTATTCTCAATAATCACAAACACAAATAATTTATATCCTGTTACCCTTTAATTCCCGGCAACGCTCTAATCATTAAAATCACCCCGAGACTCATCCCGGGCCTCGAACTTAAACCTGTTATGACTAGACCGAAAGTTTGCACTCAAGATCGTCTCATGCCGAATATCTCGAACAAATCCACATTATAATGTGGCCTTATCAATTAATCACAAACATGCACCCAAAATACACAATTACGCCCTCAATGGGCCAAATTACCAAAATTCCCCTATTATGAAATGTGGACCCACATGCATGCATTTAACATCATATTATAATATAATTCACATAAACATGCATTTTATCAATTAATGACATAATTAAACAAGTATGGCCCTCCCGGCCTATTATTCCCGCCATTAAACCATATCGGAGATTTCGGAGCATTACAGAGGAGATAGAAGATGTTATGTTAGATGAAGGATCGGATATAGAAGATCCTGATTTTTAGAATAGTTAGTTTCATTGTTTGTTTTTATTTATTATTTTTTTTCTTTTATGGTTGTAAATAGTGAAAACTTTATTTTCCAAATTAATATCAATGTTATTTTGTTAACATGTATGAGTTTGATTTTCTTTCGCAATCATAATAAATAATAAACAAAATAAATAATGACTAAGTTCGGTGAGGGTGGATACAAATCAATGAACAAAGTTTCTATATTGAGAGTTAGGGGGCCATAGTAGTGGGAACGATTTTACTGATCCCAGCCCTCCCTCAATATATTTAACTTTGGAACAAAGATGAGTTTCGAGCCTGAGAATTAAGTCATATAGGATGATTAGAAACAGACTTAGAAAATAAAGATGGCTTGTTTTTCTAAGTATAGAAACCCACTCTAATAATAAAGAAGACTTATATAATTTTCATAAGAAGTCATAATCAATAGGTCCGAGATATGTTTGTTTAGATTAAGTTTTTGCCTTAGAGCCTATTAGGGTGAAGTTCTGACATGTTCCTCTCAATTGTTAGAACTCTGCTGCAATGTCACTCAGAAGATCTGCTTGCACCAACAGAAATGCCTCAAATGCTGCTCCGGTGAACAATGAAGCCCCTCCGGTTCGCAGAAGGGGAGTGTGTGCTACTACCAGCCGCCACCAGCTGACAACACTACGGAGATCGCTAGACTGTGACAACAAATTGAGGAACTATTGTAGCAACAACGACAACAGGCTCAGCCCCAAACTCAGCCTCCGCCGCAGCCACAGCCACAGCAAATGGCCTCAGCACCCCAACAAGTTGGTCCATACGAGGGATGGCTGGTGGCGAATTATGCGTCGTATCCAGTACAACACATAGAGCCATTTTATGAGCGGTTTCGTAAGCAACATGCCCCAAACTTTGAAGGGACTACAGACCCCTTCGAGGCAGAAGAGTGGTTAAGAAATGTGGAGCCAATTCTGACGCACATGAACCTCAGCAATGCGGACCGTATATCCTGCGTTTCGTCCTTGCTCAAGAAAGATGCCAGGATATGGTGGGATTTAGTCCACCAGACACATGATGTTGCCGACATGACTTGGACTCAATTTGTGGAGCTGTTCCACAAAAAGTATTACAATTCAGTTGTACTCGCTTCAAGAGTTGAGGAGTTTGCTGGCTTGAAGCGAGGAAGTTTATCAGTGGCATTATATGCTCGGCAGTTCGACCGTTTGGATAAGTTCGCACCGAAAATGGTTCCAACTGACTATCTGAGGGTGTCTAAGTTTGTTAGAGGACTTCGACCAAAGATCGAGCTAGGGGTTAAGTTAGCAAACCCAGGAAACACTACTTATGCTGACGTTCTAGAGGCAGCAATAGAAGTAGAAAGGCTGCAGGCTAATGTTAGTAAAGAAGAAGCCAGTAAGCCTGAGCCTAGACAGCAGAATCAACCTCAGACTAGTCGGAACAAAAACCATAGCAGCAGTAATCAGTCCAGCCACAACAACCACAATCAGTCCAGTAACAACAACAATAACAGTAAAAAAAGAAGTCATCCTGACAACAAACAGTCTGACAGCGATAAAAGGGCACGGACAAATAATGGAGGTAGTAGGTCAGGTTATGTAGAATACCCGCAATGTGCTAAGTGTCAGAAGAAAAATCCTAGTGAATGTCGTGCAAACACCAAGGGATGCTTCAACTGTGGTCAGGAAGGTCACCAAAAGAGGCAGTGTCCCCAGCTCAAGCCAGAAGGGAAAAAGGAAGACAAGATGGTTCCTGCCAGGGTATTCGCCTTAACCCAAGGAGAGGTTGATGCTAGCAATAAGGTGGTCACAGGTCAGGTTTCTATCCTCAATAAATTATGTTATGTATTATTTGATTCGGGAGCCACTCATTCATATATCTCGTTAGGAATGATAGAAAAACTAAACAAACCTTGTGAAAGATTTAGAACTAGGTTTGTAACCGAGTTGCCTTCAGGAAAAGTAGTTCTATCATCACGGATAGTACGAGGCGTACCGATCAAGATTGAGGACGTAGAATTAGAAGGAGACCTGATAGAACTAGAGATCAAGGACTTTGACGTGATACTAGGCATGGACTGGCTAGCACGGCATGGCACAACCATCGACTGCAAAAACAAGAAGGTGATGTTTGAGACTCTTGACAGCCAGAGATTATGTTTCATGGGACAAGTTTCAGGACTACATACACCACTAATATCATCTCTCAAAGCCCAAAGAATGATAGAAAAAGGGTGTCAAGCATTCTTAGCCAGCATCACGGATGTGGTAAAGGAAACACCACTTAAGGTTGGAGACGTCCGTATTGTAAGAGAATTCCCAGAGGTATTTCCCGATGACTTGCCAGGGTTACCGCCGACTCGGGAAATTGACTTCACGATAGAATTAGTACTGGGCACCGAGCCTATCTCCAAGGAACCATACCGGATGGCACCTACAGAAATCAAGGAGTTAAAGACGCAGCTACAAGAACTCCTAGATTTGGGTTTCATTAGACCGAGCCATTCGCCATGGGGAGCACCGGTGCTATTCATGAAGAAATAGGATGGAAGTATGCGGATGTGCATAGACTACCATGAGCTAAATAAAGTAACATTCAAGAATAAGTACCCGCTACCCCGGATTGACGATTTGTTTGATCAACTCCAAGGTGCGACTGTATTTTCAAAGATTGATTTACGGTTCGGGTACCATCAGCTGAAGGTGCGGGGAGAAGATATTCCTAAGACAGCTTTTAGAACTCGTTATGGGCATTATGAGTTCTTAGTTATGTATTTCGGTCTTACCAACGCTCTAGCCGCGTTTATGGACTTGATGAATAGGGTCTTCAAGGACTACTTAGATAAATTCGTCGTAGTGTTCATCGACGACATCTTAGTATACTCCAAGGATGAAGAAGAGCACGAGGAACATTTGAGATTGATTTTGTCACGACTAAAGGAGCATCAACTCTATGCCAAGTTCAATAAATGCGAGTTTTGGCTTTCGCAAGTGGAGTTCCTCGGGCACATTATATCCAAGGACGGAGCTGCAGTAGACCCATCAAAGGTAGAGGCTGTGAAGGATTGGTCAAGACCAATGAACGCATCCGAAGTAAGGAGTTTTCTAGGATTAGCAGGTTATTATAGGAGGTTCGTAGAAGGCTTTTCTAAGACAGCCACTCCGCTCACCAACCTAACTCAGAAACAGCAAAGATTCAACTGGAATGATAGATGCGAAGAAAGCTTCCAGTTTCTTAAGGATAAGCTTTGCTCAGCACCAGTACTTTGTGTACCGACACCCAATGATAAGTTCGTAGTCTACTGCAATGCGTCGAAGCAAGGGTTAGGTTGCGTGCTGATGCAGAATGACAAGGTGATAGCCTACGCCTCAAGACAGCTGAAGGAGTACGAACAACGCTATCCAACGCACGATATGGAGTTGGCAGCAGTGGTCTTTGCATTGAAAATCTGGCACCATTATCTTTATGGAGAATGGTGCAAGATTTATACGAACCACAAAAGTTTAAAGTACTTCTTCACTCAGAAGGCGGCGCAGGTGGTTAGAGCTAGTGAAGGGTTATGACTGCGAAATCCTATACCACCCGGAAAAGGAAAATGTAGTTGCCGATGCGCTAAGTAGGAAGAGTTATGGAAGTTTAGCAGCGCTAGCAGGAATAGAAAAGCCGCTACAACAGGAGCTGATCAATGCAGAAATAGAAATAGTTGTCGGTAAGCTGGCTAATTTGTCTATCTAATCAAATCTGCTAGAAGATATACGGATTGGGCAAGGGCATGACGACACACTAGCGACAAAAATGGATGCAGTCAGAGAAGGCAAGGCCACAGATTTTTCAATATCAAGTCAAGGATTATTGAGATATAAAAATCGGGTATGCGTGCCAAATGATCAAAGGATTAAGATGACGATTCTAGAAGAAGCGCACAGTACCCCGTACTCAGTTCACCCAGGGTCGACCAAGATGGCACACGACATCAAGGCAATGTATTGGTGGCCAGGGATGAAGAAGGACATAGCAGAATTTGTGTCTAAGTGTCTAGTATGCTAGCAAGTGAAACCAAAGCATCAGTGGCCTGCAGGTTTATTGCAACTGCTTAACGTACCAGAATGGAAATGGGACGATATAGCCATGAATTTCGTGACAGGGTTGCCACGAACGAACAAGCAGCATGATTCCACTTAGGTAGTATTAGATAGACTAACCAAGTCGGCTCATTTCCTGCCTGTTAAGACTTCATATACAGCAAACCAATATGCAGACATCTATGTCCAAGAGATAGTACGGTTGCATGGAATCCCCAAGACAATAGTGTTGAATAAAGGATCGGTGTTTACATCGAGATTTTGGGGAAGTCTACAACAAGCTATGGGTACTAAGTTAAGTCTTAGTACAACTTTTCATCCTCAGACAGACGGGCAGTCCAAGCGTACGATTCAGATTTTAGAGGATATGCTTCGCGCTTGTGTACTTGATTTCGAAGGATCATGGAATAAGTACTTGCTGCTGATAGAGTTCTCTTACAACAATAGCTACCAGTCAACGATCAGGATGGCACCTTATGAGTTGCTTTATGGAAGAAGGTTTCGATCTCCGCTACACTGAGACGAGGTAGGATAAAGGCAGCTTCTCGGTCCCGAAGCTGTTAGAAAAGCTCAAGAAGCAGTAGTGCTAATTAGACAGCATATGATTGCTGCTCAAACCCGACAGAAAAGCTATGCGGATGCCAAGCGACGCAATGTGGAATTCAAGGTCGGAGATCAAGTCTTCCTGAAGATATCTCCTATGAAAGGTGTGAAGTGATTTGGGAAGAAAGGCAAACTTAGTCCCTGATTTATAGGTCCTTTTGAGATATTGGACAAAGTGGGAGCAGTTGCATATAAACTAGCCCTACTGCCAGCACTAGCAGATAGCCACAACGTGTTCCACATCTCAATGCTACGCAAGTATGTGTCAGACCCATCTCACATCCTCAAGTACGATACGATAGCACTCCAAAACGGCTTGAGTTACAAGGAACGACCGGTTAGCATCCTGGATAGAGGGGTGAAGCAGTTACAGTCCAAGAGTATTCCAATAGTCAAAGTCCTATGCAGTAATAGTTCTGAACGAGAGGCAACGTGGGAGTTGGAGGAGGACATGCAAGGCTGGTATCCGGATTTATTTGGTAAGTAAATTTCAAGGACGAAATTCTTTTTAGTAGGGGAGAATTGTAGAGTCCAAGAACTTTACTTAGATAGTTAGATAGTAGTAGTAATAGTAATAGCTAGTAGTAGTTGTAGTATGTTTATGACTGTGGATTTTGGTTCAAGCCGGGACTTAGTTGGACACTCGTAGTAGCACTTGTAGATTTTATAAGTTTAACCTATAGTTTAAGAATGTTTACCGAGTTTTTCGGAAACGAATACAAACAAAATAATAAAAAGGTAAGAACTGTAGAAGTGCGGAAATATAAATAAACAAACAGGTTTTTTACGTGGTTCAAGCGTTAACGAGCCCTAGTCCACGAGTCGATGTTATTAGACTTGTAGTGGATTACAGTGAAATGGCTGGTGTATAAGACCCTCACAAACTCACAATGTTTCTCTCGGGTTCTCTTGAAGAAGATGAAGCTAGAGAGATTTCAGCAGAGTTTATGCTTTGTAATTTTTTGGCCGTCCCCCCTATCGTAAAATGAGGGGGTCTTTATAGCTAGGGTTTTGGATTAGGGTTTTTCTCTACCCACATGAGTCTTAATTACACCAGCCATAAATAGGGGATACAATTACCCTAGTCGCCTGGCTACCAGGCTCTATGTGGGTATATTTACGTGAAAGTATGGGGAATGCACAAAGGCAGCCGTCTTTTCCAAGTTGTCAGCGGAACAGTAGGCGAAATGGTACTTTTAGGCGTGCTGGGATGTGTGCGGCCTTGACCTGTCGGGCGTGTCAGGCGGGATCCTGTGTTAGGCGGATATCATTCCAACTATGCCTCCTCCATGACTCGACCGCTTGGTCTTGTTCCGTGCGAGGCACGGAACTGTTTTCGCGAAGGCAACCTGAAGAGCTTCTCCTGGAAGGAGCCTCCTCGAAAGATATCCCCTCGGGAGTCCGGGAGAGTTGACGAGCTTCCGTGTCGCGTTTGCTTGAAAGAGTAAGCCGGACACTAAACGGGAGAGGCGAAGCCTTTCTGTCCATCCGCGAGCTCTGGTCACCTTCCGTGAAAGACTTTGATAATTCTGCTTCCCCGAGGATATCCATCTAAACGCTATCCGGAAATCTGGATAACAAAGAATATTAATTATAACATAAGGTTTGATTAATATTGTTGGTTATTAATATGACAATTATTATAACCTAAGGTTTAGATAGAGCCAATAAGAATATGACACTTGTCATGAGCATGGTTATTCCTAAGGTTTAGATAGAGCCAATAGGATTATGACATTCGTCATATGCATGATTATTAAGGAATTATTATTTTAATGATAAAATAAGGTAAATATAAGACTTAGTCTTCACCAAAATCTGTTAGGAGCATGACATTTGTCACAATTTTATTTATTTGTGGATTAGGTTGTAAATAAATTTTTCGTAACTATAGGGTACTGTAACTTCCGACCTATTTTTTACCTATTTATGTTATGAGTTTTGAAAAATATTATTTCTAAAAATTTGTAGATAATTGAATTATCTTTCTAACGGTATAAAGACAGTTTAAATCAGAGTCCTACAGCTCCAGATATATTGATTTTACTGAAGGTGAGTTTAGAGTTACGAGATTTATGGAGTTAGAAGTTAGGATTCTATTTGTTTTTATTATTTTTATTTTTAAAATCAAGCTTTGACTCATTAAACCTCTCTCTGAACAATTTGACCAAGTCCTAAGCCTTTGGCTGAAGAATATTCAAATATTTTCAATTAAATTCATTATTTTTATTCAAAGCCAAAAAGATGATTTTTATTCCTATAACTCTATAAATAGGACCTAGCACCAAGCCTTTTCATTCATTCTTCAAGCATTGATCAGAGCCTTCCAGATGCTAGTGAGACTATAGAGTGATAAACACTTGGGTTGGGGTTATAAGCTTAATCATTACAAGCTTAATAAACACTTGGGAAGTAAGGTTTATAGTGTATTTCTATTTCGAGGTGTAGTTCGGTCATAGAAACATTCAAGGTATTCCTAATTCTAGTTCCTTTCTATATTAATCTTATAGTTCTTCTCTATGAAAATCCTAATTGAGTCTTCTCTATTCTTGTTTAGGCATCTAAGTTCTTCGAACTTGAGATCTCTTATTGGTAAGTATCTTTTCGATGGTGGAGTTCATACTTTTCATCTCTTTTCTTTAGTATACTCACCTCTCTATTATGGTTTTTAGGAGTGTTCCAAATTCCCGATCTTGTTCTCACATTCTGGTTTTTGGTAAGGAAAATAGGGTAGATTTGTATGCTTTTATGTTGTTGATATATGTTATAAGTACGATATGTTTTTAGTTGTTTTAGTATATGAATTGTTTAGATAACAATCACATAATTTGTTTAGATAAAAAATAAATAACTTGTTTAGATAACAAGTCCCAGTAGTAGATTCCTTAGGCATATGATTGTTTAGATAATGAGCCCCATGAATTTATGTGACATGTTTAGATAACTAGCCCCGTAAATTTATGGGCATATGATTGCTTAGCTAGCAAGTCCCAAGAAGTATGATGGCCATTGAATAGATGTTGTATTTATATAGTCATATGATTATAGTTTACAATTTATAGTTTATAGTTTATGTGTATGTATATGTTTCATGCTTGTAGTATATTTTCCTTGCTGGCCATTAGGCTCATTCCTTTATGCTTTATACGTGCAGGAAAATAGTTTTGGCGGCGGGAAGGTTCTTGGCAGCTTGGGGATATGTATTGAGGCAGGATGGAATCGGTGGACTGCGCGTACGATTTGAGGATAAAGTTTTTTTTTAGTCTTTTAGTTATGATTTCTATGTATTATTTTTCCGCACTTAATTTTGTAACCAATTTATTTAAGTTATGTTTTGTTTTATTTTCAAAACAATGGGATCCCATATCCTAAATGAATTTTTATGTATTTAACCTTTACTTTACCGTTTATAATAAAGTTATGGTTATTTTATATGTATGTTTTCTTAAGATTAGTATAGTAGTTTTTAATGGTCCAAGGTCTAGAATAGTTGGGTCATTACAGATTGATATTGGTGCTACACACTCATTTATTTCTAGTAGAGTGATTGATAGATTGTGTAGACTCTGTGACTATTATACTGTGGCGTTTGAGACCTTATTGCCTACTGGGGAGCTGGTAGTCTTCAAGAGATGGGTTAGGTCATTACCAGTGATGGTGGAAAATAGAAAACTATCAGTGGTGATTGAGTTGGGTATGGATGATTTGGACATGATTTTGGGATTGGATTGGTTAGCTAGGTATGGGGCGACTATAGACTACAAGAAGAAGATAGTGACTTTTGAGTCTGAGGGTGAGGACCCCTTTGTTTTTGTTAGCACTATGCATGGATGTCGTATTCCTATGACATTAGCATTGAAGGCTAGAGACCTATTACAAGGAGGTTGCATAGGATTCCTAACTAGTGTGGTGGACACCACTAAGGTCATGCCAGTGGGACCAAAGGAGACCAGTGAGTTCTTAGATGTGTTTTCTAAGGATTTACCAAGACTGCCACTGCATTAGGAGATTGAGTTCATCATTGAGTTGGCACCAGGTACAAAACTAGTGTCGAGGGAACCACATAGAATGGCTCCTGCAGAACTGAAGGAGTTGAAGGTACAGTCACAGGAATTACTGGACCTGGGATTTGTGAGACCTAGCTTCTCACCGTGGGGTGCTCTCGTTTTTTTTTAATGAAGAAATGGATGGGACCCTGAGGATGTGTATAGATTACAGGAAATTAAACAAGCTAACTATCAAGAACAAGTATCCACTACCGAGGATCGATGTCATTTTTGACAAGTTTCAGGGTAAGACAGTGCTCTCGAAGATTGATCTTTGACCTGGTTATCACGAGCTGAGGATCAAGGATGAGGATATTCTGAAGACGACCCTTCATATGGGGTATGGGAATTACGAGTTCCTAGTTATGTCATTTGGGTTGACCAATGCCCCATCAACGTTTGTGGATATGATGAATAGGGTTTTCAAAGATTATTTGGATTAGTTTGTGATTGTCTTCATCGACGATATCCTAGTTTACTCTCATTCAGAAGCAGAGCACGAGCAGCACCTTTGGTTAGTATTACAGAGATTGAGGGAGCACCAGTTGTATGCCAAGTTTAAGAAGTGCGAGTTCTGGCTACCGTAGGTGACGTTCCTCGGTCACATTGTTAGTGGAGACAGGATTAAGGTAGATCTGGCCAAGATTGAAGCAGTTAGGGACTGGCCGAGGCCAAGGAATGCCTCGGAGGTCAGGAGTTTCCTTGGGTTGGTAGGATATTATCATTGCTTCGTGGAAAGATTCTCAAAGATTGCTACACCACTGACAGAATTGCAGAAGAACTTGAAGCTTGTATGGTCAGACAGATTTGAGAATAGCTTCCAGGAGTTGAAGAGACGACTGATTACTGCTCCGGTGCTGAGCCTTCCTTCAGATGGGGGTATTGTAATGCCCTAAACTCTAGGGACCATTACAGTGTGCCTTATAAGCAGTGGTAAACTTGCTAATCGAGTCATTTGGCCAAAATCATGTAACTAAGTATGATTAGCGGTTTAGGGATTAAAAATTTTGGTTAAGATATAACGTTTCATTATAACGTTTACTGTATACATTGAGATCCCAAAAATATAATTTAAAGGTGTATTACAAGAAAATATTTACAACCAGCCAATCTAAGCGGAAAAACAGGGTTTAACCCTAGTTCCTCTCCTTACAAACCTCGATCGTGGAGGTCGAACAGCTGCATATGTACACATCGTCACCTAAGCTCTCCAACTCAGGGATGGTCCAGCTTTCTTTTGCCTTTACCTACACCACATAGCACCCGTGAGCCAAAGCCCAGCAATAAAACTCAATATGCTCAAGAAAAATCATATCATGATATCAAATCATAACTGGCATGCCTAGCAAACATAGCTCCATTCAAGCATGCAAATAAACTCAGATAATGCTGGGGAATCAAGGATAAGAAATCCTGCCCTCCTGATTGGATGACTATCAAGTCAATCCTAATCAAATGAGTGATTTAACATTTGAGGTTTTGGTAAACCATACTAAGTGACCGACAAGCTAGTCACTATGGGGCTCAGTGCCCAAAGCCATGCAAATGATAATCAGAATTATCATACAGAGCTTATAGCCCTGCACAGATGAGTGAATATCACTTTGAGGTTCTGTTAAACCATAATGGATGACTGACAAGCAAGTCACTATGGGGCTCAGTGCCCATAGCCGCATAACAAAACCGTTACCTGGGCTTTCCGGCAATGGCTCTAATCAGATGAGTGACTAATGAGTAGTCACTAGCTTAAACAAATGAGTGACTGATGGGTAAGTCACACAAGCGCTTTTAGTTTTCATCGAACTTAAGGTCGGTCCAGCATTAATGCTCTTGTTGAGTCATCTAATGCAGATGTCGATTAGATCTAATCTTTATTTGCTTACATTGAACACACTAAGGCCATTCCTGACTTATGAGTCAGCACTGTGTGACTAGTGCCCAGTACCTTTGCCGAACTTGACTAATGAGTCATAGCTTCACAGTTGATACTGACACCTTTGCCAATTCTGACTAATGAGTCAGTTCCATACACAAGTAAGGAATATTTGCTAAACATTAAATAATCAATCCATGTCCACATTTACACATTCAACATGCTTCATGAATAATCATGCATGTCACATATGGGGTACAGTTTTCTTACCTTTGGTCCAAGCACAGGTTACCAATAAATGAGCCACAAGCACGATCCTTACTCCAAGCCTCTAGTGATAACCTAGTCACAACCATAAATGGTGATCCAATAAGTTCAAGTTCTAAAACCAATCCCGAAACCAAAACCTAGCCTCCGAGACATCAAACCCCACCAATCCGGGTAGTAGGAATGATCCCAAGGCCTAAGGTTTGAGTTCCCAAGCTTAAAACATCATTTCAGCCATAAATACCCTCAAGCGCCGCGACCCCAAAACCCTGAGCCGCGGACCCCAGCCAAAACAAGAAAACCAGGGGCAAGCACCACGGCGCCCTACACCTAGTGTTGCAGCCCCCAGAGCTCCCAAAGCACTCCACCTGCTTCATCGAGCTTGGGCCGCGGCGCCCAAGAACAGGGCCGCGGCCCGACCTAGGACCAGCCATTTTTCTCTAACTTTAACCTTTTAAAACCTCCCAAAAACATATCCAAACATCTCCAAACTCAAAAATCAAAGTTCCCAAACATCCCCATGATCCAAAACCCACAAAACCTAAGTCTCAAATCACCCAAAAACTCATCAAAACACCAAGTCCAATTCAAGCTTAAAAACTTAAAACATGAATTACCTCTGATTGAGTTGTTTCCAACTAAATCCTTCGGCTAATAAGATTCTAATCTTCCCTAGGATTGCTATGCCTCGATCCTCGCTTGAATCTAAGTCCTAGAACTCAAGTTACCTTTGAAAATATGATCAGGAGACGAAAATAGAACTTTGAGGGAGAGAGAACATACAGAACGTTCTTTTATTCTTTTAAAGGTTACTTCAAGCTTAAGTAGCCTCAAACAAATCCTAACGCTCGGGGTCCCGAAAACACCCTCGGGGACAAAATAGTCAAAACCTCTAGAATTTCCCCCTGATCTTACTAACTCCCAATTTATCACCAAATATTAATTCCCATTACCCAATAACCTGGTAATGCTCTAAATACCCCTTGACTCACTTCGAGTCAAGAATAAATCCCGTTGTGAATTTCCCACTAGCTTACCTCCTAGGATCGTCTCGTGCTGGGTAACCCTGGCATAACCAAATAATAATAAAGCACCATGCACATATCACATATATGCCAAATATGCTCGAAATGGCCAAAATATGAAAATCACCCAATTACTCGTAAATGGGTTCACATACATATTTAATACACCTAAACATTCATATTATCAATTAATAACACAATAAATCAATTATGGCCCTCCCGGCCTCATAATCAAGGTCCTAAACCTTATTAGGAAATTTGGGGTATTACAACTATCCCCTCCTTATAGAAATTTCGTCCTCGAAATTTATCTGTACAGCCCGGAATAAGAATTCTGCACAATTGATTCCAGTTTCCCAGGTCGTTCCTTCGACTTTACTGTTTATGCAACATACCTTAACCCAAGGAATAACTTTGTTCCTCAGAACCTTATTATTTCTGTCTCATATCTGGACTGGCTATTCCTTACAGGATAACTTAGCCTCAAATCCCCAGATTCTCATAACTCAACTCATGAGTTTCTTTTAACCCATGTCCTCAGCATGGAAATACATAATACACTGGGTACAACTAACAGTGCCAAAGATAAGGTCGATCCAAAGTCAACCTAACCAGTCCTATCTAGGACTCAAACTGTTATACTACTCTAGGGCTCAACTTGCCCTCATCTCCTCACCCCTCTCCATAGTGATACTCTCAAGGAAGATACAATCTTCTACCTGGAACTCTATGTTCCTGCTTTTCAATTCAGTAAAACTTTTCCATTTACTCTGAGAAGTGAGCATCCAAGCTCCAACCTCTAATAATCTCAATAGTCCCCTGAACCATCTCATGATCCAGATATAACATCTCACCCATCTCATTCCAATGAACTGGGTGACAAACACGCTTTACCATACCTTATCTCATAAGGTACCTTTCCAACACTGGATAACTCTCTTTCTTTTCCTCTCTGATTTACAATCAGTCTGAGAATAATAAACTGTACCGAATCCCATCGATATACTTATCACCTTTCTTAACCCTTCCAAAACCTAGAAGTCGCAATAAAGTCTCCATCTGATAAGATAGACCTTGAATTTCATGAAGGCGCACCACCTCTTTCACATAGAGATTTGATTATTAATCAGCTGCATTATTCATCCTTGCTGACAAAAACAAACTCACTTGGAATATTGGTCCACAATGACCCAAACCAATTCATGCTAACCCACTAACCTGGGCAATTCCACCACGAAACCCATCGCGATGTTTCCTCATTTCCCTTATAGAATACTCAAAGGCTACAATGGCCCCACTGATTCCTGATACTTTGTCTTGACCTGCTAACAGATTAAGAACTTTACCACGCATTCCATTATGCCCCTCTCCATCTCAGGCCACCATTATAAAGCTTTCATACTCTGATACACTAACATGATGCCTGAATGAAGAGAATAAGAGAGTAGCATGAGATTCATCCAGAATCTTCCACTTAATCCCAGTGTCCATCGGATCCCGAATCCGATCCCTACACCTCAATAAATTCATACCTAACATTGTTTAATCCTTAGCTAATCCAGCTAAGACTTTCCACTTAATCCTTCTTATCTGTGGTTCACTTAATCATCTTTCCTTCTAGTCCTTTCCGAAATGATAATTTCAAACATAAAACTGGCCACCTGGCCCACCAGAAACTCTACTCTAGTTCTGGTCAGATACCTTATCTAACATATTGCATAGCCAATCACTTCTCTTGCTACTGAGGTGTCATAACAACCTACTAACTGGTTATGATCTGCAAGAAGACTCAGAACTATTTCCCAAGGCACATGTAATATTCTTACCACCAAAGGAAACTCCTGCCCCTAAGGCGTTCCTCGACCTTGGCAAATTTCCGCAGAAAATACACCACAATACCATCATCCAAGACGATCACATATCCCATTCAAATAAATCTTTGAAGGCTCTATTCATCTGATTCATAAACACTTGGCATTAAAAAAATTCTCAAAACCTACTCAGCACTCCCAGTGCTCTTATCTAATATAAAACAATCTTCTACATATCCTTCTCCCTGGTCTTTAGCTGGTAATAACCAGATCCAAGATCCACTTTAGAGAATACCATCTTACTCACTAACTGAACCTTTAATTCTTACAACTCCGCTGAGCCATTCAAAATAGTGCCCTAAAAACTGTTTCCATTCCTGGCACTAACCATTTACCATTTTATCTCTTCACATAAAGGAAACCCTGGCAAATCCACTGGAAGCACATCCAGAAACTCACAGACTAATCCAGTCTATCCTGATCCCACTAACACAATCTAAGTGATATCCACCACACTAGCTAAGAGTTCCATGCATCTCTCTGCCATAAAACTCTAGCTCTCACTACAGATGTTATAATCATACCAAATCTATGCACAGTGCCAACTACCACAAAGCTTCCCACTCTTAAACCCAAGAGTTACTATACTTTCCTTGCCATTAAAAATTGCCCCACACTTACTTAACCAATCCATAACCCAGATCATACCAAAGCCAGTCATAACCAGCTTCATCAAAACCACTGATGAGTCCTTTTCATCGTAATCCAACTCATCTCTTAAGTCACCAATACAATACCATCTTCCCATCACAACATAACCATGTGATTTTCATAATATCTTTATGCTTCTATATATGCAACAAACAAAGGAACAGCATGGCACCAAAACCAGTTAGCATAACTTAGAAATCAGAACTAGAAAATTGATTTGCCACCCCTGAGGAACTAGTCTCAGTCTCAGACTCTGACTGCCTCGGAATAAACACTCGAGTTGGAGTCGAGCTGTCCATCCCCTTTTGCTCATTCTCTCCTAGCCTTGGGCAATCCTTCTTAAGATGCCCAACCATGCCACATGCGAAACATGCCTTTGCTCGACATTCTCCCAGATGGCGCCTCTTGCACCGAGTGCATATAGGATAAGTCTTCCAGCTTTTCTTCTTGCTCTCTCCAATAAGTGGAGGTACTACTATCTGAGCTTCGTGCTCTTTGCCACTCTTCTTCTCATATCTTATGCTCTCAACAACAAGAGCCTTGTCTACCACCTGAGCATAGGTAGAGATTTCATGCACTGGGGCAACTCTAATGCCCTGAGCTATTCCAGGATTCAATCCCTGAACAAACTTTTCCTTTCGAGCTATATCTGTGGGTACCATGTCAAAAGCAAGCTTGGCCAACCCATCAAACTTATTAACATACTCAGTTACTGTTGCATTACCCTGAATGAGATTCACAAACTCATTCATCTTAGCATTCTTGGCTGCGTCACAATAATACTTCTCATTAAACAGCTGCCTAAATTCTTTCCAATCCATCACAGTTGTGTCTCATGTCTGGGATACTACTTCCCACCATGTCCGGGCATCATTCCGCAATACAAATGTCACACAAGCCACCCTATCGTGACCTACTAGTCCCATACTATCAAGAATGGAACTGATCATGCTCATCCATTGCTCAGCTCTGAATGGATCTAGACCTCCCTTGAAGACTGGAGGGTAATACTCCTGGAATCTTCCACAGAGAAATTCCCATCTGCTCTTAACCCTAGGTTAAGCCAAAGCTGGTGCCACTCCTGGCACAACAAAGGAAGAGGTGCTCCCCAACAGATTCTGTTGTTGCTTCAAACACCTAATCTCTTCCTCATGCCTCTGCAATCTTTATTGCAAATCTGTAAAATCTGCTGGAAATTCATAGGAGTAGATGAAGAACTGAAACCGTGGCTGTAATTCCCAGCCTCTGTATAACCACCACCAGGCCTCATTATCTACCTTGAATATAAACCTGCTGATTGAATCTGCAGTCAATAACTTGACCCATAAATCATGACGAGCATATCAAGAGCTTTCCCCACAGGAACAATCTTACCACACCACATTTACAAACCACTTGCAGTGCTAAAAACATGCCCATGGAATTCATACATCAATCATAATTCCTGCTCTTCCAACATTCACACCATGCCTCCAACTCTAACATGAAAATATCGCAATTATATATATTTATGGAGCAGGTAATCATATAACCACATTCATATATATATTAACGGAGAATATAATCATATAGTCAAGAGCCAGGCTCTATCAGAATCTCATGTTCCCTAATACAATGTGCAAGTAAAGCATTTACATTCTATTTAAGCAGTTGAGCACATAACTACAGAAATAGTTACCATTCCCTGAGTGAAGCTATCTTCAGTGACGTGTGTACATGCCCAACTTGTCTTCAGGAACCCATAAACCTTGACAGGCTCTGATACCAAATTTTAATGCCCTAAACTCCAGGGACTGTTACGGTGTGCCTTATAAATAGTGCTAAACTTGCTAATCGAGTCATTTGGCCAAAATCGTGTAACTAAGTATGATTAGCGGTTTAGGGATTACAATTTTTGGTTAAGATATAACGTTTCATTAGAACATTTACTGTATACATTGGGATCCCAAAAATATAATTTAAAGGTGTATTACAAGAAAATATTTACAACCAGCCAATCTAAGCGGCAAAACAGGGTTTAACCCTAGTTCCTCTCCTTACAAACCTCGGCCGTGGAGGTCGAGCAGCTGCATATGTACACATCGTCACCTAAGCACTCCAACTCAAGGATGGTCCAACTTTCTTTTGCCTTTACCTGCACCACATAGCACCCGTGAGCCGAAGCCAGGCAAGAAAACTCAATATGCTCAAGAACAATCATATCAGGAAATCAAATCATATCTGGCATGCCTAGCAAAAATAGCTCCATTCAAGCATGCAAATAAACTCAGATAATGCTGGGGAATCAAGGAGAAGAAATCCAACCCTCCTGATTGGATGACTATCAAGTCAATCCTAATCAGATGAGTGATTTAACACTTGAGGTTCTGGTAAACCATACTGAGTGACCGACAAGCAAGTCACTACGGGGCTCAGTACCCAAAGCCATGAAAATGATGATTAGAATGATCATACAGATCTTATATCCTTGCACTCCACCTGCTTCATCGAGCTTGGGCCGCGGCACCCAAGAACAAGGTCGTGGCCCGACCTTGGACCAGTCATTTTTCTCTGACTTTAACCTTTTAAAACCTCCCAAAATCATATCCAAACATCTCTAAACTCAAAAATCAAAGTTCCTAAACATCCCCATGATCCAAAATCCATAAAACTTAAGTCTCAAATCACCCAAAAACTCATCAAAACACAAACTCCAATTCAAGCTTAAAAACTTAAAACTTGAATTACCTCCAATTGAGTTGTTTCCTACTAAATCCTTCGGATAATAAGCTTCTAATCTTCCCTAGGATCACTATGCCTTGATCCTCGCTTGAATCTGAGTCCTAGAACTCAGATTACCTTCGAAAATACGATCGGGAGACGAAAATGGAACTTTGAGGGAGAGAGAACGTACAGAATGTTCTTTTATTCTTTTAAAGGTTACTTCAAGCTTAAGTAACCTAAAACAAATCCTAATGCTCGGGGTCCCGAAAACACCCCCGGGGACAAAATAGTCAAAACCTCTAGAATTTCCCCTGATCTTACTAACTCCCAATTTATCACCAAATATTAATTCTCATTACCCAATAACCTGGTAATGCTCTAAATACCCCTTGACTAACTCCGAGTCAAGAATAAATCCCGTTGTGACTTTCCCACTAGCTTACCTCCTAGGATCGTCTCGTGCTGGGTAACCCTGGCATAACCAAATAATAATAAAGTACCATGCACATATCACATATATGCCAAATATGCCCGAAATGGCCAAAATATGAAAGTCACCCAATTACTCAGAAATGGGTTCACATACATATTTAATACACCTAAACATGGATATTATCATTTAATAACATAATAAATCAATTATGGCCCTCCCGACCTCCTAATCAAGGTCCTAAACCTTATTAGGAAATTTGGGGCATTACAGGTATGGTGTATTGCGATGCATCGAGATTGGGACTAGGATGTGTACTGATGTAGACTGGGAAGGTGATTGCCTACGAATCACAACAATAGAAGGAATATGAACAACAATACCCTGCTCACGATTTCGAGTTAGCAACGGTGGTATTTGCACTGAAAGTATGGCGACATTATTTGTATGAAGAAAAGTGCGAGATATACACCGAACATAAGAGTTTGAAGTATTTATTCACTCAGAAGGACTTAAATACGAGACAAAGATGTTGGCTAGAGTTGGTAAAAGATTATGACTGTGAGATTCTTTACCATCGACGGAAATTCAATGTAGTGGCAGACGCTTTGAGTCGGAGAGGTCCAGGACAGTTGTTTAGTTCAAAGCATATTTTGAAGGAATTGGCGGAAGACATGACTAGAGCGGGGATAGAGTTGGTGGTGGGCCGGTTGGCCAATATTACCTCGCAGTCCACTCTTTTGGAGAGAATAAAATGAGGCTAGATGAGTGATTCTCATTTGATAAAGCTTAGAGAGTGTTATCCAAAAAGTAGGCATGGGTGACGTGGCAAGCATTTTTAACACGTGGCTGACACCTGGCAGAATTTTTGTTCGACCATCGACCAGTGAGATTCCCCTGACGTAACATTCAGATTTTATATGCGACCAGCCTGGTCATATACTCCATATATTTTGAGATAATCTTGTACAATTGTAATCATATCCGACATTATCTCCCATGATCCACGATATTCTGATTATTTAGGAAAGAATATCTGTAACTAATTCGTGTAATCCTCCTTGAGCCTATAAATAGAGAGAAGTAGCTCAAGGAAGGGACCTTTTTGGCTGATTTAAGTTTATACTTTACAAGAGAATTAGAGCTATTATCTTACGATTGTATTATTCATCTCTCTCAGGCCTGTGAAACTCAGAGAACCCTAGTTCTTTGATCACTCCTTTGAGAATTAATATTAATAATAGCTTAAGTGGACGTAGGTCATTACCAATTCGTGGGGTCGAACCATTATAATTTGTTGTGTCGTTTACTGTTCTTTCCATTAGATCTATTTCAACACCTTCCATCACATCAAGCATTTGACTCCGTGTCAGTTGACCAAATCGAGGGTCAACATTATGGTGCTTTCATTGAGAGCTTGAGACGAGGTTGTTGAAGCACTAATGGCAAAAACAACAAAGAAGAGTGGGCAGGCGGTTGGTGCTGCACCATCTCAACATCCTCCTCCGAACATGGCTGAAAATGAGCCACACTTGGAATTTGATGAGGAGGAACTAGACTCCGATATGCTGAGAAATACCCTGGGGGTATTGCAAGATGAATTGGCCAATCTGAGGGCCAGTCAAGAAAGTGCTGCGGAGACTATGGCGCGACAGTAGCAAGAAATAGAGCATCAACGCCAAGAGCTGAGTGAAAGACAGGCGGAGATGGACCATCGTCAGAGGGAGGCCATGGCAGCCCTCGAAGCAGCCCTACAATTGGCTAGGAATCAGGCTGCACCCGCCTCACAGCCTGATCAACCCTCGAATGGGCCACCTCAAAGGGGTCCCAATCCTAGCCCTCTGATCCAGCCAACGAGCCCTCAAAGGCCTGAGCAGCCACCAATGCCTCAGGATGATGTCCCACCAAGGGATCTTGAGATGAAGCCTCCATCCCAGGCTGGTCGAGGCAATCACCCGCAGCCAAGGCAGAATAGGGCTGGGCAGCAACCCCGCAGTCCTAGACGCCAAGGGGGTGAAGAGCCGAACCCACCGAGCAGGGGACAGCGTCCTTCTGGTAACAGAAGGAACTCAGAGATAAGCTCTATGGCCAGGGGCCCCCCATGGCATGATAATGCACAGGGACCTACCGACCAGCGCAGGCCTCCCCCTAACGCTCGGGAAGTTCTAGCCCGAGGAGGCAACCGAGGGGACAGTCGGTCCCACCATAGCCAATCAAGGTTCAGAGATGGTCATGGCTACAATGAGGCTAACTCAGGCAGAGGGAATGCCGGTCGAAGAAATGAAGAGAGAGGTGGAGGCAGAAGCCCACCACCTAGAGAAGACCAACAAGCGAGACATAACGCTGGGGGGCAGCCCAGACAAAACAACGTCTTTAACCGGCTCGGAGCAAGTGAGCAATAGCGAAGAGACGAAGACTTAAGGGATGTACTCAACGACTGCCGGGAACGGCACGATGAGTACATTCCCTCAGCAGCAGAGGCCCGGCGATTCCTGAAGTGGTGCAAGCTCAGATAGATGCCCTGAACCAAGCAGTGCAACAGCTGGTCGGGGGAAGAACGTCTCACATCGAGTACGACAGGAGAAAGGGCACTCCTTTCGTTCAGAGGATAGCTATGGCAGAGACTCCCAGTAAGTTTAAGATGCCCACACTTCCAAACTTTGACGGGTATGGTGACCCGGTATCTCATGTCAATAAGTTTGAGATACAGATGG
Organism: Humulus lupulus; assembly: GCF_963169125.1. NCBI lineage: Eukaryota > Viridiplantae > Streptophyta > Magnoliopsida > Rosales > Cannabaceae > Humulus > Humulus lupulus. The sequence goes on from NC_084799.1 coordinate 163,782,728, forward strand.
ACATTCAGAAAGTGTCTGAAGGCTCTCGGTGCAAGATCTTACCTGCAACACTTTCTGATGCTATACAGGAGTGGTTTTTTAATTTCCCTCCTGCAAGTATTGTATCTTGGGAGATGTTTGTAAATGAGTTTTATGGACAATTCTATGCAGATCGTGTGCACCCAACTGAGGTGAACCAGCTGGTTGAGATACGCCAGCAAGAAGGAGAACCACTGAAAGATTATGTCCAGCACTTTATGCGAGCAGCTGCTGGAGCCAAAACAGTGGAGACGAAGGAAAAATGATGGCCCTAACTGCAGGAGTTAGGCGTCGTACGCCTCTGTGGAGTAGCCTTAGAAAGCATGGGGTTAAGACTACCCAAGAATTCTTGGATCGAGCTGATCGATACATCAAGCTCGAGGATGCCATTGCCAGCGAGGGAAAGACCCTAAACAATGATAAGGGGACTGAAGACCCCGCCAAAGCCAACAATGGGTCAAAACCCAATGGCAACGGTAAAGGCAACGGGAACGGGAACGGCAAAAATGGGGGGAAGAGACTCCATAATGAACCTTCTACCTCTGAGAGTAAGCGCGCTAAGGGCAACCGTTATGAGCCATGGTTCACTAACTACACTGCCCTCGTCGAGTCTCGAGCAGAGGTATATCAGGCCATAAGTTCCAATGTGCCTTACAAAAGACCCGCTGCCATTCGAAAGGATATTTCGAAAAGGGATACCACCAAGTTCTGTCGTTTTCATAACGACTACGGACACGATACGAACGAGTGCAACCTGCTGAAAGATGAAATCGAGTTCCTTATTAGACAAGGACACTTGAGGAGATACGTACGGGCCTCGGGGGCTCCCCAACGAGAGGCTCCAGGTGGCAACGAGCAGGCGCCTGCACGCCAATGCTCGCCACCTTTGCAGCCTGATCCCGTAGCTGGAACTTTACTTACCATCTGCAGAGGCCCGCACCTTGCAAGAAATAGCAGAAAGGCAAGGGAACGATATGCTCGGACCCTACACCACGACCAGGACATCGAGATGATGACTGTGGAGGACCGGGCATCAAAGAAGGCTCGGACAGAGGATGGTGAAATAACCTTCTCTGAATGTGATGCCCAACATGTCTGATTCCCACATTCTGATCCACTGGTCGTGGATGTTCAAATTTCCAACATGATGGTAAAAAGAGCGTTGGTCGATACAGGAAGTTCAGTTAACATCATGTATAAATCTTCTCTGGAACGAATGAAGTTGTCCGTCAAGGACTTGGAGCCCTGAAACCAAACAATTTACGGTTTCTCTGGTGAGGGACTCGCTCCAACAGGGTCAATTAGACTTCCGGTAACAGCAGGTACAGCGCCCGCTACCAGGACATTACTCACTACTTTCATAGTGGTCGATTTTCCTTCGGCTTACAATGCTGTAATTGGAAGACCCATATTGGTTGACCTTCGGGCCGTCACCTCAATATGGCACCTGGCCATGAAATTCCCAACAGACGCAGGGGTAGGACGCGTGTTGGGAAATCAGAGGGAAGCAAGGGAGTGCTATAATGCCTCAATTACTAAGGCCAAGAAGGGAACGTCGAGGAGCGCTCCCCCAAAAAGGTTGCAGATAGCCATAGATATACAAGCCCAATCAAGTGATGAAGTCACCAAATAGGGTGTTGCCCAAAGTGAGGATAGAGACTTAGATCCTCGCTTTGGGGATTTTGAGGAAGATGTTAGACCTGTCGAGGACCTTGAGGAGGTCCAGCTTGACGAAGAGTTTCCGACCAGAGTTGTAAAGGTCAGCAAAAATTTGGAAGCAACAACCAAGCACGCGCTGGTGGAATTTTTAAGGATGAACCAGGAAGTTTTCGCCTGGTCACGTAAAGACATGCTGGGATAGATCCTGCAGTGATCAGCCATGTCCTGAACGTCGACAAAAGCTTTCCACCCGTGCAACAGAAAAGAAGGCTGCTCGATAAAGATAGATCGAAAGCCTTAAAAGAAGAAGTTGAAAAACTAAAGGAGAATGGGTTCATTAGGGTGGCATTTTATCCATCGTGGGTCTCTAATCCAATACTGGTTCCCAATCCTAATGGCAAATGGCGAACCTGTGTGGATTTCACAGACCTTAATAAAGCCTGCCTTAAGGATTGCTTCCCACTCCCAAGGATCGACCAGCTGGTCGATGCAACTGCAGGACATGAGATCCTCTCTTTCATGGATGCATACTCAGGATGCAATCAGATCAGTATGCATCCCCCTAACGAGGATCACATTAGCTTTCGGACTGATACAGGGTTATACTGTTATAAAGTAATGCCCTTCAGATTAAAAAATGCTGGTGCGACTTACCAGCGACTAGTTAACCACATGTTTAAGGAGTTGATCGGAGTAAACATGGAGGTATACGTAGATGACATGCTGGTAAAGTCGAAAAAGGATGAAGGACATGTGAAGGATTTACAAGAGTGTTTCAATGTTTTGAATGAGTATCAAACGAAGCTAAATCCTCTTAAGTGTTCCTTCGGAGTTGGATCAGGGAAATTTTTGGGGTTCATTGTCAATTCGAGGGGAATCGAAGCCAATCCCAAAAAGATCAAAGCCCTGATCGATATGAAATCGTCGGTAAAAATCAAGGATGTGCAAAGTTCGACTGGAAGGATTGTCGCACTCAGTCGATTTATTTCAAAGTCGATGGACAAATGCGTCCCTTTCTTTAATCTACTTAGGGCAACAAGAAGTTCGAGTGGACTGAGGACTGCGAACAGGCTTTCCAAGCCTTAAAAGCTCATATGGCACAGCCTCCTGTCTTATCAAAGCCTATAGATGGAGAAACTTTGTTCATTTACCTGGCAATCACCGAATATGCTGCTAGTGCGGTGCTAGTAAGAGAAGAAGAAGGTGTACAAAAGGCAGTGTATTATGTAAGCAAGAGGCTAATCGGGGCCAAATTGAGGTATCCCCCCATTTAAAGATTCGCCTATTGCCTAATTTTGGCTTCGCGAAAGTTACATCCTTACTTCCAAGCCCATCCAATCACAATCCTAACTGATCAGCCCCTTCGGCAAGTTCTACAAAAGCCAAAGGCTACTGGTCATTTGCTGAAATGGGCAGTCGAACTCGGGCAGTTCGATATAACATACTCACCGCGAGCAGCAGTAAAAGGACAAGTCTTGGCTAATTTCATTGCCGAATTTACTGATCTCCCAGACAGCGAGCAGAGCAAAAATCCTAGTGCGCCTGAGCCTCAAGACGTAGCTCCTTCGTGGAAGCTTTTCACTGACGGATCGTCCAACGAATCTCACGCAGGAGCAGGAGTAATATTGATAACGCCAGAAGGGCATCGATTTCACTGCGCAATTAGGTTTGATTTCACCGCTTCAAACAACGAAGCCGAGTATGAAGCCCTACTCGCTGGGTTAAGGTTGGCCAAAGACATGAGCATAAAAGTGATGGATATTTACAGTGATTCACAGCTGGTAGTGAATCAGGTCTTAGGAGAGTATCAAGCACGAGGTCTGAAAATGGTGGCCTATCTGAACCAAACAAAAGATTTGTTGGCACAATTTGAGAAATATACCCTCCAGTAAATACCTCGAGATCAGAATTCAAACGCAAATGCCTTAGCCAAACTCGCGAGTGCGAAGGATGCTGACACTTTAAATATAGTGTCAGTTGAGCGGCTACACGAGCTGAGCATACGAGCAGATGAAACCAATATGGAGGTCCGGTTAGCAGATACATGGATGGCACCATACTGGGAGTATCTCACGAGTGGTGTACTACCAGCAGATAGAAACAAAGCCAGGACCCTTCAGAGACAGGCTGCTAGATACATACTGGTCGATGGTGTTCTATACCGAAGAGGATACTCCATGCCACTGCTCAGGTGTGTTACGCCAGAAAAGGCTAAAGAACTGATGAAGGAGGTACATGAAGGCTTCTGTGGAGATCACGCTGTGGGGCAGAGCTTATCAAAGAAGATTCTGAGGCAGGATTATTTCTGGCCGACCATGAACGAAGACTCGATGGAGTTTGTGCAAAAGTGTGATAAGTGTCAGAGGTTTTCCAAAATCCCACGCACAGCTCCTAATGAGTTAAAGCAGATGCAAAGTCCGTGGCCCTTCGCAGTGTGGGGTATAGATTTAATCGGGTCCTTGCCATCAGGAAAAGGTGGAGTAAAATACGCAGTTGTAGCAGTCGACTACTTCACCAAATGGGCCGAAGCTGAGCCACTCACTACCATAACGACAAAGAAAGTGCTTGACTTTGTCATCAAGAACATTGTTTGTCGATATGGATTACCCCGGAAGATTGTCTCAGACAATGGCACCCAGTTTGATATTGACCTATTCACAAACTTCTGCGAGAGGCATGGAATCATCAAGAGCTTTTCTTCAGTTGCGCATCCACAAGAAAATGGGCAAGTCGAAGCAGTAAATAAGACATTGAAGGATACCCTGAAGAAAAGGCTCAAGGAAGCTAAAGGAGCATGGCCAGAACAGCTGCCCGAAGTGCTCTGGTCGTATAGAACTTCTCATCAAACAGCAACAGGTCATACCCCATTTTCCTTAGCATACGGGTATGAAGCTATGTTGCCAGTCGAGTTAGATCCACCCTCACATCGAAGAATCACATACGACCAAGACCAGAATAGCCAACTGTTGATGGAGTCCCTAGACTTGATTGAGGATAAACGAGAGAAAGCCCAACTCTGAGTAGCTGCGTACCAGCAAAAAGTCGCTCGATATTTCAACTCCAAAGTAAAAGAGAGAAAATTCAACATTGGAGATTTAGTACTTCGAAGAGTTTTCTTAAACACCCGCGACTTGGCTGTTGGAGTACTCGGACCAAACTGGGAAGGACCTTACCAGATTGAAGAAGTCCTTCATCCAGGCACATACAAACTTGCATGCTTAAATGGAGATCGCATTCCGCGCTATTGGAATGGAGAACACTTGCGCAAGTATTATTAGTAAACAGTCCTTCTTAAAGGACTGGCTTGTATTAATTTTTACTTTTTACAAGTTTTGAAAAAGGGTTAGTCATGTTATATGGCTAATCGCTTACAAGTGTAAGATATTTTAAAGATCACTCATAAAGACATGTTTAGTCCATTTAAATACGAGATTTATAAGGGACTGTGCGCAGCCAGTCATTCTTGCCAAACTTTGTAATTTTTTACAAGTACTTGTTCATTACGTGTGTTGTTTTGCTGTATTATAAGTTTTGCATTTTATACCAAGCAGTAATGTTCGTACAGGTCGTGGTCAAGGCAAGTGACCAAGGACCTAAAGCTCCTCAGTCACTTGGGGGGCATATAAGGTACATCGATAGCAAAGCATACCAAGAGGTATGTAAACACATGAACAAAATAAGTGAAAGCATACTACGGTACTTAGAGTATTTTTCAAATTTTATATTTTGTTAAATCAAGCCAAAGTACTATGGTCATACGAACAGGTGTTATAATGAAGCAGAAATATTATAATATCAAAGGAATTCTTTTACACCGCAAGCAGTACTGCTTGGATGTAATTGTTTAAAAGTAAAAGTAAAATAAGCTGCCCGTGCAGCAAAACCAAAGAAAAATCAAAGTCTTTACATCACGACCCGTAGGTCGTATGGTTAAAAAAGAAGAAATATAAAAGAAGAAAAAATCATGAAGCTTGAGGAGGCGGAGGATCCTGAGGAGGGTCCTGGTTGACGACTTCATTGTCAGCACCCTCTACTCCGGCGGCCAGCGAAATATCTGGGGAGGCAGGAATCCTGGCCCTTTCTTCAGAAGCCAACCGAGCAGTGCAGCGAGCCAGCTCAGCCTTCCTGGCATCCTCTAGAAGGTAGCCGAAGTTGGCACTTGGATTGTGTTTCCAGAAATCATAGAAACATCGAAGTGTTGCATTCTAGTACCTATCCATATCTTTGGCATTTGGAAGCTTGAGCTGCTCCACCTGGCTCTTAAAGACAGCAATGCTCCTGTCCTTAGCAAGATTCTCCTCCTGAAGTCTTTTGACTTCACGCCAGTGGGTTCGGCTAGCATCTTGGTAATCATCTCTCTGCTTTCTGGAATTTTCCAGAGAGGCTTGCTTTTCTGCCAGCTCCGCAGCCAAGGAATCCTTCTGTTGGGTCACCACCTCCAGCTCCCCCGTGTGCCTAGCCTCCGCGGCTTGAAGCTCCTCAGTAAGCTTCGCTCGGGTCTGCTCGATGCTTGCACCCGCGCGGGCACGAGCAGCAGTCATGGTCAGCATGGCCTGCAATCAAAGAATAAGAGTTAGGCCAACGTCAAAAAAGGAAAGGTCAAGACCATGATTGCAAAAGAAGAGAAAGAATGCTTACATTGGCCACTTCATTAAGGGCCCTATTGAGGATCTGGTCGACCCCCATGGTTTCAGCTTCAGCCATGACCTCTCTACAGCAGTCATGCTTAAGGATATTGGCGAGGCGATCCTTAGCTGACCGTAGGGAGCGACTCGATAGTTTGGCACTAGGGAGAGCACCCTCGGCTTGTTGGGCCTGTTCGGTAGGAGCCGTAGGTGAAGGGTTCTGGCAGTAGCAGCAGGAAGGATTTCCTTCTCAGCAGAAGCAGAAGTTTGGGTAGATGGTTGGCCAGAGGGCCCATCCTTTGAAGGATCGATTGCTCGATTTTTCTTGGCCAGAGGTACTTGGCTGGACTCACCATCGTGTTTCCTGGCCGATTTCCTCCTTCGGACCAAAGGAACCTCTTCTTCTTCCTGGGTGTTGTATAGATCGAAAACATTTGCGGAAGCCATATCTGCAAAAGAAACAAATATGCAGACAGTAAGTTAAAAATAAGTGACAAGTTATGGCACATCATAAAAGAGATAAAGAAAATTACAAAGTCCAATACCCGAGCTATTACTATTGGTCGCTACACTATTGACTCTACTAGTCATACACTCACTCTCTGGCATGAAGAAGTCTGGCCCTAGATTTGGAGTATATGTAAAATTTTCGTCCCCGTCAAATAAATGACAGGGAATTGGCAAGTTATCTAAGAGTAAAATAACAATACCGTTTTCGTCAAAAGACTCATCTAAATCTACGATAGTCTCGACTGCCTTTTGTTTTCCCTTCCCTTGAGGGGCAGAAGACCTTTCTGCTGAGGGAGTGCCAGTGGGTTCCCTGATTATAACCCCAGTCGGCCTCCGTCGAGGAGGAGACGCTGGTGGTTGCTGCTCGGGATTTCCCTCGACAGTGGCACCTACCACCGCGGGTTCCCTCATATCCTGGTGAGGGACCAGGAGGCCAAACAGCCTCAAGTTAGCCTCGATGACCAGAGACTTGACGCTCTTCTCAGCATCTGTCATTCTTGCCAGCATGGCAGACCTCAACACCATGTCTGGTGTTGGGTCTAGTCGTAACCATGGACCTGAAAAGCACAAGATATTTTAGAAAAATACAAGGAAATTTGCTGAGTAAAAGTAGCGACCAGTGGAAAAAGGCATTTACCTCCTCGAGCGAAGGCCAGATGATTCGCAACCATGTCAGGCGTGAGGAAATACTCCTGACTGTATTTCCCCACGTTGGAGATGTGGGTGGTTTCACTCAGGAAGGTTCGGGTGGTCTCCTAGTGACAGAAAGGAAAGAACCCCGTACCAGACTGTTGGGGGTTGGATTTAAGGTCAAAGAGATAATTGACCTCATGGGGGGTAGGCTTTGGCCAATTTTTATGTTTATAAAGGATATAGAGTGTAGCAAGCATTCTATATCCGTTGGGTGTAATTTGGAAAGGGGCGACACCAAAGTAGCTTGCCACCCCCTGGAAGAATGGATGAAGAGGAATGATAGCCCCAGCCTCTATGTGATACCTTGACCAGGCGCTCTCTCATCCGCAGTGGGGATTTTGAGAGTTACCCCAGTGAGGCTATACTTCTTGAGGTAATTAGCAAGCATCCTGGGGGTTACTTGGCTAAATGGAGAAAGATACCACTCGACCTCAGAAAGAATTGAATGCCGAGGGCGAGCCCTAACCTGGATAAAAGGGTCTGGGACAATGTTTTCTTGACCACTAGTCGAGGGAACCCCAGCCTACGAATCAGGCTGAGCTGGAGGGTTTGAAGTGTGTTCAAGCTTTTTCTTTTGGGTAGTGAATTTTACACGACCCATTCTGGCTAAAGATGGTTGAGGTCTGGAAGGAGAGAGTCTAGAGAAAGGAATCTCGTGAATGTGATGGGCAGGCTGTTCTTCGCCTTCAAGCAGTTGCACAAGTAGATCGTCTTCGATCGGCCTCTCACCTCCCCACAAATCTGGCATTAAAATCCGCGGACAGAAAAATGGGGAGGTGAGGATGGAGAGTCTAGAAAGTTGGTTAGAATAACGCTGGTCATGTATAAAAGTCAAACTTTTATACAACAGCATTCTAGCAAAAAACTAACTTTTCCATGCGAACAAGTTTGAAAAACAGATCAAAAAGTGAAAGTAAAAAGTTTTTCTTAAAAATCTTTTTCAACTTCAGTAAGGGCGGGAAAAACTCAGTTTTTCAACTAGCATAAAAATCGAATTTTTACTTCGATTTTACGTCTTAAATTTATGATCTCGACTATCAAACTGATTCATAACTCCTAAATGGCAAAGATACACCATCCTATCTAGCATCACTCGATAAATCCCCTATTTTTATGCGTCTCAACCCAAGAACGCAAACAATATCATAACCTAAACAGTTAACTTACATCGGCATGCACAACAAAAATAAAGAGTGAAAAAGTTCTGAAGCTTACCAGAGCGAAGATTATGAAGCTTTGAAGAAATTCTGAGCGTAGGTGAACGAACGGTTGATTCCTGGAATGTCGAAAGATGATCTTCAGGGAGAGTAGGGGTTCTGACTTAGGGTTTCTTGATGGAAAAATAGCTTGCGTAAAAAGAAAAAGGAAGTTCTAGAGGCTATATATTTCGTCTGCGGTATGAAAAAAGAGGTAATCATAAGTTTCCTCTTTTCAAAGCATGGGGAAGAGTGATAGCCATCAATGGATTGCTTGGGAACCGAAAAGGCATGATTAGACAAGGGTAGGTCACTTTTTCCAAGAAGGCATTAACTACTTTGACAGATTTGGTGGGGTAATCGAAGAGTTGTTTTTCTTAAAGTTCATTTATTGCTGATCGTAATAAATAAACTTGGGGGGCAAATGTTATCCAAAAAGCAGGCATGGGTGATGTGGCAAGCGTTTTTAACACGTGGCTGACACCTGGCAGAAGTTTTGTTCGACCATCGACCAGTGAGATTCCCCTGACGTAACATTAAGATTTTATATGCGACCAGTCTGGTCGTATACTCCATATATTTTGAGATAATCTTGTACAATTGTAATCATATCCGACATTATCTCCCATGATCCACGATGATCCGATTATTTAGGAAAGAATATCTGTAACTAATTCGTGTAATCCTCCTTGAGCCTATAAATAGAGAGAAATAGCTCAAGGAAGGGACCTTTTTGGCTGATTTAAGTTTATACTTTACAAGAGAATTAGAGCTATTATCTTACGATTGTATAATTCATCTCTCTCAGGCCTGTCAAACTCAGAGAACCCTAGTTCTTTGATCACTCCTTTGAGAATTAATATAAATAATAGCTTAAGTGGACGTAGGTCATTACCAATTCGTGGGGCCAAACCACTATAATTTGTTGTGTCATTTACTGTTCTTTCCATTAGATCTATTTCAACACCTTCCATCACATCAAGAATTTGACTCCGTGTCAGTTGACCAAATCGAGGGTCAACAGAGAGGATGTCCTAGCTGGAGTAGCTAAGGACTATTCCATTACAGAGACGGGTTTGCTAAGATACAAGGATTGGATTAGCGTTTCGATGGACGTGGGTATCAGACAAGAGATCCTTGATGAATCTCATGCCACATCGTATTCATTACATCCAGGCACCACAAAGATGTATCAGGATCTAAGGTCATTGTATTGGTGGCCTGGGATAAAGAAAGATGTGATTGACTATGTGGCGAGGTGTCTAACCTGTCAGCTGGTGAAGGCTGAACACCAGTGGCAAGCGGTGTTGTTACAACCTCTAGGTATTCCCGAGTGGAAGTGGGAAGACGTTACTATTGATTTTGTAGGAGGCTTTCCCAGGACAATGGGGCAACATGACTCGGTATGGGTGATTGTAGAAAGATATACCAAGTTAGCTCATTTTCTGCCAGTGAAAACAAAATTTACCGTGGACCAGTATGCAAAACTGTACGTGAAAGAGATTATATGTCTCCATGGGGTTCCAAAATCTATTGTGTCAGACTGAGATCCCATTTTTACCTCAAGTTTTGGGGAAGCCTACAGAAGGCTATGGGGACTTAGCTGAAGTGCAGTACAGCTTATCATCCTCAGACAGACGGGCAGTCTCAGAGGACGATTCAGATATTAGCATGTGTTTTAGATTTTGAGGGGTCCTGGAGTAAGTATCTTCCGTTGATTGAGTTTTCATACAATAACAACTATCAATCAACTATTGGAGTAGCTCCATATGAGATGTTGTATGGCAGGAAATGTAGGTCACCCATTCATTAGGATGAAATGAGAGAGAGGAAGTATTTGAGTCCTGAGATGGTTCAGCGGACTAACGAGGCTACTGAGAAGATCAGAGCTCGAATGCTCGCCTCATAGAGTAGACAGAAAATCCACGCTAACCATAAGCGTAGGAACGTGGATTTACAGGTAGGGGACCACATATTTCTGCGAGTTTCACCAATGCGGGGAATAAAAAGGCTTGGAAGAAAGGGCAATGTGAACCCTAGTTTTGTAGGACCTTTTAAGATCCTAGAAAGACCTTTTGATATAAACGACACTCATAGATTGGGCTCTAAATCCCGAGGAGGACTAAACGACACAACCCATTAAAGCCATGTTGTTGTATGCATAAAACACAAACAATAAATTTATATTAATATAATTACTAAATAATTATTCTGCCATATTTTTTAATTAGTTTTAAATGTATATTCTAATAAATATTTGTAATATTTCATTAAAGTTAACAAAAAAAAATTTGATAAACAAAAAAAAATTTATTAAAACCAAGAAAAATGGTTAAATACATTTTTTTTTATAGAAAAAAGATATCATATATATGTGAAAAGAAGGAGGATAAAGTAATGCAGAGGAAGGCTAATGGGGTTATATTGATAAGGCTCATGAGAGTAGTGAGGGTTATATTGATGTAGAAGTAAGGCCATGTGGCAGTGATGGTGGTCGAAGGCTCATGAGAGTAGCTGCTGCAACAATGAAGAAGATGAAAAGAGAGGAAGTATTGCTTTTAGTTTTTAAAATTAATTATTCTATTATAATTGTATTTTAAGTTACAAAACAAATGTGATTAATTTGTTTTCGTTAAAAACTAAACGGGAACTATACAAATGGATATAATTGCCACTATATAATAAATTTAAGCATTTGATTGCGAAAAAAATTTATTCAGGAACTAAAATAATAATCCATTCATAACTCTTGGCATATTGGCATATTGGTGCTAAAAACCTATAATATTACATTGGAAAGATGAACGAAATGGATATTTGCGGCGAAAGTACTTAAATTATTGTATTTATAGTACTTAAGTAACTAAGTTATTTACCATCCGTTTATATTTTTGTGCAGTTTAGTACATTTGTTTGTTTTGTTGCTAAGTACGCTACCATAACATGCAATTTACTTATAACTTGAATACTTTCTTTGGTATTTTTGCTGCATATATCAATTTAATTGGATACTTTCGCCAGTATCACAATCGAACTTAAGAATTGGTGATTGTACTAAGCTGCACCAAAACATGAACGGAATGACGCATATAATAACTTGGTACTTTGTTTTCGTTAAAAACTAAACACAACTATGCAAATGGATATAATTGCCTCTATATAATAAACTTAAGCAATCAAGACAAATAATAATCCACGCATAACTCTTGCGTTTTGGTACTAAAAACCCATATATTACATTGGAAAGATGAACCAATAAAGAAATTGTTACACGAGGTACCTATGACACACTTCTGTACGTATATATGTGCACCCTCCCACCCCAACAGCGGATGTGCCAAGATTTTAAATGGCTCATACTAGTACTCTAGGTCTTTTGATTATATGTTATAATAAAGTAATAAATAAATATAAAGAAAGAGCAAACAAAAGCATGGCAAATGAGAGAGCCATTAAATAGGCCATGTTCAGTAAATTCTCTTGGAACAAAACTACAACAACTAAACACCAGAAAACTAAATCTGTTCTCGTAGAATTCTATTGCCCTCTTTAGCTACAAACAAAGCTACAATTCACAGAAACATCACCAACTCAGGCCTACTATATATGTTATTCTGCTCATCGTCCAGCACTGGATAAGCTGCCACAAGGGCATCTTGAGCTCCAATATACAACGAGTTATAAATCTTCCAGTAAACTTCTCTGACCTTTCGAGCAGGATGAAAAAGACCCTGGAGACAGTAGTTTAGCACAACGGCAGCTCCCAAGGCCACCCTCATACCTTCAATGGCTTCCATGACGGCATTTATGACATGAGGTGAGGTTTCGAATATGTTTGGCCACACATAATTCAGCAAGTGGACCAATGCATCCTCGCAACCCAATCCAGCCACCCCCAAAGCCATGTGTTTGACAGCTGAAGCTGCTGTTTGCCGGTGAACCAAATCTCTGTCCATGAGAGCATCCTCCAGCAGTGGAGTCACAGCGTATATGTAGTCTTTTCCCATTTCGCCAATGTACTCAAACAGGAAAGAGAGCGATTTCAGAACACCATTCTGAACGTTCAGCTCAGGAACACGATACTCGTTCATCAGAGCTGGCAAAACTGTGAAAGGAGAACAAGTTTCCGCAACTATGGCAATGGCTACGGTGGTGCATACACGGTTTTGACGTTCCTGTACCTTCAGGTTGTTCAATAAAGTTGCCAGGACATCTTGTGGACCGATGGCTTTTGCAATGTAGCCAAATGTGTTCACAGTAGCCCGCCGGATACCCTTTTTGTGAGCCTTTAACATCTCAAGAAGTTCGAAACAAATCCTCATCCACTCCCTAGCTGGGACAAACTCTGCACCACGGTCAGCAATTCGACCTACAAGGTCAATACAGTTCTCTTGGACTTTCTCGTGCCTGTTCTTCAAAATTGGAGTCAATCTAGGAAGCAAGTCTTTAATAGGAGGTGTCATCTTTGTCATACCAATAACATTGACAATTGCTTTCAATGCTCCCAAGATTGATCCAAGAACTTCAGGGTATTCTTCTCCCAAGTACTCGTACAGTACAACACCAAGATGGCCCATAAGTTGTTCCTCTTGGCACTGCTTCATGACAACAGCAATCCTTGAAATAAGATCCGCAGCTTGCTGCCTCACCTTTGCACTCTTGTTATTCAAACGCCACTTGATAGTACCACAAATCTGCGGCAAATAGGGTTTGACTCTCTGTCCAAGAGAATTAACCACTGCTCCAAACCCATTAAGCATCACATTGGCATCATCACTGGTCTGCTCTTGGAAAGCATAAAGAATTCCATCAATTAAAAGCTCCTCCAACCGAGCATCAATATCAGATGCACCCAGATTTGCAACTACCTTTTCAATTGTCTCCATAACCATTCGCCTATATGGTTCACTCTCATCTTTTAAATCCTCAACAATTCGTCCGACTATATCAGCAACACCAACTTTGTTTGCCATCTCTACAGTTGTTTCCACTAGTTGCCTATAATTTCTCCTATCCAATGCCATCCTCCTAACCCAAAAGTTTTTAAAGAACTCCGGAAGAATATCATTTCTGATATAATCAGCCTCAACACCCTCTGTACTCACACACTGCTTCACCACTTTCAGCACAATTTTCTTCATTTCTTCATCAGGTGACTGGAACTCTCGAATCAATATTACCATCACTTCCTTGGTATAGTAACTGGCATATATGGCATCCATCAAAGGAATAATAAAACCGATGGCCTTCAAAAACGCAGCCAAGACCTTACCACGATGTGATCTAATACCCTTCCACAAGGGCTTCAGAACAGAATCAAAGCTCTCAATACCATACGGAGCAGCAGCCTCAGCAAGTGCAGCAAGTGACAATGCAGTAATAGTCCTCACTTTTTGATTCTCATCATTGAGACCGTGCTCTATAATTTCAACAAGAGACCTCAAATGTGGAAGAACAGCACACCCAATCAAGATGGCAATCTGCTGAACAATCTTAATTCCAGTATGTCGAGCTTGCCATGATTTCTTACTCTGACAAACAGCTTTCAAGAATGGCAATAGGGCAGGAATACCAAGAGCAGAAGCAACAACACTGAAAGCTCTAGCAGTTGTATTTCTAACATATTCATCAATGTTGTCAATATCTGGACGCATGGCAGCAATCATAGTAGCCAATCCAGCTGCTTTACTAAGATTGGAGATAATCTCTCTCCCTTCCACACGAGCATAGTAGTCTTCATCAATCAACAAAGGCTCAATGACAACAAGAATTTTGTGCACATAGGGTCTCACCAATTCATCCAATTTATAGAGCACTCTATCAATAACCTTGACCAAAAGATGCCTCTCTTGGTCTTCCAAAGTGGGTTGCATAAGCAATGGCAGAATGCGGTTAAACAATGGACCAGCACCAAACTCTCGAGCTTTATCAGTAAGCTGTCTCAACGCAGTCTTCCTCTGTGGAGGCGTACCATTCTTAACCTTGAGTAGAAGCTTCATAATTTTACGCTCTTTCTGTTCGTCAGGAGACAATTCTTCCTCATCGTCCTCATTCAACAATGCACCAAAATACTGGTAATCCTCTGGCTTCATAAATGGCAAGCCACCTGCAGATTCCTTTGGAACATCAAACTGCTGCCCACGATTCTCTTCTGGGATGGCATAAAGAGGAGTTGCCATCGGAGTTGGGGTAGCAAGAAGCTTTCTCGCTGGTGTCCTAATAGGTACATACGAAGCTGGGGGGTCCAAAATCTTATATCCCTCTTGTGGAAACATAGAATCAAGCTCTTCATCAGTTAAGGGGCGGTTCCTTTCCTCTATATCTTTCTCCCACCTCAACAAGTTATACTGCTCTGGAGTAATTGACCCCCGCAAATTAATAGCCCCTGGCGTTGGGGTAGCAAGTTCAGCTCCTCCGGCAGGAGTCACACCAGGTGTATAAGCAGCTGCTGGTGTGGCTCCAGGTGTCGCACTACCCATTGTTGCTGGTGTCTCATCCCATCTAGACCTCTGCCTCTTGGGAGTCGGCGTGGCTAGCCCTGCAAGCTTAGGGGTTGAATCCCAGGCCATCCCAGAAGGTGTAGCACCAGGGGTGACGGCACCTGCAGGGGTCGCATCTGAATCCACCAACCGCCCAGGCGTGGGAGTTTCATCCCACCGATTTCTCCTCCCAACACCAGGAGTTGCATCCCCCAGTCTTCCTGGAGTTGGAGTTGAGTCCCACCGACCTGGTGTCGTATCAGGCAAATCCCAATCGGAAGTCTTGGCCTTCTTTGCAGCACCATCATCCTGAGACAGGTCCCACCTATTTCTCCTCTTCTGGGGCGCAGCAGCCACAGTGGTGGTCTCTCCCTTCTCAGCCGCTGCCTTAGCGGCCTCTTCTTGATCCTTCTTCTTCTCCGCAATGAGCCTTAGAGTCTCCTGCTCCTTCCTTTTTAAGGCTGCTTCCTTCATGACATCAGCATAGGTCCTCACCGAGGGGTCCGGCGTCATCTCCCCTGAGGCAAAGGGGTCATTTCGATCAGGCGAAATCACCTGGTTCAGCCTCCTCCTACGGTATGAATCCTCTCGTTCCATAATCGAGTTCGGCTTCTTAGGCCCCAAACCGGCATCATCATCACCTCCCCTGGGGACATCATTGATGAGCGACTTAGGAGCAGTGTAAGAGGCTAACTTGCGCACAACCTCATTGTCCATAGGGTCGTTGTTCTCATCATCGTCGGTAACAGGAATGGAAGAGACATAAGCATCCCTATCGTTTCCACCATAGAGATCGGTATCGAAAGTGACAGAGTTAAGCGAAGCAAGCTGCTGCTCCATCTTCCTGCGTTCTTCCTGAGTCTTCGCTATCTCCGGGTCTGTGGACGCCATGGTCGCCTTACTAGAAGATATCAAAACCCTAAAATATAAAACAAATTGGGGAGTTTGAGGAAGAACCAATATATACGTAGAAATGTAAGGAATTAACTTAAGAGCAAGGTATATGCAATCAGAAACTGAGATTTGAAACCGACCTGGCCTGAGATTGAGGTTTAGGACTGCAGATTGGGACTAGAAACGTCGAAAACCAGTGCCTGAATCGCCCCCCAGACAAGGCAAAATTTGGTAATTGAGTTGGTTAGGGTTCTGTTAAATTCAATTCTCAAGATTTAGGGTTTTGGCAATTGAGATTGCGAAAGAAGCGGAGTCCACAGGACTGTGTAGAAGCACAGCCTCTTTCGTTATTTTTTTCTTTAAGAAAATGAGTTAGCACGGTGCGCCTTACTAAATCTTGTTCGTTTTCTTTATTTATTTATTTTTGGGTAAATACACTTTTCTTAAGTATATTTTATCTAAATAAACATTTAATAATATCATTTGGTATCCTATCTATTTGTAATTTGAACCGGGAACCTTCGTATGACCATATTATTCATCCTTTTAATGATTTATTAGTTTTTCTTTTATTTTTGTTGTTTTAAAATAATTTAAGAATATTTTTTGAATTAATAAAATAAAATTAATTTTTTTATAAATTAATCCATTAAAAGTAAACAAAAATAAAAAATAAAATTTAACCCTTTAAATTTAAATCCAAAAATTAAAATTAACACATTTAAACTGAATTCAAACAAAATAGTTTAATTACAACTTAAAAAAATTATTAGATTTTTAATTTACTTTAATTAATTTCAAAATATTGGTTTTTGTTTTTTTAATACTTTTATTTGGAATTAAAAATATTTATGTTTATTTAATTAATTAAATATTTTTATCTTAAAATTAATTTATATTATTTTTATTTAAAAATTTATTTTTAATTACTTTTTTAGTTATTAATTTATAAACTATTTTTTTTGTTTTATTAATTTAGAAAATATTTTTAAATAATTTTAAATTAACAAAAATAAAAAAGATCAAATAAATCATTAAAATGATGGGCAAAATAGTTATATTAGAAATTTGGGTTGACTAGATTCCATCGAAGGGTATCAAATTAGTACGAATTGCAAATAAAAGATACCACATGGTCATTATTATAAATATAGGATATCAAGTATGCATTTCAATAAAACACAGAATACCAAATGAGTATTTACCATTATTTTTTCTTCTTTTTTTACATTTTCCTTTTCATGTAAAAACAGTCTAGTTCCCCTTAGTAAAATTGTTTTTTTTTTTTTGGAATTGGCAGCTGAATGCCTAAATTTATTTTGTGGCACTTAAATAATTAATTTTTTTTACAAATATAATTAAGCCAAAATACCTAAATTAATTTATTTTCCATCCTATTTTCTTGACAGCAATAGAGACTAGACCTTAAATTTCAATAAGTCAATGACTTTGTCTCTTAACACGGAGAAGGAAAATGAACACAAAAATCTCTCTCCCTCTGTCTCTTTAAAAATAATAATATTGATACTTGATTATAACACAGACATCTAGGGTACGTTTACAATTGGATTGAGTGTAATTCAGAGTAATTATTTAATGTTACGTATTTGTCTGATCATATAATTATAAAGTAATTATGTAATTAGAGATAATTGAGAAATTCTAATGGGAAATTTCACTTTCTATGCATAATGGACCCTCTTAAGTCTAAACTATGCTATCATATGTCAACATTACATATTTATGCTAATATTTCATTTGTTTCCAAAAATACCCCTACCATTTTTTTCCCACCGTCTCTCTAACAATGCAAGATCTTCCATTTATCTCCCTACCTCACACTTTCATGATTTTTCTCTCAATCTCACTCCCAAAATCCTATCCTCCATATCACCAACCACACCCTACCTCCATAGCACCCTGCTAGTACCCCAAATCGCCATTGAAGCATTATCCATGAAGCACCACCATTTAAAATTAGTGTTGTTGACTGCATTTTTCGTTCCCAACTTAATATGAGAGATTAAAGGATAAACAAGGAAATACACAAAGTTTTACGTGGTTCAAGTTATAAAAGAACCTTAGTCCATGAGTCTCTATTGTTTAGTGAGCTTGAAGCTTGCTATAGCAAACTTCAATGGTGATTCTCAAGCAGCGTATATGTTGCAGTGAGTACAAATTTTCTCTCTCTAAAAAACTGAAACTTTTACAAGGAGATACCCCAACCCTATTTATAGAGGTTGGGATCATTAATGCTAATCATCTTTCATTAATATCGGGGTATTAATGTTAAATTAATACACAAAGGGATGTGTTACAATAAAGGCTATGGCCCACACAGATTCTACGGGCGCCCATTGCAGAAAGTCACACACCAACTTTATGGGAAACATATCTGTGACTGTCAAAGTGCGGCGCACGTTTGCTTGTGTCAGGCGGCGTTGTGGGAAATGCTGATTGTCGAGTGTACGAACTCGACATCACTAATCGAGGATCACCAAAAGTTGTCAGATGATCCTTTCGAGGCCCACACCTGCAGTGATTGACACCTAGCATTACTCCTAGGCCTGAGGACCGGAATCCAGGACTTGGAGAATGCCCAAATTGGAAGGGCCCCTCGGGGTGTGACATCCCTTGGAGACATCCTCTCCCCGAGGGAAGTGTTGGAAAGAATATCATAGTGCGCAGTGAAATAGCATGGTGGGCTCAATTGATAAACAACAATTTTTTTCCATCTCTCATACAAACAATTTATATGTTCAAGAATACATTTAAGAACCATTAATATGAAATATCATTAATCATGCAACATATATATACACACACACGTATACAAATATTTAAGGACATAAATATTTACCTCTTGAAGTCTATTAAGTGTCATCGAGTCTTTTTGTATAAATAACAATCTTCCTATCCAACGCTTTGAGTACTCAGACCACGATCATCCGGAGTGTTTTCTACACCTCAAGAAGTGGGTGGGCACATAGAGAATAAGGGTTCGTAATTTAGAAATTACAAGTTTATCTCAACACATGAGTAATTGGATTATAGTTTAAGAAAATGTTGGAATAATAAGAGAAGAAGACGAATAATTTCTTGTTTGACAATTTTTTGAAACTCTTCTGAATCACCATTATTTTTCTCTTATTATCACATAATATATATATAGATTGTATATTACATTATTATTCATAATAATAATAATAATAATAATAATAATAATGATAAGAATTGATTTAGGTAATATCTAACTTACCAAATTTGAAAAATCTATTTTCAAATTATTAATTAAATAAATAAATAAATAAAATATGAAAAAATCAACACTGATACTTTATCAGTACCACACGCATGGCACAATCCTTGGACTATGTTATGTGTGTGGCACTATTCTCTTTCAGGGAATATTGCATTTTTCCTTTTTCTTTTATTTATTTAAATAAATCATTTACACAAAATATAGTATCATCTTTTAAGGAAAATATCACAACCATAATTCAAATTAATGATAATCATTATCATTATCTTTTAAAAATCAATAAATCAAAACTATTTTGACTTATCATTTTTATTTTCTCGTACTCAAATAAAATAATTAATTAAAAAAATTAATTAATTAATTATTATATATATTTCAAAAAATTTATATTTAAATAAATAAATATATATTTTAAAATTTAATAATTAGTTCCAAATTAATTATTCAACCTCATTATCATATAATTATATATTTGGCCTCAAGAATAAAATTTTCTCAAATTTTCAAATTACAATTTTACTCTTCTATCAATTCTTACCTTGATATAGTGCTGATAGAGCCACCCTAGGCACCTATGGAGCTATAGTATCAAGCTCCAATAAATATTAAATTATTAATCAAAGCTCTTTGATTAAATAATCATATTTATTAATCTCATGATTACTATTCTATAGATATGAGATTGAACTCTTGATAATTATAAACATATATTTACAGAGTACTTTATTAAAGAATAAATTGTCAATTGATATAATCATTACATACAACGTTAATCCTCTATTAATGGTTCATAATTAAAGGGAATACAATTATTGTTTTACCCTTTTAACTATATCTAGCTCCTAGTATACCATTGACTTTACTAGTGAAAGTTGTGTCACAACAAGTTTGCGACGTGAGCACTCATAACCTTTTCAGTCCCAAAAGTCAACCCAATAGGAAACCATTATTCAATCTATAAGAATGTATAAATTCTATATTTGTTAAACTTTCTCCCCAGCATTATCATTGAGTCCCCAAAACCATTGTTCTTAGCTTGATCATTCTGACAAACCTTAACGCATGAATCAAAGGATCCGATGACATATATAGGAGTTTATAGTAAACCCATGATTAAGATCATCATTTGATGTGTTTGATTAATACTACGAAATGGTTTAAACAAGTATTAACAAATAACATCTGGTCTAGTTCTATATATAAAGTACCTTCACTGAAGTGTCTTACTATACTAGTGACCCAGATCTAGGTCACTTGTATTCATAATACTAGTGAACCGTACTAGCAGTAATTAATCTAAAGATTTCATAACTTTATTTTACTGCGAAGTGTTTTAAGTTCATTATCTCAATCTCGATCTTCTCATACCAATATGAGATTAATACCACATAGATGAACTTTGGAATTTTCTGAAATTTACTTAATATTATCAACATAATATCGGATATAGTCTATATATATATATAATAATTTAATTCAATTCAATTATTTATTTCAATTAAAACATTTGTCAACTACAATTGCTTTAATGATACTATTCCCAACAATATCCCACTTTCCCTAAAGCAAATTGAGACATCTCTTTCACTGTGTCACTCACACTATCCTGAACGAATCTGTTTAACAAAATCTTTGTAAACAGTTTTGCAAGAAACAGTTTTGAAGATATCTTCAAGATCGTTAAATCAATTATGTAAAATTGTCTCGAATTAAATTATACTTCATTTCATGTGCTTTCCCCTCTCATGATTTCTCAGTTCTTCCAAAATAGTTACATCTCCATTGCTTTCGCAATGAGATACTAGTAGCTTATTCAAGTCTGAAACCCTTTCCAAAATGACAAAGAACTCAACTAAATCAAATAGCCTATTTAACTACTCGGTAGTTGTTACATTTAAGCTTCTATGGTGGAATATACAATTTTGAAATGTCCAACACATTTCTAGATTAATGTGTTTCCTCCACAGTTATAGAAACTGATCCCGATATCAATCTTTGAAGATTTCTATCTGGTTTAAAATTAGTTCATCCTTTGGGATTTTAGGTCACTGCCTAAATACGCAAACATATAATCTCTATTATTTTCAAGATACTTAGATAATTAAGTCCTTATAATTATTCAATGACTCAATCCAACATTGGATTGACAACTACTGACTATTCCCACAGTTGAACAAATGTCAATTTGAATACATAACATTCGATATATATAACAGTCCATCACTGAGTTGTAGGAATACTGTCTCATGTCCTTCTTTTCTTGTATTAGAATAAATGAACATTATTCTTTAGATAATACATCCTCCTTACCAGGAAGGCAAAAAGTCTTTCTTGGACTTTTGTAAACTAAAGTATTTAAGCTTCTTATATATATAAATCACTTGAGACAGTACCAAAAGATTGTTCTTTCAATCTCTATAGATTTGGATGTATAGAACATATTTGACTTTTTCAAATCTAATATTTAGAAATGTTAAGTTAACCATTTCTTTACTTTTGATAATTTCTCTACATCATTCCCAATGATCAGAATGTTATCAACATGAAGAATAAAAATCACAACAGAATATTTGATTAAATCAAAGATATTTAAGATCTGGCGACTCGTTAAAATCCAAAAGATGATTTAAGAAGCCTTGCGAACAACTTTGCTTTTGATCTTTTATTTTGAATCTTTTTGGTTGAGATCTTCAAACGGATTTGTCATGACAGCTATTCAGAAAAGACTACTTAGACATCCATTTTAATAAATCTCATAATCCATGCAAAAAGTAATGGATAAGAGTATGTAAACAAATTTAAGCTTGGTTACAGTAGGAGGTATTTATTCGAGTAATAAATTTCTTCTTTCTGTTTATAGCCTTAGGCTATTAACCTTACTTTGAACAGCCTATGCTTTCCTCTATTCTTCTCTTCATCTTGAATATCTGTTACAAACTAAAGTTTAATGAACTTTAGTTGGATGTTCAAGAATCCAGATGTCATAGGAATTCTAAATTCCATTTCTATATTCATGTTGTTTCAACCATTGTTTTTTGTTGAAACCTTTAATTACATACTAGTATGCGAAATGAAATATAGTTAGATTGTGTTACACACAACCAACTAAACTTTATGTTTGTAATGGAGTAGTTACTAACTAACGCTCCCACTATAATAAAGCTTTATAGAATTTGTGATATTATTTGGTTTTATCATTGTTAATTATCAGTAACCTGCTTACTTGACTTATAAGTTAATTATAAGTTAACTAGAAAAATAATGATTATAATAATCATGCTTCATTAAAGTAGCATTTAAGAGATACACAAAATTTTGTAATCTTTTATGATTATTAAATTGTTTCACTAAATGACTTCGTGGAAAACTTTCAATTTATTCACATAACTACTTGTGAATTCCAACTTTTAAGTCTTTTAAGTTCCACAAAGACTCATGTACTTTTATACGATTATTTATGACCAGCCTATCATATTTAATGTCCCAGATATTAGGAAACCATTTATTTTGTGATCAAATCATATCCCAGTATAAATGGGAATTGTTTGTATTAAATGTAATAAATATATAAATCCGTGATTGACTCACGCGGTTACCCAAACCTGTCAATGAAATTTCTCTATAAATACTGAGAATATTGGATAGGGAGAGAAATGATTATTCTGTAATACTGAAACTCTACCAAAATAGAGAGAAAAATAGTAATAATATAGATTTGTGAACTAGGTAAATTTTAACCACTGAACCACGTAAAAAGATTTGTGTTCTTGTGAATTCATTTCATATTTCGGTTTATTCTTAAGCACTAATCAACCTTATTATTTCTTAAATACACTGTTGGCGAAAAACCGCATCAACACTTTCTTTTCTTGAATAATGCGTTCCTAAAAACAAGATAAAAAATATGATTTGTGGCATACAAATTTGAATCAACTATTCAAATATATTAAAAAGAGATGAATAAATCATATTTACCATTTCTTCTTGCAAACTTCTCAAGTGATCAATAGAGTATGTTTTGATCTTTTCCCATATCCCGTATGTAGAATTAAGGTTTACATATCTCGATTTAATATCGTCAGACATAGTCTTCAGTGTGCAATGACGAGCCAAATAATCAGATCTCATCCAATCCGCATATTTTTTATGATCATCATAATCAGATAAAGTTGATGGCTCATCTAGAGGCACATCAATGATTGCATCATACACTTTTAGTTTACTCATAACTATATGTATGCCTCTGTACAAATCATCAAGATTGTTGAAGTCTAAATGAAAGGTACATAGGTAGTCGTCATAAGGATTCACTAGTTCTTTCACATTTTGAGGTCCTTGATTATGATTAAGAGAATTAACCATTGTTACAGGAAATAAATAAATAAAATATAATGAAGTTAAACATATAATAAATACTAGATATTATTTGGAAAAGTAAACATGATGCATGAATGCAACGTATAAAAATACATAATTTTTTTATACTAATCCATGATAAATTAATTTGAAAATTAATGGACCAGCCTTGAGGTATGTCAAACTAATTCTAAATTAATTTTAAGACAAATCTTAATTTCATAAGTGAAAACTTAAAAACGCATTTTTCTCTTTTGACTTATAAACTATCGCTAGTTTGGTCAAGATGTACTAGTCATGCTTGAAAGCCTAGATACATCTTCGGAGTGTAACTCATTATTTTCGATTAATGAATTAACTCAAGAGTGCGCCTTAGAGTCAGTCAAACTCGAAATACATCATCAATTATATTCTCATAAGAGAAGTCAACCTTGAGATAAAATAAACATATTCAGAAGTCTTTCCTTAGGGAGGCCGCAAACGGAGGCGACATGAGGCCCTTCCTATGCCTCTCGGTGTTCAACCAATAATGGAGACTACGAGACTTATTGTCATAACTCCCTCTCCCACTCGCTATTTTGGAAAAATGTGTTTTTCACAAAACCAATATTTTTAATTTAGTTGTGAAAATAAATTTAATTATTTTTACCAAATGATATTCTAATAATTACTAATCTAATTAAGCAAAAAATAAAATGATTAAATTGTGCCCTTAATTCTAATTTTAATTTTGCTTTAATTAAAAGAATATCATTTTTATTTTAATAAAACATTTTTCATTAAAATAATAAATTAAACAACTTTAATTTTTAATTTACCATCTTAACTAATTAAGACTTAATTTATTATTATATGAATTATCATATGTAAACATATAATAAAATATAGGACGTTCCTAATAGTATGCTTCTACACGAATGTAATACATGCTAATTGCATATTGTGTGGGTACATATATGAATGACATGTAATAATGCATGACAAAATATTAAACACTTTAATGATATTCAAGCATTTATAATAAGTAAATAGAAGCGAATTGGTAACTTTTGGGTATTTCTAGAAAAAATTACAACACTTGCAAAATATACATGAAAATGTAACCTAGACTAGCTAAGGTCTAATGAAGAACGCCTTGATCTCGAGCCTTGAGATGTAGTCTTGTTGAGCCAATGCCACCATTTTTCATATCCATTTTGAATTATACAACTTTTAATTATTTTAAACAACTTTTTAAAATAATTAAACTTTGGGTTTTAACACTTAATTAGTTTCTAAGGCCCAATTTGAATTTGGGTTATTTAATTAAAAAATAACACAATTTAATTTTAATAAATTAAAATTAAATTTTAATTAAAATTATTTTAATTATGGAAGAGAATAATTAAAACATTTTTAAATAAGGAAAATAATCAAAACTATTTCAATTATAGAAATTTCCAAATTAAAACCATTTTTATTCAATTTCAAAAAAATTTAATTAAATAAATAATTAAAACATTTTTGGTGACAACACATTAGGGTTTACATGAAACAAACCCTATGTGTGTCATTATGAGAGGCGACGACATGGAAGAGCTCGGCCGACCACAGTGGTGGCGAGCACGCGAGCGGCAGCGACGGGGACGGGGACGGAGCCGTACAGCCACGTCGTACGGATTTGTACGGTGTATGGACGGGGGTCATACGGTCCGTACGAACGATGGGGGAGGCACCTCGTGGTGTGTGCCACGACGGTCAGCGGTGGTGGTGATGTCGTCTCGATTTTTGTGGAAAAAATCTGTAGAATCCAATTATAACAATTTTATGATTTACATTTCGAAAAATAAAATTACAAAAATCCTATGCCCAAAAAATGGCTTACATTTTCATCTAGAAATATTAAGAACAATTCCTAAACCCAAAAGCACCATTATAAACAACTCTTAAGAATCTATCATCATCAATATAAACATCCAACCATTCAAATATATTTCACATATAATATAAAAATGCACACAATCCTACACAACAATTAAGGGATTAATAACCTACTCTTGATACCAATTGTTGGAAAAAAAATTAGAGTGCACAGTAAAATAGCATGGTGGACCCAGTTGATATACAACAAAATAATTTCAACCTCTCATATACATAATTTATATGTTTAAGAATACATTCAGGAACCATTAATATGCAATATCATTAATCATGCAACATATATACACACACACGTATACAAATATTTAAGGACATAAATATTTACCTCTTGAAGCCTATCAAGTGTCCTTGAGTCTTTTTGTATAAATAATGATCTTCCCATCTAACGCTTTTTGTACTCAGACCACGATCTTCCAGAGTGTTTTCTACACCTCAAGATGTGGGTGGACACATAGAGAACAAGAGTTTGTAATTTAGAAATCATAAGTTTATCTCAACACATGAGTACTTGGATTATGGTTTGAGAAAATATTGGAATAATAAGAGAAGAAGATGAATAATTTCTTGTCTGACAATTTATAGAAACTCTTCTGAATCACCATTATTTTTCTCTTATTATCACATAATATATATAGATTGTATATTACATAATAATAATAATAATAATAATGATGATGATGATGATGATGATAGAAATTGATTTCGGTAATATCTAACTTACCGAATTTGAAAAATCTATTTTGAAATTATTAATTAAATAAATAAATAAATAAAATATGAAAAAACCAATACTAATACTTTATTAGTACCACATGCATGACACAGTCCTTGGTCTGTGTTATGCGTGTGGCACTACTCCTATTCAGGGAATATTGTATTTTTCCTATTTTCTTTTATTTATTTATTTAAATAAATCCATCCCACAAAATATGGCATCATCTTTTTAAGGAAAAGATCACAACCATAATTCAAATTAATGATCATCATTATCATCATCTTTTAAAAATCAATAAATCAAAACTATTTTGATTTACCATTTTTATTTTCTTCCACTCAAATAAATAATTAATTTCAAAATTTATTTTATTTAGTATTATTATTATATATATTTCAAAAAGTCTATATTTAAATAAATAAATACATTTTCAAAATTTAATAATTCATTCAAAATTAATTGTTCAACCTCAGTTATCATGGTTGACCTGTGAAATAGGTCAACGGTCGTATGTGCAGTATACGACACATTTTGAACAAAATAAATTGAATAAATGAAAGAGTACGATTATCTTAAGTAAACACACAGAAATTTTATAGTAGTTTAGCCCTGTTCTGATGAACAGTAATAACCTAATCCACTTAGCTTTTAGTATTGAATCACTCGACAATTACACTGTTGAACCAAAGTATTCACTCGTTCTCACTTGCCCATAATTTCTCCCCAAATGTTCTTTAGATCTCCAAAATTCCAGAAAGAAGCCCTCTTTTGAAATGAAGCCCTGGGACCTTTATTTATAGTACCCAAGGGCTGTTACATGACCAATAGTACTGGGATCGATGTTTGGTACACGATTATCAGGTAGTGGAGATACGTGTCCACCTCCCCATGATTATGAGATAGTGGGTCTTCTCGTTATTTCTCTAGATCGTGTTGGATAATGCACGATAGAAACCTCTGGGAAGATGTTAAGTCTCCGTTGGTATGTGAGACTTAGGTGCTAGGCCCGACGACCCGAGCTTAGGTGCTAGGCCTGTGACCTTCTGTTTGAACAAGAGTGAGTATTTCTCAGTGAAGTGTACTTGGGGTTTGAGCCGACCACCCTATGAAGAATAGGGTGGGCCGACCACCCAGGTGGTTCTTGAGCATGTCAGGCCGACCACCCTAGGGGTTGGGGTCAGGCCGACCACCCTTAGGGATCCTTGGGCATACTAGAGCCGACCACCCCTAGGGTAGGGGTCAGGCCGACCACTCTCTTGGACACACTAGGGCCAACCATCGCTGGGGTAGCGGTTAGGCCGACCACCCCTAGGGCTCTTGGGCCTGCTTAGGCCGACCACCCCTAGGGGGTTTAGGCTTGGTCGACTTCTCCATAGGTCCTGGACCTATCTTTTTTGCCCGTCGGTCTTTTCTCAATACTTTGTCGTTTTTTCCCTGATTTGTGATGTCACGTGTCGCATTCTCATTCGCCACATCATCCACGTCATCCTCGATAATTTTCTCAGCACTAATTTTTCAGGGATAATTAGTAATTCCTAAAAATAATTAGGTTTTTCAAGGAAAATTAATTTCCTAAAAATCTAATATATTTTTCAAGGAAATTTGAAATCCTAAAAATATAACATATTTTTCAAGAAGTTTTAAAGTCCTAAAAATATAATATATTTTTCAAGGATATTAATTCCTAAAAATAAAAATATTTTTCAAGGAATTTTAATTCCTAAAAATATAAGATAGTTTTTCACGTAATTTGATTTCCTAGGACTGCTCCAGTGGCTCACGAGATCCACTACCTGTTTGACCTGAAGACAAACCCTTCTCAGTGCAACTCGAGGTATTTCCACTTCAACCATTATATGAGCGAGGGTACCAACTTCTTCTTGGAAGAGATCTCTGGAAATAGCAAGGCATTTAGATACGCCAACAACTATTTCTTTACAAAGGATGCAGAGGCCAACTACTCCAAGTTTAAGCACGTTGGGCCTTTTTATAGACCGCTCCCGACCCAGGCTATTACAGTTAGGGCCAAGGCACTAATTGCCATGACCCCTGAGGAGAAGAATGTCAAGACCCTCGTTACTCCAGAGAACCTTAGGAAGGTGGGGCTGTTTCCTCCTACTAAAGCCGATGTTCCGGATGACGATGGTCCTGAGCCCGTGACAACCATAGACTCCCTGAGACCCATTCATGTCGAGGAGGTACCCTCTTCGCCGGAGTCGGGCGGACATGAGGGTGATGAGGTGGGTGCATCTATTGCATGCTCATCGCTTGCTTCGGATGACTTTGATGAGACTACGTTCAAACTCAAATCTCATTCAGAAGGTTCGACACTTTATCACCTATATTTTATGATTCACCTGTGCTTAATATCCTTCTAACATTTGATCTTCTTTTGCAGCCTCAAACATGTTTGGTTTTGTTCATACCCAACAGAGGTCGACTCCAACCGAGGCCAGTCCTTCTATTTGAGTGGCAAAAAGGTCTAGGGTTGAGGTTGAGTCGGTCATGGAGGTTCTTTCTGAGGTGTCCTCTCCGACTCCTTTGGTGTCTAGTCCAATTCTTTTTGGCGTCTAGTCCTGTTGCAGAGGTAGAGCCATCTTTGTCTACACTAGTTCCTCCCATTTTCATTGATGAGGGTGCTTCCTATTCTATGCCTGCTCCCTTATCCGAGCCACATCAATCTACTATATGGAACTTAAGTGCTCTTATGGACTAAGCGTCTCATCTGGAGCAGACGACAACAACTTTTAATGGGATTAAGAATGAGGACTTCTTATGAAGTCACTCCTAGACATTCAGAGTGTAAGTCCTTTACAGTTCTCTTCTTGCCTTGTTAGCTTGTGCTCTGACGTTTCTGTGGAGTATACCTCTACGCTCTCCAACCTTCGTTCCAAGCTTGAAGCTGTCCGCCAAGAGGTGCTGGACCTTAGGCATGTTCTTGGCTCTAGGGATGTTGACATTGCCTCAAAGGATGAAGAGATCAACAC
Organism: Humulus lupulus; assembly: GCF_963169125.1. NCBI lineage: Eukaryota > Viridiplantae > Streptophyta > Magnoliopsida > Rosales > Cannabaceae > Humulus > Humulus lupulus. Next base: position 163,812,042 of record NC_084799.1, read on the forward strand.
CCTCTGTAGTACCGTGCAACTTAAACATAAGGAAGTGACCGAGTTGACTCTCAGGATAACCCAGATGGAGGGGAAACTTGCCGATCAACTCCAATAGTTTGAAGCCGAGAAAGAGAAGCTGATTGCCGACATGGAACATTTGTGGAAGGACGCTCTTGTCGAGAAGGAGTAAGAGGTCAAAGCTGCCCGGGACAAGGCTCGAGAGGAGTATTCAGAGACAGCTTTCTCTTGCTTTTACTTGATCTGGAAGTCCAACAAAAATCTTAACTTGGATTTCCTTCCCGAGAAGACGCAAACGAAGGAGATTAGGAAGTGTCTAGCTCGTGAGGTTGCCGAGGCTCAGGGTGGTCTTTCAGATGATACTCCTCTCCCTAGTTAGTCTTCTTGGTTCTTTATTCTGTCTTTCTTTTCATGCCATTGGTGGGGCACCTTGTACTTGACAATTTTTACATATGACATTTTATGCCTTTATTCTTTTTTGTTATGAGTACTCAGTGTATTGATTAATTTTTTTTTATTTCCAATGCTTACTAAGTATATCAACTCACAACTCTCATTGGTTCATGTATTAGTATACTCTGAACACATGTATTTTGCGTGCCATACTAACCTTACTCTTTTATGTTTTTCATGCTAACAACCATGGTAATGTGAGTAGTATGATACTTCACCAAGTACCATGAACAAAACAGTCAGGTCGACCACCCCATGGGTGATAGGCCGACCACCCTATAGGGTTGATGGACTGGCCGACCACCTTATAAGGGACATGGCTAGGAATCTCCCTACCAATGCCTTTTTTGTTTTTGATTTTGTTTTTTGCCCTTTCGGAACATATGTTGAACAAATGTCCTAGAAAAATTTGAGCTTGATTAGTACTTAAGGTCACACCCTCATTGCTCGTGTATACCTCGATCGGTATGTACTATATGCCCCCAAGTGATCATGAGTTTTAAAGCCTTGGTCACTTGCTACTTAACCATGCCTTGCTTTGAGCATTTAGACTCATAATACTATCCTTTTCACCCAATGATGCAAGCAGCAAATGCTTGTCCCTCATTCATAGTCAGGTGATGGTTTCATACTCAGTAGTAATGATACCTATACATAGATGCATATTATGTAGCAAGTGTCGATCACAATCTACGTAATCTCTCGTGTACTCATTCAACCAGGTCTAGATGGGCTAATCGAGCCTGTAACGAGTCTTAGATCAAATTATCGATCGGTCCCTCAAGGACCAGATTCGATTATGATCCGATGATGGCAACTGGTCTTCAGAACAGCCTCTTGTCTTTTGATCGTATGGGTCGATAAGTTCCTCAAGAACCAGGATCGAACGTGATCAAATAATTTTAGCGACAAGGTCTTCAGATCAGTCTCTCATTTGGATCTTATGGGTTGATAGGCTCCTCAAGAACCAAGATCGAGCATGATCCATTCATTTGGCGACAAGTTCGTAGGACCTGTCTCTCTCGTTGATCGGGTGGGTCGATAGGTTCCTCAAGAACTAGGATCGAACATGATCAAATAGTTTGGCGGCAAGGTCCTCGGACTGGTCTCTCATTTAGATCTTATGGGTCGATAGGCTCCTCAAGAACCAAGATCGAACATGATCCATTAATTTGGCATCAAGGTCCTAGGACCTGTCTCTCTTGTTGATCGTGTGGGTCGATAGGTTCCTCAAGAACCAGGATCGAACATGATCAAATAGTTTGGCGACAAGGTCCTCGGACCAGTCTCTCATTTGGATCTTTTGGGTCGATAGGTTCCTTAAGAACCAAGATCGAACATGATCCATAATTTGACGACAAGGTCCTCGGACCAGTCTCTTGTTTGGATCTTATGGGTCGATAGGTCCTTCAAGGACCAGAATCGAACATGATCCAATAACTTGACGACAAGGTCCTAGGACCTGTCTCTCTTTTGGATCGCATGGGTCAATAGGTACCTCAAGGACCAGAATCAAACATGATCCGATGGAGTTGACAGGTCTAAAGGACAAGTCCCGAGTTGAAAGAAATTTAAAGAATTAAGTGAAACTTAAGAAATTAAATTCATTCATTCATTAAAGCACAATGAATTTTACACAGATAATTAAAAAATAATACATTTGCCTCCTGCTCGATTATGCTTATTTCCGCCAAGGATTCGATGGGAACGACATTCAGGGTGTCCGCATCTTTGGCACTGGCAAGCTTGGCTAAGGCATCAACATTGGCATTCTGCTCCATCGGGAGTTGTGTAATCGAGTATTTCTTGAACTGCACCAACAAGTCCTTCACCTTGTTCATGTACTACACCATCCTAAGTCCCTTGGCTTGATACTCCCCCAGTACCTGGTACAACACTAGCTGGGAATCGCTGAATATCTCTAGGGACTATGCATGTACATCACGAGACAAGTGTAATCCTACTAATAATGCCTTGTACTCAGCCTCGTTGTTTGAAGCGTTGAATCCAAATATGAGAACGCAATGGATTCGATGATTCTCCGGAGTGATCAGTATGATTCTTGCACCTGAGTTGTGCTCATTGGATGCTCCATTAACATATAGCTTCCATGTGGGAGTATCTTCTTCCTTCTCGGTATCTCCATTTTTTGATTGGTAGGAAGGGCCTTCAAGGTTGGCACCTTCGACTACGAAGTCTGCCAATGCTTGTCCTTTTATAACCATCCTCGAATGATAAGTGATATCAAATTGTCTTAGTTCCACTGCCCACTTGAGTAATTGTCCCGAGGCCTCCAGTTTCTGGAGAACTTGTCTTAGCGGTTGATCGGTCAGGATTCGGATCAAGTGAGCTTGGAAATATGGACGCAGCTTTCAAGAGGCGATTACTAAATAGTAGGCTAGCTTTTCAAGAGGGGGATACCTAGACTCCGCACCTACTAGCCTTTTACTTAGATAGTATACAGGGTGTTGTACCCTGTTCTCTTCCTTTACCAAAGCAGCACTGATTGCATGCTCGGTGATTGCCAAATAGATGAATAGTACTTCACCCATATATTGGCTTCGCTAGGATGGGAGGTTGGGCGAGGTGCTCCTTCAGAGCTTGGAAAGCTTCCTCACATTCCTCGGTCCATTGGATATTCTTGCTGCCCCTCAGTAAGTTATAGAAAGGGACACACTTGATATGAACCTACTGAGGGCAGCTACTCTCCCGATTAAGCTTTGCACTTCTTTGACTGTGGTAGTTGACTTCATATGGATCAATGCTTTGATCTTCTCGGGGTTAGCCTCGATTCCACATGAATTGACTATGTATCCGAGAAACTTAACAGAACCAATTCCAAACGAGCACTAGAGAGGGTTTAACTTCATGCTATACTTTCTAAGTATTGCAAAGCATTCCTCCAAGTCTTGAACATGCCCTCCAGCATCTTTGGACTTGACCAGCATGTCATCGACGTATACCTCCATATTTTTGTCGATCAAGTCTCGGAACATGCCATTCACTAAACGCTGCTAGGTGGCTCCTGCGTTCTTCAAGCCAAATGGCATCACCTTATAACAGTATAATCCCTTGTCTGTCCGAAAGCTGGTATGTTCCTCATCGGGGGGGGGGGGGGTGCATACTTATTTGATTATACCCAGAATATGCATCCATGAATGAGTGTATTTCATGTCCTGCCATTGCATCGACCAGTTGGTCTATTCTGGGTAATGGGAAGCAGTCTTTGGGGCAGACCTTATTCAGATTTGTGAAGTCCATGCATTGTTCTCCACTTCCCGTTTGGTTTTGGGACCAGCAGGGGGTTTGATACCCAATCAGGGTAGTAGGCCTCCCTTATAAAACCATTTTCCTTGAGCCGCTCAACCTCCTCTTTCAGGGCTTGAGATCGGTCTTTGTCAAGCTGTAATGCCCCAAAATCCCTAATGCGGTTTAATGGCTGGATTAGTAGGCAGGGAGGACCATAATTGTTTTATTATGCCATTAAATGATTATATTCATGTTTATGTGAATTATATTATAATATGATGTTGAATGCATGCATGTGGGTCCACATTTGATTGTAAGGGCATTTTGGTAATTTAGCCCGTTGAGGGCATATTTGTGTATTTTGGTGCTTGTTGTGATTTATGGATGAGATCCCATTATTATGTGGATATATTTGAGCTATTCGACATGAGACGGTCTTATGTTGCAAATTAGCAGTTTTGTCATAACGGGGTCAATTATTGGGATATTGGATAATGAGAATGTTTATTTGAGGATATATTGGGAGTTATTGAGATCAGGAGGAAATTCTGGGAGTTTTGACTATTTTTCCCCTGGGGGTGTTTTTGGGACCCTGAGCATTAGGATTTATTTGAGGTTACTTAAGCCTGAAGTAGTCTGTCAGAAAGAACCTTACGTTAAAACACCTTTCTCTTTCTCCCGTTAGTTCTTTTTACCATTCGTTGCAATTTCAAAGAAAACTTGAGTTCTAGGAGTTGAAATCAAGCGAGGATCGAGGTATAGCGATCCTAGGAAAGATTAGAAGCTTCTTGACCAAAGGATTTAGCGAGAAACAACATAATCAAAGGTAATCCAAGCTTTACGTTTTGAGTTTTAGAGTTTCTAAGCTGTGATTTGGATTTTGTGTGTTGATGAGTTTTTGATTCGTTTGAGCCTCGAGATTTGATGATTTTGGATCATTGGGATGTTTTGGAACTTTGATTTTTGGATTTGGAGATGTTTAAGTAGGTTTTTGGAAGGATTTAAAAGTGAGAAATCAAAGTTATGGCAGGTTTTCCAGGTGGGGCCGCGACCCTGTTCTTGGTCACCACAGCCCGAGCTTGAAGCCGAGGACGGGGGAGTTGAGGAGGACTGGGGGTTGCAACATTGGGTAAGGTGCGCCGCGACGCTTGCCCATGGTGCTCCTGTCTTGGCTGGGGGCCGCGGCTCAGGGTATTGGGGCCGTGGCACTTGAGGGTTTTTGAGGCCAAATGAGTGTTTTGATCATGGGAACTCAAACCTTAGGCCTCAGGATCGTTCTAACTACCCGATTTAGTGGGATTCGATGTCTTGGAAGCTAGGTTTTGGTTCGGGAACCTTTGTTATTCATTTTATTGATGGAATCCCATATTTTGTTATGACTAGGTGACCGCTAAGGAACTAAAAGGCAGATCGTTCTCAAGGGTCGTTCTTTTACTTATTCTTGCTCAAACCAGAGGTAAGAAAACTGCACCCTATGTGTATGATATGCATGGTTATTATAGAGGCATGTTGATGTGTAAATGTGGACATTGATTGCATATTAAATACTTAGCAAATCTTGCTTACTTGTGCGTGGCCTTGACTATTTAGGATTGGCATTGGTCTCGTGTTACTGACCTAAGAGTCAAAAACGACATAAGTGTCATGAACGCAGAGCCGATAAAAGATTAGAACTAATCGATATCAACATTGAATGAATCAAATGAGAATTAATGCTAGACCGACCCTAAGTTTGATGAAAATTATAAGCACTTGGCTAGTCTATGACTAGTTACTCAAAGCCAGGGCTAAAGGCCTAGGTGACTATTTTGTCACATGGCTAAGGGAACAGAATCCCACAGTTGTGACTCTATGGTCACTCGGTAGGTTTATGCTGGTGACTATTTCATCAAATACCTATCTTGTTTAAGCTAGTGAAACGATCACTTATTGGTAAAGGAAATGAAACCCACCTTAGTGACTTTTACAACTGTCACTTTTCTATTTTGGACTGAAAGTTCTGGATGATTATTATGATCATCGTTTGATATTATATTCATGCAATATTGTGTTTTCTTGCTGGGCTTTGGCTCATGGGTGCTATGTGGTGCAGGTAAAGGGAAAGAAAAGCTCACCTAGCCTTGAGTGGAGAGCTTAGGTGGTGATGTGTATATATGCGGCCGCTTGACCACCACGGCCAAGGAGTTCTTAGGGGAACTAGGGGGTTTACCCTATTTTTGCCGCTTAGATCGGCGGGTTGTAAATTTCAAACTGTAATGACCATTTCGTGCTGTAAATAACTTGTAAATTTTTTTTGTGGGCCCATGAATAGTTTTAAGTTTTAAATAAAATACATCCTTTCCTTTTGATTGGTTTTCCACCTTAACCCATTAATAACATCTAGAAGCACATTTTTAACCAAAGAACTCGGTTAGCGAGTTAAATTCACGGTTCAAAGTTCACCGTAACTATCTTGGGGTAACCAGGGCATTACACAAGCAAACTCCTTTTTTGTTGCACTGGTGGGTGGTTCTTGTCTATATTGAGGACATGACTTATCACGGATGGAGAAATTCCAACCATGTCCTTATGTGACCTGGAAAAGACGTCCTGGTTTTTCTTCAAAAATTCAACCAACCATGCTTAAATTTCCACCTTTAACTCCTTCGCAACTTTGATTACTCTAGTCGGGTCCTCCTCATCTAGTAGGACTTCGTCAAGATCTTCGACTAGTCCCACCCCCATGACGTCATCCCCAAAGCGAGGATTGATGTCGTTTCCCTCGCTTTGGGAAACTTGCTATAACAATAATTCTTCGTTAAAAGGTGCCCCTGGCTCCAATAGAGTATTTCTTTCAACGTCACCTTCCATGTTGACAACCTCATTGATTCCTTCATTCTCTTTGCAGCAGGTTACTATCATGGTGTTTATGCATGGTCCTTTCTTTGCCTTGACCACTGACGCATTATAGCATTCTCGTGCCTCCCTTTGGTTACCCTGTACGCATCCTTGCCCTGCGCTGGTGGGGAACTTCAAAGATAGATGCCAGATAGATACTGTTGCGTGTAATGCCATTAGGAGGGGTCTCTCGAGCACTACATTATAAGCCAATGAGCAATCTACCACCAGGAACTCTTTCATCACAGTCTCCTGCCTGGGGGCATCCCCCACTGTGACCGGTAGTTTGATAGTTCCTGCTGGTGCTAGGTATTCTCCCATGAACCCATATATCACTTGGGAACACTGTGTCAGGTCCTTGACCGTGAGCTTCATCTTCTCGAGGATGATTTGTAGATGATATCTATTGAGCTTCCCGTATCCACCAAGCATCTCTTCACCCGGGCATTGGCGATTTGAATGGTAAGGACCAGAGGGTTATTGTGGGGGTACCTCACGTGTCATCCTCTGTAAAAGTGAGAGTTTCACTTTCATACTTGGATTTTTTGGAGACCACTCCTCGACTGCCATACACTGGGAAGACTCCCCTACCTCATGTTTGAGGGTCCTTGCATATCGCTCACAGGCATTGTTACTGTTGCCTACTATGTGGGGCCCTCCACATATGGTATCCAATGTGAAGTCTACAGCTGCCGACTCCAGTTGTGGACTCCTTTGCCTTCAGAATTTTGGATTCCTGCTTAAGGTTTCGGTCTTGCCTTGGTACCTCAAGAGTTTTCCTGATCGGAGAAGAAACTCTATCTCATCCTTCAATTGTTTGCACTCATTTGTGTCGTGCCCATAATCATTATGGAAACGACAAAACTTATTCTTGTCCTTCTTTCCTTCTGAACGCAAGGGTGGTGGCTTTCGGTATGGTACCTCCTGGTATGTTGCCAAGTAAATCTTAGCCCTTGATATGGTCAGGATGGTATAATTGGTGAACTTGGGCTGGTAGGGTTAATGCTTAGCTTGTATTTCAGCAGGTGCTGACTTAGCTTTCTTTTCTCCACCCTGCTCGGCCCCTGAGGTATTCTTTTTCTTACTATTGACCCTACTACCACCCTGAGGGTTTGTGCTGTTTTTGTCCGCCTTAACAGTGGTGTGATGGTTTATGCCTTTTTCTTCCTTCATGATAGCATCATCCAGCTTCATGATTGCAAGGTGTTGATAGGGTTCCTGTGTATACTATCCCACAAAGGACTACGATAAATTATTCCTGCCGAGATGGCAACGAACTTCCCTTCATCTCCTACTATGGATGCTCGATTTGCCTCTCTCATGAATCTTTGAATGTAGTCTTTTTGGGATTCATCTTTCCCTTGCTTGATGTCAGCTAAATAATTGTCATAAACTGGTTGAATTCGCTCGGCACTAAAGACCTTGCAGAATTCCTTCCTGAACTGCTCCCAGGAAGTGATAGATCCAGGTTTGAATTTCCAATACCATTCCTGAGATGAGTCAGAGAGAATGGTAGGGTGTACCCTGCACCTATAATCATGCTCCACACCGAGTAACTCCATCTGATCCTCGAACTTCCCAATGTGTCCTCCTACCTAGTGTATGTAGGAAGTTTCAAGGTCTTATATTTCGGTGGTGGTTGGGCAGCTTGGATCTTAGCACTGAAAGGACTCCCACTTCTATGAGCCAGCTCGATGTTTGAAGGTTTCTTTGTTAGACCCTGAACAACCATAATGAGTGCGTCTATTTGAGTCTGCACTGCTGGTGGGATCGCTGCTCTAGGTGGGGCAGATGTCCTTGGTACCCCCTCCTGAGCGCTGGTCCTCCTATTGATGACCTCCCTAAAATCCTGAGGTTGTGCATCTTTCCCCAACCTATCAAACATAGTATTGGTGTTATTCATCGATTCCTTTCCCTTGCGAGATTGAGGGTGTAGGGGTGGTAAGTCTGCCTTGCCCCTTCGGTGCGACCCTGTCCCCGAGCCTCTCCTCCTACATGACTTTGAGACTTTGAGCGGCCATTTCCATTCCTGTCACGCTTCTCAGATGTTTGACCCTCATCTCCTGCATTGTTTCGTCAGTCCCCCAAGGAGGGGGCCTTCGGGTTGGTAAAACTCCTACTCCGAGATGAAGTGTTATTCTTCTTAGTCATGGAGGAGGTAGTCTTGGACTGTGCCTCTTCATCCTGTCTCTGGGAAGGTGGTTCTGAGAGTGTCCTTGGGGTTCCACTCCTCCCCTGGGACTCTCTGTTACTGTTGTCTCGCATTCCTGTTGCTTTGGCCTATGCCTCCCTCACTGTCTGAGTAGCAGCTTCAGTGTTAGCTCAGGCTAACTGAGTAGCCACCTCCAAGGCCATAGCAGCATCTTGGTGTCTCTGGTCAGCTTCCTACTCCCTCTCGATCATTCTCTGGACCTGCTCGTCTATCTTCCGTTGTTGCCATTCCATAGTCGCCTCTGAAGGGAAATTTCTGCAGCAAAGGCCTCCTGCCTCACCAGAAATTGCGCCATCTCCTCCTGGTGAGTGTCCTGTGGATCCTCCACATCAGGTTGATCTCCAACCTCCACCTGATGTTCGTTAACGGGATCTATGGGATCCTGAGTGGTGGAATCCCTGGAAGCAGTCTTCTTTGTCTGACTGGGTTTTGGAGGCATCGTAAACTAATGAAAGTGTGTTTCTTGATTTCGTAAATTGACCAACGGTCGTATGTACAGTATACGACACCTTTTGAATGAAATAAATTAAATAAACGACAGAGTACGATTATCTTAAGTAAACACACAGAAATTTTATAGTGGTTCAGCCCTGTTATGATGAATAGTAATAACCTAATCCACTTAGCTTTTAGTATTGAATCACTTGACAATTACACTATCGAACAAAAGTATTCACTCATTCTCACTTGCCCAAAATTTCTCCCCAAATGTTCTTTAGATCTCCAAAATTCCAGAAAAAACCTTATTTTGAAATGAAGCCCTGGGTCCTTTATTTATAATACCCACGGGCTGTTATATGAACAATAGTACTTGGATCTTGGTTTGGTGCATGATTATTAGGTAGTGGAGGTACGTGTCCACCTCCCCATGATTATGAGATCATAGGTCTTCTCATTTTTTCTCTAGATCATGGTGGATAATGCATGATAGAAACCTCTAGGAAGATGTTAAGTCTCTGTTGGTATGTGAGACTTAGGTGCTAGGCCCGACGACCCGAGCTTGGGTGCTAGGCCTATGACCTTCTGGGTGCTGGACCTGTTGATTCTTTGGGTGCTAGGCCTATGACCTTTGGTTTGAATGAGAGTGAGTATTTATCAATGAAGTGTACTTGGGGTTTGAGCCGACCACCATATGGAGAGTAGGGTTGGCCGACCACCCAGGTGGTTCTTGAGCATGTCAGGCCGACCACCCTAGGGGTTGGGGTCAGGCTGACCACCCCTAGGGATCCTTGGGCATACTGGGGCCGACCACCCCTGGTGTAGGGGTCAGGCCGACCACTTTCTTGGATACGTTGGGGCCGACCACCCCTAGGGCTCTTGGGCCTGCTTAGGCCGACCACCCCTAGGGGTAGGGGTCAGGCCGACCACCCCTAGGGGGTTTAGGCTTGGTCTTCTTCCCCATAGGTCCTGGACTATCTTTTTTGCCCGTCGGTCTTTTCTCAATACTTTGTCGTTTTTCCCTTATTTGTGATGTCACGCGTCGCATTCTCATTCGCCACGTCATCCTCGTATTTTTGAGGGATAACAATCATATAATTGTATATTTTGGACTGAAGAATAAAATTCTTCTCAAATTTCCAAATTAAAGTTTTACTCTTGTATCAATTCTTACATTGATATGATGTTGATAGAACTACTTTGGGGACCTATGGACCTATAATATCAAACTCCAATAAATATTAAATTATTAATCAAAGCTCTTTGATTAAATAATCATATTTATTAATCTCATGATTACTCCACTATAATTATGAGATTAAACTCTTGATAATTATAGACATATATTTACAGAGTACTTTATTAAAGAAAAAAATGTCCATTGATATAATCATTACATACAACGTTAATCCTCTATTAATGGTTCATAATTAAAATGGAATAAAATTACCATTTTACCCTTTTAACTATATCTAGCTCCTAGTATACCATTGATTTTTTTTTTGATCAAGAAGAGAAAATTATATTGATCAAACAAGCTAATACAACAGGAGGCCAGAGCAAGAACTCCCCCTCAAATTACAAACTAGAGACAAAATGAAGCAATTGTTTCTCTCTAGAAGACAACTTCTTAGTACTAATACTAAGAACTCTAGCTTTAATAGAAAATTTGATCAAGGAATCAATCTAAAAAATAGTATTACAACTATACTCAAAGCAACATTTGTTTCTATTGGACCAGATAAAATAAATTGTGGCAGCAAGAGCCGTTGTCACTAGCCGAGACAGCCAACCTCCTCTACCTTCAGCCGGCCAAGAACGCCAATCCTCATATTTCTCAGTCCAAATAAGCTCTCCCAGCCAACCATAGACAGAATGAACCACTCTCTTGGAGAACTCACAATCAAAAAAGAGGTGAGAATGACTTTCAACCTCAATAGCACAAACCGGACAGGCCAAACAGGGAATAGACAGATGACAAGAATAAAGCAGACAAGAATAAAGCAAATCCCTTGTGAGCAGTTTCTGGTTTATTGCTTGCCACAATATGAACCTGTGCTTGGGCACTGAAAGGTTGTACCAAACATATTTCATGCAATTAATTGGAGCACCAGGTATGATCAAGTAATAAAGCTTACTCAGTTGAAGTTTCCCATGCACTACTGCAGAGTCCAAAATCGAATTAGATAAAGACTTGCTGAGTTTGATCAACTTTCTCCAGTTCCAGCTTGTATCATGCTGCTAAACATAGTCCCAAATCTGACTCCCTTTTAAGTAGATACAATTCACCCATTTCACCCAAAGTAAGTCCTGCTTAGAAGAGACAGCCCAGATATATTTTGCTAGCAGAATTTTATTCCAGATAGGCCCCTCTTTAAAACCCAAACCACCATAACTTTTTGGACGACAAACTTGTTCCCAAGAGGAAAGATAAAATTTACTTCGGGAACCTTTTTCTCCCCAAAGAAAGTTCCTACATAGATGATCAATTCCTCTAATGACACCCTCAGGTAACAAAAAAATGCTCATCCAATAATTTCTGATTCCCAACAGAACTGAATGGACTAATTGAACCCGACCTGCATAAGAGAGATGTGTACTGGCCCAGACATGTAACCTCAATATGATATTCTTAAGGATAAGATCACACTCAATTGCCTTCCATTTTTTTGGTCTCAATGGAACTCCAAGATAAGTCAGGGGAAAGACCCCTTCAGCCAACTGAGAAAGTTTCAAGAGAGAGTCTTTAACAGGATCAGAAACTCCTCCAAAATAAATTCGAGACTTATAATTATTTATAACCAGACCCGAGGAAGAGGAGAAGACCTCAAATGTTCTTTGAATAATCTGTACATAATTTTTATTAGCTTTGCAAACTAGAAGTAAATCATCAGCAAAACAAAGACTAATAAGGTTTAGAGATTTGCATAAAGGATGGAATCTGAAGTCTTTTTCCTTGGAAGCTTTAAGCAATAAATGGGTAAGGTAATCCATCACTATTACAAAGAGCATTGGGGAGATAGGGTCACCTTGTCGAAGCCCTTTACCACCCTGAAAACAACCTTGAATCCGACCATTCATCAACAAACAGTAGGAAGTTCCTCTTAAACAGACCACGATGCATCTGATAAATCGACTAGGAAATCTAAGAGCTTTCAAAAAATTCTCCAAGAAGTCCCAATCTATGGAGTCATAAGCTTTACTAATGTCAATCTTCATCAAGCAACAAGGAGAATAATGTTTCCTATTGTAACCCTTAATTAGGTCTTGAAGAATGAGAACATTATAAGCAAGTGATCTACGCTTTATAAAAGCTCCCTGATTTTGATTGATTAGAGATGGGAGAATAGAAGCAAGTTTACTGCAAAGCATTTTAGAGATGCATTTGTAAATAGTCGTACATCAAGCAATAGGACTATAGTCAGCAGTATTAACCGGATTATCGACCTGAGGTATGAGAGCTAAGATAGTATTATTTAGAAACTTAGGAATATACCCGGTTTCAAAAAAATCAAGCACTGCCAGGGACACCTCCTTGACTATATCTTTCCATAATGTTTTGAAGAAGCCAGCCCCAAAGCCATCAGGGCGAGGGCTCTTTATAGATTTAATACTGAACATAGCAGATTTAACATCCTGAATGGAAAAAGGTTTGATCAACTCCAGCTGGGCATCAAAATTCAAAACCAGACCCAGAGCTATAGTGATAGGGTCAATATAACCTGAAGCTTTACTTGAACAACCCAAGAAATTCTTAAAATGCTGTAAAATAATGATTGACAACCTTATGATAGTCATCTTCAACTTGACCTCCATCAGAAACAAAAGACACAATCTTGTTAGCAACTTTTTTTTTCTTCAGACTAGCATGAAAAAACGAGGAATTTTCATCACCAAAATGAAGCCAATCAATCTTACTCTTTTGAGAAATAAAACTGGCATAAAGTTTCTCCTGTCTCTTAAACTCTAGAAAAGTTTCTCTTTCTTCAGCACACAAACAACTGTTATTCGGGTCATTATAGAGGTTAGTTTTTGCGTGTTGAAAACGAACTTTACTTTTCTCATAGTTACTAACCACATCTCCAATAACCCTCCAATTGAACTTCTTCAACACATGCTTGAGGCGGATAAGCTTCCAAACAACCTGCTCCAAGCCACATCCCTCAACTTTTAAAGTTTTGGACCAGTTGGCCAAAACTGTTGTCCTGAACTGAGGATGAGAAGCCCACATATTATAGAAACAAAAAGGTTGAACCCCCTCATTTTTAACTGATATTTGCTTAAGAAGAATAGCACAGTGGTCTGAAACCACCTCCCAGTGAGAAACAACAGTAACATTAGGAAAAGAGTCCAACCAGTCCTCATTAGAGAACACCCTATCCAACTTAGAGTAGATACGATTTCCCTCTTCTTGATTGTTAGACCATGTATAGTAAGATCCCATTATTTTTAATTCTTCCACCAAACCAAGGTCAAGCCACTGTCTAGCATCTTCTAGTTCTTTCACCGAAATAGGCCTCCCACCCATTCTGTCATTAGGGTAAAAAAACAACATTAAAGTCACCTAAGATGACCCAAGGTTTGACTGGGAAAATCAAATTAGCCAAATCATACCAAAGAGACCTCCTAGCCTCCAACTGATTGGAATCATACACAACAGTAAGACTAAAATCTTGATTAGTGTTGCACATTCGAACCCTACAGTGGAAAAATTGGTCATTTTCTTGGATAGCTTCAATACGAACCCAGCTAGCCTTCCAAATCAATAAGATTCTACCCTCCAAATGCAAACTACTATAATAATCCCAACCAACAAATGTAGAACACATAACTTACTTGAGCTTCTCTCCCTTGATTTTTGTTTCAAGGAGAGCCCCAATTCCAACTTTATTCAAACGACAGACATCTAGGATTGACATTTGCTTATTCTTCTTATTTAATCCTCTAACATTCCAACTCAATATGTTGCAGATCTCCATTCAAGTCTAAATTCTGGGATGAGTCATTCAATACCTTCTGCTGCTCTTGAAGAACACTAAAAGAGTTCCTGGTTTGCTGAAGTGGAAACTGGTCTGCTGGTTTCAGGGCCCCAGATTTTTTCGGATAGGACCACACTTGTTCTTTTGGACTTTCACCTGGTTGAGACACTCCCATTTGCTGTGATTGAGACTGAGTAGAATTTACCAGAGCAACATCTTGGATAGTAGCATTCTCCATATTCTCAGCAGGATCAGATTCAGGTGTTTTCTTAGTATCCTTCTTCCTCCAAACTGCTTCAGAATCAAATTTACAGGTAGCAATCGTGTGTCCCAGCTTTTTACAGTGCGAACATTTCATAGGTAACCATTCATACTCAACCTGTTGTTCCATAACTTGATCTCTCTCATTGAGGTAATTAATAAATTGGGGAAGAGATTCAGAAATCTCCATATCCACTAAAACACGAGCAAATTTAATCATAGATCTATCTTTGGTTATCTTATCAATCATTATAGGCCTTTCTATTGTACTTACAAGAGCACTCAAGCAATTTACTCCCCAATATTGTAAACCAAGGTCAGGAAGCCTGATCCACACTAGTACCGATTTAATTGACTTTAAGGAACCAATATCAGTCGTCCAGGGCCGAAGGACTACTGGTTTCTTATCAAAGTGAATCACCCCTGATTCCAAGACCAGATCTCACGTTGCTTCATCCTTGAACTTTACCATCGTAAAACCAGCATTCATTATAGCCACACGTTTTATTCCAAGTTTTCCCCAAATCCTTTTGATAAATCCTTCAAATACTGCTAGTGGAGGATTAGCACCAATCACCACACAAATCAAAGCAGATTTCCAGTAGGAAGCTTCGACTTCGATCTCATCTACATCCAGTTGAGCAACTATCTGACCATCCTTTTGAATTGGCTCCATGAAATGAAGCTTCGTACACCAAATGGGACAGAGCCAGTATCAAGGACACCATATAGGATGGCACCAGCAGAGTTGAAGAAATTGAAGATACAGTTGCAAGAACTTCTGGATTCGGGGTTCATCAGGCCTAGTTATTCTCCATGGGGCGCTCCAATGTTGTTTGTTAAGAAGAAAGGATGGGACTTTGAGGATGTGTATAGACTATAGAGAATTGAACAAGTTGACTATCAAGAATAAGTACCCTCTACCAAGGATTGATGATTTGTTCGATCAGTTGCAGGGAAAGACGGTGTTCTCAAAGATTGATCTTCGATCTGGTTATCACCAGCTGAGAATCAAAGATGAGGATGTACCGAAGACGGCCTTTCAGACACGGTATGGGAATTATGAGTTCTTGGTCATGTCTTTTGGTCTGACCAATGCCCCGGTAGCTTTTATGGATATGATGAACAGGGTGTTCAGGGACTTCTTGGACTAGTTCGTCATTGTCTTCATCGATGACATCTTGGTTTGATCCAGTTCAGAGGCAGTGCATGAGCAGCATCTCCGACAGGTTTTGCAGAGGTTAAGGGAGCATCACTTGTACGCCAAGTTTAAGAAGTGTGAGTTTTGGTTGCCAGAGGTGACTTTTCTTGGGCATATAGTTGGTGTAGAAGGGATTAAGGTGGATCCGTCCAAGGTAGAAGCAGTAAGGGATTGGCCGAGGCCAAGGAATGCCTCGGAGGTGCGGAGTTTCCTTGGATTGGCAGGTTATTATAGAGGGTTCGTAGAGGGGTTCTCAAAGATTTCTTCACCGATGACAGAGTTGACAAGAAAGAATCAGAATTTTGTTTGGTCAGAGAAGTGTGAGAACAGTTTTCAAGAGTTGAAGCGATGACTTATTTCTGCACCTGTGTTGAGTCTTCCTTCGGAGGAAGGAAAGTTTGTAGTCTATTGTGATGCATCAAGGATGGGTTTAGGCTGCGTGTTGTTGCAGAATGAGAAAGTTATAGCCTATGCATCTCGGCAGGTAAAGGAGTATGAGCAGCGGTATCCTACTCATGATTTTGAGCTAGCAGCAGTGGTATTCACACTGAAGGTGTGGCGTCATTATTTGTATGGGGAGAATTACGAGATATACACTGACCATAAGAGTTTGAAGTATTTCTTTACTCAGAAGGATCTGAACATGAGGCAGAGACGTTGGTTGGAGCTGGTTAAGGATTATGATTGTGATATCCTTTACCACCCTGGGAAAGCCAATGTGGTGGCAGATGTGTTGAGTCGGAGGGCCCCAGGACAGTTGTATAGTTCCATCCAGATCTCGAGAGAGTTAGCTGATGAGATGGCCAAGGCAAAGATAGAACTAGTGGTAGGCCAGTTAGCTAATATTACCTTGCAGTCGACCCTGTTAGAGTGGGTCAAGGAGGGTTAGTTAGTGGATGCACAGTTGCAGGAGGTTAGAAAGCATGTCTTAGCGGGGACAACTAAGGATTATTCTATTTCTGAGACAGGTTTGCTTTGATATCAGGGATGGATTTGTGTTCCGGCAGATGAGGGGGTCAGACAAGAGATACTGGATGAGTCTCACACTACGCCATACTCGCTTCATTCGGATACCACAAAGATGTATCAGGATCTACTGACATTATATTGGTGGCCCGGGATGAAGAAGGATGTGGTAGAGTATGTGGCTAGATGTTTGACATGTCAGCAGGTTAAGGCTGAGCATCAGCGACCAGCAGGATTGCTTCAGCCTTTGGGTATCCCAGAGTTGAAGTGGGAGGACATTATGATGGATTTCGTGGGAGGATTACCCAGGACAGTTGGACTTCATGACTCGGTGTGGGTGATAGTGGACAGATACACCAAGTCAGCTCATTTTCTGCCAGTGAGGTCGACCTTTACAGTGGAACAGTATGCAGAATTGTAAGGGAGATAGTTCGTCTCCATGGGGTTCCGAAGTCTATTGTGTCAGATCGAGACCCTATATTTACCTCCAAGTTTTGGGGAGCTCTGCAGAGGGCTATGGGGACTCAGTTAAAGTTTAGCACAACTTTTCATCCTCAGTCTGATGGACAGTCTGAGAGGACGATTCAGGTGTTGGAGGACATGCTTAGGGCATATGTGATTGATTTTGAGGGGTCTTGGAGTAAGTACTTACCGTTGATTGAATTCTCGTATAACAACCATTATCAGTCCACGATTGGGGTGGCCACTTATGAGATTTTATATGGGAGAAAGTGTAGGTCACCCATACACTGGGATGAAATGGGTGAGAGGAGGTACTTAGGACCAGATATGGTTCAGAGGACTAATGAGGCT
The DNA here is from genome assembly GCF_963169125.1 of Humulus lupulus. Taxonomy (NCBI): domain Eukaryota; kingdom Viridiplantae; phylum Streptophyta; class Magnoliopsida; order Rosales; family Cannabaceae; genus Humulus; species Humulus lupulus. The sequence goes on from NC_084799.1 coordinate 163,829,491, forward strand.
ATTGAGAAGATTCAAGCTAGAATTCTTGCTTCGCAGAGTAGACAGAAAAGCTACGTTGATCCTAAGCGTAGAAACGTGGAGTTCCAGGTTGGGGACCACGTGTTTCTTCGAGTTTCACCACTGAGAGGAGTAAGGAGATTTGGAGTGAAGGGCAAGCTAAGCCCTCGGTTTGTTGGACCTTTCGAGATTGTAGAGAGGATTGGACAGGTGGCTTATAGGTTGGCCTTGCCATCGTCGCTGTCAGGAGTTCATGATGTATTCCATGTCTCCATGTTGCGGAAATATGTTTCTGATACAACACATGTGCTGAAGTATGAGGACTTAGAGTTATAGACAGACTTGTCCTATGAGGAGCGACCAGTTCAGATTTTGGATCGGAAGGACAAAGTCTTACGGAATAAGACAACTCAGTTAGTGAAAGTGTTGTGGAGAAATAGTAAGGTCGAGGAAGCGACCTGGGAGTTGGAGACAACGATGCGGGATCAATATCCCGAGCTATTCAGATAAATTTTGAGGACAAAATTCTCATTAGGAGGGGATAGTTGTAACGACCCCAAATTCGCTAATGAGGCTTAAGGGCCTTGATTAGTGTGCTGGGAGGGCATTATTGGGTCAAATGTGATTTGAATGACTTTATTGATTTAAATGCATAATTGTATGATTAAAATGCTTGTATGATTTTATTGGTGATAATGTGATATATATATGGTATTATGAGAACCACATTATTATGTGGGTAGGTCTGCAGAGCACGACTCGAGGCGATCCTAGGGCTAGATAGCGTGAAAAGTCACAACGGGGCTTAATGGTTGACTTTGGATAAGTCAGGGGTATTTAGGGTATCGGGTAGTTATTTAGACTACCGAGTTATGAAAATAAATATATGGAGATATATTTAAGGTTAGATAGTCTAGGCGGGAATATTGGGGAAAATTACCGTTTTGCCCTCGGGGACGTTTCCGGCACCCCGAGCCTTGGGTTTGCCCTAAGTGATAAAGGATAGACTTACAAAGAGATAGAAAACAGTAGAAAGAAATTAGACCGACCCTTTATTCTTAGCCTTGTTTCTCTATTCTCTCTCAAGGAAAACACAAGAAGAAAACAGAGGAATTTGGAGGATTTGAGCTGGAATTCAGCTGGAATTCAGTGGATTGAAAGAGTGATTTAGAGGCTTAGCTCAAGAATCAACCAGGAAACTTAATCAGTACTAAGGTAAGCATTGAATTCCCTTCTTTGTGGTTAGAAATTATGAGATTTGGCTGGGTATTGAGGTAATTGTGATTTTGATGTTTAAGGGCAGAATTAAGGTGGAAAGCTTGGGAATTAGCTTGGAGAAGTGGTTCAGCAGAAGAGGTAAGCTTCAATTCATGATTTAGAGGTTTCAATCTGAGTTTGTATGGTTGGTTTTAGTGTTTGAAGTTCTTGAGTTTCAGAAATTGAAAATGGGATTCTAGTAGGTTTTTGGGCTGGATTTCTATTGGGATGTGTTGTTAGAATCATGATAAAAGTGTTGTGATTAAAGGGTTTTGAATTGGGAAGCTTTGGGATGGCTTTGGATGAGGTTTAGATGTTGGAAATGGTGGGTTTTCTGGGCACGAAGGGAAGGGACACGACTTTGTTCTAGAGCGCTGCGGCCCTAGGATGAAGATGAGCCAGGAGGGCTCGGCCAAGGGTGAGCACTACGGCGCCCAAAGCAAGGGCCGCAGCGCGTGTCTTCTTTCAAGCATGCCCTTGGTTCTGTTTTGAGGTTAGGGCCGCAGCTAGGCTTCAAGGGCCGCAGCCCTTAGATGCATACTTGAACGTTCAGGGTTTTTAAGCATGGAATCAAGCCTAGTGTGGTCGAGATCTATTTCACCACCGTGCTTGGTGGGATTTGATTTCCCGGAAGTTAGTTTTGTATCTGGAAACCCTTATTTGAATATTAATGGAACCCAATATCTTGGTTGTGACTAGGTGATAAAAGCTAGGGCTCGAGAACGGATTGTGCTTGAAGAGTGTTGCTCGTAATCAGTAACCGCAAAGATCAAAGGTAAGAAAACTGCACCTGGTTGAATATCTGTAATGGGACTAAGGGTTCCCTATTGTGTATGCTTGAAAGGATGGTATTATGCCATGCAAGCTAATTAGTGAACCAACGTCCTATGGGTGCCAAGGGTTACACTAGCGCACAGGGCGCGGCTTGGCCACTGGTAGTCGAGGACAGCTTAATATGCACCGAGCTCGGTTTAAGCAGGCTGGAGTCAGTGGGATAAATAGAGGGTGCGACCTAAGTTGTCTGCCCTGATTATTATGTGATATGAATGTTATAAGTGTTTGATTTCATCCATGATTTTGAATATATGCTGAATGATTAATGTGGATTATTTGATGAGAGTTCATGCTTAATAAATTTACTATCTATTATTATTGTTGTGTTGCACATCATGTTTTCTTGCTGGGCCTTGGCTCACGGGTGCTATGTGGTGCAGGTAAAGGCAAGGGAAAACTTGATCAGCCTTGATTTGGAGAGCTTTGCGAGCGGAATGTACATGGCCAGCTGCTCAGCCGCCACAGTTGAGGTTTAGGCAGGGACGCGAGACCTAGAAATTGTTCATTTTGCCTTAGTATGGCTGACAATTGTCTGTATTTTTGGGAGTCTGTAATCCAACTTTTAAACTCTGTTTCTTTTGGGATCCCATGTATATAACTGCTTAATTATATGAAATGAAACTTTTGAGACCAAAACCTTTTTAACCCTAGCTCATACATGTTTAGTGACACGTTTTTAAATTAATGACTTGATTAGCAAGTCTTGCACCTTTATAAGTACACAGTGTAGCGGTCTTGGCTATCCAGGGCGTTACATGACGTGAGCCCAAGAGTTACTCCAATCCTTCAAGAAATATTTCATCCACCAAATCCCCATGGAACAAAATGTGTTTGCAGACACATTGGAAAAGTTGGCCATGGATGTTGAAGCAGAGCTCTTTGGGCTTGTCCCGATCAACCATCTTCCCACACCTAGTATTCAGGCCCCTGCAATCAACGCCATAGATTACTCCATGTCCCGGATGGGCCTTCTCATCCACTACTTGACCACGGGGGGGTTGCCCACAGATAGGGCGGCCGCCAAGAAACTTCAGTACCAGGCTCCTAGATACGTCATGATGGATGGCAAACTCTATCGCAGGGGATTGTCCATGACATATCTCCGATGCATGTCCGGGACAGAAATGAGTGCAATCATGCACGAAGTGCATGAAGGTTTTTGAGGAGATCACACAGCCGGACTCAGTTTGTCCAAGAAAATCCTAAGAGAAGGATATTTCTGGCCAATGATGAAGAAGGATTGTGTTGATTACGTCCGCAAGTGCGAACAATGAAAAGGGTACGCGAAGATCCCGTGAGCCCTTCCAACGGAAATAACCCTGATGACCAGTCCTTGGTCCTTTGCAGTATGGGGAATCGATTTGGTAGGATCGCTCCCGACCAGGAAAGGTGGTGTAAAGTATGCCATCGTGGCTGTCGACTATTACACCAAGTGGGTCAAGGCGGAACCAATGAACACCATCACCTCCAAAAAGGACCTGGACTTTGTCATCAATAACATTGTGTGCCAATACGGCCTCCCTCACAAAATTGTGTTCGACAACAGGAAGCAATTTGACAGCGTCCACTTCACTGACTTCTGTGAAAGACATGACATCATCAAAAGCTTATTCGCAGTTGCCATGCCTCAAGAAAACAGGATAATAGAGGTCGTGAATAAGATTTTGAAGGAGACATTAAAGAAAAAGCTTCAAGTCTGCAAGAGCAAGTGGCCAGAAGAACTGCCCCGCGTCCTATGGGCGTACTGGACCACAGAAAGAATGTCTACCAGACATACTCCCTACTCAATGGTATACGGATGTGAAGTGGTCATCCTAGTGGAAACGGCAGTCCCGTCTCACAAACGAGACACGTATGATCCCGTCCAGAACCACACCTTACTCCAAGAATCCTTAGACCTCATTGAAGAGATCCGGGAAGAATCTCAGGTTCAGCTGAAGATGTATGAGGGAAAGATCGCCTGACACTTTAACTCTATAGTTAAAAGTCAAAAATTTGAAACCGGTGGTCTAGTCCTTAGAAGAGTCTTCCCTGCAACCCAAGATCCGGGAGTGGGGGTTCTGGGACCGAACTGGGAATGACCCTACAAAATCCAAAATGAAGTATGTCCAGGAACGTATCGATTATGGCGACTAGACAGAACAGAGGTCCCAAGGGCCTGGAACGCAGAACACCTCCACCGGTACTATCAGTAGTTGGGAGGGCCTAATTCTGTTCTTAATTTCTCTTGTAAACAATGTATGCCCCAGGGCAATTTCTTACTTAATAAAAATGGTGTGTGCAAAACATCATACTGAAATATTGTAAAGAAATAAAAGTTCGCGTCCGTCTTCGTTCTTTTTCCCACTGACAAGTGACCCAAGACTAGTCTTCGATCACTTAGGGGGTTTGACCATCTATACGAACAAGTAAAACAGGATGCAAAATGCAAAGTTTAGTCCTGATCCGGACTATATAGATTGGGGGTAGCAAAACCCAACAGGACGAAAGGCTCAGGCCTAGTCCTAACCTGGACATACATGGTCCGGGGGGTACAAAACCCAACAGGATGCAAGGTTCAGGCCTAGTCCAAACCCGGACATACATGGCCCGGGGGTACAAAACCCAAAGGGACATACGACACAGGCCCAGTCCTAACCTAGACATACATGGTCCGGGGGCATAAAACCCAGTAGGACGTACGACTCAGGCCCAATCCTAACTTGAACATACATGGTCCGGGGGTACGAAATACCTAAAAAATGAATTGACCTAGCGTGGTCTCAAATGACCGAATCCCTATTCATGTTTCCTCTATAATGGCCAAGAACCATTGGAACGTGAGCCTTAGGTCTAAGTTGTTTAAAATTACTTATAAATGGCATAGGCCATTGGAACCCAACCCCTAGGTTCAAAATAAGCTAATTAACTAATCTCTGATGGCCCTAGCCGTTGAAACCTGAACATCAGAATCAGGACAAATAATTTTGATGATAATTATTAACTCCTTAGCGGTCCATGCCGTTGGAACCTGAACACCAAGATTAAAGTGAGTTAACTAGTTAAGTCACATCTAAAAGAAATCTCTAACGATCCAGGCCATTGGAGCCCGAACTAAGTTATATTGGTAAGTATGAAATGGTCCAGGTCGTCAAAACCCGAACACGATTCCCTGGATAGGCTAAATTCCTCCTACAAAATTTCTTTAGTGGTCCCGGCCGTTGGAACCGGGACCCAACATTCGACTCATGTTCATGCTGAGTGGTAAAACACTTACTGGATTTTGAGGAAAAATAAACGAATGAAAAAGGGAAAACGTTGTACAGGAAATAAAATTAATATATATATAAAGAGCAAACAATAAAAATTTATCTTGGACGCATCCGCGTCCATAAAAGTGACACAAATAAAAACAAAAAATAAGCCCTGTTTACAACACAAAGGCCCAGTCATAGGCTTCGCCCTGATCCAGAACATCCAAGACGGTCTCATCTTGCTTGTCCCTGGCCAAAAGCTCCACATCGACTTTCTCCCTAGCCTCAAACTCAGCTCTCTTCGCGGCCAGATCAGAATAAACGCAGAGATTCATGTTCTTGTCCTAGAGCCAGGCCATGTAAATGGCCTCGTCGAAAGTGGCCTCCAGCAAAGCATCGACCTGCTCCTTCTCTTGGCGAACCTCCTTGTTTCGCTTTACCTCTAGCTGAAGAAGGCTGTCCAGGGCCTGAACCTAGGACTCGAGGATTGCAACCTTCTCCTGGTCCTGGCGAGATTGGGCCTCAGCTGCTTCCAGGAGGGCCTCGGTTGATGCCTCTGAGCCTCGAACATGAAGAAGCTCCGCCTCCAGGCTGTCCACCAACTTCTTATGGTAGGAATCACCCTGGATCCGAGCAGTCTCTTTGGCTAGGGCCTCCCTAGCAGCTTCCTGCTAGTTCACGACCCCCTCCAGCTCCATCTGAGTCATCTCCAGGTTCATCATCATCTCAGCCACCAAGTCCGCATTCCTATGGGCCAACAACGTAGCCTGGAACAAACCGAAGTTAGAAAACACAGGCAACCAATATGATAAAGTAAAAGATCATATGAACATATAAATTACCGCAGTGGCCTGGTGAGGAATGGCCTGGGAGATGAATAGGACATCCTGATTGGCCAGGGTGGCGTACTGCTTCAATTGTAGGTTGGACATAGTCGTCCCAACCTCGGCCAGCAAGTTTGCGGCCAGTGGAGCCATGTTTTGCCCCAACTTAGGAAGGAACCCAATCTCAGCTGTGAGCCGGTCCACGATCTGTTGGGGAGCGTTGAAGGCGTCCGAGCATTCAGCAAACTCCACCTTCCGCTGGACAGTTAAGGCCCAATCACTTCCTCCCGTTTTTCCTGACCATCTTCCCATGCCTGGGCCACCATTCTCATCCTCTCTTCCGGGAGGACCATGTCCCTTTCCTCGGGGAGGGCTGGACTGACCGGAAGCATGGGAGCCTCCGTGATCTCCCAGGTGACAATGAGGCTCTCCCCGGAAGAATGCTCCTCACTCAGGGCAAGCTCCTTGGTCCTGACCTCTTGGCCTGTTCCGCGGACTCGCTAGCGGCCGAGTCCGTGGCCCTTTTCTCTGCCCTTCGACCATATGAGGGCTCCTGCTCCAAGTCGATGACCGGGGAAAGAGCGGGCAGGGACGGAACGGTTTCAGTGCGCACCATCGGGAGGATGCTTGCGGCTGGAGTCCTCTCGGTAACCTCCGGGTCTAGCCTCGAATCCCTGAGGATCAGCTTGAGCACTTTCTTCTTGGGCTGGCCCTTGGTGGTCCTCTTCGCTGAAGCCTTGGCAGCAGCCGCCCTGGCCTCGATCATCTCCTTCATTTTGGCCATGGGGTTAGACGTGTCTAGGTCTCCTAAAATAAATAGAGAAATTAATCAGCAAAGCATATGAAGGGGGATGGGAGTCAAAAATTAAAGCAAATAGCAAGGTTTAAAGTCCTCCGGGACGAACCCTTATCTAAAGAACGGGCATGACTCAGCTCCCCTAGGGCGAAGGAATGAATGCGATCCCCCATGTCGTCCAGGTCCAGAAAATTACCGAACTGTAGGAACCGAGACGAGTACATGAGGGTTAGTGTATCCAGGACAATGGGGCATGGAAGCCCCACTTCTCTAACGACCCCAATTAGGTAGTCTTGGTAAATTTACCTATACCTAACTAAGCCCTCAATGTGAGGAGCATAAGTTAAAAGCAAAGGCGAATTACCTTGCCCTGAGATGCTAGCTCCGGGAGCCCCAATATTCGGTTGAGCCCCCTCGATGAGGGCGTCCAGCTCCTCGAACGCGGGCCTCTCCACTTCATGGGCTTGCACCTTTTTCTTCTTCTCTGCGTTCGCCTGGGCAGCGACCTCTATGGCCTCGATGTGGACGAGGGCCAACTCCTTCCTCAGGGTGGGGTCCCTCTCGCACTGTAGCCCCTGGAAGCTAGGGGCATCTATCGTCTGGTTGGCGGCAAACATCCCAACCAGACGAAGATTTTTCGTGGTCACAAAGCCCCCCACGTCCAGATCCTCCATGCTTAGGGTGGTGTAGTACTTCTTCTGCTCCATGATCAATTTGGTGAGGAGATTCTGGGTGTACGGTCCTGTTTCCCAGGAATGTGAGTGGGAGACAGACAAAACAAAAGGAAAACCAAAAGAATCAAGGGGGAAAACAACTTACCCATGCACTGGAAGTCCAGCACCAACGTGGGGTTCTTCTCCAGGAGGAACCCAGATGTCATGAACCAGCAGTGTCTGACATCTAGGGGGTACTTCCAGATGCTGTAGGGAGCCAGATAGTTACCGCGCAGCTTCAATCTATAGAAGCCGTCCTGGGTCTTGTCTTTGACATTAAGCTGCGTCTCTAGCTTGTAGAAATACAACACCTCCGCGGGGGTGGGTGATGGGATCTCCTTAGAAGTACAAAAGATGCGCCACCCCGTGAGCAGCTTGTAGGCTTGGGGTTGGAGTTGGAGCGGCGCGATTCCCATCAACTTTAGGAATCGCGCGAAGTAGTCATGAAGCGGGAGCGTAGCTCCCACAATTATATGGCCAACACTACAGGCCCCAAACTCGCCTACGCTGGTGTGGGCCTTCTCTTCCTTCCTGGCTAGCCGGTTGTAGAAGAGTCCGGGAGTCGATTCTACTCCCAAATGCTTCTCCAAGGCATCTAGCATCCGGTAGTTTCAGAACTCATTTTTCTCCCCATCCATCTCCCATGTGTTGCCTGTGGGAGGCTTGTGCCCTTCCAGGATGATGGGGCCCGATTACACGAAGTCTTTCGGGAGAAGAGTGATGCCGCGACTCATGATCAGGGATCTGGAGACAACAAAGGAAACAAAAACCCAAGCAGTCAGCACCAAAACCCAAGAAAATTTGTTAAGGTATAGGGGTTTCTCCTAAAACTGCATGGAGAAGTCCCCTCCGGACCCAGATCCAGGATCAATGGAGATCCCAAGAGCCTTGGCCGAGAACTAAGAGTGAAAGGTTTTTCTCTAATGTTCCCAAATCAATCTCAGAAAGTCTGAAGTGGTCCAAGACGACTCTACTAGAGATATTACCTAGACAGTCTACACTACAGACTTACACAGTTCTACTTAGAACCACCCTACACGGTGTTCCCGACTCTAACGGTCTTATGGTCGCAGAGGTAATACTGCAAAACAAAAAAGAAAAGGAAATAAACAGAGGCAAAAGACCAGAGAGCTTATTGTGAGGCATTAGGCCTGAAAGTCGTAGAGTCTCCAGCAATAGGACTGGCAAGATTTCGACCTTGAATTAACAAAGGCGATACATGAGTTCGTCTACTGGTTGGACCGGGATCGGAATGTTTGATGGTCGTATAGAAAAAGGCTAAGTCGGAAAGACACAAGAACGGAGATGAAGCAGTTGTTGGAAAATTTCGTCGGCAAACTCGGACATAAAAGCTCTCATTTAGCTCTGATTGGTAGAATGTGTAAAGTTGTGAATGAAACTTTGGGGGTATTTATAGAGCTAAAACCCACTACTTGATCCAACGGTTCAGAATGATTGTCCTCATCTAACAGTCCCGGACAACACAGAGGCATTAAATAGCCCACTCGAGTACCCTATCAACATCTTTCGTGCAGACGGGATGCTTCAGAAATCATGCTGACACCCATCGGTTATTGTGACAATCAAAAGATTCTTTCCAAATCCGCAAGGCACGAGTGGTATAGACGCACCAATTACTGAGGGACATGTATATAAAATGTGGTGAATTCGAAAGAACGGGGATCACCCAAATGGCCCTGAAGTAAATGAACCCGCCTTCTGGGAAACAAACCATGCTATTAGGATTTGATCAGGGACACTGATGCAAACCTCCTCCATGCAATATTAATCGAGTGGCCTCCATGAAAATGAACCCGTCTTCTGGGAAACAACCGGGATATTAGGATTTGATCTGGGAGAATGAAGCAAGTCTCCAATGTGCAAACACAGACAAAGAATTGGGGGGTAAATGTAATCCATTTTTCCCCCCTGACATGTGGCATGACACAATGGATCCATGGGCTCTCTTGAAGAGATCAAAGGCCCAGCCTAAGCCCACTGGACGAGGAAGAAGAAAGTCCTATTGGCCCAATCGCCAGTAAGCCAAACATTGTTCGATGGGCACTGCCATAATGAGTGAATCGGGAGGATCGATGTGTCCCAATTTGTCTTCCCAGTCTCAACCTAATGGCATCAGCCAGGATGCGAGTAAGGGTGGCAGGCTCAACAGTCTGAGAATACACCCTTGTCAAGAATGAACCCAAGCTCTGGTAAACGAACCAGGGTCCTGGTGAATGGACCAGGACGTTAGTAAATGAACCCGGACTAGGCTTCTGGATAGGGCAGGATTGAACTTCCCTGATGCTGACACATTCCCAAGAAACGCGGAGTTTGGTCTCCTCAACTAACCTACAGAAGAGGTTACATATGGAATGTACGCCGTTATTGGGAAACAATACTGCCACTACCCTGACAGATCCTATCCCCTGGATCTCCTTAGAAGCCCACGTGGACCAGTCTGAAACTACGTGCTGCTGTCAGCTATAATGCTTGGTTATGCCCAGGCCGGCCCAGTGGGCCCTGATTACTATATATTATTTAGCAAATTCCTTTGTATTAAGCCTCCATTAATGAGCCAACAATGGTTACATCCATATTGGGCCCGAATTAGTCTCGCCCAAGCCCATTGCACCCAACTGCCTATAAATAGGACCAGTTGTGTATTGTAGAAGGGATCCCGAATTTTCTCTTGTAAGCAATTACTCTGCCCAAACTTGCAGAATACTCCATTGTTAAAGATTTCTAAGCTCTAATACAATAGACTCGTGGACTAAGGCTCATTAACACCCCAACCATGTAAAAGCCTTGTGTGATTATCATTAAATCCTTTCCTTTTAGTTCTCTTATCTCTCATAATTCTAGTTTTCGAAAAACTCGGTAAACAACATTGATATAGGATAGATTTTGACTTTGAATTCTATTATGATTCTAGTATTGCATGTGTATTTGTTTGTTATGAGATTATAATTGATTTATGTATGATTTGTTGTGTGGTTTCCTTACTGGGCTTAGAAGCTCATTCATTTCTTTTATTTTTGCAGAATAAGTTAACCTTAGATGACCGGTGGCGAGCGAATTCCCAATAGTAAGACAGGTGTGAATATGTGGGGGTCGTATAGCTTCGTGTTATTTTCTTGAGAAATTATGAACTTTATGATTTAATATTGCCTAGTTTTAATTTTATTTTATTGTAAACACTATTATTTATTTTTCCTAAACCCGGGTTATATTTATTTTAAATTATCAATAAAGAAGGCAACACTTTTTGCGATTTATTACGTTATTAATTTTTCAACATCTTTATTTTCTACAATTATAGCTAGAATTTAGGGCATTACAAAAATGTAACTTAGACTAGCTAAGGCCTGATGAACCACGCCTTGATCTCGAGCCTTGAGATATAGTTTTGTTGAGCCAATGTCATCATTTTCCATATCCATTTTGAATTATACAACTTTTTAATTATTTTAAACAACCTTTTAAAATAATTAAACTTTGGGTTTTAACACTCAAATAGTTTCTAAGGCCCAATTTGAATTTGGGTTATTTAATTCAAAATAAAATTAAACAATTTAATTTTAATAAATTAAAATTAAAATTAAAAATAATTTTAATTTTTGATATTTTAATTAAAACAATTTTAATTATGGAAAAGAATAATTAAAACATTTTTAATTAAAGAAAATAATCAAAACTATTTCAATTATAGACATTTCCAAATTAAAACCATTTTAATTCAATTTCAAAAATTTTAATTAAATAATTTTGGTAACAACACATTAGGGTTTGTATAACAAAAACCCTAGGTGTGTCACCAAGATAGGCGGTGACAAGGGGTCCGGCGGTGGAGGAGAGCACAACCGAGGGTGGAGGCAGGCAGGGTCATGCACGGCGTGGCCGCAGGGGCACGACTCGATGTGGGCGCGCTGGCATGGCGTGGGCGCAGGGCACGACGTGGGCATAGGGGCAGCGACTTGGGTTCGTGCTTGGGGCTCGGGCCATAACATAATTTTATCCAGAAATTTAAAGAAAAAAGTATAAAATTCGTATGCCTCAAAAATTGGCTTACATTATTCATCTAGAAATTTTTAAGAACAATTCCTAAACCCAAAAGCACCTTTATAAACAACCCTTAATAATCTATCATCATTAATATAAACATCCATCCATTCAAATATTTATCACATATAATATAAAAATGCACATAATCCCACACATAACTTAATAATATGTAGAGAATAATGACCTGCTCTGATACCAATTATTGGATAAACAATCAGAGTGCGCAAACAATTGGCATGGTGGGCCCAGTTTGTAAACAATGAAATTTTTTTCACCTCTCATATAAACAGTTTATATGTTCAAGAATACATCACACAGGAAACATTAATATACAATATCATTAATCATGCAATATATATAATTATACACATACTTATATATATTATATGCACATGTATACAAATATTCAAGAACATAAATGTTTACCTCTTGAAGCCTATCAAATGTCCTTGAGTCTTTTTGTATAAATAATGATCTTCCTATCCAACGATTTGAGTACTCAGACCACGATCTTCTGGAGTGTTCTATACACCTCAAGATATGTGTGGGCACATATAAAACGAGGGTTTGTAATTTAGAAATCACAAGTTTATCTCAACACACGAGTACTTGGATTATGGCTTGAGAAATGTTGGAATAATAGAAGAAGATGAGAATTTATTGTGTGACAATTTCTGAAACTTTTTCTGAATGACCACTCTCTATTTCTTATTATCACATAATATATATGTAGATTATATATTACCTTATCATTCATAATAATAATAATATAATACAATCATAATGATGATAGGAATTGATTTAGGTAATATCAAACTTACCAAATTTAAAAAAATCTATTTTCAAATTATTAATTAATTAAATAAAATAAAAACAATGCTGATACTTTATCAGTACCATCATACACACATGACATAGTCCTTGGACTGTGTCACGCGTGTAGCAGTATTCCTTTTTAGGGAATATTGCATTTTTCCTATTTTCTTTTATTTATTTATTTAATTAAAATAAATCCTTCCCACAAAATATGATATTATCTTTTTATGGAAAAGATCACAACCATATTTCAAAATTCAAATTGATGATCATCATTATCATCATCTTTTAAAAATCAATAAATCAAAATTATTTTGACTTACCAATTTTATTTTCTCTCACTCAAATAAAATAATTAATTTATTAATTTATATATATTTCAAAATTCTTTATTTAAATAAATAAATATATTTTCAAAAATTTAATAATTCATTCCAAATTAATTATTCAACCTCAATTATCATATAATTGTATATTTGACCCGAAAAATTAAAATTCTTCTTAAATTTCCAAATTACAGTTTTACCCTTGTATCAACTTTTACCTTGATATGGTATTGATAGAGCCACCCTGGGGACCTATAATATCAAGCTCCAATAAATATTAGATTATTAATCAAAGCTCTTTGATTAAATAATCATATATATTAACCTCATGATTACTCCACTATAAATATGAGATTGAACTCTTGATAATTATATACATATATTTACAAAGTACTTTATTAAAGAATAAAGTGTCCATTGATATAATAATTACATACAACGTTAATCCTCTATTAATGGTTCATAATTAAAAGGGAATAAAATTAATGTTTTACCCTTTTAACTATATCTAGTTCCTAGTGTACCATTGACTTTAATAGTGAAGGTTGTGTCACAAAAAGTTTGCGACGTGAGCACTCGTAACTTTTTTAGTTCCAAAAGTCAACCAAATATGGAACCATTATTCAATCTATAAAAAGGTATAGATTCCATATATGTTAAACCATGTCCTCAGCCATATATATCATTGAGTCCCCAAAACAATTGTTCTTAGCTTGATCATTCTGACAAAGCTTAACGCATGAATCAAAGGATCATATGACATATATAGGAGTTCATAGTAACTTCAGGATAAGGATCATCGTGTATATGGTCATCGTTTGATGTGTTTGATTAATACTACAAAACAACGTTTAAACAAGTATTAACAAATCACATCTACTCCAGTTCTATATATCACTATATATAAAGTACCTTCACTAAAGTGTCCCACTACACTAGTGACCCGGATCTAGGTCACTTGTATTCATAATACTAGCGAACCGTACTAGCAGTAATTAATCTAAAGATTCCATAACTTTATTTTAATGCGAACTGTTTCAAGTTCATTATCTTAATCTCGATCCTCTAATACCAATATGAGATTAAGAGCACATAGATAAACTTTGGTATTTTTTGATATTTACTTAATATTATCAACATAATATTGGACATAGTATATATATAATAATTCAATTCAATTATTTATTTCATTTAAAATATTTTTCAACTACAATTGCTTTAAAGGAACTATTCCCAACATAAGGTTGTCCCGCAGGTAAGCCTGACCTTAGAACGCCCCATTATCCTTGGGATGAATCACCTCTATTTCCCCGTAGAACTCAAAATTCTCATCATTAACCGAGATGTTGAGGCCACGCTTTCCGCCGATAGGGAAATTTCGCATGTTGCCCCCTCGAACCTTGTTCCTGTGGGGGTGGTGAGGTGCCTTGGGGACACCACCTCTGAGCCTCACGCGGTTTGTATTGGCGTGCCTGGGCGAAACGCCTTGGCATTCACGGGCGTTGGTGGTGTCCTCAGGCTCCTGGGCCTTAACCTATGCTAGTTGGCCTCGGGACCTGATTATCTTTGAGGTTCCGACGTGCCTTCTTCGATTTTCGAGCAGAGTTATTGTCAACCTTACCTTTGCCACAGTCTTGTGGTGAGGTGGGGTTCCATCACCAGTTGGGTGCCTATGAGGCACGCGAGTTGGTGTATCTCGCACCAACCTAGCGGGGTGCTCGGGAGGCACACCGGTTGAAGTGACAGGTGGCATTCTAGCTAGCTGCCCAGATGGTACATTGCCACGAGGGTTCACTCGCAGCCCTTGGGCTGCTAGAGTAGCCATCATGGCATTAACTATCTCCTGCAGGGCGGCGATATTACCTACTTAGGTGTTGACCTTCTGCTGTCGAGTGGCCATCTGGTCACAGAGTGCCACCACTTCTGGTGTCTCCTTCGTGTCCATGGGATGGGGACATTCCTCCTCATAATATTCATTGTTTCCCCCGTCATCCATGCCATCTTACTCGACATTTTCATCGTAGTCGTCCACCGTCTCTGGGTGGTTTTGCGGCGGCATGTGACTGGTTTCTTCTCCCCCAGTTGCGATGTGACGAGCAGTATCATCTGGAGCATTCCTTCGAGTAGTCACAATGACTATTTTCCAAGCTTCCCTCAAGCTCTCAATGAAAGCACCAAAATGTTGGCTGCCTTTTTCGATGCCAAATTAATATGAGATATTATAGGATAAACAAGGAAAGACACAAGGTTTTACATGGTTTAGGTTATAAAAGAACCATAGTCCACGAGTCTCTATTATTTAGTGAGCTTGAAGCTTGCTATAGGAAACTTCAATGGTGATTCTTAGGAAGTGTATATATTGCACTAAGTACAAAGTTTCTCTCTCTAAAAAACCGAACCCTTTACAAGGAGATCCCCAGCCCTATTTATAGAGGCTAGGATAATTAATGTTAATAATCTTTCATTAATATTAGGGTGTTAATGTTAAATTAATACACAAAGGGCTATGTTACAAGAAAGACTATGGCCCACATGAAATCTACGGGGCCCATTGCAGAAAGTCACACACCAACTTTATGGAGAACAGATTTGTGACTGCCAGGGTGGGGCGCACGTTTGCCCGTGTCAGACGACATTGTGGGAAATGCCGGTTGTCGAGTGTACGAACTCAACACCATTAATCGAGGATCACCAAAAGTTGTCAGATGATCCTTTCGAGGCCCACACCTGCATTGATTGACACATGGCATTACTCCTAGGCCTGAGGAACAGAATCCTGGACTTGGAGATTGGCCAAGTAAGAAGGGCCCCTCGGGGTGTGACATCACTTGGAGACATCCTCTCCCAGAGGGAAGACCTCGGGTCATGGCCTCACCTGCGGTTATTCATGCTTCGGAGACTGACTTGAAACGTGGTCTCAATGGAAGACACCTTCGCTTGAGAGAAGACCTCGGGGCATGACCAGACCTGGAGACATTATCGACTCGCTCGAACTAGACTACATCGAGTTTCTTGCCTTCTGAGTAGGGGTTTGTAGAATCTATCCAATCTAATTACAACCGGCTGCCAAAAAATGGATATCCAATTACTATTGAATCAAATCAGATGTAATTTTTAAAAATCCAAATTGGATCGGTCGGTTGTTGGATGGGGGTCAAACATCCAATAAAAACCGACCGAATCGATTCAATAATCATCTAGTTACATATATGCTTCTAATTTAGATGAATTTATGTTGAATGCTTCTAAATTATTAGAACTAAATAGTGTTTTCATTTGGATGAGTAATTTGTGTTTTATAATTGAAATATACATCAAAATTAGATTTAAAAAGATTCTAAATGATTGGATGGATCAGATCCGACCCAATCCAATAAATAACCAGGGGATGCACCTCCAATGGATGGAACCGATCCAATCCAATTATCCATTGGATTTGATCGGATCGGTTGACTCAATTTATTTGGATTGGATTGATTGTAAAAATCCAACATCCAATGGATAATTGGATTGGATCGGATGGGCTTAAATCCATTGGATGTGATCCAGTGAACACCCCTACTCCCGAGGACTCCCTGACCTGTCGCTAATTACTCCCAATCACCACGTGTTGGATGATCAAAACACAGACAACAAGCATTTTAAAATTTTTTGGATTATTTTCTAGTTTTTTTAATGATTCAAATCTTAAATAAAGGAAACGTTTTAGTTAAAACACGAATATATACATTTCCGAGCAAATCTGGGCATGATTTTTGGGTTTTTTTGCGATTTTTTTTTCAGATTTGAAACTCTGAAATTTGCAAAAAATCGATCTTGCTCGATGGTGCTCAATGCCATCTCGATGAGGCCTTCAAAATCAATATTTTAAAGAAATTATCGACTTTTCTTGATGGTTGCTCGATACTACTCAAAGGTGCTCGATTTGATTTTTGCAAGATACATAATTTTTCACTCGGGTGTCTGTTTAGGGTGATTTTTTTTTTAATTTGGGTATTTATTTGAGATCTACACGTCTCAAGGGTTTATGTACACATTTGGGAAGTTTAAAGGTTAAAAAAAATACAAAAATGTAAACATACCTCATGTTTAAGACATGTTTTGATACAAGATTTGACTTCATAGGAATGGGTTTAGGGTGTCTTGGAAAATGAAAGTGAGAATGCTAAAGCATGGGAAAGCATTATTAGTGTGTTTGGTTATGCGCAAGAATATTATAACGATACCTTAGAATATTAAGATTACTTTATTTGGTTGCACATAAGAATGTGATTGAAAAACTTTGTAAAATATAAATAATTAAGTTTTTTTAAATTATGTTATAAAATTTAAAATGTTCTGTAGCTACTTTTATTATAATATTATATGTATAAAAATAATAAAAAATATATTACTAAATTTTTTGACATTAAAAAAAAATATTAGCAAATAATCATAAAAAATAAACTATAATTAATTATATTTTTTCTAAGCATTCTAACAATCCAGTAAAATATACTCTACTAAAAGAAAAATTAAACGTCGTACACTTATATAAAATTTTCCAAATATTTAATAATATATATATATATTAAGTAGAAACAACGTGCAAATTCATATTCGTTTAATTTTAAAGTTGTAAACATGCTTATTCAAATATATATTTATTTTTATTATATTTTTTTAATTATCATATAAATTTTAAATAAATAAACAATATGATAAAAATATTACAGCTCATTTAAAAAAAATATATATAATAGATTGAATTACAGTTCTATAGTATATATACATGTTTATATCAATAATATCTACATATATGACATCATAGATATATATTTACATTGTTACATGACATATATATATATAAATTACAATAATATTTAAAAATAAATTAATAATAGAATAAAATAAGAATAAAAAAAGTCATAGTATAGAGTAGTATACATGCATCAACTATTTTTTAGTTTGTAATATATCTCCTAATGTCCTTTGGTGAATTTGATGAAGAAAAAGAGCTTTAATCACTTGACAAAAAACAAACTACCACCCAAATTTATAAGATAAAAAAAATGACATGTTGGCTTTATTATTTTTAAACAAATATGATTTAATTATTTAAATTATTATAAAATGTCTTAAAAATATCATATTTTAATTAATTAATTAATTAATTAATTTTTGTTTTCAGTTTATGTTTGTTCTAGTTTTTTGAATTTGGCAGTGACAACAAGAGATTATATAATATATGTTTAATAAAATATGAATATTGTACGTAGATTTTTAATTTAAGTTTGTTGACCCTGATTTTGGCCAACTGACACGGAGTCAAATACGCTTGATGTGGACAAATGCGTTGAAATGAATGTGATGACAAAAACAATAAAGAACACAAGAGTTTATAGTGGTTCGGCCCCAAAACCTGGTAATAACCTACGTCCACTTGAACTGTTATTGATATAGGATTCAAAGGAGTGATCAAAGAACTAGGGTTCAATGAGTTTCACCAACCTCTGAAGAACAAAACAATATATAAAATAGAATAACTCTAATCTCAGATAATCAGAAAGCAAAAAGTCCCCCTTCCTTGAGCTATATTTCTCTATTTATAGGCTCAAGGAAGATTACATTAATTTGTTACAGATATTCTTTCCTAAATAATCGGATACTCAGGAAATCATGGGGAGATAATTTCGGATTCGATCATAACTGCATGAGATTTTCTCCATATATAGCGTGTATACGACCAGCTGGTCGTATATAGAGATTGAGCGTATTGCCAATAGATATCTTCCTGGTCGATAGTCGAGCATGAATCCTGCCAAATGTCAGCCACGCGTATTAAATGTCTGCCATGTCATCCATGCCTATTTTTTGGATAACATTTGCCCCCCAAGTTTGTTTAGTGCGACCAGCAATAAAGAAACTTTAGGGAAACAACCGTTCATATGCCCCACGAAATTTGTCAGGATCCTCGTGCGTTTTTGAAAGCCGTGACATAATTATGTCTAATCAAACCTTTTCAGTTTTCAAGAAAACAATTTGACGGCTTATACACTTCCCCATGTTTCGAAAATGTAAAGTAATGATTGCCACTTTTTTCCATACCTCAGCCCCTATAAGTAACTTCTTTTTCTTCCTTATAATTTTTTACTCACCATCCTTATCAAGAACCTCAAGAACTTTGCTTCCAGAACCCAGAGCTTCGAAACCAGTCAGACGTCTAGCTGAAGGTCTTTCCAACTCAAAATTTCTACTTTTTTCTGAATCTCCACCTTTGCCCAGGTAATCAATTTGTCTTTTAAACTTTTCATTATGGCATGCATGCCGTTACTATGCTCTGTGATTTCCCATGTTCTTGAATAGGGTTTTATGAGGATTTTCGTATAAACCTTCTAATGCTGGGTAAGAGAACGTCTTTCAGTTTTGTATAGGTTAGGAACTAGTTTGATAGTGAGGGTCATAGGCTTAGGGCGTAAGATCGACGTAAAAATTCAATCTTTAATCTAGTTGAAAAAACTGGGTTTTTTCCCGCCCTCTAGGAGTTGAAAAAGTTCTCTTCCAGAAAACATTTTATTTTATTTTTGATTTGTTTTTCAAACCACTAGAACCGAACTTAGAGTAGGGGTAGGATGCTGCTGGTCTGAGCAACGTTATCCCAATCTCCCACGTTACTTCGCAAACGATGTGTCTTATCTCCTCCATTGTCTGTTTGCAGTTCATATGCAAGACCCTTGGGGAGGAGAAAGACCCATTGAAGACGACCTTTTGGCTCAACTACTTGAAGGCAAAGAAAACCCATCTACTTTGATACCGGATATCCCCTTTTCTCGCCCTAGCCCAAACCTTCCTCCAGTCCCAACCCAGAGAATGGCTCGAACAAAAACAAAAGCTCAAAAAAGGAAAACCCCTAACCCCTCAGGCCAGCCTTCTGCTGATGCCCCCTCGACCAGTGGTCGAGGTGAATTTGCTCCTGACACCAATGTTCAAAGGCGTGCCCGTCCTCGACATGCTGACCAGCCGGCTGTTGAGTGGCACGTCGTTCCTCAGAGTAAGGTGACACTGCGGATGATCGCCAACTATTTAAATAAATACAACCTGAAGGGGGTGACCTTAGTCAAACCTTCTATCGACCAGCGGGCCAACCTACCAGGTGGAGCTTACAGCGCCTGGTTGAGGTTTCACATTGAGGTAGGTGCCACCCTGCCTTTTCACTCGTTCTTTCAGGGGGTGGTGAATTACTTCGGAGTAGCCCCCTTTCAAATCACCCCAAATGGATATAGAATGCTGGCCGCACTCTATATCATTTATAAACTAAAAAAATGGCCAATACCTACTCCCCACGAGGTCAACTTTCTTTTCAACCTTAAGTCCAACCCCAACAAAGATGGCACGAGGTTTTTCCATTTTTGTCACCAAGAAATCGGGCGCACTTTCTTGTCCAACACTACTCATATCTCTAACGCGGGGAGGTATCACCATGAATACTTCCTTACTCCTGACCTAGCTGCAGACAACCTGGCCTTCACTCGAGGAGGTAAAAATTCTTACGCCAGTAGCTTCTTCACTTAGTGTTTTCTGTCGCAATGTCTTGACATTCCACTGTGTTCCAGGCCCATGGTTACGTCCAATCCCCACTCCAGGGATGGAGTCAAGGGCAACACTCTTAGCCAGCATGTCAAATGCTGATAAGAGTGTCAAAAACTTAGTTACTGAGGCTAACCTTAGGTTGGTTGGCCTTTGGAGTTCCCAACCTATGACTAATGAACCTTCGGCGGGAGGTGTCCAAGCCGAAGTGGAACCCGAGCAGCAACCCCAGGCGTCTCCTTCGCGAAGGAGGCCAACTGGGGTTACGATCAGGGAACCTGCCGTCCCTCATCGAGTGGAGAAACCCTTGGTCCCCGAGGGCAAAGGAAAACAAAAGGTTGCCGAGCCTA
Organism: Humulus lupulus; assembly: GCF_963169125.1. Lineage (NCBI taxonomy): Eukaryota > Viridiplantae > Streptophyta > Magnoliopsida > Rosales > Cannabaceae > Humulus > Humulus lupulus. Next base: position 163,850,265 of record NC_084799.1, read on the forward strand.
CCGAACTTTCTGACGATTTGTCGGATGTAAATGGTACAATAATCTTGCTTTTAAATCATTTGCCAATTCCCTCTCATCTATTTGATGGGGATGGCAACTTTAGGAATGCTCCCTCTTTAAACTCAGATTTCTTCCAGGAACTAGGTAGTTCAGTAAATAATGCTACGACTAGTAGTTGTAGCCCGGGTACTTTACTTGTAATCCTTTTACTTTTATCCTTGTTCCCTGCATGACCATTTAGTCTTATTGCTTGAGTTGCTTCCTTTTATGCAGGTATGGACTCCGAGGACGTCTTCGAGCACTATCAGGCTGCCGCTGCCTCTTCTGTCCCAAAGAAGGATAGCAAGAGGACTCGAGGGGAAAGCAGTAAGACCCCCTCGAAGAAAGCTTGAACAGACGATGCTCTAGCCACCGGCCCTTCCAAGGAGAACACACCACCTCCGCCCCCCACCAAGCAGACGACTCCTACACCTGCTAATCGACAACCCTCTTATAGGGCCACTGACAAGGAGGCATTGGACAACTTGCCCAAAGGCTCCCTGCCCAGCTTCATGGTCGGATCAGCCAGAGAGAGGATATACAAACTCTCAAAGCACAGACGCAGTCAGTCCGCCATCACCGAAACCGCTTCAATGGAGGCTGATCAGGTCGTCAACAAGGGGCTGAACGAGATAGTTAGCGTAAGTCATCTCCTGCTACTTTGCCATTTATGTCTGATTCCTTTCCCTTAGTTTGTCTCATTTTTTGTCTCTCAGGGGCTGCTAACTCTAACTGCTGGCTGGCGCTGTGTTGGGGCGTTGGTTTCTCGGGGCAAGAACTTTGACTCCAGGCTTGCCCAGAAAAAGCAAGCGTATGAGGCTGACAAGGACAAGCTACTCGAGGAGAACAAGGAGCTGTCCAAACAGTACAAACAAATGTGCGAGGACCAAGCTACTCTTACCAAGGAGCTTCAGGACCCCCAAGACGCCTTGAAGAAAGCCAACGATGCTCGGGAGAAATTCAGGGAAAGTGCCAAGCTTGTCACCCAAGAATGTAAGCAGCTTGGATTTGATCTGACCGCCAGCGGGGAGGAGACGAGGGAGCTTGAGAAGCGAGTGCAGGAGCTCGAGGAGGAAGGGGCCAAGATTTTGAAGAAGTACAAGGAAGCCACTCACCTCTGGTTCTACAAATTCTGGAAGCACAACCGGGAGGCCAACTTCAACTACCTGTCCGAGAGGTTGAAGAGGACTCTGATGGCGCAGTGCACCATTTGGTTGGAAGAAGAAGAGAAGGCCAAGGTGTCTGCCGCTGACGCTGAGGCTGGCCCTCCAGCCGACCAAGGCACTCCTCCTAATCCTCAAGACCCTCCTGCTCCTCAATAATTTTCTTTTTCTTTTATTTTGTTTTTATGGCCCACGGGTCGTATTGTAAAGACAATTGGTTTTTATTGCTGTGAGGGCAGCTTTACTTTTAATTAAACAATTACATCCGAGCAGTACTACTCGCGGTGTAAAAGAATGCGTTGACATTATAATATTTTTGTCTATTATAACATCTGTTCGCATGACCGAACTTAGCATAGTACTTTGGTTTGATTTAACAAAATATAAATTTTGAAAAATACTCTAAGTACCATAGCATGCTTTCACTTATTTTGTTCATGTGTTTACATACTTATTGGTATGCTTTGCTATCGATGTACCTTATATGCCCCTCAAGTGATCGAGGAGCTTTAGGTCCTTGGTCACTTGCCTTGACCACGACCTGTGCAAACATCACTACTCGATAGGAAACATAAAACTTATAATACAGCAAAACAACACACGTAATGAACAAATACTTGTAAAAATAAATTTACAAAGGTTGGCAAGAATGACTGGCTGCGCACAGTCTCTTATAATCTCGTATTAAAAATGGACTAAACATGTCTTTACGAGTGATCTTAAAAAGATCTTACACTTATAAGCGATTAGTCATACAACGTGGCTAACCCTTTTTCGAAACTTGTAAAAAGTAAAAATTAGTACAAGCTAGTCCTTTAAAAAGGACTGTTCATTGGTAATACTTGCGCAGGTGTTCACAGTTCCAATAGCGTGGAACGAGATCTCCATTTAAGCGTGCAAGCTTGTAGGTGCCTGGATGAAGGACTTCTTCAATCTGATAAGGTCCTTCCCAGTTTGGTCCGAGTACTCCAGCAGTGGGGTCGCGGGTATTCGAGAAAACTCGTCGTAGCACTAGGTCACCGACGTTAAATTTCCTTTCTTTTACTTTTGAGTTAAAATACCGGGCGACTTTTTGCTGGTACGTAGCAACTCAGAGTTGAGCTCTCATTTCTCGTCAATTGAGTCTAGGGACTCCATTATTAGTTGGATATTCTGGTCCTGGTCATATGTAATGCGTCGGTGTGAGGGGGGATCTAACTCGACAGGTAACATAGCTTCATATCTGTATGTTAAAGAAAATGGGGTATGACCTGTCGCTGTTCGATGAGAAGTTCTATACGACCAGAGTACTTCAGGCAGCTATTTTGGCCATGCTCCTTTAGCGTCTTCAAGTCTTTTCTTCAGGGTGTCCTTAAGCATTTTATTCACTGCTTCAACTTGCCCATTTGCCTGTGGATGTGCAACTGAAGAAAAGCTTTTGACGATTCCATGTCTTTCACAGAAGTCTGTGAATAAGTCACTGTCAAATTGGGTGCTGTTGTCTGAGACGATTTTTCAAGGCAAACCATATCGACAAACAATGTTCTTAATGACAAAGTCAAGAACTTTCTTGGTCGTTATGGTAGCGAGTTGTAACCACCCCAAATTCGCTATTAAGGCTTAAGGGCCTTGAGTAGTGTGCCTGGATGGCATAATGGGATTTTGAATGTGACTTTAATGAGTTTAATGCATGATTATGATTTAATGCATGTTATATGACTATTTGATTATTTGAGATGCATGACTATGTGAATTAGTATGCATGGAGACCTGATTGTCTTAGAAAGAGCATAATTGTAATTTGGCCATTTTAGGGCATAACTGTGATAATTGTATTATGTGATTTGTGCCATGTGAGTGTGGTGTTTTTATCAGGATGCACGCATCGAGACGGTCCTAGTGAGCAAATTAGTCTAAAAGTCACAACGGGATTTTGTACCCGGCTCGGGAGGAGCCTAGGGGTACTTTAGGAATTTCGTAAGTTGAAGTGAGAACTAATGGTTATAGTTTTGGCGATTGAGTAACTTCTGTAACAGTTTGTAACTGCTTTGAGTAACAAGTTTTAAGATAGAAAGTGATAGAATTGAAATAGAAGTGTAAGGACAAGAGTGCCCTTGAAGGTTTAGTTAGGAAGGATTATTAAGAAGGGGTAAAATGGTCTTTTGGCAAGGGATTTAGACAATTTTCAGCTGGGTTTTGGGGTGCACGGTTTGGGTATTGGGTCATTTGATGCTTTGATAAAAAATTGAAGAGAAGAAAAAGAAGAAGAAAGAAGAGCTAGGGCAAGTAAAAGAAAGAGAAGAAGAAGTGTAGAAGGGGCTGAAGTGGGAGCTTAGGAGGAGATCAAGGAAGCTTATAGGGTGGATTCTCCACTTGAGGTAAGGATTTTATGTACATTTAAGTTTGGTTTCTGTTTTGATTTGAGGAATTGAAAGCATGAGTTAAGCTTTTTAAGGTTTTGGTTTGGGTTGCTGAAATTAGAAATCAAAGGGTGGATTTTTGGGTGTGATGGTGTTTTGATCTTGATTCTAGTGTCTATAGGTTGTAAGATGGTTCATATGAAGTTTTAAATTGATCTTGGGGTTTAGGTTTTTGTTTGGGGTGAATTGGGGAGGTTGAAGCTTGGGAAAAACGCATGGGAAAACCCAGAAAATCTGGGTTCGCGATGGAGCGCCGCGGCCTTGTTCTTGGGCGCCGCGGCGCGAGGATGTTCCAGTCAGGGGAGGCTCTCTGACTTGCTGGGCGCCGCGGCCCTATTGGGCAGGGCGCCGCGGCCCTCTTGGGTAGCGCCGCGGCGCTAGGCCATTTTCTGGGCATGAAAGTTTGCAATTTTGGGCTTTTGCCCGGGGATGCGGGGGTTGGGTCCAATGTATTGTTTTAAGGAATTAGAGGTCCCGAGAGTACGGGATTGGTCCCGGGAAGTGGTTTTGGGTTTGGTTAGTATTAAAAGTGTTTTATCTGTGTTGTGACTAGGATTTCGGAAGGCTCGTGCTAGAGGATCGTGCTTGTGACCTTTGTGCATCAGGAAAGCTCGGGATACAAGTAAGAAAACCATAACACCCGAGGTCAGGGCATGGGCCCACAGTGTTATTACAGGGCATGGCCCTAGATTGTTTTATGTGTAAATCTATAGCTTTAAGTGAATTATTGTAACGCTCTGGCTACCCCAGAACAGTTACGGTGATTGGTGAACCGGAAATTTGACCCGCTACCCGAGTCCTTTGGTTAAAAACGTGATCTAAGTGTCATTAACAGGTTAAGGTGTAAAACCAGTAAAAAGGAAATGGCACTTTTCATTAAGTAAATAAACTGCTCATGAGCCTTTTAAAATGTTTACAAGTAGTTCAAGTTACAAAAGAGTTGCTATAGTTCCAAATATACAATCTCCGCCGGCCTAAGCGGCAAAAATAGGGAGAACCCCTAGTCCCTCTGAGAACTCCTTGACCGTGGCGGTCAAGCGGCCCTGTATGTACATCACATCGCCCAAGCTCTCCACTCAGGGCAGGCCGAGCTTTTCCTTCCCTTTACCTGCACCATGTAGCACCCTTGAGCCGAGGCCCAGCAAGAAAACATAATAAAACATGATATAATATCAACAACGATCATAATAACCACTCAGGACTATCAGTCCAACAAATAGGTGACAATAGCTAAAAGTCACAGTAATGAGCATCGCTCCTTCTTGCCATGTGACGATAGGGTCACCAGGGCTTAACTGAATAGTGATTCATTTATAAGTTCGTTTAGGACAGGTGCATGGTGATTAGTCACCAACATAACCTTCCTCACGACTCTGGAGTCGAAACTATGGACAACGTCCCTTAGCCATGTGACAAACAGTCACCGGGGTCTCATACCTTGGCTATATTCATCTGGTTGTAAGCCAGGCAAGCGCTTATAAGTTCCTCGACCCTAGGGTCGGTCTGGCATTAATGCTATAGAGCCATTCAATGCATGATTCTTGACTTTAGAGTCGGTCCCTGACTGGTCAGTGTCTCAACAGGTAAACAACGTTCAACAGCATTTAATATGCAATCCATGTCCACATATGTCAACCAACATGCCTTAATATCAAATCATGCATGTCATATACCTATACAGGGTGCAACTGTATCCATACACTGTTTTCTTACCTCTGGTTCGAGTGAGAATAATTATATGAACGACCGCTGAGAACGATCAGCCTTTAAATTCCTCGACGGTCACCTGGTCATAACCAAAATATAGGATTCATCAATAAAAATGATAACTGAGGGTTCCCAAACCAAAACCCAGCCCCCAAGACCTCAAATACTACCCAACCGGGTACTAGGTCCAACCCCGAGGCCTATGGTTTGAATCCCTAAGCTAAAAACCTCTTTCTAGCAAATTTGGCCTCATGGGCCGCGGCCCCCAAAAGCCGTGCCACGGCACGCCCCCAAGCCCCATCTGCCAGACGCACCTGGGCCGCGGCACGCAAAAGCCGTGCCGCGGCACCCAGCCCAGAAAAGCTAGAACGGCCACACACGAACCAGATTTTCAACCCTGCATTTCCCTTCACAAACCAGACCTTCTAACCCTCTCTAAACCCTTTCCAAACATCCAATTCAACCCCTAAACCTTACCCATACACCTCCTCACCAAAACCCAATCAACTAACACCAAAAACCTCCTTTGATTCTCACTTCCCACATCAAAACTCATGATTCAAAAGCTAGAACAAAAACAGAGCTTAACTTGAATTCAATGGTCAAAGCTTACCTTAGAACCTATTTTGAACTTCCCACACAAGCAAAACCAAGTCTCCAACCCAGCCCTAAGTTCCTTTAGCTTGAATCCACAACTAGAGCTCAAAACACCAAAGGAGGAAATGGAGGAATTTTGTACGGGAAGAGAAAAGAGACTAACCCCTGTTTTACTCTGTTTTATTCCACAGCCTTATAAGTTACTTAGTCACATATATCCTTCATAAAAAGACCAAAATTCCCTTATGTCATCTTAAGTCTCCAAAGCCACTCCAAGGGCAAAATTGGTACATTCCGCTAAACCCGTTAATTATAATTAACGCTTCCCAATTCCCGCTAATCTCAATATCCTCAAACACCAATATTTCATAACCCGTTACCCTAAAATCCCCGGTAACGCTATAACCTTTAATATCACCCCGAGACTCACCCCGAGCCCCGAGCTCAAACCTGTTATGACCAAACCGATAAATCATGTTTAAGGATCGTCTCATGTCGAAATACTCGAACCAATCCACATTATAATGCGGTCTCACAATATATCATTATCATACAAACAAGTATTCAACTATACCCTCAACGGGCCGAATTACCAAAATACCCCTGTAAACAAATGTGGACTCACATGCACGCATTTAACATCATATTATAATATAATTCTCATAAACATGCATAAACATATTTAATGGCATAATTAAACAGTTATGGCCCTCCTGGCCTACTAATCCAGCCATTAACCATAATAGGGAATCCGGGGCATTACAATTATTATGTGTTTACATGATTATTTCGAGATGTACAATATGTGTGTCTGTAATGAAATGAACGGCTAAGGCCGAGAGCGGTGAAGGCTGGGTACGGCCTTGGGGCCGGAAGTAACACTCAGCACATGGGATGCTTATAACCAGGGTGGGACCCAATGGATACATGAGTGATCCTTACGGCGAGGACCGAGACCCCATGCTTTGGTAAGGCCTCTGGGGCGGCATGGCCGTGCTTGTTTAGTCTGATGGTTTTCCTATTTATCAGTGGATTATGTCAGCTATATTATTTGCATATGTTATGTACTATTTGGGTTTTCTTGCTGGGCTTCGGCTCACGGGTGCTCCGTGTTGCATGTAAAAGCAAAGAGCCAGTCAACCGGCCATGAGTATGGAGAGCGTGGGGGCGGCGCGTACATGTTCGGCCTGCACGACTGCTTTGGTTGGGGGAATTTTGTATATGGCTATATTAACCCATTCTTTTGATAGTTAATCAAGTGTAAATCTATTTTTGAGTTGTAAATATTTTGTAAACCTTATTTTGGGATCCCGGATGTTTTATACTTAACGTTTTCAATGAAACTAAGCATTTTCAAAGATTACAGCCTTAAACTCTGGTTTAGTCACACTTTTGGTTTTAGAAACCGCATAGAGTCGGTTAGTTGCACAATTTCCATTTTAAACTCACTTAGTAACGGCTCTAAGGTAGTAGGGCGTTACACGAGTGGCTCAGCTTCGACCCATTTGGTGAAGTAGTCGACTGCTACAACTGCGTACTTCACTCCGCCTTTTCCCGTTGGCAGGGATCCAATCAAGTCTATACCCCATACTGCGAAAGGCCAAGGACTCTGCATCTGTTTTAACTCATTTGGAGCTGCGCGGGGGATTTTGGAAAATCTCTGACACTTATCGCACTTTCGCACAAACTCCATTGAGTCTTCGTTCATAGTCGGCCAGAAATAGACCTGCCTCAGAATCTTTTTCGCCAAACTTTGCCCCCCAGCGTGATCCCCGTAGAAGCCTTCATGTACTTCTCTCATTAGCTCCTTAGCTTTCTCTGGTGTAATACATCTGAGCAGTGGCATGGAATATCCTCTTCGGTATAGAACACCATCGATCAGTATATACCTAGCAGCCTGCCTTTGAAGAGTTCTGGCTTTGTTTCTATCTGCTGATAATACACCATTTGTAAGATATTCCAAGTAAGGCGCCATCCATGTGTCCCCCATCCGGATTTCCATATTAGTCTCATCTGCTCTTATGCTTGGCTCACATAATCTCTCTACTGGCACAATATTTAAAGTGTCAGCATCTTTCGCGCTTGCGAGTTTGGCTAAGGCATCTGCGTTCGAATTCTGTTCCCGAGGTATTTGCTGGAGGGTATACTTCTTGAACTGAGCCAACAAATCTCTAGTTTTGTTCAAGTAGGCCACCATTTTGAGGCCTCGTGCTTGATATTCTCTTAGAACATGATTCACTACTAGCTGTGAATCACTGTAAATATCCATCACCTTTATACTCATTTCTTTTGCCAGTCTTAGTCCAGCGAGGAGTGCTTCGTATTCAGCTTCATTATTTGACGTTGTGAAGTCGAACCTAATGGCGCAGTGAAATCGATGCCCTTTTGGCATTATCAAAATCACTCCCGCTCCAGCATGAGATTCGTTGGACGATCCATTCGTGAATAACCTCCACGAAGGAGCTTCATCTTGGGGCTCAGGTGCACTAGGCTTTTCACATTGCTCGTTGCCTGGGAGCTCAGTGAACTCTGCAATAAGATCAGCCAAGACTTGTCCATTTACTGCTGCTCGCGGTGAATATGTAATATCGAACTGCCCTAGTTTGACTGCCCATTTTAATAAACGCCCAGCCGCCTCTAGTTTTTGGAGGACTTGCCGAAGAGGCTGGTCAGTTAAGACTGTAATGGGATGGGCTTGGAAGTAAGGACGTAGCTTCCTTGAGGCCAAGATTAAACAATAAGCTAACCTTCGATGGGAGGATATCTCAGCTCTGCTCCGATTAGCCTCTTGCTTACATAGTAAACCGCCTTTTGTACGCCTTCTTCCTCTCGTACTAATACTGCACTAGCAGCAACTTCAGTGATTGCCAGGTAGATGAACAAAGTTTCTCCTTCGATAGGCTTTGATAAAATAGGAGGCTGTGCCATATGGGCCTTTAAGGCCTGAAAAGCCTGATCGCAGTCTCCTGTCCATTCAAACTTCTTGTTGCCCCTAAGTAGATTAAAGAAAGGGACGCATTTATCCGTCGACTTGGAAATGAATCTACTTAGGGCGGCAATTCTTCCAGTTAAACTTTGTACATCCTTGATCTTCTCTGGTGATTTCATGTCGATCAAGGTTTTTATCTTGTCGGGGTTGGCCTCGATTCCTCTTGAATTAACGATGAACCCCAAAAATTTCCCTGATCCAACCCCGAAGGAACATTTGAGAGGATTTAGTTTCATCTGGTACTTGTTCAATACATCGAAACACTCTTGTATATCCTTCACATGTCCTTCTGCTTTTTTCAACTTTACCAACATGTCGTCCACGTACACCTCCATGTTTACTCTGATCAACTCCTTAAACATGTGGTTAACCAATCGCTGGTAAGTCGCACCTGCATTTTTCAGTCTGAAGGGCATCACTTTATAACAGTATAATCCTGTATCAGTCCGAAAGCTGGTGTGATCCTCGTTAGGGGGATGCATACTAATCTGATTGTAACCTGAGTATGCATCCATGAAGGAGAGGATCTCATGTCCTGCAGTTGCATCGACCAGCTGGTCGATCCTTGGGAGTGGGAAGCAATCCTTTGGGCAGGCTTTATTGAGGTCTGTGAAATCCACACAGGTTCGCCATTTTCCGTTAGGCTTGGGAACCAGTACTGTATTAGAGACCCACGATGGATAAAACGCCACCCTGATGAACCCATTCTCCTTCAATCTTGCAATTTCTTCTTTTAAGGCTTTCGATCTATCCCTATCGAGCAACCTTCTTTTCTGTTGCACGGGTGGAAAACTTTTGTCAATGTTCAGGACATGGCTGATAACTGCAGGATCTATCCCAGCCATGTCTTTGTGTGACCAGGCAAAAACTTCCTGGTTTTTTCTTCGAAATTCCACTAGTGCATGCTTCGTGGTTGGCTCTAAGTTTTTTCTGACCTTCACAACTTTGGTCGGGTCTTTTTTGTCAAGTTGGACCTCTTCTAGGTCCTCGATGGGTCCAACATATTCTTCAAAATCCCCAAAGCGAGGATCTAAATCCCTATCCTCGCTTTGGGCAACACCCTATTTGGTGACTCCATCACCGGATTGGGCTTGTGTATCAATAGCCATCTGCAACCTATCTGGGGGAGTGCTCTTTGACATTCCCTTCTTCACCTTCGTGACTGAGGCATTGTAGCACTCCCTGGCTTCCCTCTGATTTCCCAACACGCATCCTACCCTTGCGTTTGTTGGGAATTTCATGGCTAAGTGCCATACTGAGGTGACGGCTCGAAGATCAACCAGTATAGGCCTTCCAATGACCGCATTGTACGTCGAAGGACAATCGACTACTATGAAAGTAGCGAGCAATGTCCTGGTAGCAGGCGCTGTACTTGCTATCATTGGAAGTCTGATTGACCCCACTGGGGCGAGTCCCTCACCAGAGAAGCCGTATATTGTTTGGTTGCAGGGCTCCAAGTCCTTAATGGACAACTTCATGCGTTCCAGCGAAGATTTTTAAAAGATGTTCACTGAACTTCCTGTGTCAACTAGCACTCTTTTCACCATCATATTGGCCATTTGGATATCCATGACCAGCGGATTGGAATGTGGGAACCAGACATGTTGGGTGTCGCTATCAGAGAAGGTTATTTGACCCTCCTCTGACCGAGCCTTTTTTGGCGCGTGGTCCTCCACAGTCATCATCTCGATGTCCTGGTCATGGCGCAGAGTTCGAGCATGTCATTCCCTAGCCTTTCCACTATTTCCCGCGAGGTGCGGGCCTCCACAGATGGTTAACAATGTGCCAGTTACGGGATCAGGCTGCAAAGGTGGCGAGCGTTGGCGTGTAGGCGCTTGCTCGTTGCCACCTGGAGCTTCTCGTTGGGAATTTCCCAAGGCCAGTATATACTGTTAACCCAAGATATGTTTCCAAGAGGGGGGGTGAATTGGAAATTTAAACTAATTTCAGAAATTTAAAACTTAATATGCCAAATTATGCAATAAATCAAATTTATCAAGTAAAAGCAAATAATATGGCAATCAAATAGATATAGCAAATAATCAAACTTGTAATGTAAAGAGTTTAAGGTTAAGAAATTGCAAACTCTCGAATTTTACAAGGTTCGGTAGAACTAAGCCACCTACGTCCTTGGTCTTCAAAGCTATGGACCTAGCTTTGAGTTACACTATCGAGCCAAGTTAATGGGCTTGACTAACCCTTACAACCGGGAATTTTTCACCAAGGTATTTCCAAACCTCTTACAATAGTTTTCCACCACCAAGGACTATCAACCTCGTTTTCGGATTGTTGAAGTGCCAATCTCACTCTAACCGGGTTGTTTACAAAACCGGTGCCAACCTCACCTCAATCACAATATGGGAATGTGTTTGATATTACAAGCAAAAATCACTCTAGAAGTATGATGATACAACGAGAAACCTAGAGTGATTAGCAAGCACACTTAGAAGAAATAAATACAAATTTTGGCTCAAGTGTGTGAATATGTGTTTGGATGATTTAAACTTTGGGAGCTCTTTGAAATCAATGGATTAGGTTTGATATATGTAATAAATGCTCAGCCAACACCTAATTTTGAGTGAAAAACGAGTTTATATAGAGTTTGGGAAAAAACTAGCCGTTTATAGCCATTGGGGGTTACTTTTTGAAGTTGCCTGCCGCAAACCGGAAGTTCGGATGGGGAACCGGAATTCCGGTTGCCAACCGGAATTCCGGATGGCAGGCAGTGAGCAAAAGTTCAAAATATGCCTATTTTCCCATTTTTCAATTCTTTATAGCTTTTAGCTCGTTTATCCGATTTCAAAAATTCCAATTGCGTTACGACCATATCGGGATGTATTTTCTTAAAGGTGAATTTAGGATGTCTAGTTCTCATTTTGAAAAATCACCATTTTTAGCACGTGAATGAGCCAAATTTTATACTTATGACTTAAAGTAAACTTTCAATCACTTTACAAGACTAAGAAATGAAATTAAACCTTTATCTTGAGTTTCTTGAGTCTTGAAATCCATTTCGGGTCATTTCCGGAAAATTTGGTAGAATGACCAATTTGCCCTTGGTCATAAGTTTGACTTTGAATTTGCTAATTCACTTTGGTTTTTGCTACAAAATCAACAAATCATTAGTAACAAATAATAATCAAATATTTGTTAATCATCAAAACAAGGAGACTTAAGAGTTTGGGTCAACATATACCTTCTCAAGTGTCCTTGTCTAATAAGGAACTCGATCTCATCCTTCAGCTGGTTGCATTCATTGGTATCATGTCCGTAGTCGTTATGATAACGACAGAACTTGGTAGTGTCTCTTCTCAAAATATCCTTTCGAATGGGGGCAGGTTTCTTATAAGGCACACTGGAACTCGTGGCCTGATAAACCTCTCCCCGAGACTCAATAAGGGCAGTATAGTTAATGAACCGAGGTTCATAACGATTACCCTTGGCTCGTTTATTGTCAGAGGTGGAAGGCTCATTGTGTGGCCATTTCCCCCCATTCTTGCCATTGCCATTGCCGTTTCTGTTGCCTTTGTCGTTGCCGTTGGGCTTTGACCCATTGACGGCTTTGGCGGGCTCGGCTGTCCCCTTGTCTTTGCTTGGGGGCTTTCCTTCATTGGCGATGGCATCCTCGAGCTTGATATATTGATCAGCTCGATCCAAAAATTCTTGGGTAGTTCTGACCCCATGCTTTCTGAGGCTGTCCCAGAGAGGCGTGCGGTGCTTAACCCCTACAATTATGGCCATCATCTTGCCTTCGTCTCCCACTGTTTTTGCCCCAGCAGCTGCTCGCATAAAATGCTGGACGTAGTCCTTCAGTGGTTCTCCATCTTGCTGGCGTATTTCGACCAGCTGATTCACCTCAGTTGGGTGCACACGACCCGCATAGAACTGTCCGTAAAATTCCTTCACGAACATTTCCCAGGAAACTATACTTACGGGAGAGAATTTGAAAAACCACTCCTGTGCAGCATCAGAAAGTGTTGCAGGGAAGATCCTGCACCGAGCGTCTTCGGGCACTTTCTGAATGTCCATTTGTATCTCAAACTTGTTGACGTGAGATACCGAGTCACCATACCCGTCAAAGTTTGGAAGCGTAGGCATCTTAAACTTGCTAGGAGTTTTTGCCATAGCTATCCTCTGGATGACAGGAGTGCCCTTTCTCCTATCGTGGTCGATATAAGATGTTCTTCCCCCGACCAGCTATTGCACTGCCTGGTTGAGCGCATCTATCTGGGCCTGCACGGCGCCAGGAATCGCCTGGGCCTCTGGTGCTGGGGGAACGTACTCGTCGTGCCATTCCCGACGATCGTTGAGTACGTCTCTTAAATCCTCATCTCTCCTCCGCTGCTCGCTAGCTTCGAGCCGGTTAAAGATGTTATTTTTTCGGGGCTGCCCCCCAGCATCCCGTCTTTCGGGTTGGTCATCTCTAGGTGGTAGGCTTCTGCCCCCACCTCTTTCTTCGTTCCTCTGACCGGCATTTCCTCTGCCTGAGTCGACCTTGTTATAATCATGGCCATCTCTGAATCTTGATTGGCTATGATGGGATCGACTGTTCCCTTGGTTGCCTTCCCGGGCTGGTACCTCCCGAGCGTTAGAGGGTGGCCTGCGTTGGTCGGTAGGTCCCCATGCATAATCATGTCATGGGGGGCCTCGGACCGCAGAGCCTGACTTTGAGTTCCTTCTGTTACCAGGAGGACGCTGTCCTTTGCTCGGAGGATTTGGCTCATCGCCCCTATGGCGTCTAGGACTGCGAGGCAGCTGCCCGACCCTATTCTGCCTTTGCTACAGGGGATTGCCACGACCAGCATGGGATGGAGGTTGTGCTTCAAGGTCCCTTAGCGGTACATCGTCCTGAGGCATCGGTGGCTGCTCGGGCCTTTGGGGGCTCGAGGGCTGGATAGGCGGACTAGGATTAGGACCCCTTTGGGGGTGGCCCATTCGTAGGTAGATCAGGCTGCGAGGCAGGTGTAGCCTGGTTCCTAGCCAGCTGTAGGGTTGCTTCGAGGGCTGCCATGGCCTCCCTCTGCCAGCGGTCCATCTTCGCCTACCTCTCACTCAGTTCTAGGCGTTGTCGTTCAATCTCTTGTTGCTGCCGCGCAATTACCTCGGCAGCACTTTCATGGCTGGCCCTCAGATTGGCCAGTTCATCCTGCAATACCCCCAGGGTATTCCTTAGTGTCTCGGAATCCATTTCTTCCTCATCGAATTCCAAACATGGCTCATCCTCAGTCTCGTTTGGAGGACGAAGGGGCGGGTGAGATGGTGCAGCGCTAGCCACCTGTCCAGTTTTCTTGGTAGTTTTCGCCATTGATATTTCAACGATATTATATCAAGCTCTCAATGAAAGCACCAGAATGTTGACCCTGATTTTGGTCAACTGACACGGAGTCAAATACGCTTGATGTGGAAAAATGTGTTGAAATGAATGTGATGACAAAAACAATAAAGAACACAAGAGTTTATAGTGGTTCGACCCCAGATTCTGGTAATAACCTACGTCCACTTGAACTGTTATTGATATAGGATTCAAAGGAGTGATCAAAGAACTAGGGTTCAATGAGTTTCACCAACCTCTGAAGAACAAAACAATATATAAAATAATAACTCTAATCTCTGATAATCAGAAAGCAAAAAGTCCCCCTTCCTTGAGCTATCTTTCTCTATTTATAGGCTCAAGGAAGATTACATTAATTTGTTACAGATATTCTTTCCAAAATAATTGGATACTCAGGAAATCATGGGAGATAATTTCAGATTCGATCATAACTGCATGAGATTTTCTCCGTATATAGCGTGTGTACGACTAGGCTGGTCATATATAGAGATTGAGCGTATTGCCAATAGATATCTTCCTGGTCGATAGTCGAGCATGAATCCTGCCAGGTGTAAGCCACGTGTATTAAATGTCTGCCATGTCATCCATGCCTGTTTTTTGGATAACAAAGTTTGTTACTAGTTTTTTATTTTGAAAAGAACTTTGTTGCTAGTTGATAGTAGATTATATTATATTATATGTTTAATATGATATTTGTTGACGCGGTTTTTCGCCAACAGTGTATTACATAATTAGCTGGAATAAACTAGTGCTTAAGGAAAAACCGTAGTAAGAATAATGACTCTTAAGGATGCTTAGAATGAAATAATAAGAACACTTGTTCCTTTTTACGTGGTTCGGAGGCTAAAATCACCCTAGTCCACGAGTCGATATTATTAGTGTATCTCTCTCTATATTTCGGACAGAGTATTTGTATTACACAGAAAAAACCCCAACCACTTTTCTATCCAAGGTCTTGGTATTTATAGAAGAACCATCCTAGGATAGGTGCAGGGATCATCACATGGATATCCATCTTGTATGTGACCTGTCCTCCACAAATGATGAATATTACAATATATATTAAGGTATGATCTTAATCCTTAGGTAAAATTGATCATGGGTTGTTTGGCATAAACGGACATGTGATGTTTGATCACGCACGTTTATGTTGCGTGTTCGAGAATTCAGGGGTAACAAACATGTAATGTCTGACCATGCACGTTTACAAAGAACGTATCCAGGTTTATAAAGACTCCTGGATATGGCAGATTGTCAGAGTACCACAACCTGAACATAATGCCAGCTCATGCCCAGGATGCTGTGTTTTATATCCATCTCCAAATCGTACCTTAATGCTCCGTATTCCTCAGCTCGTGTTATTACTTGGGGAGTTGCACTGCCTTCGCAGAGGAGATATCAACTTGTAGGTCCTTTAGTATTGTTCTTAGCTAGCCAGCTGTACTCGAGCTGCATAAAAGACCCAGGCTGAATATCAAGGTGTACATTTGCCCCTAAGTCTCTGCTTGTGTCTTATGACGTCATTCTCTGACTGACACCGTGGGGAATTGTAAACTTCTATTGCGATTACCCATGTTTGTTCATTACCTGAGTACTGAACACGTGGAATGCCATGATTGGCGTCGTTTCAGGTTTTGAGGGTTGCATTAAATGGCCTGGCCACCTTTTTACTGCCATTTAATCTTTCGAAACATGACCCTCGTATCCCGCATTAGCTTGATCGGATGATCCACGTTTCTTTAGGCCTATTACGTATAAATAGGGCTGGCAATTTTCAATGTTCATCACATTCCATTCGAAACTTTTCCTAACTTTCTCTCTTCTGAACTTCAAAAACCCTTCTTCCTTTTCTCATAAAGTCCCATAAACCTGCCACCAAAACCTTCAGAAATCCAGTCACCAAGGATCATTTCAGGAACTCTCCTTCTACGTTGCTCATTCCTTTAGTCGAAGAACACACGGTAAGTTTTTTTGTTTTACTGGAACTTTTCTTTTACTGGTTTTTGTGTGTTTCTCTTCTTTCTTTATCATGCTAATCTGCACTTCACTGCCATTAGCATTAGGCTGTTTCCAAATGTTTTTGGTACATAGGTTTCGGTTTAGGTTTATTGAGTAGGTCCTAAAATATATCTAGGATGGTGATGTTCATAATTTGGGTAAATCTTCGGGTGATTCCTGGGTAATTTTTAGAAAATATCCATTAGGCATATAGGAGATGAAAGGTTTTTAGGGTTCGACATTAGGTTGCTTAGGGGCTACGCTTCTTGGGTAGTTTTGCTCTAAACCGTTCCCCAAGGAGGGTGGTGGCCTGGTTTTTTGACACACGGATCCCTAAATATCAGGGGTCTATTGGGAAACCTAGGCACGTAGCATAGGTAGCGCGTGGCATTATACTGCAAGATGATATTGCATCAGCTCGTGTGTTAGAACCCTCGGCCTTTGTTATTTCTTGCCTGTACAAAAATTTCTATGTCGCCCATTAAAAATTATGTCGTTCTTATTCGATAGGTGAGCTGATGGCACCCAAGAAAAGCGCGCCCAAAAAGAACGTAGCTGGCTCGTCATCCCAGGAAACTCACAAGGGAAAGGAGGTCGTCCCTGATCGTGGTGGAGAAGGAGGTCGTGGTCGCACCTGATGTATTTTTCGAGGCCGAGAGGATAGTCTCCAAAATAACGACCCAAGGAAGGGTCAACAAGAACATGTTGTCCCACAACATCGAGGTTGGGATGGGCGTTCTCATCGCCCGACCTCCCTTTGAGGGGGAGAGGAGCTGTGCACCACTCCAGGAAGATTTCATGGCCTGGAATAATGAACACTTAAAGGTCGGGGCCTTCCTCCCCCTCGACTAGTACTTCGCTGACTTCCTCAACTATGTGAAGCTAGCGCCATTCCAGCTCCCCCAAAACTCATACCGACTGTTGGTGGGGCTGCAGTACCTCTTCTTAAAGCAAATGTGGGATGTCCCTACCCCTGCGGACATCTTGTATTTTTTTTGCCTCAAGGCTAGCCCGGACCAACGGGGACGAGGCGATAGGTTCTACTATCTGACCCACTTCCCAAACTCATCCGCAGTCATCGAGTTGCCCAGCCACCCCAACAACTTCAAAGATCAGTTCTATATGTCGAATGGGTTTAGCAACTGCGAGCACCGGTACTTCAACCGCCCTCGTAAGTTTCCTTTCCTTTCTTAGCTCATAGAACTATTCTTTTCATACTTAGTCTTTTCGCGTGTATGCTAACTGGAGTGTCTTTGTGCAGCCATTTTTGCGAGGACGGCCAAATCAATGACCCTTGGGGGTCAATACGATACCTTGGCGGGGCTTCCGCTCAGCGAGATAGACTACCGCCAGCTCGTGTCTGATGACAATATGTTGGCATGTAAATTAATTTATGAAGGCTAGACTTTGGCCTTAAGGAGGACGCGGGCTAATTTCCCAATAGCCTGCGAGCTAGTGCCCATCCCAGAGGGAGGCGCTGCCGCCGACGACGGCGAGGAGCAAGAAGAGGACGAGGTGCTACTCGTTCGGAAGAGGCGAGCTCCTAAGGCCGCCCGGAACCCTGACGCAGACCGAGCTCTATCGGGGGCAGCAACCGGTCCCTCCGCCCAAGGTAACCCATACCCTTTTAGGGATCTAGATAGGGTTACCGTCGACCTTAGGATAGTTAGGTTTAACCCCAACCAGCTCGTACATCGCCACCCTAGAAATACTGCCTATAACACAACCTTGCTTCAATGTGTGGACCAATTAGTGGTACAGTACGACATGGGTCATTCTAGAGGGACTGTAGTCATAGATAACACTCTATCCTTTAGGTCAGCCCTTTTTGAAGAGTATGGGACCAACCTTAGGTCGTGGGACTCCTTGCGCCAGGGTATCCTCGCCCCTGGACTTAGGCAATATGTAGAGGAGTCCAGCCCTGAGCTAGAACCTGAGCCTGAACCTCCCCTAATCTAAGAAATCGTAGATCTAGACTCTCCCTCTCCTGTAATGGTTCTGAGGCCGGAGGTTGTGGCAATAGACTCCTCCTCCAGCTCGGAGGGTAGGACTCTATAATATCCTTCCCATGCACACATTATGTAGATTGATGACTTTGTACACATACTGACGTACTTTCCATTCTTTTTCAGGTGAGGAGATGGCACAGCGAGGGGAACCTGACATTCACTTGATGTTCCAGGAAGGGAGATCCAGCTCGGGTCCCCTTGTGAAGAAACTCTGGCCCACATCAAAGAAGATGCCTCCCCCGGCTGCGACTATTCCCAAATCCCCGGCCAAGGGGAAAGGCCCAGGCTCGGGAGCTCCATCCGCCGCAGCCCAGGAGAAGAGAGGTTCCGCTACACCTCCTGCTCGATTTCCCTCAGCCCCTGCTCGGGACCAGGTAGCACCAGCTGGTCTCCCAGCTTTGATAGTCCCTGCCGCCACTGTTCGCATCCCGGTTAACAGCCAGGACCTGGAGCAAATTCCAGATACTTTTCGGGGGACTGTCTATGAGACGGCGAACCACGTGGTGGAGCATTTTTATAAGGCCAAGCCCACAGACCTGAGGGCGATTGAGGAGAGGAGCCCAGAGAATGTTATGGAATCGGCTCTGGGAATGAACTTTACAGTAAGCACTTTCCTTGACCTGACATTCTTTTTTATTTTTCCCTGGCATGTGCCTAACTGTTTCCTTGCTTTTTGCAGGCGGTCTTGGCTCAACATCGCAGCATAGCTCGGGCCAGGGCCGGAAATGATGAACTTAAGGCCGAGCTCCAGACTGCTCAGGCCGCCTTGACTGCGACTCAAGCTGCCCTCACAGTCGCTCAACAAGGCGAACAAAGTGCCAAGGCTGCCTTGACGGCGGCAAAGGCTGCCTTAGCTGCGGCTCAAGAGGGCGAGCAGGCAGCAAAGGCTGCCTTGGATGCCCTTCAGGCCGAGCTCACGGGGGCCAAGGCCAAACAGCTGGAGGCCGAGGCTGCTATCCAGGAGGAAAAGAAGGCCTCGACATCCTCCATGGAGAGCATTCTGTACCACTGCCGGGCCTTCAATTAGGACGGGAACTTCTCCTTCATGGCCTCCGAAGTGTGGGGGCACTACCTTGAGAAGTTCAAGGCTCATCTTCAACAAGAGCTGCCGTCTGAGATCGAGGAGGCCTCTGCTGCTGGCGAGCAAGAGACCGAGGAGGAGACGTCCTCAGAGCGGCCTGGAGGTTCTTGGATTTTATTTGCCTTCATTTATTTTACATGTTATTTTTTTATAAACGTTTAGCACGAGGTTATTTTCCTCGAGACAATTTATCTATAATTTAAGTATCTAATTTTTATTTATTCCTTGATTTCCTTCTCATGCTTCATGACTTGTACGTTTAAAACCTTAGAAAGTGAATCTTAGGTCGAGATAGATACTTTAATTTTGGCCGTAACCAAAAATGATGATTTATATCCTACCCGTTAAGTATCAGGCCTTGGACCCGATTATATCCGGGGTTTTTAATTAAAACTTAGTTTTTAGAAAAACATTGGTTAATCAATTTTACCAACTTCTAAGTTTCAGAACCTGGTCGTATCTAGGGTTTTTATTTAAAACTTAGTTCGTGTTAGTTTTATTGACACCTCGCATTTTTTTAGAAAAACACTGGTTAATCAATTTTACCAACTTCTAAGTTTCAGAACCTGGTTGTATCCAGGATATTTAATTAAAACTTAGTTCGAGTTAGTTTCATTGACACCTCGCGTTTTTTAGAAAAACACTAGTTAATCAATTTTACCAACTTCTAAGTTTCAGAACCTGGTCGTATCTAGGGTTTTTATTTAAAACTTAGTTCGTGTTAGTTTTATTGACACCTCGCATTTTTTAGAAAAACATTGGTTAATCAATTTTACCAACTTCTAAGTTTCGGAACCTGGTTGTATCCAGGATATTTAATTAAAGCTTAGTTCGTGCTAGTTTTATTGACACCTAGCGTTTTTTTAGAAAAACACTGGTTAATCAATTTTACCAACTTCTAAGTTTCGGAACCTGGTCGTATCCAGGGTTTTTATTTTAAACTTAGTTCGTGTTAGTTTTATTGACACCCCGCGTATTTCAGAAAAACACTGCTTAATCAATTTTACCAACTTCTAAGTTTCGGAACCTGGTTCTCGGGTTATATGCTCCCCCAAGTAATCAGGAAGTGGACTTTCTGGGTTACTTTGGACCAACGCTACCATCCAAACTAACACGCAGATGAAACCATACAAAGATACAAATATACCATAATTTTTATTTCTTAAATTAAATGGCTTTTATAATCGAGCCTTACATAGAAAGGTGGTTTGATCATTGATAGTACTTTTTTTAAAATGCATAGCATTCTAGGTTCGTGGAATTGTTTCTCCATTAAGTCGAGCCAATTTGAAAGTTCCCTCCTATATGACTTCCACTATCTGATAGGGCGCTTCCCAGCTTGGACCCAAGGCACCATCTTTGGGGTCCTTGCTTGCTAAAAATACCCTTCGGAGCACCAGGTCGCCTAAACCAAAGACACGTTTCTTGACCTTTGAATTAAAATAACGAGTGATTTTTTGATGATAATGCGCGAGCCGTAGCTGCAAATCTTCTCATTTTTCATCAATTAGGTCGAGGGACACGCTGAGTAATTTGTCATTCTGCTCCTGGCTAAAGGTCTGGAGCCTATGCGTGGTTATCTTTATTTCGACGGGAAGGACGACCTCACTCCCGAAATTCAAGGAGAACAGGGTGTGCCCCGTAGAATTTCAGTGAGAGGTTCGGTATGCCCATAGTACCCGCGGGAGTTGCTCGGGCCAGATTCCCTTGGCCTCGTCTAACCTCTTCTTAAGGCTTGCTTTGAGAGTTTTATTCACGGCCTCAACCTGTCTGTTGGCCTGCGGGTAGGCCACCGAGGAGAAGCTTTTAATTATGCCGTGTCTTTCACAAAATTCGGTGAAGAGATTTCTATCGAACTTTGTTCCATTGTCTGATACAATCTTTCTTGGCAGTCCGAACCGACAAACAATATTCTTGACCATGAAGTCGAGGACTCTTTTTGAGGTGATTGTTGCTAGGGGCTCTGCTTCCGTCCACTTCGTAAAATAATCGATGACCACTACTGCATAGCGAACTCCTCCCTTTCCCATGGGCAGTGCTCTAATTAAATCGATTCCCCACACCGCGAACGGCCGTGGGGATGATATCATTTTCAGCTCGACTGGCGGAGCTCGGATGACTGTGGCAAATCGCTGGCACTTATCAAACTTTTGGACATAGGATATGGAGTCCTTTGATAACGTGGGCCAAAAGTACCCCTGCCTTAATATTTCAAAGCCATGTTTTTCCCCCCAGCGTGATCCCCACAGAAGCCTTCATGCACCTCCTACAAAATAGTTTTGGCTTCCTCTGGCAGAACACACCGTAGAAGAGGTAAGAAATGGCCATGTCGGTACAACATCCCATCTATGATTGTATACCTTGGAGCTTGATAGAGTATTCTCCTCGCGTCTTTCCGCTCGTCAGGCAATTTTCCTGTTGTAAGATACTTTATTATGGGAGTCATCCAGGTCGGTCTAATATTGATCATCTCAACCTCCATCGCGCTTTCTGCCACGCTCGGACTTTCCAAGAATTCCATTGGTACTATGCTCAGAGTCTCGGCTTCTTTGGAGTTAGTGAGTCTAGCCAGAGCGTTGGCATTGACGTTTTGCTCGCGAGGGATCTGCTCGACTAGGCTATATTCAAACTCGATAACTCATTCTTTACCTTGGCAAGGTAAGGCGTCATCTTGGCCCCCCATGCTTGATATTCCCCATACACTTGGTTTACCACGAGCTGGGAATCCCTGTAGCATTGGACGACCCTGGCTTTCAACTCCTTCGCCACTCTAAGCCCGACCAATAAGGCTTTGTACTCGACTTTGTTGTTGGATGCCACGAACCCGAACCACAGCGCAGAGTGGAAACGATGCCCTTCAGGGGATATTAAGATGGTCCCAGCCCCGGGCCCGTTCTTGTTAGATGACCCATCCACGAAGATTCTCCATTATTCCTGCACTGGTTCTCTCAATGGCTCCTCCAAGAATCTAGTGCATTCAGCCATGAAATCAGCCAGGGCTTGGCTTTTGATCGTAGTTCGGGGTACGTACAGTATCTCGAACTGGCTGAGCTCGATCACCCATTTCAATAGACGTCCCGATGTTTCAAGTTTCTGCAGCACCTGCCTTAAAGGCTGATCGGTCATGATGTGGATAGAATAGGATTGGAAATATGGCCTAAGCTTCCTGGAGGCCGTAATAAGGTAGAACGCCATCTTTTCAATTAGAGGATACCGAGATTTTTCTTCGAGAAGTCTTTTGCTTATATAATATACTGGCTTTTGAACTTGGTCCTCCTCCCGGACCAACACGGCACTGGCTGCACTTTCCGTCACGGCTAAATAAGGAAAAATGGGCTCTCCTGCCATTGGTTTAGATAACACTAGTGGCTTGGCCAGATGTGTCTTTAGGTCGAGGAAAGCCTGCTTGCACTCCTCAGTTCATTCAAACTTTTTGTTCCCTCGGAGCAGGTTGTAGAATGGCAAACACTTGTCGGTGGATTTAGAAATAAACCGATTGAGGGCTGCCACTCTTCCTGTCAGACTCTGGACATCTTTATGCGACCTGGGCGAAGGAATTTCTAGCAGCGATCTGATTTTGTCAGGGTTCGCCTCTATCCCCCTGGTGTTGACTATGAATCCCAGAAATTTTCCCAACGCCACTCCGAAAGTACATTTCTGGGGGTTTAACCTCATACTATACTTCCTTAGAATCCCAAAGCATTCTTTCAGATCGGAGACATGGTTATCGACAGTCTTTGACTTGACCAGCATATCATCAACATACACTTCCATCTTTTTCCCAATCTGATCAACGAACATTCTGTTGACAAATCTCTGGTAGGTTGCCCCAGTGTTCTTCAGCCCGAAGGGCATGACTTTATAATAGTACACATTGGTTGGAGTCATGAAGCTAGTATGTTCCTGGTCTGTGGGGTTCATAGCGATCTGGTTATATCCAGAGTACGCATCCATGAAGGACATGAGCTTGTGCCTCGCGGTGGCATCCACCAATTGGTCAATCCTTGGTAAGGGGCCTTGGGACAGACTTTGTTCAGATCAGAGAAATCGATGCAGGTCCACCATTTCCCATTTGACTTTGGGACCAGGTCAGGATTGGCGACCCAGATCGGGTATTTAGCCTCGCGAATAAAACCGCACTTCAAAAGCCAAGCTACTTCTTCTTCCAGGGCTTCAGATTGGGTCGTACCCAGACGCCTCTGTTTCTGGGATTTCGCAGGCATGCTTTTGTCCAAATTTAGTGTATGCATGATGACACTCAGGCTGATTCCTATCATGTCTTCATGGGACCAAGCAAAAACATCTAGATTTTCTTGTAAAAATGTTACCAGCTCCGCCTTTATTTCGGCGTCAAGATTTTTCCCGAGCTTAACGACCCTCAAAGCATCTTTGGGATTGATGTTTACTTCTTTGAGTTCTTCAATAGCCTGGAGCTCGGACCTATCTTCACCTATTCGGGGATCAATATCCTCACACGGGGTGGTTCCCATGCAACTGAATTGCTGAGGTTCTTCCATCCCAGGATCAGCTCTGACTTCTTGGGATTCCTTGCCTCGATCTTGCACAATCATCGTTTGCTGTCCGGGTTGTGATTTTCCCTTCATGGAAATGCTATAGTATTCCCTAGCAGTGAGCAGATCGCTTCGGATAGTACATATTCCCGTGGATGAAGGGAATTTTATCACGAGGTGGCGGACGGAAATTATGGCTTCGAATGCCATCAACGTGGGCCTACCCAAGATTACATTGTATGTGGTCGGACAATCTACGACCACAAACTTGAGAAGCTTGGAAACAGTTTGTGGTCCCTCACCCAGGGTTATCACCAACTCGATCGTTTCGATAATTGTCGAACCTTCGCCGAAAAACCCATACAACATCATGGAGGTTGCCTTTAGTTCGGTCACAGACAATCCCATTTTCTCCAGTGTGGACCTGAATAGCAGGTTCACAGAACTCCCGTTATCGACCAGGGTCCGCCTAACTCTCCAATTGGTGAGCTGGACGGTTATGACTAGAGGGGCGTTATGCGGGAACTGGACATGACTAGCATCTTTTTCAGTAAAACTGATCGGTCATTTCTCCAATCGTTTCTGTTTAGAGAAATTCTGCTCTGGGAGGAACTCAACTCCATTGTGAGACCTCAGCTCATTGACATACCTCTTATGGGCATTTTTGCTCGTGCCTGTCAGATGAGGGCCTCAGGAGATGGTGGTTATCTCTCCTCCTATTATCGGAGGAGGGGTGTCCTGATTCACCTGGGCTCCGGTCTGATTTGCGGGGGCTTCTGGAGCTAATTGAATGTTTTGCCCAGCGAGTTGATTAGGAGTGATTCGATTCCAGGCATATTGAGCCAGGGGCCCAGCCCTAATGAGCGTCTCGATCTCATCCTTCAAATGCCTGCAGTCATCAATTGTAACGACCCCAAATTCGCTAATGAGGCTTAAGGGCCTTGATTAGTGTGCCGGGAGGGCATTATTGGGTTAAATGTGATTTGAATGACTTTATTGACTTAAATGCATAATTGTGTGATTAAAATGCTTGTATGATTATATTGGTATTAATGTGATATATATATATATATTGTGTCGTGAGAACCACATTATTATGTGGGTAGGTCTGCAGAGCACGACTCGATGCGATCTTAGGGCTAGATAGCAGGGAAAAGTCACAACAGGGCTTAACAGTTGACTTTGGATAAGTCAGGGGCATTTTAGGTATCGAGTAGTTATTTAGATTATCGGGTTATGAAAATAAATATATGGAGATATATTTGAGGTTAGGAAGTCTAGGCGGGACTATTGGGGAAATTTTACCATTTTGCCCTCGGGGACGTTTCGGTACCCCAAGCCTTGGGATTGACTTAACTAATTAGTGATAGACTAAGAAAAATATAGAACCCGGTGGAACAAAAGTTAGAACCGACCTTCTTCCTTCTCTCTCTCTTTCTCTCTCAAAGGAACCACAGAAGCAAGAGGGAATTGGCTGGGAAATTTAGAGAAATTGAGTTGAGGCTTTGGGGATTAGCTCAGGGTTAGCTAAAGGATCTAATCAAGAGTTAAGGTAAGTTTTGAGTTTCATTTTTGGTGGTTAAATTCTGTGTATATAGCACAGTTCTAAGTGTTTATGGGTTTTGGCATTAAAGGTTGAATTTGAGGCTGAAACCTTGGAAGTTAGGTAAGAGAACTCTTGGAGAAGTGGTTCTGCAGCTGAGGTAAGCTCTAATCTAAGGTTTGATGGCTGAGTTATAGTGTTTTTCATGGCTGGGTTTTGTGTTTTTAAGTTAGAAAGTTTCAGTAATTGAAATGGGTTTTTGATGGGTTTCTAGCCTAGGTTTCAGCTGGGTTATGTTGTTGGAATCTTGTGGGAAGTTTTTGGATAATTGAGTTGTGAATTTGGGGTGGTTTTGAGTGAGTTTGCATGAGGTTTGAGAGTTAAAAATGGAGGTTTTTCTGGGTTCGAAGGGGTCGGGCCGCGGCATAGTTCTTGGTGAGCCGCGGCCCTTCGAAGCTGATGGGTGCTGAGGAAGGAGGGCGGGCCATGGCATGGTCTAAGTAGGGCCACGACCCTTACCTATTTTTGTGCTTTGGGAGGCCTTTGGTTGGGGCCATGCCGTGGCATGGATGGCTAATGCCGCGACCCTTAAGGGATTTTGGGATTTTGAGATTCCAGGCTTGGGAATTTAACCTAGGGTGCTTGGGATTGAATCTTTGACCATGATTGGTGAAATTCAATGTTGTGGAGATTAGAACTTTGTCTAGAAGCTCATTTAAGTTTGTTGATGGTATCCTTCACCTTGGTTGTGGCTAGGTGATAAAGCTAAGGCTCAGGAACAGATCGTGCTTGAGGAGTGTTCCTCATAATCAGTAATCACAAAGATTAAAGGTAAGAAAATTGCACCTGGTTGAATATCTGTAATGGGACTAAAGGGTTCCCTATTGTGTATGCTTGAAAGGATGGTATTATGCCATGCAAGCTAATTTAGTGAACCAACGGCCTAAGGGTGCCAAGGGTTACACTAGCGCACAGGGCACGGCTTGGCCACTGGTAGCCGAGGACAGCTTAATATACACTGATCTCGGTTTAAGCGGGCCGGAGTCAGTGGGATATACAGAGGGTGCGGCCTAAGTTGTTGGCCCTGATTATTATGTGATATGAATGTTACAAGTGTTTGATTGCATCCATGATTCTGAATATATGTTGAATGATTAATGTGGATTATATGATGAGAGTTCATGCTTAGTGAGTTTATTATCTGTTATTATTGCTTGTGTTGCATATCATGTTTTCTTGCTGGGCCTTGGCTCACGGGTGCTACGTGGTGCAGGTAAAGGCAAGGGCAAGCTTGATCAGCCTTGATTTGGAGAGCTCTGTGAGTGGAATGTACATGGCTAGTTGCTCAGCCACCACGGTTGAGGTTTAGGCAGGGACGCGAGACCCAGAAATTGTTCATTTTGCCTTAGTATGGCTGACAATTGTCTGTATTTTTGGGAGTCTGTAATCCTACTTTTAAACTCTGTTTCTTTTGGGATCCCATGTACATAACTACTTAATTATATAAAATGAAACTTTTGAGACCAAAACCTTTTTAACCCTAGCTCGTACTTGATTAGTGACACGTTTTTAAATTAATGACTTGATTAGCAAGTCTTGCACCTTTATAAGTACACAGTGTAGTGGTCTTGGCTATCCAGGGCATTACATCGATGTTGTGACCAATGTCATTGTGGAATC
Organism: Humulus lupulus; assembly: GCF_963169125.1. Lineage (NCBI taxonomy): Eukaryota > Viridiplantae > Streptophyta > Magnoliopsida > Rosales > Cannabaceae > Humulus > Humulus lupulus. The sequence goes on from NC_084799.1 coordinate 163,877,313, forward strand.
GACAAAATTTTGAAGGGTCTCTCTTCGCCCTTTGATTTTTTAGAGGCTCTGGCTTCTTCCACGGAAGGCGGGCAGAATTTTCCAAGAAGATGCGCTCTCTGGTATTCGTGAGGTCGGCGTAAGTCGCGTAGATTGGTTTGAACTTCTCCACGGGCTTGTTTTTCTTTGAACCTTCTAGCTGCCTTTGCCACTTCCCTTCCTCTTGCTTCCTCCCCCTTGGTTATTATGGGTAACGGTTTGAGCCTTAGCTACAACGTTCATTACCGCTCCAACAGGCTGGGCAGGGACTTGGTTGGTTCCTACGAATGAAGCTCGCGCCTCTTCCAGGTTGATCCACCTCTGAGCCCTGTTCAAGAACTCTTCCACTGTGTTGACGCCCTTTCTCTGGATCTCTTTCCACAGGTCACCTCTGACAAGGATTCCTGTTCTCATCACCATAAGCCTAGAGCTTTCATCCGCGTCTCTAGCTCGTGCAGTGATGTTGGCGAACCTAAAGTAAGCTTTCAGAGGCTCTCCGGGCTGCTGCTTTACGTTTGCCAGGGAGTCTGCCTTTATCCGTGCTTCTTGAGAAGCCCGAAACGCCCTCTTAAAGTTAGCGGAGAAGCTCTTCCACGAGCTGATAAAATGCTTTTTGTATTGCTTGAACCATTTCCTAGCCGGTTCGACCAGAGTCGAAGGGAATACTAAGCACCTTAACTCGAGTCCGATATTATGGGCCATCATTAGGGTATTGAACATCCTCAAGTGGTTAGACGGATCTACATCTCTGTTGAATTTTGATAAATGGGGCATCCTGAAACCTGGCGGGTATGGTGTTGCAGCAATGTTGGGAGCGAAAAGCTCGAGCTCATCCCCTGATTCATACTCATCTTTTTCCTTCTCTGATAGGATTTTTTTCATTAGTTCCTCCATCTGGGCCAACCTCTTGAGGGTTGGGTCCTTGGTTCCCCGGGGCTGTTCAACAACTCCCAATCGACCGTACGCATTTGATGGGTTATTGTCCCTCCAAGTTTGAGCTTGGTTTGGTGGGGCATTCCCGTTATCGCGCACTTTGGAAGGACTTCCCTCGTGGTGAGTGTCGCAGACTCCATCGCGAGTTGAATTGGTTCTTTGTGAATTTAGGCAATCTCGCAGATCGGTATGTCGATCAACTCGAGGGTTCTGACCCGAACTCAACTGATTCCTCAAATCTGCGCTGGTCCTGTCACTTCGACGACCCTCCGTCCAATAGCTTCCGTTAGAAAAACTCAGAGCTTGCAGCCAAGGATGAGGATCTGGGATATTCTCGCGTGCTCACGGGACATGAGCAGGGGCAGCGGGAGGAGGATTCCTCCTGCTGTTTCCGTAGGTAGGAACATCTCAAGCTGAATGAGGTGGGGCCGAGTGCCTTATCAGCGACGGAGGATGCCTGATTGGTGAGGTGACCCTCATCCCATCAGGCTTGACCAAGTTAGCTTACAGTCGCTCTGCTCCACCGTTTCTGGTTCTCTGTGCCCGATGATCTGATCACGGTACAGGGAAGTCGGTTGGGACATGTCGTCTTTGTGAGTTCATCCTTGACCATCTGTGCGGGTTGCCATGGGCGTTTGACGGTGGCGTCGAACTCGGAGTCGAGGTTCTGATCGACCTGCTGACTCGTTGATGATCTTTGGGAAAGCCACCAAACGGGGTTTCTTGGTGATTGTGTAAAACGGGCGTAGAACTTGGAGTTGAAGTTCTAACCGATCGACTGGGCCTGGGTCGACTATCCCGGCGGGACTTACGAGTCCCGCCTTGCATCTTTCTGACGTTAACATTGGTTGTAAGAGGGGGTAGCCAAGCCAAGAATTCCTTGATTTGCTTGTTTGGTTTTGCTAGATGGCTCCTCAACTGCATGTTCTCCAACTCCACTGCAGTCAAGTAATCCGGGTTCAGATTCGGTGGTAGAGGTGCTGAACTTCCGGTGTCGCCGTGGCCCATCGGTTGCTTTCCCGACCGCTGCTGAATCTCCGGGTTTTGTTCGTCCGAAACAACGGTATGGTGAGCCTCCTGCCCACCATGTTGATCCGTTTCGTTACTGTGCCTTGAACGAGTGACCACCATGATGAACTTTTTCTTGAATCTTTTTCAATGGCACTAATTTGCAGCCTCTCAATGAAAGCACCAAACTATTGACGTGGTTTTTCGCCAACAGTGTATTAAGTAATTAGCTGGAATAAACTAGTGCTTAAGGAAAAACCGTAGTAAGAATAATGACTCTTAAGGATGCTTAGAATGAAATAATAAGAACACTCGTTCCTTTTTACGTGGTTCGGAAGCTAAAATACCCCTAGTCCACGAGTTGATATTATTACTATATCTCTCTCTATATTTCGACAAAGTATTTGTATTACACGGAAAAACCCCCAACCACTTTTCTATCCAAGGTCTTGGTATTTATAGAAGACCCATCCCAGGATAGGTGCAGGGATCATCACGTGGATATCCATCCTATATGTGACCTGTCCTCCACAAATGATGAATATCACAATATATATTAAGGTATGGTCTAATCATTAGGTAAAATTGATCATGGGTTGTCTGGCATAAACGGACATGTGATGTTTGATCATGGACATTTATGTTGCGTGTCCGAGAATTCAGGGGTAATGGACATGTAATGTCTAACCACGCACGTTTACAAACAACGTATCTAGGTTTATAAAGACTCCTGGATATGGAAAATTGTAGGAGTACCACGACCTGAACATAACGCCAACTCATGCCCAAGATGTTGTGTTTTATATCCATCTTCAACTCGTACCTTAATGCTTCATATTCCTCAGCTCGTGTTATTACTTGGGGGATCGCACTGCCTTCGCAGTGGAGATATCAACTTGTGGGTCCCTGAGTACTGTTCTTAGCTAGCATCTGTACTCGAGTTGCATAAAAGACCCGGGCTGAATATCAGGGCGTATAATATTATTCTAATACACGAAGTTTAAGTTTAATTAAATTTTATTTAAGTTATAAAGCGTATAGTTTTGTTATTTTTAAATAATTATCATTGTAAAATATCTCAAAAATATCATATTTTATATTATATATTATATATATAGGTGGAATTGATTTTTAAGTAATATTCTTTAACCAATTTTTAATATGTGGGCTCTACTTAAAAAAGGTGAAGAATTGTTCACTTTATGGTAATCCAAAACTCAAAGGATAGAAGATGTTGAAATTACCCCCAAAACATGGTTATTTGACCCATAGTAAAACAAACCCTAAGGTAAAAAGGTAAAAAATGCCACACCAAACATAAGTTATCTTCCACATTCCTATTCCCAAGCAAAGATAACCCCATAACAAACACACCAACATCATCATTACTAAGAAAGTAACAAAGTGTACAACTATTAAATATAGCTAGCTAATAATAGAACAGTTAACAATCAAAAGTTTCTATTCACCAAATACATCTCCAATCTCATAAAGTCTCCTCTACTCAATAGTATGTAAAAGATGGGGATATTTGCACTAAAAACACTAAGGGGCCGTTTGGTTTGAAGAATTCACAATTTTCATATTACTGGGCAAGTTAAAGAGGGTAATTTGATAGTCTGGAAACTTACATCAATGTGTTTGGTTGTGCACTGGAATCTTATCTATGATTTATGATAATATCAATTTCTGCATAGGAATTTGTCAAGTTTCATAAAATTAATATACTAATATATTTCGTCAAAATAATAAATAATATAATTATAAATAGCAAATGACATTTTAAATAATTATAAAATGTTTCCTTATATTATAATTTATAAACAATTTTACTCATGAAATATTTTTTAACATAATTAAAAAATACAATTATTAAATACTAGAATCGAGTATAATTTTTAAAAATACAAAAAATACCCTTATTTTATTATTAATAATATTTCATTTGTTATTTTAAACTAAAGTACTGATATAAAGGCTTTACATAACAATTTATTTAAATAAACAAATATTATTTACCATTTTATAGTTTGATATATGTATATTTATTTTTATATTATATACTTCAAAAATAAAATAAGTCATTAACTAAAAAATTATTGGTTTAAGATTTTTAAAAAAAATAATAATTTTGAAGTATTTCACATTTCTGAGTATCTGAAAACCACCTGTCATATGGGTTTCACTTGAACCCAGAATCAGGAAAAGTTAAAACCACTGGACTACAGTTTCCCAGGTTAGAAAAATTCAAACCTAGTACCAAACATGGAAAAATATTCAGATTCCCATACTCGTCTCCAAATTACTGCATACCAAATGGCCAGAGAGAGTGCCGCCTTAGGATCAGTCAAGCCTAAAATACATCACTCTTTCCTATCTTTGTAAGAAGACAACCTTGGTATTAATATGTCTAGAAACCTTCCTCAGGGGGATGGAATCAAAGCCGCCTCAAGGCCCTATTCATATTTCACAGTGTTGTACTAAAATGGAGATCATATGTCACATTAAAATGTTCACATTCTCCAACTTACTATTTTAGAATAAATGTGTTTATTAAAACTAACCAATTAATTCTAATTAATGACTAGTTTATTAATAACCCCGTGAATGTAATTAACTACAAAATATATTTAATTATAAAAGAGTCTGTTTCTACAATTAATATGATCTAGATAATTACCCATTACATTCATCTCACTTTACTAAAACATTTTTTTAAATAAAGTTGGTTATCTTAAAGGCCTATAAAAATTATTGCCTATATTATGGTGTGATTTACCAAGTTTTAACTAATTTAAGACTTAGTAGTTTACATACAATTAATTTCTCCAAAACAATTCATATAAACACTTAGGACAATCCTGGATAATCATGTTTCTAAAAGATGCACGATTAATCAAAACTGTGTGGGGTTTCATGAATAACATGTATTTGACTAATTCATGATCATGTTATCAATTTAAGATTTATTTAAATAAATAAACAATAAGTGATGAACCGAGTACTATTGGACATTTCTAAATTTACAACCATTTGAAAAAAAATAGAAATAAAATTATAAAATGGCCTTCACTTGTTTGCAAGATTCCAAGAATGCTTATCTTCTCATATTGGCCTTTCTTTATAATTCTTAGGAATTTATTAAGCTCAACCAATTAATTAGAAACTAATTTTCTAACTAAGTTATTTAATTAAAACTAAATTTTAATTAAATAACCATTTTGTCATCTTTTTAATTTAGTTGAATTTAAATAATCAAATTCAAATAATTATTTAAACTTAAGATAAGATCTTAACCAACTAAAATATATTTATTTTTCTAACAAAAATAAAATAATATAATTATCATTTTATATTCAAACAATTTAAATTAATTAAATAAAATATATTTTAGCACAAAAACAGGATTTGGATTGGGCATCAAGAATGGTGCCTTAGAGATCTAGAGCCAGCGACAACAAGGTGATCCTCCAAGGCTCGGGAGGTGCTGTCGCACGCATGAGGGGCACACAAGGGGCTGGTGGTTGATGGCTCGAGTGTGCAGGGCCCTGGGATCGTGGGCTCGGGTGCGTAGGGCACAAGGACCGAGGGCATGTGCGGCTGGGCGCTAGGGCCGTGGGCCTAGGACGTAGGCGCGTATGGAGCTTAGGCCTCAAGGCTCGGGTCTCCTCTTTCTTCTTGTGTCCAAATTTTTAAATTCAGATTTCAAAAATAAAATTACAAAAATCCTATGCCCTTTATGACTTACACAATATCTAGAAAAATAAAATTCAAATTCCTAATCCAATAGCACCATATAATTAACGATCCATCATTCAACCATACATTCAAAAAACATATCCATCCATTCAAAATACATATCAACATACATATAAAAAATTCAAGAAACCCACACAGCATTTAATAAATATGTATATGTAGACTGTTCTGGTACCAATTGTTGGTATTAAATGTGAAAACATCAGGATACGCAGTGGAATAGATCTTTTAAAAAAAATTATTAATACCAACTAGGATCATACATATATAGATATATTAAATGACACGTAAATAAATAAGAGATTATCTCTAATAGCCTATCAAGTGTCCTTGAAGCTTTTCGTATAAATCAACGATCCGCCTATCCTTTTTGAAAGCTTACACCTTAGTCTTCCAAGCATATCCTCTAACATACAAGGACGTGTGTGGGCACGTAGGATTCAAAGATTGATTTAGAATTCTTTAGATGTACTCAATACATGAGATCTAGAGAGGTTTTTAGAAGAGAGAGGCTATTGAAATTAGAATTTCATGTTTAGGAAATTCTATCGTTTCTTTTCTTTGAGAGAGTTTGACAGTCAAGAATTAACAACTTATTAAACTTATGAAAATAATCGCTTCTTTTCACGTTTATAAAGATAGTTAACTAATTTAATTAATCTTTATTTTATTTAAAATAAAACTAATCAGTTACAACTTATTTAATTATTTAATTTAAATCATATTTAAAAAGAATAATTAAATAAACAAATTAATTTGAAATTAAAAATTCAAATCCTAGGGATAGAAATATCCTCGGGCTAGGCACCACTCACTACACAGTACAGTGAGTGGCATGAGCCACTTAGTTGCTCTCCCTGATTTTCTCATTTGTTTGTTTAATTATTATTTAAGATAATATATTTATCCCAAAAAAACATATCAGTTAATTCAAAATTAACTTCTTCTTAAATTATCAGTTTTAAATAAAGGGGAATTAGTGGCAAAAGTACCAAATATTTTGAAAAACTTGTGAATTAATACCCAATCTTTTTTTTTTTGGTGGAAAAAGTACCCAATGTCCACTTTCATTGGTATTCGTCGGTACCAAGCCCATTAAGTCCGTTAAAAGCTAACCCTGAACCCACGTGTCAGCTCCTTATTAGCTCATTAAAAAAATGTTTTTTAAAATTAAATGTAAAATATAAAAATATTATTAAAAAATAATTTGATTAAAATATTATTTTTATAATCAGTTTTTAGAAAAATATTATTAAAAAAATAAATTTAAAATCGAAACAAATTATTAAAAAATTATTTAATCAATAAAAAAATTAAAATTTATTGTTATAATCATTTTTTAGAAAAAAAATGATTCAAAAATTAATTTAAAATAGAAACAAATTATTAAAAAATATTTAATCAATAAAAAATTAAAATTTAAAATTTATTTTTTATAATATTTTTTAAAAAATTGATTATAAAAATAAAATTTATTTTTTTATTGATTAAATAATTTGTTAATAATTTTTTTTCTATTTTAAATTCATTTTTAATAATATTTTTCAAAAAAATTATTATATAAAGAAATTTTAATTTTTTTTATTGATTAAATAATTTTTTTTTCGATTTTAAATTTATTTTCTATTATTATCAAAATAATTATGTAATCGAGTATCTCTTGAATTGTTCCAATAAGTCCTTCACCTTGTTTAGGTATTGCATCATCCTAAGTCCCTTGGCTTGATACTCCCCCACTACCTGGCACACTACTAGTTGGGAATCGCTGAATATCTCCAGGGATTGTGCATGCACATCCCAAAATAAGCATAATCCTACTAGCAAAGCCTCATACTCAGCCTCGTTGTTTGAAGCGTTGAATCCAAATTTGAGAGCGCAGTGGATTTGATGATTCTTTGGAGCAATCAGTATGATTCTTGCACCTGAGTTGTGTTCATTAGATGCTCCATCAACATATAGCTTCCATACAGGAGTATATCCTTCCTTCTTGGTATCTCCATTCTTCGATTGGTAGGAAGGGTCTTCAAGGTTGGTGCCCTCGGCAATGAAGTTCGCTAATGCTTGTCCTTTTATCATTGTCCTCAGATGATAACTGATATCAAACTATCCTAACTCCACTGCCCATTTGAGTAACCGTCTCGAGGCCTCTGGCTTCTGAAGAATTTGTCGTAGTGGTTGATCGGTTAGGACTCAGATCGATTGAACTTGGAAGTATGGACGCAACTTCCGAGAAGTGATTACTAAACAGTAGGCTAGCTTTTCAAGAGGGAGATACCTAGACTCCGCGCCTACTAGCCTTTTATTAATATAGTACACAGGGTGCTGTACCATGTTCTCTTCTTTCACCAAAGCAGCGCTGATTGCATGATCAGTGATTGCTAAATAGATGAATAACACTTAACCATCTATTGGCTTCGCTAGGATGGGAGGTTGAGTGAGATGCTCCTTCAAGGATTGGAAAGCTTTCTCGCATTCCTCCATCCATTGGATCTTCTTGCTGCCCCTCAGTAAGTTAAAGAAGGGGACACACTTGTCTGTAGACTTCGATATGAACCTATTTAGGGCAGCTACTCTCCCTGTTAAGCTTTGCACTTCTTCAACTGTGGTAGGTGACTTCATGTCAATCAATGCTTTAATCTTCTCGGGGTTAGCCTCGATTCCACGTGAATTGACTATGTGCCTAAGAAACTTACCAGAACCAACTCCAAATGAGCACTTGAGAGGATTTAACTTCATGCGATACTTTCTAAGTATTGCAAAGCATTCCTCCAAGTTTTGAACATGCCTTCTAGCTTCTTTGGTCTTGACCAACATGTCATCGACATATACCTCCATATTTTTTCTGATCAAGTCTCGCAACATGCCACTCACTAAACACTGGTAGGTGGCTCTTGCGTTCTTTAAGTCGAATGGAATTACCTTATAACAGTAAAATCCCTTGTCTGTCCAAAAGCTTGTATGTTCCTCGTCGGGAAGGTGAATACTTATCTAATTATACCCTGAATATGCATCCATGAATGAGAGTATTTCATGCCCTGCAGTTGCATCGACCAGTTGGTCTATTCTGGGAAGTGGGGAGCAGTCTTTGGGGCAGGCCTTGTTCAGATCTGTGAAGTCCACGCATGTCCTCCACTTCCCATTTAGTTTTGGGGCTAGCATGGAGTTTGATACCCAATCCCAGTAGTAGGCCTCTCTTATAAAGCCATTTCCCTTGAGCCACTCGACCTCCTCCTTCACGGCTTGAGATCGGTCTTTGTCAAGCAGTCTCCTCTTTTGTTGCACCGGTGGGTAGTTTTTGTCCACATTGAGGACATGACTTATCACGGACGGAGAAATTCCAACCATGTCCTTATGTGACCAGGCAAAGTAGAGTGTTTCCTTCAACATCAACTTCCATGTTGACAACTTCATCGGTTCCTTCATTCCCTTCGCAACAGATCACCACCATGTTGTTTACGCATGGTCCTTTCTTTGCTTTGACCACTGACCCGTTATTGTATTCTCGTGCCTCCCTTTGGTTACCCAGTACGCATCCTTGCCATGTGCTTGTGGGGAAGTTCAAAGACATATGCCAAATAGACACTGCTGCATGAAATGCAATTAGGAGGTGTCTTCTGAGCACTACGTTGTAAGCGTGAGCAATCTACCACTAGGAACTCTATCATCATAGTCTCGTGCCTAGGGGCATCCCCCACCGTGACTGGTAGTTTGATAGCTCCTGCTGGTGCTAGGCATTCTCCCATGAACCCATATATCACATGGGAACAAGGTTTCAGGTCCTTGACCGTGAGCTTCATCTTCTCGAGGGATGATTTGTAGATGATATCTACTGAGCTTCCCGTATCCACCAAGCATCTCTTCACGTGGGCATTGGCGATTTGAATGGTAGGGACCAGAGGGTCATTGTGGGGGTTCCTCACGTGCTTGGCGTCATCCTCCGTAAAAGTGAGAGTTTCACTTTCATACTTCGGATTTTTTGGAGACCACTCCTTGACTGCCATGCACTGTAAAGATTCCCCTACCTTATGTCTTAGGGTCCTTGCCTATTGCCCATGAGCGTTGTTACTGTTAGCTGCTATGTGGGGCCCCCACATATGGTGTCCAATGTGAAGTCCACGGTCGCTGGCTCCAGTGGTGGACTCCTTTGCCCTCGAAACTCTGGATTTATGCTTGGGGTTTCGGTCTTGACTCGGTACCTCGAGAGTTTTCTTGATCAAAGGAGAAACTCTATCTCATTCTTCAGCTATTTGCACTCATTTGTGTCATGCCCATAATCATTATGGAACTAACAAAACTTGTTCTTGTCCCTCTTTCCTTCTAAGCGCAAGGGTGGTTGCTTTTGGTATAGTACCTCCTGGTATGTTGCCAAGTAAATCTCATCCCTTGTTCCAGTCAGGAAAATAAAGTTGGTTAACCTAAGCTGGTAGGGCGGTGCTTAGGCTATTTTTCGGTTGGTGTTGACTTAGCCTTCTTTTCTCCACTCTGATCAGCCCCTGAGGTATTCCTCTTCTTGCCGTTGTCCCCATTGCTTCCCTGAGGGTTTGCGACATTCTTGCTTGCCTTGATAGTGGTTAGATGGTTTATGCCTTTTTCTTTCTTCATGATAGCGTCATCTAGCTTCATGTATTTGTCTGCTCGGTCCAGGAACTCCTGCAAGGTGTTGATGGGGTTCCTGTGGATGTTATCCCTCAAGGGACTACGATAAATGATTCCTGCCAGATGGCAACAAACTTCCCTTCATCTCCTGCTGTGGATGCTCAATTTTCTTCTCTCATGAATCTTTGGATGTAATCCTTCGGGGATTCATCCTTCTCTAGCATGATGTCAGCTAGCTGATTGGTGTAAACTGGTTGAATCTGCTCGACACTAAAGAACTTGCAAAATTCCTTCCTGAAATGCTCCTAGGAAGTGATGGATCCAGGTTTGAATTTCCAATACCATTCCTGAGCTGAGTCAGAGAGAGTGGTAGGGAATACCCTGCACCTATAACCATGCTCCACACTAAGTAACTCCATCTGATCCTCAAACTTTCCAATGTGTCGCACTAGGTCCTCCTTCCTAGTGTATGTTGGAAGTTTTAGGGTCTTATACTTCGGTGGTGGTTGAGAAACTTGGATCTTGGCATTGAAGGGACTCCCACTTCTATGAGCCAGCTCGATATCGGAAGGTTTCTTTGTCATGCCCTAAACAACTGAGGTGAGTGCATCTATCTGAGCCTGCACTGCTGGTGGGATCACTGCTCTAGGTGGGGTAGACGTCCCTGGAACCCCCTCCTGAGCGCTGGTTCTCCTGTTGATGACTTCCCTCAGATCTTGAGGTTGTCCATCTTTCCTAAGCCTATCAGACATGGTATTGGTGTTGTTCATCAGTTCCTTTCCCTTGCGAGACTGATGGTGTAGGGGTTGTAGGTCCGCCTTGCTCTTATCGGTGTGATCCTGCCCCTGAGCTTGACCTCCTACATGATTTTGAGACTTTGAGCAACCATTTCTGTTCCTGTCATGCCTCTCAGATGTCTGACTTTCCTCTTTTGTGCAGTTTCATTTGTCCCTCTAGGAAGGGGCCTTCGGGTTGGTAACACTCTTACTCCGAGGGAAGTGTTATTCTTCTTAGTCATGGAGGAGGCAATCTTGGATTGCACCTCTTCATCCTATCTCTGGGAAAGTTGCTTTGAGAGCATCCTTGGGGTTCGACTCCTCCCCTAGGACTCCCTGTTACTGCTGTCATGCATCCCTGCTGCTTTGGCCTGATCCTCCCTCATTGCCTGAGCAACAACTTCAACGTTAGCTCAGGCTAACTGGGTAGCCGCCTCCAAGGCCACAATAGCCTCTTGGTGCCTTTGGTCAACCTCCTTCTCCCTCTGGATCATCCTCTGGACCTGCTGATCAATCTCCCGATGTTGTCGTTCCATAGTCGACCTCTGGAGGGCAATTTCTGTAGCAAAGGCCTCCTGCCTCGACATAAATTGCGCCATCTCCTCCTGGTGAGCGTCTTGTGGATTCTCTGCATCAGGTTTATCTCAAACCTCCACCTGAGGTTCGTTAACGAGATCGATGGGATCCTGAGTGGTGGAATCCCTAGGAGTTGTCTTCTTCGTCTGACTGGGTTTTGGAGGCATCGTAAAATTGATGAAAGTGTTTTTTTGATTAAATTTCTCTCAATGAAAGCAGAAAAATGTTGACCTGTGAAATTGACCAACCGTCGTATGTATGATATACAACACATTTTGAACGATATAAATGTAATTATATGAGAGAGTACAAATATCTAAACAAAACACAGAAATTTATAGTGGTTCAGCCTGTTCTGATGAACAGTAATAACCTAATCCACTTAGTATTTAGTATCGAATCACTCAATTGACAATTACAAAGATGAACTAAAGAGTTCACTCGTCAAAAACCCTAATCAGGTAAAAATTTCGGATAAAATATTCTTGATAGAATAAGTATTGCAAAACTAAGCTGAGCATAATCTTAAAATAATAATAATAAAAAACAAGAGGTTATTTTAATAATAAAATATGATAAGTTTGGTGATGTCACATTTGATTTAAATTGATTTTTCTCACTAAGAAAAATTAATCAAAATTACACTATGCTAAATGACTTTTTGACCTTATGTTCAAGCTTATTTGAGGTTTAATAAAATTTAAATTAAGGGCACCTTGATGCATGTGTGGCTGGTTATGTAGAGTGTTTGAGTGGGAAAAACTTGCCCAACAAAATTTCAAGAAAATAGCCATCATTAATTTCCCATGTTATCATCTTTTTGATGGAAAAGAAAATTAAGCTAACTTCAACTCTCAATCTCACCATCCAAGACCCCAACTGTACCCCTCCCTCTCTCTTACTCCATCTGATTTTTTTAGCATACACTCATCTCTCTCAAGGCTCCCTTCTCTCTCTAGAAGTTTAGAGCACCATTGAAGAAAAAAAAATCTACAAATCCTAAGGTAAAATGCTCTAACTATGTTATTTTTCTCAATCTCTTTTTCTCTTCTTCATGGCTAGTTTTAATAATTGTTTTCTACTTCATGAAACACCATTCATCTCAGCCCCTTAAAATTTGAAGAAGCTCCATTGAAGGTTTCACAAAAAGCTTGAACCAAAGTTAAGAAAAAGGGTAAGTTCTCTTGTTTCTTCTTACCATCTTTCTTTTCCTTCTTCTTCCTATGTTGACCGAACCTTTAAGGGTTCTAAAACTCTATGCATGTTGATTTAATACTCACCACTTCCATCATCTCAAACCTATGTGTGGTTAATGCAAGTGTGCGCACCATCATCTACATGCATGCAAGCTTAGAAGGAAATTTTTGAAAGAGGTAAACCCTAGAGCAAACTTTTTTTAAGCATCCCTCTCCTTTTCTTTTTCTAGCTCTATAATCTGATTCTTAGTGTTTATGGGAAGAGATTTAAGTGTGGGAAGTGTTGAGAAGTGATCTTAAACCTAAGAGTTCAACCACCCCAAAGGCTTGAACATAAAGAGGTAAAAATCTTGATTCTTATCATAACATTTTAATGACTTTAGCAAGTCTGAATTTGATTGTTATATTGTGAGTTAAATTATTTATTTCGGTTGTAATAAGGTTATTTAGTTGGCTGATGACACATGTATGTGGTTTATGTGGTGTTTGGTAGCTTGGAATCCTAAGTTCCATAGGATTGGTTGATGCATGTTTGCTGCCAATAATTTTCAGTGGCTTCCAAAGGGCCAAATCATACCTAAAAGACCTAATTATTCAATGAGAGTTTTTGTAATGCGTTATTTGGAAAGAGTATGATTTTAACATCTTGAACCACTGAAAAACGTTTCATATAACTCAAGTTATGAGCTTTTTGGGAATCTAGTGCAAGCTGGATTAGGGTTTGGCAGTTCCGACCTTAAAACTTTGAACAGTTAGTTGAGTGGGTAAAAATTATTATTTTTGGCTGAAATGTTTACTGAATGTTCTAGACATATGTAATTTTAAGACCAAGAAACAGTTTTTAAAAATTCACTATAGCTTGGGAGTTATAAATTTTCCAATCTAGATATACAAAATTGTTTGCTGCCAAGATAGTTTTGTTACAGTGGCTTCCAATGGGCTAAACACTAGGTTATTGTTCAAATTTTCAAATGTGACTTTCCGCACTTAATTATTTAGGAAGAGTAATTGATTTTAGCATTTTGAAACAGCAAAAAATGTTATGTCTAGGTCAAGTTATAATCTTTTTGTGATTGATGTGCAAGCTGGAGTTAAAAACTGACAACTTGGAGAGTGCATGTTTGAGCAACGTTTTGACAAGTTTAAAATCAACATTTTAAGATGGTTTTAATTATTTGGACTCTTTTTATATTAATTAAAAGCCTTGCATGATTTGACTAAGAAATACCCCATAGATTGTGAGTTTTATTTTTTCTAAAAAGATTGTCAAATCAAATTATGTTTTGAACATATTTGTTTTTGTAAACTTTAAGTCATAATTCACTAGTCAAATCATGTTTCTTTTTCTTAAAGTAAATATAAGATACCTTTCTATCTATGGATTAAGGGTCAAGATTTAAGTGGCTTACAATATAATGAGGTTTTACCTTTTATTGAAAAATCTTAAGATAGTACTCTTGTGTGAGATAGGACTAAAATTGTTTATTTGGTTAATTGAGAAAATAAACTCTTTTTTTGGATAATAAAACTTGTGAGTTTCTTAATTTACTGAAAATAGACTTTTTATTAACAATTTTAATAAAGCGAGAGATAACGTTTAACATTTTTATTTTATAAGGAAAATAAGAAAGCGGTAATGAAAATTTTCTTTACGCTTAAAGAAGTGGTCTCTTTATGCAATTGGGAATCTATTTCCAAATTTTCGGCACCATTATTTGTAGGCATGTTTTTATGAATATTGTGATAAGACTATAAATTCAAGGGTTTAGTCTAAGTTTTAAGATTTAAGAGCAAATGCTTTTAAAGTAATAAAAATTTGTTAAGTTCATTCATATTCGCTCAACTTAAAGACATAAACTTAACTAATCAAACACCATAATTAATCTGAGTCACTGTGTGGTTTCACTACAATATTATCTGAGTGGGAAGGCTCGCTTTTGGATAAAAGATTTCCACAAGCAAGCGCTAAGGAATCCGGGCAAGACAACTTATGATATGCTTGGCTACAACACGTTAATGATTAGTTTAGATAACTAAGTTATAAGCTAATAATTTGAACTAGTCTTAGAAGGTTTAATCAAGACTGTGGTCCTAGAGGGTTCGCATACTCATGACTACGGTAAGCAGTCCGGCTACCTACCGCGAGGACTACGAACTCCAGCTAGCTACCTAGAACCAAGTAAGAAATTGGTTCGCCACCGGTGACAATGTAACTAAGGTCGGTTGGGCATCGCAACATGTAAGAAGTCCAGTTTAACGCCCGTGACATAAGAGTCCAGTTAAACTTTGGGACACATAAGTAACTTGATTCCGATTCCGGCTACCTACCATGACAACTATGAACTCCGGCTAGCCACCGGCGAACTAAGCAAGAAACTGGTTTGCCTCCGGTGACTGTGTAACTAAGGTCGGTTGGCCACCGCAACATGTAAGAAGTCCGGTTTAACACCTGTGACATAAGAGTCCAGTAAAACCCCAAGACACGTAAGTAAGTTAATTCCATAATCAAATCTCTATGACTAAGAAAGTATGTCGAATTCTTCTAGGAGTCTAGGTAACTGGTGTAACTAGTTTACACCCGTCGATGCTATGGTAAAATATGTTAATGTAATGCCCCGACTAATTCTAGACCTCGGACCATTAAAAACTACTAAACATAACTACTATTTTGGAATTCATACATAAATAAAATATTAGAACATTATTAAAAATCCAAAATACAGTACGAAATACAAAATAAGGTATGGGATATCCATTATTTAGTTCATAAAACATAAAAACATAAACTTTAATCAATTGTTTAAATACTAAGTGCAGAAATACATAAAACATAAATTAAAAGACTTTAAACAATGTCATCCTCGAACATCTCGCCGTCCATTCAATCCATCCATCCCCAATACATATGCCAAGCTGCCACGAATCTATCCCGCCTTCCAAGTTCATTTTCCTGCACCATCTAAAATAAAAGGAATGAGCCTAATGCCCAGCAATGAAAATCTACTAAAAACATATATCATAAATCATAAGACTATATCATAAAACATATAGTATAAAACATATGACGTAAAAACGTATATAATATAGGACTACAATATTAATGGCCATTAACTCATCACCGTAGCATGTGATAAAACCATCTAGGTCCTCAGTCTACTAATTGAGGTAGGTTAGATCACAAAATAGTATATGATAACCCATCTAGGTCCTCTGTCTACTAATCAAGGTAGGGTAAATCATAATTCTAATCCACGATAATGATAAAAATCTTGGGGTTTGCTATCTAAGAAACTATAAGCCCCAAGTGAATACAGAACATATATATGCATATATACATAGCACGTATCATAGCATATAAACATATCATAACACATCATATAAACACATAATCTAACCTATTTTCCTTACCAAAAGCTGGGATATTGGAGACAAGAACGGGATTGAAACACTCCTAAAACCAACAGTAAAAACCATGAGTTTCTAAAAAAAAAAGAGATGAAAAAAGAGAACTAAACCATTAAGATAGAAACTTATCGAAAAACCTTAAGTTTCAAGGAACTTAAACACCTAACCAAAAGCCATAATAATGAGTTAGGATCTGAAAGAAAAAAGGAAGAAAATAAAAGAACTATGATGGATTAAACCTGAGGGTAAGAATACCTTGGATGATCTAGAACTTCGATCTACACCTCGATACCGAAAGGTCACACTATCTTACTTCCCAAGTGTTTAGAAAAGCTTAGATTGGAAAAGATTTTAACCCAAAACCCAAGTGTTTTCTCTCTAGAGTAATCTTAGCAGCTTGGAGGCTCTGAAGAATGCTTAAATGATGAGTGAAATGGCTGAGTACTAGGTCACATTTATAGAGTTCAAGGAGTAAAACTAACCCCTTTTAAAATGAATAATAATTAAAAAAATTTGAATTTTCATTTCAACAAATGCCAGAACATGGTGAAAAATGTTCAAGAGCAAGTCCAAGTGGTTGGGGGCTATTTTTAATTTAAACATACAAAGATTCAAAAATGGCTCCAGGAGCCGATATATCGCCTACCCTAGGCGATATGTCACCCCTACATATGTCCTGTGCTTTCGTTCGTGCGAAGTCGTCGTGTTTTCTGTTTCTCCCGTAGGCGATATATCGACCCCTATAACTGCGATATATCAGCATACGTTGATATATCAAACACATTTTTGCACTCTTTCAGCATATTTTGAATTTATTTAAACAACTTTGACTGAGTAAAATGTGATCCTAACAGCTGCTTGAAGGTTCTAGAGCTTCTATATTTATCCTTTATTAAATTATTCATCCAAAATGCTTAAATCCTTAATAAACATGCTTGTGACAAGTGTCACATTCTTATTAATTCTATCTAAACCTTAGGTTACCATAAATAATATTTCTAGGACCAACTATATTAATCAAACCTTATGTTATAATTAATATTTCTAAACTATAGGTTAAACTTATAAAATCTATAACTGTTTCTATGAGTTTCCAACTAAATCCTGGCTTGAACCAATAACCACGAAAGTTGTTTCTATGAGTACTACTACTATTACTACTACTTAAAAATTCTGAGACACTTCAACCCTACTTAAAAGAATTTTGTCCCCAAAATTTACTTACCAAATAATTCCGGATACCATGCTAAGATGTCTTCCTCCAACTCCCACGTTGCCTCCTATTCTGAACTATTACTCCATAGGACCTTGACTATTGGAATACTCTTAGACTGTAATTCCTTCATCCCTTTCTCTAGGATGATAACCGGTCATTCCTTGTAACTCAAGTCTTTCTGGAGTGCTATCGTATCGTACTTGAGGACGCGAGATGGGTCTGACACATATCTACATAGCATCGAGATGTGAAACACATTGTGGCTATCTGTTAGAGCTGGCGGTAGGGCTAATCTATATGGAACTGTTCCCACCTTGTCTAATATCTCAAAAGGACCTATAAACCGGGGACTAAGTTTTCCTTTCTTCCCAAACCGCTTCACTCCTTTCATAGGAGATATCTTTAAGAAGAATAGATCTCTGACTTTGAATTCTATATCTCGCCGCTTGGCATCCGCATAACTTTATTTCCTGCTCTGAGCAGTGAGCATACACTTTCTAATTAGCGCCACTGCATCCTGAGCCTTTCTAACAGCTTTGAGTCCAAGAAGTAGTCTTTCTCCTACCTCTTCCCAATGTAACGGCGATCGACACTTCCTTCCATAAAGTAACTCACAGGGTGCCATACCAATTGTTGACTGATAGCTATTGTTATAGGAGAACTCTATAAGTGGCAAATACTTACTCCACGATCCTTCGAAGTCTAGTACACAAGCGCGCAATATATCTTCTAAAATCTGTATGGTACGCTCGGATTGACCGTTGGTCTGAGGATGAAATGTTGTACTAAGGCTTAACTTGGTACCCATGACTTGCTGCAAGCTTCCCAAAAATCTCGATGTAAACACCGATCCTCTATCTGATACTATGGTCTTAGGGATTCCATGCAGTCATACAATTCTCCGAACATAAATGTCTGCGTACTGGTCTACAGTGTACGTAGTCTTGACAGGCAGGAAGTAAGCTGACTTGGTTAGTCTATCTACCATTACCCAAGTTGAGTCGTGCTGCTTATTTGTTCGTGGTAATCCTGTCATGAAGTCCATGACTATGTCTTCCCACTTCCATTTTGGAATACTAAGCGGTTGCAATAAGCCTGCGGGTTGCTGATGTTCTGCTTATATTTGCTGGCATATAAGACATTTGGATACATATTCTGCTACGTCTTTCTTCATTCTCGGCCACCAATATAGTGCCTTAAGGTCGTGAGTCATCTTGGTCGACCCTGAGTGAAATGAGTATGGGGTAGTGTGTGCCTCTTCTAAAATCTTCATCTTAATTCCATGGTCATTCGGAACGCATACCCGACCCTTATATCTCAAGAACCACTGTCCTGATATAGAGAAATCTGTGGCCTTGCCTTCTTTGACTGCAGCCATATGTGTTACTAATGTGTCATCATGCCCTTGCCTGATTCGTATATCTTCTAATAGATTTGACTAGATGGACAAGTTATCTAGTTGACCAATAACTACTTCTATTATGACATTGATCAGCTCTTGCTATAGCGAATTTTCTATTCCAGATAATGCTGCTAGATTTTCATAACTCTTTCGACTTAGAGCATCTGCAACTACATTCGCCTTTCCTGGGTGGTATAGGATTTTGCAGTCATAATCCATTACTAGTTATAACCACCTGCGCTGCCTCATATTGAGCTCCTTTTGTGTGAATAGATACTTTAAGCTCTTGTGGTTCGTATAAATCTCACATTGCTCTCCATAAAGATAGTGACGCTAGATTTTCAATGCGAAGACTACAGCTGCCAACTCCATATCATGTGTTGGATAGCATTGCTCGTATTCCTTCAGCTGCCTTGAGGCGTAGGCTATCACTTTTTCATTTTGCATCAGCACAGAACCCAAACCTTGCTTCAACGCATCACAGTATACTACAAACTTGTCGTTGGGTGTTGGTACACAAAATACTATTGCTGAGCATAGCTTATCCTTGAGCAACTGGAAGCTCTCTTCACATCTATCCATCCAGTTGAACTTTTGTTGTTTTCGGATCAAGTTTGTAAGCGATGTGGCTATCTTAGAAAAGCCTTCTACAAATCTCCGATAATAGCCTGCTATCCTGAGAAAACTTCTAACTTCTGATGCATTCTTAGGTCTTGGCAAATCCTTTACAGCCTCTACCTTAGCTGGGTCTACAACAACTCCATCCTTGGATACTATATGGCCTAGGAACGCTACTTGTGAAAGCCAAAAGTCGCACTTCTTGAACTTGGCGTAAAGTTGATGCTCCTCCAGTCACAACATTGTCAATCTTAAATGTTCCTCGTGCTCGACTTCGTCCTTGGAGTACACCAAAATATCATCAATGAACACTATGATGAATTTGTCCAAGTAATCCTTGAAGACCTGATTCATTAAGTCCATAAATACGGCTGGAGCATTGGTAAGACCAAAAGACATAACTAGAAACTCGTAATGTCCATATCGAGCTCTAAAAGCTGTCTTTGGTATATCCTCTTCCCGTACCTTGAGCTGGTGATAACCAGACCATAGATCAATCTTAGAAAACATGGTCGCTCCTCGCAGTTGATTAAATAAGTTTTCAATTCAGGGTAGCGGGTACTTGTTCTTAATCGTCACCTTGTTCAGCTCACGATAATCTATACACACCTGCATGCTTCCATCCTTCTTCTTCACAAATAGAACCGTTGTTCCCCATGATGAATGGCTTGGTCTGATGAAACCCAAGTCTAAGAATTCTTGCAACAACGTCTTTAACTCCTTGAGTTCAGTTGGTGCCATTTGGTATGGTTCCTTTGAGATAGGCTCAATTCCCTGTACTAGTTTGATTGCGAAGTCAATTTCTCGAGTCAGCGGCAACCCTGGTAAGTCGTTAGGAAATATTTATGGAAATTGCTTTATAATGCGGACGTCTCCAACCTTTAGTGGTGTTTCCTTTGCCACATCTGTGACACTTGCTAAGAATGCAAGACATCCTTTCTCTATCATCCTTTGAGCTTTGAGAGATGAGATAAGTGGTGTCTGTAGTCCTGAAACCTTTCCCATAAAACATAGTTTCTAACCGTCAGGAGTTTCGAACGTCACTTGCTTACGTCTATAGTCGATGGTTGCGCCATGCCTTGCTAGCCAATCCATGCCTAGTATTAGGTCGAAGTCTTTGATTTCTAGCTCTATCAAGTCTCCTTCTAGTTCTGTGCCCTCAATTTTGATCGGCACACCTCATACTATTCGTGATGATAGGACTACTTTGCCCGAAGGAAATTCTGTCACAAACCTAGTTCTAAATCTTTCACAAGATTTGTCTAATTTCTCTATCATTCCTAACGAGATATACGAGTGTGTTGCTCTTGAATCAAACAATACTGAACATATATTTTTGAGGATAGGAATCTGACCTGTGACCACTTTGTTACTAGCTTCAGCTTCTCCCTGGGCTAAGGCAAAGACTCTGGTTGGAACCATCTTATTGTCCCTCTTTTCTTCTTGTTTGAGTTGTGGACATTCCTTCTTCCGATGACCTTCCTGGCCACAATTGTAACAACCTTTGGTGTTCGCATGACAATCCCCAGGAAGTCTTTTCTGGCATTTGGAGCATTGCGGGTATTCTACATAACCCGACATATTATTTCCATTGCTATTCCGTGCTCTTTTGTCACCATAAGCCTACTTAATATCAGGATGCTTCCTCTTCTGGCCATTATTGTTGTGCTGGTGGTTGTTGTTGTGGTTCTGACCATTCTGCGTCTGATTCTGCTGCTTAGATTCAGACTTGATGGCCTCCTCCTTACTAACATTTACCTGAAGCCTTTCCACTTCTATACTCGTTTCTAAAGCATCGACGTAAGAAGTGGTTCCAAGATTTGCTAGCTTGACTCCTAGCTCAATCTTTGGTCTGAGTCCCCTGGTGAACTTGGTGACCCTCAAGAAATTAGTTGGGACCAACTTTGGCGCGAACTTGGCTAGTCAATCAAACTGTCGAGCGTACTCGACTACCGTTAAGTTTCCCTGCTTCAGACTGGTGAACTCTTCTACCCTCGTAGCGATGACTGCCGAGTTATAGTACTTCTTGTGAAAGAGCTCCACAAATCTAGTCCATGTCACGGTTGCGATGTCGTGAGTTTTCTCTATTAAATCCCACCAGATTCTGGCATCCTTCTTCAGAAGAGACGAAATGCAAGATATGTGATCCACATTGCCGAGGTTCATATGTGCAAGTATCGGCTCTATATTCCTGAGCCATTCTTTTGCCTCGAAGAGGTCGGTTGTCCCTTTAAAGTTTGGAGTGTGCTACTTACGGAAATGCTCTGTAACGCCTTGGTTACTCCCAGACCGTTACTGTGAACTTTAAACAATGTTTAATTCGCTAAACGAGTCATTAGGTTATAAACGTGCATCTAGGTGTTATTAATGGGCAGGGTGAAAAAAATTCTATTAAAAGGAATGGATATATTTTATTTAAAACATTAAACTATACATGGGCCCATAAAAGTGTTTACAAATTATTTACAATCCAAAATGGTCATTACAGTGTAAAAATTACAACTTACCGACCTAAGCGGCAAAATATAGGGTTAACCCCTAGTTCCTCTGAGAGCACCTTGGCCGTGGTGGTCAAGCAGCCGCATATGTACACATTCCCACCTAAGCTCTCCACTCAATACTGGGTAAGATTTTCTTCCCCTTTACCTGCACCACATAGCACCCGTGAGCCAAGGCTCAGCAAGAAAACTCATTACTGCATGTATAAAATATCAATGAATGATTATGATAATCATACTGGGGCTTGTAGCCCAAATCATATAAGTGAAGATCAACAAATGATTATGGTAATCATTATGAGGCTTGCCGCCCAATCAGATGAGTGATAAATGAATCACACGTTGTTTATGTGACTAATGAGTCACACACTTGATACGTGACTAAAAAGTCTACCTCAAGGATCTGTTCCCTGTATAGATGACTAATAAGTCCAAATCTAGGGTTCTGCTCCTTAAATAGATGGCTAATAAGTCCATCTCTAGGGATCCGCTCCCTAAGCCATGCGACGTGTCAGTCACCTTAGCATTTTGGCTCTAGCTCTAAGTTACTAGCCTTTAGACTAGACAAGCGCTTTCGTTTTCATTGAACTTAAGGTCGGTCAAGCATTTCATGCTTATGTCGATTAAATCTAATCTTTTTGGCTTATGTTAAACACGCTAATACCGTTCTTGACTCATAGGTCAATCCCATACGACCAATGCTTAGTACTACTGTCGAACTTGACTAATAAGTCACAGCTTCACAGTCAATACTGATACCATTGCCGATTCTAACTACTAAGTGAGTAACATTCACAAATAAGAAAGATTGCTAAGTATTTATAATGCAATCAATGTCCACATATAGAGCACTCAACATGCCTCATCAATAACCATGCATGTCACATACAGGGTGCAGTTTTCTTACCTCTGGTTCGAGCGTGAAATAATAAAAGAACGACCCTTGAGAATGATCAGTCCTTAAGTCCCTTAGCGGTCACCTAGTCATAACCAAATAATAAACTCCCATCAATAAAATGAGTAATAAAAGGTTCCTGGAGCAAGACCTAGCCTACGAGACATCGAATCCTACTAAATCGGGTAGTAGGAACGATCCCGAGGCCTAAGGTTCGAGTTCCCACGATTAAAACACCATTCTGACCACAAATGTCCTTAAGCGCTGGGGCCCCACCCTACTGAGCCACGGCTGTAACGCCCTGGCTACCCCAGAACCGTTACGGTGAACGGTGGACCGGAAATTTGACTCACTACCTGAGTCCTTTGGTAAAAAATGTGCTCTAAGTGTAATTAACAGGTTAAGGTATAAAACCAGTAAAAAGGAAATGGAGATCTTATTACAACTGCTCTGCAGAGCTAAACAAAATGTTTACAAGCTGTTCTCAGTACAAAAGGTCACTACTGTTGTAAAGTTACAAACCTGCCGACCTAAGCGGCAAAAATAGGGTAAACCCCCTAGTTCCTCTGAGAACACCTTGACCGTGGTGGTCAAGCGGCTGCATATGTACACACCACCACATCAGCTCTCCACTCAAGGCTAGGTGAGCTTCTCTTTCCCTTTACCTGCACCACATAGCACCCATGAGCTAAGGCCCAGCAAGAAAACATAACACTTTATATAAACATTATCAAATGATTATCATTATAATCACACTGAGCATAAAGCTTTCAAACAAATGAGTGAACACCACATGAGGTCCTGATAAACCACACTGAGTGACTGACAAGCGAGTCACTAATTCATATGGAAGAGTGGCTGATAGGTAAGCCACTAGCCTTCAACGGGTTCTGGTAAACCGCACTGAGTGACTGCCATGCATGTCACTAATTCAAGTGGGAGAAGGGCTGCTGAGTAAGCCACTAGCCTCCAAGCGCTTATTTCATTCATTGACCCTCGAGGTCGGTCTGGCATTAATGCTCTTTGAGTCATTCAATGCTAATAATCAATTAGATCCAATCTCACTGGCCTGCGTGACACACGCCAAGGCCGTCCTGACTAATAAGTCAGTTCATCGTGATCAATGCCCAATACCACTGCCGAACCTGACTAATAAGTCACAGCTTCACAGTGATACTAGCACCCTTGCCAAACCTGACTAATAAGTCAGTGCCATGCACAAATGAGCAACATATGCTAAGCATTCTATGTTCAATCCATGTCCATATTCTCACATTCAACATGCCTCAGGAATATCCATGCATGTTACACTTGGGGTGCAGTTTTCTTACCTCTGGTTCGAGCAAGAACGAACAAAAGAACAACCCTGAGAACAATCGACTTTTTTGGTCCTTTAGCGGTTACCTGGTCATAACCAAAATGTAGGATTCATCAATAAAAAGTGATAACTGAGGATTCCCAAACCAAAACCCAGCCCCCGAGACCTCAAATACTACCCAACCGTGTACTAGGTCCAACCCCGAGGCCCATGGTTTGAATCCCTAAGCTAAAAACCATTTTTAACAAAATTTGGCCTATGGGCCGCGGCCCCAAAAAGCCGTGCCGCGGCACGCCTCTAAGCTCCATCTGCCAGACGCGCGTGGGCCGCGGCACGCAAAAGCTGTGCCGCGGCACCCAGCCCAGATCAGCCCAAAACCAGCACGCGAACTCAGAATTGCCCATGCGTTTTACCCTTAAAACCAGCCTCTCAAACCAACTTTAAACCTCTTCCAAACACCCAATTCAACCCCCTATCAACACCCTTAACTCACTCTCATCAAACCCCAATCAAGCTAACACAAAAACCTCCTTTGATTCATGATTCCCACATCAAAAACATGAATTGAAAACTATAAACAAAAACAGAGTATAACCTGAAATTCAAAGACAATTCCTTACCTCCAACTGGTTTTGAACCCTCTTAAGATGATGAACTAAGACCACAACCTCCAATCTTTGATTCCCTAACTTGCCACCTCAACTTGGGACTAAAAACCTCAAAGAATGATAGAGAGGAAATGATGTACGGGAAGGAAGAAGAAGATTCTCTGTTTTGAACGGTTTCCACAGCCTTCTAAAACCACATATATCCTAGCCAAATGACCTAAATGCCCCTAGGTCATTTAAGGCTCTAAAACCAACTTAAGGGCAATTTTGACATTTTCCACCTACACCGTTAATCATAATTAACGCTTCCCTTTTCCCGCTAATCTCAATATTCTCAAACTCCAATATTTCACATCCCGTTACCCTTTAATATCCGGTAACACTCTAACCATTAAAACACCCCGAGACTCACCCCGAGCCCCGAGCTTAAGCCTGTTATGACCAAACCGACGTTTAACATTTCTTTGATCGTCTCATACCAAATGGCTCGAACAAACCCACATCATAATGTGGTCTCAAATTATATCACCGACATGCGAACAAATAATCAATTTACCCTCAACGGGCCAAATTACCATCACACCCCTGTATAAAGAAGTATGGACTCACATGCATGCATTTCACATCATATCATAATATAATCAACATATACATGCATTTAATCAATTAATAATACAATTAAGCAAGTATGGCCCTCCCAGCCTACTGTTCACACCGTTAAATGCATCGGAGAATTTGGGGCTTTACAACGGCCTGCCTCCCAAAAATAGAGGTTCCAGCCTCCACTACCCACACCACACGCTGTGGCTAGCCTCCCAAGTGTTGCAGCCCCCAAGGCCCTTCAGCTCCACCTCTCTTCTTCACTAAGCTCAGGCCGCGGTGCCCAAGAACAGGGTCGCGGCCCCACCTGGAACCCAGCCAAAATCCTTAGTTTTTCCTCTTTTAAATCCTTCCAAAAACCTACTCAAACATCCCCAAATCAAAAAATCAAAGTTCCCAAACATCCCAATGATCCAACACTAACAAAACCCAAGGCTCAAGCAACTCAAAAACTCATCAAACAACTACTTCTATAACCAAAGCTTCAAGCTCAAAACTAACTAAAAAACAGAGCAAGAAACTAGAAAACTTGAACTGAAACCTTACCTTAAACTCAGAATTAAACCCCCTTCAATGGCTGAACATAAGCCTAGAAGCTCAAGCCTTACTCTCCTAGCTTGAACCCTCAATCTCAGCTTCAAAATTCAAAAGAAAATAGATAAAAGGTGATGATCGTAAGGTAGAAGGAGCTCCTTTGTTTTTGCTTTATTCTTCTACAACCTTCCTTAGTTAAATATAACCTAAGGTCAAAAGACTAAAATGCCCCCAAGACTATTTATTTCCTTAACAGCCACCAAGGGCAAAAGTGTCATTTCTCCTCTAATCCTGTTAATCATAATTAATGTCCTCCAATTCTCATTGTTCCCAATATTTTCAAATAATAAATAAATCATAACCCATTACCCTTTAATTCCTGGTAATGTACTAAACATCAAATTACCTCGAGACTCACCCCGAGCCCGGAAATTAACCCCGTTATGACCAAACCACTAATTTGTATTCAAAGATTGTCTCATTTCGAATAGCTCGAACATATCCACATAATAATGTGGCCTCATCTATAGATCACCAACATGCATGAAAATATACAAATATGCCCTCAACATGCCAAATTACCAAAATACATTTATAATGAAAAGTTGACTCACATGCATGCATTTATCATCATATAATAATATAACTCACATAATCATGCATATAATCATTTAATTGCATAATAAATCAATTATGGCCCTCCCGACCTTATAATCCAACCATTAAACCTCATTAGGGATTTTGGGGCATTACATGTTCATAGACTGGCTCTATGTACTGAGCTGGATAAGGCGCATAGTTTGCCATTGACCATCCCCCATATGGACCTACTTGCTGGGGAGCT
Organism: Humulus lupulus; assembly: GCF_963169125.1. Lineage (NCBI taxonomy): Eukaryota > Viridiplantae > Streptophyta > Magnoliopsida > Rosales > Cannabaceae > Humulus > Humulus lupulus. The sequence continues at coordinate 163,904,113 of NC_084799.1, forward strand.
TGAGCCACTAGTTGAGGTTGCGGTTGCGGTTGGGGCTAAGTCTGAGGATGCGGCTGAGTCTGTTGTCGTTGTTGCTGCAGCAATTCTTCCACTTGTTGACATAGCCTGACAATCTTAGCGGTGTTGTCAATCGGAGGTGGTGCATTTCTGTTGGCAGCAACATTGGTAACACGCGTTCAACTTCTTTGAACAAAAAAGGCTTTGTTAGTCTCTTTTGCGGCGCTGGAGGCATTGCCGGCTATGCATGCAGACCTTCTGAGCGACATCTTTAGGAAAGTTCTAATAGTCGAGAAAAACATGTTAGAACTCACCCTAATAGGTTCTAAGGAAAAAACTTAGTCTAAGCATACATAACTCAGACCTATCAGTTATGATTTCTTATCAAAAATTATGTAAGCCTTCTTTATAACTAGGGTGTGTTTCTATACTTAGAAAATTTAGCCATCTTTATTATTTTCTAAGTCGGTCTCTAACCATCCTATATGACTAAATTCTCAGGCTCGAAATTCGTCGCTATTCCAAAGTTAACCATATTGAGGGAGGGCTGGGATCAGTAAAATCGTTCCCACTTCTATGGCCCCCTAAACTCTCAATACAGAACCAGGTCCATTGATTTGAATCCACCCTCATGAGCTTAGTCATTATTTATTGAATTTATTATTTTTTATGATTGTAAAAAAATCAAACTCATACATGTCATTCAAAAATAACAATTTATTCATTTGGAAAAAGGTTTTCACTAAGTACAATCATAAATGCAAAGATAAATAAAGAAATAAGTAAACTAAACTAAAAAAATAACTAGGGTAAATCTAAAAATCAGGATCTTCTACATCTGACCCTTCATCTAGCATATCATCATCTATTTCTTCATAATCATCAATATCTTAAGCCTCAAAACTACCTCGGGGAATATTCATCAAGATATTATGCTTTTGTTCATTTGTGAATTGAAATTCAAACTTAGAGGTAACCTTAGTATAAGAAAATAATATATCATGGCAACCGGTAAGTCATTCTCATCATCTATAGTCTCCTATAATTCATCTAATGTTGAAATTACAGAAGGAAAATATTTAAAAAGCCTAATTACTAGGACATATTGTTCCACAACTCTCATCATAATTTGCTTAGTAGTTTGAAGGTGAACTATCCCCTTGTGAAATAGGATCAGTCTTTGAGTGATTCTTTCTAACACTCCTATTGTATTCCATGGCTCTCTAATCCTTTTCAATGCCTTAATGGCTCGGATATCATGATAGGTTAAGGATCCATCCATTTTAACTAAAAACATAATGGCTAAAACGTTAGGTGTTAACATAAACAAAATAATCATAACATAAAAACTTACATTGGCGGTTAGATCCGGAGCTTGTGCGTGTGTACAAGGAGAACTTCATGCATATGAATTGTGTCTCTGATACCAACTGTAATGCCCCGACTAATTCTAGACCTCGGACCATTAAAAACTACTAAACATAACTACTATTTTGGAATACATACATACTTAAAATATTATAACTTTATTAAAAATCCAAAATACGATACAAAATAGAAAATAAGGTATGGGTACCCATAGTTTAGTACATAAAACATAAAAACATAAACTTTAATCAATCATTTAAATACTAAGTGCGAAAATACATAAAACATAAATTAAAAGACTTTAAACAACGTCATCCTTGATCTTCCCGCAGTCCATTCAATCCATCCATCCCCAATACACATGCCAAGCAGCCACGAATCTGTCTCGCCTTCCAAGTTCATTTTCTCGCACCATCTAAAATAAAAGGAATGAGCCTAATGCCCAGCAAGGAAAATCTACTAAAAACATATATCATAAAATAATAAGACTATATCATAAAATATATGACGTAAAAACGTATATCATATAGGAATACATATTAATGGCCATTAACTCATTACTGTAGCATGTGATAAAACCATCTAGGTCCTCAATCTACTAATTGAGATAGGTTAAATCACATAATAGTATATGATAACCCATCTAGGTCCTCTGTCTACTAATCGAGGTAGGGTAAATCATAACTCTAATCCACGATAATGATAAAAATCTTGGGGTTTGCTATCTAAGCAACTATAAGCCCCAAGTGACTACATAACATATTTATGCACATATACATAGCACATATCATAACGTATAAACATATTATAAAACATCATATAAACACAAAATCTAACCTATTTTCCTTACCAAAAACTTGGATATTGGAGACAAGAACGGGATTGGAACACTCTTAAAATCAACAGTAAAAACCATGAGTTTCTAAAAAAAAACAAGAGATGAAAAAAGAGAACTAAGCCATTAAGATAGAAACTTACCAAAAACCTTAAGTTTCAAGGAACTTAAACACCTAACCAAAAGCCATAATAATGAGTTAGGATCTGAAAGAAAAATGGAAGAAAATAAAAGAACTATGATGGATTAAACCTGAGGGTAAGAATACCTTGGATGATCTAGAACTCTGATCTACACCTCGATACCGAAAGGTCACTCTATCTTATTTCCCAAGTGTTTAGAAAAGCTTAGATTGGAAAAGCTTTTAACCCAAAACCCAAGTGTTTTCTCTCTAGACTAATCTTAGCAGCTTGGAGGCTCTGAAGAATGCTTGAATGATGAGTGAAATGGCTGAGTACTAGGTCCTATTTATAGAGTTCAAGGAGTGAAACTAACCCCTTTTAAAATGAATAAATAAATGAATAATAATTGAAAAGATTTGAATTTTCATTTCAACAGATGCCCAGAACATGGTAAAAAAATGTTCAAGAGCAAGTCCAAGTGGTTGGGGGTTGTTTCTAATTTAAATCCACAAAGATTCAAAAATGGCTCCAGAAGCCGATATATCGCCTACCCTAGCTGATATATCGCCCCTACCTATGTCCCGTGCTTTCGTTCATGTGAAGTCAAAGTGTTTTCCGTATCTCCCGTAGGCGATATATCGATCCCTATAGCTGCGATATACCGACATACGTTGATATATCAAACACATTTTTGCACTCTTTCAGCATATTTTGAATTTGTTTAAGCAACTTTGACTGAGTAAAATGTTATCCTAATAGCTCCTGGAAGATTCTAGATCTTCTAGATTTATCCTTTATTAAATTATTCATCCAAAATGCTTAAATCTTTAATAAACATGCTCGTGACAAGTGTCATGTTCTTATTAATTCTATCTAAACCTTAGGTTATAATAAATAATATTTCTAGGACCAGCTATATTAATCAAACCTTATGTTATAATTAATATTTCTAAACTATAGGTTAAACTTATAAGATCTATAACTGTTTATATGAGTTTCCAACTAAATCTCGGCTTGAACCAATAACCACGAAAACTAAAATACTACAAGATATTAGTATACTACTACTACTACTAAAATTTTGAGACACTACAGTGAAGATGTACTAAGATATGTTAAGTTATGGTAAGATATGTTAAGTTATGTTGAAGGTTCCTCCAGAACCCTAAGTAAGTCTGTATGTATGTTAAGATTTGAATGACTAAGTATGTTTATACGTTAAGATATGAATGACTAAGTATATACGTTAAGATATGAATGACTAAGTATGTATGTACGTTAAGATATGAATGACTAAGTATGTATGTTAAGATATGAATGAATAAGTAAGTATGTATGTTAAGTTATGACTGAGTAAGTAAGTATGTATGTTACCAGTTAAAACTGTATGTATGCTCTGGGATTTTCTGTGTCCAGGCGTACCTTTAGAATCTGAATTTTTGTTATGAGGCGTGACCATAAGTTTTCCAGGACGTTCGCACGTTCTTAAGTTGTATGTTAGGGTTCAGTTTCATCAAAATCCTATTCTTGGTTGGTTATCTGCCTAGTTATAGTTAATTTAAGTCCTTGCTTCATTTATGTGGCTATGTTTGTTAAGTTGTTCTTACTAAACGTTTCACTTACCTAGTTGTTTCGTGTTGTAGGTAAGCTCAAAGGCAAAGTAGATCAGTGAGCGCTGGAGTTTATCTGCGAGGATTACATGTGGACCGACCTTTTTGGAATTTATGTTTTGGGGACTAGAACCCATATGATAACTAAGAAATTATTTTGGTCTTGTTGAATGTTTTAAAATTATGACACTGTAATTTACTTTTATGTATGCGCATACTTTCAAACTCTTACATGTTTTGAAAAGTTTTTTTATATGTATTTTTGTTTACCTTATTTTTAGGAAATGCTTATGTTTTTGCCGGAAATTATGTTAAGAGATTTTACAGGACGTTACAGTTGGTATCAGAGCACCAGGCTAATCCAGTCTTGGAGACAAAACCATATGTACATTTGTAAAGATAGACCGACACTCACTGTAAGTATTGTCTTTTCATATCAGATTCCTTTGCTTTCTTTTATTTACCTCAATATTATAAATTGTAGGTTATGGCCGATATACCTGAGATAGGTGACCTTGTGATAGGAAACCTCTGATCCCTCCGCCTAGGATCGATTATTATAGATTATTTCACAATGAGGTTCCTTGCCAATTTGAGTATGATGGACGGTATGGGCGTGTCATTTGGAAATGGACGTAGCACATGATGGAAGTCTTCGGTAGAGCCAACATACCTGAGCGACAAAAAGTACGGTATGCTAGCACTTGTCTGAGAGGTACGACCCAAGTATGGTTTCATCACAGACGTGGGCAACTGATTCGTGACACGTGGGATGACATCTGTATGTAGCTTGAGCTAGTGTTTGGACCATGGATTGTCCTATCTCCGTGGTTGATAACATACCTCGAGGTAGGGAGGTAGATCCAGAGGAGGATCCAGAGCTGCCAGACGAGGATTCTGACATAGAGCTAGATATGCTGATGGATAAGATAGATTAGGTTTTGCTGTGAAAGTCTTGTTGATACTTTTGTAAAGACTTTGCAAGCCTACTAAGTTGTAGAACTTTTGAATAGTGGTAGTAGGCGTATGTAGAAACCCCACGCGTAGTTAGGGTTCTCTTTTGTATATATAATTATGCTAACTAAAACTTTGCAGCATGATCGGTTGTGATCATTTTGTATTACTAGGTTATATCCCTGGACGTTATGACTACCTGCTTTGGGTTGAATCATTATGGTTCTTCTTTCTTATGTATGAGCAAAACTTGTATGCTCATTTAATGCTAGGTTAGTATTCTCCCCTACAATACATTATTGTAGAAATTTGCGATGGCACAAAATACTAGAGCCAGGGCAGGCCATTAAGCTTATAATGCACATGATCAAATAGAGCAACCGACTATGAACCCGAAAGTTCCAACTGGCCAAGGGCGAGGTCAGGGGGCGAATCAAGGACCTAACCTTGCTGCTCAGATGGAGGAGCTCCGTAGGGATATGGAAGCTCAGAATGCTTGCATCGAGCAGGACCATAAGAGGCAGGTGGACTCTGATGCCTACCAAATAGAGATGTTTCAGACATTACTTCAACCCCTCCCAACAGCACTGACTAACAACAAGAATGAACCAGAAGTAGCTGTTGCTGGAGTAATGAACCAAGATCCACGGGCTGGTGGGGCATGGGTTGAGCCACAGGTTGAGGCACTGAGGGTGGCCCAACAGAAACCCATCTCTGAATGGTTTGGTCGCTAGAACTCATCCACCTTTGAAGGTACTGCTGACCCATTGGTGGAAGAAGAGTGGATCAGCATAATAGAAAGAATCTTTGATTTCATCGAAATTACTGAGCATGAAAAGGTGGTTTTTGCAATTTGTATATTGAGAAAAGATGCCTGCATCTGGTGGGATGCTGGATAGAAGGGTCATAATGTTGCCGAAATAGAATAGCCAGAATTTGTAGTCTTATTCAACTTTAAGTATTACATCCATACCGTGATTGACCACAAGGTGGTAGAGTTTATGACTCGGAAGCAAGGGAATTCGAGAGTCCATGAATATACCAGGAAGTTTGATCAGCTATGCAGATTCACACCAGATCTGGTTAGTACTGAATCATCTAAAGTATGGACATTTATGAGAGGACTTCAAGGAAAGATTGGAAAACTCGTGGATATCGGGAAGACAAGCTCGGAAACATATGCAGAAGCAGTGGAGCGAGCTCTTCGCCAAGAGTCATGGTTTGGGCTGGTGCATTTCTAGAAGTTTGAAGAAAGAAAGTTTACCTCTGGCAATTCGGGTCAAACCCAAGCTAACCAGGTGGCTCCAAGGGAAGGTTCTTCCCCAGGACCAACTGTAATAAAGGTAATTTTGGAGAACAAGGAGGCTCAAGGACGAGTAACAATGAGAATAGCAAGAGAAAAGGGGGACCGTTTGACAATTGGATCGGGGGTTCCAACAAACAACCCAAACGCGGTTTCGAGTACTGGCCTGTTTGTGATAAGTGTGGCCGTCAAAATCTGGGTGAGTGTAAGGCGGGGGCATGCTATGCCTGCGAAAAACCAAGGCACCTCGCTAAGAATTGCCCAAGTCTGAATTGGAAGGGCGACAACAACCAACAAAAGCAGATAGGAGCCCCGCCACGGGTCTACGCTCTTAATCAAGGCAACCAAGAAGTCAGACCATCTGAGATGGTGTCAGGTCAGATCTCTATTGCCAAACCTCAACATATGCATTAATGGACACTGGTGCATCACATTCTTTTGTATCTTCCTCTTTTGTCAAGAAAATGATTCGAATGCCTGAACCTATGCCTATTGTCTGTGGGGTGCGTTGCCTTCAAGCGAAGATATGTTGATGCAGTCGTGGGTAAGAGTCATACCAGTTTGGATAGAGGGACTAGAATTGACAAAGGATCTATTGATTCTAGACCTACACGAATATGATGTAATATTAGGGATGGACTGGTTATCTAAGTATGGCATCATAGTGAATTGTAAGAAGAGGAGAGTGGTTTTCAAACTGGCAGGATAAGAGTTGTTTACGTTCCAAGGCACAACGAGGGAAAATAAATTCGCGATGATCTCCGCTATGAAGGTGAGGAAGATGTTAGGGAACGGTTGCATTGGATACCTGGTCCATGTCATGGATAAGGATAAAGAGGGCACGTTACAACCAGCTGAAGTACCCATCATATGCAAATATCCTGAAGTATTTCCCAATGAATTTCCTGGGCTACCGCAGAGTGAGAAGTGGTGTTCAAAATAGAGCTTATTCTAGGGACGACGCCAATTTCGAAAGCTCCATATCGGATGGTGCTAGCATAATTGAAGGAGCTACAAGCTCAAGTGCAGGAGTTGTTGGATAAAAATTTCATAAGATCGAGTCAAGGAGTCAGACATACCTTAGACAACATTTTGGACGCGGTATGGGCTCTACGAGTTTGTAGTGATGTCCTTCATACTCACCAATGCACCTGCTGCATTCAATGACCTCATGTTTAAAGGGTTTAGCGAGTTTCTGGATAAATTCATCATCATGTTTACTGATGATATTTTGATATACTCAAGGAACCTAGAGGAACATGCGGTGCATTTGGAGATGGTTCTTCAACGTTTGAAGGGACATAAACTTTATGCCAAATTCTCTAAGTGTGAATTTTGGCTGAAAAAAGTGAGTTTTTTGGGCCATGTGGTGTCTAGAGAAGGGATATCCTTGGATCCCACCAAGATAGAGCCAGTAAGTTAGTGAAAATCTCAGAAAAATGCTCAAGAAGTGAGAAGTTTTCTCGGATTAGCAGGGTATTATAGGCGGTTCATAGAGGGTTCTCAAAAATAGCTATGCTAATGACCGCTCTTACCCATAAAAATGATAAGTTTGTATGGATTGAACAGTGTGAGATGAGTTTCCAAGAACTAAAGACGAGGTTGACCACTGTCCTAGTGCTGACTATCCCCAGTGGGATAGAGGGATACGCGATCTACAGCGATGCCTTAGGACAAGGACTGGGGGCAGTACTGATGCAACATGGCAAGGTGATAGCTTATGCATCCTGACATCTAAAGAATAACAAAAAGAACTACCTGATGCATGACTTAGAGTTGGCTGCAGTAGTGTTCACATTAAAAATTTGGAGGCATTATCTCAATGGGATACATTGCGACATTTACATCGACCACAAGAGCCTCAAGTACTTCTTCACCCAAAAGGAATTGAACATAAGGCAGTGCCAGTTGTTAGAATTATTTAACGATTATGATTGTGATATTCTATACCATCCCAGAAGGCCAATAAGGTGGCAGATTTTCTGAGTCGGGAGCTGATGGGGTACTTGATGATAGTGCGGGAAATGCCCTTAAAATTGCAAGATGACATCTTGACGTTGGATCTCGAGCTAGTTGTTAGAAAATTAGCAAATCTTTCAGTGCAACCCGCCATTATGGAGGCCATACAAGGAGGAAAACTTTTGGAACCTTGGTACGAGCAGATCAAATACGAGGCGAGGAAGGATATGCAACCGTGATTCCACATATCGAAAGATGGGATGTTAGGATTAAAGATAGACTCTGTATTCCCGATGATGCAGAGATTAAGAAGCAAATATTCTATGAGGCACACAATGCCCCTTACGCAATGCACCCCGACACTACAAAAATGTACCAGGATTTAAGGAAATATTTTCGGTGACTGAAGATGAAAAAGGAAGTAGCAGAAGTGGGAGATGATCACAATGGATTTTGTCACTGGACTGCCTAATACTCATAAGGGTTAATATACGATATGGGTTATTTTTGATAGATTGACCAAGACGGTACATTTCTTACCCATTAAGAAAACTTATTCTGCAGATAAGTTAACAGACTTATACATAGCAGAGATTGTAAACCTACATGGAGTACCTAAGTCCATCATTTTAGATCGAGACGGATGCTTCACCTCGGCATTCTGGAAAAGGATGCAAGAAGGTTTGGGGACTCAACTTAAGTTTGGCACTACTTTCCATCCCCAAATAGATGGCCAGAGTGAGCGAACGATCCAAACCCTAGAAGACATGCTGAGAGCTGGTGTACTCGACTTTCAGGGGTCGTGGAGCAGAAAACTTCCATTGATGGAATTTTCTTACAAAAATAGCTACCACGACTCTATTAAGATGGCGCCGTATGAATCCATGTATGGGTCAAAGTGTCGATCCTTGATTCATTGGCACGAAGTCAGTGAAAGAAAATTCTTGGGTACAGAGGAAGTGGACAAAGTTACCGAAGATATCAAGAAGATTCGAGAGAGGCTCCAGACCTCCATAGATTGACAACATAAATATGTGGACTGACATCGAAAACCCTTGGCATTTGAAGTTGGAGAAAATGTGCCCCTGAAGGTGGCTCTGTTTAAGGGAGCTCTGCATTTTGGTAAGAAAGGAAAATTAAGTCCAAGGTATATCATACCTTTTGAGATAGTGGAGAAAATCAGCATGGTAGCTTACCAATTAGCTCTCCCACCTTCATTGGCTCGAGTACATGATGTATACCATGTATTTATGATGAGAAAATATGTGGAAGACCCGAGCCATGTACTCAGTTATGAACAGTTGGAGGTGGATCCGAAACTGTGTTACGAGGAGAAACTGGTGAGGAATCTGGACCATAAGGATAAGGTGTTGCGTAATAAGACTATGCCCTTGGTTAAAGTGTAGTGGTGTAACCACAGGATAGAAGAAGTAGAATGGGAACCCGAAGACCGGATGAGAGAGTTATACACACAGTTGTTCTAAGTTTCAAGGATGAAACTTGTATAAAGTGTAGGTATTATAATGCCCCGCGTATAGGGCACTGGGTATACCCTAGTTCGGGTATTTGAATTCCCTGTATTATGTATTATTTCAGGGGAACATTTTATGTTATAAGAAGTTCGTGATGTTTGAATGCTAGCCATATTGTAATGAGTGCGGTTTTTTTAGAAACCGAGACCTTTGGTCGAGGACCGCGTCAAAACCCCTGATCGGGTAAAAATCTCGAATAAAATATTCTTAATGGAATAATTATGGAAAAACTACGTTAAGCATAATCTTAAAAAAAATAGTAATAATAACTATAGGTTATGTTAATAATAAAATATGATAAGTTTGGTGATGTCACATTTTATTTAAATTGATTTTTCTCACTAAGAAAAATTAATCAAAACTATACAATATGCTAAATGTCTTTTTGACCTTATGTTAAAGCTTATTTGAGGTTTAATAAAATTTAAATTAAGGGAACTTTGGGGCATGTGTGGATGGTTATGTAGAGTGCTTGAGTGGGAAAAATTTGCCCAACAGAATTTCAAGAAAATAGCCATCATTATTTTCCCATGTTCTCATCTTTTTTATGGAAAAGAAAACTAAGCTAACTTCAACACTAAATCTCACCATCCAAGACCCCAGTCGTACCCCTCGCTCTCTCTTACTCCATCTTATTTTTTCTGCACACACTCATCTCTCTCAAGGCTCCCTTCTCTCTCTAGAAGTTTAGAGCACCATTGAAGAAAAAAAAAATGTACAAATCCTATGGTGAAAATGCTCTAACTATGTAATTTTTCTCCATCACTTTTTCTCTTCTTCATGGCTAGTTTTAATAATTGTTTTCTACTTCATGAAACACCATTCATCTCAGCCCCTTAAAATTTGAAGAAGCTCCATTGAAGGTTTCACAAAAATCTTGAACCAAAGTTAAGAAAAAGGGAGAGTTCACTTGTTTCTTCTTACCATCTTTCTTATCCTTCATCTTCCTATGTTGACCGAACCTTTAAGGGTTCTAAACCTCTATGCATGTTGGTTTAACACTCACCACATCCATCATCTCAAGCCTAGGTGTGGTTGATGCAAGTGTGAGCACCATCCTCTACATGCATGCAAGCTTAGAAGGAAATTTTGAAAGAGGTAAACCCTAGTGCAAACTCTTTTTAAGCATCCCTATCCTTTTCTTTTTCTAGCTCTATAATTTGATTCTTAGTGTTTATGGGAAGGGATTTAAGTGTGTGAAGTATTGAGAAGTGCTCGGAAACCCTAAGATCTCAACCCCCCCAAAGGCTTGAACATAAAGAGGTAAAAATCTTGATTCTTACCATAACCTTGTAATGGATTTAGCAAACTGAATTTGATTGTTGTTTTGTGAGTTAAATTAGTTATTTAGGTTGTAATAAGGCTATTTAGTGGGCTGATGATCCATTCATGTGGTTTATGTAGTGTTTGGTAGCTTGGAATCCTTAGTTCCATAGGATTGGTTGATGCATGTTTGCTGGCAAAGTTTTTTCAGTGGCTTCCAAAGGGCCAAATCATACCTAAACAACCTAATTATTCAATGATACTTTTTTTCATACGTTATTTGGAAATATTACATGATTTTCACATCTTGAACCACTGAAAAACATTTTATATAACTTAAGTTATGAGCTTTTTGGGAATCTAGTGCAAGCTGGATTAGGGTTTGGCAGTTCCGACCTTAAAACTTTGAACATTTAGTTGAGTGGGTAAAACTTATTATGTTTGGCTGAAATGTTTACTGAATGTTCTGGACATATTGAATATTAAGCTCATGAAACATTTTTTAAAAATTCACTATATTTTGGGAGTTATAAATTTTCCAATTTAGATGTACAAAATTGTTTGCTGCTAAGATGGTTTTGTTACAATGGCTTCCAACAGGCCAAGCACTAGGTTCTTGGTTTAATTTTCAAATGGGACTTTCAGAATTTCATTATTTAGGAAGAGTACTTGATTTTAGCATTTTGAAACACGTAGAGGGTTTGCATACTCATGACTAAGGTAAGCAGTCCGACTAGCTACCGTGACGACAACGAACTCCAACTAGCTACCGGGAACCAAGTATGAATCCAGTTCGCTACTGGTGATTATGTAACTAAGGTCGGTTGGCCACCGCAACATGCAAAAAGTCCAGTTTAATGCCCATGACATAAGAGTTTGGTTAAACTTTGGGACACATAAGTAAGTTGATTCCAATTCCGACTAGCTACCTGAACAACTATGAACACCGGATTGCCACCAGGGAACTAAGCAAGAAACCAGTTCACCACCAGTGATTGTGTAACTAAAGTCGGTTGGCCACTGCAACATGTAAGAAGTTCGATTGAACACTTGTGACATATGAGTTTGGTTAAACCCCGTGACACATAAGTAAGTTAATTCCAGAATCAAATCTCTATGACTAAGAAAGTATGCCAAATTCTTCTAGGAGTCTGGGTAACCGTTGTAACTAGTTTACACCCATCAACGCTATGCTAAGATGTACTAAGATATGTTAAGTTATGGTAAGATATGTTAAGCTATGGTAAGATATGTTAAGTTATGTTGAAGGTTCCTCCAGAACCCTAAGTAAGTCTGTATGTAAGTTAAGAATTGAATGACTAAGTATGTTTGTACGTTAAGATATGAATGACTAAGTATGTACGTTAAGATATGAATGACTACGTATGTATGTACGTTAAGATATGAATGACTAAGTATGTATGTACGTTAAGATATGAATGACTAAGTAATTATGTATGTTAAGATATGACTGAGTTAGTAAGTATGTATGTTATCAGTTAAGACTATATGTATGCTCTGAGATTTTCTGCGTGCAGGCGTACCTTCAGGATCTGAATTTTTGTTATGAGGTGTGACCATAAGTTTTCCAGGACATTCGCACATTCTTAAGTTGTATGTTAGGGTTCGGTTTCATCAAAATCCTATTCTTGGTTGGTTATCTGCCTAGTTATAGTTAATTTAAGTTCTTGTTTCGTTTATGTGGTTATGTTTGTTAAGTTGTTCTTACTAAACGTTTCACTTACCTAGTTGTTTCGTGTTGTAGGTAAGCTTAAAGGAAAAGTGGATCAGTGAGCGTTGGAGTTTATCTGCGAGGATTACATGTGGACCGACCTTTTTGGAATTTATGTTTTGGGGACTATAACCCATATGATAACTAAGAAATTATTTTGGGCTTGTTGAATGTTTTAAAATTATGACACTATAATTTACTTTTAAGTATGCACATACTTTCGAACTCTTGCATGTTTTGAAAAGTTTTTTTTATATGTATTTTTGGTTACCTTATTTTTAGAAAATGCTTATATTTTTTCACAAATTATGTTAAGATATTTTATAGGACGTTACATATGTGGTGTTTTGTAGCTTGGAATCCAAAGTTCCATAGGATTTATTGATGCATGCTTGATGCCAAAATTTTATAGTGGCTTCCAAAGGGCCAAATCATACTTAAATGACCTAATTATTCAATAAATTTTTTTGTAATGCGTTATTTGGAAAGATTACATGATTTTAACATCTTTAACCACTAAAAAATGTTTTATATAACTTAAGTTATGAGCTTTTTGGGAATCTAGTGCAAGCTGGATTAGGATTTGACAGTTCGACCTTAAAACTTTGAACAGTTAATTGGATAGGTAAAAATTATTATTTTTACCTGACATTTTTATTGCATGTTCTTAATATATTTAATATTAAGCAAATGAAACAGTTTCTAAAAATTCCTTGCAGTTTCGGAGTTATGATTTTTCAAAGTAGGGGGTTCAAAACAGGAATTTTGCAAAAACTGGATAGTTTAAGTAAGGGTGTTTTTTTTTAACAACTTTCACTGTAAAAGAGAGCTCTGTTTGAGCTGAAATTTTGTAAGATTTTTTGTTGTTGTAGCAAGGTTTGAAGCTATAAAATTTTATGCCCAAAAAGTAAGCGATTTAGAAATGGTGGTGTTTCGAATTTAAGACTTTGTCACAAAAAAGGATAGTTTTCCAACACTTAGAAAATATTAGGTTTTTATAACAAATTTCTACAAAACCTATTTATTCATAAATTTTGTTGCCAATGGACTTTAAATGTAAAGTGCCCTATTATATTACTTTATAAAATGTCTCTCATCTCATAAATAATTAGAAAATACCATTTAACATATGAAATTCAGTGGGGCCTTGATAAAACATGCAAGTTGGCCCCAATAGTTTAAAATAAAAATAAAGTTTTCTTATGCATCATTTAAAGAAAAAAAAATTAAGTCCCACTATAGGTTTAAAACTAAAGCCCATAACATGAATCTTTAAAACTCTACGCTTATGTTGATTGTTTATTCGTTCATAGGATACCCCCACGCCATACACACCCAGATGTCGGAATTCCCCACATCACAGTGCGTGCCAAAGAGAAATCCTATTTATTACCTGAAAGGGGAAAGTAAGGGGGTGAGTTAAAATTCCACTAAGTACAAACAAATACAACAATATTCAAGGAAACACAATATGAACATATTCATATCGTAAAACTCATAGCATATCATACCATATCAATATCATATTCATTTCATAATCATATCGTATCGCCTTCATAATAAAAAATTATAATCATACACCATAATCACACGTCATAACCATACATCATAATCATACTCTTTGTGATCATGACACCCCTATTGTCCATGTCACATCTTGAGGTAACCAATAAAAGCATAAAACTGGAAAGACCTCCTCTGTGAGGTAAACATGGTCTCAGGTCCTTGAATAACCTTGGCGCGTCCGCCCTATAAGTTACATTATATCCTTAGTAACTCCTTTATTGTGTCGCGTTCAGCAAGCTAGCAACCCTTTGCTTTTTCATACAGCATACAAACACATGTAATCCTATTCACATCAAAATAAGGGAAACACATGTTGCATCATTCTCATCATAACATCTCAAGAAAGAATTCCATATTTCATATTACATGGTCCATCATCATACATAGCACATCATTTTCCTCATAACAAACCAATCTTACAATTTCATAGCATAAACATAGAAATTCTATCTAACTTCCTTACCTCAATTCCGAGCAAAGCAAAAATGAGAAAAACTTCACAATAAGCCTATAATTATAATCAAACGTCGTCTCTTAGAATCACAGGTCAATACTCTTGCCTAACAAATATACCCCACATGTGCATGGGCCGCACAAAGACTCTTGAGGACATGTGGACCTCGCTACAAGGACCCCTTAAGGGCCTCGCTATGAAAGGCCTAGAGACACTAGTGGAGGGCTAAGTGGAGACTCTTGAAGACTTGTAAACTTCACTCCAAGGACCCATTAAGGGCCTCGCAGACACTCTTGGAGGGTCGCACAGAGACTCTTTAAGGCTTGTAGACCTCGATCTAAGGACCCATCAAGGGCCTCGCTATGTGAGGCCTAGGGCGCTCTTGGAGGGCCACACGGAGACACTCTTGATGGCTGGTAGACCTCACTCCAAAGACCCATTAATGGCCTTGCTTTGTGAGGCCTATAGGTACACTGAGGGGTCGCCTAAGTTGTGGAGTTACGGAACTTCCGCCAAGCCCAGAAATATGTCGTGGCAAATAAGGATCTTGTTATGCAAGGCCCGATACCCTTCTATGCGTCACAGGGACTCATGCTATCTTCATTAAGGAATCCATTAGTGTAATGATCCGACTAACTTAAAGACCTTGGACCATTAAAACTACTAAGCATAACTAATATTTTGGAATACATGCATAAAATAATAGAACTTTATTAGAAAATCCAAAATATGGGATCCCATTGTTATTACATAAAATCATAAGGAAAACCAAACCTTTAATTAATTGTTCAAATACAAAATGCGGAAAAACATAAATACAAAATTAAAAAAACTTGAAACAAAATGTCATCCTCGATCTTTCCCATCAGTCCATTCATTCAGTCGTCTCCCAATACACATGCCAAAGCTACCATTAATCCACCCCACCTTCCAAGATTATTTTCCTGCACCATCTAAAATAAAAAGGACAGAGCCTAATGCCCAGTAAGGAAAATCTACTAAAACATATCATAAATCATAAGACTAAAAACATAAATCATAAAACATATGACGTAAAAAAGTAAATCAGAAAACATAGGACTATAATATTAATGGCCATTAACTCATTACTGTAGTATGTGATAGAAACCATCTAGGTCCTCTTGCTGCTATTCGAAGTAGGTTTAAACACAATATAGTATATGACAAACCATCTAGGTCCTCTTGCTACTATTCGAGGTAGGTTAAATCATAACTATAGTCTACGATAATGATAAAAATCTTGGGATTTTCTTATTTGCTATCTAAGCAACTACATTTCCCAAGCGACTACAACATAAAATGTATACATACATACTTCATACACATATAGCACATAAACATAATCATAACACATAAAATCTAACCTATTTTCCTTACCAAAAACCGGGATATTGGAGACAAGAACGGGTTTGAAAACTCCTAAAACCAAACAGTAAAAATCATAAGTTTCTAAAGAGAAGAAGATGAAAATAAGATCTAAACCATCAAGATAAGAACTTATCGAAAAACCTTAAGTTTCAAGAAACTCAAACACCTAACCAAAAGCCATTACAACAAGTTAGGATTTAGAAGAAAATGAAAAGAATAAGAGGAACTATAATGAACTAAACCTGAAGATAAAGAATACCTTAGACATATTAGAACTTCGATCTACACCTCAATACCAAAATATCACTCTATCATACTTCCCAAGTGTTTAGAAAAGCTTAGATTGGAAAGCTTTTAACCCCAAAACCCTAGTGTTTCTCTCTAGAATGAACTTAGCAGCTTGGAGGCTCTGAAGAAGGCTTGAATGACGATGCAAATGGTTGAGTGAAGGGTCCTATTTATAGAGTTAAAGGAGTGAAACTAACTCCTTTTAAGTTGAATAAATAATTGAATCAAAATTGAATTTTCTGCTCAACAGATGGCCAGAACTCTGTCAACAACGTTCAAGAGCAAATCCAAGTTGTTGAGGG
Organism: Humulus lupulus; assembly: GCF_963169125.1. Classification (NCBI taxonomy): domain Eukaryota; kingdom Viridiplantae; phylum Streptophyta; class Magnoliopsida; order Rosales; family Cannabaceae; genus Humulus; species Humulus lupulus. The sequence continues at coordinate 163,920,787 of NC_084799.1, forward strand.
CTGTTTCTAGCTTGGATTCCACGGATTCTTAAAACATACAAGTGGAATCGATATATTGCCCCCCATAGGCGATAAATCGCCTCCCCATTTGTCCCGAGCCTCCGTTTTTTTGTTTGTAAGAAGTCGACGTGTTTTTCGTATCACCCATAGGCGATATATCAGCTCCTATAGCTACGATATATCGACATACGCTGATATATCAAATGCAATTTTGCACACTTGAAGTTTGTTTAAACAACTTTGACTGAGTAAAATGTATTCCTAACAACTGAGGGGAGATTCTAGACTTCCTAGGTTTATCCTGTATTAATTTATTCATCTGAAATCCTTAAATCCTTAATAAACATGCATGTGACAAGTGTCACATTCTTAATTATTCTATCTAAACCTTAGGTTATAATAAATATTATTTCTAGGTCCAGCGATATTAATCAAACCTTATGTTAAAATTAATAGTTCTAAACTATAGGCTAAACTTATAAAATCCATAACTATCTCTATGATTTTCCAACTAAATCCCAGCTTGAACCAATAACCACGAAAACTAAAATACTACAACACAAGCTACTACTATCTAGCTAAGTAAAATTATGAGATGCTACAATTCTCCCCTACTCAAAAGAATTTCGTCTCTAAAATTTACTTACCAAACGATTCTGGATACTGTGCTCGGATGTCTCCCTCCAAATCCCACGTTGCCTCCCGTTCTGTACTATTACTCCATAAGACCTTGACTATCAGAATACTCTTAGACCGTAATTTCTTCATTCCCATCTCTAGGATGCTAAACGGTCATTCCTCGTAACTCAAGTCTTTCTGAAGTGCTAACGTATCGTACTTGAGAACGTGGGATGGGTCTGACACATATCTACGCAGCATCAAGATGTGAAATACATTGTGGCTATATGCTAGAGCTGGCGGTAGGGCTAATCTATATGCTACTGGTCCCACCTTGTCCAATATCTCAAAAGGACCTATAAACTAGGGACTAAGTTTTCCTTTCTTACCAAACCGCTTCACTCCTTTCATAGGATATATTCTTAAGAAGACATAACCTCAGACTTTGAATTCCACATCTCGTCGCTTGGCATCCGCATAACTCTTTTGTCAACTTTGAGCAGTGAGCATACACTTTCTAATAAGCTTACATCGATCCTTTATCAAATACTGTGGTCTTAGGGATTCCATGCAGATGTACAATTTCTCGAGCATAAATGTCTGTGTACTAGTCTCCAGTGTACATAGTCTTGGCAGACAAGAAGTGAGCTGACTTGGTGAGTCTATCTACCGCAACCCATGCCAAGTTGTGTTGCTTATTTGTTCATGGTAATCCTATCATGAAGTCCATGGATATGTCTTCCCACTCCCATTCCGGAATACTAAGCGGTTGCAATAAGCCTGTGAGTCGTAGATGTTTCACCTTCACTTGCTGGCGTATAAGGCATTTAGACACATATTCTGCTATGTCTTTCTTCATTCCCAGCCACAAATATTGTAGAGTCCAAAGAACTTTACTTAGCTAGTTAGATAGTAGTAGTAGTAGTTATAGTATGTTTATTACTATGGATTTTGGTTCAAGCCGGGACATAGTTGGACACTCGTAGCAACACTTATAGATTTTATAAGTTTAACCGATAGTTTAAGAACATTAATTATAACCTAAAGTTTGATTAATATGACTAATTATGAAGATGATATTTATTATACTATAAGGTTTAGATAGACCCAATAAGATAATGACACTTGTCATGTGCATGTTTAATGAGAAATTAAGTATTTTTGAGGAATAACTTATTAAGAGTAATATTTGAAAATCCCAGAGTCTGCCAGCAGCTTTGAAATCGTTATAGGACTCAGCCAAAGCTGTTTACTCAATTCAAATTAAGCTTAAAAATTGCAATTACGTGTATAATATTTCAGCGTATGCCGATATATCGCCACTCAGGGAATACGAAAACACGTGAACTTTGCACGAACACTTCGATGAGCCTCGGGAATATCAGCCTAGGCGATATATCGCCTACCATGGGCAATATATTGGCTTTAGGGCATGAATTTTGAATAGTTTTGAAACCGAGCTCATTTTATTCCTTAACCGCTTAATAAGTCCATAATCTTTTTGACCGAGTCTTAAGCCTCTGCTGAATGAATATTCAAATGATTTTCAATTAAAAAGTCATTATTTTTATTCAAGCTAAATGAAGATCTTTTCATTCTTGAACTCTATAGATAGGACCTAGTACCCAGCCATTTATTTCATTCTTCAAGCTGAGTCAGAGCCTACAAGTTGCTAGGTTTACTTTAGAGTGTTAAACACTTGGGTTGGGATTATAAGCTTTATCATTCTAAGCTTATTAAACACTTGGGAAGTAAGGATAATAATGTGAGTTCCGATTTCGAGGTGTAGTTCGGTCATAGTGCATTCCAAGTATTCCTATTTCTAGTTCCTTTCTGTATTGTTTCATTAGTTTTTATAGTTTTTCACTCAATTCCTAACTCGCTGTTTTCATTCGTGGTTAGGCATCTAAGTTCTTTGAACTTGAGGTTCTTGTCGGTAAGCACCTTCTCGGTGGTTTAGTTCATTCCCTTTCATCTCTTTCTTTTAGAATACTCACCTTTCTATTAATGGTTTTTAGGAGTGTTCCAAAATCCTGACCTTGTTCTCACATCCCAGTTTTTGGTAAGGAAAATAGGATAGTTCCTATGTGATATGTGCTATGTTTATATAATATGTTATGATTATGCTATAGTATGATTTTATGTGTTATGATATATGTATGTTTTTGGGGCTTATAGTTGTTATATAGCAAACCCTAACACTTTTATGTTTTGGGGCTTATAGTTGCTATATAGCAAACCCCAACACTTTTATGTTTTTGGGGCTTATAGTTGCATAACTAGCAAACCTCATTGTAGTTTGAGGCTTATAGTTGCTTAGTTAGCAAACCCCAATAGTCACCATGTACATGGGTTAGAATTATGATATATGTGTTATAGTATATGATATATGTTCATAGTTTATGTGTACGATTATGTTTCACGCTTGTAGTAGATTTTCCTTGCTAGGCATTAGGCTCATTCCTTTATGTTTTATATGTGCAGGAAAATAGTTATGGCAGCGGGAAGATTCTTGGCTGCTTGGGAATGTGTATTGAGGGAGAATGGATTCGGTGGACTGCGTGAACAATTCGAGGATGGAGTTGTTTTTAGTCATTTCAATTATGCTTTATATGTATTTTTCCGCACTTAATTTTGTAACCAATTTATTTAAGATTTAAGTTATGTTCTATTTTATTTTCAAACAATGGGATCCCATATCCTAACCGAATTTTATGTATTTTAACCTTGGTTTTACAGTTTTTAATAAAGTTATGAATGTTTTGTATGTAAGTTTTCTTAAGATTAGCATCTATGAATAGTAGGTATTAATGGTCCAAAGTCTAGGATAAGTTGGGTCATTACAAATATAGTGTTTTAAGGTCGTGTGTCATCTTGGTCGAACCCGGGTGAACTGCGTATGGGGTAGTGTGTGCCTCTTCTAAAATATTCATCTTAATCCCAAAGTCATTCGGCATGCACACACGGCCTTTATATCTCAAGAACCCCTATCCTGATATAGAGAAATTTGTAGTCTTGCCATCTTTGACTACAACCATTTGTGATACTAACGTATCATCATGCCCTTGCCCAATATGTATATCATCTAGTAAACTCGACTGGATGGACAAGTTAGCCAGTTTACCAATGACTAGTTTTATTCCGGCATTAATCAACTCTTGCTGTAGCGGGTTTTCTATTCCGGATAATGCTGCCAGATTTCCATAACTCTTTCGACCTAACGCATCTGCAACTGCATTCTCTTTTCCTTGGTGGTATAGGATTTTGCAGTCATAATCCTTTACTAGTTATAACCACCTGCGCTGCCTCATGTTGAGCTCCTTTTGCGTGAAGAAATATTTTAAGCTCTTGTGGTCCGTATAAATCTCACATAGTTCTCCATATAGATAGTGGCACCAGATTTTCAATGCGAAGACCACCACTGCCAACTCCATATCGTGTGTTGGATAGCATTGCTTGTATTCCTTCAGCTGCCTTAAGGCATAGGCTATCACCTTGTCATTTTGCATCAGCACACAACCCAAACCTTGCTTGTACGCATCACAATATATTACAAACTTGTCGTTGGGTGTTGGTACGCAAAGTACTGGTGTTGAGCATAATTTATCTTTGAGCAACTGGAAGCTCTCTTGACATCTATTCGTCCAGTTGAACTTTTGTTGTTTCCGTGTTAGGTTGGTAAGCAGAGTGTCTATCTTAGAAATCCCTTCTACAAATCTCCCATAATATCTTGCTAGTCTGAGAGAACTTCTAACCTCTGACGCATTTTTAGGTCTTCGCGAATCCTTCACAGCCAATACTTTGGTTGGATCTATGGCCACTCCATCCTTGGATACTATATGGCCGAGGAACGCCACTTACGATAGCCAAAATTTACATTTCTTGAACTTGGCATAAAGTTGATGCTCCTTTAGTCGCAGCATGGTCAGTCTTAAATGTTCCTCGTGCTCGCCTTACTCCTTGGAGTACACCAAAATATCGCAATTAACACTATGATGAATTTGTCCAAGTAATCCTTGAAGACCCGATTCATTAAGTCCATAAATGTGGCTGATGCATTGGTAAGACCAAAAGACATAACTAGGAACTCGTAATGTCCGTATCGAGTCCTAAAAGTTTTCTTTGGTATATCCTCTTTCCTTACTTTGAGTTGTTGATAACTGGACCGTAGATCAATCTTTGAAAATATAGTCGCTCCTCGGAGTTGATCAAATAAGTCATCGATCCAGGGTAGCGGGTACTTATTTTGAATTGTCACTTTGTTCAGCTCGTGGTAATCGATACACATCTGCATGCTTCCATCCTTCTTTTTCACAAATAGAACCGGTGCTCCCCATGGTGAATGGCTCGGTCTAATGAATCCCAAGTCTAAAAGCTCTTGTAATTACGTTTTCAACTCCTTGAGTTCGGTAGGTGCCATCTAGTATGGTGCCTTTGAGATCGGCTCGGTTCCCAGTAGTTCGATTATGAAGTTAATTTCCTAAGTAGGGGGTAACCTTGGTAAGTCGTCAGGAAATATCTCTGGAAATTCCCTTATAATGCAGATGTCTCCAACCTTCAATGGTATTTCCCATGCCACATCCGTGATGCTTACTAAGAATGCATGACATCCTTTCTCTATCATCCTCTGAACTTTGAGAGATGAGATAAGTGGTGTCCGTAGTCTTGAAACCTTTCCCATAAAACATAGTTTCTGACCATCAGGAGTTTCGAACGTCACTTGCTTGCGTCTATAGTCGATGGTTGCGCCATGCCTTGCTAGCTAGTCCATGCCCAATATTATGTCGAAGTCCTTGATCTCTAGCTCTATCAGGTCTCCTTATAGTTCTATGCCCTTGATTTTGATCGGTACTCCTCGTACTATTCATGATGACAGAACTACTTCACATGAAGGCAGTTCCGTAACAAACCTAGTTCTAAATCTTTGACAAGGTTTGTTTAATTTTTCTATCATTCTTAACGAGATATATGAGTGTGTTGCTCCCGAATCAAACAATACTGAACATATATTATCGAGGATAGGAAGCTGACCTGTGACCACTTTGTTACTAGCTTCGACTTCTCCCTGGGTGAAGGCAAAGACTCTGGATGGAACCATCTTATTGTCCTTCTTTCCTTCTTGTTTTAGCTGTGGACAATCCTTTTTCCGATGACCTTCCTGGCCATAATTGAAACAACCCTTGGTGTTTGCACGACACTCCCCAGGATGTCTTTTCTGGCACTTGGAGCACTGAGGGTATTCTATATAACCGACCTATTATTACCATTGTTAGTCCATGCTCATTTGTCAGCGTCGACATGCTTACTATCAAGATGCTTTCTTTTCTTCCCATTATTGTTATGTTGGTTGTTGTTGTGGTTTCAACCATTCTAAGCCTGATTCTGCTACCTGGGTTCAGACTTGCTTGCCTCTTCCTTACTAACATTTTCTTGGAACCTTTCCACCTCTATAGTCGTTTCAAGAACATCGACGTAAGAAGTGGTTCCAAGATTTGCCAGCTTGACCCCTAACTCAATCTTGGGTCTGAGTCCCTTGGTGAACTTAGTAACCCTCAAGAAGTCGGTTGGGACCAACTCTGGTGTGAACTTGGCTAGACGATCAAATTTTTGAGTGTACTCAACTACCGTTAAATTGCCCTGCTTCAGACTAGAAAATTCTTCCCCCTCGTAGCGATGATAGTTGAGTTGTAATACTTTTGTGAAATAGCTCTACAAATCTAGCCCAAGTCATGGTGGTGACATCATGAGTCTACTGTACTAAATCCCACCAGAATCTGGCATCCTTTTTTCATTAGAGATGAAACGCAAGATATGCGATCCGTGTTGTCGAGGTTCATATGTGATAGAATGGGCTCTACATTCCTGAGCCATTCTTTAGCCTCAAAGGGGTCGATTTTCCCTTCAAAGTTTGGAGCGTGCTACTAACAGAAACACTCGTAGAATGGCTCTAGATACTAAGCTGGATAAGGTACATAGTTTGCCATCGGCCATCCCCCATACTGATATCCTACATTCTGTCCATGCTGGGGTGCTTGAGCCGCTGGCTGAGGCTAAGTCTGCGGATGAGGCTGTTGTCGTTGTTGCTGCAGCAGTTCCTCCACTTGTTGCCGTAATCGGATAATCTCAGCGGTGTGATCAACCGGAGGTGGTGCATTTATATTAGCAGCAGTATTGGTAGCACTCCTTCCCCTTCTTTGGACTGGAGGGGCTTCATGAGTCCTTTTAACGGTGCTGGAGGCATTGCCATTCATGCGTGTAGACCTTCAGAGCGAGATCTTCAGCAAAGTTCTAACAGTCGAGAAAAACATGTTAGAACTTACCCTAATAAATTCTAAGGCAAAACTTAGTCTAAGCAAACATAACTCGGACCTACCAATTATGATTTTGTGAAAAATTATGTAAGCCATCTTTATAAATTAGGGTGTGTTTCTATACTTAGAATATTAGGCCACCATCTCTATTAATTTCTAAGTCTGTTTTTAACCACCCTATATGACAAAATTCTCAGGCTCGAAACTCGTCGTTGTTCCAAAGTTAACCATATTGAGGGAGGGCTGGGATCATTAAAATCGTTCCCACTACTATACCCTCCTAAACTCTCAATACAGAACCCGGTCCATTGATTTGTATCCACCCTTACTAAACTCAATCATTATTTATTGATTTTATTCTAAATTTATTATGATTGTAAAAAAAAAAATCAAACTCATACATGCCATTCAAAAATAATAAATTTATTCATTTGGAAAAAAAATTTCACTTATTACAATCATAATTCAAAATAAATAAATAAATTATACTAATAATAACTACGGTAAATCTAAAAAAATCAGGATCTTCTACATCTGACCCTTCATCTAACATATCATCATTTATTTCTTCATAATCATCATTATCATGAGCCTCAAAACTACCTCAGAGAATATTCATTAAGATATTATGCATTTGTTCATTGGTGAATTGAAACTCAAACCTATAGGTAAACCTAAGTATAAGAAAATAATATCTCATGACTACCTGTAATTCATCTTCATCATCCACAGTCTCCCATAATTCTTCCAATTTTGAAACTACAAAATGAAAATCTTTAAAAAACCTTTTGGTTTTAACCCTCATTTTGGTAACACACTAGTACTCATATCTCAGATGTGACAAAACTTAAGTACTACTACTATTCACTTGATTGACTTGTTATTACCTATTGAACCTAATACTAGTTTGGTGACTAGTATTAAGATAGGTTACCATCAACCGTGAATCTCTTTAGGGAGTCTAAGTCCCATCCCTTGAGATGTAGAAATGATTTCATTTGAATCATTTTTCTCATGTATGCATACTTAGACACTCTCATTAATTTATTCAAACTTTGTTGCTAGCCATAGTTTGATTAAAATAGTTACCCCTTTAAAATAGTGATTTTGACCATAGTCAACACCCCCACTATTTTATAGTTTAATATCCAAGAAAAACCTTTTCCTTGAATATTAATTCTAGAAATCTCTTTGTTTCGAAAATTCTCCTTTATGTTTTAAATTGATTCCTTCTTGAATCAAAATATTACAAACAGTAACTTTAGACACCAATCTAGATTGATCAATTCTATACACATATAGCTAATGTGATTTAAAATGTGGAATTCCAAATCACCTATTTGATAGGATGACCAAATTAATCAATTGATTAACAACAAAATAAATTGATTAATTTTGGAGCATCACCCCCACATTTCTCACATAGTGATAATAAAATATCACTTTAAAATAGAAATTTCTTCATTTCTATTAAGTCCTTTATCCTCCAAGATAAATCTAGACCTATGATTCTCAAAGTTCACCATGAGTCCTTTATGCCACATGATAAACTCTCAAGATAAAACCTCAACGTTTATCTTGATTTATTTACTTGCTAAAGCAAGGCACATTTCTTTCAAAGCAACTTTTACTTTTAGTTGTCTAAATAATCTCAAAATCACTTAAACAACTTTTGTGTATTTCTTAAGAGTCTCTTTGAGATTCTTTTGAAAACATCAATTTGACATCCATTGATTTTCTCATCAAAATCAAAATGAAAATGTCAATTTTTTTTTAAACACTTTAAATCAAAGAAAATAAACCCTCATTGATTTATTTAAACACTTTAATTTCTTATGTTTTTGTTTAAAATTATCTCCTCATTGAGATTAATTTAAACATATCACCATCTTTAACCAAAATGAATAAAGTTATATTTTATTCACCATTGATGTAAAGATTCAAAATTGCTTCTCCAATTTTGAAAATGTCTCCTCATTAAATATTTAAGAATTATTGTTACTAAATAATTCTCAAATATATTTTATTTGACCACACTCTAGACTATAAGTTTATTGAGTCAATATGTCATCCCACAATTTTTGAATCCACTTTGATTCATTTTTTCTTGCAATGGCAAGACACAACAATTAAAAGATGTAACCCCCTTAGATTCATCTTTTCTTATCTCATAAAATGAGATGGTAAACACTTAAATGGGAAATTTCATTTCTCAAATAATTCCTTTTATTTACCAAATAAATGGTAACTTATTACATTCTAATGAAATAGGATAAAACATATTATCATCTCACAAATATTTGAAATATAATCTCACATTGTTGTCAACATACATGACTAATATAGTACTAATATGTCTCTTTATTAATATGAAAACTTGAATTACATATACCATACACATATGATTTCACATTTCTATTGATTCACAAAATCAATATATTTATACATGTCATATAAAAAACTCATATAGTTGTCATTCTAATAATTTCCCATTAACATAATTATATGACATGCTAGCATATTACCCAATAATCTACTAGATTATTTACACATTGATCACATATCATAAAACTCAAGATATTAAATTATCTTCTAATCTAACCACTAAAAAACGAAGGAGATTAGAAAAAAATGAATCTCATTTATAACATTTTCTTCTTCTCAGTTCTATCACTATAAGAAAACCATTAGATCTTCTAAGAAAACCAAAGAAGAACATTACCTTATCTTACCATCTTTGGATCCTCACAACATCTCTATGGTTTCTCCTTCCATTGAAAAGGAAATATAAGCTTTTGATTGTTAGAGAATATATATTATTGCTCAATAGAAATATGGAAAAACCAATATACAACTCTATACTAAAATACAATGGAAAAGATGATAGATAAATAGATTTACAACTCAATGACCAACAATACAAGTAAATGTAGAAAAGAGACAAAGAAGAGAATTATTAGAACTAAAACTCTAAAACAAAAGATACCAATAAATATGTAAATGGAAATAGAAGAAGAGGATTACAAACTCAATACAATAATAATACAAAAAGAACAACTGAATGAAAAGATCAATGGAAAACACAAACTCACACTCAACCAAAGTGTAGAGTAGTGGGGATCACCAACTTGAACAAGGTTCAAAACCTTTGTCCAAAAGCTTATTTTCCCCTATTCTCTAAGCACTAAGGGATCTCTCAATGAAATAGCTCTCTGGAATAATCAAGCCTGAAGGTGTATTTTTCAACCAAGTGCTTTTTGGATGAAAAATGGTGTGTCTTACAAGTGAGCATTAGGCTCCTATTTATAGAGTTTGAGATACCCTTTGGATTTCAAATTCCACCAACCCCCATGGCTGTTACCAATGTTTAATTGGATTAATATGGAATTAAAATTGAGATTTGGGAGTTATTTGAGTTTTTAGAACCGTTCAACACATTTGGAAAAAACTAAAAATTTGGCCTGAAATGCACCTGTGGCCGCGGCCAGGGACATTAGTGGCCGCAGCCACTGCTTTCTGTCCCCTAGGCCGCGGCCACCATCATCCAGTGGTTGTGGCCACAGCCCATTTTCAGCACTTGAAAATGTGCTATTTTTCCAAACGGTTCCAAACCCTCCCAAATGACTTTGTAACTCCCAAAACACATTATTAGGGTTAAAATCATATCTCCAACAGCCATATTTCACATATGTCTTTAAGAAATTCAAATCAAAATGTGTAATATAAAATCTACACATTATTGGGTAATATTTGGGAGTTACAAGTTTGTAACTCCAAAATATGTCACATTTGGGCACATACATGTGTCCAATTTTGTGACTCTCAATAATATGTTACAAGGTGTGACAAATCACATTTGTGTGACAAATCACATTATGTCACATTATATTATTTAAAATAATATAACATTCCCCCACTTAGATTAAATAATCACTTTTTGTAACACTTATTTAATCAATCAAAACATTATATTAAAATATAATACTACAACGCCCAGGGTTGGGTGCTACAGCGTTGTCCAGGGTTTGGAAGCTCTGCTTGTAGCGCCATAGCGCCTGTGGGGCAGTGCTGTAGTGCTACCCTGTTTTCCCAGGGCATTCTTTTGGGTACTTTTCAGGGCTTTTGGCTCGGGGTTTCAATTCTTAAGGCTTGGGATCGAATTTATTAACCATGTTAGTAGGATTCGAGGTCTCGGGGGCGAGGTTTAGATAAAAAAAACCTTTTATTATTGATGGAATTCCATATTGGTTATGACTAGGTGTCTGCTAAGGAACTCAAGGACCAATCGTTCTCAAAGGTCGTTCTTTTATTATTTCTTGCTCGAACTGGAGGTAGGAAAGCTACACCCAATATGTGACATGCATGGTTATTGATGGGGCATGTTGAGTGCTCTATATGTGGACATTGATTGCATTTTACATGCTAAGAAATCTTGCTTACTTGTGAGTGGTATTGACTTCTTAGTCAGAATCGGCAATGGTGTCAGTATTGACTATGAAGTTGTGACTCTGTAGTCAAGTTCGGCGGTAGTACTGAGCACTGGTCGCATGGCATTGACTTATGAGTCAAGAATAGTAATAGCATGTTTAACGAAAGCCAAAAATATTAGATCTAATCGAAAGAATTATCATCATAAGTATGAAATGCTTTACCGACCTTAAGCTCGATGAAAACTAAAAGTGCTTGTCCAGTCTAAAGGTTAGTTACATAGAGCCAAGGCTATAAGCTCAGGTGACTTAAACGTCACATGGCTAGGAGGGCGTAGGACCCAAGAGATAGACTTATCAGTCATCTATACAGAGATAGACTTATTAGTCATCTATTCAGAGATAGACTCATTATTCATCCATTCAGAGAAAGACTTATTAGTCATCTATTAGTACGACTTAATAGTCACTTATCAGATTAGGGCTACACGCCCCAACATGATTACCAAAATCTCAATATTATCTGTGTAGGGCTACAAGCCCCAGTATGATTATGATAATCATCCATTGATATTATATACATGTAGTAATGAGTTTTCTTCCTGAGCCTTGGCTCACGGGTGTTGTGTGGTGCAGGTAAAGGGAAAGAAAAGCTCACCCAGCCTTGAGTGGAGAGCTTAGGTGGTGATGTGTACATATGCGGTCGCTTGACCACCACAGTGTAATGACCCTATGTAATGACCCACTAATCTAGACTATTTGGACCATTAACGAATCTATACATAAAACTTACATTTTTGCGGAAATACCATAATTTATTATAAACTTGTGGAAACAAATGTTACTTTCATAAAATAAGTAGGATATGGGTACCCATTGTCTTTAAAACAAAAATAACTTAAAGTAAAAAGAGTTACATAGAAAATGCGGAAAATACATTTAAAACCATAAAAAAACATAAACAAGACTACATCCTCGAATCGAATAACGCTCGGCCCCTTGACTCCATTCACCATCGATACACATCCTCTAAGCGTCACGAATCTTTCCGCCTCTAAAGCTTATTTCCTGCACATAAACAGAAAGGAATGAGCCTAACGCCCAGCAAGGAAAAATCTAACACATAGTCATACACATCAATTTCATAATAACGTAAAGACATATCATAACACATAATACACTTATTATAATGGCCATTATTACTTGGGGTCCCATAGACTAAACAAGCATATGCCCATGGGATTAGTGGGGTCCTACTAGCTAAGTAGGTCAATGCCCATAACCAATTTGGGGTCTTGTTAGTCATATGGGTCATATGCCCAAGCCTACAAACATACATGCATACATATTCATAACATATCATAACATAACACATAAGATAACATAAACATAAACATATAGATTCTAGCCTATTTTCCTTACCAAAGTTACCGGGATATAATGGACTGAGTTGGGACTTTTGGAACACTCCTAAAACCATAATAAACATGAGTGAGTTGAAAGAAGGAAAGAGATGAAAAGGAAATGGGAAGACTAAACCATTTGAGAAACATGCTTACCACAACTTATGTGCTTAAGAACTTGGATTCCCTAACCAAAATAAAGATTAAGGTTAGAGATTGAGTAGAAGACTATGAGGAAGAAAATAACATAATACAGAAAGGAACTAGAGTTTTGGTTACCTCAAAGACTTGAAAGACCAATCTACACCTCAACCGAAATACTATAGAACCTCACTTCCCAAAGTGTTTGATAAGCTTATGATTTCCCAAACCCAGGTGTTTAACTCTCACACTCTCCTAGCACTTGCAGCTTCTGAACTTAGAGTAAAAGGTGAATAATGGCTGGGTACTAGGTCCTATTTATAGAGTTTGGGAATGAAAGTATCTTGATTTTACTTGAATAAAAATAATGGCTTTTTAGGTGAAAATCATTTGAATAATCGTTCAGCAGAGGCTGAAGACTCGTTCAAAAGATGCTGGACATATGGAGGAGTTTGAATGGCTGAAAGGAAAAGAATTCAAAAACAATTGAACATATGCTGAAGGAGGCGATATATCGCCCCCTGTAGGCGATATATCACCTGGGCCAGTATGCCCGAGGCGACCGTGCATCGTCTCGTGTTTTCCGTATCTACGTGCTGCGACATATCGCCCCCTATAGCTGCGATATATCGGCACACACTGAATAATTAAACACGAAATTACACATTTTTAGCTAAGTTTGAATGGGGTAAACAGCCTTGACTAAGCCCTCAACGTATTCAAAGCTGCTGACTGACCTTAGGGGATTCAAACTTTACTCCTTATTAAATTAAATCCTCAAAAATACTTAATCCTTAGTCACCATTCATAACATGTGCTTAAAATCCTATTGGTTGATATCTAAACCTTATAGTATAATAAATATGATCCTTAATATCAGTCACATTAATCAAACCTTAGGTTAAACTTAATATCATTAAACTATAGATTAAACTTAGAAAATCTATAAGTACTACTATGAGTGTCCAAATAATTCCCGGTCTGAACCAAAAATCCATAGTAACAAAGATAATGCTATAAATACTATCATACTATTATCTATCTTAGCTAAGTAAAGTTCTTGGACTCTACACCCTACTACTCTAGACTTTGGATCATTAATGAAAACTACACATAGACCCTAATCCTTAATAGAACTTACAAGTGAAAAGATCATAGCTTTATTAAAACTTGTAAAAACAAATGTTAAACTTACATGAAAGTTAAAGTAGGATATGGGATCCCATTGTTTTAAAAGGAAAACATAACATAATTGTAATTAAAAGAGATTACATAAATAAGTGCGGAAAAATACACATAAAACCATAAGAAAAGACTTCATCCTCGAATCGAAACTCTCGACTTTTTGAATCCATTCCGCCTCAATACACATTCCCCAAGCTTCCAAGAACCTTTCCCGCCACTAAAGCTATTTTCCTACACATATAAACAAAAAGGAGTGAGCCTAATGCCCAACAAGCAAAATCTAACATATAACCATATACATAAAATTCATAATGTAACATAAAACATATCATAACACTTATGTCACATACATACTATAATGGCCATTATTACTTGGGGTCCCATAAACTAAACAAGTCATATGCCCATTAGATTAGTGGGGCTTGCTAGCTAAGCAAGTCATATGCCCATAATCTATTTAGGGCTTGTTAGTTGTACGGGTCATATGCCTAAGTCTACAATTATACATATTATAGCATATTTCATAACACATAATCATAAGATAACATATAAATCATATAACACATAAATCCTATCCTATTTTCCTTACCAAAATTACCGGGATATGAGGACAGAGTTGGGACTTTGGAACACTCCTAAAACCCATAAATGGAAGGGTGAGTATACTAAAGAGAATGAGATGAAAAGAATGGAAGAATTATACCATTGAGAATATACTTACCAAAAACTTATGTGCAAGTTCTTAGATTTCCTAACCAAGAATAAAGAATAAGGTTAGAATGCTGAGTAGAAGACTATGAGAACTTAAAGAAAATAATACCAATTGAACTAGAGTGTGGAATACCTTGAATGCTTCTATAGTCAATTTAAACCTTGAACCGAAATGCTATAAAACCTTACTTCCCAAGTGTTTGGTAAGCTTATAGTGATCAAGCTTTATAATTCCCAACCCAAGTGTTTACACTCTCACAATAACCCAGCAACTAGCAGCCTCTGAACTTAGTTTGATGAATGAATAAATGGCTGGGTACTAGGTCCTATTTATAGAGTTTAGGAATGAAAAGATCTTCATTTAACTTGAATAAAAATAATGGATTTTAAGTGAAAAACATTTGAATTATCTTTCAGCAGAGGCTGAAGACTCGTTCAGAAAGATGCTGGACTTATCAAGAGGTTGAAGATTTGAATGGAGAACATTTTCAAAATGTTTCAAAATGCCCTGAAGGAGGCGATATATCGCCCCCTGTAGGCGATATATCGCCTGGGCCAGTATGCCCGAGGCAATCGTGCGACGTTTCATGTTTTTCGTATCCCCGTACTGCGATATATCGCCCCTATAGCTGCGATATATCGGCATACGCTGAATAATTAAACACGAAATTACACAATTTTAGCTTAATTTGAATTGAGTAAACAGCCTTGACTAAGCCCTCTAACGTTTTCAAAGCTGCTGACTGACCCTAGGATATTCAAATTTTATCCTTAATAAATTTATTCCTCAAAATACTTAATCATTATTAAACATACACATGACATGCTATTATCTTATTGGGTCTTATCTAAACCTTATAATATAATAAATATTACCCTCAATATCAGTCATATTAATCAAACCTTAGGTTAAAATTAATATTCTTAAACTATAGGTTAAACTTAGAAAATCTACAAGTGTTACTATGAGTATCCAAATAAATCCCAGTCTGAACCAAAAATCCACAGTCATAACAATAATACTACTATTACTATTATACTACTATCTAACTAGCTAAGTAAAGTTCTTTGGACTCTAGACACAGCCAAGGTGTTTCTCAGAGGAACTAGGGGTTAACCCTATTTTTGCTGCTTAGGTCGGCGGGTTGTAATTTTTACACTGTAATGACCATTTTGGATTGTAAATAACTTTGTAAACGTTTTTATGGGCCCATGTACAGTTTTATGTTTTAAATAAAATATATCCATTCCTTTTGATCGATATTTTTTGCCTTAGCCTGTTAATGACACCTAGATGCACGTTTATAACCAAATGAATCGTTTAGCGAGTTAAGCACTGTTTAAATTCCACAGTAACGGTCTTGGACTAACCAGGGCATTACAACTTGGTATCAGAGCGTGCCAAGGTTTAGGGTTCCTATAGACTAGATGGGCATGTACACTCGCCAATGAAGACAAGCTCGACTCATGGTTTGGTAACTATTTATGTGGTTATGTGTTTAACTGCTTAAATAGAATATAAATGCTTTACCTGTCTACATGTGATATGTTAATAAGGTTGGGCTTTGACTACTGCATCATAAGCAAGAACGTGCTTATTAGTACTGATATTGCTAGAGCATACTTATTAGTATTATTCATTGTGAATTATTAATTGATAAGTGTTAAATGCTAAATGCTAAATTCTATGAACATGTATTCATATGACTATCTGTATGATTATGGAATATGGGTGATATATGTTTGATCTTTGACCGTGAGGCGGCAAGAGGTTTAGTTATCACTGCCTAACTGGCCGCATTGACTATTGCAGCAAGGTTTAAGTTATAAGAATGACTCCAAGACAGACAGATTCATCAGTTTGCTAGGAAGATTAGGGCCAGAATGACAGACAACGTCAAGAGAATGACCAGAATAAGATTCCATAGTCATCTCCTGATAACTAGCAGCAGCTATTTGCTGATTTACAGGCGAGGGTTATGAGGCAGGAAGAAGAAATCTGCCTCCAAAGACAACAACAGGTTCCTGCAGGGAACAGTTTATCAGAGGCACCACCTGTAGCAGTGCCAACATTTGAGCAGCTGCTAGAGGCTGGAAGCAAATGAGAACCTCTTTATGAAAGGTTCAGGAAACAGCAACCTCCATTTTTTGAAGGTAGTGCAGATCCAGCTAAGGCAGAGCAGTGGATGAGCATGATTACCACCATCCTTGACTTTATGAGGGTGTCTGGTAATGAGAGGGTGGCCTGTGCCACATACATGTTTCAGGAGGATGCCTGAATTTGGTGGGAAGTGATATCCCAGACCAGAAATGTCAATGCCCTTAGTTGGGAAGAGTTTCAAACTCTGTTTAATGAGAACTATTACAATGATGCCATCAGGGCTGCTAAAGATGAAGAGATTATCGGATTGTTTTAGGGGAGTCTATCAGTGACTGAGTATGCTCTAAAGTTTGGTAGATTGGCAAAGTTTTCCATGGAGCTGGTGCCCATTGATGGGACCAGAAGGAATAGGTTTTTCCAGAGGCTATAGCCTAGATTAGCTCGGGATGTTCGTATCACCACTGTGGCTGGAGTTACTACTTATGCACAGGTGGTTGAGAAGATGCTCACAACTGAGAGCGCAGAGAACAAGATCTGGCAGGACAATGCAGCTAGAAGAGAGAGGACAAGTCCTCCATTTGTGGGTTTAGGTAGGGCGAAGCCCCAGTGATCAGAAGAGGAAGGTTCCTGATACTTTCCCAGCTCCAGGTCCTGATAGGCGACCACGTGGTATTATAATGAGTCGCCAGGGTGGCAGTGAGGCCTAGAAGACTTATCCAGAATGCCCTAGGTGCAAGAGACGCCATTTGGGGGAGTGTAGGGAAAAGGCTTGCTTCTTATGTGGGGCAGTGGGACATTTCAAGAAAGATTTCCCTAAAGCAAGAAAGGAAGAACCCAGGAAGGCGGACAGCTCGGCCCCAGCTCAAGTGTTTGCATTGACTTAAGCAGAAGTTGAGGCTTCACCCTCAGTAGTTAGAGGTCAGCTTTTTAGTGCTAGAACCCCTTATACTGTTTTGATTGATTATGGTGCTACACATTCTTTTGTTGCTAGTAGAATTGATAGACTGTGTAGACCATATGATTATTATGCTGTGGGGTTCGGGACCTTATTACCCACTAAGGAGTTGGTAATATCTAGGAGATGGGTCAGATCACTGCCAGTGACAGTTGAGGGTAGAGAGTTGTCAGTGGATTTGATAGAGTTAGTTATGACTGACTTTGACATGTTTTTGGGTATGGACTGGTTAGTGAAGTATGGGGCAACCATAGATTGCAGAAGGAAGATGGTCACCTTTGAGCCTGAAGGTGAGGATCCTTTTGTGTTTGTTGGCACTGTGCATGGAGCCTGTATACCTATGATATCTGTTTTGGGGGCTAGAGATCTATTGCAAGGAGGTTGCATAGGATTCTTAGCCAGTGTAGTGGATACCACTCAGACCATGTAGTGGGACCAGAGGAGACCAGATTAGTGTGTGAGTTTCTGGATGTGTTTCCAAAAGATCTACCAGGGTTGCCACCACAAAAATAAATTGAATTTGTGATAGAACTGGCACTAGGTGCAGAGCTAGTGTCTAGAGCACCTTACACAATGGCCCCAACAGAGTTAAAAGAACTGAAAGTATAGCTGCATGAGCTTTTAGATTAAGGTTTTATCAGACCTAGTTTCTCTCTTGGGGTGCACCAGTTTTCTTTGTAAAGAAGAAAGATTGTTCTTTGAGGATGTGTATTGATTACAGAGAATTGAATAAGTTAACAATTAAGAACAAGTATCCTTTGCCAAGGATAGATGATCTTTTTGATCAGTTGCAAGGTAAAAGGGTATTCTCAAAGATAGACTTCGATTTGGTTATCGTCAACTGGGGGTCAAGGAGGGAGATATACCAAAGACTGTTTTTCACACTAGATATGGGCATTAAGAGTTCTTAGTCATGTCCTTTGGATTGAATAATGCCCCAACTGCTTTTATGGATTTGATGAACATAGTGTTCAAGGATTATTTGGACCAGTTTGTGATCATCTTCATCAATGATATTCTAGTTTATTCTCAGTCAGAGTTAGAGCATGAGCAACATCTGAGGTTGGTGCTACAGAGAATGAGGGAACACAGACTATTTGCAAAGTTCAAGAAGTGTGAGTTCTGGTTATCTCGGGTATCTTTCCTTGGGCACATTGTCAGTAAGAAGGGGATTAAAGTAGATCCAGGCAAGATAGAGGCAGTCAGAGATTGGCCAAGGCCAAACAATGCTTCAGAATTTAGGAGTTTCCTTGGATTGGAAGATTATTACATATATTTTGTGGAAGGATTCTCAAAGATTGCCACTTCATTGACTAAGTTGACACGTAAGAATCAAAGGTTTGTGTGGTCAGACATGTGTGAGAATAGCTTCCAGGAACTGAAGTAGAGGTTAATTACAACTCCGGTTTGAGTCTGCCAACAGATCAAGATAAGTTTTTGATATACTATGATGCCTCACATCAGGGTTTGGGTTGTGTTTTGATGCAGTCAGGGAAGGTGATTGCTTATGCCTCACGTCAGGTGAAGCAATATGAACAGAGGTATCCCACTCATGATTTAGAGTTGGTGGCTGTGGTCTTTGGATTAAAGGTATGGAGACATTACCTTTATGGGGAGAAGTGTGAGATCTATACTGACCATAAGAGCCTGAAGTACTTCTTCACACAGAAAGACATGAACATGAGACAAAGGCGTTGGCTGGAGTTAGTAAAAGATTATGATTGTGAGATTCTGTATCATCCAGGAAAGGCCAATGTGGTAGCTTATGCTTTAAGCCAGAAGGGTCCGGGACAGATATATAGTGCAAGCCTGATAGCCAGAGAGTTAGCAGAAGATATGACCAGAGCTGGCATAGAGTTGCTGGTGGGCCAGTTGGCCAACATTATGCTTCAGTCTACACTGTAGGAAAGAATCAAGGAAGGTCAATTGAGTGATCCACAGCTAATCAAGATTAGAGAGGATGTTTTGGCTGGAGTGTCTAGAGATTACATAGTGTCTGAGATGGGCTTATTAAGATACAAGGGTCGGATATGTGTTATGTTAGACACTGCTATGAGACGGCAGATTCTGGGTGAATCTCATACTACACCTTACTCTTTGCATCCAGGCACCACGAAGATATACCAGGATGTGAGATCACTGTATTGGTGGCCTGGGATGAAGAAGGAAGTAGTGGAGTATGTGGCTAAGTGCTTGACATGTCAACAGATCAAGGCTGAGCATCAAAGGCCAGCAGGGTTATTGCAGCCTCTTGATATCCCAGAGTGGAAATGGGAAGACATCACGATGGATTTCGTGGTGGGGTTACCCAGGTCTATTGGTCAACATGATTCAATATGAGTTATTGTGGATCGATATACCAAGTCTACTCACTTTGTACCAATAATGACTACTTATACAGTTGACCAGTATGCAGATCTCTATGTGAGAGAGATAGTGCGCCTCCATGGAGCACCAAGGCCGATTGTGTCAGATCGAGACCCCAATTTCACTTCCAAGTTCTGGGGGAGTTTATAGAAGGCCATGGGAACACAGTTGAAGTTTAGTACTGCTTATTATCCTCAGACAGATGGACAATCTGAGAGGACGATCCAGATATTAGAAGACATGCTGCGAGCATGTGTGCTGGACTTTGGTGGATCCTGGAGTAGGTATCTACCTTTGATAAAGTTTTCCTATAACAACATTTATCAGTCTACCATTGGGGTGGCACCTTATGAGATGCTTTATGGTAGGGAATGTAGATCCCCCATTCATTGGGATGAGGTAGGAGAAAGGAGGTACTTGGGTCCTGAGGTAGTTCAGAGGACCAATGAGGCCATTGAGAAGATTAGAGCTCGGATGCTCGCTTCTCAAAGTAGATAGAAAGTTATGCAGATCCCAAACACAGGAACGTGGAGTTCCAGGTAGGAGACTATGTTTTCCTAAGAGTCTCACAAAGGAAAGCTGTAACGCCCTACCTCCTTAGAGCCGTTACTAAGTGAGTTTTAAACGTACATTAACTCGCTAATCGAGGTTTTATACCAAACAGTGTAACTAAGCCATGAACAGAGGAAAAACTTTAGAAACAAATTCATTTCATTGAAAATCATAAAAGTTTAACACTTGGGATCCCAAAATACAATTTAGAAGCATTTACAACATATAAACTGAACCCAGTCGACAAAATGACAAAATCTAGGTTTTTTTACAAACATCTCCCAAATTCGACTGGTTGTGGCAGCCAGGCTGGCCAAACATGTACACGCCGCCTCATGCCTGCTGTACTCACGGTTGGTTGATCTTCTCTTTACCCTTACCTGCACCACAGAGCATCTGTGAGCCGAAGCCCAGCAAGAGAACCCACAAACAGATAACATATGCAACACATAGATCAAGCATATAAAGAGGCCACCAATGGCTAAACATATACGGCCTAGCCGTCCCAGGCATTTACCATGCCCTGGGTTCGCGGACCACGCCGTGAGGATATCCTAGGTATCCTTCTAGGGACTCACCCTGGCAACTCGCACTCCATGTGCTCAACGCTGCTCTCGGCCCCTTGCCGTTCTCGGCCTTGCACTCAACGTGCCCAATGTCGTTCCCGGCCCTTCGCCGTTCTTGGTCTACACCGTTCCCGGCTCAAGCCGACCATTCACATCATAATATACATAGCATAACAAGCAAGTATAGAATTCTAGCATAATCAGATAAAGGGCTACGCCCCGCAGTTCTAACATATTGGGCTCGGCCCTGCATATCAATTCTATTCAAACTCATTAGGCTGAGCCCTGCACACAAGCTCTATGGGAACAAAGGTTCTCTTACCTGAGTTCTGAGCTTTCTGAGCACCGATGCCCTGAGCACAGTCCTCTAACGTGAGCCTCGCCGAAACCCTCTTGCTGAGTTGATCCTTAGAACCAGCCCCCTTATGCTCCAAGCTCCTAAATCCCAGCTGAACTCCTTAGATCCTCAAGTTGATTCCCAAAGTTTCCCTTTGATTTTTCCTTAGAGAGTGAAAGATAGAGGAGAATAGAAGCTAACCTTGGCTGAGAAGAGAAGTGCAAGTCGGTTTGTCCAAGTTTCTAATTAATTCCTCTTTTTGTTTTATTTGACTTAAGTCTAAAGGGTTACCTCAAGGCTCGGGGTACCAAAACGTCCGCGAGGGCAAAATGGTAAATTTCCCTAATATTCCCACCTAGACATTCTATCCTCAAATATATCTCCAAATATTTATTTTCATGTCCCGATAATCCCATAACACCTAGTACCCAAATTACCCCTCGACTCGCCCAGAGTCGGAATCTCAACCCTGTTGCGACTCTCTGGCTAACCGCTCCCCAGGACTGTCTTGGATCGTGCTGCACAGACATTTCACATATATATAACATATATCACATTCATGCCCCTAGTATCCAGACGGGGCCCACATGCACATTTAACTCGCTGAACATGCATCACTATCATATATTCACGTTAATTCACCCATTAACATATTAAAGCATATTAAATCATTTATTTCTCTCCAGGCACACCAATCAATGCCCTAAGCCCGATTAGCGAATTCGGGTCATTACAAAAGCAGTGGGAAGATTTAGGAAAAAGGGCAAGCTGAGCCCTAGATTCGTAGGTCCATTTGAGATCCTAGAGAGGATTGGTCAGGTGGCCTATAGGTTGGCCTTACCACCGGTATTGTCGGTCGTGCATAACGTATTTCATATCTCAGCTCTTCGGAGGTATGTATCTAATGTGACTCATGTTTTGAGTTACAAGGATCTAGAGCATGAGGTAAATCTCTCCTATGAGGAACAACCAGTCCAGATACTAGACATAAAGGACAAGGTCCTCAGGAATAAAACTATACCTTTGGTTAAGGTATTATGGAGGAACAACAAGTTCGAGGAAGTGACCTGGGAGCTAGAGTCAGTTATGCAGAGTCAGTATCCCGAGCTATTCAGGTAGATTTTGAGGATGAAATTTGTGTAAGGAGGGGATAGTTGTAATGTCCCAAAATCCCTAATGAAGTTTATGGTTGGATTAGGAGGCCAGGAGGGCCATAATTGATTTATTATGCAATTAAATGATTATATGCATGTTTATGTGAATTATATTATTATAAGATGACAAATGCATGCATGTGGGTCCACTTTTCATTGTAAGGGTATTTTGGTAATTTGGCCCGTTGATGGCATATTTGTATATTTTCATGAATTTTGGTGATTTATGATGAGGCCACATTATAATGTCGATTTGTTTAAGCTATTCGTCATGAGACAATCTTTGAATGCAAGTTAGCAGTTTGGTCATAACGGGGTTATTTCCGGGCTCGAGGTGAGTCTCGGGGTAATTTGATGATTAGTACATTACCAGGAATTAAAGGGTAATGAGATATGATTTATTAATTAGTGGAGAATATTGGGAATAATGGAAATTGGAAGACGTTAATTATAATTAACGAGATAGACGGGAAATGACGATTTTGCCCTTGTTAGCCTTGAAAGGAAATTATTTAACCTAGGGGCATTTTGGTCATTTGACCTTAGGTTATATGTGAACTAAAAGGCTGTGGAAGGATTAAACTGAACCAAAAATAGAGCCTCTTCTCCTTCTTCCTCCCGATCATCTTTTTCTCCCTTTCCTTTGAAATTTTTGAACATCCAATTGAGGATTCAAGCTAGGGAATCAAGGCGTGAGAGTTTAGGATAGGGCTTAATCTTGAGTTTGAGGTAAGAAATTCAGCCATGAAATCTCTGGTTTATGCCCGGTTTTTCAGTTAGTTTTTAGTTGAGATTTTGGATTTGATAGTTTGGAATTCAATGAGGTGTTTGGGAAAGTTTGATTGGGTTTTGATGCTTAAGACTTGTAGAATTGGTTTTTGGGTTTATTTGTGGGTTTGGAATCAGATTTTGGGGTTTGGAATTTGGAATTTGGAGAACTCGTAGAGGAAAAACCAAAGATCGAACACCCTGGTTCTGGCAGCGCTGTAGCGCTACTCTGTTTTCCTAGGGCATTATTTTGGGTACTTTTTAGGGTTTTTGGCTCGGGGTTTCAATTCTTAAGGCTCGGGATCAAATTTATTAACCGTGTTAGTAGGATTCGAGGTCCCAGGAGAGAGGTTTAGATCATGAACCTTTTATTATTGATTTTTATTGATGAAATTCCATATTAATTATGACTAAGTGACTGCTAAGGAACTTAAGGACCAATTGTTCTCGAAGGTCGTTCTTTTATTATTTCTCGCTCGAACCAGAGGTAAGACAATAGCACCCAGTATGTGACATGCATGGTTATTGATGGGGCATGTTGAGTGCTCTACATGTGGACATTGATTGCATTTTAAATGCTTAGCAATCTTGCTTACTTGTGAGTGGTACTGACTTATTAGTCAGAATCGGCAATGGTGTTAGTATTGATTGTAAAGCTGTGACTCTGTAGTCAAGTTTGGCAGTAGTAATAAGCACTGGTCGTATGGCATTAACTTATGAGTCAAGAACAGTAATAGCATGTTTAACGCAAGGTGAAAAGATTAGATCTAATCAACATAAGCATTATAATCATAAGTATGAAATGCTTGACCGACCTTAAGTTCGATGAAAACTAAAAAGTGCTTGTCTAGTCTAAAGGAGCCAGGGCTATAAACTCAAATGACTAGGAGGTCATGGGACCCCAGAGACAGACTTATCAGTCATCTATAAAGAGATAGACTTATTAGTCATCTATTCAGAGATAGACTCATTAGTCATCCATTCAGAGATAGACTTATTAGTCATCTATCTATAGATAGACTTATTAGTCATCTATTCAGAGTACGACTTTTTTGACCCTCGATTTGGCCAACGACACAGAGTCAGATAGAACGACAATAATAAGATGAATTCAAGCCAAAAAGATAAAATGACAAAAAGATTTAGAGTTGTTCGGCCCCAAATAATGGTAATGACCTACGTCCACTTTGTGTTCTTATTGATGTAGAACTCCAAAACCTGTGATCAATGAACTCGGGTTCACGAGTTTCATAAGCTTGGATATGAATACAAGTTTAGTGGATAAAAACACTATAATTCTCCCTCGGTCTCTCAAGATCAAGAGTCTCCAAGTCCCCCCAAAAAAAAGTCCCTCTCTTGAGCCCTTTGAATCTTATTTATAGGCTCAAGGGGTTCTTCATGGGCCGATGGGCCTTAATTACACTTAATACAAGCGTATCTAAATAATAATGGAAATCAAAATTCTTACATAAATGAGAGATTATATATCTATAAAAGATATCTGAAATACTACGACCAGACTAGTCGCCCATAAAATATTCCTTCTGCCGAGGGAATTCTCCTCTGGTCGATGGTCGAACAGAATGTACTCACTTAAACAGTCACGTGCATATTAATTTTTCCACGTCATTATGCAAATGTTTTTTGGGTAAACATTTGCCCCCTAAGTTTTTTTACTGCGATTAGAATACAATAAACTTAGTCGACCAGCTTTCCGTCTGACCTGTCACGCCTGTCAGCACCTTTTCGAGAAAGTAAGCAATCATGATTGTTACAGTTTCCCAAAAATATTTCCCATGCATCGAAAACTTACCCGCATAATTACCTCTTTAACTGCACCACGATCAGTACAAAAAGTAATTTTTTCCACTTTTCATTTTTTACCAAGTCCTTATCTCTCCTCAAGAACTCAGAAGAAAACTCTCAAGAGAAGCCCAGAAACCTTCGACGATTCGAGACGTGTTTGACCATCCCCAAGCAACAACGTCCGTGACTACTTTGCAATCTGCAACTCAAGTAAATTCTTGAACCCCTTGTCTCTGTTATACAATCTGAAATGAATTTCATGAGTTTTCTGGTGTGAGTTTGAATGTTCTTGAGAATTTTTTTTAGGGTAATCGTGTTCGTATGCAAAAATATGATAGGATAGGAGTTTTAAGTAGTAAAAAAAATACTTGGTGAGACTTACAAATTAATGTGGGAAATAGAAGTACTGTGTTTGGGCCCGAAATCGAAGCGAAAATTCGATTTTTATGCTTTCGAAAAAAACTGGATTTTTCCCGCCTTTTTTCGGAGTCGAAAAGTTTTTCTGAAAAAACTTTTCACTTCCACTTTTAATCTATTATTTCCAAACTGCTCGCATGTTTGGGTTTTTTATATTAGGATGTTGCTGGTCATATAAAAGCTTAACTTTTATACACGAGCAACGTTCTCCTTATACTTCTTCTTCTATCTATTGGTCGTAGATTCTCACTTCCCCTTTACTCTTCTCAGATATTCATGCATGATCCTTGGGGAGGTGAGAGGCCAATAGACGACGACCTTCTTGCATTGATGTTCGCGGACCAAGAACAACCGTCACTTTTTTTCTCTGAATTCCCATCTTCACAGCAAAACCCTCCGACCAGTCAACCTAACATGGGTTGCGTGAAATACACTGCTCGTAGAAAGAAGAAAACATCGAACTCGCCTTCTAACCCACCTTCCACTCACGATGAGGACCCTTCAACTAATCCTCAGCTTGTAAACTTCGCACCACTTGAAATTCAACCCAATGCCAGGCCTCGTGATGGTCCCTGAGACGAAGACAAAGTCGAATGGTATCTTGCACCTCCTAGTGTCATATCAGCTAGGGCAGTGACGAAATATCTCAAAAAGTACGGCCTTCCCGGGATTACATTAGTTCAGCCTACACCTGACCAGAGGGCAAACTTGCTTGGAGGTGCCTTCAGCGTCTGGTCAAGGTTTCAAATTGAGGCAAGGGTAATCCTTTCACTTCATGACTACTTTAGAGGGGTGGCCAACTACTTTGAGGTAGCCCCTTTCCAAATTACACCCAATGGATATAGAGTGCTATTAGCACTATATATCCTCTACAACCATAAAAAATGGCCTGTGCCAACACCCCATGAGATCAACTACCTTTTTTTATCTCAAATCTAACCCCAACCAGAATAATATGGGGTTCTTCCACTTCTGCCACCAAGAAACTGCTCGTGTGTTCCTAAGTGACGTCACTCATAAATCCAATGTGGGAAAATACTTCCAGGAGTACTTCCTCACGACGGACCTGGCCGCTGACAATCTGGCCTTCACGTGAAGAGGTAAATTTCTCAATCTTTGGTCGTGTATTTTCTTATCGGTTTTTCCTTCACTGTCCTTAGAACATTGGTGTTGTATCTAGGCCCATGGTACCGACCAGACCCCACTTCAGAGATGGAGATCAGGGCTGCAACACTTCCCAGCATGACGAACATTGAAAAGAATGTCAAGGAGCTGGTTATTGAAAGCAAGCTTAGGCTAGTAAGCCTTTTCGCACCTCACTAGGAAGTGAGGGAGTCCACTACGGGGAGTGCCACCTAAGAGGGTACCGGACCAGAAATCCCCGAGCAGCAGCAAGATGTGTCACAATCTCAAAGGCGACGACCAACGGGTTGTCATGTTTAGGTGATGTTTTTAGTAGTCTTTTATTTCATTTTTCTTTCATTTAGTGCGGATTTATGCTTTGTTTGTTTGTCTTTGTGAATATCAGGAAGAATTGAGCACTTGGAGGAAAATGTCAACGAAAGGGAAGAAATAACCAAGTTTTTCAAGATATTTTGAGAAAGAATGGATCTCAACATAATTTGGAAGTGTTGGTGAATTTTTGGGATGAAAACTTGAAAAATTGAGAAATCCCTTAAGAGCCACGGCATGAGCAACATAGAGCCGCGGCTAGGTGGTGAAACAGAACCACTGTTTTGAAGGAGATCTTCGGGCCGCGGCATGGCTAGAGAGGGCCGCAGCATTGATGGGCATCAACCCAGAATTCGTCGACGCGAGCCGCGGCATGGAAATAGCATTTCGCCCATAAATTTTGACACGGGCCGCGGCCCGCCTCTTTTAAAAATTCAATCCTAGGTTTTAATATGGCGAAAAAGAGAAGAGAAAGGCACGTACGGACTGGGAGAGGAGTTCTGGTTTTGAAGGCTGAAGGCTTGGAGTATTTTTACATGTTTTTCTTCTTCTTCCTGATGTTATCTTTTATTTTTGTTGTGTTTAGCATTATGATTATGAACTAATTTTCTGTTAGGATGTTTAATTGAATCACTTGAACCATTATTATGAACTAATGCAATTTCAATTCTCTTATTCTTCAATCTTATTCAATTCCATATAACCTGTTCTTATAGACTGATTATTGATTGGCCATCTATAGTCAGGTGAGTTCTCTTCCTTTGTTCTTTTCTTTATCACATTGGGGACAATGTGCATCTTAAGTTTGGGGTGGAGTTTCTTTTGTTTTATTTTTGTTTTGTGCGTCGTTTAGTTTAGCTTTTAGTCTGTTGTGTTATTTTCTGTGTTGTTTAGTGTAACTGTTAAGCCATCATTCTTGTCTGTTGTTGCTTTGTCTTTGCTCGTGAAAAGGAAATTGAATTCAACTGTGTGCTTGGTTCAATTGTTTTAGAGTTTAATTTAAAAGTTTTGTGGGAAATTTTTAATATGTTTTGAAAATGCAACATTTTTGGATTTTATTATATATGTTTGACTAGGGTTGGTGGTATGACAATTTGAATTTGATAGAACTTGCATTATTTGGCCTTTGAGGCGAAATCCTTGATGACATGTGTTTTGAAAAGTGATTTAGGCAATTTTTTTGGATCGATTGTGCTTTTCAACCCAACCTTGATTTAATTTTCCCTAGATACCCTCTTTGAGCCTAAAAGTCTACCTTTTATTGTTAAACACTTGTTTTGAGCTTAACTGAATACCTTATTATTTTTCCATTCCTAGATTTGTACCATGAGCTTATAAAATATAATAGGGGATTGATTTATAATGGGTGTTACTCTTGTGTATTGGTGTTGGCAATAGAAAAAAAAATTCAAGAAATGATTGAGAAATTAAAAATTACAAAAAAACAATTTTTTTTTTTAGAGAAACTACTTATCTTTTGATGTCCCCATTGAAATGCATAAGTTTGGGGGAAAGATAGTATATATAAAAAAAAAATCTCTCTAGTGTTTAAATTTCTCAATCTTTGGAAATAAAGAGGATCTTTGGGTTGTGTTAAATTGTGTTGTGAATATCAAGATTGGGTGTAAAGTTTATATGCTTATGGTAATGTTGAGCCTAAATGACAATTTCATCTACCCTTGCCTAAGCCTAACGCTATAACTTGTGAAAGTCCTTTTGATTTCAAAACACGTGTTATTGACATTAGTGGAGAAGGTCAAGTAATGCAAGCATATTGAAAAATTGGTTTGTGGAATTGTCTGGAATGAGTTGAGCATATATGATAGAGTCCAAGTGTTGTAGTCATTTTCGTGATATATTATTGATTTCCCTAATTGAACTTTACAAATTGGACTTTAAGGCAATTGAACTGAAATTCTGGTTATTAATATTGCAATTGAGATTTCATGAGTTTTGGCAAAGCAGTGTAGATGGTAATGATGGTTTAGCTTGTTCGTTTTGTGTTTGTTTCTTTTTGTTAGTTTAACTTGGTCTTTACTCGAGGGCGAGTAAAGGTTAAGTTTGGGGGAGTTTGTTGAGTCTAGTTTTTGTCATGTTTAGGTGATGTTTTTAGTAGTCTTTTATTTCATTTTTCTTTCATTTAGTGCAGATTTATGCTTTGTTTGTTTGTCTTTGTGAATATCAGGAAGAATTGAGCACTTGGAGGAAAATGTCAACGAAAGGGAAGAAATAACCAAGTTTTTCAACATATTTTGAGAAAGAATGGATCTCAACATAATTTGGAAGTGTTGGTGAATTTTTGGGATGAAAATTTGAAAAATTGAGAAATCCCTTAACAGCCACGGCATGAGCAACCTAGAGCCGCGGCTAGGTGGTGAAACAGAACCACTATTTTGAAGGAGATCTTCGGGCCGCGGCATGGCTAGAGAGGGCCGCGGCATTGATGGGCATCAACCCAGAATTCGTCGACGCGGGCCGCGGCATGGCTGCATAGGGCCACGGCATGGAAATAGCATTTCGCCCATAAATTTTGACACGGGCCGCGGCATGGTGCATGTAGAGCCGCGGCCCGCCTCTTTTAAAAATTCAATCCTAGGTTTTAATATGGCGAAAAAGAGAAGAGAAAGGCACGTACGGACTGGGAGAGGAGTTCTGGTTTTGAAGGCTGAAGGCTTGGAGTATTTTTACATGTTTTTCTTCTTCTTCCTGATGTTATCTTTTATTTTTGTTGTGATTAGCATTATGATTATGAACTAATTTTCTGTTAGGATATTTAATTGAATCACTTGAACCCTTATTATGAACTAATGCAATTTCAATTCTCTTCTTCTTCAATCTTATTCAATTCCATATAACCTGTTCTTATAGACTGATTATTGATTGGCCATCTATAATCAGACATACATGTTTTTAAGTCAAAATCTGAGAAGTGAGATTTAAATCTGCTGTGGTTATATTGGACATAATTCTAATTTAGAACAAAAGAATCTGAGTTAATTGTGTAACTGTTTAATAAGTTGTCAAGATTAATGCTACCTTTGTGGTTCAATTTACCATAGAAATATAGGAAATTGTCACCTAGGTTGAGTTTATAATTCATAGTATGATTATAGGCTGCTGTATCAACTTGTTAATTGAATTGGGTAAAAAGAAGAAGAACTCATACTTTGCATTAAAGAATAATAGGGAGGATAGTTGATGAGATTAAATATCCTATTTGTTTCTTCAGTGGTTAAATTAAAATTTTTACTATTAGTTGTTATTCCATTTAATTTTCATTTATTGTTTCTGCACTTTATAGTTTCTTTTGCTGTGTTTACAAAAAAAATCAAGAATTTTAATTTATCAAATAGAACAAGAAATTAATTGATTGGTAATTGATAAATCAGTCCTGAGGACGATACTTGGTTTTTACCATTTTATTACAAATTGCGATTGTGTGCACTTGCATAGCAAAAATATCGCAACAACCACGTGAGAGGCTACCGGACCAGAAATCCTCGAGCAGCAGCAAGATGTGTCACAATCTCAAAGGCGACGACCAACGGGAGTGACCATCCGAGAGTCATCCCGCAACACTAGAGCTTCTACTGCCCCTGCCCAACATGGGAGGGGGAAACAAAAATTTCCGGAATACATCGGCACTATATCCGAATCCTCTAACGAGAACGGTATAGATCTCTCACTTTTATATAACTTGCCCATCCCTTATCATCTATTGGATAGGGATGGAAATTTTAATTTTACAACCAAAATTTTTAATTCGTACTTCTTCAAGGCAAAGAGTGAGTGTATCTATAGTTCTATAGATAATATATCGACCAGTAATAATAGCTCGGGTATACTACATAGAATTTCCCTTTCTATTATTTTATTGCTTTTTTAACTTCCTTGTCTGATCGTTTGGTTTTTGTTTTGTAGTCATCCTTCCAAAGAAGCCTTCAACATCTACACTAACATCGACGTCGAAGCTCACGTGAGCAAGAAGAAAGGAAGCAGGCGACACCCTGGGGAGAGTAGTAGCGATCCCTCCATGAAAAGGGCTCAAACAGAGGAGCCTCCAGCACCAACACCTTCCAAAGACACGACCCCTCCTCCAGCTCCTCGCAACGCAACTCCTCCTGAGAAAACAAGAAATACTCAGGTCGAGGTTCTCTTGAACACCACTTATAGCTCGGTTAACGACAAGCTGCAAAAACTGTCAAAACACCATCGTATCCAAGAAGCTTTCAACAACATCCCCACCATGAAGACCAACCAGATTCTCAGCCGCGTCCTGAATGAAAAACTCAGTGTAAGTTACAACCTTTGTTGTGTTTTACCTGACTAGCTCGCCCTTTCACTGATACTAACAGCGTTACTTTCTCTTTGTCGCAGGATAATCTGACCATGAGTCCTGGTTAGCGTCACTCTGAGGAGACTGATGCAAAGCATGCTGAGGAGATCAAAGCATGCATAGAGAGAGCTAAAGCATGCAAAGATAATGCCAAAGCATGCGAGGAGAAGGTCGCCTGTTTGAGCGAAGAGCTAAAGAAGAGCCAAGAAGCGGTGGCCAAAATTACTGCTAGCAAAAACCAGTTTAAGGAAGCTTCGGAGATTAACTTCAAAGAAGCGTCCAAACTTCAGGATGAGCTGGTGGCCAGCCGGCAGGAAGTCACCGAGCTGGAGGGGCGAGTAAAGCTACTCGAGGAAACAAATGCTCGAAATCTGGAAAAGTTCAAAGGAGAAACCTTCAACTGCTTCTACCTATTCGGGAAGAACAATCCAGAGGCAAACTTCGACTACCTTTCTGACCATGCAAGGAAACTCGAACTGGTGAGGTGCGCTGCTCGCCTAGGAGAAAGTCCAGGAATCTCCTGAAATCTCCTTGGTAATAGGCATCAAGGGTGCTGAAGAGGAGGCGAGGACCACAATCGACCAGTAATCCCAACCTGATCCTCCTCCAGCTGCTTAATGATTATATGTAGTATTATTTTTTGTAACTAGAACATACGAACTACAGTTCATAATGTTAAGACAATTTTGCTGCCTAAGGCAGCTTTTCCTTTTAATTTTTAATTACATCTGAGTAGCAATTGCTCGCGGTGTAATTTTTTTTTTTATGATATTATAATATTTTCCATTTATTATTATACATCTGCTCGTATGACCGAACTTAGCATAGCACTTTGTTTTTATCTTTCAAAATCCAAAATTTTTAAAAATACTCTAAGTGTCGTAGTATGCTTTCCCTTATTTTTCTCGTGTGTTTACATATGCCTGCTGATATGCTTTGCTTACTTGATAGCTTATATGCCCCCAAGTGAATGAGGAGCTTAAGGTGCTCAGTCACTTGCCATGACAAAGCCATGTTCAAACATTACGGCTCGCGTACTTATAATAAAAATGATAATATAGCAAAACAACACACGTAATGAGAAAATACTTGTAATAAATACAATAATTGGTAAGAATAACTGGCTGCGCACAATTCCTTTTATTTCTCATAATAAATGGACAAATTCGTGTCTATACGAGTGATAACAATTTATCTTACACTTGTAAGAAACCAGTCATATAAATGACCAGCCCTTATTCATAAACTTGTAAAAAGTGAAATTAATACAAGCTAGTCCTTTAAAAAGAATTGTTTATTGATAATAGTTGCACATGTGTTCTCCATTCCAATAGTGAGGAATGCGATTTCCATTTAAGAGAGCAAGTTTATATGTGCCCGGTTGAAGAACTTCTTCAATCTGATATGGACCCTCCCGGTTCCGTCCGAGCACTCCGACAGCTTGATCGCGAGTGTTGAGAAAAACTCTTTTAAGTACCAAATCTCCCACATTAAACTTTCTTTCACGTACTTTAGAGTTAAAATACCGAGCAACCTTTTGCTGGTAAGCTGCTACTCGAAGTTGAGCTTTCTCGCACCTTTCATCGACCAATTCCAAAGACTCCATCAATAACTGATCGTTAGTACTTTGATCGTATGTCAGCCTTCTATGTGATGGTGGGTCTAGCTCAACAGGCAACATGGCCTCATACCCATAGGCCAAGGAAAATGGAGTATGGCCTGTTGCTGTCCGATGGGATGTTCTATACGACCAAAGGACTTCGGGTAATTGTTCTGGCCATGCCCCCTTTTCTTCTTCGAGCCTTTTCTTCAGGGTGTCCCTCAGGGTCTTGTTGATAGATTCAACCTGTCCGTTCGCTTGCGGATGAGCTACCGATGAAAAACTTTTTATAATCATGTGCCTCTCGCAAAAATTAGTGAAAAGATCACTGTCAAATTGTGTGCCATTATCCGAGACAATTTTCCTTGGTAACCCATATCGACACACGATATTCTTGACCATGAAATCCAAAAATTTCTTGGTCGTTATGGTTGCCAGTGGCTCAGCCTCTGCCCACTTTGTAAAGTAGTCAACAACAACTACGAAATATCTGACATTCCCTTTTCCTATTGGTAAAGACCCGATCAAATCAATCCCCCATACTGCAAATGGACACGGGCTCTGCATCTATTTGAGCTCATTTGGGGATGCTCGAGGTATCTTGGAGAATCTCTGACACTTGTCACATTTTTGAACGAAATCCATAGAGTCTTCATTCATGGTAGGCCAGAAATACCCTTGCCTTAAGATTTTCTTCAACAAACTTTGCCCCCTAGTGTGATCTCCACAAAAACCTTCATGGACTTCTTGCATCAGTTCCTTGGCATTTTCCTTAGAAACACATCTTAAAAGAGGCATCAAGTACCTTCTTCTATATAAAATTCTGTCGACCAGAATGAATCGAGTCGACTGCCTCTAGAGAGTCCTTGCTTTGTTTCTTTCTGCTGGCAGCAATCCTTGCTCAAGGTATTTAATGATGGACATCATCCATGTGTTTGTCACTTGAATCACTGGTGAAAACTCTTCTGCTCGAATGCTCGGTGCTGAAAAATGCTCAACTGGTACTATGTTCAAGGTGTCAACATTCTTCACACTCGCTAACTTGGCCAAGGCATCAACATTCGAGTTCTGATTGCGAGGTACTTGCTGGAGGGTATACTTTTCAAATTGTGCCAATAAGTCATATTCTTTGTTTAAATAAGCAACCATCTTGAGATCCTGAGCCTGATATTCTCCTATAATTTGATTAACCACTAGCTGGGAATCACTATAAATCTGAAGTGACTTTATATCCATGTCCTTAGCTAGTCTTAATTCTGCGAGCAGAGCTTCGTATTCGGCTTCGTTATTGGACGCTGTAAAGTCGAATCTGATTGCACAATGGAATCGATGTCCTTCGAGCGTGACTAAGATCAAACCTGCTCCTACGTTGTGCTCGTTGGAAGAGCGGTCTACGTATAGCTTCTAGGAAGGAGTTTGACTTTGGAGTTCAGTTTCTTCCATCGGTTCGATAGTTTGGATTCCAGTGAATTCTGCGACAAAGTCTACTAGAGCCTGTCCTTTCACAGCTGCTCGTAGAGAATAAGAAATATCGAACTTCCCAAGTTCGACTGCCCATTTTAATAATCGATCGACGACTTCTGGTTTCTGCAAGACTTGCCGTAATGGCTGGTCGGTGAGTACCACAATAAGGTGAGCTTGAAAGTATGGTCGCAGCTTTCTGGAGGCCAGAATCAAGCAATAGGCTAACTTCTCAATGGGTGGATATCGCAATTCTGCTCCCACTAACCTCTTGCTTACATAATACACTGCTTTTTGTGTGTGGTCTTCTTCTCTGACTAGAACAGCACTAGCACCATATTCTGTGACTGCCAAATAGATGAACAAAGTTTCTTTCTCAACTGGTTTGGACAAGACTGGTGGTTGTGACATGTGAGACTTTAGCGCCTGAAAAGCTTTCTCGCATTCTTCTGTCCACTCAAACTTCTTGTTGCCCCTGAGCAGATTAAAAAATGGAAGGCACTTGTCCGTTGATTTGGATATGAATCTACTCAAGGCGGCGATTTCCCAGCTAGGCTATGAACATCTTTAATTTTGGCAGGGGATTTCATCTCGATCAGTGCCTGAATTTTTTCGGGATTAGCTTCAATTCTCCATGAGTTTACTATGAATCCCAAAAATTTTCCTGATCCAACACCAAAGGAACACTTGAGGGGATTCAACTTCATCTGATATTTTTTCAAGATGTTGAAGCATTCTCACAGGTCCTTGATGTGTTCTTCAGCCTTCTTTGATTTAACCAGCATGTCATCGACATATACTTCCATGTTAACGCCGATCAGTTCTTTGAACATATTGTTGACTAGTCATTAGTAAGTCGCTCCAGCGTTTTTCAAACCGAAAGGCATTACTTTGTATCAGTAAAGCTCTGTATCTATTTGAAATCTAGTGTGATCCTCATTAGGTGGCTGCATATTGATTTGATTGTACCCAGAGTATGCATCCGTGAATGATAAAATCTCGTAGCCTGATGTAGCATCGACCAGCTGGTCGATCCTCGGGAGTGGGAAACAATCCTTCGGGCAGGCTTTATTAAGGTCTGTAAAATCCACGCACGTCCTCCACTTGCCATTCGACTTGGGAACCAGTACAAGATTAGAGACCCAAGATGGATAAAATGCTACCCTGATGAATCTGTTCTCCTTCAGCTTCTCGACTTCATCTTTTAACGCCTTTGATTTGTCTTTGTCGAGCAGCCTTCTTTTTTGTTGTACTGATGGAAATATTTTGTCTATATTTAAGACATGGCTAATCACCGATGGGTCTATCCCAACCATATCTTTATGTGACCAGGAAAAGACCTCCTGGTTCTCCTTCAAAAATTCCACCAGTTTGTTTCTTGTTGTTGTCTCTAAGTTTTTACCGACTTTCACAACCCTGGTCGGATCTTCCTCTTCTAGTTGGACCTCCTCGACGTCCTCCACGGGTCCCATATTTTCGTCAAAATCCCCAAAGCGAGGCTCTAAGTCACTATCCTCACTTTGGGCAACACCCTATTTGGTGACAAGTTCACCTGATTGGGCTTGTACTTCATTTGCCAACAGCAACCTTTTCTCGAATTTTCTCCCGATCCGCTTCTTTTTGCCTTAGTAATTGAGGAATTATAACATTCCAGCGCTTCTCACTGGTTTCCCAACATGCATCCCACTCCTACGTCGGTTGGAAATTTCATGGCCAAGTGCCAGACTGAGGTTACGACTCGCAAGTCGACAAGAATAGGCCTTCCAATCACAGCATTATATGTAGAAGGACAATTGACTACTATAAAAGTAGCGATGTAATGACCCAAAATTGCTAATAAGGCTTAAGGGACTTGATTAGTGTGCTGGGAGGGCATAATTTGTATTTATGTGAATTAATGATTTAATGCATGATTAGGTGGCATGCATGATTATCTCATTATATGGATGTGAATAAATGCATGTTTATGAGTATTAAATGTGCATGTGGGCCCTGTTTAGCTTTCAAGGGCATATTTGTAATTTTGGCCCATGGAGGGCATACAATGTAATTATATGTGATAAATTTTTGAGACCACATTATTATGTGGATATATATTTGCAGCATATGGCTCAAGACGATCCAAGTGAGCGGTTTGGCGAAATAATCACGGCGAGGGTTTATACCCGACTCGGGGGAGCCTAGGGTTATTTCTGAGAATTTGGGAGAAATATTGGAGATTATTAGACATTGGGGAAAATAATTGGTGATTAATTGGATGACGGGATTTAAGTGATAAATGTTAGGAAGACTCAAGGGATTAGCGGGGATTGGGAGAAAATGACCAATATACCCTTAAATTGATTAAAAGACTTGGATTTAATTAGGAAGGCAAAAGGGTCTTTTTGGTTATTAGAAGACATACTTGATATATCTGACTTCTTTTTAAAGCATAAGGGAAAGTTGTAGAAAACGGAAGGAAAAGAAGAAAAAACAGAACTCTCTCCCTCTTCCTCACGATTTCTTTCCCTTTCACTCTCACTTGAGGATTTTGAAGCTGAGAACTCAAGAGGAAGTCTAAGCTAGGTTTGGGGTTTTGATCCTTGGAGTAGCTAAGGGATTCAACTGGAGTTAGTTTCCAAATTAAGTATAAGGAGTTAAACTTAGGAATTGGAGGAATAAAAGTTGGGAGGAACATTGAGGGCAACCTAGGGTCGGATTCATCCATCAGAGGTGTACGCCAAGGCTCGGAGCGGGATCGTGTTCGAGGATCATCCGTAGTAACTAAAGCACTCAGAATTAAAGGTAAGAAAACTGCCCCCTTTTGTGTGGCTGTGATGGGGCTAAGAGTTCCCTATATTTGAATGCAATTGTTGTATGATTATGATATGCCATGTGAGCATGAAATAAACGGCCTAAGAGTGCCGAAACTAATATTTGCGCAGAGGACGCGGCTCGGCCACTGGTAGCTGAGGTTAATTAAATAATCACTAAGCTTGGCCTAAGCGAGCCAGAGTAAGTGGGTTAAATGATGGGCTCAGCCTAAGTGAGCCAGAGACAGTGGGTTAAATAGAGGGTGCCGCCTAAGAACGTCGACCCTGAGTATTGTATGATGATTATGTTTAACTGTTGATTATGAATGTGATTACTGTTATTAGCCTGATATTGATGGTTTGTTGAACACCTGGATGATAGACTGATGAATCCTTGCTTGTCGTCACTGATGTGTGCCTGTTATGGCCTGATAAATATTTGGTTAATATCTTATGAATTATTTCATTGTCTGGATTATTTATGCTATGTGATATAGTTTTCTCGCCGGGCCTCGGCTCACGGGTGCTACGTAGTGCAGGTAATGGCAAGGGTAAGATGGTTCAACCATGAGTTGGAGAGCTCTAGGGGTGAGGTGTACATTGTCAGCTGCTCGGTCGCCAAGGTCAAGTGATTGTACCAGGACAGAAACCTAAAATGTATATCTTGCCATTAGAGTGGCCTTGATTATTTATAACTTTTGGAGATTTTTTAAATATATCCTTTAAGCCCTGTTTTAGGATCCCATGTACCAAACATTTGTTTTAATGAGAAATTGTCTATTTATGGCCAAACTATTTTAACCCTAACTTGTTTATGATTCTAGGATCACATTTTCATTTAAATGACTTGATTAGCAAGTCTTGGACTATTTAAGACACTCAGTGTAATGACCTTGGTTATCCAGGGTGTTACAACTCAGTATCAGAGCGATCTAGGTTTAAGGGTTCCTAGAGACTGGTTGGACATGTACACTTTCCACTAAAGACAAGCACGACTCAGGGTTTCATAATTGAATACATGAGATTATATGCTTAAGTGCTTGAATGACATATGAATGTATTAATCTGTATGTTTAATAAGGAGCATGAGATTCTGATAGGGCCTGGCCCTTGACTGTTGTGTGATGATATTGAGGCGTGCTGATTAGCATTGCTATCACATGTGGATGAATATTTGGATAATGATTTGCATATGGGTTGCATGTGGTTAACTGTTTAAATTGAACTTGTATGTTTTATCTAATGCATGGTAATGTAGATTGGTGTTTGAGATACTTATTATGTGTATAATTATTGTGGTTGTTTGGACCTGCCCATAGGATTGTTCTGGATATGAACATCGGGGTTGAGGGGTTTAGTCGGTGATGGCAGATTAGTTCAGATGGTATATGCTCAGAGTGGTTAATTGGATATGGTATTGTTCTAGTAAGGGTTGCAGATGATAGCTAGGGTTGGAATCCTCCATCTGCCCTAAAAGTCGTAGGAGACGCTCATTGGTATGTGAGTAAAGCTGTGAAATCTGATAGAAGAAATTAGATGGGTGAAATAGCCGGTTTTGTTGGGAAAAAAACTGCTTTGTATACCTTGACAGTAAGGGTATCAGTGTTGGTTTAACCTGATGGTGGAGACAGATAAGAATTACTGTATGGAAGGCTTTAGAAGCATTATTCTCTAGTTTTGAGAAAGGTTT
Organism: Humulus lupulus; assembly: GCF_963169125.1. NCBI lineage: Eukaryota > Viridiplantae > Streptophyta > Magnoliopsida > Rosales > Cannabaceae > Humulus > Humulus lupulus. Next base: position 163,959,937 of record NC_084799.1, read on the forward strand.
GGTTTTGCTCAAGAATTGATTAGTGGATGGGCATAGCTAATCTCATCCTTGATATTACGGATATTACGGATATGATAGGTTGTGACAGAGTGGTTGTGCTTAGCAATTGTGGCAAAAGGATGCCCGAAAGTGGTACTTAGACCTAAAATGTTATCATAACGGGTTGAGAGGAATTTAGGCAGTGATTTAATAAGGAGGTTATAAAGACGTAGTCTGAGCTGCTGAGACTAATAAGTTTATGAACTTGGTTTAGAATGGTAAGGCAACGGCAATGAATATCAATAAGTTTGGTGGGTTGGTCAATCCGCTTTGGAAGTTGATACAAGCAGATTTAGCCAGGAATGATGACTCATTTAAGGATTAAACTCTGGGATGGCCTAGAGCATTAGGGTCGCTCCAGTGCATGAGATGTTTATCTGTGCTCAGGCCGCAAGGAGGGCCATGCTATTTAAGATATAGGGAACGAGGTATGAGGCGCAAATGTCATAGGGCAAGAAATGCAGATGATGATATTCCCATTTGTGGGATTTAGTAAGGACAAATGCTCAGTAATCAGAACTATAGAACCCCTGATAGTTCTTTGACTCCTGGTATTGACATGAAGGGGTATAGTTTACAGGATAGTCGTCAGGACAGTGATGAAGCTTAGTGAAGTTATTTAGTATGCACCATTAGCAGGAGACGCCATCTGGAAAGATGCCAGGTAAGGACATGTTATCTACATGGAATGGTTTAGTACGTTAGGGCAGATTCGGGATTGCCCAGGATTAGAGAATGGAAGACTGGAATGCATTGTTACATTTGAAGTCCGAGGCTAGTTCCTCGGAGGTAACCGCTTGACTTGATAATCCTCGTTCTTGGTTACATAACGAGCTGAAAGAGTTCGGTGTTGTGTATCTCCCAAGAAAGATTTCTATATGAAGTATATGTCTCAAGGTTATTGCACGAGGGGCTTGAGATATTAGTGCTTGTTGGGGGGATTCATTATGAAAGTAATTGAGCTTGTCATATGAGAGCCTTGTTATGAGCTTGAGTGAGAGCTAATTTGTTAAGAGACAACCATGGGTTGCAAGGGACATCACTTGAAATATATAAGTTGGATTGAATGGAAACTGAAGTGGTCAGTAGGGATTCAGATGAGTATGTAAGGAGTTGTTGGGTACGCTTTAGGATTTAGCTATGGGCAGATTCGATATCAAGGACAATATGAAGAATAGTATTAGTTTGGCATAAAGAATTATTGGTTCAGTTGAAGAAGTATCTGGCTTGGGGATGGATTAGACGGTGCACCATATCGTGGGGTTCGTTGACATCGCATGTTAAGGATGAAGGGTTTAAATGCCCAGTTACAAGACAAGACAAATGTCTTGAGGAATTGACCTTCGATCAGGTATTACAAGCTGAGGATTAAAGAAAGAGACATTTAAGGAATTATTACTTGTACCAAGTGGGGTGTAATGGATTATTAGTAAAGGTTCTTAACTGACTTAAGCTTCAACATCACAGGTAAGTTCGACAAGCAGAGAGTATAGGAATGATATGAACAAGTTATCTCCAGGTTCATTAGGATGTGTTGGACGACTTCCCAATTAGAAGAAGAATGCAAATGACTACTACACTGATGATACCAAGACTGAAGAAGCAGGGTCATAGGTAAGGCTCCAGAAGGTGTCAGTTTCGACGTTTCCAAGGGTATTCAAGGTCACACTACAAGAAGAGAAGGGATCAAGTATGAAGAAATTCAATCAGAAGCCACAAAGAAATTACAGAAGAACGTCTGAGGGATAAGAGGCACAATGAGACTGGTGAGCATGTCATCTACTACTGAAGTATCTTCGAAGACAGCTACACCAGAGATGGGTTGGCAGAGGAACCTAAAGTTAGATTGAATGGATAATTTTGTACTAGATTTTCAGAAGATAGAATAAGGGTCGGTTAACACTCCGTGGTATAGGATTCCATGTGTAATGGATGGATACAGAAGGGTAATGTGAAGGACCTTGTCTTTGTTTAAAACAAGAAACTGTAAGCGGTTCATCAAAGTCTAAGACGTGCCCAATTATAGACTGAAGGGATGATGGTTTGAGCCTCATGATAGGAGAAAGAATGGGAACATGGTCGGTATACAGGGAGCATTAAGTTGACGATGGATGCATAGTGTAAGGGATTTGATTGCTTGGTCATTTGTAGAGGAATAACCCTGAGACCAAGATTCAGTGAGACTTAATGGGTGATTAATGTTAGAAACCCTTGATTGTACAAGGGGAGAAATAATTTGGAAGCTGATCTCCTATTTGGGAAGATTTGTGTCAGTTGGGTAGGACGCCATGGATTACAGTAAGGTCAGACAAGGTAACAATTGAGATGGATATAGCACCTGTGATTGTTTGTGGACCGATATATATCTCTATGGAGGATGAAATTCAGAAAGAGGATCTTGTGAGAATGATTAAGAATCCTACCATCTTAGTATGAATTAAGAGATGGAGATCCTAGATGAACATTGTACTACCTCCTTAAGCATATTGTAGTCAGGGAAACTAAATGGATAACAAGATCTGATATTCGTATATTGGAAGATAAAATGGTATAGTGATGAACCGTAGGAATGGATTACACTAGACTATGAGTAAGATAAATGGATATGGAAGGTTGCAACTCATCAGAATGAGTTAACACACTTGGGTTCGTGTGAATGGGTGACGTGGCATGGTAATTGACAGTGCTGGGTTGAGACCCTTAAATTTTCCAAGTTCTGGAAAGGAAATAGGGAACGAAGGAAGTAAGGTTGGAACCTAGAATTATTGACTGTCTACAGATAGAATGGCAATCTAAAGAATTAGTGGTTATTTTAAGGAATTATGCATTGAAGGTGCAAGTATTTGGGATATTAAGAAAAGTATAGTCCCTTGATGAAACAGTCACTGTGATGAATGTCGAATTACGGCTAAGGTGACACGACATAAGGTATGGTAAGATAGACAGCAAGAAGTACTAGTTCTAAGTAAGGAAATAAAAGGCAATGAGTATCATGGTTCAGTATTGGTTCGGGGGAAACCAATGAGGTTATTGGAATTACTAAGGCAGAAGGATCCGCCCAGCTGCAAGGACATAAGGGTTCGCAAGATTCAAATTTTGAAACATGAAGTTCCAGAACAGGAAATTTGTATTTCCCCAAACATTGCAGGCAAGGAAGAGTATGATACCTTGAGAAAGAAAGAAGGATTCTTGGATTTCTGATTTGAGAAGGATCCCGAGATCGTACCAAGGATTAGGCTAAGGGCCTACAAGTTTGCCTTACCCTGGTGTGGGTGATGGCTTATGAGTATTACTGGTGTCAATGACAAGACAGGAAAACGACCGCTGATGAGATAAGCAGACCTTGGGGTTTCAGCAAAATTATTGAATAAGGAAAGGTTAATGAGATTATAGTTATAAGATAAAATTTTGTGGAATAAGATTTTCACTCTAGTAAGAGTGTTATTGAAGGATTAAAGGTAAATAATTAGACTCTGGAGTTATGATCAGAGGTATGAGATTTATTACCTGATGTGTTCGAATAAATTTCGAGGACGAAATTGTTATAAGGAGGGGATAGTTGTAACGACCCAAAATTTCTAATAAGGCTTAAGGGCCTAGATGAGTGTGCCATGAGGGCATAATTGGTATTTATGTGCATTAATGATTTAATGCATGATTAGGTGGCATGCATGATTATATGATTATATGGATGTGAATAAGTGCATGTTTATGCATATTAAATGTGCATGTGGGCCCTGTTTAGCTTTCAAGGGCATATTTGTAATTTTGGCCCGTGGAGGGCATAAAATGTAATTATATGCGATAAATTGTTGAGGCCACATTATTATGTGGATATATATTTGCAGCATATGGCTCGAGACGATCGTAGTGAGCAGTTTTGTGAAATAGTCACGGCGAGGGTTTATACCCGGCTCGGGGGAGCCTGGGGATATTTATGGGAATTTGGGAGATATATTGGAGATTGTTAGACATTAGGGAAAATAATTGGTGATTAATTGGATGACAGGATTTAAGTGGTAAATGTTAGGAAGACTCGAGGGATTAGCGGGGATTGGGAGCAAATGACCAATATACCCTTAGATTGATTAAAAGATTTGGATTGAATTGGCAAGGCAAAATGGTCTTTTGGGTTATTAGAAGATATACTTGATATATTTGACTTCTTTTTTGAGCATAAGGGAAAGTTGTAGAAAACGGAAGGAAATGAAGAAAAAAACAGAACTCTCTCCCTCTTCCTCACGATTTATTTCCCTCTCACTCTTGCTTGAGGATTTTGAAGCTGAGAACTCAAGAGGAAGTCTAGGCTAGGTTTGGGGTTTTGATCCTTGGAGTAGCTAAGGGATTCAGCTGGAGTTAGTTTCCAAATTATGTTTAAGGAGTTAAACTTGGGAATTGGAGGAATCAAAGCTGGGAGGAACATTGAGGGCAACCTAGGGTCAGATTCATCCATCAGAGGTGTATGCCAAGGCTTGGAGCAGGATCGTGTTCGAGGATCGTTCGTAGTAACTAAAGCACTCGGAATTAAAGGTAAGAAAACTACCCCCTTTTGTGTGGCTGTGATGGGGCTAAGAGCTCCCTATATTTGATTGCAATTGTTGTATGATTATGATATGCCATGTGAGCATGAAATAAATGGACTAAGAGTGCCAGAACTGATATTTGCGCAGAGGACGCGGCTCGGCCACTGGTAGCTGAAGTTAATTAAATAATCATTGAGCTTGGCCTAAGCGAGCCAGAGTAAGTGGGTTAAATGTTGGGCTCGGCCTAAGTGAGCCAGAGACAGTGGGTTAAATAGAGGGTGCCGCCTAAGAGCGTCAACCCTGAGTATTGTATGATGATTATGTTTAATTGTTGATTATGAATGTGATTACTGTTATTAGCCTGATATCGATGGTTTGTTGAATACCTGGATGGTAGACTGATGAATCCTTGCTTGTCGTCACTGATGTGTGCCTGTTATGGCCTGATAAATATTTGGTTAATTTCTTATGAATTATTTCATTGTCTAGATTATTTATGCTATGTGATATAGTTCTCTTGTCGGGCCTCGGCTCACGGGTGCTACGTGGTGCAGGTAATGGCAAGGGTAAGATGGTTCAACCATGAGTTGGAGAGCTCTAGGGACAAGGTGTACATTGTCAGCTACTCGGTCGCCACGGTCAAGTGATTGTACCAAGACAGAAACCTAAAATGTATATTTTTCCATTAGAGTGGCCTTGATTATTTATAACTTTTGGAGATTTTTTAAATATATCCTTTTAGCCCTGTTTTTCGATCCCATGTACCAAACATTTGTTTTAATGAGAAATTGTCTGTTTATGGCCAAAATATTTTAACCCTAACTTGTTTATGATTCTAGGATCACATTTTCATTTAAATGACTTGATTAGCAAGTCTTGCACTATTTAAGACACTCAGTGTGATGGCCTTGGTTATCCAGGGTGTTACAAGCGAGTAATGTACTGTTCACAAGTTCCACTCCTGCTATGACTTGAAGTCTGATCGACCCCGTTTGTGCGAGCCCTTTGCCGAAAAAACCATAAATGGTTTGGTTGCATGGTTCCAAATCTTGTACTAACAATTTCATCCTTTCCAGTGAAGATTTATACAGAATGTTGGTTGAGCTTCATGTATCCACCAACACTCGCTTGACCATCATATTGGCGACCTGGATATCCACGACCAGTGGATCTGAATGGGGGAATCAAACACGATGAGCATTAAGCTCAGAGAAAGTTATCGATTCTTCCTATGTTCGAGCTTTTTTGGGAGTTCGCTCCTCTACGCTCAGCATTTCAATATCTTGGTCATGGCATACGGTTTGAGCATATCTTTCTCTTGCCTTTCCACTGTCACATGCTAGGTGTGGGCCGCTGCAGATGGTCAACAATGTACCAGCAACTGGAGCTGGTTGTAAAGGGAGCGAGCGTTGGCGTACAGGTTCCTGTTTGTTGCTTCCTTAAACCTCTCGTTGAGAACCTCCAGCGGCTTGCACATATCTTCTCAGGTGTCCTTGTCTGATAAGGAACTCAATCTCATCTTTAAGTTTGTTGCACTCATTGGTACCATGGCCATAGTCATTATAAAAATGACAAAACTTTGTAGTATCCATTTTGGATATATCTTTCCTAATTGGGGCTGGGCGCCTAAAGGGAAATGTAGTGTGATTGGCCTAATGTACCTCCGTTCGGCTATCGACCAGAGCTGTATAATTTGTGAACCTCGGCTCATATCCGTTACCTTTTGGGCCCTTGTTCTCAGGCGTTGATGGCTCGTGGTTCACCCTTTCTCCTCCGTTTTCCCATTATTTTTGTCGTTTCCATTGGGTTTCCCATACCCATTGGCGGCTTTGGTGGGATCTTCTTTCAGGCCCTGCTCGTCTGTGGGAGACTTCCCTTCGTTGGAAATGGCCTACTCGAGCTTGATATACCTGTCTGCTCAATCTAGAAATTCTTGAGTGCTCTTGACCCCATTCTTCCGCAAACTATTCCAAAGGGATGAATGGCGCTGAACTCCAGCAGTAAGAGCCATCATCTTTCCTTCATCTCCAACCATCTTCGCCTTAGCACGGCTCGCATGAATCGTTGAAGCTACCCCTTTAGGGTTTCTCCCTCCTTTTGGCGTATCTCGACCAGCTGATTGGCTTTGGTCGAATGTACTCAACCAGCATAAAACTGTCCATAAAAATCCTTCACGAACATTTCCCAAGACACTATGCTGGCCAGAGGGAATTTGAAAAACCACTCCGGAGCAGTCTCAGACAAGGTAGTTGGAAAGATTCTGCACCAAGCATCGTCTGACACCTTTTGTATGTCCATCTGTATCTCAAATTTGTTCATGTGAGATACAGGGTCTTCTATTCCAGTGAAGTTGGGGAATACCAACATCTTAAATTTTCTTGGAGTCTCGGCCATTGCGATTCTTTGCAGAAATGGAGTACCCTTTCTTCGGTCAAATTCAATGTGGGTTGTCCGGCTCCCTACTAGTTGCTGGACGACCTGATTCAAAGCATCAAGCTGGGCCTGTATAGCTTCTGGTACTATTGGAGCAACTGGTGCTGGAGGGGCATACTCATCGTGTCTTTCTCTTATGTCATTGAGAACATCCCTCAAATCTTCCTCCCTACGTCTTTGCTCGCTCGCACCTAATCGATCAAAGATGTTGGGCTATCTAGGCTGCCCCCCCAGCATTTTGGCTCATTGGTCGGTTCTCTCTTGGTGGAGGTTTCTGTTCTCCACCCCTCTCTCCTTGCCACCGACCAACATTTCCTCTGCCAGAATCCGCCTCATTATAGTCATGGCCATCTCTAAATTGTGACCAATTATGGTGCAACCTGCTGTTCGCACTATTTCCCCCTCCCCTTGCTGGCATGTCCTGATTGACAGGTGGAGGCCTGCGTTGGTCAGTAGGTTCCCGGGCATTATTATGTTGTGGGGGACCCCTGATCGCAGAGCCTGATTCAACCTGCCTTCTACTTGCATAAGGACGTTGTCCCCTATTCGGTGGGTCTGGTTCCTCGGCAGTCTGGCCTCTAAGGCTCCGGGGATGCTGCTCAGCCCTACTCTGCCTTTGCTGTTGGGGATTATCTTGACCAGCGCGAGAGGGTGGTTGTTGTTCAGGATCATGGAACGACCTATCATGTTGAGCAGCAGAGGATTGCTCCGGTCTCTAAGGGTTTGTCGGTTGAGGCGAAGTGTGGTGATGTTGGGGATGATATGATTGTGGACCTTGTTGTGGGTGCGTACTAGGTGGCTGATCTGGTTGGGAGGCAGGTGTAGGCTGTCCTCGAGCCAACTGAATGGCTGCCTCCAGAGAGGCAGTGGCATCCCTCTGCTAGCGGTCTATGTCGGCCTGCCACTCATTCAATTCTTGGCATTGCCTATCAATCTCCCTCTGCTGCAGTGCCATTGTTTCAGCCACATTTTCTTGATTAGCCCTCATATTGGCTAATTCCTCTTGCAACACAATCAGAGTTGTCCTCAAAGTTTCATAATCCATCTCCTCCTCTTCCAATTCCACTTGTGGCTCATCCTCAACAACATTTTGTGGAGGATGTTGGGTTGGCGCAGTACAAGAGGTTTTCCCAGTCTTCCTAGCTGTTTTCACCATTTGATCTTCTTGGAGGTCTTGAGTCTTCTGAACTCTCAATGAAAGAACCAAAATGTTGACCCTCGATTTGGCCAACGACACAGAGTCATATAGAACGACAATAATAAGATGAATTCAAGCCAAAAAGATAAAATGACAAAAATATTTAGAGTGGTTCGGCCCCAAATAATGGTAATGACCTACGTCCACTTTGTGTTCTTATTGATGTAGAACTCCAAAAACCTATGATCAATGAACTCAGGTTCATGAGTTTCACAAGCTTGGAGATGAATACAAGTTTAGTGGATAAAAAAACTACAATTCTCCCTCGGTCTCTCAAGATCAAGAGTCTGTGAGTCCCAAAAAAAAAAAATTCCCGCCCTTGAGCCCTTTGAATCTTATTTATAGGCTCAAGGAGTTCTTCACGAGTCGATGGGCCTTAATTACACTTAATAATAGCGTATCTAAATAATAATGGAAATCACAATTATTACATAAATGAGAGATTATATATCTATAGAAGATATCCAAAATACTACGACCAGACTGGTCGCCCATAAAATATGCCTTCTGCCGAGCGAATTCTCCTCTGGTCAATGGCCGAACAGAACGTACTCACTTAAAATAGTCACATGTATCCCATGTGCATATTAATTTTTCCACGTCATTATGCAAATATATTTTGGGTAAACAGACTTAATGGTCACTTATCTGATTAGGGCTACACGCCCCAGCATGATTACCAGAATCTCAATATTATCTGTTTAGGGCTACAAGCCCTAGTATGATTATCAGAATCATCCATTGATATTATATACATGCAATAATATCAATGGATGGAAAGAAAAGCTCACCCAGCCTTGAGTGGAGAGCTTAGGTGGTGATGTGTACATATGCGGCCACTTGACCACCACGGCCAAGGTGTTTCTCAGAGGAACTAGTGGTTAACCCTATTTTTTCCGCTTAGGTTGGCGAGTTGTAATTTTTACACTGTAATGACCATTTTGGATTGTAAATAACTTTGTAACGCTTTTATGGGCCCATGTATAGTTTTATATTTTAAATAAAATATATCCATTCCTTTTGATCGAGATTTTTCGCCTTGGCCTATTAATGACACCTATATGCACGTTTACAACCAAATGACTCATTTAGCGAATTAAGCATTGTTTAAAGTCCACAGTAACAGTCTTGGAGTAACCAGGGCATTACAACCATGAAGTTATAACCATAAGATTTTTTTATTTCATGTAGAACCAAAAATCTCTATTCATGCTTGCCTATATACACCACATGCCCAAGGCCAAACCCTTCATGCATCAAACAAAACAATCCTTCAACCCAAAATCCATAATATCAATCAACAAACAAATCAAAAGAGAACAAAACAATATACCATCATTCATAAACAATATTCGCAAATCAACAAGAACCAAAAGATAGGAACAACAACCATAAGACAAAAAGGTTCCAATTACCTTTCTTGCTAGAACTCAAGGACACAATAGTGACAAGAACCCAAACTATGGCCACCACTTGTTCAAGCCTAGGGTTTCGAAACCCACATAAAGAAAAGAAAAAAAATGATCTTAGATTCAAGAAGAGGTATAAATTAACATCACTATGAACCCAAATACTTACCCTTTCGAACTCTAGCCTCCAATCCTCTTGCAACAAAATCCAAACCTATCATCACCATCGTTTTTCCTTGCTTAGAATCAAGATATAGAGGAAACAAAATGTAATGCTATGAACCTTAACCCATACCTTAGGATCCCTAGCCGTGACCTTTTTTTTCTTCTCCTTCTCTTCTCCTTCACGTTCTTCTTCTCTCCCTCTCTCTCTATTACTCACGAGCTCTCCCTCTCCCTTCTCTCTAAGCACACAGCAGCCACCAAGCCAAATGAGCCTTCAAGCTCTTTCTTATTTTCTATTTAAATGCCCCAATCACCAAAACCTCGCTAAGGAAAAGGTAATTATCATTTTCCTTTATTTTCCCTAAATCAAAAATATAAATGAATTAATAATTATGCTCAGCCAATCAATACCTTTGATAATTGACAACACACTAATTCCTCTCTTGTCTTCCTTGGCTGTCCATGGCTAATAAAGGAAATTATGCTATTCTCGTAACTCTAGGGTCCTGCGACTTGGGGCTGGATTTTGACCCATTTTTGTTGTGTTTTAGGAAAACTTCTATTTCAAAAAAAATGTAGATAATTTCATTAGCTTTCTAATAGTACCATTTTTATCTAAATTGGATATCTACAGCCCAAGTTATATCTGTTTTATTGAGGCTGGGTCTAGGGTTACAGGAAGTAAAAAATAACAACTCTATCCCTTCTCACAATATGTTTCCCAATTTTTTTTTGTGTGAACACAAGCCTTCTACAACCTTCGCTCTTATTTCCCTTTCTTTTTATTTTCTTTTTAAATCCCTTAATTAAATAGAAAAAACCAATAAAAGGAAATTCATGTGTAGAAAACTATTGCATGCACACCATGCAACCATGCATATGCACACACTCAATTGCTAAGGTGCATCTCTACCTACCATGCACTTTGGTGCATTCACTCAAAACTCATTTTACTCACAAATTAAATTAATTAATAAATAAAATAATTAACAATTATATTTACACAATTTCTACCAAACAATGCAAACAATAATAAAAATAATTTCCTAACACTTAACAGTTAATAAAAAAAATTAAAGCACATAATTAATAAAATAAAATAAAAATTTGGTGCGGTATAAACACGACCTGGGTCTTCCGGTGTCCCTAGTGCTTGAGTCAAGATGACATCTCGACCCTGAACTGTAATTTCGCCACATCTCAATTTTTCTTTGACCTCCTCTTACTCAAGATATTGTTTGGTCAAATTAGTTTATATAAATAAAATCACTACGTTAATTATAAAACCATAGAAAACTTACTATCTTATTGGCAATCTGTCGTTCAAACTCTACCACAAGAACTTTATTTTTTTCATGCGATCTAAGCCGAACTTAAAACCTCTCTAGATTTTGAATATTTCGTTCCTTTTTTTACAACATACAAGATAATTATAGTTATATGTTGCGATAATATGAACCATTATTTAAACTTTAATATCAATTATACTTACCGAATATTCTCTTATATTAGCCATTCCTCTACGAGATGTTCGATGCCTTGACTTCATTTGGAATGCACATGCTTTTTGTTCTTGATGCACTTTTTGAAACTCTGGAGTTAGACGGCTAGATACAATTTTAACTATTCTCTTTCGTCAAGTATATCGCTATACTTCTTCGAGGGAAATTTGAATTATTCCATCATACCCATTTCAGCCAAAGGTTTGATGTACTCGGTAGTGAGTTCACTTTTAAAATCCATCATTATACGACCAACTTTTTTCAAAATCTCACGTTTGAAGGTTTGAGGAATGTTGTGACCACCCTGAGAATATAATCAAGAAAAGTAATTATTAAATTTGGATATCACACACAAATAAATAAATATCATAATGATAATTTCTTACATTGATATCCTCCTATAGACTCTCTTTCAGATCTTGTGGGACCTTCCTCCAATCACCTGAGTTGATAGAAATTGTGGCTCGTACTCTAGATCCAAGATATGATATCATATTTGTATACACATACTATTGGTTGTCCCAAATCGTTCCATTCAAGATCATTCTTGATTCCTTTGGCTTTTTGTTGGGTCATGTAACTCATTCTTGTTTTACCACGATCCTGATGTTTCTCATTGTCATATCTTTTATCTGCCATCTGCAACACATAAATCAATTAGTGTTTTTTTAATTAATGCATTACAAAAATAAAAATTCATAAGTGTCAATGCATTATACAAGTAACTAATCACAAGTATTAATGAATTACACAAATAAATATTCACAAGTGTTAATGCATTACACAAATAAATAATCACAAGTATTAATGAATTACACAAATAAATAAACAAAAGTATTATATAACTTACTAAACATGTTGTCTTATTTTTTTTATTTTCTTTTTGGTCAATTGAAAATCGACCCATATTCCTTCTTCGATGTCGTTTCTAAGATAATCACGATCATCGGTATCGCTATCGCTATCATTATCATTATCTTGAATATTCTCAACTTGTTCATGTATCAGTTGTCCAAAAATTAAAGAGTCATGATATAAATCATAATTTTCATCGTCATCTTCTTTTTCTCAGAACTTCCTCTCGGGACGATAAAACAATTGACCATTTATCATTAACTGGATCAGTTATATAAAACACTTGTTTTGCTTGGGCAGCCATGATAAAAGGATCGTTCTTGCTTCCCTTCTTACTTAAATCAACCAGAGTGAATCCAAGTTCGTCAGTTTTAACTATAGTATTGTTGTCTACCCAAGAACATTTAAGAAGAGGAATACGAAATAATGAATAATCTAGCTCTCATATTTCTTCAACAATATCGTAGTATGTCGTTGAGCCTGAAATTGAGTTATTATCTTTTGTACTGGAAAAATGTATAGCTTTTGCAACTATACTTACTCCACTATTTTGAACCAGTCGAGCATCATCTCTTAACTTAGTATGAAATCATTTCCCTCTGACAATGTAAGCTTGATGCTTTATTACATCAATGCTTGCTCCAAGAGCTATGCGCTTCAACTAAGTTGACACTCCATGATTTCGTTCTCCCAACTTCATCAATATTGTATTCTTCAGCCACTGGCAAAACGTTTTATTATGCTCATCTATAACCCATTTCTGTTTATCTTTAACCTTGTTTGGAATCATCGACTGTAATAACTTCATGTGATCACTAAAACATAAAAAAAAAGTACAAAAAAGTTTAAACAACAAAAAGAAAATTACTACTCTAATATATATGATTGAAATATATTATCTACTTACATTATATATAATTGAATCTTAGGATTATTTTGCATCACAACTAATTGAGCTAGATCTAATTCTTCCCCAGATACAGTGATCGTTGTTCCATTCCCTCGTAGTCCTTTATCAACTCCATCTGAGTTATTTCGTGGTTTGCTAATTACGATTACCTCAACCCCACTCATGTATTCAGAGCAAAATTCTACTCCCTCTTCTGATATATAACATTCAACCATACTAGCTTCAGGATGATAATGATTACGCACATAACTTTTCAACACCTTCATACTCCTTTCAAATGGATACATCCATCTCGCCCAAACTGGTCCACACAACTTGGCTTCCCATACTAGATGAACCATTAAATGTATCATAATGTCAAAGAAGGATGGCAGAAAAAACATTTCAAGGTTGCATAGAGTTTCCACTATCTTACAATGCAATGCATCCAATTTTTTCATTTCTAATTCTTTTCCACATAAATGATTGAAGAATATGCAAACATTCATCAAACAATCTCAAACTTTTTTTGGTAAGACTAACTGAATAGAAATTGGAAGTAATTGTTGCATTAATATATGACAATCATGTGATTTCATACCCATCAGCTTAAAATCCCCCATGGATACCAAGTTTTGAATGTTGGATGAATAGCCATCAAGCACTTTCATCTCTGCAAATGATATACATACAACTTTTTTCTCTTCTCTGGACAATGACAAAACAACTTTTAAGTTAAAGACTTCTTTCTTAAAACCGTCATATGCCTAACCATTTTCATACAAATCTTTAAAATCATCAATTAATGGTGCCAAATAAACATCCATATCATGCCCCAGATGTTTTGGGCCTGAAATCATTAATGTGAGCATCAAAAACTTTCTTCTCATCACTAACCACGGAGGAAGATTGTACATAAAAAGGAAGACAGACTATGAACTATGCCTACTACTTAGAGATTTATGTGGATTTACACCATCGACAGCTAGACCTAGACGAAGATGTCTTGCTTCAGTTTTAAATTATGGATTTAAGTTATTAACTTTTTTCCAAGCGTGCGAATCTGCAGGATGTCGGAGTTTACCATCTTTCACTCACGTAATCTCATGTCATATAACCGCTTAAGCCGCGAAATCAAAGGCAAGTACCACATCACTTTATGAGGAATAAGTTTCCCAATCTCCTTACTCTTGTTAGGTTTGTAGCGAGGTAAGTCACATTATGGGCAAGTGTCCATGTCTACATACCCTTTATGATATAACACACAATCGTTCAAACATGCATGGATCTTCTCATACTTCAACCCTATGCAATTTAAAGTTGTCTTCACTTCATACGTAGGCTCAGGGAAGCAATTATCTGACGGCAAAATCTCCTTAAAAGTATCTAAAAATTGAGTAAAACATTTATCGCTAACTCCATTTTATGCTTTTATGTTGTAAAATTTTACCATTGTTCGTAATCTTTGTTTCAGACAACCATTGAATAATGGTTTATCTGCAACTCTAACCAATTTATCGAATTTTGAAGTATCATCAACAAACTCTTCTTGTGCTTCATCGAGCAATTCCATAGGATGATCGTCAAAATCACTATAACCCAAATCATCAACCCCTCGCCTCCCGAATGGATATGGATTATTATTTTCAATGATTCCCCATGCCAATACCACGTACGATAACTTGTATCAAATTCCTGACAAAATACATGATTCTTTATCATGGTAATATTTCCTTTTGATCCATTACCACAATCTACATATGGACAACGAATTCTTTCCGGATCACTACAATTTGTTTGGAAAAATTCTAAAAATTGGTTGAATCCGTCTTAAAATTGTTGTGTTTCTCTATTCTCAAGAAACCATGATTTATCCATAATGATAATATCTACCTAATTCCTAAGTCAATAATGAAAAGAAAATTAATATTGTAATTGAACAAAATTATGTTCAATTAATAAATTCTAAAATGAAATGGACAGAGTTTCCTCTATTTCTATAGCATATCCAAAATTCATATGTATTTACAATTTCAACATAAAGAAACATAATTATTACATATATTAACCTTAAAACAAGTTCAATTAATATATTAATCTTAAAAAAATTGGACAGAGTTTCCTCTGTTTTTATAGCATATCCCAAGTTCCCTACCTATAAATTCACATCAAATAAAACACATAACAAACAACATGCATGTTCTCAACCATAAGCCACCGCAGCACACACAGAATTCACAGAATCTACTTCACTAAGACACACATGTTCTCAACATTCTGTTATCTCTGCAGCACACAATTTTATCTCATAACCTACTTCACTACGAATGAATATCTAATATATTCAAACTCCTCTAACAATAGATTTTAACTATGAAAAAATAAATAAAAAATTTAGTAGTAATTATTACTCACCTTCAAAATTAATCTTTAACAATTTCAGCACACCTCAAATTCAAAAAAATATTTCCTACAATAAAAGTTTAAACATTAATTAGTAAATATATAGTAATTGAATTGATCCTAAAATAATATAATTTATGTAAATAATATAAAAAATTAGGTAAGATATAATATTATAATATAAAAAATTATGTAAATAACATTATTATAATATAAAAAAGTATATCAAATACAATACATTCTAAATATTTAACATAATTAATCTTAAATTTATTAAAAAAAAACAAATAAATTAGGTAGATAATATAAAAAAAAATACCCCAAAACCGAAATATATATTTAAAAAAATCAAGTTTTAGTGATCAATACATGTTTTGAACAATGAAAATGTCTTCTAATCCTATATAAACTTTCAAAAACATTAGAAAAAAACTTGAAAATCGCCCCATAAAAATACATTGAAACCCCATTAAACTCACTCAATATTTCTTCTTTTTTGCCCTAAAACTTCAAAATAAATCAATATTAGGTATATTTACATGATTTAAAGCTTTAATAAGCAAGAAAATGAAGAAAAAAAACAAACTAAAATGGTGAGAATGAGGCATACCTGTGGCTGGGGACGAAGGTGGAGTCGTTGCTTCGTGTGTCAAATGTGGGAATGAAGTGAGGGGAGTTATGTAATGACCCACTATTCTAGACTATTTGGACCATTAACGAAACTATACATAAAACTTACATTTTTACGAAAATACCATAATTTATTGAGTAACTTGCAAAATAAGAGTTATTTACAAATAAACAGAATATTAAGAAGGATTATGGGATCCCATTGTTTTTAAAACAAAAGATGATTTAAAATAAAAGACATTACATAATTGGTGCGGAAAATACACATAAAATCATAAAAACATAAAATGAGACTACATCCTCGAATCGAATAACGCTCGGCCCCTTGACTCCATTCACCATCGATACACATCCTCTAAGCGTCATGAATCTTACCGCCTCTAAAGCTTATTTTCCTGCACATAAAACAGAAAGGAATGAGCCTAATGCCCAGCAAGGAAAATCTAACACGTAGTCATACACATAATTTCATAAGAAACATAAAGACTTAACATAATACATATAACATACACTTATTATAATGGCCATTATTACTTGGGGTCCCATAGACTAAACAAGCATATGCCCATGGAATTAGTGGGGTCCTACTAGCTAAGTAGGTCATATGCCCATAACCCATTTGGGGTCTTGTTAGCCATATGGGTCATATGCCCAAGCCTACAAACATACATACATATCATAACACATTTAATAACATAAAACATATAGATAACATAAGCACATAACATATTGATTCTAGCCTATTTTCCTTACCAAAGTTATCGGGATATGTGGACTGAGTTGGGACTTTTTGGAACACTCCTAAAACCATAAGAAAGAGTGAGTCTAAAGAAAGGAGATGAAATGAAAGAGATGGAACGACTAAACCATTTGAGAAACATGCTTACCGAACTTATGTGCTCAAGAACTTAGATTCCCTAACCAAAATGAAGATTAAGGTTAGAGATTGAGTAGAAGACTATGAGAAAGAAAATAACATAATACAGAAAGGAACTAGAGTTTTGGTTACCTCAAAGACTTGAAAGACCAATCTACACCTCCACCGAAATACTATAGAACTCACTTCCCAAAGTGTTTGATAAGCTTATGATGTTTAAGCTTATAGTTTTTCCCAAACTAGGTGTTTACACTCTCACACTCACTTAACACTAGCAGCTTCTGAACTTAGAGCAAATGGTGAATAATGGCTGGGTACTAGGTCCTATTTATAGAGTTTGGGAATGAAAATATCTTGATTTTACTTGAATAAAAATAATGGCTTTTTAGGTGAAAATCATTTGAATAATCGTTCAGCAGAGGCTGAAGACTCGTTCAAAAGATGCTGGACTGTTGAAGGAGTTTGAATGGCTGAAAGGAAAAGAATTCAAAAGCATTTGAATTTATGCTGGAGGAGGCGATATATCGCCCCCTGTAGGCGATATATCGCCTGGGCCAGTATGCCCGAGGCAACCGTGCATCGTCTCGTGTTTTCCGTATCTACGTGCTGCGATATATCGCCCCCTATAGCTGCGATATATCGGCACACGCTGAATATTTAAACACGAAATTACACATTTTTAGCTAAGTTTGAATGGAGTAAACAGCCTTGACTAAGCCTTTAACGTATTCAAAGCTGCTGACTGACCCTATATCATTCAAACTTTACCCTTATTTAATTTAATCCTAAAAAATACTTAATCCTTAATTACCATTCATAACATGTGCTTAAAATCCTATTGGTTGATGTCTAAACCTTATAATATAATAAATATAATCCTTAATATCAGTCACATTAATCAAACCTTAGGTTATACTTAATATTCTTAAACTATAGGTTAAACTTAGAAAATCTATAAGTACTACTACGGGTGTCCAAATACTTCCCGGTCTGAACCAAAAATCCATGGTAACAAAGATAACACTAAACATACTATAATACTACTAAACAATTAGCTAAGTAAAGTTCTTGGACTCTACAAGTTAGGGTTTCGGGTGGTTTTGGAGGGAAGGATATAACCACAGAGAAAAGTGGTAAACTTTTCTCTGCGGTTCTTGCTAAAAAACCGCGGAGAAAAGTCCCCACCTTCCTCAGCCTTAAACCTTTACATCGTGTTTTTTTAAATTGCAATAAAATTGGGTGCATGTATTAAATGTGATATTTTAGACTCATTCAAACATTTTCTCTGCGCTTTTTCTTTGAGGTTGAAAAAAAAGCGCAAAGAAAACCTATATTTGTAGTAGTGAAAAACCACATAATTGTTTAGCTAATACATAGAGATGTATGTTGAACCTTTTAATGTTCAAAGCTAAAAGAAATAATAAATAGTAAGTCAATATTGATTGACATTTATTTAAGATATGTTTAACTTTGATTGAATGCAAAGAAAAATTCTAGAAATTTTCGTGGAACATTCAAACTAAAGTCACTTAGAGACTTGTTTGATTTGATCAAAAGGAAGTCTTAACTCGAATTTTGAATTCAAGTAATTTGCTTGTGAACTTGGACTTCGAACCCCACTCACATACAACTAGAATGCTAAGCAAAATTAGTATTTTGGAAATGGAATATAATCATATTAGATAAGATTAAATAGATAATGAGTAATCATTATTGTCTTTATTATTTCTATAATTTTAACACTTGTTATACTATGTACATGTTTCATTGTACAACATCAAAGACTTAGCAGTTGGGATTCACAAGTGGTTATGTGAATAATTTGAAAATTTTCCATAAAGTCAATTAGTGAAACAATTTAATAATCATAAAAGATTACAAAAGAGTTTGTACTCTTCAATGCTACTTTAATGAAGCATGATTATTATAATCACTATATTTTCGAGTTAAGTTGTACTAGAAGTAATGACTTGCAACTCAAGTAAGCATGTAACTGATAATTAACAATGATAAAACCAAATAATATCATAAATTATGTAAAGCATTGTTGTAGTGGGAGCGTTAGTTAGTAACTACTCCATTACAAATGTAAAGATAGTTAGATTGTGTGTAACACAATCTAACTATACTTCATTCACATACTAGTATGAAATGAAAAGTTTTTACGGAAAACAATGGTTGAAACACCATGAAACTAGAAATGGAATTTGGAATTCTATAATTCTTGAACATCCAACTAAAGTTCATTGAACTTCAGTTTGAAACAGGATATTCAAGAGGAAGAGGAGAACATAGAAAAGTACAAACTTTTCAAAGTTAGGTTAATAGCCTAAGGCTATATACAGAACGAAGAATTTATTACTCCAATAAATATCTTCTACAATAATTGTAACGCCCCGCATTTAGGGCACCAGGTAAAACCCTAGTTCGGGTTTTATTTTTATTCCCTGTATTATGTATGATGTCAGATGAACATTTATGTTACAAGAAGTTGTGATGTGTGAATGCTTACCATGATATGGTAAGTGCTGTTTTCTTTTTAGAAACCAAGACCTTTGATCGTGGACCGGGTCAAAAACCCTAATCGGGTAAAAATCTAAGATTAATTAAATAGGAAATACTATAGCATAAAAAGATTAATTTTTTCTGACACTGGGACATTATAGTCGAGCAACTAAATTTAAGAAAAATTGACTGAGGATTTAATTCCAATCTACCGGGTTTAAGAATGGAAATTCTTGCTCTAGCCCCTAAGGACATTTTGGTCAATTTGAGTAAATTACCAAAATTATGTGTTATGTGACAAAATTTATTTTTGATCACATTTATTTAATTAATTTTAGCTTGGGATATTTAAAAATTATAGGGTAAATTTTTGGTTAAAAAATTAGAAGTGAAATAACCAAAGGGTCCTTGAATGCCTTAAAGTGTGGTAAAATTTGGCAAGGGCATAAAAGTCTTTTCACAAGCGAGGAGAGAGAAGGGTGGGCAGTTAGGATATGCCTATGCACTCAAGTGTCTTATGACACATATCATAGTGAAGGTTAAGAGACTACTCTAATGATTAGTGCTCTTCCACATTTTTGTCCTTAATCCTTTTTTTTTACCAAAACTACACACTTCCCCCCCAAAAATCACTTTTTTCCACTCAAACAACTTTCTCTCTTCCACTCTACACTCCCAAAACCGAATGCCCTGAGCCCCTTGGCTGCCATTTCTCTTCTCTTCACAAGCTTGGTTCACTCATTCTTCATTGAAGGAAGGAGAAGCTCAAGGGAAGACTAGTGAGAAGTAAGTACGAAACTTTGTACATTTCACTTCTTTTCTTCTTCAAATCCAAAATCCTAAGGGGTAGAATATGCATGCATATGATCTAATAACCATGCATGGCATGGATCTTGTGTTCTAGGGTTCAAGGGAAGTTGTTCTAGGAGGATCTCATAGTTGAAGCTGTTTGGTGATCTAGTGAAAACAAAGGTAATGGTTCTAGAGTTTTTGTGTTTTTCCATTCATCTAAAATCTCCTACTCTAACACTCTCTTACAATTATGCACGTGAAATCTATGGGGCTCGGTTTGAGGGTATAGAATCCAACAAGGAAGTTTGGACAAGCTAAGGACTATCATCTCCAAGCTAGAACCATCAAAGGTAGATCTTTTGTTGGTTTTGAGTTGTTTTTGGTTATTGATGTTAGATCTGGTTGTATTGATTTTTTGTTGGTTTTTGAAGTTTATTTTATGCTTGAGGGTTATATTGTTTGATTTTCATGCATGCATGTGGCTAGGGTTTTGCAAGTTATGTTTAGTTTTGCTACAATGTGTAAAAATGCATTCTGCCAAGCTTTTGTGGTCTGACTTCCAACGGGCCAGATCGTACTCTACTACCTCTATTTGTGGAAATAATTTATATGTTTGCATAGTTCTATATGAGTACTTGAGTTTAGGCTTTGAAAATCGAAAAAATGTGTTTTCAAACCGAAGTTTTGAACTTTTTGGCATCTTGATGTAAATCTGGAAAATTTATGGGTAACATGCACTGCCCAAATTGTTTTGACTTTTGAACGGGTTTTACTAATAAAAAAGTTATGAATTTTTTTAATATGTTAGTTTAAACATTTATAAGGGTCACTGTGAAGTTGTAAAGGTAAATATTTTAAGGTATAAGAGATATGATTTTTCAAAGTTTACCCTAGAATCTAGAACAAAACTTCTGGGCAACAAGCACTTCCCAGATGGATTTAAACATTTGGTTAAGTTCTATTGTTCCAATAATTATGAAATTTTGTAGGAAGCTAATCTAGACATGTATAAAGATCCCTGTAAAATTTCAGAAAGAACTGGGCTATGGTGTAAGAGAAATAAAATTTCAAATTTACCGTAAAAATTGAGAAAAACTTCTGGGCAGCAGGCACTGCCCAGATTGCTTTAAAAATTCGAATGGGATTTGCCATCCCAAAAATTATAAATTTTTTAATAGAATTAGTTAAGATGTGTACAAGGACTCCTGTAAAATTTGAAAGAAAAATGTATTACGGTTTAAGAAAAATATGTTTTTTAAATTTTCCCTAAAAAACTGAAAGGTAGCAATTTCGAACCTTAACGAAAACTGAATGGGAGTTTGGGTTTTGTAGAACCTTTTAGAGAGTGATATGACATTGTTAGATATTATTTGAAACGGATCAAAAAGTGGTATTTTGGTAAATGATAGAAAATGGTAAATTTTCATAAGAAGACGATAATTTGGTATAATCTAAAGATATGAGTTGAGTATAGCTCCTTTTTCCTAAAACCAAAATATGAGTTATCCGATAAGTGAGTTCTTCATTTAAAGAATATTAAAATGCATGGCATGGAGAGCGTGTTGCAGCGAGACCGATTTTCCTATGATATCGTTAAGACTGAAACAAAATTCGGCCTTATACACTGTGAAGTGTATAAGAGACTATATTATAGAGTCCAGATGAATTTATTTCATGTAGCTATTATGGAATATTAACTATAAGAATATGCCATAGTTTAATCCAAGTCACTGTGTAGTTTCACTACAGTGTTATCTAAGCGTGAAGGCTCGCTTTTGGATAGAAGGTTTCCATAAGCAAGTGCTAAGGAATCCGGGTAAGACAACTTATGATATTTTTGGCTACAACACATTAATGACTAGTTTATATGACTGAGTTTTCAGTTAATAATTTGAACTAGTCCTAGAAGTTTTACTCAAGACCGTGGTCCTAGAGAATTCACATACTCATGAATAATGTAAGCATTCCGGCTAGCTACCGTGATAACTATGAACTCTGGCTAGCCACCGGGGAACTATGTGAGAAACCAGTTCGCCACAGATGCCTATGTAGCTAAAGTCGGTTAGCTATCGCGATATGTTAGAAGTTCAATTCTTCACCGATGCCTGTGTGGATAAAGTCAGTTGGCCATCGCGATATGTAAGAAGTCCAGTTTGCCACCGATGCATGTGCTTAAGTCGGTTGGCCATCGTGATATGTAAGAAGTCTAGTTCACCACTGATACTTGTGTGGTTAAATTCAGTTGGCCATCGCGATATGTAAGAAGTCTGATTCGCCACCGATGCCTGTGTGGCTAAAGTCGGTTGGCCATCGCGATATGTAAGAAGTCTGGTTCGCCACCGATGCCTATGTGGCTAAATTCGGTTGGCCATCATGATATGTAAGAAGTCCGACTTAACACCCGTGACATAAGAGTCAGGTTAAACTCCGTGACACGTAAGTAAATTAATTCCGGAATCAAATCTCTATGGCTAAGAAAGTATGTCAAATTCCTCTAGGAGTTTGGGTAACGGGTGTAACTAGTTTACACCCGTTGACGCAATGGTGAGATATGCTAAGATATGTTGAGATATGTTAAGCCATGTTGAAGGTTCCTCCAGAACCCTAAGTAAGTATGTATGTTATGATACAACTTAGTAAGTAAGTATGTCTGTTACCAATTAAGACTGTATGTATGCTCTGGGATTTTCTGCGTGTAGGTAAACCTTCAGGTTATAAATTTTTGTTATGAGGCATGACCATAAGTTTGTCAGGACGTTCACATGTTCTTAAAATGTATGATAGGGTTCGATTTAATCAGAACCCTATTCTTGGTTGATTATCTTCCTAGTTATAGTTAGTAAGTTCTTGCTCTATTTATGTGGCTATGTTTGTTAAGTTGTTCTTACTAATCATTTCGCTTACCTAGTTGTTTTGTGCTATAGGTAAGCTCATAGGCAAAGTGGATCAGTGAGCGCTGGAGTTTATCTGCGATGATGTACATATGGATCGACCTTTTGGGAATTTATGTTTTGGGGATTAGAACCCATATGATAACTAACAATTTATTTGGGGCTCGTTGAATATTTTAAAATTATGACACTGTAATTCATTTTTAAGTATGCGTATACTTCTGAATTGTTGTATGTTTTGAAAAGTTTTTTTTTACATGGATTTTCGGTTACCTTATTTTAGAAAATGGTTATGTTTTCCGCAAATTATGTTAAGAGATTTTAAGGGACGTTATAGTAACAAAACTTAATTGTAATGCCCCAAATTTCCTAATAAGGTTTAGGACCTTGATTAGGAGGCTGGGAGGGCCATAATTAATTTATTATAGTATTTCATGGTTATATGCATATTTACGTGAATTATAGTATTATATGATGGTGAATGCATGCATATGGGAGAATTTATTATTGTGAGGGTATTTTGGTAATTTGGCCACTGTGGGCGTAATTGTATATTTTGGGTGCATGATTGTGATTAATTAATATAGCCACATTATAAGGTGGATTGGTTCAAGCTATCGACATGAGACGATCATGGGATGTAAGTGTTCGGTCTAGTCATAACGGGATTAAGTTCGGGGCTCGGGGTGAGTCTCGGGGTGAATTTAATGACCAGGGCACTACCGGGAATCAAAGGGTAATGGGATATGGATTATTGGTGTTTGAGGTTTTTTAGAATAGCGAGAATTGGATGGTGTTAATTGTGATTAATGAAATAGGTGTGAAAGGACGGTTTTGCCCTTGGTGGCTGCTAAGGTTTCATTTTAGACCTAAGGGTATTTAGGTCATT
Source organism: Humulus lupulus (assembly GCF_963169125.1). Taxonomy (NCBI): domain Eukaryota; kingdom Viridiplantae; phylum Streptophyta; class Magnoliopsida; order Rosales; family Cannabaceae; genus Humulus; species Humulus lupulus. The sequence continues at coordinate 163,983,937 of NC_084799.1, forward strand.
TTTTACCCTAAGAGATATATATCAGCCATTAAGGCTGTAAGAGAGTAACAAAAAACAGAGTCTCTCATCTTTCTCTCCCGATAGATTTTCTTCCTCTTTTCTCTTTGGATTTTCGAGCTCAGTTTGAGGAATCGAGCCAAGGAACCAAGCTTAGCCAAGCTAGGGTTATGCTCCACCATTGAAGAGGGTATGTTGCCAAGATTAAGGTTAGTTTCTAGCCACTAGAACTCTTGGTTTTGCTTTGTTTTCTTAGTTAAGTTTCAGCTGGTTTTTGGGTTGGAAACTTGGGAATTGGTTGGAGTTTTGGCTAGGGTTCTTGGGGTTGTGGTCCCTAGGATATGTGGGGATGGTTTTTGGGTTCATTTGGGAGTTAATCTGATATTTGGAAGCATTAGAATCGAGTTAGAATTGAGAAAGTCGAAGAAGGAAGTTTCAGGGATGGTGCTGTCTGGGGGTAGCGCTACAGCGCCCATTAGAGGGCGCTATAGCGCTACACAGGGCTCAGTTGGGCGGTTTGTGATTCTGTCTTGAGCGCTGGGGCGCTAGAAGGGCAGCACTATAGCGCTCCCTCTTCCTTCAGAACCCTGTTTTGGGTGTTTTTAAGGGCTTTTGGCTTGGGGTTTCAATCCTTAAGGCCCGGGATCGAATCTACTCACTATGTGGGCATGTTTTGAGGTCCCGAGAGTGGGGTTTAGGTTAAGATCCTATCTTTGGTAATTTTCATTAATTGGAGGTTGTTTTGGTTATGACTAGGTGACCGTTAAAGGATTAAGGATCAATCGTTCTCAGGGGTCATTCTTGTTCTAATTCTCACTCGAACCGGAGGTAAGAAAACTGCACCCTGTGTATTTGTGACATGCATGGCTGTTCTTGATGCATGTTGGTTGACTGTTAAACGTGGCATGCATGGCTGTTATTGGTGCATGTTGGATTGTTGAATATATTGCATATGATGCATAAGAAACACGTGATTAGGACATGCTTTATATACTGAGTATGATATTGTTCAGAGCTTGAGCCTCTGTGATTGCGCATGGTCCTAATTGTACTGGTATCTGTTAGTAAGCATGCTAAATACCTTGTTTATGGATATTGGACATGTGATATATGTTTGGTGGCATGGCTTACTTGTGTATGGCGCTGGCTTATTAGTCAGAATCGACAATAGTGTCAGATCCGTCTGTGAAGATGTGACTTATTAGTTGAGCTCACCACGGCCTGAGCACTGGTCGTGTTTTATCGACCCAAGGGTCAGAAGTGGCAGTGCGTTGTAAACGCCGGACTAAGTAAAGATTAGATCTAATCGAGGTCGGCATTGAATGACTCATATGGAGTATTACTGCTGGACCGAATGGAAGGTCAATGAGAATTATAAGCGCTTGCCTGGTCTATGACCAGATGTTTATGGCCAAGGTATATGACCCCGGTGACTGTTCGTCACATGGCCAAGGGACGCTGTCCATTGCACGACTCTAGGGTCGGGAGGAAGGTTATGTTGGTGGCCATTCACCATGCACTTGTCCTAATCAAACTTATGAAAGGATCACTTATCAGTTAAGCCCTGGTGACCCTATCGTCACATGGCTAGAAGGAGTGATGCTCATTATTGTGACTTTTGGCTATTGTCACCTATTTTCTTGGACTGATAGTCCTGAATGGTTATTATGATCGTTGTTGATATTATATCATGCTTTATTGTGTTTTCTTGCTGGGCTTTGGCTCACGGGTGCTACGTGGTGCATGTAAAGGCAAGAGAAAGCTGGACCATCCTTGAGTTGGAGAGCTTAGGTGATGACATGTACATATGCAGCTGCTCGTCCGCCACGGCCGAGGTTTAAAGTGGAACTAGGGTTGAACCCTGTTTTGCCGCTTAGAACGGCCTGTTGTAAATACCTTCTGTAATAAACTCTGAAACTTTATTTTCGGGATCCCAATGTATACACTAAACGTTCTAGTGAAACGTTACACCTTAACCAAAGTTTTTAATCCCTAAACCGCTAATCACACTTAGTTCACGATTTTGGCCAAACGACTCGGTTAGCGAGTTTAGCACTGTTTGCAAGGCACACCGTAACGGTCCCTGGGGTTTGGGGCGTTGCAACTTGGTATCAGAGCGAGCCAAGGTTTATGGTTCCTGAAGACAAGCTGGGCATGTACACTCATCACTGAAGATAGCTTCACTCAAGGAATGGTAACTATTTCTGTAGCTATGTGTATAGCTGTTTGAATAAAATGTGAATGTTTTACCTGCACATTGTAATAGGGAGCATGAGATTCTGTTAGAGCCTGGCTCTTGAATATATGATTATATGCTCTGTGAATATATATGTATCTATGACTGTGATCATATGGTTACCTGCTCTGTGGATATATATAATTGTGTTATTGCATGCTGGGGTTAGAAGCATGGTCTGAGTATTGGAAGAGCAGGAGTTATGAGTATGTATGAATGTCATGGGCATGTTTCCAACACTTCAAGTGGTTTATGGTTGTGGTGTGGTAAGATTTATTCCATGGGGAAAAGCCCTTGATATGCTTATTGTGATTAATGGATTAAGTTATTGACTGCAGATTTAATCAGCAGGTTTATTCAAGGCAGATTATGAGGCCTGGTGATAGTTATACAGGGGCTGGGAGTTACAACCAGGGTATCAGTTCTTCGTCTGTACCTATGACTGTTCAGCAGACGCTTACAGATTTGCAATTAAGATTGCAGAGGCAGGAAGAAGAGATTATGTATTTGAAGCAACAGCGGAGTCTGTCGGGGAGTACCTCTTCAAATTGGTAAGTCAAAAATAATTTTTGATTTATTGAATTTTAAAAGATGATGATAATGATGATCATCAATTTTAATTTTGAATTTTGAAATATAGTTGTGATATTTTTCCTTAAAAAGATAAATACCTTATTTTGTGGAATAATTGATTTTAATTAAATAAATGAATAAAAGAAAATGCAATATCCCTGAAAAGGAAATATTGGTGTTCACGCATTGCACAAATATTGTATCTGTGTTGTTTTTATTTTATTTATTTAATTAATTAATAATTTGAAAATTGATATTTTCAAATTTGGTAAGTTAGATATTTACCTAAATGAATTCCTATCATCATTGTGATATTATTATATTACTATTATTATTAGGAATAATAAGGTAATACATAGTCTCTATATATATGTTATAGAATAACAAGAAGAATATAATACATACACAAGTCAGTATGAATTCAGAAAAGTTTCAGAATTTTTGTCACAAAAAAAAAATTGTCATCTTCTTCTTTTATTCTAACATTTCTCAAGCCATAATCCATGTTCTCATGTGTTGAGATATACTTGTAATTCCTAAATTACAAACTCATGTTCTCTATATGTCCACACATATCTTGAGTTGTAGAGAACACTCCGGAAGATCGTGGTTTGAGTACTCAAAGCATTGGATAGGAAGATCGATGTATATATATATATATATGAAAAGGCTCAAGGACACTTGATAGGTTTCAAGAGGTAAATACTTTTGTTCTTGAATATTTGTGTCTATGTGTATAATACATGATATATATAAATATGTGTATATTTATATATATGTTGCTTGATTAATAATATTGTATATTAATGTTTCTGTCTAGATGTTTTCTTGAACATATAAACTGTTTATATGAAAGATGGAAATTTTTTGTGTTATATACACTGGGCCCATCACGCCTGTTTTCACTGCACACTCTGGTTTTTTTTTCCAACACATATCACTTGATGATCATATGCAAATCTATCGAATCCTGAAGTTATCATGAACTCATGTTTATGTTATTTGGGTCCTTAGATTCACTCGTTAGGGTCTATCAGAATGATCAGGCTAAAAACTTTTGTTTTGGGGTCTCATTAATGTAGATGGCTGGAGACATGATTTACAAATTTGGAATCCAAGCCTTCTTCATAAGAAAATTGAATAATGGCTCCCTTAAGTGTTAATTCTTAATCTGAACAGTTTTAGGCCTCTAATTTATAAAAGATTTATAAATTAACTATTTGCTAGTGAATTAATGAAACTTAAGGATAAAGAGGTAATTAGGGGGGTAAAATGGTAATTTAACATAGCTCTAATTATGAACCAATTATTGGAGGATTGAATTACATGAAGTGATTAAATCAATGGATACTTAATAAAGTACTCAGTAAATATAAGTCTATAATTACAAGAGTGCAATCCCATATTTTTAGTGGAATAATATTGGGATTAATAAATAAGATTGTTATATTGAAGAGTTTTAATTAATAATCTAAATTTATTAGAGCTTGAAATTATAGGTCCATAAGTCCCCAGATCGGCTCTATAAACAATAATGTACATGGTAAGAGTAGAAACAAAACAAGTATGGGTATATTTGTCAAGAAAATTAGTTTCTGGGCAATTACGTAATTATGAGATAGTTATGGAAAATATATTTATCATTTAATCAAATTTAATTTTCGTAATTATTAATTAATTAAATAAAATAATTAGTTTTGAATTAATTATGTCATCTTATTTTAAATTAGTTTGAGAAATTAATTTAATATTTAAAATTTGAAAATTTAAATTTAGATAACTGATTTGAAATAAATGAGATATCTTATCTAGGTTGTTAGATTGATTTTGAATAAATTTAAATTTAATTAATATATTTTGAATATAATAATAGATAATATTTATTTTAATTGAATTAATTAATTTTTTTAATTAATAACCCCCTAGATGACTAATATAAATATATATTATTATATTTATCTCAACAAGATACAGATTGTAATACTCAATTTGACTGAAAGAGAGAATTTTTCAGGGAGAAAAATAAAGAGAGTAAAAGAAATTGTTTCCACCCTTCTATTTACCCAAACTCAATTGATCTCATGTGTTGAGAATATCAATGGAGTCCTAGATTTTCCTGTTGAATCTCTACGTGCCTACACACGTTCTGTTGTGCTGAGACTTTGGATAGGATGATCGTTTATTATACAAGAAGATAGCAATGACACTTGATAGGCTTCAAGAGGTAAATCTTCTTATGTTAGATTAATATATATAAATCATAAGATCGTTTATATAAAATTGTTCTATATATAAATCTTTTTAAATCTACTGGAGCAATAAATCACATTCCACTCTGCATTCCAGAAATCTGTTTCCAACACCAACAACAAAGAGCAAAGGCAGAGGTCGAGGGAAATTAATGGGCGCATCTTATGAGGTATACAATATAAACTTAACATTGTTGATTTCTATAATTGTTTGATCTGGTCATGACATATAAATTGCAATGTTTCAGGTTCAAGTTGGGATCTTAGAGTCGTCTCTCGAGGAGATGCACTTGTCTGGAGCAGCATTAGATCTTTTCTCAACTCAGGATACTTAGTAGAACCACAACCACAACAACATCAACTTTTGAAAAACATATTTATTTTGTCTTAGGTTATATATGTCTTCTATTTTTCATTTTGTATGGCATAAACCATAGATGGTTGGTGATTATTTTGATGTAATGTGCTGGCCTTATTTTGTAAATCAAAGACACACTTAGCCTTATGTTAGGTTACTTACTTGAGGTCATGTAACTCAAATTATGATAGTTGGCTTGCTTGTTTATTTTGAAATACTGACAGTTGTGGTTTTATGATGAAATATGCAATGAATTTCATTTTGCTGTCTTATTGATGTTCTCTCGAAATATAGAATGCAAATTTCTATTTCCAAAGTTAACTTGCAAGTTTTTTACAAAAACAATTTCATACACCAAAACCAAAGTATGATTACAGTGCAACAAGTTTCATATACCAAAACCAAAGCATAACCGAAATGAAATATTAAATTGCAACAGATTTGGATCTATACCCTTATTCACATCTTGCATATTATAAACATAACTAAAACCATCATAAACATACAAAACACACATAAACTCTTTATCAAAAAATTTCCAATAGCTATTTTGCTTTCTAAGCTTTGTACATGTTCTGCCAATTTCGAATTCCACTGGCTTGAAGTCTCATCATTCCCCAATCTTCTTCATCATTACCTTCATTCCATCGTTCTTTGTCCCACCAACCAAAGTAGTCACATCTTTAGCCCCATATGGACATCGATAGAAAAGTATATTTGAATTTCTCTTTCTCTCACTGATTTTCACAAGACATTTTCTTTCACATCTACATCTTCTATTTTTAAACCTTATGCCATTATTGCTAAATGATTTGCTACAGTATGAAGCCATGTCAGAATATAGAAGAATAGAAGAGACAGAAGAAGATCTGAGAGAATAACCAACCTATGGCATTGAGAAGATGGAGGCTAAGAGATGCAGACCTACGACATGGAGAAGAAGATGGGAAGAGAGAATGATATTCAGACCTAGGGTATAGAAAAGTAGATGGGAAGAGAGAGCAATATTTAGACCTAGGGCATGGAGAAGAATGTGAGAGAGACACGAATGGGCCCATTTGATTTGGGTTATTTTAATATACAATATTTATTGATTAATTTTTTTTTCTTTAATTAATTTCAACAAGGTTAATGGATTTTGAAAAATAAAAGTGATGAGTTTGGAACAATAATCATAAATAAAGCATGCCTAGTTGCACAAGGTTACATGCAAATTGGTGTTGATTTTGATGAAACTTTTGCACCTGTAGCTGGGCTTGAATCTATAAGATTATTGTTATCTGTTGCTTGCACTATTGGTTTCAAATTACATCAGATGGATGTAAAATCTGCTTTTTTTGAATGGGATCTTAAATGAAGAAGCATATGTTGAACAACCTAAAGGGTTTGAAGATCCTCATTTTCCTAATCATGTTTTTAGGCTCAAAATGGCATTGTATGGGTTAAAACAAGCTCCATGAGCTTGGTATGAAAGGCTAACCCAATTTTTGGTTACTAATGGTTATCATAGGGGAAGTGTTGATAAGACCTTGTTCATCAAAAACATCAAAACTGATATAATTATTGCTCAAATATACGTTGATGACATTGTTTTTGGATCTACTTCTAACTCTGAAGTGCAGGTGTTTGTCCAACAAATGAATGATGAATTTGAAATGAGTAAGGTTGGTGAATTGACATTTTTTCTAGGATTACAGGTGAAGCAAACTGAAGTGGGTATTTTTTGTCCCAAAGTAAGTATGCAAAAAATCTGGTTCAACAGTTTGGTCCTGAAACAGCAAAGCATGCTAAATCTCCAATGGGGACCACAACCAAATTAACCAGGGATGAAAATGGTGTCAAAGTTAATCCTACACTATATTGAAGTATGATTGGTAGTCTTCTATATCTTACAGTTAGTCATCCTGACATATGCTATAATGTTGGAGTCTTTGCTAGGTATCAAGGGAATCCTATGGAATCTCATGTAGTGGCTGTAAAAAGAATTATTCGTTATGTACACGGGACTATTGATGATGGTCTTTGATATTCTAATGAAACTAATTCTAACCTTGTGTGCTTTAGTGATGCTGATTGGGCAGGTAATGCAGATGATAGAAAAAGCACAAGTGGAGGATGCTTCTACCTAGGCAACAATCTTGTTTCATGGCATAGAAAAAAATAGAATTCAATCTCTTTGTCTACTGCTGAAGCTAAATACATTGCTGCTGGAAGCTGTTGCACTCAATTGTTGTGGATGAAACAGATGATGACTTTTCTCTTGACACTTTAACTATTTTCTGTGATAACACAAGTGCAATTAACATTTCTAAAAACCCTGTTCAACATTCATGCACTAAACACATTGACATTCGTCATCACTTCATTAGAGAGCTTGTTGAAAATAAAATTATAGTTCTACAATATGTTGAAACAAGTAAGCAATTAGCTGATATTTTTACCAAAGCTCTTGATTTGGTTCGTTTTGATTCCCTAAGGAATTCCTTAAGAGTTTGTTCTATTTAAATTTTGTATATTGTGCATCTTGTTATTCGTGCCAAATCTGTCTTGTTTAAAATCAATCGTGTCTTATTGTTGTCCTAGAAGAAACTATCAAACTCAAAAGAAAAGCATGTTAATATAGTTTCTTGTTAATCTCTCTAGTGTATCTCTGTTATAAATGTTTAGTCTCAGGAAAATTAATTAATTTATCCTAGAAATATTTGAGTTCATCAATGTGTTATGTTTAAGTAGCCATTTAAAAAAAATGAAAAATAAGTGTTTCAAGCTCCTTTGAAAGAATAGAGCTACATGGTTCAATGTGTGAAAGCCATCTTTGAGTAAGTTGGAACTATGTAATTAGCACTTATGTAGAAGATACGCTACCATTGAAAAGGACTACCGTTGAGGTAGTGTGACAGCGTCTTCATTGGGTACAATTCTCAGAAAAAGTCTTTTTGACGAATTGGGCAATGTTCCCTACTTTCACTTTCACACACAAATGCTTGAAACTTTTTTTTAAAATGTAAGTAAAAAAATTGGTTTTAAAAGCTTTTACATACTAATTGATTTTCTTAAAATATTTGGCTGTGAGTTAATTGTTTTCCTGCATAACATTTATGATAGAAATACAATAGGTGATTAACTTGTTACTATAATTTATGTTTTTCTTACGAGTTTGATTTTTTCATCAGGGACAAAAGCAAGAAGATTGGTTGATACACTTGATAAGATGTTTGGTAAAGTAACAAGGTTTTTTTTATATATATATAAATAATAAAAAAATTAGATCGAAATTTTAAGAGGCTAGGTAATATATTTGCATTTTGTTCTTGTTTCAATTTTAATTCTTGAACTCCAATTTTGTTCTAAGTGTTGAAAATGTTGTGTGATTGGTTGTTTGATAAGTGTTGATAATGTTGAGTGCTGACAATGTTGTGTGATTGGATGATTACCACTCGGTCGGGCAAATTGGAAGAAGACCAAGCTTCTATTCTTCAACAACTCAGTTCTATTCAGAAGTTCCTTGCTGCATGATTAGTCTTTTTATTTTTTCTGTCATGTTGAACTTTGTGTTTGGTTTTTCTTTTGGTCCTTTCTTTTGTTTTTTATTTCATTTGGCAATTTGATAGACAAAAAGGGGGAGAAAATGTTGGTGTTTTTATTTTTATTTAGTTTTTATGGTTACAACTCTGGACCCTATTTTTAGGGGGAGTTGTGTGTTAAACTTTTTGAAAAGTTAACATGGTTGTTTAATTTTATTTTATGTGTTAGTGATCTTTCTTGTAGGGGGAGTATTTAAATACTCTAATCATTTTGCTGACACTTAATTTTTTTTTGCAGGGTTGTTTGTGTTTAAAATAGGAAATTCAAAAATATTGTTTTTGTTCTTCAAAATGCCAAAGGGGGAGATTGGAAAATCCATATTTGGCCATTTAAGATTTGACAAATATTTTTGTTTTAGTGTGTTTATTTTCGATTGAATAAAAGAAAAATATCATTGATAATGCTTTTAATTTTTTATGTTACTTATTTATTAGGTTTGTATTTTTGGTAAGAATAAAGTCTCTTTATTCTCAATATCTTTTTAGACTTTATTTTCTTTTCAAATTTAACTAATTGATTATCTGTTTTATAGCTAACCGAATATATTTCTAGACAGCTCTCAATCAGCCAATAATGGGTAACTACTCAAAGTTAGTCAAATGATGAACTTGACCATGAACATGTCTAGATTCGTATAGTTTTGCAACTATAGAATCTCTGTCTGTTCCTACGATTTCGGCTGCATTGATTGTGATTGAAATTTTATTGGAAACTTTCCTAGTGTGTGTTGTCCGTCTAGAATTGTGTAAAGCTGACTTTGGGTAAGTATTTTGTGTATAAATACAAACCAAAGCATCTCTTTCCACTCCTTAATTTCTTATACTTTTGGAAGATGTGTGTTTCTTTTGTAAATGATAGTTGTTCCGCTGTTCCTTGGTTATTTTGTGTCTTTGTATGTGTTTTGTGTATTGAAATAATTCAACAAAGAGAAGAACAAAGAGCAAACCTTCGGGAGAAGGTTCATCAAGTCTTTCATCGAGAGGAAGCAAGCATTCATCAAGCAATTTGAAGGGAGTTCAAACCTTGGTGTCTTAAGGAGATTCATTCAACAAAGAGAGAGTACATCAAGCTTGCGATAAAACCATTGGATGGAGTCTAAGTTTTGTTTAAGTCAATTACTTTGTACTTATGAAATTTGACTAATGAATCTTATCTCTGGGCATGGCCCCGTGGACTAGTAATATCTGAAAGGACATTGACACCACGTAAAAAGCTCTATGTGTCATTTCATTATTCAGTCATTTCTATTTTATCACACTGGTTTGATATTCTGTAGTGATAGGAACTTGATATGTAGCTACAAAATACTGGTTTGTTGTACCAACTTGTTCGTTCTGCATTTAATTAATTTGGTTAATTAAATAAAAAGTTGGTAATCATAAATTATGGAATTTCAAAATATATGTACATAAGTTTGTAGAATGATATATATATATGTATATATTTCAAATAAAGTTATTCCTTGGATGCCATGATATACATGATATATATATGTGAGTAGGAAGCATGACAGGGCCTTTGTTTTGGAATATCTCTTTTGTGGTTGCTATGATGAATGTTTCAACCAAGCTAGTTGTATACGTAAGGCTTATATTTATTTAATGCTTTAATGAGAATGATGATTAATATATGATAGTGATCTTAGAAAGCATGCTAAGTAATTCAGTATTGTGATTTACAAATGTGAATTTTTAGGATGATTATAGTATGTCTTAGCCATTGTATGATTTAAGACTTTGTGATATGGTTCATGATTTTATGTGAGTATGTCAATATGTCTATGTGGTGTTATTGCTCATGGTGATTTCGGCCTAGAGACATTGTCCAAGTTTGGTGTTGTTGTAAGTCTAATTAATTGAGTAAGCTTGAGTAAGATTTTCTGTCAACTTTTATTGTGGTGATAATATGTTTGGTATTATTCTAATGGTTGTCATGTATGCATGTCCCATGCATATGTGGAATATTGTCTTAAGGGTCTATGTTTAGGGTCCTAGATGTTTAAAAATGTTGTTTCATGGGTTGTGTATGATATGTGAACGTGATTTTGTGTTTGGAACATATTTGATAGTAGAATAATGCTTAGTATACTAGATCAATTAGAATTAAGTAGATTTTTTGTATATATGGTTTTTTTCAGCTACAATCCCCATTCTTTACACTTTGTAACACTTAGGTCCCGAAAGTTAATTTTGTATTAGTTAGGTCCACAATCTTTTCAAATAATATTATTTAGGTCCCTAAATTATATTTTTATTTCTTTTTTCTTTCAAAATATATAAAAAAAATATAAAAAAAATGGTGAATCAATTTTTAAAAAAATTGGGCCACTTAATTTATAACAATACCAAACACGACATGGAAAAAAAATATAAATTTTCATGACAATTTAAAAGTATTTAATGGTTTTATAAATTAAATTAGTTTTTAATTAAAAAAAAATCTTACCTATAAATTTTTAATATGAATAGCTGAACTATGAGAAGATTATCAATATTTAAAATGTGCATATTTACTTTTTATTTTGCAATTTTTTTCTACAATGCAACTTATAACTAATCATACATATATATATATGCACATAAATAACTTTATATAAACTATTATTAAGTTTTTAAAAAGAATGTAGGAAAGAAAAAAACATAGACATAATAAAAATTGATAATATTAAGATAATCAAGATAACATATGTTATCCCTAAAAAATACAAGGATGACGTGGCGAATGAGAATGTGACATCACAAATCAGGGAAAAATTACAAAGTATTGAGAAAAGATCGACGGGCAAAAAGGATAGGTCCAGGATCTATAGGAAAATCGACCAAGTCAGTACCCCTAGGGGTGGTCGGCCTGCCTAAGAAAGCCCTATACCCCCTACGGGTGGCGGCCCAAGCAGGCTCTATACCCCGTAGGGGTGGTCGGCCCAAGCAGGCCCTATACCCCGTAGGGGTGGCCGGCCCAAGTAGGCCCTATACCCCCTAGGGGTGGTCGGCCCAAGCAGCCCCTATACCCCCTAGAGGTGGTTGGCCTAAGCAAGCCTTGTACCCCTTAGGGGTGGTCGGCCAATATGCCCAAAGACATTAGGGGTGGTCAGCCTGACCCTATCCTCCATAGGATGGTCAGCCTAAACCCCCAAGTACACTTCACTGAGAAGTAATTCCTCTTGTTCAAACTGAGATCAACAGGCCTAGCACCCAGAAGGTCACAGGTCCAGCACCCAAGCTTTGGTCATCGGGCCTAGCACCTAAGTCTGACATACCAACAAAGACTTAGCATTTCCCTAAATTTTTTATCGTGCATTATCCACCACGATCTATAGAAACAAGAGAAGAACCACGATCTCATAATCGTGGGAAGGTGGACACGTACCTCTACTCACCATGATCGTGTACCAAACCACGATCTCCAGTATTAATGATCGTGTAACAACCCCTAGGTACGATCTCCAGTATATGACTTCTTTTTTTTTTTGGGGGGGGGGGGGGGGGACTTCTTTTTGAACTCTTTTCTGGACTGGAAAAACTCTTCTGAGAAGTGAATTACTAAGTTCATACTTGTAATTGTCTAGTAACTCAATACTAAAGACTGAGTGGATTAGGTTATTACTGTTCATCGAAACAAGGTTGAACCACTATAAATTTCTATGTGTTTACTTAAGATAATCGTATTCTGTCATTAATATTACTTATTCCGTTCAAAAGGTGTCGTATATTGTACATACGACCATTGGCCAGTTTCACAGGTCAACATTTTGGTGCTTTCCTTGAGAGTACGAAATCAAAAAACACATTTTCATCATTTTTACGATGCCTCCAAAACCCAGTCAGACCAAGAAGACTGCTCCCAGGGACTCCACCACCCAAGATCCCATAGATCCTGTAAACCAACCTCAGGTGGAGGATGGAGATCAACCTGATGCAGAAGATCCACAAGACGCTCACCAGGAGGAGATGGCATAATTTCTGGCTAGGTAGGAGGCCTTTGCTATAGAAATTGCCCTTCAGAGGGCGAATATGGAACGACAATGACGGGAGATCGATGAGCAGGTCCAGAGGATGGTGCAGAGGGAGCAGAAGGCTGACTGGAGGCACCAGGACACCGTTGTGGCCTTAGAGGTGGCTACCTAGTTAGCCTGAGCTAACACTAAAGCTGCTGCTCAGGCGGTGAGGGAGGCTTAGGCCAAAGCAGCAGGAATACGAGACCACAGTAATAGAGAATCCCAGGGGAGGAGTAGGACCCCAAAAACACTCTCAGAACCACTTTCCCAGGATGAAGAGGCACAATCCAAGACTGCCTCTTCCATGAATAAGAAGAATAACACTCCATCTAGGAGTAGGAGTATTACCAACCCAAAGGCCCCTTCCCAGAGGGACTGACGAAACAACGCCAGAGATGAGGGTCAAACATATGAGAGGCATGACAAGAATGGAAATGGCCGCTCAAAATCTCAAAGTCATGTAGGAGTAGAGGCTCGAGGTCAGTGTCGCACTGACAAGGGCAAGGTGGACCTACCGCCCCTACACCCTCAGTCTCGCAAGGGAAATGAACCGATGAATAACACAAATATTGTGTTCGATAGGTTGGGGAAAGATGTGCCAACCTCAGGATTTGAGGGATGTCATCAACAGGAGGACCAGTGCTTAGGCAGATGTGATACCAGGGATATCCACCCCACCTAGAGCAGCAATCCCACCAGCAATGCAGGCTCAAATAGATGCACTCGTTATGGATGTTCAGGGTCTAACAAACAAACCTTCAGATATTGAGTTGGCTCATAGAAGTGGGAGCCCTTTCAATGCCAAGATCCAAGCTGCCTAACTACCACCGAAATACAAGACCCCAAAACTTCCTACATAAAATGGGAAGGAGGACCCAATACATCATATTGGGAAGTTTGAGGATCAGATGGAGTTACTCAGTGTGGAACATGATTATAGGTGTAGGGTATTCCCTACCACTTTCTTTGACTTGGCTCAGGAATGGTATTGGAAGTTCAAACCTAGATCCATCACTTCCTGGGAATAGTTAGGAAGGAATTCTGCAAGGTCTTTAGTGCCGGGCGAATTCAACCAATTTATGCCAATCAGTTAGCTAACATCAAGCAAGGGAAAGACAAATCCCTGAAAGACTACATTCAAAGATTCATGAGAGACGCAAACCGAGCGACCGAGATAGGAGATGAAGGAAAGTTCGTTGCCATCTCGGCAGGAATAATTTATCGTAGTCCTTTGTGGGATTGTATACACACCCTATCAACACCTTGCAAAAGTTCCTAGACTGAGCTGACAAATACATGAAGCTAGATGATGCTATCATGAAGGAAGAAAAAGGCATAAACCATCCGACCACTGTTAAGGTGGATAAAAATGGCACAAACCCTCAAGGCAGCTGTGGGGGCCACGGTAAGAAGAGGAATACCTCAGGGGCCGAGCAAGGTGGAGAGAAGAAATCTAAGTCGGCACCTGTCGACAAACAAGCTAAGCATCAACCCTACCAGCCGAGGTTCACCAATTATACCATCCTGACAACATCAAGGGCTGAGATTTACTTGGCAACATATCAGGAGGTACCGTACCGAAAGCCACCACCCTTGCGCTCAGAAGGAGAGAAGGACAAGAATAAGTTTTTTTGTTTCCATATTGATTATGGGCACGACACAAACGAGTGTAAACAATTGAAGGGTGAGATAGAGTTTCTTCTCTGATCAGGAAAGCTCTCGAGGTACCGAGGCAAGACCGAGACCCCAAGCAGGAATTCAGAATTCTGAAGACAGAGGAGTCCACCACTTGAGCCGACATCTAAAGACTTCACACTGGATACCATATGTGGAGGATCTCACATAGCAGGCAATAGTAACAATGCTTGTGAACGATATGCAAGGACCCTCAGACATGAGGTAGGGGAGTCTTCCCAGTGTACGGTAGTCAAGGAGTGGTCTCCAAAGAATCCAAAGTATGAAAGTGGAACTCTCACTTTTACAGACAATGACGCCAGACACGTGAGGTACCCCCACAATGACCCTCCGGTCCTTACCATTCAAATCGCCAACGCCCGAGTGAAAAGATGCTTGGTGGATACGGGAAGCTCGGTAGATATCATCTACAAATCATCCTTCGAGAAGATGAAGCTCACAATCAAGGACCTGACATCGTGTTCCCAAGTGATATATGGGTTCACGGGAGAATGCCTAGCACCAGCAAGAACTATTAAACTACCAGTCACAGTAGGGGATGCCCCCAGGCATGAGACTATGATGACAAAGTTCCTGGTGGTAGATTGCTCATCGGCTTACAATGTGGTACTCGGGAGACCCCTCTTGATGGCATTACACGCAGCAGTATCTATCTGGCATCTATCTTTGAAGTTCCCCACCAGCGTAGGGCAAGGATGCGTACAAGGTAACCAAAGGGAGGCACGAGAATGCTACAATGCGTCAGTAGCCAAGGAAAAGAAAGGATCATGTGTAAACAACCTGATAGTAACCTACTGCGAAAAGGGTGAAGGAATCGATGAGGTTGTCAACATGGAAGTTGACGTTGAAAGAAACACTCTATTGGAGCCAGGGGCTCCTTTTAACAAAGATTTGTCATTATAGCAAGTTTCCCAAAGTGAGGGAAACAACATCGATCCTCGCTTTGGGGATGACGTCATGGGGGTAAGACCAGTCGAATATCTTGACAAAGTCGTACTAGATGAGGAGGACTCGGCTAGAGTAATCAAAGTTGGGAAAGAGTTAAAGGTGGAAATTAAAGCATGACCGGTGGAATTTTTGAAGAAAAACCAGGACGTCTTTGCTTGGTCACATAAGGATATGGTTGGAATTTCTCCATCCGTAATAAGTCATGTCCTCAATATAGAAAAGAACTACCCACCAACGCAACAAAAAAGGAGACTACTTGAAAAAGATCGATCTCAAGCCCTAAAGGAGGAGTTCGACCAGCTCAAGGAGAACGATTTTATAAGGGAGGCCTACTACCCTGATTAGGTATCAAACCCCGTGTTAGTCCCAAAACCAAACGGGAAATGGAAGACCTACATGGATTTCACAGATCTGAACAAGGCCTGCCCCAAAGAATGCTTCCCATTACCCAGAATAGACCAACTGGTCGATGCAACGGCAGGACATGAAATACTCTCATTCATGGATGAGTATTCCGGGTATAATCAAATAAGTATGCACCCTCCCAACGAGGAACATACCAACTTCCAGACAGACAAGGGATTGTACTGTTATAAGGTGATGCCATTCGGCTTGAAGAACACAGGTGCCACCTACCAACGTTTAGTGAATGGCATATTCTGAGACTTGATCGGCAAAAATATGGAGGTATATGTCGATGACATGTTGGTCAAGTCCAAAGAAGCTGGAGGGCATGTTTAAGACTTGGAGGAATACTTTGCAATACTTAGAAAGTATAGCATGAAGCTAAACCCTCTCAAGTGCTCGTTTGGAGTTGGTTCTGGTAAGTTTCTCGGATACATAATTAATCCACATGGAATCGAGGCTAACCCTGAGAAGATCAAAGCATTGATCGACATGAAGTCACCTACCACACTTAAAGAACTGCAAAGCTTAACTGGGAGAGTAGCTGCCCTTAGTAGGTTCATATCAAAGTCTACGGACAAGTGTGTCCCTTTCTTTAACTTATTGGGGGGCAGCAAGAAGATCCAATGGACCGAGGAGTGTGAGGAGGCTTTCCAAGCCCTGAAGGAACACCTCGACCAACCTCCCGTCCTAGCGAAGCCAATATATGGTGAAGTATTATTCATCTATTTGGCAATCACCGAGCATGCAATCAGTGCTGCTTTGATAAAGGAAGAGAATAGAGCACAACACCCTGTATACTATATAAGTAAAAGGCTAGTAGGTGCAGAGTCTAGGTATCCCCCTCTTGAAAAGCTAGCCTATTTTTTAGTAATCACCTCTCGAAAGCTGCGTCCATATTTCCAAGCTCACTCGATCCGAGTCCTGACCGATCAACCGCTGAGACAGGTTCTTCAGAAACCAGAGGCCTCGGGAAGATTACTCAAGTGGATAGTGGAACTAGGAAAGTTTAATATCACTTATCATTCGAGGACGGTGATAAAAGGACAAGCATTGGCAGACTTCATAGTCGAAGGCACCAACCTTGAAGGAAGGAGATACCAAGAAGGAAGGAGATACTCCTATGTGGAAGCTATATGTTGATGGAGCATCCAATGAACATAACTCAGGCGCAGGAATCATACTGATCACTTTGGAGAATCACCGAATCCATTTCACTCTCAGATTTGGATTCAACGCTTCAAACAACGAGGCTGAGTACGAGGCATTATTAGGTGGGTTACGCTTGTCTCGGGATGTACATGCACAGTCCCTGGAGATATTCAACGATTCCCAGCTAGTGGTGTACCAAGTATTGGGGTAGTATCAAGCCAAGGGACTTAGGATGGTGCAGTACCTGAACAAGGTGAAGGACTTATTGACACAATTTAAAAGATACTCGATTACATAAGTCCCGATGGAGCAGAATGCCAATGCTGATGCCTTAGCCAAGCTTGCCGGTGCCAAAGATGCGAACACCCTAAATGTCATTCCCATCGAATCCTTGGTGGAAAGAAGCATAGCCGAGCAGGAGGCAAATGTATTATTTTCGAATAATCAATGTAACAGCAATTATGCTTTAATGGATGAATGAATTTAATTTCTTAAAGGTCATTTAATTCTTTAAATTTCTTTCAACAAAGGACTTATCCTTTAGACCTGTCAACTCCATCGAATCATACGATCCAAAAGAGAGACAGGTCCTAGGACCATGTCGTCAAATTATGGATCATGTTCGGTCTTGGTTCTTGATGGACCTATTGGCCCATAAGATCCAAACAAGAGACATGTCCTAGGACATTGTCGCCCAAATATTTAATCATGTTCGATTCTGGTCCTTGAGGGACCTATTGACCCATACGATCCAAACGAGAGACGATCTGAGGACCTTGTTGGAAAATTAATGGATCATGTTCGATCTTGGTTCTTGAAGAGCCTATTGACCCATACGATCCAAACTATTTGATCATGTTCGATCTTGGTTCTTGAGGAACCTATCGACCTACACGATCAACAGAAAAGACAGGTCCTAGGACCTTGTCGCCAAATTAATGGATCATGTTCGATCTTGGTTCTTGAGGATCCTATCAATCCATGAGATCCAAATGAGAGACTGGTCCGAGGACCTAGTCGCCAACATTTTTTGATCGCGTTCGATCTTGGTTCTTGAGGAACCTATCAACCTATACGATCAACAAAAGAGACTAGTCTGAGGATCAGTCACCATTATCGGATCATAATCGAATCTGGTCCTTGAGGGACCGATCGATAATTTGATTTGAGACTCGTTACAGGCTCGATTGGCCCATCTAGACCCGGTTCGTCCAACTCAGACATTTGTGTCTATAATCACTATAACGAGTACATGAGAGATTATGCAGATCATGATCGACACTTGTTACACAATCTGCATATGTGTATAGGTATCATTACTACTGAGTATGAAACCATCACCCGACTACCAATGAGGGACAAGCATTTGCTGTTGCATCATTGGGTGAAAAGGATAGTACTATGTGTCAAACACTCGAAGCAAGGCATAGTCAAGTAAGAAGTGACCAAGGCTTTTAAACCCATGATCACTTGGGGGGCATATGGTACATACCGATCAGGGTATACATGAGCAATGAGGGTGTGACCTTGAGTACTAAGCAAGCTCAATTTTTTCTAGGATATTTGTTCAACATATGTTCCGAAAGGGCAAAAAACAAAAACAAAAAAGGCATTGGTAAAGAGATTCCTAGCCATGTCCCTTATGTAAAAACTGTCAAGTACAAGGTGCCCCACCAATGGCATGAGAGGAAAAACAGAATAAAGGACCAGGAAGACTAACTAGGGCGAGGAGTATCATCTAAAAGACTACCTTGAGCCTCGGCAGCCTCACGAGCCAGACGCTTCCTAAGCTCCTTCGCTTACGTCTTCTCAGGAAGGAAATCCAAGTTCAGATCTTTGCTGGACTTCTAGATCAAGTAGAAGCAAGAGAAGGTTGTCTCTGAATACTCCTTTCGAGCCTTGTCCCGAGAAGCTTTGACCTCTTGCTCATTATTGAAAAGAGCATCCTTCCGCAATCGGTCCATGTCAGCAATCAGCTTCTGTTTCTTAGCTTCAGAGTGTTGGAGTTGATCAGCAAGTTTCCCCTCCATCTGGGTTATCCTTAGAGTCAACTCGGTCACTTCCTGCTGTTTGAGCTCCACGGTACTGCGGAGGGTGTTAATCTCTTCATCCTTCAAAGCAATGTTAGCATCCCTAGAGGCAAGAACTCACCTAAGGTCCATCACCTCATGGCGAACAACTTCAAGCTCAGAACGAAAGTTGGACCAAAATAATCTGCCACACCCCAGAAGTATGGATGAAGAGGAAGTAGGGCACCAGACTTTATGGCAGAGCGTGTCCGTCAAAACCTATGAATACAAAACTCCTAAGGATGAGTACCCTGGCGATGAGAGCCCTCGGTATGTTCTTTCTGAGAAGAAGAGTGATGGGGAACTCGACTAGTATCTTGGTGTGAAGGGTGTTGCAATGGTTCATGCTGACCTGACCTATCTTGCTGAGAAGAATGACTCCGCTGAGGTGTGCATTGGGTACCTTGGGAGTCGCAGGGCGTACTATGCTGAGAAGTAATCTGAGAAGAGCCCGGGGAGGAGCCCTGAGTGATATGCCTGACAATCCGAGGATCATCTTTCAAGGGTTTTTGGGTTGTCTGTTTCAAGAAATCTTCCTCATTGAATAAGTATAAAGCAGAACGAGGAAGAATCATTTTCAACCTTTCCAAAAAATCTTGAGGATTATGCTCACCTACTGACTTGTCAGATGAAGAAGAGCTGGACATCTGCAACAGAGGAAAAATAAAGATTAAAATTAGTCAATGAGCACAATGAAACCAATAGCTGGGGGCAGGTTCATGAACTAAAAAGTCAAAACGAGGGAATCATGAACAAGACAGGGGGTCGGCCCAGTAAGCTTAAGCATAGGCCGACCATCCCAAGGAAGTAAGCTTCAGAAAGGTGCCTAACGACCGTTCAATTCTCTAGAATATTTTTTGGGATTCTAGGTGGCCAGCTTATGCTTAGGCCGACCACCCTGAATCCCTGAAAATCATTTAAGGCAAGGGGCACTCGGCCTAGAGACTCCTAGGGTGGTCGGTCCAGCCTTAATTCTATCCCTGGAAATCACCCAAGGGGAGGAAAGGAAATGCTAGGCCCATGCCAAGGAGGTCCTCGACCCATGGACCCCTAAGGTACTCGGCCTAGCCCTAATTCTATCCATGGAAATCGCCTAAGGGAAGGAAATGGACTACTCGACCCATGAGCCCCTAAAGTGGTCAGCCTAGCCCTAATTCTAGCTTGGAAATTGTGTAAGGGAAGGAAAGGAGTACTCAGCCTATGATCATTGAGTGGTCGGCCTAACCCTAATTCTAGGTCTGGAAATTGCCTAAGGGAAGGGAAGGAATTAATCGGCCCACTAAGCTTTAGAGGTGCTCGGCACAACCCAGTTCCTATGCCTGAAAATTGCACAAGGAGAAGCAGGAGGTGCTCGGCCTATAGAATGATCGGCCCATGCCAAGGAGGTACTCGGCCCAAACTAGGCATATCCCTGGAAATCACAGGCACTAGGGTATGGAGTCTCAGAAATCGTCAAAACTGATGAAGTGGTTGGCCTAGGGTCATGTAATGCCCCAAATTTCCTAATAAGGTTTAGGACCTTGATTAGGAGGCCGGGAGGGCCATAATTGCATTATTATGCTATTTAATGATAATATGCATGTTTAGGTGTATTAAATATGCATGTGAACCCATTTGTGATTAATTGGGTGATTTTCATATTTTGGCCATTTCGGGGATTTTTGGCATATATGTGAAATGGGCATGGTGCTTTGTTATTATCTGGTTATGCCAGGGTTACCCAGCACAAGATGATCCTAGGAGGTAAGCTACTGGGAAAGTCACAACGGGATTTAAGCTTGACTTTGAGTAAGTCAAGGGGTATTTATAGCATTACCGGGTTATTGGGTAATGGGAATTAACATTTGGTGATAAATTGGGAGTTAGTAAGACCAGGGGGAAATTCTGGAAGTTTTGACTATAATGTCCCCGGGGGTGTTTTCGGGACCCCGAGCATTAGGTTTTATTGGAAGCTACTTAAGCTTGAAGTAACCTTTTAAGAAAATAAAAAGAACGATCTGTACGTTCTCTCTCCCTAAAGTTCCCTTTTCGTTCCCGATCGCATTTTCGAAGGTATCTTGAGTTCTAGGACTCGGAATCAAGCGAGGATCGAGGCATAGCAATCCTAAGGAGAATTAGAAGCTTATTAGCCGGAGGATTTAATTGGAAACAACTCAATCAGAGGTAATTCAAGTTTAAGTTTTAAGTTTTTAAAAGTTTTTAAGCTAGAATTGGACTTTGTGAATCGTTGGGTTTTTAGTTTGTTTGAACCTCGGGTTTTGGTGGTTTTGGACTATTGGGGAGTTTGGGAACTTTGATTTAATGATTTGGGAATGTTTAGACATGTTTTTGGGAGGTTTTAAAAGGTTAAAACGAAGGGAAAATGGCTGCCCCGAAGTTGGGCCGCGGCCCTGTTCTTGGGCGCCGCGGCCCTTGCCCGATGAAGCAGGTGCCCCAGTTTTTCCTTGCTGGGCGCCGCGTCCCTTGGTGTTGGGCGCCGCGGCGCTTGCTTCTGGTGGTGCTGGGGGCCGCGGCTCAGGGTGCCAGGGTCGCGGCTCAGGCAGGCTTTTGAGCCCGTTTGGGTGTTTTGACCCCGGAAACATGGTTTTGGGCCTCGGGATCATTCCTACTATCCGGATTAGTGAGGATTGATGTCTTGGAGGCTAAGTTTTAGTTCAAGGGTTGGTTTTAGAACTTGAACTCATTGGATCACCATTTGTGGTTGTGACTAGGTTAACACTAGAGGCTTGGATCAGGATCGTGCTTGTGGCTCATTTGTTGGTAACCTGTGCTTGGACCAAAGGTAAGAAAACTGCACCCCATGTGTGACATGCATGGTTATGATTGATGCATGTTGAATGTTTAAATGTACACATTGATAGCATAATGAATGCTTGGCAATCTTGCCCATTTGCATATGATTATTGTCAAGGCATGCTGGATGATTAAGTGTGATGCATGTGATGCACAAGAAACATGTGATTAGGGCATGCCATGAATGATGAATATGAGATTGGTCAGAGCTTGAGTCTCTGAGTTTGTGCATGATCATAATTATGCTAGCAACCGTTTAGTAAGCATGTTGAATGCCCTGTTCTTGGATAATTGGCATATGATACACATTGATAGCATTGCTTACTCGTGCATGGTACTGACTAATTAGTCAGAATTGGCAAAGGTGTTAGTATCAACTGTGTAGCTGTGACACATTAGTCAGGTTCGGCAGTGGTACTGGGCACTAGTCACGTTGTACTGACTCATTAGTCAGAATGGTCTTAGCGTGTATCACGCAAGCCATCAAAGATGAGGTCTATTTGACTATCAACATTGAATGACTCAAAGAGCATTAATGTCAGACCGACCCCGAGGGTCGATGAATGAAATAAGAACTTGGAGGCTAGTGGCTTACTCAGCAGCCACTCTCCCATTTGAATTAGTGACGTGCTTGTCAGTCACTCAGTAAGGTTTACCAGAACCTATTGAAGGTTAGAGGCTTACCCAACAGCCACCCTTCCATTTGAGTTAGTGACTTGCATGGCAGTCACTCAGTATGGTTACCAGAACCTATTGAAGGCTAGAGGCTTACCCAACAGTCACCCTTCCATTTGAATTAGTGACTCGCTTGTCGGTCACTCAACGTGGTTTATCAGAACCTCAAGTGTTGCGACACTCATTTGATGAATATCATAAGCGCTTGAAGGCTAGCGGCTAACCTAGCATCCACTCTTCCATTTGGTTAGTGACTTGTTTGGCAGTCACTCATATGATTAGGATTGACTTGATAGTCCTCCAATCAGAAGGCCAGGATTTCTTATCCTGGATACCCCAGCATCTGTTTGAACTCATTTGCATGCTGAATAGAGCTATGATAGCTAGGCATGCCAGATATGATTCGATATCATGATATGACTGTTTATGAGCATGTGAGTTTTCTTGCTGGGCTTCGGCTCACGGGTGCTTTGTGGTGCAGGTAAAGGCAAAAGAAAGCTGGGCCATCCTTGAGTTGGAGAGCTTAGGTGATGACGTGTACATATGCAGCTGCTCGACCAATACTTGGGCGAGGTTTGAAAGTGGAACTAGGGCTGAACCCTGTTTTGCCGCTTAGAACGGCCTGTTGTAAACACTTTCTTGTAATAAACTCTAAAATTATATTTTTGGGATCCCAATGTATACAGTAAACGTTCTAGTGAAACGTTTTATCTTAACCAAAGATTTTAACCCCTAAACCGCTAATCATACTTAGTCACACATTTATGGCCAAACGACTCGATTAGCGAGTTTAGCACTGTTTGCAATGTGCACTGTAGCGGTCCCTGGAGTTGGGGCGTTACAATTTTGGTATCAGATTAATGCCATGGTTTATGTGTTCCTGAAGACAAGCTGGGCATGTACACTCATCACTGAAGATAGCTTCACTCAAGGAATGGTAACTATTTTTGTAGTTATGTGCTTAGCTGCTTAAATAGACTATGAATGGTTTACCTGCACATTGCATTAGGGAGCATGAGATTCTGATAGAGCTTGGCTCTTGACTATTTGACTATATGCTCCATGAATATGTTTATGAACATGATCATTTTATTACCTGCTCCATGATTACATAATTGTGATAAATGCATGCTTGAGTTGAGGCATGGTGTGGATGTTGGAAGAGCAGGGATTTTGATTGATGTATGAATGCCATGGGAATGCTTATAGCACCGCAGTGATTTGTGAATATGGTATGGTAAGATTGATTCCGTGGGGGAAAACTCATGATATGCTCATTGTGGCTAATGGGTCAAGTTATTGGCTGCAGAACAGGTTTATAGCCAAGGTAGATATGAGGCCTGGTGGTGGTTATTCAGAGGCTGGGAGTTTCAGCCAGGGGTTGAGTTCCTCATCTACCCCTCAGAGTTTTCAACAGATAGTCACAGATTTGCAATCAAGATTACAGAGGCATGAGGAAGAGATTAGGTGTCTGAGGCAACAACAGAATCTGTTGGGAAGCACCTCTTCCTATGTTGTGTCAAGAATGGCACCAGGTTTGGCTCAGCCTAGGGTTGAGAGCAGATGGGAATTTCTTTGTGGAAGATTCCAGGAATATTACCCTCCAGTCTTTGTGGGAGGCCTAGATCCATTCAGAGCTGAGCAATGGATGGGCATGGTCAGTTCCATTCTTGATAGTATGGGGCTGGTAGGTCACGATTGGGTGATCTGTGCGACATATGTATTGTGGGATGATTCTTAGACATGGTGGGAAGTGATATCCCAGACACGAGACACAGCTGTGATGGATTGGAAAGAATTTAGGCAGCTGTTCAATGAAAAGTATTACTGTGATGTGGCTAAGGCTGCCAAGATGAATGAGTTTCTGAATCTCGTTCAAGGAAAGGCATCATTATCCGAGTATGTTAGTAAATTTAATGGGTTGGCCAAGTTTGCTTTAGACGTGGTACCCACAGATGTGGCTCGGAAGGAAAGATTTGTTCAAGGATTGAATCCAGGAATAGCTCAGGGCATCAGAGTTGCCCCAGTGCATGAAGTCTCTACCTGTGCTCAGGTGGTAGAGAAGGCTCTTGCTGTTGAGAGCATCAGAGATGAGGAAAGGAGTGCCACGAGGCATGGAGCTCAGATAGTGGTTTCTCCATCTATTGGAGCAAGCAACAAGAAAAGCTGGAAGCCTTACCCAGAATGCGCTCGGTGTAAGAGGCATCATCTGGGAGAATGTCGAGCAAGGGCATGTTTCGTATGTGGAATAGTTGGGCATTTCAAGAAGGATTGCCCGAGGCTAAGAGAGCCTGAGCAAAGGGGATGGACAGCTCGACTCCATCTCGAGTGTTTATTCCAGAGCAGTCAGAGTCTGGGACTGGGACTAGTTCCTCAGGAGTGGCAGGTCAGTTTTCTTGTTTTGATTTCTGAGTTGTGCTGATTGGCTTTGGTGCCATGCCGTTCCTTTGTTTGTTGCATATAGAGAGGCATAAAATTGATATGATGATCACATGGTTGTGTTGTGATGGGAACATAGTATGGAATTGACAACTTAAAAGGTAAGTTGGGTTATGGAAGGACCCCTCAGTAGTTGAGTAGAGCTGGTTATGACTGGTTTGGGTGTGATTTGTGAATAGAAAGCCTTGAGGCAGTTGGTTCTGTGCATAACTTTGGTATGCTGATGATATCTGTGTGGAGAGCTAGAGTTTTATGGCAGAGAGATGCATAGAACTCTTGGCTAGCGTGGTGGATACCACTTAGACTGTGTCAGTGGGATCAGGACAGGCTGGACGAGTCTGTGAGTTCCTGAATGTGTTTTCAGGGGATTTGTCAGGGTTTCTGTTATATGAAGAGATAAAATGGTGGTTTGATTAGTACCAGGGATAGAGTTGAATTGAAGGCATTGTGTTGAATGGCTTAGTAGAGTTGTAAGAACTCGAGGCTTAGATACTGAGTAAGAAGGAGATTCTCAAGAGTCGATCTTTGATCTGGTTAGTACCAGTTAAGGATCAAGGGAAAAGAATATGCAAAAGGCTGTGTTTATAATAGATAAAGAGCACTAGGAGGTGCTGGATTGTATTTTGGGAATTTGGTTAACGCTAAGTGTTTATGGATCAGATGAACAGAGCGTTCAAAGGAAGTATTTGAATGGGAATTTGTGATCGTCTGGGACGACGATCTTATGGTATATTCTCCGTGGAATTTGCTAAGGTCGAGGGATACCTTAGAAGGTGGGAGTGTCCTTGGATGGGTATGGTATTATATGTGTTTTGTGGAAAGAGTTATGAGTTTCTTTATACAGATCAGAATCAATTGATAGGTTGTTATGACACCTCAGTGATACAGAGAAAAGATTGTTTATGTAACACGTTGGTAAAAGAATTTGATTGGAACTAGAGTGGTGTTTCTGGTGGAACAATGGCCAGTTCTGTGCTTGAGATTATTATCCCAGAGGAACTAAAAGGAAAGATGACTAAGTGACTCTCAGATAAGAAAGATTGAATGGAAGTCTTAGCTGGGTTAGCTAAGAGTGTTACAGTGTCTTGTAATATAAGGATCAGACTTGGGGTCTGATGGACACTGGAATTAAATGGGAGATTCTGGATGAATCTCATGTTACTTTCTGATTCTCTTCGTTCAGGCATCATGTCAGTGTACCAGAGTGTGAAATTTTTACGATGATGGCCTGAGATGAAGAGGGGCATAATGGAATGTGTGGTTGAGTCCTTAACCTGTTGACAGGTTCAGACAGGGTATCAGGGATCAGTAAGGTTATTGTGGCCTTTGAGTATTGTATAATAGAAATAAGAAAGCATCGCGATGGGTTTCGCGATGGGGCTACCCAGGAAGGTGGGTCAGCATGATTGACTTGGGTCATTTTGGACCAGTGTTGTGAGTAAGATTCTTTTTGGTTATAAGAATAAGTAACACAGTGGATTAATGTTCAGATCTCTTTGTGATAGAGATAGTGTACCTTCTTGAGAATTAAAGGTCTATCTTATTAGATGATGACTTATTGTCACTTCCAGGTTATGGAAGAGTGAGGGAAGGCGATGAATATATAGATGGAATTCAGTGCAGTTCGTTGTTCTCGGACTGATGATAATCAGAGGGAGAATTGTCCAGAGTAGAAAAGGTACCTTGTGAGATAAGGTATGGCAGAACGTGTTCGTCACCCTTTTCATTGCAGTGAAATGGGTGAGATGCTATGTCTGGATCATGTGATGGTTCAGGGGACCATAGAGGTTATTAGAGGTTGGAGCATGGATGCTCACTTCTCAGACTGGATGGAAAGGTGTTACTGAATTGTAAAGCGGAAACGTGGAGTTCCAGGTAGGAAGTTGTGTCTTCTCAAATGAATCACCATGGCAAGGGGTGATGAGTAAAGGAAAGTTGAACCTAGATTAGTATGACAGTTTGAGTTCTGGACAGGACTGGTCAAATTACCTTTTGCTGGACCATAGTTTTGGTTCTGATGATTGTACATTGTTCTATGTATTTCCATGCAGTGGACATGGGTTGAAAGAACTCATGAGTTGAGTTATGGGATTCTGAGGAACAAAGTATACCTTGATTTAGGGTATGTTGCAAAAACAGTGAGGTTAAGAGAACAACCTGGGAATTGGACTCAGTTGTGCGGAATTGATATTCCGGGCAGTTTAGATAAATTTCGAGGACGAAATTTCTGTAAGGAGGGGATAGTTGTAATGCCCCAAATTTCCTAATAAGGTTTAGGACCTTGATTAAGAGGCCGGGAGGGCCATAATTGCATTATTATGCTATTTAATGATAATATGCATGTGTTAGGTGTATTAAATATGCATGTGAACCCATTTGTGATTAATTGGGTGATTTTCATATTTTGGCCATTTCGGGCATTTTTGGCATATATGTGAAATGGGCGTGGTGCTTTGTTATTATCTGGTTATGCCAGGGTTACCCAGCACAAGACGATCCTAGGAGGTAAGCTACTGGGAAAGTCACAACGGGATTTAAGCTTGACTTGGAGTAAGTCAAGGGGTATTTATAGCATTACCGGGTTATTGGGTAATGGGAATTAACATTTGGTGATAAATTGGGAGTTAGTAAGACCAGGGGGAAATTCTGGAAGTTTTGACTATAATGTCCCCGGGGGTGTTTTCGGGACCCCGAGCATTAGGTTTTATTGGAAGCTACTTAAGCTTGAAGTAACCTTTTAAGAAAATAAAAAGAACGATCTGTACGTTCTCTCTCCCTAAAGTTCCCTTTTCGTTCCCGATCGCATTTTCGAAGGTATCTTGAGTTCTAGGACTCGGAATCAAGCGAGGATCGAGGCATAGCAATCCTAAGGAGAATTAGAAGCTTATTAGCCGGAGGATTTAATTGGAAACAACTCAATCGGAGGTAATTCAAGTTTAAGTTTTAAGTTTTTAAAAGTTTTTAAGCTTGAATTGGACTTTGTGAATCGTTGGGTTTTTAGTTTGTTTGAACCTCGGGTTTTGGTGGTTTTGGACTATTGGGGAGTTTGGGAACTTTGATTTAATGATTTGGGAATGTTTAGACATGTTTTTGGGAGGTTTTAAAAGGTTAAAACGAAGGGAAAATGGATGCCCCGAAGTTGGGCCGCGGCCCTGTTCTTGGGCGCCGCGGCCCTTGCTCGATGAAGCAGGTGCCCCAGTTTTTCCTTGCTGGGCGCCACGGCCCTTGGTGTTGGGCGCCGCGACGCTTGCTTCTGGTGGTGCTGGGGGCCGCGGCTCAGGCAGGATTTTGAGCCCGTTTGGGTGTTTTGACCCCGGAAACATGGTTTTGGGCCTCAGGATCATTCCTACTATCCGGATTAGTGAGGATTGATGTCTTGGAGGCTAAGTTTTAGTTCAAGGGTTGGTTTTAGAACTTGAACTCATTGGATCACCATTTTTGGTTGTGACTAGGTTAACACTAGAGGCTTGGATCAGGATCGTGCTTGTGGCTCATTTGTTGGTAACCTGTGCTTGGACCAAAGGTAAGAAAACTGCACCCCATGTGTGACATGCATGGTTATGATTGATGCATGTTAAATGTTTAAATGTACACATTGATAGCATAATGAATGCTTGGAAATCTTGCCCATTTGCATATGATTATTGTCAAGGCATGCTGGATGATTAAGTGTGATGCATGCGATGCACAAGAAACATGTGATTAGGGCATGCCATGAATGATGAATATGAGATTGGTCAGAGCTTGAGTCTCTGAGTTTGTGCATGATCATAATTATGCTAGCAACCGTTTAGTAAGCATGCTGAATGCCCTGTTCTTGGATAATTGGCATATGATACACATTGATAGCATTGCTTACTCGTGCATGGTACTGACTAATTAGTCAGAATTGGCAAAGGTGTTAGTATCAACTGTGTAGCTGTGACGCATTAGTCAGGTTCGGCAGTGGTACTGGGCACTAGTCACGTTGTACTGACTCATTAGTCATAATGGTCTTAGTGTGTATCACGCAAGCCATCAAAGATGAGGTCTATTTGACTATCAGCATTGAATGACTCAAAGAGCATTAATGCCAGACCGACCCCAAGGGTCGATGAATGAAATAAGCGCTTGGAGGCTAGTGGCTTACTCAGCAGCCACTCTCCCATTTGAATTAGTGACGTGCTTGTCAGTCACTCAGTAAGGTTTACCAGAACCTATTGAAGGTTAGAGGCTTACCCAACAGCCACCCTTCCATTTGAGTTAGTGACTTGCATGGCAGTCACTCAGTATGGTTACCAGAACCTATTGAAGGCTAGAGGCTTACCCAACAGTCACCCTTCCATTTGAATTAGTGACTCGATTGTCGGTCACTCAGCGTGGTTTATCAGAACCTCAAGTGTTGCGACACTCATTTGATGAATATCATAAGCGCTTGAAGGCTAGCGGCTAACCTAGCATCCACTCTTCCATTTGGTTAGTGACTTGTTTGGCAGTCACTCATATGATTAGGATTGACTTGATAGTCCTCCAATCAGAAGGCCAGGATTTCTTATCCTGGATACCCCAGCATCTGTTTGAACTCATTTGCATGCTGAATAGAGCTATGATAGCTAGGCATGCCAGATATGATTCGATATCATGATATGACTGTTTATGAGCATGTGAGTTTTCTTGCTGGGCTTCGGCTCACGGGTGCTTTGTGGTGCAGGTAAAGGCAAAAGAAAGCTGGGCCATCCTTGAGTTGGAGAGCTTAGGTGATGACGTGTACATATGCAGCTGCTCGACCAATACTTGGGCGAGGTTTGAAAGTGGAACTAGGGCTGAACCCTGTTTTGCCGCTTAGAACGGCATGTTGTAAACACTTTCTTGTAATAAACTCTGAAATTATATTTTTGGGATCCCAATGTATACAGTAAACGTTCTAGTGAAACGTTTTATCTTAACCAAAGATTTTAACCCCTAAACCGCTAATCATACTTAGTCACACATTTATGGCCAAACGACTCGATTAGCGAGTTTAGCACTATTTGCAATGTGCAGTGTAGCGGTCCCTGGAGTTGGGGCGTTACAGGTCATGCTTCACTGGAAATCGCCCAGGCTACGAAATTTTACAGAGAAATATTTCGAGAAGGTCAATTATTTTGGATCAAGATACAACAAAAAAGATTCAGACAAAAATTCATCAACAAGGAAAAGTGTTTCTTATGAATCTAAGCACATTTACATTAAATGATGTGATGATTAGAAGAGAATACTTACCAAAAATCTGAGTTTGATGAGGACCTGGAAAAATTAGACTCGGATCCTTTTGAAAGTGGTGCATGGAGTAGTAATGAAAGAGAGATCTATTTATAACCTCTTAGCAAGATATTTTTAGGAATTCAAATTTCCTTGAAAAATATCTAATATGGTTTATTATTTAAATTTAAATTCCTTGAACAATATCTATATTTTTAGGAATTTAAAATTTCTTGAAAAATATTTATATTTTTAGGAAATCAAATTCCTTGAAAAATATTTATTATTTTTAGGAATTAATATCCTTGAAAAATATATTATATTTTTAGGACCTTAAAAACTCCTTGAAAAATATAGTGGACTTTTAGGAAATTAATTTTCCTTAAAAACCTAATTATCTTTAGGAATTGCTAATTATCCCTAAAAAATTTGTACCGAGCAAAGTATCGATAGTAAAAAGTACTATGTAATGTCCCGAGGGACTTGACTATCTAAGTACTGCTACGGTATGTTTCTCGGGCCTGGATCAAGTTTATCATAATATTGAGTACATTACAATAAACTTGGGGGTGCAAATGTTATCCCTCAAAAATACAAGGATGATGTGGCGAATGAGAATGTGACACGTGACATCACAAATCAGGGAAAAATGACAAAGTATTGAGAAAAGACCGATGGGAAAAAATGACAGGTCCAGGACCTATAGGAAAATCGACCAAGCCAGTACCCCTAGGGGTGGTCGGCCCAAGCAGGCCCTATACCCCCTAGGGGTGGTCAGCCCAAGCAAGCCTTGTACCCCCTAGGGTGGGTTGGCCTGACCCTACCCTGGGGTGGTTGACCAAATATGCCCAAGGACATTAGGGGTGGTCGGCCTAACTCTATCCTCCATAGGATGGTCGGCCTAAACCCCCAAGTACACTTCACTGAGAAGTAATTCCTCTTGTTCAAACTTAGATCAACAGGCCTAGCACCCTGAAGATCAATAGGCCTAGAACCCAGAAGGTCCCAGGTCCAGCACCCAAGCTTTTGTCGTCGGGCCTAGCACCTAAGTCTGAAATACCAACAGAGACTTAGCATTTCCCAGAAGTTTCTATCGTCCATTATCCACCATGATCTATAGAAACAATAGAAGACCCACGATTTCATAATCGTGGGAAAGGTGGACACGTTCCTTTACTCACCATGATCGTGTACCAAACCACGATCTCCAGTATTAATGATCGTGTAACAGCCCCTGGGTACTATAAATAAAGGACCCAGGGCTTCATAAAAAGGACTTCTTTTTTTGGGGGGGGGGGGGGGAACTTCTTTTTGAACTCTTTTCTGGACTGGAAAAAAACTTTTGAGAAGTGAATTACTGAGTTCATACTTGTAATTTTCGAGTAACTCAATACTAAAGACTAAGTAGATTAGGTTATTACTGTTCATCAGAACAGGGCTGAACCACTATAAATTTCCGTGTGTTTACTTAAGATAATCATATTCTGTCATTTATATTACTTATTCCATTCAAAAGGTGCCGTATATTGTACATATAACCGTTGGCCAATTTCACAGGTCAACAACATAGTTATTAATATTAATTATAAAACAACAATGTAGGTAAGAATATTTTTTTAATAAAACATTAATTTAATTTATAAAAGTACTAAACATTTTTTTAAAAGTTCCATGAAAAGATTTTTTTCTCATGTCATGTTTGTTATTGTCATAAATTAAATGTCCAGAAATTTTAAGAATGGTTCACCATTTATTTTATATTTTTTTATGTATTTTCAACTAAAAAAATAAACAAAAATAACATTTAGGGACCTAAGTGATACAATTTGAAAAGGTTGGGGACCTAACTAATACAAAATCAACTTTTGGGACCTAAGTGTTACAAAGTGTAAAGAATGGGGACCGCAGCTGAAAATATCCCTTGTATATATGTTTAAAAGTAAACATGTGCCATTGTGGTAAGTTAAGGCAATGGTTGTGCCTATTCAGCTTGCTTGTTGAATGAATGAAAGACAATGTTGATAACAATAAAGTTTGAGACACTACAAAGGTGTTACTAAGGTATGACGTAACACAAAGAGAAGACATGCCACAGTCCCCAAGGTGGAAGGAGGGTCGAGTTCCGAGGTTCCTCATTTCTTAAGGATGTTATGATTGATTGATATTGTGTTTATCTTCAATTAAAGTATTTTGTTAAGATGAAATGATTGTGTGTTATATTTCATAAAAGCATGACAGTAGCATAGTAATGTTATATTGTTTTGTTTGTTTATGTTATTTGTATTTCCTTACTGGGCTTTTATCTCACCCCTTACTTTCCCCTTTCAAGTAGGCGTTAGGTTGTTTGTATGGCACACATGTTCAACTGGGTGATTTCCATTGAAGTTAGTAAGTATGTTGTGGGGAGCCAGTGGACGAGAAACAATCCAAAATGCCATATAGTGTTTATCAGTTTTTGTATTTATGATTGAGCTTAGTGGGTTGTCTTTATTTTCTCTAATTTGCGTAAAGATTGTTTGTTTTGTACATTGACCCCATATTGCTTTGTTTTTAACAAGGTCCCTTTGTATTTTCCAAGCAGCTAACAATATTTTTTCTTTATAAGTATTAAAAGTGGTATTTTCATAAAGATAGATAAGTTAGGGCGTTACAAATGGTATCAGAGACAGTTACTCATTTCTTTCAAGGAATCCTTCATCATACATACTGAAGATTGGAAAAACTCATCTCACCGTGTCGTATGTATATTTGATTCCTACTTATTTTTAGCTTTGCTTCTTTTAAATTTTATTATTATGTATGTAGACCCTCTATAATGCCTCTTGAACTTAAAAACACTAAGAAGAAACTTCTTTCGGAGATCTCAAGGATCAGAATAGACGAGAACAATGGTGGACATGAACGACTCTCAATTCTTCGTAAGATGATGGCTGTAAACGAACAAATACAACAAATAGTATATAGGAGGGGAGTGCTCATCTGATGTTTTGAGCAATATTTGGTTCTCAGTGCAGCATTAGCCGTTTATCTCGAGGTTATTTATAATCTATATGCACTATGGGACGAAGTCCTTCGCATGGCATCTTGAAGGACAACAGGTATAGGCACCTTATATTTTGATTCGTAGATCTGTTAAAGTTTGGCCACATCAAAATGATCCTCACTTCTTACAAGGAAGAGAACTTAGTATAATAAGAAGAGACGATAAGAAACCCAACGGGGGAATTAGCACAACGGGAAGCAGTTGACTCTATACTAGATATCAGCAAAAGGATAGGGAAAGAGCTCGCAGGCCGGGATACTTCCAGATCACTGAGGATATGATGAATTATGATTCTAGAGAGGAATAATCAATATAATATTAGGATTGCTCCCAATCAAATCCCTGGATTTATAGTGGAATTAATGGGATTAATTGTTCTTATTTTATTTATTATAAGTTTGACATTAAACTAAGCATTGCAATGGATTATCTTTTTCATGTTTGATATTATATGAAAACTCTGGATGTGTGTGAATGATCATGACTATGCATGTTTGAATCATTGCAATACCAACTTGAATAAATTGTAGGCAGCTATACGAAACGTTTCTCTTATGATGGTTTTTTTTCATGTACCTTAGAATTTCAACATGTCTTCCGGAGGAGCAACATAGAGAAGGGGTGCAGGAGCTGGCAGGGGAAAGGGTAGGGGAAGCGGTAGAGGCGCACCTGCCAATCCTAATGTGGTGGATATCCCTAAAATGCAAGTACCCCTTGTGCAACCAGCGGCACCAGCAGTTGACCTAGCTACAAAAGTGGTACATTTAAGGGACCAGCTGAGACAAAGAAAAGAAGAGTTGGCCCAAGCTCAACACCCACCTCCAGCACAGCAAGTGCATTTAGCATAACATGTACCACCAGTTGTTCCAGCAGCACCATAGGCACCGGTTACTTATTGGTTACATGGAAAAGGATTTGAGCCAGTGTATGAACATTTTATAAAGCAGTCCCCACCAAACTTTGAAGGGAAATCGGATCCAATGGAGTTTGAAGATTGGCTCAAGTCGGTAAAAGCCATTTTTGAGTACATGGAATTCAACGATAGGTAGAGAATATCATGTGCTTCCCATCTACTGATATTGGATGACAAAATCTTGTGGGACGTGGTCAAATAGACACGGGATTTAGCCAACATGACCTGGGATGACTTTGTGCAAGCATTTAACAAGAAATACTACAGTGTCACAATTCTGGCTACAAGCGTTGATGAGTTCGTGATGCTGATTAAGGGTAACCTCATTGTCACCAAGTATGCCCAACAGTTCGATAGGCTGGAAAGTTGTGCTCCAAAAATAGTTCCTACATAGCTCACGAGGATCCAAATATTTGTGAGGGGACTAAAATTGATGATTGCCAGAGATGTCAAGCCAACCTGTGTGGGAGTGGGGAGTAACACTAAAATCCTAGATAGAGCTCTAGAAGCCGAATTCATGGAAGATTGGATATGGAAAGATGGGGCAGGGAAAGGGAGGCAAAAAATAATCAAGATATACAGAACAAAAATAAGAGGAAGTCGTAAGAGGGTCAGGGCAGTGGCACTGAGAAGAAGCATAGGGTTGTGAACCACAACAACAACAACAACCACAATCACCAGAACAACTACAGCCAAAACCAGAATCATGGAAATCAGCTTTATCACAGACCTGAATTTCCTACTTGCCCCAAATGCTCGCGTAAACATTCAAGTGGATGTCGGGCGAACTCGAACAAGTGCTTGAAGTGTTGTTAAAAGGGTCACATTAAGAAAAACTGCCCAAAGTTGAAGACAAAGACTGGACAAGGGACTAATGGTAATTTCATACCAACTCGAGTCTTTGCATTGAGGCGGGAGAGGTGACCAACAGTGGCATGGTTGTCACAAGTCAGATCTTTGTTTCTGGTATACCATGTAGATTACTTATTTATTCTTGGGCGACCTATTCTTTAGTTTCTTGGAAGATAATAGATAGACTGAATTTACCTTGTAAGATCTTTACGAATAGTTTTTGTACGTTGTTACCATCAGGAGAGATTATGTTGTCGTCTAGATGGTTATAGTTAGCTTCAGTGGAAATTTAGGGCAGACAGTGTCCAACGGATCTGATAGAGTTGGATATGCCAGAGTATGACGTGATTCTTGACATGGATTGGCTGACTAAGCTCGGGGCCACCATTGACTGTAGAAGAAAGACCATGATGTTTAAATTAGATGGAGGAAAACCTTTCTCATTCGAATGAGAGCTAACTAGATTTTGGACATCCATTATTTCAGCTGTCAAAGCATGGAACATGATGCAACATGGGTGTCAAGAATACTTAGCCAGCATTGTGGACAAGTCTAGAGAAACAGAGTTGAAACCCGAGAATGTTCACATTGTATGTTATTTTCTAGAAGTGTTCCATGAAGATCTACCAAAAACGACACAAAAATCTAAAGCACCCTACTAGATGGCACTGACAGACACTACAACATTTTTGACCAAATATTACGGTCAAATATGACAAAATTTGAAAAACGTTATTAATGCTATGGGTAAATAATAAGAAACAGGCGGCAACTGAAATAATAGGCGCCAATTAAAATACACGCGTGTTTTTTTGGTTTTATTATCTAACCCAACCTTTCTCATCCCGTCTCTCTCACTTCTCAATCCCTAACTCTATTCTCAGTCTCTCGTTCCCTCTCTCACTTCTCAACGCTATTCTCAGTCAACTCTATCTCCTTCACTTCTCTATTCTCAGTTTCACTTCTCTATCTCCTTCACATCTAACCTCTTGGATCTGTCTTCAAGTTTTTCCATTTCTCATGTAGGTGGCTGGCGCAAGAGGCTGGACAGCGTCGGAAACGGAGCTCAACGGTGCGTGGGTTCGACGGTATTTCTCTCTCCCCCTGCTTTCGACGGTTATGCTCTTATTTTGAGTGGATTTACTAGCTTTCACCCATTACCTCTGTTTTTTTGCCTCAAATTTCAGCTACAAATCTTTCTTCTATGGGAAATTTCGGACCTTATTTGCTTTAATGTGCTCTATTTTTTAGTTTTGTTTTTTATTTGTGAGATACTAAATTTTTTATTTGGGGATACTGAAGCCCTTAAGTAGTGTTATAGCTCCATTAATCATATGGGTTTTGTTGATTTGGGGATTCTGAAACTAATAAACACTCCTGTTTAGTTTCTTATTTTTTCTATTTTTGTTTCATTCCACTCACTCGTTGGATTTATGTATTATTAAGAATAAGACTTCTAATTAATTTATTTCTCTTTTGCTAGATAATCTTGGAGAAGATTGCGCTGTCTTTGAGAATTTGTTTGAGTTTTGATACTCATTTACAGTCCATTATGATGATTCAATTTTTGAATGAGCATGAATCTTTGAATTATTGTGTGCTCCCTGCCTGTCAATTACTAGTTCAGCGTGATTTCTTGTTACTAGCACTTCAATGCACTTATTGTGAAAGTGCGAGCAACTATGTGATTTTTTTTCTTTTCATTTTCGTAATTAATTGATTGTTCTGGAAAATCTTTCCAGTCCCATATTAGCGAATACAAACAACATTTTTGGGAAATTTATGACTTCAGTTTCAATTGGAATGTTAGTAAGTGCGAATTCCATACTACTTTTCTTAGAAAGTCGAGAACTATCGCTAGAATGTTAATTGCTGTTATAAACGGTACTGCTGGATGTGGAGAGTTAAGAAAAGTTTGATCTTTGAGGGTAACTATGTTGGCAGAATAAACTTTTGCTCAAAAACGTATTTGAATAATTTGTATATACAGAAACCACGCTTTGTGGGATCTGATGTGTAGATTTGACAAATATAGTTATATTACTTTATTTATTTTTGGGCAGAGGTTATCAAAGGCAATGGAAAGCATATTAGCCAAACAGTCAAGCTGTGGGTCGAGCAATATGAAACGGATTCAAAATCTGCAATGGTTGAACTCTTGACAATGCTCTTTAAGGTAATCTGGAAGTTCCTAGAAATTACTTGAATAAATTTTAAAATGAGAGTAATATATTTTTTTTTTAATTGTTCAGGGACAAATATAGGTCTTATACTAAAAAGTTAAATAACTTTAAGTAGGTTTGCCTTTCATTCTTTAGTTGGAATGTCACCTGCTTGTATAAGAAAATATAAACTTACTAGATTAGCACTTCTTTACTGTTTACCTGAGTTTTTGATTGATGATACTTATAATTCTACAGGCATGTGGTGCCATATATACTATAAAAGGCTAACTTCTAGATGAGATTGATGTCGATGATGTTGTTGTTGCTCTGGTCGAGCTTGCTAGACGAGTATCCTGCAATGCTTTGTTATTTTTACTCTTTTTTTCCCCAATTTTCTTTTTAAATATGTCCTCGCATAATTTAAATATTTTGGAACCATAAATCTTTCATTGAATTTTGTACCCAAAGTTTTGCTTGACTCTTGGGAACCTTAGGGGGAAGTTGAAGATTACCAAAGCTCAAAAAAGGAGTTTAAGAATTTCAAAGATAATCTTCAGTTATTCTGGGACAGATTGGTACGTGAGAGTCAACATGGCCCTCTCTTTGATCAGGTTATGTTCGACAAGTGCATGGACTATATAATAGCTTTGTCATGGTTAGTACTCAAATAATTGTAGTTTAAATTTGAAGCCAAACCCTTCATGTAGCTTACTCTCTTTGAACTTGGCTCATTTCCACACTATGCAGCACTCCTCCAAGAGTCTATCGTCAAGTTGCTTCTATTATGGGACTTCAACTCCTCACATCCTTCATAGCTGTTGCTGATGTCCTCAGTGCTCAACATGAAACAACTCGTAGGCAGTTAGATGCTGAAAAAAAGAAAAGAGCCGAGGGACCTCGTGTTGAGTCACTAAGCACAAGGTTTTCAGTGACTCATGACAAGATAACAATGCTACAAGAGATGATGCGCAAAATCTTCACCGGGTAAGATTTTCCAAATTAAGCTTAAGGAATTTAAAAATTAAATACTTTGGTAAAGTGATATATTTAAAAAATAGTGCTATACTTCTATTTTTTTTCCCCCATGAATTTTAAACTAAATCATGCTGCTCTTTTGAAGGTTATTTATGCACTGTTATCGAGACATGGATCCAAATATTCGAATGTCTTGCATAGAGTCTTTGGGTGTATGGATTTTGTCCTACCCCTCTCTGTTCTTGCAGGATTTATACTTAAAGTATCTTGGTTGTACACTAAGTGACAAAGTGAGTTTTAAATTTCTAATTAATTGTGAACGAATTTTCTATTCATGCTTATCTGCTGCTTGACAAGCCTAGCTTATCACTTTTTTTTTTACATTATCTTAAGAATGCTGGTGTCAGAAAAGCTTCTGTCCTTTCATTGCAAAAGCTGTATGATGAGGATGATAATGTGCCGACTCTTGGTCTATTCACTGAAAGATTTTCCAATCGGATGATTGAGCTTGCTGATGACATTGACAATACTGTAGCTGTATGTGCAATAGACCTTGTAAAACAACTGTTAAGGTAATTTATGATTAAATCTTTGCAAACTTATTAGTCAAGTAATAGATTAATGATTCTCCTTGAGATTAATGTAAGTATTTTTCCCTTGATATTATGACATCTGAACTGAAGCTTCATTTTAAATCTATTATAATGACTATTGTTCAAATTTTGTCTAATTATGCATTGTCTGTGCCAAGGTTTGTACCATACTGGCAGAATCGTGGTTTATGTTCAGAAAGACTAATTTCTCCTCAACAAAGCTGGAAAGGTTAGGATATTGTCCAGATGAGGCAATTCTCCAAAAGTTTTGGAAACTTTGTGAGCAACAACTTGATATTTCAGGTACGTTATTTCACTACAACAATTATGCCCATATATTACATTAAAATATAGTATATTTTTAAAAGTGTTATTGTGATAATACATGAAGCTTTCTTGCCATGGAAACATCCACCCTCGCTGCCCTAGTGGATATTGTTTGCACATGTTGAGAAACTCTATTATGTGGTCAGGGAATTTTTGAGCCTTTTTCTCCTTATTTAATGTTGAAGTCAAACTAATTGCTCATTGTTTTATGGTACTTTTAAGTTCTCTTTTTTCTCTATTTCTCCTTTTCTAATTTTCTGCTGAAAGTGTGATATGTTGGATAACAAAAAAAAATCCGATTTCTTCAGGTATTTTTGTGCTGAAACAATCATTTGTTGTTGTTGCTCTAACTCTAGTGAAACATTATACTATATTTATATATATATATATACACACAATTCATACTTTCATGTATATTAATCTCTCTCGAAATGGTTTGAGTTTGAAATTCAAAGTTGTAGCTATGTGTGTTTTATTATGCATTCAAATTTGGAGCATTTGAGTATGAGCTATCTAATAAAGAGGCATTTAAGTCAAAGTAACTTCCCCACCGCTGCTGGATTAGCTTCCTCTGTTGCTGGTTTAGCTTGTTTTGGTAATATAAAAATTTTAAGTCTTTCTTCTTTTCATACAGATTTAGTGTTATTTTAACCGTTTTCCTTCTAAAGTATAGTTAAAAGAACCATAGTTTTGATTGTGTTTTCTAAAGTGCTAAAGTACCATTAACTTGATTTAAAATGTATGTTAAAGTGATCTTTGATTTATTTGACTGAAAGTCCATTTTTCCATATCTGTTTGTTTTTGTATTTCTCTCTTCCCTTCTCTATGTTGGTATTTTTCCCATTTTTTTTCTTTCTTTTTAATAAAATGGCCAAATAAGTTATATGTATTTCTGATTGTTTGTTTTGGATTTAGACAGAGTTAGAAGTTTTACAATAAGTTTTCTTTCATTTGTAAATCCGGTGTTCTTGATTTTCTTAGTTGTTCGAAGCTTTTTTTTCTGGTTTTGTTGCTTGTTAATTAGGAATATATATTTTGATTTGTTTTTTGAAATTGATTTGATAATCTGATATGGGAAATTTTGGGGAATTTTAGTTGGCACTTCAGATTTGATTGGCTTACAATATTCTTGTACAGTTAAAGAGTACACAAAATTTGAACTAAAGGGCTTAACTTTCTCTTGGTACTTTAGCTTTAATATGCAAATTTTGAAACCATAGACTTCAATTTGAGTCAGCCAGCATATTTTTGGTTCATTTTATAGTAGTTAGAATCTACCTCACACAAAAATATGTTGAATAACTTGCAGCATAGCTAGAGAGCTTGATTTGGAGGAATGGACTTCCAGGACTGAAATTGCTAATGTGCTGCATGAGCCAGTATGTCTCTTTGACTAATTTTTAGTCATTTTATTCAGCTCTCATTTTGCTCATTTTTTGTGGAAAAGTTTGTAATTATTATGCAACTTATATGAGCATAGAAGAGGTCTCTTTGACTCGCTGGATTAGAGAGTGATAGATGCCAAGCTTTTGAACTATTACCATACTGTTTATTTGACTAAATTTTGCAGTGTTTTAAAAAATTTCAGAGCAACATCATGAGGAGGTTTGCCTTGGAAACCTGAGGAGATTTCAATTTAGAGAGCTTCAGATGGCAACAAACAACTTCAGCAGCAAGTACTTGGTTGGATGATGAATTGAAGGATGGAGCAAGTTTCATGCATGGTTTATTTTTGTGTATTTTGTAATGTTTCTGTTTTTTCATTTTTAAAGTAAAAAATGTTCAAGATTATATTACTTTATTATGTTATGCTTTCAAATTTAAGTTAGAACTAAGATCTCATGAATTAGACATATTCATGGTTTGAATTAGTTATTGATTAATGTAATACTTGTGGTTTATCAATCTATTGAGAATTACATTTTATGATTAATTTTGATTTTTTTTTTATCAAAATAGAATAATGAAAATATTTTAATTAAAAAAAAACCTTATAAGTATACTTATCAAAATAAAATTTAAAATATATTATCCACACTAAAGTAACAAAATTTTATTACTAGACTTTTAATATGTTATGATTTAGAAACATATTATAAGCGTAAAAAATCGTTATGGTTTATATAATATAACAAATTAAAAATGTTATCAAAATAATCAAATGTAACAGTTGAAAAGTGTTATGAAAAAAGTACGATTAAATTTCAAATTTATAACCAAAAACTCTATCTAAATGTTATTATTTCAATATTATAGCACCTAAAAATGTGTTATTGAATAGTTTAAGATAACATCGAACATAACATTCAAAAACTGTTATAGAAAAGACTGGACTTTTAATAACAGGGGCTATGTTAGCATTTTCAGAAGTGCTATCAATAGTCCCGGATAGCAGTTTTTAAGTGTTATGAATACTGTTTTTTCTTGTAGTGAGAGTTGAAAGAAGTCAAGTTACAGTTGCAAGAGTTGTTAGACAAGGGTTTCATACGACCGATTTACTCACCATGGGAGCACCAGTGTTGTTTGTGAAGAAGAAAGATGGGCGTATGAGAATATGCATCAATTATCTATAACTTAATAAGGTCACTATTAAGAACAAATATCCACTACAGAGGATAGGCGACCTTTTTTATCAACTGCTAGAGACATTAGTGTTCTCCAAGACTGATCTACGATACAGATACCATCAGCTGAAGGTCAAGGAGGAGGATATTCCCAAGACTGCATTCAGGACTCGCTATGAGCACTATGAGTTCCTATTGATGTCGTTTCGACTTACTAATGCCCCAACGACATTTATGGACATGATGAATAGGGTCTTTAAGGATTTCTTGGACAAGTTCGTAGAGGTGTTCATAGATGATATCCTAATTTACTTTAAGACTAAGGAAGAGCACAAAAAGCACTTGAGATTGACACTTAATAGGCTCCGGGGGCATCAACTTTACGCTAGATTCTCCAAGTGTGAATTCTTATTAGAGGAGGTAACATTCCTAGAGTATATAGTGTCCAAGAATTGCATAGCAGTTGATCCTTCCATGGTAGAAGCTGTGAAAGTCTGGCCTCAACCTAAGAATGCATATGAAGTTTATAGCTTTTTAAGATTGGTTGGGTATTACAGGAAGTTTTTTTAAGGTTTCTCAATGATTGCTACTCCTCTAACAATTTTTACTCGCAAGAATCAAAAGTTCATCTAGTAGATAAATGTGAGTAAAGCTTTCAGATTATGAAAGATAAACTAATTTCTGCACCTGTTCTTTGTGTTCCTACTAAAGACGAAAAATTTATGCTATATTGTGATGCTTCCAAGCATTGATTGGGGTGTGTACCAATGCAAAATTACAAGGTAGTAGCTTATGCCTCTAGAAAACTCAAGGAGTATAAGCAAAGGTACCCTACTCATGATCTTGAGTTAGCCGCAATGGTTTTTGCATTGAAAATCTAGAGACACCATCTGTATGGGGATAAATAAAGATATACACTGATCACAAGAGTCTGAAATACTTATTCACCTAGAAAGAATTGAATATGAGACAAAGACGGTGGTCGGAGCTGGTCAAGGACTATGACTGCGAGATTCTATACCATCCGGGCAAGGCCAATGTAGTGGCTGATACCTTTAGTAGGTGAGGGCATGGGATTGTTTCTGCACTCAGTGTCATAGAAGCACCATTGAGACAAGAAATCATGTGTGCCAAGATTGAGTTGGTGACAGTTAATTTGGCTAATCTCACTAAATCCACACCGAGGATCCACGAAGATGTATCAGGATTTAAAATCCTTATATTGGTATCCATGAATAAAGAGAGACATATTAGGATATTTAGCCAGATATCTGACTTGCCAACAAGTAAAACCAAAACAGAGGCCAGTAGGACTGCTACAACCATTGTATATTTTGAAATTGAAGTGGGAAGACAACACTATGGATTTTGTGGTAGGGTTGCCTATTGTAACGCCCTTGATAGCCAAGACTGTTATACTGTGTATTTTACATCGTCTTAGGCTCGCTAGCCGAGTCATTTGACCATAAACGTGTACTAAACGTGATTAATAGTTTATGGTTAAAAATTTCGGTTAAAAGGAATAGTTATTTCGTAAAATGTTAAGTTGTACATGGGAACCCATATTAAATGTTTACAAAGTTTTTCACAGTTCCAAAAGGGTCATTGTAACCATGCGACTTAAGCAACAAAAATAGGGTTTGACCCTAGTTCCTCTAAGAAACCCCGGGCGTGGTGGTCAAGTAGCTGCATATGTACACATTGCTACCGAAGCTCTCAAACTCATGGTTGGTCCAGCTTCCCTTTCCCCTTACCTGCACCACATAGCACCATTGAGACAAGGCTCAGTAAGAAAACTTAAACATACTCATAAGCAGATAATAACACGTTATCAAATCATAATAAGCATGCCTAGCAATAATAACCCTACTCATGCATGCATACCACACATACAAATGACTACAACGTCATATGGGGGCCAATTTCCCTTAATACATGATTAATGAATCATACCGGGAGTCGTTGCCCAAAATACATAATTAATGAATCATACTGCGGCCCAACCCTAGGATATGGGACAAATAAGTCACTACGGGGCACATTGTCCTATCCTCTGTATAACCAGCCTTGAAGCTAGTCCAACGTACATGGCGCTTAATTTTCCATGACCAGTGGGTCGGACAAGAGTATGATGCGCTCCTGATTAGGCCTAACCATATCAACCAGCGCTCAGCGCTATTGCCACCCTTGACTTATAAGTCAATGCTTTCGACCACCGCTCAACGCACTATTGTCGTTCTTGACTCAGAAGTTAAGTCTGTTAAATTAGATAATGCACACAAGCATATATCATATATCAATTATCTAGATACAGAGCATTCAACATGCATAATCAAAAATCACAGGCATAATCATAATCATGCTCATTCTCAGGGGCCCATGCTCTATTCATATCCATATTTAATAATCGAGCCAAGCCGTAATCACGTACATCACGTATTGGGTGCAGTTTTCTTACCTCGGGTTCGAGTGTAATGTATATTAAGAACGACCCGTAAGCATGATCCTGGTTCCGAGCCCCTAGCGATAACCTAGTCACAACCAAGTATAGAACCTTGTCAATAACGAGTAAATAAAGGCTTCCAGACCGAGTCCTAGTCTCCGGGACATCAAATTCTACTAAAGCGGGTAGTAGGATCGATCCCAAGCCCTTAGGTTTGAGCTCCCTCACTCAAAACCTCCTCGGGGATGAAAACACCCTTAAGCACCGCTGCCCAAACGATTGAGTTGTGACCCACCCCAAGTCAGAGAGTCCAAGGCTCTCCCATGTCTCCACCCATGCTGCGGTGTGCCACAACAAACGTCGCGGCTCAAATGGGCTGAAGGCACCAGCTTCTCCCTTCGTCCAAGAGAGCCGCGACACCCCAAGAATAGGGTCGCTGCTCGACATGAAAGCTCTATTTTTTCTCCAGTTTCTTCAAGCCAAAACCCAACAAAAACCTATCCAAACATATCCAAATCCCAAAAGT
This sequence comes from Humulus lupulus, assembly GCF_963169125.1. Lineage (NCBI taxonomy): Eukaryota > Viridiplantae > Streptophyta > Magnoliopsida > Rosales > Cannabaceae > Humulus > Humulus lupulus. Next base: position 164,028,726 of record NC_084799.1, read on the forward strand.
AAAGTTCCCAATCAACTCAGTAGCTCAAAACCATCAAAACCCAAGTTAAAAATGGATCAAAAACTCACCAAAACCATAAAATCCAATCAAATCTTAAGGAAACAAAACTTAGAAACTTAAATCTTAGATTACCTCTAATCAAGTTGTTTTCCAGCTAAATCCTTAGGCTATCAAGCTTCTAATATTCCCTAGAATCATTATGACTTTGGCCTCGCTTAAATCCGAGCTCTAAAACTTGAGTTTCCTTCGAAAACGCTAACGAGTAGAAAGTGAGAGAACGAGAGAGTTGAACGTGTTTTTCTGTTTATGTCAAGTTACTCAGGGTATAAGTAACCTTAAGCAAATCCCAAGGCTCGGAGTACCAAAAATGTCCCTGAGAATAAAATTGTCAAAATCCCCAGAACTCCCTCCTACTCTCACTAACCCCGAATATATCCTCAAATATTCATTCCCATTACCCAATATCCCGGTAATGTACTAAATACCCAAAATACTCTTTGACTCACCCTGAGTCGAGTATTGGTCTCGTTGTGACTTTCCCGCTAACTTGCTCCTGTGGATCACCTCATGCCGAGTAGCCCAAATATATCCACATAATAATGTGGTCTCACACATATATCACATATATGCACATATACTCCAAATATACCCATAAAGGGCCAAATTATGAAAATTGCCCTTCTAATAAGAAACAGGCCCACCTGAATATTTAATACACCTAAACATGCATATCTAGTCATATTATAATATAACTCATGTAATCATACAAAGACACACATATATATCACATAAACACATCATTTTCCATAATTTACCATCCTGGCCCCCTAATCAAGGACCTACGCCTTATTAGGTAATTTGGGATGTTACACCTATGACCATAAAATATCATGATTCTGCTTGGATCATTGTGGACAGGCTCACTAAGTCCGCCCACTTCTAACATACAGGGCAACATACGCTGTAGACCAGTACGCAGAATTGTATGTGAATTAAATAGTGAGACTTCATGGGGTGCCAAAATCTATTATTTCAAACAGAGGTTCGCTGTTCACTTTGAATTTCTGGAAAGGATTACATAAGGCAATGTAGGCAAGATTAAAGTTGAGTGTTACATTCCACCCTCATGCAGATGGGTAATTTGAGAGGATTATTTCGATCTTGGAGGATATGTTGAGATGTTGTGCATTGAACTTTCCAGAGTCTTGGAGTCGACACTTACCCTTGATGGAGTTCTCCTATAATAATAGCTATTAGTCTACAATCAACATGGCTCCCTATGAGATGTTGTATGGGCGCAAGTGCAGATCACCTCAACACTAGGATGAGGTAGGGGAGAATTAGATTCTAGGCCCTAAAGTAGTAAGGGAAGCTAGTGAGGCGGTTGGAAAGATCCACCAGAGGATTCTTTTTGTTTAGAGTAGACAGAAGAGCTATGCAGGCCCTAAGAAAAGGGACATCGAGTTTTTAGTAGGAGAGTATGTATTATTGAGAGTCTCGCCAATGAAAGGGGCTATGCTTTTTGGTATGAAAGGAAAGTTGAGCTTGAGGTACATAGGTCCATTTGAGATTTTTGACAGGGTTAGGCAGGTTGCGTACCGCCTAGCATTACCTCCAGCGCTCGCTGAGATGCATAATGTCTTCCATATCTCGATGATTCATAAATATGTGATGGATCCCTCCCACGTGCTCAGTTATGAGTTGTTCGAGCTAAAGCAAAACCTAAGTTACGATGAGTAGCCTGAGTGAATCATCGAAAGGGAAATCAAGGAACTGAGGTTCAAGAAAATTCCATTAGTAAAGGTCCTGCGAAAGAACAGTATAGAAAGGGAAGCAACGTGGGAGCTGAAGGATGACATGAAAGAAAGATACCCCAGGTTATTTGGTAAAAGAGAATTTTGAGGACAAAATTCCTTTCAAGGAGGGTATATTGTAGCGACCTATAATTTTTTATTTATTTTTATTTAATTGTTTTTTGTTAATGGTAGATATTATATTTTCTTTTCTTTTGGTATTCATTTGCATTTGTGAGTTGTAGAATAACTATTAATTTTTCTTTTGGATAAATGTTTTAGTTTCCTGTTGCATAAATTTAAGCAATTAAAATGTGCAAGTATACACAGTCGGCAAACAAGTAATAAAGTGATAAGTAAGATCGTCTCCACAGGGATTGTAAGTGAAATTTAATGCAAAATCAATTATTTAACAATTTGGATTTTAAGAAAATAAATTGATTGGATGTTGTGAACTAAAATAAAATGATTAAACTAGAATCAAGATTAAAATATTGCTACAAACGCTGGAAAATTAATTGCAAGAAAAAGTATCTATGGAATGATAGACTTGAATAGCTAAATCCCGCCTATGTTTTATCTGCCCAGTTGTTACAGCATTACTTCAGCAAAACGTACAGAGTTAACTAGAATTCCTTACAAGCCCATGAGATTTTTCCAAAACTCATGAAATAAGTTCTATCATCTAACCTAATATATTCCTATATTAAATTAGATTCAAGAACATAATTTAAGCATCAATTCTCAAAGTTATGCAAGGTAGTAAAATATTCCTATTCTACTTACTAAGAACAACCTAGAAAATGGGTGTTCTCTTGCATCATTCAAGTACCAACTACTAGATTTAACATTTCCAGTATTAAATCTAGCTTAATAACCTGCCATTAATTTCCAAACAACAACAGTAAATAAACATGAAGCTCACTTGAATGAACAATGACAATTTAGCTTAAGTAATGCATTCAAATTTTAAAATACATGGCAAAAGGGGTTTTTAACCGTTCAAGTCTCAAAAGTTTAGCTCATAACTAAAGTAGCAAACATAAACCAAAACAGAAAATTAATATCCATGAGTGCTAGAAAAGCTATGCAAAATAAGAAAATACAAAATAGAGAAGAAAGGAAGAAATGAGAACAAAGCCTAGATTGATGGTGTTGTAGGTTGGATCTTCTTGTCCTTATCTTCCTCATTCAATTCCTTATGCTTCCTTCTTTTTCTTCTTCTTCTTCATGCTCTTTTTTTCTCTGCAACTTTTCTCCCACGTTAATGGCAGCTCCTATTTTCTGTGTATTCAATGTGATGGTGGCTGGTACTTAGTTGCCTCTTCTCTAGGGTACAATTTTCATTTTACCCTAATTAAAAAGCCCACTTTCTTCTCTTTGGTCCACTAGTCCAATCCACATCAGCCAGCTAACCTAACTTTTAAGTGACTGCCACATAAGCGCTGAGTTAGATGAAGAAAAGCCTGCTGGTATTTTGTCCACGTCATTTCCCAGTACCTAGAAATGCTATAGCATTTCTCCAGCAATTCAGCAGCATTTCCAGCTTAGTGTTCTCTTTAGCCTCGGATTCCTTTCTTTCCCTTAGCGATTCAAAAATTCCTTTCCTAAACAACAAAACAAACAGAATTAATTAATTAATTACATTTAATACTAACAACTTAAAAGACTCCTAAATTAGTACACTAACTAGAAAAGAAAGATAAAAACTAATCAAACTTACAAACAACATCACATTCATTACTCTTTTCACTAAAAATCAAGTTCAAAGTTAATAAAAATAACTCTATACCATAGAGTTATCATTTCCTTTTTGGTTTGCCTTGTGTGAGTGTGTGTCGTGTGTGTGTGTGCATGAGTTGTGTGTGTGTGTGCATGAGTTGTGTGTGTGTGTGATGGTGCTTGAGAAGGTGAGAATGCATGCATGTGTAAGGATTGAAACTAGACTACATTATGGAATTGGGGAGCCCTCCTTGTTTATAATATTACGTAAGACAATAGTGGAATCTCCTCTTATTTTCTTGTAACTGTGTTCACATGAGAGAGCAAGAAGAGAAGTGAAAGAAGTGGTGAGCAAGAAAAGAGTTGCCATTTTAGGAATTTCCATAACTCTATACCCAGCCTCAGTAAAAATATCATAACATGAGTTCTCTGTGTCCAATTTAGACAAAATTAGTACCGTTGATAAGCTAATTCAATAACTTACAAATTTTTAGAAGGCACTAAACTCTAGTTCACAAGATATCATAGTCAAAATCGAGTCCCAAAGTGGTAGGACCTTAGAGCTACGAAAATTACCCTTTCCTTTTGTGTGGAAAGCCAAGGAATGAAAGAGGGAGAGGATATTGAAACTGCCATTTTAAATGGATTTATGTGTGTATTTAATTAATTAGCTTTTATTGAAAAATAATTAAATTTAAAATAAATTAAATTGGCTTTAATAGAAAACCTATATAGTACATAGACTATATAAAGGACCTTACAATACTAGAGAGCACTTTTGCTCATCTTCCTTTTGTGTCATAGCCGAACCAAGAGAGAGAATAGAGAGTGAGAGTGAGCGTGAAAGGAGACGAAGGAGAAGGAAGAACTAGATCTTGGTATTGGTAAGAGTCTCCCTTGTGATTTAGTTCTATTGATTATTTACTTCATCATCTCTAAGACCATAGTAATCATGGTTGTGTTAGGGTTTACAAGTGCGACAAGGAGAGGTCAAACTTAGGAGAGGACTCTAAGAATTTTGATCAAGGTCTCATCAAGAGATAGGTGACCATTCTTGATGATTTTTGTCTCTTTTCATTCTTTCTCTTAATTTTTCTTTTATGGAGATGTTTTGTTCTTAGAAACATGTTAGGTTTTCTTTGTCGATTATATATGAATTCGTGGGGTATATAAAAAGAAAAATGCATGGATATTGTTGACCCTGATTTTGGTCAACTGACACAGAGTCAAAATGCTTGATGTGGACAGATATGTTGGAATGAATATAATGACAAAAATAGTAAAGCAAACAAGAATTTACAGTGGTTCGGCCCCAGAAACTGGAAATAACCTACGTCCACTTGAGCTATTATTGATATAGGATTTCAAAGGAGTGATCAAAGAACTAGGGTTCTATGAGTTTCACCAACCTCTGAAGAATAAACAATATATCGTAATGTATTAGCTCTAATTCTCTCGTAAATCTATACTCTCAAGTAATCAAAAAGCCAAAAGTCCCCTCCTTGAACTATCTTTCTCTATTTATAGGCTCAAGGAGGATTACATTAATTTGTTACAAATATTCTCTCCTAATTAATCGGATCATCAGGAATTATTGGAGACAATCTCAGGATTGACTATGATCTTTACAAAATTATCTTGAAATATGCGGAGTGTACGACCAGTCTGGTCGTAAGAAAAACTCAACTGTTATGCTTGCAATATCTTACTGGTCGATACTCTAACAGAACTCTGCCAGGTGTCAGCCACGTGTTCAGAAATCACCTGCCACGTCATCCGTGTCTGTTTTTTGGATAACATTTTCCCCCCAAGTTTATTTATTACGACCAACAATAAATAAACTTTAAGGAAATGACCCTTCGATTACCCCACCAGACCTGTCATAGTAGTTCGTGCCACCTTGGGAAAAGTAACCTACCCTTGTCCAATCACGGCTTTTTGGTTCCCAAGTAACCTTTCAACGGCTATCACCCTTCCCCATGATTCGAAAAAGAGGAACTGATGATTACTCCCTCTTTCATGCTACGGACAAAATATATATATAGGCTTCCCAGAGTCTTCTTTTCGTTTTTACGCAAGTCATTCCTCCGTCAAGAAACCCTAAAATCAGAGCCTCCATTCTCTTCTGGAGACCATCTTCCAACGTTTCAGGATCCAGCCCGTCAGTTCGTCGACGCTCAAAACTCTTTTAAACCTCCACAATCTTCTCTCTGGTAAGTCTCAGAACTTCTATGCTCTTTACTTTTGTCGTGCATGCCTCTGTGGATTGACTGTTAAGTTTTTATGTTTCTGGGTTGAAATGCATGATAGTAGGGGGTTTAATGGGTGATGCTGTATAGGATGATATTTCTTTTCCATTAAGGAGTTATGGGTTACTTTGATAGTTGAGATCACAACTTTAGGAAGTAAAACTGAAGTAAAAATTTGATTTTTTTGCCAATTGAAAAACCAAGTTTTTCCCGCCCTTAAAGGAGTTGAAAAAGATTTTTCAAAAAAAATTGTGCTTTCACTTTTTGATCTATTTTTCAAACTGCTCGTGTGAAAAAATTAGTTTCTTGTTAGAATGATGTTGTATAAAAGTTTGACTTTTATACTCGACTAGCGTTATTCTAAAAAAAAAAAGCTTTCTAAATTCTTCATCCTCACCTCCCCATTCTTCTGTTCGTAGATTTTAATGCCAGATTTGTGGGGAGGTGAGCGGTCAATCGACGATGATCTTCTTGCACAACTGCTTGAAGACGAAGAACAGTCAGCCCAGCGTGTTAACGAGATTCCATTTTCAAGAAATTCTTCTAGACCTCAACCATCACCACCTCAAATGGCTCGCTCTGAATCTCCAGGCAAGAAAAAACCAAACCCCAAAAGAAATCCAAATTCACTTGCCCAACCTGATTCGCAGGCTAGGATTCCCTCGACCAGTGGTCGAGAAAACGTTGCCCCGGACCCTCGCATTCAAGTTAGGGCTCGTCCTCGGCATCAAAACCTTCCTGATGTCGAGTGGTATCTTTCTCCCACCAGCCAGGTGACTCCCCGGATGCTTGCCAATTACTGTAGGAAGTATCCTCTTACAGGGGTTAACCTGAAGATCCCGGCTGCTGACCAAAGAGCTAACCTGCCTAGGGGAGTCTACAGCACTTGGTCAAGGTATCATATAGTGGTGGGGGCTATCCTCCCTCTACATCCATTTTATAAGGGGATGGCCAACTACTTTGGTGTTGCTCCCTTTCAAATTACCCCAAACAGATATAGAATGCTGGCCGCACTCTATATCCTTTATAAATTCAAAAAATGGCCAGAACCCACTCCCCACGAGGTCAACTTCCTCTTTGACCTTAAGTCCAACCCTCAACAATACGGGACAGGCTTTTTTCATCTTTGTCACCAGGAAACCTACCCAACGTTCTTGAGTGACACTAATCATATCTCCAACGTGGGGAAGTACAATCAAGAGTATTTCCTCATGCCAGACATGACTACGAACAACCCGGCCTTCGCTCGAGGAGGTAAATGTCACTTTTCACTGGTCGCTACTTTTTCTTAGCAAGCTTTTCTGCACTTCTCTAAAGTATATTGTGCCTTTCAGGACCATGGTTACGCCCGAACCCAACACCAGACATGGTGTTGAGGTCCAACGCACTGGCCAGGATGGCAGACGCTGAAAAAAGCGTTAAGTCCCTGGTCACCGATGAAAACCTGAGGCTATCTGGCCTCCTGGCTCCTCGTCATGAAATGAGAGGACCCGTGGTGGCAGACGCCACTGCCGAGGGGGATCCCGAGAATCAATCCCCAGTGTCTCCTCCCCGAAGGAGGCCAACGGGGATCACGATCAGGGAACCCACTAGCGACCCTTCAGCAGAGAGGCCTTCTGCGCCCCAAGGGAAGGGGAAACAAAAGGCAACAGAGCCTGTCATAGACTTAGATGAGTCTTCAGATGAAAACTGTACTGTTATTCTCCTTTTAAATATCTTGCCAATTCCCTATCACGTATACTCCAAATCTAGGGCCAGACTTCTTCGTGCCAGCGAGTGAGTGTATGACTAATAGAGTCAGTAGTGTAGCGATAAGTAGTTGTAGCTCGGGTATTAAACATTGTGACCTCTTTTCTGATTTGCCATGATTTTTTATCTATCTTTGTCTTACTGTCTGCATGCTTTTCTTTTTCTGCAGAGATGGCTTCCCCCAATGTTTTCGATCTGTATCAGACCCAGGAGGAAGAGGAGGTCCCCCTGGTCCGACGGAGGAAATCAGCTAGGAGACATGATGGCGAATCAAGCCAAGCACCCTCGGCCAAGAAGGGTCAAACAGCTGATCCTTCCAAGGATGGGCCTACTGGCCAACCTTCTGTCCAACCTCCTGCTTCTGCTGAGAAGGAGACTACCCCTGCTGCCAACCCTTCGCCTGCAGCCCAAAAAGAACAGGCCCCGCAAGCAGAACTTCCTGGGGCCAGACTCTCGAGCCGTTCCCTGCGATCAGCTAAAGATTGCCTTACCCACATCCTGAAGCATGACCGTTGCAGGGAAGCAATGGCTGAAGCTGAGAGCATGAGGGTCGATCAAATCCTTAACAGGGCCCTTAACGAAGTGGCTAGTGTAAGAACTCTTTCTCTTGGACTTTATCCTTCCTTCTTGTAATATAGCCTAACTTTTATTCTTTGACTGCAGGCCATGCTGACAATGACCGCTACTCGCACTCACACCATCGTTAGCATCGAGCAGTCCCGGGCGAAGGTTGTTGAGGAGCTTAAGGCCGTGGAGGCTAGGCATGCCGGGGAGTTGGAGGTGGTCACCCAGCAGAGGGATGCAGTGGTGGCAGAACTGGCAGAGAAGCAAGCTTCTCAAGAAACTCTGAGGAAGTAAAGGGATGAATACCTGGTGTCTAGTCGAATCCGCTGGCGTGAAGTCAAGAAACTTAGGGAAGAGCATCTCGCTAAGGACGCGACCAATGTCGTCCTCAAAAGCCAGGTGGAGCAGCTTAAGCTCACCAAGGCCAAGGATCTGGAGAGGTATAAGAATACGACACTTCGGTGTTTCTACAATTTTTTGAATCACAACCAAGGTGCCGACTTCAGCTACCTCCCAGATGACGCCAGGAATGCCGAGTTAGCCCGCTGTACTACTCGGTTGGCTGCCAAAGAAGAAAGAGCTAGAGTTCCTGCTTCCCCAAGCATTCAGCAAGTTGCCGGAGCGGAGGGAGGAGAAGCCACCGGGGACGTAGTCGACCAGAGTGTTGACCAAGATCCTCCTTCTCCTAATGCTTCTTAAAAAAATTTATTATTTTAATTTTCTTTAATTACACGACCCACGGGTCGTGATGTAAAGACTGAATTTTATTTTTAATTTTTGCGGCATGGGCAGCATACTTTCCTTTTACTTTGAACAATTACATCCAAGCAGTACTGCTTGCGGTGTAAGAGAATTCTTTTTGATATTATAATATTTCTGCTTATTATAACATCTGTTCGCATGACCGAACTTAGCATTGTACTTTGACTTGATTTAACAAAATATAAATTTGAAAAATACTCCAAGTACCGTAGCATGCTTTCACTTATTTTGTTCATGTGTTTACATACCTCTTGGTATGCTTTGCTATCGATGTACCTTATATGCCCCCCAAGTGACTGAGGAGCTTTAGGTCCTTGGTCACTTGCCTTGACCACGACCTATACGAACATTACTGCTCGGTAGGAAATGCAACACTCATAATACAGCAAAACAACACACGTAATGAACAAATACTTGTAAATTTTTTTTTACAAAGGTTGGCAAGAATGACTGGCTGCGCACAGTCCCTTATAATTCTCGTATTAAAATGGACTAAACATGTCTTTACGAGTGATCTTAAAAAGATCTTACACTTATAAGCGATTAGCCATATAACATGGCTAACCCTTTTTCAAAACTTGTAAAAAGTAAAAATTAATACAAGCCAGTCCTTTAAAAAGGACTATTTATTGATAATACTTGCGCAGGTGTTCTCTGTTCCAATAGCGTGGAACGAGATCTCCATTTAAGCGTGCAAGCTTGTAGGTGCCTGGATGAAGGACTTCTTCAATCTGATAAGGTCCTTCCCAGTTTGGTCCGAGTACTCCAGTAGTTGGGTCGCGGGTGTTTAAGAAAACTCATCGAAGTACTAGGTCTTCGATGCTGAACTTTCTTTCTTTCACCTTTGAGTTAAAATACCAGGCGACTTTTTGCTGGTACGCAGCTACTCGGAGTTGGGCTCTTTCCCGTTTCTCTTCAAGCGAGTCTAGGGATTCCATCATCAGTTGGCTATTCTGGTCTTGGTCATATGTGATTCTTCGATGTGAGGGCGGATCTAACTCTATTGGAAACATAGCTTCATACACGTACACCAAGGAAAATGGGGTATGACCTATCCCTGCTTGATGAGAAGTTCTATACGACCAGAGTACTTCAGGCAGCTGTTCTGGCCACGCTCCTTTAGCATCTTTGAGTCTTTTCTTCAGGGTATCTTTTAGTGTTTTTCTCACTGCTTCGACTTGCCCGTTTGCTTGTGGTTGTGCGACTGAAGCAAAGCTTTTGACGATTCCATGCCTTTCGCAGAAGTCTGTGAATAAGTCGCTGTCAAACTGGGTGCCGTTGTCTGAGACAATTTTTCGAGGCAAACCATATCGGCAAATAATGTTCTTGATGACAAGTCAAGAACTTTCTTGGTCGTTATGGTAGGGAGTGGCTCAGCTTCGGCCCATTTGGTGAAGTAATCGACTGCTACGACTGTGTATTTTACTCCACCCTTTCCCATTGGCAAGGATCCAATCAAATCTGTACCCCATACTGCGAAAGGCCAAGGACTCTGCATCTTCTTTAACTCGTTGGGAGCTGCGCGTGGGATCTTGGAAAATCTCTGACACTTATCACATTTTTGCACAAACTCCACTGAGTCTTCATTCATAGTCCGCCAGAAATAACCCTACCTCATAATCTTTTTCGACAAGCTCTGCCCCCCAGCATGGTCCCCACAGAAGCCTTCATGTACTTCCTTCATTAATTCTTTAGCCTTTTCTGGTGTAATACATCTGAGCAATGGCATGAAGTATCCTCTTCGGTAAAGAACACCGTCGACCAGTATATACCTAGCAGCCTACCTTTGAAGAGTTCTGGTTTTGTTTCTATCTGCTGGTAGTACACCATTCGTGAGATACTCCAAGTACGGTGCCATCCATGTATTTTCCAGTCGAATTTCCATATTGGTTTCATCTGCTCGTATGCTCGGCTCGCATAACCTCTCTACTGGCACTATATTTAAAGTGTCAGCGTCTTTTGCACTCGCGAGTTTGGCTAAAGCATTTGCATTTGAATTTTTATCTCGGGGAATTTGTTGGAGGGTATACTTCTCGAATTGTGCCAACAAATCTTTAGTTTTGTTTAAGTAGGCCACCATTTTGAGCCCCCGTGCTTGATACTCCCTTAAGACCTGATTCACTACCAGCTGTGAATCACTGTAAATATCAAGCACCTTTATACTCATGTCTTTGGCCAACCTTAGTCCTGCGAGGAGTGCTTCATATTTGGCCTCATTGTTTGATGCGGTGAAATCAAACCTAATAGCGCAGTGAAATCGATGCCCTTCTAGTGTTATCAATATCACTCCTGCTCCTGCGTGAGATTCGTTGGACGATCCGTCCGTGAATAGCTTCCACGAAGGAACTTCGACTTGGGGCTCAGGTGCACTAGGTTTCTCGCACTGCTCGTCGTTTGGGAGCTCAGTGAATTCAGCAATAAGGTAAGCCAAGACTTGTCCTTTTACTGCTGCTCACGGTGAATATGTGATATCGAACTGCCCAAGTTCGACCACCCATTTTAATAAGCGTCCAGCCGCCTCTGGTTTTTGCAGAACTTGCCAAAGGGGCTGGTCAGTTAAGACTGTGACGGGATGGGCTTGGAAGTAAGGACGTAACTTCCTTGAGGCTAAGATTAAGCAATAGGCTAATCTTTCGATGGGAGGATGCCTCAATTCGGCCCCGATTAACCTCTTGCTTACATAGTAAACCGCCTTTTGTACGCCTTCTTCTTCTCGTACTAGTACCGCACTAGCAGCAAATTCGGTGATCGCCAGGTAAATGAACAAAGTTTCTCCGTCTATGGGCTTTGATAAAACAAGAGGTTGCGCCATGTGGGCCTTTAAGGCTTGGAAAGCCTACTCGCAGTCTCCGGTCCATTCAAACTTCTTGTTGCCTCTAAGTAGATTAAAGAAAGGGACGCATTTATCCGTCGACTTGGAAATGAATCTACCTAGTGCGGCAATTCTTCCAGTTAAACTTTGCACATCCTTGATTTTCATCGGCGATTTCATGTCGATCAGGGCTTTAATCTTGTCGGGGTTGGCCTCGATTCCTCTTAAATTAACAATGAACCCCAAAATTTTCCCTGATCCTACTCTGAAGGAACATTTGAGAGGATTTAACTTCATCTGATATTTGTTCATAACGTTGAAACACTCTTGTAAATCCTTTATATGTCCTTCTGCCTTTTTTGACTTTACCAGCATGTCGTCCACGTACACATCCATGTTTATTCTGATCAACTCCTTAAACATATGGTTAACCAATCGCTGGTATGTCGCACCAGCGTTTTTCAGTCCGAAGGGCATTACTTTATAATAGTATAACCCTGTATCGGTCTGAAAGCTAGTGTGATCCTCGTCAAGGGGATGCATACTGATCAAATTGTATCCTGAGTATACATCCATGAAGGAGAGGATTTCATGTCCTACAGTTGCATCGACCAGCTGGTCGATCCTTGGGAGTAGGAAGCAATCTTTTAGGCAAGCTTTATTAAGGTCTGTGAAATCCACACAGGTTCGCCATTTTCCGTTAGGCTTGGGAACCGGTACTGGATTAGAGACCCACGATGGATAAAATGCCACCCTGATGAACCCATTCACCTTCAGTCTTTCGACTTCCTCTTTTAAGGCTTTCGATCTATCCTTATCGAGCAGCCTCCTTTTCTATTGCACGGGTGGAAAAATCTTGTCAACGTTCAGGACATGGCTGATAACTGCAGGATCTATCCCAGCCATGTCTTTGTGTGACCAGGCAAAAACTTCCTGGTTCTTTCGCAAAAATTCAACCAGTGCATGCTTCGTTGTTGCTTCTAAATTTTTCCTGACCTTTACAACTCTGGTCGGGTCTTTTTTGTCAAGTTGGACCTCTTCTAGGTCCTCGACGGGTCCAACATCTTCTTCAAAATCCCCAAAGCGAGGATCTAAATCCCTATCCTCGCTTTGGCAACACCCTATTAGGTGACTCCATCACCAGATTGGGCTTGTGTATCAATAGCCATCTGCATCCTCTCTGAGCGAGTGCTCTTCGATGTTCCCTTCTTTGCCTTCGTGATCGAGGCATTGTAGCACTCCCTTGCTTCCCTCTGATTTCCCAACACGCGTCCTACCCCTGCGTCTGTCGGGAATTTCATGGCCAAGTGCCATACTGAGGTGACGGTCCGAAGGTCAACTAGTATGGGCCTTCCAATGATAGCATTGTACGCCGAAGGACAATCGACTACTATGAAAGTAGCGAGTAATGTCCTGGTAGCAGACGTTGTACCTGCTATTACTGGAAGTCTGATTGACCCTGCTGGGGCGAGTCCTTCACCAGAGAAGCCGTAAATTGTTTAGTTGCAGGGCTCCAAGTCCTTGACGAACAACTTCATGCGTTCCAGTGAAGATTTGTACAGGATGTTTACTGAACTTCCTGTATCAACTAGTACTCTCTTCACCATCATGTTGGCGATTTGGACATCCACGACCAGCAGATCGGAATGTGGGAACCAGACATGTTGGGCGTCGCTATCAGAGAAGGTTATTTCACCATCCTCTTATCGAGCCTTCTTTGATGCCCTGTCCTCCACAGTCATCATCTCAATGTCCTGGTCGTGATGTAGGGTCCGAGCATATCGTTCCCTTGCCTTTCCACTGCTTCCCGCGAGGTGCGGGCCTCCACAGATGGTGAGTAAAGTGCTAGCTACGGGGTCAGGCTGCAAAGGTGGCGAGCGTTGGCGTGCAGGCGCATGCTCGTTGCCACCTGAAGCCTATCATTGGGAATTTCCCGAGGCCCGTACATATCTTCTCAAGTGTCCTTGTCTAATAAGGAACTCGATTTCATCCTTCAGCTGGTTGCATTCATTTGTATCATGTCCGTAGTCATTATGATAACGACAGAACTTGGTAGTGTCTCTCTTCGAAATATCTTTTCGAATGGGAGTGGGTTTTTTATAAGGCACACTAGAACTCGTGGCCTGATATACCTCTCCCTGGGACTCAATAAGGGCAGTGTAGTTAGTGAACCGCGATTCATAACGATTGCACTTGGCTTGTTTATTATCAGAGGTGGAAGGCTCATTATGCAGCCGTTTCCCCCCATTCTTGCCATTGCCATTGCCATTCCCGTTGCCTTTGCTGTTGTCGTTGGGTTTCAACCCAGTGGCGGCTTTGGCGGGCTCGGCAGTCCCCTTATCCTTGCTTGGGGGTTTTCCTTCACTGGCGATGGCATCTTCGAGCTTGATGTACCGATCAGCTCTATCCAAAAATTCTTGAGTAGTTTTAACTCCATGCTTTCTGAGGCTACTCCACAAAGGCGTGTAGCGCTTAACTCCCGCAGTTAGGACCATCATCTTGCCCTCATCTCCCACTGTTTTGGCTCCAACCGCTGCTCGCATGAAGCACTGGACGTAATCCTTCAGTGGCTCTCCTTCTTGCTGGCGTATCTCGACCAGCTGATTCGCCTCAGTTGGGTGCACACGACCCGCATAGAATTATCCATAAAATTATTTTACGAACATCTCCCAAGAAACAATACTTGCAGGAGGGAATTTGAAAAACCACTCCTGTGCAACATCAGAAAGTGTTGCAGGAAAGATCCTGCACCGAGCGTCTTCAGACACTTTCTGAATGTCCATTTGTATCTCAAATTTGTTGACGTGAGATACCGGGTCACCATACCCGTCAAAGTTTGGAAGCGTGGGCATCTTAAACTTGCTAGGAGTTTCTGCCATAGCTATCCTTTGAACGAAAGGAGTGCCTCTTCTCTTGTCGTACTCGATATGAGACGTTCTTCCCCCGACCAGCTATTGTACTGCCTGGTTCAAGGCATCTATTTGGGCTTGCATGGCTTCGGGAATCGCCGGGGCCTCTGGTGTTGGGGGAACGTACTCGTCGTGCCGCTCCCAGCGATCGTTGAGTACGTCTCTTAACTCCTCGTCTCTTCACTACTGCTCTCTAGCTCCGAGTCGGTTAAAGACGTTATTTTTCCTGGGTTGCCCCCCAACATCACGTCTCTCGGGTTGGTCTTCTCTAGGTGGTGGGCTCCTTCCCCCACCTCTATCTTCATTTCTCCGACCGGCATTTCCTCTACCTGAGTCAGCCTCGTTGTAACCATGGCCATCTCTGAACCTCAACTAGATATGGTGGGATCGACTGTTCCCTCGGTTACCTCCTCGGGCTGGAACTTCCCGAGCGTTAGAGGGTGGCTTGTGTTGGTCGGTAGGTCCCCGTGCATTGTCATGCCGTGGGGGGGCCCGGACCGCAGAGCTTATCTCTGAGTTCCTTCTGTTACCTGAAGGACGCTGCCCTCTGCTCGGTGGGTTCGTCTCTTCGCCCCTGTGGCGTCTAGGACTGCGGGGCTGCTGCCCGGCCCTATTCTGCCTTGGCTGCGGGGGAATGTCACGACCAGCCTGGGATGGAGGCTGCGCTTTAGGATCCCTTAGCGGGACATCGTCCTGAGGCATTGGTGGTTGCTCGGGCCTCTGGGGGCTCGAGGGCTAGATCGGCGGGCTAGGATTGGGACCCCTTTGGGGTGGCCCATTTGTAAGTTGATCAGGTTGTGAGGCAGGTGCAGCCTGATTCCTAGCCAACTGTAGGGCTGCTTCGAGGGCTGCCATGGCCTCCCTCTAATGACGGTCCATCTCCGCCTGTCTTTCACTCAATTCATGGCGCTGTCGCTCAATCTCTTGTTGCTGCCTGGCCATAATCTTAGCAGCACTTTCCTGGCTAGCCCTCAGATTGGCCAGTTCATCCTGCAATACCCCCAGGGTATTCCTCAGTGTCTCAGAATCCAGTTCTTCCTCATCAAATTCCAAATGTGGCTCATCTTCGGTCACGTCTGGAGGAGGAGGCGGTTGAGATGGTGCAGCGCCAGTCGCCTGCCCAGTTTTCTTTGTGGTTTTCGCCATTACTGTTTCAACAATATC
This sequence comes from Humulus lupulus, assembly GCF_963169125.1. Classification (NCBI taxonomy): domain Eukaryota; kingdom Viridiplantae; phylum Streptophyta; class Magnoliopsida; order Rosales; family Cannabaceae; genus Humulus; species Humulus lupulus. The sequence goes on from NC_084799.1 coordinate 164,044,450, forward strand.
GTATCAAGCTCTCAATGAAAGCATTAGAATGTTGACCTTGATTTTGGTCAACTGACACAGAGTCAAAATGCTTGATGTGGACAGATATGTTGGAATGAATATAATGACAAAAACAGTAAAGCACACAAGAATTTATAGTGGTTCGGCCCCAGAAACTGGAAATATCCTAAGTCTACTTGAGCTATTATTGATATAGGATTTCAAAGGAGTGATCAAAGAACTAGAATTCTATGAGTTTCACCAACCTCTGAAGAATAAACAATATATCGTAATGTATTAGCTCTAATTCTCTCGTAAATCTATACTCTCAAGTAATCAAAAAGCCAAAAGTCCCCTCCTTGAACTATCTTTCTCTATTTATAGGCTCAAGGAGGATTACATTAATTTGTTACAGATATTCTCTCCTAATTAATCGGATCATCAGGAATTATTGGAGACAATCTCAGGATTGACTATGATCTTTACAAAATTATCTTGAAATATGCGGAGTGTACGACCAGTCTGGTGGTAAGAAAAACTCAACCGTTATGCTTGCAATATATTACTGGTCGATACTCTAACAGAACTCTGCCAGGTGTCAGCCACGTGTTCAGAAATCACCTGCCACATCATCCGTGTCTGTTTTTTGGATAACAGATATTATGGGTGTACATACATTTAATCATATATGATATTGTTCATGTGTATATAGGTATGGTTGTCGTACATATATATATAAATATATTAATGTGTGTGTCATGTATATATGTGTATATATATGTGTGTTGTATATATATATATAAGTGTTTCATGTGTATATATATATATATAAGAGTGTGGATGTGTGTGTTGTGTATGTATATATGTGTATAAGTGTAGTGTTGTGGGTATATATAATGTTAAATATATATGTGAATAATTTAATGTAAAGCGCTACATGTATATATATATGTAATAAAATTTTGTAAAATGATATAATTATAGATGTGCATAATTGCATGTAAAATGTTATATGTGTATAAATATATGTACAAAAGTTTGAGAATGATATATATATTTGAAAGTAAACATGTACTGTTGTGGTAACTTAAGGCAATTGTTGTGCCTATTCAGTTTGCTTGTTGAATGAATGAAAGACAATGTTGATAAGCATAAAGTTTGCGATGCTACAAATGTGCTACTAAGGTACAACATAACACAATGGACAGACGTGCCACAGTCCCAAAGGTGGAAAGAGAGTCAGGTTCCGAGGTTCCTGATTTCTCAAAGATGTTATGATTGATTGATATTGTGTTGATCTTCAATTAAAGTGTTTTGCTATGATGAAATGTTTGTGTGTTATATTTCAATAAAAGCATGATAGTAGCATAGTACTGCTATAATGTTATGTCTGTTTGTGTTATTTCTATTTTTTTAATGGGCTTTTAGCTCACTCCCTCACTTTCCATTTTTAGGTAGGCACGTTATGTTGTTTGTATGGCACGCATGGTGAGCTGAATGATTTCCATTGAAGTTTGAATATATGCTGTGGGGAGTCAGTGGATGAGAAACGATCGAGAACGCCATATTGTGTTTATTAGTTTATTTTATTTATTATTGAGCTTAGTGAGTTGTCTTTATTTTCTTTAATTTGCATAAAGATATTTTGTTTTGAACATGCCCATATTGCATTGTTTTTAACAAGGCCTCACTGTATTTTCTAGACAGTTATTTATATTTTTTCTTTATGAGCATTAAAACTTGTATTTTTCATAAAAAAATAGATAAGTTTGGGCGTTACAACAACTCATTTGGACTCAAACTTAAAATTACATATCTACACTCAAATAAAAGATTTGTGTGCTTATGAATTCACAAATTTAAAACGTACCCACTTTTGGGTCCAATAATGCCCTTCTAGTATTTTCCAAATTATAAATTAATTTATAATTTTTTAATAATTATTTTCTTAGATAAATAATAATCTCCCAAATTAATATTTAACTCTTAGTTCCTTTTAGAACCTCCAAATCTTATAAATTACAAATGAATTCTCCTTAATTAATTTGTAACCCTTATAACTCCATAATTCATAAATTAATCATCCTTATTTATTTATGCTTCTTTATTTGAAATATTTATTCATGCTTGTTGAAATCATATAAACCATAAATTAATTCTCCTCCTTATTTAATTTACGGTTCACCATCACTAATTGACCAACCCACGCTAAAAGATTTCCCTGCAAAGCAATCCACTACAACTTCATTATAAATCCACATTAACCACTAAGAACGTGAACAATAACTTCAAACTCATATAATCAATATACGAATAAAAGAATAGGATTTACTAACTAGTGACACCTTCACTACTCGGAAAGTGGGATGTGAAGCTCCTAAAGTTTAGGGTGAGATCCGGTAACCATACCATCAAAGCTGGCACCAAGATGGACGACAAGTGGACGTAAGTTTTCATGTTTAGTTTTATATAAGCGACTGCTTGTTGGAGCAGTTAGCCTTCAATAAAAGCTGCTCTTTAGAATAGCTTATTTATTTTGCTAAACAATGTTTGATAATAGTGCCTGCATTGTAAGGTGACATTTTAGTTCAAAAGTGTCTACAAGTTACTATTTAAATATTCTTCATGTATCACAAGAGCACTTTCATAATGCTCAATGAAAAATCTAGTCTTCAATAAACTTTTTAAAGGGGTTGTTGATATATGAGTTCGAGATCAAGATCACTATATATAGCGATCACTCAGATTAAGGTTGCTTTTATACATGAGTTTGTAATTAAGATCAATACTTATAGTGGTAGCCCAGCTATAACATTCACATAGTTTTAAAAACTTAATATACATATATATATATAACATAAACATTCAATACATAATTATTGTAAAGTCCTTTATTGGCTAACTTTATTTTAGAAAAAATATTTTAAAGTTATTAAGGAAAATCAATAGCATATCACCACTGATAAACACCCGAATAGGCTATATTCACTGGGCCAAGAGCACCCCCTCGAGTAAAAGCTTCCACAGCCGGTTGGCCAAAATGAGGATCCCAAATTGCATGAGCAATAGGTCTTACATGTAAAGGATCCTGTACCCATGCCTCAAAGTTTCCTTGCCAAGCTACATGAAACATATTGATTCTTGATTTAATGATTCAGCTGATTTTCTAGTGTGAAAATATCATTTAAGTGTAAATACATTTTTTACCTTATTTATCACATATCAACATTATTTGGTAAAAATATGTATTACAATTATCTTGAGATTATTTTCAGAGATTATATTTATTATGGAATAAAGGTGTCGAAAATGAACATGGTCAAAAGAAATGACCATGTTCGTTCTGCCAGATAAAACTGATTTCGTTGCTGACTCATCAGTTTCATTTTCTGTCGACACAGAATTCATCTGGTTGGCTGATTTCCAAAATCAAAGGAATTTGCAAATTGATTTCAAAGATATCAAAAAATGATGGCCTTGGACGATTTCCTTGCCTATAAATATCTTGCCAATGCCTTTGGAATTTTCACCTCTTCCATTTTGAATATTTGTAAACATTATGTTATTTTCAAGAGTGTCTTTATTTGTAGAGATTAAGTTTGTTCACCTTAATCTTTGTAAGAGTGCTAAGTGTACTTGTGGATATCTATCTAGTCAATTGTAAACAAGTAGTGTCTATTGTGAACGTGTTCATAAAGATCTTCGGGAGATGATTCTTTCTAAGTCTCACTTCGGGAGGAAGTGTGCACTTGCTATTCTTTGAAGGGAGTTCAAGAGAATCAGCGTTTCATCAAAACCAGATTCGTAGAGAAGAGTACAACAAGATTGCGGCAATAGTTTAAGAGGAAGTCTTACATTATTTAAGTCAATGCTTTTGTACACATTGTTTCTTTACTAATTGGTTTATTATCTGGGCATGGCCCAGTGGATGTAGGTTATCTAAAAATATTTCTGAACCACGTAAAAATTCTCGTGTGTTGAATTTTTACCTGTTTTTCTGTTTTTGTTTAAACAGTTGCATAAGTAGTGTGAACAAAACTGAAATCTATCTAAACAACTTAATCAATATTCCACATTTAATTAAGTTGCTTATTTTAAATCACTTGGTAATATTAAAATACGGATTTTCAATTGGTATCAGAGCGGGTTACTAAACTCTTAGTGCGATCTTGTATTTTTCTGTTTGTTTTGTGCCTTGTGAAATGTCTTTCTTTGCAAACGGTGGATCTATAGCTCACCCTCCATTGCTGAATGATACAAACTATCCATACTGGAAAGTAAGGACGAAAGCTTTTATCAAATCCCTTGATGAAAGGCTTGGAGATCAATATTGACCGGTTGGACACCACATGTCGAGACAGATTCAAAATCCGGTAAGACACAGGTGAAATCTGAACTTGAATGGTCTAATGAAGAAGATAAATTGTCAATTTATAATAATACAGCTTTACATGCAATTTTTAATGGTGTTGGTGAGAGTTATATAAAATTGATTTCATCTTGTGAGTCTGCCAAAGATGCTTGGGAAATCCTTCAAACTCAATTTGAAGGAACCACTAATGTTAAGCGATCTAGGCTTGTAATGTTGACCACAAGATTTGAAAACCTTCGCATGTCTGAAAAAGAAACCCTCACTGAGTTTTATGAAGAATCGTCTGACATTGCTAATGAATATTTTGCTTTAGGAGAAAAGTTGTCTGACTCTGTTTTGGTTAGGAAAATTGTTAGATCTCTTACTGACAGGTTTCAATCCAAGATCACATCCATTGAGGAGGTAAAGAACCTTGACACCTTGAAAAATGAGGAATTGATGGGATCTCTTCGAACTTTTCAACTTAATCAAAAGATCCGCCAAGAGAAACCAATTGCTATGAAGGAGAAATCAATTGCCTTGAAATCTTCCAATGAGAAAATGGAAAGCTCAGATGAGGAAGATGGTGATGAAATGATCTTATTATCAAAAAACTTTAAGAAGTTTATAAGAAAGATTGGTAACAAGAAAAACATGTTTAAATCCTCCAAAGGTAATAATTTTTTCAAACCTTTTGAATCTACTAATAAAAAGGGTATTCAATGTAGGGAGTGTGAAGGTTTTGGACATATTCAATCTGAATGTGACAATACCTTAAAGAAAAATAAGAAGGTCTTGGCAGCCACTTGGAGTGACAATGAATCTGAAAGTAGTGATGAGGAAGAAAATTATAATCTTGCCTTAACTTCTGTTTTTTCTAGCTTACCTCTTTCCCATAGTGATTCAGATGAATCTGATTTGGATGACGATTTCTTGAAAGAATCATACAAAATCATGTATGATCAATGGTTGAAAGTGTGTTCAGATAATCATTTGATGGCAAACAATAACAAAGTTCTCAAGAAGAGAAATGAAGAACTTGACTCTCTTGTTAAAAAATATGAAATTGATATTGTTGCTAAAGATTTTGAAACCAAACGTTTGTCTAATGAAGTTGATCAAATTGTGAATAGTGTCAAAATGCTTAATCATAGATCTATTGTTTTGGATGATGTTCTGCTTGCAGGTCAAAAAGCTTGTGATTCTTCTAGGTTAGGATCAAATGGGTCTAAACCTAAAGGAAAAACAATGTTTATTTCTAGAAATCTTCCTGTTGTTTCAACAACTGACCCTTCTGCAGGTTCTACTCAGACTCATGTGGCCCCATCTTCTCAATCTGTCACAACACATGAGAAACAGACCTGAAATTTCCAGAATAAAAAACCTGGTCATTCTATTCCAATTTGCCATTTATGTGGAGTGAAAGGTCATATTCGACCTAAATGTTTTATCTTGATGAATTTTCTTCACAAAAATTACTTTAATCATCATGGTAATTTGAAACAAATGCCCTTGAAGAAAAGGACTCCACCTAAGAAAGTTTGGGTGAAGAAAAATAAATTCAAATGTCTTGCTGCCTTTACTTGTCTTAGAATATGTGCTTCTAACTCTTGGTTTTTTGATAGTGGTTGTTCTAGGCATATGACAGGTAACAAAAGCATACTCACTGACTTCAAGACTTTGAAAAATGGGGAAGTCACATTTGGAGATGGTAAGTCTTGTAAGGTACTTGGTAGTGGCACTCTAAATTCTGAAGGACTACCAAAGTTGCAAAATGTTCCTTTGGTTGATGGACTTAAAACTAATCTAGTTAGTATAAGTCAAATTTGTGACCAAGACTTGTTTGTAAATTTTTCTCTTGATAATTGTTTTGTGCTTGACCAAGATGGAAATTGTGTTTTGAAGGGTTATAAATATGTTGATAATTGTTACACATTATCTCAATCACACAATTGTCACACAATCACAAGGAGTGATACTAATTTGTGTCATGAAAAACATAATCATGTGGATTTTGAAAAGTTGAGAAAAATTGGAAGTATGAGTCATGTTCATGATTTACCGATTTTAAGTAAATAATTTTTTGCTAAATGTGAACCATGTCGATTGGGAAAACATTTGAAAATTTCTCATGAAAAATATTTTTGTGGTGGTGATGTGTCGCGACGCACTAAGGAACTTGTCGAAAATAAAACTTTGGTCTAAGAATATATTGAGTGTGACAAACAAATTGCAGATATTTTCACAAAAGCCCTTGAAATGGTTAGGTTTTATTCCCTCAGAAAATCCTTGGGGGTTTGTATTAATTAAATATTGTTTGTGTTGTGTCATATCCCTGTGCTAGAAAGAGTTGTTTGATGTCTTCTTGTTCTTGTCCAAAGAGAAAGTCTCAAACATTATGACAAAATGTATTTTTACTACTTGTTAGAATTTATAGTTAATATATATCATGCACATTTTTTTCAAAATCAAAAATCAAAATAAATAGTCCCTCCAATTAATATTCTTCCAAATCAATCTTTGTTTGTAGTGTATGAGCATTTGATCCTTGAAAGTATTTTCAGACTCCATCTTAGAATAGAGCTACCTACACTGTTGTGTAAAATGCTATCTTTGAGTAAGTTGGAACTATGTAACTAAAAATTATTTAGAAGATACTCTACCACTGATAAATGCAGCCTTCAGTATAGTGTGAAAGCGTCTAATTTGGGTACTCTTTGAGAAAAATGCTAAAATTTTCCACATAGGGCAATGTCCCTGAAAAAGGCTAAAATTTCCATACAAGGCAATGATCTCGACTTTCATAATCACACACAAATGCTTAAGATATACTGTTGAAAAAATTTGTAAGACTCATACACGCTTATTAATTTGGATAAAATATTTTTTGTGTCAGGAGTAAATATTTTGTGATATTTTTTTTAAAATAAAGCATGATTTATATTAAATATATTTTCTAACCTTATAGTAAAAATATGTTAAGAATTAATGTTTGTTACTTTCTCCAAGGACAAGACACGAAGACATTGGGCACAATCAGAATATGATATTTTTGGTACTTTTGTTTATATACTATATTATATAAAAAAATAAAAAAAATAAATGACTTGACCGTGGCTATCAAGAAAGGGAAATTGTGGTAATATGTTGTTTTTTTTATTTTGTTACTTATTATATTATTTGACTTCAAAAGTTTCTATTTTGGGTTTATTTTCCTTGTCTGTGCAAATTTTTTTTTCTTTGGGATATCAATTGATTAATTTGGTCTTAAAAAGGAATAAAATCAAATCCCTCAGTGTCATTTTCTTATCTTTATAATCAGTCAAAGAGAGACTCATTTCCTCATTCTTTAAAAAAAAAAAAATCTTTGTTTTTGTTTGTTGCAACTATGGTGAAAATTTGAGACAGTGGAGTACATGCATTTCCCATTGGTAACAACCGTCTCGGTCACCACAAAGAAGGCTTGAAAAATTGTGTTGTCATTGCCTTTTGGCCTTTTCAATAGACAACAAGGGGGAGTAAGGTTTATTTTGTTGGGTCTTTATCTTGGGTTTTTATCTTGTTAAACTTTCTCAAAAAGTTAACCTTGTTTATGATATTGGTTATAATTGAGATGTCTTTCGTAGGGGGAGTAATGTAACATTACTATTTTCTCTAATCTGGTTTGTCTTTGCATGATCTTTCAAAATAAACTCTTAAAATATTTTTGTCTATCAAGTTGCCAAAGGGGGAGATTGTAAAGTCCTTTATTGGCTAACTTTATTTTAGACAAAATATTTTAAATTTATTAAGGAAAATTATTAGCATATCCATATTGATTCTTGATTTAATGATTCAGCTGATTTTCTAGTGTGAAAAAGTGTGAATACATTTTTTTCCTTATTTATCACATATCAACATTATTTGGTAAAAATATGTATTACAATTATCTTGAGATTATTTTCAGGGATTATGTTTATTATGGAATAAAGAATGTATCAAAAATGAATATGGTCAAAAGAAATGACCATGTTCGTTCTCCCACATAAAACTGATTTCGTTGCTGACTCATCAGTTTCCTTTTCTGTCGACACAGAATTCATCTGGCTGGCTGATTTTCAAAATCAAAGGAATTTGCAAATTGATTTCAAAGATATCAGAAAATGATGGCCTTGGACAATTTCCTTGCCTATAAATACCTTGCCAAGGCATTTGGAATTTTCACCTCTTCCATTTTGAATATTTGTAAACATTATGTTATTTTGAAGAGTGTCTTGATTTGTAGAGATTAAGTTTGTTCACCTTAATCTTTGTAAGAGTGCTAAGTGTACTTGTGGATATCTATCTAGTCCATTGTAAATAGGTATTGTCTATTGTGAACGTGTTCATAAGGATCTTCGGGAGAGGATTCTATCTAAGTCTCACTTCGGGAGGAAGTGTGCACTCGCTATTCTTTGAAGGGAGTTCAAGAGAATCAGTGTTTCATCAAAACCAGATTCGTAGAGAACGGTACAACAGGATTGCGGCAATAGTTTAAGAGGGAGTTTTACATTATTTAAGTCAATGCTTTTGTACACATTGTTTCTTTACTAATTAGTTTATTCTCTGGGCGTGGCCCCGTGGATGTAGGTTATCTGAAAAGATTTCTGAACCACGTAAAAATTCTCATGTGTTGAATTTTTAACTATTTTTCTGTTTCTGTTTAAACAGTTGCATAAGTAGTGTGAACAAAACTGAAATATGTCTAAACAACTTAATCAGTATTCTGCATTTAATTAAGTTGTTATTTTAAATCATTTGGTTATATTAAAATACGAAAATTTTAATTATAAAGTGCTTTAGTGAAATCCTACACATAGAAATTTGTATATATGTATATTGTTGTTATTAAAATATAAAATCAGGACGCAACGGAAGGGGTGGTAGTTTTAAAAATCATTAATACCGAGTCAGGATCAATACATATATTTATATAATAAATCATTGCATGGAATAAGAAGAGAAGAATACCTCTTGTATCCTATAAAGAATTCTTGAGTCTTTTCGTATTACCAAATTCCTATCCACGCGAAGGCTCACACCAAAGTTTTCAAAGCCAGTCATCTAACACACAAGGACGTGTGTGGGCATGTGAGATTCAAAGGTTTGATTATTTAGGTTCTCTAGATGTTCTCAACACATAAGATCTAGAGAGTTTGGAGAAGATAAGGCTTAGAGAGTATTTCAATTTTTCAGGCTTAGAAAAAACTATAGACTTAATTTGTATGATAATGATCGCTTCTTTTTAAACATTTAAAGATAATAAAATAATTTTTTAATTCAAAAATAATCTGTTAGATATTTAATTTAATTATTCATTTTAATCAAATTAATATAATAATTAAATAAATAAATAACATTTGAATTTAAACAATTCGAATTTAAATCCCAGGTAAAAGTGGGAGTGTTGTGTGGCGTCACTCACTGTGCATGCTGTAAGAACGCCCTAAACTATTTACTTTGTAAATCGTCGCTCAATTCATAATTGTTAGAAAAATACCATTTTACAGAAAAGGTTTAGTCCTTGAGCCCCATTCATCAGATCCATAAAAGCTGACAGGGGCATTGGTCAGTCCAAACGACATGACTAAAAGCTCATAATGTCTATATCTTGTGTGAAAAGTCATCTTCGGAATATCCTCATCTTTGAACCTCACCTTGTTAGAACCAGATCGAAGATTGATCTTTGAGAAAATTGTCCTACCTTGCAGTTGGTCAAACAGGTCATTAATCCTTGGCAACAGGTACTTATTCTTGATAGTGAGCTTGTTCAACTCCCTTTAATTGATACATATCCTCAATGTCCCATCTTTCTTCTTAACAAACAACAGTGGCGTGCCCCACGGTGAGAAGCTGGGTCTAATGAATCCCAAATCTAGTAACTTCTGTAATTGTACCTTTAACTCTTTCAACTCTGTCGGAGCCATTCAGTATGGTGCTCTGGATATTGGTTATGTTCTCAGTGCCAACTCTATAACAAACTCATTCTCTCACTGCAGCGGTAAGCCCAGTAGGTCTTCTAGGAATACATCCAAAAACTCACTGACCAATCTGGTCTCTGCCGACCCAACTGGCACATCCTTGGTGGTATCCACTATGCTTGCTAGGAATCCTACGCAACGTCCTTGCAATAGCTCTCTAGCCTTCAGTGCTGAGATCATCGCAATACGAGGCCCATTCACAACGCCCACAAACACAAATGGGTCCTCTCCCTCGGGCTCAAAGGTCACCATCATCTTTTTACAATCTATGGTTGCCCCACACTTGACTAACCAATCCATGCCTAATATCATATCAAAATCCTCCATAGCTAGCTCAATCAGGTCTACTAATAGCACTCTACCATCCACTTCTACTTGTAATGATCTAATCCATCTCCTAGAAACTACTAATTTCCCAGTAGGTAATAAGGTCCTAAACCCCACAACATAGAAATCACAAGGCCTACACAATCTATCAACCAATCTACTAAAAAAAACGAATGTGTAGTACCAGAATCAATCAATACATTGTAAGTAGAGCCAGCGCTAGAAAGCTGACCTGTCACTACCAAGGGACTAGCCTCAGCCTCTGACTAGGTCAGTGTGAACACTCAAACTGGCATCAAACTATCGCCTTTCTTCTATTCCTCTATCTTCATTTGTTGGCAATCCCTCTGAAAGTGTCCCACTACCCTGCAAAGGAAGCTTGTCTTAGCACGACATTCTCCCACTTGGCATCTCCTGCACCTGATGCATACATGATAACTCCTCCATGCCTTATTGCTGCCCTAGCAGCCACCCTGAGTACCCTGACCCCTTCTATCAGGACCAAGAGTAGTAGAAGTACCAGGGGTCTTCCTCTTCTAGTCACTAGGGCCTCCACCCCTACCAGACCCATTAAATGGAGGTACCATTCTCCCAGCATCATGTCTCACGATGCCCTTGAGCCAAATCCTATCCATGCGCCTTCAGCAATAAGTGTTTTCTCAACTACCTGAGCATATGTAGTAACTCCAGGCACTGAGGTGATCCTAACTTTCCGTGCTATCATGGGGTTTAATCCCCGGACAATTCTATCTCTCCTGACAGCTTCAATTGGCACCAATTCATAAGCAAACTTGGCCAACCTGTCAAACTTCAGGGCATACTCAGTCACAATCATGTTGCCGTTAACCAGTGTGGTGAACTCATCTGCCTTAGCAGTTGGAACTGCATCGTTTTAATATTTCTTGTTGAACAAATCCCGTAACTCATCCCAACTCAATGCAGTGACATTTCGAGTCTGAGATACCACCTCCTACTAGAGATAGGCATCCTCCCAAAATATGTACGTGGCGCAGGCCACCCTCTCATTACCTACCACCCTCATAAATTTCAAGATGGAGGTGGTCATAGTCAACCACTGCTTAGCTGGCAGTGGGTCAGGCCCTCCCTCAAAGGTTGGAGGTTGTTGTTTCCTAAACCGTTCATAAAAAGGCTCCCATCTGTTCAATACTTATGGCTGTCCCAGAACTTGTACCTCTGCAAGTGACTAAACTGGTGCAGCGTTCCCTAATGTAACCTACTATTGCCTCAAAAACCTGATCTCTTCCTCATGTCTTTCTAGTTTGTTTTGCATTTCAACAAACATCTGCTACCAGTTCTCAAAAGCTGGTGGAGGGTTCTGACCCTGGTTATCATCTCTAGCCTTGATTTCAGTGTCGACTAGTCTGTTTGATCGCCTTGGAGGTATAACTCTTAAAGTATATCTGCAATCAACAACTTGGCTCATCAGGCAATGATAACAGATTCCATCATAGCCCCACAGTTCACAACCAAGCAAATAAGAAACATTCATAAATATCATTCTACTCAACATTCCACATGCATCAGTCGCATTACTAAGCATACATTCTCCTATTCATATAGCAGTGAAGGGCCAGGCCTTATCAATATAGCTCATGCTCCCTAATCAAGCATGCATATAAGACATGTATATTTCATTTAAACAATTAAGCACATAATCATATCATTAGTTACCAAACCCTAAGTCGAGCTTATCTTTTGCGGCGAGTGTACATGCCCAGCCAATCTTTAGGAACTAATAAACCTTGACAGCTCTGATACCAAGTTAAAACACCCTGAATAGTCAAGAATGTTACACAATGTATTTAAAATAGTGCTTAACTCGTTAAGCGAGTCATTTGAACTTAAAAATGTGTTTAAGGTTAAATGATAGTTTGGTATTTAAATTTTGGTCAAAAGGTTAAGATTTTCATTGAAAGGTTTGAATAATTACAAGGGATCCCAAAAGTTTCTAAATAAAATACAAGTTTATCAAAAATTACAGACTTAGTCGACCTAAGCGGAAAATTTCAACTAATAACTCCTGTTCCTCAAAATATCTCGACCGTGGCGGCCAAGCCGGCTAAGTATGTACATGCCACCCCTATAGCTCTCCAACTCATGGATGGTCCAGCTTTCCTTTGCCCTTGCCTGCACCACAAAGCATCCGTGAGCCAAGGCTCAGCAAGAAAACCCCAAACAATCAAACAGATAATCAAATAAGCATTAACATGTATTGTTGTTGACGGTGAGAACTCGTCAACGATGTTAGGTCAGAAAACTCAAAGGTAAGTAGGAAGATAGCTAGATAATGACTTATAATAGACTTGAGGAAGAACAAGTATAGACCAACAATGGAGTAAACATTCATATATTGCTTAATAGTCTGATTATACAATGAATTTTCCAACACCCTCATTTGAGGGGTCGAAACTTATTTATAGATGGGCTCTAATGGCCCCTGATACAAGGTGGTCCCAAAGGACAAGATAGTATGTCTATACTCTGTCAGAGTAATGGTGCATGGTGTAAAGGAGCAGAGGATCATGGTGTCGGTTGTGGGTACATGGTCAGAGGTGTGCAGGTCATGCCACCACTCCTTGCACTGAGTCATACAACCCCTCATTATCGGCCACTAATGTTAGAGCCACGCCTCTGCATCCCCCAAGGTCGTACATCCCATACAGGTACGCGTGCCTCGTATCTAATGGTCCTTCTTACATTTCCATGATACATCTTTTCTCCAAGCTTCCTTGTATTTTGCTAAGTGGGGGAAAGCTTGTGAGTTATCATGAATGAAATATTCAGTTGTCTTCACCTATCGTGCCTCGTTGGTGGCGCTTACTTCAGGAAGGGAAGTAGAGTCTCTTCCCCAAGGCATAGAGTGCTTTAGTCGAGACAAGATGTCTTGTGTGGGTTCTAGGCTGAGGATCGTGACTTGCAGAAGAGGCCTCGCGAGGGCCTCGCTATATGAGAGGCCTTCTAACACGAGACCCTCGCGCGGGGGCAGGTGTGAGACTCAGGTTCCCTCAGCAGCTCTCGGCGTAATGGCCTATACAGCCTCGCTATGTGAGGCTATCATTGCTCAGAGGTGGGCGTGCGTCTTGAGTGCCCTCAACAACCTTCGGCATCAAGGCATATAGGGCCTCGCTAGGCGAGGCTCCCTTTCCACAGAGGTGGGCGTACATCTCGGGTGCCCTCGACAACCTTCGACATCAAGGCATATGGGGCCTCGCTATGTGAGGCTCCTTTTGCACAAAGGTGGGCGTACGTCTTGGGTGCCCTCGATAACCTTCGGATTCAAGGCATATATGGCCTCGCTGTGCGAGGCTCCCCTTGCACGAAGGTAGGCGTACGTCTCGGGTACCCTCGATAACCTTCGGCGTCAAGGCATATGGGGCCTCGCTATGCGAGGCTCCCTTTGCACGAAGGTGGGCATACGTCTCGGGTGCCATCAACAACCTTCGGCGTCAAGGCATATAGGCCCTCACTATGCGAGGATTCCTTTTACACGAAGGTGGCCATAAGTCATTTGAATCGAGGCCCCTTATCCATGTGAATGCATCTTGACCCTTGGGCACGTCAACCTTGCGTAGGCACGCCGGGCCTCGCTATGTGAGGGCCTTGTGCACCCGTCTTCTTGTGACGTTTTGTTGGCCCCTAAGCTTAGCAAGGCCAAACTTCATGGCTCATAGTGTGATGTTTTTCTTGGGAAAATTTCCCGTATTCACAAGACCTTTAGGCCTGAGCCCGATAGCAGGAATAAGTGACCCTTAGCCATGTATTTCAACTAGGGATTAGAGATTTTTTCCTTGGTGGAATTTTGGCATCAACACTTGCCCTTATCTATAAGGAGGTCTTTAGGTGTCATTGTAGACTCGTTATAAATCTACACTCACTATGCTCTAGTGGTACCGCTATGTGACTTCTTGTAAACCAAGTTGTTGACGGTGAGAATTCATCAACGAAGTTTGTGATGCCAATGACAATGGTGGCACACTCTGGGCTATCATGGTCGCGTGAGTGGAAAGATAGCTAATCGATATCCCGACATGCATTACCTGCACGAGGAAGTTGTCGAGCATGGCATGTTGTTATTATTTCGTGAGATCTCTCGGGATGACTAAGTATAGATGAAATTGTATTGTCGAGCATCATGGGACGTTGTTATTATTTCGTGAGATCTCTCAGGATGACTAAGTATAGATGAAATCATATAGCACTCGAGAATAGGCTTTGGAGGGCATGATCAAGTGCTGGATGAAAAGGACTAAGCATTGACATACGAGGCCACAATCCGAGTTATTTGGGGACATCGAGCCGAGGGTGACCTTCCTTCTTGCCTCTGAGTCTTCAACCATCATCTGTCAACACGTGAAGGCCTTTATTTGTCATCTTTTTCATGACAACGATACTTGCATTATACTTGGAGGCATATAAGGCATCAAAAGATGTCATTCGATACTATTGGTTGATGAAGACCTCACTATGCAAGATGGTCTCGCACAACGAGACCCTCTCACATCGTAAGGCTTGCCTCCTTATCTCATTGGTGTGAGACTTTGAGAAGCCATTATTTTTTTCTTTTTCTTTTTTGTATGAGGATCTTTTGCAAGGGTTATGTTGAAAGCCTTATGTTGAAAGGGTTATGTTGAAAGCCTCATGGTCAATAGCCTTATGTTGAAAGGGTTCCCTCTGGGACCCCTCTACTGTGTGTGATTCGTTATGGTTGGTGCACCTTGATTACTTGTAAGGATATGTTGACCCTTTGGGTTCTCACTATCCTTTTATATATTTTTGTGTGCACGTTTTAGTTTGTGTGAGAAGCGTCCTTCTTGTCATTACGCATAGTACAATTTTTGCAAACGTCTTCTTCGAGACCCTTTTCGCAAGCGTCTTCTGTGAGACCCTTTTCACAAGCATCTTATTTAAGACCCTTTCTGCAAGTGTCTTCTTTGAGACCCTTTTCATAAGCGTTGTGTTTGAGAGCCTTTTTTAGTTTTTGAGGTGATCTTTCCTCAACTCGAGACCCTTGTAGGGAGATGGTCCTTGTGAAACCTTGCGAACACCTATTTTCTAGGCCCTTTTTCCCTTGGTAAGGTGACTCAGTTGATCTAGGCTTGAGGATTTCTTTGGATTCCCCTTTCGTCTTCTACGACGTGTTCCCTTTACAGGATGGGTTTGTTCGTGATGAGGTCACTTTTGATGGACCTTTTGAATATTTTAGATTCTATAAGGGTAGCTAGTCCTTATAGATTCAAGTGTGGTCTCATACGGTTCACCGCTCTCACATATATGTATTATAAATACTTTCATATATATATGTATGTCGCAAGGCTATATTCCTATTTTGCACTTGGCCAAGCACCTATTGGGGCTCATGAGGCTAGGCGCTTGCTTTTCACATGGCTAAGTTTCTGTGGAGGTTCGCGAGGTTGGACACCTAATTTGCGCAAGGCGAGATGCCTGTTGAGGCTTGCGAGGCTAGGCACCTATTTTAAACATGTACCTCGTAAGTGGTTTGTCGAATCTTTCTTCTCAAGTACTTTGTTTTTTGTTCTCTCTGATATTCTTTAATGATTCCAGATCTCTAGAATTAGCTAGGAGACTCCTTTCGATCTTTATGGGAGATGATTGCGATGATTTGATGAATCCTACTAGCTTCTTCTTTGAAGCCTTTTTGTAGTCCTCTTCAAATTTTCAACTTGAATGGTGTGGATGCTCAAAATTCAACACCGGTAAAGAACCCACATCTAATGCCTAAGGTCTCCGGAAGGTCCAAGGCAACCATGTTTGAAGTCCATTTGAACCCTCAAATTATTGCTCAAAATGACCCTGCTCAAATTGACCAAAATGACACAAGCGTCTGGCGCACGCTGCCTGCGCGCGCACCCCACGCGCACGCCGCCTCGCGCCCGCAAGCCCCGCGCGCACGCCGCCTCGCGCCCGCGCGCTCGCCGCCTCGCGCCCGCGCGCTCGCCGCCTCGCGCCCGCGCGCACGCCGCCTCGCGCCAGTGCGCCCCGCGCGCCTCGCGCGCCCTGCGCGCCTCGCGCCCGCACGCCTCGCGCCCGCGCGCCTCGCGCCCGCACGCCTCGCGCCCGCGCGCTCGCCGCCTCGCGCCCGCGCGCACGCCGCCTCGCGCCAGTGCGCCCCGCGCGCCTCGCGCGCCCTGCGCGCCTCGCGCCCGCACGCCTCGCGCCCGCGCGCCTCGCGCCCGCACGCCTCGCGCCCGCGCGCACGCCGCCTCGCGCCAGCGCGCACGCCGCCTCGCGCCAGCGCGCCCCGGGCGCCTCGCGCCTCGCGCCCGCGCGCCTCGCGCCTCGCGCCCGCGCGCCTCGCGCCTCGCGCCCGCGCGCCTCGCGCCTCGCGCCCGCGCGCCTCGCGCCTCGCGCCCGCGCGCCTCGCGCCTCGCGCCCGCGCGCCTCGCGCCTCGCGCCCGCGCGCCTCGCGCCCGCGCGCCTCGCGCCCGCGCGCCTCGCGCCCGCGCGCCTCGCGCCCGCGCGCCTCGCGCCCGCGCGCCTCGCGCCTCGCGCCCGCGCGCCTCGCGCCTCGCGCCCGCGCGCCTCGCGCCTCGCGCCCGCGCGCCTCGCGCCTCGCGCCCGCGCGCCTCGCGCCCGCGCGCCTCGCGCCCGCGCGCCTCGCGCCCGCGCGCCTCGCGCCCGCGCGCCTCGCGCCCGCGCGCCTCGCGCCCGCGCGCCTCGCGCCCCGCGCCCGCGCGCCTCGCGCCTCGCGCCCGCGCGCCTCGCGCCCGCGCGCCTCGCGCCCGCGCCCCGCGCGCCTCGCTCCCGCGCGCCTCGCGCCTCGCGCCCGCGCGCCTCGCGCCTCGCGCCCGCGCGCCTCGCGCCTCGCGCCCGCGCGCCTCGCGCCCGCGCGCCTCGTGCCTCGCGCTTGCGCGCCTCGCGCCCGGGCGCCTCGCGCCCGCGCGCCTCGCGCCCGAGCGCCTCGCGCCCGCACGCCCCGCGCGCCGCGCGCCCCGCGCGCCGCGCGCCCCGCGCGCCGCGCGCCCCGCGCGCCGCGCGCCCCGCGCGCCGCGCGCCCCGCGCGCCGCGCGCCCCGCGCGCCGCGCGCCCCGCGCGCCGCGCGCCCCGCGCGCCGCGCGCCCCGCGCGCCGCGCGCCCCGCGCGCCGCGCGCCCCGCGCGCCGCGCGCCCCGCGCGCCGCGCGCCCCGCGCGCCGCGCGCCCCGCGCGCCGCGCGCCCCGCGCGCCGCGCGCCCCGCGCGCCGCGCGCCCCGCGCGCCGCGCGCCCCGCGCGCCGCGCGCCCCGCGCGCCGCGCGCCCCGCGCGCCCCGCGCACCGCGCGCCCCGCGCACCGCGCGCCCCGCGCACCGCGCGCCCCGCGCACCGCGCGCCCCGCGCACCGCGCGCCCGCGCGCCTCGCGCCTCTCGCCCGCGCGCCGCGCGCGCCGCGCGCCCCGCGCGCACCAAGGGCTCGCAGTAAGGTCACCTCACCTCGCCCCCAAAGGCCTCGTCCAAGGGCCACGTGTGCCTCGCTTCGCTCACCGGCCACGTCAAAGGCCTCAAGAGACATAGCCTCCACTAAACACCCTTCGACCATGTATCAGGAGCCTCGTAGTATGGGGGATGCAAAGTTATAGTTTCACAAGATAAGCCCCTCATCTCATTTGTAGGCGTCATGCCTCCTCACACACGCAGCAGGCCCCGTTGAAGAAGCCTTATCTCTTTTCCTTAGCTTCCCTACCCTTAGTAGGACGAGGAATAACCATTGGGTACATGTTACCCGTACGTGTACGGGTGCATGACGCACAACCATGGGGAGGACAGGAGCATGACCCTGACACCTGTACCACACAGGTAGTGGAGGTGCGGATCAGTCCAGAGAGTGGAGGCACTATATGCACGCCTCTGACTATGTACCAGGCTGACACTATGATCCTCTGCTCCACCACTCTTCCCACACCACTGCCACCTGTGCTATTACCCTGACAGGGTACTTTTGTACTATTTTGTCTCACGGGACCACCATGTATAAGGGGCCATTAGAGCCCAGCTATAAAAGGGGCTTGACCCCTCAGAATGGGGGGTGGGAAAATTCATTGTAAGGAGAGGCTATTGAGAAATATACCAGGACTTGCTCCATCATTTATCTGTGTTTACTTTTCCTTAAAGTTTATTCTTAGTTCTTATATAAACATCACATAACTTACCTTTGAGTTTTCCGATCTAATTTCGTTGACGAGATTTCACCGTCAACAGTTTGGCGCCGTCTGTGGGAAGAACAAGCATCAAGCCAGTGTTCTTCCATCACTTCCAAAAAAGAAAGATGCTAAGACGTTCAAAACACCTACGACAAATACAAGAGGTTGAGGCTCACCGAGACGAAGTAGAGCGAAGGGCCTCCAAGAAAGACTCCCCTCCGCCCGGGCATGGAGGTGGGCCGGAAGAACCTCTTCCCCCAGGGGAGGAGAGGGAAGCATCGTCCCCAGCTATCCAGCCCAACGGAGGTCATTCAGAACCACTAGTGCATCCACTTAATCGGCCCCGGTTGACCCCACGCTCAGGCCACCAGGACCCCGGTCCCTCGACACACTGGCTAGGCAAGGGTCCCGGGGTACGCCCGGTAAGTTCCTACTCAAGGAAGCACTTCTACAAGGGCGAGATTCACGAGTTGCGTAAAAAGACTCGAAGGCTGGAAACCATGATAGAGAACATGCAGGAGGTTTTAAATGACCTACTACAAGGGAAGTCAAGCATACCCCTCCCTAAGCGTAAAGGGAAGGAGTATGAAAAAGGGGAAAGCACTGTCCCCGTAGACAATGGGGGAACCAAACTTTCCACCAGTAAAACCCCCCAGACAAAGTACCAGGAGGGACCTAGGCCAATGAAATGTCCCCAGGAGCCAAGGCGGAGGGAAGATGATGGTCGTAGGAACAAGGCCGAAGTCCCCTCACAAGAAGCACCCCCTGGCCTAAGAAAAGAGCCCCATGGAGAGAGGTCAGAAGTAAGAGACGTACCCCCCGCGGTTCCCCCGAGGGACACAACCAAGGCAAGGGATCAGCCCGAGAACACGCAAAACTCCTTATGCAAAAAGAAGAGGGGACTAGACACCAAAATGCGAAGCCCTCGGGGCAAGATCACCACTGCACTTGGGGGGTACATGGATGATGAAGAATTTGACCGTGAGTCACCCTTCACAAGGGAGATTCAGGTTGAGCGAATGCCCACTGGCTTCAGAGAGCCTCGCATGACTCCGTACGAGGGTACTGCTGACCCTAAATATCATTTAGACTCCTTCAATAGTCTGATGAGGTTAAGGGGGGTCAATAACAGGGCAAAGTGTCATTGCTTCGTCGTTACGCTTAAAGGAGTGGCGTATAAGTGGTTCAAGAGGCTAAGGCCAGGAACAATCAAATCATGGCAACAATTCTCTGATGAATTTCTCCAACAACACCATGCAGCCTGTGATTATGTCATGCCAACTACCAGCCTCGCTAACATAAAACAAGGCGAGAATGAAAGTCTGAAGGACTACATCCATAGGTTCAGTATAGAAGCTACAAAGGTGAGAGGTTTAACCAAAGCGGAGCACAAGATGGCTATTACAGCCGGAGTTCGTCCAGAAAGCAAGTTGTGGGGTAGCATGCTCAAAAGAGAAGTTTCGAATTTGGAAGACTTCTTCGAAAGAGCACAGAAGTACATACGTGTGGAAGAGGGCCATAAGAACTTATATGTGGAAGAAAGCGAACCTTCCTTCAGTTGCCCTACTACCAATACGTCTGAAGATTCCATATAGAAGGGGGCGTCGTGCTAGAGGGGGCGCTAACCAAGCTTGAGATTGAACGAAGACCATCTAGCCATGAAAAGTCCCGACCCGAGGGGAGATCACCTCAAAAATTCAAAAAGGGTCTCCAAAGTAGACGCTTGCAAAAAGGGTCTCCAAAGTAGACGCTTGCAAAAAGGGTCTCCAAAGTAGACGCCTGCAAAAAAGGTCTCCAAAGTAGACGCTTGCAAAAAGGGTCTCCAAAGAAATGCCTGCAAAAAGGGTCTCCAAAGTAGACGCCTGCAAAAAGGGTCTCAAAGAAGACGCTTGCAAAAAGGGTTTCAAAGAAGACGCTTGCAAAAATAGTACTATGCCTAATGACGAGAAGGACGCTTCTCGCAAGATATAATAAGCGCGCGCAAAAACATATAAAAGGATAACTAGAACCCAAGGGGTCAATATATCCTTATAGATACGATCAAGGTCCACCAAAGAGAGACCTATCGAACCACCTTTCGCATGGCCTCCCAAGGACCTCGAGCATGACAAATATATAAAAAAAAAAAAAATCTCCAGTGCATGGTTAAAATACAAGACTAAAGGTCGCTTAGTCACATTATCAGGCTCTGACATGTAAGTCTTGTGAAACTGGAAGATTGTCCCAAGGAAAGCATCACCTTACGAGCCGTGAAGTATGGCCTAGCTAGGCTAAGAGGCCAAGCTACGCATCATGAGAGGACAGGGGCACGAGGCCCTCCCATGGCGAGGCCCCGCTTATCTTGACGCTAAGAGATGTCGAGGGCACCAGAGCTATGAATGTAGTAATTCTTCTTTTGTGAATTCCATCCAAGAGAGCAACCCTCGCTACGCAAGGCTCACGACTGGCCTCCTACGCGCATCGTCTCTATGCGAGACATCGCGCCCTGCCTCCAAGTAATCGCATGGGGGCGACCTCGCTAAACTTCTCGTGTCCGGCATGCATAGACTCACGCATCCAAACATAGATCCCAAAGGGTCGCCTAGCATTGCGAGACAGTCTAAGGGCCCTGAGTTCGGCACCCTGGAGTTCGGCTGCTAGGCTGGTGACCTATTCCAGCAACATCGTGGCCTTGGCAATTGCCCTCTCCTACTTTTTCGATGAGGAAGAAATTTTCGCCAAGGCCCTTTCTAACATAGACCTGGTTTCAGCAAGCTCCTAGACCCGAACCGCAAGACGGTCCCTCTCGGCATTAGACATGGAAAGGTTAAGAGCTGAGTCGGCAAATCGCTGAGCCACAGTATAAGCCTCGCATGGAGATATAAGAATTAAAGAGAATAGTCTACCAGAGCACCTAAAGGTCCTCTCCTAGACTGGGGGGCAAGTGTGGATGCTCAAAATTCAACACCGGTAAAGAACCCACATCTAATGCCTAAGGTCTCCGGAAGGTCCAAGGCAACCATGTTTGAAGTCCATTTGAACCCTCAAATTATTGCTCAAAATGACCCTGCTCAAATTGACCAAAATGACACAAGCGTCTGGCGCACGCTGCCTGCGCGCGCACCCCACGCGCACGCCGCCTCGCGCCCGCAAGCCCCGCGCGCACGCCGCCTCGCGCCCGCGCGCTCGCCGCCTCGCGCCCGCGCGCTCGCCGCCTCGCGCCCGCGCGCTCGCCGCCTCGCGCCCGCGCGCACGCCGCCTCGCGCCAGTGCGCCCCGCGCGCCTCGCGCGCCCTGCGCGCCTCGCGCCCGCACGCCTCGCGCCCGCGCGCCTCGCGCCCGCACGCCTCGCGCCCGCGCGCACGCCGCCTCGCGCCAGCGCGCACGCCGCCTCGCGCCAGCGCGCCCCGGGCGCCTCGCGCCTCGCGCCCGCGCGCCTCGCGCCCGCGCGCCTCGCGCCTCGCGCCCGCGCGCCTCGCGCCTCGCGCCCGCGCGCCTCGCGCCTCGCGCCCGCGCGCCTCGCGCCTCGCGCCCGCGCGCCTCGCGCCTCGCGCCCGCGCGCCTCGCGCCCGCGCGCCTCGCGCCCGCGCGCCTCGCGCCCGCGCGCCTCGCGCCCGCGCGCCTCGCGCCCGCGCGCCTCGCGCCCGCGCGCCTCGCGCCCGCGCGCCTCGCGCCTCGCGCCCGCGCGCCTCGCGCCTCGCGCCCGCGCGCCTCGCGCCTCGCGCCCGCGCGCCTCGCGCCCGCGCGCCTCGCGCCCGCGCGCCTCGCGCCCCGCGCCCGCGCGCCTCGCGCCCCGCGCCCGCGCGCCTCGCGCCTCGCGCCCGCGCGCCTCGCGCCCGCGCGCCTCGCGCCCGCGCCCCGCGCGCCTCGCTCCCGCGCGCCTCGCGCCTCGCGCCCGCGCGCCTCGCGCCTCGCGCCCGCGCGCCTCGCGCCTCGCGCCCGCGCGCCTCGCGCCCGCGCGCCTCGCGCCCGCGCGCCTCGTGCCTCGCGCTTGCGCGCCTCGCGCCCGGGCGCCTCGCGCCCGAGCGCCTCGCGCCCGCACGCCCCGCGCACCGCGCGCCCCGCGCGCCGCGCGCCCCGCGCGCCGCGCGCCCCGCGCGCCGCGCGCCCCGCGCGCCGCGCGCCCCGCGCGCCGCGCGCCCCGCGCGCCGCGCGCCCCGCGCGCCGCGCGCCCCGCGCGCCGCGCGCCCCGCGCGCCGCGCGCCCCGCGCGCCGCGCGCCCCGCGCGCCGCGCGCCCCGCGCGCCGCGCGCCCCGCGCACCGCGCGCCCGCGCGCCTCGCGCCTCTCGCCCGCGCGCCGCGCGCGCCGCGCGCCCCGCGCGCACCAAGGGCTCGCAGTAAGGTCACCTCACCTCGCCCCCAAAGGCCTCGTCCAAGGGCCACGTGTGCCTCGCTTCGCTCACCGGCCACGTCAAAGGCCTCAAGAGACATAGCCTCCACTAAACACCCTTCGACCATGTATCAGGAGCCTCGTAGTATGGGGGATGCAAAGTTATAGTTTCACAAGATAAGCCCCTCATCTCATTTGTAGGCGTCATGCCTCCTCACACACGCAGCAGGCCCCGTTGAAGAAGCCTTATCTCTTTTCCTTAGCTTCCCTACCCTTAGTAGGACGAGGAATAACCATTGGGTACATGTTACCCGTACGTGTACGGGTGCATGACGCACAACCATGGGGAGGACAGGAGCATGACCCTGACACCTGTACCACACAGGTAGTGGAGGTGCGGATCAGTCCAGAGAGTGGAGGCACTATATGCACGCCTCTGACTATGTACCAGGCTGACACTATGATCCTCTGCTCCACCACTCTTCCCACACCACTGCCACCTGTGCTATTACCCTGACAGGGTACTTTTGTACTATTTTGTCTCACGGGACCACCATGTATAAGGGGCCATTAGAGCCCAGCTATAAAAGGGGCTTGACCCCTCAGAATGGGGGGTGGGAAAATTCATTGTAAGGAGAGGCTATTGAGAAATATACCAGGACTTGCTCCATCATTTATCTGTGTTTACTTTTCCTTAAAGTTTATTCTTAGTTCTTATATAAACATCACATAACTTACCTTTGAGTTTTCCGATCTAATTTCGTTGACGAGATTTCACCGTCAACAAATGGCGACTCCTCTATCACAACGTTCTCTTCTACACGGAATCTTCACACGTATTGGTAGAAGGGTGATCGGAGGAAGGTTCAATTTCCTCAACATGCAAGTTCTTATGGCCCTCTTCCACACATATATACTTTTGTGCTCTTTCGAATAAGTCATCTAAGTTTGTAACCTCTCTCTTGAGCATGTTACCCCACAACCTGCTTCCTGGATGAACTCTGACTGTAATAGCCATGTTGAGCTCCTCTCTAGTTGAGCTTCCCAACTTTGTTGCTTCCATATTGTACCTATGGATATAGCTCTTCAGACTTTCATTCTTGCCTTGTTTTATGTTAGCGAGGCTGGTAATTGGCATAACATAATCATAGACTGCACAGTGTTGCTGAAGAAATTTGCCAGAGAATTGCTGCCACGACTTGATGGTTCCTGGCCTTAACCTCTTGAACCACTTGTACGGAACTCCTTTAAGTGTAACGACAAAGCAATGGCACTTTTCTCTACTGTTGACCCCCCTTAACCTCATCAAGTTATTGAAGGAGTCTAAGTGATACTTTGGATTCGTAGTGCCCTCGTACGGAGCCATGCGAGGCTCTTTGAAGCTGGTGGGGAGTTGCTCAACCTGGATCTCCCTTATGAAGGGAGAATCATGGTCAAATTATTTGTCATCTCCGTGCCCCCCAGGTGTAATGATAATATTTTCTTGAGGGCTTTGAATTTCGTTGTCTAGTTCTTTCTTCTTTTTGCTTAAGGAATCTTGTAGGTTCTTAGACTGAACCCTTGCTTTGGTTGTGTCCCTCGGGGGAGCTGCGGGGGTGTGGTTTTTACCTCAGACCCTCTCTAGTTAAATTTCCCCCTCATGTCAAGTGAGGCTTTTATGGGGGTAATCTTGGGTCTGCACCTCCCATAGGTGGGGTTCGAGATAGGTTTCGCCACTGGTGTATAATATTCCTCGTGTTCTGGGTGAGGGGTATAACAAGTGGAGAGTTGCATTTTGTCACCATCCACGGGTATGGTGGTTTCTCCTCGCGCATGCTTTTTTCTTCTATGATGTGGCAGGTATGCTTGACCTTCCTTGCAGCAGGTCATTCAACACCTCCTACATGTTCTCTATTGCGGCTTCCAGCCTTTTATTTATTATGTGCAACTCACGTATCTCATTCTCATAAAAGCAAGTTCTGGAGATGGGACTCACAGAGTGCACCCGCAAACTATTGTCGTGCCTGTGCAAAGAGGGGCATGGGTCCCGCTAGCCGAAGCGTGGTGTAATCGGTGGTCGAGGAGGAGGGTGCATACTCAGGCCACCCACACGGGTCGTAGATGATTTAGGATGACCTCCCTTGGTTGGACTGCCGGGAGTGTTGCCTCCTTCTCCTTTCCATGGGTTATATGTTCTGTCGGCATGTCTCCATTCTCAGGTGGCGGAGGGTCTCTTCTGGAGGCTTTCGGTAGGCCTCCATCAAGGTAGATCTCACCATTCTGAGATTCCCGTAGGCATTTTGAATGCCTTGGCATTTTTTCTTGTCTAAATTGATGGAAGAACAACAGCTTGAAAGTCGTCCTTCCCACAGACGGTGCCAAACTATTGACGGTGAGAACTCGTCAACGATGTTAGGTCAGAAAACTCAAAGGTACGTAGGAAGATAGCTAGATAAGGACTTAGAATAGACTTGAGGAAGAATAAGTGTAGACCAACAATGGAGTAAACATTCGTATATTGCTTAATAGCCTGAGTATAAAATGAATTTTCCAACCCCCTCATTTGAGGGGTCAAAACCTATTTATAGATGGGCTCTAATGGCCCCTGATACAGGGTGGTCCCAAAGGACAAGATAGTATGTTTGTACTCTGTCAGAGTAATGGTGCATGGTGTAGAGGAGCATAGGATCATGGTGTCGGTTGTGGGTACATGGTCAGAGGTGTGCAGGTCATGCCACCACTCCTTGCACCAAGTCATACCACCACTACTTGTCAGCCACTGATGTCAGAGCCGCACCTCTGCATCCCCCAGGGTCGTACGACCCGTACCCATACGCGTGCCTCATATCTAATGGTCCTTCTTACAATTCCAAGATACATCTTTTCTTCAAGCTTCCTTGTATTTTGTTAAGTGGGGGAAAGCTTGTGAGTTATAGTGAATGACATATTCAGTTGTCTTCACCTATCGTGCCTCGCTAGTGGTGATTACTTCAAGAAGGGAAGTAGAGTCTATTCACCAAGGCACAGAGTGCTTTAGTCGAGACAAGGTTGTGTGGGTGCTTTGCTGAGGATTGCGACTTACACAGGAGGCCTCGTGAAGGCCTCGCTATATGAGAGGCCTTCTGGCACGAGACCCTCGCACGGGGGCAGGTGTGAGACTCGGGTTCCCTCAGCTGCTCTCGATGTCAAGGCCTATAGGGCCTTGCTATGCGAGGCTCCCTTTGCTCGGAGGTGGGCGTATGTCTCGGGTGCCCTCGACAACCTTCGGCGTCAAGGCATATGGTGCCTCGCTATGCGAGGCTCCCTATGCACAAAGGTGGGTGGACATCTCAGGTGCCCTCAATAACCTTCGGCGTCAAGGCATACGGGGCCTCGCTATGCGAGGCTCCCTTTGCGCAAAGGTAGGCGTACATCTCGGGTGCCCTCGATAACCTTCGGCGTCAAGGCATATGGGGCCTCGCTATATGAGGCTCCCTTTGCACGGAGGTGGGCGTACGTCTCGGGTGCCATCAACAACCTTCGGCGTCAAGGCATATAGTGCAAGGCTCCCTTTGCACGGAGGTGGCCATAAGTCATTTGAATTAAGGCCCCTTATCCATGTGAATGCATCCATACCCTTGGGCATGTAAACCTCGTGTAGGCACGGAGGACCTCGCTATGTGAGGGCCTTATGCACCCGTTTTGTTGTGACGTTTTGTTGGCCCCTAAGCTTATCAAGGCCAAAATTCATGGCCCATAATGTTATGTTTTTCTAGGGAAAATTTCCTGTATTCACAAGACCTTTAGGCCTGAGCCTGATAGCAGGAATAAGTGACCTTTAGCCATGTATTTCAACCAGGGATCAGAGAGTTTTTCCTTGGTGGATTTTTGGCATCCACAACTGCATACCCTATAACCACAACTGGTTCACATAGATTTTTCAAACATCATACGGCTCATGCCGAGTAGATGGATGTCACTTCTTTACAATGACCTCACCACTATTGTCGTTATCGCATCTGCATTATGGCCCCGCCACTACGGCATACATTACACATGTAATTCCTTTAAAGGCCTCCCGGCCGAGCAATAAGTACAAACAAGTATATCAACATAGATTCAAATATAGCATACATTCAACTAGAAATGGTTTCATGACATGTTCATTCTCGTGCCCTATAATTGGGGCACACGCCCTACACTCAGTCCAAGAGAGATTTTCTTACCTAAAGTCCTCTGCGATAGGGTATGGGGACAACAAGCATGATCCTTTCCTCCTGAGTACCCCTAGTCACAACATATTAACGGATAACCCTCAAGAACTAAACCAATTAAGAGCTTCAAGATCAATTCCTAGCCTCCGAGACCTGGAATTCTACTAAACTGGGTAGTAAAATCCTTCCCGAGCCCTTAGGGTTAAGATCCCATACTTTAAAACCCATTTTATCTAACTTTCCCAACTAGAGTCGTTGCGCACCCTTGAAGGGTTGTGGCGTGCCTCAAGTCAGAGAGTCCCCCCAAACTATCTCCCTGAACACGCATCGCAGCGCAACCCACCAAGTGATACGGCGCCAAGGTGATTTAGCAAATCGCCCTAGCCTCTGAGTTCATGCGTGTCGCAGTGCTCCAAGAATAGTGTCGCGACGCAACCCCGCGAACCTAGAAAATTCTGCGATTCTAGAAATTGCCAATCGACCCAAATCCACCTCAAATGTGATTTTTAACCCAATTAACAATCTCCCAACAGAATCTAACCACAGAACAGATATAGTAACTTAAACACCCAACAATTAGCAACAAAAAGCCCCAAGAACACCCTAGAATCCCAAACTTAAGGACTCACAAGCTTAACACATAGACTACCAAAAACAGGGATCTTACCTCTAAATTCCTCTATGAAAATTTGAATTCCTTTGCAAGTAGCAATCCTAACAGCCTCCAATTCCCAGCTACAAGCTTTAAATCCCACCTAGATCGCCTCTAGGATCAAAACTCCAAGGTTTACTTCTTCCTCTTGGAACAAAGTGGAGAGAGAGAGAGAGAGAGATAGATAGACTACTGCTGGAAAAAATGTGAAAGTGAAGTTTGGCTGAGGCTTGGCTAAGTCTTGGCTAGATTCTTGGCAAAAGACCATAATGCCCCTACTGTAAAAATCTCCCCTTTAGGTATCCAATGGCAAAAAGATCATCTGACACCACTTTCCGCTAAACCTCGAATTCTACTTAAAATTCTCAATTAATCCCACTAATCTTCTAAACATTAATATTTACCTTAGTTATAACTCATACTCAAATATCCCTAGTAATTCATAAAATTGCTCACTAGGATCGCATTGTGTTGTTGGGAAAACTTTATACATGATCTTTATTTATTTTCATGTATAACTAATATTAAACAAATTAATACGAGATAGCCTAAAACATGTTTCTAAAATTGAATTCAAAGAGAAACAATGAATAGAATACTTACAGTATACACAGCAGAATTAAAGAGTCCTTCCTTCGGTTTCTCTAACTCTTGTATCCTCTCTGTCGCAGAGTATTATCAAGAAACTGAACCGATCTTCTATTTTCTTCACAGTCTTCCAATGTATCCTTAGAATCACCTAGACTAGTGTGGGAAATTCTCAACACATGAGATAGATATAGAGAGAAGAAGAGAAAATCACAAAAAGGCTTAGAAAAGGACTTGTGTTTAGAGAGAATCTAAAACTATCAGAAAACCAGTGATTAAACTTATCTGTCGTCTCAAATCTTAACTTATGACTTCTCTCTAAGCACACCTTTTATAGACTCAATTAGGCCATTTAATTTAATTAAAAAAAATCAATAAAATAATATCCATTTAAAGCCCTAGGTCGAAATTATCATGGGCTTTAGGCCCGTGAAATTTCCCATTTGATTAAAGCCCATTGGACTTAAAAACAAGGCTTGTATTATTTTCTATTGATTTAATTAATTAAATAATAATTTAAATCCTTTATCAAATTAATTATTTATAATTTGAACCTTGATTTAAACTTATTTATTAATTTAGATACCAATTTATCTTAATTAATAATTCTGCCATAATTTCTCTTTTCTTCTCTAAATTACATAACTCTATGAAACTATCCAAAATTGACCTGGTCAACTTTGATAATTCTAATTGATAGTTAAATCAATTAATTGAGACTATCTAGATGATTTTATCCAAGGTACAATGGGGACCATGGGCCTATGAAATCAAGCTCCAATAAGTTATCATAAATCTAACAAATAAACTTACTAACTTATTAATTCCTCGTGACTCCACTATAGACTCAGAATTGCACTCTTGAATTCATAGAACGCTCTATAACAAATATAGATACGCTATTAATTATCCATTGTTACAACCATAATTGTTAGTCAATCCTCTATAGACAGTCTACAATGAGATAGGACTAAAATACTGTTTTACCCGTATTTTTCCCTTAAAACACTTAGTTCCTTGTAAATGATATTTCAGTAAACTAATTTAATTACTGAAATGAGATCGCTATCATTTAACACCTTGAACAAAACTAAAAGGAAGCCATCATTTCACTTCTTCATCAGAAGCTATAGATGTCCATATCTATGATTAACACTCCCACTCAATTATACTACCGAGTTCCCAAGATGTAAGTATGGGCTAGTCCGTAGGGTAAGCTGGTAACGAACAAGTCAAAGGACTCAAATAATACAATCTGTTAGAATACTAACCACTCAGAATTGAGATTGAATTGAACTATGGTCAACTATATGATATGACTAGAATAGATAATAACGGTATGTTTACTTATCTTAACAACTGTCAATATCGGCCCAGTCTGATGTAACAAATACATCCGATCTTATCTACTTTTCTAATGTTCTGGAAAGAACACAACACTGTAATGTGTAAGTAGATCATATCGTAGTTTGGCAAGTCAGTGTAAATCCTGTGAACTGACTAATCTTAGGACTAACTTATTTTGAGCATATAATCATATTTATATTCCACTGTGATTACGTCACTATAAATACGATTAGCTATATGCTCAGGATTTAATAGAAGTTTATATTAAACAAATAATCATGAGAATAAAACATGTGAGAAAAGTGATTGACCAAGTAAAAAAATGATTTCTATTCTTTTATTGATAATAAAATGAGATTACAAAGAATTTGAGTTTTAATTAGGGCATAAAACCCCAACACACTCCCACTTGCACTATAAATACAATTAATACGATTAGCTATATGCTATAAATGAAACCCCAACGTCACTATAAATACGATTAGCTATATGCTCGGGATTCAATAAAAGTTTATATTAAACCAATAAATACGATTAGCTATATGCTCGGGATTCAAACCAATCAGTCAAACCCCAACGTCACTATAAATACGATTAGCTATATGCTCGGGATTCAATAGAAGTTTATATTAAACCAATAATCATGAAAATAAAACATGTGAGCAAAGTGATTGACCAAGTCAAAAAAATGATTTCTATTCTTTTATTGATAATAAAATGAGATTACAAAGAATTTGGGTTTTAATTAGGGCATAAAACCCCAACACGTTCCACACATCTCAAATATATTCATATAATAATCTAGTCCCACTCACAAAGCACATATATTTATAGATATATCCTCAGCGGGTCAAAATTACGAAAAATGTCATTTTTAACAGAAGCGGGCCTATAAGCTTATTTAATACACCTAAACAAGCACAAGTAGTCGTATCATAATATAACTCATAGAATTCACATATATAATCATACTAACACATAAACATCATTTCATTCAAAAAACACATAAGCATCCAATTATGCCCTCATGCCAGAGTAATCAAGGCACTAAGCCTTATTAGCAGATTTGGGACGTTACACTGGTTGTGGAAATTTAGTCTTTGTGGTTAGTTCTTTTTTGTCCAATCCTACCTGTGGTGCATCAACATCATCATTAATTTCATTAGGTCCTTCATCACCTTGATCACCATTACTTTCTCTATAGTTCTCACCAAATAAACCATATAATCATCCTCTTCTCCCTATTCATTACCAACCTTATTCTCATCTTCACTATCTATTAGGGTTTGTGGCCTAAAAACACGTGAGAAAAACTTTTTTATTGATTTAAATAAAAGTACATTTTATTATATTTGATTATTATAATTATTACTTGAATAATTTATATAAATATCAGAAGATTCTATATTCATCTATGATAATATGATATTTTATGCGTACGAGAGAATTAAGATCATATATAATGAATAAAATAGTCAGCAACATATTAAAGTACGAAATCTTTAATGAATTGTTGCTAGTATGGTTTACTAAGCATATGGGATGCAAGTAATCAAGATTTGGATTGTTGATGTAGATAGACATCTTGGTAAATGTACTTTATATAATAGTAATTATATATGACAGGACCGGCGTGAATTAATTATTTGAATATATTTACCATTTTCCATAATGATTTAATTTATATCTTAATAGATGATCATTTGTAGATAAGTCTAAATCCTATGTTATCATGAACTCCTGTTTATGTTTATTAGGTCTTTTGATTCATTCGTTAAGGTCTCTATATATAATGAGGCTAGTGACTTTTATTTTAGAGATTCAATAGCATGAATGACTGGGAACATGATTTTACAATAATGGAATTCATGCTTTCCTAACAGATCGAATATTGGTTCCCTTAAGGGTTACTTCTGGGATTAAATAGTTATTGAGCTCAAATCTATAATATAATTATAGATTAATTATTCACTATTGAGTTAATGGTACTTAAGGAACAAGAGGTAATTAGAAGGGTAAAACGATAATTCTTGACCAGGTCTAATTAACGAACCAATAAAAGGAGGAAAAACTACATTTATTGATTACATTGATGACCTGGTTTATTGGAGCTTCATATTGTAGGTCCATGGTCCCCAGGTTGCCTCTGTCCTACACTGTCAAGGGTAAGGATGTCATAGGCAAGATTAATGGAGAAAATGACTAAATTGCAAAGGAATTAATTTTCCAGGGCAAAGAGATAATTATGTGCAATTGATTAATTAATTAATTAACATATTAGTTTTTATTTGGAAACCTTTATATTAGTTAAAATATATATTAATTAGTGTTTGAATTAATATTTGAGAGAGTTAATTATTATCTTATTATAAGATAATTATTCAAAGTGGTAGTTTTTAAGATAATTTTATTTTCAATTAACTAATATTTATTTGTGGAATAAATATATTGTCTTAAAATTAATTAAACAAAAAAATGAAAAAAAAATTGGGAGCTATAACAGTGGCGCCACTTTGGTGCCACACTATCCCTGAGATTTTAATTTTGAATTTCAAATTTATTTGTTTATATAATTATTAATTTTAAATTTTATTTAAAGAAATAAGTAAATTAAGTTATAACAGATCAGTTTGAATTAATAAATTTAAAGAAAAATGAATTTTTTTTTATTTTATCTTTATAAACCTAAAAAAAGCGATTCCTTTAACTAGTTGTAAATTTTGTTATCTGACTTTCTCATAAAAGTGTCGATAGGATTTTCTAGGCCTGAAAATTCTAGAACTTTTAACAAGTCTTCTCTCTTCTTTAAACTCTCTAGATCTCATGTGCTGAGAACATCTAGAGAGCCTAAATGATTAACATGTTAATCCTACGTGCCCACACACATCCTTGTGTGTTAGAGGAACAACTTGGAAGGCTAGCGTGTGAGTCTTCACCAGATACGAAGATAGTTGATTATACTAAAAGACTTGGTGAATCTTGATAGGCTGCAAGAGGTAATCTCATTTTCCTTGTATGTGTTGATTTAATGTATAGATATATGTGTTGGTCCTAGCTGGTATTAATGATTTTTAAAATCCCTTCCCCACCTTCTGTTGTGTCCCTGATTTTATTCAAATTGATACAAACACTATCTTCATCACTCAAATTAACGACAAAATTAGTCGCACTCTCCATGTTTTTTGGTATGCCAACAACATCAGCAACAACATTAGTCTCATCTGACAACACTTTATGCACAACTTATGGCCAACTTTTTAGTAGACTCTAGATCATGGGCATGTGGCACAACAATTGGATCAACACTCCATCCAATAACAAAAGTAGTGTATGGCAACACAAGGTAAATATCAACCTCCCTATTATTTTTTTCACCATCTCTTTGCTGGGATATGTGCACTTAAAGCGTATTTATGTAAAATATTTACTGAATATTTAAATGATAATTTCACTCATATTTGTAAATTTTTATTATATATAATCTTGAATTAAGTATATATATATATGATTTAATTTAAAATAATAACATAAACATTGTTTGTAATCGCTAATATTAAAGTGAGAGCTTTTAAATTAATTATGATTATAAGCGCGATCTATCGTCTATTTTTGAAAGTATAGTATATCCGGATTATTACATGTAGTTGAGTATGTTAAGTATGTTTTGCATTTTCTAAAGGAACACGGTGAATGAAAGAAACAAAATATACAATGTGGTCGCTGACATTAGTTGTGGCGCAACTGCCCTATATACAATAAAGATTGTATAGGACTAGGGACACGGTGAAAGAAAGAACTTCTAATAATCTTCGTTAAAATATAGAAGTTCATCATTCATCACTCGATGGTCATTGAGACTTAACCTTAATCTTGAAGTAATGGACTCTTATTTGCAGTCTTATGTCTAACTTATCAAGTACAATCTACGAAAGAAAATGTGGACATAATTCCTGATATCGTGGAGTCATAGAAATATTGGTAGTTGGGAACATACTTAACAAATGCGAAATCCACTCCTTCCTTGACTGGAAGTAGATTAATTATTCCTTTCAGTATTGATAGCAGTACTTGAACATAGAGCACTCAATTTTTGTTAGAGAATATAAATATTATATGTATATGACTTACAAAAATGTTCATTAGAGTATCAAGGGCATTAATTAATGAATATATGAATAATTAGTGGAGGGTCATAACTCATGCAGTGACTACACCAATAGACAATTATATGAATTATAACTTCTAATAATATAAGACAGTATGTTTTGAGAGTGCAACTATAATTTTTTACTAGAAAAATCTCATAGTTAATAAATTAATTTATTGAGCCAAGAGTTAGTGAGATAATTCATTTATTGGAGCTTAGAACTACAGGTCCATTTGTCCCCGAGCTAGCTTATTAACACAAACAAAGTAGTTGATGAATTAATGAAATAATAAAAGTATTATTTCAAATTATTATTTGAGAAATAATAAAATATGGAAAATAAAATATAATGATATTTTATTAGAATTAATTTTGTGAAATTTTATTAATTAATTATACATTATTTATTTGATAAATAGAGTGGTATAATTAAAAGCATGAATTTGATATATGTGCTTTGGGAAACACATGTGGGGTGCCTACCATAGTCTAATGGAATGTGATGGGCGACAAAGTCCACTAGGGTAAGCTCCTCTCTTCACTTTAATGGTTTCTATAAATGAGACCTTAAGTGAGGAGGCTCAAGATCAATTATCAGAAAATTGAAAAGAGAAACTCTTTTTTCTCTCCCTATTCCCCACACCTAAAGTAAGAAAAGAAAAACAATGTTTGTGTGTTTGATTTTTATATCACACAAAAGATACACACTCTCTTGTGTTGAGACTCCAAGGTGTGTATTAAAACTCACAATTGAAAAATGAGACCACACATCCTCTTTGAATATTGCAAGGCATATTGGAAGATAAGTGGTCAGGAAGCAAACTTTCAAGAACAAGAAATTACATGCCTAGATTTGCGCTACAAGAGGAAAAAAGTTGTTTATAAGTTTTATGTAATTTTTCTTGGACTTAAAATACATGAGATTATCCTATTCTAATTATAGTTGCTAGAGTGAGATTTTCTCATGAATAATGTTGACGGTGAAATCTTGTCAACGAAATTAGACTGGAAAACTCAAAGGTAAGTCAGGTGATGTTTATATAAGAACTGAGAATAAACTTTAAGGAAAAGTAAACACAGATAAACAATGGAGCAAGCCTTGGTATATTTCTCAATAGCCTCTGTATACAATGAATTTTTCAACCCCCTTCCATGTGGAATTGGGATTTATTATATAGTGGGATCTAATGGCCCTAGATACATTGTGGTCCAGGGGACCAGGTAGTACATAGGTACACTGTCTGGAGAGTGGTTTAAGAGGTTATGGTCTTGCAACCAGTATAGGGACAGGTGCCAGGAGGATGTCTCCACTATTTGTCCGTACCAATGTCAGAGGAGTGGTGCAGGTGGTAGTGGTGTCGACTCTGACATCTGATTGGGAGTATGCAGGTCATGTCCTTTCTCCTAGTGCCCCCACTACCTGACTAGCATAAGTTCCATGGTCAGACGTACGGGACCTTACAAGCCGTACCCCGTACGAGATTGTACCATCATGACCCTTCGGAATCATACTTTGGCTTTCACTTCTAGACGGTGGGGTTTCCATAGGCATCTCCATGGGAGATGCCTTCTCGAGATGAAGGTCGCGAGATGTTATCACGCGAGGCCCTCGCGGCTTAACCATGGCAGGGCTATACGAGGCCACCCCTCGTGGAGATGTCATGAGGTGCTCCCACACGAGGCCGTCGGGGCTAGGAGATGCTCCATTCGGAAAATATGGCCCACTTCGCACCGAGGCCTCGCAAGGCACACCCTCGCGCGCCATATGCAGGCGTCTCGCGAGGCACACCCTTGCGCCCCCATATGTAGGCGTCTCGTGTCAGCGCCTCCATATGTAGGCGTCTCGTGCCAGCGCCTCCATATGTAGGCGCCTCGTGCCAGCGCCTCCATATGTAGGCGTCTTGTGCCAGCGCCTCGCGAAGCACACCCTCGCGCACCATATGCATGCGTCTCGTGAGGCACACCCTTGCGCCCCCATATGTAGGTGTTTCATGCCAGCGCCTCCATATGTAGGCGTCTCGTGCCAGCGCCTCCATATGTAGGCGCCTCGTGCCAGTGCCTCCATATGTAGGCGTCTCGTGCCAGCGCCTCCATATGTAGGCGTCTCGTGCCAGCGCCTCCATATGTAGGCATCTCGTGTCAGCGCCTCCATATGTAGGCGTCTCGTGCCAGCGCCTCCATATGTAGGCGCCCCGTGCCAGCGCCTCCATATGTAGGCGTCTCATGCTAGCGCCTCCATATGTAGGCGTCTCGTGCCAGCGCGTCGCGAAGCACACCTTCGCGTGCCATATGCAGGCGTCTCGCGAGGCACACCCTTGCGCCCCCATATGTAGGCGTCTCGTGCCAGCGCCTCCATATGTAGGCGTCTCCTGCCAGCGCCTCCATATGTAGGCGCCTCGTGCCAGCGCCTCCATATGTAGGCGTCTCCTTCCAGCGCCTCCATATGTTGGCGTCTCCTGCCAGCGCCTCGCAAAGCACACCCTCGTGCGCCATATGCAGGCGTCTCGCGAGGCACACCCTTGCGCCCCCATATGTAGGCGTCTCGTGCCAGCGCCTCGCACACCTGCCTTACCAATCTACCTAGGCATAAGGACCTCATCTAGCGAGGCACATCTCGCCTATCTTTCATGATATTGCTCAAGCATAGGGCCATATGCTATTTTCCAAAGCATCCCTAGGCAAAGGGATGTCTCGCCATAGGACCATAAGCCTCGCTATGCGAGACACCTTGCCTTGTGCTCAAGGGTCCATATGAGATCCCACTTCTTGACGGGATGAAGACCTACAAAAGGCACCTTTCCTTGCCATATCTTCTGTGATGGCCCATAGGAGAGCATCCACACCTTTAGTCATTCATGGGCCTAAGCATGTATTTTGGGTCTTTTACAAGCATGGAATATTGAGCGTCCACAAATAAATAAATAAATTATTTATTTTAAAATTTTGTTATATGATATATCGCACTTCCGCTGCACTCACATACATGTAATAAAAAACCAACACTCTACAGTAATCTATAAAATTTCCTTGTCTCCAATAACCAGCTTACCAAAATCCAAAATTCAAATTTATCCTAGGTGGATTTCACACAAAACCAAATTGCAAATCATATCCAAACTTGTAGCGTCTTGGAATTTTACTTAGCTATATAGTATTAGTAGTAGCTTGTAGTATTTTAGTTTTCGTGATTATTAGTTCAAGCCGGGATTTAGTTGGCAACTCGTAGAAATAGTTATGAATTTTATAAGTTCAACCTATAGTTTAAAAATATTAATTTTAACATAAGGTTTTATTAATATAGCTGGTCCTAGAAATGATATTTATTATAACCTAAGGTTTAGATAGAATAATTAAGAATGTGACACTTTTCACATGCATGTTTATTAAGAATTTAAGGATTTTAGATGAATAAATTAATAAAGGATACATCTAGAAGGTCTAGAACCTTCCAGTAGCTGTTAGGATCACGTTTTATCCAGTCAAAGCTATTTTAACAAACTTCAAGTGTGCTGAAAATGTGCAAAAATGTGTTTAAAATATCAGCGTATGCCGATATATCGCAGCTATAGAGGCCAATATATCACCTAAGGTCGATACGGAACACACGTTGTGTGACAGCCGGAATCCCATGTTCCGTAAGGGGAAAGACCGGGTAAGTTGTGCAATCCCACACCGCCTGGGGAAGGTCAAGTGTGATGATTCTAAGACTGTGTAGGTATGGGACTACACAGTTGAAGATGGCTTAAATGGATTGATGGGTACTGCCTATATCAACAAGATGCATCTTCTTTTCAGTAGCCCATCACTTGAGAACTCCAAAGTTAAGCGTGCTTGACTTGGGGTAATCTAGGGATGGGTGACCTCCTGGGAAGTTTTCCTAGGAAGCATGTGAGTGAGGACAAAGCACGCTAAAAAGACTCGTGTTGGTTTGTAGGGCCAGTCGTCATTCCAGAAAGCAGCCATAGTGACGTGGGGCGTCACACGTTGACTTTTCACGAACGAAACCACGGAGGCTCGGGACATAGGGGCAGGCGATATATTGCCTATAGGGGGCGATATATCGGCTCTTTTTGGTATTTTTGAAGCTTTGTGGAAATCTTATTAGAAACGGCCTCAACAACTTGGACTTGCTCTTGAACGTTTTTTACCGAGTTCTGGGCATCTATTGAACAGATAATTCAAATTTATTCAATTAATATTCATTTTAAAAGGGGTTAGTTTCACTCCTTGAACTCTATAAATAGGACCTTGCACTCAGCCATTTCATTCATCATTCAAGCATTCTTCAAAGCCTCCAAGTTGCTAAGTTTATTCTAGAGAGAAAACACTATGGTTTTGAGATTAAAAGCTTTCCAATCTAAACTTTTCAAAACACTTGGGAAATAAGATAAAGTGACATTTTGGT
This sequence comes from Humulus lupulus, assembly GCF_963169125.1. Lineage (NCBI taxonomy): Eukaryota > Viridiplantae > Streptophyta > Magnoliopsida > Rosales > Cannabaceae > Humulus > Humulus lupulus. The sequence continues at coordinate 164,082,879 of NC_084799.1, forward strand.
ATTGAGGTGTAGATCAAAGTTCTACTCTATCCAATGTATTCTTGTCCTCAAATTTAGTTCATTATTAGTTCCTCTTATTCTTTTCATTTTCTTCAAAATCCTAACTTGTTATAATGGCTTTTGGTTAGGTGTTGAGTTTCTTGAAACATAAGATTTTCGGTAAGTTTCTGTCTTGATGGTTTAGATCTTCTTTTCATCTCCATTTCTTTAGAAAACTTATGGATCTTACTATTTGGTTTTAGGAGTTTTCAATCCAGCTCTTGTCTCCAATATCCCGGTTTTTAGTAAGGAAAATAGGTTAGATTTTATGTGTTATGATTATGTTTATATGCTATGTGTATGTATGTATATATATATGTATATGTTTTATGTTGTAGTCACTTGGGAAATATAGTTTCTTAGATAGCAAATAAGCAAATCCCAAGATTTTTTATCATTATCGTAGACTACAGTTATGATTTAACCTACCTCAAATAGTAGCAAGAGGACCTAGATGGTTTCTATCACATACTACGGTAATGAGTTAATGACCATTAATATTGTAGTCCTATGTTTTATGATTTACGTTTTTACGTCATACGTTTTATGATTTATGTTTTAGTCTTATGTGTTTATGATATGATTTAGTAGATTTTCCTTGCTGGGCATTAGGCTCGTTTCTTTTTATTTTGGATGGTTCATGAAAATAAGCTTGGAAGGCAGGATGGATTCATGGAAGCTTTGGCATGTGTATTGGGCGAGAACTGAATGAATGGACTGATAGGAAAGATCGAGGATGACGTTTTGTTTTAAGTCTTTTCAATTATGTATTTATGTTTTTCCGCGTTTAGTATATGAACAATTAATTAAAGGTTTTGGTTTTCTTTATGATTTTATGTATTAACAATGGGATCTCGTATTTTGGATTTTCTAATAAAGTTCTATTATTTTATGTATGTATTTGAAAATAATAGCTATGTCTTATTAGTTTTAATGATCCGAGGTCTTTAAGTTAGTCGGGTCATTACACAACTTCTTAGCCATGTGCACTAATTCAAGCTTACCAACTTTATCCATACCAACATTATCAAAAAGTTGTGATTTCATTCGTTTATATTTTTGTTACCAAAAGAGTTGAACCAGCGACCCCATGGTGTATTTTCATCCTGAGCTAGTCAGGGTAACGACCTGTAGAAACAAACAACAATACACAACAAAATTAGTACACAAGACTACTTTTAAATCAAGACGATATACCAAAAGCAACACACATACAATATACCAAAAGCAACACACAGAGAGATTCAACAAGAATGCAAATCAATGGACCCCACAATTATTTATTTATTATTATTTTTTTGCATAGGCCTCACTATCATAAAGGTGGAGCGTGGAACCACCTAGCTTTACCCTACCCTTTTAAAAAAATGCATATAAAAATGCCTAAAATGGATGAAACTAAAACTTTGTATTTTAATGTTTACCAAGTGATTAAATTAAACAACTTAATAGATTACGATATAGTGATTAAGTTGTCTTGATAGAATTAGAATTTGATCTAATGACTAAGCCATTTGTCTGAACAGATTATAACAGAAATAAAAAATGAGTACAAAAATCAACACCAGAGATTTTTTACGTTGTTCAGAAAACCTAGTCCACAGGGCCACACCCAGAGATGAAACTGATTAGTAAGGTATCACAAAGTACAAAATCACAATTGACTTATTCATAGATAGACTCTCTCTATAATTATGCCGCAAGCTTTTGTACACCCTTCAAAAATCCAGTTTCTTGATGAGACACCAACGCTCTTGAACTCCCTTCAAAGGTTGATAAATGCTTTCTTCCTCCCAAAGATTGTTGAACTCGTTATCAATGGATGACACATGTTTCTACACAAAATAAATGAATACAAAAGGAAGCTACACAACTCCTAGATATTAGATTAAGGTATCCACTCTGAATCTCACAAAAAAAACTCTCTAAAAAATACAAATGATATTAAAAAAAATGAGAAGTGAAAGAGCTAAGGATTTTTGGCTGATTGGTCCTTTATTTATAGCTGAAATGGTATTTCAAAGAAGTCCATGAAATCTACAAAAATCAAAGAGAGAATTGCACAAATTCTTTATTTAAAAAATTATGTCAGTTTGTCAGATTCTATTGTTACAGATTGGGAAACAGACTCAACAAATAGTTTATCTAGTCAGACTCACAGTCTAGATTCATTCCAACGAATTTTTTGATCAATTGAATTTCTAATGCTTTCCTAGTTTAGCCCATGATCTGCAGTAAAGGATTAGAATATCATAGAATAGTATTTAAATGAAGAAAATTGAAAATCTTTTTTTTAGTAAACAAAGTTTTCTTTTCCAAAAACAGGAAACTACATTTTTTGAATCTTTCTTTTCACAGCCAGCCATTACCATGAATTTTGTCAATAAAAAATATCATAGAATATTCTTTAATCAATTGACAAAAAGTCTCAAAGTTTAAAATAGGAAAAATATATTTTATTTATAGAAAAATATTCTTATAAATAAAATAATCTTTTCTCAGTGAATATCAACATATATGGACGAAGTTTCAAGTAAAAAATTATCATAAAAAAATATGATGATTTCTAAAGAATTAAGACTTAAGAAAAAAAATTTGTAAAAAATAAGTTGTCGCGACATACCATAAACCTGTCGGGGCAACTGCTTCAAACTTGTCAACAAATACTTTTGAGTTATAAAATATAGGGTAAATATGAATATTTACCCTTGAACTATAGCATCTATAAAGTTTTTCCCCTGAACTTTATTTCGTGGCAAAAATCCTTCCTGGACTATAACAACTATTGTAAAGGTTCCCCTTATATGCATTTCGTTAATTTTTTAAAACTGTTTGCTCATATCGCACTGATGTTGCGCTAATGTGGCATAATTCGATAGTCCTAACAGGAAAATACATGCATACATAGTGATATAATGACAAATTTTGAATATATATATGCATTTTTAGAACTAATTTTTGTATATTTAGGGTCAATAAACTCGATTTCGACTAACTTTAGTTAGTTAAATAGATCCTCGTACTGTAACTATGCATGTGACATGTGACATGTGGCTACATAGCAAACTGCTTATAAAATGAACAAAATGTATCGAAAGGGGCATGTTTGCAATGATTTCCATAGTTCAGGGGGGCATTTTTACCACAAAAGATAGTTCATGGGGCAAAACACTACAAGGACTATAGTTAGGGGAAAATTTGCTATTTTTCCTAAAATATATTAACTATTTAAGAAAATTAATTTAGGGTTTTACAAAAACAATATTCTAATTTTCTTTGCAAAGTGATACCAAACCCACACAAATCTCCAAAATTAATAATACAATATATAAGGCTAAGAAACTTACTATAGTTTGGCTCTTATTCTGTAGCCAGTCACAATCTTGCCATTGTCAAATGGGTTCTTTGGCTCGAGTCCTCTCATCCACATCTGCAAACTCCTTTATCAACTCAATTTTTCGACAACTTCAAGTCGCCCTTCAATAGAAAAATCCTACATTTTTTCAAAGCTTAGACTTCCTCTATTACAACTCTGGATTTTTCTACGACCACTCCTTCATCCTCTACTTAAAGCTTGCCCTAAATTTCTCTCTTTTGTGCTTTGAGTGCTTAGAAAGGATAATGTCTCAGAGACTTTTAATTGTTGGGTGAGTTAAAATGTCTCATATCAAAATTTTTGATTTAATTAGTTTAGTTTGAATTAGATTAAGAAATATATATATATATATGAAGAGTGGACAGACTGTATTTACACAGCCAAAATTAATAGTTATCTAGTAAGTTCATGTAAATCCCACTCCTTTTTACAAATGTATTATAACAATAAAAAAATAAGAGAAGATTTTTTTTTTAATCATACTTTTGAGTACAATACAATGTTAATCGAATGCTAGAGCTATTAAGTAAAGTGGAAGAATAACTAAATTAAAGCGCAAATATAATATTTATGGGCACTTCATTAGTATAATACCCATACAATGATGCAAAGTACAAGCAAACAATCACTCAATTTATGAGCAATAACAAAAAAGTCATGATTAGAGGGTGGATTTATCTAGAAGGGTAAGAGATGAAGAAGTTGTTGCAAATAAATGGTTGAAGGAACAACTATTTATAGGACAAAAACTAGTTGTTATGACCATTGGCGAATAATGATCTGACCATTGGAAACAGTAACCTGATTGTTGGGGATATAGTTGTTGTAACAGTATTCTATTGGGGGATTTGATCAAATCTTAGTTGTTAAAGTAACTAAGAGATACGAAGAATTAATTTATGGATGTTTGAGAAAAAAATTCAGAAAAGTTTGTAAGTAAAAAATATTGAACTAAGTAATATAAAAAGATTGTGAAGTTTTCATTTTTTGGTTACTATTCACCAGGTACTATTCATGGAACTATTCATAGTGGGTCCCACAACGGGCTTTGCAAGGTCCTACAATAGGGTCTGCATGGATCCCATAATGGGGTCCACGCCATGGTTCCCACATGTTGATGTAGTAAAGATACAATGCGCTTGTGCAGTGATGACTTCAACAAATTACTATACTTCATATTTTATTATTTTACTATGCTTGATATTTTGGATATTTTATTATTTTACTATGTAGCATAGCAACCGAAGATTTTCCTATAAAAAGGGCCTTTTAGAATTCATTTTGAATTACGAAAATCTTTCTTTCTCTCACTTTGCCTAAAAATCTTCTTAGCGCTCTTTTAAAGTTCCAAATCTTTAAGATCTAGGCGAAGTTCTGTTTGTCGTGCTAGCCTACGAAAACCTTTTCGGTAAGCTCCTTCTCGACCTCTTCATTTCAGTCATTCAGCTATTATTTATTAATATATTATTTTACTATGTCATTATAATGCTAAAATTTATATATAGATTATTTTACTGTGCCGTTATAATGCCAAAAGTTATACATATATTATTTTATTATGCCATTATAATGCTAAAATTTATATATAGATTATTTTACTATACCGTTATAATGCCAAAAAATATATATATATATTATTTTAATATGTCGTTGTGGATGCCAAAAATCTGCCAAGGAAAAAAGTTCTGGTCCCTTATTGAAATAAACGGGTAAGGGGCACCGAAGGTATCAAGTATGTGTTAGAGGAAGAAGGTAATTACGTGCCACCAAGTGGCCACACATTTGCGAGGCCCCGGGCCTCTAGAGGTCATTCCACGCCCATGGGAGGCAAATGTAAGATGCCCTCGCCTTGCGTGCATGCGTCCAAGCTGCATCCCCTCACGAGACACCTCTGTCTCGCATGCATGCCTCCAAGTTGCACCCCGCGAGACACCTCCACCTCGCGTGTCCAACTCCTAGTCGTGCCCCTCGCGAGGAAATTCTGTCTTGTGTGCACGCAACTAAGCTATACCCCTTGCGAGACGCCTCCACCTCGCGTTTCTGGCTCTTAGTCCTGCCCCTCCCAAGGCATCTTGCGAGGGGTGCAACTTGGAGGCATGCACACAAGACGGAAGTGCAACTTGGAGGCATGCACACACGAGGCACTTCCGTCTTGTGTGCATGCCTCCAAGTTGCACCCCTCGCAAGATGCCTCCATCTCGCGTGTCTACCTCCAAGCCATGCCCCCTCGCGAGATGCCTCCATCTCACACACATGCCTCCACACCGTGCCCCCTCACGAGACACCTCCATCTAGCGTGCATCCCTCCATGCTGCATAAGGGGCCTCACTGCGTGAGGCTGGGAGTGCAAGGCATCCACGCCTGGGTGTCGCCAAGGGACAATAGGCCTCACGCCTAATTATCGGCAAGGAGCTGCAGGACTCACGTAGAGCAGAGAAGACACCATTATGGATGAGAGTTTGGCTATGCAAGGTCTGAAATCTCTCTGTGCACCAAGGAGACCCAGGCTACCCCGCTAAAGAATCCATAAGTCATTCAACACTTAGCCAAAGATGATGAACATTGGAGCAATGGTGCATCATAGACATGTGAGAAAAACCATCAGGTACCGGGTACGCGTAGGGGTACGGTATGTACAACCATATGGAGGCAGTGGCATGACTCTAACATTCATATCATACATGTAGTGGTGGTATGAATTAGTACAAAGAGTGGAGGCATTACTTTCACACCTCTGACCATATACCAGGGCCGACATCACAGCCTCCTCCACCACTACGTCTGGTGCCACTACCCTGACAATGTACCTTTGTACGATTTTGTCCCCTGGGACCACAATGTATCAGGAGTCATTAGAGTTCCACTATAAATAGGCTTTCACCCGTTCAGCAAAGGGGTCAGAAAATTGGACATTGTAACCAGAGACTATGGAGAAATACAAGTATTCTCCCCATATTCACTCTGCAACTTGATTCTAAGTCCATATAGCCATCATAATTTCTTCTATGCCTCTTTACCACTCTCTGTTTATTCTTAAGCTTAGAAGTTTTCTGGTCTATCTTGGTTGACGAGTTCTCACCATCAACTGCTTAGCACCATCTGTGGGAAGGAAAGCTATCAAGCCGTTGTTCTTCCATCAATTTTGACAAGAAAAAATGCCAAGGCGTTCAAAAGGCCTACAGGAATCTCAGGATGTTGAAATCCACCTTGATGGAGGCTGACTAACAGCCTCCAGAAGAAACCCTCCACCACCTGAGAATGGAGGTATGCCAAAGGAACATCCAACCCCTGGAGAGGAGAAGGAGGCATCACTCCCGACTGTCCAACCTAGGGGTGGTCATCATGAACCATCTACGACCCATGTGGGTGGCCTGAGTATACTCCCTCCTCCTCAACCACTGATTGCACCACGCTCCGACCACTGGGATCCATGCCCTTCTTTGCATAGGCCCAACCACAGTTTGTGGGTGCACTCTGTAAATCCCAACTCCAGAACTCGCTTTTACGATAATGAGATACATGAGTAGCACATAAAAAAAATCAAAGGCTAGAAGCAACAATAGAGAACATGTAGAAGGTGTTGAATGATCTGCTGCAAGGAAGGTCAAGCATGCCTCTTCCCCAGCATAGGAGAAAAATGCATGCACAAGGAAGGTCAAGCATGACTCTTCCCTAGCATAGGAGAAAAATGCATGCACGAGGAGAAACCGACATACCCGTGGTCGATGAAGAAACACAGCTCTCCACTTGTTATACCCTTCGCCCAGAACACAAGGAAGATTATACACCAGTGGCGAAACCTGGCGCGAGCCCCACCTACGGTAAGTGCGAACCCAAGACTACCCCCAAAAGAGCTTTACTTGAATTGAGGGGGAGATTTAACCAAAGAGGGTCCGAGGTAAAAACCACAATCCCCACAACCCACCCCCCCCCCCCCCGCCCCGAGTGACACAACCAAAACAAGGGTTCAGTCTGAGTGTAACACCTTGGTTACCCCAGAACAGTTACGGTGAACTAGAAATTTGACTCGCTACCCGAGTCCTTTGGTTAAAAACGTGCTTCTAAGTGTTATTACAGGCTAAGGTGGAAAACCAATAAAAAGGAAAGGATATATTTTATTAAGTACATAAAACTGTTCATGGGCCCATAAAAATGTTTACAAGTTATTTACAACTCAAAATGGTCACTGTTGTTTCAAATTTACAAACCCGCCGACATAAGTGGCAAAAATAGGGTAAACCCCCTAGTTCCTCTGAGAACTCCTTGGTCGTGGTGGTCAAGCGGCCGCATATGTACACATCACCACCTAAGCTCTCCACTCATGGTTGGGTGAGCTTTTCTTTCCCTGTACCTGCACCACATAGCACCCATGAGCCAAGGCCCAGCAAGAAAACACAGTATTGCATATAAACATTATCAACTGATTATCATTATAATCACACAGAGCTTATAGCTCTTAAACAGATGAGTGAATATCACTTGAGGTTCTGGTAAACCATAATGAGTGACTGACAAGCAAGTCACTAATTTAAACAGATGAGTGACTGCTCGGTAAGTCACTAGCTTAAACAGTTGAGTGACTGCTGGGTAAGTTACTAGCTTAACAGATGAGAGACCGATGGGTAAGTCTCTAACTTAACAGATGAGTGACTGGTGGGTAAGTCACACAAGCGCTTTTAGTTTTCATCGAACATGAGGTCGGTCCGGCATTAACGCTCTTCTGAGTCATTTAATGCAGATGTCGATTAGATCTAATCTTTATTGGCTTACATTGAATACACTAAGGCTACCCTGACTTATAAGTCAGCACTGTGTGACCAGTGCCCAGTACCACTGTCGAACTTGACTAATAAGTCACAGCTTCACAATTGATACTGACACCTTTGCCAAATCTGACTAATTAGTCAGTACCATGCACAAGTGAGCAAGATTTGCTAAGCATTCAATAATCAATTCATGTCCACATTTACACAATCAACATGCCTCAAGAATAACCATGCATGTCACATATGGGGTACAGTTTTCTTACCTCTGATTTGAGCGAGAATGAATAGAAGAACGACCCTTGAGAACGATCTGACTTTTAGAGCTTTAGTGGTCACCTAGTCATAACCAAATATGGGACACCATCAATAAAATGAACATCAAAGGTTCCCAAACCAAGATCTAGCCTCCGGGACATCAATCCTCACTAATCCGGGTAGTAGGAACGATCCTGAGGCCTAAAACCAAGTTCCCGGGGCCAAAACACTCAAACTGGCTCAACCCTGCTCAAGGGCTACAGCCCTAACACCTTGGGCCGTGGCCCCCAGCCACTCCAGGAGCAAGGGCCGCAGTGCCCAGGAAAGGAAAAATTGCTCCACCTGCTTCTTCGAGCTAGGGCCGCGACGCCCAAGAACAGGGCCGCAGCCCCCAACCCAGAGTCATTCCCAAACACGTTCTCCTTCATCCAAAACCCTCCAAAAACATACCTAAACACCTCCAAATCATCAAATCAAAGTTCCCAAGCTTCCCAATGATCCAAAACCATCAAATCCCAAGGCTCAAACGAACCAAAAACTCAACGATTCACAAAAGCCAATTCTAAGCTTAGAAACTCTAAAACTCTCAAACTCAAAACTTTAAACTTAGATTACCTTTGATTGGGTTGTTTCTCAACAAATCCCTCGGTCAAGAAGCTTCTAATCTTTCCTAGAATCTCTATGCCTCGATCCTCGCTTGATTCCGACTCCTAGAACTCGAGATTTCTTCGAAAATGATTCGAACGGTAAAATGAACTAATGGGAAGAGAACGAGAGATTTTCTAACGTACGGTTCTATCTGACAAGATACTTCAAGCTTAAGTAACCTCAAATAAAACCTAGTGCTCGGGGTCCCAAAAACACCCCTGGGGACATTATAGTCAAAACTTCCATAATTTCTTCCTGATCTCAATTACTCTCAATTTATCATCAAATAACATTCTCATAACTCGATATCCCAATAAAAGACCCCCGTTATGACAAATCCGCTAATTTATAATATAAGACCGTCTCATGCCGAATAGCTTGAATATATCTCCATAATAATGGAATCTCATTCACAATCACAATATGCACCCAAATATACAAATATGCCCTCAACAGGCCAAATTACCAAAACACCCTAATAATCAAATGTGGACCCACATGCATGCATATAACATCATATTATAATATAATTCACATAAACATGAACATATTCATTTAATCACATAATTAAACAGCTATGGCCCTCCCGGCCTACTAATCCATCCATTAAATCGCATTAGGGATTTCGGGGCATTACACTGAGAACCCACAAGACTCCTTAAGAAAAAAGAGGAGGGAACTAGACACCGAAATGCAAGGCCCTCAAGGCAAGATTATCACTGCACTTGGGGGGCACAGAGATGACGAAGAATTTGATCATGATTCACCCTTCACAAGGGAGATCCAGGTTGAGCAACTTCCCACTAGCTTTAAAGAGCCTCGCATGACTCCGTACGAGGGTACTACAGACCCAAAGTAACACTTAGACACTTTCAATAACTTGATGAGGTTAAAGGGGATCAACAGCAGAGCAAAGTGTCATTTCTTTGTCGTTACACTTAAAGGAGTTGCGTACAAGTGGTTCAAGAGGTTAAGGCCGAGAACAATCAAGTCATGGCAGCAATTCTCTGGCAAAATTCTTCAGCAACACCATGCAGTCTGTGATTACGTTATGCCAATTACCAGCCTTGCTAACATAAAACAAGGCGAGAATGAAAGTCTGAAGAGCTATATCCATAGGTTCAATATGGAAGCAACAAAGTTGGGAAGTTCCACTAAAGCGAAGCTCAAGATGGCTATTACAGCCGGAGTTCATCTAGGAAGCAAGTTATGGGATAACATGCTCAAGAGAGAGGTTACAAACTTAGATGAATTCTTCAAAAGAGCACAGAAGTATATATGTGTGGGAGAGGGCCATTAGAACTTGCATGTTGAGGAAAGGAAACCTTCCTCCAATAACCCTTCTACCAATATGTCTGAAGATTCAGTGTAGAAGAGAATGTTGTGATAGAGGAGTCATTGATCAAGTTGAAAATTGGAAGAGGTCTACAAAAGGGCTTCAAAGAAGAAGCTAGTAGGATTCATCAAATCATCGCAACTGGCTCCCATAAAGATCCAAAAAAAAGTCGCTGAGCTGATTCCAGAGATCTAGAATCATCAAAGCATATCGGAGAAAAAAAAAAGAGCTTGGCAAGAAACATCTGACCAACCACATAGGAGGTATTAGAACCGACCTCAATAGGCACCTAGCCATGTGCAAAATAGGTGCCTAGCCTCACGAGCCTCAATAGGCATCCAACCTTGTGCAAAATAGGTGTCTAGCCTCGCGAGCCTCAACGGGCACCTATCCATGTGCAAAATAGGTACTTAGCCTCGCGAGCCTCAGCAGGCATCCAACCTTGTGCGAATTAGGTGTCCAAATTTGCAAGCCTCAATAGGCACCTAGCCATGTGCAAAATTGGTGCCTAGCCTCGCGAGCCTCAACAAACACCTAGCCATGTGCAAAATAGGTGTCTAGCCTCACGAGCCTCAATAGGTGTCTGGCCAAGTGCGAAACAAGCGTCTAGCCTTGCGACATATATATAAAAGTACTTGTAATACATATATGTGAGAGTGGTGAACCTTATGAGACAACATTTGAATCTATAAGGACTATCTACCCTTGTAGAATCTAAAAAAGTCAAAAGGTCCCTCAAAAATGGCCTATTCACAAACAAACCCATCCTGCAAAGGGACCACGTCATAAAATATGAATGGGGAGCCCAAAGAGGTCCCTAAGTCTAGATCGACTGAGTCACCTGTAACGACCCAAATTCGCTAATAAGGCTTAAGGGCCTTGATTAGCATGCCTGGAGGGCATAATGGAGATTACGTGTGATTTTAGTGATTTAGATGTATAATTATGATTTAAAGCATGTTATATGATTACTTGAGTACTTGAGATGCATGACTATGCGTGTTTGTATGCATATAGGCCCAGATTAGGATAGAAGGGCATAATCGTAATTTTGGCCATTAAGGGCATAACTGCTTTGATATATGTGATAATTGTTGAGACCACATTATTATGTGGATATATCTGTGATCTGTGACTCGAGACGATCCTAGTGAGCTAAGTAGCGGAAAAGTCATAGCGGGGATTTATACCCGGCTCGGGGTGAGCTCAGGGGTGTAAATGGGAATTTAGTGGATGAGCTGGAGATTATTGTAACATTGAGGAATGCTATTGGTGATTAATTAGGTATCGGGAATTAAGCGGGAAATAATAGAGACATTCGAGGAAGTAGCGGGAATTAGGCAAAATGACTAAAATGCCCTTAAGTGGACTAAAGGATTAGAGTTAATTGGGAGGGCATAAAGGTCATTTGACTTTTGAGGATGGGTATTACTGAGGTTTTAAGTTAGTGGAATTTATAGAATATCAAGGAAGTCTGAAGAAGAAGGGAAAAGGAAGAGGGAAAACAGAGAGAGTTTCTCTAAGTCGGTTTACATTTTCCTTCACCTGTTTCTTGAGAATTTCTGGAGTAAAGCTCAGAGGAGAGCTGGGATAACTAAACATCAAGGATCTTGACCTAAGACTAAGGAATTGACAGAGGATTAGCAGGGTTTCACCAACACTTGAGGTAAGATTCTAGAGTTCATCCATTTTTGCTTCTGGTTTTTAAGTTGTGGTACTTGAGTTGAATTGAATGGAACTTTGGGGAATTCAGGCTTAAGGCTGAGGAGTAGCAAGCCAAGGGAGCCTAGAGATAGCTTGTGGGCGAAATTCTATCAAAGGTATGAATTCTAAGCTCTAATTCTGATGTTCAGCTGGTTTATGTTGGGTTTTGGAGTTTGGAGGTGGCTATGGTGAATTTTGAGTTTGTGATTGCATGTGCTTGGGTTTTAGATGTTTAGGGTGCTTGGGATGAGTGGAGTGTGGTCATGAGGTTGTTTTTAAGTTTGGGTAAGAGTTGGAAGAGGTTTGGTTGAGGTTGGCTCGAGAAAATCGCATAAGGGAAAAATTTGGTGTTGGGCTGTCTGTGACTAGCGCTACAGCGCTAGCCTTTGGGCGCTGTAGCGCTAGGCCATTTTGCTGGAAGGGTTTTGGTTTCTGTCTGTAGCGCTATAGCGCCCTCCCAAGAGCGCTGTAGCGCTACCCTGCCTTCTGAAGGGGATTTTAGGGTAATTTGCAAGGGTTTTTGACCTAAGGTTTGGGGTTTGGTTCCACCACCTTGTTTGGTGGAACTAGGACATCCCGGGGGCTCGGGTTTGGCCCCGGGGCTAGGTTTTGAACTTTAGGGTTGATGTTGACTTTGGCCATGATTGTGTTTAGGTGAGCGCTAGGGCTCGAGTGGGATCGTGCTCAAGGTGTCGAGGGATTAAAGCTATTGAATTGAAAGGTAAGAAAACTGCACCCGAATGTATGGTTGTGAATGGGACTAAGTGCTCCCGAAAGTTGTATTGTGTCATCGTTGGTATTATGCCAAGGGACACGTATAAGCGGTCTAAGAGTACCGTTCATGATTTTAGCGCACGTGGCGCGAATTGGCCATTGGGTGCCGGAAATAATAGGATAACAGAGGGAGCTGCCTGTGAGCGCTAGCCCTGGTTATCGTCTGTGCATTATGTATTTGAGTTGAGATGCTTAGTATATGAAATACTTGATCGATGATATACTTGAGTTGATGGGATGCTATATGTGTAATTGATTTGTTGATAGTTGTTCATGTTCTGTTGTTGCTGTGTTTTCTTGCTGGGCCTTGGCTCACGGGTGCTTCGTGGTGCAGGTAAGGGCAAGGGCAAGCTGGACCAGGCCTGAGGTGGAGAGCTCCGAAGTGAAATGTACATAGCCAGCCGTTCGATCACCATGGTCGAGGAGTGTGTCAAGACAGAGATTACCTAACAGCTCGCTTTTGCCTTAGTATGGCCAGTTGATGTATCTAAACGTTGTAACTTTTGTAAATGGCTTTTAAACTGTCAATTTTGGGATCCCATGTACGTAAACAATGTTCAGTAATGAAAACGTACTTTTGAGGCCAAAACACTTTTAACCCTAGTTCCTCTACTATTTCAGTAACACGCTTTTACTTTAATGTACTTGATTAGCAAGTCTGGCACTTTATAAACACACAGTGTAACGGTCTTGGCTATCCAAGGCATTACATCACCTTACCAAGAAAAAAAGGACCTTGGAAATAGATGCTTGCAAGGTTTCACAAGGACCATCTCCCTATAAGGGTCCCGACCCTAGGGGAGATCACCTCAAAAACCAAAAAAGGGTCACAAAGAAGATACTTATGAAAAGGGTCTCAAAGAAGACGCTTGTTAAAAGTGTCTCAAAGAAGACGCTTGCAAAAAGGGTCTCAAAGAAGACGCTTGCAAAAATAGTACTATGCCTAATGACAAGAATGACGTTTCTCGCAAAAAATAAAACATGTGCGTAAAAATATATAAAAGGATAGCGAGAGCCCAAGGGGCCAACATATCCTTACAAGTAGTCAAGGTGCACCAATAGACACGAATCACATACAATAGAGAGGTCCCAAAGGGAACCCTTTCAAAATAAAGGGGTGCTAGTAAGAGATACGCGTGCATAAAGGCACAAGATAAACATAAGACGTAGCGGGACTCGTTAAAAGTTCCTCGTGAAGAAAACATAAATCCAGAAAAACCTCTCATGTAAAATAAGTTAAGCACCATTACAACCATATCAAAGTAAAAATAAAGAAGCTGCCCACACATGGGGGCACAAGATGGGGCAGGAAAAAACTTCATGGTTTCCTACCACGAGCACTCCACTCCGCAACCATAGTAACATCGCGGTCACCGAATGAGGAGAAGTTAGAGCCAAGAATCTGTTCCATATAATAACTTTAGCTTCTGCTATTTTCTTACTCTTAGACGGAGAGGAAGTCTTCTCTACAACTGCTCCTATCTTCTGTATGGCCTCAACAAACTGCTTCTCAAGTCCCCGAATCTTGGCAATAAGATGATCATTCTCTGCCCTAGCCAAAGGTAGATCTTTTTTTCGACATCACTTATACTACAAGGGTATCAATCAATGGGCAAGTACTGATAGACTTCCTAGTCGAGTCGACCTGTTGATAATAAAGAAGAAGCCAACAAGACAAAGGGGCTACAAGAAAGAATTGTTAAAGCACTCTTCACTCTGAAATCTAACAAGCACTAGATACACGTAAAGTACCCTGGGAAACAACTTAAGAGCACCACACGAGATCTCATCCTGTCCAAACGATGCTTCTTCAGGTAGAGTGCCTCAAGCATCTTCCTACGGCTCGATGTTTGTACAACAATGACACCTTTTGGATCTATATAAAAGAATAATTGGCATTAATTAAACTTCAAAGGAGTCCTGAGGATCGCCACTCATGAAGTATGTTTTTCCATATCTTGCAAATGGAGAAAAGCACTTGCACTGTGAATTCATAAAGATGGCACAAAAAAAAAACAAAAAAGAAAGAGAAAAGTCTACAAGAACACCTAAAAGCCTCCCTATAGAATGGGGGGAAAGTGTAGATGCGAAAAATCCGCCAAGGAAAAAAAGCCTGGCCCCTTATTGAAGTAAACGGCTAAGGGGCACTAAAGGCATCAAGTACATGTTAGAGGCAGAAGCTTATTACGTGCCACCAAGAGGCCACACATTTGCGAGGCTCTAGGCCTCACGAGGTCATTCCACACCCATGGGAGGAAAATGCAAGATGCCCCCACCTTGTGTGTATGCCTCCAAGCTACATCCCCTCGCAAGACACCTCAGTCTCACGTGCATGCCTCCAAGCTGCACCCCTCGCGAGACGCCTTTACCTCACGCGCTTGGCTCCTTGTCGTGCCCCTCACGAGGCACTTCCATCTCGTGTGCATGCCTCCAAGCTACAAACCTCGTGAGACACCTCCACCTCGAGCGTCTGGCTCCTAGTCGTGCCCCTTGTGAAGCACTTTTATCTCGCGTGCATGCCTCCAAGCTGCACCCTTTGCAAGACGCCTCCATCTCACACGTCTACCTCTAAGCCATGCCCCCTCGCAAGACACCTCCATCTCGCGCGCACGCCTCCATTCCATGCCCCCTCACAAGACACCTCCATCTAGCGCGCATGCCTCCACGCCGTACAAGGGGGCTCACGCTGAGACACCCTTCTTTGAGGGCCTTGCTGCGTGAGGCTGGGAGTGCAAGGCATCCATGCCTGGGTGTCGCCAAGGGACAATAGGCCTCATGCCTAGATATCGGTGAGGAGCTACGAGACTCACGGAGAGCATAGAAGACACCATTATGGATGAGAGTTTTTCTATGCAAGGGCTGACACCTCTCTATGCACCAAGGAGACCCAGGCTACCCCGCTGTAGAATCCATAAGTCATTCAACACTTAGCCAAAGATGATGAAACTTGGAGCAATGGTGTATCTTAGACATGTAAGAACAACCATCAGGTACATAGTACCCGTAGGGGCACGGGATGTACAACCATATGGAGGACAGAGGCATGACTCTGACATCCGTATCATACACGTAGTTGTTGTATGAATTAGTACAAAGCGTGGAGGCCCTACTTGCACACCTCTGACAATGTATCAGGGCCGACATCACCGCCTCCTGCACCACTACTCTAGTGCCACTACCCTGGTAATGTACCTGTGTACGATTTTTTCCCCCAGGACCACAATGTATCAGGAGCCATTAGGGCCATACTATCAATAGACTTTCACCCCTCCAGCAAAAGGGTCGGAAAATTGGACATTGTAACCAGAGACTATGGAGTAATGCAAGTATTCTCCCCATGTTCACTCTGCAACTTGATTCTAAGTCCATATAGCCATCATAATTTCTTCTATGCTTCTTTACCACTCTTTGTATACTCTTAAGCTCATAATTTTTCTGATCTAACTTGGTTGATGAGTTCTCACTGTCAACAGTCGTTATTATGCTAATATTTATATATAGATTACTTTACTATGTCGTTACAATACCAAAATTAAAATATAAACTATTTTTAATGTGTCATTATAATACTAAAATTTATACAGGCTATGCTCACACTTTGGACTATTATGGACTTTGTTTACCTTTATGTGGACTACTATATGGAATTTTATTGTATGACCTTGTTCGCTATTATTATGAACTGGTATTATGACCTGAAAATTTCCATATGACCATGACAACGACTATTAGACCGGGATCTTACCATGGACAATTATAGTATGACAATATGCCTATACATAAAATAGGAAAAGGGGAATAATAGCAATAATAAACAAAAATTATGTCATGTAGATTTTAATAGATTGCACTTTTATCGGGAAGCTAACAATTTTGGTTGTTTTATCAAGACGTGAGACAAGTAGAATCCTCATCTACAACACAAGTCTTTTATGTGTCTTATGTGCATTTATATGCTTTACATGTAATTCTCACATATTGTTTTTATGCACAAGTTATTTTCAGGCATGTTATATTTATTATGCATAAGCATGCTTAATGTTTACAGATAAGATATTGAAAGCATTAAATTAGAGGTGTTGCTTGGGTGACTATGTCCCAAAATGTATTAAGGGAGACGTACTTCCCTATATAATGAATGTTTATGAGGGATAAATTCTCTATTATCATGTTTATGTTTAGGTGGGAATGTGATTCCCTATATAATGCCAGCAGCAGTATCCTCTAGGGCCCAAAGAAAGAAAAGTGAAAAGAAGAAAGTGAAAGAAACAAAATACATAACATGTTGCATGTTTATTTTAATGCATATGAGGTAGTTGTTCTACTTACTGAGCTTTAGCTCATCAAATAATGTTTGTGTTGTAAGTAAGATGCCTCAATTATAAATTGTTGATGAGTTTACATGGAGCCAACATGACTGTACATATGGGGCTGGCCTAAAGGGAGTGGGCTATGCTATATTATAAATAAATGAGAAACTTGATTTTATTTTTATATTTCATTTAAAGTATTTTGTGAACTTTACGATTTACATAAAGTTTTAAAAGTATTTCATGAACTTTATAATTTACGTAAAGCTTTTAAGATTATCAGTTGGATACAACTATAGTTCTACGTTAAGGTGTAATAACGACACGTAAATTATTTCTAAAAGTATTAAGATTTGTATGTAAAATAAATGTTTATTTGGTTGTGAGTGTTGTATGGTTTGAAGTAATGAACAATAGTTTATGTATTTTTTTTAATAAAGTTTTTTGTAAATTCATAATTTCAGTATTTTGTATTCAAGTATAAACCTTGTTATAAAAAATATATATGTATGTTAAGTAATGTGTTCGTTAAAGAGTGGTATCAAAGTGGGTTAGTTTTGAAGACAATCCCATATGTACAAGCATGACGGTAAGTGTGGTACTCATCAGGTAAGTCTTTAGAAACTATTAGAGTTAGTGCTACTTGACGTGTAAAAAAGTGATATGGTCATTTAATTTCAAGAAGGTTTCATTCATATTAATCATCACAATTCATGACCTTTTGGAATTGAAGAATGGAAGGGCATGCAGCTAGAGAACCTACTATAGAGGAAACTGCTCCAAATGTGGCTGAGCTAATGCGGAAATTTTAGGAAGAGAGGGAGAAAAATTGACAGTTAGATGATTTATTAGAGAAATCCCTAAGGCAACAAAGAAATGAAGGATGATCGCAAGGTAATGAATAATCGCCACAAGAAAGTACAAAGCACCCACCAACAAATGGAGCACATCAACACGCACTACCTCAGACTCCTCAACCAGAAGTCAGAAATACAACATCCAATTACTCTCTTGTGATCTTTATGAAGTTCGATCCCCCTGAATTCAATGGTAGCACTGATTTGAAAGTAATAAAGAATTGGATTAGTGCCATGGAAAGACTTTTTGATTTGGCTCAAGTCCTACAACAGAAAAAGTTCTTCTAGCAATATACTTATTGAGGGAGGATGCTAGCTATTAGTGGGATACTATGACAGCCATCCATGGAGTTGACTCGATAACTCGGACCTTACTGGAAGAGAGATATCTTACAATTGCCTTGAAAGACGAGAAAGCAAGGGAATTCACTTACTTAAGGAAGAAAAAGATGTTGATGGAGGAGTTTATCCGAAAATTTAATGAGCTCTCAAGATATGCACCACACATAGTCTGCACTGATGAATTAAAAATCAAGCATTTCAAAAATTCTATTCATCGTAATATTCGCAAAGATCTCGAAGTACCAGACTTGGAGGGAGCTTATTTTTCTAAAGTAACTGACAAAGCTTTGAACATTGAGATGGCGATATTGATTCAAGAATGGGAGAAAGAAGCTGAATACAAAAGACAAGGCACAAGGAACATTCAAAATTGGCAAAATAATCATTTCGTTAAAGGTGGTTCAAGTAAGAAGAATGGTGACAAGAAGCGCCCTAACCAATGGAGCTCTAACAATAACCACAAGAGAGGAAAAGGTCAGTCCCAAGAAAAGCCATGATTTCCTCAATGCTCAATATGTAACAAATTTCATCCTACTAACACTCGTTACATCTGTGGGAAGTCGGGGCACTTTGCAAGGGAATGTTCCAACCGTAACGAACAATATAAGGGAGGAGAACAAAAGAAAACAAATGGTAGAGTCTTTTCCTTGACTAGGGAAGAAGCAGAAGCAAGTCCATCCATAGTAATCCCAGTTCAGCTCCTTGTCAATAACATATCTGCATTAGTATTAGTTGATTCTGAAGCTACACACTCATTCGCATCAGTTCATTTTGTTGGTAGATTTAATGGATTACCTATAAAGAATGATACAATTTTTAGTGTAGCACTGCCCTCCGGGGAAGTGCTATACTCAACTCATTGATATAAGACTATACCAATTAGAATCAATGACAGCGAACTATATGTTAACCTGGTCATTATCGACATGAAGGACTATGACGCTATTTTAGGAATGGATTTCCTAACAACGTATAGCGCTAGAATCGACTATAGTAAGAAAGATTCATTTTTGCACTGGTAGGAGAAGAAGAATTTCATTTTCAAGGGAAAGTGAAACGGACCCCTTCACCAATGATTTCTATAGCGAAAGCAAGGAAATTATTAGTAAACAAATGCACCAGATTTCTAGCAACAATTTATGATGTGCTGAAAGAGCAGCTTGCGAGACATGAAGACGCTCAGATTGTACTCGAATTTATGGAAGTATTTCTAGAAGATCTATCTGGAATTCCTCCAGATCATGAAATTGAGTTTAAGATCGAGTTGTTGCCTAGTACAACTCTGATTTCAAAGGTTTCTTACCGCATGGCACCTGTTAAACTGAACGAGCTAAAGACTCAATTGGAGGAACTTTTGGTCAAGAAGTTTATAAGATCCAATCATTCACCATGGGGAACTCCAATACTATTCGTGAACAAGAACGATGGCACAATGAGAATGTGCATTGATTATAGGGAGCTCAGCAAAGTGGCTGCTAAAATAAGCACCCGTTACCCAAGATTGATAATTTATTCGACCAACTACAAGGAGTGGCAGTATTTTCAAAGATAGACCTTTGTTTGGGATACCACCAACTCAAGATAAAGGAACAAGATATTCCTAAAATTACATTTGACCTCGTTATGGACATTACTAATTCCTCTTGATGCCATTTGGACTAACTAATGCTCCTCCAGCTTTCATGGATCTCATGAATAAAGTATTTAAGGACTTCTTGGATAACTTTGTCTTTATTTTTATCGATGACATTCTTATATACTCAAAGTCAGAAAAAGAACATGAGGAGCATCTAAGATGGACGTTGGAAACTAAAAAAAAGAAACAACTATATGCCAAATTCATGAAGTGTGAATTTTTTGAATTTTCGCTTGATAAAATTAACTTTTTGGGACATGTTGTGTCAAAAAGTGGGATTTTATTGGATCCAACTAAGGTAGAAGCAGTAAAAGGATGGTCCCAGCCAAGGAATGAAACTTAAGTAAGAAGTTTTTTGAGCTTAGCTGGATATTATCGATGATTCATATAAGGATTTTCCAAAATTTCAACCACACTTACGACGCTCTCTAGAATGAATAGTCGAGTCATATGGACGAAAGCTTGTGAGGAGAGCTTTATGGAATTAAAGAATTGACTAACTAAAGCTCCAATCCTCAGCATCCCAAATAGTACAAACAAGTTTGAAATTTTCTGTGAAGCTTCAAAGATGGGATTAGAAGAGGTGTTGATGCCAGAATGGAGAGTAGTGGCTTACGCCTCCAAACAATTAAAGGATTACGAGAAGAACCACCCAACTCGTGATCTAGAGTTAGCTGCGGTAGTTTTTGCCTTAAAAATTTGGAGACATTATCTCTATGGAGTAAGATGTAAATTTTTTACTGATCATAAGAGTTTGAAGTACTTCTTTACCTAGAAGGAATTTAATATGAGACAAAGAAGTTGGTTAGAATTAATTCAAGACTATGACTGTGAAATTTTATACCACCCTGGTAATGCTAACAAAGTAGCGTATACATTAAGTAGAAAGACGTCAGCAAGATTTATGTTCCTTCAAGCCTTTTCCAAACCACTACAAGAAGAATAGTAAGATCGGGTATAGAAGTAGTGATCATAAGATAGTCCAATCTGACATTTCAGTCGACTCTGCTAGAAGAAATAAAAGGAGGTCAAGAATAAGATCCTCACCTAACCAAGGTCAAAGCATAAGTCATAGAAGAAAAAAAAAAGAAGAATTTTAATAATCTGACTCAGGAATGTTAAATTTTAATGGAAGGATTTGTGTACCTACAAGAGAGGACATTAAGAAAAAGATTATAAATGAAGCTCATAACACTCTATACATAGTACACCCAAGCTCAACAAAGATGTACAGAAGTTTGAAGGAACATTTCTGGTGGCTTGTATGAAGAAGATGTAGCCCAATATGTAGCTCAATGTTTTACATGTCAAAGGATTAAGGCAGAGCATCAACGACCAGGGGGAGAACTGTAGCCCATGAAAATACCAGAATGGAAATGGGAGTAGATTGCAATGGACTTCGTTATAGGACTTCCACGAACAAGCAAAGGATATGATTCGATATTAGTCATTATCGATCAATTGACAAAATTTGCTCATTTCCTTCCGGTAAAGGTGATGTACACAGGGGACCAGTTACGCCTATGTGCAAGAGATAGTATAGTTACATGGAATTTCAATTTTCATAGTGTCAGATAGAGACTCCAAATTTACTTCAAAATTCTGGCAAAGCTTGCACAAGGATAAGGGGACAATTTAAAATTTAGTACATATTTTCATCAAAAAAACAGATGGCCAAACAAAAAGGACTATATAGTCTCTTGAAGATATGCTAAGAGCCTGTGTTCTAGACTATGAAGGATCATGGAGTATGTATTTATCGCTTATTGAATTTGCATATAACAACAGCTATCAGGAAACCATAGGGATGGCACCCTATGAAGTGTTATATGGGCGGAAATGTCGATCTCCTATCCATTGGCATAAGGCGGGTGAAATAAAGTACATAGAGCAATAGACTGGAGCAAATATTGTGATGTTGACAACAAAAGTCATTCAAAAAATTCAACAGAGGATGGTAGCAGCCCAAAGCTGAAAAAAGATCTATGCAGACAAACGAAGAAGACCATTAGAGTTCCAAGTCAGAGAAAAAGTATTTCTACGGATAACACCAATGAAAGGTGTTATGAGATTTGGACAAAAAGGAAAGTTGAATTCAAGGTACATTGGACCTTTTGAGATGTTAGACTGAATTGGAAAAGTGGCCTACAAATCGACACTGCCACCAGAGTTATTGGATGTACATGATGTCTTCTATGTGTCGATGTTGAAGAAATATATTCCTGATTCCAGTCGCATGTTGTAGCTTGAAGTTATCCAGGTGGACAAAGACCTTACCTATGAGGAAAAACGCGTCCAAATCTTGGATAGAAAGAATAATATCTTAAGAAATAAAGAAATATCTTTGGTCAAGGTATTGTGGAGAAGTCAAAAAATAAAAGAGGCTACGTAGGAGGTGAAGATGAGATGAAAGCTAAATATCTCGACCTATTCTAAATTTTTGAGGACGAAAATTTATAAGGAGTGAAGATTGTAAATCCCACTCCTTTCTACAAATGTATTATAACTGTTACAATACAAGTCCCCAAATAGAGTTTGTTTTCAACCAGAATATGTTACAACAGATCAAGACTAAAGAACTTTTCTACCAACAACTTATTATAACAGAATTTGTAACAATATTTAATAAAAAATAAGAGAAGATGTTTCTTTTTTTCATACTTTTGAGTACAATACAATGTTAATCGAATGCTAGAGCTATTATGTAAAGTGGAAGAATAACTAATAAAAACGCAACTATAATATTCATGGGCACTTCATTAGTATAATACCTATAGACTGATGCAAAGTACAAGAAAACAATCACTAAAGTTATGAGCAATAAAAAGAAATTCATAATTAGAGGATGAATTTATCTAGAAGGGTAAGAGAAGAAGAAGTTGTAACAAATAAATGGTTGAAGCAACAAGTATTTATAGGAAAAAACTAGTCGTTATGACCGTTGGTGAATAGTGATCCGACCGGTGGAAACTTTAACCTGGCCATTGGGGATATAGTTATTGTAACATTATTCTATTTTTGGATTTTATCAATTCTTAGTTGTTGAATAACTAACAGATGAGAATAATTAATTTATATGTAGAGTCCCAGAATGTTTACTTAGCTAGCTAGATTGTTAGTAATAGGTTGTAGTATTTTAGATTTCGTGGATTTTGGTTCAAACCGGGACTTAGTAGGACACTCGTTTCAAGTCCCATCCTTGTTCTCAATTATCCCTGTGTTGGTAAGGAAAATAGGATAGTTTCTATATGCTTATATGTTATGATATGTTTATGTTAAATGTATGATATGTTATGATATATATATATATATGTGAATATGTTTTTATGTTGCTAGGTGCTCATAGTTGTTTAGTTAGCAAACCTCAATGTATTTTGAGGCTCATAGTTGCTTAGCTAGTAAACCCCAATGTTGTTTTATGTTATCTAGGGCTCATAGTTGCTTAGCTAGCAAACCTCAATGTATTTTGAGGCTCATTGTTGCTTAGTTAGTAAACCTTAATGTTTACCATGTACATGGGTCAGAATTGTGATATATGTTTTATTGTATATGTTTTGATATAGTCTTATGTTTATGCTTTATAATATATGATTGATTAGTAGATTTTCCTTACCGAGCATTAGGCTTACTCCTTTATTTTTAGTGTGATGCAGGAAATTAGATACAGAGGCGGAAGGATTCTTGGTGGCTTGGCTTGTGTGTTGAGGATGGATGGAATGGATGAGCTGCGTGTCGATTCGAGGACGACGTTATTTTTAGTCTCTTTAAATTATGTTTGTATGTATTTTTCGCATTTAGCTTTGTAAACAACTTCATTTAATTTAAAGCTATGTTTTATTTTAAAACAATGGGATCCCATACCACTTATTTATGTATTTCAATATTTACTTTGGAGATTTTAATAAAGGTACGATTATTTCTTATGTATGTTTTATTTAACTTAGTAGCTATGTCTAGTAGTTTTAATGGTCCAAGGTCTTAGATATAGTTGGGCCATTACAGTTGGTATCAGAGCAACAGTCCATTTGCATGAAGTTCTCCTTGATACGCACGCACAAGCTCTGAATCTAACTGCCAAGGTGAGTGTTTATGTTATAGTTATTATGTTTTTGTGTTTAGCTAACATTTTAGCCTTATGTTTTCAATTAAGAATGGATGGAGCCTTAACCTATGAGGATATCCGAGCCATTAAGGCTTTGAAAAGAATTAGAGAACCAAGGAATACAGTCGAAGTATAGGAAAGAATCACTTGGAGATTACTTTTATTCCACAATGAGATAGATCACCTCCAACACACTAAGCAAATCTTGATGAGAGCAACGGAGCAATATGTTTTAGTGATTAGACTTTTTAATGATTTTCCTATTGTAATTGCAACTTTAGAAGAAATATGGGAGACTATAGATGATGAAGATGAATTACCAGTAGCTATGAGATATTATTTCTCATACTTAGGTTTACCTCTAAGATGGAATTCCAATTCACAAAAGAACAAAAAGATAGAATCTTTACGAATCTTCCTAGAGGAAATTTTGAGGCTCACGAAAATGTTGATTATGAGGAGATAGATGATGATATGTTAGATGAAGGATCAGATGTAGAAGATCTCGATTTTTAGAATAGATTAGTTTCTTTATTTATTTTATTTATTTGCATTTATGATTGTATTTAGTGAAAACTGTTTTTCCAAATAAATATCATTGTTATTTTGATGACATGTATGATTGTTATTTTTCTTTTGCAATCATAATAAATAATGACCAAGTTTGGTGAGGGTGGATACAAATCAATGAGTCAGGTTCTATATTGAGAGTTATGGGGCCACAGTAATGGGAACGATTTTACTGGTCCCAGCCCTCCCTCAATATGGTTAACTTTGGAACAACGATGAATGTCGAGCCTGAGAATGTAGTCATATAGGATGAATAGAAATAGACTTAGAAAATAATAAAGATGGCTTATTTTTCTAAGTATAGAAACACACCCTAATTAAAAGAAGGCTTATATAATTCTTTTCATAAGAAGTCATACTTAATAGGTTTGAGTTATGTTTGCTTAGATTAAGTTTTTTTTTAGAGCCTATTAGGGTAAGTTCTAACATGTTTTCTCAACTATTAAAACTCTGCTGAAGATGTCGCTCAGAAGGTCTGCTCGCACCAATGCCAATGCCTCCAATGTCGCTTCTGAGAGCAATGAATCCCCTACAGTTCGCATAAGGGGAGTGCATTCTACTGCCAACCAAAATGCACCGCCACCACCGTCGCAGGTTTACAACACTGCAGAAATTGCCAGACTTCGATAGCAAGTTGAGGAATTACTGCAGCAACAGCGACAGCAGACTCAGCCTCCGCCTCTGCCGCAACCACAGCCTCAGCAAATGGCTCTAGCACCCCAACAAGTTGGTCCATATGGGGGATGACCAATGGCGAACTATGCGCCATACCCAGCTCAGCACATGGAGCCAATTTATGAGCGGTTTCGTAAGAAACATGCTCCGAACTTTAAAGGAACAATAGACCCCTTCGAGGCAGAAGAATGGCTTAGAAATGTAGAGCCAATCCTAGCGCACATGAATCTCGGCAGCGCGAACTGCATATCCTGCATTTCGTCTCTACTAAAGAAGGATGCTAGAATATGGTGGGACTTAGTTCAGCAGAAGCACGATGTCGCCAGCATGACTTGGACCAGATTTGTGGAGCTGTTCCACAAAAAGTAATACAATTTAGCAGTCATCTCCACAAGGGTCAAGGAGTTCGCTGGTCTGAAGCAAGGGAACTTATCAGTAGCAGAATATGCTCGGCAGTTCGACCGATTAGCTAAGTTTGCACCGGAAATGGTTCCAACTGACTTTCTAAGGGTGACCAAGTTTGTTAGAGGACTTCGACCAAAGATTGAGCTAGGGGTTAAGCTCGCAAACCCGGGAAATACTACCTATGCCGATGTTCTAGAAACGGCAATAGAAGTAGAAAGGCTTCAGGCGAATGTTAGTAAAGAGGAGGCCAGTAAGCCTGAGCCTAAACAACAAAGTAAACCTCAGAATGGTCGGAACAACAATCACAACAATAATCAGTCCAGCAACAACAGTAATGGTCAGAAGAGACGGCACCCTGACAACAAGCAGTCCGATAACGATAAAAGAGCACAGACAAACAACGGAGGCAATAAGTCGGGTTATGTAGAATACCAGCGATGCTCTAAGTGCCAAAAGAAACATTCTGGTGAGTGTCATGCAAACACCAAGGAATGTTACAATTGTGTTCAGGAAGATCACCGAAAGAAAGAGTGTCCCCAGCTCAAGCCAGAGGGAAAAAAGGGACGACAAGATGGTTCCTGCCAGGGTATTTGCCTTCACCCAAGGAGAAGCTGACGCTAGCAATAAAGTAATTACAGGTCAGATTTCTATCCTCAATAATGTATGTTCTCTATTATTTGATTTGGGAGCCACTCACTTGCATATCTTGTTAGGAATGATAGAGAAATTAGACAAACCTTGAGAAAGATTTAGAACTAGGTTTGTAACAGAGTTGCCTTCGGGCAAAGTAGTCCTATCATCACGGATAGTACGAGGCGTACCGATCAAGATTGAGGACGTAGAACTAGAAGGAGACCTAATAGAACTGGACATTAAAGACTTTGACGTGATACTAGGAATGGATTGGCTAGCAAGGCAAGGCACAACCATCGACTGCAAACAAAAGAAAGTGACGTTTGAGACTCCTGATAGTCAAAGACTATGCTTTATGGGACAAGTTTCAGAACTACGCATGTAACGCCCTGGATAGCCAAGACCGTTACACTGTGTGTTTATAAAGTGCCAGACTTGCTAACCAAGTCGATTAAACAAAATTGTGTTGCTAAGACTATAAAGGAACTAGGGTTTAAAATGTTTTGGTCTCAAAAGCTCCATTTTCATTAAGAAACATTACTCGTTTACATGGGATCCCAAAAATACAAGTTTAAAGATTGTTTACAAAAGTTATAAGATTCAGATACATTAACCGGCCGTACTAAGGCAAAACAAGCGGTTAGGTAATCCCTGTCCTGATCCACTCCTCGACCATGATGATCGAACGGCTGGCTATGTACATTTCACCTCGGAGCTCTCCACCTCAGGCTTGGTCCAGCTTTCCCTTGCCTTTACCTGCACCACGTAGCACCCGTGAGCCAAGGCCCAGCAAGAAAACACAACAACAAAGCATAAGCATTCAACAGACAAGTCCATAACTCACATTGCATCATAAGTTCTCAAACATGTAATCATTCAGCGTGACCAAGTGTTCAGCATGCTAAGCTTATCAATTCAATTCATATATCACAACACAAATGATAACTAGGGCTAGCGCTCTCAGGCTGCTCCCTCCGTTATCCCACTGACTCCGGCCTGATTAAGCCGAGCTCAGTGAATATTCTCGGCTACCAGTGGCCAAGCCGAGCCCTGTGCGCAGATACTATGTATTGCACTCTTAGGCCGCTTTACATGTCCCATGGCGTAATACCATCATTGACACGATACAATTCTCGGGAGCACTTAGTCCCATCACAAACATATAATCGGGTGCAGTTTTCTTACCTTTCAACTCACTGGCTTTGATCTCTCGACTCCTTGAGCACAATCCCCCTCGAGCCCTAGCGCTCACCTAAACACAACCATAGCCAAAGTCATCATCAATCCCCAAGTTCAAAACCTAGCCTCAGGGCCAATCCCGAGCCCCCGGGAAGTCCTAGTTCCACCAAACAAGGTGGTGGAAACAAACCCCAAACCTTAGGTCAAAAACCCTTGCAAACAACCCTAAAATCCCCTTCAGGAAGCAGGGTAGCACTACAGCGCTCTTGGGAGGGCGCTACAGCGCTACAAACAGAAGCCAAACTCCCTTCAGCATCATGGCCTAGCGCTACAGCGCCCAAAGGCTAGCGCTAGTCACAGACAGCCCAGCACCATTTTTCTCTTCTGTGATTTTCTCAAACCAACCTCAACCAAAACTCTTCCAACTCTTTCCCAAACTCAAAGACAACCTCATGACCACACTCCACTCATCCCAAGCACCCCAAATACCTATAACTCAAGCACATGCATCCACAAACTCAGAATTCACCATAGCCACTCCTAAGCTCTAAAACTCAGTAAAAACCAGTTGAACAACAAAGTTAGAGTTTAGGCTTTATACCTTTGATAGAATTTCGACCACAAGCTGTCTCTAAACCTTCTTGGCTTGCTTCTCCTCAGCCTTAAGCCTGAATTCCCTAAGGTTCCATCCAATTCAACTTAAGCACCATAGCTCAAAAACCAAAAACAAAAACCAAACCAGCAACTGAAGAGATTACAGAACCTTACCTCAAGTGATGGCCTAATCTTGCTAAACCCTTGCCAAATCCTCAATCTTAGCTCAGTAACCTTGTGGCATAATTGGACTAGCTCTCCTCTGAATTTTACTCCAGAAATCGTCAAGAAATTGGTGAAGAAAACATAAATCGACCTAGAGAACTCTCTCTGTCTTCCCTCCTTTCTTTTCCCTTCCTTTTCTTTCTTTTTTCAAACTTCCCCAATATTCTACAAATCCCACTAACATAAAGCCTCAGCATATCTATTCCTTACATGCCAAATGACCCTAATGCCCTCCCCTTTATTTCTAAACCTCTAATCTACTTAAGGGCATTTTAGTCATTTTACCCAATTCCCGCTAATTCCTCGAGTGTCTCTAATATTTCACGCTTAATTCCCAATACCTAATTAACCACCAATAGTATTTCTCAATGTCAAGATAGACTCTAGTATTTTCCCTAAATTCCCATTTATACCCCTAAGCTCACCCCGAGCCGGGTATAAATCCCCACCATAACTTTTCGCTACTTTGCTCACTAGGATCGTCTCGAGTCACAGATCACAGATATATCCACATAATAATGTGGTCTCGACAATTATCACATATATCAAAGCAGTTATGCCCATAATGGCCAAAATTACGATTATGCCCCTCTAACCTAGTCAGGGCCTACATGCATACTAATACACATAGTCATGCATCTAAAATATTCAAATAGTCATATAACATGCTTTAACTCATAATCATGCATCTTAATAATTAAAATCACACATAATTCCCATTATGCCCTCTAGGCACACTAATCAAGGCCCTTAAGCCTTATTAGCGAATTCGGGTCGTTACAACGCACACCGCTTATTTCATCTCTCAAAGCTCAGAGGATGATAGAAAAAGGATGTCACGCATTTCTAGCCAGCGTCATGGATGTGGTAAAGGAAACGCCACTGAAGGTTGGAGACGTCCACATTGTAAAGGAATTTCCAGAAGTATTTCCTGATGACTTACTAGGGCTACCGCTGACTCGGGAGATTGACTTCACAATCGAACTAGTACCGGGCACCGAGCCTATCTCCAAGGCACCGTACCGATTGGCACCTACCGAACTCAAGGAGTTAAAGATGCAGCTACAATAACTCTTAGACTTGGGTTTCATTAGAACGAGCCATTCACCATGGGGAGCACCGGTTCTATGTGTGAAGAAAAAGGACGGAAGCATGCAGATGTGCATAAATTGCCACGAGTTGAATAAGGTGACGATTAAGAATAAGTACCCGCTACCCCGAATTGACGACTTGTTTGATCAACTCCGAGGAACAACCGTGTTCTCAAAGATTGATCTACGGTCCAGGTATCACCAGCTCAAGGTACGGCAAGAGGATATTTCTAAGACAACTTTTAGAACTTGTTATGGGCATTATGAGTTTCTAGTTATGTATTTCGGTCTTACCAATGCTCCATCCACATTTATGGATTTAATGAATAGGGTCTTTAAGGATTACTTGGAAAAATTCGTCGTAGTGTTCTTCGACGATATTTTGGTGTACTCAAAGGACGAAGACGAGCACGAGGAGCATTTAAGGTTGATCTTGTTGCGACTGAAGGAGCGTCAACTTTATGCCAAGTTCAAGAAGTGCGAATTTTGGCTTTCACAAGTAGCATTCCTCGGCCACATTGTATCCAAGGACGGAGTTGCAGTAGACCCATCTAAAGTAGAGGCTGTGAAGGATTGGCCAAGACCAAAGAACGCGTCAGAGGTAAGAAGTTTTCTGGGACTAGCAGGCTATTATCGGAGGTTTGTAGAGGGTTTTTCTAAGATAGCCACTCCACTTACCAACCTAACCCGGAAGCAGCAAAGGTTCAACTGGACTGATAAATGTGAAGAGAGCTTCCAGTTACTTAAAGATAAGTTATGCTCAGCACTAGTACTTTGTGTACCGACACCCAATGACAAGTTTGTAGTCTACTGTGATGCGTCGAAGCAAGGGTTGGGTTATGTGCTGATGCAGAATGACAAGGTGATAGCCTACGCCTCAAGGCAGCTGAAAGAATACGAGCAGCGCTATCCAACACACGATATGGCGTTGGCAGCGATGGTCTTTGCATTGAAAATTTGGCGCCACTATCTTTATGGAGAAGGGTGTGAGATTTATACAGACCACAAAAGCTTAAAGTATTTCTTCACTCAGAAAGAGCTCAACATGAGGCAGCGCAGGTGGTTAGAGCTAGTGAAGGATTATGACTGCGAAATCTTATACCATCCGGGGAAGGCAAACGTAGTTGCTGATGCGCTAAATAGGAAGAGTTATGGAAGTCTAGCAGTGTTAGCTAGAATAGAAAAGCCACCACAGTAGGAGCTGATCAGTGCCGGTATAGAAGTAGTCATCAGTAAGCTGGCTAACTTGTCTATCCAGTCAAGCCTATTAGAAAATATACGGATTGGGCAAGGACATGATGACACGTTAGTAGCACATATGGATGCAGTTAAAGAAGGCAAGGCCATAGATTTCTCGATATCAGGACAGGGGTTCTTGAGATATAAGGATCGAGTATGCGTGTCGAACGATCAAGGAATTAAGATGAAGATTTTAGATGAAGCGCACAATACCCCATACTCAGTTCACCCAGGGTCGACCAAAATGACTCACGATCTTAAAGCACTGTATTGGTGGCCAGGAATGAAGAAGGATGTAGCAGAATATGTGTCTAAATGCTTAGTATGCCAACAAATAAAAGCAAAACATCAGCGGCCTACAGGCTTATTACAACCACTTAGCATTCCAAAATGGAAATGGGATGATATAGCCATGGATTTTGTGATAGGTTTGCCACGAACAAATAAGCAGCATGATTCAGCTTGGGTAGTAGTAGATAGACTAACCAAGTCAGCTCATTTCCTGCCTGTCAAGATTACGTACACAGCAGATCAATACGCCGACGTTTAAGTCTAAGAAATAGTACGACAGCATGGAATCCCTAAGACAATAGTATCTGATAGAGTATCGGTGTTTACATTGAGATTTTGAGGAAGTTTGTAGCAAGCCATGGGTACGAAGTTAAGTCTTAGTACGGCATTTCATCCTCAGACCGATGGACAGTCCGAGTGTACCATACAAATTTTAGAAGATATGTTGCGCACTTGTGTACTTGATTTTGGAGGATCATGGAGTAAGTATTTGCCGCTGATAGAATTCTCCTATAACAATAGCTACCAGTCAACGATCAGGATGGCACCTTATGAGTTACTTTATGGAAGGACATGTTGATCGCCGTTACTTTGGGATGAGGTAGGAGAAAGGAAATGTAACACCCTGGATAGCCAAGACCGCTACATTGTGTACTTCTAAAGGTGCAAGACTTGCTAATCAAGTCATTATTTTAAAAACGTGTCATTAAACATGTAAGAGCTAGGGTTAAAAAGGTTTTGGTCTCAAAAGACTCATTTTATATAATTAAACTGTTATATACACGGGATCCCAAAAGAAATAGTGTTAAAAGTAAATTTACAGACTCCCAAAGATACATGAGTAACCACTAGCCATTCTAAGGCAAAACAGACAGTCTTTGGGTCACGCGTCCCTGCCTAAACCTCAACCGTGGCGGCTGAGCAACTGGCTATGTACATTCCACTCGCTGAGCTCTCCAGTCAGGGCTGGTCCAACTTTCCCTTGCCTTTACCTGCACCACGTAGCACCCGTGAGACAAGGCCTAGCAAGAAAACATCATATACAACACAATCAATGATAACAGACATTTAATTCATTACGCATGTACTCCCATCAAATAATCCACAATAAACATTCAGCACATATATTTAGATTCAAGATACAATCAATCACATATTTCACTCATATCACATAATATTCAGGGCCGACGACTTAGGTCGCACCCTCTGTTTAACTCACCGACTCCGGCTCGCTTAAACCGAGCTTAGTGCATAATAAGCTGTCCTCGGCTACCAGTGGCCGAGCCGCGTCCTGTGCGCTAGTGTAACCCTTGGCACCCTTAGACCGTTGGTACACTAAATAGCTTGCATGGCATAATACCATCATTTCAAGCAATTACAATAGGTAACCCTTAGTCCCGTCACATATATTCAACCAGGTGCAGTTTTCTTACCTTTAGTCTGTACGGTTATTGATTATGAGCAACGCCCCTCAAGCACGATCTGTTCCCGAGCCTAAGCCTTTATCACCTGGTCACAACCAAAGTATAGGGTTCCATTAATATTCAAATATAGGTTTCCGTTTACAAGACTAACTCCCAGGGATCCAAATTCCACCAAGCACGGTGGTGAAACCAATCCCGAGCAAACTAGACCACATTCCCATGCCTAAGATCCTCAAACGTTCATGTGCACAACCAAGGGCTGCGACCCTTGAAGCTTAGCCGCGGCTCTAGCCTCAAAACAGAACCAAGGCCAACCTCAACAAAGACACGCGCCGCGGCCCTTGCTTTGGGCGCCGCGGCGACCACCCTTGGGTCGCAGCGCTCTAGAACAGGGTCGCAACCCTTCCCTTCGTGCCCAGAAAACCCACCATTTTAAAGCTCAAAACCTCATCCAAAACCACACCTAAGCTCCCTACTTCAACACCCAATATCACCAAAGCTTACAAACCAACTTAAGCCACACAATTCAACAGAAATTCAGCTCAATAACCCATAGAAAACTCACTTTCAACTCTTGAAACTCTAAGAACTTAAACACCCAATTTTAATCAGTCAAAACTTAAACTCAAATTATCAATTCATGAAACAAAGCTTACCTTCTTGATTGAACCCTTCCTCTAGCCAAAACCCAGCTGATTCCAAGGATTTCCCCAGCTCAATTCCACCCTAATCATCAATTGAACAATACCTCAATACCCAGCTGAAACTCAAGTTCTAACCACAGAAAGAAGGAAATTCATGCTTACCTTAGCCCTGATTTAATCCTTGATTGTTTGCTGAGCTAAACCTCTAAGTTGCCCCTGATTTCCTCTAAGTTCCAACAATTATTCAGCTCCAATTCCCCAATTCCCTCTGTTTTTCCCTTGAGTGTTTCTAGTTTAGTTTCCTTTGTTTTTCTTGAGAGTGAGAGAGAGAATAAAGCTAATAGGAAGAGTCAGTCTATTTTCCTTCTAAGGGTTTCCTCAAATTTTTCTTATCCACTAAGTTAATTCCCAAGGCTCGGGGTGCCGGAACCGTCCCCGAGGGCAAAATGGTAAAATCCCCCAATATTCCCGCCTAGACATCCTAACCTCAAATATATCTCCATATACTTATTTTCATAACCCGATAGTCCAAATCGCTACCCGATACCTAAAGTACCCCTGACTTGTCCAAAGTCATATTTTAAGTCCCGTTGTGACTTTCCCCGCTATCTGACCCTAGGATCGTCTCGAGTCGTGCTCTGCGGACCTGCCCACATAATAATGTGGTTCTTACATATATCACATATTTATTTCATATTATCATAAAAAAATTACTAAACATATAATTACACATTTAAATCACATAATAATCCAATATTTCCCTCCTGGCACACTAATCAAGGCCCTTAAGCCTTATTAGCGAATTTGGGTCGTTACAGGAAACTTCTTGGGCCCAAAGCTGTTAGAGAAGCTCAGGAAGTAGTATTGCAGATTAAAAAACGTATGCTCGCTGCTCAAAGCCGTCAAAAGAGCTATGCGAATGCCAAGCAGCGTGATGTGGAATTAAAAGTCAGAGATCAAGTCTTCCTAAAGATATCTCCTATGAAAGGTGTAAGACGGTTTGGGAAGAAAGGCAAGCTTAGTCCCCGGTTTATAGGTCCTTTTGAGATATTGGACAAAGTGGGAGCAGTTGCATATAGATTAGCCCTACCGCCAGCCCTAGCAGATAGCCACAATGTGTTCCACATCTCGATGCTACGAAAATATGTGTCAAACCCATCTCACATCCTCAAGTATGATACAATATCACTCCAGAAAGACTTGAGTTATGAGGAATGGCCGGTTAGCATCCTAGAAAGAGGGGTGAAGGAATTACGGTCCAAGAGTTTTCCGATAATCAAAGTCCTATGGAGTAATAGTTCTGAACGGGAGGCAATGTGGGAGTTGGAGGAGGACATGCAAGCTCGGTATCCGGAATTGTTTGGTAAGTAAATTTCGGGGACGAAATTCTTTGTAGTAGGGGAGAATTGTAGAGTCCCAGAATGTTTATTTAGCTAGCTAGATCGTTAGTAATAGGTTGTAGTATTTTAGATTTCGTTTATTTGGGTTCAAACTGGGACTTAGTAGGACACTCGTAGCAATAGTTATAGATTTTATAAGTTTAACCTATAGTTTAAAAATATTAATTATAACATAAGGTTTAATTATTATTTTTGGTCATAGAAATATTTTAATTATAATCTAAGGTTTAGATAGAATTTTAAGAGCATGACACTTGCCACAATCTTTTTTATTTGAGGATTTAAGCATTTTAAATGGATATTTCAATAATAGAAGTATCTAGAAGCTCTAGAACCTTCCAAGACCATTAAGAGCATGACACTTGTCATAATCATGTTTATTTAAGGATTTAAGTATTTTTAAATAAAAGAAAGTTCTAGAAGCTTTAGAACCTTCCAGGACCATTAAGAGCATGACACTTGTCATAATCATGTTTATTTAAGGATTTAAGTCTTTTTAAATAACAGAAAGTTCTAGAAACTCTAGAACCTTTCTAGACCCTTCCAAGAACCATTAAGAGCATGACACTTGTCATAATCATGTTTATTTAAGGATTTAATAAAAGAAAGTTCTAGAAACTCTAGAACCTTCCAAGAACCATTAAGAGCATGACACTTGTCATAATCATGTTTATTAAAGATGTAATAAAAGAAAGTTCTAGAAACTCTAGAACCTTCTAGAACCATTAAGAGCTTGACACTTGTCATAATCATGTTTATTTAAGGATTTAAGTATTTTTTTTTAATAGGATAGTTTCACTCCTCAAACTCTATAAATAAGACCTAGTGCTCAACCATTTTCTTCATTCATCAAGCGTTTGATCAGAGCCTCTAAGGTGCTAGTATTACTATAGAGAGATACACTTGGGTCTGGGATAAAAGCTTTATCATCTTAAGCTTTATAAACTCTTGGGTAGTGAGATAAAGTGTGTTTTCAATATTGAGGTGTAGATTGGTTCTAGTTCATCCAAGGAAATATTGTTCATAAGTTCTATTCTTTATGATTCCTTAGTTTTCTTTAGTTTTCATTCAGATCCTAACTCGTTGTTTCAATTCTTGGTTAGGTATTTAAGTTCTTTGAACTTAAGGTGTCTTTTCGGTAAGTTTATTCCTAATGGCTTTAGTTCTCTTCTTCTCTTTTCTTTAGAAATACTCACCACTCTTATTCTTGGTTTTAGGAGTGTTCCAAGTCTTGTCCTTGTTCTCAATTATCCCGGTGTTGGTAAGGAAAATTGGATAGTTTCTATATGCTTATATGTTATGATATGTTTATGTTAAATGTATGATATGTTATGATATATATATGTGAATATGTTTTTATGTTGCTAGGTGCTCATAGTTGTTTAGTTAGCAAACCCCAATGTTGTTTTATGTTGTCTAGGGCTCATAGTTGCTTAGCTAGCAAACCTCAATGTATTTTGAGGCTCATTGTTGCTTAGTTAGCAAACCCTAATGTTTACCATGTACATGGTTCAGAATTGTGATATATGTTTTATAGTACATATTTTTATATAGTCTTATGTTTATGTTTTATGTTATATGATTGATTAGTAGATTTTCCTTGCTAAGTATTAGGCTCACTCCTTTATTTTTAGTGTGATGCAGGAAATTAGATACGGAGGCGGAAGGATTCTTAGTGGCTTGTCTTGTGTGTTGAGGATGGATGGAATGGATGGGTTGCGTGTTGATTTGAGGACGACGTTATTTTTAGTCTCTTTAAATTATGTTTTTATGTATTTTCCGCATTTAGCTTTATAAACAACTTCATTTAATTTAAAGTTATGTTTTATTTTAAAACAATGGGATCCCATACCGCTCATTTATGTATTTCAATATTTACTTTTGAGTTTTTAATAAAGTTACGATTATTTCTTATGTATGTTTTATTTAAATTAGTAACTATGTCTAGTAGTTTTAATGGTCCAAGGTCTTAGAAATTGTTGTGTCATTACATTATGGATGTCGGGGAAATTTTTTCAGATAAGTTTGCGAGTCAAAAATGTTGAACTAAGTAATATAAAAAGATTGTGAAAATTTTATTATATTGGTTACTATTCACCGAGTACAATTCGTGGCACTATTCATAGTGGGTCTACAAGGGTCCCACATTAGGGTCTGCATGGGTCCCACTGCGGGGTCCACCCCCTGGTTAGCACATGTTGATGCAGTAATGATACACTGTGCTTGTACATTGATGACTTCAACAAATTACTATGCTTGATATTTGTGATATTTTATTATTTAACTATGCAGCACAGTAACCCAAGGTTTTCCTATAAATAGGGCTTCCAGAATTCATTTGAATTACGAAAATCTTTCTTTCTCTCACTCTGCCTAAAAAATTTCTTATCACTCTTTTTAATGTTCTAGATCTCTAAGATCTAGGCGAAGTTCTGCCTGTAGCGCTAGCCTACGAAGACATTTTAGGTAAGCTCATTCCTAAGCCTTTCAGTTCAATTATTTAGCTATATATATATATTATTTTACTATGTCATTATAATGCTAATATTTATATATAGATTATCTTCCTATACAGTTATTATGGAAAAATTTATATATAGATTATTTTAATATGTCGTTATTGTTAGGGTTTTATGCCCTAATTAAAACCCAATTTCTTTGTAATCTCATTTTATTATCAATAAAAGAATAGAAATCAATTTTTAACTTGGTCAATCACTTTTCTCACATGTTTTTATTTTCATGATTATTTGTTTAATATAAACATCTATTAAATCCTGAGCATATAGCTAATCGTATCTATAGTGACGTAATCACAGTGGAATATAAATATGATTATATGTTCAAACATAATAAGTTAGTCCTAAGGTTAGTCAGTGCATAGGATTTACACTGACTTGCCAATCTATGATATGATCTACTTTCACATTGTAGTGTTATGTTCTTTCTAGAACATTAGCAAAGTAGATAAGATCGGATGTATTTGTTGCATCAGACTAGAACGATATTGACAGTAGATAGGACAAGTAAACATACTGTTATTATCTATTTTAGTCATATCATATAGTTGACCATAGGTCAATTCAATCTCAATTCTAAGTGATTAGTGTAACGACTCAACTATTCTAAACTTGGACCATTAGAAACTACTATACTAATCTTAAGAAAACGTAAATATGAAAACACCATAACTTTATTTAAAACTGTAAAGTAAAGGTTTAAATACATAAATATTTCACTT
Source organism: Humulus lupulus (assembly GCF_963169125.1). NCBI lineage: Eukaryota > Viridiplantae > Streptophyta > Magnoliopsida > Rosales > Cannabaceae > Humulus > Humulus lupulus. The sequence continues at coordinate 164,120,635 of NC_084799.1, forward strand.
AGGATATGGGATCCCATTGTTTTGAAAATAAAACAAAACATAACTTAAATAAATTGGTTACAAAATTAAGTGCGGAAAAATAATACATAGAAATCATAACTAAAAGACTTAAAAACTTCATCCTCTAATCGAACACGCAATCCACCGATTCCATCCTGCCTCAATACACATCCCCAAGCTGCCAAGAACCTTCCCGCTGCCATAACTATTTTCCTGCACATATAAAACATAAAGGAGTGAGCCTAATGCCGAGCAAGGAAAATATACTACAAGCATGAAACATATACATACACATAAACTATAAACTATAAACTGTAAACTATAATCATATGATTTTATAAATACAACATCTATTATAATGGCCATCATACTTCTTGGGACTTGCTAGCTAAGCAATCATATGCCCATAAATTTACGGGGCTAGTTATCTAAACATGTCGCATAAATTTATGGGGCTGTTATCTAAACAATCATATGCCCAAGGAATCTACTATTGGGACTTGTTGTCTAAACAAGTTATATATATACATTTGTTATCTAAACAAAATATATATACATTTGTTATCTAAACAAATTATGTGATTGTTATCTAAACAATTCATATACTACAACAACTAACAACATATCATACTATAACATAAACATATATCAAAACATAAAAGCATGCAGAATCTACCCTATTTTCCTTACCAATAATACCGAAATATGAGAACAAGATCGGGACTTTGGAACACTCCTAAAAACCATATTAGAGAGGTGAGTATACTAAGGAAAAGAGATGAAAGGAATGAACTACACCATTGAAAAGATACTTATCAACAAGAACCTCAAGTTCAAGAACTTAGATGCCTAACCAAGAATAGAAAAGACTGAGTTAGGATTTGAGTAGAGAAGAACTATAAGAATCAATACATAAAGGAACTAGAATTAGGAATACCTTGAATGCTTCTATGACCGAACTATACCTCAAAACTGAAATACACTATAACCTTACTTCCCAAGTGTTTATTAAGCTTATAACCCCAATCCAAGTGTTTATCACTCTATAGTCTCACTAGCACCTTGAAAGCTCTGATCAATGCTTGAAGAATGAATGAAAAGGCTTGCTGCTAGGTCCTATTTATAGAGTTCTAGGAATAAAAATCTTCTTTTTGGCTTTGAATAAAAATAATGAATTTAATTAAAAATATTTGAATATTCTTCAGACAAAGGCTTAGGACTTGGTCAAATTTTTCAGAGAGATGTTTAAGGAGTCAAAGCTTGATTTTTAAAACAAAAATAATAAAAACAAATAGAATCCTAATTTCTAACTCCCTAAATCTCGTAACTCTAAACTCACCTACAGTAAAATCAACATATCTGGAGATGTAGGACTCCGATTTAAACTCTCTTTATACTGTTAGAAAGCTAATTCAATTATGTACAACTTTCTAGAAATACTATGTTTCGAAATTCAAAACATAACTGGGTCAAAAATAGGTCGGAAGTTACAGTACCCTAAAGTTATGAAAAATTTATTTACAACCTAATCCACAAATAAATAAAATTGTGACAAATGCCATGCTCCTAACAGATTTTGGTGAAGACTAAGTCTTATATTTCCTTTATTTTATCATTAAAATAAAAATTCCTTAATAATCATGCATATGACAAATGTCATAATGCTATTGGCTCTATCTAAACCTTAGGAATAACCATGCTCATGACAAGTGTCATATTCTTATTGGCTCATTCTAAACCTTAGGTTATAATAATTGTCATATTAATAACTAGCAATATTAATCAAACCTTATGTTATAATTAATATTCTTAAACTATAGGTTAAACTTATAAAATCTACAAGTGTTACTACGAGTGTCCAACTAAGTCCCGGCTTGAACCAAAATCCACAGTCATAAACATACTACAACTACGACTAGCTATTACTATTACTACTACTATCTAACTAGCTAAGTAAAGTTCTTGGACTCTACAATTAGTATTCTAACTGATTCTATTATTTGAGTTCTTTGACTTGTTCGTTACCAGCTTACCCAACGGACTAGCTCATACTTACATCTTAGGAACTCGATAGTATAATTGAGTGGGAGTGTTAATCATTGATATGAACATCTATAGCTTCTGATGAAGAAGTAAAATGATGGTTTCCTTTTAGTTTAGTTCAAGGTGTTAAATGATAGAGATCTCATTTCAGTAATTAATATTAGTTTACTGAAATATCATTTACAAGGAACTAAGTGTTTTAGGATAAAATACAATGAAGGGTAAAACGACATTTTTGTAACGTCCCGTAAAATCTCTTAACATAATTTGCAAAAAAAACATAACCATTTTCTAAAATAAGGAAATCGAAAATCTATATGAAAAAACTTTTCAAAACATGCAAGAGTTCAAAAGTATGCGCATACTTAAAAGTAAATTACACTGTCATAATTTTAAAATATTCAACAAGCCCAAAACAATTTCTTAGTTATTGGATGGGTTCTAGTTCCCAAAACATAAATTCCCCAAAAGGTTGGTCCGCATGTACATTCTCGCAGATAAACTCCAGCGCTCACTAATCCACTTTACCTTTGAGCTTACCGACAACACGAAACAACTAGGTAATCGAAACGCTTAGTAAGAACAACTTAACAAACATAACCACATAAACGAACACTACAAGAAAAAATGCTTTTAATAACATCGAAAATGTGTTATCAAAACATACGATAACACTTTCTAATTTGTTAAGACTGACTATGTTATCGTAGGTCAGGGTACTTTACATAACACTTTATCAGTGTTATACAGATGTGTTATTGTACTGTCAACGATAACACAATTTCTGTGTTATTTTAATATATAGATAAGTGTTGAATTATGTTATTTATAGTCGATTATATAACACTTTTTTTGTGTTATACTACACTTTAGCATAACACTTTTTTTGTGTTATACTACACTTTAGCATAACACTTTTTTTGTGTTATACTACACTTTAGTATAACATTTTTTGTGTTATACTACACTTTAGTATAACACATGTGTTATATTAGCTTAGAGAAACATAATATTTTTTTACTTACACAAAACTAGGAAAACAAATATGAAAGTTGAAGCCAAATAAGGTAACATAAATAGATTTTTATTAATTACTCAAAATGTAATTACAATATTTAGTCTACTAGTCTAGGCTTAAGAAATTATATTACAACATAATTTATGCCCAATTTAGATTCCTTTATCACTAAATACAAAACAAGAAATGTACACAAAAATTAGTGAAATACATTCTTCCATTCTAAAGGCCTCAACTACAAATGTTGTCAAGAATTTCTCCAAAGAAATCATCTCAATATACCTACATTGTAAAAAAAAATGTCCTTTTATTATTAATATGAAGAAACAATTCATACATTTTGTACTAACTTCTATCCCCATTTATTTCTTCTCTAAAGACCTAGCAAGGTTAATTCCTTTATGTAAAGTTCAATACAAACATAGCATTGATGTGTAAATAGCTTTGGCAAAATTCTCTCTGTGATAGGTAACCAACAGGGCATCAAGTATGGCATCCAAATTAACATGTAGAATGTGAATATGGCTGTTAGAGGTCCTTTATGAAGCCCATGCTATTCCTCTTATTCTCCCAAAGTTTCTCTTTCTTTCTAAGTTCGAAGTGGGAAATGTGTTTAGAGTTAGGTTATGGGAAACAAGACAAACAAAAACTGGGAAAAAAAACAAAAGTGGAAACGTTATCTTCTTGTATTAATAAACTAAAATCTGTTTCTTGTCAAGAAAGTGAAAAGCACTAGCTTTCCAACTTAGATTTCACAAGAACTTCTAAGATTTCTAGTTGCATAAATTTTTAAGTTTTTTAGCCTAACTAAATAACCATACACACACACCATACCTGAATCATGTGCCATACACACCACCAAGCTTTTCGAGAAAAAACAGGAGCCATAATTTCCACAACCTGAAACATATTCAGAAGGTACTGTTAAAATTTACACCGTTAAAAATATCTTTCCATAAAACAGAAACATATTCATATGAGAATCACTTCTAGGTGGGCTCTATCTCATGCAAGTGGCTCTTGTGACTCAATTCATAAAAGCTCAAACCATCCAAACACGACTTTAATTCATTTTATAAGTAAAAATCAAATATTGAAAATCAAATGGATTGTTGCAGAAACATTGGGTAAAGGCCAATTTGATATATTATTATTTAGATAATTACTATGTCTTGTATAAGACAAACTAAAGTATCAAACAAAAACTCTGGAAATTGTCATGTTTTAAGTTCATATATGGGAATATGACATTATAAAAAAGGAAACCTCTTCAAAATTCTGCCAGGAAGAGATGCTTTCATAATACTATGTGGTAATTCACTTCAAGAGGGAAACTATAATATTTTATAAACATAAGAAAGGTCCAGCCTAATTCATTGCAAGTATAAAACAATAGCAAACAGGGGATAGGATACAGCAAAAAACACAAAATAATAAAGAAACCCAACAATAGCAACAAACAAGATTTCTAATGGAAATTCTCAATCCCCGGTAATTACAATGCAAGCTGGATTGATGATAAATTTATACATAGCTATTAGATATGAAGAGCATGAAGAAACAAACTATCACCAATATCAATCAAATCAACTATTACTGGTAAAAGATGTTGTGGTTAGTGGGTAGTGGGTACTAGTCCAGCAGTCCTTATGGTTTCAAATTTTTTGCAATAAATAAGAAGAAACGTCGCTAAAGCTTTTTATATTCTAGAGAAAGCACAAAAATTACCCTCAAATTTTATTCTAGAGAAACTATATAATGAGAAGTAAAATCACGCAATACAATGCTTAAATTTTATTAATCAAAATTATCCATCATAACATAACATACTCACAGCAAAAGAAAGGCCTTGCTTGAAGCACCATAAGGTGGGACCAAGCAAGACACCAAATATCAAAGGTGGGTCATGATTTTTCTTCTCAAGAAATGAAAAGTTGCATTTCTACATGCAGCTTTTCTTCCATGGAATTCAAACAAAGAAGTTGGACTAGAAAGTCCCCAAAGTGATTGACCTAACTAAATCTCAAGTCTTCTTCAAGCAGCTGTATGGGAAAACAAGTCTAGTCTACCCTTACCTAGTCTTCCAACAGGAAAAGAAACTCTATACCTAATAAAATTACAATAGAAACTTGAACAAAACTAAAAGAACAGCTCCCAACAGCAAAGAAACAGAGCCAAATGACTCTGTTTATTTAGTTAGCAAACTATGGAATTGATTTTTATTTTGTTTTTCTTTCTCATATCAGAAAAATAAAGTTGCAATTATGCCTAGCATCTCTGATTTAACAAATAAGTAAAGCAAGAAAGAAGGAAATAAAAAAGAAAAGAATAGCAGAAAAACCACAAGGGTAAAAAAAAAAATTCCCAACATACACTACATCCAACCAATAAGAGAAAAAGAAAAATCTAAAACGCAACTATAATGGAGGCTATCTAATTGCCAGAATAAAGAACTATACAAAAGGAGCACCCAGCAGCATAAATAGAAAGTAATTAGACAAAAGGGTTGCAGATGGAGAACATGTGATAAAATAAATAAACAATAATAAAAGAAATATAGAAAAACATAATTATAAATCCAATACCATAATTGTTTCTATTAACCAGTACATGCAGGGATATGTTAAGGCAAGACACATTTTTCCCAGTGAAAGAATAGTTTATATGGAATAAATTTCAGCAAAGTAAAGGAGATTATTAAACAATGTGAAAATGCACAACAAGGCTATATGGCTACAGGCTATATGGCTACAGTCAAATTAATTTCTTTTATTATTTCTACTTTTGAGTATGTGGTGGACCAACTTTTACTCAATATGCATTTCTTTAGATGGAGCCTGAAACAACTATCACTGTAGGAAAAAAAAAAAAGTCATTTTGTACAAGTCAGATTAAAGCCTGAGAAACTCCATGGACAAGGATTAGTGTGATTCTCCAACATTCTAACACCTATGAAAATTATTACCATCAAGCTTTTATGCATTACTACACTTTTTTACCTTTTCGACATTCCTTTACAAGGATTTCTTGTTCTCTATTGTACTTATTCTACAGAAAAGTTATCATTTTGTCACAACTTGTTAGTCACAACAAAAAGTTGTTTGTAACTAAAAAAATAACTTTAGTCATAAATTGTCACAAACTTATTCTGAACCCCATAACAACTGGTTCACCTTTTCTATTTATCATATCATTTTCAAACCTAAGTAGAAGCCAGAGATGGGGTATTTCGAAAATCAATAATTATTACTTTCACTGTTTCACAGACAGATTCTTTATCCCCCCAAACAAATAAATATTTATGAATATAAATAAATCACCCCCTAAAAATATCTTAACCACACAAAAAAGGCCAAAGGTTTAAACTTTAAAGATAGAAGGCATCTTTTGTTTTTTGCTGTGTCTACTTCAAACTCTTCCCAAAAAAACTGAACTCAGATGAACCAAGTAATAGTCTTTATTTTTTATTTTTCCTTTCTAAACTTCAAATATTAAAGAATATCCTCACAACTCATTCCCCAAGATCAAGATGTGTGAGAAAGAGAGCTTACATTTTTGGTTTCATCCTGAATGTAGATGGGTCGGTCATGGCTCCAATTTGTCATAGATTCTTGGACATACTTGTACATGTCTCTTGTGATTTGAGCCTTGAGCTATGGAGATTTAAAGAAGCCACCCACTAGTCCATGGATTCTCCTTTGCAAGCTTCCATTGATAAGCAAAATAGAAGACTTTCCCATCAACTCAGTCAGAGATTTTGGGTAAGAAGGCACAAAAACCTTTGCATCAAGTACCAACAGAAAGAAGTTGTTAAGAAACCCAATAGTTTTTATAATTTGACCTTGAATAATGAGAGAAAGAAGTTCAAGTTAAACCAAAGAGCTGCAAGTACCAACAGAAATTATGAACTAATAGCATCCTAGAAATCATTGAAACATGATGAAGACAACTGAAACAACACAATATAACAAACCTCAATAGCTCCTGCATTCTGAGGTTTATACACAATAAATTGTTGAAATTTGAGATCATTAGCGATATTTTGATGTTCCACAACTTCCCCCCTAAGTATTATTTTGAAACTTGCTGGTAGAAATAGTTAAGAAATGCAAAAAAGAGATGAGTGAGAGATAGAGAGAGAGAGGGAGTCGAGAGAGACAAAGAGAGTAAAAATAAAAATGTAGAAAAAAAATACAAACCTGAAAAATGGGACAGATCTTGAGCTGAAATGGTCCTACTCACAACATTGTAAATATTTTCCTTTATGAGTTATTGAAAAAAAAATACCAAACTGAATCGACAATGTTTTTCACCAAGGGTACAATGTAGAAGAAGAATAAAATTTACTAGTCTTAGAATATCTCCATGTTTCTTATCCTCTGCTTCAACAGCTCTGTCTAGAATACCCCCTGATGTGGCACTAAATGTGGAGAAAAAGAAAAATTTACAAAATTAATTAAGAAGAATAACTGAATTGAAGAAAAGATGAATTTTGCATAGGAGTTTCATTAAATTGCAGAGTGGGAACTCAAAGGGCTGTCCACAAGGAAATAGAACAAATCCATATAAAGTCAGAACAGATCAAACTCATATGACTTTATTTGATTAGTTATTATAATACTTTTCTAATAGTCTAAACTTCTATGGTGTATAATTTTGATAAACTTCTTCATCAACAGAAGTTTAATGAATTATCACCTTTTCTAATGCTATTCTTCTTACTATGCTTTATGTCTTCCCTTTCTTTTATTATGCAAAAAACATAGACCAGCTGAAAAAACAATTTGAAAACAATACTTTTGTGTAAAGTTTCAAGAGAAACATGTACATAAACATGTATATGTAGGAGGGGATAGGTATCACTAAAATATTAAATGCAATCGTTGAGAGGATTCCCCCACCTCAAGATACTGCCGATAGGCCACTGAGGGCTTTAATATTTGATAGGTAGAAATTTTGTACGTGTTGTTATTATTATTTTATGGAAGAAGACATGCCACCATCTTTAAAGTCAAGTTTTCAGTGTGCTCACCATTTTGACCCTTAAAAATTTCTAACTGTGATTTTTACAGAGGTTTTCCTGTTTGGCTAAAGTATGTTCCTGGTATGAGCCTTTTAAGGTTTCCTTCACTCATTTTATTTGTATGTTCCAGTGAGAAATACTTGCAAGAGATTTTATAGATTGGCAGTTAAATAAGCACACAAATGGCAGCATTACATTCGCGTTTTTACTCATATCCAGTTTTACGGAGTTCTTAAGGAAATTCTGCTATAATGCATGAAAGAAAACCTACACACATCTACTTAATTTATCTTGACAAGTATAAAACATTACCAAGCCTATTAAAGAAGTAGCAACCTCAAGATATCAACCATTGAAATTGCAACCATTGAAATTGCAACTCCTGGAAAAACAGAAAAGGTATTTACCTCAATGTATAGAACACTAGACTTATCCTGCGGTTTTCTCCTTGATCGAAGATCTTTAAGACTGTGTTCCACTGTTTCAACAGAATCATATCGAATTCCTTCTGCTCTCCTGTTGTTCCAGTGCTTCCAATGAAAAGGAGTCCCTCGGGTATTTAAAACTGCAAGTAAGTACTGGGCAATACGCACTTCTCCAACCACTGAAACAACTTCAATTACTAGTTCAGATCACATCAAACAAATTAGTTTCAAACACTACTATAAATAAGTAAGCAATCCAATTCACCAACATGCATTACTCTTTATGCATACTGTATGATATTGTATCTTAATGGTGAGCTTCATAAGAATCAACTATATGTTCAATATAATTTTACTGGCAAGTTTGAACTCAATTACCTGTACTATATGCCTTTAAGACAAAGTAAGTATTCCAACCAAGCGATAGTACAGAAACTTGAAAATGAAGCCAATACTTTGGAGCTTGTTTTGGTGATTGTCCCAAGTAAGCTTGTGCATAGAACTTTCTCAAGTTCTTTGTAACATTGTCTAAACTTAAATACTGTGCCTTAATTCTAGTGTTCTTTTGACCTGAGTCAGTAAAAAATGCATCTAACTCGGTGTCAATAACAAAGGTTCACAAGAAACAGAAAATGAGACATGACAAGCAAATTTCTTAAGCTAAAAAAGTACAGGGAATCCATGATTTTCTGTTTACATGATTTTCTTAAGCAAATTTCTTAATTTTTTTTTTTTTAAAAAGTATCATTTTTTTATACAAAAATATTCAAAATGTGTACAAAAAATAACACAACAAACCCTTGTTGATTTTATTTATTACGTTAAAATTTATGTACACAGTTTTATTTTGGGAATTTACCCCAAATACAGTAGTTTCTCTTTCTTTCTTTTTTCCTAATTTTACGTGTTTTTTTATTTTGTTTCATTTTTATATGTGATGTTTTTTTTCCTAGTTGAATGCCCTATAAACATAGGGGTGCTATTCATCAAAACTAAACAAAACAGAGTTCTGAGTACAAGTAAAAAACGAAAAACATAGGAGGACTAAGTCATGAGACCAGCAGAACTAACTAAAATAACCAAAATCCAGAAGAAAAAAAAACAAGATAAACCGAAGAGAAACTAAATAGCGGTCACTTAAACCAGCAGGAAAAAAAAAACTAAGCTTCAAAAAAAGGATAATCATGGAGGGAATATCTGATGGTAGTCGTAAAAAACCAAAGGGTTAATAGTAAGTATATCCACCTCTCAATTAAATTCACAGTTTGTATTAACATTACTAAAAAAACTCAAGGAACATGGTATGAAAGTAAAATGAATAATGCAAGCAATTAACTCCTCCCTTCTTTTCTGCAAGTCATAAAATAAAAAATGGACATGACTACTCAAAATGTAAAGCATTACTCATAATGCAAAACATTTAGTACTTTTACCTAGAATATCAGATAGCGAGATGCGAACCAAACTGTATAGCCAAGACCAACAATCTCCAACAATTTGGTGAACTGATTCATTTCATTGAATTAAGCATATCATCAATATGCCAACTTAGGGAAAAACAATTTATTGACTTGATTGAAAAACAAAGATGCTAAGGAAAAGCATACACACCACCGGGATAGAATCAATTGCTCCAACAACAACTGATGCTAGCCACAGGGTAAGCAAGGCACCGCCACCAAAAAGTAAGAAAGAGTAAGTGTCTTCGGATTCAAACTGCAAGTAGTGAAAAATTATCTGTTAATGACAATTAAGCTCAGTATACTGACATGTCAGTATTCATGTGTATATATCAACAAACAACACACATAACAATAGACATGAAACGGTGTTCTACCCTCATCTTATCTACTAAGAAACTGTGCTTCTGGAGAACCTTGTGTTGCTCAGGTAACCGCTCAGGATAACGACTCATAAAGCAAATAAGTTTAACTTTCATCACTTCCTGATCTCATCATAGGAAGTAGATAAAAACAAACATCATTTTTAAACACATGATAATTTATAGTTGTCGTGGAGCCCAATAAGGTGAGCTTTTGTAGTGGGATTGGAGAAAAATAAACACATGATAATCTTTGGTACATATATCTCCTAAATTGTACATATATATGAGCCACTCATTTTAACTGATATAAAATATCACTTTATTGAGAATCATAAGTTTATTTAAAGATATTAAAGATACTTACCATTTGCATAAAGTTTACGAATAACAACAAATTAATACCATCTATGCAAAACTTAGATAAATCAAGTATCATTTGGGGAATAAAAATGAAAATATTACACCTCTAATAAATTTGAATATTGTCAGTTTCATTTAAAGATATTATTCACATATATCTCAGTGAAGCATTTATTCAAACACTTCTAATGCATTATTTAAAAGATTAGTAATATATACTTTAAAAAGGAAAGCAAGACCATCAAAAGCAGTAAAATTATGGAACAGAGCACATCCCACTATATATAACTAAAACTTACCTCATTCACACTCATAAAGCCATTTATATATATTTATAGCTAAAGAGCATAAATACACGGGTCTTACACTAACACTTACAATCATTATAATTCCAAAACTCATAAAATTGATCACTATGATATCAAACTGATTAACATATCTCATATATATGCATATAGCTAGCCGATGGTGGTGATGGTGGTGGAAGAAGAAGGAGGCTTGTCTTCGATTCTAACGGAGGTGATGACATGATTGGGCTTAGTTGAGTAGTTGAGGGTACTTAGATTAGGAATGTGGAACAGAGAAGTGGGCAGTTCTTTAGGCAAGCATCGAAGCTTGAGTTAAAATCCGTAGATAAACAAGAAAATAGAATTACAGGTTATTGAGGAATTTAATCAAACAGTTTATATGCACACCAAATTTTGAAAAGAACAAAATATAATATCATCTTAAATGGATTTATATGTTCTCACACCTTGAAACTGTATTTACAAATTAGCTATAGTGTAAAACTTATAATTTCTTGTTCGGTCTTTTTGTGAAGAGAAAAGATCATCACTATCATACTAATCAATTATAGCAATTAAACTAATTTTTTTCTATTTAAAATTTCAAAAAAGAAAAATAAATAGAAAAAAAGAAAAGAAAAGAGAGAAGAGTTTGTGTTGTGTTACCTTCTGAATACAACTGGCACAATTCCAGCACGGTACTGAGCAATTTGAAGGAAAGCAGGCTCGGCCAAATCGAAGTTCTGGAGCGGAGGATTACACCAGCCACCGTTGTCCTTGGATAGAGCAAAGTTTGGGGGACAGAAGTTGGTGGTGGTGACGGTGATGGTTCCGGCGAGGCACCACCAGTCCTTTATTTCAATTGGATTGAAACAATTTTTAAGCAGCCGAGTAAGAACATACCTATTTGTTGAGGATACGAAAGCTTTTCAGGTGGTTTAGAGAAGTCGCGAGAATGATTGCTAGAAATCCATAAGGATGATTGGAGAAATGGATGAGACAATCAGGGATGAGGAGAAATGGGAGAGAGAAAGATTGAGAATAAAATTCTTGTGGTGTGGTTAGGTGGTCGGAGCTGAGGATGATGGTGGTTACGAGAGTGCGGCTAGGGTGAAGGAAAGAGAGAGACGAGAAGGAGAAGGGGAAAAAGGTATGAGAATTGGGTCTCTCTCGGGTCTCACAAATTTTCAGGAGACAAATGAAAAAAAATCTCTGGCGCGGGATGGAGTCTTATTACCGCCCTTTTTTCACAAAGTGACCCATTATAGTACTCTAGCATAACACTTTTTTATTAGTATTATATTCATGTGTTATGGAAATGGGTATTTGGTGTAGTGGAAGCAAGAACTTAACTAACTGTAACTAGGAAGATAATCAACCAAGAATAGGATTCTGATGAAACCGAACCCTAACATACAATTTAAGAACGTGCGAACGTCCTGGAAAATTTATGGTCATGCCTCATAACCGAAATTTGTATCCTGAAAGTACACCTGCACGCAAAAAATCCCAGAGCATACATACAGTCTTAACTCGTAACATACTTACTTACTTACTCAGTCGTATCATAACATACATACTTACTTAGTCATTCGTATCATATCATACATACTTAGTGTTCCGGAGGAACCTTCAACATAGCTTAACATATCTAAACATATCTTAGAATAGCTTAGCATATCTTAACATATCTCACCATAGCGTCGATGGGTGTAAACTAGTTACACCGGTTACCCAAACTCCTAGAGGAATTCGGCATACTTTCTTAGCCATAGAGATTTGATTCTGGAATTAACTTACTTATGTGTCACGGAGTTTAACCGGACTCTTATGTCACGAGTGTTAAGCCAGACTTCTTAGATATTATGGTGGCCAACCGACCTTAGTCACATAGACATCGATGGCGAACCGGTTTCTCACATAGTTCCCCGGTGGCTAGCCAGAGTTCATAGTTGTCAAGGTAGATAGCCGAACTCGGAATCAACTTACTTATGTGACCCAGAGTTTAACCGGACTCTTATGTCATGGGTGTTAAGTCGGACTTCTTACATATTACAATGTCCAACCGACTTTAGCCACACAGGCATCGGTGGCAACCCGGTTTCTCACATAGTTTCCCGGTGGCTAGCCGGAGTTCATAGTTGTCACGGTAGCTAGCCAGACTCTTATGTCATAGGTGTTAAGCCAAACTTCTTATATATTGTGATGGCCAACTAACCTTAGCCACACAAACATCGGTGGAGAACTGGTTTCTCGCATAGTTCCTTGGCGGCTAGCTGGAGTTCATAGTCGTCGCGGTAGCTAGTCGAACCGCTTACCTTAGTCACGAGTATGCAAATTCTCTAAGACCACGGTCTTGAGTAAACCTTCTAGGACTAGTTCAAATTATTAACTAATAACTCAGTTATGTAAACTAGTCATTAACATGATGTAGCCAAATATATCATAAGTTTTCTTACTCGGATTCCTTAGCGCTTGCTTGTGGAAACCTTCTATCCAGAAGCGAGCCTTCACTCTTCGATAATAATGTAGTGAAACCACACAGTGACTCGGATTAAACTATGGCATATTCTTATTGTTAATATTCCACATAGCTACATTCAATAAAGTTCTCTTAGAGACTCTATACAGATATTCTCTTATACTTTACAGTGTATAAGACCAGATTCTGTTTTAAATAAATTTACGGTTTTATAAAACCTAACTCCCAAATTTTTTGCCATCTTTAAATTCATAACCTAGGATCTCTATTACGTCATTTTCGAAAAGAAAGGGCAATTGGACTCCGAGTTTAGAAAATGGAAAAAAAAATGAATTCTCAATAGCCTTAAACTAATTTGGGATTTGTTAGATATCCAAAACTTTAGCTATTTTTTAAAACAACTTCATTTCCAATTCCGAACCTAACTTTTTCACTATTCATTTTAATGTGATAAAAAAAAGCATGCTTTTAAGCTCATAATCAATGTTAGGTTCTCTAACCACAACCCTTTAAAAATCATGTTCACGTATTATGTGTCCTAATGATTGGAACTAGGCGAAAGCTCATGTCAAAAATTCAATTTAGGTTAGGAGAACTAACCTCCCAAAATTTGTATTTTGTTAAGGTTTGAAATTACTATTTTTCTCCATTTTTAGGTAACTTAGAAGAATTAATACTCTCAAACTGTGACACATTTTAATCTAACATTTTACCAGAGCCTTAATATCTATCTTAAAATTTTTCTCACCAAGTTTCAAAATTTTTGGGAAGGCAAACTCATTAAACCATTTAAAGAAATCTAGGCAGTGCCTTCTGCCCAGGAATTTTTCTCAGATCTTTAGGGTTCTTAGAAAAATTATTTCTCTTATATCATAATCCAGTTTTTTCTAAATTTTTACCATAATCTTAATCATATCTAATTTAATTTTTCTCAAAATTTCATAATTTTTTGGATACGGTAACCCATTCAAAAATGTAAGACAATCTGGGCAGTGTTTGCTGCCCAGAAATTTCGTTTTCAGATTATTAGGACAAACTTTGAAAAACAATTAAACTTTAACCATTTTTCATTTTCCTCTATAAAAATTATGTGATCCTTATACATATTTAAACTAACAGTTTACCAAATTTCATAGCTTTTGACCCTGTAAAACGTGTTAAGTATTCAAAATAATCTGGGCAGTGCATGCTGCCCAGAAATTTTCCAGACTGTATCAAGATGCCAAAAAGTTCATAACTTCGGTTTGAAAACACCCTTTTTCAATTTTCAAAAGCCTAAACTCAAGTACTCATATAGAACTATGCAACCATATAAATTATTTCCATAAAAAGAGGTAGTAGGGTATGATCTGACCCGTTGTAAGTCAGGCTATGAAAACTTGACAGCATGCATTTTTTACACATTCTAGCAAAACCAAATACAACTAGCAAAACCCTAACCACATGCATGCATGAAAATCAACCAATCTAACCCTCAAGAATAAAATAAACTTCAAAAAGCAACAAAGCAACCTATACAACCAGATCTATCATCAATAACCAAAAAAACAACTCAAAACCAACCAAAGATCTACCTTTGATGATTCTAGATTGGACTTGATAGTCCTTAGCTTGTCCAAACTTCCTTCTTGGATTCTATACCCTCAAACAGAGCCCCACAAGTTTCACATGAAGATTTTTAGAGGGTGTTAGGGTAGAAAATTGAGATGAGTGGAAAGAGAAAAAAAAAAACTTAACCAAATCTTAAAATCTTACCTTGATTATCACTAAAGCACCAAAGAGCTTCCAAGACTTGAAGTCTCCTTAGAACCACTTCCCTTTTCTCCCTAGAACACAAGATCTATGCCATGCATGGCCATTAGAACCACATGCATGCACAGAAAATCCCCTTAGGGTTTCGGATTTGAAAGAAGAAAAAAAAGAAGAGAAGGAAGAGCTATGATCCGAAACTTACAATGCTAGAACTCTTGAAGATCTCCTTCCTTCAATGGAGGTGAGTGCTCTTGAGCTTGTGAAGAAGAGAAGAAATGCAGCAATGGAGGTTTAGTGGACTTAGGTTTTCAGTTTTGGGAGTGTAGGGGAAGAGAGAAAGTTTGCTTGAATGGAAAAAATGATTTTTGAGGGAAGTGTGTAGTTTTGGTGAAAAAGGGATTAAGGACAAAAATAAGGAAGAGCATTAATCATTAGGGTAGTCTCTTAATCTTCCTTAGGATATGTGTCATAAGACACTTGAGTGCATAGGCATATCCTAGTCGCCCACCTTTCTCTCTCCTCCCTTGTGAAAAGACTTTTATGCGCTTGCCAAATTTTACCACACTTTAAGGCATTCGAGGACCCTTTGGTAATTTCACTTCTAATTTTTAGCCAAAATTTTACCCTGTTGTTTTTAAATATCCCGAGCTAAAATTAATTAAATAAATGTGATCGAAAATAAATTTTGTCACATAACACATAATTTTGGTAATTTACTCAAATTAACAAAAATGCCCTTAGGGGCTCGGGCAAGAATTTACATTCTTTAACCCGGTAAATTGGAATTAAATCCTCGATCAATTATTTTTCTTAAATTTATTGGCTCGATTATACAACCCCAGTTGCCAAATATTTGTATGCCATAGTATTCCTTATTTTACTTAATCCGAGATTTTCACCCGATTAGGGCTTTTGACCCAGTCCATGACCAAAGGTCTCGGTTTCTAAAAAAAATCACACTTACCACAGCAGGGAAAGCATTCACACATCACAACTTCTTGTAACATAAAATGTTCCCCTGACATAATATATAATACACGGTATTTACCAAAAAACAGACTACCGATGACGTGGCAGGATTGGTCTACATGTGGAAGGCACGTGGCTGATTTAAGTAAGTGTATCCTGCTCGGCCATCGACCAGAAGATTATTGGTTTATCAAGCATCATACTTATGTGCGACCATCCTGGTCGCATATATTTATTTATTTCCTTCAGATGTGCAATCTTGTAACTATGCATTCATTATAATTTCTCTTATTATCTAGATTCGCAAGTTGTAATTGTAATTAAGGCCCATTGGCCCATGTAACCTTCTTGAGCCTATAAATAAGAATCAAAGGGCTCTAGGGAGGGACCTTTTTGGACCTTTTGAATTCTGGGAGAAAATTATAGTGTAATCATCCTGAAGCTTGTGAAACTCGTGAACCCTAGTTCATTGATCACAATGTTAGGATTCTACATCAATAAGAACAGTAAGTGGACGTAGGTCATTACCATCTGATTGGGGCTGAACCACTATAAATTGTTTGTGTCGTTTACCTTTTCATCTTGATTTCTTCTTGTTTTCATCTCATTTTATATCGTTTATCTGACTCCCTGTCGTTGACCAATTCGAGGGTCAACATTTTGGTGCTTTCATTGAGAGTTGAACTCAAGACTTCGAAGGAAATCAAATGGCGAAAACATCCAGAAAGACCGGACAGACTTCTAGTGCTGCATCCACCCAGCCTCCTCCGCAAAATTTGGCTGAAGATGAACCATAGTTGGATTTTAAAGGGGAGGAAATGGATTCTAAGACCCTAAGGACAACACTGATTGTGTTGTAGGAGGAGTTGGCCAATCTAAGGGCCAATCAGGAGAATGTGGCTGAGACGATGGTGCTGTAACAAAGGGAGATTGATCGTGAACATCAAGAATTGAATGAGCGGTAGGCTGACATGGACCACCGACAAAGAGATGCCATTACCACCCTGGAGGCAGCCATCTAGTTGGCACGGGGACAACCTACGCCAACTTCTCAACCAGATCAACCACCAAGTGCACCACCACAACAAGGTCTAGACCCAAGTCCTCCACCTCAACCGGCAAGCCCTCTAAGGCCGGAGCAACATCCTACTGCTCAATAGGATATTCCATTTCAAGATCCTGAGTAGCAGCCACCTTCTCGTGCTGGTCAAGATAATCCCCAGCGTCAAAGGCACAATAGGATCGGGCAGCCTCCCCGAAGCCCTAGACGCCAAACTGCTGAGGAACCGAATCCACCAAGCAGGGGACAACGTTCTTCTGCTAATAGAAGGCATGCCGAGTCTGGCTCTCTAGTTAGGGGCCCCCCATGACATAATAATGCCCGGGGACCCACAGACCAACGCAGGCCTCCCCCTGATGCTCGAGAGGTACCAGGAAGAGGAGGAAATAGTGCGATTAGCAGGTCGTGCCATAGCCAATCACATTTTTGAGATGGTCATGACTAAAACAAAGCTGATTCTGGACGAGGGAATGCTGGTCGAGGGCAAGGAGAGAGAGGTGGAGAAAGGAACCCCCCCACCAAGAGAAAATAGGCCTGCGAGCCAGAACGCTGGGGGCAGCCTAGGCAACCTAACATCTTAGACCAGTTGGGCGCTAGCGAGCAAAGGCGTAGAGATGACAACTTGAGGGATGTGCTCAAAAATAGGCATGAAAGGCAAGATGAGTATGCTCCTCCAGCACCAGTCGCCCCAGCGATACCAGACGCAGTGCAAGCTCAGATTGATGCACTGAACCAGGTCGTCCAGCAGCTAGTAGAGAGCAGAACATCCCACATCAAGTATGATCAGAGAATAGGCACTCCATTCATACAAAGAATAGCAATGGAAGAAACCCCTAGCAAATTGAAGATGCTAGTATTGCCCAACTTCGATGGATATGAGGACCCGGTATCTCATGTGAATAAATTTGAGTACAGATGATGTCAGATGATGCTCGCTGCAGAATCTTTCTGGCCACCCTTTCTAATACTGCTCAGGAATGGTTTTTTAAATTCCCTCCTGCTAGCATAGTGTCATGGGAAATGTTCGTGAAGGAATTCTACGCTGGTCGAGTACATCTATCTGAAGCCAACCAACTGGTCGAGATTCGCCAGAAGGAAGGAGAGTCTTTAAAGGAGTATGTCCAGCATTTTATGCGAGCGGCAGCTGGAGCTAAAACGATTGGCAATGAGGGAAAGATGATGGCACTTACTGCTGGAGTGCGGCACCACTCACCTCTCTAGAACAGTTTGAGGAAAATGGGGTGAAGAGTACCCGAGAATTCCTTGATCGAGCAGACCAGTACATTAAGATCGAAGAGGAGATTTCCAATGAAGAGAAGTCACCTGCAAAAGACAATGGACCAAAGGAAGATCCCGCTAAAGCCACCAACGGGTCAAATAAATCAAATGGCAACGGCAAAAGCAACGGGAAAAATAGTAGAAAAAGGGCGAACAATGAGTCGTCAACGTCTGAAAATAAGCGCCCTAAGGGCAATAGATACAAGCCAAGATTCACCAACTACACGGCCCTTGTCGAAAGCAGAGCGGAGGTGTACCAGGCGACCAGCACCAATGTCCCTTACAAGCGACCAGCGCCAATAAGGAAGGATATCTCCAAGAGAGATACAACGAAGTTTTGTCGTTTCCACAATGACTGTGGTCATGACACCAATGAGTGTAACCAACTGAAAGATAAAATTGAGTTCCTTATCAGACAAGGAAACCTGAGGTGATACGTACGAGCCACTGGAGATTCTCAGCGAGAGGCTCAAGGAGGCAACGAGCAGGAGATGAAGGCAAGGGAGCGATACGCTCGAACCTTACGCCATGACCAAGACATCGAAATGTTGAATGTGGAGGAGTGAACTCCCAAGAAAGCTCGAATAGAGGAAGAGCTAATAACTTTCTCTGAGCTTAACGCTCAGCATGTCCGATTCCCTCATTCAGACCCTCTGGTCGTGGACATCCAAATCACCAATATGATGGTTAAGAGGGTGTTAGTAGACACAGGGAGCTCAATAAATATTCTTTACAAGTCTTCAGTGGAAAGAATGAAATTTTCAGTGAAAGACCTGGAGCCATGCAACCAAACAATTTATGGGTTTTCTGGCGAAGGGCTCGCGCCAACAAGGTCGATTAGGCTTCCTGTTACAGCAGGAACTACAGTTGTGAATAGGACATCACTCACTACTTTTATAGTAGTTGATTGTCCTTCTGCATACAATGCTGTGATTGGAAGGCCTATTCTAGTCAATCTGCGAGCCGTAACCTCGGTCTGGCACCTCGCCATGAAGTTCCCAACTGATGCGGGGATAGGATGCATGTTGGGAAATAAGCGAGAAGTGAGGAAATACTACAATTCCTCGATTACTAAGGCAAGGAGGGGTGGATCGAGGGAAGGAGACGGAAAAGAGTTGCAATTGGCCGATGAAATACAAGCCCAATCAGGTGAGCGTGTCACCAAATAGGGTGTTTCCCAAAGTGAGGATAGGGATTTAGATCCTCGCTTTGGGGATTTTGATGGAAAAGTGGGACCAATCGAGGACCTTGAGGAGGTCCAACTTGATGAGGCAGATCCGACCAGGGTTGTGAAAGTCGGTAAAAACTTAGAGACAACAACAAAACAAAGATTGGTGGAATTTTTGAAGAGGAACCAGGAAGTATTTGCCTGGTCGCGTAAGAATATGGTTGGAATTGACCCAGAAGCTATCAGCCATGTTCTGAACATAGATAAAAGTTTTCTACCAGTACAACAGAAAAGGAGGCTGCTCGACAAAGACAGGTCAAAATCTTTAAAGGAAGAAGTCGAGAAGCTAAAGGAGAACGAATTCATTAGGGTAGCATTTTATCCATCGTGGGTCTCTAATCCCGTACTAGTTCCCAAGCCGAATGGCAAATGGAGAACATGCGTGGATTTCACAGACCTTAATAAAGCTTGCCCTAAAGATTGTTTCCCACTTCCAAGGATCGACCAGCTGGTCGGTGCCACTTCAGGGCATGAGATCCTACCATTCATGGATGCATACTCTAGGTACAATCAGATCAGTATGCACCCACCTGATGAGGATCACACTAGCTTTTGGACCAATACAGGACTTTACTGTTACAATGGAATGCCTTTTGGTTTGAAAAACACTGGTGCGACTTACCAGCGATTAGTCAATCACATGTTCAAAGAGCTGATCAGTATAAATATGGAAGTATATGTTGATGACATGTTGATTAAGTCGAAGAAGTCAGAAGAACACATTGGGGACCTGCAAGAGTGCTTCAACGTCTTAAACAAATATCAGATGAAGATGAATCCCCTTAAGTGTTCCTTCGAAGTTGGATCAGGGAAATTTTGGGATTTATAGTGAACTCACGAGGTATCGAAGCTAATCCCGAAAAGATCAAGGCCCTGGTCGATATGAAATCGCCAATAAAGATAAAAGATGTTCAAATTTTAACTGAGAGGATTGCCGCTTTAAGTGGATTTATCTCCAAATCCACGGATAAGTGCGTCCCATTTTTTAATCTATTCAGAGGCAATAAAAAATTCGAGTGGACGAAGGAGTGCGAGCAGGCTTTCCAGGCTCTAAAGCCTCATGTGTCGCAGCCACCAATTTTTTCTAAACCAGTTGAAAAAGAAACTTTGTTCATCTATTTGGCGGTCACAGAATATGCTGCTAGTCCTGTCTTGGTAAGAGAGGAGGAACATCTGCAAAAAGTTGTGTATTATATAAGCAAAAGGCTAGTAGGAGCAGAACTGCGATATCAACCCATTGAGAAATTAGCCTACTGCTTGATCTTAGCCTCCAGAAAGCTGCAACCATACTTCCAAGCTCACCCCATCACAGTACTAACCGACCAACCCCTACGGCAAGTCCTGCAGAAACCAAAAGTCGTTGGTCGATTATTGAAATAGGCAGTTGAACTTGGATAGTTTGATATTTCTTACTTGCCACGAATAGCAATGAAGGGACATGCTCTAGCATAATTTGTTGCAGAACTCACTGGGCTTCAAGACATTGAACCGATGGAAGAGCTTGAGCCTCAAATCCAAACTCCCTCTTGGAAATTGTCTGTAGATGGCTCTTCCAACGAGCACAACGCTGGGGCAGGTATAATTTTGGTCACACCTGAAGGACATCAATTCCACTGCGCAATCAAATTTGACTTCACAGCATCCAATAACGAAGCCGAGTATGAAGCTTTGCTCGCAGGATTACGATGAGCCAAGGATATGAACATAAAGTCGCTTGAAATCTATAGTGACTCCCAGTTAGTGGTTAATCAAATTACTAGAGAATATCAAGCCTGAGGTCTTAAGATGGTTTCTTACTTGAACAAAGTAAAGGATTTGTTGGCACAATTTGAAAAATATACTCTCCAGCAAGTACCTCGCGACCAGAACTCAAACGCTGATGCGTTGGCCAAATTAGCAAGTGCAAAGGATGTTGACACCTTGAATATAGTGCCTGTTGAACGGCTATTTTCCCCAAGCATCAAAACAAAAGAAACGTCTCTGGTAATTCAGTCAACGAACATGTGGATGGCACCCTTTATTGAGTACTTGACACATGGTGTACTATCGATGAACAAAAACAAAGCAAGAGCTCTCCAGAGGCAGTTTGCTCGGTTTATCCTAGTCGATAGAATTTTATACAGAATGGGGTACTCAATGCCACTCCTAAAGTGTGTTTCAAAAGAAACGACTAACGAATTAATGAGAGAAGTCCATGAAGGTTTCTGTGGAGATCATGATGGGGGGAAAAGTTTATCTAAAAAGATCCTAAGGCAAGGATACTTCTGGCCAACGATGAATGAAGACTCTGCGGATTTCGTTCAAAAATGCGACAAGTGTCAGAGATTCTCCAAGATACTGCGAGCAGCTCCTAATGAGCTAAAACAAATGCAAAGCCTATGGCCATTCGCAGTGTGGGGGATAGATTTGATTGGGTCTTTGCCCACAAGAAAAAGCAATGTCAAGTATGTTGTGGTTGCTATTGACTACTTCACAAAGTAGGCTAAAGCTGAGCAACTTGCAACCATAACGACCAAGAAGGTGCTGGATTTTGTGGTCAAGAACATTGTGTGTCGCTATGGATTGCCAAGAAAAATTGTCTCAGACATCGGCACACAGTTTGATAGTGATCTATTCACATATTTTTGTGAGAGGCATGGGATTACTAAAAGATTTTCTTCAGTAGCTCATCCACAGGCAAACAGACAAGTTGAGGCTGTCAACAAGACACTAAAGGATACTCTGAAGAAAAGGCTTGAAGAAGCAAAGGGGGCATGGCCAGAGCAGTTGCCTGAAGTCCTTTGGTCATATAGAACATCCCATCGAACAGCAATAGGCCATACTCCATTTTCCTTGGCCTATAGGTATGAAGCTATGTTTCCTGTTGAATTAGATCTGCCATCACATCGAAGGTTGGCATACGATCAAGACGTTAATAGCCAGTAATTGATGGAATCTCTGGATTTTGTCAATGAAAGGTGCGAGAAAGCCCAAATCCGAGTAGCAGCTTACCAGCAAAAGGTCGCCCGATACTTCAACTCTAAAGTACGAGAAAGAAAATTTAATGCGGGATATTTGGTACTTAGAAGAGTTTTCCTCAACACCCGCAATCAAGCTGCTAGAGTGCTTGGACCTAACTGGGAAGGGCCATACCAAATCGAAGAAGTCCTTCAACCAGGCACCTACAAACTTGCTCGCTTAAATGGAGATCTCATTCCTCGTTATTGGAATGGAGAACACATGCGTAAGTATTACCAATAAATAGTTCTTTTTACAAAATTGGCTTGTATTAATTTGACTTTTTACAAGTTTATGAACAAGGGTCAGTCAGTCATATGACTGATCGCTTATAAGTGTAAGATCATTTCTTGATCACTCGTATAGACATGATTATCCATTTACTACGAGAAATAAAAGGAACTGTGCGCAGCCAGTTATTCTTGCCAATTATTGTATTTTATACAAGTATTTGCTCATTACGTGTGTTGTTTTGCTATATTCTCATTCTCATAAGTAATAATCACAAGCATAAATCTTCGAACAGGTCTTGGTCAAGGCAAGTGACCGAGGACCTTAAGCTCCTCAATCACTTGGGGGCATATAAGGTACCAGGCAAGCAAAGCATATCAACAAGTATATGTAAACACACGAGCAAAATAAGGGAAAGCATACTACGGTACTTAGAGTATTTTTCAAAATTTTGTTTAAATTTTCTTAAATCAAAGCAAAGTGTTATGCTAAGTTCGGTCATGCGAACAGATGTTATAATAAAATGCGAATATTATAATATCAAGAGTAAAATCCTTTACATCGCAAGCAGTTGCTGCTCGGATGTAATTGTTAATTAAAAGGAAAAGTTGCCCATGCAGCAAAAAATATATTGTCTTGACATCACAAACCGAGGTTCGTATGTCCCAAGTTACAAACTAAAATAAAAACAGATAAAATTACGAAGTAGCCGGAGGATTCTGCTGAGGCTCTTGAGGCTACTGGTCGACTGTGGCCCCAGCATCTTCATTGACACCCTCAATGCCTGTTGCTAGGGATATCTCAGGGGATCCCTGAGCCTTCTCCTCATCTTCCAGGCGAGCAACACACTTCGCCAACTCAGCCTCCCTTATAGGTTCAAATAGATAAGTAATGTCAACCTTGGGGTTTCTTTTCCATAACATGTAGAAGCACTGGAACGCCGCTCCCTCGTACTTCTCCAGGTTGCGCGCGTTGGTCTCCTCAAGGTCAGCACCCTCTTTGCGGCTGATTTCCAACTCCGATTGAAGTTTGTGGGCTTCTTAGTAGTTTATCAACAAGGCTTCCTTGTACTTATCTTTGGAGGTAGTAATTTTGGCAACAGAGTCTGCTTTCTTCTTCAATTCCTCCTCGAGCTTGGCAATCTTAGCCTCAGCTGCTCGCAACTCTTCAGTGTGCTTGGCTTCAACCACCTTGTGATGCTCAACCAGCCTCTCTTTAGCTGCCTTGATCTCTTCAGCTTGCTTGGCGACCACCTCCTCCGAGTGGCGCCAACTGGTACTCACGGTCAGAATCCCCTACGATCACAAAATAAAAGGCTATTAGTACCTATCGAGAGATAAACAATCAAATCACAATGGAAGCAAGCGACTTACAGTGAGTAGCTCGTTCAGCGCATGGCTAAGGAACTGGTCGACCGGCATAGTAGGAGCATTGCTAAAGGATTCCAAACTACACCGGTGTCTGGACAGTTTCTTTAGCCTGTCACTAGCCGAAGTGCAAGTGGAGTTCAAAATCGCCTCGACCAGAGTTTTATCTGGCTGAGTAGCAGGACTTGGGTTCGCAGGAGCTGGAGGATTCTGTTCGATGGGCACTGGAGGAGTCTGGTCGGTAGGGCCTGGAGGGGGAGTTGTCTCTTTGGAAGGAGTTTGTGTAGGAGGGCCCTCTGTCCGAGCCCTCTTTGCAGATGGGTCACTGCATCCTTCTCCAAGCTGGCGTCTGTTCGATTTCTTCCTGCTCGCAAGAGTGGTGGTAGTAGGGTTGGTGTACAAATCGAACGCCCTCTCAGCAGGCATGTCTGCAAAAAAGAAGCATACGATCAGTCAGGGAAAGTTGTCATGCAAAAAAGACAAACAAACGAAGAGAAAAGAAATTATAAGTAAAATACCCGAGCTACAACTACTGGTCGCTACATTATTTATTGTACTACTGCTACACTCACTCTCTGCCTTGAAGAATTCTGAATTTAAACTAGGTGCGTATTTAAAGTTGTCGTCCCCGTCAAATAAATGACAGGGAATTGGCAAACTGTTTAAGAGTGAGAATTCAGTACCATTCTCGTTTGAGGACTCAAATATAGGCTCGGGGTGATCAGGAAGCTTCTCCTTACCTTTCCCATGCTGGGCAGGGATAGCCGTTACTCGCGGGGTGCTGGATGGTTCCCTGATGGTCACTCCCATTGCCTTCCTCGGGGGTTGTGACACATCTTGATGCTGCTCGGAAATTTCTCCCCAGTAGCACTTCCCACAGTTGATTCTCTCACCTCCTGGTGAGGTTCTAGAAGGCCAACCAGCCTTAGATTGTTCTCTGTGACCAGCTCTTTGACACTTTTTTCAATATTTGTCATGTTGGTCAAGGATGCTGCTCGTATCTCCATTTCTGGAGTGGGGACCGGTCGATGCCATGGACCTGAATGACACCGAAGTTTTAAAGAATGTATAGAAAAACTAAACAAAATCTAACGACTAGTAAATAAATGATTTACCTCCTAAGGTAAAGGCCAGGTTGTTGGCAACCAGATCAGGTGTTAAAAAGTACTCCTGGAAGTACTTTCCCACGTTGGACTTGGGGTAATATCACTCAGGAAGGTGCGAGCAGATTCCTGGTGGTAGAAATGGAAGAACCTCGTGTTGTTGTGGTTGGGGTTAGATTTGAGATCAAACAAATAATTGATCTCGTGTGGCGTAGGAACAGGCCACTTCTTGTGGTTGTAAAGAATATAGAGAGCAGAAAGCACTCTGTATCCATTTGGGGTGATTTGAAAGGGAGCGACCTCGAAATAATTGGCCACCCCTGGAAGAATGGATGATGAGGCAAGGTTGCCCCTGCCTCAATGTGATACCTTGACTAGGCGCTAAAGGTGCCCCCAGGCAGGTTTTCCCGCTGGTCGATTGAAGGCTTGATTAGGGTTATCCTAGGAAGTCCATACTTCTTGAGATAATTCCCTACCATCCTAGCTGTAATGTTACTAGGAGGTGCTACGTACCATTCGACCTCTGGTCGAAGGACGTCTCGAAGTTGGGCTTTTGTTTGAATTTCTGGCTGGGAAATGTTTTCAGGTTGAGGGCTAGTCAAAGGAGTATCAGCCCGAGGAGTAGGTTGATTGGCAGGAGGTTTGGTTGTTTTCTTTTTCTTTTGTGCGATGGATTTTACGTGACCCATATTGGTTGGGCTAGTCGCAGGTCTACTTATGGGATTATGTTGAGAAAATAGAATTTTCGAGAATGACAGTGATGGTTGTTCTTGATCTTTGAGCAGTAGCGCGAGCAAGACTTCGTCAATCGGCCTCTCACCTCCCCACGAGTCGTGCATGAAAATCTGTGAACAGAGAAGGGGAGATGAGAATCTATGGCTAATATACTATAGAAGTGGAAGCGTTGGGATAACGTTGCTCGTGTATAAAAGTTAAGCTTTTATACGACCAACACCATCCTAACGTAAACACTAAATAGTATGCGAACAGCTTGGAAAACGGATTAAAAAGCAGAAGTGAAAAGTTTTTTAGGAAAAACTTTTCGACTCTGAGAAAGGGCGGGAAAAACCCAGTTTTTTCTAAATGCCTAAAAATCTAATTTTTACTTCGATTTTACGCCCTAAATCAATAATCCTAACTCCCAAGCCAATTCCTAAGCCCCATTTAGTGTTTTTTTTTTCTTATACTGTCATGTTAATATCTACATTCCCGAGTACCCCAAGTCATTTTTTCAAGGACATTTAGGAACTCAGAATCCAAAACAAACCAGAAAACTGAAAAGATAATCATTGCATTTCAGAGATGAAGAAGTTCAATAAACTTACTTAGACAAAGATTGATGCAAAATTCTGAGACGTTGAGTCGAGTGGCTGGACAAAAACTCTGTGGATCGTCAAAATTGTCTGAGTTTTCTGGGTTCTTTATGCTCCATTCTTCAGTGTTATTGAGGGAAGATGAAAAGTAAAAAGTAAAAAGTGAATTTGAGGGGTTATTTATATTGGTCGAAGCACGATTAATGAGGTAATGATGGGGAATGATTTTCGAGGCATGGAAAAATGTGATAGCCATCAAATCACTTTTTGGGAAACTGCAATGACATGATTGGTTGCCTTTTTTGAGAAGGCATTGATGGCTCTAACAGATTTGACAGGTCACATGTAAGGTCGGTTGTTTAAGTTTACTTTATGTTGGTCGCAGTGAAATAAACTTGGGGGCAAATGTTTACCAAAAAACGGACTACCTGATGACGTGGCAGGATTGGTCTACACGTGGGAGGCACGTGGCTATTTTAAGTAAGTGTATCCTGCTCGGCCATCGACCAGAAGATTATTGGTTTATCAAGCATCATACTTATGTGCGACCAGCCTGGTCGCATATATTCATTTATTTCCTTCAGATGTGCAATCTTGTAATTATGAATTAATTGTAATTTCTCTTATTACCTAGATACGCATGTTGTAAGTGTAATTAAGGCCCATTGGCCCATGTAACCTTCTTGAGCCTATAAATAAGAATCAAAGGGCTCAAGGGAGGGAACTTTTTGGACCTTTTGAATTCTGGGAGAAAATTATAGTGTAGTCATCCCGAAGCTTATGAAACTCATGAACCCTAGTTCAT
Source organism: Humulus lupulus (assembly GCF_963169125.1). Classification (NCBI taxonomy): domain Eukaryota; kingdom Viridiplantae; phylum Streptophyta; class Magnoliopsida; order Rosales; family Cannabaceae; genus Humulus; species Humulus lupulus. The sequence goes on from NC_084799.1 coordinate 164,148,201, forward strand.
TGATCACAGTGTTGGGATTCTACATCAATAAGAACACTAAGTGGGCATAGGTCATTACCATCTGATTAGGGCCGAACCACTATTAATTGTTTGTGTTGTTTACCTTTTCCTCTTGATTTCTTCTTGTTTTCATCTCATTTTATATTGTTTATCTGACTCCGCGCCGTTGACCAATTCGAGGGTCAACACACGGAATTAAAATATTCGAACTAGGGTTTACCCGATGCCCCAAACGCGATGCGTTACAAATTTAGTCCCATCTCATTGTAGACTGTCTACAGAGGATTGAGGGATAATTATGGTTGTAACAATGGATAATTAATAACGTATCTATATTGCTTATAGAGCATTCTATGAATTCAAGGGTGCAATTCTGAGTCTTTAGTAAAGTCGCGATAAATTAATATGTTAGTAAATTTATTTGTTAAATTTATGATAATTTATTGGAGCTTGATTTCATAGGCCCATGGTCCCCACTGTACCTTGGATAAAACCATCTAGATAGTCTGAATTAATTGATTTAATTATCAATTAGAATTATCAAAGCTGACCGGGTCAATATTTTATAGTTTCACAAAGTTTTACAATTTAGAGAAGAAAAAAGATTTTAGGACAGATTTATTAATTAAAAAAAAATTGGTGTCCAAATTAATGAATAAGTTTAAATCAAGGTTAATAAATAATTTGATAAAGGATTTAAATAATTAATTAATTAATTAATTAATAGAAAATAATACATGTCTTGGTTTTAAGTCCAACGGGCTTATAATTAAATGGGAAATTTCATTAGCCTAAAGCCCATGAGGATTTCGACCTAATGGTTGATATTGTCTATTATTTTATTGATTTTTTAATTGAAATAAATGACCTAATTGAGCCTATAAAAGGAATGCTAAGTGAGAGTTGAAAACACATGTTTTAGATGATCAGAACAACTAGTTTTGACAGCATAAGTCATTTTCTAAGTCTCAATATTCTCTTCTATTCTTCTTCTCTTTGTATCTATCTCATATGTTGAGAATTTCTCACTCTAGTATAGGTGATTAAAAGGATACTTTGGAAGACTGAATAAATTTGAAAATCGTTTCAGTTTCTTGGTGATACCATGCGACAGAGAGGATTCAAGGGTTAGAGAAACTAAAGGAATGACTAATACATTTCGCTTCTTATAATGTAAGTGTTCTTATCATTATCTCTGTTTAAATTCAATTGTAGAAACATGTTCTAGGTTGTCTTATATTAATGTGTTTAATATATGATTTACATGAAAATAATTAAGATCCTATATAAGTTTTCCGAACAGTTATAATGCTGAAATTTATATATAGATTACTTTACTATGTCATTACAATGCCAAAATTAAAATATAAACTATTTTTAATGTGTCATTATAATACTAAAATTTATATAGGTTGTGGTCACACTTTGGACTATTATGGACTTTTTTATACCCTTGTATGGACTATTATATGGAATTTTATTATATGACATTGTTCCCTATTATTATGGATTGGTATTATGACCTGGACATTTCCATATGACCATGACCACGACTATTTGACCGGGATCTTATCATGGATAGTTATAGTATGACCATACGCCTAAATATAAAATAGGAAAGGGGGAATAATAACAATTATAAACTAAAATTATATCTTGTAGATTTTTTGTAAGTTAATAGTTTGTGTTTTTATCAGGAATCTAACAATTTCGGTTGTTTTATCAGGACGTGAGGTAAGTAGAATCATCATCTACAACACAAGTCTTTTATGCACCTTAAGTGCATTTATATGCTTTACATGTTATTCTGGCATATTGTCTTTATGCACAAGTTCTTTTCAAGCATGTTATATTTATTATGCATAAGCATGCTTAATGTTTACAGATAAGTTATTGAAAACGTTAAATTAGAGGTGTTGCTTGGGAGACCTACGTCCCAAAATGTATTAAGGGAAACATACTTCCCTATATAATGAATGTTTATGAGGGATAAAGTCCCTATTATCATGTTTATGTTTAGGTGGGAATGTGATTCCCTATGTAATGTCAGCTGCAGCATCCTCTAGGGCCCAAAGAAAGGAAAGTGAAAAGAAGAAAGTGAAAGAAAGAAAACACATAACATGTTACACGTTTATTTGAATACATATGAGGTAGTTATTCTACTTACTGAGCTTCAGCTCATCAAATAATGTTTGTGTTGTAGGTAAGATGCCTCAATTATAAATTGTTGATGAGTATACGTTGAGCCAACATGATTGTACATATGGGGCTGACCTGAAGGGAGTTGAGTTACGCTATGCTATATTATAAATAAACGAGAAACTTGGTTTTACATCTATATTTTATTTAAAGTATTTTGTGAACTTTATGATTTACATAAAGCTTTAAAAGTATTTCGTGAAATTTATAATTTATGTAAATCTTTTAAGTTTATCGATTGGATACATCTATAGTTATACATTAAGGTGTAATAACGACACGTAAATTAATTCTAAAAATATTAAGATTTGTATGTAAAATAAAGCTTTTATTTGGTTGTAAGTATTGTATGGTTTGAAGTTATGAACAATAGTTTATGCATTTTTTTTTAAAAAAATAAGTTTTTGTAAATTCAGTATTTCTGTATTCAAGTATAAACATTGTTATACACTATATATATGTATGTTAAGTAAACATGTTCCTAAACTTGCATGTTTATCCTGCAAATATACCATATTATTTTTTGTTGTATGATTAATTTGATTATTCATAGTCACACTCTAAAAAATTAAGTCATGTGGTATTTCTATATAATTTTGCACTCCATGATTGAATTAACATTATTATATTATTCTACAATATAATGTTTGATTGGATAAATAAATGTTACAGATTATTTGCCACAAGAGAAGTGTCATTTAATCAAGTGGGAGAATGTTATAATATATTATAAATATTATAATATATTGATTAAATAAACTATGTGACAAATAATAGAGTGTGACAAATGTTATTTTTTCAAATGTAACATATATTGTGGAGTTACAGTTTGAGAAATGATGGCCATAATAAGTTGTGTAACATATAGAGTGGAGTTACAATTCTTAAAAAATAATGATCATATGTTTTTGTAATGCTCACAAATATTCACCAATTGATGTGTAAAAGGAGTTACACATCTTAGATTTGATTTTCATTAGCTATAATATTTTATAGATGTTGTGTGCATGTTTTAACTCCCAAATATGTGAATGGAGGTTTCAAAACATATGGGAATGATCTAGGACAAAATGCAAAAAATTAAACTGGCCAGACATTGTGCGCCACTACGCCCACTATTTGGCGCCACCATGCCCACTATTTGGCGCCACCACGCCCAGATGTGCTGCCAACAAAAAAAAACAAGTCTTTGCATTTTTTAACGTTGCAAACATTTTGGTAACTCCCAATTTCTCCTTTTAATTCCATAAACACCCAATTTAACTTTTCTAATAGCCAAGCAAGTTGGTGAAGTTTGAAAATCAAATGGTGGATGAGATGTAACGCCCCGCGTTTCGGGCACAGGGTAGAATTTTGGTTGCGTTAAAATTAATTCCCAAGAAATCTTATATTTCCAAGTATGTTAATACTTGTAAGGGATATTTTATGTTTTGTATGAATTTTATGTTGTTAAGAATTAGTCATTTTGCTTTTTCGATTAAACCAAGAACTTCGGTCTTGGATCGATTAAAAACCCTTAACGAGTAAAAATCTCAGATAAAATATTCTGTGAGAAAACAGTTATGGAAAATTAAGAAAAATTAGCAAACACTGTTATAAAGTTGGAAAATTAGAATGGAAATGAAATTTTATAGATATTTCCAATTTTTGTGGCATTTTGAGTCAAATGCTCAATTTCGCCCAAGTATGTGATTATGACAAAATAAATAATTTTGAGTTAAATAATGGGCATAAGAAAATTTATCGATGTGTGTGACAATATTTTTAAAATATGGTCACTAATTTTTATTAGGATTATTTTTTCCAAAAACTATGTAATAGTAGGGAAAATTAAAAATAAGATGGAAATTTCAAAAAAAAAAAAAAGGACTTGTGTTTAAAAACTTGGCTTGGAGAGAAAAAAAAATGGGAGGGCATTTTGGTCTTTCTATAGGGGCGGCCACAAGGGAATTGAAGAGTCTATTGTATTTTTTTCATTTATTTAATTGTGTAATCACTACACACATTTTCTTAAACCCCAAGTTAAACTTGAGAAACTCAAAAGCCTCTCTTCTACTCATTTCCCTTCTTCTTCTTCTCTCTTCCATTCCAATCACAAAAAAAAAAAGTCAATCCCTTTTCTCTTCATTTTCCTCTCAAAGTTTCGTGCTCCATCTCTCTCTAAGGAAAGGAAGAGCCTCCATTGAAGGTCCTAGGCTCATCTTGAAGAAACAAGTCACAAAAGAGGTAATGTTCACGAAAGTTTCTTTTCTTCTCCCTTATGCCAAGCCTAAGGCTTTCTTTTGCCTCTTTGTTTTTGAGTATCCACTCTTCAAAACACTCTTTGATCATTGATATAGAACCTAGGAGTGTTGCATGCAAGATCCAAGAGCTTCTAGGGCATACTTGGAGCTTTGGACACTAACAAGGTAAGCTTTCGTTAGGTTTCTTCTCTTTTTTATTCGTTTTATTGAATCAAATCTGATCTTGAAGAGGCATTGGGCAGAGGTTGGAAGTTGGAAAGCATTTGGGAAGCTTAGAGTCAAACCATAGAAGCCAAACTCAAAACTTTAATACAAAGGTAAAATCTTGACTCTTTACCTTAAATCTTTTAAAATGATCCTACCATCTAAGTTTTTGGGTCATGTTTGGTGTTAAAACAGGTGGGTTGATGAATATTATTGCTTTTATGGATGTTTAATTTTCATGCATCCAAGTTGTGGTTGTTGGTAGTGGAAATCTAAAGTTTCCATAGGCTTTGTTGAAGATAGCTTGCTGCCAAAAACGTTACAGTAGCTTCCAACTATTTTTACAGTGCCTAAATGACGTGGTTTATAAATGGGGTTTTCACTATTGCATTCTTTAGGAAGACTACATGATGTTAGCATCTTTAACCACTAAAAAATGTGGTGGGTAAAACACTTATACATGATCTTGTTTATTTTCATGTAAATCTAATATTAAACAAATTAATATAAGACAACCTAGAACATGTTTCTACAATTGAATTTAAACAGAGATAATGATAAGAATACTTACATTATAAGCAGCGGAATGTATTAGTCCTTCCTTCAGTTTCTCTAACCCTTATATCCTTTCTATCGCAGGGTATCACCAAGAAACTGAATTGATCTTCTAATTTCTTCACAACCTTCCAAAGTATCCTTAGAATCACCTAGACTAGAGTGGGAAATTTTCAACACATGAGCATTAAAACTAGATACAGAGAGAAGAAGAAGAGAAGAATATTGAGGCTAAGAAAAGGACTTATGTTGTAGAGTGAGTCTAAAAACCAAGAACATTAAAACTAGATGTTCTGATCATCTAAAACAAGTGATTTCAACTCTCACATAGCATTCCTTTTATATGCTCAATTATGTCATTTATTTAATTTAAAAATCAATAAAATAATAGATAATATCAGCCATTAGAACAAAATTCTCATGTGCTTTAGGCCCGTGAAATTTCTCAATTAATTATAAGCATGTTGGACGTAAAATCTAGGCCCGTATTATTTTCTATTGATCAATTAATTAAATATTTATTTAAATCATTTATCAAATTAATTATTTATAATTTTAACCTTGATTTTAAAAATTTTATTAATTTAGACACCAATTTGTCTGCCCTAAAATCTCTTTTCTTCTCTAAATTGTATAACTATGTGAAACTATCCAAAATTGACCTGGTCAACTTTGATAATTCTAATTGATAATTAAATCAACTAATTAAGACTATCTAGATGATTTTATCCAAGGTACAGTGGGGACCATGGGTCTATGAAATCAAGCTCCAATAAGTTATCATAAATTTAATAAATAAATTTACTAACTTATTAATTCCTCATGACTCCACTAAAGACTCAGAATTTCACTCTTGAATTCATAGAACGCTCTATAAGCAATATAGATACGTTATTATGTAACGCCCTGGGTAACCAGGACCGTTACACTGTGTGTTTAGAAATAGTGCTTAACCTACTAAGCAAGTTGTTTGAACTTAAGTGTGTAATTAAGGACTAAGTCAAGGTTGAATAATAAAAATTTGGTCAACAAAATGGTTATTTTTCATTAAAATGTGAAGTTCGTACACGGGATCCCAAAAATCAGTTTATAGATTAATAAAATATCAACAGATACAGTTTAGTCGTTCTAAGCGGCAAAAACAGGGTTTAACCCTAGTTCCTCCCAAGTTACCCCGACCATGGTGATCAAGTAGGTCTCATGTGTACACACCGCCCCTGAAGCTCTCTAACTTATGGCTGGTATAGGAATCAACTCCCTTACTTACACCACATAGCACCAGTGAGCCAAAGCCCAGCAAGAAATCTTAAAACAACATGCACAACTAAGCAACAGTATAAAGATAGCATATATAATTTACCAGATTCAACTGAAAATAGACTATAGGTAATAATCCCAATAAAAGAGAAAAGGTAGCATTCAATCAATCATAGGACAATCATTCAGATATTGAACAATTCATAGACACCAAACTAATATCAATAAACATATACGTTCAGCAATTTATCTCAATCAATATGCAATATCCAGGGTCGGCGCCCTTAGGCCACACCCTCTGTTTAATCCATTGACATCGACTCGCTTAGGCCGAGTCCAGTGTTTATCTAGCTGACCCTGGCTCATAGTGGCCAAGCCGCGTCCTATGTCCAAAGCATCAACCCCAGCTCTCTTAGGTCATTCATTTCTTGTTTGAATAATAATATAGTTATACAACACATACATATCCAAGTACAGGGAATCTCAGTCCCAACACAGCCACACCAGGGTGCAATTTTCTTACCTTGAATTATGAGCGAAGGATACAGAACGATCCCGAGCATGATCCTCAGTCCTGAGCCTTGGCAGTAAACCTAGTCACAATGGCCAAAGGGCAATCATCAACTTCTGATCGAAATAAAAACCTAGAAGACAAAAACTAGCCTCTGGGACCTCGATTTCTACTAAACTAGGTAGTAGAAATTGTCTCGAGCGTCTAGGTTCAAACCCCTGAGCCTCACTATCCTTAAGAACCAATGTAAGGCAAAAATCCCTAGGCGGGCTATGACCTTGCTCCAAGGGTCGTGACTTTCCCCCAAGCCAGAGGCTCCATCTTCAAGCATCAAGGGGGAGGCGGGCCGCGACTTGCCCCTTAAGGTCGCGGCGCGGCCCCAAATCAGAAAGCCACCCAGGGCCATCTGGGCACGCGGGCAGCAGCGCCCTTGAGCTAGGATGCGGTGCACGCCCTTGTACCCAGAATTCCTGGGTTTTCTCACACTTTTCCCAACCATTTTTCCCAAAATTCAAACTCAACAAACCTCACAACCACAGCCAAACTTAGCTGCGAATTCAGGACCTTTATTCACTCAATTTAAACACAAAACCTCAACTCCAAATCAGTAGCAATTCACACTCTCACTAACACCCAAATCAGAACTAACCAAGCACTTATAATTCTATCTAAACCCCAACTAGAAACTCAAAGATGAAGAACTAGAATTCTTACCTCAATCACAGTTTGAGTTCTCCAACAATCTTCTGCCCTTCTTCAACTTAATTCCTCAGTTTTAACCCAGCCAAGATCAACTTCAAATCTTAACCCAGCCAAGATCAGCTTCAAATCCCAGCTTGCTTCCTTAGCTTTTCCCTTCAGCCTAGCCTAAGTCCTTCTCCTTTATTTCCTTCAGCTCCCAAGCTCAAGTTCCTCTATGCTTTCTTCCTTAGTTCAAGGTTTAAAGAGGGGGAGAAAGACACGTGAGTGAGAGGGAGAAAGGATGAGATGCTTCCTATAATTTTTGCCTACTTCCCCTGAGTGTATCTTTTAATTTCTAAGCAAAAAGACATTTTTTCCCTTCTAATTTTTTTAGCCCTCAAGTTTTCTCTAAGGGTAAAATAGTCATTTTCCCTAGTTCCTGCTAATTCCTCAAATGTTCCTACTATCTACCATTTAACCCTGTCATGTCTAACTAATTACCAATTACTTATTCAATATTTAATAAATCCCAAAATATTCTCTAAATTCCCAAAAATACCCCAGGCTCCCACCGAGCTGGGTATTAAACATCGTTGTGACTATTTCACTAATCCGCTCACTAGGACAGTCTCGAGCCATATGCTGCAAATATATCCACATAATGTGGTCTCAACAATTTATCACACATATTCACATTTATGCCCTTAACGGGCCAAAATTACAAATATGCCCTTATAAGCTATAAAGGGCCCACATGCATATCTAATGCTCATAACATGCATATAATATATCCATATAATCATATTAATCATGCATGCCACATAATCATGCATTTAACCATTTAAACATTCATATACCAATTATGCCCTCCCGTCACGCTAATCAAGGCTCTAAGCCCTATTAGCAATTTTGGGTCATTACATATTAGTTATCCATTGTTACAACCATAATTGTCACTCAATCCTCTATAGATGGTCTACAATGAGATTGGGCTTAAAATATTGTTTTGCCCCTCATTGTATTCTATCCTTAAAACACTTAGTTCCTTGTAAACGATATTTCAATAAACTAATATTAATTACTGAAATGAGATCTCTATCATTTAACACATTGAACCAAAGTAAAAGGAAACCATCATTTTACTTCTTCATTAGATCTATAGATGTTCATATCTATGATTAACATTCTCACTCAATTATATTACCGAGTTCCCAAGATGTAAGTATGGGCTATTTCGTAGGATAAGCTGGTAACGAACAAGTCAAAGAACTCAAATAATACAATCACTTAGAATATTGATATTGAATTGACCTATGGTCTACGATATGATATGACTAGAATGGATAATAACAGTATGTTTACTTATCCTATTTACTGTCAATATCGGTCTAGTCCGATGTAACAAATACATTTGATCTTATCTACTATGCTAATGTTCTGGAAAGAACATAACACTACAATGTGTAAGTAGATCATATCGTAGATTGGCAAGTCAGTGTAAATAATGTGCACTGACTAATCTTAGGACTAACTTATGTTTGAGCATATAATCATATTTATATTCCACTATTATTACATCACTATATATATGATTAGCCATGTGCTCAGGATTTAATAGAAGTTTATATTAAGCAAATAATCATGAAAATAAAACATGTGAGCAAAGTGACTGACCCAATTTCTTTGTAATCTCATTTATTATCAATCACTTTGCTCCTATGTTTTATTTTCATGATTATTTGTTTAATATAAACTTCTATTAAATCTCGAGCATATAGCTAATCATATTTATAGTGACGTAATCACAGTGGAATATAAATGTGATTATATGTTAAAAATAAGTTAGTTCTAAGTTTAGTCAGTGCACAGGATTTACACTGGCTTGCCAATCTACGATATGATCTACTTACACATTGTAGTGCTATGTTCTTTCCAGAACATTAGAAAAAGTAGATAAGATCGGATGTATTTGTTACATCGGACAGGACCGATATTGACAGTTGATAAGATAAGTAAACATACCGTTATTATCTACTCTAGTCATATCATATAGTTGACCATAGGTCAATTCAATCTCAATTCTGAGTGGTTAGTATTCTAACTGATTGTATTATTTGAGTTCTTTGACTTGTTCGTTACCAGCTTACCCTACGGACTAGCCCATACTTACATCTTGGGAACTCGGTAGTATAATTGAGTGGGAGTGTTAATCATAGATATGAACATCTATAGCTTCTGATGAAGAAGTGAAATGATGGTTTCCTTTTAGTTTGATTCAAGGTGTTAAATAATAGAGATCTCATTTCAGTAATTAAATTAGTTTACTGAAATATCATTTACAAAGAACTAAGTGTTTTAAGGATAAAATACAATGAGGGGTAAAACGGTATTTTAGTCCTATCTCATTGTAGACCGTCTATAGAGGATTGAGTGACAATTATGGTTGTAATAATGGATAATTAATAGCGTGTCTATATTTGTTATAGAGTGTTCTATGAATTCAAGAGTGCAATTCCAAGTCTATAGTGGAGTCACGAGGAATTAATAAGTTAGTAAATTTATTTGTTAGATTTATGATAACTTATTGGAGCTTGATTTCATAGGCCCATGGTCCCCATTGTACCTTGGATAAAATCATCTAGATAGTCTCAATTAATTGATTTAATCATCAATTAGAATTATCAAAGTTGACCAGGTCAATTTTGGATAGTTTCACAGAGTTGTGTAATTTTGAGAAGAAAAGAGAATTTATGGCAGATTTATTAATTAAGATAAATTGGTATCTAAATTAATAAATAAGTTTAAATCAAGGTTCAAATTATAAATAATTAATTTGATAAATGATTTAAATAATTATTTAATTAATTAAATCAATAGAAAATAATACATGCCTTGATTTTAAGTCCAATGGGCTTATAATCAAATGGGAAATTTCACGGGCCTATAGCCCATGATAATTTCGACCTAGGGCTTAAAAATGGCTGTTATTTTATTGATTTTTTAATTAAATTAAATGGCCTAATTGAGTCTATAAAAGGAGTGCTTAGAGAGAAGATTTTAGAGACGACAGATAAGTCACAAGTCAGATTTTCTGATAGTTTTATATTCTCTCTAAACACAAGTCCTTTTCTAAGCCACTTTGTTATTTTCTCTTCTTCTCTCTATATCTATCTCATGTGTTGAGAATTTCCCACACTAGTCTAGGTGGTTCTAAGGATACATTGGAAGATCGTGAAGAAAATAGAAGATTGGTTCAGTTTCTTGATAATACTCTGCGACAGAGAGGATACAAGAGTTAGAGAAACTGAAGGAAGGACTCTTTAATTCCGCTGCGTATACTGTAAGTATTCTAATTTTTGTTTTTCTTTGAATTCAATTTTAGAAACATGTTTTAGGCTATCTCGTATTAATTTGTTTAATATTAGATATACATGAAAATAAATAAAGATCCTGTATAAGTTTTTCCAACAATACAAAGGTTAGAGAAACTGAAGGAATGACTCATTCATTCTGCTGCATAAAATGTAAGTATCCTTATCATTATTTCTCCTTGAATTCAATTTTAGAAACATGTTCTAGGATATCTCATATTAATTTTTTTAATATTCGATCTACATGAAAATAAATAAAGATCTTGTATAAGTTTTCCCAACAGGCAGCCATAGGAACAATCGAGCTCGTGGAAACATTGGGTGAGGATACACGAGCTGTCGCCAAGATGCTCGAGTTCGTAGTAATTGATTGTCCAACCGCCTACAATGAAATTTTATGGAGACTTCTGTTGATGGCGTTCAAAGCTATAAATTTAGTTTTCCATCTGACCATGAAGTTTCCATAGTCCTCGAGGATATGCACTGTGAGGGGAGATCAGCTCACTGCCAGGGAATTCTATAGCATTGCCATGAAGGGAAAATCATAACTTGGGCAGCAAGCCATGGTATTAGCCGAGGCAATGGTAGTTGTTGAAGAGATGGAAGAACCTCAAGAAGTCGGAAATGAGGTCACACAACTCGAGGAAATTGATATGAGATTAGGCGAAGAGAGATCTATGCTCCAGGCTTTAGAGGAGCTAGAGGAAATTATCCTCGACCTAGAAGTACCTTCGAAAGTGGTAAAGGTTGGGAAAAATCTCAGATCTAAAAGAAAGAAGGAGTTGGTCGAGATTCTAAGAAGAAATCTTGACGTCTCTGCCTGGTCGCATGAGGACATGGCAGGTATCAGTCCGAGTGTGATGATGCAGACATTAAACTTGGACAAAAATGTACCTGCGAAGGTGCAGAAACATAGGTTGTTGGGAAAAGAGTGAGGAGAGGCTCTGGAAGAAGAGGTAGCTAGCTTATTAAAGTGTGGGTTCATCAGGGAGGCAAAATATCCGACCTGGATATCCAACCTTGTTTTGGTCCTGGAGCCTAATGGAAAATGGAGAACCTGCATCGATTTCTCTAACCTAAATAAAGCATGTCCTAAGGATTGCTTCCCACTTCCTAGAATTGATCAACTAGTAGATAGAACAGCTGGTTACAAGCTCATATCCTTCATGAACGCGTATTCTAGATATAACTAGATCGTGATGAACCCTGTGGACTAAGAGCACACTAGCTTCATGACCGAGCATAACGTATATTGTCACAAAGTTATGCCATTTGGGCTGAAGAATGCAGGTGCAACTTATCAAAGGCTGGTCAACAAGATGTTCGTTAACCAGATCGAGAGAAACATGGAGGTGTATATTGATGATAATCTGTAGAGTCCAAGAACTTTACTTAGCTAATTGCTAGTAGTATTATAGTATGTTTAGTGTTATCTTTGTTACCATGGATTTTTGGTTCAGACCGGGAATTATTTGGACACTCATAGTAGTACTTATAGATTTTCTAAGTTTAACCTATAGTTTAAGAATATTAAGTATAACCTAAGGTTTGATTATATGACTGATATTAAGGATAGTATTTGTTATATTATAAGGTTTAGATATCAACCAATAGGATTTTAAGCACATGTTATGAATGGTAATTAAGGATTAAGTATTTTTGAGGATTAAATTAAATAAGGGTAAAATTTGAATGTTATAGGGTCAGTCAGCAGCCTTGAGTACGTTGAGGGCTTAGTCAAGGCTGTTTACTCCATTCAAACTTAGCTAAAAATGTGTAAATTCGTGTTTAAATATTCAGCATATGCCGATATATCGCAGCTATAGGGGGCGATATATCGCAGCACGTAGATACGAAAAAACACGAATCGATGCACGGTCGCCTCGGGAACAAAGGTCCAGGCGATATATCGCCTATAGGGGGCGATATATCTCCTCCTCCAGTATGTTTTCAAATGTTTTTGAATTCATTTCCTTTCAGCCATTCAAACTCCTTCAACAGTCCAGCATCTTTTGAACGAGTCTTCAGCCTCTGCTGAACGATTATTCAAATGATTTTCACCTAAAAAGCCATTATTTTTATTCAAGTAAAATCAAGATATTTTCATTCCCAAACTCTATAAATAGGACCTAGTACCCAGCCATTATTCACCATTTGCTCTAAGTTCAGAAGCTGCTAGTGTTAAGTGAGTGTGAGAGTGTAAACACCTGGTTTGGGGAAAAACTATAAGCTTAAACATCATAAGCTTATCAAACACTTTGGGAAGTGAGTTCTATAGTATTTCGGTGGAGGTTAGATTGATCTTGCAAATCTTTGAGGTAACCAAAACTCTAGTTCAGTTGATTTATGTTATGTTTCCTTTCTCTTAGTCTTCTACTCAATTTCCTAACCTCATTCTTATTTTGGTTAGGGAATCCAAGTTCTTAAGCATATAAGTCGGTAAGTATGTTTTTTTATGGTTTAGTCTTTCCATCCTTTTCATTTCTTCTTCTTCTTTCAACTCACTCTTATTCATTATGGTTTTAGGAGTGTTCCAAAAAGTCCCAACCCAGTCCATTATATCCCGGTAACTTTGGTAAGGAAAATAGGCTAGAATCAATATGTTATGTGCTTATGTTATCTATATGTTTTATGTTATTAAAAGTGTTATGATATGTATGTATGTTTGTAGGCTTGGGCATATGACCCATATGGCTAACAAGACCCCAAATGGGTTATGGGCATATGACCTACTTAGCTAGTAGGACCCCACTAATCCCATGGGCATATGCTTGTTTAGTCTATGGGACCCCAAGTAATAATGGCCATTATAATAAGTGTATGTTATATGTGTTATGTTAAGTCTTTATGTTTTTTTTATGAAATTATGTGTATGACTATGTGTTAGATTTTCCTTGCTGGGCATTAGGCTCATTCCTTTCTGTTTTATGTGCAGGAAAATAAGCTTTAGAGGCAGTAAGATTCGTGACGCTTGGAGGATGTGTATCGATGATGAATGGAGTCAAGGGTCCGAGCGTTAATCGATTCGAGGATGTAGTTTCGGTTTTATGTCTTTTTACATGTATTTTCCGCACTAATTATGTAATGTCTTATTATTTTAAATTATGTTTTTGTTTTAAAGACAATGGGATCCCATATCCTTTTATGTATTTACTTTGTAAGTAACTTTTATTTTTATAAGTTACTTAATAAAATTATGGTATTTTCGCAAATGTAAGTTCTTTTAAGGATTTTATGTATAGTTTCGTTAATGGTCCAAATAGTCTAGATTAGTGGGTCGTTACAGTTGGTATCAGAGCAACGGTTCCTTCGCATGAAGTTCTCCTCGATACACATGCTCAAAGCTCCAAATCGGACTGCCAAGTAAGTGTTTAAGTTACAAGTTACAAGTTACTTTGTCTATGTGTATAGCTAACAACTTTAGTGTTTATGTTTCAGTTAAGAATGAACGGAGCCTTAACCTACCAAGATATCCGAGCCATTAAGGCCTTAAAAAGAATAAGGGAGCCAAGAAACACCGTAGGAGCCCTAGAAAGGATTACTCGAAGGTTGCTTTTGTTTCACCAAGCGATAGGTGGCCTTCAAGAGACTAAACAAATAATGCTAAGATCAACCGAGAAATATGTATTAGTAATTAGGTTGTTTAAAGATTTTCATTCTGTAATAGCAGCATTAGAAGAGATATGGGAAGAGATGCATGAGGAGGATGAACTACCCTTAGCAATGAGATACTATTTCCTCTTAGTTAGGTTCACCTCAAAAATTGAGTTTCAATTCACCAAAGAGCAAAAGAATAGGATTCTCACCAACCTTCCTATAGGGCGTTTTGATGCTCATGACAATGATGATTATGAACAAATAGATGATGATATGCTAGATGACGGATCGGATGTAGAAGATCCCGATTTTTAGATTAGTAGTTTTTATTTGTTTTATTTACTTTTGATTGTAATAAGTGAAATTGTTTTCCAAATGAATAACATGCTATTTGAATATCATGTGTGAGTTTGATTCTATTTTCGCAATCATAATAAATACTAAATAAAATGAATAATGACTAAGTTCGGTGAGGGTGGATACAAATCAATGAACCTGGTTTCCTTATTGAGAGTTAGGGGGCCTTAGTAGTGGGAACGATTTTACTGATCCCAGCCCTCCCTCAATATGGTTAACTTTGGAACAAAGATAAGTTTCGAGCCTGAGAATTAAGTCATATAGGATGATTAGAAACACACTTAGAAAATAAAGATGACTTGTTTTTCTAAGTATAGAAACCCGCTCTAATAATAAATAAAGACCTATATAATTTTTCATAAGAAGTCATAATAAATAGGTCCGAGTTATGTTTGTTTTAGAATAAGTTTTGCCTTAGAGCCTATTAGGAAAAGTTCTAACATGTTTCTTTCAACTGTTAGAACTCTGCTACGATGTCTCTCCGAAGATCTGCTCGCACCAACGGGAACGCTTCCAACGATGTTCCAGCGACCAATGCGGTCCCTACCGTTCGCCGAAGGGGAGTGCGTGCTACTGCTCGCCGCAACGCGCCGGCACAGCCAGCTGACAACACTGCAGAGATTGCCAGACTGCGACAACAAGTCGAGGAACTTCTGCAGCAACAACGCCAGCAGGCTTAATCTCAGCCTCAGCCTCCGCCACAGCCACAGCCACAGCCAATGGCCCCAGCACCCCAACAAGTTGGTCTGTATGGGGGATGGCCTATGACGAATTACGCTCCATATCCTGTACAGCACATGGAGCCAGTGTACGAGAGGTTCCGCAAGCAGCACGCTCCGAACTTCGAAGGGACTACGGACCCCTTTGAAGCAGAAGAATGGCTAAGGAATGTGGAGCCGATCCTAGCCCACATGAACCTCAGTAATGCTGACCGCATATCCTGCGTCTCATCTTTACTCAAGAAAGATGCCAGGATATGGTGGGATTTGGTCCAGCAATCCCACGATGCTGCCACCATAACGTGGACCCGATTTGTGGAGCTCTTCCACAAGAAGTACTACAATTCAGCGGTACTTGCCACGAGAGTTGAGGAGTTCACCAATCTGAAGCAAGGGAATTTAACAGTGGCGGAATATGCTCGTCAGTTTGACCTCTTAGCCAAGTTCGCGGCAGAGTTAGTTCCAACCGATTATCTGAGGGTGAACAAATTCGTGAGAGGACTCCGACCCAAGATCGAGATGGGGGTGAAACTAGCAAACCCGGGAAACACTTCATATGCCGACGTTCTTGAGACGGCAATTGAAGTAGAAAGGTTGCAGGCCAACGTGAGCAAAGAAGAAGCTAGCAAGCCTGAACCCAGACAGCAAAGCCAACCTCAGGCCAGTCGGAACAACAATCAGCCTAGCAATAGCGGCAACAATCAGTCCAACAACAACGGTAACGGACAGAAGAGAAGGCATCCTGACAACAAGCAAGCCGACAACAATAAAAGGGCACGACCAAACAATGGGGGAAATAGGTCGGGCTACGTGGAATATCCGCCATGTGCCAAATGTCAGAAGAAGCATCCTGGAGAATGCCGCGCCAACACCAAGGAGTGTTTCAACTGTGGTCAAGAAGGGCATCGTAAAAGAGACTGTCCTCAGCAAAAGCCAGAAGGGAAGAAGGACGAAAAGATGGTTCCTGCTCGGGTTTTTGCTTTAACCCAAGGAGAGGCGGATGCTAGCAACAAGGTGGTCACAGGTCAGGTTTCCATCCTCAATAAATTATATCATGTATTATTTGATTCGGGAGCCACTCATTCGTATATTTCGTTAGGAATGATAGATAAACTAGACAAACCTAGTGAAAGATTTAGAACTAGGTTTGTAACCGAGTTGCCTTCGGGCAAAGTAGTTCTATCATCACGAATTGTACGAGGCGTACCAATCAAGATTGAGGACAAGGAACTAGAAGGAGACCTGATAGAGATGGTGATCAAAGACTTCGACGTCATACTAGGCATGGATTGGCTAGCACGGCATGGCGCAATGATCGACTGCAGACGCAAGAAGGTGACATTCGATACTTCTGACGGCCAGAAACTATGTTTCATGGGACAAGCTTCAGGACTACGCACCCCGTTAGTATCATCTCTCAAAGCTCAGAGAATGATGGAGAAAGGATGTCAAGCATTCTTAGCCAACATCACGAATGTTGAGAAGGAGACATCACTTAAGGTTGGAGATGTTCGAGTCATACAAGAATTTCCAAAAGTATTTCCCGATGACTTGCCAGGATTGCCGCCAACTAGAGAAATAGACTTCACGATAGAATTAGTACCAGGCACCGAGCCTATCTCTAAGGCACCATACCGGATGGCACCTACGGAACTCAAGGAGTTAAAGACACAGCTACAAGAACTCCTAGACTTGGGTTTCATTAGGCCAAGCCATTCACCATGGGGAGCTCCGTTACTATTCGTAAAGAAGAAGGACGGAAGTATGCGCATGTGCATAGACTACCGTGAGCTGAATAAAGTAACGATTAAGAACAAATACCCGCTACCTCGGATTGATGATTTGTTTGATCAACTCCGAGGCGCGACTGTATTCTCTAAGATCGATTTACGGTCCGGATATCATCAGCTCAAGGTAAAGGGGGAAGATATTCCTAAGACAGCCTTTAGGACTCGTTATGGACATTACGAGTTCTTGGTTATGTCTTTTGGTCTTACTAACGCGCCAGCCGCGTTTATGGACTTAATGAATAGGGTCTTCAAAGACTACTTGGATAAATTCGTCGTTGTGTTCATCGACGACATTTTAATTTACTCCAAGGATGAAGTAGAGCACGAGGAACACTTGAGGATGATTTTGACGTGATTGAAGGAGCACCAACTCTACGCGAAGTTCAAGAAATGCGAGTTTTGGCTCTCACAAGTGGCGTTCCTCGGGCACATCATATCGAAAGACGGAGTTGCTGTGGATCCATCGAAGGTAGAGGCCGTGAAGGATTGGCCTAGACCAAGGAACGCGTCAGAAGTAAGAAGCTTCTTAGGGCTAGCAGGGTATTATAGAAAGTTTGTAGAGGGCTTTTCTAAGATAGCCACTCCACTCACCAACCTGACCCGGAAGCAACAAAAGTTTAACTGGAATGATAAGTGTGAGGAAAGCTTCCAGTTGCTTAAGGATAAGCTTTGCTCAACACCAGTACTTAGTGTCCCAACACCCAACGACAAGTTCGTTGTCTACTGTGATGCATCAAAGTTAGGATTGGGATGCGTACTGATGCAAAATGACAAGGTGATAGCCTACGCCTCACGTCAGTTAAAGGAGTATGAACAACGCTATCCAACTCACGATATGGAGTTGGCAGCGGTGGTCTTTGCGTTAAAAATCTGGCGCCATTATCTTTATGGAGAACGGTGCGAGATTTACACAGACCACAAAAGTTTAAAATACTTCTTTACGTAGAAGGAGCTCAACATGAGGCAGCGCCGGTGGTTGGAATTAGTAAAGGATTACGACTGTGAAATCCTATACCACCCGGGGAAGGCAAACGTAGTTGCCGATGCACTTAGCCGAAAAAGTTATGGGAACTTAGCAGCCTTATCCGGAATAGAAAAGCCGCTACAGCAGGAGCTTATCAGTGCCGGAATAGAAGTGGTTGTAGGCAAGCTGGCTAACTTGTCTATCCAATCGAATCTGCTAGAGGACATACGGATTGGTCAGAGACATGATAGCACACTAGCAACACACATGGATGCAGTCAGAGAAGGCAAGACTACAGATTTCTCAATATCCAGTCAAGGTTTATTGAGATATAAGGATCGGGTATGCGTGCCAGACGATCAAAGTATTAAGAAGACGATCCTAGAAGAAGCGCACAGCACCCCATACTCGGTTCATCCAGGGTCTACCAAGATGACTCATGACATCAAGGCAGTCTATTGGTGGCCAGGAATGAAGAAGGACATAGCGGAGTATGTATCTAAGTGTCTGGTATGCCAGCAAGTGAAGGCAGAGCATCAGCGGCCTGCAGGATTATTGCAACCGCTTAGCATACCGGAATGGAAGTGGGACGATATAGCCATGGACTTCGTGACGGGTCTGCCAAAGACGAATAAGCAGCATGATTCTGCTTGGATAGTCATAGATAGACTAACCAAGTCGGCTCATTTTCTGCCTGTTAAGACTTCTTATACGGCAGACCAATATGCAGACATCTACATCCAAGAGATTGTACGATTGCATGGAATCCCCAAGACGATAGTATCAGATAGAGGATCAGTGTTTACGTCAAGATTTTGGAGAAGCTTACAGCAAGCCATGGGTACTAAGTTAAGTCTTAGTACAGCTTTCCATCCTCAGACAGATGGGCAGTCCGAGCGTACGATTCAGATTTTAGAGGATATGCTACGCGCATGTGTACTTGACTTCGGAGGATCGTGGAACAAGTACTTACCGCTGATCGAGTTCTCGTACAACAACAGCTACCAGTCAACGATCGAGATGGCACCTTATGAGTTGCTATATGGAAGAAGGTGCCGATCACCATTGCACTGGGACGAGGTAGGAGAAAGGCAGCTTCTAGGGCCCGAAGCTGTTAGGCAAGCTCAAGAAGCAGTAACGCTTATTAGACAACGTATGCTTGCTGCTCAAAGCTGACAGAAGAGCTATGCGGATACCAAGCGACGCGATGTGGAGTTCCAAGTTGGAGATCAAGTCTTCCTGAAGATATCTCCTATGAAGGGTGTCAAGCGGTTCGGGAAGAAAGGCAAGCTCAGTCCCCGATTCATAGGTCCTTTTGAGATATTGGACAAAGTGGGACCAGTTGCGTATAGACTAGCCCTACCGCCAGCACTAGCTGATAGTCACAACGTCTTCCACATTTCGATGCTACGCAAATATGTGTCAGACCCATCTCACGTCCTCAAGTACGATACCATAGCGCTCCAGAAAGACTTAAGTTACGAGGAACGACCGGTTAGCATCCTAGATAGGGGGATGAAGTAGTTACGGTCCAAGAGCTTTCCTATAGTCAAAGTCTTATGGAGTAATAGTTCTGAACGCGAGGCCACGTGGGAGTTGGAAGAAGACATGCAAGGCCGGTATCCGGAGTTATTTGGTAAGTAAATTTCGAGGACGAAATTCTTTTTAGTAGGGGAGAATTGTAGAGTCCAAGAACTTTACTTAGCTAATTGTTAGTAGTATTATAGTATGTTTAGTGTTATCTTTGTTACTATGGATTTTTGGTTCAGACCGGAAATTATTTGGACACTCATAGTAATACTTATAGATTTTCTAAGTTTAACCTATAGTTTAAGAATATTAAGTATAACCTAAACTTTATTACAAAAATTTAATTGACTAAAATAATTCATTAGCCTTTAATTTTTCATAAAATAGTAATCTAATTTATTATTTAATAAAAATTAAAAGAAAGTGACAAAATTTGTAGTTACTTAAAGTTATTAAATAAATTCTTTGATCACCTTTAGAAATAATTTTAATCAACTATTTTGTAAATATATAAGAAAAACTGCATATATATAATTGAGAAAATACATATTTAAAGTGTGGAAAAATAAAATTTATCATATACATGGTTTAAGATTGGATTTATTTGATACACATGTTTTACTTATTTCATTTAAAAGACATTTTCTCCTAAAAACCAAAAATTCCAGAAAGTGTTTTATTACATAAATTTTTAAATAATCAAATTTGCAAGCATAAAATTGTATACTTTTCTTTTACAACTTTATAAAAAAAAAACTTCATGCATTTGATTGAAGAAAATACATTATTAAGGTGTGAAAAATCATATTTTTCTTACATTAGTTCTAAAAATGTGCATCTTTTAAATTATTGACAATTTACCACAAACATGAACCAAAATTCAGCAAGCATGAATTTACTTAACTATGCTCTTAATCATATTTAACCATTAACCTAGCATGATTTTATCATTTTTATGCATCCCTAGATTCAATTAGCATGCACTAATAATGTAACTATGATTAGAACAATAATTTACAAAAACAATGCCTAGGTCGAATACATTTCTAAAATAACACACAACATACACAACTAAATCATGATTCCCTTATATGATAAAATACCTCAAATAATCATGCTTATAAGTGAGAAAATAAACAACAAAATAAAAGAAACTCAAAGTCTACAATGAGACATATGGCCAAAACCCATGGCACCTTAACAAAAGAAATACCACCAATTGTAATGTGCTCATAATCCAATGGTTTTACAATTAATCATCAAGAAACCAACAAAACTTGTAATCCCTTTAGAACAACCTAGGTAGAAACCTACATGAACAAAAAGTCATGGAAATAATAACAATAATCATTATTCAACATCCACATGAACCCTAGCATGTTCCTATTTTCACAATAACATGAGCAAGTTTATAGAAAATAAAAAGAAAGAAAAGAAAATTTTCACATGCATTGTCTACACATCCATACAAGCCTAGTCACAAACACACACCCAACCATAGAGCCATACACGCCTAAGCTCCCTACAAGATTACAAATAACCATCAACACACATAGGAAATCCAAAATCAAACAACAATCAATAACAAAATACTCAACAAAACAATAGTAAGGCTAGAGATTTACTACCTTCACTGATAGAAATCAATACTCAAAATGGCCATCACCCTTGATCACACCCCAAGGGATTTCGAACCATCACAAAATAAAAGAACAACAAAGTACTCTTAGATTCAAGAAGGAGGAGTGGAAACTAAAAAAATAACATCATGAATCAAGAACTCACCCTAAGGATTTGAAACCCTACTTCCCTTCTTCTTCCTTCTTCTTTTCTTCTCTTCTTTCTCTCCTCTTCTCATGAGCCCTCTCTTCCTCCTCTATGCACACAGTAGCCACCAAGCCAAAATGAGAACACTCATGTTCTCTTTGTCTTTATAGAGGCCCTAATGGCTAAACCCTAGCTAGTGGGAAAAGGGTAATGTCCCAAATTTCTGCAATTTCCTTGATTTCCTCTTCCATAATCCATGAAATTGACAACTATGGCTTGATTGGATTGTCTTTAAAATGGAGACTTCCCTATGCATTCACACTAACTTGACCGAGTACCCATTGCCTCTCCCTTTCTCTCTATTCACGGCTAGCACACACACACAATTCACCTTTATCTAATCTACTTACCCAATATAGCTAAAAGACAACTAATAGCCATATCATAAATATATTTATACTAAATTAAATTAAATAAAAATATATATATACTATCCCATTATTTTTCCTTTTTTCTAAATTAACCACACAAAATAAATAAATAATAATTAATAGTAAATAAACACCATGCATGGAAACTAATGCATGCTCACCAAGCATTCCATGCACATGCACACACACAAGTTCTAGGGTTCATTTCTACTAACCACGCACCTTGGTGCACACGACCAAAACTCATGAACTCACAAATAAAATAATTAAATAAACAAATAACAAAATTAAATTCACAAAATTTCTACCAAGAAATTCAAACAATTAAAAATAAATTTCTAACATTTAACAATTAATAATAAATTAAAGCACACAAACTAATGAAATAAAAAAAAATTGGTGCACTACAATATACCCCCCATCAAAAGGAATTTCGTCTCGAAATTCTTTCTTACCAAATAACTTGGGGTATCTTTCTTTCGTGTCTTCCTCCAACTCCCATGTTGCTTCTCTCTTCGTGTTATTCTTCCACAAGACCTTAACTAATGGAATCCTTTTGGATCTCAATTCCTTGATTCCCTTTTTGATGGTACACTCTGGGTGCTCATAGTAACTCAGGTCCTGCTTCAGTTGTAACGGCTCATAACTCAGAACATGAGAGGGATCTGACACGTACTTACGCAACATCGAGATATGAAAGACAGTATGTGTTTCGGCTAGTGCTGGGGGTAGTGCTAAAAAGTACGCAACTTTCCCAACTATGTCCAATATCTCAAATGGACTTATAAATCTCGGGCTCGATTTCCCTTTCTTCCCGAAATGCATAACACCCTTCATTGGCAAGACTCTCCAGAACACAAACTCACCAACTGAAAACTCGATGTCTCTTCTCTGTAGTTCTATGTAGCTCTTTTGCCTACTTTGAGCGGTAAGCATCCTTTGGAAAATCTTCTCAATCGCCTCACTGGCTTCCCTAACTTGCTCGGGGTCTACAATCTACTTCTCCCCAACCTCATCCCAGTGCAAGGGAGATTTACATTTGCGCCCTTAAAGCATCTCATAGGGAACTATCCCAATAGTGGACTGATAGCTATTGTTATAGAAGAACTCTATCAGGGGTAGATATCGACTCCATGACTCCGAAAAGTCCAACGCACAACATCTCAACATATCTTCTAGAATATGAATAGTCCTCTCAGACTGCCCATCGGTATGGGGATGAAAAGCAGTACTAACTTCAACCTTGTACCCATAGCTTTCTTCAGTCCCTTCCAAAAGTTCAATGTGAACACTGACCCTCGGTAGGAAATAATTGATTTTGGAACCCTATGAAGTCTCACTATCTCGCTAACATATAACTCTGCATACTGATCCACTTAGTAGGTGGTTTTAACTAGTAGAAAATGGGCGGACTTAGTGAGCATGTCCACTATTACCCAAGCAAAATCATGTTTTTTTGTGGTCCTAGGTAACCCTACCACAAAATCCACCATTATGTCTTCCCATTTCCATTCTAGAACATAAAGTGGCTGAAGTAGCCCTGTTGGCCTTTGGTGTTCTGCTTTGACTTGTTGACATGTTAAACACCTGGCAACAAACTCAGCAACATCTTTCTTCACTCCAGGCCACCAATATAACGCTTTAAGGTATTTGTACATCTTTGTCGACCCTGAATGAAAGGAATAAGGTGTTGTATGCGCCTCTTTCATAATACTTGCCTTAATCTCACCATTGTTAGGCACACAGATCCTATCCTTATATCTCAGCAATCAACTGTTGGACATTATAAAGTCAACGTTACCTCTTTCCTGTACCAAAGCCTCTAGCTTCATTAGGGCTTCATCCACCTTATGCCCTTCTCTAATTTATTCAAATAGGGAGGACTATAGAGTGAGGTTTGCTAGGCCTTTTGTTACTAACTCAATACCAGCGTTAATAATCTATTTCTGCAGAGGTGTCTCAATGCATCAGCTACCACATTGGCCTAGCCTAGGTGGTATAGAATCTCACAATCGTAGTTCTTCACTAACTCTAACCATTGTCGTTGTCTCATATTCAACTCTTTTTGAGTGAAGAAGTACTTCAAACTTTTGTGATCAGTGTATATTTCACACTTATCCCCATAAAGGTGATGTCTCCATATTTGCAGTGTGAACACCACTGTTTCTAACTCAAGATCATGGGTGAGATATCTTTGTTCATAGTCCTTGAGCTGCCTTGAGGAATAGGCAACCAACTTCCCATTCTGAATCAACACGCAACCTAAACCGTTCTTAGATACATCACAATACACCACGAACTTCCCGCCCTCTGTGAGAATACAAAGGATAAGTACAGAGATCAACTTATCCTTCATAATATGAAAGATTTCTTCACACTTCTCAATCATGAATATCTTTAGGAGCTCTTCTCTTACGCACCAACTGTGTGACCTCTTCTTCTTTATCAACCTCATCAGCGACTAAAGGGAGCTCTTAGGGAGGAGGGAGATCGGGGAGGGGGCCTCGGACCCTAATGACTAGCTCCTGATCCTTGCGGATCAGCTTGCAAGCCACCATGGTGACATCATTCACCACCATCCGGAAATCTTTCTTCTTGGAAGGAGCACGAGCCAGAGTCTCATATTGACCTATGAGGGTCTCTGACCGCTCTATTCTCTTATATATAGCTTCACAAAGGAATAACTCGATCAGAATATGTTTTAACTTGGTTAAGAAAGAATTCAAGTGCAAAGTTCAAGAAGCTAAGAAACTTACGAGGATGGTTAAAGTATCAATGAGTCCAGTTCTTGAACCCATTTGACATAAATAATTAGTCATTATAGTCATTCGAGTGGCTGGGGAGGTCAATGATAGAGGTTGTACTGGGGAATCTGGTGAGGTAGTAGAAGCCATCAACTCAGCCTTTTGACTCTAGATTGGCCTTGAGGCAGAAGAAATACATAATATCAACAAGGGTGAAAACCTCCCACTCGTGCTTCAAAAATAAATAGTTCAACCCCGCCAGGAGTTGATACGAATTCGAGGGGAGCTGGAACGGTGCCAGTTCCACATAGTTTAAAAAATCTATGAAGTACTGGTCCAGGGGAAGGAAGGCTCCTGCCTTCGGGTGTGCTCATCACTCCAAGCCCCAAAGTCATCCTGGAGTGGGGTGCATCTCCGCTCTCCATCCAACGGAGGGCGGGCAACAAGTACTTTGGAGCTTGCCTCGATCCCGTGACTCGGTAAGATTTTATTCAACTTGCCCTGAGTCTTTATCCAAGATTTGATATGCTCAGCCTTGAAGAAGGCATCAGGGTCATCCAGGACCTGCCTATCCACCACTAGGCCAAAGTGGGGAATGGGGGTCTCGGAGGTGACCTGCTTATCTTTATTTTTGGTTTTAAGGGAGGAGCTCGCCACTGATTTCTTATAATGGTGGGCCATAATTTAGTTCGCCTGGCGACAAAGTGGCATGTTAGAGGCGACCTAAGATATAACTTCACTGTGATAATAGAAGTGGGGGCAACCTGGAGTTTTGGATTCGGATTACTCAACCTAAGATACCTACGAGCTAAATTCTCACCTAACACTAATACGTGAGGTCACGCGCAGTCAGAAATCACACGCCATAACCTTGGGAAACCCTGATACTTTGGGATTCGCGTGTCAGACCCAGTACCTCTTTAGGAAGCGGATTAATGCAATATCACTCAAGTGTTGGGGTTCTATGCCCTAATTAAAACCCAAATTCTTTGTAATCTCATTTTATTATCAATAAAAGAATAGAGATCATTTTTTGACTTGGTCAATCACTTTGCTCACATGTTTTATTTTCATGATTATTTGTTTAAATAAACTTCTATTAAATCCTGAGTATATAGCTAATCGTATTTATAGTGACATAATCACAGTGGAATATAAATATGATTATATGTTCAAAATAAGTTAGTCCTAAGATTAGTCAGTGCACAGGCTTTACACTGACTTTCCAATCTACGATATGATCTACTTGCACATTGTGGTGTTATGTTCTTTCTAGAAAATTAGTAAAGTAGATATTTACATCGGACAGGACCGATATTAACAGTTGATAAGTGTTGACCCAGATTTTGGCCAACTGACACGGAGTCAGAATACGCTTGATGTGAATTAATGTGTTGAGAAGAACGTACTGACAAAATATAAATAAGACACGATATTTTATAGTGGTTCGGCCCCAGGATCTGGTAATAACCTACGTCCACTTAGGTTGTTATTGATGTGAGAATCAAAGGAGTGATCAAAGAACTAGGGTTCAATGAGTTTCACCAACCTCTGAAGAACAATACAATATTTTAGATAGAATTATACTAGTATCAAATAATTCGAAAGCCAAAAAGTCCCCCTTCTTTGAGCTATATTTCTCTATTTATAGGCCCAAGGGGTATTACATGATTTAGTTGCCGATATTCTCTCCTAAATAACCGGATATTCAGGAGATTGTGTGAGTTAAATTCGGGATCTATAGAGATCTTTACAGTAATATTACATTGCATGCGGAACTATCGACCAGACTGGTCGCAGGTATGACTGGGCTGCTTACTGCTTCTAATGCGTCTTCTGGTCGATACACTAGCAGAGTTCCTCTAGGTGTCAGCCACGTGTCCAGGGATCACTTGTCACGTCATCAATGCCAATTTTTTGGATAACAATAAGATAAGTAAACATACCGTTATTATCTATTCCAGTCATATCATATAGTTGACCATAGGTCAATTCAATCTCAATTATGAGTGGTTAGTAACCTAACTGATTGTATTATTTGAGTTCTTTGACTTGTTCGTTACTAGCTTACCCTACGGACTAGCCCATACTTACATCTTGGGAACTCGGTAGTATAATTGAGTGGGAGTGTTAATCATAGATATGAACATCTATAGGTTCTGATGAAGAAGTGAAATGATGGTTTCCTTTTACTTTGGTTCAAGGTGTTAAATGATAGAGATCTCATTTCAGTAATTAAATTAGTTTACTGAAATATCACTTATAACTAAGTGTTTTAAGGATAAAATACAATGAGGGGTAAAACAGTATATTAGTCTCATCTCATTGTAGACCGTCTATAGAGGATTGAGTGACAATTATGGTTGTAATAGCATATCTATATTTGTTATAGAGCGTTCTATGAATTCAAGAGTGCAATTCCGAGTCTATAGTGGAGTCACGAGGAATTAATAAGTTAGTAAATTTATTTATTAGATTTATGATAACTTATTGGAGCTTCATTTCATAGGCCCATGGTCCCCATTTTACCTTGGATAAAATCATCTAGATAGTCTCAATTAATTGATTTAATTATCAATTAGAATTATCAATGTTGACTAGGTCAATTTTGGATAGTTTCACAGAGTTATGTAATTTAGAGAAGAAAAGAGAAATTAGGGCAGATTTATTAATTAAGATAAATTGGTATCTAAATTAATAAATAAGTTTAAATCAAGGTTCAAATTATAAATAATTAATTTGATAAAGGATTTAAATAATTATTTAATTAATTAAATCAATAGAAAATAATATAGGCCTTGATTTTAAGTCCAATGGGTTTATAATCAAATGGGAAATTTCACGGGCCTAAAGCCCATGATAATTTCAACCTAGGGCTTCTAATTGGCTATTATTTTATTTATTTTTTAATTAAATTAAATGGCCTAATTGAGTCTATAAAAGAAGTGTTTAGAGAGAAGTCAAAACATAAGTTTAATCACTGATTTTCTAATAGCTTTTAGATTCTCTCTAAACACAAGTCTTTTTCTAAGCCTCTTTGTTATTTTCTATTCTTCTCTCTATATCTATCTCATGTATTGAGAATTGCCCATTCTAGTCTAGGTGATTCTAAGGATACTTTGGAAGACTGTGAAGAAAATAGAAGATCGGTTCAGTTTCTTAATAATACTCTACGATAGAAAGGATACATGGGTTTGAGAAATTGAAGGAAGGACTCATTCATTTCGCTGCGTATACTGTAAGATCGTTGTTTCTCTTTGAATTCAATTTTAGAAACATGTTCTAGGTTATCTCATATTAATTTTTTTAATATGAGATCTACATGAAAATAAAGAAAGATCCTGTATAAAAGTTATCCGACATCAAGATACCGTGACCCTTAAGCTACCTAGAAATGAACCTAAAAAACTCTCAAATCTTCAAATTCACATATTCAGGCGTTCCTCTTTCAAACCCAGAAAACCCAGAAATTGACCCATTTTTTTCTGGTGCATTATTCTAGTTGTTCCTAATGCTATCAGTTTTGGTCACATATAAAACCTAAACTAAACTCGCACCAGACCAAAATTCGTAAAAGTTATTGAAAAATAAAAAAAATGAAATTTAAACTAGATATAGAAATATTACAGTTTGGTTTCTTGGTTGACGAAGTGAGAAAAGTAAGGGAAGGACGAGAAATGCTAGAAGGATTCAAGACGAGAGTTTGAAAGTTCGTGGGAAATAAGGGAATGCAAAGAGCTGTGAGTGTTTTGAAAAGAAAGAAAAGAGAAAAAAAAATTAATGCAGAGGTGGTAAGGCTCAGGCGTGGCTCTCCTATTTATATGTAAAATTCGGGAACCGATCTAGACCACATGATTAGATTAGCTCGAAATCCAGGGCCTGGATTAAATAAACCAAGTGGCGGCAAAAAATTGACAAGACAACTGTCACAGTACTCAAAACCCGAACAGGCGCCTATTACAGACCGACACGTGTCCTATACTCGAGTGAGTGGGCGGGCACGTTTTTTCATAACAGAAGCCAAAAATCCCCTACTGTGTGTGTTAGAAGTGACGTCATGCAAGAGCAGGACCTTGGGAGGGCAAATGTTGTACCCCAAAAATACGAGCTGAATTACTCAACGCGAGGTACAGCTGGCAGAAAATCGTACGAAGAAGCATACATATAGAGCATCTTGCTAACTTTAGAGTGAGCAGCTCGAGTCAAGTTGACAGCTTACAACAAGCAGATAGTCTCTAGATCGCTTCTTGCGCCAACAACTAAGCTCGAGATATGCATCGCCCATATCACCTTCGTGAAGCTTTGAACGTGACCCGTGTCAGTTCAGATTAGTCCTATGACACCCAGCTCAAATGAAGTGTTCAGCTTGCGGAAGCCTAGCCATGGTGCACAGTGAAGGATCCCAAAAGACGCAGAGATTCTTTATACGCCTCATAAAGGCCCAGATTGTATTATGCATTTATTATCCGATATAACATAAATAAATTTAATAGGCAATCATATATTTATGTAAATGAGAAGTTACCAAATTTGTCAATTACCATATCAATGTACGGTTACCCACAACTGTCCATGAGAATCTCCTATAAATACAAGGGGAATGGACAGAAAAAGGGATATACTTTCTGTATGCAAAAACTCTACTGAAATTGTCATCAATAATTTCTTCAAGAGTCATAAACTGATCAATAAGAGTGATTTGTAGACTAGCTGGATTTTAACCACTGAACCACGTAAAATCATGTAAGCAATTTTCAATCTTATTTTTTGTCATTTCTTATACATTCGGTTTATGAAAAGTCTAATCTCTCTGTTGTTGGATTTTTAAATCTCCTGTTGCCGAAAAACTGCATCAACAATATTTTTTGTTATTCAATATGAATATAAATATATATATATTTATATAAGTTAGATCAAATAAAAAAAATAACATGTTTTCTTTTTTAAATATAAATAATAATTTTTTTGATAAAAAATAAGATTATGTATTAATATTTAAATTTATATAATATAATTATTAAATATTTAGTCTTGTATAAAATATTATTATAATAATATTTTATAATATTTGAATTCATATTAATATAATTAGTAAAAAATTAGGATTATATATTATTATCATAATAATACTTTATAATATTTCAATTTATATTAATATTAATATTATATATAAAATAATTACATAAACATTTTAAGAGAAAAATTAAACCAAAACATTGTTTATGGTTGTTAAAATATATATACATAATACGATAATCTTTTAGATCACAAACTATCATCTTTAAGTTACAAAATATTCATGATATTATTCAAATTATGCATTAATGATTATGGAATTTGTTTATTATTGATAGAAGATAAATATTATTCTAATCTCTTGTGTAGTTACACAGTCATACTTTATATGCACACGACACCTATATATAATATTTATTGTTATTCAATATGAATATATATATTTATATAGGTTAGATCAAACAAAAAAAATAACATATTTTCTTTTTTAAATATAAATGATGATTTTTAAAAAAATTATGTATTAATATTTAAATTTATATAAATATACTTATTAAATATCTAGTAATCGTATTAAATATTATTATAATAATATTTGAATTCATGTTAATATAATTAGTAAAAAATTAGGATTATATATTATAGATTATTATTATTATAATACTTTATAATATTTGAATTTATATTAATATAATTATTAAATATCTAGTCTTGTATTATATATTATATATTATCATAATAATGATATTTTATAACATTTGAATTTATATTAATATAATTATTAAATATGTATTTTTATATTAAATATTATTATAATAATGATATTTTATAATATTTGAATTTAAATTAATATAATTAATAAATATCTATTTTTAATTAGTTTTAAAGGTATATTCCATTAAATAATTAGAATATTCCATTAAAGTAAATAAAAAAATCGTTAAAACCAAGAATTTTCGTTATTTACACACTTTTTATATAAATCAGTGTTAGTGGTAGTGCCATATGCCACCCTGAAGCATTTTTTTAAAAAAAAGATATTCAAGATTTAAATCATAAACTACATGTAGAAAACATAAAGTATGTAATGCAAATTTTATAAATTAAATTTATTTATTCTATTTAAAAGAATTATATTCCTATCTTCTTTCTTGATAGGTTGCCTTATAAGTATATATTTTTAAAACATATGTTTGAAGGTATGCAAAAATATTTCAAAAGAAAATTAGTTACCATATCCTATGGGAAAAAACAAGATACACAATTTGATTCAAGTAAAGTTGATATCAATTTTGCAGAACTTCCAACAGATTCTAGATCAAGAACTCTAATGTGATATTATGGTTCGATGAGAATATATGCAAAAAGGTCAATGTCAGCCTCCTAATCATAAATTTCCTCATAATTTTTTTCCACTCAAGACAATTCAATCCAATTCTAATTTGTTAGAATATATTGCAATAAAAAGATGTTGCATTTTGTTTATGTTGCTATCTTTTTAAAGAGACTCGTGGAGAACAAGCAAGAGGTGACTCTTTTTTTGGTAAAGGATTTTCAAATTAGAAAAAGAAAGATAGACTTTATGTTCATGTTGGAGTCCCTAACAGTGCTCATCATCAAGCTTGGAAGAATTGTGAATGAATCAAAACCAACATATAAAAAAAAAAATCAAAGCAATATGAAAAGGCTAGATTGGAATATCAAATTCGAATGATCGCATCAATTTGTTGTGCTCAATTTCTTTTGCGACTAGGGCTTCCTTTTTGTGGTGACGATGAATCTGAATGCTCAATTGATAAAGGTAACTGTCTTGACCTTTTACAATTTTTAGTTGATCGCAATGAAGATATCAATGCAATTACATTGAGAAAGGCTCCTGAAAATCTTAAATTAACATCACATGATATTCAAAAGGATCTAGTCAGTACCGTGACATTAGAAATTATTATTGTTATTGGTAATGCCTTATCTTTATTATGGTTGATGAATCTCGTGATAACTAAAGGAACAAATGGCTCTTGGGTTGCATTATGTGAACAAGAAAGGATGTGTAATTGAAATTTTTATAAGGATCAAACATGTTTCTAGTACCACATAACTTTCAATTAAGGCTACTATTGATAAATTATTTTTTAGAAATGGTTTGAGCATTTAGATTGCAAAGACAAGGTTATGATGGCCTAGCAATATGCAAGGAGAGTTCAATGGTATTGAAGCACTAATCTTAAAAGAAAATCCATATGCTTTTTATGCCCATTGTTTTCATCAACTCCATTAGGTTGATTTTAGGTTAGTTTTAGAGAGTAATTTAAGATGTTATTAAGTGTTTTCACTTTAGTTATGCAGATTTATGCTTGTTTTTCCCTTATTTCAGGTTTTAATGGTCAAGTACATGATATTGAGTGAAATAAGAAGAAATTTGTTAAACAAGATGAATATGATGAATTTAGCATTGAGTGTGGAGTTTAAAGATATTATGGGTGGAAAATAATAAGTTGAAGATACTCAACAAGCCTTGTTTATGCTCGCTAATGCAAATCTGAAACTTCTAGCCAAATTTCAAGCATGATTTCTTCAGTTTCTAGAAAAATTCATGGAAATAGAAGTTTGAGACCTTTATACTTCCATAGCTTTTTGAATCATTGAATTTTTACTTATATTGAGATAGTTATGGTCAAAATATCGTCGTTAGTTGCATCGGGATTTTCGCGAGTAACAAAAGTTTAAAGACACGATCGCGCCCTATGAGTGGTGCGATTGCACCAGGTCTTCCAAAAAGTTAATATTTGGATGGTTTTGAGAGGGTAAAATGGGTATTTTCATATTCAAATGATGGGAACGCTATATAAACATAATTAGATGCCTTTTGAGAGATCTTTTCGAGCCCTAATCAAGGAGGAACACTGTAGCGTCCTCCTAACTCAGGACTGTTACACTGTGTACTTTAAATAGTGTCAGACTTACTAATCAAGTCATTTGGTTATAAACGTGTAACTAAGGTTAATGTCAAGGGTTAGGGTTAAAAATTTTGGTCAAAGGAAACGTTGACTTTTCATTTAAAAGTTTAATACATACATGGGATCCCAAAAGGTTACAAACAAATGTTTAAAAAGGTATATACAATCAAAAGTTACAACCAACCGGCCTAAGCGGCAAAATCAAGGATACAACCCTAGTTCCTCTGATATATCCTCGGTCGTGGGGGACGAGCAGCCGCATATGTACACACTGCCACCGAAGCTCTCAAACCCATGGCTGGTCTAGCTTTCCTTTTCCTTTATCTACACCACACAAACCCATGAGCCAAGGCTCGGCAAGAAAACTTAAACATGTGCATGAACAGTAAATATAGATTCCAAATATATATATAGCATGCCCAGCAGTAATAACCTACTCATGCATGCATACAATTACAAATAAATGATCAATGGATCATTCTGGGGTCTGTTTCCCTGAATAGAAGACCATAAAGTCAACTCAGGTCCCTATGCCCTAGCTATGTGACATTAGAGTCACCTAGGGCCCTTTCCCTTAGCTATGAGTAACTAGCCATAGAGCTAACCAAGCGCTTTGTTTTCCAACGACCATATGGTCAGCCAATGTAATAGTACATCCCTGATTGGGCCTAAGCCTCTTGACCAGCGCGTAGCACGCTATTGCCACCCTTGACTAATAAGTCAATGCTTTAATCGGACATTCAGATAACCAGACAAACAGATACAAACACAGATAAGCATACTTCAGACTATACTAATATGCATACATATAACTCATGGTATCTTAACCAATCAAACACAAACACAATAAAAACCATGAACCTCAACATGACCTGTTGGGAATTGTGGCCTAAAAGAAATTGTAGTAAACAATGGTTTTAATGAAATAAACAAATGAATTGAATTATTGTATATATGTAGCTTATGTACTATATTATTGCTAATAATATTAAGTAAATATCAAAAAATTCTCAAGTTCATCTATGTGGTCTCAATCTCCTATTGGTATGAGAGGATCGAGATTGAGATGATGAACTTTGTTGACCTGTGAAATTGGCCAACAGTCGTATGTACAATATATGACACCTTTTGAATGGAATAAGTAATATAAATGACAGAATACGATTATCTTAAGTAAACACACAGAAATTTATAGTGGTTCAGCCCTGTTCTGATGAACAGTAATAACCCAATCCACTTAGTCTTTAGTATTGAGTTACTCGACGATTACAAGTATGAACTCGGTAATTCACTTCTTAGAAGAGTTTTTCCAGTCCAGAAAATAGTTCAAAAAGAAGCCCCCCCCCCCCCCCCCGCCCCTCCAAAAGAAGTCCTTTTTATGAAGCCCTGGGTCCTTTATTTATAGTACCCAGGGGTTGTTACACGATCATTAATACTAGAGATCGTGGTTTGGTACACGATCATGGTGAGTAGAGGTACATGCCCACCTTCCCACGATTATGAGATCGTGGGTCTTCTCTTGTTTCTATAGATCGTGGTGGATAATGTAGGATAGAAACTTTTGGGAAATGCTAAGTCTCTATTGGTATGTCAGACTTAGGAGCTAGGCCTGACGACCAAAGCTTGGATGTTGGACCTGTGACCTTCTAGGTGCTAGGCCTATTGATCTTCAGGGTGCTAGGCTGTTAGGAGTGTGTGTCCTAAAAGCATGTAAAGACATTTGTTTTTCTGTGAATAAATAAATACAATAGTTTATTATTATTGTTATATTTAGATTGTTAAATTATTGTTTGAATAATTTTGTAAATATCAGAAAAATTCCATATTCATTATTGAGGATGTGATCTTGTATTAGAACGAGAGAATTAAGATCACATGAATGAATAAAATCAGTCAACAACAAAAAATTAAAGTTATGGAATTCTTTAATTGGAGTTGTAAGTACGGTTTACTAAGCATCATAATGATACAAATAATCTAGATTCGGATTATTGATGTGGAAAGACATCTCGGTAAAGGTGCTTTATATAATATGATTATATATGACATGGACCGATATCAATTAAAGTCTTTATCCAAAAACCATTTAACAATAAAGAGTTGTAATTCATATCATAACTGATGATCATTTATGGATTAACCTAAATCCTGAGTGTTCATGAACTCTTGTTCATGTTTATTAAATCTTTTGATTCATTCGTTAAGGTCTCTTCAAAGAATAAGGCTAATGACTTTTGTTTTGGAGATTTAATATCATGGATGGCTGGGAACATGTATCAACAATACGGAATCTAATCTTTCCTAACGGATCGTATATTAGTTCCCTTAAGGGTTAATTCTGGAACTGAATGATTTTGAGCTCAAATCTATAATTAGATTATAGATTAATTATTCACTAGTGAATTAATTGTACTTAAGGAATAAGAAGTAAATTAGAAAGGTTAAATGGTAATTCTTCCATTCTAATTTATGAACTAATTAATTAGAGGGTTGAACTATTGTAAGATGGTTATATCAATGGACGACTTAAGAAAAAGATTTATGTAAAAGTATATCTATAACATAAAGAGTGCAATTATGAATTTATAGTGGAGTAATATCAGAATTAATAAATTAACTATTATAATTAAAGAGTTTAATTATTTAGTTTCAATTTATTGGAGCTTAATGTTATAGGTCCATGGTCCCCAAAATGGCTCAAACAAACACTGACAAAGGTAAACACAAAAAATGGGCAAAAAAGGACTTATGTGATAAGTAAAATATTTTTCTATGTATCAAACATAATTATTGTTTAATTATGTGTAATTAATTAATTAAGAATTAATTAATTATTTGATTTAACAAAAATATAATTAATTTTGAATTAATTTATTTTTGGGATTTTTGGTATTTAAATAATAATAAAAATTGAGAAAAATCACATGCCATCACAGACATGTGGTACACGTGTGGCACAGTGCACAGGCACTGTGCTACACGCATAAGAGAGTGCACTCAGTCTCTTAATTCCACAATTTTAGTTATTTAAATATTAAATAAATAATGAGATATTTTAATATGATTAAAATATTATTATTTAAACAAAAATCTGATAACTGATCAGTTATTTTGAATTTGTTTAAAATAACAAATATTTTAATATATAGGATATCAGTTTTTCATAGAACGTAACTTTTCAGGGGATAGAAAAATATCTAGGAATCTCTCTCAGAGAAAGAGAACAGTGACATAAACAAAAGTCATTGTTCTTCACAAAACCTAGGTCCAAAACTTTATCATATCTCATGTGTTGAGAACATCTGATAAATAGTTTATTGCCTATTATTTGTATAGTGAGCCCACACTCGTTCTTTGTGTGCCTGAGAACATTTTGGAAGATCTTGGTGTGAGATCTCAAGGATTCAGCCATACGAAAAGATAGCAGCTAGGAAGGACCTGAGGTAATTTTTCTGTTCATGTCCTTGATTCAATATATATATATGCATGTGAAGAAGTAGATCTAGAAATCTTATGGGATTAATCTAACAATTTGGTTGTTGTTCCGCTGCGTATAATCTCTGATTTGATCAATAAAAACCAACAAAGGCCTGTTGATCTCAGTTTGAACGAGAGGAATTACTTCTCAGTGAAGTGTACTTGGGGGTTTAGGCCGACCTTCCTATGGAGGATAGGGTCAGGCCGACCACCCCTAATGTCCTTGGGCATATTGGGCCAACCACCCCTAGGGGGTATAGGGGATGCTAGGGCTGACCACCCCTAGGGGGTATAGGGCCTGCTTGGGCCAACTACCCTTAGGGGTACTGGCTTGGTCGATTTTCCTATAGGTCCTGGACCTATCCTTTTTGCCCGTCGTTCTTTTCTGAATACTTTGTCGTCTTTCCCTTATTTGTGAGGTCATATGTCACATTCTCATTCTCCACGTCATCCTTGTATTTTTTAGGGATAACATTTGCCCCCCAAGTTTATTGTAATGTACTTAACATTACGGTAAACTTGATCCAGTCCTGAGAAACATACCGTAGCAGTACTTAGATAGTCAAGTCCATCGGGACATTACATAGTACTTTTTACTACCGATACTTTGCTCGGTATGAATTTTTCAGGGATAATTAGAAATTCCTAAAAATAATTAGGTCTTTAAAGGAAAATTAATTTCCTAAAAATCCAATATATTTTTCAAGGAAATTTGACATCCTAAAATTATAATATATTTTTTAATGAGTTTTTAAGGTCCTAAAAATATAATATACTTTTCAAGGATATTAATTCCTAAAAATAATAAATATTTTTCAAGGAATATAAATTTAAATTTAAACCATATTATATATTTTTCAAGGAAATTTGAATTCCTAAAAATATCTTGCTGAGAGGTTATAAATAGATCTCTCTTTCATTACTGCTCCATGCGCCACTTTCATCTTCTCATCTGCTCCATGTGCCACTTTCAAAAGGATCTGAGTCTAATTTTTCCAGGTCCTCATCAAACTCAAATTTTTGGTAAGTATTCTCTTCTAATCATCATATCATTTAATTTAAATGTGCTTAGATTCATAAGAAACACTTTGCCTTTTTGAGGAATTTTTGTCTGAATCTTTTTTGTTGAATCTTGATCCAAAATAATGGACCTTCTTGAAAGATTTCTCTGTAAAATTTCTTAGCCTGGGGAATTTCCAGGGAAGCATGACCCTAGGCCGGCCACTTCATCATTTTTGGCGATTTCTAGGACTCCATACCCTAGTGACTGCGATTTCCAGGGATAGGCCTAGTTTGGGCCGAGCACCTCCTTGGCATGGGCCGAGTACCTCCTTGGCATGGGCCAAGCATTCCATAGGCCGAGCACCTCCTGCTTCTCCTTGTGCGATTTTCAGGCATAGGAACTAGGTTGGGCCGAGCACCTCTAGAGCTTAGTGGGTCGAGTACTTCCTTCCCTTCCCTTAGGCAATTTCCAGACCAAGAATTAGGGCTAGGCCGACCACTCATAGATCATAGGCTAAGTACTCCTTTCCTTTCCTTAGGCAATCTCCAAGCTAGAATTAGGGCTAGGTCGACCACTTTAGGGGTTCATGGGCCGAGTAGTCCCTTTCCCTCCCTTAGGCAATTTCCAAGGATAGAATTAGGGCTACGCTGAGTACCTTAGGGGTCCATGGGCCAAGGACCTCCTTGGTATGGGCCGAGCATTTCCTTTCCTCCCCTTGGGCGATTTCCAAGGATAGGATTATGGCTGGTCCGACTCCCTGTCTTGCTCTTGATTCCCTCGTTTTGACTTTTTAGTTCATGAACTTGCCCCCAGCTGTTGGCTTTATTATGCTCATTGACTAATTTTAATCTTTATTTTTCCTCTGTTGCAGATGTCCAGCTCTTCTTCATCAGACAAGTTAGTAGGTGAGCGTAATCCTCAAGAGTTTTTGGAAAGATTGAAAATGATTCTTCCTCGTTCCGCTTTATACTTATTCAGTGAGGAAGGTTTCCTAAAGAGGCACTGTCCAATGGCGAGAGTGAGACAGACAACTCGGCAACCCTCTGAAGAAGATCCTCAGATTGTCAAGCATATCACTCAGGGCTCCTCGTCGGGCTCTTCTCAGATTACCTCTCAGCACAGTTTGCCCTGCGACTCCCAAGGCACTCAAAGCACACCTCAGCGGAGTCATTCTTCTCAGCGGGATAGGTTAGGTCAGCGATAACCACTGCAACGCCCTTCGCACCAAGATACTAGTCAAGTTCCCCATTGATCTTCTTCTCGGCAAGATCGCACCGAGGGCTCACGTCGCCGCACTGCTCATGCTCAGGAGCGTCCCAATCACAGATTCTGTCCCAAAGTAGTTCGCCCTCCTTCCAAGAGCAAAACAGTCTCGCCAGCTGAGCAGCAGAAGAAGAGACGAAAAAAGGAGTTCTACTCATCAGATTCTAGGGCTACCTTCGCCAGTGAGATCATATGGAAAACGGTTGAGAAGCCTCGCCCTGCTGATTATGAGGTTGTTTTGTTCAAGGGGGCTGCCTCTGACATGACTTAGGAGAAGGTAAAGAATTTGAGGAAGACTTTTGACCTCCCCGGGGTTTTCATCATTATCCCTTGTCCAGATGACAGAGCTGAGGATCCCCCTTTGGGTATGTGCGCTTGGACACGCTCCGCCATTAGGTCTAGGGATCTGCTTCCTCTTCATCCGTACTTCCAAAGTGTAGCTGACTACTTTGGTACTAGTCCTTCTCAACTGGCTCCTAATGCGATCTTGGCCTTGTCTGCATTGTACATCATCTATCACCGCAGACAGTGGGCTGCCTTGGTGCCTCATGAGATCCACTATCTATTTGACCTAAAGACAAGCCCTTCTCAGCGCAACTCGGGATATTCCACTTCCACCATTATATGAGTGAGGGTATTAACATCTTTTTGGAACAGATCTCTAGAAATAGCAAGGCATTCAGATATGCCGATAACTATTTCTTTACCAAGGACGCAGAGGCCAACTTCTCCAAGTTTAAGCACGTTGGGCCCTTTTATAGACCACTCCCGACCCAGGGCATGATCGTTAGGGCCAATGCATTGATTTTCATGTCCCCTGAGGAAAAGAATGTCAAGACCCTCGTTACAAGGTAGGGCTGTTTTCTCCTACCTATAAGATGTTCCGGATGACGATGGTTCTGAGCCCGGGACCCATTCATGTCGAGGAGGTGTCCTCTTTGCTAGTATTAGCCGTACATGAGGGTGATGAGGTGGGTGCATCTGCTACGTATTCATCGCTTTCTTCATATGACTTTGATGAGGCTGCACTCGAACTCGAATCACATTCAAAAGGTTTGACACTTTATCACTTTTATTCCATGGTTCATCGGTACTTAATATCCTTCTAACATTTGATCTCTTTTTCCAGGCTCAGATATGTTTGGTTTTGTCCATACCCAGCAGAGGTCGACTCCCGCCGAGGCCAGTCCTTCTATTTGAGCGAAAAAAAAGGGCCAGGGTCGAGGCTGAGTCGATTATGGAAGTTCCTCTTGAGGTGTCTCCTCCAACTCCTTTGGCGTCTAGCCTTGTCGCAGAGGTTGAGCCATCTTTGTCTACACCATTTCCTTCAACTGTCATTGATGCGGGTACCTCTTGCTCTGCGCCCACCCCTTTATCTGAGCCACATCAGTCTGCTTTACGGAACTTAAGCGCCCTCATGGACTGAGCATCGCATCTGGAGCAAACAACAACAACTTTTAATGGGATCAAGAATGAGGACATGAACACCATTCTTAAGAAGTCACTCTTAGACATTCAGAGTGTGAGTTCTTTATAGTTCCCTTCTTTTCTATTTATCTTGTGTTCTGCCGTTTATATGACACTTGTATGTTTTTTGCAAGCATTGATGCTGGTCTCTCATGTTCGTGATCGGTCTGTAGAGTGTACTTCTACGCTCTCCAACCTTCGCTCTGAGCTTGAAGCCGTCCACCAAGAGGTACTGGACCTTAGGCGCATTCTCGACTCTGGGGATGCTGACATTACCTCAAAGGATGAAGAGATCAACACCCTTCGCAGTACTGTGGAGCTCAAACAGAAAGAAGTGATCGAGTTAACTTCAAAGATAACCCAGATGGAGAGGGAACTTGTCGATCAGATCCAACAATCTGAAACTGAGAAAGAGAAGCTAATTGCCAACATGGACCAACTGCGGAAGGATTTTCTTGTCGAGAAGGAGCAAGAGATTAAAGCTACTCAGGACAAGGCTCGAGGGGAGTATTCAGAGACAGCCTTCTCTTGCTTCTACTTGATCTAGAAGCCCAACAAAGATCTGAACTTGGATTTCCTTCCTAAGAAGATGCGGGCAAAGGAGGTTAGGAAATGTCTGGCTCGTGAGGCTACCGAGGCTCAGAGTAATCTTTCAGATGGTACACCTCGCCCTAGTTAGTCTTCTTGGTCTTTTATTCTGTTTTTCCTCTCATGCCGTTGGTGGGGAACCTTGTACTTGTCAGTATTTACATATGACATTTATGCCTTTTTTTTATGAGTACTAAGTGTGTTTATTGAAAATTTTCATTTCCAATACTTACTAAGTATATCAACTCACAACCCTCATTGGTTCAGGTATCAGTATACTCTGAACACATGTATTTGTGTGCCATACTAACCTTGCTCTTTTACGTTTTTCATGACAACAACCACGGTAATGTGAGTAGTATAGTACTTCACCAAGTACCATGAACAAAATGGTCAGGTCGACCACCCCATGGGTGATTGGCCGACCACCCTATAGGGTTAAAAAACTGGTCGACCACCCTATAAGGGACATGACTAGGAGTCTCCGTACCAATGCCTTTTTTGTTTTTGTTTTTTGCACTTTTGGAACATATGTTGAACAAATGTCCTAGAAAAACTTAAGCTTGCTTAGTACTTAAGGTCACACCATCATTGCTCGTGTATAACCCGATCGGTATGTACTATATGCCCCCCAAGTGATCATGGGTTTAAAAGCCTTGGTCACTTGCTACTTGACCATGCCTTAATTCGAGCATTTAGACGCATTGTGCTATCATTTTCATCCAATGATGCAAGCAGCAAATGCTTGTCCCTCATTGGTAGTCGGGTAATGGTTTCATACTCAGTAGTAATGATACTTATACACAGATCCAGATTGTGTAGCAAGTGTCGATCACAATCTATGTAATCTCTCGTGTAGTCGTTATAATGATTGTAGACATAAATGTCTAAGTTGGACCAATCGGGTCTAGATGGGCTAATCGAGCCTGCAACGAGTTTTAGATCAAATTATCAATCGGTCCCTCAAGGACCAGATTCGATTATGATCTGATAATGGTGACTAGTCCTCAGACTAGTCTCTTTTGTTGATCGTATAGGTCGATAGGTTCCTCAAGAACCAAGGTCGAACGTGATCAAATAGTTGGCGACATGGTCCTTGGACCAGTCTCTTGTTTCGATCTTATGGGTTGATAGGTCCCTCAAGGACCAGAATCGAACATGATCCAATATTTGGGCGACAAGGTCCTAGGACCTGTCTCTTGTGTGGATCTTTTGGGCCAATAGGTCCCTCAAGGACCAGAATCAAACATGATCCAATGTTTGGGCGACAAGGTCCTAGGACCTATCTCTCGTATGGATTTTATGGGTCGATAAGTCCCTCAAGGACCAGAATCGAACATGATCCAATGTTTGGGCGACAAGGTCCTAGGACCTGTCTCTCGTATGGATCTTATGGGCCGATAGGTCCCTCAAGGACTAGAATCGAACATGATCCAATGTTTGGGCGACAAGGTCCTAGGACCTGTCTCTTGTTTGGATCTTATGGGCTAATAGGTCCCTCAAGGACCAGAATCGAACATCAGCCAATGTTTGGGCGACAAGGTCCTAGGACCTCTCTCTCGTATGGATCTTAGGGGTCGATAGGTCCCTCAAGGACCAGAATCGAACATGATCCAATGTTTGGGCGACAAGGTCCTAGGACTTGTCTTTCGTATGGATCTTATGGGCCAATAGGTCCCTCAAGGACCAAGATCGAACATGATCCGATGGGGTTGACAGGTCTAAAGGAAAAGTCCCTTATCGAAAGAAATTTAAAGAACTATAGAAACTTTAGAAATTAAATTCATTCATTGAAGCACAATGGATGTTACATAGATAATTCGTAAATACTATTTTTGCAAATTAAAACTTGTGTTGCTGCTGATCAGTCTTCACTGATAGTACCGGCAGAGGTGTTCACCATTCCAGTACCTTTTATTAGTTCTCCATTCAGTCGAGCTATCATGTACGTCCTTGGTGGGATCATCTCCTCCGCAAGGTCCCTTCCCAGTTAGGTCCTGGTACCCCTGCCGTAGTGTCCTTAGTTTTTAGGAACACCCTCCTGAGTACTAAGTCCCCAACCTGAAATTTTCGATCTTTCACTCTGGATTGAAGTATCTGGCCACTTTTTGTTGATGTGCTGCTACTCTAAGACTTTCCTTTTCTCGTTTTTCTTCGATTAAATCGAGCGACTCTTCTATTAGTTGATGGTTCCTCCCCCGATCGTATGTCTCTCGTCTATGCGATGGGGGAGTAAGTTCAACTGGCAACATGGCTTCAAATCCAAATGCCAAAGAGAATGGTGTATGTCCTGTCGCCATTCGCGCCGTCGTTCAATGTGACCATAGGACCTCAGGAAGTAATTATGGCCAGGCTCCTTTGGCTTGTTCAAGGTGTTTCTTTAGAGTGTCTTTGATAGTCTTGTTCACTGCTTCTACTTGGCCAATAGCTTGGGGGTGTGCTACCGAGGAAAATCTCTTTGTGATTCCATGCCTTGTACAAAAGTCGGTGAACATATCACCGTCGAATTAAGTCCCATTGTCTGAGACTA
The DNA here is from genome assembly GCF_963169125.1 of Humulus lupulus. Taxonomy (NCBI): domain Eukaryota; kingdom Viridiplantae; phylum Streptophyta; class Magnoliopsida; order Rosales; family Cannabaceae; genus Humulus; species Humulus lupulus. Next base: position 164,191,422 of record NC_084799.1, read on the forward strand.
TCTTCCTTGGTAGGCCAAATCAACATATGATATTCTTCTCCACAAATTCTAGGAATTTCTTCGAGGTTATTGTGGCAAGCGGTTCTGCTTCGGTCCATTTGGTGAAGTAGTCCACAGCTACAACAGCAAATTGGACTCCTCCCCTTCCCGTGGGTAGCTTTCCGATTAGGTCGATCCCCCATACAGCAAAAGGCCAAGGGCTCTACATCTGTGTTAATTCGTTAGGTGCCACTCGGGGTATCTTGGAGAACATCTAACACTTGTGGCATCTTCTAACATACTCCATCGAGTTTTCCTTCATCGTCGGCCAAAAGTATCCTTGCCTTAGGATTTTCTTTGATAGGCTCTGCCCCCCAGCGTGATCTCCACAAAACCATTCGTGTACCTCGATCATTAACAACTTTGATTGGTCGGGTGTAACGCACCCTAGCAGTGGTAAGGAGTACCCTCGTCGATACAATACCCCTTCAAATATCATATACCGTATAGCTTGTCTCACCAACTTCCTTGCTTTGTTCCGATCGCTGGGTACTACTCCTTGGTTAAGATAGTTAATAATACGGGTCATCATTGTATCTCCTAACTCAATGGGTGGTGCCTCCTGCTCAGTTATACTTCTTTCTGCTAAGTATTCGACGGGAACAACATTTATGGTGTTTGCGTCTTTGGCACTGGCAATTTTGGCTAAGGCATCGGCATTGGCGTTCTGCTCTCTTGGGACTTATGTAATTGAGTATCTCTTGAACTGCGCCAACAATTCCTTCACCTTGTTCAGGTGCTGCACCATTTTAAGTCCCTTGGCTTGATACTCCCCGAGCACTTGGTAATCGCTGAATATCTCCAGGGACTGTGCATGCACATCTCAAGAAAAACATAATCCAGCTAATAATGCCTCATACTCAGCTTTGTTGTTTGAAGTGTTGAATCCAAATCTGAGAGCGCAATGGATTCGATGATTCTCCAGAGTGATCAGTATGATTCCAGTGCTTGAGTTGTGTTCATTTGATGCTCCATCAACATATAGTTTCCATACAGGAGTATCTCCTTCCTTCTCGGTATCTCCACTTTCCGATTGGTCGAAAGAGTCTTCAAGGTTGGTGCCTTCGACTATGAAGTCGGCCAATGCTTGTCCTTTTATCGCCGTCCTCGAATGATAAGTGATATCAAACTGTCCTAGTTCCACTGCCCACTTAAGTAATCATCCTGAGGCCTTTGGTTTCTGAAGAACCTGTCTCAGCAGTTGATCGGTCAGGACTTGGATCGAGTGAGCTTGGAAATATGGACACAGCTTTCGAGAGGTGATTACTAAATAGTAGGCTAGTTTTTCAAGAGGGGGATACCTAGACTCCGCGCCTACTAGCCTTTTACCGATATAGTACACAGGGTGTTATACCCTATTCTCTTCCTTTATCAAAGCAGCACTAATTGCATGCTCGGTGATTGCCAAATAGATGAATAATACTTCACCATATATTGGCTTTGCTAGGATGGGAGGTTGGGCGAGATGTTCCTTAAGGGCTTGGAAAGCCTCCTCACACTCCTCGGTCCATTGGATCTTCTTACTGCCCCTCAGTAAGTTAAATAAAGGGACACACTTGTCCGTAGACTTTGGTATGAACCTACTGAGGGCAGCTACTTTCCCAGTTAAGCTTTGCACTTCTTTGAGTGTGGTAGGTGACTTCATGTCGATGAATGCTTTGATCTTCTCAGGGTTAGCCTCGATTCCACGTGAATTGACTATGTATCCGAGAAACTTACCAGAGGCAACTCCAAACGAGCACTTGAGAGGGTTTAGCTTCATGCTATACTTTCTAAGTATTGCAAAGCATTCCTCCAAGTCTTGAACATGCCCTCCATCTTCTTTGGACTTGACCAACATGTCATCGACGTATGCCTCCATATTTTTTACGATCAAGTCTCATAACATGCCATTCACTAAACGCTGGTAGGTGGCTCCTACGTTCTTCAAGTCGAATGGCATCACTTTATAACAGTACAATCCGTTGTCTATCCAAAAGCTGGTATGTTCCTCATCGGGAGGGTGCATACTTATTTGATTATACCCGGAATACACATCCATGAATGAGAGTATTTCATGTCATGTCGTTGCATCGACCAGTTGGTCTATTCTGGGTAATGGGAAGCAGTCTTTGGGGCAGGCCTTGTTCAGATCTATGAAGTCCACGTAGGTCCTCCACTTCCCATTTGGTTTTGGGACCAACATGGGGTTTGATACCCAATCAAGGTAGTAGGCCTCCCTTATAAAACCGTTTTCCCTGAGCCGCTCGACCTCCTCCTTCAGGGCTTGAGATCGGTCTTTGTCAAGCAGTCTCCTTTTTTGTTGCACTAGTGGGTAGTTCTTGTCTACGTTGAGGACATTACTTATGACGGATGGAGAAATTCCAACCATGTCCTTATGTGACCAGGCAAAGACATCCTAGTTTCTCTTCAAAAATTCCACCAATCGTGCTTTAATTTCCACCTTTAACTCTTTTCCGACTTTAATTACTCTAGTCGGGTCCTCCTCATCTAGTAGGACTTCGTCAAGATCTTCGACTGGTCCTACCCCCATGACGTCATCCCCAAAGAAAGGATCGATGTCATTTCCCTCGCTTTGGGAAACTTGCTATAATAATAAATCTTTGTTAAAAGGAGCCCTCGACTCTAGTAGAATGTTTCTTTCAACGTCAACTTCCTGTTGACCCAGACTCTTAAGTCTCCTTTTTTTGATGATTAACAAATATTTGATTATTATTTGTTACTAATGATTTGTTGATTTTGTAGCAAAAACCAAAGTGAATTAGCAAATTCAAAGTCAAACTTATGACCAAGGGCAAAATGGTCATTCTACCAAATTTTCCGGAAATGACCCGAAATGGATTTCAAGACCCAAGAAACTCAAGATAAAGGTTTAATTTCATTTCTTAATCTTGTAAAGTGATTGCAAGTTTACACAAAGTCATAAGTATAAAATTTGGCTCATTCACGTGCTAAAAATGGTGCTTTTTCAAAATGAGAACTAGACATCCTAAAATCACTTTTAATAAAATACATCCCGATACGGTCGTAACGCAATTGGAATTTTTGAAATCGGATAAACGAGCTAAAAGTTATAAAGAATTGAAAAACGGGAAAATAGGCATATTTTGAACTTTTGCTCACTGCCTGCCATCCGGAATTCTGGTTCCCCATCCGGACTTCCGGTTCGCGGCAGGCAGCTTCAAAAAGTAACCCCCAACGGCTATAAACGGCTAGTTTTTTCCCAAACTCTATATAAACTTGTTTTTCACTCAAAATTAGGAGGTTGGCTGAGCATTTATTACATATATCAAACCTAATCCATTGATTTCAAAGAGCTCCCAAAGTTTAAATCATCCAAACACATATTCACACACTTGAGCCAAAATCTGTATTTATTTCTTCTAAGTGTGCTTGCTAATCACTCTAGGTTTCTCATTGTATCATCATACTTCTAGAGTGATTTTTGCTTGTAATATCAAACACATTCCCATATTGTGATTGAGGTGAGGTTGGCACCGGTTTTGTAAACAACCCGGTTAGAGTGAGATTGGCACTTCAACAATCCGAAAAAGAGGTTGATAATACCTTGGTGGTGGAAAACTATTGTAAGAGGTTTGGAAATACCTTGGTGAAAAATTCCCGGTTGTAAGGGTTAGTCAAGCCCGTTAACTTGGCTCGATAGTGGAACTCAAAGCTAGGTCCATAGCTTTGAAGACCAAGGACGTAGGTGGCTTAGTTCTACCGAACCTTGTAAAATTCGAGAGTTTGCAATTTCTTAACCTTAAACTCTTTACATTACAAGTTCGATTATTTGCTATATCTATTTGATTGCCATATTATTTGCTTTTACTTGATAAATTTGATTTATTGCATAATTTGGCATATTCAGTTTTAAATTTCTGAAATTAGTTTAAATTTCCAATTCACCCCCCCCCCCCCTCTTGGAAACATATCTTGGGTTAACACTTCCATGTTGACAACCTCATCGGTTTTTTCACTTTATTCGTAGCAAGTTACTATCATGTTGTTTACGCATGGTCCTTTCTTTGCCTTGACCACTGACGCATTATAGCATTCTCGTGCCTCCCTTTGGTTACCCTGTACGCATCCTTGTCCTGCGCTGGTGGGGAACTTCAAAGATAGATGTCAAATAGATACTGTTGCGTGCAGTGCTATCAGGAGGGGTCTCCTGAGTACTACATTGTAGGCCGATGAGCAATCTACTACCAGGAACTCTGTCATCACAGTCTTGTGCCTAGGGGCATCCCCCACTGTGACCGGTAGTTTGATAGTTCTTGCTAGTGCTAGGCATTCTCCCATGGACCCATATATCACTTGGGAACACTGTAACGCCCTGGTTACCCCAGAATAGTTACGGTGAACGGTGAACCGGAAATTTGACCCGCTACCCGAGTCCTTTGGTTAAAAACGTGATCTAAGTGTCATTAACAGGTTAAGGTATAAAACCAGTAAAAAGGAAATGGCACTTTTCATTAAGTAAATACACTGCTCATGAGCCTTTTTAAAACGTTTACAAGTAGTTCATGTTACAAAAGAGTTGCTACAGTTCATATATACAATTCCCGCCGGCCTAAGCGGCAAAAATAGGGTAAACCCCTAGTCCCTCTGAGAACTCTTTGACCGTGGCGGTCAAGCGGCCCTGTATGTACATTACATCGCCCAAGCTCTCCACTCAAGGCTGGCAAAGCTTTTCCTTTCCTTTACCTGCACCACATAGCACCCATGAGCCGAGGCCCAGCAAGAAAACACAATATAGCATGATATAATATCAACAATAATCATAGTTATTCCCTCAGGACTATCAGTCCAACAAATAGGTGACAATAGCCAAAAGTCACAATAATGAGCATCGCTCCCTCTAGCCATGTGACGATAGGGTCACCAGGGCTTAACTGATAGGTGATTCTTTCATAAGCTTGTTCAGGATAGGTGCATGGTGATTGGTCACCAACATAACCTTCCTCACGACTCTAGAGTCGAAACTATGGACAACGTCCCTTAGCCTTGTGACAAACAGTCACCGGGGTCACATACCTTGGCTATAGTCATCTGGTCGTAGACCAGGCAAGCGCTTGTAAGTTTCTCGACCCTAGGGTCGGTCAGGCATTAATGCTATAGAGCCATTCAATGCATGATTCTCGACTTTAGAGTCGGTCCCTGACTAGTCAGTGTCTCAAGCAGGTAATCGGCATTCAGTAGCATTTAATATGCAATCCATGTCCACGTATATCAACCAACACGCCTTAATATCAAACCATGCATGTCATACACCTATACAGGGTGCAACTGTATTCATACACTGTTTTCTTACCTCTGGTTCGAGTGAGTATTATAATATGAACGACCCCTGAGAACGATCAACCTTTAAATTCCTCGACGGTCACCTGGTCATAACCAAAATATAGGATTCATCAATAAAAATGATAACCAAGGGTTCCCAAACCAAATCCCAGCCCCTGAGACATCAAATACTACCCAACCGGGTACTAGGTCCAACCCCGAGGCCTATGGTTTGAATCCCCAAGCTAAAAACCTTATTTTAACAAAATTGGCTCTAAGGGCCGCGGCCCTCCCTGCTTTTGCGCCGCGGTGCGCCTCCAGACAGAGAGGCTCCCTGCCTGCCAAATGCCAAGGGCCACGGCGCACCCCTGCTGCGCCGCGGCGCCCAGCCCAGATCAGCAAGTCGGCCACACACACGAACCAGAATTTAACCCTGCGTTTTTCCCTTCAAACCAGTCCCTCGAATCATCTTAAAACCTTCTCCAAACATGTAATTGAACCCCCAAACCTTACCTATAACACCTCCTCACCAAAACCCAATCATCTAACACCAAGAACTCCCTTTAATCCTCACTTCCCACATCAAAAACCATGAACTAAATACCAAAGATAAAACAGAGCACCAACTGAGATATATAGTAAAAACTCACCTTGGAACTAGCTTTAAACCTCCCACACCAGCTAAAACAAGTGCTCCAACCTTGCCTTTCAATTTCCTTAGCTTGATCCCACTCCTAGAGCTCAAAACCTCAAAGGAGTAATGAAGAGGGTGATGTACGGGAATGGAGGAGGCAAAACTCTGTTTTTACACTGTTTTATTCCACAGCCTTCAGCCACTAAACCTTATATATATCCTCCCCTAAAAAGACCAAAATGCCCTTCATATCATCTTAAGCCTTTCAAACTACTCTAGGGGTAAAATTGGTACTTCTAGCTTAACCCGTTAATTATAATTAACGCTTCCCAATTTCCGCTAATCTCAATATCCTCAAACACCAACATTTCATATCCCGTTACCCTAAAATCCCCGGTAACGCTATAACCATTAATATCACCCCGAGACTCACCCCGAGCCCCGAGCTCAAACCTGTTATGACCAAACCGATAATCACGTTTAAAGATCGTCTCATGTCGAAATTCTCGAACCAATCCACATTATAATGTGGTCTCACAATATATCATTAACATACACACAAATATTCAAGTATACCCTCAACGGGCCAAATTACCATAATACCCCTGTAAACAAATGTGGACTCACATGCATGCATTTAACATTATATTATAATATAATTCTCATAAACATGCATAAACACATTTAAATGACATAATTAAACAGTTATGGCCCTCCCGGCCTACTAATCCAGCCATTAACCATAATAGGGAATCCGGGGCATTACAAACACGGTGTTAGGTCCTTGATCATGATCTTCATCTTCTCGAGGGATGATTTGTAGACGATATCTATCGAGCTTACCATATCCACCAAGCATCTCTTCACTCGGGCATTGGCGATTTGAATGGTAAAGACCAGAGGGTCATTGTGGGGGTATCATACGTGTCTGGCGTCATCTTCTGTAAAAGTGAGAGTTTGGCTTTCATACTTCTGATTCTTTGGAGACTGCTCCTCGACTTCCATACACTGGGAAGACTTCCCTACCTCATGCCTGAGGGTCCTTGCATATCACTCACGAGCATTGTTATTGTTGCCTGCTATGTGGGGTCATCCACATATGGTATCCAGTGTGAAGTCTACAGCTGCCGGATGAAGTGGTGGACTCCTCTGCCTTCAGAATTCTGGATTCTTGCTTGGGGTCTCGATCTTGCCTTGATACCTCGAGAGTTTTCCTGATCGGAGAAGAAACTCTTTCTCATCCTTCAATTGTTTGCACTCATTTGTGTCATGCCCATAATCATTATGGAAATGACAAAACTTGTTCTTGTCCTTCTTTCCTTCTGAGCGCAACGGGGGTGGCTTTTGGTACGGTACCTCCTGGTATGTTGCCAAGTAAATCTCAGCCCTTGATGTTGTCAAGATGGTATGATTGGTGAACCTGGGTTGGTACAGTTGATGCTTTTCTCATTTTTCGGCGGGTGCCGACTTAGCTTTCTTCTCTCCACCCTACTCGGCCCCTGAGGTATTCCTCTTCTTACCGTTGCCCCCACTGCCTCCCTGAGGGTTTGCGCCATTTTTATCCGTCTTGACAGTGGTCAGATGGTTTATGCATTTTTCTTCCTTCATGATAGCATCATCTAGCTTCATGTATTTGTCAGCTCGGTCTAAGAACTCTTACAAGGTGTTGATAGGGTTCCTGTGTATACTATCCCACAAGGGACTACGATAAATTATTCCTGCCGAGATGGCAATGAACTTTCCTTCCTCTCCTACCGTGGCCGCTTGGTTTTCCTCTCTCATGAATCTTTGAATGTAGTCTTTCAGGGATTCGTCTTTCCCTTGCTTGATGTCAGCTAACTAATTGGCATAAACTGGTTGGATTCGGCCGGCACTAAAGACCTTGCAGAATTCCTTCCTGAACTGTTCCCAGGAAGTGATGGATCCAGGTTTGAACTTCCAATACCATTCCTGAGCTGAGTCAGAGAGAGTGGTGGGGAATACCCTGCACTTATAATCATGTTCCACACCGAGTAACTCCATCTGATCCTCGAACTTCCCAATATGCCATACTGGGTCCTCCTTCCCAGTGTATGTAGGAATTCCCAGTGTAGGAAGTTTCAGGGTCTTGTATTTCGGTGGTGGTTGAGCAGCTTGGATCTTGGCATAGAAAGGGCTCCCACTTCTATGAGCCAACTCGATATCAAAAGGTTTCTTTGTTAGACCCTGAACAGCCATAACAAGTGCATCTATTTGAGCCTGTACTGCTGGTGGGATCGCTGCTCCAGGTGGGGTGGATATCCCTGGTACCCCCTCCTCCGGAGCACTGGTCCTCCTATTGATGACCTCCCTCAAATCATGAGGTCGCGCATCTTTCCCCAGCCTATCGAACACAGTATTTGTGTTATTCATCGGTTCCTTTCCCTTACGAGACTGAGGGTGTAGGGGCGATAGGTCTGCCTTGCCCCTGTTAATGCGACCCTACCCCCAAGCCTCTCCTCCTACATGACTTTGAGATTTGGAGTGGCCATTTCCATTCTTGTCACACCTCTCAAATGTTTGACCCTCATCTCCGTCGTTGTTTCGTCAGTCCCTCTGGGAGGGGGCCTTCGGGTTGGTAATACTCCTACTCCTAGATGGAGTGTTATTCTTCTTAGTCATGGAGGAGGCAGTCTTTGACTGTGCCTTTTCATCCTAGGAAAGTGGTTCTGAGAGTGTCCTTGGGGTCCTACTCCTCCCCTAGGACTCTCTATTACTGTGGTCTTGCATTCCTGCTACTTTGGCCTGAGCCTCCCTCACCGCCTGAGCAGCAGCTTCAGTGTTAGCTCGGGCTAACTGGGTAGCCACCTCTAAGGCCACAGCAGCCTCCTAGTGCCTCCGGTCAGCCTCATGCTCCCTCTGGACCATCCTCTAGACCTGCTCAACGATCTCCCATCGTTGTCGTTCCATAGTCTCCCTCTGAAGGGAAATTTCTACAGCAAAGGCCTCCTGCCTCGCCAAAAATTGCACCATCTCCTCCTGGTGAGCGTCCTGTGGATCTTCTACATCAGGTTGATCTCCAACCTCCACCTGAGGTTCGTTAACGGGATCTATGGGATCTTGGGTGGTTAAGTCCCTGGGAGCAGTCTTCTTGGTATGACTAGGTTTTGGAGGCCTCGTAAAAATGACGAAAGTATGTTTCTTGATCTCGTACTCTCAATGAAAGCACCAAAATGTTGACCTGTGAAATTGGCCAACGATCACATGTACAATATACGACACCTTTTGAACGGAATAAGTAATATAAATGACAAAATATGATTATCTTAAGTAAACACACAGAAATTTATAGTGGTTCAGCCTTGTTCTGATGAACAGTAATAACCTAATCCACTTAGTCTTTAGTATTGAGTTACTCGACAATTACAAGTATGAACTCAGTAATTCACTTCTCAGAAGAGTTTTTCCAGTCCAGAAAAGAGTTCAAAAAGAATTCCCCCCCCCCCCCCTAAAGAAGTCCTTTTTATGAAGCCCTGGGTTCTTTATTTATAGTACCCAGGGGCTGTTACACGGTCATTAATACTAGAGATCGTGGTTTGGTACATGATCATGGTGAGTATAGGTATGTGTCCATCTTCCCACGATTATGAGATCATGGGTCTTCTCTTATTTCTATAGATCGTGGTGGATAATGCACGATAGAAACTTTTGGGAAATGCTAAGTCTCTGTTGGTATGTCAGACTTAGGTGCTAGGCCCGACGACCAATGCTTGGGTGTTGGACCTGTGACCTTCTGGGTGCTAGGCCTATTGATCTTCAGGGTGCTAGGCCTGTTGACCTGGAGTAGGTTCAGGCCGACCACTCCTAAGGGGTACAGGCTTGCTTGGGCCGACCACCCCTAGGGGGTATAGGAGTTGCTTGGGCCGACCACCCCTAGGGGGTATAGGGCCTGCTTGGGCCGATCACCCCTAGGGGTATTGGCTTGGTCGATTTTCCTATAGGTCCTGGACCTATCCTTTTTGCCCGTTGGTCTTTTCTCAATACTTTGTCGTTTTTCCCTGATTTGTGATGTCACGTGTCACATTCTCATTCGCCACGTCATCCTTGTATTTTTTAGGGATAACAAACTTAAATAGTTCGCAATAAAATAAAGTTATCGAATCTTTAGATTAATTACTGCTAGTACGGTCCACTAGTATTATGAATACATGTAACCTAGATCAAGGTTACTAGTGTAGTAGGACACTTTAGTGGAGGTACTTTGCATGCTGAGAGTATGTAGAACTGGACCAGATGTGTTCTAATAATACATGTTTAAATACCGTTTCGTAGTATTATAAAATACATCAATTGATGATCATATACAAACTGATCTTAATCCTGAAGTTACTATGAACTCTTATATATGTTACTTTATCATTTGATTCATGTGTTACGGTTTGTCAGAATGATCAGGCTAAGAACAATTGTTTTGGGGACTTATGGCTAGGGACATAGTTTAACAGATATGGAATGTATACCTTCTTATAGATTGAATGATGATTCCCTTTTGGGTTGGCTTTTGGAACTGAAAAGGTTATTGACGTCAAATTCATAATCAGATTATGAATTAACCTTCACTAGTAAAGTCAATGGTACACTAGGAATCAAGATATAATTAAAAGGGTAAAATGTAATTTTGTTCTCATTTAATTATGAATCATCAATAGAGGATTAATTTGTATGAAATGATTATATCAATTGACACTTTGTGGTTACAATAAAGTACTCGATAATTATATGTCTTTAATTCTCAAGAGTTCAGTCTTATATCTATAATGGAATAATCATGAGATTAATAAATATGATTATTGAATCAAAGAGTTTTGGTTAATAATCTTTTATTTATTGGAGCTTGGAATTATTAGTCCATAGGTCCCCGGGGCGGTTCTATCAACACTAATCAAGGTAAGAGTTGATACAAGGGTTAAACTGTGAATGAGCTATTTGAGAGAATATTTATTCTTCGAGATAAATGTGTAATTATGTGATAATTGAAGTTGCACAATTTATTTTTTCATTTTTTGTGCAATTTCGAAATTGTGTAATAATAAAAGAAATTGATTTTAATCAATTATTTTATTTAAATGTGAATAAATAAATATTGATAGTCAAAATTAGTTTTGATTATTATATTTATTTAATTAATAATAAGATGATGATGAAAATTCAAATTTTGAATTTTGAAATTTAAGTTGTTATCTTTTTCTTTAAAAAGATGATACCTTATTTGAATATCTAATTATTAATTAATTAAAAGTAAAATCACATGAAAAATCAAAATCCCATTTTTCATAAATAGGCCGCACGCATAGAGTTTGAATTGCTCTATGTGTGTGGCAAATTTGATATTATCAGATATTGTTTTTTTATTTTTATTTTTTAATTAATTAATTAAACATTTTAAAAGGGGTTTTAAAATGGAATGTTAGATTTTTGTCTATTATCATTATTATTATAAAAGGTGATTGATTTTTTTTCATTATTATTATGATAATAATGTCTATATATTCTATTTGATAGAAAATAGAAATAACAAGTTTTGACAAGTTTTTATACAGAGAAGAAAAACTATCATCTTTTCACAACCAAAAAAAAAAAAAAACATATTCTCTCTAGCCTATAATCAAAAGTCTCAAGTGTTTAGAATACTTTTGATTCACAAAATTGACCATTGTTCTCTATGTGTGCACCCACATTTTGAGGTGTAGAGAACGTCTTGGAAGATCTAGGTGTGAGTACTCAAGCAATGATAGGAAGATCGAAATACATACAAAAAGATTCAAGGAGTCTTGATAGACTACAAGAGGTAAAAAGTTTCGTATTATTTTTAATATTCATATTATATATTGATTAACATATTGCAAATTAAAGGATCCTCATATAAAGTTTGTTTATATGAAAATTTTTGTTGTATACCATTACCACAATTTCCGCTACACACTAAGAATCGCTCCTAACAAGCCTTACCTATGCAAAAAATCCATATGATCAATAAACAACTAGCCAAAAACGGAGCATTCAAGCATGTTTAATCAACGAGCACAAACATTACTTAATCACGTTCATTCTCAGGGGTCGATCCCTATTCATAGCAATAATCAACAACCAGGCCAAGCCCTACTCACATATATCATGTATTGGGTGCAGTTTTCTCACATCAAGTCCGAGTGCAATGAATAATAAGAATGACCCTCGAGCACAATCCCATTTCTGAGCCCCTAGCGATAACCTAGTCACAACCAATAGAGAATCTCGTCAAAACAAGCGAATAAAGGCTTCTGGACCAAGTCCTAGCCTCTGGGATGTTGAATTCTACTAAATCGGGTAGTAGGATCGATCCCAAGCCCTTAGGTTTGAGTTCCCACACATAAAAACTTCCCAAGGCCCAAAAACCCCTTAAGCGTCGCGACCCAAAACAAAGGAGTCGTGGCCCGCCTAAGTCAGAGAACCCAAGCCTCTCCTCTATTCCGACACGCATCGCGGCACGCCCCTACTGGTGTCGTGCGTTAAATGGAGTTTCGGCACCTCCTTCTCCTTCTTGTTCATGAGAGTTGCGGCGCCCCAAAAATAGAGTCATGGCTCGTCATGAAAACTCATAAACTTCCTCGTTTTCTTCAAGAAAAAACCCACCAAAAACCTATCCAAACATAGCTAAATCTCAAAAGTAATGTTCCCAATCGATTCAGCAGTCCAATATCATCAATACCCAAGCAAAAGCTTGGCCAAAACCCCATCAAATCCCCAACTCAGAACTGAGTTTCTAAAACTCCAAAACTCAACTAAAAACCAGAAAAACGGAGAGATTCAAGGCTGAAAATCGTTAGCTCCGTTGCCCCAATCGATGGTAAGTACCAAGCAATCCCGAGCCTAAGCTAGCCTCAATTCTCCTTAAACCGCAAGAATTCCCAAGGAATTTGAGAGAGAGAGAGTTTGTAGCCGAGAGAGAGAGAAAGAGATTGTTTGAGTGTTTGTGAGGTTTACTTAGACAGTAAGTAACCTTAAGCAAATCTTGAGGCTCGGGGTACCAAAAACGTCTCTGATGTCAAAATTGCCAAAATCCCTTAAATCCTCTCCTAATCTCACTAACTCCAAATATATCATCGAATATTTATTCCCATTACCCGATAACCCGATAATGTACTAGATACTCGAAATACACCTTGATTCACCCCGAGTCGGGTATTCGGTCTCGTTGTGACTTTCCCACTAATTTACTCCCTAAGATCGTCTCGTGTCGAGTAACCAAAATATATCCACATAATAATGTGGTCTCACACATATATGCACATATACTTCAAATATACCTGTAACGAGCCAAATTACAAAAGTTGTCATTCTAATAAGAAACGGGCCCACATGCATATTTAATATACCTAAACATGCATATCTAGTCATATTATTGTATAACTCACATAATCACATAATCACATAATGACACACATATATATCACATATACACATAATTTCTATAATTTGACATGCTGACCCCCCTAATCAAGGCCCTAAGCCTTATTAGGTAATTTTGGTCGTTACAAACACATTGGAGGCTATTGGAGAGAATGATTGAATTCATCTTAGAGTTTTTCTTTCTTTTTCTGCTTTATGCACTCTTATTTTAATTCAATGGTTGTTTTTATTGTTATTATGAACTAAACATATTTTCTAGGGTTTTAATGTAGTCGCTTGAACCTCTATTATTAGTTATGATGATTTTATGATTTCTCCTTCATTTCCATATTGAATTGTTTAATGCTTATAAGAGCTTGATCACTATTTACATGATTTATGATTTTGATTTGAGATCTGAGAATTGATAATTGTATATGCTATGATTAAATAATCATAAATACATATTGGATGGGAATACTTGTATGATCTATGTTGCTTTTGAGTTATTGTTTTTAATGTCTTTTACATGTTAGAATAATCAGAGAGATGTAGAAAATTTACATGTAAATTAAGATTTTATAACTTGAGAAAGAATATGATTTGATTAAGTGAACTTGCTATCATTTTATGGAGAATTATAAAATTAGATTAATTATAATAATAGAGTGGATACTTAATGAAATTAAATGTCTCTAGTCTTTAATCTCTTAAATTTCATATTTGTGTATTTATTTGTAATTTATTTTGTTCTTTCATTTTCTTTTGTTATTTAAAAAATCTAGTTAATAGATTTCTAAATAGAATTGAAATTGAGAAAAATTGGTAATTAGTAATCAATTCTCGTGAAAACGAACTTATCTTTATCACTTTATTACTTATATTATGATTGTGTGCACTTCCATACATAAATTCCAAACAAACTCCAACTTGCTTTTGTGGCTGTATCAAAGAAACACGTTCAAGTTGCATCTCTATTTAGTTTGACCGCTAGTGTAGTAAATGTTGTTGCAACTTCACCTAAACGTTGCCATATCCTTCGAAAAGCGGTGTGCTAAGGTTACAGAAGAACTTTATAGTGGTGAGATCTCATGTGGGTGAGGCCTAATTCAAGAAATTACTCTTAATCGTTGTAGCGATGCACGTTGGGGTTCACGTAAAAGAAATCAAGATATTGTAAATGCTATAAATTTGGTAGGAATTTGCAAACAGTGACTGCAAGCAATGAGATATAGTGGGTAGGATAACTTTTATTTTTTTAGTATGACTTATTTTTTGAAGCTGTTTAGCCTTCGTTCTTCATAATTTGTAACACTTAGGTCTCGAAAGTTTATTTTATATCAATTAAGTACTCAGTCTTTTCAAATCGTATCATTTAGATCCTTAAATGCTATTTTTATTTCTTTTTTCTTTCAAAATACATAAATAAAATATAAAAAAATGGTAAATCAATCTTAAAAAAATAGACCACTTAATTTATAACAATACCAAATATGGCATTGAAAAAAATATATTTTCATGGCATTTTACAAAATATTTAATGGTTTTATAAATTAAATTAATTTTTCATTAAAAAATATTCTTACTTATAAATTTTTAATATTAATAACTGAACTATCACAAGATTATCAATATTTTTAATGTACATTTTTATTTTTTAATTTGTAAATTTTGTCTATGTATGAAATAAAAAAAAACATAAACATAATAAAAATTGATAATAGCAAGATAATCTAGATAATATAGTTATTAATATTAATTATAAAACAACAATGTAGGTAAGAATATTTTTTTTAATAAAACATTAATTTAATTTATAAAAATATTAAATATTTTTAAAAATGCCATGAAAATATTTTTTTTCTCATGTCATGTTTGTTATTGTCATAAATTAAATATCCAAATATTTTAAGAACGATTCACCATTTATTTTGTATTTTTTTTTATGTATTTTCAAAGAAAAAAGAAACAAAAATAGCATTTAGGGGCCTAAATGATACGATTTGAAAATATTAGAACCTAATTGATACAAAATCAACTTTTTGGATCTAAGTGTTACAAAGTGTAAAGAATGAAGACCATAGCTGAAAAAAAACCCTTGTTGAAAAGGATAATATACTTTTTCAAGTCATGGAAGATCAAGGTGCAAGACTCAGAAAGTTACAAATTTACATAATTTGTGGGTAGAGTTATTTTATGTCCCATTTGGCAAAAAATTTGTTTTTGCTTATAGCTAAAAAGATAAATTCTTTGACTTATTTTTTTTATTTGGATAACTTTTACGTAAAGATATTTTTTTTTATGAAAAGTTCTTTTTAAATTATAGTATTTGAATATTTAATAAAAAAAATATATTTTATGAGTAAATTAAGAATAATAAAATTATAAAGAGGCATTTTAAATTAAAAAAATATTTTTTATTTTTTACCTAACCACTTTTAAAAATATTTTTTAATTCTAGAAGCTAAAAGCAAATTAAAAAATGTTAAATCAAATGAGGTTTATACTGTTATCGATATACAACTTCACGAGTTGAATTATCACTTGGATAAGATAAATACTGAATTGATTCTTTGTGTAACACGTTTATCTCTGAATGATTCACTCTCAGACTTTGACAAAAAAAAAAAGATTGATCACTTTGTTGAGTGTTATCCATAACATTTTTCAAATATAAAACTTATAGTACTAGATAATTAACTTGAAAATTCTATTCTTGATATGCGTCCTAGTGAGGATTTATTAGAATTGAAAAGTATTAGTGATCTTCGACAGAAAATGGTTGACACAGGAAAATATACGAATTGGTTTATCAACTTTTTACATTGACATTAATTCTACTAGTTATTACTGCTATAGTCGAAAGAGTGTTTTCTGCAGTGAATTTTATGAAGAATTCGCTACGCAATCAAATGGAGATCAATGAATAAATAATATTTTATTTGTATAAATTGAAAAAGAAATATACAATGGTGTTAGTAATGAACTTATTATGAAATGTATTCAAAATAGTACAAAATATTATTTTTCCATCCCAATTATAGTACTTGTAGATTTTTGTCCCCTGAATTTTTTTGCTTGGCAAAAATACCCCCAGAACTATAACATTTGTAGACTTTCGTTCACTCCGTCCAAAATAATAATAGTTTGCTGACGTTGCAGTTAAAAAATATTTTTTTTTAAATTGTTAATTAATTGATTTTAAAGTAGAAAAAATAAATAAAACTCATTTTAAAAAATAAAAAATTAATAAAAATTGATTTTTAAATTTATGAAATTATATTAAATCCTATAAAAACAATTACTAAACATAAAATTTTTTAATCCAAATATAATTTTGAAAAAACTAAAATCAATATTTCTAAACAAAATAAATTAAAAACTCAACCAAATATATATTTCAAATACAGATAATCAAACACATTTAGAAAACAATCAAGCAAAAAATTAAAGATTTTAATTTAGTTTAGTCAAAGTGTAATTTAGTTTTAAAATATTGATTTTAGTTTTTTTTAAATTATATTTGGATTAAAAACTATTTATGTATATTGATTTTTTATTTATTGGATTTTATATAATTTAATAAATTTAAAAATTCAATTTTATTGATTTTTTATTTTTTAAAATTATTTTTATTTATTTTTTTATTTGAATTCAATTAATTAATAAAAAATTATTTTTTAATATTTTTTTAACTGTCAGGTCATCAAATCGCTACTATTTTGGATGAAATAGACAAAAGTCCATAACTAATATAATTCAAGGGATATTTTTGACAAACAAAAGAATTTGGAGGGCAAAAGTCTATGAACACTATAGTTCGGGGGCAAAACATGACAACTTGCTGAGAACAATTGTAATTTTTCACAATTAATTGCTAATGTGTTTTATTTATTGTATTTGTTTTTAATTAGATAATGATCTTGCCCCACTGCAAGAAAGTTCTGGCTTATTTGGCTGAATTTCCAAATAAGAAAGTTTGTATATCAGTTTTAAAATCAACTTTGCAAACTAATCCTAAATTATTGAATATTTGTTAGTCTTTCGATTTTGTATTATTGGATCTTGGAATGATGTGGGTCATTGATTCTTGGAAATTTGGAGTGAAGCGATTCTTTTTGAAATTTTAATGATTATAAATAACCTTCTTATACGGTTGGTAATAACTTTCACTTGTAAACCAAATTCAAATTCAGAGTAGAACCAACTTTCTTTTCGTGTTGTTTTAGCAGTTTCACATGTTGGCAAACTATCTAATCTGTAACGCCCTACTACCTTAGAGCCGTTACTAAGTGAATTTAAAATGTACAATTAACTCGCTCAGCGAGGTTTTTAAAACAAAAGTGCGATTAAACAAAAAGACAAGGCTGTAATCTTTAAAAGTACTCCATTTCACTAAAAGTTCCAAAAGTTTAACATTTGGGATCCCAAAACGAGGTTTGTAAAATATTTACAATTCAAAATAGATTTACAGATGACCAATTATCAAAACACAGTTTAGTACAACCATTTCTCAAAATGCCCCCAACCAAAGCAGTCGGGCAGGCCAAACATGTACGCGCCGCCCCCACGCTCTCCGTACTCATGGCTGGTTGACTTTCTCTTTGCCCTTACCTGCAACACAGAGCACTCGTGAGCCGAAGCCCAGCAAGAAGACTCATACAGCACATAACATATGCATATCATACAATCATTATAGCAGATAACTCATATCTAATCAAACAGTCCATAAGATTTAAACACATATACGGCCATGCCGTCCCAGAAGCATTGCCAAAGCCTGGGATCTCGGTCTACACCGTAAGGATATCCCATGTATCCATTGGGGTCTCACCCTAACCACAAGCACTCCATGTGCTAAGTGGTATTCCCGGCCCCACTACCGTTCTCGACCTTCGCCGTTCTCTGCCCTTTGCCGTTCATTCTGCTATAACCACATATAGCATTCTCAAACAACAATCAACATATAATAATTTATTTAAAGCTACATCCTAGCAATAATACAATCTAGGGTCGTGCCCTGCAACAACACCATGGGCCCATGCCCTGCTCTACGGGTGTTACAGTTTTCTTACCTGTATCCTGAGCTTTCCGATGCACCAAGGTCACAAGCACGGTCCTCTATCACGAGCCTCTCCAAAATCCTAGTCACAACACATATAAAACACTTTTAATACTAACCAATCCCAAAACCACTTCCCGGGGCCAAGTCCATTAGTAACTGCTGAGAGTAACAAGTTCAGATGGAAAAATGGTAGAATTGTAATATAGGTGAAAGGACAAGAGTGCCCTTGAGGTTTAGTTAGGAGAGAATTTCTAGGGAAGGATAGAATGGTCAATTGGCTAAGGGTAGATAAGTTTGAGCTGAAGGGAAGGATGGTTCACGTATAACACTTGGTCATATATTGGTTTAAGCTGAAAATTGGAAGAAAAGGCTAGAAAGAAAGGGAAGCAAGAAGGAGGGCTGGAACTTGAAACCTAGGAGGAAATTCAAAGGAGTTTGAGGCAACCAAAACCAGATTTAAGCTAGGATTGTTCAAAGGTAAGAATTGTGCTCTGTTTTTGTTAAATTTAAGTTTGAATTTTCAAAGATTGAGTGTGGGAACCTAAAGGAAATATGGCTGGTTTTACTTGGAAATTCAGTTAGAATAATCAAGAGGAAAGAGGTTGGAGGCTGAAATTGAGAGGAGTTCAAGCTGAGTTTTGATTGAGGTATGAATCCTTAGCATGTTTAATTTTCGTATCTGGTGTGGTTTAAGATTTTAGAGGCATGATTTATAGATTTCAAGCTCTGATTTAGGTCTTGGAAGCCATGGTTTAAGTTTCAGGAATTTGAAACTCAAGAATGGATTTTGAGTATGATTGTGTAATTGAGTTTGTTTTTTATGTTTATAGGTTGTTAAAAGGTTCATTTGGGGTTTTAAATTGATTTTGGGGCTTAGGTACTTGTTTGGATTGAATTGGAGTTGTTTTGGCTCGGGAAAATGCAGGGGGAAAACCCAGAAATCTGGGTTCGCGTAGGGGCGCTGCGGCCCTATTCTTTGGTGTCGCGGCGCAAGCATGCATCAGGATTAGGGGAAAGCTTATGGGCGCCGTGGCCCTTGATGGGAGTGCCGCGTGTCACGGGCTGACATTTTGACAGCAGAAATGCCCGTGCGGCACCTTGACTCCTCTGAGCCAAGGTCAGCCTTCCAACCTTTCGAATAACAATGGGCACATTTTTCGCGCGACCGTGTGCCTCTGCACACTTCCGTCTCTCGAACAACTCTCGTCGAGTCATGCTCTTCAGCATCTATGAGTGCAATCATGCATCAAGGCTATCTAGCCAAGACACTCACACTGTCCATAGGTTCTCACTATGGCAAGGCAAATCCCAACACCGATGCTCACCCAGACATTCGCAAGTCAAGGTAGCATGTGTGGCTAAGAGCCCACCAAGCTGACATGCCAACACCTCCCATCATGTCCCATTCGATACTATCCGATTAGTTCACGTCACAAACCAAGGACTCCCATACGTCCATGGTCCAATCCTCAAGGCACCATACCATCGTGCATGTTGGCAGGCCATCGGGACTGGCTGCCAGACTAGTAGCACACACTGGACCTCTGTCCTACTCAAGCATAGTGCACCCTCCAATGCTTGCATGCTAACAAGTCCCACGAATGACTTCCCGTGCCATCTCGTGTCAAGATTCGTGGCCATGGCGCACCACGACATCTCTCGAAGGTTTGGGCCACGTTCCATGCAAGCGGCATCCCGGCAAGCCAAGGGAATCGTACCCTTAAACCTCTGGCAGCACACTTCGACGCACTACCGGGGCGGCCCGATAATGTCCATGAGTACTCCTACTCATGGAGACCTATGAGTCCCCTCGTGGTCCTCATATGCCCGCCCTACTAGTCCTACCAACTAGTAGTAGCTCACTTGACGCACCTGCGCTAGGGGGTGGTGGAGAGCTGACACCAGGTGCTCCCCCTACAAAGAGTCTTCTGAGCTTTCAGCCTTCTACCAGGAACATATATGATTTTCGCTTGGGAGACATATTTGGCTTCCAGCTCGCCAATTCTCCGAATCTCCCAAATCCGATCATACCATTGCGTTCATTGACCCTTCAATATGGAACCTACCAAGTCCCATCCATTTCCGGGCAATATTGAAGATATTTATGAAAATGCCACTGCCGTACAAACTAGGCATCAGCATGCTCACCAGCCTGCACCATCGCGTGCGCATCTGACCGAGCACCATCCTAACTTGTAACATGCCATCAAGGCCAGCATGTTACACCGCGGCCCTAGGCTATTTTTGGCAGCCAAATATTACATTTTTAGGGCTTTTGCCCGGGGGCTCGGGGGATGGTTCCAATACATTGTTTTAGGGAATTAGAGGTCCCGAGAGTACGGGATTGGTCCCGGGAAGTGGTTTTGGGATTGGTTAGTATTAAAAGTGTTTTATATGTGTTGTGACTAGGATTTTGGAGAGGCTCGTGATAGAGGACCGTGCTTGTGACCTTGGTGCATCGGAAAGCTCGGGATACAGGTAAGAAAACTATAACACCCGTAGAGCAGGGCATGGGCCCATGGTGTTGTTGCAGGGCACGGCCCTAGATTCTATTATTGCTAGGATGTAGCTTTAAATGAATTATTATATGTTGATTGTTGTTTGAGAATGCTATATGTGGTTATAGCATAATGAACGGCAAAGGAGCCGGGAACGGCAAAGGGCCGAGAACGGCGAAGGCCGAAAACGGCGAAGACTGAGAACGGCGAAGGCCGATAACGGCAGTGGGGCCGGGAATACCACTTAGTACATGGAGTGCTTGTGGTTAGGGTGAGACCCCAATGGATACATGGGATATCCTTACGGTGTAGACCGAGATCCCAGGCTTTGGCAATGCTTCTAGGACGGCATGGCCGTATATGTGTTTAAATCTTATGGACTGTTTGATTATATACGAGTTATCTACTATAATGATTGTATGATATGCATATGTTATGTGCTGTATGAGTCTTCTTGCTGGGCTTCGGCTCACGGGTACTCTATGTTGCAGGTAAGGGCAAAGAGAAAGTCAACCAGCCATGAGTACGGAGAGCGTGGGGGCAGCACGTACATGTTTGGTCTGCCCGACTACTTTGGTTGGGGGCATTTTGAGAAATGGCTGTACTAAACTGTGTTTTGATAATTGGTCATCTGTAAATTTATTTTGAATTGTAAATACTTAACAAACCTCGTTTTGGGATCCCAAATGTTAAACTCTTGGAACTTTTAGTGAAATGGAGTACTTTTAAAGATTACAACCTTGTCTTTTTGTTTAATCGCACTTTTGTTCTAAAAATCCCGCTGAGCGAGTTAATTGCACATTTTAAACTCACTTAGTAACGGCTCTAAGGTAGTAGGGCATTACATAATCATTGAATATTAATCATCGATAAGGTTTCCTCTTTAATACTATACCAAACAATTACAACAAATTTAAAGTATACCTTTGGCTTTGATTACCTGTAACACTGGTTCGCAATGAATTTCAGATCCAACTTTTGCTTAAGCATTGCACTAAAACAACCAAAGTTACACGAGCGAGAGAGAGAGAGATTCAAAATGTGAAATTGTTGGTGGCTTTGATCATTATGATGGTCAAAAATGTTTTGGAGTCCTTACAGAACTGTGGTTTGGTGCATTTTACGGTGAAAATTTCCATTAGGTAGAGGGGTCCCCTCCCAACAAAAAAAAATAGTGAGAGAAGAGAAAAGGAGAAACTACTGACGTTTCAGTGAAGGAAGCAAACATTCATACATCCGTCCCATGCGTGATGTCACAGTGAGCTTATACCCAGTTTGAAGATCAGGCTTTCCCAAGTCAAGAATGTCTTCCTTTAAGCTGTTTCAAATAATACCACTCATTAGTTTTGTCCAAGTCATGTTTTTATCATTTTAAGATCTTTCTTTCTTCTAAAAAACAAAATTTTAAAAATTAAAAAGTCTTTCTTTCTAATAAACACACAATTATATCGAATATATATGGCTTAGCTTGTCAATATTTTTGTAGTTAGATGTGATGTGAACGGTGGAGCTCCTCTAGAGATGTTTCTTGAGAACATCTATGCTACTCATTTCACTCTTTAATGTTGGCAAGCAATGCTTAAATTACTTGATTAAAATACGTTGATAAAACTGTTTAAAACTAACCACTGCCATTCACCACTTGCTTTCGCATGCCTCTCCACAGCACGGTATAGGCGATCCAGACTATACAACATCAAACCAAGCATGCATTGCGCATCATTTTCCTGTAAAATCATGAGCAATCATGTTTATGCCCTTTTGTTTACACAGGTTTTTAAGAATCTAAAAACAGAGCGCTATGAAATGGTTAAAAACTAACATGTTAAATATTTTAGCAAATTGAATTAAATTAGTTGTTTTTTAAAAAAAAAAAAGAGACAGAGGTCGAAGGAGACCTCTACTCAATAACATTAAGAACTCTCACTTATGGCGGAGGAATACCGTGGTAAAACCAGAAATAATTTACTACCACAAAAACGCCCACTCCCTACACAAATCCAAAAAATAAACTCCCTCAAAACCTTTCGATCTATACACCCACGTTGCAACCCAGAACTTAATTTCATCCCAAAGAGAGTACACAAAACAGGAAGACCCTTCAAAAATTCTACTATTTCTCTCCAACCAAATTGCCCAAAAAGTGCCCAACACAGTACTTTGCCATAAACGGGTCTTCCTTTTTCCTCCCTCTAACTGACTTAAAAACAATTGAGAACATGATGAAGGCATACTCCAAGAGAACCCGAACTCATTATGCACTTTACCCACAATGCCCCGGAGAAAGAGCACTCCATGAATAAATGACTCACTGACTCACCCTCATTCTTACAGCAAACACACCAATTGGGCGACAACAACTGAAAAGGTCATTTCCTTTGCAAATTATCATTGACATTTAACTTATCCAAGAATAGCAGCCAACCAAACACTTTAACTTTCGAAGAAACAGCACTCTTCCATAACCTCTTAGCCCAAGACACCTTTGTGCCTAAATGAGCGTAGCTCAAACTATGAAAGGCTGTCTTGCAATTGAAAACACCGCTATTGTCAGGAATCCAGATCCTCTTATCCTCCAAAATTGCAATTAAATTAGTTGTTTAAATAAATCGCTAGAGGAAACCTATATTTAGAGCCAAGGCAGCCCATCTCACAGTTCCAAGAAAAATAGGTTTAAACAATCTAATTTGCAAAGCAAACCACCTTACATAAATGTATTATATATCATTTAAGAAAATCACGTTTGCTCATAAGAAGAAGCCTTTGGATTTGTTATCAAGAGCAAAACACAAATAAACAGATTTTTGACATTTGAAACGAAGTAAAATTGTAAATTGTATGAATGAAAGTTCAATTTAGCTTCTCACCAGCCCTTGGTCAAGAAAAGATTGATACAGCATGATTCTTTTCTCAACCTCAACAACAAGTAACCTTCTCTGGATGCGAGAAATTCTTCCTCTTCCTTCTGCTCTAGTATCCTGAACAGAAAGCAATTACAAGTCTATGTAGCTGGTCACCAGAAACAATTATAAAACAAGAGAGTTCCCATTAAGTTCATTTTAACTTCCCATTTTCCATCTAGTAATTTTTCAACGTATACAACATCTATCTGAACGTTCAGAAAAAAGCTGAGTACAAGCAAACTTTAGATTTATCTATCCATCATAGTGGCTCGTTTCTTGCCTCGCAAGGGGAAAGAAGAAAGCCAAACTGCATCACTAGTACAACCATTCTATTTTGTTGCTTTAGATACGAAAGTCAAAAACAATAAAATGTTTCCGCTTTATGAAATTGTTGAATTTGGGCATATGATCTTGGAAAATGACATCGACAGCCAACGAAATATTTTGAAAATATTTTAAAAACAATCCTTCTGTCAGGGAAAAAAGATAAAATTCATGAAAGACACATTAATAGAACATTTAGGCAAAATATCACATTTTTCAGAAGGATCCTGGTTACATAACTAGATCAAAAAATTGTAGAAATGGCTTGAAGAGACTAGTGCAACTTGAAAAAAGCATTTGAGACTAGAATGACAGCAGTACATAGCAGCAGCAACAAAACCCAAACTAAATGTCACAGAAACAGGAAATTCGTCAGACAACATTAAAGAGGTAAAACAGAGAATAACGTTCCATTTTACTTTCAGACAGAAAAGCCGCGCACACACATTTATTTATAAGAAAGAAACTAAGCAATTTTGTTAAAAAGAGATCCTTCCAAAACAGAAAGATAAGGAGCACATTTTTTTTAAAAAGGACACGTGTAAGGTTCTCAATAACAACCTCTAGGATATATAGTTTTTTTTAACAAAAACTAAAATCCAACAAGTTCAACAGAACCTTTTTTTCTGTGTAAGCTGCTTAGGTATTTAGAATAACTGGTAATCAATCAATAAACATATTATGCACTTTATGTGACATGTAGTCACAATTTTTAAAATTTTCACAGAAGTAAAACTTTATTAGTAAAAATCAAAATATTCGAGAAGGGCAGAAGATATGGAATAGGAAAGTTGTTCCGATACTAATTAAGTAAAATTTTCTTTGGGTAACATTTAACATTGCTTTCAATGCCAAATTAGATGGTTTTAGATTGTCCAATTTATTCCATCAATTAAACTCTGAAAATGGATGCTAGCTGCAAGTGGCAAGAACAATTAGAGAAGTTTTGTGTAATCTACCTGTGTATACCATGCACGCACTAACATCAGCAGAAGAAGAGACAGAAAAAATGCGGGTAATGCAGCTAATATAGCAAAGTTTATCTCATTTGCCCTGAGAATCTGGTTGAGTTCAAGCATCGCCCTGCATATAAAATAACATTAAGCAACTAAGGGGAGAAAAAAAACTGAGTAATTGAATTCTTTTATTATCTACCAAAGTGAAACTCACGTCTCAATGTCCAATTTTAACTTCTGAACCTGTAATGCAAAAATAATAATATAAAACAACATAATACAGATGCATCATAAACCACAGTGACATCAAAAATCATAATTACCTGGATGAGCAGAGCACGAGCCAGCTCTCCATTAAGAAGGTTCTGAATGGGATGCATAAGTTCCGTTTCATACCTATATACAGAAAACCACAAACCTCTCAAGTCAAACTTTTGGAAGGCACTAAGTTGTGTACATAGCTCAATATATTACTGTAACTGGCACAAGTAAACAACTCATCACTAGCACACAATGCCACAACTTCATTTAAGTTACAAAGTGAGACCTACCTGGCCATAACTATTTCAAGCATTTCCTGATCTGATGCATTCTCTGGTAACTTACTACCTTTTATCTGCTCACTAAAAGCTAATAACATCCTGCAAATAAACAGCAGGTATATTTTAAATGGAGATCAACACCCCAACAATCTAGCTACTTTTAACTAAAAGGAATAAAAGAAACTAAATGAGAAGCCCAACTTTAATAAAAATTAATAATGAAAGTTCGATGTGCTTCTGTGCATCCTCTACAGAAGCTAGGGAATTATATTGGAGCATGTAGAAGAAAAATGCAATAAATACAACAAATGTAAGAATATCAACTGGTCCCTTTTTAAGGATGTAATTCTTTTGGCAACAAGGATATAAAGCAGTCACTTCTCAATTTAAATATAGAAAGAAATGCCACAATTCTTGACAAGGTTTCGTGGTGGGAATTAAAGGGTCGACATACACAAGATTTTTATATGTTTAGTATAGATGCACACATAGTTTATGCTGGAATCCTGGAAATGGTACAATGGCAGGATCCAGATTAGGAATAAGATACATATTCCAATTAATTAAACACTAAATTAGCAAAGTAGACCAGTTCAAAATTTTTAAATTAATATAGGTTAGAATAAGCATTGAACTCAAGCTTGGTAAAAACCTAGTGTCGTGAGGTGTTAAAAGTTGATCATTTTTGTACTTCAGATTAAAAAAATATGAGGACAATTTTGTCCAAGAATTCAGCCTACATAGTTGAAACATATGCTTCAAATGTGTAAAACCACTAGACATCAAAGAAGCTCCCTATATCCTTTAGGGGACATCTTTCCACGTTTTCCTTCAGGCATAGAAATTACGTACCAAAAGCACAACACAAATTTGTTAACCAGAATATAAAAATATAGAACATCAAACTGGACAAATTCCCTAATTTACTCTTACTTTTTTTCATTAAAACCAACAGAAAATGCTACAATCTACTGTCTAGCACTAACTATACAAAGGTGAACTCAAAAAATAATACATAAACAACCTGTGTAGCGAACTGGAAGTCAAATGTACTTCTTCAAGATCCATCATTCCTTTGTGCCTCTTTCTAAACGTCTCAAAAAGTTCATCTCTAATAGACAGAAGCTGAGGAAAAAAAATGAGTTAAATGACTCATGTTTTAGATATAATATACATACATATATGAAATGAGAGATATATTTGCTTAAATTAGGTACTGAAATTAACAAGAGATGACATTTTCTATATTATTAAAGAAAAAAAATCAAAGTCAGCATAATCTCTAGGACCCATATCATCATTTCTTTCATCATTAAAATTACATAAATGAGAGTAATTTCTTAAAATTGGTTATTGATTATGGGCCAGTTTGGTCCAGTTTTTAGAAAAGCTATAAGCTACTTTCTAAAAAAGTTGTGCAATAAAAGTGTTTGGTAAACCGTCATAAAGCAGTTTATTGAAAATTTATGCAGAAACTACAGATAAAAGCTAAAGCTGGCACAACCTAGCTTTTAGTTTTTTCTAAAAACTACTTTTTGTTTTTAGAAAAAACTCAATAATAAATATTTTTATCTAAATATATTTACTTATTTATTATATATTAATCCAAATTAAAATATTTAAGATAAATTAATATAATAATAACATAAACAATATTTAAATTTTAAATATATTTATTTTGTTCATTTTTAAATATTTTTTATTTTATTAATTTTATATTAACAAATAACATTAATATAGAGATATTGTTTTTAAATGTTTAATATAGATTTTATTTAAACACTATAATATTATTTTTGCATCTCATAGTATTTTTAATTTACAGTTTATTCAATATGTAATTACAAACATAAAAAGTGAGTTTTGCATAACTTAAATTTTATATATTTATGATTACATCATGAGGAGATTATTATACTACTATCATTATAATTAGAATTTTGGCTACACCGACTAGTTATAATATATATATATACAATTATATGTGCATATTATATAATATAACATTTTTGTTGATGATCACTTTATTAGTGTCTTATCGAAAACATATTTTAATTGTAACATGTTTAAAGAAATGCAATATTTATATTGAAATTTATTTAGTATGTGAATTTATTTTAATAAAATATAATAAATATGACATCTATTTTGGTCTTTTAATATTTAACAACACTTTAATTATATAGTTTACTAAACACTCTTGTTACAGCTTTTCCAACTTACAGCACTTTAAAATTTATAATTTACCAAACACTTAGCAATTTTTCCCCACAGCAGAGCTACTGCTTTTCCTCACAACTATAGTTGTTTTTCCCCACAGTCTAGCCCTATATATTATGTGGAAAAATATACTCTTGATTGTTATTTTTACTTCTAAAGGAATATCATTTAAATAGGCTGAGTACAAAGAAATATTCTAGGTATAAACTAATTTACATTAATTACACCTTAGCTGTAAAATACTAAGTAATAATTCAAATTATTTCTACACCCTCCCTCAAGTTGGTGCATACAAGTCCCACATGCCCAGCTTGCACACTTGCTCATCAAAGCTTTCTTTTGATAATCATTTTGTTAGCAAATCAGCAGCTTGTTGTTTGCTTGGCACATAAACGACACAGTTCTTTTTTCTTCAATTTTTTCTTTTATGAAATGACGGTCCACCTCCACATATTTGGTTCTATCATGATGAGCCGGATTGTGTGCTATATTAATAGCTGATTTATTGTCACGGTATAGTTTCAAAGGATTCGCTCTTTGAAGTTGTAGTTTTTCAAAAACTCGTTTGATCCAGATCAATTCACATACTCCTTGAGCAAGAGCTCTAAGCTCAGCTTCAGCACTGCTACATGAAACAACAGGTTGTTTCTTGCTTCTCCAAGTTACAAGGTTTCCCCATACCTTGGTACAATATCCAGATGTTGATCTTCTGTCCTCAATTGAACCTGCCCAGTCTGCATCAGTGAAAGCTTCTATGCCTCTTTCTCCATTTTTTCTGAACAATAGACCTTTTCCAAGTGTCTTCTTTAGATACCGTAATATCCTGTAAACTGCCTCCAAGTGTTCTTCAAAAAGGTTGTGCATATACTAACTGACCAAGCTAACTACAAAAGCAATGTCAAGTCTGGTGTGAGACAAATAGACCAATTTTCCCACTAGTCGTTGATACATCCCTTTGTCTATAGGTTTCTCCTTTTCTTTCTTCTTGTACTTCCCTTTGGGTTCCACTGGTTGCTGCTGGTTTACATCCGAGCATACCAGTCTCTTTGAGTAGATCAATAACATACTTACGTTGAGAGACTGAAATCCCCTGCTTGGTTCTTGCAAACTCCATACCCAGAAAGTATCTCATCTGACCAAGATCTTTTACCTCAAATTCTTGGGCTAGTAGTCTTTTAAGCTCCTCCATTCCATTAAGGTCATTTCCAATTAGAATCATATCATCAACATAGATAATAAGAATTACAATCTTACCATCTTGTGAATGTTTGAAGAATAGAGTATGATCCGACTGACTTTGTTTGTACCCATGCTTCTTGATCACTTGATTGAACCTCTCAAACCATGCTCATGGTGATTATTTCAAGCCATAGAGAGATTTCTTTAAGTGACATGTTTCTTTTCCATATTTTCCTTCCGAGACCAGGAGGAATCTTCATATAGACCTCTTCCTCTAAATTTTTTTTTAGAAAGGCGTTCTTAATATCAAGTTACTGCAATGGCCAATCAAGATTAGCAGCTATTGATAGGAGAATTCTTACTGTGTTTAGTTTTGCCACTGGTGCTAATGTCTCAATGTAGTCCACCCCATAAGTTTGAGTGAACCCCTTTGCAACCAGTCTCGCCTTGTATCTTTCTATAGTACCATTAGCTTTGTATTTCACTGTGAATACCCACTTGCATCCTGCAACATGTTTGTCTTTTGACTCAGCAACTACTTTTCAGGTAGCATTTTTTTCCAACACCCCTATTTCTTCTTCAACCTCTTTCTTCCACTCAGGAATGGACAAGGCTTCATCAATATTCTTTGGAATAATTGTCTCCTCAATTTTGGCAGCAAAGGCTCTGAATTTTGGTGTGAGTCTGCTATAACACCCATACTTAGATATAGGAT
The DNA here is from genome assembly GCF_963169125.1 of Humulus lupulus. NCBI lineage: Eukaryota > Viridiplantae > Streptophyta > Magnoliopsida > Rosales > Cannabaceae > Humulus > Humulus lupulus. The sequence goes on from NC_084799.1 coordinate 164,221,166, forward strand.
GTAAAGTACAATTCCCCACTCCCTTTTTGCAATGGGCAGATCTGATTCTATCACACTTGAACTAGGATTAGAATCAAATGAAATTGGACTCAACGAATCACTTACATTGGGATTTGTCACTGATCCAGACTCATGGGAGACGAGATCCGTAGCTGGCGGTATTACTTGATGTTTGTCCCGTCGTCTAGTATAAACCAACAACTCTTTTTCTGAATTTATTTGGTCTGTCTTTTCCATTTCAAAAGTGTTTTGTTCAGAATTTAGCACAGAGTTAGACTCAATTGGCGGACTAGACTCAGTTGGTGGATTAGATTCAATGGGTGGATTGAACTCAGGTCCTATCATTGGTGAACAGGTATCCCAGCAGTGAGTATTCTTAACAATCCTTCCCTGAAGTGAAGTGTTGGGATAAAAAGGTTGCTCTTCATTGAATGTGACATCTGATGAGACACTAAGGCGACGAGTGAGAGGGTTGTAACATTTGTAACCCTTTTTGGTGGAAGAATACCCAAGGAAAATACACTTTTGACAACGAGGATCAAGTTTGGTATGATTAGGTCCTAAAACATGAACATAGGCTGTACAACCAAACGTTTTTAGTGGAATATCTGAGAGTGTGAGTCTGAGGATAAATCTTAAGAAGAGAAGATATTGGACTTTGATAGTGTAAGACACGAGAAGGCATTCTATTAATTAAATAAGCTGCTGTCAAAATAGCTTCTCCCCAAAAAATCTTAGGAACAGAAGTAGTAAACATGAGAGCCCTAACAACTTCCGACAGATGTCGATTTTTCCTTTCAGCAATCTCATTTTGTTGGGGAGTACGAACAGATGAACTTTGATGGACAATGTCATTAGAGATAAGATAATTACCTAAGATGGAATTAAAATATTCTGTACCATTATCAGTGTGCAGAACTTGGAGATTAGCTTGAAATTGATTTTTAATCATTGAATGAAATTTTTTGAAGGTGGCAGCGGCATCAGATTTGTCTTTTAAAAGAAACACCCAAGTTAAATGAGTAGGATCGTCTATAAAAGATATAAACCAGCGAGTATTAGAGATATTTGTAACCCTGGATGGCCCCCACATGTCACTATGAATGAGAGCGAAAGGATGAGATGCCTTATAGGGGGGAGAACGAAAAAACACTTCGAGTATGTTTTGCAAATTGACACAATTCACATTGGAACATGTTCAAGTGTTTGTTTTTAAACAGACTAAGAAACAGATGTTTCAGATAGGAAAAACTAGGATGTCCTAATCAATAATGTCATCTCATAATATCAATATTAGAAGTAGTACAAACAGAATGCAGCCTTTTATTACCTTGAGCAGATGAAGGGTCAACATCAAAGTAGTACTGCTCGCTACATTCTCTCGTACTTCCAATCGTCTTCCCCGAGGACAATTCTTGGAAATCACAATGTAAGGGTGAGAATTTTGCAATACAACCTTGATCAAGGGTAATTTTGCTAATTGAGAAGAGATTACAAGATAGATTTGGCACATGGAGGACATCTTTAAGAGTAAGGAGAGGAGATAGATAAACGAAACCTTTACCAGCCACAGTTGATATAGAGCCATTAGCAATTTTTATTTTACTAGTACCTAGACAAGGACTATAAGTAATGAGCTGATGAGATTGACCAGTCATGTGGTCAGATGCGCCAAAGTCGACGATCCCGGCAAAGTTTGAGCATTAAACGCAGCAGAAGTGTTTGGAGTGGAGAAAAATCCCAGAGAGTTCAAATCTGGTGCGGAAGTTGACTTGAGCAAACCTATGGAGTGGAACAATCTGATCTGTGGTGAAAGGGCGCCCTTTAAAATTGTTTTTAGCAGCTGAGTGGTGAAGATTAGGCTGTTCAAAGTGATGGGTAACAACCTCAAAGAGCGTTTTTGAGATTTCAATGATGGTGGAATTATCACAAGTGGTGTTGAGATCAATTGGAGAAGTGACCATGGTCGATTTTCAATGGTCAGAAAGGAAAAAAAAACAACTGAACAAACCCAAAAAAAAACAGCAAGTGCAAGAAGATGATGAGACGATGAGGAGAGGATTGGGAAGTGGTGCAACAGAGAAATCAGTTGATAGAGCCCAGAACCGTTGAAAATCAGAGGAAAGGTGCTAGCTGGGAAGAAAAAAAAAATCTGTGAACAGTACCACGCGTGAACATTATTCTCCGGTGATCCGGAAGGTGGACGCCGGGGTTTTGTTGACCAGAGGCTGAGCAATCTCTCTGTGGTGGAGGTGAGAAGAGAAAACAACTCCAAAATAGTTTTCTAAGGTTGAACCTAAGAGTGCCAAACCTTAATTTTTGAAGATAAGGCGGAAAAATAAGCCTAATTTGGAAAAAATTCTCAATTTTTAAGCTTTGATACCGTGTGGAAAAATATACTCTTGATTGTTAATTTTACTTCTAAAGGAATAACCTTTAAATAAGTTGAGTACAAAGGAATATTCTAGATATAAACTAATTTACATTAATTACACCTTAGCTTAGCTGTAATAATTCAAATTATTTCTACATATTTTTTGACCCAAGATGGGTAGCTCAAGCAGTGAGGCCTGTGGCTTGCTCCTTTCTATGTACCTACATAGCAATTGCTATAATTTCTTATTCCTCGAATATTGTAGGGTTAGACAAGGAGTCCAATTTAAAAAAAATTAAAAAAAAAAAAAGAAAAAAGTTATATATGTATATCTCCAGGTGAGCTTACTCTTGATTTAGATTTGAAATAAAACTACATCACATGCAAGGAAACTTTGCGTAAGCAAGTTGTGGTTTGAAAGATTTTAAAGAAAAAGAATGTGCCAAACTGTTAGTGTAGTCAAGAGTGTTTTGTTAACAAAACGATGTATATAATCTAGAAAACCAAAACAAAGAACAGCTACGATATGAGGTGTAGGTAGTTTAAGTTTACGGTTCTGTGCAATGTAGGTAGGTTAAAACCTATATAAATATTATTTTCCAATCAATATTTACATGTTCAGATCAATGTATCAATATTTTCATTAACGTTTTTTTTTAGCTTTGACACCAAATATTTTTAGTTGATTGAGAAAACTTAACGCTAAGTTAGCAATCTATTGGCCAACTAGCATCAAGCCACTACGCAAAAGATAACAGAAAAATTAAGGCACAACAAATGAGAAGACCATACCGGTTGCTCCACGTGGTCATTGAAAAAGCTCACTGTAGAATCCTTTGCTTCACGTATCCAATTGTTTATGTCAGAACTTCCCATTAGACTGCTATGTTTTAGGAGCCACATAGAACAAACAGAGAGACCAACTGCACCACATGCATAATGAATCCAGTATTGAGTTACTTTTCTTGGTTTCTGATGTTTGAGAACCTGATCAAAAAACAAAAGTGTCAATGGCAAGGCTTCTAATAATACATGTCTTTAGGTTGAAAGTTCATTGCCTGCAACAAAACAAACCGTCCAAATCCAAGTGATGGTAGCCACAAAATATGCATACACAAGTTAGTAACCAGATAATAAATTTATATATATATAAGATATATTCTATTAAAGAACACACACAAACAGATTCAACAGGTTATAACATCCAACGTGTAGTTGCAGTAAAAGACTGAGTTGACCACTATCAGACTAATACATTAACATACATCCAACTACATTTTGTTACTATCTTATTTCAGCATGATACGTTGACATGGCAAAAACCTAATACACATGATTTAAAAAAAAAACATAGATGCTTTTTATAAAGTACAGATTTTAAGTCGACAAACATATCAAATCCTGCAATAATCATGGAACAAAGAACATAAACAATGGCACAAGCTCTTACAATAAAAGATATGTAAGACTCCAACTTGTTTAAATTTTGATAAACCAAGTTAATAGCATTCTTGATTTTGAAATCTGTCCATAGAGGACCTTCTTGATTAACTTCTTCAAGCTTCTCAAACTGTGGTGGAAATGAGTAGGTTGCATCAATCAACGAATCAATCTGCATAATCATAGCAAGGAAAAAAAAATATATGTAAAATGGAACCAATTCCCTGATAAATTTGATTGGAGAAAGGTGAACTTTCTACCACAAAGACCATAGTGATAAACCAAGGCCTTATCTTCATATAGATACCTGGTGCTTTGTATGTAATCGGCTAATTGATGCTTCTAACTTGGAAAATAAGGAATTAATTTTAACCAATAATGAAACCAAGGCCTTGTCTGGATCATTAAAGAACTCCTCCCCCAACTGGTCAGCTTCAACATAAAACTACAGAAAAACAACAATGAATGATATAAAATAAATTAAAATTAAGTTAAACACATTAGAGAGCAATTCATATATATTTCTTGTAAAAGAGTTAGACAACCATGGAACTGAATAGCAACAAAATTTGGATTCCACATAAAAGATCATGTATATATTTGAGTGCAGGTGCATTTGTGCGTCTGCGTCAATGCATGTACACTTGCAAGAGCATGCACATATGAAATGAAAATGGAGATTATGAACCAGCCAACCATGGTCCTGTGGATGAAAAGACAACTATGTATGAATAGGGTGGAGTGTTGTATGCCAAGGCACTGTATCAATTTGTTAAACACTGAAGTTAAGCAGGGAGAAGGCAGGTTCTGTTTTTTGGAAAACTGCAGTGAAGGCGATTTTCTGGGCTATTTGGTTGGAGAGAAATAGCAAAACCTTTGAGAGAAATAGTTCTACAGTTGAGGCTTTATGGGAAAAGATTAGGTATTGGGTAGTTTTATGGGTCTACAATGTTCAACAGTCCAAAAATGTAATGTTCTCTGATCTGTGTAGAGACTGGGATAGTTTGCTGTAAATCCCAGTCTTGTTGCCTTTGTTTCTGTGGTTTTCCAACAACTTTCCTGTCCTTGTACTTTCTGGTTATTTATAAAGTTTTGTTTCTATTAAAAAAAAAAAGACCCACTCAAATCACACTCACACATATAGAACCTAATGGGCATTCTTGGGATGTAGTAATGTTTAAAAAGGCGTTTTTGAGGCGAAAGAAAAACGCATCAAGGCGTGCGCCTTGCTAGGTAGAAGTGAGGCGCTTCTTGGGGGCAGCTGAGGTGGAAATTGAGAGAGGCGTACGCCTTTGGTTTGTATTTTTGTAATGAGTTTTTTTATGCCCAAAAAGGCCTGAAATCACATTAAAACATAACTGATCTTAAATAGACCTCAACTTATCTGAAATAGGCCCAATAAAACTTAAAACAAATAAAATTAGATTTAAATAGGCTCAATAAAATTTAAAATCAACAACATTAATTTTATTTTAGAAATTTATGAGATATTTATGTTTGAATTTTATGGTATGTTTGAGTTTTATGACATTTCTTATTCTATGTTTGAGTGTTTGAGTTTTATAAGACACGTTCATCTTATTTTGTATCTTTAGGTGTTCTAAAAATATTTTTTTAATTAAATATTTGAGACGCCTCAATGCGCCTTGAGGCATAAGCCTTGCCTCACAAAAACAAAACGTCTTGAAGCTTAAAGTGCTATTTTAAACATTGATATGTATAAAACATACCAGTAACAAAGTCTCTCTCATACATACACATACGAACATCGCATATCAGAACATTCTTTCTACAAAAATTTCGAAAAAATCCCAAAATTCAGAGATAAAAGTTATTGGAGTATGGTATCCCACATGGAATAAGTGTAAGAATATTGAACCATTAATAAGAACATGAGTAACTCCACTGATACCCAATTGGTTTTAGATGGAACCTCAGCAGACATTCGATCCACACCGATCCAAAGAGTGAGTCAACTTGAAAACAAAAAAAAAACTTAAGATCTGCATAGTGCCACAAGACACTTGAGATCTAAATAATGAGCTAATTCGCACGAGATCCGCATAATGCAAAAAGACACTTGAGATCCAATAAAATGAACCCTTGTGATCAGGTGATTCAAGATTAGTGAGCGAAAAATCGTCATCTCGAGGGAGATGTCCCATATGGGATAAGTGTAAAAATATTGAGTCATTAATAAGAACTTGTGTAACTCCACTAATACTCAATTGGTTTTAGATAGAGCCCCATAATTCTTGTCAAAAGCAATGTCAAACCACCAGCATTCTTATACAATTCAATTAAGAACAAGGTTAAGCAAACCAACTAACCTGAGCCAGAAATGTGGCAAGACAACATTGCAAGCTACTTAAGACAGCTATCCGATCAGATATATGAGCAGATGCAGAATGACTTATATGCTGCATGGAAGAACCTTCAGTAACAGATTCACGTATCAATTGAATCGTTCCATCACATAAAGCCCGCGGCCCTCTCTCAAACAGCATAAAATATGCCTTTCGAGCATTTGTTTCCTGAAATCAGACATTATGCACAATGAATTAATATGGATGAAGGAAAGAACAATATGTATACTTTAAAAATGAACTTTACAAAAAATCAAGAAATAATTTACTAAATGAAAGAAGACATACTTTTTCAAATGTTTCTTTTCTTATACATGTGTTAAGTGAGCTTAGTTATCTGTTATTCTATTTTAGCTGTTGTTAGCTAAAGTTGTTAGTCGGTTACGAGACTGTAAATAGCTTGGGACTGTATATGTATGTAAGCTCTTGAAATCTTATTGACACGATAGATCAATAGAACACATTGTTCAGTTCAGTTACTTTCCTCTGATTTCGTTTACACGGTATCGAGCCATTTTTAGTCCTTCCCTGTGAACCCTACGTCTTCTTCCTTTTTTTTCGTTTCTGCCACGGCTATTGCAACTCCAGCTTCAGGATCAAAGAATTCAGTTCAATTCAAGCACGCCTTGTCCATTCGTCTTGATGATAACAACTTTCTTCCCTAGAAACACCAGGTTCTTGCCATTGTTCGAGGTAATCGTCTCACATCCTATTTCAGATCTTAATCGGAGCCACAAAAGTACACCACCACCGTCGATGAGGAGCGTCGTCGTGTTTCGTCGGACTGGCTTGACTGGGAAGCTCAAGATCAACTGCTGCTCTCCTGGCTCCTTTCCTCCATGACTAAGCCAATTCTCACGCAGATGGTCGGCAACGATACTTCGGCTCAACTTTGGGATGCTTCAAGAGTTTTACACATCCCAAACAAAATCAATGATAAGTCAATTTAAAACTCAACTTCGTACTACCAAAAAGAATTCGTTACATATCAGTAAATACTTACTTAAGATCAAAAATCTTGTTGATTTGCTTAACTCAATTGGTCATAAGGTTATAGCATCTGATCATCTTGAAGCCATATTCAATGGCTTAGGCAAAGAATTTGAAGTGTTTATTACCTCTGTGAACACTCGAACTGAAGAATATACTGTATATGAAATTGAGGTCTTACTCATGGCTCAAGATGCTCAGAATGACACGATTACAACTGAACTTGACATTTATGTTGGTGAAGCCAATCTCACTGCCCAAGCAGGTGACTCTCAACCTTCTGGAACTCAAAGAGGCAGCTATACTAGTGGATCTGGTAATTTTCGTGGAGGTCACAGTCATACTCAATTATCCTACCCAAATGGTCCACATCAGTATGGAGGATCTCCCTTCTTCCACAACCCTCAAATTGGCTATGGAGGCTATGCTTCCAGAGGTGATCTTGATCAATGAGGAGGCTATCAACCTAGAGGTGGATCTTGTGGATATGGAAATCGTGGTGACCAATGGAACAACAAACCCCTTTGTCAACTTTGTCAAAAACCAGGTCATGTGGTGCTTCAATGTTTTTACAGATTTGACAAATCATTCACTGGCCCCAACACCTTTGCTAGTTCGAGTGCCAACACTATTGGTCCTATGCAGGCCATGATGGCCACTCAAAATACAGTAGCAAATTCAAATTGGTACCCGGACTCAAGCGCCACCAACCACCTCACTCTTAATTCTCACAATGTCTTGAATTCATCAAATGTTCATAGTCAGGATCAGATCCTTGTTGGTAATGGCTCTGGTTTGGATATTAAGCATGTTGGTCAATCTTGTTTCATTTCTCCCTTGCATTCTAAACCTCTTGTATTAAATAATTTCTTACATGTTCCTGCCATTACAAAAAATCTAACGAGTGTCTCAATTTGCTCAAGATAATAATGCGTATTTTGAGTTTCATGCTAATTGTTGCTTTGTGAATGATCAAATTACCAAGAAGACTATACTTACTGGCCAGCATGAAAAGGGGTTGTATGTCCTCAATCAAAACCAAATTCACCTACTAACAGCTCCCTTGTCTATCAACCATTCAACTCAGATTTCGTCCACTTCCATTCCAGCTTTTGTTTGTAATAATTCCTCTCATGATTTTGTTGCCTTAGTTACCACAAATAAGAGTGATCCTAATAATGTATCTTCCATTTTTTCCTTGTGGCATAGCAGATTAGGCCACCCATATGCTCACACTGTTAAAACTATACTAAAAGAATGTAATATTCAATCAAGCAATAAAATTGTTTCAGATTTTTGTCATGCTTATTGTCTTGGTAAAGCACATAAACTTCCCTTTTCCTGTTCTTATACAAAACTACTTTAACTCATTCATACTGTTCTTTGGGGTCCTTCCCCTAGTGTCTCATCTAGTGGTTACAAATATTATATTAGTTTTGTGGATGCTTTCAGTAGGTACACTTGGATATATCTCTTGCGCACAAAATCAGAAGCTTTCCAAACTTTCCAAATCTTTAAGAAACAGGTTGAGTTACAGTTTGAACTCCAAATTAAAGCAGTACAAAATGACAGTGAGGGCGAGTTCAAAGCTTATGATAATTTTTTCCTAGAAAATGGCATCCTTCACAAATACTCTTGCCCACATACACACAAGCAAAATGGGGTTGTCGAAAGAAAGCACCGACACATTGTTGAAAGTGGTTTGTCCCTCTTAGCTCATGCTCACATGCCCCTAAAATTCTGGGATGAGGCTTTTAGGACAGTTGTATACTTGATAAATCATTTGCCAACACCAATCCTTCAAAATCATTCACCCTTTCAAACTCTTTTTCATAAACTCCCTACCTATTCCACACTTAAAGTGTTCGGATGCACATGTTATCCCAATTTGAGACCTTATAATCGTCATAAGTTTCAGTTTAGATCACAAAAATGCACATTTATTGGGCATAGTTTAGCTCATAAAGGCTACAAGTGCCTTAGTACCGATAGCCGCATATTCCTTTCAAGGGATGTAATCTTTGATGAACATTATTTTTCTTTTCAAACCAATAAAACTCCAATACATACTTTTTCCTCTCCTTTCATATCTCTACCATCAGCTTCACCTCCTTTAATCCCTAGATCACACCACACCAACATACAATCTGACATTTCCAACAGCATTCAACCAACTCTATCTCACTCATCGTCAAAGAATCACTCTTCTCATATATTTGACCAGCAAGCTATAATATCTAAATCTGATTCATTAACAACAGAAACTAATCCTAACCTAACTTCTGTTGTAGTCACTAACTTGTGTGTAGGTACTTCTTCAGCTCCTAAAGATGCAAATGCCACAACTACTTCAGCACTTGTTGCTACTATCACTAGTGCTCATCCTATGCAAACTTGTTCCAAAAGTGGCATTCACAAACCTAAGGTGTTCATGGCAGCTATTGTTCCCAACACACCCAAAGATGCCTTACTTGATCCAAAGTGGACTTCAGCTATGCATGAAGAACTAGAGGCTCTCTACAAGAATAACACATGGACTCTTGTTTCTCTTCCTGCTGGAAGACAATCTGTAGGTTGTAAATGGATCTTCAAAGTAAAGGAAAATCCAAATGGGTCAGTAAACAAGTATAAAGCACGCTTATTGGCCAAAGGGTTTCATCAACAAGCTAGTCTAGACTATCAAGAAACTTTCAGTCCAGTTGTAAAGCCAGGAACTATCAGAGTAGTTCTCACTGTTGCTCTCTCAAAAAGTTGGTCAGTTCATCAACTCGATGTGAACAATGCATTTTTAAATGGTTGATCTAAGCGAAGTTTACATGAGTCTGATAAGTTAACCCTGCAGAAATAGTTAGAACAGCCAGAAAATAGGAAAGAAAATGATTGCCTCTGTATTGATAGCTAGGATTTCGAGAGCCTAGTTCTCTCCCCAAAGGGTTACACCCACCAATTACTCGACAGACTACCTAAAGGCTCACTGCCTTGGTTATATTCTAATAACCATGCTACTACCATGTACCTCACCCACAGACCACACAAACCCACATAACAACTTGATTAACCTCCCCAACTTATTATCCCCTACAGCAGCCTTACCAATACATTTCCTACCCCCCTAGTGTATACATAAGTCAAAGGTGGTCTATCAGAGTCAACCTCCAGGCTTTGAAGACAAAGACAATCCAGCAGCTGTTTGTAAACTTCACAAAGCCCTACATGGACTAAAGCAAGCTCCAAGAGCCTGGTTTGAAAAACTTCTTGTTGTTCTTGTCTCTTTTGGGTTTGTTTCTTCTCGGACTAACACCACAATGTTTCTAAGGCATATCCAACTCACACCACCATCATTCTAGCATATGTGGATGACATCCTCATCACCAGTAGTTGTTCTCATGTTATCTCTACTCTCATTTTTTATCTGAACAGAACATTTGCTTGAAAAGATCTTGGTGAAATTAATTTTTTCCTTGGCATTGAGGTTACTCACACTGGTGATGGTGTGCTCTTATCTCAATCTAAGTACCTCAAGGATTTACTAGCCAAAGCAAAGATGCAATACGCCAAACCACAGTCAACACCAATGAATGGAGGCCTACGACTCTCAGCATTTGGAAGTGAACCACTAGAAAGCCCTCAATACTACAAGTCCATTGTAGGAGCTCTTCAATATCTCATTGTCACTAGACCAGTAATCACTTATTGTGTCAACAAAGTTTGTCAGTTTATGCACTCGCCTATGCAATCTCACTGGTGTGTAATGAAACGAATACTTCGGTATTTATCTTGCATAGTGGATCATGGTCTACATATCAAGAAGTCCAACAATCTTGACTTAGTGGGATTCTGTGATGTTGATTGGGTGACTGACCCGGATGACAGAAGGTCCACGAGTGGCTATTGCATTTTCCTGGGCTCAAATCTCATAGCTTGGCAATCGAAGAAACAACAAACTATTTCAAGGTCCTCAATTGAGGTTGAATTTCGAAGCCTTGCCAACATCACCACTAAACTTACATGGATTAAATCTCTGCTGAAAGAGTTGAAAGTATTACAGCCAAGTACCCATTTTTTTGGTGTGATAATCTAAGTACCATGATGTTGACTGCTAACCCAGTCCTCCATGCTTGAACCAAGCACATCGAGTTGGATCTATATTTTGTAAGAGAAAAGGTTCTAAGCAGAGAGTTAGATGTTAGACATGTCCCTGCCTTTGATCAAATTCCTGACTGCTTTACAAAAGCCATCTCAAGTTCCAGATTTCCAGTTCTAAGAGACAAACTCAAAGTTGAAGCAATTTCAACGATAAGTTTGAGGGGGGCTGTTAAGCGAGCTTAGTTATCTGTTATTCTGTTTTCGCTGTTGTTAGCTAAAGTTGTTAGTCGGTTACAAGTTGTTAATAGTTTGATAGTTTTACTGTAAATAGCTTGGGACTATATATATATGTAAACTCTTGTAATCTTATTGACACGATAGATCAATACAACACATTGTTCAGTTCAGTTACTTTCCTCTGATTTCGATTACAACATGAAATAAAAATTTACAGATAAGTTGATTGACTGACCTCTGCCCTTGATTGCCAAAACTGCAAGTTCTTCTGAATGCTATGCAAATTTAAATATATCTGTTCCAAAATATCCTCCAGAACAATAATAACACTAGATGCCTCTGTTTTCACCCTGTACGTTAAATGAATCAACTCTTTGATGATGATATCATTTTAGAATCAACAAAGTACAAAGGAATTAGATATGAGAGGAAAGAGCACATTTTCCTACAATTGAAACACTTGGTACGATTCTTAAACAATCGTATATATGGCTCATTAACGACCGTGACAAAATTAATCAACACAACCCAAAAAAATTAAGAAAGAAAAAGTAAATGAGCATATAGGATTACATCCATATTACAAAGCCAATGAATGAATGTGTACTTAACTTCAGGTTACTCACGGACACTCGACCGAGTATGGTGTATTATTATACATGACAAAAGAGTACATTTTCTCTGTATAATCAAGTTCATACTTCATATCACTCTACTAGAGCTCATAAAGTCAATGTTTTCGTTAACCAAACTTATAAACAGCTTGCCCCTTCCCTCTAGTAATCATTAACGGATTTACTCTTGCTTTCACATTTTATTTGTATAGTGGCTATGGTTTCACATGGTGACATATCACAACCACATTAATATAAGATTATGGCATTTGACCATCAATAATTCTCACTATTTCTAAAAGTCACAAGACGAGTTGAATTTGAGTTTTGTTTGTACAAAATTGGAATACAAATGGAACGAAGAGAGCAAATGAAAAAAATTATTCCATATCCCAGTTTTTGGTTCAAACTTGTAATGACACACTGAATCAACATTACTAAGTTTTCTCGCCTAGATTCCATTTGTGGTATGCTTAAGCGAGAAGCAATATACTAAATTCATTTAGTTCTGCAGCAACAATAATATAACATCCTAACAACTCATTGACTAATTTCTCTCACCAACAAAACATAGAAAAAGCACGCATTTATAACACAAAGTGTGAGAGCAAGAAGAAAGGTGAGCATACAGAGTCGAATCGAAAGCTTTGGAATGAAATGGAAGAGGAAGACGCGGGCGACGTCTCCTCGATCTGGCGCGAGAAACTTGGCGGTAAAGGTTGGAAACTTTCCCGAGAAAATTGGAAGCAGGAGAGGAAAGGAAAGCGAGGGCTCGACTGCGGAGGTAATTGGAGTAAAATGAAAATAGGGTTTTGAAATCGGCGGAGTCATTCCCGGCGGCGGGAGCTGGTGGTGAGAGGTCTTCCATTTTCAAACCTTCCAGGCAAACTTGTCAAATATCAACTTCGCACGCGCCCTCCTGCTATTGATGCTTTGATTTTGTTTTATTTAATTTTCATAATTAATACAGCAAGTGCACAAAAAAACTAAATATAATCATTTATAAAAAAAAATGATGCGAATATCTATCAAATTATGTATTTTATGTCAATATAAATATATCTTAAAACAATTTAGGAAATGATTGTTTTTAATCTTAGGGTATTTTTAGTATTTTCAGCATATGGACAAATTGTAATTCTATTTTTATTTATATGGTGGTGTATAATGTAGTTACATAAAATTTCTTACAAAAACTCTTGATAATTTATTATGCTGAAATCATGATTTAAACAGCCTATTGTATTCGTGTATAAATATTGAAACTAGCATACATGTAACAAACTATTTGAATATTGATTTTGGTATCCTAAATTATTCGAAATTTCTTAAAATTTTGTGGAAAATCTCGTGTAACTACATTAGATACCGTAATATAAAAAAATTAGAGTACCTATATATAAATTTATGAGATATTTGTAGCAAAAATAACCAAAAAATTTTATGTTATTAACACTCAAGTATTTTAAGTAAAAAAATTAACACTTAAATTAATGAACTTGACATGGCTCACATGTGTCACTCATTAATTCTCCTCATTATTAAAAATAATAAAAAAAATTATATTACTTATTTACAAAAACTCATTAAAAATATTTAAAATTCAAATAAATATGTTAAATAAATTATAATTTAGTTTAAAACTCAAAATAAATAATCAAATCTAAAAGAAAAAAGAATAAACTATGGTATATATTTGTTTTTCCTCCATCTTCACCTTCTCAACCAATTCTTCTTCCTCTTCTTCTTAATTTCTTCATATCCAGATTTGTATCCCCATGGTGTTCTTCACCTTCTCAACTCCTCCTTCTTCTTCTTCTTCTTCTTCTTCTTCTTCTTCTTCTTCTTCTTACCCAAATATGTTCTACGTGGATCAACCCAGGTCTAGATTTTAGGTAGACTATTGAAGAGATAAGGATGGTAATGGGTGGTCGGAGTTATTGATGACGCAACTTGGCAAGTTTGGATCGACATCGGTGTTAGGCAAAATCGACATAATGCAATGGGTGTAACAAGCTCCACGCACGGCGGTTGGCAATGGCAAACTTTATCAACAATGGACATCGGTGGGCTAGGAACATCAATGTGTAATACTTGGTATATTTTTACATTTTAGAATAATGTTATTATTCTAATTAGTGAGAGGATTTCAGAGCATTAGAATTAGAATTTGAAATAATTTATTTTATGAATAAATTATTTAGTGCTTATTAGTAATTATTTGCTAGATAAATATAATTGAATGTATTTGTTGACTGTATTTTTCGATATCAACCTTAATAAGAGAGATTAAAGATATAAACTATAAGAACACAAATATTTTTACGTAGTTCAGGTTATAAAAGAACCCTAGTTCACGAGTCTCTGGTATTAAGAGGATCGTAAGCTTGTGATTACAAGCTTCAATGGTGTATTCTCACGCAGCGTTTAGATTGCTCTGAGTACAAAGTGTTTTCTCTCTAAAAAGTTGAACCCTTTACAATGAGACTCCCAAGCCTATTTATAAAGGCTGGGGTCATTAATACTAATCATAAGTAATTAATACACATTCTTCCCATTATTGTGCGATTAATACCAATTCAATGCATTGGGATGCATTGAATAAAGACCATGGCTCAAACGAGATTTGTGCAGCCCACTGTCGAAAAGCACCTATTTTATAGGGAACATGCCCCAGGTACTGTCAGGGCGTGTTGTAAGTACATCAATGTCAGGCGGCGTAGTGGGTGTGCGAATTGTCGAGCCGTACACTCGACAACACTGTTGATGGATCACCCATAAAGGTTGTCAGACACCCATAAAGGTTGTCAGACGATCATCTGGCTCTGAAAACCCGCATTTTCTGACACGTTGTGCCTTATCTTAGGTCTGAGTACCAGAACCTCGAACCTGAGAGACGACTGGGAGGCGAGACCCCTCGCCTTAACTGCCCGAGCTGGAGAACCTCCAGCTCCAAGAACGAACATCGGAAGTAATCTACTAGGGCACCCGCGATCCACTGTCAAAGGCAAGGTCTCACCTAAGAGGACCCTTGCTCCGACTAAAGACCTCGGGTAGTAACATGCCCCGAGGATGCCTACGAACATCCAAGCCAGTCATTGGGGGTTGCCACATGTTGGAGGTGAAAATACGGACAACATTTGCCCCTCAAGTCTCTACTCGTCCTCGGACAATGGAGACTTCAAACTGAGGAAGACTTCGAAAAGTCCTCGGATAGGAAACGTTTGGACTTCTGCTGATGTCACTCTGGAAAGCAAAACCACATGTCAATGCCCATTGTTGGGCCCATCAATCCGTGCATTTAATTAGGGGCCAACTCGATATCCCAAACGTCCACTCTGCGCCCGAGGCTTCTTTTCCCAAAGAAACAATGATTGCGATCCGCGCCTTTTGAACCCTGACCGTCGGATCACCTTCGTGAACTTACTAGGGTAAGCCATCTGATGGTTGTGGGGAAGTTTCTTCCCTAATACGTTTTACTAGGTATAAAATCCAAGAAAAACCTTCAGTCTCATACCATAACCATTCAAAAATCAAAAACTTTCCCAGCACACTTTCTTCTCTCTCGTCTGCCTCTCATCTTCAACCCTTTCCCAGAGTTCTGGATGACTGGCGTGAATCGTCTTACTTCTAGTCAGACGGCAAACAGTACTTCAAGGTTAGGACTCGCCTCAGCACCTACCTTCACTTTATCTCGGGTAAGTACCTTCAACCCACTTTTCTGTTTTTGGTGTGTGCTTGGTGTTTTTCGATATACATTTAAGAATGGCAGTAGTATGGAATTTTGGAGCCTGCTTCTTGTTTTCACGAGTCATTTTAGGCACATTTCAATATTAGGCTCGTTCGAAATGACCTTCAGGAGTCTTTTTGTCAACTTTGCATTTCTAAGCCTATGACCGGAATCTGGGAATTTTCCAAATTCCGGTAGGTTCATCTTCTCATGTTTGTCCTTAGGCACTGGGGATACCTCGCATTTCCAAAACTCTACTTTCCTTCCCGAGCAGTATTCCAAGAGTCGTTCATGTTTTGGCCATCTTTCCTTCGATCAGAATACTAACTGCTTGGTTTTTTTGTCTCAGATATCCGAGGAACTCCATCAACTACACAAACACGGGTTCTGTCTCTTCGACCAGGAGATCTCTAATATGACCCGAGCATGAGATGCTTCTGAAAGCAATGTAAGGACGGTAACTCAAGAGCCGACCGGGGAATTAGTCATTCGTCCTGACCTTCACGTGGCGGTGAGGCCCGAAATGTCCGAAGACCGGGGGCTCACTATGGAGGAGGTAAACAGGGCCCCCACTCCACACCCTACACAAAAATACGAGGGTGATGCATTCGAAGCAAAGGATTACCACACTCTGCTTCGACACCCCGAGGCCCACAAGGCGATCATGAGGTATTACTCGCTCGGAGACAAATGCCTCATCTGCCTCTGCCGAGAGTCCGAGAGGGCGCATCGCAGTGTCTACGACCTGGGCACTTGGAGCCAAGCCCACCTGATGGCGGGGGCTGCCCTACCCCTCAAGCAATATTTTGTGAACTTCCTGAAGTTCGTGGGGATAGCCCCCTTCCATCTCTCCCCCAACGGCTACAGAGTGCTCACGAGGATGTAGATTTTGTACTGGAAGCAGAAATGGCTCGAGCATTCACCGACAGAGATTCTTTATTTCTACAGTTTCAAAACCAATCCTTGGAAGAAAGGCTCCAAGCGAGATGGATACTATGCCCTGGCGAAGTACCCAACTTTGTCACTTAGTTACAAGGCTCCCCACCATAACGAGAATCACGCTTAGGACTACAAGGATGCCTTTTTCTTCACGGACGGCTTCCCGACTCGTGGTAACCCGACCTTGATTCTCGACTTCACCCGAGTAGGTGAGTATCTTTCTGAACGCGCTTATTCCTTGCCTCACTAGGGCCTTTCTGTATTCGATACTTAGTTATTTCCCTTTGAATAGGTTCTTTCCGCCGAACTCCCTATGTTTAGCTCTCCGAGGATCATCTCCAGGCAATGAAGGCTCTCCCCGACCGGGACTTTGACCTTAGCGTCCTGGTAACAAGATCGAATCTTATTAGGTCGGGGATTCTCAACGTCGAACAACGAATAAGCAACCTAGAGCTGACCAAATACCGTCAGTCCAAGAAGTCTTGGGTGTTGGTGTCCCATCATATCAATTACATAGAAAGGCTGGCCAAGAAATCGTTTCACAAACGGTTGGTGGAGGAAAGGTTGGTGAATGGGCATGCTGCAGAAGAGGCCCAAGAGTCATAAGAGGATCAGGAGCTCGTGGAAGAGATTCAGGCAGGGAAGGAAGCTTCCCACCTGGACTCAGGTAAATCACCTCTCACTCTGACTTCTACTTTCCGAGTAGGTGATAGGATAAGTCCTGAGCATGTCTGGGCTTCCCCATCACTCCTTCGTTGTGGTCAAATCTCACATCGGCGTTGGACTAGGAAAGAATTCCAGGATTACCTAGATCTCATAGACATTTATCTCCACCGCCCTAGGAGGTAGTCCACCTCTCATGGATTCGTACCCTTATTCCGAGTGACGTCCTTCATCTCGAGTTGGATTTGCCAATATGGCATCAACATTAGTTGTGAGGTCGGGAATAGGATAGTACACCCTCACTGTTTGCACCGAGGCTTAACTCACGGTGAGCCTCCGAGTAGCTTATTTTATTGCATTTTCCTTTTGTGTAAAATGTACGCTAACTATTTAACTTGTCCTACATCTCACATGGGATTGGCGGACATTGCCCGGTCTATGCTAAGGTTAGGAGTGCCCCCCAGATCTTCGGCAGAAGAGGGGTCGTCGCATCCTAGGGAGCAACCTGAACCCTCTCCTCCGGCCAAGAGGTAGAGAGTCTCCACTCCCCCTACGGAGGGCCCTACAGCTGACTTGCCCCCGATAGTGGAGATCCCCTCCTCGCCTAGGTCAGATGAGGCGTTCAAGAGGCAAGGCAGGAGGAGGTCCCAAAATCGGACCAAGGGTCGGTTCAAGACTCGGAGCAGGAGGCGGTGCCACCCCAAATCCATCTCCTGGTGTACCCTGAGAAGTATGAGGGGGCTTTGTTGGAACAGTACAAGAAGATGCTTCAACACTTTGAAGCAAGGCTAGAAGAAGGCAATAAAGCCTTGCACGAGACAACTAAGGCCCTTCGTCAACTCAAACCACCCCGAGAGAGCCCCATCATCCCTCCAATTAGTTGGGCCGAGCTGAAGACTTTGTTCTCCATCAAGCTAGGGGAGATCGTTGCTCCTCTCGCCGTCGAGCTCCTCCAGGGGGTCAGCTCCACCATGTGCGAGTTGATTGCCCGAAGCTTCTCCCAACTCAGTGATAGTAACGAGGCATCTATCGTGGCCTCGTGTCGGTACGCCTCTATCCAAGTAAGTTAATCGTTCCCATGCTTGAATTCAACTCAGCAAGGTTTCCTTCCTTTTATTTTTTCATTTTGAAGTCTTCCTTGGCCTATTAGCGCCTGGTAGACATCATGATGGAGAAGTCATACGAACTTCAGAAGTCCCAGGATAAGGTTGTCTCCCTTAAGGAGAAGATGAAGGCTTTCGGGAAGAACTTGCCCAAGCCAAGGCTGCCCTTAAGGGCGAGCAAAAATGCTCATGGGAGCTTGAAACCATCCAAACGACCTTTGAGGATATACAACAAGCCAAAGGGGAAATGAAGGCGGCCATTGAGGGCATGCAGCGAGCCCAGGAGGAGGCTAAGAAAGCCACAGCTGAGATTGCCCGAGTGGCCCTGGAGAACTCCCAACTTCAGGAGCAGACTAAGGAGGCTAGCAACTTGGCTAAGTTAGCTGAGAGGAAGGCTCTCCAAGCCATGGAGATGAACAGCTCTGCTCGGTGCTAGGTGGAGAAGCTTAAACGGGAGACCGAGACTATCATCGAGGACTCCTTCTATGTGGCCTGGTATCACAACCAGGACATGAACTTAGACTTCACTGAGGAGCCCAAGAAGTATAAACTCCTTTTCACCAAGTGCCTTCGAGCTACCCAAGCTGCCGAGGCGACCCAAGTGGTTCCAACAGCCGAGGCGACCCCATCTGCCAATGCCACCCAACCAATTGAGGCGATCCTAGCTACTGAGATGGCCTAGGCAGGGGATGCCCTGAGTGGAGATTCGATTATTGAACTGGTGGTGGAGGTTCCTGAAGACTGATTATAATTTTTGCACTTAGGCCTGTGTGCCATAAACTTATTGGGGTATAGACAAACAATCGCCCGAGCCCCGAGCATAGTTGTAATTATTCACCCGTTTAAGAATTATGTAGCTTGCCCTGCTTTTTATTTAGTTTGGTTCTATGAATTCACCGTAACTTTAATTGCCACAAGAATAAGCACTCAAACCGTTTTAAACACTTGGTTCTATAAATTCAACGTAACACAAATGTAACAAGAGCAAGAACTCAAACTATGTTAAACACTTGGTTCTATAAATTCAATGTAACACGAATGTCACGAGAACAAGAACTCAAGTCGTTTTAAACACTTAGCTCTATAAATCCAACGTAACACGAATGTCACGTGAATAAGAATTCAAACCACTTTAAACACTTGGTTCTATAAGTTCAACGTAACACGAATGTCATGAGAACAAGAACTCAAACTACTCTACTGGTGGCTCCCACGTTTAGTCCCTTGTAGGCCCATAGTCCTAGAAGTAACTTTGACGCAGAATTCACTGTTGGTCTTCACTTGGAATCTTATGCCCTCATAATCCAAAGATTTGGGATTTTAGGGGTCTTAGCATGTGAAACCACTTGCCCCCCGAGTATGCACTACTCGAGAGGTCGGGGGTTTTAGCACTGCTCTCTGAGTGCATATCTTATCATTTCCATCCCATCTTACACCTTTTTGGGGGGTGATGTTAACGAGGAGCCCAGGCGTATGCTGCCTGGGCATCCGTTCGTATCCCACAGTTTAGGATTTGATTATTACTCTCCAGGCGCGCACTGTCCTCGGGAGGTAACCTAAATTCTTAGTCTGTGTTACACTGGGTTTTCTAGATATGGGATATAGTGACATTGGGGGCGCTTCGCTTGTCGACTAACCAAGCTTCCCCTGTCATGGATATCCTGAGGCCAAGTACAGGGAACTTGGCTGTAATGCCCCAAATTTCCTAATAAGGTTTAGGACCTTGATTAGGAGGTCGGGAGGGCCATAATTGACTTATTATGCCATTAAATGATTATATGAATGTTTATGTGAATTATATTATTATATGATGATAAATGCATGCATATGGGTCCACATTTAATTATAAGGGCATTTTGGCAATTTGGCCTGTTGAGGGCGTAATTGTGTATTTTCATGCATGTGGTGAATTACAAATAATACCACATTATATGTGGATTTGTTCGAGCCATTCGGCATGAGACGATATTTGAATGCAACTTATCAGTCTGGTCATAACAGGATTAGTTTCGGGTCTCGGGGTGAGTCTCGGGGTAATTTGGTGATTAAGACATTGCCGGGAATTAAAGGGTAATGGGATATGGTATATTAGCATTTGAGAATATTGGAAGTAACGGGAATTGAAGGGTGTTAATTATGATTAACGAAATAGGAGGGAAATGACGGTTTTACTCTTGGGAGCCTTTAGAAAACTTTAAATACCCTAGGGGCATTTTGGTCTTTTGACCCTAAAGGATATATATCAACCATTAAGGCTGTAGAAGCTTATAAAAAACAGAGCACCTCTCCTCCCTCATCCGATCATCATTCCTCCTCCTTTTCTTTTTCAATTTTTGAACACCAATTTTAAGAACCAAGCTAGGGAATCAAAGTTTGGAGCTTAGAACTTTAGTTCATCCATTGAAGAGGACTCAATTCCAGCTTGAGGTAAGAATTCAGCCATGAAACTTTAGTTATACTCTGTTTTTCTAATGGTTTTCAGTTGAGAAATTTGAAGTGATTAGTTGGGAATCAATGGAAGTTTTTGAGTAAGTTTACTAGGGTTTTGATGAGGTTGTGGTATGGATGAAGTTTTGGGGTTAAATGGCATGTTTGAATGATGTTTGGGGTTGGTTTCAAAGCATGGTCTTCAGGGGAAGTCACAGGGGAAAAGACCAGAAAAATCTGGTCCTGTAGGTGGCGCCCCAGCGCTAGGCAGAGCAGGGAGGTGGGTCTCTCTGACTTGGGGCAGCGCCTCAGCGCTACCTAGCAGCGCCCCATCTCTAGGTCAGCTTCAGCAAGTCATATTTTTAGGGCTCGGGATGATTTTGGGGGCTTGGGGATTGGTTCCTTTACCCCGTTTGGGTGGATTGGGAGTCCTGGGAGTGCATGACTGATTCCGGAAGTGAGGTTTTAGATTATGAACCTTTTATTAATTTACTTTATTGATGGATTCCAATTGGTTATGACTAGGTGACCGCTAAGGAACTAAAAGTCAGATTGTTCTCAATGGTCGTTCTTTTACTAATTCTTGCTTGAACCCGAGGTAAGAAAACTGCACCCCATATGTGACATGCATGGTTATTATTGAGGTATGTTGAAGTGTTTAAATGTGGACATGGATTGCATATCAAATGCTTAGCAAATATTTCTTACTTGTGAATGGCACTGACTTATTAGTCAGAATCGGCAATAGTGTCAGAACTAGCTGTGAAGCTGTGACTTACTAGTCAAGTTCGACAGTAGATTTGAGCACTGGTCGTATGTTACTGACCTAAGAGTCAGGAGCGGCATAAGCGTTATGAACGCAGATCCGGTGAAAGATTAGATCTAATCGATATTTGCATTGAATGACTCATCATGAGCATTAATGCCGGACCGACCCCAAGTTCGATGAAAAACTAAAAGCGCTTGTCTAGTCTATGACTAGTTACTTAGAGCCAGGACTAGAAGGTCCAGGTGACCGCATCGTTACATGGCTAAGGGTACAGAACCCACACTAGTGACCCCCTGGTCACTCATTTGGTTTAAGTTAGTGACTTGCTCATCAGTCACTCATCTGGTTTAAGTTAGTGACTTGCTCATCAGTCACTCATCTGGTTTAAGTTAGTGACTTGCTCATCAGTCACTCATCTGAGGGTGTGGAACCCATGTTAGTAACTTACTCCTCTGTCACTCATTTGATTAGGGCTACAAGCCCCAACATGGTTATCAGAACCTTTAGTGTTAATCACTTATCTGTTTAGGATTGACTTGATAGTCATCCATACAGGAGGGCATGGCCCACAACCATTCTTATTTGGATTTATTTGCATGCGTGAATAGGGCTAATAATGCTAGGCATGCACATTATGATTTAGTAACATGTGTATTACTGTTCATGAGCATATTGAGTTTTCTTGCTAGGCTTCGGCTCACAGGTGCTATGTGGTGCAGGTAAAGGCAAAAGAAAGTTGGACCATCCTTGAGTTGGAGAGCTTAGGTGACGATGTGTACATATGCGGCTGCTCGACCACCACGGCCGAGGGTTGAAAGAGGAACTAGGGTTAAACCCTGTTTTTCCGCTTGGAACGGCTGGTTGTAAATATTTTATTGTAATTAAACTTTAAATTATATTTTTGGGATCCCAATGTATACGGTAGAAACATTGTATCTTAACCAAAAATTTTAACCCTAAATCACTAATCATACTTAGTTACACGATTATGGCCAAATGACTTAATTAGCGAGTTTAGCACTGTTTAAAATGCACATCGTAATGGTCCCTGGAGTTTAGGGCGTTACATTGGCCTTCCATTTGCACCTCGAGACCAAGAGACTTAGCCAGAGCTCATCGAGCTTGGTGTCCACGGGAGGTGACAATAGTCTATTCTCGCGTTACTTGGGTTATCTATCTCCTAGGTGCTAAGCTTAGTTCTACCTGGAACAAGCTGCCCTCTAGGCTAGACTTTATTAATTTCCTAGGACTTTCTATTTTCGGGATGGCGACGCTAGGCTTAATCCTTTTAACAATTGACAAGTTTAGTTTCCTAGGTCGTTTCTTGTGAGACATAGTGTTTCCCTAACTCCATGCTCCCAAGTGGTCGAAGACTAGTCTATGATCACTTGTCTAAGCGAGCGGGTGCTCTTACACAACATTAATAGAAAGTAAAGGGAACCAAAGAATATAAGCAGACAATAAATTTCTTACCGTGTTTTACATACACGGTTTCCATTACATATGCCTGAAGGCTACATGGGGTATTACAGAAACAAAAAATATTTATTGCTCATACTATTGGTAATACCAACGAAGATGCTCGACATTCCAGGCGTGAGGAACCAGCTCCCCACTTAGTCGGTCTAACTTGTATGTTCCTGAACACACAACGCTCTCGACTTGGTATGGACCCTCCTAGTTGGGTCCCAGCACTCCCGCACCGGGGTCTCAGGTGGCTAAAAAGACTGTTCGCAACACCAAATCTCCGACCCCAAGTTTTCTATCTTTTACTTTGGAGTTAAAATATTTGGCTACCTTCTGCTGGTAAGATGATGGACCCAAAACGGGTATGTTTTAAATATTTATATCACAAGTGCACGAATCGTTCATATAGAATAGTGATCGTGTAAGCAAGGATGTCGAACCCAAAGGAGTTGTCTAAAATTGAAAAGAGAAAACTATTTTAAATCAAAAGTAGTAAATTCTAACCTAGCTCCAAAGATTGATGAGATTTTTGTATAATAAAAATAAAATAAAAGATAATAATAAAGAAATTAAAAACAATATATATAACATAAATTGAAAGTGGAAATGAAGATAGTAAAATAAAGATTATTAAGATAATAGAATCCACAAAATATAAGTTCAATAATATTTATAAATACATTGATTCCCAAGTTTTAGTGATAGTTAAAATAAATCAAACTATCATTTTCAAAATAGATTTATAATTTTAAGCACAAATTAATTCTAAAAAGATAGGATATTTCTTCACTTTTCAAAGTTATAATTTCAAAGCATTTAGTGTAAATCAATCTAATGAAATAACAAATAAATCAATGAACATTATTTATAAGGCAAAACATAATATTTTTGTTCTAAGCATGGATGTGTACAATTTAATGACACATCTTACACAAAGACTATTATGTATTTGCACTAATGAAGAACAAAGTTTAAATATGTGCTAACAATCCAAAATACATGATATTTAAGATGAAAGAAAATATTTGAAGAAGAAAATTCATAAACTTTATTGCACAAAATGGGAAATCAACATACAAAATAAACATTATCTAGTTACATATTATTTCATCACCACCTTAATAATCTTAAAAAGATTAGAAACACATAACTAAAATAGCAAATACAAACTAAAAATTACAAACATAAATAGGAAAATTTGGAGGATGAACCCCCAAATTTTTCCTCTAAAAATACATAGAAAAAAAATAAAAAGAAGAAGAAGAGAATTGAAAGGTTTTGAATGTGTAGAAATTATGGTATAGTAACCTCCTCCCAAAAATGGACACCACAAATCCCTTATTTATAGCAAAAAATGATGATTAAAATAATCAATTCAAATTAATTAAATTGATTAAATTAATTATAATATGGCAAATAGGGGTAAATTATAGGGTGTAATTATGATGTTTTTGGGTAAAATATGTAGAAAGTGAGATAAAAAGTGGTATTTTTGTCATAGGGGACAAATGTGCTTTTGGACAATTTATGGGCTCAAGATAAATGAAGGGGCTGCTTTGTGGCTTGTGTTTAGGCGGCTGATGGGTATGGTGCCAGGCGTTGGGCCTGGGAAATGCTGGGCATTGATGGTTTAATTGCTGAAGGTTGGTTGATTTGTGGCAGTGGCTGGGATGGGTGATGGCCAAATGGTGAGCTTGGTGGAGATAGGCGCAGGAACTGAAGCTGGCAGGTGGCATTTGTCTTGGGTCTTCAAGTGGCATTTGACTAAAGCAAATAAATGGTTGAAGCTGGCTGAACGTGGTGGCTAGAATGGGTGCATGGCATTGGGCCTGGGCCATGCTGTTGGGCTGGCTGGATTTTGCTGCTTCAGAAATGTCACATTCTTTTGTTATTTTTCACAAAAATGCCACTTTTTTTCATCATTTTTCTTGCTTTTCAAGAGCATAAATTTCCTACAAAATAAATATAAAATAAATCATAATACAATATTTTCAACTATAAAATAAATCAATTTAATTCTTTGAAAATATTAATTATAACTTAATTTATATTTTATATTTGAGTTCAATAATACAACATTTTTTACCACTAACTTAACAATAATAATTCAAATAATTAACTACAACATTTTACAACAAAATAACTATAAAAACACACAAAAGTATATAAAATCATGATAAGACTAATAAATTCAAAATTACTTAAAAACTTAATAAATTACTTAAAAACTCAAGAATTAAGCAACAATTAGCACAAAAAAAGTGGTAGAATAATTCTATTTTGTAGAGTTATCATAAGACGCTACTCGAAGCTGAGCAACTTCGTGTAGCTCCTCCACGAGGTCCAGGGACTCCCAAAGTAAAGCATGGTTCGTGGTCGGATCATACGTATCCCATCGGTGAATGGAGGTTGTTGCTTCAACTAGGAGCATAGCCTCATACCCGTAGGCCATTGAGAAGGGAGAATGGCTGGTGGAGGTCTGGGTAGTGGTGCGGTAGCTCCACAATGCCATGGGCAGCTCCTCGGGCCAAGCTCATTTTTCCTGCTCTAGTCTTTTCTTCAAAGTGGACTTAAGTGTCTTGTTAACTGCTTCCACTTGGCCATTGCCCTGCGGATGGGCCACGGAAGAGAAGATCTTGATGACACCATGCCATTGACAGAAGTCCGTGAACACTTCACTGTCGAACTACAATCCGTTGTCGGAGACTATCTTCCTCGGGAACCCATACCGACAAATGATATTTTTTATAAAGAAATCCAAAGCCTTTTTGGGAGGTGATTGTGGCGAGCGGCTCGACCTCAACCCACTTCGTGAAGTAGTCGACATCCACTGTGGCATATTTCACCCTCCCTTCCTTGTAGGCAGGGACCCCATAAGGTCGATGCCCCAGAAAGCAAAAGGCCATTGGCTGGTCATCTGAGTAAGCTCATTTGGAGGTGCTCGGGGGATGTTGGTGAAGCGTTGGCATTTGTCGCATTTCTTGACGCAATCCATCGCGTCTCCATTCATGGTGGACCAAAAATACCCTTGTCTTAAGATTTTCTTGGATAGGCTCTGCCCCCCAGCGTGATCTCCGCATAAACCTTTGTGTACCTCTCGTAGTATTAAACTTGCCTCTTGCTTGGATACACACCGAAGCAAAGGCAAAGAATAACCTCGCCTGTAAAGCCTACCATCCATAACCATGTACCTCGGTACTTGGTATAACAAATTTTGAGCAGCTTTCTTATCTTGGGGCAACTCCCCGGAGGCAAGGTATTTAACTATTGGCTCCATCCACCCATCTTTGGGTTGTATTGACTCCACCTCGTATGGAGCCAAGATACTTGGAGACTCCAAGTAGTCAATGGGGACCACATTGATTAATTCAACATCTTTGGTCATGGCCAGTTTAGCCAAGGCGTCCGCATTGGAATTTTGCTCCCGTGGTACTTGCTGAATAGTGAATCTTCGGAAGTTATGCAACATTTCTTGAGCCTTTGCCAAGTATGCTGCATCTTTGTTCCCTGGGCCTGGTACTCTCAGATAACTTGGTTCACCATGAGTTGGGAATCACTAAAGATCTCGAGTCCTTCGGCCTTGAGCTCCAGTGCCACGCAGAGCCCATATATTAAGGCATCGTACTCCTCTTCGTTGTTAGAGGTGCTAAACCCAAAGTGGAGGGCACAATGCACCCTATGTCCCTCAGCGGAAACCAAAATAAGTCTCGCCCCAATGCCATTTTCATTCGAAGACCCATCCACGAATAACTTCCAGGCCGGTCCGACCACTGGGGTGCACTCAGTCCTCTCTTGATTCCCGGTGCACTCAGTAATGAAATCGGCGAGTGCCTGACCTTTTATGGTTGTCCTCGAATGATAGGTGATGTCAAACTAACTCAGCTCCACCGACCACTTCAAAAGCCTTCCCAACGACTCAGGCTTCAAAATGACTTGTCTGTGAGGACCTTAATTGTATGTGCCTAGAAGTAGGGTCTTAGCTTCTGAGAGGCAACCATTAAGCACAATGTTAACTTCTCCATCATCGGGTATCTAGACTCTGCCCTGAGGAGTCTTTTGCTGACATAATAGATGGGGTGCTGAACACGACTTTCTTCCCTTACCAATGCAGCACTGATGGTGTCTTCCGACACAACCATGTAGAGGAGGATGGGCTCTCCATCTATTGGCTTGGATAGGATCGGAGGGTTGGCCATGTGCACCTTGAGCTGTTGGAACACATGTTCGCACTCTTCTGTCCATTCAAACCTTTGACTTCCCGGAGAACATTGAAGAAAGGGATGCACTTGTCTGTTGCCTCGTAGACAAAATGGCTCAAAGTTGTGATCCTTCCTATCAGGCTTTGAACATCTTTATGTTTCCAGGGAGAGGGCATTTAGATTAGAGCCTTTATCTTCTCGAGGTTCGCCTCAATCCCTTGAGCGCTTACGATGAAGCCTAGGAACTTGTCGGAGGCTACCCCAAATGTGCACTTTTGGGGGTTGAGCTTCATCCCAAACTAGTGGAGCACCGCGAACACCTCAGTCAAATCGCCTACGTGATCTGGGGTGGTCCTGAACTTGACCAACATATCGTCCACATAGACCTCCATGTTCCGACCCAATTGGTTTTTGAACATCTTATTAACCAACCTTTGGTAGGTTGCGCCAGCATTTTTCAACCCGAAAGGCATCACAATGTAACAATAGACATCCTTGTCGGTTTGAAATCTAGTGTGCTCTTGGTCGGCGACATGCATGGATATCTGGTTATATCTCGAGTATGCATCCATGAACGACAACAACTCGTAACCAGAGGTGGCATTGACCATCTGGTCTATCTTGGGAAGTGGAAAGCAGTCCTTCGGACAGACCTTGTTAAGGCCCGAGAAATCGATACATGTCCTCCAAGTGCCATTCGACTTTGGCACGAGGACAAGATTGGATAGCCACCTGTGATATTGGGCTTCTCGGATAAACCCATTGGAAAAGGGCTTGTCCACTTCAATCTTGAGGGTCTCTTTCTGCGTTTGATCAAACGTCTGTTGCTTCTGCTAGATGGAAGCAAAGCTAGGATCGATATTCAAGGCATGGCATGGCATATGATATTCTAATCAATGTCAGTCATAACGAAATGTGACCACGTGAGCACGTCTTGGTTTCCTCAAAGGAAACCTACCAATGCCTCACAGACTTCTGCTTTCAAGCTTCCCCCAACTTTTACTTTCCTGTCGAGGTGGAGGTATCAAGAACTACCTCATTCACCTTCCCTATTGGTTCAACAGACCTCTCCTCTTGAACCCTTGGGTCTAACTCGTCGGGCCCCAACTCTTAGACAGCTTGTACCTTCGAGGCCTTGAACTTCTCGTGACCTTCCTCCCTTACCATCATCACTGGAGCCTTGAGGGAGACATTGTACCACTGTCTCGCCTCTTTCTAGTCACCACGGACTGTGTCGATACCTGCATCCGTGGGGAACTTCATGCACAGATGACAGATGGAGGTGACGACCCAAAACTCCACCAGTGCAGGTCGTCCCAAGATGGCGTAGTACGCCAAGGAACAATCCACCACTACAAATGTAACGCCCTGGATAGCCAAGAACGCTACACTGTGTACTTTTAAAGGTGCAAGACTTGTTAATCAAGTCATTAATTTAAAAACGTGTCACTAAACATGTATGAGCTAGGGTTAAAAAAGGTTTTGGTCTCAAAAGTTACATTTTATATAATCAAACAGTTATATACATGGGATCCCATAAGAAACAGAGTTTAAAAGTTTGATTACAGACTCTCCAAAATACAGACAACTGTCAGCCATACTAAGGCAAAATGAACATTTATGGGTCTCGCGTCCCTGCCTAAAACCTCAACCGTGACAGCTGAGCAGCTGGTCATGTAAATTCCACTCGCAGAGCTCTCCAAATCAGGGCTGATCAAGTTTGCCTTTGCCTTTACCTGCACCACATAGCACCTGTGAGCCAAGGCCCAGCAAGAAAACATAATGTGCAACACAAGCAATAATAACAAATAGTAAATTCACTAAGCATAGTCTTTCATCAAATAACCCACATTAACCATTCAACATATATTCAAAATCAAGGATGCAATTAATCACTTATAGCACTCAAGTCTCATAACATGCATAACACATAATAATCAGGGCCGACAACTTAGGCCACACCCTCTGTTTACCCCACTGACTCCGGCCCACTTAAACCGAGCTCAGTGCATATTAAGCTGTCCTCGGCTACCAGTGGCCAAGCCGCGCCCTGTGTGCTAGTGTAACCCTTGGCACTCTTAGGCCGTTGGTTCACTGATTAGTTTGCATGGCATAATACCATCCTTTCAAGCATACACATTAGGGAACCCTTAGTCCCATTACAGACATACAACCAGGTGCAGTTTTCTTACCTTTGATCTTTGCGGTTACTGTTTACGAGCAACGCTTCTCAAGCACGATCCGTTCCCGAGCCCTAGCCTCAACACCTAGTCACAACCAAGATATAGGGTTCCATTAACATTCAAATATAGATTTCCAGATACATAACTAACTTCCGGGAAACCAAATTCCACCAAGCACGGTGGTGAAATCGATCCCGATCACTCTAGGCTAGATTCCCGTGCTTTAAAACCCTAAATGTTCAAGTACACACCTAAGGGATGCGGCCCTTGAAGCCTAGCTGCAGCCCTGCCCTAAAACAGAACCTAGGGCCTCCTTGGAAGAAGACATGTGCCGTGGCCCTTGCTTTGGGCGCCGCGGCGCTCACCCTTGGCCGAGCCCTCCTGGCTCATCTTCATCCTAGGGTCGCAGCACTCTAGAACAGAGCCGCGACCTTTCCCTTCGAACCCAAAAATCCCTCCATTTCCAAGCTTAAAACCTTACCCAAAAACACCCCAAAGTTTCCTAATTCAAAACCAATTACTCCCAGCACTTTTAGAGTGACTTAAACAACATAATTCAACTGAAAACTCAACCTAAAACTCATGGAAATCCCATCTTCAATTTCTGAAACTCAAGAACTTCAAACAATAAAACCATCCACGCAAAACTTGAATTTAAGCCTCTAATTCATAAATTATAACTTACCTCTTTAGCTGAACTCCTTTTCTAAGCAGAATCCCTGTTAATTCCCAAGTTTTCCAGCTCCAATTCAACCTTAAACATCAATATCACAATCATCTCATTACTCAGCCAAAAGCTCAAAGTTTCTAACTTCAAAACACAGTTTAATTCTTACCTTAGCCTTGATTAAATGTTCCTTGGATAATCCTTGAGCTAGCCTCTAATTTCCCCTCTGAATTCTTCTGAAATCCCAGCTCAAATTCCAGCAATTTCTCCAAAATTCTCAGTGTTCCTTGTGTTTTCTTCTTAGTTTCCTTGAGAGAAAGAGAAGAGCTGAGAAGGAAAAAGGGTCGGTTTATTTATTTCTACTGTTTTCTATTTTTGTAAGTCTATCCTTTATCACTTAGGTCAATCCCGAGGCTCGGGGTGCCGGAAACGTCCCCGAGGGCAAAACGGTAAAATTCCCCAATATTCCCGCTTAGACTTCCTAACCTCAAATATATCTCCATATATTTATTTTCATAACCCGATAGTCTAAATAACTACCCGATACCTAAAATACCCCTGACTTATCCAAAGTCAACTATTAAGCCCCGTTGTGACTTTTCCCGTTATCTAGCCCTAGGATCGCCTCGAGTCGTGCTCTGCAAACCTACCCACATAATAATGTGGTTCTCACATATACCATATATATATATCACATTAACATCAATATAATCATACAGGCATTTTAATCAGATAATTATGCATTTAAATCAATATATTCATGCAAACCATATTTAACCCAATTATGCCCTCCCGGCACACTAATCAAGGCCCTTAAGCCTCATTAGCGAATTTGGGGTCGTTACAACTATCCCTTCCTAATGAGAATTTCGTCCTCAAAATTTATTTGAATAGCTCGGGATGTTGATCCCGCATCACTGTCTCTAACTCCCAGGTCGCATCCTCGACCTTACTATTTCTCCACAACACTTTCACTAACAGAATTGTCTTATTCCGTAAGACTTTGTCCTTCCGATCCAAAATCTGAACTGGTCGCTCCTTATAGGACAAGTCTGTCTGCAACTCTAAGTCCTCATACTTCAGCACATGTGTCGTATCTGAAACATACTTCCGCAACATGGAGACATGGAACACATCATGAACTCCTGACAGCGACGGTGGCAAGGCCAACCTATAAGCCACCTGTCCAATCCTTTCCAAAATCTCGAAAGGTCCAACAAACTGAGGGCTCAGCTTGCCCTTTACCCCAAATCTCCTCACCTCTCTTAGTGGTGAAACTCACAGAAACACGTGGTCTCCAACCTGGAACTCCACGTCCCTACGCTTAGGATCAACGTAGCTTTTTTGTCTACTCTGCGAAGCAAGCATTCTAGCCCGAATCTTCTCAATAGCCTCATTGGTCTTCTGAACCATGTCTGGCCCTAAATATCTCCTCTCACCCATCTCATCCCAATGAATGGGTGATCTACACTTTCTTCCATATAACATCTCATAAGGAGCCACTCCAATCGTGGACTGATAACCGTTGTTATATGAAAATTCGATCAACGGTAAGTACTTACTCCAAGACCCCTCGAAATCAATCACACACGCCCTAAGCATGTCCTCCAATACTTGAATCGTCCTCTCAGACTGTCCATCAGTCTGAGGATGAAAAGCTGTGCTAAACTTCAACTGAGTCCCCATAGTTCTCTGCAGAGCTTCCCAAAACTTGGAGGTAAAGATGGGATCTCGATCTGACACAATAGACTTTGGAACCCCATGGAGATGAACTATCTCCCTCACATACAATTTTGCATATTGTTCCACTGTATAGGTCGACTTCACTGGTAGAAAATGAGCTGACTTGGTGTATCTGTCTACTTTCACCCACACCGAGTCACAAAGTCCCACTATTCTGGGTAATCCTCCCACAAAATCCATCGTGATGTCCTCCCACTTCCACTCTGGAATACCTAAAGGCTGAAGTAATCCTGCTGGTCACTGATGCTCAGCCTTTACCTGCTGACACGTCAAACATCTCGCCACATACTCCACCACATCCTTCTTCTTCCCAAGCCACCAATATAATGTATGTAGATCCCGATACATCTTTGTGGTACCCGGATGAAGCGAGTATGGCGTAGTGTGAGACTCATCCAGTATCTCCCATCTGATCCCCTCATCTGCTGGAACACAAATCCGTCCCTGATATCGAAGCAAACTTGTCTAAGAAACAGAATAATCCTTAGCTGTCCCCGCTAAGACATGCTTTCTAACCTCCTACAACTGCGCGTCCACCAACTGACCCTCCTTGACCCGCTCTAACAGGGTCGACTGCAAGGTAATACTAGCTAACTGGCCTACCACCAGTTCTATATTTGCCCTAGCCATCTCATCAGCTAATTCTCTCGAGATCTGGGTGGAACTATACAACTGTCCTGGGCCCCTCCGGCTTAACGCATCTGCCACCACATTGGCCTTTCTAGGGTGGTAAAGGATATCACAATCATAATCATTAACCAGCTCCAACCAACGCCTCTGCCTCATGTTCAGATCCTTCTGAGTTAAGAAATATTTCAAACTCTTATGGTCAGTGTATATCTCGTACTTCTCCCCATACAAATAATGACGCCACACCTTCAGTGCGAATACAACTGCTGCTAGTTCCAAATCATGAGTCGGATACCGCTGCTCATACTCCTTCAGCTGCCGTGATGCATAAGCTATAACTTTCTCATTCTGCATCAACACACAGCCTAAACCCATCCTCGATGCATCACAATAGACTACAAACTTTCCTTCCTCCGAAGGAAGACTCAGCACAGGTGCAGAAATAAGTCGTCGCTTCAACTCTTGAAAACTGTTCTCACACTTCTCTGACCAAACAAACTTTTGATTCTTTCTTGTCAACTCTGTCATCGATGAAGAAATCTTTGAAAACCCATCTACGAACTGTCTGTAATAACCTGCCAATCCAAGGAAACTCTGCACCTCCGAGGCGTTCCTTGGCCTTAGCCAATCTCTTAGCGCTTCTACCTTGGACGGATCCACCTTAATCCCTTCCACTCCAACTATATGCCCAAGAAAATTCACCTTTGGCAACCAAAACTCACACTTCTTAAACTTGGCGTACAGCTGATGCTCCCTTAACCTCTGTAAAACCTGTCGAAGATGCTGCTCATGCTCTGCCTCCGAACTGGAGTAAACCAAGATGTCATCGATGAAGACAATGACAAACTGATCCAAGAAGTCCTTGAACACCCTGTTCATCAGATCCATAAAAGCTGCTGGGGCATTGGTCAAACCAAAAGACATGACCAAAAACTCATAATGCCCATACCGTGTCCGAAAGGCCGTCTTCGGTATATCCTCATCTTTGATCCTCAGCTGGTGATAACCAGATCGAAGATCAATCTTTGAGAACACCGTCTTTCCCTGCAGCTGATCGAACAAGTCGTCAATCCTTGGTAGAGGGTACTTATTCTTGATAGTGAACTTGTTCAATTATCTATAGTCTATACACATCCTCAAAGTCCCATCCTTCTTCTTAACAAACAATACTGGAGCGCCCCATGGAGAATAACTAGGCCTGATGAATCCCAAATCCAGAAGCTCTTGCAACTGTATCTTCAATTCCTTTAACTCTGCTGGTGCCATCCTATATGGTGTCCTTGATACTGGTTCTGTCCCCGGTGCTAACTCAATCTCAAACTGAATCTCCCTGCGCGGCGGCAACCCTGGTAGATCCTCAGGAAATACATCCAAAAACTCACATACCAATCTGGTCTCTCCCGGCCGTGCCGGCATAACCCTAGTAGTGTCCACTACACTGGCCAGAAAACCTATGCATCCTCCCTACAACAAGTCTCTGGCTCTCAACGCTAAAATCATGGGTACGCGGGATCCAGACACCGCACCCACAAAGACAAAAGGATCCTCGCCCTCAGGCTCAAAAGTCACCATCTTCTTCCTACAGTCAATAGTAGCTCCATACTTGACCAACCAATCCATCCCTAAAATCATATAAAAATCCTCCATATCTAACTCAATCAGATCCACCGCAAGTTCCCTACTATCAACTATCACTGGCAGTGCCCTAATCCATCTCCTAGAAAACTACCAGTTCCCCTATGGGAAATAAAGTCCTAAACCCTGCAGTCTGATACTCACTAGGTCTACACAATCTATCAATCACCTTACTAGAAACATAGGAATGTGTAGCACCAGAATCAATCAATATAGAAAAAGAAGTGTCAGCGCTAGAAAGCTGACCTGCCACTACTGAGGGACTAGCCTTGGCCTTTGCCTGAGTTAAGGTGAATACTCGAGCTGGAGTCAAGCTATCCAACTTTCCCGCTTCACCTTTCTTCACTGTTGGGCAGTCTTTCCTGAGATGCCCTACTGTTCCACACACAAAGCAAGCCTTGGCCCGACACTCACCCAGATGGTGTCTTCTACACCTCGGGCACTCTGGATAGGTCCGCCATGCCTCGCCGCCACCCTGACGGCCACGATCCCTCCTATCAGGACCAGTAGCGGTCGAAGTGTCAGGAGCCTTTCTCTTGAAGTCACTGGGGCCTCCGCCCCTACCTGTCCCTGAATAAGGTGGCACCACTCTGCGGCCCTCATGCCTCACTGCACTTTCCCTCCATATCTTGTTCTCCGCTTCCTCAATGGTAAGAGCTTTCTCAACGGCCTGGGCATAAGCTGTTCCTCCAGGTACCGTTGTGATCCTGACATCCCGGGCTATCATAGCATTAAGCCCCTTGATAAATCGATCTTGCCTAGCAGCATCAGTAGGCACAAGATCTAGTGCAAACTTTGTAAGCCTATCAAATTTTAGGGCATATTCGGTAACAGTCATATTGCTCTGCACCAGACTCATGAAGTCATTAACTTTCGCTGCCCTGACGGCAACATTGTAGTATTTCTGACTGAACAAATCTCTGAAACCTTCCCAACTCAAAGCAGTAACATCCCTGGTCTACGATGCCACTTCCCACCAGATGCGGGAATCTTCCCTCAACATATAAGTGGCACATGCCACTCTATCATGCCCCTCTACTCTCATGAAATCCAGAATTATAGTAATCATAGTTAGCCATTGCTCGGCTTTCAATGGATCTGGTCCACCCTCAAAGATTGGAGGTTGCTGCTTCCTGAACCGCTCATATAACGGCTCCCACCTGTTCCCAACCTCCCCAGACTGAACAACCGGTACCACTGCAGGTGGTACAATGGGGGCAGCGCTCCCAGATGGAGCTTGCTGTCGCAATAGGCGAATCTGTTCATCCTGGCTCTGTAATCGAGCCTGCATATCTGTCATTAACTACTGCTAATTCTCAGGGACTGGCAAAGGAACCTGGCCCTGGTCATCACCCCCGGTCCCAGACCTAGTGCCGGCTAGTCGCGTAGATTTTCTTGGACGCATAACTATCCAAGTTAATCTGCAATCAACGACTCGGCAGTCAGACCATGATGACAGGGTAAAAGCTTCTCCAAAATCCACCAATGGAACATAACCACACACAATAATCAACATATAGGCATTTATCCACATGCACCGTCTGCTAATAAGCATGCCCCAATCTCATCACACAATAGCTATGTATCAAGCATCCATCCATACACAATATGCAGTTAATCATCCAAATATTCATATACATGCACGACTATTCTGATAAACATGCCTCAATATTCTCACACAACAGTCAAGGGCCAGGCCCTATCAGTATCTCATGCTTCCTATTAATCCAGTCAATAACAGCATTCATAACTCATTCCAGACATATAAGCATCTAAGCACATATACACATTACCGAACCTTGATTTGAGCTTGTCTCTAGCAGCGAATGTACATGTCCAGCCTGTCTTCAGGAACCCTTAAACCTAGGATGCTCTGGTACCAAGTTGTAACGCCCTGGATAGCCAAGACCGCTACACTGTGTACTTTTAAAGGTGCAAGACTTGTTAATCAAGTCATTAATTTAAAAACGTGTCACTAAACATGTATGAGCTATGGTTAAAAAAGGTTTTGGTCTCAAAAGTTACATTTTATATAATCAAACAGTTATATACATGGGATCCCATAAGAAACAGAGTTTAAAAGTTTGATTACAGACTCTCCAAAATACAGACAACTGTCAGCCATACTAAGGCAAAATGAACATTTTTGGGTCTCGCGTCCCTGCCTAAAACCTCAACCTTGACAGCTGAGCAGCTGGTCATGTACATTTCGCTCACAGAGCTCTCCAAATCGGGGCTGATCAAGTTTTCCTTTGCCTTTACCTACACCACATAGCACCCGTGAGCCAAGGCCCAGCAAGAAAACATAATGTGCAACACAAGCAATAATAACAAATAGTAAATTCACTAAGCATAGTCTTTCATCAAATAACCCACATTAACCATTCAGCATATATTCAGAATCAAGGATGCAATTAATCACTTATAGCACTCAAGTCTCATAACATCCATAACACATAATAATCAGGGCCTACAACTTAGGCCACACCCTCTGTTTACCCCACTGACTTCGGTCCACTTAAACTGAGCTCAGTGCATAATAAGCTGTCCCTGGCTACTAGTGGCCAAGCCACACCCTGTGCGCTAGTGTAACCCTTGGCACTCTTAGGCCGTTGGTTCACTGATTAGTTTGCATGGCATAATACCATCCTTTCAAGCATACAAATTAGGGAACCCTTAGTCCCATTACAGACATACAACCAGGTGCAGTTTTCTTACCTTTGATCTTTGCGGTTACTGTTTACGAGCAACGCTTCTCAAGCACGATCCGTTCCTGAGCCCTAGCCTCAACACCTAGTCACAACCAAGATATAGGGTTCCATTAACATTCAAATATAGATTTCCGGATACAGAACTAACTTCCGGGAAACCAAATTCCACCAAGCACGGTGGTGAAATCGATCCCGATCACTCTAGGCTAGATTCCCATGCTTTAAAACCCTAAATGTTCAAGTACACACCTAAGGGATGTGGCCCTTGAAGCCTAGCCGCGACCCTGCCCTAAAACAAAACCTAGGGCCTCCTTGGAAGAAGACATGCGCCGCGGCCCTTGCTTTGGGCGCTGCGGCGCTCACCCTTGGCCGAGCCTTCCTGGCTCATCTTCATCCTAGGGCCGCAGTGCTCTAGAATAGAGCCGCAACCCTTCCCTTCGAACCCAGAAATTCCTCCATTTCCAAGCTTAAAACCTTACCCAAAAACACCCCAAAGTTTCCTAATTCAAAACCAATTAATCCCAACACTTTTAGAGTGACTTAAACAACATAATTCAACTAAAATCTCAACCTAAAACTCATGGAAATCCCATCTTCAATTTCTGAAACTCAAGAACTTCAAACACTAAAACCATCCATGCAAAACTTGAATTTAAGCCTCTAATTCATAATTATAACTTACCTCTTTAGCTGAACTCCTTTTCTAAGCAGAATCCCTGTTAATTCCCAAGTTTTCCAGCTCCAATTCAACCTTAAACATCAATATCATAATCATCTCATTACTCAACCAAAAGCTCAAAGTTTCTAACTTCAAAACACAGTTTAATTCTTACCTTAGCCTTGATTAAATGTTCCCTGGATAATCCTTGAGCTAGCCTCTAATTTCCCCTCTGAATTCTTCTGAAATCCCAGCTCAAATTTCAGCAATTTCTCCAAAATTCTCAGTGTTCCTTGTGTTTTCTTCTTAGTTTCCTTGAGGGAAAGAGAAGAGCTGAGAAGGAAAAAGGGTCGGTTTATTTATTTCTATTGTTTTCTATTTTTGTAAGTCTATCCTTTATCACTTAGGTCAATCCCGAGGCTCGGGTTGCCGGAAACATCCCCGAGGGCAAAACGGTAAAATTCCCCAATATTCTCGCTTAGACTTCCTAACCTCAAATATATCTCCATATATTTATTTTCATAACCCGTTAGTCTAAATAACTACCTGATACCTAAAATACCCCTGACTTATCCAAAGTCAACTATTAAGCCCCGTCGTGACTTTTCCCGCTATCTAGCCCTAGGATTGCCTCGAGTCGTGCTCTGCAAACCTACCCACATAATAATGTGGTTCTCACATATACCATATATATCACATTAACATCAATATAATCATACAAGCATTTTAATCATATAATTATGCATTTAAATCAATATATTCATGCAATCCATATTTAACCCAATTATGCCCTCCTGACACACTAATCAAGGCCTTTAAGCCTCATTAGCGAATTTGGGGTCGTTACAACAAAGGTGCAATATTTGAAGACTTGGCGAGGTACCTCTCCAAGCATCACAAGGAGCTTTATCTGCCCCATTGGGATGAGGGCTTCTCCCGAGAATCCATAGAGTGTCGAAGCACATGGGGACAAGTCTGCCGTAGTCAGCCATATCTTCTTGAAGGCTAACTTAAACATGATATTCACCGAACTCCCATTGTTACTAGAATCTATGCCACCATTTTGTTGGAGATTTGACTCTCGATCACCAATAGATCGTGATGTGGGAAATGCACTCTCCGAGCATCATCTTCGAAGAATGTTATGACTTGATCAGTCATTCGTGGCATTTGGGCAGGTAGCTGGGCCAAAGCCATTACCTCATCATCGTGATTCAAAGCTCGCACATACCTATTCTGCGAGCTTCGTGAAGTGCCCCCCCAAGTGAGGCCCTCCTGAGATGGTTCATACCCGCCCATTCACCGAAAAAGGTCCTTGGACCACTAGATGTTGGGGAGCTACAGGAGCTACTGCCGAGGCTTGTGGTGCGACAGGTGGGACCACTAGTCCTTCCACGAGAGGTTGTACTTGACGTGCTCCACCCTTAGCATACTGATGGAGGTGTCCCAGCTTGATGAGATTCTTAATCTCATCCTTGAGTTGACGACACTCATTTGTGTGGTGCCCTATGTCGTTGTGGAAACGACAAAATTTTCCAGGGTCCCACCTATCCATGTCTCTTCGGATGCTGCAGCTTCCTATAATGAACGTGTTGTGTCGTGGCCAAGAAGATGTTCTCTCGGGAGTCTACCAAGTCAGTGTACTCGGAATACTGCGAGACGTACTTCTCGCCTGAGGTGATTCCCTGCTCGGGCTGTGTGGTTTCGCTCCCTCTGGGTTTGCAGCCCTTACCCTTCCCTCCACGCCTTGTGCCATTGGGAGTTCTACTAGATTCAGTAGGTTGGGATGGGGTAACAACTACAGTACTGAATGCAGGCTGAAAATCGCTGTATCCGGTGGGCGCTGCCCCAAACCCTGCCGGAGCCATACCAAATCTAAGAGCAGACATGGCGCTATAACCGGAAGAGGTGGCACTCTAGCTGGGTTGGACTCCCCCTGAGCCCTGTTGGATGTGAACATAGGGGGAGTATTGGATCCCCGAAGCCATGGGGCCAAGTGTGGCCGGCGTAGGGAAGAGAGCGAGCGCTCCGAATGCCTTGATCTAGGCGTCTTCCCAGCTGATGTACTCTTGTGCTCGACGAATGAAGTCGTTGAGATGCCAACATCCCCTCCGCTGGAGATCATCCCAAAGTGGGGACCTTGCACCTATGCCAACCTGCAATGCCATCAACTACTGGCCATCATTGACCCTCTTGGTTCTCACTGCTTCTTCTTTAAAGCGCTTAATGTAGGCCTTGAGGGTCTCGAAAGGTCCTTTCTTTATATTGGCCAAGGCGTTGACCTCAAAGCTTACCTTTTAGACTCCTATGAACTGTCTTCGGAAGGCGGATGATAACTGGTGCCATGATTGAATGGACCCTGGTCGAAGCTTTTTAAACCATTCATCCGCTGGTCCTATCAGGGTAAGCGGGAACACATGACACTTAGCGTCGTCGGAGACACGATGCACCAACATTAACATGTTGAACTTAGACAGGTAGTCCGTGGGATCCCAACCACCATCGTAGGATGGTGTGGATGGCATTTTGAAGCCTATAGGTAACAGGGCTTCAACAAGATGAGGGGCACACGACTCCACCTCTTCATCCTCCGAATCAGACTCATAGCCTTGCTGCCTGGTCATCCTGAGCATTATCCGCTTCAGACCTTCCAACTCTACATGGAGCGGGTCGCGATCCTGGTTGACGCTCTGAGCCGGGTTATCTCTTCTCTGAGTGTTGAAATTATCTCGGAGATCTGATGGACTTCTCCTAACAAGCTCGCGCCTTCCTGACTTATTGCACCCCCGGGCATTAAGGTGTCTCGCAGGTCGACCTGTCCCCGAGAGGCACCATTATCCACTGGGCGAGCCACTTCGGTCTCCCCATCGGACTCGACGTTTTTCATTTATTGAGATAATTATGTCACGTTCTCAGTTTTGTGGGACGTTCCTCGGGTGGTTCCCTGGACCGTTATTCCTACGGGGCTGGTTAGGTCCTGAGGGGACACCAGATCCATGCCTCGCGCGATCTGTATGGGTACGTTGGGACGGAGCGCTCCGAGCCCCACGGGCGTTGACGGCCTGGCGGTGTCCTCGGGCCCCTGTGTTGTTATCTTTGCCAGCCTGCTGAGAAACCTGGAGGCCTTCGGGTTCTTGACAAGCCCTCTTCTGCTTTGGAGCAGGATTATCATTAGCCTTTCCCTTACCACGGTCATGTGGCGGCATCAAGGCTCCAACTCCTACAGGGTATCTGACGAGCACCCCAACTGGCGGATCTCGTGCCTCTGCGGCTGGATGCTTGGGAGACACTCTAGCCGCATTGACAGGTGGCACTCTAGTGAGGTGTGCAGGTGGTACGCTAGTTGGATGCCTAGCTGGTACGTTGTCATTGGGGTCCACTCACAACCCTTGGGCTGCAAGAGTGGCCTTCATGGCAAGTACCATCTCCTGAAGAGCGACAATGTTACCTTCTTGAGCCACAATCTTTTGTTGTTTGGTGGCCACCTGCTCACGGAGCACCACCACCTCCGGTGTCTCTTCTGCATCCATGGGCTGAGGGTATTCTTCCTTATAATACCCCTGGTCGACACCATTATCCTCATCGACATATTCGGTGTATTCGTCGTAGTCCTTCATCATCTCAGGCACGTCCTGAGGTGGTTGCCTACTAGGTTCTCCTCCTTCAACTCCGGTAGGAGAGAGCACATCATCTGTAACATTTCTTCGTGTAGTCACCATGGCTGTGAGTGTTTCAAATGCTTTCTTCAAGCTCTCAATGAAAGCACCAAAATGTTGACTGCCTTTTTTTCTATCAACCTTAATAAAAGAGATTAAAGAAATAAACTATAAGAACACAATGATTTTTACGTGGTTCAGGTTATAAAAGAACCCTAGTCCACGAGTCTCTGGCTTTAAGAGGATCATAAGCTTGTGATTACAATCTTCAATGGTGTATTCTCAGGCAGTGTTTAGATTGCTCTGAGTACAAGGTGTTTTCTCTCTAAAAAATCGAACCATTTACAATAAGACTCCCAACCTTATTTATAGATGTTGGGGGTTATTAATACTAATCATAAGTAATTAATACACATTATTCCCATTATTGGGGGATTAATACCAATTCAATGCATTGGGCTGCATTGAATAGAGACCATGGCCCAAACGGGATTTGCAGGGCCCATTGCCGAAAAGCACCTACTTTATAGGGAACATGCCCCAGGTACTGTCAAGGCATGTTGTAAGTACCTCCATGTCAGGCGACGTAGTGGGTGTGCGAATTGTCGAGTCGTACACTCGACAACACTGTTGACGGATCGCCCATAAAGGTTGTCAGACGGTCCTCTGGCTCTGAAAACCCGCATTTTCTGACACGTTGCGCCTTATCTTAGGTCTGAGAACCAGAACCTCGGACCTGGGAGACGACTGGGAGGCGAGACCCCTCGCCTTAACTGCCCGAGCTGGAGAACCTCCAGCTCCGAGAACGAACATCGGGGAGTAATCTACTAGGGCACCCGCGGCCCACTGTCAAAGGCAAGGTCTCACCTAAGAGGACCCTTGCTCTGACTAAAGACCTTGAGTAGTAACATTCCCCGAGGATGCCTATGAACGTC
The DNA here is from genome assembly GCF_963169125.1 of Humulus lupulus. Classification (NCBI taxonomy): domain Eukaryota; kingdom Viridiplantae; phylum Streptophyta; class Magnoliopsida; order Rosales; family Cannabaceae; genus Humulus; species Humulus lupulus. The sequence goes on from NC_084799.1 coordinate 164,263,388, forward strand.
CAAGCTAGTCACTGGGGGTTGCCATGTGTCGGAGGTGAAAATACGGACAACAGTATTATATTTATTTATTGGTCTTTTAATTGGGAATAAAAGACTGAAAACCCTATAAATACTTAGTAGGGTTTCGATCAATGGTACATTGATCATTTAATATCATTTATTTTAGTTAATTTATAAATAAATTTTAGAATAAATAGCTTTTTTGCCCCCCGAACTATGACCACTGTATGATCGTGCCCCCTTAATGATTCACGATGTTAAAATTCCCCCTGAAGTAGGCACTTTACTGAAATATGAGACTTCTGTTAAATTTCGTCCAAGGTGGCTAACGGATTGATGATATGGCATTTTGTCTGTTGATGTGGCAGTGCCATGTGTAGAATAATTAGTAATTTTCTCCCTGAACTTTGATCACTACCAAATAATGCCCATTTTATAAAATAAAAAAACTATTTTTTTTTCTTAAAAATAATAATTAAATCCTTAAAAAATTAAAATTTTAATTATCAGCAAATAACTCTTTTTCACTTTTTCTTTTACAATATTAATTAAAACTATTTTAGAATGAACATTTAAAATAAATACTAAAACATAGAACAAACTTTTAATTAAAGAGAAGGAAGAATGGCTTAAATAAATAAATAAAAACTTCAATTTTAGAGGAGGAGGACGAAAGGGAAAAACTTTGTTTTAGGATTTATTTTTAATTTTTATTTTAAGATATATTTATTTTATATTGTAATAAAAAAGAAAAAGTAACAAAAAAGTTATATGTTATTAATTTGATTTTTATTTTTTGAATATTTAAAATTTTATTTAATTAATTTGAAACTTTTAGTATTGTTTATTTTCTTAATCTTTTAAAATGATTAAATTTAAGGGTTTAATTATTATTTTTAAGGAAAAAATAGATTTTCTTAAAAAAATTAAATTAGTTTTAATAAAAATGGCACAATTTAGTAGTGGTCAAAGTTTAAGGGGAAAATTGTTAATTATTCTACACATGATACTGCCACATTAAGTGACAAAATGTCACATCATCAATCTGTTAGCCACCTAAGACGAAATCTAACAGAAGTCTCAAATTTCAGTAATGTGCATAATTCGGGAGGAATTTTTAACATTGCAAATCATTTAAGGGGCACGATCATATAGTGGTCATAGTTCGAGAGGCAAAAATGCTATTTATTCTAAAATTTATAAAGTGTTTTGCCCAAGTAATTCTATAGTAAATTTCAGCCATAGAGGATAAATTAAGGATTTGATAACTAATCCAATTGAGGAAAAGATAATCAAAGCAATTAAGATAAAGTTTCTTTTTCTTTTCATGATGAATTTTGACCATTAATGATACATTAGGGTTTGTAGACAATTGAAGGCTTATGGAAAGAAAGGAGATTCGATAAGAGATATAATTGATGTTAGTGATTCCTTGGTTCGTAATCTACCAACGTCACACGTTGGTACTCATGGAGCTTGTGAATCTTTACTTTAAACTCAATGGTGCATTTGCTCTTAATCTCTTATTGGATTATATGTCTTTAGCTATTATTGGGGTTGATATATCTTTGATAATGAATATTGTATACAACTTGATAAGAATAAGTTGGTCATTTGAATTAGCTTTGTAAGCAATATGACTTATTTATAAGATGATTAACGAGATAAGATGACAACCCTATCAATAAAATTTCACAAAAATAAAATCATATAAATATATATGAGACACATATATGCTCGATTTCAAACCAATTTTTATGGTCAATTACACACATCTTAATAACTAAGTCATAAGTAGAAGTTTAGCATGACACCTTGTTTTAAATAATAACAGGGATCATTACTTTTGAAAAAGAAAATCAAATTTGCTTGCAAAAACTGATCAATTATATGTATACCAAATATTAACTAAAGTGATTGTTAGGGAATACATATTGATCTTCCTTATATAGTTAGGCTTATATACTAAGGCGGAGGATATTGTGTAGTTAATTACACGGTATATATTAAATACACAAAATGATTTATCAACTGACACAAATGATATTTCATATAAGCATAATTATGTATCCGATATATATTATCAAAAAGCTTCTTTAGTTCAACATTCTCACTCTAAAGTACAATTGGTCATCAAACTGCTAGATACATCTCAAAGAACTACTAGATCTTGTCAAACTTCTTTCCCCAAGCAATATTAATGGACCCAAAATGAGTACGTTTTAAATATTTATAACTCGCAAGCGCACGAATCGTATATGGAGTATAATGTTCGTGTAAGCACGAGGTCGAACCAAAAAAAAATTGACTAAAATAAAAAAAACTATTTTAAACCAAAATTAAATAAATTCTAACCTAGCTCCAAAGATTGATAAGATTTAATGTCAAGAAAATAAAATAAAAGTTGAAAATAAAGTTATTTAAGAGAAAAAAAAACCAATTATGATTTGTAAATAAGTTGTAAAAGAAAGATTATTAAGATACTACAATCCACAAAATGCAAGTTTAATAATATTTATTAGTATATTGATTCCCAAGTTTTAGTGATAGTTAAAATAAATCAAACTATTATTTTCCAAATAGATTTATAATGTAAGCACAAATTATTTCTAAAAAGATAGGATTTTTCTTCACTTTTCAAAAAAATATAATTTCAAAGTATTTAATGTGAATCAACCTAATGAAACATCAAAAAATCAAATAACATTATTTATAAGGGAAAACATAACATTTTTGTTCTAAGCATTGGATGTGTTCAATTTAATGACACATCTTACACAAAGAATATTATGTTTTGCAAAAATGAAGAACAAAGTGTAATATTATCTATGTAACGTCCCAAATTACTTAATAAGACTTAGGGCCTTGATTAGGGGGTCAGGATGACAATTTATTGAAATTATGTGTTTATATGATATAAATGTGTGTAATTATGTGAGTTATATTATAATATGACTAGATATGCATATTTAGGTGTATTAAATATGCACGTGGACCTGTTTCTTATTAGAATGACAATTTTCGTAATTAGACCCGTTATGGGTATGTTTGGCATATATGTGATATATGTGTGAGACCACATTATTATGTGGATATATTTGGGTTACTCAGCACGAGATGATCCTAGGAAGCAAGTTAGCGGGAAAGTCACAACGGGACCTAATACCCGACTCGGGGCGAGTCAATGGGTAGTTTGGGTATCTAGTACATTACTGGGTTATTGGGTAACAAAAATAAATATTCGATGATATATTTGGAGTTAGTGAGATTAGGAGGAAATTATGGGGATTTTGACCATTTTACCCTCGGGGACGTTTTCGATACCCCAAGCCTTGGGATTTACATAGAGTTACTTGAACTCTAAGTAACCTCACAAAAACAAAAGACTCTCGTCAACCCTCTCTCTCTCTCTCCCAATCGACTCTCCCTCTCTCTCTTACATAGTTTGGTGTGAATTTCTTGAGGAAAGTTAAGGGAATTCAAGGCTAGGGAGCCAGGAAATTGAAGGCGAGGATCAAATGTTGGATTGGTTGTAGCAAGGAGGTCATTAAACAAAACGGAGGTAAGCTTTAGTCCCTGTTTAGTTGACTTCTGTCATGATTTTCTAGAGTTCTTGAGGTGTTCTTGAGCTTTGAGGCTCAAGTGCTTGATTGTGAATTTTTGGTCAAGTTTTAGTTTGGGTTTTGCTGTTGGTATTATGTTGATGTTGTTCTGGGGATTGATTTATGGTTCTAGGAATTATTTGGGAGGATTTTGATAGGATTTGGCTGAGGAGAATGCTAGGAAACTTGGGTTCGTAGGGTCGCGCCACGGACCTGTTCTTGGGGCGCCGTGACCCATATGAACCCAAGGCGTAGGGGTGTCTGTCTGGGGTACACGTGCTGCGACCCTCAAGGTTAAGTCGCGGCCCGTGTCCCTGGGTTTGGGGCAGGGGAGTCTCTCGGGTTCGAGGCGCGCTGCGGCCCTAAGGGTCAAGTCGCGACCCGCATAGGCATTTTTGGCCAATATGGGTTTTTAGTAAGGCGGAACTCAAACCTAAGGGCTCGGGATCGATTTTACTACCCAGTTTAGTAGAAGTCGACGTCCTGAAGGCTAGGACTCATTCCGGAAGTCTTTATTCACTCGATATTGACGAGATTCTATATTGTGGTTGTGACTAGGTTTTCGCTAGGGACTCGGAACTAGGATTGTGCTTGAGGGTCATTCATTCTTAACCTGTGCTTGGACCTAAGGTAAGAAAATTGCACCCAATACGTGATGTATGTGATTAGGACTTGGCCCGATTGTTAGATATGGTTATGGTTAGGGCTTGGGCCCCTGTAAATGAGCATCATTATATATGATTGTCTGTGTGATTAGAGCTCAGCCCATTAAGGAACATGGTCATTAATGTGTTTGTGTTTAATTGGTTGAGATATATGATTAATATGTATGCATACTTGTATTACCTGAAGTATGCTTAATGGTATTTGCTTATCTGGTTGTTAAGTATGATTTTGAATAGGGCTCGGGGTCCTTGAGAATGAACATGATTATGAATATGTCTGTGATTGAGTGATTAAGCATGCGTGAATGTCTCTTTTAGGATAATTGTTAAAGAGGTATACTTGTTTGCATTATCTGATCGAAAAGCCTTGGCTCATAAGTCAAGGGCAGAAATAGCGCGCTGAGCGTTGGTCGATATGGTTAGGCCTAACCATGAGCGCATTATACGTTTGTCTGACCCAATGGTTGTTGAAAATTAAAGTGCCAGGTACACTGGGCTAACTCTAAGGTTGGTTGTACAGAGGATAGGACACGGGCCCCCGGGGTGACTCATTAGTCCCAGATCCTAGTGTGGTGGGCCCCAGTATGACTTGTCAACTATGTATTTAGGGAAGCGGCCCCCGTTATGACATGGCAGTCATTTATTTGTAGTTATATACATGCATGAGTAGGTTATTACTGTTGGGCATGCCAGCTATGCATCTGGAATCTGTATTTAATGTTCTTGCACATGTTTAAGTTTTCTTGCTGAGCTTTGGCTCACAGGTGCTATGTGGTGCAGGTAAGGGGAAAGGAAAGCTAGACCAGCCATGAGTTGGAGAGCATCGGTGATGGCGTGTACATATGCAGCTGCTCGACCACCACGACCGAGGGTATCTCAGAGGAGCTAGGGTTGTATCCCTTATTTTGCCGCTTAGGTTGGCATGTTGTAACTTTTGAACTGTCATAGCCCTTTTAAACATCTGTTTGTGGTATTTTGGGATCCCATGTATGAACGCAAATATTTTTAATGAAAAGTCAACATTTCCTTTTGACCAAAAAAATCAACCCTAACCCTTGTCGTTAACCTTAGTTACATATTTATAACCAAGGGACTTGATTAGTAAGTCTGGTACTATTTAAAGTACACATGTAATAGTCATTGATTAGGAGGACGTTATAATCTAACAATCCAAAATACAAGATATTAAAGATGAAAGACATATATGAAGAAGAAAAATCCATAAACTTTGTTGCATTACAAGAGAAATCAACATACAATAATAAATACTATCTAGTTATAAGTTGTTTCATCATGATCTTAATAATCTTATGAAAAATATTAGAAGCACATAACTAGAATCCAAAATATATTACAAAAAAAATACATAATTGGCACAAATAGTCTTCCAAAAGGAAGAGAGAAAATGTAGAAAATATGATAGTAACAAAAAATTAAGCACCCAAAAATGGTCTTCAAATTCTCTATTTATAGCCAAAATAAGAGTATTAAATTAACTAAATAAAGTAAATATGACATGTAGAGATCAAATATAGGGTGTAATGATGATTTTGTGGTGAAATATGTAGAAAAATTGGTTAAAAAGGTGGCACTTTTGGACATTGTGGGACAAGGGGACAAGAAGACCATGTTGAGCTCAAGGAAAATGACAGGTGGCTAGGTTGGGTGGCTGCTAGCAGGCGGGCCCGTGGGCTTGGAGGCAGGTGGCAGCAGGCGGGCTGGGCTATGGGGCTGTTGGGCGCAGGCCTAGGTGGGGGAGGAAGCAGCTGGAGGCGCAGGCCTAGGCTGGCATGATGGGTCGTGGGGCTGGCTGGCTTCTTAATCTTGCAACAAAGCCCTTTTTTTTTTTTTAATTTCTTCTCTTTGAAAATGCCCATTTTCTATCTTTCTTTTCTAAGCTTTTCAAAAACAAAAAATGCACCATATTCCCTTCAAAATAAACATAAACTAAATTAAAATTAAATATTTTCAATAATAAAATATACAACATAAGTTCCATAAAAATACTAATTAAAACTTAATTTACTTTGACATTTAAGCTCAATAAAATCATCTTTTTAACTTTTAATATAACAACACTAATTTCAAATAATTAATACAACATATAACAATAAAATATCTAAAAAAACATATAAAAATCTAAGAGCCCGATTGGTAAGTAATTCAGATACAATTTTATAAATTTGAAAACTTAAAATAAGTAGGTCCCACCAAAATATCTCATTGGTTCATTGTTTTGAAAAAGTATTTTCAAATCTAAACTCCAAAACTAATACAAAAATTGAAAACATAAATATATCGTTTTCTCAGTATCCAATTATGAAATCCAAAATGTACATCATGATATTTTTTTTCTTTCCACTGTCTCTTTATTTCTTCAGTTCATTTCGGTCTAATGGTGTCTCCTACTTTTCCCCTTCTTCTCCTTCATCTTTGTATTGGAAAATTGCAGAGCTTGCACTCGCCAGTGCTACTGCTTTCTTGGGTCGCAGGACTGTTGTAGAAGGCAAATGCTAGGTCTATATTTTGAAAAGCTATTCATTTTACAACATATTTCCAACCTTGTTTAATATATATCTATGTAAGGTGAGCCAAGCTCTCTTTAGTACTAGATTTCCTTTTGATTGTAGAGTAATAAAATTGATTTGATTTATTGAAATGCCCATTTGTTGTTTTTTTTTTATTTGAATTTTCGGTTTATATAGGATTGATTGACTTAGTAGTTAATTAGATGTTCATATGGGTTTGATGTTTTACATGGTTGGAAGGTTTTAGAGGCTCAAAATTCTTCTGAAAGTGATAAAGCTAAACTTTGTACTTGTTGGGAGAGGAAATCAACATTCTTTGGATTTGTGTTGAGCCAGATGGGGTTGGCTAAGAGTATATAGCAATCCTACAACAACTTATGATGTCATGGGGAGGTAATTCTTATCATTGATTCAAGCATTTTATTGTTATATTTTTTCAAATTTTCATGTTTTGCCTAATTCATTGACTTCATACTTATGTGTTGTTTTTTGTTTATCATCTCTAGAAAATAAATGTTGCATTTCACACTTTTGTTCTGGAGCAGGCAAAAGATAATGCATTGCTGGTCCTTTTTATTTTTTTTGGTTGTTTTGGCTTTTTGATTCTTCATTCTATAATTTTTATTGTGGCCTGACTTTATTTTAACCTCTTCTGAAAATAAAGCTGTGAAATTTTTATTCTAGATGTTTGTAATAATATCAACAACACACCGCATATACGCATATCAATTTTATTGAACTATGTAAATGTTTTGGTGTTATGTTGTTGAATTTTCATTACTTGATTTGGTGATTATATGCATATATATATATGTGAATCAATACCATATAAAATTGACAACCTCACACACTTTTGATTTGGTGTATAAAAGTATTGTGGGAGTAGTTTCTCCAAATCCCAACTAATTTTGTTAATGGGTTGTTTGGTTCACAACTATCATAACAACCTCATTAACTTAAGAGTTATTTCTTTCCTTGGTCTATAAAAGGACATATTGTCTCCACTTGTGAAGAGAAGAAAAAACATAAAGAGAGAAGAACACAGGGAAGAGCAATACACAGATGAAACGAGAGAAAATTCAGATGAAACAATAAAAAAGCCAGATTAGAAGAGAGAGTTCAAGTGTGGATTTCAAGATTAAGAATTGAGAAAAGTTGTGAGAGCTGGGTTTGGAGAACTGTATTGAGAAGCACAACTGTTGGGAAAGTGCTTGGTCAGGGATTGAGAGGAAAACACCTGTGTGATTGAGTGTTTAGAGAGTTTGATCCAAGATTGTTCCAAGAAGCTCCATTGAAGTCTTGTACTCATTCGTTGATTGAATAAAGAAGAGATAGTGGTTCCTAAAACTAGATTAGGTTCAAGATCACATTAATCTTGTTCTAAATCAGTATATATACTTGTGTTGATTTATGCTTTTATATTTTCCGTTTTCTAATTGTTTGATAATTAGTCTTACTGATTTGTGTTCTTAGATTCATCTCTGGTTTACCAAGATTCATCTGAAGTTCTTGAACTGGAAAATTTATCCTCATTTCCAACAAGTATGAATCAGTACCATATAAAAATGTTTTTGTTTGATTTTGTTCATAATTATATGAATAATTGAATGATTTCTAGGTTGGGAGTTGGGTTACTTTTCTGCTTGTTAGATATGGTATAACCAAAAACTAGTTCTCTGTATTTATAGTGAATGGTACAAGCATCCTTATTAGTATATTCTTTAGTGCAATTGTGTTGATATTCAAAGTTGAATTAAGCAAGCTATTTACAACTGACTTGACTCTGAGGTTATTGATGCAATAGACACAACTCATTAGAGCTCTCTCACATTTCTAAAATTCAGACCTTTTTCATTATCTTTATCTCTTGACCAGTAAATAATAATGATTAATATTTATATATATTTCTTTTCATTCCAACTTTGAAGTTGGAGATTTAAGCAAATCACTATTATTACTATAACTGAAGGTTTCAACTTTTTTTTTCCTATCATTCTCTGATTTTAGATTTTCAAATCCAATTTTAATTTTTAATCAATTAAAGAAGTTCAATGGGTAACTAGAGCTTTCATGTTGGGAATGTATAATGCAGAATGAAGTGGAGCTGTACTTCATCTTATTAAAGATTTCACTCTAGTTTTTAATGTAAATATTTTGCAAAAAAATTTACTAATCTTTTTTATTTATTTATTTATTTTATATTTTTATGTTGTCACTCTAATAAATATTTTGGTGGGGATGGCTGGTTGAAAACTATTTTTGTTTCTAGTGCTAATGTGCTATATATTTCATAGAATAATTTTCACATTTTCCCTCATGTTCCATTTAATTAACGCTCAATTTTGTTTCTCAAGCACAGATAAGACAACAAAGAGAATTCAATTCAATCAACTGCCACATAATTGTGACATTTGAGAAGTGGCAATTCAATCCTTTAGAACTCAAAAATTCATTTTCAAATTCAATGTTATGTTATTATAAATTTAATCTATGTACAATTTTTTTTTTAAAAATTTGACAAAATTTTTAAATTTACTTTTGACAAATTATAAAATTTAATATCATGTCATATATGTTTTAAAATATTATACTAAAATAGTTTTCAAATTCTGCTACAACAATTAGATATTCTGATATTGTTATATTTTCAGATATCATACCAATCACAAATTCAGCTTTTTAAAATTAAAAAACAGTTTCGAGACAATTAACCAATCACATTTTCATAAATATTTTTTCAGTAAATAAATTCAAATTCTCATTTCAAAATCACATTTTTCAATATTATAGTTTTTCAATCACGAACCAATCAATCCCTAAAAAATTACAATAAGACTAATAAATTCAAAATTACTTAAAATCTCAAAGACTAAACAAAAATTAGCATAAAAATTGTGATAAAATAACTCTATTTTGTAGAGATATCACATCCCCAAACTTAAAGTTTTGCTAGTTCTCAAGCAAAATAAAATTAAAACACACAAATTTTTTTATTGGTGATATCTTAAGTATTTCCTCAAGAATTGCACAAAGATAATAGTTCTCAAAAAATTTATGAATATAGATTAAGCTTATCAAATAATCAATCTTGATTTCTAAGAAAATTTAAGCAATATTATTTTTCATATAAACTTATAAGAAATAGAAGTATTCTATTATGAAATATATATATATCTATATATATATAAGCTTAGAAAACTTGACCTAATAATTAAAAACAAAGCTTAAGAACTATTTATATTTTTAAGAGAACTACAATTAACTTAGTTAAGGATTTTAGTTGGACATGAAAAATATCACCAAATTTGTTTTTTTTTTTTAACATTTTATAACAAATGAAAAACACAGATAAACAAAAAGAAAAACACACGCGCGCACACACACACACACACTTTTAACATTTTTATAACAAATGAAAAACACATAAACAAATAGAAAATCACTTTAAACAAAAAGAAAAACACACACACACGCACACTACCCCCAAACTCAAATGAAACATTGTCCTCAGTGAGTAATTAAATGGAAAAAGTTAAGAACTACTCCCTCGGATATATGCTTACTTGATTGAGCTCCTTTGTTTTCTTCTCTTCTTTTTTTCTTTTTTCTTTTTGGGCAAGAAGTTCAAGCTTTTGAAAAACATGAAACAAAAACACACAACAAAAGAGAAATATAAAATGAAACATGAAAAGCATGGGTTACCTCCCACAAAGTGCTTTCATTTATAGTCTATACCTCGACTATATATATATATATTTTCTTCTAACCTACACCCAATCGATGGTGTAGAATTTCATTTGTGGGGTGAGTTATGAGTTTGATGCAAATGCCATTGTTGACGCCATTTTTCGTCAACTTAAATAGTAGAGCAATTAAACAAATGAAAAATGGAGCAAATGAATTTAAAGAGGAAGACAAGAAGGTTTTTATGTGGTTCAACAGTTAATTTTGCCTAGTCAACGAGTCTATGTTATTAAGACTTGGAGTTTTCTGGAAATTCTTCAGAGATGAATTCCCCAGAACTTTCTCTCAAGAAATCCGGAATTGGTCCTTTACAAGTGGTGATTCCTTCTCTATTTATAGAGAAGGATGCAAAATTCATTTCCACATATTTCAGGAAGATATTCTGTAAATCAATTGGAATAATGATATTAAATGCATTATCTCCTATATACATGGAAACGTCCCATGAAGATCGGGAACAGGTAACAGATTAAATGACATCCCTTAAATATTGAGATTACACAACAATAAATATGTTCACATGTAAGGGGCTATCCCAGGCGATTCATCAGGTCTTCGAGATCAGCGATTGGCATTGAGTCTGTCAGGACTTATGGATTAATCACGAACTTGCCACCCAACTTCACGCTACGCTCGGGATAGGTAGGTACTGTCGAGGTTGCCACCCCTGAGCTTATACCTCCCGAGCTCGAACTATCTCGCCTGAGGACACTCGGTAAAAGATATATTCAAGTGTCGTGCCATTGCCTGTCGCGAGCTCAGAGAATATCCGAGGTTACACATCCTCGAGGTCGTTGCTTTACTTCAGAGGGTTCTACGGCTAGACCATATGATGTTTTCATACATTTCGAGCTCACACCTGATGAGCCCAGTCATAACCTCTCATCTCGAAATTTGGGTGTAACATTTTGCCCCCTCAAAAGTATCAGTTCGAATCCTATGATAAGGAAATTTTTGAATTGCCCCTCTTGGAGACTGTACCATCAATTGCACTCGAGTGTGGATACGCATCAACCACGGGTTGCTCAATCAGAGTACTTGAGTGCTTTTCATACAACACGCATGTCCATCCGCCTGCCACCTTTATGGCGCCAATCTTCCGTTTGTCCCTGGCCATTTGATCCAGTATTGAGATTGGCCAATGGTCCAGATCACTTCGTCGTTTGGTATCCTCTGGGGCCTATAAATATGTCATCATCTTCCTCATTTTAACATTACGTTTTCAGGAAGGAGAGAATATCAAAGGAAACCAGAACTTAGAAAACTTCGGTCCTTGCATGTTCTCTAAGCCGAGGAAGCAAAACACCGCTGGTCCGTTTGACTCCGTGAGATCGTTCTTGCAGCCAATCCTTTAATCTTCGATCTCTCTGTTTCCACCATCTACATTGTGTAAGTGTTCATTCTTGATCCCCATATGTTTGTATGTATATTTTGTTTTTTCCATGCATGTTTATTGTTGCAGTAGCATTTAGGTACATTTACTAGTTTTATACTAGAATGTTTCAATCAATACCATGTAGTTTTTAGGTTCTTCTGAGATTACGGATTTTTCAAACCCAGCTTTTTGCATTTTATTGGGTTATCTTGATTTCAACTATTGTATTGTATAGACCAAGAAACGGGTATTAGATTAGGGTTTGTAAATTGCACATTTCTAAAAAATATTACTTTTTTTGTAACTGCCAACTTTTTTCCCTGAATATCCGGGATCTTCGAAAATAAATCCACCTTCCCCCTTACCGTGGAATACACGCTCCGAGCCTGATCTCATTCTTTGGGTCGAACTTGCTCCACAGTCTCGATCATTCGAGCTTAGGCCGTCTAGATTTTTATTCTTAATTTCTTGCTCGTCTAGCCCTCACCCTTTTTATCTCTTGCTAGATGCCGCAGAACTCAGAAAAGCAGTGGGGGTCAAAGCTCGCAATTCCTTACTCACCGAAGACTCCGAGCCCGGATTCACCTTTTACTAGGAATCAGCGTTTGATTTGGGAGCACCAACTAAAGCCCGAGCAAGAAGACACCTGAGCTCACTTTTGACGTCAAATTGATGAGGTCGAGGAGAGGAAAAGGAAGAGACTTAGGGTCGCCATCTACCCAGATCCAGACCACGAGCCTAGACCAATCCCCATTGATACCACACTTAAAGTGACAATCACCTTCAAGCCAGGAAATCTTCAATTTTCACTGATGGGAGAACCATCAAATCCCCATTCTACCTCACAGCTAACCTCCATTCCCACCTCGAAGAGAGAATTTTTCGAGGCCGAGCACTACTGAAGCTCAATTTCTTCATTGGGGCAGATCTCTGACATCTTGGCCTTCCACAATATTGGATTGTCGAGCTCGCTGAGGTGTCGAGCTCTGACCTCCCACGAGCAAAGCTGCCACGCCCCGGGAGACGGTAATCCTGACAACAAGCTAAGATATGCAGCTTGGAGCCAGGAGCACATGAAGGTAGGGGCCTTATTGCCCTTAAAGTCCTACTTCAAGGACTTCTTGGATTTTGTCGGGCTTGCTCCTTTCTAGCTCAACACCAACTCTTACAGGATTTTGTCAGCCCTGAGGTCGCTTTACCACGAGCTAAAGTGGGAAGGACCTTCACCACAGGAGATCCTGTATCTCTTTTGCTTGAAAAGCAATCCCTCCCGAGCTCGGGGAGGGGACGACTTCTACTACCTTTCGAGCTATCCCAAGGAGAAGAAAATCTTTGAGGATTTACCCAACCATCCCCCCAATTTCAAGAAGGTTTTCTTTTGGACGGACAACCTGGCTCCTTCCAGATACTATTCGTTCAGACGAATCCGTAAGTATAAAAAATCTCTTCTTTTTTTGCTTGATATTTTTGCTTAGGCTCGAATCACTCATGATATGTTTATTTCTCTAGCCAATTATCATCGACCTACTCCCTTCGATAAGATGGAGGAGCACAAGGAGGCCTTGCTCCAATTCCCTTAGGGTAGGCGTTCCCTTTCCTATCTTCTTCACGAAGATAGGCTTCGAGCTTGCGGCCTCCTGGAAAAGGATCAGTCCACAAATGGCTGGTCCAATAAGAAATACACCAAGTGGGATTTTGTGCCTCTCCCAACTGGTAGCCTTCCTCCGAGGCGCAACTCTAAGCCACAATCCCCAGCTCGACATCGCAGGAGTCCACAATCAGGGAACGAGGGCAATGACGAGGCCTCGAGCTCGAGCGACAGAGGTACGGTCATCCTTAGCTCAGACTTATGATCTCCCTCGCTACTTAAACATAAGCCCGAAAGATTAGTCTTGTGTGAAGATGATAGGGATCACTTTTATGTATGGTCCTGGGTAGATGAGAGGGTTCATAAGTTTGATAGTTGGTTAGGGAAATATGATACTATGTATAGCCTGAATGAGGTATGGGATGGAATAGCCGTTCAATACAGGACAAATGATTATAGGGACCTTTCGAGGTTGACTTCCACATATAGGGAAGGAACTCCCCCTTCATCTTCTGAAGATGGGGGAATTACGTGGTCACCGAGTACGATCTCGGGGGAGAGTTCCAGTTAGGTTCCTCTTTACCTGTCCTTTATTCCTTGCCTGTCTGCATTGTGCTAACTTTTGTGTCTTGGAATTTCTTATAATGTGGTGCAATTGTGCAGGTGCTATGGACTCTGATCTCGACACCATGCTCGCCAGTGGCGAGGGGGCTTAGAGGAGTAAGTGCCCGAGAGGCTCGCTAGCTCCCACTGTTACGAGCCCAGTCGTGGATCCGACTTCTCATGTCGAAACGTCCACCACAGTTGTTCCTCCTTTTCCTTCTCCGATCATGGTTTGCTCAATGCTCAGCCCACCTCCAAAAAAGCCCCCGACCTCCAAAACACGCATGTTGTCGATTTCTACTCATGTTGATGAGTATGTAGTCGACAATGCTACCAGCCCCCATGGGGCTACATTTGGCTCGGATATCCTGTCCCGGGTAGGCCAGAGCATCAGTAGCTTTGAGGCTCTCCAGTGGCAGTTTTTAAACAATGCTCGGGACTGCAACACCCTTTATGACAAGAGCGTCGAGCTCGCTGCCACGGTAACTTCACTTACTTTACCATTTGTTGTATTTATGCTTAGCATGTATTCTAAATAGATTTGTTTGTGCTTCAGTCTCTTGCTGTCGTTGCTCAGCTTAACTATAAGTTGAACAACAAAGTCCACTCGAGCATGTCCTATGCCCAAGAGTCGAAGAATCTTCAACTTAAGCTTACTGACGAGCTCAAGGTCGCAAAGGCAAAGATGGAGGTTGAAGCTGAGCAGATGAAGGCCAAGACATTCGAGCTCAAGAAGGTGAATGCCAGGCTCGTGGAGCTTGAGAGGATCAATGCCAAGCTTGAGGAGGAGAAAGCGGCCACTTTCGAGATAATGGAGGGCGAAAAGGCTCCTCTTCTCGTAGAGTTCAAGGAGAAGAAGGATCGGGCAGTTGAACTGGCCATGTATAGGATCTGAGCCAGTAATGTCGATCTTGATACCAGCTTCCTAGGCTCTTTCGAGGAAGAACTCGTGGCCAAATGGTAGGCTCAGCTCGACGCGGAAGAGGCTGCTCAGGAGGAGGCAGAGATGGCCGAGGAGGATGCTGAGAAGGCTAAGGAGGATGCTGAGAAGGCTAAGGAGGGCGTTCCTTCCTCCTAAATCCCGACCTGGGGCTGTGTCCCTTTGAACCTCTTGTAATAGCTTTTTATCTTTTGTTTTTTATGCCCCTGGGGCTAAGACAATTTATAGCTCGTGAAAGAGCTATTTTCTTATGATATTTATAATACCGTATTTGACTTTACTTTAATATTCTTGCTTTACATTTCTTAAGTTGAGATATTTCAAGCAATTTATATTAAAGTGTCCTTATGTTTGTTTATTCATACAAACACGTGGTGGATTTTAAGCTCGGGCTTCAATGCATTCATGCACACTTTACCCGGTGTATCCGTATCCGATCTCGTTACTTATCAAGGTCGGAACTTACTTTTACCATGCACTCAAAAGTACTTATATGGCGTGTAATGTAGGTGGTTTAGTTATATCCTGATTTTCTAATTACTTTTCCTCGTCCTTGGGTAGCTCCCCAAAGTTATGAGGTCGAAACTATCCTTTTGCAAGATACTCCAGCCTCGATCTCTACTTAACTTGAAGTAGGTTTATTTATATTCCAACTTTCTGTCGATTAATTTTAGTTGGTTTGGTTCCAAACCTATTTAGGTCGTGCTTTTGGTTCATAATCCATACACAAATATTTTTGATCTAGTTATGTCTAGATCGCACATTTGGTTTTATCCAAATATTTTAGCTCGCGTATTTGGTTGTTTCCAAACACTTTTGTTTTTTAATAATTTGGTTATGTCCAAACTATCTTAGCTCGCGTATTTGGTTGTTTCCAAACACTTTTGTTTTTTAATAATTTGGTTATGTCCAAACTATCTTAGCTCGCGTATTTGGTTGTTTCCAAACACTTTTTTTTTTTAATAATTTGGTTATATCCAAACTATCTTAGCTCGCGTATTTGGTTATATCCAAACACTTTCTTAGCTCGCGTATTTGGTTATATCCAAACACTTTTATTCTTTTCGTATATGCTATTTTATTTTTTCAAGCTGACGGTATATATACTACTAATGCCCCCTTAATATCCTATGAGTGTGACCATAGGTTATTAAATCAAGAGAGTTTGCAAAGAATACATCATATTGGAACGAAAACGAACTTTATTATGAATTGAAAATTTTATTAACATAAGCGTAGTAAAGATAAACAAGCATGGTTACAAGTGACATTGTTCCTACACTATTGATAGTAAGGTCGTAAATTTTTGCCATTCCATGCTCGTGGTACCAAATCCCAGTTCAATCTTGCCAATTTGTAGACGCCAGGTTAGATAACTGATTCAATCTGATAAGGTCCTTCCTAATTAGGCCCGAGCACGCCAGCAGTCGGGTCCCGTGTAGCCAAGAACATACGCCTTAGCACCAAATCCCCCAGACTGAATTTTTTGTCTCGAACCTTTTTATTGAAATACCGGGTAGCTCGCTGTTGGTATGCATCATTTTTTAGTTGAGCCTCGTCCCTTCTTTCTTCGACCAGGTCCAGACTTACTTCGAGCTGGGATTGGTTCGAGGCTTGGTCATAAGCGTGGCTACGAATGGTGGGTATTTCGACCTCGATTGGTAACATAGCCTCGCATTCATATGCCAGAGAAAAAGGTGTATGACCTATTGAAGTACGAGCTGTGGTCCGATAAGCCCATAAAACCTGGGGTAGCTCCTCGGGCCACTTTCCCTTGGCTTCTTCCAATTTTTTCTTCATAGAGCTCTTTAGGGTTTTATTCACGACTTCGACTTGCCCATTCGCTTGGGGATGAGCCACAGAGGAGAAGCTCTTTATTATCCCATTTTTCTCACAAAAATTAGTAAACAGTTCACTATCGAACTGAGTACCGTTATCCGATACTATCTTCCTCGACATTCCATATCGGCAGATTATATTTTTTACCACAAAGTCCAAGACTTTCTTTGAGGTAATTGTTGCTAGGGGTTCGGCCTCAGTCCATTTTGTAAAGTAATCTACCGCGACTACATTGTATTTAACTCCGCCCTTGCCTATTGGTAACGAGCTTGTGAGATCAATTCCCCAGACCGCAAAGGGCCATAGGGAGGTCATCATGGTTAGCTCGGAAGGTGGAGCTCGCGGGATTGTTGCAAACCGTTGACACTTATTGCATCTTTTGACGTAATCAAACGAGTCTGCTTTGATAGTGGGCTAGAAGTATCCTTGGCGTATAATTTTCTTTGATAAGCTATGCCCCCCAGTGTGGTCCCCATAGAATCCTTCATGTATCTCTTCTCGGATCTTCTTGGCCTTGGGTGGAGTCACACGTCGGAGTAGTGGCATAGAATATCCTCTCTGATATAGCCTTCCTTCCACAATAGTGTATCTGGGGATCTGATACATCAGTTTTCGAGCCTTGTTTCGTTCTGCTGGGAGAATGTCGTTTTCAAGGTATTCAATTATTGGGGTCATCCAGGTTGGCTCAGACTCAATCATGTAAACGTGCCCCTGTTCAGGTTCGCTTATACTGGGTGCCGACAGGTGCTCGATTAGTACAACATTCAGTTCGTCGACCTCGGTGGATGCGGCGAGCTTGGCTAGGGTGTCTGCGTTCGAGTTTTGCTCCCGAGGAACTTGCTTTATTGTGTAGAACTCGAAGTGGTCGAGAGCTACTTTTTCTTTTTCCAAATATGCAGCCATTTTTGTCCCATGAGTCTGGTATTCCCCTAAAATTTGATTGACCACCAATTGCAAGTCACTGTAGCAATGTATCGCCTTAGCCTTGAGTTCCTGGCTATTCGAAGTCCTACCAGCAAAGCTTCATATTTAGCCTCATTATTGGATGCTTCGAAGTTGAATCTCAAGGCAAAGTGAAATCGGCTACCAGTCGAAGTGACCAATATGATTCCTGCCCCCGATCCATTTTCGTTGGAAGACCCATCGACATAAAGTTTCCATAGCTCGCGAACTGGGGTAATAACTTCGTCGTTAGTCATTCTAGTGCATTACACTATGAAGTCTGCTAGGGCCTATCCTCTGATGGTTTTCCTCGGATGATAAGTAACCTCAAATTGTCTGAGCTCAACAACCCATTTTAATAATCGGCCTGAGGCTTCTGACTTTGATAAGACTTGTCGCAGTGGTTGGTTAGTCAACACATGGATGGGGTGTGCTTGAAAGTAAGGTCGGAGCTTTCGAGACGAGTGAATTAGGCTGAGAGCCAATTTCTCCATTAAGGGGTATCTCGATTCTGCCCCCAGTAACCTTTTGCTGACATAATATACTGGCTTTTGCACCTTCTGGTCCTCTCGGACGAGCACGACGCTGATGGCGTGTTCGGTTGTAGCGAGATATAGATACAAAATTTCTCCAATGATAGGTTTCGACAAGATAGGAGGCTCTGCGAGATGCTTCTTGAGCTCCTGAAATGCTAGCTCGCATTCCTCTGACCACTCGAGCTTTTTGCCCCATCTCAAAAGATTAAAAAATGGTAGACAATGGTCTGTAGACTTTGAGATAAACCTACTTAATGCCGCCATCCGTCCAGTCAAACTCTAGACATCTTTGTGCTTTCAAGGTGAGGGCATGTCAATTAACGCCTGGATCTTGTCAGGATTAGCCCCTATTCCCCGTGCGTTTACGATGAAACTGAGGAACTTTCCCGATGATACTTCAAAGGAGCATTTTTGGGGGTTGAGCTTCATGTTGTATTTCCAAAGCACGGCGAAGCATTCTTCGAGGTCATCCACATGGTTATGGTTATGTTTAGATTTGACCAACATATCATCAACATAAACTTCCATGTTAGTTCCAATCTGCTCAAAGAATATCATATTTACGAGCCGTTGGTATGTGGCTCCAGCATTCTTGAGCCCGAACGACATGACATTGTAGCAATACAGTCCCTTGTTTGTTACAAAACTCATATGCTCTTGGTCCGGGGCATGCATGGAAATCTGGTTATATCCATAATAGGCGTCCATGAACGACATAAGTCCATGCCTAGCTGTGGCATCTACGAGCTGGTCAATCTGAGGTAGGGGAAGCAGTCCTTAGGACATGCTTTATTGAGGTAAGAGTAATTGATACAAGTTCGCCATGTTCCGTTAGGTTTCGGAACTAGCACCGGCTTAGCGACCCAATCTGGGTAGAAGGCATCTCGTATGAATCGATTTGCCTTTAACCTGTCGACCTCTTCCTTCAGGCTCTCTTCTTGTCATCATCCAGGAGTCTTCATTTTTGCTGCTTCGGGGGGAAGCTTTTGTCAATATTAAGGGCGTGGCTTATCATATTCGGGCTTATCCCTACCATGTCCGAATGTGACCACGCAAAAACATCCTGGTTCTTCTTCAAAAAGCAAATTAATTGCTATTTCATTTCTTCCGGAAGGTTTTTTCCTACCTTCACTGTTTTCGAGGGGTCTACTTCTTCGAGCTTGACCTCTTCGAGCTCCTCTAATGGCTTGAGATCAGTTCTTTCCTCTATTCTTGGATCAATTTCTTCGTCTATCTCAAAGACTGTCCCATCCTTATTCTGAATTATGACAAGTGTTTGTGCACTTGTCTGTTTCTTTCCTCTAATGGAAATATTGTAACATTCCCTTCCCGTGAGCTGGTCTCCTTTCAGCGTCCCGATGCCACTAGAAGTCGGGAACTTGATGGCCAGGTGCCTAACAGACGATACTGCCCCCAGCCCTACTAGGGCGGGTCTCCTGAGCAATACGTTGTAGGCTGATGGAGGATCTACTACTACAAACTCCATCATCTTGGTTTTCGAGACTGGGAAGTCTCCCAAGGTCA
Organism: Humulus lupulus; assembly: GCF_963169125.1. Classification (NCBI taxonomy): domain Eukaryota; kingdom Viridiplantae; phylum Streptophyta; class Magnoliopsida; order Rosales; family Cannabaceae; genus Humulus; species Humulus lupulus. The sequence goes on from NC_084799.1 coordinate 164,283,274, forward strand.
CGGGGAGTTCGATGGATCCCACACAGGCAATCCCTTCTCCTGAAAAATCGTACAACATCGTTGCACAGGCCTTTAGGTCATGAAGTGCGAGTCCCATCTTTTCTAAGGTGGCCTTCTAAAGGATATTTACTGAGCTCCCATTATCAATCAGGACTCTATGTACCCTCTTATTCACGAGCTAAAGAGTGATGACCAGTGGGTCGTTGTGAGGGAGTTGTACATGAGACGCATCATCCTCAGTAAATATTATGGGTTGAGATTCAACCCTTTGCTATTTTGGAGCTCTTGGCTCGAGTTCGTAAGGAGACTCGTCACCTGTTTTCAGCTCATTCACATATCGTTTCTGGGTGTTCCTGCCCAATCCTGCAATATGTGGTCCCCCCGAGATGGTTATGACATCTTCTCCATCAATTGGAGGGGGTCATTCTTCCTCCCTTGCTCGAGAGTTTCTGTTCTGGGCAGGTGGTGGTGGTGGTGCCCTCTGACTGGTAGAAGCCTGATTGGGGTTTTGATTTCTTACATATTGCCTGAAATATCCTCTCGAGATCAGGCCTTCGATCTCATCTTTTAATTGCCTGCATTCATCGATTATATGTCTGATATCTCTATGGTATCTACAGTACTTGTTGGAGTCTCTTTTCGCTTTCTGGTTTCTCATGGGGTCCGAACGTCTGAAAGAGACCTGGTTTTCATTAGTCAGGTAGATATTCTCCCGAGATTCATTGAGCTCGGTATACACTTTATATACGGAGAAATATCTTTCCCCTTTCTTCTTCTTTCCCCTTCTACCTCAGGATTATTCCCTTCATTCTTCTTCCTCTTAGAAGGATTGTCCCCAGGGGGTTTTGAGGTCGTAGGATCCGCCAAGGTCGAAGTAAAGTTTGCGTTTGTTGTTGTAGTTATGGGCTGAAAAGTCATATTCAATGCTGACCTCGCATCTTCTACATTAACAAACCTCTGAGCTCGTCGATTGAACTCGGTTAAGGAACTTACATGATTCCTTTGCATGTCCTCCTAGAGAGGACTTCCATGCATTACTCTGGCTCGGATAGCCATTAAATGGCCACTGTCGTCTACATCATGAGCTCGGGCGACTTCCAAATTGTAACGCCCTACTACCTTAGAGCCGTTACTAAGTGAGTTTTAAGACAAAACTCTGTGCACTTAACTCGCTAACCGAGGTTTTGAAACGAAAGTGTGACTAATTAAAAGTTAGGGCTGTAATCTTTAAAAATGCGTTGTTTCAATAAAAACTTCTAGTAATAAACATTTGGGATCCCAAAATAAAGTTTGAAAACTATTTACATCTTGAAATAAGTTTACAGTTGATCAGTTCTAAAATCATAGATTATTACAGCCATTTTCGAATAAACCCCCAACCAAAGCAGTCGGGCAGGCCAAACATGTACGCGTCGCTTCACGCTCTCCGTACTCATGGTTGGTTGACTCAGTCATTGCCCTTACCTGCAACACGGAGCACCCGTGAGCCGAAGCCCAGCAAGAAAACTCATGCAGAACATAACATATGCAATTTATACAGTTTATCATAACAGATAATCCACATATAAACAAGTCAACCATTAGACTAAGCAAACACGACCATGCCGCCCCAGAAGCCTTACCGAAGCCTGGGGTCTCGGTCCTCACCGTAGGGATATCACACGTATCCCCTGGGTCCTACCCTGACCATAAGCATCCCATGTGCTAGGTGTTACTTCCGGCCCTGCTGCCGTTCTCGGCCTTGCCGCCCTCGGCCATAGCCGTTCATTTCACTATAATCATATATAGCATAAATCAAACAACATTCAAACAAATATCAATTCATTTAAATCTGCACCCTAACATGTAATGCAATATAGGGCCGTGCCCTGCAATCATCTCATCATGCAACAAGCAATATAGGGTCGTGCCCCGCAATCACACTATGGGCCCGTGCCCTATCCTACGGGTGTTATAGTTTTCTTACCTGCTTCCCGAGCTTTCCGATGCACCAAGGCCACAAGCACGGTCCTCTAGCACGAGCCTCCTCGAAATCCTAGTCACAACACACATACAACACTTTTAATACTAACCAACCCAAAACCACTTCCCGGGACCAATCCCGCACTCTCGGGACCTCTAAAACCTTAAAACAACACCCCGGAGACATCCCCCGAACCCCCGGAGCAAAGGCCTAAAATTGCCAAAAATGACATCCTAAAATTGGCCTTGTGCCGCGGCACCCAGCAAGACAGGGGCTCCACACCGCGACACGCAAAAACTGTGCCGCGGTACGCCTTCGCAGGCCCAGAATTCTGGGTTTTCCTTCGCGTTTTCACCGAGTTAAAACCTTCCCAAATCATACCAAACCAATAACCTAAGCCCCAAAACCAATTCCAAACTTCAAATAGACCATACATCAACCCATAAACATCATAACCCAACTCAATAACACAATCATACTCAAAATCCACCCATTTAATCTCAACTTAAGAAATCTAAACCCATAAACCAAAAACATAAACCAAAGCTTGAAAAGCTTAAACCATGCATCAAATTCCTAAACCACAACAGAAATAAATCTTAAAATTGCATAGAACCTTACCTTGAATGAAGAATCCAACCTTAAGCTTCCTTGGTTCATCCCCTAAGTCCTCAAGTTTTCAGCTCCCTTCTTCTTCTTCATGCCCTAGCTTTTTCCCTCTCCTTTTTCTTCTCTTCAAATATCAAAGCATCAAATGACTAAGTCCCCAAACCGTGTACCCCTTAATACCCAGCTGCAAAATGTCAATTGCCCAGCCAAATGACCATTTTACCCCCTCATCAAAACCCTTTGCTAACTACACCTCAAGGGCACTCTAGTCCTTTCTCCTATATTGCAATTCTACCATTTCTTTCACCTAACTTGTTACTCTCAGCAGTAACTAATGGTTACCCAGGTTACTAAATCTCCAATAACCATTACCCGCTAAATCTCAACTTAACCATAAAATTCCCAAGGTACCCCTAGGCTCCTCCCGAGCCGGGTATAGAAATCCCGTTGTGACTCTTAAGTTAATTTGCTCTCTAGGACCGTCTCGGCACGTGCACCACAACAATAACACCACTCTCACGTGGTACAAATCACGGATTACAATTATCACATATATGCCCTCAGCGGGCTAAAATTACAATTATGCCCTTCAAACTCAATCAGGGCCTACATGCATACTAATACACATAGTCATGCATCTCAGATAAACATATAGTCAAATAACATGCTTTAAATCATATCCATGCATTTAACTCATAAAATCACACATAAATCCCAACATGCCCTCTAGGCACACTAATCAAGGCCCTTGAGCCTTATTAGCGATTTTGGGTCGTTACACAAATTAAACCTTGTTAGGTAACTTTTCAATGTTTCATTCGGCTGCTGTCGGACATTGGTCAAGGCAGACGCCTCGGGCCTAATTCCGACCATGGCTTTGAATTGCTTTTTGAAATATCTAGACAATTGATCCCAAGAAGCGATCGAATGTCTCTTATACATCTTAAACCAGTTTTTTGCTAGCCTTGTGAGCGATGGTGGAAACAGCATGCATCTGAGCTCGTAGCCCACATTACTCGCTCGCATGATTGTATTGAACGTACTCAAATGACTGTATGGATATAAATTCCCATCAAATGGTGGGACATGATGAATTTGGAATCCCTGAGGAAATGGAGTGCTGGAAATATGAGGGGCGAAGGGCTCAAGTTCCTCATCGAACTCTTCGTCCGGATCCTGACCTCGTTCATTTTGTAAGAGCCTGAATGCTCTTTCCAGTTGTTCAATCCTTTCTTTGACTGGATCCATGGGGGGTCTGGCTTGAAACTAGTTATCGTTGATCACAACCCCAGTTTCGCGCCTCCACACAGGGTTCTTGCATCCATTGAGATGATCCCTCAGATCTGGATTCGAGGGGTTATCATTACCCCGATTATGGTTCAAGTGTTCTTGTAAATCTGGTTGATCCCTTCGATTCCCAGTATTTCTGTGTCCCAGGTCATACATACTGACTGATCTAGTGTCTCTTGAGACTTCACTGACATGGCTCGTTGCACGGTTGTTTCGAGATGGGTTCCTTGCCGGTTGCCTCATCTCAATAGTGTGAGACCGAGACATTTGGCTTCTTGTTGGTTTGGTACCCATTGTTTATAAAACATAACTTTAAATACTAGTTGCGGAATTACATCAAAACATAATTTAAATGACTAAAAAACAAATAACGTCATCCTCGATCGAGACGCAGTCCATACAATCCATTCATCCTTAGCACACAAGCCAAGCTACCAAGAATCCTTCCGCCTTGCATATCATTTTTCTACATCACACTAAAAAATATAAGGAGTGAGCCTAATGCCCAACAAGGAAAATCTACTAACAACATACATCATAAATCAAAAGCATAAGACTATATCATAACCACATACTATAAAACATATAACATAACTCTAACCCATGAAAATGGTAATCTTGGGGTTTGCTATCTAAGCAACTATAAGCCCCAAACAACATAAAAACATTGAGGTTTGCTAGCTAAACAACTATAAGCCCCAAGCGACATAAAAGCATTGAGGTTTGCTAGCTAAGCAACTATAAGCCCCAAGGATTACAAGACATATTCATATATATCATAACATATAAGCATATAAAATCTATCCTATTTTCCTTACCAAAAGCCGGGATATTTGGAAACAAGAACGGGATTTAGAAACTCCTATAAACCATCAGTAAAATGGTGAGAATCCCTAAAGAATAAAGATGAAATGAGAATTAAACCATCAAGAAGAAACTTACCAAGAAGGACCTTAAGTTTCAAGAACTTAAATACCTAATCAAGAATCAATAACAAGAGTTAGGATCTGAATAAAAGAAACTAAAGAAAACTAAAGAATCATAAAGAACTGGACTTAAGGAATAGGAATACCTTGAATGATCTTATGGATTGGTCTAAACCTCAATACTGAAATCACACTATTTCTCACTTCCCAAGTGTTTATAAAAGCTTTAACCCAAAACCCAAGTGTATCTCTCTATAGTAACACTAGCACCTTGGAGGCTCTGATCAAATGCTTGAAGAATGAATAAAATGGCTGAGCACTAGGTCCTATTTATAGAGTTAAAGGATTGAAACTAACCCCTTTTAATTTGAATAAATAAATGATTATAAAATGAAAAAGATTTGAATTTTGGTTCAACTGACGCCCAGAACTTGGTCAAAGTCGTTCAAAGATAGGTCTAAGTGGTTAAGGGTATTTTTAAATTCAAAATCACAAACTTATCAAAAATTATTATTAAGGGCGATATATCGCCCCCTTATAGGCAATATATCGGCTCTACCCTAATCTCGAGCCCCCGTTCGAACGTTCATGCAAAGTCGACGTGTTTTCTGTATCTTCTGTAGGCGATATATCGGCCCCTAAGCTGTGATATATCGGCATACGTTGATATATTAAACACGTAATTGCACTTTTTCAGCATAATTTGAATTGGATAAATAGCTTTGACTGGGTCATAATACGATCCTAACAGCTGCTTGAAGGTTCTAGAGCTTCTAGATCTTTCTTTTATTAAAACTATTCATCAAAATACTTTATTTCCTTAATAATCATGATTATGACAAGTGTTATGCTCTTAATGGTTCTATCTAAACCTTAGGTTATAATAAATATATTTCTATGACCAGAAATATTAATCAAACCTTATGTTATAATTAATATTCTTAAACTATAGGTTAAACTTATAAAATCCATAACTGTTGCTATGGGTTTCCAACTAAGTCCCGACTTGAACCAAAATCCACAGTAACTAACATAGTACTAACTAATACTAATTACTACTACTACTACTACTAGTACTACTACTACTACTACTATCTAGCTAGCTAAGTAAACATTCTGGGACTCTACATAATCAAATTAAAATTGATATAATTAATAAATTTAAATTGATATAATTAATAAAATAAAATTGCAAATCTTCATTAATGAAAATTTAGATTGTTTTACAAGATAAACAATATTTGTTAGACATATGCAAAATTAAAAAATATTGCACTATATATGACGAAAGCGGTAAAAAGTAAGAAAATATAACAACAAGGTCAGTAACTTTGGATTATCGGTAACACATTTGTCGCCCATTCTTGTCGCAACTCATCAATTTGTGCCTCTGCATATGGCGTACTTGTTAGCTGCAAAAAAATACAAAGTATAATATATTAAATAATTATTTGATTACATTTATATATATGGTTTCAAAAATAATTTATAAATTTTAATTAATTATACCATTCTCAAATAATGTCCTGGACTCGCATGTTCAATCAAATCCTTCAACATCCTCATTATGTAGTATCCACATGCCACATTGTTCGGTTGGTGTGGACACTAATTATTTAAAAGGATGCGTAATTCATTATTAAATTAACTTTTGGTAAAATATGCATACATATTATCTTACCTAATAATTATAAAAGCTCAAAAATTTAAGTTGCAATTACTTACGTGAGGTTGCTTAATGCGTAGATTATCAGGGATCTCGACATTAGGAAGGTTCAAAGAAAAAAAAGATTGAAAGTGATACAATCTCCTCACGGTTATTCAGATCTGAGTTCACTGGATCACAATAATAAGCATGATATACATATGGTGCCAATATAAGCAACACCCAATGTTCACTGCATAAGAAAATCAAACAAATTATAACTCAAATGTCAAACAAAGAAAGTATTGATATGGGTCGGACAAATGACAAAGTTTTAAACCTACCCATGGCTCCAAGGGACAAGCATAACTTATTCTCTTGATTTTACTTCATTGCATCATCTGAATAGATTTTGAACACGGTCTCCGAATGAACTCCCTTGAGTGGCTACAATATTAGGATTGACAAATAAAAACTTATTTTGGCGACCTTGTTGCACCACATATCTGTAAATGAACCTAATATAAAAATACGAAAATATAATTAGAAAAAATTGTTATCTGAATGAATAAATCAAATTAGAAACTTAAATGAACGAACTTTGTGAGATATATACCTCATGTGGTTGATGACAACTGCTTGTCCAATCTTCTCCTTTTGAGCAAACTGAAGTATGTCATCCTTGCATATGTAACAGTGAGACATATCCTGATCAAAAACTTCATACTCTATGCCTAGATTGACACACTCCCCATCAACTCACTGAGATACGATATTGTGAAATCGTTCAAATGGAGTGTGGGGTAGTTGTGTTGGAGGAGTTTGTGGTCGTCTTCTTTCTCATGGTTGTTGTATTGACAGAGCTTTTGGTCGTTGTGATCTGGTCCTACTTGTAGAAGGATCATGTATAAAATAATATAAAAAAAATTTAAAAATACAAATAAATTAATATACAATAGTATAGATTTTTTATGTAAAAATATGGCATCACCTCATGATATATATCTTCAGATATAATGACCAAATCCTTAGGCCATGCTACTGGCATCCCAATGGCTTGAACAACTATGTACATATCCAAATCAAGATATGCAAAAGGGAGAGGAGTCATTGGCTTAAGAATGCTAGTAATCATAACTTGGTAGTTGTTGTCTGCCTCTCTTTCAATGAGTTTACTTGACGCAACAACGTTTGAAAGCGAACCAATGGCTAATTGGCATGCTCGACCCTGCGCAAGAAACAAGTTATATACAAATGAGCATGTTGAAGTAGTAAAGAAATCTATTTGGTTTTGGAATATTCAAGAAAGTTTAATTACCTCTTGCAAAAGCGGTTGTAGTTCAATAATTTGATCTTCTGCTTGAGGCACTAGTGGGTTAGGAGTATAGTAGGACGCATGCGCTGGTGGCACTGGTGGGTCGGGCACATAGTAGGGTGGTGGTGCTAGTGGGACTCAAATGTTGGATCTCGATCCGCTTTGTTGGGCCAGGAATTTTCTCAAGAGTTCTTCTTGTTGTTTAAGGCGCTCTTCTAGACCTTGTGCTTGTTGACGATGTTCTTCTTATTGTTTGTGAAATCTTTCTTTAAACTCATTTCTAATGGTCTCATTTGAAGAAGGAGCTTTCGATTTATTTTTCATTGAGGTAGGTGTTGGAGTATTCCAGTATACTGTGCGGGACACACCGTGCCCTCAAGCCCTAACACGTCCTCGGGGCTCAAGAGTGCCCAACTCCCTCGTCAGCACATCATCAGGGCCATTAGGTGCCCATTTACCCTCAGCTTGGAGTTGCCGGTAATGATCTTGTGAAACAATATTCATAGAAAGTTATATATAGAAGCTAATAATTTGATATACCAACATTATTGAATATGAACACTTGCAATATTTTTTTTTGAATCTCAGAAGCCTCTCCTGTTGGGGTTTTATGCCCTAATTAAAACTCAAATTCTTTGTAATCTCATTTTATTATCAATAAAAGAATAGAAATCATTTTTTGACTTGGTCAATCACTTTGCTCACATGTTTTATTTTCATGATTATTTGTTTAATATAAACTTCTATTAAATCCCGAGAATATAGCTAATCTTATTTATAGTGACGTCATCATAGTGGAATATAAATATGATTATATGTTCAAAATAAGTTAGTCTTAAGATTAGTCAGTGCACAAGATTTACACTGACTTGCCAATCTACGATATGATCTACTTACACATTACAGTGTTATGTTATTTCCAGAACATTAGCAAAGTAGATAAGATCGGATGTATTTGTTACATCGGACTGGACCGATATTGACAGTTGATAAGATAAGTAAACATACCGTTATTTTCTATTCTAGTCATATCATATAGTTGACCATATGTCAATTCAATCTCAATTCTGAGTGGTTAGTATTCTAACTGATTGTATTATTTGAGTTCTTTGACTTGTTCGTTACCAGCTTACCCTACGGACTAGCCCATACTTACATCTTGGGAACTCGGTAGTATAAGTGAGTGGGAGTGTTAATCATAGATATGAACATCTATAGCTTCTGATGAAGAAGTGAATCGATGGTTTCCTTTTAGTTTGGTTCAAGGTGTTAAATGATAGAGATCTCATTTCAGTAATTAAATTAGTTTACTGAAATATCATTTATAAGGAGCTAAGTGTTTTAAGGATAAAATACAATGAAGGGTAAAACGATATTTTAGTCCTATCTCATTGTAGACCGTCTATAGAGGATTGAGTGACAATTATGGTTGTAACAATGGATAATTAATTGCATATCTATATTTGTTATAGAGCGTTCTATGAATTCAAGAGTGCAATTCCGAGTCTATAGTGGAGTCACGAGGAATTAATAAGTTAGTAAATTTATTTGTTAGATTTATGATAACTTATTGGAGCTTGATTTCATAGGCCCATGGTCCCCATTGTACCTTGGATAAAATCATCTAGATAGTCTCAATCAATTGATTTAATCATCAATTAGAATTATCAAAGTTGACCAAGTCAATTTGGATAGTTTCACAGAGTTGTGTAATTTTGAGAAGAAAAGAGAAATTATGACAGATTTATTAATTAAGATAAATTGGTATCTAAATTAATAAATAAGTTTAAATCAAGGTTCAAATTATAAATAATTAATTTGATAAATGATTTAAATAATTATTTAATTAATTAAATAAATAGAAAATAATACAGGCTTTGATTTTAAGTCCAATGGGCTTATAATCAAATGAGAAATTTCACGGGGCTATAGCCCATGATAATTTCGACCTAGGGCTTCAAAGTGGCTATTATTTTATTGATTTTTTAATTAAATTAAATGGCCTAATTGAGTCTATAAAAGGAGTGCTTAGAGAGAAGTCAAAACATAAGTTTGATAAGTCACAAGTCAGATTTTTTGATAGTTTTAGATTCTCTCTAAACACAAGTCATTTTCTAAGCCTCTTTATTATTTTCTCTTCTTCTCTCTATATCTATCTCATGTGTTGAGAATTGTCCACACTAGTCTAGGTGGTTCTAAGGATACATTGGAAGATTGTGAAGAAAATAGAAGATCGGTTCAGTTTCTTGATAATACTCTGCGACAGAGAGGATACAAGAGTTAGAGAAACTGAAGGAAGGACTCTTTAATTCCGCTGCGTATACTGTAAGTATTCTATTTTTGTTTCTCTTTGAATTCAATTTTAGAAACATGTTTTAGGCTATCTCGTATTAATTTGTTTAATATTAGATATACATGAAAATAAATAAAGATCATGTATAAGCTAATCCAACAACTGGCCTCAGAACCTTTGGTAATATTTATTTTCATGCATGGACATGTTTAAAATTGGATTATTTGATATGTTTGAATAATTGGATGATTTTTCATGTTTTTATGAACATATTGAATTTTAGCAATTTTTAGGTTATTTTGTTGTGTTTTCTATGCTATTAATTTTTATATATACTTTATTTTGTATAAAACATGTTAAAAATTAATTAGAAAATAGTTTTAGTTTGAAAAATTGCTCAAAAAATTTTTTTTGGAAAAAATTTGCACTGGCTCCCATGCACGCGCGCACCGCACACCAGCGCGCACCCCAGCCCCGCGTGCGCGCCACCAGCAGCCCAGCCAAGGGGTGAACAGTATCTGAAATGGGTACTGTTCATCCATTTTTTTTTTAGAATTAAATTTTTTTAAAAAAATTTGTGAAAATAAATTATTTATAATCAAAACCAAAAATATCTTTTTTGTTTTATCATTTAATTTTTTATAAAAAAAATAAGATATTTTTGTTAGTAGAGATTTGAATAATTAGATATTTTCTACAAACATTCAAATTCAAATTTAAAAATAGACTAATAACTTAATTTTAAATCTTTTAATATATTAGAATATTAGAATTATGATATCATATATTTAAGATATTTTCATTTAAAATCTTGATATTTTTATTAAGTCTTTATTTGAAAATATAAATACTTTTTTATTCTATAGTTTTTAATATTTAAATTATTTGAAATTTGAACATTATTAGTTAGATATTTTTATGGATATTTGAATTTGTTTAACTATTTTGAGATATTTTAGGGTTGTTATAACTATTTATATTTTATTTTTTTAATGGTTAAAATATTAGCTAATAGTTATAACAACATAAGATATTTTGGAAAATAGTTAAGATATTGATTTTAAAATTTAAAATTGGTTAAATTTTGAAAAATATCGTTTTTTTCAGCCAATTAATAAAATATTTTTTTAACGGGATTTAAATTAACTTTGGTTAATTGTTGATAAATCCTATTTAAATTAAATTAATATTTTTTTCAAATTAACCTAAAACCAAGTTGATTTTTTTATAAATGAAATTTAAATTAACTATTGTTAATTGTTGATAAATTTCATTTAAATTGACTTATTTTTTGTAAAAATTTAATTAATTTGATTTTTTTTGATAAATTCTAGATAATTAATTGTGGTATTTTTGAAAATGAAATAAATTGTGGTATTTTTGCATAAATTCATAGAATTGCTCATATAGTAACATGATTAGGCCCATCCAATTATAACATGTCTGTTTACGCTATATGTGGTATTTTTGCAATTGGGCTTAGGTGCATATAGCGGCCCATATGTTTGTTAGATATATGGTATTTTGTCAAATAAAATATTCATAAAATGATAGGTTTTATTTGGGCCCATTAGAAAATGTAAAGTTTAAATTCCTCTCTTGTGGGTGATTCCACTTGTGAAGGCCCATTTGCTTTGCATGACTATAATGAGCCTAATCAATTAATAACAATTAATAAAACAAATGTTTAAACTCCTGTCTTTTGGACCTTGTATAGAAGATAAGGGGTCTTTGTAGTGGGAACGACATACTGGACCCAACCCTCCTCCATACAAGCCCAATTGTTAAGGCCCATTTACCTGAGTTGGACTTAATTGTATAGGTTCATTATATTAGTTAAACCTAAATATTGATTAGCAACAAATTAATTTTAAATTAATTGAATTTGTTTCAATGTGACACTTTAGAATTAATAAGAAATTATAGGACTTTGGTTTTAAAAATTTTAATCTGTTTAATTTTTTTGGGAAAACCATAATCATTAATTTTCTAAAAATAAATAATAAAAATACTATTTTAATTTTATAATGAGCTTATTTTAAGGATTTTATTCGATCTCCACCATTGGTTTAACATAGTCAATAGCTTAATGGGGCCTCGAGGTGCTTTGATTCGTCCCCCTACGGAAGGTGTTCATTAGTTATTTTGACAAGGTTAGATTTCGAAAGATAGATAATTATAGGTCAAATTCTACTAGACTCACCCCTACGGTGACTACTAGGACTAAATCTATGATTATTGAAACTGTGGGTCTAGCTCATAAAATAAGAGATTTTGTTTTCTTATTTTGATCGAATAGTAGATTGTTAATAGTGGTGTCCATTATTAAATGAGTTTGCAACTCTATTTAACTAGTGGTATTTTTGACTCTCGCCAACCGGGACAAGGATATCATAGATTAGTTAAAAACCTAAAGAAATAGAGATATGATTGTTTTTGGTATTTTTTCTCATATCTTACATATTTTTGGTATATGTTGTGCTATTTCTTGAAATTTGTGTGTAACGCTCTGGATAGCCAAGACCGTTACACTGTGTACTTATAAAGGTGCAAGACTCGCTAATCAAGTCATTACTTTGAAAACGTGTCACTAGACATGTAAGAGCTAAGGTTAAGAAGGTTTTGGTCTCAAAAGACTCATTTCATATATTTAAACTGTAGTAAACATGGGATCCCATACGAAAACAAAGTTAAAATAGGTTTACAGACTCCCAAAAGTACATGAGTATTCACTAGCCATACTAAGGCAAAATAGACAGTCTCCAGGTTTCATGTCCTTGCCTAGACCTCAACCGTGGCGGCCGAGCACCTGGCTATGTACATTCTGCTCGCTGAGCTCTCCAATCAGGGCTGATCTAACTTGCCCTTGCCTTTACCTGCACCACGTAGCACCTGTGAGCCAAGGCCCAGCAAGAAAACATTATAAACAACTCAAACAATAATAACAGACAATTAATTCATTATGCATGTTTTCCCATCAGATAATCCCCAATAGATATTCAACATATACAATCGGATTCAAGATACACTCTATCACATATAACACTCATATTACATAACATTCAGGGTCGACGACTTAGGCCGCACCCTCTGTTTAACCCACTGACTCCGTCTCGCTTAAACCGAGCTCAGTGCATAATAAGCTGTCCTCGGCTACCAGTGGCCGAGCCGTGCCCTGTGCGCTAGTGAAACCCTTGGCACCCTTAGGCCGTTGGTTCACTAAATGGCTTGCATGGCATAATACCATCTTTTCAAGCATTTACAATATGGAGCCTTTAGTCCCGTTGCATATATTCAACCAGGTGCAGTTTTCTTACCTTCAATTTGTGCAGTTATTGAATTACGAGCAACGCCTCTCAAGCACGATCCGTTCCCGAGCCTAAGCCTTTATCACCTAGTCACAACCAAAGTATAGGGTTCCATTAATACTCCGATATAGGTTTCCAGTTACAAAACTAACTCCCAGGAATCCAAATTCCACCAAGCACGGTGGTGAAACCAATCCCGAGCACACTAGACCACTTTCCCATGCCTAAAACCCTCAAAAACTCATGTGTGCAACCAAGGGCTGCGACCCCTGAAGCCTAGCCGCGGCCCTAGCCTCAAAACAGAACCACACCCATGCTGAACCACACACGCGTCGCGGCCCTTGCTTTGGGCCCCGCGGCGCCCTCCCTTGGCCGAGCCTTCTTGGCCTTTTTTCATCCTAGGGCCGCAGCGCTCTAGAACAGAGCCGTAGCCCTCCCCTTCGTGCCCAGAAAACCCATCATTTCTAAGCTTCAAACCTCACCTTAAACCATCCCAAAGCTCCCCAACTCACAACCAATTAATCCCAACTCCTTTAGCATGACTTAAACAACATAATTCCACAGAAAACACAGCCTAACACACACTAATCTTCTCTTTTCAATTTTTGAAACTTAAGAGCTTTAGACACTCAAACCAACCATTCAAACCCAATTTAAAACCTCTAAACCATGAGTTGAAACTTACCTTTTCTGTTGAATCACTTCACCAAGCCAAAGCCAAGCTAAGTCCCCAAGTTTCCTCCTTAATCCTGCCTTAAGACATCAAAACCATCTTTGCTTCAACACTTAACCAAAACCCATAACTCTAACCACAGAGAAGAAAATTAAAAGCTTACCTTAACCCTATTTTAGTTCTTGATAAATCCTTGAGCTAAGCCTCCAAATCACCCTCCTTCAATCCTCTAAACTCCAGGTGAATTCTAGCAAATTCTCCTTAGATTTCTGTGTTTTCCCCTTGTTTTCCTTAAGAGAGAATAGAGAGGTAAGGCTGAGAAAATAAGGTCGGTTTATGTTTTCTAAAGACTTCCTCATGTCTATCTGATAACTCTACAAAATAGAGTTATTTTACCATGTTTTACATGCTAATTGTTGCTTAGTTCATGAGTTTTTAATTAACTTATTAAGTTTTTATGTAATTTTTAATTTATTAGTCTTATTGTAGTTTTCTAGATTTTTATATGTTTTTATAGATATGTTATTATAATATGTTGTAGTTTAATTATTTAAAATTAGTATTGTTAGTTTGAATGCTAAAAATATGATTTTATTGAAATTAAATGTTATGTAAATTAAATTTTAATTAATGTTTTCATGGGAGTTATATGATATATTTTATTAATGAAAATATTTAATTTTAATTTAGTTTATAATTTATTGTGTAGGAAAATTATTGCCCTTGAAAAGCAAGAAAATCAAAGGAAAGATGGTAATTTTGAAAGAAAGTAACAAGAAAAATGGTGTTTCTCCAAAAGCCCAACCACGTGAGGCCCACTCTAGGCCCAACCCGTGGCCCCCCCTCCAACACCCAACCACCACATTGCTGCCATTTCCCTTATTGAGCCCAACAAAAATGCATTTTGTCCCTTTGTCCCCTATGACAAAAATGCCAACTTTTTACCCTTTTTCCTACACATTTTCACCACAACATCATCATTACACCCTATAATTTACCTCTACATACCATATTTATTTTATTTAATTAATCTAATCAATTTAATTAATTTAAATTGATTATTTTAATAAACTCACTTTGGCTATAAATATGGACTTTCAAGACCATTTTTGGGGTGCTTAATGTTTTGGTTACCATCTTTTTCTCCAATTTTCTCTCTACCATTCTCTCTTCCATTTGGGTTTTTCAAGAGCATTTTGCAAGTATGTATGTCTTTTATTTTGTAATTTCTACTCAAGTTATGTGCTTCTAATCTTTTTCATAAGATTATTAAGATCATGATGAAGCAACTTGTAACTAGGTAATATTTATGTTGTATGTTGATTTCCATTGTAATACAACAAAGTTTATGGATTTTTCTTCTACATATATTTCTTTCATCTTAAATATCTTGTATTTTAGATTGTTAGAACATATTTACACTTTGTTCTTCATTAGTGCATAAACATAATATTCTTTGTGTAAGATGTGCCATTAAATTGTACACATCCATGCTTAGAACAAAAATATTATGTTTTGCCTTATAAATAATGTTCATTGATTTATTTGTTATTTCATTAGATTGATTTACACTAAATGCTTTGAAATTATAATTTTGAAAAGTGAAGAAAAATCCTATCTTTTTATAAGAAATTTGTGCTTAAAATTATAAATCTTTTTGGAAAATGATAGTTTAAAATATTTTAACTATAACTAAAACTTGGGAATCAATATACTAATAAATATTATTAAACTTACATTTTGTGGATTCTAGTATCTTAATAATCTTTTCTTTTAACACTTATTTTCTACTCATTATTGCTTTATTTTTATTCTCTTAAATAGCTTTATTTTTCAATCTTTTATTTTATGTTCATAATATTAAAACTCATCAATCTTTGGAGCTAGGTTAGAATTTATTATTTTTGATTTAAAATAGTTTCATTTTCGATTTTAGACAACTCCCTTGGGTTCGACATCCTTGCTTACACGATCACTATTCTTTATGGACGATTCGTGCGCTTGCGATATATAAATTTTTAAACATACCCGTTTTGGGTCCATCACTATCTTACTCGTTAAGTTAATCCCGAGGCTCGGGGTGTCGGAATCGTCCCCGAGGCCAAGATGGTAAAATCCCCCAATATTCCCGCCTAGACATCCTAACCTCAAATATATCTCCATATAGTTATTTTCATGACCCGATAGTCCAAATCGCTACCCGCTATCTAGAAATACCCCCGACTTATCCAAAGTCATATCTTAAGTCCCCCTGTGACTTTTCCCGCTATCTGACCCTAGAATCATCTTGAGTCGTGCTCTGCAAACCTGTCCACATAATAATGTGGTTCTCACATATATCACATATTTATTTCATATCATATTACCACATAATATCATCAATTATCATATAAACATTACTAAACATATAATTACTCATTTAAATCACAATTATTCCATTAATGCTCTCTGGCACACTAATCAAGGCCCTTAAGCCTTATTAGCGATTTTGGGTCGTTACATTGTGTGAATATAAGTTTTATTGAGAAAATGTGATTGATTTCTATTTTATTGGTAATTTGTGGTTTTGAGTTATGGCTGTGTCTACTCCCATCCTTTCTCAACTTTCGATGGAGAAACTCACTGGAGAAAACTTCCTTAAATGGAAGCAAAACATAAACATTGTGTTGATAGGTGACAACTCCAAGTTCGTCATGACCGAGGAATCCCCGGAAGTTCCAGCTGAAGGAGCTACCAAGTCTGTGAGGGACAAGTATGAGCGTTGGCAGGCGGCTAACAACAAGGTGCCGTACTACATGTTGACTAGTATGGTCGACACTCTCAAGACAAAGATGGAGAATGTCGAGACAGCCTACGAAATCATGGATCAGCTCCAAGACATGTTTGGTGCCAAGTCAGCACAGACTCATTTTGAGGCCACCAAGAAATATGCCAATGCTCGAATGGCACCTTCTCAACATGTTCGTGATCACCTGATCAAGATGACAAACTAATTTCAGGAAGCTGAACTGCACGGAGCCATAATAGATGAGGAAACTCAAGTTGGCTTAATCCTCAACAGTCTTTCTCCAGCTTTCCTTCCATTCACCACCAACTATGTGTTGAATAAACTCAACTATGGTTTAGACGAAGCTCATGAATGAGCTTCAGACTTTTGAGTCTATCATGGGTGGACCTAGTAAGGGAGGAGAAAAGAAGACAACTACTACTACTACTGCTGCTGATCCAGCTAAGGCTGAAGCTAACCAAGCTTCGTCTTCAAAAGCTGGAAACAAGAGGAAAGGTGGGCAAAACAACAACCCCAAGCCTGCAAATTCTGCAAAGGCGAGTGCACAACCAAGTGCACAAACGCCTAAGGGGAAAAGCAAGAAAAACAAGAAAGGTAAAGGTAAATGTTTTCACTGCAAAGAGAAGGGGCATTGGAAACAAGATTGCCCCAAGTTTCTAGCAGATAAAAACAAAGGTAATGATTATAGTTCATTTATCTTAGAAACATGTGTTTTAGAGAATGATAACTCTGTTTGGATTATTGATTTTGGATCTACTAAGCATGTTTTAACTCTTTACAGCTTCTTGAATCGTGGGAGGAAGTGAACGAAGGCGGCTTAAAGCTTAGAGTTGGAAACGGAGCGTTCGTTGTGGTCCAAGCTATTGGAAGAGCTCGTCTGAAGTTCGGAAATAAATTTTTAATTTTAAAAGATGTATTTTTTATTCCGGATTTTAGTAGAAATTTAATTTCAGTTTCCATGTTGCAATTAGAAAGATTTGTTATGACTTTCACAAGTATTAATACATCTATTTCTTTCAATGGATCACAATTGTGTATTGCATGTTTGGAAAATGGGCTTTATATTTTGCGACCTAACGAACCCCTCGCTCTTAATAATGATTTATTCAAAGTAGCTAAACCTAGGACCAATAAACGTCAAAAGACCGATAACAATAATATGACGTATTTATGGCACTTGAGACTAGGTCACATTGGCTATGATAGGATTCAAAGACTTACAAAGGACGGACCTTTGAGGGAACTCACCTTAGGTGAATTACCTGTCTGTGAATCTTGTCTAGAAGGCAAACTGACCAAGCGTCCATTCTCTGCAAAGGGTGATAGGGCCAAAGAACCACTTGGTCTTGTGCATTCAAATGTTTATGGACCTCTGAATATATAAGCCAGTGGTGGTTTTGAGTATTTCGTCACTTTCATTGACGATTACTCTAGATACTCATGTCTTTACCTAATGCATAGGAAATCAAAAACATTTTCAAAGTTTCAAGAATTCCTAGCAATGGCTCAGAACCAATTAGGTAAAACGTTAAAGATCTTGCGATCTGATAGGGGTGGAGAATATTTGGATATGCAGTTCCAAGATTATTTAACTGAACTTGGGATTTTATCACAACTTACTGCCCCAGGTACTCCGCAACAAAATGGTGTAGCGGAACACCGAAACAGAACTTTATTGGAAATGGTTAGATGCATGCTTAGTTACTCAACTCTACCAACTTCGTTCTGGGGACATGCAATTGAAACCGAGAATGACATTCTCAATGTTGTGCCGTCAAAATCAATCCCCAAAACACCTTTAGAACGCTGGAATGGTCGTGAACCTAGTTTACGCCATTATAGAATCTGGGGGTGTCCCGCTCACGTCCTGAGGAAAAAGGAGGGAAAGCTAGAACCGCGAACTGAAGTTTGCATGTTTGTTGGCTATCCTAAAGGTACTCGGGGTGGACTTTTCTATAGTCATTCAGAAAAGAAAGTGTTTACTTCTACAAATGCTACTTTTTTGGAAAATGACTATGTCCATAACTTTAAACCTCGCAGCAAAGTAGTTTTAGAGGAGATGGTTAAAGAATTGACTCCAACCAATAATCCATCGTCATCAACGCGAGTTGATGATGAAATTCCCACTCTTCATGTACAACCGACGCAAGTCGATTGAAATGAAGAAAGTACCATTGTTCCTGAGCAAACAGTCACAGAGCCTCGTCGTAGTGGGAGGGTTTCTAGAAACCCAGTTCGCTATGGTTTGGATGGTGAAACCAATATGGTTGTTGGTGACACTAGTGATGATGATCCATTGTCTTTCAAACAGGCAATGGCTAGCCCTGAAAAGGAACTATGGCTCGAAGCCATGAAATAAGAAATGGAGTCCATGTACTCAAATTCCGTCTGGGATCTTGTGGAAGCACCTAGTGACTTTAGGGCCATTGGGTGCAAGTGGATCTACAAGAAGAAATGAGGTGTTGATGGAAATATCGAGACTTATAAAGCTCGATTAGTGGCAAAGGGTTATACCCAAAGAGAATGCATGGACTATGAGGAAACTTTTAGTCCGGTAGCCATGCTGAAATCCATTCGCATCCTCCTATCCATAGCAGCCGCTCTCGACTATGAGATCTGGCAAATGGACGTCAAGACAGCTTTTCTTAATGGAAACCTTGACGGAGTCATTTATATGGATCAGCCAGAAGGATTTAAAGTATCTAGACAAGAAGGAAAAGTTTGCAAGTTGAATAGGTCCATCTATGGACTTAAGCAAGCTTCTCGTTCCTGGAATCTTAGGTTTGATGAAATAATCAAAACCTATGGCTTTGAACAAAATATTGATGAGCCCTGTGTTTACCAACTGAAGGCAAATCAAATAGTGGTATTCCTGGTTCTTTATGTAGATGATATCTTACTCATTGGAAACAATGTTAAGAAATTATCAGATGTGAAGAATTGGCTGAGCACTCAATTCCAGATGAAGGATTTGGGTGAAGGAAGTTATGTTCTTGGTATCCAGATCATCAGGGATAGAAAGAACAAACTTTTAGCTCTATCTCAAGCAACTTACATTGATAAAGTGCTTGAACGTTTCTCAATGACAAATTCCAAGAAAGGGCATCTACCGTCCCGCCATGGAATTCATCTTTCAAAGAAGTAGTCTCCCCAGACTCCTGAAGAGGAAGATGCAATGAGAAAAGTTCCTTACGCATCTGCAGTTGGAAGTCTGATGTATGCCATGTTGTGTACTAGACAAGATATCTGCTATGCAGTGGGAGTAGTGAGCAGGTATCAGTCAAACCAAGGACCGGAACATTGGATAGCAGTTAAGCATATCCTGAAGTATTTGAGACGGACTAGGGATTATATGTTAGTCTACAAGGGTGGTGTTCTGAACCCTGTAGGCTACACCGATTCAGATTTTCAGACTGATGTCGATGACAGGAAGTCTACTTCTGGAATGGTGTTTACTCTTGGGGGTGGAGTTGTGATTTGGAGAAGTGTAAAGCAGTCTGCAATCTCAGATTCCACCATGCAGGCTGAGTACATAGCTGCGTCAGAAGCAGCTAAGGAAATAGTCTGGCTAAAGAAGTTCTATTCGGATCTTGGTGTTATTCCAGAAATGGATAAACCACTTTTGTTGTTTTGTGACAATACAGGAGCGATAGCCAACTCGAAAGAACCTCGAAGTCATAAGAGGAGTAAGCATATAGAAAGGAAGTATCACATTATTCGAGAATATGTGGCCAGGGGAGATGTGAAGGTTATGAAGATTGCAACTGAAGACAATCTTGCAGATCCGTTTACAAAGACAGTACCAGAAGCTACATTTGATAAGCATATCAAGGAGATGTGATTAGTAGAATTAAGGCATTAGTTTCAATTAGTGCAAGTGGGAGTTTGTTGGGGTTTTATGCCCTAATTAAAACTCAAATTCTTTGTAATCTCATTTTATTATCAATAAAAGAATAGAAATCATTTTTTGACTTGGTCAATCACTTTGCTCTCATGTTTTATTTTCATGATTATTTGTTTAATATAAACGTCTATTAAATCCCGAGCATATAGCTAATCTTATTTATAGTGACGTCATCACAGTGGAATATAAATATGATTATAAGTTCAAAATAAGTTAGTCCTAAGATTAGTCAGTGCACAAGATTTATACTGACTTGCCAATCTACGATATGATCTACTTACACATTACAGTGTTATGTTCTTTCCAGAACATTAGCAAAGTAGATAAGATCAGATGTATTTGTTACATCGGACTGGACCGATATTGACAGTTGATAAGATAAGTAAACATACTGTTATTATATATTCTAGTCATATCATATAGTTGACCATAGGTTAATTCAATCTCAATTCTGAGTGGTTAGTTTTCTAACTGGTTGTATTATTTCAGTTCTTTGACTTGTTCGTTACCAGCATACCCTACGGACTAGCCCATACTTACATCTTGGGAAGTCGGTAGTATAACTGAGTGGGAGTGTTAATCATAGATATGAACATCTATAGCTTCTGATGAAGAAGTGAAACGATGGTTTCTTTTTAGTTTGGTTCAAGGTGTTAAATGACAGAGATCTCATTTCAGTAATTAAATTAGTTTACTGAAATATCATTTACCAGGAACTAAGTGTTTTAAGGATAAAATACAATGAAGGGTAAAACGGTATTTTAGTCCTATCTCATTGTAGACCGTCTATAGAGGATTCAGTGACAATTATGGTTGTAACAATGGATAATTAATAGCGTATGTATATTTGTTATAGAGCGTTCTATGAATTCAAGAGTGTAATTCTAAGTCTATAGTGGAGTCACGAGGAATTAATAAGTTAGTAAATTTATTTGTTAGATTTATGATAACTTATTGGAGCTTGATTTCATAGGCCCATGGTCCCCGTTGTACCTTGGATAAAATCATCTAGATAGTCTCAATCAATTGATTTAATCATCAATTAGAATTATCAAAGTTGACCAGGTCAATTTGGATAATTTCACAGAGTTGTGTAATTTTGAGAAGAAAAGAGAAATTATGGCAGATTTATTTATTAAGATAAATTGGTATCTAAATTAATAAATAAGTTTAAATCAAGGTTCAAATTATAAATAATTAATTTGATGAAGGATTTAAATAATTATTTAATTAATTAAATCAATAGAAAATAATACAGGCCTTGATTTTAAGTCCAATGGGCTTATAATCAAATGAGAAATTTCACGGGGCTATAGCCCATGATAATTTCGACCTAGGGTTTCAAAATGGCTATTATTTTATTGATTTTTTAATTAAATTAAATGGCCTAATTGAGTCTATAAAAGGAGTGCTTAGAGAGAAGTCAAAACATAAGTTTGATAAGTCACAAGTCAGATTTTCTGATAGTTTTAGATTCTCTCTAAACACAAGTCCTTTTCTAAGCCTCTTTGTTATTTTCTCTTCTTCTCTCTATATATATCTCATGTGTTGAGAATTGCCCACACTAGTCTAGGTGTTTCTAAGGATACATTGGAATATTGTGAAGAAAATAGAAGATTGGTTTAGTTTCTTGATAATACTCTGCGACAAAGAGGATACAAGAGTTAGAGAAATTGAATGAAGGACTCTTTAATTCCGCTGCGTATACTGTAAGTATTCTATTTTTTGTTTCTCTTTGAAATCAATTTTAGAAACATGTTTTAGGTTATCTCGTATTAATTTTTTTAATATTAGATATACATGAAAATAAATAAAGATCATGTATAAGCTAATCCAACATCTCCAACTAGCTCTCATTTTGCAAATTGACGACCCATACTCCACAAGTCTGCCGTATCAAGTCTAGTCAAGTTTTTCCCACTCTGTTGCATTAACATGTCTTCAATATGCACATAGCCTCCTCTAGAGAGGTTGTGGTTGTATTTATTCAATGCTTGATAAGTCTGCATCTCTTCTCTCTTTTTACGCCACTTGGGAGTTAATCTTGAGTTCATAAACTTTAACCATTCATTTGGCTGTATGACATTCTCAAATCTAAATGGAATAGCTAGCGGGAACTCCTTTGGGAATTTTTTCAAAGCGTTATACACGTTAACCCTTGTGAGATTAGTCTTCCAATTTGAAAAGTATTCCCCTGCATCCATCAATATCTGTTTCTTTTGTTTAGGGTCCAAATCATAAGTTTTCTGCAAGTTTGAAAGTAATAAGAATCATGTTATCACAATAATATATATTTTAAAAATATTAAATGAAATATAATTAATAAAACCATACCTTCATTATATCCCACATTTTATTTTTATCCACCATATTAACATCGTTCCAACTATTAGTGTTGATGGACACAGTGGCTCGAACAACAACTCCAAGTTGTGATGAAACATTACTTCTAGTGTCACCAACTATTTGACCATACTCGTTACATTTAACATGTGTAAGATGTCCTTCACTTCTTCTTTTGGTATTTTTAGACATCTAGGTGTGCCCTCTCACATTGTTATGTTCATCTTCCACTGGCTGAGAATGAGGGAGAGGCTTCCCCTCATCAAAACTACCACCAAAAGGATCACCTTCCATCTCTGAAACATAAATATCATTATTATAACCATTTTGGACACTCATAATTATAAAAAAAAGGTTATACAAACATTTGAATTGAAGATGATACCAAAAGATAAAACCAAAAGATGAAACTAAAAATATCACATATCATAAACATATCAAACCAATTAAATGTTACCTCAAGACCCATTATCATCAACCCATAATCCTTCACCATTTTCACGGAAACAAATACAATCATCATCAATCTCATCATTATCTTCTATTTCAGTGAATGTGACAAGTTATTCTTTGAGAGGTATATCATGTAAATCACCATATTTAATGTTCCATTCTCTTGTTTGCGTTGGAAGAACAATTGACCATTGGTTGTTTGAAGGATCATTCACATAAAATACTTTTTTGGCTTGTGGAGCTAATATAAATCGGTCAGATTTGTGTCCAATTTGTTTTAGATTAATTAATGTGAAACCAAAATCTTCATATATTATGCCGCTGTCAATTTTCACCCAATCACAAAAGAAAATAAGTACTCGAGTTGTGATATAATTTAACTCCCAAATTTCATTAACTACTCCATAAAAAGTCATATCACACTCAACTAGATTTTTATCTTTTGCACTAGAGACTTGCACAGTTGTAGCAACAAGGCTAACACCACTGTTTTGTGTGTTTCTTTTGTTATTGCGCTCCCTAGTGTTAAATAGAGTACCATTAATCACGTATGCTGAAAATTTGATGACATTAACAGAAGGTCCTCAAGAAATCCACTTAACGATGTCTGAAACCTTATTTGATGTGTTTTTTAATTCTGACACAACCTATTAAATCAACATAGCAAAAACAAATTACTAAAAACAACCAACCATGCCATCTTGTAATTACCAATAAATGACAACCTTCCATAATCAACACAATTTACCTTTTGTTCTATCTAACTACTAAAAGTTCGATAATTTTCGTCTTGTAATCATTTTGGGTTCCTTGACTTGGATGGAAATTTGGTCTTTATCCAGTTAAATGTTCCTTTCAATTATACATATGTTGTAAGACAATTGAATATACAAAATTATACAATTTAAACTTAATGTATTATATGAATATAACTCACTTGATATAAGGCTGAATTTCATTTATATTCTGCAACCCAAGACAATGTGCTTCATATAGTATATCTCTACTTACTGTGCATACAACGTTACCACGACGACTCTGAATCTCAACATTTTCAACATCATTTAACCCAATTTTATGTACACCAGTCATGTATTCAAAATAAAATTCAACTGCCTCTTCTGCAATATAGCATTCGACGATGCATCCTTCTGGTCGACTTCTATTCCTAACATACCCCTTAAGAATCTTCATATATCGCTCATATGGATATACCCATATTAAATAAATGGGACCACAATATCTTAGTTCTTTAACAAAGTGAACTGTCAGATGGATCATTACATCAAAAAATGCCAGCGGGAAATATTTCTCCAACTCACATAATACCTCAACAATTTCATCTCTTAACTTGGGTAACTTAAGCGGATCAATCACCTTACAACACAATGACTTGAAAAATAAGCATAACCTTGTGATTACATCTCGAACTTTCCTAGGCAACACATATCGAATGGCCACTGGTAGTAAATATTGCATTAGAATATGACAATCGTGAGATTTCATACCAGTCAGAATACAACTTTTCATGTCTACAAATGACCTTATATTTGAGGAATATCCGTTTGAAATTTATATTAAACAAACATCTGAAAATTTCCATTCTTTCCTCTTTAGTAAGAGTGTAAGCAGCAAGAGGTAAATATGTTCATCTCTTATCTAGTTTTGGAGTTAATTCATCCCTTATACCCATTGCAACAAAGTCTTGTCTAGCCTTAATTCCATCCTAGTTTTCCCAGGAATATTCAACAAAGTGCCAATCAAACTATCACATACATTTTTCTCTATGTGCATAACATCTAAATTATGGCGTACAAGTAAGAAAGACCAATATTCAATTTCAAAGAAAATATATTTCTTTTTATAACACCCTTTCAGCTCCTCCACAACCTTAGCCTTACGACTGCATTTTATCTTTGTAGGTGTATGAACTTTAGGCTTCCCTAACTTGAACCCAAATTTAGACATCTTCTCAAGTACTTGAATCCCATTCAAAGGCTCAGAAGCCTCCTCAAACTCTTGTTCACCATTGAATGCCTTCTTCCAAGTCCGAAGTTTATGCGTATTAGGCAAGAACTTCCTATGTCTCATATAACATATTTTCCGAGAGTGTTTCAAGTATTCAAAACATGTTTTTCTTCACAAACAGGGCAAGCCTTATATCCTTTCACACTAAACCCAGATAAATTTCCATAAGCAGGAAAGTCATTAATTGTCCACAACAAGACCACTCTAAGATTAAATTCTTCCTGCCTATACGCATCATATACCTTGACCCCTTCATCCCACAAAGTTTTCAAGTCATCTATAAGAGGAGCTAGATAGACGTCAATGTCATTACCAGGTTGTTTAGGTCCTGATATCAACAAGGTCAACAATGTATGTGTGTGAATTAATCCTGTTAGTTGAAAGACCTAGACGAATATTACGAGATTCATTTCCAAAAGAAGGCCACTTCAAATCAACACTCTTCCAAGCTAGGGTGTTAGTTGCATGTCTTAATTTACCACCCTTTATTCTCTCATTAGCATGCCATCACAAACTTTTAGCATGTTTGACATTTCTAAACAATTGGATGAAACGAGGAATTGGTGGAAGGTTCCACAAAACTTTGGCAGGTACTCCTTCCTTGACATCCTCACTATTTATTTTCTTTTGTCATCGTGACTCACCAAGAGTAGGACACGATTTTGCTTCTGCAAAGCTATTTCGATATAATATGCAATTATTAGGATATGCATGAATTTTTTCATACTGTATGCCTAATGAGCATAATGTTTTCTTTGCCTCATAAAATGAATTTGACATTTCATTATCTTCGGGCAATAACTCCTTTAAAAAACTAAATGAATCAGTAATATTTTTATCACTCCAGCCATGTTTAGCTTTTAGATTGTACAACCTAAGAAGCACAGAAAATTTTGTAAATCTAGTACAACCAGAGTAAATCGGTTTCTCAGCATCACTAAGGAGTGTCTCAAACTTATTTGGGTCTACTCCTGATCCATAATGTGCGTCGTCAATCATTTCATCTAATGGATCCCAGTTCTCCTCTACTATATTCCTCCTCACTCCTTTTGGTCTACTTGGATGAGTTGGAGCGATAGGAGCTATCCCCCCATGGTAATACCAAATTGTGAAACTCTTGTCGATCCCATTGAAATATAAGTGTTCTTTAATCTTTTTAACATTTCCACACTTAAGACATGGACAATAAGTAAAATTTGGGTCTTTCACATTTTCCGAACAAAACCTTAAGAACAAATCGACCCCGTTCCTATATTCCGCAGATAACTTATTCACTGACATCCACTTTCTATCCATATCTTCTCCCATGTCTATGAAAAATAAAAGAAACGACACTAAATAAGCACGTGATAGAGTTGGGTGTCTATATAAAGCTAATTGTTTGTAATCCTAGATAAAATCGGGCATCATTTCTTCTATAATAGTGACCTAACCATCTGCATGTGAATAGTAAAACAAACAATTCAAACAACATACAATAAGTTTCTTCCTTATAGCTCCGCAGCACACAACCAAATTTTCTAGAACCTACTTCACTAAAACACACAAGTTCTCAACCTTCCGTTATCACCGCAACACACAATTTTAATCTCAGAACCTACTTCACTATGGATGAATATTTAAGATATTCAAACTCCTCTAACATTTGTTTAATAATATTAAAAGTAGAAGTAAGAGAATATATATGTACCTCTTGTAATTAATAATCCAAAAGCTAGCAAAATTACTTCACGTAGCAATCGAATTTGATATTAAATCCACAACCAAAAAAATTAAATTAATAATTAATAAATAAAATATCACTAAATATCTAGCAATATATAAATTATTCTTGTAATTTTAGAAACTTAATTACCTCAAATGTGTGCTTGAAATAGAAATTTTGAAGCAAAAAATATCCTAAAATATCACCAACAAAATCACAACCTACAAAATTAAATTAATTAATATATAAAAGATTACTAAAAAAATATCACTAAACATCTAATAAATAAATAATTGCTAAACAAATAAAAAAAATCCAATGAGCCACTAATTAACCTAAACAAAAAATCAGTAAAACTTTTCATAACCTAAAAACATAATAATCAACAAAAACATAAAATTTTTCATATATCTATATTTTAAAAATTATTTAATAAATTTATTTCAACATAACTATATATAATCAAAATAGCTAGAATTTTAATAATTTTTTTTAAATATATATATACAAATATACCTAAATTTTGAAATAAATAAATATAAAAATTAAAAAAAATCATAAACATATATACTTAATGAAATATATACAATGTGATATGTAAAATTAACAAAAAAATTCTACATTGTCAACAAAGTAAAAAATTTCTTAGAAACTGTAACGCCCCACGTCACTATGACTTCTTTCTGGAATGACAACTGACCCTACAAACCAACACGAGTCTCTCCAGCGTGCTTTGTCCTCACTCGCATGCTTCCTGGGAAAACTTCCCAGGAGATCATGAGACTACTCCAGGTCAAGCACGCTTAACTTTGGAGTTCTCAAGTGATGGGTTACCGAAAAGAAGATGCATCTTGTTTTCGATAGCCCATCACTTAAGAACTCCAAAGTTAAACGTGCTTGACTTGGAGTAGTCTCATGATGGGTGACCTCCTGGGAAGTTTTCTCAAGAAATGAGCGAGTGAGGACAAAGCACGCTGGAAAGACTCGTGTTGGTTTGTACGGTTAGTCGTCATTCCAAGAAGCAGCCATAGTGACGTGGGGCGTTACAATTTATGGGTAGGTTTAGCTTGGGGATAATTTTAGAAACTGATTTGTAGACTCCTTTGCCTATGATTATCTTGAGTTTGAGGTTAGTTTTCATATTGGAGGAAAGCTTGAGTTTGAGAAACTCAAGATTGTGATTCTTGGTATTTCTGGCTTTTTTTAATATTCTGATGTTATTTTTGGGTTCTTTGGCACTTGGGTATCCTATATTTGGGTTAAAGTTACTTTGAAATCTAGTTAGAAAACTTGATTTGGTGATTTTTGGAGGCTTGGCTTGATTTTGGGTAGGAGAAAATGCTGAAAAAGAAACCCAGAATTCAGGGTTCGCGTTGTGGCGCCCTTGCGCTGAAGCAGGAGGAATTTTTGGTGTCTCTATGCTTCTGGGCGCCCCTGCGCTAGGGGGTGGCTCCCCTGCACTATCATAATTTCCAAATATGTTTTTTTTAGGTTTTGGGTCAAGCTTGGGGGCTCTGGGGACGG
This sequence comes from Humulus lupulus, assembly GCF_963169125.1. NCBI lineage: Eukaryota > Viridiplantae > Streptophyta > Magnoliopsida > Rosales > Cannabaceae > Humulus > Humulus lupulus. The sequence continues at coordinate 164,312,041 of NC_084799.1, forward strand.
TTCCGTCACCCGATTGGTGGAATGGGAAATCGCGAGAGCTAGGGAATAGTCCTGGAGTCACTATATGAGATTAGTTATTAATGAGGGTATTGTTGTTACTAGGATTAGTCCAAGGCTCGGGGGAAAGGATGGTGCTCGGGATCGTATCACTACTTGCATAGGACTCGAGGTAAGAAAATCGACACTTGTACCATGCTTAGGGCATTAGTCACGACATGTGAACACAATTATGACCATGTACTATATATGATTGATGTAACACCCTACTTCCTTAGAGTCGTTACTAAGTGAGTTTAAAACGTGTTAATCACTCACTAATCAAGGTTTTAGGTTAAAAGTGTAGCTAAACTGTATTGAAGGTCGTTTAAAGGCATGATATATATAAAAATGTGATCATTCATGGAAAATACTAAAAGTTGAACATTTGGGATCCCAAAATACTGTTTAGAAAATATTTACAACTCAAAATACATTTAGGGTCGACTAGGCGATAAATTCAAGTCTATACATAACATTTTCCCAAAAATACCCCTGGCCGTGGTAGCTAGGTAGGTCGAACATGTACCCATCACTCCACGCTCTCGATACTCATGGTTGGTCGACCTTTCCCTTGCCCTTACCTGCACCATAGAGCACCCGTGAGCCAAAGCCTAGCAAGAAAACTCAACACAAAACAATTAACATATGCATATCTATAAATCAGCATATAACAAAACAACCAACATGCTAAACACATAGCAGCCATGCCGTCCCAAGTGCTTTACCAGGTTCTGGGTTTGCAGTCTTCACCGTGAGAATGACTCTAGCATCCTTATAGGGTCTTGCCCTAACGGCTCTCACTCCGCATGCTCAACTCCATCTCCGCCCCTTGCCGTGCTTGGCTTTGCACTCTGTGTGCTAGTGTCGCTCCTGGCCCTTGCCGTACTCGGCTTCGCACTCCACATGCTCAACGTTGTTCCCGGCCCCTTGCCGTACTCGACTTCCTACCGTTCTCGGCCTTCGCCATTCCCGGCCTTTGCCGTTCATTCACAAATATGCAATACATAGCATAATATCAACAAGCATTTAAACATATACTAAACATAAACAATAGGGCCACACCCTGCAATTCAATCACATAGGGCCATGCCTTGCAATACAAACAATAGCGCCATGCCCTGCTCTATGGGTACAATAGTTTTCTTACCTGTGTCCCAAGCTTTCTGAGAACCGCAATCCCGAGCACAGTCCTCTAACCCGATCCTCGCTGAAAACCTAGTCACAACGCATTAAGAATAGCCATCCATCAAGTTCTAATCCAATAAATAACTTCAGAATATAATTCTAGCCTCCGGGACCTTGGATTCTACCAATCCGGGTGGTAAAATCCTTCCTGAGCCTTAACATTAGGGTTCCCGAGCTAAAATCCTTCAAACAACCAACATCTCAAACTTGAGTTGCGGCCCAGCCCCTTAAGGGTCGCGACGCGCTTAAGTCAAAGGTAAAAAGCCTCACTGGTTGAGGGATATGGGCCGCGATGCTCCCATCCTTGGGCCGCGGTGCGCCTGGGCAGACAGAGGCTCCCAGCCTCTTCGACACACACGGGTCACGGCGCCTGAAGAACAGGGCCGCGACTCGAGCCTCCAAACCCAGAAAACACCATTTTTCCCTGTATTTTCCTCAAGCCTAAACCCTCAGAAATCAACCCAATTCAAGGCCTATACCCAGAATCCTTATTCCCACAGCCTAAACACCCTAACCATCCCATAAACAACCCCAAGACTTCTCCAAATAACCAAGAGCAATACACAATTCAACTCACATGCATATCACTTCCCAGCAGAATTCAACAAAATAAGTTGAGTTAAAAAGCTTACCCTTGAACTTAACTAAGTCTCTGAATTAGTTCCCAGAGTTCCAAGCTGCTTGTAACGACCCAAAATTACTAATAAGGCTTAAGGGCCTTGATTGGTGTGCATGGAGGGCATAATTGGTTTATGTGTGATTTAAATGATTAAATGCATAATTATGTGATAAGCATGCTTATATGATTATATGGATATATGAGATGCATGATTATGAGTATTAGTATGCATGTAGGCCCTGTTTAGATTATAAGGGCATATTTGTAATTTTGGCCCGTTGAGGGCATAAATGTAATTATTTGCGATAAATTGTTGAGACCACATTATTATGTGGATATATTTGCACCTGGTGGCTCGAGGCGATCCTAGTGAGCAGTTTAGCGAAAAAGTCACAGTGGGGATTTATACCCAGCTCGGGGGAGCCTGGGGGTATTTATGGGAACTTGGGAAAATATATTGGAGATAATTAGGCATCGGGGAAAATAATTGGTGATTAATTAGATTACGAGATTTAAGTGGTAAATATTAGGAACACTTGAGGAGTTAGCGGGAATTGAGAACAAATGACCAAAATGCGCCTAGAATGACTAAAAGGCTTGGTTATATTTGGGAGGGAAAAATGGTCTTTTGGTGTTTAAAAAGGGATAAGCATTAATCTATTTTTTTTAGAGTTAGTGGAAGATATAGAAAAGGTTAGAAGCTGAAAGAAGGAAAGAAAGAAGAAAAAAAAACAGAACATTTATCTCACCTTTTTCTCTTCCACACGGTTTTCCCTATTCCTCACCATTACTTGTGGATTTTGGAGCTGGAAACTCAGGGAAGGTCTAGGAAAAGTCTTGGGACTTTGATCCTTGGAGTGGCTAGAAGTTCAGCTGGAGTTAGTGTCCAATTAAGGTAAAGTTTACAGAGTTGGTATGAATTTTCTGACTTTGATGAAGTTGTTTCTGAATTTGAGTTTTGGATGGGAATCAAGGGGCTTGAGCTTGGGGATTCGAAGAACTAAAGGCTGGAAGGGCATAGAAACAACCTAAGGTCGAATTCTCCCATTGAAGGTAACAATTTCTGGCTTTGAATTTTTAAATTTCTGGGTTTTCTGGTTAAGTTCTTGAGCTTCAAGCTCAATCTTGATTTTCTGTGTTTGATGGTGAATGTGGCAAAGTTTGATGTTGTTGGGCCATGCTGGATGAGATGTAGTGGATGGTAGGCTTAATTTGAAGTGTGTTTCAGGTTTGGAGGGGATTTATGGAGCTTTGGCTCGGGGAAATTCGAAGGAAAAACTCAGACGGTTGTTGGTTCTGCTTGTAGTGTTATAGCGCTAACATTAGAGCGCTACAGCGCTATGCCTGGTTTCCTGGGGGGCGTTTGTCTCCGCTTGTAGTGCTGTAGCACCCACCTTGTGGCACTGTAGTGCTACCCTGCCTCCAAAAGTAGGTTTTGGGTATCTTTCTTAGGGTTTTTGCTTAGGGGCTCGGGGGTCGATTCCACCACCCCGCTTGGTGGAATTGGGCTTCCTGAGGGCTTGGGATTGGTCCCAAAGTTGGGTTACGAAATTGAGATTTAATGATAGTTCTATTTTATGGTTGTGACTATGTGTACGCTAGGGCTCGGATGGGATTGTGCTCAAATGTCATTTTCATTTACCAGAGCGCTCGGAATCAAAGGTAAGAAATTGCACCTGGTTATGTGATTATGTTGGGACTAGGAGTTCCCTCTGCTTGTATGTGATGTCATAAGATGGTATTATGCCACAGGGACAAATGATAAACGACCCAAGAGTGCCGAAATCAACATTTGCGCACAGGACGCAGCTCAGCCACTGGTAGCTGAGGTTAAGTACATAATCAATAAGCTCAGCCTAAGCGAGCTGGAGTCAGTGGGATAATCAGAGGGTGCGGCCTAAGGGAGTCAACCCCGGATATTGTGTGATATGTTTATTGTTGTTTAACTGATTGTTATCCCCATTTCTTGCATGGGCTTGGGGCCTTCGTCCAGGCCCATTGTTAGGGGCCATGTAAGCATGCGGGCCCGGCCCAAGGCCTCTTGGTACGAAGAGTGTCCAAGGGGAGGGGTATGGACCGGGGATGCATGTCTGGGCCCATTGGAGGGGTCCAGAATGTTCCTCCGGGTCCGTCCTCCGCGACGATAGTCTGGGCGATGTACAGAGCGTTCGGACCCCCGCGGCCTATGCGTCCAGGTCCCGGACCCTGATACGGTCCGGGCCTATGGTAAACGAAGCGGGACAAAGGTAAACGGACCCGGATCTCCTCACCCCCGGTTGAAGGGGCCAAGCGTCCAGGACCCTGAAGCCGCCTCACTCCACGTGGGCGTTGTCCCCACTTTTCACCTGCAGAAAAGGCCACCTCGGGATTGCACACCGATGTGTCAGGTCTGCGCAGCCAAGTAATCTGACTGGTCTTGTCTCCTGAATCTGCCTCGTGACTCGAAGTGGCCAGACCAGAAGCGCTGTTTTGTCGGGCGAGATATAGCTCTTGAGTCAACTTATTGGGCCTTAGCTGGCCTGGAATTCATGTATATTGTATCTCCTGTATAGGCCAAGAATATCTGTATCTCTACTGGGCCCGGGTCGTACCCGGCCCAGACCCAGTGTTCCCATACCCCCATAAATACATGCTACAGAACACTGTAAAAGGGGTCTCTCCTCACCAAAAAATACAGTAACTCTGTCAAAATATATAGAGAAAACTCCATTGTAAAAGGTTCTTCAAGCTCTAATAATATAGACTCGTGGACTAAGGCTAGTTAACGCCCCAACCACGTAAAAACCCCGTGTTAATCTTTTGCTTTCATTATAATTATCAGTGAATACTAGTTATTAATAGAGTTGCTGAAAATCTTGGTTAACAGTTTGGTGCTTTCATTGAGAGCTGAAGGAAGCTAGTGCTAACGTCAGGCCTTTACTACAATGGTGAACACACGACACACCACCTTCGACCCTAGTAATCTAGAGCAGGACAACAGAGACTCGCTGCCTTCGCAGCATACCCCTCAGGATTTACCCGAGAATGCGCCTCCTTAAACATCTCACCACGGCGAGTCACAGGACTACGAGGGTGGGACTGAGTACGAAGAAGAGAACGGGGAGGAATATTATGAAGAAGAGAATGAGGGGGAGTACCACGACGAAGCAGCGGATCCCGAAGGAGAGCCCGACCAGCGAGACTTGGAGGTGACCAGACTAAGGCAAAAAGTCATGGATCAAGAAGCCAGGATCGCTGAGCAAGCGGAGGCGCATCGACGGATGCAAGAGTCTCTCCAAGCCCTGCAGGCACTCATGGCTGCGCAGGGTCCGACAGCCAACCCCGCGACTGGCCCACTTCCAGAGACGCAGCAGTCTGCCCCACGAGAGCAAGCCGGGGTCCCCAGAGGTGCCAGCCCGGTCCATCCCCCGGAGCCTTTTCCTGAGCCAGCTCCAGGGGCCCCGGACAGGGAGCGGCGGAAGACCCGGGAGAAGACCACCCCCGTCGCAAGAGCCGGGGCCCATTCCCGGCCGCTACCTAGGAAAGAGAAGGTGCGCCCCATCCCAGGACGAGGCCACCCGATCAATCCGCAGGGGACGCGGCCGCGGAATGCACAACCCCAACACGCCACAGGGCGAGACGGGCGGGAAGGGTCTTTGCACCCAAGTGCCTCGGTTAACAAGAACCGTCGGAATGGCCTCGCCGCGAGGAACGTCACGCCATCAGTTCAGGGGACGACACTTCCCGGGTAGACTTACGCGAGGGACTAAACGCTCGGAAGGAGCGGGCCCGCAAGGAAAAGATCCTCCCCCGAGATGGCAACCTCAGGAACAACATCAACGACAGAAGGAACGAGAGAATCCCCCTGGAGGATGGCACGGCCAGGCAGCTCATGGAGCAGATGGCCGCATTGAAAAAGGTCACGAATCGCCTGGTCCGCAAGCAAGAAGGCGCAGACACCGACTCTGACGAAGAGGATAAAGAGCCTTGCGCAAGGCACATCCTGGACGCCGTACTCCCCAAGGGGTTCAAGATGCCAAGCCTCACTGCCTATACTGGAAACACCGACCCCAGGGACCATCTGTCCCGGTACAACTGACTTATGACAGTGGCCTATGTCAGCGATGAAGGAAAATGCCTCTGCTTCTCGATCACTTTGGGCGGTCCCACCGAAGAGTGGTGGAAGAGGCTTAAACCGGGGTCCATCCAATCCTGGTCCAGGCTGCAGTCAGCGTTTCGAAAGCAGTTCGTGGCCGCCATGAGGATGGATATGCAAATCAGCGCTCTCGCCAATATTATGCAACTCCCCGCGGAGACACTGAGAGCCTACATCCAGCGCTTTACTGAAGAAGCCTCCAAGACGAAAGTAGACGACGGACAGCGCCTGGTGGCACTGCAGTCCGGGATCCAGGCCGGGTCCCCCCTTTGGGATGACATGCAGCGCAGCAAGGCCGCCACCTTGGAAGAATTCATCAGGAGGGCCCAAGGATTCATCAACTGGGAGGAAGACCAGATCCAGGCCTTCGGGTGGCCCCCGACTCCTCATCCTGTCTCCCAGACGTTCCCGGGATATACGGGACAGTTCCCGGCGCAGTCCTACGCAGTGCCCCCCGTTGCCCCGGGACCGGCCGTCGCGCCCGGAGTCAGTTACACCTCTACAGTATACGGCCCTGCCACTTCGGGGTACACCCCGGCCCAATCCACCCACTTCTCCGGTTATGGCGTGGCGCTGGAAGGACACAACATGGCCCTCGTCGGGGCCCAGCAGTCACAAACAAGAGTGACTGAGGCAAGCGTGAAACCCTCCCGGGGGAAGCGGTCAGGCAAAGGCCAGAACCGGCCCGAGCCGGCCAAGAAGGGGAAGAGGGGCTACGAGCCCCAATATTCAGAATACACCAACTTGGTGGACACCAGGGAAAACATCTATCTGGCGACAGAGAGGGCGGTCCACTACCGGAAGCCTAGCCCCATGTTTAAAGGGGGAAGGAATCCGAGAGACACCAGCAAAAGGTGCGCCTATCACAAGGATGTGGGCCACACCACCGACGAGTGTCGGCAGCTCAAGGATGAGATTGAAAATCTCATCAAGTCGGGGTACCTCCACCAGTGGGTAAGGATGCCCGTGGGAGTCCCGGGCATGTCAGCGAGCCCCGGGAATGACTCGGGCATACCCCCCTCAGGGAGGGTATGCACAGGGACCCCCGGTGCAGGCCCCTCAGGGGGCCCTCGCCGCGCAAGTTCCCGGCCCCGGAATGCCTTATCCCCCCGGGGCAGCATCCCCTCGAGTTGACGGACATGTGGCAACCATCTCAGGCGGACCTCACCTGGGGGGGCCATCGAGGAATGACCAAAAGCGCTACCTGAGCGAGCTGGACCACGACCAGGAAGTTTGCGCCCTGGTCCAGGCTCCAACCCAGCGCCCTAAGTTGATAAACCTCCCCATCACCTTCACGGAGGACAACGCCCGCAACGTCCATTTTCCACACCATGACCTGCTGGTCATAGATGCTCAAATAGCCAACAAATTGGTGTCCCGCGTGTTGGTGGATGACGGAAGTTCCGTCAACTTGTTGTTCAAGCCCGCCTTCACCGCCATTGGCCTGACGGAAGCGGATCTGGCATCCTGCCCGACCCAAATTTACGGCTTCAACGGAGATGCGCGTCTCCCCATGGGAAAGATCCAGCTGCCGGTTACGCTGTGGGGTGAGTTGCAGCACTCGTTCATGTTCTGCACCTTTGTCATGGTGGACTGCCCCACCGCTTACAACGTCATCTTTGGCCGGCCCACATTGGTCGAGTTCGGGGTCATCACCTCCATCCGCCATCTTTGCATGAAGTTCCCATGCAACAACGGGGGGTAGGGACCGTCCGGGGAGACCAAAAGAGCGCCCGAAAGTGCTACCATGTCTCCGCCCGGCCCATATACATGGTCCGGGAAGAGCCCGTCGAACCAGTTCCCCTCCCTTCTGCTGAGAGGGTGGTCCAGGAAGAGGACGATCTGGACCCGCGGATAGGGGACGATCGCGTCCTGGAGCCCATGGACGAAATAGAAGAGGTGTGCATCAGCGAAACCGACCCGACCCGGATCGTCCAAGTCGGAAAAAGCCTGCCGGCAGACATTCGGGCCGCCATCATCGCCCAAGTCAAGGGGAACCAGGACCTCTTGGCCTGGTCCCACTCCGACATGACCGGGATCGACCGCAATATCATTTGCCACGCATTAAGTATCGACCCAAACGCGACCCCGGTCCGCCAGAAACGTAGGCCTTTGGGGACGGAGAGGGCCAAGGCCCTTATGCTAGAGGTTGAGAAGCTATCTTCCATCAACTTCATACGCGAGGCTGTGTACCCCGTGTGGCTGGCCAATCCCGTCTTGGTGCCGAAACCGAACGGGACCTGGAGAACATGCATTGACTTCACGGACCTCAAAAAAGCATGTCCGAAGGACTGTTTCCCGCTCCCCCGAATCGACCAAATGGTGGATGCCACGTCTGGATACAAGATCTTGAGCTTCATGGACGCTTACTCTGGCTACAATCAGATCTCTATGCACGTGGCGGATCAGGAGCATACCAGTTTCCAGACCAACAAGGGCATCTACTGCTACATAGTCATGCCTTTCGGACTCAAGAATGCGGGAGCAACTTACCAAAGGCTCGTCAATCGGATGTTTCGGGCCCAGTTAGGGCGAAACATGGAGGTATACATCGATGATATGCTGGTCAAGTCGAAGACATCCCGGAACCATTCGGACGACTTGGCGGAGGCTTTTGCGGTTATCCGGAAGTACGGGATGAAGCTGAACCCTAAGAAGTGCACTTTCGGTGTGGCTTCCAGGAAGTTCCTGGGCTTCATAGTGAGTTTCCAGGGAATAGAAGCCAATCCGGATAAGATCAAGGCACTGATCGACATAGCCTCTCCCCGGAAGCACAAGGACGTGCAAAGCCTGACAGGGCGAGTGGCCGCCCTGAGCCGTTTTGTTTCTAAAGCCACGGACAAGTGCGTCCCGTTTTTCAACGTCCTTCGGGGAAGCCAGCGTTTCGAGTGGTCGCCCGAGTGCGAAGAGGCCTTTCGAAAGCTGAAAGAACACCTGGCCAAAGCCCCAATCCTGGCGAAACTGGTAGAAGGGGAGCCCTTGTATCTATACCTGGCCGTGACCGAGCATGTAACGCCCTACTACCTTAGAGCCGTTACCAAGTGAGTTTTAAGACAAAACAGTGTGCAATGAACTCGCTAACCGAGGTTTTGAAAACAAAAGTGTGACTAATAAAAAGGTTAAGGCTGTAATCCTTGAAAATGCGTCGTTTTCATTAAAACTTCCAGTATTAAACATTTGGGATCCCAAAAATAAGGTTTGAAAACTATTTACATCTTGAAATAAGTTTACAGTTGATTAGTTATAAAAATCATAGATTATTACAGCCATTTTCGAATAAACCCCCAACCAAAGCAGTCGGGCAGGCCAAACATGTACGCGTCGCTTCACGCTCTCCGCACTCATGGTTGGTTGACTCAGTCTTTGCCCTTACCTGCAACACGGAGCACCCGTGAGCCGAAGCCCAGCAAGAAAACTCATGCAGTTCATAACATATGCAAAATATACAGTTAATCATATCAGATAGTCCATAGATAAACAAGTCAACCATTAGACTAAGCAAACACGGCCATGCCGCCCCAGAACCCTTACCGCAGCCTGGGGTCTCGGTCCTCACCGTAAGGATCTCACATGTATCCTCTGGGTCCTACCCTGACTATAAGCATCCCATGTGCTAAGTGTTACTTCCGGCCCCGCTGCCGTTCTCGGCCTTGCCGCCCTCGGCCATAGCCGTTCATTTCACTATAAACATATATAGCATAAATCAAACAACATTCAAACAAATATCAATTCATTTAAATCTACACCCTAACATGTAATGCAATATAGGGTCATGCCCGGAAATCATCTCATCATGCAATATAGGGCCGTGCCCCGCAATCACACTATGGGCCCACGCCTTATCCTACGGGTGTTATAGTTTTCTTACCTTTCCATTCAATAGCTTAGATGACCTGAGTCCTTGAGCACGATCCCACACGAGCCTTAGCGCACACCTAGGCACAAACATAGGTCAAAGTCAACACCGAACCCCAAGTCCGAATACCTAGCCTCGGGATCAATCCCGAGCCCCCGAGAAGTCCTAAATCCCCAAAACAAAGTGGTGGAATCGAGCCCTGAACCCTAGGTCAAAATCCCTCATCAAAAACCCAAAAATCCACCTCTGTGAACAGTGCAGCGCTACAGCGCTCTAAAGAGGGTGCTGCAGCGCTACAAGCAGAACACTCCCCCCAGAACAGGGGCTAGCGCTACAGCGCCCACTGACTAGCGCTGTAGCGCTAGTTGCAGCCCAGCAGAACCGAAAAATCGCTTCTTGCGATTTCCTTCAACCAAATCAACCCCAAACTTGTCCAAACCTTTTCCAAACCCAAAATCAAGCTTATAAACATCTCACACTCATCCCAAGCATCCCAAGAACTCAAAACCCAAGCACATTCAATCCAAATCTCAAAATTCACCATGAACAACCCTAAACCCAAAAATTCAGTCAACAACAAAGTTAAAGGCTTAGAATTCTTACCATTGATGCAAATTTCGACCTTGATTCAAACCTAGACCTCCTTAGCTTGTTCATCATCAAAGCTTGCCCAGAAATTCCCTAAAATTCCCATCAACTCAGCTCAAAACACAGCTCAAACCATCAAAACCCTTAAAACTGAAATCTCTAAAACTTACCTCAAAAGTTGATGTGTTCTTGCCAAATCTTCAAGTCTAACCCAAGATCCTTGATGCTCAGCCTACCATTGCTCTCCACTAAGCTTTGCTCCAAGAAAAATGGTGCAAAAATGCACAAACCGATCCTTTGGAAAACCCCTCTGTTTTTCTCTCTTTTCTTTCTTTCTCTCCACAGCCAACACTCTTTCTCTATAAATCCCACTAAGTGTATAAAGCCTCATAAATCAACCTTCTAAAAGCCAATTGACCAAAATGCCCTTCCTATTAACTCTAAATCCTTTTGTCCAAATAGGGCCATTTTAGTCATTTTACCCAATTCCCGCTAATCCTCAAGTGTCTCTAATATTTCCCCGTTGCTTTCCAACACCTGATAAACCACCAAATAAATATTCCCCATTATCAAAATTAATCTCAATCTATTCTCTAAATTCTTGCTTATACCCCCAGGCTCGCCCCGAGCCGGGTATAAATTCCCGTCATGTCTTTCCGCTAGCCTGCTCACTGGGATTGCCTCGAGTCACAAATCACAGATACATCCACATCACAATGTGGTCTCAACAATCATCACATATCAATGCAGTTATGCCCAACATGGCCAAAATTACAGTTATGCCCTTCTAACACGATCCGGGCCTACATGCATACTAATATACATAGCCATGCATCTCAGATAAACAAACAGTCATATTACATGCTTTAAATCATAATCATGCATTTAATTCATAAAAATCATACATAAATCCCATCATGCCCTCCTGGCACGCTAATCAAGGCCCTTAAGCCTTATTAGCTAATTTGGGTCGTTACAGAGCACGCGATCAGCACCGTGTTGGTACGAGAGGAAGAAAGGACACAACTCCCGGTATACTATGTAAGCAAGCGGTTGCTAGACGCTGAATCTCGATACCCGTTGATTGAAAAGCTAACTTTCTGCTTGCTGATGGCATCCCAGAAGCTTCGACCTTACTTTCAGGCCCACGCCATAAAGGTCTTGACCAACCATCCCCTGCGGCAGGTATTACAGAAGCCCGAGTCATCGGGAAGACTCCTGAAGTGGGCCATGGAGCTAAGCCAGTTCGATATATCTTACGTGCCCAGGGTGTCCATCAAGGGACAGGCCCTGGCCGATTTCATCGTCGAATGTTCCGGGATTTCTCCGGAAGACAATATTCCCGAAGCTCCCGCGGCGCCCGTGTGGAAAATCTTCGTGGACGGAGCCTCGAACGAGAATGGGGCTGGGGCCGGGATCATCTTGGTGTCACCGCAGGGGCACCAGCTACAAAATGCCTTCCGTTTCCAGTTCAAAGCATCGAACAACGAGGCGGAGCATGAAGCTATCCTAGCCGGCCTGATGGACGAAACTCCTGTATCAGGTCCACCAGTACGTCATGATGGACGAAAAACTCTACCGCCGGGGGCTATCCATGCCTTACCTCAGGTGCGTGTCCGGGACTGAGCTGAGCGCCATCATGCATGAGGTGCATGAAGGTTTTTGCGGAGATCACACTGCCGGGCCCAGTCTGTCCAAGAAGATCCTGCACCAAGGATACTTTTGGCCAACCATGAAGAAAGACTGTATCGACTACGTCCGCAAGTGCGAACAGTGCCAGAGGTACGTGAAGGTCCCACGGGCCCCCCCGACAGAGATAACCTTGATGAATAGCCCCTGGCCCTTCGCAGTGTGGGGGGTCGATCTTGTTGGATCCCTCCCGACCGGGAAAGGAGGGGTAAAGTATGCCATTGTGGCTGTGGACTATTACACAAAATGGGTTGAGGCGGAGCCCATGAACACGATCACTTCCAAAAAGGCCTTAGATTTCGTCATCAACAACATAGTGTGTCGGTATGGCCTCCCCTACAAAATTGTGTCCGACAACGGGAAGCAGTTTGACAGCGCCCACTTCACGGATTTTCGCGAAAGGCAGGGTATAGTGAAGAGCTTCTTTGCGGTTGCCAGACCTCAGGCAAACGGGCAGGCAGAAGCCGTGAACAAAATCCTAAAGGGGACACTGAAGAAAAAGCTCCAGGCCTGTAAGAGAAAATGGCCCGAGGAACTTCCCCGCGTACTATGGACCTACCGGACGACCGAGAGGACGTCAACCGGACACACCCCTACTCTATGGTCTATGGATGCGAAGCCGTCATCCCAATCGAAACGACCGTCCCGTCCCACCAACGCAACACGTATAATCCCGCCCAGAACCATGCCTTACTCCAAGAATCGCTAGATCTCATCGAAGAGATCCGGGAAGAGTCGCAAGTGCAGCTGAAGATGTACCAAGGCAAGATCGCGCGACACTTCAACTCCAAAGTCAAGAGCTGTGAGTTTGGAACCGGCGACCTAGTCTTGCGAAGAGTCTTCCCTGCTACTCAAGATCAAGGAGTGGGGGTTCTAGGCCCAAATTGGGAGGGGCCATATGAGATCCAACACAAGGTGTGCCCTGGAACGTATCGCTTGAAGCAGCTCGATGGCTCGGAAGTCCTGCGAGCCTGGAATGCGGAGCATCTCCGCAAATACTATCAATAGTCCAGGAGCTTTTCCCAGTTTAATATTTTCGTTGTAAACAATGTACGCCTCAGGGCGAATTTCTTTCAAACAATGGAAATGACGTGTGCAAAACGTCATAAAGGGCTATTGTCAAAACTAAGCTAGTCTTTCTCAAGTGACCCCAGACCTGTCTCCGCTCACTTACGAGGGGTATCATCCCAGGTATAAGCAAACACCTGGCGGGCGCAAGCTTAGGCTAGTCCCGGCTCGGACCACAAAGTCCGGGAGGCAAACCCCACGGTCCAACCCTGGACGAACGATGTCCGGGGTATAAAATAAAGAGGACAGTGCCAAAGCCGATCCCGCCCCGGACGAACGGTGTCCGGGGTATAAAATAAAGAGGACCGTGCCAAAGCCGGTCCCGCCTCGGATGAACGATGTCCGGGGGTATAAAAACGAAGGACCGTGCCCAAGGCTGGTCCAGCCCTGGACGAACGATGTCCGGGGGTATAAAAGAGGACCGTGCCAAAGCCAGTCTCGCCCCGGACGAACGATGTCCGGGGTATAAAATAAAGAGGACCGTGCCAAAGCCGGTCCCACCCCGGACGAACGATGTCCGGGGGTATAAAAACAAAGGACCGTGCCCAAGGCCGGTCCAGCCCCGGACGAACGATGTCCGGGGGTATAAAAGAGGACCGTGCCAAAGCCAGTCCCGCCCCGGACGAACGATGTCCAGGGTATAAAATAAGGACCGTGCCAAAGAAGGTCCCGCCCCGGACGAACGATGTTCGGGGGTATAGAAACGAAGGACCGTGCCCAAGGCCGGTCCAGCCTCGGACGAACGATGTCCGGGGTATAAAAGAGGACCGTGCCAAAGCCGGTCCCGCCCCAGACGAACGATGTCTGGGGTATAAAATAAGGATCGTGCCAAAGCTGGTCCCACCCCGGACAAACGATGTCCGGGGGTATAAAATAAAGGACCGACCCAAGGCCGGTCCCACCCCGGACGAACGATGTCCGGGGGTATAAAAACGAAGGACCGTGCCCAAGGCCGGTCCAGCCCCGGACGAACGATGTCCGGGGTATAAAAGGGGACCGTGCCAAAGCCGGTCCCGCCCCAGACGAACGGTGTCCGGGGTATAAAATAAAGAGGACCGTGCCAAAGCCGGTCCCGCCCCGGACGAACGATGTCCGGGGGTATAAAAACGAAGGACTGTGCCCAAGGCCGGTCCAACCCCAGACGAACGATGTCCGGGGGTATAAAAGGGGACCGTGCCAAAGCCGGTTCCGCCCCGGACGAACGGTGTCCGGGGTATAAAATAAAGAGGAGTGTGCCAAAGCCGGTCCCTCCCCGGACGAACGATGTCCGGGGGTATAAAAACGAAGGACCGTGCCCAAGGTCGGTCCAGCCCCGGACGAACGATGTCCAGGGGTATAAAAGAGGACCGTGCCAAAGCCGGTCCCGCCCCGGACGAACGATGTCCGGGGTATAAAATAAAGAGGACCGTGCCAAAGCCAGTCCCGCCCCGGACGAACGACGTCCCGGGGTATAAAATAAAGAGGACCGACCCGAGGCTGGTCCCACCCCGGACGAACGATGTCTGGGGGCATAAGATAAAAAAGGGGGCCGAGCCCAAGGTTCATCCACTTCGGACAGTTGATGTCCGGGACTTAGAAGCGCCCGGTTTGCCCCAGGGCAATGCCATGGCGTAAAACTGATAAAAGGAGAACAGAACTCTGAGTTAAAACAAGCCCCGAGGGCCCTGGACTGGGTGCCAGGATTAAAAACTTAGAAAGCTAAGTCGTTGGGTCTAGTCCAGGCCGTTGGAACCGAAACTAAACCCTTGCAATCAGTTGATTGCGGCAACAAAACTAAATTTCTACTTGGAACAACGAAAGGAAACCTTCATAAAAACCAAAGAAGGTAGCAGTGTCTTAAATTTAATTACAAGCCAAAAACACTAATAAAAGTACAAGGCCGGGGTTCAGGCCTACAATGCATCTGCCTGGAGGTCTGCATCCTCCCTCTCCTTGGCCTCGTACTCGGCCCACTTTAACTCAAGATCAGGGAAAACAAGGAGATTCATACTCTTATCCTTGCACCAGGCCATGTAGATGGCCTCGTCAAAGGTGACATCCAACAGGCCCTTGGCCTCCTCCTTTTCGCGATGGGTTGTTTCGTGCGCCGCCTTCTCTTGAAGCAGGGAATCGCCCAGTTCGTAGACTCGGGCCTTCAAGGCCTGGATCTCCTCCTTATCCAAGACGGACTGAGTCACGGCCGTCTCCAAGAGCGCGCCCGTTCATCGGCCACCTTTGTCTTCTGGGACAACTCCTCTTCCAACCCGGCCTTGGCACGGCCGAGCTCCTCGCGCTCTGCCTTCACACAGGCCACCTCTGCCTGGACGCGGGCCGTTTCCTGGCCAAGAGCCTCCTTGGCGGCCTCCCTCTGATTCTCGGCCGCCTCCAACTCCAGCTTGGCCGTCTCCATCTTCATGGCAAGCTCGGCCACCAGATCGGCACTCCGTTGGGACAACAGGTCAACCTGGAGCAAAGAAAAGTTAGAAAATAAAACCTTCATCAACAAGTAAGGGAAGGAGTGTAAGAGAAGTGGAAGTTACCGCGGTGGCCTGGTGGCGGAGAGCCTGGGAGATGAACAATACGTCCGGGTTGGCTATCGTGGCGTACCTCTTGAGTTGAAGATTGGACATGGTGCTCCCAACCTGGTCCAGCAGGTCAGCCGCTAGGGGGGCCGTGTCCTGGCCGAGTTTAGGGCGGAAGCCCGCTTCGGCAGCTAGCCGGTCCACGATCAGCTTAGAAGCGCTGAACTCGGCGGGACGCTCCGCGAATTCAACCTGACGACGGATCGTCAGGGCCTTGTAAGTTTCGTCCCTCTAGCCCCATCCATTTTCCCAGGTCCGGTTGATTAGCCGGGACTGCTCGTCCCGCAGGGCTGACTCCCCATCCTCACGAAGAGTCGGGCGTAGGGGGAGGACTGGTGGTGCAGGGATTTTCTTCGCGGTCAGCCGACTCTCCCCATGTGACTCCTTAGTCGAGCCAGCTCGCGTCGTCCAGGGCCTCTTCCCGATGTTGCCTTCTTCGGCGTCAGCATCCGGGCCCCTCTTCCCGGAGCTCCGGCTGACAGCCGCGCCCGCCTCCAAATCAATCACGGGGGGCGGGTTGGAGGCGAAGTTTGCAGCAGGCTCCACGGCCTGGAAGGGGACCACGGCCAGAGCTCCTTTACCTGGACGGAGCTCCGTCCTGGATAGTTCCTTGGTAAGGTGGGGCTCCGGGCCCGTCACCTCGTTTTTCTTCCTGGCCGCCTTCTTGGCCGCCCTGTCCTTGATGAGCCACCTCATTTCGCTGGCCGTGTTTGACATGTCGGAGTCCTCTGCAAAAGTACAGAAAAAGGAGTTAGGACGGTAAGCCAAACAGATGAAAACACACAAATCAAAGTTAGAAATGACCCAGAACGAACCCTCATCTAGGCCCCGGGCGAGACTCAATTCCTCTAAAGCAAATGAATGGACCCGATCCCCTATGTCATCCGGGTTCAAGAAGCCCCCGTACTGGAGGAACCCGGATAAGACATGAGGACCTCTGAGCCTACAGGGACGGGAACTGAAGGCCTCATCTCCCCATCGGCCCCAAATGCGGGGCCCGGGGGTACTAGCCTATCCCTAGCTAAGTCCCCGACTCGGGGAGCATAAGTTAAGATTAAAGGGGAGTTACCTCGCCCCGATACGCTAGCCCCGGGAGTCCCGAAGTTTGGTAGGGCATCTTCGAAGAGCTCCTCCAGCTCTTCTGAGGTGGCCGCTTCCGCTGGGGCCTGGTCCTTCTTGCGCTGGGCCGCGTCGGCCCGCGCCGCTCTTACCACAGTGGCAATGTGGTCCAGGGCCAACTGCTCCCGGACGTCGACGTTCTTATCGCAGGGGATCCCCCGAAGGTTCGGGATAACAGTGGTCTGGGTGGCCGCGAGCATCCCAACCAGTCGGAGATTGTCGTCCGTGACGTAGCCCCCTACGTCCAGATCCTCCGCGGTCAACTTGGAATAAAATCTCCTCCTTTCCAGAATGAACTCGGTAAGGGGAGTTTGAGCGAAGGGCCCTGCCACCCGGAAGATATGATAAGAGATGAGTAGAAAAGATGAGTAAAAGAGAGGTCCAGGAAAATACTTACCCACTCGCTGGAAGTCCAGCAACAGCGTGGGGTTCTTGTCCACGAGGAACCCGGACGTCATGAACCAGTAATGCCTGACGTCCGGGGGATGCCTCCAAGAGCTGGTAGGAGCGAGATAGCTACTCTGCGACTTCAGCCTATAAAATCCGTCCAGGGTCTTGTCCTTGACGTTAACTTGCGGCTCCAGCTTGTAGAAGTACAGGACCTCCGTAGGGGTGGGCTCCGCGATCTCCTTCCCGGCGCAAAACACCCGCCATCCAGCGAGTAGACGGTATGCTTGGGGCAAAAGCTGGAACGGTGCGATTCCCATGTACGTCAAGAACAGCACGAAATAGTCGTGAAGCGGGAGCATAGCTCCCGCGCTAATATGGCCAGCACTCTAGGCACCGAATCCTTCCACGGACGTATGCGCCCGTTCCTCGAGCCTAGCCAAGCGATTGTGAAAGAGGCCCGGAGTTGATTCGATGCCCAGATGCTGCTCCAGGAGCAGCATCATCTGGTAATTCTGGAACGAGTTGGCCGTCACGTCCATTTCCCACCTGTTGCCCTTGGGCGTCCGGGATCCAGAAACGACGACAGGGGCCCTATTGACCTCTTCTTCAGAATGGAGCGTAATGTCCGTTGCCATAGCTGGTGATCTGGGAACAAAGCAAGAAAGCCAAGCAGTCAGTACCTAAACCCAAGAAAGTCGGTCAAGGTACAGGGGGTCTCCTAGGGACTGCTTGGAGCCCCTTCGGACCAGGCCTGGGACTTCGAAGAGCCACAGGACCCTGATCGGGAAAAGAGGAGACTACTAAGACCCGACCTCTGTCCGGGAAACGTCTGGATACAGAGCAACCCGAACCAGGCGGCCTTCCTAACAATTCCTAAACACCAAGCCTAAACGCACACATCAAAAGAACATCTTAAGTTCATAAAGTTGTCAAGATAGTTAAGAGGACTTACTGTGAGGTGTCAACCGTAGAAGATGATGGTTGTTCGACTGTAAGGACGGCAGAACCTCGTTCTTGAAGTGATGCAGCCGGTGTAGTAGTTCGTCGACAGGACAAACCCGAGATACGTCTTCAGGTAGAAGAGCGGAAGTTGGGGTTCTGGGGAACAGGCGGCGGCGCAGAGTTAGCAGATGGTGATGTATGTCGTCGGCGAGGTCGGACATGCAAGGCTCGAGTAGTGTTTATCAGTTCTTAAGCTGGTTCGAGGAGGTAAAAGTGCCAAATGTGGTTTTTGTGGGGTATTTATAATGTCCCTAAGTCCTGGCCCACGATCCAACAGACATGTGTCTCTTCATCAGACTGTCAGGAATCGCGCAGGGACATTTATGAGTCCTTTCAGGTTGGATCCTCACCGTCTCAGATCTGACGGCCCAGGAGTGACGGATGCCGAAGGTCGCCCCATCCTACGGTCCACCTCGTCCCAGGGACATTAATGATGGCCCCCTCGTGCGGATGGGATGCTTCGAGACGTGCGCTGGCACCCTAGCCTAGGCCTAGCGACCCTTGGGAGGGCTAGGCGACCTTTCAAGACCCGTGCAGCAACCACCTGGTGACACGTGTATCCTAGCCATGGAGCGGGACAAAGGTAAGCATCCCCAGATCGTGGTAAATGATCCGGGCCAAGCATCCAACCAGTGCCACGGCCCGCTGTCACGGACCCACAATCTCGGGCAGGAACTGGGGAGGCAACCAAGCGAGCGTCCTGGGGACGATGCAACCCTCCTCCTAGCAGACCTAGGCGAAGGCTTGGGGGGTAAATGTTATCCCCATTTCCTGCATGGGATCGGGGCCTTCGTCCATGCCCATTGTCAGGGGCCATGTAAGCATGCGGGCCCGACCCAAGGCCTCTTGGTACGAAGAGTGTCCAAGGGGAGGGGTATGGACCTGGGATGCATGTCTGGGCCCATTGGAGGGGTCCGGAATGTCCCTCCGGGTCTGTCCTCCGCGACGATAGTCCGGGCGATGTACAGAGCGTTCAGACCCCCGTGGCCTACGCGTCCAGGTCCCGGACCCTGATACGGTCCGGGCCTATGGTAAACGAAGCAGGACAAAGGTAAACGGACCCGGATCTCCTCACCTCCGATTGAAGGGGCCAAGCGTCCAGGACCCTGAAGCCGCCTCACTCCATGTGGGCGTTGTCCCCACTTTTCACCTGCAGAAAAGGCCACCTCGGGATTGCACGCCGATGTGTCAGGTCTGCGCAGCCAAGTACTCTGACTGGTCTTGTCTCCTGAATCTGCCTCGTGACTCGAAGTGGCCAGACCAAAAGCGCTGTTTTTTCGGGCGAGATATAGCTCTTGAGTCAACTTATTGGGCCTTAGCTGGCCTGGAATTCATGTATATTGTATCTCCTGGATAGGCCAAGAATATCTGTATCTCTACTGGGCCCGGGTCGTACCCGGCCCAGACCCAGTGTTCCCATACCCCCATAAATACATGCTACAGAAAACTGTAAAAGGGGTCTCTCCTCACCAAAAAATACAGTAACTCTGTCAAAATACAGAGAGAAAACTCCATTGTAAAAGGTTCTTCAAGCTCTAATAATATAGACTCGTGGACTAAGGCTAGTTAACGCCCCAACCACGTAAAAACCTCGTGTTAATCTTCTGCTTTCATTTTAATTATTAGTGAATACTAGTTATTAATAGAGTTGTCGAAAATCTCGGTTAACACTTATTATTATGACAAGTTTGTTGTCTGGATGACTGATTACTGGCTTGTAAAGTGATATCTTTGATTATGTGAGCAATATGACCTGTTGTATATCTTAGTGATGATTTGTGAAATATCTGACTGTTAATTATCGTTTATGCTTGGTATTATGGCTTTCTTGTTGGGCCTTGGCTCACGGGTGTTACGTGGTGTAGGTAAAGGCAAGGGTAAGGTGGACCAGTCCTGAGTTGGAGAGCTCTGGGGCTGAATGTACATAGTTAGCTGATCGGCCGCCACGACCGAGGGATGGTACAGGGACAGGATAATCTAAAATGTCTATTTTGCCCTTAGAGTGGCCAATAGTTGTATATATCCTGGAATTTTTATAAACTATCCTTAAACTCTAAATATTTTGGGATCCCATGTATGAAATGTTTATTTAAATGAAATGTATCTTTTATGACCAAAATCTTTTAACCCTAGTTCAATTATAGTTTCAGTAACATGCTTCTAACTAAATGACTTGATTAGCAAGTCTTGCACTTTTATAAACACACAGTGTAACGGTCTTGGCTACCCAGGGCGTTACACTGCTAGCCTTCCAAATTCTAGCCTTGAACCCCTGAACTTCTGGCCTAAACTCCTTCAAAAACCAAGCACCATAGAGAGAGGAGGTGAGCCGAAAGAGAGAGAGAGCTGTGAGTCTAGCTGGGAATTTCTGTTTTCCTTTCTTCTCTTTAGTTCCAGTAACTTCTCAAGGCTACTAAAATTACTTTGAGCTATGAAATACCCCTGCCAAAAGATCAAACTGCCCCTTAAGCTTATCTTAAATCCTTAAATGACCCAAGGGCTATTCTGTCATTTGCCAAATCCCGCTAATTTCTCAAGTGTTTCTATAAATCCCAGTTTAATCCGACATGTCTAAATCATTGCTAGATTACTACCAATTACTCAATAAATCCCGAACACATATTATGTTCCCAAAATACCCCCAGGCTTCTCCCGAGTCGAGTATTTGACCCCGTTGTGACTTTCTAGCCAATCTGCTCCCTAGGACTGTCTCAGATCGTGCATCACAAATATATAACCACTCACACGTGGTAAAGATCACAATATGCACAAATACATCACTTATGCCCTCAACGAGCTAAAATTATAAATATGCCCCTAATAACCAAAAGGGGCCCACATGCATATTTAATCCACCTAAACATGTATTTCTAATCACATAATCATCAAATTCACATATTAACATAATAAATCAATTATTGCTTTCCAGACACGCTAATCAAGGCCCTAAGCCTTATTAGTAAATTTGGGATGCTACAATTGAACTATTGTGTGGTTATCTATAAATATGTTTAATGCATCTATTGTAGTACACTTATTTGTGAATGATCTGCAAGGACCGGATTTGGCGATAATCACGCGTAGTGTAGGCCATGATGGCTAGGCCACTATAGGGGTGCAATATGCATTCTCTCGACACGTGCCGTGTAAATGAGTTAATTTATAATTGTGAAGCGTGTTAATTATGATTTACATGTTATTGAATGTTTGTTTATGTTAAATTGGGTTTTCTTGCTGGGCCTCGGCTCACGGGTGCTTTGTGGTGCAGGTAAAGGCAAGGGTAAGTTGGACCAGCCATGAGTTGGAGAACTCTGGGGGCGGTGTGTAGATACTCAGTCTGCTCGACCCCCATGACTGGGATTACTTTTGAGGAACTAGGGTTGAGTTCAGTTATATTTTGTTGATAAACTCTTTTTAGGATCCCTTGCATATATTTAAACTTGTTAATGAAAAGTTTAACTCTTTCGACCAAATTTTTTAATACCTAAACCGTTACTTAACTTTAATTACACGTTTATAGTCCAAATGATTCGCTTAACGAGTTAAGCATTATTTTAAACACACAGGGTAACAATCTTGGATTAGTAGGGCATAACATTTTTAGTTCAAAGAGGCAGTTTAATTTTCTTAAAGGCGAGAAAATCCATTTTTCCTGAGAAAGTGGAAATCGACATTTTGAATCGATTTTTCTCGAAAATAAAATCATTAATTAGAGAAAGTTTTACCTACCCAAATCCTAAAAATCATTTTCCTGCTCCCTAAACACCCAAATTTCCAAGAAAGTTCATAATAAATCTAGCAAAATTGAAGAACATTCATACGATTTTTAAAGTTTCATAAACTCACAAAAATCGAAGATTGTAGCATGGTTTTCAATATTTTTTTTTAAAGTTAATAAAAACTTAAGGTTCAAGCGCTTACTGAAGTGTGGGATTGACATGTAAATTACTATGAAATGTCCAAATACTGCTGGCGAATTCTCAGGTTTTTCTTTGGGTTTCTTGGCGATTTTGATGCATGAATGTTAAAGTGAAGAAGAAAGAAAAAAAAAAGAGGGGTAGGTGAAAAGTAGTCTTACTATGCCTCAAAAAATGTGTACCCATCGGTATGATTTCCTAAAAAGGTAATCATTGCTTTTTTAAGTCCCAAAAATAGATGAAAAAAAAATTCGATACAATAACATAAGCTTGTCGAATATTATCCATTGAAGAGATGATCGTCGAATAAGTTCATCTAGTGTTGATCGCATTATGATGAACTTGGGCGGCAAATGTTATCCCAAAATAATCAGTAAGAGGACATGACAATTATAAAGGACACGTGACAACAATAAATGATATGCAATAGTAATACTGGTGGAATGGAACAACTAGAGAGTGAGAGTTCAATGCAAAAATATTCAACAACACCGGTTGATATTTATTTGATCGAGTATCATAAGTCAACATGATGATGGTCGATATGTTTCTAATTGAGTAAAAAGTCTAAATTATAGCTTGCGAGTAGTTTATTAATAATTAAATGATTTTAAGTGTATTTTCAATTATTTTTATGTATTTTTTGTGATAAAAAGGCCTTACATATTTTTAAGTGCCCGTAATGAATATTGTAACGCCAATGAGTCTATAAATAAAAGATTCACTGCATCATTTAATATTCATGCACACTTTTACACATAGAATACTCTGTAATCTTGTTAACATATCTTATGCTTGAGAAACTCAGCTAAATCAAGTTCATCTAATCTTGAGTTTAAGCTCCTTTGTTCAGTAAAAGTGTCAAGTGGATATAGGTCATTACAAATATTTGGGGTTGGACCACTATAAATTTATGGTATTATTTATTTATTCTTAAATAACTCTGAAATTATTTGTCGTTTTTTCATTTACATTGTTGTTGGCCATTTTTGTGGTCAACAATAATTTTTTGAGGTTGCTGTTTTTTTTTTTTTTGGTTTATTTTGGGTTGATGTTTATTTGATTTTTAGTTGCTTTTTGGACACCATATTTATTTAATAAAGAAACTTTCAAAATAATATTATTCTTGAAAAAAGATTTAAGAACCGTAAACAAGTAAAAAAAAATTGATACCAAAAGAAAATGTATTTATGAAAAAAAAATCCAAAATTAATTAAGGATAATGGGTGATTAGGTTACCATATAAAGAATATTATAAGATTTGGTCCAAAGTTATTCTCTAATCACCTCTCATCCTCTATTCTCATTAATTGAGTGAGAACTTATGAAATTTTTATTTAATTAATGGTAATGAGAATCATTTGTGTGGTAATAATTCCCATTTTTGTGTATGCTAAAGTTAAGAATGGGAGAAGTTGGTGGGGTAAGGGGAAAAAGAATGGGAATGCTTCTCCCCCAACTATCCAAGGAATCTCATTTCATCAGTGACTTTCTTTTTTCTTTTTTCAAAACTAAAAATTAAAAGACAATTTTGTCCTTTAAAAATCAATCTCATTAAAATTCTACTTTAATTTTTATTTTTATATAAAAAAAATGAGAATTTAGTCAATTTAAGTATTTTGATTGCGTTTACTCATTATATAAACAAGATAAAATGATTATGATTTCCTTTCAAGTCAGCTTTAGTAAACAACATAAAACAAATAATGATTTATTTTTCTTTATTTTATTCTCATTCATTTCATTTCTCAATTTTGTTTATTCTGATTCCGATTACAGTTTAGAAAACGGACCCCTAGAGAGAAAAAAATATTATATGAAGACCATAAACATATAATCCCATTCACATGTCCAATATCATAGAATCAAGTATGTTTTCTTATATGTTTATTGTGTACTCTTAATAATTTAACACGTAAGTGTAAGATCTATTCATGTTTTAAGATTTAGACCTAGCAGATGTTGCCTTGGCTCTTCGTGATGATTCCAATGGCCACGACAACAGAGAGAATGGTTGACCAGAGAAAAACTTGAAAGGGAATGCTTTCAATGCATTTGCAAAATCAAGCCAAGAAAATGAAAGACTATTTAATTTTAAAGAAAAATAAAACCAATAGAGTGGTTGTGGGACCAACGATTGGAGCAGTATTTCAAAAAGACATCAATACTGTACATGCTGAACTGCAATCCAACTTACATGAATCCAATGGAAGTCCATTAAAAAGGGTACACAGATGCACCCTAATATAAGAAGTACGGTGTATTATAGAAGGGAAATTTCACTCTTTATGCTTCATAGTCTCTATTATTACCAAAAAATACCACCACTATTCACTCTTTCATTTTGATGCTAAGCATTCCCCATCTACCCAAAATATCCCTCACATTATATCAAGAAGTCCAAAACCCTCTCTTCCTCTCTCTTCTTTCTTTCTCTCTCTTTATCTCTCACAAAACCCTTACCAAAACCCACGGTGAGTGCCAAATTTCTTGCTGAAATCGTTGTTAGCCATCTCTATTGTCTCTGTAAAAATCCCAATATCAAAGGTAACATCCATTTTGAGGGATTTTGGAGGAGAAAAATCATGGGTAAGAAGATTGGTCACTTTTTTGTGTTGGGTACTATTTGTTTACTTTTTTTTTTTTTTTGGCTATTTTGAATAGATATGAGCCTATATTGGTGTGTTTTTTTTTGGGTTTGTTAGAGACATTTCACAATCTGCATTTTTTCTGGGTTTTCTGCGTTTTCTACAATCAGTTTTGCTTAATAGGAGGTCGATAACAACTCGATAGGGGCTCAATACTATGTAGAAGATAGTTAAGTTGTGAGCTGATGTTGCTCAATAGTGGCTCGATGATAGAACGATAGGTATAGCATTTATTTCTCGATGGTGCTCGATAGGATATTGATTGTGGAACGATAGGGGTTCTCGATGGAGCTCGATTAGTCCTCGATAGTGGCTCGATGAAATGTTTGTTTAGGGTCATTTTCGGTGGAAAACTTGTTACTCAAAATAGGTTCAATTGAGGCTCGATAGTAGCTTGATAGAGCTCGATGACACCTCGATAGATTTATTTTTGAAGCCTAAAAAAATTACAATTTTTTTTAACAATTTCTTGGTTTTTTTCATCACATGTTCCATTGTTTGCGTTTTGTATCTTACAATGGTGTTTGGGAAATAGAAGGGAGGAAGTGGATTTTCAAGGATTCTCAATGCACTGTGATACCGATGGAGAATGATGTAACATACTTGCAACTTCTTGACATATTTCACAAGGAACTTCATGTTGATAAATAGATGTATGGGTTGAAATTGGAGGTTCCTTACACATGAGGCGACCAACCATTTACACCCGTTCATTTTGAAAGTGATCTTGGTGTTAGTGCATTCTTAGGAGTTACAAAAAAAGAAAGGATTGCCTTGTGTGTCACTCCAGTTAAGAAGATTTTCATTTCAAATCCATATTCCACTCCTGGTGCCAATATTAATAAAGTTCATAGTGAGGTGGACACTTTTGTTTCAAAAAGAGATCTTGTGGGTATTGTTGGTGTTGATCCTGTGGGTATTGTTGGACCTGAGGGAGATCCTGTGGGAGGTCCTATTGGTGACCTAAGGGACAACTAGTATGAGTACAACCCTTATGTGAATGATGATCCAATAGCTGAATTTAATGAGGGGTCAGGGTACGATTCAAAGACATTATAGTGCAGAAGTGTCGATTGACAGGTCTGATGATTTTCAAGTCGAACAAGTACAAGAAGAGCCAGTACGTCCTACTGCATGGGCGAACCTACCAAGTCAAGGACGTCAAACACCTATGCTCTAGTCATCTTGGTGAAACACAAGATAACATTACAGGGAAAGTTCCAATATTTTCAATAGAAGATCACAAAAGATGGAGTGCTCCCATGTTTATGAAAGAAGATATTATGGCCTCTGGTCGATCACAAACCTCCTCATCCAGCGCACCGTTGGGAGAAATACAACTTGGGAAGACTTTTGAGAACAAGATGGATTTGAAAACCAAAACAGCTCTCTTCGCAATGAAGAATAATTTTGAGTTTATGGTGAAGAATTTTGGTACTGATGTGTGGTATATCACCTGCAAGGATCGTGGCTGTGGTTGGAGATTAAGGGGGATAAAAGTAGTGCGATCTTCCATGTTTGAGATCTCTGTTTACAATAGTGTACATACGTGTTCATTAGAAGTACGACAGAAAGACCATTGTCAAGCAACACCTTGGGTCGTTGGGCACCTTATCAAGAACTATATGCTACTAATGGCACTAGCTACATGGAAAATAACATAAAGGAGGATGTGAAGAAATATTTTGGGATCGATATGAGTTATATGAAGGCATGGAGATGCAAAGAGAAGGCATTCAGTTATGTCAGGGGGACACCTGAAGAATCCTACTCCAAGTTACCTTCTCACTTGCACATGTTGCAACAAAAGAATCCAGATACAATAACCCATTTTGTCACTAAGGATTGTCGCTTTCTTTATTGCTTCTGCTCACTTGAAGTTTATACAAGGGGATTTACATTATGTCATCATGTGATATGTATGGATGGTACTTTCTTGAAGACGAGGTATGGTGGCCACATGTTGTGTGGTGTTTCATTGGATGCAAATAGCTGCATTTATCCAATTGCGTTCGTGTTGGTGGACATTGAGAATCACAATTCTTGGAAGCATTTCATGATAAATTAAAGGAAGCCATTGGAGTTGTTGATAATCTGCTTTTTCAGGCAATCTAGGATTATTCATGCTCTTGTGGTCATCTTCCTTGATGCCTATCATGGTGCATGCTACCATCATATAAGCATGAATGTAATCGCAAAGTTCAAGATTATTCAATGTCACATGGAGATGTGGAATGCGGCAATATGCATTTTGGAAGTCAAAATTTCACAGGTTCTTTGACAATATAAAGCAAATGGATCCTACCATAGGTCAATATCTTGAGGGTATTGGCTTCGACAAGTGGACTCATGCTTACTTTCCTAAGAATTGATACAATATAATGACAATCAACTACACCAAAAGCTTCAACAACAAAACTAGGGACACAAGAACCTTCCCAGTCTCTACTTTTGTGGAATTCATTTGTTTCACACTTTAGTTATGGTTTGTTGGGCACTGTGATGAGGTAGAGAAGTGCACATCCAAATTATCACCACTAATGGAGAAAGATTTGGCAGGTATCGCTGATGAAAGGTACTTGAAAGTCACGCTCTTGGACAGTTGAATTTCATGTGGTAGACCCAAATGGTGATGGTGAGGTGAATTTGATGACCAAATCATGCTCCTGTGGCATGTTTCAGATTATAGGGATACCTTGTGTTCATGTAGTGGTTGCAGCCATCGACCGTGGTGTCAACATTTACTCACTGTGTTCCCCATTAAACACTACTAAGACGTGGATGGAGTCATATAAAGAAACAATTTACCTAGCTGGCAATGCGAACGAGTGGACAGTTCTCGATGACATAAATAATATTCAAGTTAGGATACCCATTGAGAAATAACCAGTTGGTCGACTGAAGAAGAAAAATGAAGGAAGAACGAAGACAAAACGTTATACATCGACCGACAAAGTGTTGTGCAAAAAGCATACGTGTAGTATGTATGGTTGTCTTGGCCACAACAGGGATTCATGCAAAGCTAGACAATAAACTATTTGTATCAATTTGGATGTATTTTTATTATTAACTTTGCTTGGTTTCCCATGTTTTTCCTTTTTATTTTGCCAAATTCTATGTAGCTTGATATAAACTTGACATGTTTCGATAATAGCTCGATATGGGCTCGATGATAGACTTGTTAAAATGAATTTTAAACCTGGCTGTTTTCTTAGCTCGATTGCTGCTCGATATGAGCTCGATGGTTGCTTAATAATATCTTATAAAATTGAATTTAAACTGACTAAGCTTAATGGCTGCTCGATTACAACTCAATGGTTGCTCGATAATAGCCTATTAAATTAAATTTAAAGTCGAATATGTATGTTTCTCGATTATAGCTCCATAGCAGCTCGATAACAACTCAATATAGCACGATAACAACTCGATAGAGCTTGATAATACCTTTACAAAAGTTATATACTTCTATAGTTATCACAAAAAAAAAAAACCAAAACACAAAGAGAACATGTAAAAAACCTGTATATATACAATCATTATAAAAATGAAGAGCTATCATAATCGCTCTTATAAAATATGTCCAATAAAAAACAAAATATACAAGTATTTGATGGTGTGGAAGCCAGCCAAGGTCGCACATTTTGATACCACAAGTCAGTCGTCCATTTATTCCTGAACAGGTCCATATTTGCATCACAAATGGTGTCCAATGGAAGGCTAGAAATGAGATGCTTAATATGCTTGATAGCATACACACCACAATCTCCACTGTAAAAAACATATAAACATTAAATGTACAGTACTATAAATTTCTTTAGAAATTGATACAGTGTAAAGATGATGTTATTTACCTACTCTTGGACTGAGTGAGCTCAAGTTGCTGTAGGCGGTGCCATATGAACTGATGCAGCCTCTCTCCTGATGCAGGAATCTTCAACATCAAGCTATCCTTGAACAGTTTACTCTACATCAATAGAGAAGGAAACAACACACACAAAGGCTTCATAATTTCCTCCATCTGTGCATCACTAATCACTGAAATGTCTTAATCATATATGATGAATGTAAAACTAGAAATAGAAGCCTTAATGAAAAACCAATGAGACTGCTCATAGTTCTGGCACAAATATACATCCTGAGCTCTTGACCAAAATGCTAGAAATTGTTGCTCGAGGCCGGACACCATGGACATGACTTCAGCATCCCAAAGGTACCTTTCTTTGTTAGTACTATTCTTATACAAATCACATCTGACAGGTATCACTTGTGAGAACATCACGTTCATCACAACAACACTATGGCGAAATGTCTTAGGGAATAATTGGCGACGCCTACGAAGCATGTGTTGTGTCGTATCAATATGATTCAAAGCAAAGACAAAAGAAAAAGTGACCAAAATAATCATAAATGCCTGAAATTTTGTAACGACCCAAAATTCACTAATAAGGCTTAAGGGCCTTGATTAGTGTGCCGGGAGGGCATAATTGGTTTATATGTTATTTAAATGATTTTAATGCATGATTCTGTGATAAGCATGCTTATGTGATTATATGTTATAATTGTGGAGACCACATTATTATGTGGATATATTTACAGCATGTGGCTTGAGGTGATCCTAGGGAGCCAGTTAGCGGGAAAGTCACAACGGGACCAAATACTTGACTCGGGGCGAGTCAAGGGGTATTTTAGGTATTAGATATTTATTTGGGTTATCAGGTTATGAAAATAAATAATTTGAGATATATTTGAGGTTAGGAAGCTTAGGAGGGAATATTGGGGAAATTTACCAGTTTGCCCTCGGGGACGTTTTTGGTACCCTGAGCTTTGGAAATAACTTAATTAACTAAGGATAGATCAAACAAAACTAAGGAAAACAGTGGAAACACCTAAAATAACCCTTCTCTCTTCTACCTCTCTCTCTCTCTCAAGGAAATCACTGAAACCAAAGGGAGATTTGGCTGGAAACTCAGGGATTTGAGTTGGAACTTTGGAGATTAGCTCAGTGTTAGCTAAAGGATTCAATTTGGAATTGAGGTAAGTCTTGAATTACATTCTTGGTCATTAAATTATGTAGTTTTGGGCTAGGTTATAAGTGTTTTTTGGGTTCTTGTTATTGAAGATTGAATTGAGGCTAAGGACAATTAGCTCAGCAACTACTTGGTGGACTTGTTCTTCAGTAAAGGTAAGCATTTAATTATGGTTTAGCATCTGAATTCTGGGAATTTATGTCTGTTCTAAGAGGTTTATGAGCTTATGGGTTTGAAGGATTGAAGTGGGATTTTGATGAGTTTCTAAGCTAGGTTTTGTTGGGTTTTGTTGCTGGGAATATGTTAGAGTGTTTGTGATAATTAACTTAAGTCATTGGAATGGATTTGGGTTTATTTGAGTGAGGTTTGATTGTT
The DNA here is from genome assembly GCF_963169125.1 of Humulus lupulus. Classification (NCBI taxonomy): domain Eukaryota; kingdom Viridiplantae; phylum Streptophyta; class Magnoliopsida; order Rosales; family Cannabaceae; genus Humulus; species Humulus lupulus. Next base: position 164,342,259 of record NC_084799.1, read on the forward strand.
AGAATGGTGAGTTTTCTGGGTTCGAAGGGGTCGGGTCGTGGCCCTGCTCTTGGTGTATCGTGGCCCTCTAGAACGAGTGGGAGCTGAAGAAGAATGGCGGGTCGCGGCATGGGGAGTGCTGGGTCGCGGCCCGTGTCTGCTGTCTGGGGAGGCTGGGCCTCTGGTTGGAGGTGGGCCACGGCATGGAGGGCTTAGGGCCGTGTCCCTTAAGGGAATTTTTTGCTTTGAGGAGGTTATAGGTGCGAGGACCTAACCTAGGGTGCTTGGGGTCGATTCCACTACCGTGTCTGGTATAATTCGATGTTCCGAAGGCTAGAACTTAAACCAAAACCTTTATTCAATTATTATTAATGGAATCCCTTATCTTGGTTATGACTAGGTGTATGCTATGGCTCGGGAAAGGGATCATGCCCAAGGGTCATTTCTCATAATCAAAGCGTTCGAAGTTAAAGGTAAGAAGACTGCACCCGATTGTGAATTTATGACGGGACTAAGGGTTCCCTATTCTTGTATGCATTATGTAAGGTGGTATTATGCCATGTGAATGTAAAATAAACGACCTAAGAGTGTCGGAGTTTATATTGGCGCACAGGGCGCGGCTCAGCCACTGGTCGCTGAGGACAGCTTAATATTCACTGAGCTCGGTTTAAGCAAACCAGAGTTAGTGGGATAAATAGAGGGTGCGACCTAAGGGCGTCGACCTTTGTTACTGTATGATTTGGTTATTGTTGTTAATTGACGAATATGATATGCTGAATATCTGAGTATTAGTTTATGGATTTGCTGGTTATGTTTACTGATTACGTGAATATTATGGACTGCTAAATATATGATCATGCTTAAAGAATTATTTGGTTATTGTCATTGTTTATTCTATGATGTTATGGTGTTCTTGCTGGGCCTTGGCTCATGGGTGCTGGGCTAAGTAAATCGATAAATAGTCTTGGTGATCCTATTGAAAATACGAGTGTAAATGAAGATCAAATTCGAAATGATATGGATAAAGACATCCCTAGTGGGAGTGATAGTGACAATTCTAATTACAGTAATGTTGATCATTTAATCGACGTCAGGTACATTTGGAATTTCATACCTGATGACACTTTTTTAGTTACGTAGTGTAGGTAAAGGCAAGGGTAAGCTTGATCAACCCTGATTTGGAAAGCTCTAGAGGCGGAATGTACATAGTCAGCTGCTTGGCCGCCATGGTCGTGGGTTGGACAGGAACGGGAGAAGCTTAAATGTGTGTTTTGCCCTTAGAGTGGCTAGTAGTTGTATATACCTTGGAACTTTGTAAACTTTCCTTTAAACTTTAATTTCTTTTGGGATCCCATGTATGAAATGTTTGTTTATATGAATGGTATCTTTTATGACCAAAATCTTTTAACCCTAGTTTTGTAATGGTTTAGTGACACATTTTTAACTAAATGACTTGATTAGCAAGTCTTGCACCTTTATAAATACACAGTGTAATGGTCTTGGCTACCTAGGGCATTACAACTTGGTATCAGAGCATCCTAGGTTTACGGGTTCCTAAAGACTGGCTGGACATGTACATTCACCACTAAAGACAAGCTCGACTCAGGGTTTGATAATTGTGTATACGTGTTTATATGCCTAAGTGATTGGAAAGAATTATAATCGTTGTTATCTATATGACTAATAGGAAGTTTGAGATACTGATAGGGCCTGGCCCTTGACTGCTATGTGGCAATATTGAGGCGTGCTTATTAGCATTGCTATGCATGTAAATGAATAACTGAATGATTATCTGCATATTGCGTATATATGATGAATATATGGATAGATGCCTATATCTTGACTGCTGTGTGATGATGTTGGGGCGTGCTTATTAGCAATGTTGATGCATGTGGATGAATATTTGGATGACCTGTCATATCTTGATTGCTTGTGATTGATTATGTTCCATTGGTGGATTGTAGAAAGGCTATCACCCTGTCATCATAGTCTGATTGCCGAGTCGTTGATTGCAAATTAACTTGGATAGCTATGCGTCCAAGGAAATCTACGCGACTAGCTAGCACCAGGTCTGATACTAGAGATGATGACCAGGGCCAGAATCCTCCACCAGTCCCTGAGAACTGGCAGCAGATTATGGCAGAGATGCAAGTGCGGCTTCAGAGCCAAGATGAACAGATTCATCTTCTGAGACAGCATGCCCCGTCAGGGAGTGCTGCACCCATCATGCCACCTATAGTGGCACCAGTTATTCAGCCAGTGGAAGTTGGAAACATGTATGAGCCGTTGTATGAGCAGTTCCGAAAGCAACATCCCCCAACTTTTGAGGGAGGACCTGATCCACTGAAGGTCGAATAGTGGATGACTATGATTACTGCTATACTGGATTTCATGAGGGTAGAAGGTCATGACAGAGTGGCCTGTGCCACATATATGCTGAGAGAGGATGCCTACATTTGGTGGGAAGTGGCATCACAGACCAGAGACATTACTACTCTGAGTTGGGATGGGTTCAAGGATTTGTTCAGCCAGAAGTACTATAATGTTGCCATCAAGGCAGCAAAGGTGAATGAGTTTGTGGGATTGGTGCAGGGCAACATGACAGTTACTGAGTATGCCCTGAAGTTTGACAGACTTGCGAAGTTTACACCAGATCTTGTGCCTACAGATGCAGCTAGGCAGGACAGGTTTATCAGAGGGCTTAATGCTGTGATAGCCCGGGATGTGAGAATTACAACAGTACCTGGGGGAATGACCTATGCTTAGGCTATTGAGAAGGCTCTTACCGTTGAGGAAGCGGAGAACAAGATCTGGAGGGAGGGTGCAGCGAGGAGAGAGGGTCGCAGAGCAGTGCCTCCATACTATGGGTCTAGTAGAGGCGGAGACCCAGTGATCTGAAGAGGAAGACCCGTGACACTTTGACCGTTGCTGGTCCTGATAGGAGGGGTCAGGGTGTTCAGGGTGGCCGTCAGGGAGGCGGTGATGCATTGAGGAGTTACCCGGAGTGCACGAGGTGCAGAAGACACCATCAGGGCGAGTGTCGGGCCAAGGCTTATTTTGTGTGCGGGATAGTGGGACACCTCAAGAAGGATTTCCCAACAGTGAAGAAAATGGAAGCAGGGAAGGTGGACAACTTGACTCCAACTCGAGTGTTCACCCTGACACAAGTTGAGGTCGAGGCTAGTCCCTCGGTGGTGACAGATCAGCTTTCTAGCGCTGGCTCTCCTTTTACTGTATTGATTGACTCTGGTGCTACACATTCGTTTGTTTCTGGTAAGGTGATTGATAGATTGTGTAGACCTAGTGAGTACCGTACTGTAGGGTTTGGGACTATATTTCCTACTTGGGAATTGGTAGTTTCTAGGAGGTGGATTAGGGCATTTCCAGTGATGGTTGATAGTAGAGAACTTTCAGTGGATTTGATTGAGCTAGATATGAAGAACTTTGACATGATCTTGGGTATGGATTGGCTGGTCAGATATGGGGCTACTATTGACTGCAGGAAGAAGACGATGACTTTTGAGCCTGAGGGAGAGGATCCCTTTGTGTTCGTGGGTACATTATATGGACCCCGTGTACCCATGATATCAGCGCTGAGAGCCAGAGACTTGTTACAGGGATGATGTATAGGTTTTCTAGCGAGTGTGGTGGATACTACTAGAGTTGTTCCAGCAGGGTCGGGAGAGACTAGATTGGTTTGTGAATTCTTGGATGTATTCCCTGAGGATCTACCAGGACTGCCGCCACACAGGAAGGTTCAGTTTGTTATCGAGTTGCCACCGGGGACAGAACTAGTATCAAGAGCACCATATAGGATGGCACCAGCAGAATTGAAGGAATTGAAGATACAGTTACAGGAACTTCTGGATTTGGGATTCATCAGGCCTAGCTACTCACCATGGGGCGCTCTGGTTTTGTTTGTAAAGAAGAAGGACAAGACTTTGAGGATGTGTATAGACTACAGAGAATTGAACAAGTTGACCATAAAAAATAAGTACCCTCTACCAAGGATCGATGACTTGTTCGATCAACTGAAGGGAAAGACGGTGTTCTCAAAGATTGATCTTGGATCAAGTTATCACCAGCTGCGGATCAAGGATGAGGACTTACCGAAGACGACCTTCCGAACGAGGTATGTGCACTATGAGTTTTTGGTCATGTCGTTTAGGTTGACCAATGCCCCACAGCCTTTATGAACTTAATGAACAGGGTGTTCAAGGACTTCTTGGATTAGTTCGTCATTGTCTTCATCGACGACATCTTAATGTACTCCAATTTAGGGGCAGAGCACGAGCAACATCTTCGACATGTCTTGCAGACGTTAATGGAACATCAGTTATATGCCAAGTTTAAGAAGTGTGAGTTTTGGTTGCCCGAAGTGACCTTTCTTGGACATATAGTTGGTGCAGAGGGGATTAAGGTGGATCCATCCAAGGTGGAGGCAGTGAGAGATTGGCCGAGGAAAAGGAACGCCTCGGAGGTTCAGAGTTTCCTCAGGTTAGCAGGTTACTATAGGCGGTTTGTAGAAGGATTCTCGAAGATCGCTTCACCAATGACAGAGTTGACACTAATGAATCAGAAGTTCGTTTGGTCAGAGAGGTGTGAGAACAATTTCCAAGAATTGAAGCGACGACTTATTACTGCACCTGTGTTGAGTCTTCCTACGGAGGAAGGGAAGTTTGTAGTATATTGTGATACATCAAGGTTAGGTTTGGGCTGTGTGTTGATGCAAAATGAGAAGGTTATAGCTTATGCATCACGACAGTTGAATGAGTATGAGCAACGGTATCCTACCCATGATCTGGAACTGGTGGCAGTGGTGTTCGCACTGAAGGTGTGGTGACATTACCTGTACGGGGAGAAGTGCGAGATATACATTGATCACAAAAGTTTGAAGTATTTCTTCACCCAGAAAGATCTGAACATGAGGCAGAGGCGTTGGTTGGAGTTGGTAAAGGACTATGACTGTGACATTCTTTACCACCCAGGGAAAGCCAATGTAGTGGCAGATGCATTGAGCTGGAGGGGCTCGGGGCAGTTATTTAGTTATGTTCAAATTTCTAGAGAGTTGGCTGATGAGATGACCAGGGCAAGGATAGAATTGGTGGTGGGCCGATTGGCCAATGTTACTTTGTAGTTGACCCTACTAGAGCAGATCAAGGAGGGTCAATTGGTGGATGCGCAGTTACAGGAGATTAGAGAGAATGTCTTAGCGGGGATAGCTAAGGACTATTCCATTTCTGAGGTTGGTATGCTACAGTATCATGGGCGGATTTGTGTTCCAGTTGATGTAGGGATTAGAGGAGAGATACTAGATGAGTCCCATACTACGCCGTACTCGCTTCATCCGGGTACCACGAAGATGTATCAGGATCTACAGACATTATATTGGTGGCCTGGGATGAAGAAGGATGTAGTGGAGTACGTGGCTAGGTGTTTGACCTGCCAGCAGATGAAAGCTGAGCATCAGCGACCAGCGGGGTTGCTTCAGCCTTTGGTTATTCCTGAGTGGAAATGGGAGGATGTTACAATGGACTTTGTGGGAGGTATACCCAGAACAGTGGGACTTTATGACTCGGTGTGGGTGATAGTGGACAGATACACCAAGTCAGCTCATTTTCTACCAGTGAAGTCGACTTACACAGTAGAACAGTATGCGGAGTTGTATGTGAGGGAGATCATTCGTCTCCATGGGGTTCCTAAGTCTATTTGTCAGACCGGGATCCTATCTTCACCTCCAAGTTTTGGGTGCTTTGCAGAAAGCCATGGGGACTCAGTTGAAGTTTAACACAGTCTTTCATCCTCAGACTGATGGACAGTTAAAGAGGACGATTCAGGTGTTGGAGGATATGCTTAGGGCATGTGTGATTGACTTTGAGGGATCTTGGAGTAAGTATCTCTCATTGATTGAATTTTCATATAACAACAGTTATCCGTCCACATTTGGAGTGGCTCCATATGAGATGTTATATGGGAGGAGATGTAGATCACCCATTCATTGGGATGAGATGGGTGAGAGGAAGTACCTGGGACCAGACATGGTTCAGAAGACTAATGAAGCTATTGAGAAGATCCGAGCTAGAATGCTTGCTTCACATATTAGATAGAAAAGCTACGCTGATCTTAAGCGTAAGGACGTGGAGTTCCAGGTTGGGTACCACGTGTTTCTACGAGTTTCACCACTGCGAGGGGTGAGGAGATTTTGGATAAAGGGCAAGTTGAGCCCTCGATTCATTGGACCTTTCGAGATTCTAGAAAGGATTGGACAAGTGGCTTACAGGTTGGCTTTACCACCGTCGTTGTTGGGCATTCATGATGTATTCCATGTTTCTATGTTGCGGAAGTACGTCTCATATACGACACATGTGCTAAAGTATGAAGACTTGGAATTGCAGACAGATTTATCCTATGAGGAATGACCGGTTCAGATTTTAGATCGAAAGGATAAGGTTCTACGGAATAAGACAATTTTGCTAGTTAAAGTGTTGTGGAGGAATAGCAGGGTCGAGGAAGCGACCTGGGAGATTGAGTCAATGATCCAAGATCAGTACCCCGAGTTATTCAGGTAAATTTTGAGTACGAAATTCTCAGTAGGAGGGGATAGTTGTAACGGCCCAAAAGTCACTAATAAGGCTTAAGGGCCTTGATTAGTGTGCCGGGAGGGCACAATTGGTTTATATGTGATTTAAATGATTTTAATGCAGGATTCTATGATAAGCATGCTTATGTGATTATATGTTATAATTGTGGAGACCACATTATTATGTGGCTATATTTGCAGCATGTGGCTTGAGGCGATCCCAGGGAGCCAGTTAGCGAGAAAGTCACAACGGGACCCAATACTTGACTCGGGGCGAGTCAAGGGGTATTTTAGGTATTAGATATTTATTTGGGTTATCAGGTTATGAAAATAAATAATTGGAGATATATTTGAGGTTAGGAAGCTTAGGAGGGAATACTGGGGAAATTTACCATTTTGCCCTCGGGGACATTTTTGGTACCCTGAGCTATGGAATTAACTAAGGATAAATCAAACAAAACTAAGGAAAACAGTGGAAACACCTAAACCGACCCTTCTCTCTTCTCCCTCTCTCTCAAGGAAATCATTGAAACCAAAGGGAGATTTGGCTGGAAACTCAGGGATTTGAGTTGGAACTTTGGAGATTAGCTCAGTGTTAGCTAAAGGATTCAATCAGGAATTGAGGTAAGTCTTTAATTACATTCTTGGTCATTAAATTATGTAGTTTTGGGCCGGGTTCTAAGTGTTTTTTGGGTTCTTGTTATTGAAGATTGAATTGAGGCTAAGGACTTGGGAATTAGCTCAGCAGCTACTTGGTGGACTTGTTCTTCAGTAAAGGTAAGCTTTTAATTATGGTTTAGCATCTGAATTCTGGGAATTTTTGTCTGTTCTAAGAGGTTTATGAGCTTATGGGTTTCAAGGATTGAAGTGGGATTTTGATGAGTTTCTAAGCTAGGTTTTGTTGCTGGGAATATGTTAGAGTGTTTGTGATAATTAACTTATGTCATTGGGATGAATTTGGGTTTATTTGAGTGAGGTTTGATTTTAGAATGGTGAGTTTTCTGGGTTCGAAGGGGTCGGGCCATGGCTCTGTTCTTGGTGTGTCGCGACCCTCTAGAACAGGTGGGAGCAGAAGAAGAATGGCGGGTCGCGGCATGGGGAGTGCTGGGTCGCGGCCCGTGTCTGCTGTCTGGGGAGGCTGGGCCTCTGGTTGGAGGCGGGCCGCGACATGGAGGGCTTAGGGTCGTGGCCCTTAAGGGCATTTTTGGCTTTGAGGAGGTTTTAGGTGCGAGGACCTAACCTAGGGTGCTCGGGGTCGATTCCACTACCGTGTCTGGTGAAATTTGATGTTCCGAAGGCTAGAACTTAAACCGAAGATCTTTATTCAATTATTATTGATGGAATCCCTTATCTTGGTTGTGACTAGGTGTATGCTAGGGCTCGGGAAAGAGATCGTGCCCAAGGGTCATTTCTCGTAATCAAAGCGTCCGGAGTTAAAGGTAAGAGGACTGCACCCGGTTGTGAATTTATGACGGGACTAAGGGTTCCCTAATCTTGTATGCATTATGTAAGGTGGTATTATGCCATGTGAATGTAAAACAAAGGACCTAAGAGTGTCAAAGTTTATATTGGCGTACAGGGCACGGCTCAGCCACTTGTAGTTGAGGACAACTTAATATTCACTGAGCTCGGTTTAAGCGGACCGAAGTCAGTGGGATAAACTGAGGGTGCGACCTAAGGGCGTCGACCCTGGTTACTGATGATTTGGTTATTGTTGTTAATTGACGAATATGATATGCTGAATATCTGAGTATTAGTTTGTGGATTTGCTGGTTATGTTTACTGATTATGTGAATATTATGGACTACTAAATATATGATCATGCTTAAAGAATTATTTGGCTATTGTCATTGTTTATGCTATGATGTTATGGTTTTCTTGCTGGACCTTGGCTCACGGGTGCTACGTGGTGCAGGTAAAGGCAAGGGTAAGCTTGATCAACCCTGATTTGGAGGGCTCTAGAGGGGGAATGTACATAGTCAGCTGCTCGACTGCCACGGTCGTGGGTTGGACAGGAACGGGAGAACCTTAAATGTCTATTTTGCCCTTAGAGTGGCTAGTAGTTGTATATACCTTGGAATTTTGTAAACTATCCTTTAAACTCTAATTTCTTTTGGGATCCCATGTATGAAATGTTTGTTTGAATGAATGGTATCTTTTATGACCAAAATATTTTAACCCCAGTTCTGTAATGGTTTAGTGACACATTTTTAACTAAATGACTTGATTAACAAGTCTTGCACCTTTATAAATACATAGTGTAACAGTCTTGGCTACCTAGAGCGTTACAAATATAGTTTGAAAAGCATGCACCGAGCTCATATCAAGCCTTATCGAGCCTTGTCAAGCTCATATCGAGCTACATCCAGCTCTTATCTAGCCAGTTCACACATTTAACCTCAAAACCTAACTTGTTCCCCCCGTCAAGCCACTATTGAGCTTGTATCGAGCTTATAGAACCCCTTATCGAGCTTATATTAAGCCCCTATCGAGGCAATCAAAACATAACTTAAAATATTTAAAACAAGATAGAATATGTTAACATTTTAAATAAATATCTTACCCCATTATCGAGCCACGACTGGGTTGTCTTTGACGTTAGAAACCTTGCTGGACCGTGACACCCTGTCTTCACATCCCTTGGAGTCTTGTTGGGGATGTCTCCAAGCAGCCACTTGCAGAGTGTCCTATTGTAACGTCCCAAATTTGCTAATAAGGCTTAGGGCCTTGATTACTATGTCTGGAGAGCATAATAAGATTTTTATGTGTTAATGGTGATTATACATGTGTGATTATTTGAATTATATGAGTTATATCATGATATGACAACTTATGCATGTTTATGTGTATTAAATGTGTTTATAGGCCCGATTCTGTTAAAAAGGCATTTTCATAATTTTTGACCCCTTGAATGTATATTTGTATTATATATGCTTTATGAGTGAGACCACAGTACTATGTGGATACATTTGAGATGTGTAGCCCGAAGCGATCCTAGTGAGTAGCTTAGTAGAAAAGTCACTATGGGGTCAAATACCTAGCTCGGGATGAGCCTAGGGGTATTCTAGTAATTTGGTGAGTTACCGGGGATATTAGGGTATGAATTATAATTGGGAGGAAAATAACAGTGTTTTGGATTAATTGAGAATTTTAACTGAAATTTGAGGATTAGCAAGCATCGAGATAAAAGACGGTGTGGATGCCAAAAATCCACCAAGGAAAAAAGGTCTAGTCCCTTATTGAAGTAAACGGCTAAGGGGCACCGAAGGCGTCAAGTATGTGATAGAGGAGGATGGTTATTACGTGCCACTAAGAGGCCACACATTTGCGAGGCCCCAGGCCTCATGAAGTCATTCCATGCCAATGAGAAGCAAGAATTCCACGTCGGCATGAAACCCACATCACGTGTCTAAAGTCCCTTTGTGAATACGGGAAATTGTCCCTTTGAAAACCCCACTCCAAGTCGTAGGGATAGACCTCAATACATGAAGGTCTCCTATGCAACACCCAAATAATAGCTTCCCAAGTCCTCAAGATTCATTGGAAAGGAGGAATGACTTGTCCACGCCGGGCACAAGGGCCTCGCATAGTGAGGCCCACCTTGGCTGCCCAGCACCTCACGAGACGTTAAGGCCTTGCGTAGCGAGGCGCACCTCGTCTCGCCCAGGAGCCTCCATGTCCTGGTGTCGCGTACCCATGCCTTGGCTGCCTAGCACCTCGCAAGACGTTAAGGCCTCGCGTAGCAAGTCATACCTTGCCTTGCCCAGGAGCCTCCGTGCCGTGATGCCACGTACCCATGCCTTGGCCGCCCAGCACCTCGCGAGACGTTAAGGCCTCACATAGCGAGGCACACCTTGCCTCTCCCAGGAGCCTCCATGCTCTGGTGTCGCATACCCATACCGTACACTAGTGCCTTGCGACCCCGCTCACACCATCGGCCTAGGCCGCGCGCCAGTGCCTCAAGTGCCCAGCAGGTGCACCTCGCGCGTGTTCAGTAGGCGTGCCTCGTGCACCCCCTAGCTGCACCCTCGGTGCGCACTAGTCAGCCACACGATGCCTTGCACCACACAACCTCAGAACTCCCTGCTTTCCATGGAAGGTGTCATCAATGGGGTAGTTATATGAGCAGAGAAGGAACATTAAAAGGTTAAAAGAATAGGCACCCGATGAGGGTAAGAACCTACACGCAGCTCAAAGAGATTGTACGGGTATGAAGTATGTACTGATGTATGACTCTGAAGACCCCAGGCATCTGATCCTCACATCCATGCCACACAGGTAATGATCGTACGAGTAAGGTACCTGATGTGGTCCTTCTCAGCCAACCTTTGACATCTGTCCCTGACAAGTAGTGGCAGTACGAAGAGTGGTGGCATGACTTGCATGTCCCTGACCACAAACAAGCATCTACACCATGATCCTCTATTCCACCATGACCTATGCCACTACCATGACAATGTACCCAAGTACCTTCTTGTCCCCTGGGCCCACCTTGTATCAGAGGCCATTAGAGCCAGGCTATAAATAGACTTCCACCCTTCAAGCTAAGGGGTTGGAAAATTCTTGTAATACCAAACTATTCTAAGAGCAATAAGCGAATTTTCTTCTATTGTTCACTTGCAATTGTCCTTCAAATTTCTACGAGTTCTTTTGCGTTTATAAGTCACTAATTAAGTCTTTGAGTTTTCCTTCCATATTTCGTTGATGAGTTTCCGCCATCAATAGTTTGGCACCGTCTGTGGGAAGGACAACTATCAAGCCATTGTTCTTCCATCAAAATTTGACAAGAAAAAATGCCAAGGCGTTTGTAATGCCTATGGAAATCTCAGGATGCTGAGATCCACCTTGTCGAAGGCCAGCTAAAATCCTCCAGAAGAGACCCTCTACCACTTGAGAATGGAGGCATGCTGGAGGAACATTTAACCCCTCGAGAGGAGGAGGCATCACTCCCGGCTGTCCAACCTAGGGGAGGTCATCGTGAACCATCTGCGACCCGTGTGGGTAGCCTGAGTACACACCCTCCTCCTCAACCACCGATTGCACCACGCTTCGACCACCAAGATCCATGCTCCTCTTTTCACCAGCCCGACAATAGTTTGCGGGTGCACTCTGTGAGTCCCAGCTCCAATACTTGCTTTTACGAGAATGAGATACGCGAGTTGCGCATAAAAAATCAAAGGATGGAAGCCACAATAGAGAACATGCAGGAGGTGTTGAATGACCTACTACAGGGAAGGTCAAGCATGCCCTTCCCCCAGCATAGGAGAAAAAAACATGCACGAGGAGAAACCACCATACTCGTGGATGGTGACAAAACACAGTTCTCCACTTGTTGTACCTACAGCCGCAAGGAAAATTGTACACCAGTGGCGAAGTCTAGAGCGAACCCCACCTACGGGAAGTGTGAACCCAAGACTACCCCCACAAGAGCTTCACCTGACTTGAGGGAGAAATTTAACTCGAGAGGGTCCAAGGTAAAAACCACACCCACCGTAGCTCCCCCGGAGGACACAACCAAATCAAGGGTTCAGTATGAGAACCCGCAAGACTCCTTAAGCAAAAAGAGGAGGGAAATAGACATCAAAATGCAAAGCCTTCGAGGCAAGATTATCACTGAACCTGGGGGGCACAGAGATGACGAAGAATTTGACCATGATTCACCCTTTACAAGGGAGATCTAGGTTGAGCAACTCCCCACCAGCTTCAAAGAGCCTCACATGACTCTGTACAAGGGTACAGCGGATCCAAAGCATCACTTAGACTCCTTCAATAACTTGATGAGGTTAAGGGGGGTCAACAACAGAGAAAAGTGCCATTGCTTTGTCATTACACTTAAAGGAGTTGCGTATAAGTGGTTTAAGAGGTTAATGCCAGGAACAATCAAGTCATTGCAGCAATTCTTTGGCGAGTTTCTTCGGCAACACCATGCAGTTTGTGATTACGTTATGCCAATTACCAGCCTTGCTAACATAAAATAAGGCGAGAATGAAAGTCTGAAGAGCTATATCCATAGGTTCAATATGGAAGCAACAAAGCTGGGAAGTTCAACTAAAGCATAACTCAAGATGGCTATTACAGCCGGAGTTCGTCCAGGAAGCAAGTTATGGGGTAACATGCTCAAGAGAGAGGTTACAAACTTATATGACTTCTTCGAAAGAGCACAGAAGTATATACGTGTGGCTGAGGGCCATAAGAACTTGCATGTTGAGGGAAGTAAAGTTGCTGGTCAAGTTGAAAATTGGAAGAGGACTACAAAAAGGCTTCAAAGAAGAAGCTACTAGGATTCATCAAATCATCGTAATCGGCCCCCATAAAGATCCAAATAAGTCACCTAGCTGATTCTAGAGATCTGGAATTGTCAAAGCATATTGGAGAGAACGAAGAACAAAGTACTTGGCAAGAAAGATCCAACAAACCACTTAGGAGGTATTAGATCCGACCTCAACAGGCACCTAGCCATGTGCAAAATAGGTGCCTAGCCTCGTGAGCCTCAATAGGCATCTTGCATCTTGCAAAATGGTGCCTAGTCCCACGAGCCTCAATAGGTGACTGGCCAAGTGCGAAATAGACGTCTGGCCTCGTGACATATATATAAAAGTACTTATAATACATATATGTGAGAATGGTGAACCTTATGAGACAACATTTGAATATATAAGGACTAGCTACTCTTACAGAATCAAACAAAGTCAAAAGGTCCCTAAAAATGACCTAGTCACGAACAAACCAATCCCGCAAAGGGACCATGTCGTAGAAGAAGAAAGGGGAGCCCAAAGAGATCCCTAAGTCTAGATTGACTGAGTTTCCTTACCAAGGGAAAAAGGGCCTTGAAGATAGGTGCTTGCAAGGTCTCAAAAGGAATATCTCCCTATAAGGGTTCTGACTCGAGGGGAGATTACCTCAAAAACCAGAAAAATGGTCTCAAAGAAGATGCTTATGAAAAGGGTCTCAAAGAATATGCTTATGAAAAGGGTCTCAAAAAAGATGCTTATGAAAAGGGTCTCAAAGAAGACGCTTGCAAAAAGGGTCTCAAAGAAGATGCTTGCAAAAATAGTACTATGCCTAATGACAAGATGGATGCTTCTCACAAAAAATAAAACAGGCACATAAAAATATATAAAAAAAATAGCAAGAGCCCAAAGGGCCAACATATCCTTACAAGTAGTCAAGGTGCACCAATAGACACGAATCACATGTAGTAGAGAGGTCCCAAAGGGAACCCTTTCAAAATAAAGGGGGTGCTAGTAAGAGGCCCGCGTGCATAAAGGCATGATAATGCTCTGTCACAAGATACGCATAAGACGTAGCGGGACTCATTAAAATTTCCTCATGAAGAAAACATGAAATTCGGAAAAACCTCTCAGGTAAAATAAGTCAAGCGACATTACAACCAAATCAAAGTAAAAATAAATAAGCTGCCCACACATGGGACCAAAAGATGAGGCAGGAGAAAACTTCATGGTTTCCCGTCGCGAGCACTCCACTTGGCAACCTTAGCAACCTTGCGGTCACTGAATGAGGAGAAGTCAGGACCAAGATTCTGTTCCATATAAGAACTTTAGCTTCCGCTCTTTTCTTACTCTTAGATGGAGATGAAGTCTACTCTACAATCGCTCCCATCTTGTGTATGGCCCCAACAGACTGTTTCTCAAGTCCCCGAATCTTGGCAATAAGCCGATCATTCTCTGCCCCGACCAAAGGTAGATCTTTTGTCGACATCACTTACACATCAATGGTATCAATCGACAGGCAAGTACTGATAGACTTCTTGATTGAGTCGACCTGTTGGTAAAAAAGAAGAAGCCAACAAGACGAGGGGGCTACAAGAAAGAATGGCTAAAGCACTCTTCGTTCTGAAATCTGACAAGCACTAGATATGCGTAAAACGCCCAGGGTAACAGCTTAAGAGCACCACCCGAGAGCAAACCCTGTCCGAATGACGCTTCTTTGGCTCTTCAGGTAAAGTGCCTCAAGCTTCTTCCTGCGGCCCGACATCAGCACAACAATGACACCCTTAGGGTCTATATAAAAGAATTATTGGCGTTACTTAAGCTTCAAAGGAGTCCTAAGGATTTCCACTTATAAAATATGTTTTTCCATATCTTGTAAATGGAGAAAAGAACTTGCACCATGAATGTCAAAAAGATGGCACAAAAAAAAAAAAAGAGAGAGAAAAAGAAAGGGAAGAGTCTACAAGAATGCCTAAAGGCCTCCCTATAGATTGGGGGGCAAGTGTGGATGCCAAAAATCCACCAAGGAAAAAAGGTCTAGTCCTTTATTGAAGAAAATGGCTAAGGGGTACCGAAGGCGTCAAGTACATGATAAAGGAGGATGGTTATTACGTGCCACCAAGAGGCCACACATTTGCAAGGCCCCAGGCCTCACGAAGTCATTCCATGCCAATGGGAAGCAAGAGTTCCATGCCGGCATAAAACCCACATCACGTGTCTAAAGTCCCTTTGTGAATATAGGAAATTGTCCCTTTTTAACACCCACTCCAAGTTGTAGGGATAGACCTCAATACATGAAGGTCTCCTATACAACGCCCAAAGAATAGCTTCCCAAGTTTTCAAGATTCCTCGGAAAGGAGGAATGACTTGTCCACGCTGGGCACAAGAGCCTCGCATAGTGAGGCCCGCCTTGGCCGCCCAGCACCTCCTGAGACATTAAGGCCTCGTGTAGCGAGGCACACCTTGCCTCGCCTAGAAACCTCAGTGCCATGGTGTTGCGTACCCATGCCTTGGCCACCCAGCACCTCGTGTAGCGAGGCGCACCTTGCCTCGCCCAGGAGCCTTCGTGTCGTGGTGTTGCGTACCCATGCCTTGGTAGCCCAACACCTCGCAAGACGTTAACGCCTCGCGTAGCGAGACGCACCTCGCCACGCCCAGGAGCCTCCGTGGCGTGGTGTCGCGTACCCATGCCTTGGCCGCCCAGCACCTCGTGCAACGTTAAAGCCTCGCGTAACAAGGCACACCTCACCTCGCCCAGGAGCCTCCGTGCCGTGATGTCGTGTACCCATGCCTTGGCCGCCTAGCACCTCATTAGATGTTAAGGCCTCGTGTAGTGAGGCGCACCTCGCCTCGCCCAGGAACCTCCGTGTCATGGTGTTGCGTACCTATACTGCACACCAGCACCTCGTGACCCTGCTTCGCGCCATTGGCCCAGGTCGCGTGCCCAGCAGGTGCACCCCATGTGTGCCCAGCAGACGTGCCTCGTGCATCACCTAGCTGCACCCTCGACACGCACCAATCAGCCACACAACGCCTCGCACCACGCAACCTCATAACTCTCTGCTTTCTGTGGAAGGTGTCATTACTGGGGTAGTTATATGAGCAGAGAAGGAACATTCAAAGGTTAAAATAATAGGCGCCCGATGAGGGTAAGAACCTGGACGCGGATCAAAGAGATCATATGGGTATGAAGTATGTACTGATGTATGACTCTGAGGACCCCAGGCATCTGATCCTCACATCCATGCCACACAGGTAATGGTCGTACGAGTAAGGTACCTGATGTGGTCCTTCTCATCCAACCTCTGACATCTGTCCTTGACAAGTAGTGGTAGTACGAAGAGTGGTGGCATGACCTGCATGTCCCTGACCACAAACAAGCGTCAACACCACGATCCTCTATTCCACCACGACCTATGCCACTACCATGACAATGTACCCAAGTACCTTCTTGTCCCCTAGGACCACCTTGTATCAGAGGCCATTAGAGCCAGGCTATAAATAGACTTCCACCCCTCAAGCTAAGGGGTTGGAAAATTCTTGTAATACCAGACTATTCTAAGAGCAATATACGAGTTTTCTTCTATTGTTCACTTGCAATTTTCCTTCAAATTTCTACAAGTTCTTTTGCATTTATAAGTCACTGATTAAGTCTTTGAGTTTTCCATCCATATTTCGTTGACGAGTTTTCGCCGTCAACATACGGTTTTTCCCCTGAAGGCATTAAGGAGCTGATGTTTTGGGTAAGGGTGTTTTAGTCTTTTTCAAGCCCTAGGATAAGTTTAGTCAGCTGGGGAGAAGCTCTCAGAACAAAATAGAACATTAAACACTTAGCTTCTCTTTCTCTCTCTTGTTTGCTCTCTCTCACTCACATAGTTGGGCTATGGAAAATTGAAGGGAAAAAGAGCAGTGATTCTCTTAGTTTTGGGGCAAGGCTTGTCGGGGAATTGAAGCTTAGTTGGGGTTGGGAGCTTCTAAGCTTAAGGGAGCAGCTAGGAACCAATTTGAATGGTGGTAATTTGCAGTTTTAGTTCTGAGTTTTTTTTTTTAAGTTTTGGAGTTTAAAAGTTCTTTCTAAATTCTTAGTTTCTCTGAGGGGTTGATTGAGTTTTGAGATTGGTTTTCATATTTCTGGGTTGTTGGAACCATTTTCATGGTCAATTGTTAGAAAAATCGGGTGTTGGGATGATTTTGGGAGGTTGGGCGATTCTTAAAATTGCAAGTTTTCAGGGTTCTCGGGGTTGCATCGCAGCGCTGTTCTTGGAGCGCCGCGGCCCGCATGAACTCAGGGGCTAGGGTGGTTTTGTTGGGGTTATATGCCCTAATTAAAACCCAAATTCTTTGTAATCTCATTTTATTATCAATAAAAGAATATAAATCATTTTTTGACTTGGTCAATCACTTTGCTCACATGTTTTATTTTCATGATTATTTGTTTAATATAAACTTCTATTAAATCCCGAGCATATAGCTAATCGTATTTATAGTGACGTAATCATAGTGGAATATAAATATGATTATATGTTCAAAATAAGTTAGTCCTAAGATTAGTCAGTGCACATGATTTACACTTACTTGCCAATCTACGATATGATCTACTTACACATTGTAGTGTTATGTTCTTTGCAGAATATTAGCAAAGTAGATAAGATCGGATATATTTGTTACATCGAACATGACTGATAATGACAGTTGATAAGATAAGTAAACATACCATTATTATCTATTCTAGTCATATCATATAGTTGACCATATGTTAATTCAATCTCAATTCTGAGTGATTAGTATTCTAACTGATTGTATTATTTGAGTTCTTTGACTTGTTCATTACCAGCTTACCCTACGGACTAGCCCATACTTACATCTTGGGAACTCGGTAGTATAACTGAGTGGGAGTGTTAATCATAGATGTGAACATCTAAAGCTTCTGATGAAGAAGTGAAACGATGGTTTCCTTTTAGTTTGGTTCAAGGTGTTAAATAATAGAGATCTCATTTCAGTAATTAAATTAGTTTACTGAAATATCATTTACAAGGAACTAAGTGTTTTAAAGATAAAATATAATGAGGGGTAAAACAATATTTTAGTCCCATCTCATTGTAGAAAATCTATAGAGGATTGAGTGACAATTGTGGTTGTAACAATGGATAATTAATAGCGTATTCATATTTGTTATAGAGTGTTCTATGAATTCAAGAGTGCAATTCTGAGTCTATAGTGGCGTCACGAGGAATTAATAAGTTAGTAAATTTATTTGTTAGATTTATGATAACTTATTGGAGTTTGATTTCATAGGCCCAAGGTCCCCATTGTACCTTGGATAAAATCATCTAAATAGTCTCAATTAATTGATTTAATTATCAATTAGAATTATCAAAGTTGACCATGTTAATTTTGGATAGTTTCACAGAGTTATGTAATTTTGAGAAGAAAAGATAAATTAGGGCAGATTTATTAATTAAGATAAATTGGTATCTAAATTAATAAATAAGTTTAAATCAAGGTTCAAATTATAAATAATTAATTTGATAAAGGATTTAAATAATTATTTAATTAATTAAATCAATAGAAAATAATACAAGCTTTGATTTTAAGTCCGATGGGCTTATAATCAAATGGGAAATTTCATGGGCCTAAAGCCCATGATAATTTCGACCTAGGGCTTCAAATTGGCTATTATTTTATTGATTTTTTAATTAAATTAAAAGGACTAATTGAGTCTATAAAAGGAGTGCTTAGAGAGAAGTCAAAACACAAGTTCTGACAAGTTCATAAGTTCGGAAGTCAGATTTTCTGATAGGTTTTAGATTCTCTCTAAACACAAGTCCTTTTCTAAGCCTCTTTGTTATTTTCTTTTCTTCTCTTTTTATCTATCTCATGTGTTGAGAATTGCCCACTCTAGTCTAGGCGATTCCAAGGATACTTTGGAAGACTATGAAGATAATAGAAGATCAGTTCAGTTTCTTGATTATACTCTGCGACAGAAAGGATACAAGAGTTAGAGAAACTGAAGGAAGGACTCTTTCATTCCGCTACGTATGCTGTAAGTATTCTTATCATTGTTTATCTTTGAATTCAATTTTAGAAATATGTTCTAGGTTATCTTATATTAATTTGTTTAATATTAGATCTACATGAAAATAAATAAAGATCATGTATAAGTTTTCCCAATAGGTTCTCTGAATTAGCTTAGCATCGCAGCGCTTGGTGGGATGCACCGCGGCGCGTCTCTATGGAGATGAGGGCATAGGCTCTCTAAATTTTAGAGGGTTGCGGTGCTATCGAGGGGCGTCACGACTCAAATGGAAAATCTAGGCCAAGTGGGGTTTTTATGCTTGGGAACTCAAACCTAAAGGCTCGGGAAGAGTTCTACTACCCAGTTTGGTAGAATTCGAAGATCCTAGAGGCTAGGAATTTACCCTGAAGTTGTTAAATAGTCTAGTGCTTGATGGTTGTTCATTATTTTGTGACTAGGTTATATCGTTAGGGCTCGAAAGTAGGGATCACGCTCTGCGTCGCCATATGCTATATGCTCGGGACTCAAGGTAAGAAAAATGCAACCTGGTTGTAATTGGGGCTCGGACCCCTGTTAATGAATATGACTATGACTGTACTTATGATAATCTGGTTAGGCATGCTTGTATATGCTGCATTTGATTGTGTGTTATACAATCTATATGTTTGATTATATCTAATCTAAAAGCTCGACCTAAGAGAGTCGGGGCCGAAAACAAGCATGTGAAACGCAGCATGGCCTAAGAGAGTCGGGGTCGAAAATTAGATCTGAAAGCTCAACCTAAGAGAGTCGAGCCCAAATGCCACCTAAATAATTAGAAGTGCAGTCTGTAGTTGTATAACTCATTGGATGTTTAAATTGGACTATGTGTTGATTGAGTGGGTTATTACTGCTAAGCTTTGTATTTATATTCTGTTGCATATTTCAATCTATTGATTTAAGTTTTCTTGTTGAGCCTTGACTCACGGGTGCTTTGTGGTGGAGGTATGGGCAAGGATAAGCTAGACCAACTGTAGCGACCCAAATTTGCTAATATGGCTTGGGGCCTTGATTAGCGTGCTAGGAGGGCAATAATTGTTATATTGTATTATTATGGGAATTTAATGAATATGTGATTAGAAATGCATGTTTAGGTGAATTAAATATACATGTGAGCCCCATTTGGTAGTTAGGGGCATATTTGTAATTTTAGCCCGTTGAGGGCATAAATGTAATATTTGTATATATTGTGATTGGTACCACGTGTGAGTGGTGATATAATTGGGATGCACGTTCCGAGACGGTCATAGGGAGCTGTTTTGCTAAAAGTCACAACGGGGTCAAATACCCGGCTCGGGAGGAGCTTAGGGGTATTTTGGGAATATTATAACTTAGGTATGAGAATTATTGAGAAATGGTTAGTGGCACTTTGGTAACTTGGGTAACTATGGGTAACTCTTGAGGATAGTTGTTTTAAGTGGAAAGTGGTACCCTTGCAAGAGATTAAGGAAAAGTCTAGGATGCCCTTGAGGATTAGCTAGAATCTAATTTAGAAAGGAGGGCAATTGGGTCATTTGGCTTAGGTGGTAGATAAGCCTTGGTTGAGGGAAAAGTTTAGAACGTTCTCACAATTTGGCTTATGCAAGAGTTGTGCTTTGGGAGCTCTAGAGAGAACTAGAAATCAGGAAGGAAGGAGGGGAAATCTCTGGAGTTTTGTGGGATCAAGAGGGGAATCAAGCCAAGGAAAATCTAGAGGATTGTTCTGCTTATTGAGGTAAGGAAATCTGAGTAACTACTTTGTAGAATTCAGCTAAGACTGTTATGGTTTGAGAGTTAAGTTGTGTGTTGTCTTGTGGGTTATTGGAGTGAAGTTCAGCTTAAGAATCAAAGGAATTAAGCTTGGAGTTGGATTTGGAAGAAGCTTAGAGTCGAATTTTCAGTTTGAGGTAAGAATTTTGTGCATCTTTGAAGTTGATTGCTGGTGTGGTTTAAGTTTTGTAAGGTCTGGTTTGAGTTTTATGAAGTTTTAAACCAATTTGTGAATCATGGGTTTGAATGTGTGTTTGGGCTTGTTGTTGATGTTTTCGAGTTGCCATATGGTCTACTTGGGGTGTTGGATTGAATTTGGGACTTAAGTATGTCTTGGTATTGATTTGGAAGTGTTTTGGCTCGGGAAAATGTTGGGGAAAAACCCAGTTTTTCTGGGTTCGCGTATGGGCGTCGTGACCCCGTTCTTCCATGTTTTGGCGCTAGGATGCATTAGGGGAAGGGCGCCATTCTGGGCTCCGCGACGCTAGGCCATTTCTGGGCAGGGGAAAAATGTGTTTTTGGGGTTTTGGCTCAGGGGGCTCGGGGGATGCTTCTGCTACCTTGTTGGGGGGAAACGGGGGGTCCTGAGAGAACGGGATTGGTTCTGGGAGATGATTATAAATTTATTAGTAATGAGAGTGCTATGTATGTGTTGTGACTAGGTTTTCAGCGAGGCTCGGGTTAGAGGATCATGCTCTAGATTTCAGTGCTCAAGAAGCTCCGTACACAGGTAAGAAAACCGCTGTACCCATGGAGTAGGGCGAGGCCCCATAGTTATGTTGCAAGGCACGACCCTATATGTTTATATGCAGGGCATAGACCATTGATTATGTTGCTACATGTTTATGTGTTTGAGTAATTATGCTATGTATGCAAAAATGTAAATGATCGACAAGAGTCGGGAACGGTGAAGGCGGGGAACGGCAAGGTCCAGGAATGGCGAAGGCCGAGAATGGCAAGGGGCTGGATGCAGCGTTTAGCATGCGGAGTGCGAGTTGCCAGGGTAAGACCCTAAGGGATACCTAGGATATCCTTACGGTGTAGACCGGAACCCGGGGCCAGGTAAAGCGCCTGGGACGGCATGGTCGTATGTGTTTTTCCTATTGGCGGGTTTGTTATATGGTGAGTGACTGATATGCATATGTTATCTGCATGTGTGGGGTTTTCTTGCTGGGCTTTGGCTCACGGGTGCTCTGTGGTGTAGGTAAGGGCAAGGGGATAGCTGACCAACCATGAGTATGGAGAGCGTGAGGCGATGCGTACATGTCTGGTCTGCCTGGATGCCACGACCAGGGGTATTTTTGGGAGATGCTTTGTACTGGATCCTATTTTTTTGTTTAGTCGACTTAAAACATATTTTGAGTTGTAAATATTTATAAACACTGTTTTTGGGATCCCTAATGTAAAACACTTATAATTTTCAATGAATGTTTACATTTTCAAATTATGTGATTCTAATACAGTTTAGTTACACTTTTGAGTTAAATGCTTGGTTTGCTAGTTAAGTGCACATTTTAAACTCACTTAGTAACAACTCTAAGGTAGTAGGGCGTTACAACTTGGTATCAGAGTGAGCCAAGGTTTATGGTTCCTGGAGATTGACCGAATGTGTACGCTCGTTGTCAGTGACAAGCTCGACTCAGGGTTGGTTGGTAATGATTGACTTATATGTTGAATATGTTTTTATATGCCTGTTTACCTGCTTATTTCATATAGAGCATGCTGAATGAGTTAACATATGCATGACGCCAGGGCATGGCCCGTTGAGTGTTATATGCTATTGGTATGCTATGCGGATTGTTGTTTGTGGTTGAATGATGTAATTGGGAGATGGTTTTGGATGTTGTTATCATGCCCGATGAGCGGCGTCGTTGATTGCAAGCATATTTGTTGAGATGCCTCGACAGTCATCTAGACTCCGCGGCAGTCGGGCCGAGGATGAAAACCAGGGTCAGGACCCTCCTCCTGCCCCACAGAATTGGCAACAGATGTTTGCCGAAATGGAAGCAAGATTGCAACGAACAGAAGAAGAACTCCGACAGTTGAGGCAGCAAGCCCCTCCACAGGTCACTGGGTTGCCAGTTCAGCAGGTTGTGGCGCCAGTGCCGATTCAGCCTGTGATGGAGAACAGGTGGGAACCTTTGTATGAAAGGTTCAGGAAGTTGCATCCTCCCACCTTCGAGGGTGGACCAGACCCACTGCGGGCACAGCAGTGGATGAACATGGTTTCCTCTATCCTGGATTTCATGAGGGTTGAAGGGAACGAGAGGGTAGCCTGTGCCTGCTACATGTTTAGAGAAGATGCCCGCATCTGGTGGGATGTAGTGGTTCAGAGAAGGAATGTGGTAGTTATGACTTGGGAAGAATTCAGGAACATCTTCAATGAGAACTATTACAGTGTTGCAGTCCGAGCTGCAAAGGTTGACGAGTTTATCAACCTAACTCAGAACTGGTTGACCGTCAGAGAGTATGCCCTAAAATTTGATCGATTGGTGAAGTTTGCGCCAGATTTAGTGCCGACAGATGCGACAAGAAGAGACAGGTTTGCACGGGGATTGAACATTATGATCTCCCGTGATGTGAAGATCACTTTGGATCCAGAGACTACTACCTATGCTCAGGTTGTAGACAAGGCCCTTACAGCTGAGGGGGCCAAGGACAAGATTTGGAGAGAGAGCGCTGTTACGCGCGATGCCAGGAGGACAGTGCCTCCTTTTATTGGATCCAGTCGGGGTAGTGGCTCCAGTGAGCAGAAGAGGAAAGCCCCAGATTCCTTTGTTCCTCCCAGTTCAGATAGGAGGGCACGGGGTGTTTTTAGTGGCCGTCAGGGCGGAGATGACAACTGAAGGAGCTTTCCGGTGTGTCCTCGGTGCAGACGACGACACCAAGGTGAGTGCAGGATTAGGGCCAATTTTGTCTGTGGGAGTGCCAATCATTTCAAGAAGGACTGCCCATAAGCCAGGAAGGAGGAGCTGAAGCAGGGTGACAGTCTCGCTCCTGCCAGAGTGTTTACTTTGACTCAGACTGAGGCAGAGGCTAACCCCTCAGTTGTGACAGGTCAGATTTCTAGTGCTGGTTCTTTGTATACTGCATTGATTGATTCGCGAGCTACCCATTCATTTGTGTCTGCTAGAGTGATAGATCAGGTGTGTAGACCTAGTGCTTTGTATGCTAGGGGTTTTCAGACTTTGTTGCCATCTGGGGAACTGGTAGTCTCTAGGAGGTGGATTAGATCTTTACCAGTAGAGGTAGATGGTAGGGAATTGTCTGTTGATCTGATTGAACTTGCAATGGATGACTTTGATATAATCCTAGGGATGGAATGGTTATCAAAGAATGGGGTGACGATTGACTGCAAGCGCAAGATGGTGACTTTTGAACCAGAAGGGGATGCACCATTTGTATTTATGGGGATGGTTAGTGGACTGCGGGTATCTATGATTTTAGCACTGAAGGCTAGAGACCTGATGTAGGAAGGTTGCATGGAATTCCAATCGAATGTTGTGGATACCTCCAAGGTTGTGTTAGTTGGACCAGAAGAGACCAGATTGGTATGTGAGTTTCTAGATTTATTTCCAGCAGACCTTCCAGGGTTGCCGCCGCAGTGAGAGATTGAGTTGGTGCCAGGAGCGGCACCAGTATCTAGGACACCATATAGAATGGCTCCAGCAGAGTTGAAAGAGTTAAAGATTCAGTTATAGGTGTTACTGGACTTGGGGTTCATCAGACCGAGTTTCTCGCCATGGGGTGCTCCAGTGTTGTTTGTCAAGAAGAAGGATGGATCCCTTAGGATGTGTATTGACTATAGGGAGCTGAACAAGTTGACTATCAAGAACAAGTATCCACTGCCTAGGATCGATGACTTATTTGACCAGCTACAGGGAAGTACAGTGTTTTCCAAGATTGATCTCCGGTCAGGTTACCATCAGTTAACGATCAAAGAGGAGGACATACCAAAGACCGCTTTCCGCACAAGGTATGGACACTATGAATTCTTGGTCACGTCCTTTGGATTAACCAATGCCCCAGCAGCTTTTATGGATATGATGAATAAGGTTTTCAAGGACTATTTGGACAAGTTTGTGATTGTGTTCATCGACGACAGTATGGTGTACTCTCAGTCAGAGACAGAGCATGAGCAACATCTACGTTTAGTGTTGCAGCGTTTGAGGGAGCATAGGTTATATGCTAAGTTAAGCAAGTGTGAGTTCTGGTTACTGCAAGTTACATTTCTGGGCCATATCGTCAGTAAGGAGGGGATTCTGGTTGACCCAAGTAAGATTGAGGCAGTGAGAGATTGGCCTAGACCGAGCAACGTTCCAGAAGTTAGAAGCTTTCTGGGAATGGCAGGATATTATTGGCAGTTTGTTGAGGGGTTCTCCAGGATAGCTACACCAGTGACAGAGTTGGCAAAGAAGAAGACAAAGTATGTTTGGACAGACATATGTGAGAACAGTTTTAAAGAGTTAAAGCGACGACTGATCACCGCGCCAGTGTTGAGTTTGCCGACAGATAATGAGAAGTTTGTGGTTTACTGTGATGCTTCCAAACAGGGTTTAGGGTGTGTGCTGATGCAAGCTGGTAAGGTGATATCCTATGCATCGAGACAATTGAAGGAGTATGAACAGAGATATCCCACACATGATCTGGAGTTGGCAGCGGTGGTATTCGCACTTAAGATTTGGAGACATTATTTATAGGGTGAGAAGTGTGAGATATATACCGATCATAAGAGTTTGAAGTACTTATTCACTCAGAAGGATTTGAATATGCGGCAGAGACAGTGGCTGGAGTTGGTTAAGGATTATGATTGTGATATCCTATACCATCCTGGGAAGGCTAATGTAGTGACTGATGCATTGAGTCGCAAAGGCCCAGGACAGTTGTTCAGTTCGAGACAGATATCTGATAAGCTAGCTGAGGAGATGACTAGAGCAGGTATAGAGTTGGTGGTTGGTCGGTTAGCCAACATCACTCTGCATTCCACGCTCCTTGAGAGGATCAAAGAGGCGCAGGGGAAATATTCACAGTTGAGAGGTCACAAAGAGAATGTCTTAGTCAGGGCAGCTAAGGACTTTTCTTTCTCGGATATGGGGTTATTGAAGTACAAGGGCCGGATCTGTGTTTCGATGGATTCTGATATCCGGCGAGAGATCTTGGATGAGTTGCATACCACTCCCTATTCCTTACATCCAGGTACGAAAAAAGATGTACCAAGATTTGAGAGCTTTGTATTGGTGGTCGGGCATGAAGAGGGATGTGGTGGATTATGTGGCCAAGTGTTTAACTTGTCAGTGGGTCAAGGCTGAACATCAGAGGCCAGCAGGGTTGCTGCAGCCTCTAGGGATTCCAGAGTGGAAGTGGGAAGATATTACCATGGGCTTCGTGGTTGGTTTGCCGAAGACCGTGGGACATCATGACTCGGTGTGGGTGATTGTGGATAGGTATACCAAGTCTGCCCACTTTTTACCAGTCAGGATGACTTATACTTTGGAGCAGTATGCTGAGTTATATGTGAAGGAAATTGTTCGACTTCATGGGGCTCCGAGGTCGATAGTATCCGACAGAGACCTCACCTTCACCTCCAAGTTTTGGGAGAGTCTGCAGAAGGCTATGGGCACGTAGTTGTGGTTTAGTACTGCTTATCATCCTCAGACAGATGGACAGTCTGAGAGGACGATTCAGATACTGGAGGACATGCTACGAGCCTGTGTGCTAGATTTTGGGGGATCTTGGAGTAAGTATCTTCCTTTGATAAAGTTTTCATACAACAACAGTTACCAGGCGACTATTGGAGTGGCTCCATATGAGATGCTTTATGGAAGGAAGTGCAGATCACCTATCCATTGGGATGAGATGGGTGAGAGGAGTTATTTGGGTCCTGAGATGGTCTAGAGAACCAATGAGGTGATAGAGAAGATTAGAGCTCGAATGCTCGCCTCCCAGAGTCGCTAGAAGAGTTACTCAGACCTGAAACGCAGGAGCGTAGAATTCCAGGTCGGTGACCATGTGTTCCTTAGGGTTTCACCTCTGAGAAGAGTGAAATGGTTTTGCGTTCGGGGCAAGCTAAGCCCTAGGTTTGTTGGCCCCTTTGAGGTTCTGGAACGGGTTGGAGAGGTAGCTTACAGATTGGCAATGCCTCCATCCTTATCAGGGGTTCATGATGTATTCCATGTATCCATGCTCTAGAAGTATGTATCAGATTCTACGCATGTGTTGAATTATGAGAACTTGGAGCTAGATCAGGATTTGTCATATGAGGAGAAGCCAGTTCAGATTCTTGATCGGAAGGATAAGGTTTTGCGAAGCAAGACCATCGCCTTAGTTAAAGTGCTGTGGAGAAACAGCAAAGCTTAAGAGGCAACATGGGAACTTGAATTAGATATGCGGGAGCGGTATCCCACATTGTTCAGGTAATTTCGAGGACAAAATTTCTGTAAGGAGGGGATAGTTGTAGCGACCCAAATTTGCTAATAAGGCTTGGGGCCTTGATTAGCATGCCTGGAGGGCAATAATTGTTATATTGTATTAATATGTGAATTTAATGAATATGTGATTAGAAATGCATGTTTAGGTGAATTAAATATGCATGTGAGCCCTATTTGGTTGTTAGGGGCATATTTATAATTTTAGCCCGTTGAGGGCATAAATGTAATATTTGTATATATTGTGATTGGTACCACGTGTGAGTGGTGATATAATTGGGATGCACGTTCCGAGACGGTCATAGGGAGCTGTTTTGCTAAAAGTCACAATGGGGTCAAATACCCGGCTCGGGAGGAGCTTAGGGGTATTTTGGGAATATTATAACTTGGGTATGAGAATTATTGAGAAATGGTTAGTGGCACTTTGGTAACTTGGGTAACTATAGGTAACTCTTGAGGATAGTTGTTTTAAGTGGAAAGTGGTACCCTTGCAAGAGATTAAGGAAAAGTCTAGGATGCCCTTGAGGATTAGCTAGAATCTAATTTAGAAAGGAGGGCAATTGGGTCATTTGGCTTAGGTGGTAGATAAGCCTTGGCTGAGGGAAAAGTTTAGAACGTTCTCACAATTTGGCTTATGCAAGAGTTGTACTTTGGAAGCTCTAGAGAGAACTAGAAACCAGGAAGGAAGGAAGGGAAATCTCTGGAGTTTTGTGGGATCAAGAGGGGAATCAAGCCAAGGAAAAGCTAGAGGATTGTTCTGCTTATTGAGGTAAGGAAATCTGAGTAACTTGTAGCGCCCTGGATAGCCAAGACCGCTACACTGTGTATTTGTAAAGGTGCAAGACTTGTTAATCAAGTCAAACGTTAAAAACAGTTAAAGTCATTAAAGTGCTAGGGTTAAAAGGTTTTGGTCTCAAAAGATACTAACCATATAATTAAATATTTACATATGGGAATCCCAAAAGAAATAGTGTTTAAAAGTCTGTTTACAAAATTTCCAGTGCACAGACAACCACTAGCCTTTCTAAAGGCAAAACATAAGTTTATGGTTTTCCTATCCCTATCTCCCCTCAACCGTGGCGGCTGAGTAGCTGATCATGTAAATTCTGCTCTCAGAGCTCTCCAAATCAGGGCTGATCAAGCTTGCCCTTGCCCTTACCTGCACCACATAGCATGTAACACCCTAAGTTGCTAATAAGGTTTAGGACCTTGGTTGGCATGCCTCGAGGGCAATAAGTGAATTAATATGATAATATGTGAATTTAAATGAATATGTGATTAGAATGCATGTTTAGGTGGTATAAATATGCATGTGAGCCCCGTTTGCATGATAGGGGTAAATTGGTAATTTTAGCCCGTTGAGGGCATGAATATGATAAATGTGTTATGTGATTTGTACCACGTGAGCGTGGTGATAACGGTGTGATGCACGTGCCAAGACGGTCCTAGGGAGCTAATTAGTTAAAAGTCACAACGGGATTAAATACCCGGCTCAGGAGGAGCCTAGGGGTATTTTAGGAATCTTATAAATTGGGTTTGAAAATTAATGAGTTATGGTTAATGGTAATTAGGTAACTTGAGTAACCATTGGTAACTGTTGATAGTAACAATTTTAGATAAGAAAGATGGTAGATTTGTAAGAAAGGTGAATGGCAAGAATGCCCTTGAGGTTTAGTTAGGATGGGGTTTTGATGAAGGGTAGAATAGTCTTTTGGCATGGGCTTAGATATCTTCAGCTGAGGGAAAAGGTGATTCACGTTTATCACTTAGCCATATTTTGATCTTGCTGTAATTGGAAGAAAACCTAGAGGAGAAAAGAGAAAAAACTAAGGGCAAGAAGGAAGGGAAGAAGGGCAACTCTCTAGGGATCAAGAAGGGGATTAAAGCTAGGAAACTTAAAGGAGTACTCAGCATACAGAGGTAAGGAAATTCTGTGCATATGAAGTGAAACTCAGTTAAGAATATCATGGAATTGGGAATTGAGTTGTGTGTTTTGCTTGGTGAATTCTTGGGATGAATTGGGGATAGGTTCAGCTGGAGTTTGTGTTTGAGCTTGGAATTTGGTTGGGAAAGCAGCTCAAGGTGGGATTCTTGATTGAGGTAAGAGCTTTATATATCTTTGAATTTTTGTATCTGATGTGGTTTAAGAATTTGGAAGCATGGTTTAAGTTTTTCAAGCTTTGGTTTAAGATTTTGGTTTACTAGTTTAAGTTTATGAAATTTGAAACTCAAGAGTGGATTTTTGGGTGTGTTTGTGTGATTGAGTTGTTTATGATGTTTATAGGTTGTTAAGGGATTCATTTGGGGTTTTGAATTGGTTTTGGGGCTTAGGTACTTGTTTGGGATGATTTGGAGTGGTTTTGGCTCGGGGAAAACGCAGGGGAAAACCCAGATTTCTGGGTTCACGAAGGAGCGCCGCGGCCCTGCTCTTGGGCGCCGCGGCGCGAGGCTGTTTCTGGGCAAGGGAAGACTTTCTGTCTTGCTGGGCGCCGCGGCCCTCTAGGATTTTGCAATTTTGAGCTTTTGCTCTGAGGGTTCGGGGGATGTTTCCGATGTATGGTTTTAGGAATTTGGGGATTCCGAGAGCGTGGGATTTGTCCCAGAAAGTGGTTTTGGATTGGTTAGCATTAAATGGTGTTTCATATGTGTTGTGACTAGGTTTTCGGAGAGGCTCGGGATAGAGGACCGTGCTTGTGATCTTGGTGCATCGGAAAGCTCGGGATACAGGTAAGAAAACTGTAGCACCCGTAGAGCAGGGCTTGAGCCCATAGTTTTGTTGCAGGGCGCGACCCTAGATTGTATTATTTCTAGGATGTAGCATTACATGAATGATTATGTATTTGATTGTTATTTGAGTATGCTAAATGTGGAAATAGCAGAATGAACGGCGAAGGGCCGGGAACGGCGAAGGCCGAGAACGGCAGTGAGGCCGGGAATACCACTTAGCACATGGAGTGCTCGTGGTTATGGTGAGACCCCAATGGATACATGGGATATCCTTACGATATAGACCGAGATCCCAGGCTTTGGTAACGCTTCTGGGACGGCATGGCGTACATGTGTTAGATTTTATGGACTGTCTGACTAGATTTGAGCTATCTGCTGTAATAACTGTATATTATACATATGTTATGTATTGTTTAAGTTTTCTTGCTGAGCTTCGGCTCACGGGTGCTCTGTGTTGCAGGTAAGGGCAAAGAGAAAGTCAACCAGCCATGAGTACGGAGAGCATGGGGGCGGCGCGTACACGTTTGGCCTACCCGACTGCTTTGGTTGGGAATATTTTTGAGAAATGGTTGTACAAACCCTAGTTTTGATGGTTAATTACTTATAAACTTGTTTTGAGTTGTAAATATTTTGTAAACTGAGTTATGGGATCCCGAATATTAAACTCTTGATCTTTCAATGAAATAGGGTACTTTTTAAAGATTACAGCCTAGACTTCTATTTAATCACACTTTTGTTCTAAAAACCTCGTTTAACGAGTTGATTGCACATTTAAACCTCACTTAGTAACGGCTCTAAGGTAGTAGGGCGTTACAACTTGGTATCAGAGCGAGCCAAGGTTTATTGGTTCTGGAGATTGACCGAACATGTACGCACGCTGCCATTGAAAAGCTCGACTCAGGGTTGATTAGTATGGTTGATTGTTATGCTTGAATATGTGTTTGGTTGTCCTGTTTGCATGTCCATACACTTAACATACCACAATAATCACAAAGCATGAAGATTCAACCAAAGAGTCAACTAGCTATCATCCAATTATACAACATAACAATCCACCAATCAGTAATGTCAAACAAATCACATAATAGTCAGGGTCGACACCTTAGGTCGCACCCTCTGTTTACCCCACTGACTCCGACCCACTTAAACTGGGCTCAGTGCATAACAAGTTGTCCTCAGCTACCAGTGGCCGAGCCACACCCTATGCGCTAATGCAAACTTTGGCACTCTTAGGCCGTTGGTTTACTGTTTACATGGCATAATAACATCCTTTACAAGGCATACAAGATAAGGAACCCTTAGTCCCATTATAAATCCACAACCGGGTGCAGTTTTCTTACCTTTAATTCCCAAGTAACTGATTACGAGCGACGCCTCTTGAGCACGATCCGCTTCCTGAGCCCTAGCTTAACACCTAGTCACAACCAAGATAGGGAGTACAATTAATAATCGCGTTAATATTTCCGGATGGAGTTCTAGCTTCCGGGACATCGAATTCCACCAAACACGGTGGTGAATTCGATCCCGAGCACCCTAGGTTAAGTTCCCGTGCTTTAAACCTCCAAAAGATCATAAATGCCCCTAAGGGCTGCGGCCCTTGAAACCTAGCCGTGGCCCGCCCCTGAAACATAGGCTAAGCCTCTCTGAAGACAGACACGCGCCGTGGCCCTGCCCTGTGGCACCGCGGCGCTTCCCCACTGCAGAGCCTCCTTGGCTCTTCTTTACTTTGCAGGGCCGCGACACTCTAGAACAGAGCCGCAGCCCAACCCTTCGTGCCCAGAAAAACCACCATTTCTAGCATCCTAACCTTGCTAAAAACTATCCCAAAGCACCCTATGTGATAACTCTACAAAATAGAGTTATTTTACCACTTTTTATATGCTAATTGTTGCTTAGTTCTTGAGTTTTTAATTAACTTATTAAGTTTTTATGTAATTTTTAATTTGTTAGTCTTATTATTGTTTTCTAGATTTTTATATGTTTTATAGATATTTTATTATAATATGTTGTAGTTTAATTATTTGAAATTTGTGTTGATAGATTATAAGTTAAAAAATGTGATTTTATTGAACTTAATTCCCAAAGTAAATTAAATTTCAATTAGTATTTTCTTGGACTTAATTTGAGTTATTTTATAATTTAAAATATTTGATTCTAATTTATTATTTACTTATTTTGTAGGGAGTAAGTTGTATTTTTTTGGCTTTGAAAAGAAAAGAAAGAATGGCAAATTTGAAAGAAAATAGCATGAAAAGTGATATTTGTCAACATATGCCCAGGCCCAAGCTAGGCCCACGCCTACCACTAGCCCAGGCCCACTGCTATAGTACCGCTCCTCACCAGCCATCACATATGCACCACGCCAGCTGTCCCTGCCACCACTTCATCAATCAGCACTTGCCACCAACGCCAGTTTCAGCCCAAGTCAAATGCCACTTTCTTCCAACGCCTATGCTTCAGCTTCAGCATATGCTTCCAACGCCAGCTGTCAACGTTTCAACTCCCCAGCAATTCCTAGCACCAATTCACGTTCGGCCCAGCTCCAATTCAACCTCCAAAGCAGCTCCAACACCTGCTTATGACCAGCTGCCCATTTCCAGCCACACGGGCCCATTGCATTCAGCCCAAGCCCATTTCGGCCAGCCTAGACCAAGCACCAAACAACCACCAAAAAGACCCAAAAATCACATTTTCATTCCCAATATTTTTCACTCAAATATCAATTCACTTTTCCCTATTTTTCTTACCTAAATAAACATTCCTAATTTATTTTTTTACCCTAGCTTTTCACTAATCTTTTTACCCAACCAAACATTTCATCTTTCCAATACCCTTACACTTACTCTATTTATCCTACCACTTCCCAACACAATTAAATTAATCAATTTATTTATTTTAATTTGATTACTTTAATCTCCACATTTTGCCTATAAATATAGTCTTGTAAGACCATTTGGGGAGCTCTTCTTCTTCATCTTTCAACCTCTTCTACACTCCATATTTCTCTCTTCTTTTCACTATTTTCTATCTACCATTTTTATCTTTTGAAGAGCATGTCAAGTATGTTATTTTGTAATTTTTATCTAGTTATGAGCTTCTAATCTTTTTCAAAGGTTATTAAGATGATGATGAAGCAAAATGTAACTAGATAGTATTTTTTTTTATTGTATGTTGATTTCCCATTTGTGTAACATTGTTTATGGATTTTTCTATCAAAGATATGCATTTTTCATATATTATTGAGTGTTAAAGCATATTACACTTAGTTCTTCATTATGCAAAAATATGATATTCTTTGATTAAATGTTTTTCATTAAATTGTTCACATCTAATTCTTAGAGCATAAGTATCATATTTTGCCTAAACATAATCTCTTTGATTTTTTGTAGTTTCATTAGATTGTAACACAACTAATGCTTAGAAATTATATCTTATATAAGTGAAGAAAAATCCTACATTTTTGAAAGAGTAACTTGTGCTTGAATAGAAAATATATTTTGAAAAAAATATATAGTGTGATTTATTTCAACTATATCAAAACTTGGGAATCAATATACTTATAAATACTATTGAACTTGCATTTTGTGGATTCTAAAATCTTAATAATCTTATTTTATATATCTCATTTGAAAACCATTTTTTTCTATTTAATCTTAAATCTTTTTATTACTTGTCTTTTATTTTTCTAAAACAAAATCTCATCAAATATTTGGAACTAGGTTAGAATATTATTGCTTTGTTTGAAATAGTTTCTTTTGATGTTAGTCAACTCCCATGGGTTCGACCTCGTACTAACATGAACATTATATTCCGAAACGATTCATGCACTTGCGAGTTTAATTATTAAAACACCCTCTTTTGGGATTCAACAAATTCCAAAACCCATTGATCACAAGACTCCTAACATGATTCTAGCAACTCAATCCAACAAAAACCTAGCTTAAAAACTCATTAAAATCCCATTTTGATTCTGAAACCCAGTAGCTCAAGAACTCTAAAACCAGTCATGAAAACTCAGAATTTAAGCTTTGAACTACGAATTGAAGCTTACCTTCTTTGATGAACCACTTCCTTAACAGTTTCTGGGCTAGAACCCAAGCTTCTCATCTTCAATTCAGTCCTTAAACATCAAACCATAAACACTTTTAATACTCGGCCAATACTCAGAATTCTAGTGCTCAAGAATGAAATTCAGTTCTTACCTTGGTCCTGGTTGAGTGTCCCTTAGTTAGAACTAAGCTAATCCCTCACAAATTCAGCTCAAAACACAGAATTTCCAGTTGTCTTAGATTCTAGTGGTTCCCTTGAAAGAGAAGAAGAAAGAAGGAGAGAGAGATAGGAGAGTCAGTTCCTCTATTTCCACCACATTCTGAGGTTTTTACTTAGTCTAACCTTAGGTAATTAAGTTAATCTCGGGGCTCGGGGTATCGAAAACGTCCCCGAGGGCAAAATGGTAAAATTCCCCAATATTCCCGCCTAGGCTTCCTAACCTCAAATATATCTCCATATATTTATTTCCATAACCCGATAACCCAAATAATAATCTAATACCCGAATTACCCCTTGACTTACCCCAAGTCAAACATTAAGCCCCGTTGTGACTTCCCGCTAACTAGCTCCCTAGAATCGCCTCGAGTCGCACGCTGCAGACTTACCCACATAATAATGTGGTTCTCACAAATACAGCATATAATCACATTTACATTCATATAATCATACAAGCATGCTTATCATATAATCACACGTTAATTTAATAAATTCACACATAAACCAATTATGCCCTCCCGGCACACTAATCAAGGCCCTTAAGCCATATTAGTGATTTTGGGTCGTTACATAACTACTTTGTAGAATTCAGCTAAGAATGTTATTGTTTATCCAAGAAACAGCTGTGGATGACGTGGCAAGAATTTTCAACACGTGGCAGAGATGCTGCTCGCCTATCGACCAAAGATGCTTCCATATGCGGGGTTCAAGTTTTATATACGACTAGCCTGGTCGTATACTCCGTTTATTTATGTATAAATTTGTATAGTTGTAATGATTGCTGAGAATGTCTCTTCATTATAACCTGAATATCCGTTTATTAAGGAAATATATTATTAATTGACTCATGTAATCCTCATTGAGCCTATAAATAGTCAAGAAATAGCTCAAGGGGGGATCTTTTTCCGAATGGTATTGCTATTATCCATCGTCTGTATTGTTTTCTCCTTCTAAGGTCTGTGAAACTCAGAAACCCTAGTTCTTTGATCACACCTTTGAAGATCAATATTAATAATAGTATCAAGTGGACGTAGGTCATTACCAATCACTGGGGCCGAACCATTATAATCCTTGGTGTTCTTTACTTTCCATTAGATTGTTTTCTCAAGCATCGTACTAATTTCCTGTCGTATATTTGACTCTGTGTCGTTGACCAAAATGAGGGTCAACATTCTGGTGCTTTCATTGAGAGCTTGTGAAAGAATCTAATGGCAAAAACTTCCAAGAAGACCGGACAGGCTGCTGCCGCTGCATCATCCTAGCCTCCTCCCCAAAATGTGGCTGAGGACAAACCTCATTTGGAGTTTGATGAAGAGGAGTTAGATTCTGAGACCCTGAAGGCAACGCTGGGGGTGTTGCAGGATGAGTTGGCCAATCTGAGGGCCAATCAAGAGAATGCCGCCGAGATAATGGCATCGCAACAAAGAGAAATAGACCGCCAGCGTCAGGAACTGAGCGAGCGGCAGGCTGAGATGGACCGTCGGCAAAGGGATGCCATGGCCGCCCTTGAAGCAGCCATCCAGCTGGCTCAGAATCAGGCTGCGCCAACCTCCTAGCCAGATCAACCACCAAACGGGCCACCTCAAAGGGGTCCCAATCCTAGTCCTCCGCTCCAGCCAGTAAGCCCTTAGAGGCCGGAACAACCACCTATGCCTCAGGATGACGTCCCACCTAGGGATCCTGAGCAGCAGCCTCCATCTTAGGCTGGTCGAGGCCATCCCTCGTGCCCAAGGTAGAATAGGGCCAGGGAACCGCCCTGCAGCCCTAGACGCCCAGGGGATGAAGAGCTGCATCCACCGAGCAGGGGGCAGCGTCCTTCTGCCAACAGGAGGAACTCAGAGACAGGCTCTGCGGTCAGGGGCCCCCCACAGCATAACAATGCATGGGGACCCACCAACCAGCACAGGCCTCCCCCTAACGCTCAGGAAATGCCAACCCAAGGAGGCAACAGAGGGAATAGCTGGTTGCACCATAGTCAGCCATGATTTAGAGATGGCCACGGCTACAATGAAGTCGACTCTGGCAGAGGAAACGCTGGTCAGAGGAACGAAGAGAGAGGTGGAGGCAGGAGCCCCCCACCTAGAGAAGACCGGCCAGCATGTCATAATGCTGGGGGGCAACCCAGGCAGAATAACGTCTTTAGTCGGCTCGGAGCCAGCGAGCAACGGCGAAGAGACGATGATTTGAGGGATCTACTTAACGACCGCCGAGAAAGGCACGATGAGTACATTCCCTCGGCACCAGAGGCCCCAGAAATCCCAGAAGTTGTTCAAGCTCAAATCGATGCCCTAAACCAGGCTGTGCAGCAGCTGGTCGGGGGGCGAACATCCCACATTGAGTACGATCGGAGGAGAGGCACCCCTTTCGTACAGAGGATTGTTGTGGCAGAAACCCCCAGTAAGTTCAAGATGCCAACACTACCAAATTTCGACGGGTATGGAGACCCAGTATCTCATGTCAACAAGTTTGAGATACAAATGGATATTCAGAAAGTCTCTGAAGATGCTCGCTGCAGGATCTTCCCAGCAACACTTTCTGATGCCGCCCAGGAGTGGTTCTTTAAGTTCCCTCCTGCGAGTATAGTATCCTGGGAAATGTTCGTAAAGGAGTTTTACGGACAGTTCTATGCGGGTCGTGTGCACCCCACTGAGGCGAACCAACTGGTCGAGATACGCCAGAAAGAGGGGGAGCCCTTGAAGGAATGCATTCAACACTTCATGCAAGCTGCCGCTAGAGCCAAGACTGTGGGCGATGAAGGTAAGATGATGGCCCTAACTGCTGGGGTTAGGCGTCATTCACCCTTCAGGAGTAGCCTCAGAAAGCATGGGGTTAAAAGTACCCAGGAGTTCTTAGATCGAGATGATCGGTATATCAAGCTCGAGGACGTGATTGCCAACGAAGGGAAATCGCCAGCAAAAGACAAGGGGCCCAAGGAAGAACCCGCCAACGCCGCCAACGGGTCGAAGCCCAATGGCAACGGCAAAGGCAACGGGAATGGCAATGGTAAGAATGGTGGAAAGCGGGAGAGCAATGAACCCTCGACCTCCGAGAGTAAGCACCCCAAAGGTAATCGGTATGAACCGAGATTCACCAACTACACTGCCCTTGTTGAAAGCCGAGCCGAGGTCTACCAGGCGACCAGCTCGAGCGTGCCCTACAAACGACCCGCACCCATAAGGAAAGATATCTCCAAGAGAGATGCAACAATGTTCTGTCGTTTTCACAACGACTACGGGCACGACACAAATGAATGTAACCAGCTGAAGGACGAAATTGAGTTCTTGATAAGGCAGGGACATTTAAGAAGATATGTACAAGCCGCAGGAGGTTCTCAACGAGAGGCTCAAGGTGGCAACGAGTTGGCGCATGCATGCCAACACTCACCACCTTTACAGCCAGCTCTTGTGGCAGGTACTCTACTCACCATCTGCGGAGGCCCACATCTTGCAGGAGATAGTGGGAAAGCGAGGGAACGATATGCTCGAACCCTGCAGCACGACCAGGACATCAAGATGATGAGTGTTGAGGATCGGGCACCATAAAAGGCTCGAAATAGAGGAGGAACTAATCACCTTCTTTGACGACAACACCCAGCACGTGCAATTCCCACACTTCGATCCGCTGGTCGTGGACGTACAAATCGCAAACATGATGGTGAAAAGGGTGTTGGTCGATACAGGAAGTTTGGTCAACATCCTATACAAGTCTTCGCTGGAAAGGATGAAGTTGTCCATAAAGGACCTAGAGCCATGCAACCAAACCATTTGTGGTTTTTCCGGAGAAGGGCTCGCCCCAACAGGGTCGATTAGACTCCCAGTCACAGCAGTCAATACACCTGCTAATAGGACATTACTCACTACTTTTATAGTAGTTGATTGTCCTTTGGCGTACAACGCTATGATAGGGAGACCAATCTTGGTCGACCTACGAGACGTTACCTCTATATGGCACCTCGCTATGAAATTCCCAACGGACGCAGGGGTAAGATGCGTGTTGGGAAACCAGAGGGAAGCGAGGGAGTGCTACAACGCCTCGATCACCAAGGCAAAGAAGGGTGTATCGAGAGATGCCACTGGAAAGGAGTTGCAAATGGCAACTAGTGTTTAGGCCCGCTCGGGTGATAATCTCACCAAATAGGGCGTTGCCCAAAGTGAGGATAGGGACTTAGATCCTCACTTTGGGGATTTTGAAGAAGAAGTGGGACCCATCGAGGACCTTGAAGAGGTCCAACTCGATGAGGAAAATCCGACCATAGTTGTGAAAGTCAGTAAAAACTTAGAGACAAAAATAAAACAAGCACTGGTGGAGTTCTTAAGGAGGAACCAGGAGGTCTTTGTCTGGTTGCACAAAGACATGGTCGGGATAGATCCTGCAGTCATCAACTATGTCCTGAACATCGACAAAAGCTTCCCACCAGTGCAACAAAAAAGAAGGCTGCTCGACAAAGATAGATCAAAGGCCTTGAAAGAGGAAGTCAAGAAGCTAAAGGAGAATGGGTTCATCAGGGTGGCATTTTATCCATCGTGGGTCTCTAATCCCGTACTAGTGCCCAAGCCGAATGGCAAGTGGCGTACGTGCGTGGATTTTACAGACCTAAATAAAGCCTGCCCCAAAGACTGTTTCCCACTCTCGAGGATCGACCAGCTGGTCGAAGCCACTGCAGGGCATGAGATCCTCTCATTCATGGATGCATACTCCTGGTATAATCAAATTAGTATGCATCCCCTTGATGAGGATCACACTAACTTTCGGACTGATACAAGGCTCTACTGTTACAAGGTGATGCCCTTCGGTTTGAAAAACGTTGGTGCGACTTACCAGAGACTCGTCAACCACATGTTCAAGGAGCTAATTGGCACAAACATGGAGGTTTATGTCGACGACATGCTAGTCAAGTCGAAGAAAGCAGAAGGGCATGTAAGGGATTTGCAGGAATGCATCAGCGTCCTGAATAAATATCGAATGAAGTTAAATCCCCTTAAATGCTCCTTCGGAGTAGGATCAGGGAAGTTCTTAGGATTTATAGTTAACTCAAGAGGAATTGAAGCCAATCCCGAGAAAATAAAAGCCCTGATCGAGATGAAATCGCCAGTAAAGATTAAAGATGTTCAAAGCCTCACCGGGAGGATTGCTGCTCTTAGTAGATTCATTTCGAAATCGACGGACAAATGTGTCCCATTTTTCAATCTACTAAGAGGCAATAAGAAATTTGAATGGACAGATGAGTGCGAATAGGCCTTTCAAGCACTAAAAACACATATGGTGCAACCACCCATCCTGTCAAAGCCGGTCGATAAAGAAACTTTGTTCATCTACCTAGCAATCACGGAATACGCTGCTAGTGTTGTTCTAGTAAGAGAAGAAGAGGGTTTGCAGAAGGTTGTCTACTACGTGAGCAAAAGGCTGATTGGAGCAGAACAGCAGTACCCGCCCATCGAGAAGTTAGCCTACTGCCTAGTTTTGGACTCTAGGAAGCTGCGGCCTTACTTCCAAGCTCATCCAATTACGGTCTTGACTGACCAGCCTCTTCGACAAGTCCTGAAAAAGCCAGAGGCTACAGGTAGATTGCTAAAGTGGGCAGTCAAACTCGGGCAATTTGACATATCTTACTTGCCGCGAGCAGCGATAAAAGGACAAGCCTTGGCTAACTTCATCGCCGAATTCACAGAGCTCGCGGGCAGCGAGCAGACTGAAGAGCCCAGTGAGCCTGAGTGTCAAATACAAGCATCCTCGTGGAAGTTATTCATAGACGGATCATCCAACGAATCCCACGCAGGAGCAAGAGTGATATTGATAACGCCGGAAGGGCATCAATTTCACTGTGCAATCATATTTGACTTCACTGCTTCTAACAATGAGGCCGAATATGAAGCACTACTCGCTGGATTGCGGTTAGCCAAGGATATGAACATAAAAGTGCTTGACATCTATAGTGATTCTCAGCTGGTGGTGAATCAGGTCCTGGGAGAGTACCAGGCGCGAGGTTTGAAGATGGTTGCCTATTTGAACAAAATGAAAGATTTGTTAGCCCAGTTCAATAAATACAGTCTCCAGCAGGTACCTCGCGATCAGAATTCCAACGCGGATGCTTTGGCAAAGTTGGCAAGTGCGAAGGATGCTGATACTCTGAACATAGTGTCAGTCGAACGATTATCAGTACCAAGCATCTAAGCTGCAGAAACCACTCTGGTAATCCAGATGGCGGATATGTGGATGACACCATATGTAGAGTATCTGTCAAGCGGTGTGCTACCAGCGGACAGGAACAAAGCCAGGACCCTTCAGCGGCAAGCTGCTAGGTATATCCTGGTCGATGGAATCCTGTACCGAAGGGGATACTCACTGCCACTCCTCAGATGTATTACAAAGGATAAATCCAAAGAGTTGATGAAATAGGTGCACGAAGGTTTTTGAGGGGACCATGATGGGGGGAAAATTTTTTTAAAGAATATCCTAAGGCAGGGATATTTCTGGCCAACCATGAATGAAGACTCAATGGAGTTCGTGCGGAGATGTGACAAGTGTCAGAGATTTTCCAAAATCCCACGAGCAGCCCCCAACGAGTTAAAGCAAATGCAGAGTCCATGGCCCTTTGTAGTTTGGGGAATAGATCTAATCGGATCTTTGCCTACGGGGAAAGGTGGTGTAAAATATGCAGTGGTTACCGTCGATTACTTCACCAAATGGGCCGAGGCTGAGCCGCTGGCAACCATAACGACCAAGAAAGTGCTTGAATTCATAGTCAAGAACATCGTTTGTTGATATGGATTGCCAAGGAAGATCGACTCGGATAACGGCACCCAATTTGACAGTGATCTATTCACGAACTTCTGCAAACGACATGGTATTATCAAAAGCTTTTCTTTAGTCGCTCATCCCCAAGCGAATGGGCAGGTCGAAGCAGTTAACAAAACCTTAAAGGATACCCTGAAGAAAAGACTTGAAGAATCTAAGGGAGCGTGGCCGAAACAATTGCCTGAAGTGCTCTGGTCGTACAGAACTTCCCACAGAACAGCAACAGGTCATACCCCGTTTTCATTGGCATACGGGTATGAAGCTATGTTGCCTCTCGAGTTGAATCCACCCTCGCACCGCAGATTAACATACGACCAAGACTCTAATAGCGAGCTATTGATGGAATCCCTGGACTCAATCGATGAGAAGCGTGAACAAGCCCAACTCCGAGTAGCTGCGTACCAGCAGAAGGTCGCCCGGTATTTCAACTCTAAAGTGCGAGAAAGAAGATTCAATGTTGGAGATCTTGTACTCCGAAGATTTTTTCTAAACACCCGCGACCAAGCTGCTGGATTACCCGGGCCTAATTGGGAAGGGCCATATCAGATCGATGAGGTCCTTCACCCAGGCACTTATAAACTTGCACGCTTAAACGGAGATCTCGTTTCTCACTATTGGAATGGAGAACACCTGCGCAAGTATTACCAATGAACAATTCTTCTTAAAGAATTGGCTTGTATTAATTTTACTTTTTACAAGTTTTGAAAAAGGGTTGGTCATTTTATGTGACTGATCGCTTATAAGTGTAAGATTTATTGATCACTCGTACAGACATGTTTAGTACATTTATTACTAGAAATAAAAGGGACTGTGCGCTGCCAGTCATTTATGTTGGATTAGCTTATACGTGATCTTTATTTATTTTCATGCATATCTAATATTAAACAAATTAATACGAGATAGCCTAAAACATGTTTCTAAAATTGAATTCAAAGAGAAACAAAAAATAGAATACTTACAGTATACGCAGCGGAATTAAAGAGTCATTCCTTAAGTTTCTCTAACTC
Organism: Humulus lupulus; assembly: GCF_963169125.1. Classification (NCBI taxonomy): domain Eukaryota; kingdom Viridiplantae; phylum Streptophyta; class Magnoliopsida; order Rosales; family Cannabaceae; genus Humulus; species Humulus lupulus. The sequence goes on from NC_084799.1 coordinate 164,384,072, forward strand.
TTGTATCCTCTCTGTCGCAGAGTATTATCAAGAAACTGAACCGATCTATTTTCTTCACAATCTTCCAATGTATCCTTAGAACCACCTTGACTAGTGTGGGAAATTCTCAACACATGAGATAGATATAGAGAGAAGAAGAGAAAATAACAAAGTGGCTTAGAAAAGGACTTGTGTTTAGAGAGAATCTAAAACTATCAGAAAATCTGACTTGTGACTTATCAAACTTCTGTTTTGACTTCTCTTTAAGCACTCCTTTTACAGACTCAATTAGGCCATTTAACTTAATTAAAAAATCAATAAAATAATAGCTATTTTGAAGCCCTAGGTCGAAATTATCATGGGCTATAGGCCCGTGAAATTTCCCATTTGATTATAAGCCCATTGGACTTAAAATCAAGGCCTGTATTATTTTCTATTGATTTAATTAATTAAATAACTATTTAAATCCTTTATCAAATTAATTATTTATAATTTTAATCTTGATTTAAGCTTATTTATTAATTTAGATACCAATTTATCTTAATTAATAAATCTGCCATAATTTCTCTTTTCTTCTCAAAATTACACAACTCCGTGAAACTATAAAAAATTGACCTGGTCAACTTTGATAATTCTAATTGATGATTAAATCAATTAATTGAGACTATCTAGATGATTTTATCCAAGGTAAAATGGGGACCATGGACCTATGAAATCAAGCTCCAATAAGTTATCATAAATCTAACAAATAAATTTACTAACTTATTAATTCCTCGTGACTCCACTGTAGACTCGGAATTGCACTCTTGAATTCATAGAACGCTTTATAACAAATATAGATACGCTATTAATTATCCATTGTTACAACCATAATTTTCACTCAATCCTCTATAAACGGTCTACAATGAGATAGGACTAAAATACTATTTTACCCCTCATTGTATTTTATCCTTAAAACACTTAGTTCCTTGTAAATGATATTTCAGTAAACTAATTTAATTACTGAAATGAGATCTCTATCATTTAACACCTTGAACCAAACTAAAAGGAAACCATCGTTTCACTTCTTCATCAGAAGCTATAGATGTTCATATCTATGATTAACACTCCCACTCAATTATACTACCGAGTTCCCAAGATGTAAGTATGAGCTAGTCCGTAGGGTAAGCTGGTAACGAACAAGTCAAAGAACTCAAATAATACAATCAGTTAGAATACTAACCACTCATAATTGAGATTGAATTGACCTATGGTCAACTATATGATATGACTAGAATAGATAATAACGGTATGTTTACTTATCTTATCAACTGTCAATATCGGTCCTGTCCGATGTAACAAATACATCCGATCTTATCTACTTTGCTAATGTTCTGGAAAGAACATAACACTGTAATGTGTAAGTAGATCATATCGTAGATTGGCAAGTCAGTGTAAATCCGGTGCATTGACTAATCTTAGGACTAACTTATTTTGAACATATAATCATATTTATATTCCACTGTGATTACGTCACTATAAATAAGATTAGCTATATGCTCGGGATTTAATAGAAGTTTATATTAAAAAAATAATCATGAAAATAAAACATGTGAGCAAAGTGATTGACCAAGTCAAAAAATGATTTCTATTCTTTTATTGATAATAAAATGATATTACAAAGAATTTGGGTTTTAATTAGGGCATAAAACCCCAAAAATTTCTTGCCAATTATTGTATTTATTACAAGTATTTGCTCATTACGTGTGTTGTTTTGCTGTTTTATAATGCTAATCATATTGCTACGAGCAGTAATGTTCGAGCAAGTTCTGGTTAAGGCAAGTGACCAGGGACCTAAAGCTCATCGATCACTTGGGGGGCATATAAGGTACAAGTAAGCAAAGCATATCGTTAAAAGGTATGTAAACACATGAGCAAAATAAGTGAAAGCATGCTAGGGTACTTAGAGTATTTTTCAAAATTTTGTTATTTTGTTAAATCAAACCAAAGTGCTATGCTAAGTTTGGTCATGCGAACAGATGTTATAATAAGATGCAAATATATTATAATATCAAAATGTATCATTTTACACCGCGAGCAGTCGCTGCTCGGATGTAATTGTTCAAATAAAAGTAAAAGCTTCCCTTGCAGCAATAACAAATATATTGTCTTTACATCACGACCCGTAGGTCGTGCAGTTAAAAAGATGAAAATAAAAACAGAAAAAGACTAAGGAGCCGGAGGATTTTGAGGAGCCGGAGGATCTTGAGGAGGGCCCTGATCGACGACGTCTGCAGCCTCATTGTCTACCCCGTCTATCCCAGTGGCCAGCGAGATCTCAGGGGAAGCAGGAATCCTTGCCCTTTCTTCCTCTGCCAGTCGAGCAGCACAGCGAGCGAGCTCGACGTTTCTTGCATTCTCAGGAAGGTAATTGAAGTTGGCACCCTGGTTGTAATACTACCTTGGAGGGCCAGATCAAGGAGCTTGAGAAAGCCAATGCCAGCAATGACTAAGTATATTGCATCAGGAAAAGAAATAAAGAAAGATTGCAAAGTCAAATACCCGAGCTATTATTACTGGTCGCTATTGTAACGCCCTGGTTACCCCAGAACAGTTACGGTGATCGGTGATCGGTGAACCGGAAATTTGACCCGCTACCCGAGTCCTATGGTTAAAAACGTGTTCTAAGTGTCATTAATAGGTTAAGGTGAAAAACAATAAAGAGGAAAGGATATTTCATTAAGTATATAAACTGCTCACGAGCTATTCAAAACATTTACAAGTTGTTCATTATACAAAATGGCCACTACTATTTCAAAATTTACAACCTCGCCGACCTAAGCGGAAAAAATAGGGTAAACCCCTTAGTTCCTCTGAGAACTCCTTGGCCGTGGTGGTCAAGCGGCTGCATATGTACACATCACCACCTAAGCTCTCCACTCAAGGCTGGGTGAGCTTTTCTTTCCCTTTACCTGCACCACATAGCACCCATGAGTCAAGGCCCAGCAAGAAAACACAATAAAGCATGATATAATATCAACAATGATCATAATAATCATTCAGGACCATCAGTCCCAAAACAGATAGATGACAGTCGCAAAAGTCACTAAATTGGGAATAACTCCCTTCAGCCTTGTGACGATAGGGTCACCGGGGCTCAACAGGTAAGTAAACCTTTCATTAACTTAAACAGGATAGGTGCATGGTGACTGGTCACCAACATAACCTTTCTCATGACCATAGAGTCATAACCCTGGAACATCGTTCCCTAGCCATGTGACAAGCAGTCACCTGGGCCTTACGCCCCAGCTCTCAGTAACTAGTCTTAGACTAGCCAAGCGCCTATAAGTTCATCGACCTTAGGGTTGGTCCGATGTTAATGCCTTGGAGCCATTCAACACTGATATCGATTAAATCTAATCTTCATTTGGCCCTGCGTTCAGGACGCTTATGCCGTTTCTGACTCTTAGGTCAGTGTCCCTGACTAGTCAGTACCATATACAAGTAAACAGTATTCACTAGCATTTAATATGCAATTTATGTCCACATTTATCAATAAACATGCCTCAATAGCAAATACGCATGTCATATATACACAGGGTGCAGTTTTCTTACCTCAGGTTCGAGCGAGAAGTATTATAAGGACGACCCCTGAGAACAATTGATCTTTTGGTTCCTTAGCGGCTACCTAATCACAATCAATTATAACCTCCATTAATGAGAATCAACAATAAAAGGGTCTTAACCTAAGCACCACTCTCGGGACCTCGAAACATGCCCACACGGTGAGTAGATTCGATCCCGGGCCTTAAGGATTGAAACCCCAAGTCAAAAACCCTTCAAAACACTCAAAACGGGACTTTGAAGGAACAGGGTAGCGCTACAGCGCTAACCCCTAGTGCCCCAACGCTATTCTCAAAACCTCCAACACGCCCAAAAGCCTCCTGAGGAGTGCTGTAGTGCCCTAGGGTGGGCGCTATAGCGCTACCTTCAGACCAGATGCCCCCTGAAACAACCTTCTTTATCTCCTTCGATTCCAACCTGATTCCCAAGCTTCCAAATCCCATTTTTGATGCCAAATGAACCCAAAAACCATCCCAACATATACCAAACATCCCAACCATAGGAACCCTAGCCAAAACTCTCGACAAAACCAAGTATTCAATCTAGAAATCTCAACTGTAAAACAGAACCAAAACATGGCAAACCAGGGAATTCTATGGTTAGAAACTTACCCAAAGCTCAGCTTATGATGCTCTTCAATGGGGAACACACTCCCAAACTCCCAAGGCTTGCTTCCCAAGCTTGAATCCTCAAGAATGGTTCAAAAATCTCAAAGAAAGTGAAGGAGAAAGAGGATACAGGAAGGCTTAGAAGCTTACTCTGTTTTGCTCTCTTCTTTCACAGCCAAAATGGTTATATCTATCCTAGGGGTGAAATGACTAGAATACCCCTAGGTCAATTTAAAGTTTCTAAAGGCTCTCAAGGGAAAAATTGGTATTTTCCACCTATCTCGTTAATCATAACTAACGCTCTCCAATTCCCGCCATTCTCAATAATCCCGAACACCAATAATTTACATCTCGTTACCCTTTAATTCCCGGTAATGCTCTAATCATTTAAATCTCCCCGAGACTCACCCCGAGCCCCGCACTTAAACCTGTTGTGACTAAACCGCTAATCAATATTCCAAGATCGTCTCATGCCGAATAGCTCGAACAAACCCACATTATAATGTGGTCTCAACATATATCACCGACATGCATACAAATATACAATTATACCCTCAACGGGCCAAATTACCATCACACCCCTGTAATTAAAATGTGGACCCACATGCATGCATTTAACATCATATTATAATATAATTCACGTATACATGCATAATATCATTTAATGGCATAATTAACACAAGTATGGCCCTCCCGGCCTACTAATCCTGCCATTAAACCACATCGGAGAATTCGAGGCATTACAGCTATACTATAGACTCTACTAGTCTTATACTCACTCTCTGACATGAAGAAGTCTGGACCTAAATTTGGAGCATATTTAAAATTGTTGTCCCCGTCGAATAGGTGACAGGGAATTAGCAAGCTATCTAAAAGCGAAATAACTGTACCATTCTCGTCTGAGGACTCGTCCAAGTGTTCGATAGGCTCGGTGGCCTTCTTTTTTCCCTTCCCCAAGGGGGCAGGGGGCCTCTCTGCTGGTGGTGTGCCAACAGGTTCCCTGATCGTGACCCCGGTTGGTCTCCTTCGTGGAGGCGACACTGGTGGTTGCTGCTCGAGTTCCTCCTCGGCTGTGGCACTCCCTGCTATTGACTTCCTCATGTCCTAATAAGGGGCCAAGAGGCCAACCAGCCTAAGGTTAGCCTCCATGACTAGATGTTTGACACTTTTTTCTACGTCAGTCATGCTGGCCAAGAGGGCTGATCTCAACTCCATGTCTGGAGTTGGGTCTGGTCGCAGCCATGGGCCTGAAAGGCATTAAAATTTTAAGAGATTGTGGAGAAGAACACTAAATAAAGAGTAACAATCAATGATATAAAGGTTTTACCTCCTTGAGCAAAGGTCAGATTGTCCGCGATCATGTCGGTCGTGAGGAAGTACTCCTAGTAGTACCTCCCCACATTCGATATATGGGTGGTGTCAGTCAGGAAGGTGCGCCCAGTTTCCTGATGACAGAAATGAAAAAACCCCGTGCCTTCTTGGTTGGGGTTGGACTTGAGGTCAAACAAGTAGTTAACTTCATGAGGAGTTGGCATGGGCCATTTTTTGTGGCTGTACAGGATATAGAGTGCTGCGAGCATTCTATATCCATTTGGAGTTATTTGAAAAGGCGCAACTCTGAAATAGTTGGCCACCCCTTGGAAAAATGAATGAAGAGGCAAGGTAGCCCCTGCCTCAATGTGGAACCTCAACCAGGCGCTGAAGGCGCCTCCAAGTAGGTTCGCCCGTTGTTCTTGGTTAGGTCGGGCTAAGGTCACCCCCGTGAGACCGTACTTCCTGATGTAGTCGGCAATCATCCTGATCGTCACTCGGCTCTCAGGAACTAAATACCACTCAACATCTGACTGAATGACATGTCGGGGCTGAGCGTGTCTTTGGATGTTAGGGTCAGGAGCATTTTCTCCTCGACCATTGGTCGAGGGAATTTCAGCCCGAGGAGCAGGCTGATGTGACAGATTGGGGGTTTTCTTTTTCTAGGCTTTGGTTTTAGTTCGAGCCATATTTTGAGTAAAGACAGGTGGAATGTTTGGAGTGACACGAGAAAATGGAATGTTAGGTATCAGTGACGATGGTTGCTCCTCGTCGTCAAGCAGTTTAGCCAGTAAATCGTCGTCGATAGGTCTTTCTCCTCCCCACAGATCTTGCATGTAAGCTGCGAACAGAGAAAGAAGGAGATAAGACGCACAACCTGAGAGCTTATTTTGAAAGTTGGAATAACGTTGCTCGCGTCTACGACCAGCAACATTCTAACAGAAACACTAAGTTCTATATGAGCAGTTTGAAAAACAGATTGAAAAGCGCAAATGAAAAGTTTTTTGGAAAAAAATCTTTTTCGACTTCGAAGGGGCGGGAAAAACCCAGTTTTTCAACTAGCCTAAAAATCAAATTTTTACTTCGATTTTACGCTCTAAACTTACGATCTTGACTATCAAACTGGCTCCTAACTCCTACAGAGCAAAACTACACTACCCTATCAAGCATCAATCAGTATACCTACAATCCTCATGCATTTCTACCCAAGAACACGAAAATTTTCAGAACTCAAAACAGGCGTATAGCAGTATGCATGGCATGTCAAAGGGCTTGAAAGTTGAAGAAATTTACCTAGATGAAGATCGGAGGTTCTAAAATGAAGCAACTTTGGATGTGCGAACAGAGGATCTTTAGAACAAAGCGATGGAGGATCTTCAAGGTTTCTAAGCTCTGAGATGAAGTTCTTGAGGGTTCTTGGCAAGAAAATGGCGAGTAAAAAGTGAAAAAGTAAATTTGGGGATTATTTATAATGGCTGAGATATGATAAAAATGGGTAATCATGAGTTACCTTTTTCAAGGCATGGGGGATTGTAATAGCCATCAGAAGGATTACTTGGAAACCGAAAAGGCGTGATTGGTCGTGATTAGGTCACCTTTTTCGAGGACGCACGAATGACTCTGACAGATTTCGTGGGGCATACGAAAGGTTAGTTTCCTAAGTTTACTTATTGCTGGTCGCGATAAATAAACTTGGTGGAAAATGTTTATCCAAGAAATAGCTGTGGATGACGTGGCAAGAATTTTCAACACGTGGCTGACACGTGGCAGAGATGCTGCTCGCCTATCGACCAAAGATGCTTCCATATGCGGGGTTCAAGTTTTATATACGACCAGCCTAATCGTATACTCTGTTTATTTATGTATAAATTTGTATAGTTGTAATGATTGTCGAGAATATCTCTTCATTATAACCTGAATATTCGTTTATTAAGGAAATATATTATTAATTGACTCATGTAATCCTCCTTGAGCCTATAAATAGTCAAGAAATAGCTCAAGGGGGGATCTTTTTCCGAATGGTATTGCTATTATCCATCGTCTGTATTGTTTTCTCCTTCTAAGGTCTGTGAAACTCAGGAACCCTAGGTCTTTGATCACACCTTTGAAGCTCAATATTAATAATAGTATCAAGTGGACGTAGGCCATTACCAATCACTGGGGCCGAACCACTATAATCCTTGGTGATCTTTACTTTCCATTAGATTGTTTTCTCAAGCATCGTACTAATTTCCTGTAGTATATTTGACTCCGTGTCGTTGACCAAAACGAGGGTCAACAGTTATGGTTTGAGAGTTGAGTTGTGTGTTGTCTTGTGGATTATTGGAGGTGAAGTTCAGCTTGAGAATCAAAGGAATTAAGCTTGGAGTTGGATTTGGAAGAAGCTCAGAGTCGAATTTCAGTTTGAGGTAAGAATTTCGTGCATCTTTGAAGTTGATTGCTGGTGTGGTTTAAGTTTTGTAAGGTTTGGTTTGAGTTTTATGAAGTTTTAAACCAATTTGTGAATCATGGGTTTGAATGTGTGTTTAGGCTTGTTGTTGATGTTTTTGAGTTGCCATACGGTCTATTTGGGGTGTTGGATTGAATTTGGGACTTAGGTATGTCTTGGTATTAATTTGGAAGTGTTTTGGCTTGGGAAAATGTTGGGGAAAAACCCAGTTTTTCTGGGTTCGCGTATGGACGTCACGACCCTGTTCTTCCGTGCCGCGGCACTAGGATGCATTAGGGGAAGGGAACCATTCTGGGCGCCGTGGCCCCTATAAGGGGGTGCCACGACGCTAGGCCATTTATTGGCAGGGGAAAATGTGTTTTTGGGGTTTTGGCTCAGGGGGATCGGGGGATGCTTCTGCTACCTTGTGGGGGGAAACAGGGGGTCCCGAGAGCTTGGAATTGGTTCCGGGAGATGATTATAAATTGATTAGTAATGAGAGTGCTATGTATGTGTTGTGACTAGGTTTTTAGTGAGGCTCAAGTTAGAGGACCGTGCTCGAGATTTCGGTGCTCAAGAAGCTCCGTACACAGGTAAGAAAACCGATGTACCCATGGAGCAGGGCGAGGCCCCATAGTTGTGTTGCAGGGCACGACCCTATATGTTTATATGCAGGGCATAGCCCATTGATTAGGTTGCTACATGTTTATGTGTTTGAGTAATTATGCTATGTATGAAAATATGTAAATGATCGGCAAGAGCTGGGAACGGTGAAGGCCGGGAACGGCGAAGGCCGAGAACGACAAGGGGTCGGATGCAGCGTTTAGCACGCGGAGTGCGAGTTGCTAGGGTAAGACCCTAAGGGATACCTGGGATATCCTTACGGTGTAGACTGCGAACCCGGGGCCAGGTAAAGCGCCTGGGACGACATGGTCGTATGTGTTTAGCCTATTGGTGGGTTTGTTATATGCTGAGTGACTGATATGCATATGTTATCTATATGTGTGGGGTTTTCTTGCTGGGCTTTGGCTCACAGGTGCTCTGTGGTGCAGGTAAGGGCAAGGGGAGAGCTGACCAACCATGAGTATGGAGAGCGTGAGGCGATGCGTACATGTGTGGTCTGCTTGGCTACCACGGCCAGGGGTATTTTTGGGAGATGCTTTGTACTGGATCCCATTTTGTTGTTTAGTCAACTTAAAACATATTTTGAGTTGTAAATATTTATAAACAGTGTTTTTGGGATCCCTAATGTAAAACACTTATAATTTTCAATGAATGTTTACATTTTCAAATTATGTGATTCTAATACAGTTTAGTTACACTTTTGAATTAAATGCTTGGTTAGCTAGTTAAGTGCACACTTTAAACTCACTTAGTAATGGCTCTAAGGTAGTAAGGCGTTACACCAACCATGAGTTTGAGAGCTTCAGGGGAGGTGTGTACATATGCAGCCTACTTGACCGTCATGGCTGAGAGTGCTTGGGAAGAACTAGGGTTGAACCTTGTTTTGCCGCATAGGGCAGCTAGTTTGTATTTTATTTGTCTTTTATGAGTTTGTAAACACTTTTTGGGATCCCATGTATAAACTAAACACTTTTAATGAAAAATTATTACTTTGTTGACCAAAATTTTTAATACCTAACATTGGCTTAGTATTTAATTACATATTTAAGTCTAAATAACTTGCTTAGCGAGTTAAGCATCTTTTTAAACACACAGTGTAACAGTCTTGGCTAACCAGGGCATTACACCTATATTTGGCATCTGGCTTCTTGAGAGGGACGAACACCAATGCCTTTTTTGTATCCGCGGTTGCATCAGTGTGAGGCCTTTTCCTGGTTGGATAAGTGTAGTCCTCAAACCATTATGACTTGCGTCTTCTCCTCTTAAACTGAACCTCATGCACCTCCTCAGGGTTGACAATAGTGACTCCCGAAGTCACAACATCAGGTGTCACAAAGATGGTGGGAGGAGTGGATGGATCAAGTTCAAAGTCTTCTAGAATATCCAGTGACTCTTAGTCTGAATCTGCCCTGGAGTCCCTCGGTCGCTCCTTAATAAATGCCAGGATCTAACTGACTGCGTCCATGATCACTGACTGGTTCCTTAGGATGGTCTCCAGTCAACCCTCGATTCTCTCCAACCGCTGCATCAACTCTTTGATATCGGCTAGATCGGGGGCTGGGGCTGCAGCGGGGCAGCGAGAGATGTGGGGCCTGCAACCTCCTCCTCCCCAGGGACAACATCATCAAAAATCTTCGCTTCCCGAACAACCTGAGAAACCATCACGACCACTTTCTCAAAACCCATGGATGTATCCTCCTCCCCATTAAACTCCTCGAGATTCTGGCCAAGCTCGGGATACAGGGAAACATATCTCGGAGTCAAGGAGCTATAATAGTCGACCTCTGATGGTCGAGGCTTCAACAACAGAAGAACGATAAACTGCAAACAACATAAAACATTGATTTAACTCAAATAATCATAAAATATAAACATATAGCTAAACATAACATCTTAATGTTAATAAAAAAATAACTTACAATGCTCTTCGATAACATCGATGAGAGGACAGACTTGGTGAAATCCTTATTCTTCTGGTGAAACCAACTAAGCATCCTCGGGACCATATTTCCTGAGCTCACAACAAACTCTGTCGCAAGCTGCTGAATGGCCTCATATGCCCAATACTGTAATGCTGGGGCATAACCATAAAAATTGTACTTCGACTCTTGTTTCACCTTCACATCCTTTGTCTTATCATAGTTAGCCTTCTGGCACTGCATGTCATTCGTACAAGAATTTATAAGCCTTTTGTAAGAGAACTTCTCCTATGGATAGCCGAAAAAGTAGTCTATCTCCTCAACCATCTTCAGTATATCTCGCCATATATTCAACGTTCCCTCTATGGCATTTAGAACTCCCTCAACCAAAAAACAGAGACCCAACTTGTACACATCTTCGACAACAGTGCAAGTTTTGAAAGCATTCTTTCGCTGTAGGAGCTTTACTTTCTCAACATCACTAAAACACTCCTTTATCAAGTGGTCACTGTTCAGATGCTCATCTAACTCTGCTTGTGATAGTGTAGAACTGAAATTCAACCCTATCACCAGAGCAAACTCTCCCACGCGGAATCTACAAGACTTCGAGCCCAAAAAGAAATGCACCTCATCTTCTTTTTGACTTGCTATTTTTCTCAGCATCAGCTAATGCACCAAAACGCTTAAGAAATGAAACTTCGAAGCCAAGAAGAACCGCTTGAAAAAGGATTCCTTAGCCCTTTCTATCTTCAAATTCCTACCATCCCTATATGTGACTCGGCTAGGAAAGTGATCTTCAAACGGAACAATCTACTTCGACATCTGCATCGACACATGAAAATAGTTAGTTAGAAAACAGAAATTTAAACAAAATCAGGCAAAAATTGTCAAAAAATTCATAGCAAAACTAAAGTAAACACTGCCATCGAGCCACCATCGAGCTCTATCGAGCTTTTATCAAGCTTCCATCGAAATGCCATCGAGACACTACATATCTAACATCTTTTTAGGTCACCATCGATCTATTATCGAGCCATTATCGAGCATATCAAGCCTAACTATATCAACCTTATTGAGAATTCATCAATGACTCCTATCGAGCTCATATCGATATTCCAACGAACTGTCATCGAGATAACATCTACTTAGGTAACCATCGAGCTATTAGCGAGCATATCGAGCCTAATTATATCAACCCCATCGAGAATTGACTCCTATCGAGCTCATCTTGACTTTTAATCGAACTCCATCGAGTTCATTTGATCGAGCTAACATCGATCCCTATCGAGCTCTAATTAAACTGAATGTGAAACTAATGTGTTCGTCTAATCGAGCTTGCATCGAACCCATCGAGCAAAATCGGAAAAACCAGAGAAAAACCCAGAACTTTGAATCGGCATACCCATTCCACAAATCTTGAATAAACATTATTTTACCTGCAAAAATGGACAAGGGGTCATGATTTTACCATAAAATCGATCGTGAGGTGGTTCAATGGAGGCTCTTTTTTTATTCGACGCCATAGGTCTCGATACGAAGATGATGAATGTGTGTGGGCCGGAGTGTTGTCGTTGAGATGCAGTGGGAAATCTAAGATAAATGGGTAGATAGATAGAATTGGGGTGTAGGTTTTTGGGGGTTTTCTTCTTTAGGTTTAGGTCCCCAAAGGGAGAGAGAGAGATTTTGGGAAAAAAAAATTTGGGAGGGAAAATATGAGAATGATGTCTGTGGTAATTGTCGAATGTTTAACACCAATTTGAAAATGTGATAGTCCTAATATTCTTTTTATAATATAACACACTATTACGTGTAGAGAGTGAAATTTCCCTTCTAGAACTTCATACATAATTCTCCATCTATATCAGCACTGACGTAGGCTCTCGTCACAACTTTTTGAGAGTACCACTATTCTCTATCAATGGATGGCACTTGATTATTGAAAGGGACAAAAGAACAAGAGTTTTAAATGTTTGCAGTGGTCGCGCGCATACGCATTAACCACCGCTCAACGCCGAGACCTATGGGTCTAGCAACCACTGCTGTTTAATTACAAGGTCATACATAGTATGGCCAAATCACAGTCGTGTCAAAAACACTCAAAACACTACATTGCGTACGTGCACCATCCTACGCCTCTCATCTTACCAACAAAAACCTTGTACTGTTATTTCAAAACTAAAGCCACCCAGTGGTGGTTTGTACCCAACTGTCAAGGTTATTATATCACCTTCTTTTTTTTGTTGCTAACTTTTAACTTTCTAACTACATATGTATACTTGTACATATAAAAAAAGCTAGAGCTAGGCGAGACCCTTATTGCTATACTAATTGAAAACAATGGATGAGCCTTTGCTTGAGACGTTGACCTCGGAAATCGTCAACGGTAACTACGCGTCGCCACCCTTATTAAATGAAGACTATTTGCCGGCGAGGAGCGTGAAAGAGTTGAAAACAGTGTTCTGGTTGGAGAGTTTGAAGCTGTGGAGAATCGCAGGTCCGGCAGTGATAACCATTTTGTGTCAGTATGGCACCAACTCGGCCACCAGCATCTTTGTTGGACATCTCGGCGATATTGAGCTCTCCGCCATCTCCATTTCTCTTGGCGTCATTAGCTCCTTCTCATTCGGCTTCCTGGTATTACTATTATAGTTCCTCTCCTCAATTAACATGATTTATATATAGTCGATTAATTTACTCTGGCCTAATAAGAAATTTTCTTTTAATCCTAAGTTCTTTCTGATTTTGTTATTTTAGTTGCCTTGAATCGGCATATTGTAATTTATGCGATTTAATCCTTTTGACTAAATAATATATAGTATTAGATTATTAAGATCTACTAATTCAAACTTAAATACAAAGAGTACCTTTATATTTATTAAGACCCACTTGGTGACTTTCTCTATTCTATTATTAGAAATTTTCTCGTGATTTTCGTTTTATATTTGATTGCAAATGTACTCATATGTCACTACTAAAATTATTTTATATTTTTTCACGAATTTTTCTATTCACTCATTCGTACGCTTTTAATTATTTATGCTTAATCAAACATATGTAATAAATATGGGTAGTACGGGTAGTACGGAGCTAGTTCACATAATTCTTTTTTTTTTTAAATTACTTTATAAATAATATATGTATATATAAGTTTATTAAAAATATCTAAAATAAAAAAACCCTTTCACTTTCAAACTTAATATCTCTTTTATATAAAAATTGTGTAGATAACAAAAATTATTAGTTTTAACTGTTTTTATTTTTTTTCCGTTAACGTTAATAGAATATTTTTATATTTAACGATAGATTGTAAATATGACATAAACTTAAATAAAAAAAATAATTAATTACATAAATTAAAATAGGATATTTTTGAGATATTTTACAATGATAATTATTTAAAAATAATAAAATCATACATTTTTTAACTTAAATAAAATTTAATTTTAAACTTAAACTTAATATTATATTAAACATATAATATATAATTTTTTATTGTCACTGCCAAATTCAAAAATTAGAAAAAACATAAACTTAAAAATAATTAATTAATTAATTAGAATATGATATTTTAAGATATTTTATGATAATTTAAATAATTAGACCATATTTATTTAAAAATAATAAAGACATACATATTATTATTTTTTATCTTATAAATTTGTGTCATAGTTTATTTTTTTATCAAATAATTGAAACTCTTTTTCTTTATCAAATATACTATGATTTTTTCTATTCTTATTTTATTTTTATTATTAATTTTTTTTAAATATGATTGTATTTTATATATATGTCATGTAAATATATATCTATATCAATGTTGTGTTTAGATATCATATATGTAGAGATTATTGATATAAATATTTATATATACTATATAATTATAATTCATTCTATTATATATGTATATATATTTTAAAAAAAACAATGAACCAATTTTTATTAAAATTATAGACAATGTTTACAACTTTAAAACTAAGCAAACGTGCATTGCACGTTGCTTCTACCTAGTTACTCTCATAAATATGAATTTCAATCTCAATATAAACTAAATTTACTGAAGATTATTAATTATTAATTTGAATTTATTAAAAAAGTTATTATCCACTTTTTTCAAACAAAATGAAAATCTTTTAATTTATGTTTTTCTTTTTCCTTAGAAAGAAAATACTAAAATTAAATTTTTGTTAGCTTTTAAGCCCTCACTGATCAAATGTTATGGGTATGGCTTCATCCCTGGGACTACATCCACACCCAAATACAATTTTTTGAATTGTTAATGTTTTTAGGTTTTTTTTTTTAACAAATTTCAAATATATGGCTTTTCTTTCCCATATAAATAGTCAAGTTTATAATTTTTTTTGACAAAGTTAAGTTTATAATTTTTTTTTTTGACAAATATAGTTAAGTTTATAATTAAGCCATAAGTTGTATTTTTTTTAATAGCATTTTGGAAAAACTATATTAGTTATTAATTTTTTAAAGTTATATATATGGTAATGCCATATTTTTATATAATAAGTTGTATAGAATACACAATTTTTTAAAATACACATTTTCTTATATATTTTATTTTGTTTTTTTGCCTAATTTTTTTTTTAAGTATTCTTTTGGAGTATGAATTATAATATGTTATATATATACGCAGCTTGGTATGGGGAGTGCACTGGAAACGCTTTGTGGGCAAGCATTCGGGGCTGGACAAGTTCATATGCTTGGGGTTTACATGCAACGTTCGTGGATAATATTATTTACTTTCTGCCTTTTACTCACTCCACTCTACGTTGTCGCCGGACCACTTCTGAAACTGTTGGGCCAAAACGATCAAATAGCCGATCTGGCTGGACAGTTCTCCATTCAGATCATTCCTCAGTTGTTCTCCCTGGCCTTGAATTTTCCAGCACAGAAGTTCCTTCAGGCCCAGTCCAAGTTCGACGTCCTCGCCTGGATTTCATTTGTGGTCCTAATCTGTCACGTAGGCCTACTCTGGCTCTTCATTTACGGCCTATCCTTGGGAACAATGGGTGCGGCCTTCGCCTTGGATATCACTGCATGGGCCACCTGCTTGGCCCAAATTGTTTATATCATGGTCTGGTGCAATGAGGGCTGGACTGGGTTTTCGTTGATGGCCTTTAAGGATATATGGGCCTTTGTTAAGCTTTCCTTCGCCTCTGCTTTGATGCTCTGCTTAGAGATTTGGTACATGATGAGCATTTACCTCATCACTGGAAGTTTAGAAAATGCAGTCATTGCTGTTGGTTCACTTTCTATTTGGTAAGAAGAACTAATATTTTAGTACTGACTCGGGATCTTATAATAATAATAATAATAATCATTATTGAGAATAATGTGACCTGAATTTGATAGAGAAAAATATCTTATATACAAAGTGTGTAGACACATTCAACAATACTTAAGAACACATTAGTATGAATTACTCTACTAATCATCAATTGATTTTGGGAATAGTATGAATTACTCTACTAATCATCCATTGATTTTGGGATGGAACCACTATTTTCTAAACCACTTTCTTTATTCTAACAGTTTTCTTCAATGATTCCAGCCTCAATCTTAATGGGTGGGAAGGAATTTTATTCGTTGGAGTAAATGCTGCAATAAGGTAAGGATATCCATATAATTTTCACTATCACTATATACATATAACATGTCATGGCAATTATGATTACATTGTCTACAGTGTACGTGTCTCGAATGAGCTTGGTAGGAAACGTCCAAGAGCAGCCAAATACTCAGTCTACGTGACAATCTTCCAAGCTATCCTAATAGGGATTTTCTTCATGATGGTTGTGTTGGTAGCCAGAGAATATTTGGCTTTAATTTTCACAAACGACGCCGCTTTGAGGAAATCCGTGTCCCACCTAGCTTACCTCCTTGGCGTCACAATGCTTCTCAACAGTGTCCAGCAAGTAATTTCAGGTAGTGTTAATATTGGCACTGTCCATCGATTTTTTGTTGCAGCATTTCTACAAACATCTTCCGTACTAATAGTGCTATTTTTCCATTGCAGGAGTGGCCATTGGAGGCGGATGGCAATCAACGGTAGCCTATGTAAACTTGGGTAGCTACTACATCTTTGGGATACCTCTTGGATACGTTCTTGGTCACTTTGCAGGGTTTGGAGTTATGGTAAGTTATAATCCATTTTAATAATTAATTAAAATAAAAATCAAGATTCATTTTGTTTTTATTTCACTTGGTGAAGACAAATACTTTAGTTAAAGGAAATTTGGAACAAAAATTAGTAAATAGTTTAAAAAGTTGTACATCAATTATTAATTAATTTTGTTTCCAACAAAAATAAGTATGTAGTTTAAAATATTGTACATAAATCACTAAGTAATTTTTTTTGCGATAAAAATCAATAAATAATTTGAAATATTGTAATTAAGTCACTAAGGAGTTTTTTTTTTTTTTTTTTACAAAAATCATATTTTACACCAATTTTGTTCAAATTTTAATTAATTAATAAAAATCTAAAAAAAATACATTTCCAACTTTGAAAAATTATTTAAATTCTATTTTAAAAATAAAAAATAATATGCAAATTGTATGATTTTCTAAATCTTAGTTTAAGTAAAATTTAAAAAAATCATATTATTTTATTTTAGTAGATATTTTATTTTATTAAAATATATACATCAAAATATTTTGTAATATTTTTTTTAATTAAAAAAGGTTAAGCAATATCTAAAACAATTTGCTTCTTTCTTTCGCAATCTAAAATTAAAATTCATTCCAAACGATACTGAAACGGACCCTATATGAGATATTAGAATTTTATTAAAACTTATATTAGGTTGTTTCCACTTTAAAACATGTCACCTCACCTGCTACATTTATTTTGATTATTAATTTTATTTAACTCTACACTCATGGATGAATTATGAAGGGACTATGGGGTGGAATGATAATCGGAATTGCACTACAGACCTTAATTCTATCAATCATACTGTACAGGACCAACTGGACCAAGGAGGTAAGTACTCCCACCTGAATCAAACTACCAAGTTTTTTTTTTGACGTTAACTTTATGGAATTCTAATTTATAATTTGATTTTGATTGTATTGACCAATTATGATATATAAATACATATAATATTCTCATTTATCCTTTTGGTTTTTAAAACGTATTCTAATTATATTCCTTTTGGTATAATTGACATTTTCATTTTAACTTGTTTATTTTTTCCTTCCCTTAGTTGTCATTCTATCCTATATCTTTCTTTTTCAATTTTCAATATTTTTTTTCACTTTGTTCTCATTTGATATGATACGTGTCTTTTGAAACTTCATTTCTCATTTATTAGACAGATTATACATTTTTAGATATTATATTTTTAGATCTTATATTTTATAAAATTATTAAAATAGACTCATAAACTTGAATTTGATCAAGCTTTTTAAACTAAAATCACAAATAATTCACCAACCTAACAACTCAAAATAAAAGTAAAATCATTCGACATAACAATTGCGTTGTTATATTAAATTTTTTATTTATCATAATTGAATTTAAGAATCAATTTAAACCATTTTACAAAACGTATGATCTAAAAATTAATTTATCAAAATATATGATACAAATAGATAATAATACAAAATATATAATCCAAAAAATATAAAATTTTCATATATATATAATTGTTTATTTATTTATTTTTAAATTAAAATCCCATGGTTAATATTTTTTATATAACGGGGAATTGAAAGTCCCATAATTATTTTTGGTCCTTTATATTTAAAACTTGATTATTGAACTACTTTTTAATGTCACATATAGCTACATGAAGTATATAGTGTGTGATGTCTTTAAGGTTTAAGAACAAAATTGACGAAAAACGGTATTTTTTTTTTAAAAAAAGACAAAATTTGAAGATGTTTGGCTCCTTAATCTATTTTTTAAAATGTGTTTGGTATTGTTTTCAAAAAATAATTTTTAAAAACAAAGTTACAGAAAATAGAGAATTTTTTGAAAACAAAAAGTTGTTTTATGTTGTTCTAAAAAAATTTGTCATTTTTTTTCCTTATTTATATCACTTTTTTTAATTATTATTATCTTACATTATTTATTCTCACGTTATTTTCTCTATCCTCACTTCCTCTCACATCAATTTCTCTCATATTATTTTCTCTCTTATCACTTTATCTCTCGTCATTTTCTCTCTTATCACTTTCTATCTACTAATTTTTTCTCTCATCATTTTCTGTCTCTCAATTTTCTCTCACATCACTTATTATCTCATCATTTTATCTCTTATTACTAACTATATCATCATTTTCTTTCTCCTCATTTTCTCTCTCATCACATTATCTCTGCTCACTTCTCTCCCTTTACTTTCTATCTCATTTTTTCTCGTATCACTTTCTCTCTTCTTAATTTATTTTTCCTTAAATTTTTTCTCGTTACTTTCTCACTCCTTATTTTTCATAATTTTTTATTTCATGTTATTTTATCTCATTATTTATTACAAACTCTCAAAAAATTTCTGTGCAAGTTATTTTTAGAAAATATTAACCAAACACCTTTTATTTTTTTTAAAACTATATTAACACAATGTCAAACTGACTTTTATTAATCCTGAATTGTGAGTTTGTAGTATATATCTTGTGTTATATTGGAGTAAATTAATTATAAATTGAGTTTGTAGTATATATCTTGTGTTATATTGGAGTAAATTGATTATAAATTCTTAATTTTGGCAGGTGGAACAATCGACCGAACGCGTGAGAGTTTGGGGTGGCCAAGACACAAATAATAAGGCTACCAATGATCCAATATGATATATTTTTACTTTTAAGTTTGTATTTTCTTATATCACAAATAATAAGGCTACCAATGATCCAATATGATATATTTTTACTTTTAAGTTTGTATTTTCTTATATAATTAGTGACCACATTTGCACTCAAATTGTATTGAAAAATCTCTCTTATTTTTCCTTAAGAAGGATTATATAGTTTTGATTGATAAAAGTTCCAAATTTAAATTTAGTCTGTTCCTCAAACATGTGTTGATCTTATTTATAATAACTTATATAAATCTCATTTCATATAGGATTTTACAATTCAAATGAGAGGAAACCAATAGTAATTGGGAAACTAATAATCATAAACAAGAAAATTAAAGCAAATGGGAAATAAACATAAATGGAGTGAATAATTCAACATTATTATTATTATTATTATTATTATTATTATTAGAAATTAAATCATGCTTCTGGCTTTGGTTACAAAGAACGAATTTTGAGATAGAAGTGGTATAGAATTTTGCAAGGCTAGTATTATTTTTAAGAAAAAATAAATAAACCAAAGAAAACTAAAGCAACAAATTCGACTGATTTAGTATTTCTTTAGTTTTCGTCTGGTGGTTGACTGGTTTCCAGTAAAAACTAAAGTAACAAATTCTACACGCGTGATTCATTCAAGATACTTAACATATTTGGGTTTGGCAGACACCATACTAATACCAAATGTGCGGACAGTTGGGTGTGTGTTAGGAGAGAAGAGACTGGGGAGAGGAGCATTGTTATGTTTAAGGTTCATGTTAACTGATTATCAGAATGCTTTTAATTACTTAGTTCTGTATTTTGGTTTGCTGATTTTTTTAACACATTTCATTTTAGACTGTAAGAGATTAATGCAATGTGAAAGTCTTAATAAAGTTCTTTTCTTGCAATAGCTGGTGCCAATAATAAGGATGTTGTGAAAGAATTGAGAGGCAGATGATGAATCATGCCTTGTCAGTAATATATTGGTTTTGAAGGAAAGTGGATATTTGCGTTAGCATTTTGTTTTCATTCTTCTGGATAATGGTACTATGTATATTTATATTAGTATTTATTAGAATTCATTGTCGTCATCTTTTATCCATTTTTTTATTTAAATAATTTATTTTTTATCCTATTTTTTATTCAATTTTTTTAAAAATTATTATTCTTTTTTAAAAAAATAAGCTAGACCAATGACAATAAGACACATGTAAAGGCTTTTTTAATTAATTAAATTATTTATAATTGAAGGCAATCTTGTCATTATAAAAATTTGGTTAACCAAAATTTAGTTTAGAATACTATTTTTTTTTTTTACTGATTTTACATATATACCGTACCTAATATGAATTTTTTGTATTAGAGAGTACCAAACCTATATTTTAATGAAACACATGGTACCAACTAAGTATATTTCCAATTCAAAAAGACATTTTGGAGCTGAATCAATTCATAAGTTGAATGAATCACGCTTGTTGAATTTGTTGCTTAGATCAATTTATCTCTATTAGATTTAATACTTTCACTATGTTGAATTTTTGGTGCTTTTCCTTTAAGTTATTTAGTGAAAAGAATTAGTCAATAACGTTTTTCCTTTAATTAATTTGCATAAGAGAAATTGAGATAATTACTGCTTTTGTCTTATCCACGGTTGATAACTTGATAGGAAATATGGAATAATTTCATTCATGAATAATTGAAAGTGTGTTTAGGGGTAGAGAATGAACTCTTGACTATCTTCAATTTTGAATTCATATTCTTTTATTTTATTTACTGTTTTTATTTTCTTTAATTCTTAAATTCTAAAAATCCCCATTTTTATTATCTTTTGCTTATTTGATAGTAAATTGAATTAATAGCCCTTGTGGGATTGACCCATACTACAACTTTACTAATAATTTAATAAGTAATAAGGAAATTAATAATTAAATTTAGTACGGCTAATGACAAGCATCATATCTAGATCTATGTTTTCAAATATGGGCATATCATAGATCTAGATCACTCGGATTGATCAAGTATTTCTCCATAAAAAATCTATGAAGTCAATAAGATATAGAAAAAAAAACCTCTTGGGGGTACATGCACAATGGTCCTCCAACCCTCAAGTCAGTAGAGATTCTCTCTCTAAAATCTCACAAGAAAAATATGTAAGTGTAAAATAAATCCAAGATTCCTTTTTCAGGTTTCATTGGGTGCTATTTATAGAAAGATAAGGAATTTTAAGTTTGAATGAGAACTTATTAGGATTGGTCTACGTTAGCATTCCAAAGGTGTGTGGAAAATAACTTATTTAGATAAGGCAGTTCCTGATCTGTCCAACTTTCATGACCTTCGCATCCTTACTCGCTCAATCCAAACACTTCACTATACCCTATTAAGTAACAATACTCGATCATATGGATGATATTCAATCTTAAGCATATAAAAACACATGCATGTTTTTTATTCTTACAATATTTAAGCATAATTTCATATATTTAAATACATCGATAAATTTGGATCACACAATTACTCATATTCTTGGCTTGAACACTGTCAGGCGTCAAGCTAAAAATAGTTATCTACTACTAAAGTAAAAGAAAAAAAATCTTAGCTGATCCATCTCCCTCCACATTGTATAATGAAATATTTTGATTCCCACGCAAAACACTTTACTAATTTTTATCACTTAGTTTCCTCAATTAATGTGTCTTTTCCTTTGCAATTCTTACTTCTTCTTGCTCATGTATGCTTTTTTCTAACCTCTAACTCTCCTTCTGTCAATTCCTATCCTAAGCAAAAAACTCAACTTCTTTCAACTCCTCAAACAATCTTTTGAGAAAGCTTTAAGAATCTCTCAATCTTCCTCCACTCACAACCATTCGCAAACTCAAAGACCCCGAAGTAGAAAGGTGGAGGATGGAAAATCTCCTAAACAAGGATGAGATTGTCTTTAGCGCTAAACACTTAGAAGTCTTGTGCTTCTCGATCCCTGGATTGATTATTAAGATATTATCTTTTCCTGGCCTTCATCCCATGGAGCTTCCCCATAACTTTACCCTATACCTAATCGTTGCTGCCCTATATGGTAGTTTGAAGTCATTTCACCTTACATGCAAGGATATTTACCAGATTTTCAATTTGGTTATCAACAAAAAATCTACATATTTTGGCTCTTACAAAGCTTCTTATATTATGACTAGCAAGAACTTTTATCTCCTAGATGACTTAAATGATTCACATAGACATTGGGGTGAATCTCTCTATGTTCTTCAAGGGCCTTGGTATCTTAGTTACCTTTGTGAAGAAGATTTTCCAATCGCTAGGGTATTTAACAATTCTGGCATTTACTTATTCTCTTTTTCTCTCTTTCTTCTAAAGTGTGTTTCTATTACGAAGAATATTTATCCATCTACCTATAAAATTGCATATCTCACTCCTCTGCACTGGCATAATCAATCATCCTCAACTCTTGCTTATATTAACCAAATGTTCAATTTGAGGATGCTTCATAAGGAAAATACTGACGCCATTTCTGTTAGGACACTTTCTCTATCCGAAATTTAAAATACATGCCTCGTCTCACTTTCAATCCTATCATCTACCGCTATATTCTGTGCTACTCAAATTAACTGCTTAGAGATAGCCATCAAGGACTGCTACGCTGATTGACTTGCTAAGTTTATCAAGGACTCTGAATCCCGTCATTAATGTAGTTCTAGCATTCTTTGAGCATCTCATTGGTTGTATGTAAGACAATACCATTCATCACGTATAGGTGGAGAATCGATTAAATCATGATACATCCTCTTATATAAATGATCACAATCATGATTGCTTTAGAAAGAGAAAGTCTCCAAATGACATCTCGTTCCTTAATCAAGACCAAATATGTAACGCCCTGGGTAACTAAGACCGTTACATTGTGTGTTTATAAAGGTGTAAGACTTGCTAATCAGGTCGTTTAGTTGAAAATGTGTCACTAAAAACATTATTGAACTAGGGTTAAAAGATTTTGGTCAAGCAACAGACACGCGCTGCGGTCCTAAGCTTCCCATGCCACGACTCGCCCTTCTTTTTGGCTCCCATCTGTTCTAGAGGGTCGCAGCACACCAAGAACAAAGCCGCGGCCCGACCCCTTCTAACCCAGAAAAATCACCATTTTCAACAACCAAACCTCAATCAAATCAACCTAAAACCATCCCAATGACATAATTTAACTATCACAAACACCCTAACATGTTCCCAGCAGCAAAACCAAACAAGAACCTAGCTTAAATCCTCATCCAAAACTTCAATTCAATCTTTAACATCAAAAACCCAAGAACACTAAAACTCGGCCAAGAACTACAGAATTAAATGGCTAAAATCATAATTCAAAGCTTACCTCAATTGAAGATTGAATCCACCAAATTGCTACTGAGTTACACCCCGAAATTCCAGCTCAAATCCTTGAGTTTCTAGCCCAAATTTCCCTTGGTTTCCACAAGTTAACTTGAGAGAGTTTCTAGAGGAAGCAAGAGTGAGAGAGAGAAGAGTCGGTTTTGGCAAAGTTCTATCTATTTCCTTTGTTTTGTTTTATCTAACTTAAGTTACTTAAGTTAATCCCATGGCTCGGGGTACCAAAAACGTCCCCGAGGGAAAAAATGGTAAATTTCCCCATTTTTCCCTCCTAAACTCTCTAACTTCAAATATATCTCCAAATATTTGTTTTCATAATCCAATAACCCTAATAAATATATCCACATAATAATGTGGTCTCCACAATTATAACAAATAATCACATTTATGCCCTCAACGGGCCAAAATTATAAATATGCCCATTTTAGTTAAACAGGGCCTACATGCATACTAATACCCATAAACATGCATTTCATATAACCATATAATCATATAAGCATGCTTATCACATAATCATGCATTAAGTCATTTAAATCACACATAAACCAATTATGCCCTCCCGACACACTAATCAAGGCCCTTAAGCCTTATTAGTGATTTTTGAGTTGTTATAAAATACATCCTCTTATATAAATTACTATTGATTATAATTAATTTCCCATTATTTTATCTAAAATTTTCAACTAAATCCCGTGCTCAAAGCCCGCTAGGTTATTCATTGACAATTTATTTATACAAATAAATACTACAAGCTTGGTATCACACATCACATTAAAATAACAAATTGCATGCCACATAGTCATGCACAAACAATGTAAGCAAAAATTATCAATAAATTCCCTTTTTTATGGAGAAGAATAAATAATGAGAGAAAATTCCAAAAACACCCCTAAAGAAAAAGGTAAACATTACAAGTTGTGTTCAACAAGCATCTTTAAAGGTAGCAAATATTATAAGAACTTCACCTATGTGAATCTAGAGATGGTGCCGACTTTCATGGAAGTTGAAGTTTCTCTCGGGAAAGTTAATGAATGGATGAGCACAAAGTCATTACAAGTGTTAAGCATGCAAAGTGGAAAAATGAGTTGTCAAGTAGAGGTGTGTGAGGTGTTACCAGTCTTATCACTGTGAGTAATTGGTATAATGCCTGCAATTAAGGACTTCAATAAGACTTTGTATTATTTTCACTAAGGTGAAGTTCAAATCGAATGATACTTTACTTTATGCACCAATAATGCTTAAGTTATAAAAGTGAGGATTGCATTTAACGAAGTGAGAGAATGTGAAGATTGGTTAAATATAATGATTAAATATTCTTACACAAGGTGGTGAAAAATACTTAATGATTTCACTTAAGTTGAAGTGAAATTATGAGTTTTTGTTGTAGGCATCTATAATTGACTCTTTTAGGTCTAAAGTGATACAATGAGGTCTCTAACATAACAATGGATTTCCACAAAAAACTTAGAACAAGACACAAGAACAAAGGGAAACAATAACACAAAGGCTTGTACAAGTTGTGAATTTTTTTCCAAAACCTTTTTTCCAAACAACTATTAGAGTTGTTTGAGGTTTCTACTGAATTGGAATAAGGAGTTGGATACAATTAAGTGTTTGGAGAGAGTGAGATTACACCACCAAAATATTAAGAATCTACACACAAATGTCCTTGACAAAGACCAACAAAAGATTGAGTTAGATGATGCAAACCCTAGTTTGTAGACCAATCTTCTTGGATCTTCTTGAGAGCTTCAAATCCTTGCTAGAACACCATCTTGAGCTTCATATTCATCAATCAAACATAACCAATGCTTATACACGAGGAGTATCGCTGTCTAAATTCTCTATTTTCTAGCCCTTAATGGATGCTTAAGGCCTTTCTAAGAGGAAATGAGAATTGAGATTGAACAAGCCATTAAATTCATAAAAACAAGCACTTTCTCTATGAATTTCTTAGAGAAAACTTAAGATCTTGAAAGCTAGAGAAAGAGAAAGGATAGAGAGAGATTTGAAAGAGTGATCAAGTCTATCAAAACTCTATGAGAACCATTTTGTAGAGTAGGCACAATCATTAAGTCTAACCAATGGGATTAGAGCCTCATAAAACACCATTTGGAGCTTAAAACACATGTCTATACTGTAAAGACCCGAAAATACAAGACAAAAAACAATGCAAAAAATAACATTTTCATTATAAACATGTCCCAAAAATTCACGTAAAAGAAATTTAAGAAGAAAAAGTTGTGTGCGCACACTTAACCAGTTACTTCTGCTCTTAAACATTTAAAGTAAACACAAATAGTTTAAACATAACTAATAAAATAGTGTTATCCCCAAAAGACATTTTCTCAAAACATTCCCCAAAGTTCGGGCCACATGTACACTCCCACAAGCAGATTCTAGCGCTCACTACTCTGCTTTGCCCTTGCACTTACCTACAACATGAAACAACTAGGTAAGCAAAAATGCTTAGTAAGTTCAACCTTACAACATGAAATCATAAAAGCAGACAGGGATCAATGACCAAGTCATTGACTGGAAATTAAACCACTTACACAATTAGGGTTCTGAATAAACCCGGACCCTAAATAGACAATTCAAGAAAGCCTAAGCATCTTGGAAAACTTATGGTTATGCCCGATAATAAGAAATAGTCAAATCAAACCTGCACGAAGAAAATCCCAGAGCAAGCAGATATATATAGGAACAATATTAAAAAAAAATCCTAGAAGCCAACTTGGGAGATGCTAATAAAGTCGGGGCATTTGGGTGCCCCCCCTTAAATCAAAGAATAGTGGGGACCCAACTCTCAACACTAATAACTCTGACTTAATCCCCAGCCAGGGTAACCTTTGTGTTACCTAGGGCATGAGTACTATCAAAAGTGTATCCAGAGTTACACTAGCTCATTGAGACTTCTAGGTTTTACCAGTATGCTTAACCCATAGCCAGATATCATGAACTTGAACCAGACTGGAGGTCACAGACTTGAACCGGACAGATGGTCACAAACTTGAACCAGACAGATGGTCACAAACTTGAACTGGACTAAAAGAATGTCAAAGGTAGAAACCGTCTGCACTTTGCTAACATAGGCGGGGTACCTACCGCACAATCCCAGAAATGGTCTATGCATCCCCTAGTCATTGTCTCTTATTGAGCCCCTTCCCACAACTAGTGTAATATCCTGCTTCTATTAATCAACACACTAGTATGTTTCATGTTGTAGCCAAAGAAGTCAAAGGTTGACTTGGATTCCTTTGCTCCAAGTGTAAATCCTTAACCACAGCTACACACTCCTTTTAGCCAATTCTATAATTCATATAGTATACTCAAATTAATTATGTCAATTAAGTTATTAATAAACCATTAGGGCATTTTAGTCGTTACCGTTTATTAAGTAAGGGTATTATCACCCTTACTTAGTTTAGCCCCTAAGCGGCATTTAAAACTTTTGACAAAACTTCTCTTAACAAGTCTAGTTATTTGAAAGTTGATTTTTTACAACATTTCCCACTCCGTTCTCACTATCGATGTTAGCCGAAAAAACATAGTTTCAGAAGCTTTCAAGCTTAACCAATTTTACCCTTCCTTTGATTTTTTTTCCAAAGAAATCACATATTTTCTAATAAAATCACTTTAATTATAAACTTTGGTAATTTGGTTGAATTAAAAGAATTACGAAAAAATTATAATAAATTTTGATTAGTTTTTGGTAAATTAAGAGGAGTTGGAATAAAAGTTGATTTTTTAATTAAAAAGATTATTTAAAATTTAAGCTTTGGAAAAATTTGGGGTTTGGACCCTGTTGTCCTTGATTTCATCATTGGACACGTGATAGTCATTAGAGAAGTAATTAGACTCACCAGGAGGATAATGAAGCTCTATAAATCTCGATCAGAGCTCCTCGGAGTGTAGTATCCTCCCAGCAAGCCGAGTCCCCTATTTTAGGCGTCGATGTCTCCAAATGAGGCCGCGCTCCGAGGACTAGCCTAGGGGTCCTCTCGTCTTCTTGATCTAATAGTCCTCCAGGTCTAGGAGCTTTGTCCTCGGGCCCAGAGTCCATCACTATTTTCTTGTGCCAACACAAGATTTTCTGATAGCTTTTTGGGTGCCTCGAGTAGTGGCGCCGAGTTCATACACTAGACAATTGGTATTTCCCGCAACACCGCATGACACGGGAAAACGTGCAGCTGCACCCTGACAATATCAGAGGCATGCCTCCTGTAAAGTTGATGGGCTGCAACCTACGAATTGGTCCCCTATGATATGCACGGGCTCGCAATCTTTATTAGAACACTCAGAGGAGTTATATAACACTTAATTCACCCAAAAATTGGGGAATATTTGTAATTAATGATATTAATGACCTTCAGTCCCTATAAATAGTATAACGCCCCAATTTCTTGAAACGTTAACTGATTCTTACAATAATTAATTTTGAAATAAAAAACCATTTTATAGAAAATCCATCGTGAATAACAAACCAAACATTTAAGAAAATGAAACTCTAGAGTTACGTAGTTATCGTAAATAAAGTAAAATAAAATAAACTTTAGTCCCAATAATAAAACTAAAACATCATTCCAAAGTACTTAATAAATTTCCTTAGTAGGCCCGATCCCTTATGATCGTTACATCCTTGACATGTACGCCCTCCGCCAAAACTCTCCAACTTATTGCGTTGTAATCACATATTTCCCTTTACCTACAGCATAGAGTACCCATGAGCCAAAGCCCATCAAGAAGAGTTGCGTAACACACAACCCTATAACCTTAACAAAGAATTTATTTGAATAACAACAATAAAGACGTACATAACATAAAATGAAATATCGTAGCCAAAGTTGAGTTGGACAAGTGCAGTGAGCACATTATAACGTAAGCATGCAATTCTAACATATCATAAGCATGCAGTTTCGTAATGTAGACATGCATTTTTAAACGTAAGCATGCCACAGAGTTATCACATATACATAAAAAACACATAAACCACAATTACATGTAAGCTATTAAACATAATCATACTCTAGAATATTCATTCATTAACATAAAAATATCATATAAGACAAATTCTACCATAAAAGTACATCAAGTGTACACCCTGTGTGCAGGTGTCCACTCTTCTTACCTCAAAAGCAGCAGCGATCCACACATCCTAACGCGTCTCTTCAAGTATCCTCAGCGAGCCTAAACATGACGCATAACATCAAAGTTTAAAACCTCAAACCAAACCAAACCATGTTAAGATACGCTCATATTCTTTTTAAGGCTAGGTCATCCCCACAATACCCTTAAGAAAGTCTTAAAATTCTACTGCATAAAGCTCCAAAAAGGTACAAACTTATATATAAATGGTGCATTAAAATCACCAAAATTTGTGTTTCTCAGTAGCTGGCGCGGTCGTGCACACAGAGCGCTAGGTTTAACCAGCCAGGAAGCGGGGTTGCGCTAGGGGTGGGCACGGTCACGCTAGGTCATTATTTTGGAAATCATAGATTTGATTTTTAAATTAGAAATTGACCCAAATTGTAAAATCTGACTTTGAACCACTACCAAAGATTCAACTCTAACACATGCAAACAACCTATAATTCCCATCTAACACCATTGATAACCCATTTTTCTTCAAACCTAAATCTGATAAAAACTTCAACAGTAAGGTTTGAACATTTACAGATCAAAATCCAGCGACAAAGCTTAGATCCTTGCTCCTTATGAGATCTCTTAGCCCTTCAAAACTCAGATTGCTGTTCTCCTCCAAAATTTTAGGCTTCAAGACTCAAATCAAGAACGAGAGGATTATTCATGGTGTGTTATCCTTTCGTATATTACAAAAACCAGAAGTTTGAAAAATTCGTACAACATCTAAACCTATTTTATTTATTATTTATTTATTTATTTTGATTTTAATCGTATAAAAATCAAATTACATCACTATCCCCAACGTTTAATTTTTCTAACGTGACCTCCAAAGCCCTTACTTGTCTTTTACTTAAACTAATAGTTTTACTTTTTCTTAATTACACTTTCCACCACAAATACTTATATTTCTACTTTAAACCCCATATCATAACTATTATTACTATTTGACGCTCTAATACTTGAAGAAACAAATGTGTATGGACTGCTTGACGAAATACATAAAATAACATACACCATAATTCATACATATCATAGTTCATATAATTAAGCACATCAGAACATACAATTTACCATAATACCTTGATCCCAAGCCAGATTACCATAATACCCTTACTAGCAGAAACAGATATTACAAATATTGCCAGGATACCATCGAAAAAGGGTTCACAACTTTTGTACACAGAGCAATATATACGCTGCCTGAGAAACACCCACTGAAGCTTGTCATCTCAAGCTTTAAGAACTCTAGTACTAAAGACTTGTGGACTAGGGTTGTTTTATAACCTGAACCACATAAAACCTTGGTGTTTATCTTCATTATTTTTTTTTAGAGTTCTTTTATTAAGTTGATTGCAAAAAAGACAGTCAACATACCCTTTTTAAATTTCCTTAACTTTCTAAAACCATTCATAAAATATTAACTTTCTATTATTCAGATTAATCTTAATTTATTTTTTGGGTTAAACCTACACTAATAATTACTATAACTAAAACAAATTCCTTTAGTCAAATACTAAGAATAATTTCCATTATTTTTCCTTAAGTAAAAACTTTGCAAAACTATGTTGTAGGCAACCTAGTTTAGAAATTTATATTTTGAGAAATATAGCTCCAATGATCTTAAACTTTTGTAGAACTAAACTTGGCTATTACAAGAAGCTCCTTGCAAAATTTTATTTAAAATTAATCATTTTTACTTAATGAAAACTATTTTAAAAAACCCTGTAACAAAACTGCCTAAAGACTTTTTAGTAAACTTTGGAAGTTCATTAAATCTTTCTAGTTTGTCATTTAGGTCTGAAATTTATTAGACCTATACTAGGATATGTGAACGTCATTCCTACCAAAAATTTGGTTATTTGAACCATTTTTACTGAATAAAATGAATTTTCAAACTTGGCTGCCCAGAAGCTATTTTGAGCTTCAAGAAATTTTTATTTAACTTTGAAAACCCATAACTCTCAGCCTTTTCATTATTTGTCCTTGG
This sequence comes from Humulus lupulus, assembly GCF_963169125.1. Lineage (NCBI taxonomy): Eukaryota > Viridiplantae > Streptophyta > Magnoliopsida > Rosales > Cannabaceae > Humulus > Humulus lupulus. The sequence goes on from NC_084799.1 coordinate 164,414,847, forward strand.
AATTTTACAGGTTGATTTGACAATAACAAAATAGGGTTTAATTCCAAAAATCAACCAAAAAATCAATTATTTACCCATGAAAAATGTAACTCAAAATCAGGTATTTACCCAGTTTTTAAAAAGTAATTTTCCAGATTACACATAAATTTTGTAAAATTCATAACTTGATCATTAAATCCCTTTTTTCACGTTTGTAAACATTATTAAGATTTAAACATCTCAAAATTAAGCATACAAATAAGAAAATCAAGAATTAGATTAACATATAATTCACTTGACCCCTTGGAATGTTGGATTCCAACCATAACCCTTATCCAAAGACTCTTGCATGCATGATCAGCCAGTGAATAAACATTATTACAGTCCCAAAACATAATTTAAACACATCACATAAATTAAGCATAGTAGAATTAACAAATTTTTTGAATAAAATCTCATGGGAGGTGACCATATACCTCTTGATGTCCTTGGTTGTGATCTAAGTGACTTCTAGCTCTTCATGTTGGCAACTGGTTTACCATATGCGCAACGGAAAGCACAGGGTGGTGTGCCCAGAGATTTCAAAAAAAATTATTTAAACAATATTTAAATAAATGATCCATTAATATGCAAAACATTAACCATGGAGAAAGAAAAAGATTAGGAATAACTAGTTGTAGAGAAATCAAGAATCCTCGCTATCATTTAGTACCTCCAACGAACATCCAATCCAAAGCACCTTCTTGAATACTCAGACCAAGATCTTCCTAGATGTATCTCTACACCTCAAGACATGTGTGGGCACATAGAGTAATGATGGGAAAATTTCTGATTCAAAAGATATATTCAACTTATGAGATCTTGGAATATTAGGTATAAGACAGTTTTTAGGGATAGAGAAAAATAATACGATATATTCTTCTCTGTGTGTGAAAGACTTAGAATTCATTAGAATCTTAAGCATATCCTGAAACTATTTTCATCTGATCGAATTATAAAAGAATTAATTAAATTCAAAATTCAAATCATAGACCAATATTAAATAAATAATAAACTAAATATCCAAGACCCATTCTTGGACATTGTTACACGCCAACTACAGTGCACATCCCTGATTTCAAGGATGCGTTCCAACCACTTTATTCCAATTATTATTTATTAAAAAATATCTAAATATCATTTCAAATTCAAATCTAATTTGAATTATCAAAAATATCTTTTCCCATTATTTAAATAAATATAATTAACTAATTCAAAATTAATTATCTTAATTATTTAAATATCCATTTTAAAAAATGCCATTTTACTTAAAAAAATAAAATTTGAAAATTATATTAATTAATTTATTAATTTTGAAAATTAATATATTAATTAATTAAGTTGTCTCGATTACATATTTGACCTTAAAGAACAAATTTCTTCCAAATATGCCATTTTCCTGATTTTTCCCAATTTTAACTCTTACCTTAAATAGTGTTGATATAACTATCTCAGAGACCTATGGACCTATAATTTCAAGCTCCAATATATTTAGATTATTAATCAAAACTCTTTAATATAATAACCTTAATTTATTAATCTCAATATTATGCCACTAAAAATGTAAGACTGCACTATTGTAATTATAGACATTTATTTATTGATTACTTTAAGTATAAAAAGTGCCCATCGATTTAATCACCACATTCAATCATCTATTAATGGTTCATAATTGAAGTATGAATTAATTACCGTTTAACCTCTTTAATTATATCTTGTTTCCTTCAGTACCATTAACTTAACTAGTGAAGGTTAATTCATAAACTGATTTATGAATTTGAGTTCAATAACCTTTCAGTACCAAAATCCAACTCTTAAGAGAACCATTATTCAATTCCTCATAGAAATGTATAGATTTCATATGTATATATTATGTCCCCGACCATTTACATTAATAAGTTCCCAAAACAAAAGTTTTTAGCCTGATCATTTTGACAAAGTACAACGAGTGAATCAAAGAACTCCTATGACATAAACAAGAGTTCATAATAACTTTAAGATTAAGATCAATTTGTATATGATCAGCTTATTGATATGTTAAATTAATACTTATAAAGTAAACTCTATTATTGAGTATTAATAACATATTAGGCCCCATTCATATATAACCACTTTATACAAAGTACCTCCACTAAGATGTCCTACTACACCAGTAATCTGAATCTAGATTACATGTATTAATAATACTAGAAAACCGTATTTATAGTATTTAATCCAAAGATTCATATAACTTTGTTTTATTAAGAACTATTTAAATTCGTTCCCTACAATCTTAATCATCTCGTACCAATACAAGATTGTAGTCGCAAAATGAATTTTGGAAATTTTATGATATTAGTATAATATTATTTTATCATTAATAATAAACAATCAATATATGCTAAAAAAATATTTCAATTATTTATTTCATCAAACATTGTTCAACACATATGATTTAAAGGGCACTAATCCCAACACTTCAAACATTTGCTTAGCATTTTCTCTATATTTATATACTCCCCACAATACCGCAAATAAGTTTACACATACATGCAAACTTATCCAAGAGCAAAACCTCAAACTTTGACAAAGTAGAGTTAGGACTTTTACCTTTGATAGTCTAGCTTTTCCTAGTTTTTTCTCTAACTTCAAACCAAAGCTCAAGTGACCTAAGGTTATGTGTGTCAGAGATATATGTATATATATATATATATACTCAACGGAAATGGTAAAACCAAAGATACAACTCTATACAAAATGTTACAATAGACAAGATGATAGATAAATAAGATTACAACTAAATAACCAAAATACAAGTAAATGTAGAAATAAGAGGAGGAAGAGAATTATAAGAACTAAAACTCTAAAACAAAATATACAAATAAATATGTAAATAGAAAATAGAAGATGAGAAGACAAAAGCAATAGTAGAAAAAAGAAATAACAAGAACAATAAGCAAATCTCTCTCACTGACACATCCAAAACGAAGAGCATTGGGGATCACTAACTTGAACAAAGTTTATAACCTTTGTCCAAAAGCTTATTTCCCACTATCTCAAGTACTAAGGGATTCTCTCAATATTGGAAATAACTTTTTGGAATAATCAAGCATTTTGGTGTATTCTAGGCAAGTGCTATAGTGGATATAAATAGAGTTGTCTTACAAGTGAGCAATACACTCCTATTTATAGAGTTTGAGATACAATTTGAATTTCAAATTCTACCAACCCCTATGACTGTTATGTGGTAACCGAGGTTACATTTCTCTTAGACGGCTTTATTTATGTGATTATAGGTTGTCTTTATTTTATAGAATAGATTTAACTTGAGTTGGGGTGATAGAATAATGTTTAATTTTTGAAATATTTAGTGGTTATGATTATAGTATTTATGGTTATGCTTAGTATAGTATAGTTTTGTGATATTAGTAGCCTTGTTTGTGGAAAAGGGGTGATTGCGTAAGAATAAAGTAATTATGGTATTATTAAGAATTGTTATGGATCGAGTTTACATAAAGCCCTAAAGCCCAATAAGATTTTGGGCTTATTAAATTCAAAATTAGCCTATAGAACTATAGTTTGCTATTTTATTGTTAGTTAGGATATTTGTGGATTATGTTGTTATTTAGATAATTAAACATAGTTTTCGTAACTTTAGGGTACTGTAACTTCGGACCTGTTTTTGACCTAGTTATGTTATGATTTTGGAAAAAATAGTAGTTCTAAATTTTTTTAGATAATTGAATTAGCTTTCCAAAGGTATAAATATTATCTAAATCGGACTCCTACAACTTCAGTTATGTTGATTTTACCACAGGTGAGTCCAGAGTTACGAGATTTAGGTAGTTAGAGGTTGAGATCTTTTTCCTAGGTAGTTTGATGTTAAATTATTCCTCAATTATTTAATAAAAATATTAATAAGATAATGTAGAGATATTTTCTATAGAAGTTAGGTATCTATTTTATTTAAATTTAAATTTGGATTGTAGTTAGAATGAAATTAGGATTTTTGAGAGCCTATTCCTTCTCTTTTTTTTTTCATTCACTCTTGCTCTTCTTGAGACCCTCACGCACACTCTCTCTTCTCTCCCTGTTGTTGTCATGCACCACCATCAAAACACAAACCCTAAGGCCAAAATCATCATCACCATCACCATCACCTCTTCATATCTTTGAAACCCCAGTACCCAAAGAGGCCACACGACCAAGGCTATCTTTCTTATTGTCAAAACCCTACAAGCAAGCATTTAAGGATCTAGAGTTTTTCTTCAAGATCAAGGTTGAGATATAGTTAAGTTTTGATTGTGTTTGAGTTTTAGATCTATTAGTTTATGTTTTAATAATGGTATTATGATTATGAAATAAGGTTTTAAGCGGGATTAACATATAAATGATTCAAGTGTAGTTTATGTGCACCAAACTCAAGGTAAGGAAAATTAGGTAGTTTAGTTTATGACCTAGTTTGTGATATGTATGACCCTAACATTTCAGGTACAAAAAGAAGATAAGTGTGGCTGGACATAAGGTGTTCAGAAATGTATGACAGATCTAAGGGATGTCCGATAGGCTCGGTTGCCAAAATTGTATGATGGACTTATGTCCGGGGCTTAATTGTCACCTCTGTAGAAGCACTTATCTTTTTCTTATACCTGTCTTATTATTATAACCTATGACTATGACCTATGACCTAAGATATATTTTGATCTTGTATGATTAGTATAAACTAGAGTAGTTATGAACTCTTTTATGAACTGATGGTATGATTGTGATTATATGATTTGATATTTATGATGTGTTTATGACTAATGTTATGATTGCAGAATATAATTTATGATCTAGATCTATCTGTGATCCTTGGTATGATGGTTAAATATGATAGATTATGACTTTGAATTCTATTATGATTCTAGTATTGCATGTGTATTTGTTTGTTATGAGATTATAATTGATTTATGTATGACTTGTTGTGTATTTTCCTTACTGGGCTTAGAATCTCATTCCTTTCTTTTCTTTATTTTTTTTCTTCAGAATAAGGTAACCCTAGATGACCGGTAGTGAGCAGATTCCCAATAGCGAGACTAGTGTGAATATGTGGAGGTCGTATAGCCGTGTGTTATTCTCTTGGGAAATTATGAACTTTATGATTTAATGTTGCCTAGTTTTAATTTTATTTTATTGTAAAGACTATTATTTATTTTTCCTAAACCCGGGTTACATTTATTTTAAATTATCAATAAAGAAGGCAACACCTTTTACGATTTATTACGTTAATTTTCAACATCTTTATTTTCTACAATTATAGCTAGAATTTAGGGTGTTACATGTTACAAATGTTTAATTGGATGTTTATGGAATTAAAATGAAGATTTGGGAGTTACTTAGGATGTTAGAATCGTTCAAATTAGAAAAAACTAAAAAATAGTTTTGGTTGTCAGCCTCACTGGCCGCGGCCAAGAGTATCAACGGTCGCGGCCACTGGTCTCCGTTCCACAGGCCGCGGCTAGGGATAATCAGTGGCCGTAGCCACATCCCATTTTCAGTATCCAAGATTTCAGTTTTTCCAAAATGTCCCAAACCCTTTCCCACATGATTTTGTAGCATCCAAACACCTAATGAGAGTTAAAAACATGTCTCCAACAACCACATTTCATAATAGCTTTGTGAAATCCAAACTCAAATGTGTAACATACAATCTACACATTATTGGGTAATATTTGGGAGTTACAAATTTGTAACTTGTTTTCTGACTCCAAAATATGTCACATTTGGGCACACACATGTGTCCAATTTTGTGACTCTCAATAATATGTTACAAGGTGTGACAAATCACATTTGTGTGACAAATAACATTTTGTCACATTATTTAATCTAACATTATATTATGTAAAATAATATAACATTCCCCCACTTAGATTAAATAATCTTACTTTGTAACACTTATTTAATCAATCAAACATTATATTAAAAGTATAATATTCCCCCACTTGATTAAATAATCACTCTTTATAGAAACCTTTGCATTGGTGCATAAAATAAAAAGTCTTTTGACTTGAATTTTTCATTAGTGTAATTATCACAAAGTTTGTTGAAATTTTTGTTGTCGAAACATTAAACCATTATTCCTTGATAACAAACCGGTGATAACACACACACCTTTGCTATGTTAACTTGAGACCTCAATGTCTCATTTTTGCACCTTTAATGGCCATGCGCACATTTCATTCATAGACTTTTCTTGAGAATGAGTCCCAATTCTCATGAGGGGCGGCACCACCCCTAGGTCTATATAGGTAAAGCTCTTACAGTATTTTGTTACCCCAAAATACTTGTCTTTTCAAGACCGGGTTCTATTAAAAAATATTTATGTTTTAACCCTCATTTTAGTAACACACTAGTACTCATATCTCAGATGGGACAAAATTTGAGTACTACTACTATTCACTTGATTGACTTGTTATTACCTATTGAACCTAATACTAGTTTGGTTACTAGTATTAAGATAGATTACCATCAACCCTGAATCTTTTTAGGGAATCTAAGTCCCACGCTTTGAGATGTAGAAATGATTCCATTTGAGTCATTTCTTTTCTCATGTATGCATACTTAAACACTCTCATTATTTTATTCAAACTTTGTTGCTAGCTATAGTTTGATTAAAATAGTTACACTATTAAAATAGTGATTTTTATCATAGTCAACACTGTTGAGAATTGTGCCCTGAAAGCATATGTAGTAGACATTGTTTTACGAAATAAAGAAATAAATTGAATTTGTTATGCATATATTTTATGGACTATATTATTCTGTGATAATATTAAGTAAATATAAAAAAAACTCCTAAGTTCATATATGTGATCTCAACCACGTATTGGTACGGGAGGATTGTGTTTGAGATAAATAAACTTGAATAGTTCGCAGTAAAATAATGTTATGGAATCTTTAGATTAATTATTGCAAGTACGGTCCACTCGTATTATGAATACATGTGATCTAGATCCGGATTACTAGTGTAGTAGGACACTTTAGTGGATGTACTTTATATATTAGAGAATATATAGAACTGGATCAGATATGTTTATTAATTCTTAGTTAAATACCGTTTCAAAGTATTAATTAAATATATCAACTGATGATCATATACAAATAGATCTTAATCCTGAAGTTAATATGAACTCATGTTTATGTTATATGAGTTCTTTGATTCACTCATTAGGGTCTATCAGAATGATCAGGCTAGAAACTTTTGTTTTGGGAACTCATTAATGTAAATGGCTGGAGACATAGTATACAGATATGGAATCTATACCTTCTCATAAGAGATTGAATAATGGTTCTCTTAAGGGTTGGCTTTTGGGACTGAAGGGTTATTGAGCTCAAATTCATAATTTAGTTATGAATTAAGCTTCACCAGTAAAGTCAATGGTATTTAAGGAAATAAGATATAATTAAAAGGGTAAAATGGTAATTTTATTTCCGATTAATTATGAACCATTATTAGAGGGTTAATTTGTATGTAATGATTATGTCAATGGACGCTTTATTATTATAAAGTACTCAACAAATGAAATGTCCATAATTACAAGAGTGTAGTCTCATATTTATAGTGGAGTAATCATGAGATTAATAAATTAAGAATATATAATTAATGAGTTTAATTAATAATCTCAAATTTATTGGAGCTTAGAATTATAGGTCCATAGGTCCCCACAGCGGCTCTATCAACACTAATCAAAACAAGAGTTGATATAAAGGGTAAAATGGTGAAAATACATATTTAAGAAGAAATTTATTCTTCGAGCCAAATATGCAATTATGTGATAATAATGATTAATTAATTAATTATAAATTAGTTGTAATTAACAAAATTAATTAATAATTCATTATTATGTAATTTTCAAAATTATATAAATAATTAAATTATTACAATTTTTTAAATTAGAATAAAATTAATATTTAGTTTTTGAAATTAGTATTAATTAAAATTGGTTTTAATTAATTGGTAGAATTAATTAAATATCTTTATTTGAGTGGGAGATAATAATCTGATAAGTTCAAATTAGATTTGAATTTAAAAGATCGATATTTATTTAAATAATTAATTATATTTGATAATTTTTTAAAAATATAATAAATTCATATTTGAAATAATTATGAGGCTGTTGGATTTTATCTGATAAGGTAGTTTGAATAAATAATTAAATAATTGTGGAAAAATCAAATATCCCTAATTTATAGGGTGATGCACCACACAGTTCCTGGACTATGTGTGGTGTGAGCCATATATATTTCAGGGATGGATTTTTCACTTTTATTTATTTAAATAATTAATTAATGGAAAATTCAAAAGTTAGTTTTTGATATTTTTATTAATAATATAATTAATTAATTAAAAGATAAATTGTAAATTGGTTACTGATGTATATTTTAAATTTGAATATTTTCTATTTAAGTTAGATTTATGAGAAAATAAAAGATACTGGATTTATTCGCTCTAAAGAAAAAGAACGATACTTTTCTTTTTCTCCCTGAAAAAGATACAGAACAAATGTCATGCCTATTCTCTTGATCTCATATGTTGAGTACATCAAGTTGAATCAGAAATATACCATCCTTTATTCTCTAAGTTCCCACACACTTCTTGAGGTATAGAGAACATTGTGGAAGATTTTGGTGTGAGTACCTAGGAGCAGCGTGGATAGGAAGATCGTTTATTTTACGAAAAGATAGCAAGGGTACTTGATAGGCATCAAGATGTATGTTCTTTATTCTTTTCTTGTTTATGAATAATGCATGTATATTAATGGATCCACAAATTTAAAGATAGTTTAAATATGTTACAAAATTTTTGTTGTACACTGGGCCAACCCAACACCATTCCGCTGCGTATTAGGAAACTTGTTCCTAACAATTGGTATCCGAGCGGTCATTAATCTCTGCATACATTAATAATTATGTGGGCATAATATGCATTCTTATGTAATTGTAATATGTGTGAATGGATGGATGGATGCATGTATGATTAAAGTTTATTATTAAGGGTTGTTAATTATATGATATTTTAGGTTTATGAATTGTTCTTAAATTTCTAGATGAAAAATGTAAGCCATTTTGGGGCATAGGAATTTTTGTAATTTTAATTTTCTGCATTAGATTATTTGAAAAAATTCTGTATGGCCCGAGCCCCGGGTTTCGTTCCCTAAAACCTGAGCCCAAGGATGCCGTACGATCCCGTGGCCTAAGGCTCCCATGCGCGTGCCCCTGCGCTACTTGCCACGCGCGTCAGCCACCTGCAGCCGCTTTTTTATCCTAGAGTTTGCACATTGTTATCCATTTAAATTGTAGGCCTAATTAATTTTAGCCCATAATTAAAAATTATTTTGTTTTGGATTAATTGTTTGAGCCCAAATTCAAAAGTATATTGGGCATTAAAGGCCAAGTTAATTATTCTTAAAATTTGTTTAAGATAATTAAAAGTTATTTTAATTCAAAATTAAATGGATAAGTGGCTTAATGGATCAAGACTACTTGTGAAGGCCCAAAGCTGAAGATAAAGCTCTCTTTAGGTTTTATTTAGCTTACATTTTTGTGTATAATTTTGCAAGTGTTGTAATTTTTTCTAGAAATACGCAAGACAACCGACCCACATTTATTTATTTATCTAATTAGTATTTATTTATTTAAATGTTTGAATGTGATTAAATTGTTTAATACTTTATCATGCATTTTTGACATGTCATACATATTACTCACACAGTATTTAAAATTATCATGCATCTCATATGAGTTGAAACATGCCTTAGGATTGTCCTATGTGATTATATATGCTTTATGTGATGGACCATATAATAATAAATCTAGTTTTAACTAGTTCAAGAGTGTTAATAGATTTTAAAAGTTGTTTAATTTCTAGTATTTAATAAATTATTTTATTAAATAATAAATGATATTCTTAGTAATTATAGCAAATTGAAATTGAATTAATTAGGGCATAGTTCTATAATTTTAATTTTGCTTAATTGGATTAGTAATTATTAGAATATCATTTGATAAAAATAGATCACTTTATTTTTACAAACTAATTAAAAAGCATAGGATGTTTTGAGAAAACACATATTTTAAAATAGTGAGTGGGAGAGAGAGTTATGAAAATAAGACCCATGGTCTCCATTATGGAGAGGGCCTCGCGGCACCATTGCTTGTGTCCCCCTAAGGAAGGCTTCCGACTGTGTTATTTTCAAGGAAAACTTCTTTTTCAAGAATATGATTTAATGATGTATTTCAAGTTTGACTGACCCTAAGGCACACTCTTGAGTTAAGTCATTGATCTAAAATAATGGGTTACACTCACAATGTACATTAGGCTTTCAAGCAAACTATTGTATTCTTGACCAAACAAGCGGTTGTTTATAAGTCAAAAAAGAAATGTTGATTTAAGTTTTCACTTATAAATTTGAGAACTTGTCTCAAAATTAATTTGGAATTAGTCTGACCTACCCTAAAACTGGTCCATTAATGTTCAAATTAATTAATCATGAAATTAGTAATTATTTTTATGTGTTCTTTAATTGTTGCATTCATGCATCACGTTTACTATTCCGAAAATTACTGATATTTATTATATGCATAAATTCATCTTTGTTTATTTATTTATTTTCAGCAATCATGTTTAGCTCAAATCCTGTATCTTATTTACTTGCAAATGAAAAGTTGACTGATGAAAACTACATGAAATGGAAATCAAACTTGAACATTGTATTAATATGTGAGAACCACAAATTTGTCTTGACTGAGGAATGTCCTGAAGTCCCTCCCGCTACTGCTGCCAAAACTGCAAGGGAAAAGTTTGATAATTGGATCTTATCAAACAATAAAGCAAAGTGTTATTTGCTTGTGAGTATGAGCGATGTTGATTGACCCAAATATTTATAAATCGCAAGCGCACGAATCGGTCATATAGAATAGTGATTGTGTAAGCAAGGATGTTGAACTCAAAGGAGTTGTCTAAAATCGAAAAGAAAACTATTTTAAACAAAAATTAATAAATCCTAACCTAGCTCCAAAGATTGATGAAAATTTGTAACAATAAAAATAAAATAAAAGATAATAATAAAGATATTAAAGACAATATATATAACTAAATTAATAATTGTAAACAAGATGGTAAAATAAGATTATTAATGATTAGAATCCACAAAATATAAGTTCAATAATATTTATAAGTACATTGATTCCCATGTTTTAGTGATATTTAAAATAAATCACACTATCATTTTCCAAATAGATTTATAATTTTAAGCACAAATTACTTCTAAAAAGATAATATTTTTCTTCACTTTTCAAAAAGTTATAATTTCAAAGTATTTAATGTAAATCAATCTAATGAAATAACAAATAAATCAATGAACATTATTTATAAGGCAAAACATAATATTTTTGTTCTAAGCATTGGATGTGTACAATTTAATGACACATCTTACACAAAGAATATTATGTTTTTGCACTAATGAAGAACAAAGTGTAAATATGTGCTAATAATAAAAAATACATGATATTTAAGATGAAAGAAGATATTTGAAAAAGAAAAATCCATAAACTTTGTTGCACAAAATGGGAAATCAACATACAAAATAAATACTATCTAGTTACATATTGTTTCATCATCACCTTAATAATCTTAAAAAGATTAGAAACTCATAACTAGAATAGAAAATACAAACAAAAAAATTACAAACATAACTTATGAAAATTTGGAGGAAAACCCTCAAATTGTTCCTCTAAAAATACATAGAAAATTACCAAAAAGAAGAAGAAGATGAAGAGAATAGAGATGTTTGAAAGTGTAGAAACTTTGTGGTATGACCTCTCCCAAAATTAGAACTCCCCAAATGGTCTTGAAAATGCCCTATTTATAGCCAAAATGAGAGTATTAAAATAATCAATTTAAATTTTTTAAATTGATTAAATTAATAATAATATGGCAAATAGGGGTAAATTTTAGGGTGTAATAATGATTTTGGGGTAAAATGTGTGGAGAAGTTTGGGTAAAAAGTTGGTGTTTTGGAAAAAAGGAGACAAGGGAACATTGATGTTTTTGTTGGGCTCAAGGGAAAAGTGTTGGTGGCTTGTTGGGTGGCTGGTGGCAGGGAAGCAGGCTGGGCCGAGTGGAGCAGCAGGTGAGCTGGGAGGAGCATAGGCTTGGGCTCGGTTGGGCCTGAGTAGGAGGCAGCTTCGGATGGCCTGGGTGCAAGGAATTGGCTGGCTGGGCGTGTGGGCAAGGCATTGGGGCTTCGGCCAGGAGACAGGCCCGTGTGGCTGGCTGGTGCCCCAGGCGTGGTTGAAGAAGGAGGAGAAACGGTTGTGTAGGTGGCGGGCCTGGCTGAGGCAAACAGGCCCAAGGGGCTGCTGGGGTGGAAGGTGAGCTTTTGCTTGCTTATGGCCTTTTAAAAATGCCATTTTTCCTTTCTTTCTTTAGCTTTTTATCCTTTTTTCCAAACACAAACACACCACAAATTCCCTAACAAAATAAACATAAAATAAATCATAATAAAATATTTTCACTATAAAATAAATCAAGTTAATTCTTTGAAAATATTAATTATAACTTAATTTATACTTAACATTTAAGCTCAATAATACAACATTTTTTTTACCTCAAATTAAACTACAATAATTCAAATAATTAACTACAACATTTTACAACAAAATAACTATAAAAACACACAAAAATATATAAAATTAAAATAAACCCAAGAAATTCAAAATTACTTTAAAACTTAATAAATCAATTAAAAGCTCAAGAATTAAGCAACAATTAGCACATAAAAAGTGGTAAAATAACTCTATTTTGTAGAGTTATCAGATGTGCTCAGAAAGAAGTTTGAGAACACTAAGAATGCTTATGAGATCTAGGATACCCTTCAAGATATGTTTGGGCAACAGTCAAATCAGTGCAGGCATGAGGCCACCAGATCCTACATGACCAAGAAAATGAAGAAAGGAGTTTCTATCAGAGAACATGTATTAGACATGATCAATATAATGCACTATGCCATTATCCATTGGGCAATCATTGATGAAAGGACTCAAGTGAGCATTATACTTGAATTGCTTTCTCCAGCTTTTAAAGGTTTCACAACCAACTATGTCATGAACAAATTATCATATAACATGACACAGCTGTTGAATGAGTTGCAAACTTATGAATCTCTTAACAAAGGTTCTAAGAAAGAAGAAGAAGCAAATGTTATTGATTCTAACCCATCCTCTTCGAAGGCTAAAACCAAAAAGAGAAAAAATGGATATGAAAAGGGCAAGGAGAAAGAAAAAGATAAGAATTCAAAGAAGCCTAACAAATCATCCAAAGGCAAAGAGAACAAGAACACCAAGAGCTCCAAAAAGAAGACCCCTAAAGGGACTTGTTTTCACTGTGGAGTAGATGGTCACTGGAAGAGAAACTGTCCAAAGTATCTCGCTGACCTGAAAGAGAAAAAGAAAGGTAAATGTGATTTACTTGTGTTAGAAGCTTGTTTAGTGGAAGACAATTCCTCATATTGGATAGTAGATTCAAGAGCCACTAATCATGTTTGTTTTTCTCTACAGATTCTTAGTTTGACGGGAAGCTTGCTGATGGAGAGGTGACTATGAGGGTAGGCAGTGATCAGATTGTCTCTCTAGCAATAGTTGGAACAACCCGTCTGGAATTTGAGAAGAATAAATTTCTTATTTTAGAGAATGTTTATCATATTCCTGGATTTTCTAGAAACTTAATTTCTGTTTCTATGTTGCATGAACAAGGTTTCAAAATTTCTTTTAATAATAATTTGATTGTTATTTTGAGATATGGTTTTAAGATATGTTTTGCAAAATCTATTGATGGGCTTTATAAATTGCAAGTAAAAAATAAATCTACTTATAATTCTGAATTATTTAAAACAGCTAATCCTAGATCTATTAAACAACAAAAGACTGATTCCGATAGTGAAACATATCTGTGACACTTGAGATTGGGACATATTGGTCTAGATAGAATTAATAGGCTTGTAAAGGATGGTCCTTTAAGAGAACTATCTATTGGATCTCTCCCTGTTTGTGAATCCTGTCTAGAAGGCAAGATGAACAAGAGACCTTTCTCTGCTAAAGGATCAAGAGCAACAGAACCACTTCAGCTGGTACATACGAATGTTTGCGGTCCACTAAATGTACAAACAAGAGGAAGTTATGAATACTTTGTCACTTTTGTTTATGATTATTCAAGATATGGTTACCTATACTTAATGCAAAGAAAATCTGAAACTTTTAGAATGTTCAAAGAATTTCAAGCAGAGGCTGAAAAGCAATTAGGTAAATCACTAAAAGTTCTTCGATCTGATCGAGGATGAGAGTACTTGGATTTTGAATTCGAGAACCATCTACGTGAGCATGGTATTCAATCCCAACTCACAGCACCTAGAACGCCACAGCAAAATGGTGTTTCAGAAAGACGGAAAAGAACGTTACTAGATATGGTTAGATCAATGATGAGCTTCTCATCATTACCACTGTCATTCTGGGACTATTTAATTCAATGTGCTCTATACATATTGAATATTGTTCCATCTAAGTCTATCCAAAAGACACCCATGGAATCATGGAATGGTTGTATACCTAGTTTACACCATTTTCAAATTTGGGGGTGTCCTGCACATGTGCTTAAAGGAAAGACCATGCTCTGAAGTGTGCATGTTTGTGGGATATTCCAAAGAGACAAGAGGTGGAATTCTCTAGAGTCCAAAAGAAAATAACACATTTCTATTGACAAATGTAACTTTTCTTGAACATGACTATGTCAATAACCACAAACCTCGCAGTAAGGTTGTACTGGAGGAGATGGTCTTGAATGAAGTTGCAAAGTCACCAGCAACAACCAATGAAAAACGACAAGAGGAAACTGCTAGTTCTAGTCAGAATAGTAGAGAGCATCGTCGTAGTGGGAGGGTTAGTAAGCAACCCATACACTATGAACACGAAGTTCAAATGCTTGTGTCTGACACAAACAAAGATGATCGGTTGACATTTAAAGATGCAATGAATGATTCTGACAAGGACAAATGACAAGACGCTATGAACCAAGAAATGGAATCAATGTATTCCAATTATGTATGGGTTCTTGAAGACCCACCTGAGAATATCAAACCCATTGGTTGCAAGTGGATATTCAAGAAGAAAAGAGGAGCGGATGGGAAAGTAGAGACTTTCAAAGCAAGGCTTGTAGCCAAAGGCTACACACATAAAGAAAGGGTTGATTATGAAGAAACTTTTTCTCCTGTAGCCATGCTAAAATCCATTTGTATACTCTTATCCATTGCTGCGTGCATGGATTATGAGATTTGGAAAATGGATGTGAAAATAGGTTTTTCGAATGGCTACCTTGATGAAACCATTTTACATGTCTCAACCAGAAGGGTTCAAAGTAAAAGGTCAAGAGAAAAAAGTTTGCAAGCTTCTTAGGTCCATCTATGGACTCAAACAAGCTTCTAGATCTTGGAATCTTAGATTTGATGACACAATTAAAACGTTTGGTTTTGAACAAAACGTTGACGACCCTTGTGTCTATAAACAAATCAAAGATGGTGTAGTAGTATTCCTCGTTCTTTACGTTGATGATATATTACTGATTGGCAATGACGTAACATCATTATCAAAAGTAAAGAACTGGTTAGCTGAACAATTCTAAATGAAAGATTTGGGAGAAGCCAAGTATGTTCTAGGCATTAAAATTCTTAGAGATAGACAGAACAAGACTTTGGCACTATCTCAAGCAACTTATATTGAGAAGGTGCTAGAATGCTTTAATATGCAAAACTCCAAAAAGGGTGATATGTCATCCCGTTCTGGAGTAATCCTTTCCAAGGATCAGTGTCCCAAAACACCTCAGGAAGAGGAAAATATGAGACAGTATTCCTATGCCTCAACGGTAGGCAGTCTTATGTACGCCATGTTGTGTACAAGACCTAAAATTTGTTATGCAGTAGGGATACTCATCCGTTATCAATCCAATCATGGATTGAGTCATTGGATTGCAGTGAAGAATATTATCAAGTATGTTAGAAATACTAGAGATTATATGCTTGTATATTCAGGTGGAGACCTGAACCTCACTGGTTACACTGATTCTGATTTTCAATCAAACAGAGATAGTCGGAAATCGACTTCTGGATCAGTGTTTGCTCCTGGAGGAGTAGTAGTAGTCTGGCGAAGTATTAAACAAACCAGCCTTGCAGACTCCACCATGAAAGCCGAGTATATAGCAGCTTATGAAGCAGCTAAGGAGGCTGTGTGGCTTAAGAAGTTCTATTCCGATCTGGAAGTAGTGCCAGATATGGATAAGCTACTAGTCTTACACTGTGACAATAGTGGGGCAGTAGCTAACTCAAAGGAACCACAAATTCACAAGTGGGTAAAGCATATCGAGAGGAAGTATCACTTGGTAAGATAGCTTCAGAGCATAATCTTGCAGATCCTTTCACAAAGACTTTATCCATAAAATCTTTTAAGGAGCATGTAAGAAACATGGGAATTAGAGAAATGCCTCATTTGCTTTAGGGCAAGTGGGAGATTGTTGGGAATTATGCCCTGAAAGCATATGTAGTAGACATTGTTTTAAGAAATAAATAAATAAATTGAATTTGTTATGCATATATTTTATGGACTATATTATTATGTGATAATATTAAGTAAATATCAGAAAAATTCCTAAGTTCATATATGTGATCGCAACCACGTATTGGTACGGGAGGATTGTGTTTGAGATAAATGAACTTGAATAGTTCACAGTAAAATAAAGCTATGGAATCTTTAGATTAATAACTGCAAGTACAGTCCACTCATATTATGAATACATGTGATCTAGATCCGGATTACTAGTGTAGTAGGACACTTTAGTGGAGGCACTTTATATATTAGAGAATATATAGAACTGGACCAGATATGTTTATTAATACTTAGTTAAATACCGTTTTGAAGTATTAATTAAATATATCAACTGATGATCATATACAAATAGAGCTTAATCCTTATGTTACTATGAACTCCTGTTTATGTTATATGAGTTATTTGATTCACTCGTTAGGGTCTGTCAGAATGATCAGGCTAGACACTTTTGTTTTGGGAACTCATTAATGTAAATGGCTGGGGACATAGTATACATATATGGAATCTATATCTTCTCGTAAGAGATTAAATAATGGTTCTCTTAATGGTTGACTTTTGAGACTGAAAGGTTATTGAGCTCAAATTCATAATTTAGTTATGAATTAACCTTCACTAGTAAAGTCAATGGTACTTAAGGAAACAAGATATAATTGAAAGGGTAAAATGGTAATTTTATTCCCGATTAATTATGAACCATTATTAGAGGGTTAATTAGTATGTAATGATTATATCAATGGACACTTTAATATTATAAAGTACTCAGTAAATGAAATGTCTATAATTACAAGAGTGCAGTCTCATATTTATAGTGGAGTAATCATGAGATTAATAAATTAAGATTATTTAATTAAAGAGTTTAATTAATAATCTCAAATTTATTGGAGCTTGGAATTATAGGTCCATAGGTCCCCACAACGGCTCTATCAACACTATTCAAGGCAAGAGTTGATATAAAGTGCAAAATGGTGAAAAGACATATTTAAGAAGAAATTTGTTCTTCGGGCTAAATATGCAATTATGTGATAATAATGATTAATTAATTAATTACAAATTAGTTGTAATTAACAAAATTAATTAATATTTAATTATTATGTAATTTTTGAAATTATATAAATAATTAATTTATTATTGTTATCCCTAAAAAATACGAGGATGACATGGCGAATGAGAATGCGACATGTGACATCACAAATCTGGGAAAAAATGACAAAGTATTGAGAAAAGACCGACGGGCAAAAATGATAGGTCCAGGACCTATGGAGAAGTCGATCAAGCCTAAACCCCCTAGGGGTGGTCGGCCTGACCCCTACCCTTAGGGGTGGTCGGCCTAAGCAGGCCCAAGAGCCCTAGGGGTGGTCGACCTGACCTTTACCCCAAGGGTGGTTGGCCCTAGTGTATCCAAGAGAGTGGTCGGCCTGACCCCTACCCTAGGGATGGTCAGCCCCAGTATGCCCAAGGATCCCCAGGGGTGGTCGGCCTGACATGCTTAAGAACCACCTGGGTGGTCGACCCACCCTATTCGTCATAGGGTGGTCGACTCAAACCCTCACGTACACTTCATTGAGAAATACTCACTCTCGTTCAAACTGAGATCAACTGGCCTAGCACCCAGAAGGTCACAGGCCTAGCACCCAGAGGATCAACAAGTCCAGCACCCAGAAGGTCACAGGCCTAGCACCTAGGCTCAGGTCATCGGGCCTAGCCCCTAAGTCTCACATACCAACATAGACTTAACATCTTCCTAGAGGTTTCTATTGTGCATTATCCACCACGATCTAGAGAAACAACGAGAAAACCCACGATCTCATAATCATTTGGAGGTGGACACGTATCTCCACTCACAATGATCGTGTACCAAACCACGATCTCCAATACTACTGATCATGTAACAACCCCTGGGTATAATAAATAAAGGACCTAGGGCTTCATAAAGGGGACTTTTGGACTCTTTTTTCTAGAGGGCTTTTTCTAGAATTTTGGAGATATAAAGAGCGTTTGGGGAGAAATTCTGGGCGAGTGAGAACGAGTGAATACTTTGGTTCAACATTGAATTGTCGAGTGATTCAATACTAAAAGCTAATTGGATTAGGTCATTACTGTTCATCCGAACAGGGCTGAACCACTATAAAATTCCTGTGTGTTTATTTAAGATAATCGTACTCTATCGTCTATTCTATTTATTTCATTCAAAAGGTGTCATATACTGTACATACGACCGTTGGCCAATTTCACAGGTCAACATTTTGGTGCTTTCATTGAGAGTACAAAATCAAGAAACACACTTTCATCAGTTGACGATGCCTCCAAAACCCAGTCAGACAAAGAAGACTGCTCCCAGGGATTCCACCACCCAGGATCCCATAGAATATGTTAACAAATCTCAAGTGGAGGTTGAAGATCAACCTGATGCAGAGGATCCACAGGACTCTCACCAGGAGAAGATGGCACAATTTCTGGCGAGGCAGGAGGCCTTTGCTACAAAAATTTCCCTTCAGAGGGCGACTATGGAACGAAAATGATGGGAGATAGATGAAAAGGTCCAGAGAATGATCCAGAGGGAGCAGGAAGCTGACCGGAGACACCAAGAGGCTGCAGTGGCCTTGGAGGTGGCTACTCAATTAGCCTGAGCTAACACTGAAGTTGCTGCTCAGGCGGTGAGGGAGGTTTAGACCAAAGCAGCAGGAATACAAGACAACAGTAACAGAGAGTCCCAGGGGAGGAGTATGACCCAAGAACACTCTGAGAACCACTTTCCCATAGACAGGATGAAGAGGCACAGTCCAAGACTGCCTCCTCCATGACTAAGAAGAATAACACTTCATCTCGGAGTAGGAGTATTACTAACCCGAAGGCCCCCTCCCAGGGGGACCGAAAAAACAATGCATGAGATGAGGGTCAAACATCTGAGAGGCGTGACAGGAATGGAAATGGCCGCTCCAAGTCTCAAAGTCATGTAGGAGGAGAGGCTCGGGGACAGGGTTGCACCAACAGAGGTAAGGCAGACCTACCACCCCTACACCCTTAGTCTCGAAAGGGAAAGGAACCAATGAATAACACTAGTACTGTGTTTGATAGGCTGGGGAAAGATGCACTACCTCAGGATTTGAGGGAGGTCATCAACAGGAGGACCAGCACTTAGGAGGGGGTACCAGGGACATCTACCCCACCTGGAGCAGCGATCCCACCAGCAGTGCAGGCTCAAATAGATGCACTCATTATGGCTGTCCAGGGTCTGACAAAGAAACCTTCCAATATTGAGCTGACACATAGAAGTGGAATTCCCTTCTATGCTAGTATCCAAGCTGCTTAGCCACCACCGAAATACAAGACCCCGAATCTCCCAACATACAAAAGGAAGGAGGACCCAATACGACATATTAGGAAGTTTGAGGATAAGATGGAGCTACTCGGTGTGGAGCATGATTATAGGTGCAGAGTATTCCCTACCACTCTCTCTGACTTGGATCAAGAATGGTATTGGAAATTCAAACCTGGATCCATCACTTCATGGGAGCAGTTCAGGAAGGAATTTTGCAAGGTCTTTTGTAATGACCCAAAATTACTAATAAGGCTTAAGGGCCTTGATTGGTGTGCCGGGAGGGCACAATTGGAAGTTATGTGAATTAATGGTGAGAATACATGATTATGTGATAAGCATGCTTATATGATTATTTGGATATATGTGATGCCTGACTATGCGTATTATTATGCATGTAGGCCCTGATTAGGTTATAAGGGCATAATCATAATTTTGGCCCGTTGAGGGCATAAATGTAAATATTTGTGATAAATTGTTGAGACCACATTATTATGTGGATATATTTGTAGCTTGTGACTCAAGACGATCCTAGTGAGCGATTTAGCAGAAAAGTCACGGCGGGGATTTAGAACCAGCTTGTGGGAGTCCGGGGGTATTTCTCGGAATTTGAGAAGTATATTGGAGATTATTTGATATTAAGGAATATAATAGGTGATTAGTTAGGTGTTGGGATGCAAGCGGTAAATATCAAGGAATTAGCGGGAATTGGGAGTAATGACCAAAATGCCCTTAGAATGATTTAAAGGCTTAGGATTTATGGGAGGGAAAATTGGTCACTTGGTTTAAAATCAGGGATAAGTATTACTTTGCTTTATTGGCTTAGTGGAATGTGTAGAAAACAAAAGAGACAAAAGAAAAGAAGGACGGAAAAACAGAACACCTAAGTGAACCATTTCTCTCTCATTCGGTTATGTCTTTTTGCACCATTTCTTGGTGGGCTTTTGGAGCTATGGTTCAGAGGAGGGTTAGGCCAAAGCTTAGCACTTGGATCCTTGGTAAATCTAGGAGGTTCTACTTGAAGTAAGTCTGATTGAGGTAAGCTTCAAGGATGTTTTTGAGTTTCTGGTTTTGTGTTGAAATAGATTTATGAATTTAGTTCTGGATGGGAAATTTAGGGAATTAAGGCTGAGGTTTTGAGTTGGGAAAGCTAAGGAAGTGTGGAGGATAGCCTAAGGTCAAATTTCTCCATTGAAGGTAAGAAACTCTGGACTTGGTCACTTGAATTATGAAGTTTTTGGTGTTCTGTTGAGTTTTTGAGTTTCAAGATCAATCATGGTGGTTTCTCTATTTTGGGGTGCATGTGGGTGAGTTTTGTATGGTTGGGTCATATGGGGTGAGTTATAGATGTTGGTAGGCTTGTTTTGGGGTATGGTTGAGGTTTGGATGAGTTTTGGGGAGGTTTGGTTCGAGGAAAATCGAAGGAAGAATTTTGGGGTTTGGCTGAGCTGTGACTAGCGCTGTAGCGCTAGTCATTGGGCGCTACAGCACTAGGCCTTGTGGTCAGAGAGATTTTTGGCTCTGTTTGTAGCACTATAGCGCCCTCTTTATGGCGCTGTAGTGCTACCCTATTTCCAGAAGGGGGTTTTTGAGTTATTTCCTAGGGTTTTTGCCCGGGGGCTTGGGGTTTGATTCCACTACCCCGTTTGGTGGAATTAGGGCTTCCCGAGGGCTCGGGATTGGTCCTGAGGCTAGGTTTTGAAATTGAAGTTTGGTGACGATTTTGATCTATGGCTGTGACTAGGTGTACGCTAGGGCTCGGAAGGGATCGTGCTTGAGGGTCGATTTCATTGATCAAAGCTAACGAAATCGAAGGTAAGAAAACTGCACCCGGTTATGTGATTATGTTGGGACTAAGAGCTCCCTATATCTGTATGATCTCATAAAAGGTATTATGCCATGGGACATGTGATAAAACGACCTAAGAGTGCCGGAATAAATATTTGCGCCCAGGGCACGGCTCAGCCACTGGTAGCTGAGGACATCTTGATATTCACTGAGCCCGGTTTAAGCGGGTCGAAGTCAGTGGGATAAATAGGGGGTGCGACCTAAGGGCGTCGACCCTGGTTATTATATGTGAATTGGTTGTTAATGTTAATTGATAAGCTTGGTATACTAAATGCTTGATTATATGGATGTTTTGGACTGTTGAGTATATGATTACATTGTATGAATTATCTGATTGTTTGATTGATGATTATGCTCTGTTATTGTGTTTTCTTGCTGAGCCTTGGCTCACGAGTGCTACATAGTACAGGTAAAGGCAAGGGTAAAGTGGACCAGTCCTGAGTGGGAGAGATTTGAGGCTAAATGTACATAGTCGGCTGATCAGTCGCCACGGCCGAGGAGTAGTACAGGATGGGAAAAGCCTAAATGTCTGTTTTGCCCTTAGAGTGGCTAGTAGCTTTACTTATAACTTGGAATTTTGTAAACCGTCTTTTAAACGCTATTTCTTTTGGGATCCTATGTACTAAAATGTTTAATTATATGAAATGCAACTTTTGTGACCAAAATCTTTTAACCCTAGTTCAATTATAGTTTCAGTAACACGTTTCTAACTAAATGACTTGATTAGCAAGTCTTGCACCTTTATAAACACACAGTGTAGTGGTCTTGGCTATCCAGGGCGTTACATCTTTAGTGCCGGGCGGATTCAACCAGTTTATGCCAATTAGTTAGCTGACATCAAGCAAGGGAAAGATGAATCCCTAAAAGACTACATTCAAACATTCATGAGAGAGGCAAATCGAGCATCCACGGTAGGAGATGAAGGGAAGTTCGTTGCCATCTCGGCAGGAATAATTTATTGTAGTCCCTTGTGGGATAGTATACACAGGTACCCTATCAACACCTTGCAAGAGTTCCTTGACTGAGCCGAAAAGTACATGAAGCTAGATGATGCTATCATGAAGGAAGAAAAAGGCATAAACCATCTGACCACTGTCAAGACAGATAAAAATGGTGCAAACCCTCAGGATGGCAGTAGGGGCAATGATAAGAAGAGGAATACCTCAAGGGCCGAGCAGGGTGGAGAAAAGAAAGCTAAGTTAGCACCCGCAGACAAACAAGGTAAGCATCAACCCTACCAGCCCAGGTTCACCAATTATACCATCCTGACCACATCAAGGGTTGAGATTTACTTGGCAACATACCAGGAGGTACCATACCGAAAGGCACCACCCTTGCGCTTAGAAGGACAGAAGGACAAGAATAAGTTTTGTCGTTTCCATAATGATTATGGGCACGACACAAACGAGTGCAAATAATTGAAGGATGAGATAGAATTTCTTCTGCGATCAAGAAAACTCTCGAGGTACCAAAGCAAGACCAAAACCCCATGCAAGAATCCAGAATTTTGAAGGCAGATGAGTCCACCACTAGAGCCGGCAGCTGTAGACTTCACACTGGATACCATATGTGGAGGGCCCCACATAGCAGGCAACAGTAACAATGCATGTGAGCGATATGCAAGGATCCTCAGACATGAGGTAGGGGAGTCTTCCCAGTGTATGGCCATTGAGGAACGGTCTCCAAAATAATCCAAAGTATGAAAGTGAAACTCTCACTTTTACAGAGAACGACGCCAGCCACGTGAGGTACCCCCACAATGACCCTCTGGTGCTTACCATTCAAATTGCCAATGCCTGGGTGAAGAGATGCTTGGTGGATACGGGAAGCTCAGTAGATATCATCTACAAATCATCCTTCGAGAAGATGAAGCTCACGGTCAAGGACCTGACACCGTGTTCCCAAGTGATATATGGGTTCATGGGAGAATGCCTAGCACTAGCAGGAACTATCAGTCTACCGGTCACGGTGGGGGATGCCCCCAAGCACGAGACTGTGATGACAGAGTTCCTGGTGGTAGATTGCTCATCGAATTATAATGTAGTGCTCGGGAGACCCCTCCTGATGGCATTACACGCAACAATATCTATCTGGCATCTATCTTTGAAGTTCCCCACCGGCACAGAGCAAGGATGCATACATGGTAACCAAAGGGAGGCACGAGAATGCTATAATGCGTCAGTGGTCAAGGAAAAGAAAGGACCATGCGTAAACAACATGATAGTAACCTACTGCAAAGAGAATGAAGGAGCCGATGAGGTTGTCAACATGGAAGTTGACGTTGAAAGAAACACTCTACTAGAGCCGGGGGCTCCTTTTAACGAAGATTTTTTGTTATAGCAAGTTTCCCAAAGCGAGGGAAACGATATCGATCCTCGCTTTGGGGATGACGTCATGGGTGTGGGACCAGTCGAAGATCTTGACGAAGTCCTACTAGATGAGGAGGACCCGACTAGAGTAATCAAAGTCGGGAAGGAGTTAAAGGTGGAAATTAAAGCACGGTTGGTGGAATTTTTGAAGAAAAACCAGGACGTCTTTTCCTGGTCACATAAGGACATGGTTGGAATTTCTCCATTCGTGATAAGTCATGTCCTCAATATAGACAAGAACTACCCACCAGTGCAACAAAAAAGAAGACTGCTTGACAAAGACCGATCTCAAGCCCTGAAGGAGGAGGTAGAGCGGCTCAAGGAAAACAGTTTTATAAGGGAGGCCTACTACCCTGATTGGGTATCAAACCCCGTGCTGGTCCCAAAACCAAATGGGAAGTGGAGAACATGTGTGGACTTCACAGATCTGATCAAGGCCTGCCCCAAAGACTGCTACCCACTACCCATAATAGACCAACTGGTTGATGCAACGACAGAACATGAAATACTCTCAATCATGGATGCATATTCTGGGTATAATCAAATAAGCATGCACCTTCTCGACGAGGAACATACTAGCTTCCAGACAGACAAGGGATTATATTGTTATAAGCTGATGCCATTTGGCTTGAAGAACACAGGAACCACCTACCAGTGTTTAGTGAATGACATGTTCTGAGATGTGATCAGCAAAAATATGGAGGTATACGTTGATGACATGTTGGTCAAGTCCAAAGAAGCTGGAGGGCATGTACAAGACTTGGAGGAATGCTTTGCAATACTTAGACAGTATAACATGAAGTTAAACCCTCTCAAGTGCACGTTTGGAGTTGGTTCTAGTAAGTTTCTCGGATACATAGTCAATTCACGTGGAATCGAGGCTAACCACGAGAAGATCAAATCATTGATTGCCATGAAGTCACCTACCATAATCAAAGAAGTGAAAAGCTTAACCATGAGAGTAGCTGCCCTCAGTAGGTTCATATCAAAGTCTACAGACAAGTGTGTCCCCTTCTTTAACTTATTGAGAGGTAGCAAGAAGATCCAATGGACTGAGGAATGTGAGGAAGCTTTCCAAGCCCAAAAGGAGCACCTCACCCAACCTCCCGTCCTAGTGAAGCCAATATGTAATGCCCTACTTCCTTAGAGCCGTTACCAAGTGAGTTTTAAGACAAAACAGTGTGCAATGAACTCGCAAACCGAGGTTTTTAAAACGAAAGTGTGACTAATCAAAAGTTAAGGTTGTAATCTTTGAAAATGCGTTGTTTCATTAAAAACTTCCAGTATTAAACATTCGGGATCCCAAAATAAGGTTTGAAAACTATTTACATCTTGAAATAAGTTTACAGTTGATTAGTTATAAAAAAATCATAGATTATTACAGCCATTTCTCGAATAAACCCCCAACCAAAGCAGTCGGGCAGGCCAAACATGTACGCATTGCTTCACGCTCTCCGTACTCATGGCTGGTTGACTCAGTCTTTGCCCTTACCTGCAACACAGAGCACCCGTGAGCCGAAGCTCAGCAAGAAAACTCATGCAGTTCATAACATATGCAAATTATACAGTTAATCATATCAGATAGTCCATAGCTAAACAGGTCAACCATTAGACTTAAGCAACCCGGCCATGCCGCCCCAGAAGCCTTACCCAAAGCCTGGGATCTTGGTCCTCACCGTAAGGATATCCCATGTATCCATGGGGTCCCACCCTAACTACAAGCACTTCACGTGCTATGTGGTACTTCCGGCCCCACTGCCGTTCTCGGCTCCTCGCCGTATCATTCAACTATAATCACAGGTAGTCTAACTCAAATAACATTTGAACATATATCAATTCAATCAAGTCTGCACCCTAACATGTAATGCAATATAGGGCCGTGCCCCGCAATCAAACTATGGGCCCATGCCCTATCCTACGGGTGCTATAGTTTTCTTACCTTTCAATTCGATAGCTTACAACACTTGACTCCTTGAGCACGATCCCACACGAGCCTTAGCGCACACCTAAGCACAAACATAGGTCAAAGTCAACACCAAACCTCGAGTCCAAAACCTCGCCTCGGGCCCAATCCCGAGCCCCTGGGAAGTCCTAGATCCCCAAAACAAAGTGGTGGAATCGAGCCCCGAACCCTAGGTCAAAATCCCTCAACAAAAGCCCAAAAACCCCTTTCTGTGAACAGTGCAGCGCTACAGCGCTCTAAAGAGGGCGCTGTAGCGCTACAAGCAGAACCACACATCCCCAGAAAATAGGGCCTAGCGCTACAGCGCCCAAAGACTAGCGTTGTAGCGCTAGTTGCAGGCAGGCAACACCAGATTTCATTTTCTGCGATTTCTTTGAGCCAATCTCAACCCAAACTTCCCCAAATCTTTAACAAACTCAAAATCAAGTTTATAAAAACTCTCCACTCATCCCAAGCATCCCAAATCTTCAAAACCCAAGCACATACATCCCAAATCTCAAGATTCACCATGATGAACCCTAAACCCAGAAATTCAGTTAAACATCAAGTTAAAGGCTTAGAATTCATACCGTTGATGTAATTTTGACCTTGATTCATTTCCTAGACCTCCTTAGCTTGCTCTTCCTCAAAGCTTGCCCAGAAATTCCCTAAAGTTCCCATCAACTCAGCTCAAACCAGCCAAACCCTTAAAACTGAAATTTCTAAAAACTTACCTCAAAAGTTGATGTGTTCTTGCTAATCCTTGCCAAATCTTCAAGTATAACCTTAAGATCCTTGATTCTCAGCCTATCCTAGCTCCCCACTGAGATTTGCTCCAAGAAAAATGGAGAGAAATGGTGCAAGAATGCACAAACCGCCCCTTTTGGAAAAACCCCTCTGTTTTCTCTCTTTTCTTTTCCTTCCTTTTCCTTTCTTTTCTACAGCCATAAAACTCTCTCTATCAATCCCACTAAGTATATAAAGCCTCAATTAATCTATCTCTAAAAAGCCAATTGACCAAAATGCCCTCCCTATTAATTCTAAACCTTTTTGTCCACGTAGGGCCATTTTAGTCATTTTACCCAATTCCCGCTAATCCTCAAGTGTCTCTAATATTTTCCCGCTTGCTTCCCAATACCTGAAAAGTCACCAAATAATATTCCTCGATATCAAAATAAACCCCAATATACTCATTAACTTCCTATTTATACCCCAGGCTCGCCCCGAGCCAGGTATAAATCTCCGCCTCGACTTTCCGCTAGTCTGCTCACTGGGATCGTCTCGAGTCACAAATCACAGATACATCCACATCACAATGTGGTCTCAACAATCATCACATATCAATACAGTTATGCCCAACATGGCCAAAATTACAATTACGCCCTTCTAACACAATCAGGGCCTACATGCATACTGATACACATAGTCATGCATCTCAATTAGTCAAATAGTCATATAACATGCTTTAAATCATAATCATGCATTTAACTCATCAAAGTCACACATAAATCCCATCATGCCCTCCTGGCACGCTAATCAAGGCCCTTAAGCCTTATTAGCGAATTTGGGTCGTTACACAATATATGGTGAAGTACAATTCATCTATTTGGCAATCACCGAGCATGCAATCAGTGTTGCTTTGCTAAAGGAAGAGAACAGGGTACAACACCCTGTATACTATATCAGTAAAAGGCTAGTAGGTGCAGAGTCTAGGTATCCCCCTCTTGAAAAGCTAGCTTGCTATTTACTAATTGCCTCTCGAAAGCTGCGTCCATATTTCCAAGCTCACTTGATCCGAGTCCTGACCGATCAATCGCTGAGATAGGTTCTCTAGAAACCAGAGGCCTCGAGACGATTACTCAAGTGGGCAGTGGAATTAGGACAACTTGATATCACTTATCATTCGAGGACAGCGATAAAAGGACAAGCATTGGCAGATTTCATAGTCGAAGGCACCAACCTTGAAGACCCTTCCTACCAATTGGAGAATGGAGATACCGAGAAGGAATGAGATACTCATGTATGGAAGCTATATGTTGATGGGGCATCCAATGAGCACAATTCAGGTGAAGGAATTATACTGATCACTCTGGAGAATCATCGAATCCATTGCGCTCTCAGATTTGGATTCAACGCTTCAAACAATGAGGCTGAGTACGAGGCATTATTAGTAGGATTACGCTTGTCTCAGGATGTACATGCACAGTCCTTGGAGATATTCAGCGATTCCCAGCTAGTGGTGTACTAGGTACTAGGGGAGTATCAAGCCAAGGGACTTAGGATGGTGCATTACCTGAACAAGGTGAAGAACTTGTTGGCATAGTTCAAGAGATACTCAATGTTGACGCGGTTCTTCGCCAACAGGTAATTAAGAAAATAAGAGGAAGGGATTAGTGCTTAACAATGAACCGAAATAGATGAATGATCTTTTAATGGACTGATGACACAATTACGTTTTTTAGGTGGTTCAAAGGTTAAAATCCTTCTACTCCACCAGCCAATATTATTGCTATATGCCTGATATTCTTTACGGGGTATTTCCTTACACAATAGAATCCAACCCCTTCCAACTCTCAGGGTCTCCATATTTATAGGAGAGGGCACCTGAGAGTTGGTAAAGGGGGGGTCATCCCGTGACCCTCTTACCCATCATGTCACTTCTGTGACATTCATGATTAATTCCTAAAACCTGAAAAATGAAGTGTGGTCTAATCAATAGGTAAGGGGGATAATGGGCCGCACGGCCCAACCCAGTCGTGGGTGCCTGAATATGCATGTTCATGCTGCGTGTCCGAGAAGTCAGGGATATATCAGACACGTGATGTCTGATATATGCACGTTTACCTTGCGTGGTTGACTTTATAAGAGGTCATAGCTTCCAACTCCAGCTCGTACCACGAGCTGGATGCCTCCTCGACCTACGGCCTTCACAGTCCTGACTCGGTCCTTCAGTGATCTTGGCAAATCTTTGGATACCCCGAGCTAATAAGGTAGGACCTGATGACAACAACTCCGGTCATGGGGGATCCACGTGGCTGATATAATTAGGCCATTTCTCAGCTCACTAATAGCCCGTTGGAAAATTAGGGCGTACACTTAATTATACAAGTCCCGAGAGAGCAGAATGCCAATGCCAATGCCAATGCCTTAGCCAAGCTTGCCAGTGCCAAAGATGCAAATACCCTAAATTTTTTTCTCGTCCAATACTTGGTGAAATGAAGCATAACCGAGCAGGAGGCACTACCTATTGAGTTAGGAGATACATGGATGACCCCTATTATTAACTATCTCAACCAAGGAGTAGTGCCTATTGATCGGAACAAAGTAAGGAAGTTGGTGAGACAACCTGCATGTTATATGATAGTTGAAGGGGTACTGTATCGACGAGGGTACTCCCAACCACTGCTAAGGTGCGTTACACCCGACCAGGCAAAGCTATTAATGATCGAGGTACACGAGGGGTTTTGTGGAGATCACGCTAGGGGGCAGAGCCTATCAAAGAAAATCCTAAGGCAAGAATATTTCTCGCCGACGATGAATGAAGATTCGATGGAGTATGTCAGAAGATGCCACAAGTGCCATATGTTCTCCAAGATACCCCGGGCGACACCTAACGAATAGACACAGATGCAAAGCCCTTGGCCCTTTTTTGTATGGGGGATCGACCTAATAAGAAAGCTACCTATGGGAAGGGGAGGAGTCCAATTTGCTATTGTAGTCGTGGACTACTTCACCAAATGGACTAAGGCAGAACCGCTCGCCACCATAACCTCGAAGAAAGTCTTAGACTTTGTGGTGAAGAATATCATATGTCAATTTGGCCTACCAAGGAAGATAGTCTTGGACAATGGGCTCAAGTCGACAGTGATGTGTTCACCGAATTTTGTACGAGGCATGAAATCACAAAGAGATTTTCCTCGGTAGCACACCCCCAAGCTAATGGCCAAGTAGAAATAGTGAACAAGACTATCAAAGACACTCTTAAGAAATGCCTTGAACAAGCCAAAGGAGCCTGGCCAGAATTACTTCCGGAGGTCTTATGGTCACATCGAACGACGGCATGAACAGCGACAGGGCATATGCCATTCTCTTTGGCGTTTGGGTGTGAAGCCATGTTTCCAGTTGAACTCACTCCCCCATCGCATAGACGGGAGACATACGATCAGGGAAGGAACCATCAACTAATAGAAGAATAACTCGATTTGATCGAAGAAAGACGAGAAAAGGCAAGTCTCAGAGTAGCAGCACATCAACAAAAAGTGGCCAGATACTTCAACTCCAGAGTGAAAGATCAAAAATTCCAACTTGGGGACTTAGTACTAAAGAGGGTGTTCCTAAACACTAAAGACACTACAACAGGGGTACAAGGACCTAACTAGGAAGGGCTATACCTTGTGGAGGAGGTGATCCCACTAGGGACGTACAAGATAGCTCGACTGAATGGAGAACTAATAAAAAACTACTGGAATGGTGAACACCTCTGCCGGTACTATCAATGAAGTTGTTCAGCAGCAACACACGTTTTAATTTGCAAATGTATTATTTTTAAATTATCTATGTAACAACCATTGTGCTTTAATGAATGAATTTAATTTCCTAAGTTTCTCTTAGTGCTTTAAATTTCTTTCAACGAAGGACTTGTCTTTTAGACCTATCAGCCCCATATGATCATGTTCGATTCTGGTCCTTGAGGGACCTATCGACCCATAAGATCCAAACAAGAGATTTGTTCGAGGACCTTGTCGCCAAATTAATGGATCATGTTCGATCATGGCTCTAGAGGAGCCTATCGACCCATAAGATCCAAACGAGAGACAGGTCCTAGGACCTTGTCGCCAAATTATGGATCATGTTCGATCTTGGTTCTTGAGGAGCCTATCGACCCATAAGATCCAAACAAGAGACTGGTTTGAGGACCTTGTCGCCAAATTATTTGATCATGTTTGATCCTGGTTCTTGAAGAACCTATTGACCCACACGATCAACAAGAGAGACAGGTCCTAGGACCTTGTTGTCAAATTATGGATCATGTTCGATCTTGGTTCTTGAGGATCCTATCGACCCATATGATCCAAACGAGAGACTGGTCTGAGGACCTAGTCGCCATTATTTGATCACGTTCGTTCCTGGTTCTTGAGGAACCTATCGACCCATATGATAAAAAAACAAGAGACTGGTCCGAAGACCAGTCACCATCAACGGATCATAATCGAATCTAGTCCTTGAGGGACCGATCGATAATTTGATCTAAGACTCGTTACAGGCTCGATTAGCCCATCTAGACTCGGTTGGTCCAACTTACACACTTTTGTCTACAATCATTATAACGAGTATACGAGAGATTATGTAGATCGTGATCGACACTTGCTACACAATATGCATCTATGTATAGGTATCATTACTACTGAATATGAAACCATCACCCGACTACCAATGAGGGACAAGCATTTTCTACTTGCATCATTGGGTGAAAAGGATAGTATTATGTGTCTAAATGCTCGAAGCAAGGCATGGTCAAGAAGAATGTGACCAAGGCTTCAAAATCCATGATCACTTGGGGGGCATATAGTACATACCGATTGGGGTATACACGAGCAATGAGGGCGTGATCTTAAGTACTAAGCAAGCTCAAGTTTTTCTAGGACATTTGTTCAACATATGTTCCGAAAGTGCAAAAAACAAAAACAAAAAAAGGCATTGGTAGGGAGATTCCTAGCCATGTCCCTTATGGGGTGGTCGGCCTATCACCCATGGGGTGGTCGACCTGACCGTTTTGTTCGTGGTACTTGGTGAAGTATCGTACTACTCATATTACCATGGTTGTTAGCATGAAAAACGTAAAGGAGTAAGGTTAGTATGGCGCGTGAAATATGTGTTCAGAGTATACTGATACCTGAACCAATGAGGGTTGTGAGTTGATATACTTAGTAAGCATTGGAAATAAAAATTTTCAATCAATACACTGGGTACTCATAACAAAAAAGCATAAAGTCATAAAATGTCATATGGAAAATTGTCAAGTACAAGGTGCCCCACCAATGGCATGGAAGGAAAGACAGAGTAAAATACCAAAAAAGACTAACTAGGGCAAGGAGTATCATCTGAAAGACCACCCGAGCCTCGGAAACCTCACGAGCCAGACACTTCCCAACTCCTTCGCTTGTGACTTACAGATCAAGTAGAAGCAAGAGAAAGTTGTCTCTGAATACTCCTCTGGAGCCTTGTCCTGGGGAGCTTTGACCTCTTGCTCCTTCATGACAAGAGCATCCTTCCGCAATTGGTCCATGTCAGCAATCAACTTCTCTTTCTTGGCTTCAGACTGTTGGAGCTGATCGACAAGTTTCCGCTCCATCTAGGCTATCTTGAGGGTCAACTCGATTACTTCCTGCTGTTTGAGCTCCACGACACTACGGAGGGTGTTGATCTCTTCATCCTTTGAAGCAATGTCAGCATCCCTAGAGCCAAGAACACGCCTAAGGTCCAGCACCTCTTGGCGGACAACTTCAAGCTCGGAACGATGGTTGGAGAGCGTAGAGGTATACTCCACAGACCTATCATGGACATGAGAGACTAGCATCAGTGCCTGCAAAAAACATACAAGTGTTAGATAAACGTCAGAGCACAAGGTAACAAGGCAAGAAGAGAACTGTAAAGGACTCTCACTCTAAATGTCTAGGAGTGACTTCGTTAGAATGGTGTTCAAGTCCTCATTCTTAATCCCATTAAAAGTTGTTTTCGTCTGCTCCAGATGAGATGCTCGGTCCATGAGGGCACTTAAGTTCCGTATAGGAGATTGATGTGGCTTGGATAAGGGAGCAGGCGCAAAACAGGAAGCACCTGCATCAATAAAAATGGGAGGAACTGGTGTAGAAAAAGATCGCTCTACCTCTGTGACAAGACTAGATGCCAAAAGAATTGGACTAGAAGCCAAAGGAGTCAGAGGGGACACCTCAGGAGGAACCGCCATGACTGACTCAGCCTTAACCCTGGACCTTTTTGCCACTTGAATAGAAGGACTGGCCTCGGTGGGAGTCGACCTCTGCTTGGTATGAACAAAACCAAACGTGTCTGAGCCTGCAAAAGAAGATCAAATGTTAGAAGGATATTAAGCATAGATGAATCATAAAATAAAGGTGATAAAGTGTCGAACCTTCTGAATGAGATTTGAGTTCGAACGTAGTCTCATCAAAGTCGTCAAAAGCAAGTGATGAGCACGTGATAGATGCACCCACCTCCTCACCCTCATGTCTAGCCGGCACCGGCGGAGAGGGTACCACCTCGACATGAATGGGTCCCAGGGAGTCTATGGCAGTCATGGGCTCGAGACTATCCGGAACATCGACGATGGTAGGAGGAAACAACCCCACCGTCCTAAGGTTCTCTGGAGTAGAGTAACAAGGGTCTTGAAATTCTTCTCCTTAAGGGACATGGAAATCAGTTCCTTGATCCTAACTGTCGTAGCCTGGGTCGGGAGTGGTCTATGAAAAGGCACAACGTGCTTAAACTTGGAGTAGTTGGCCTTTGCGTCCTTAGTAAAGAAATAGTTGTCGGCGCATCTAAATGCCTTGCTGTTTCCAGAGTTCTCTTCCAAGAAGGTGTTGGTACCCTCGTTCATATAATGGTGGAAGTGCAAATACCCCGAGTTGCGCGGAGAAGGGTTTGTCTTCAGGTCAAACATGTAGTGGATCTCGTGAGGCACTAAAGCAGCCCATTTTCTACAGTGATAGATAATGTACAACGTAGATAAGGCCAAGATCGCATTAGGAGCCAGTTGAGAAGGACTAATACAAAAATAGTCTGCAACACTATGGAAGTATGGATGAAGTCGAAGTAGGGCGCTATACTTAATGGCAGAGCGAGTCCAAGCACACATGCCCAGAGGGGGATCCTCATCTCTGTCATCTGGACTAGGAATAGTAATAGATGCGCTGGAGAGGTCAAAGGTTTTCCTTAAGTTCTGTACCTTATCTTCAGTCATGCCAGAGGCCGCCCCCTTGAACCAAACAACCTCATAATCAGCAAGGCAAGGCTTCTCGACTGGTTTCCATATGATCTCACTGGGGAAAGTGGCCCCAGAATCTGATGGATGGAACTCCTTTTGTCATCTCTTCTGCTGCTTAGCTGGCGAGACTGTCTTGCTCTTGGAAGGAGGGCGAACCACCTTAGGTCGGAACCTGTGAATAGGACACTCCTGAGGATGAGTAGCATGGCGAAGAGAGCCCTCAATATGATCTTGCTGAGAAGAAGATTGATGGGGAACCCGACTAATATCTTGGTGCAAAGGGCGTTGTAATGGGTCTCGCTGACCTGACCTACCCCGCTGAGAAGAATGATTCCGCTGAGATGTGCCTTCGGAGTCGCAGGGCGTACTGTGCTGAGAAGAAATCTGAGAAGAGCCAGGCGAGGAGACCTAAGTGATATGCATGGCAATATGAGGATCACTTCAGAGGGTTGCCGAGTCGTCTGTTTTACTCTCGCCATCGGACAGTACCTCTTCAAGAAATCTTCCTCATTGAACAAATATAAAGCGGAGCGAGGGAGAATCCTTTTCACCCTTTCCAAGAACTCCTAGAGAGTACGCTCACTTGCTGACTTGTCTGATGAAGAGGAGCTGGACATCTTCAACATAAGAAAAATCAAGATTAAAGTTAGTAAATGAGCATAATGAAGCCAATAGTTGGGGGCATATCCATGAACTAAGGAGTAAAAATGAAGAAATCAGGAGTAAAATTCTATATAGGGGGTCGGCCCAGTGAGCCTTAGCCTGGGCCGACCACCATGAATCCACTAAATTACGAAGCATGAATAATGGGGCATAGGTGGTTGGCCTACCACCTTAGGTCGACCACCCCAGGGATGCAAGCCTCAGAAAAGTTCCAGAGGACCGTTCAAATCTCCAGAAAAAGTTATTACTACAGTATAAGGAAGGCCCCCAAGGAGATCAATTAAGGTGAAAAAATTATTTTTAGGGTCCCAGGTGGTTGGCTTATACTTGGGCCGACCACCTTGGATCCTTGAAATCGCCTAAGGCAAGAGAAAGGAAGTACTCGGCCCCTGAAGCTCTAGGGATGGTCGGGCTAACCCTAATTCTAGGCCTAGGAAATTTCCTAAGGGAAGGGGAAGGGAGTACTGGGCCCATGAAGCTCTAGGAGTGGTCGGCCAAACCCTGTTCCTAGACCTGGAAATCGCGCAAGGGAAGCCCTGAAGGTGTGCGGCCCAAACCCAGTTCCTAGAACTGGAAATCATACAAGGAGGAGCCCTGAAGGTACTCAGCCCTAACCCTGATCCTATCCCTGGAAATTGCAGGTGCTAGGGTTTGGAGTCTCAGAAATCGCCAAACTCATGAGGTAGCCGGCCTAGGATCTTACATCTCTGGAAATCACCCATCCTAGGGTTTATAACCTTGGAAATCGCCATTTTTCATAGAAATCTTGATTCAAGTAAGTTAATTATTTTGGATCAAGATGCACCAAAACAAGAAGATTCAAACAAAAATTCAAAGTGTTTCTTATAAATCTAAGCACATTTAAATTAAATGATGTGAGGATTAGAAGAAAGCACTTACCAAAGATCAGAGTTTGATGAGGAACTGGAGAAATCAGACTTGGATCTTGTTTGGAAGTGGCGCATAAAGTAGGAATAAGAAGAGAAGACCTACTTATAACCTCTCAGGCAGACAGGATATTTTTAGGAATTCAAATTTCCTTGAAAAATACTTGATATGGTTAAAATTTAAATTCCTTGTAAAATATCTATATTTTTAGGAATTTAAAATTCCTTGAAAAATATTTATATTTTTAGGAAATCAAATTCCTTGAAAAACTATCTTATATTTTTAGGAATTAAAATTCCTTGAAAAATATTTTTTATTTTTAGGAATTAATATCCTTGAAAAATATATTATATTTTCAGGACTTTAAAACTCCTTGAAAAATATGTTATATTTTTAGGATTTCAAATTTCTTTGAAAAATATATTAGATTTTTAGGAAATTAATTTTCCTTGAAAAACCTAATTATTTTTAGGAATTTCAAATTTTCCCTAAAAAAATTCGTACCGAGCAAATTGTCGATAGTTAAAAAAGTACTATGTACTGTCTCGAGGGACTTGACTATTTAAGTACTGCTATGGTATGTTTTTTCGGGCCAGGATCAAGTTTTCCGTAATGTTCAACATTACAATAAACTTAGGGGGCAAATGTTATCCCTAATAAATACAAGGATGACGTGGCGAATGAGAATGCGACACGTGACATCACAAATCAGGAAGAAAATAACAAAGTATTGAGAAAAGACCGACGGGCAAAAAAGATAGGTCCAGGACCTATGGAGAAGTCGATCAAGCCTAAACCCCCCAGGGGTGGTCAGCCTAACCCCTATCCTTAGGGGTGGTCGACCTGACCTCTACCCCAGGGGTGGTCGGCCCTAGTGTTTCCAAGAAAGTGGTCGGCCTGACCCCTACCCCAGTGGTGGTCGGCCTTAGTATGCCCAAGGATCCCTAGGGGTGGTCGGCCTGACCCCAACCCCTAGGGTGGTTGGCCTGACATGCTCAAGAACCACTTGGGTGGTCGACCCACCCTATTCTTCATAGGATGTTCGGCTTAAACCCCCAAGTACACTTCATTGAGAAATACTCACTCTCGTTCAAACTGAGATCAACATGTCTAGCACCTAGAAGGTCACAGGCCTAGCACCCAAGCTCAGGTCGTTGGGCCTAGCACCTAAGCCTCATATACCAATAGAGACTTAACATCTTCCTAGAGGTTTCTATCGTGCATTATCCACCACGATCTAGAGAAACAACGAGAAGACCCACGATCTCATAATCATGGGGAGGTGGACACGTATCTCCACTCACAATGATCGTGTACCAAACCACAATCTCCAATACTACTGATCATGTAATAGCCCCTGGGTACTATAAATAAAGGACCAGGGCTTAATAAAGGGGACTTTTGGACTCTTTTTTCTAGAAGGCTTTTTCTGGAATTTTGGAGATCTAAAGAGCATTAGGGAAGAAATTCTGGGCAAGTGAGAACGAGTGAATACTTTGGTTCAACAGTGTAATTGTCGAGTGATTCAATACTAAAAGCTAAGTGGATTAGGTCATTACTGTTCATCAAAACAGGGCTGAACCACTATAAAATTCATGTGTGTTTATTTAAGATAATCGTACTCTGTCGTCTATTCTATTTATTTTGTTCAAAAGGTGTTGTATACTGTACATACGGTCGTTGGCCAATTTCACAGGTCAACAATTATAATTTTTGAAATTATAATAAAATTAATATTTAATTTTCAAAATTAGTATTAATTAAAATTAGTTTTAATTAATTGGTAGAATTAATTAAATATCTTTATTTGAGTGGGAGATAATAATATGATAAGTTCAAATTAGATTTGAATTTAAAAAACTGATATTTATTCAAATAATTAATTATATTTAATAATTAGTTAAAAAGATAATAAATTCAAATTTGAATTAATTATCAAGTTGTTGAATTTTATCTGATAAGGTAGTTTGAACAAATAATTGTGGAAAAATCAAATATCCCTAATTTATAGGGTGTTGCACGACACACATTGTCCCTGGACTGTGTGTGGCGTGAGCCAAATATATTTTAGGAATAGATTTTTCACTTTTTATTAATTTATTAATTGAAAATTTAAAAGTTAGTTTTTGATATTTTCATTAATAAGATAATTAATTAATTAAAAGATAAATTATAAATTGGTTACAGATTTATTTTTTAAATTTGAATATTTTCTATTTAAGTTAGACTTATTAGAAAATAAAAGATACTGAATTTATTCGCTAAAAAGAAAAAGAACGATATTTTTCTATCTCTCTCTGAAAAAGATACATAACCAATCTCAGACCTATTCTCTTGATCTCATGTGTTGAGTACATCAAGTTGAATAAAAAATATACCATCCTTTATTCTCTAAGTTTCCACACACTTCTTGAGGTATAGAGAACATTGTGGAATATCTTGGTGTGAGTACCTATGAGCAGCGGGGATCGGAAGATCGTTTATTTTATGAAAAGATAGCAATGACACTTGATAGGCATCAAGAGGTATGTTCTTTATTATTTTCTTGTTTATGATTAATGTATGTATATTAATGGATCCACATATTTAAAAGATAGTTTAAATATGTTACAAAATTTTTGTTGTACACTGGGCCAACCCACCACCATTTTGCTGCGTATTAGGAAACCTGTTCCTAACAAGCACCCCCACTATTTTATAGTTCAATATCCAAGATAAACATTTTCTTGAATATTAATTTTAGAAACCTCTTTGTTTCTAAAATTCTCCTTTATGTTTTAAATTGATTCGTTCTTGAATCAAATATTTTACAAACAATAACTTTAGACATCAAGCATGTCTAGATTTATTCATTCTATGCATATATAGCCAAAGTAATTTAGAATGTGTGCTTCCAAATCACCTATTTTATAGGATGACAAAATTAATCAATTATTATCAACAAAATAAATTGATGAACTTTGGAGCATCACCCCCACATTTCTCACATAGTGATAATAAAATATCACTTTAAAATATAAATCTCTTCATTTCTATTAAGTCATTTATCCTCCAAGATAAATCTAGACTTATAATTCTCAAAGTTAATCATGAGTCCTCAAGCCACATGATAAGTTCACAATAGATTAAAATAAACAAAACTTCAATGTTATTTTTTTTTTACTCATTTACTTGCAAAAGCAAGACACACTTCTTTGAAAGTAACTTTCGCTTGGTTACTTTCTTTTATATATTTCACAAAATAAAATATGTGAACACAAATGCCATGTGAAAATTTCTCAAACAAATAATCACTAATTTTTACTTTTAGTTGTCTAAATAATCTCAAAATCACTTAAACAACGTTTGTGTATTTTATAAGAGTCTCTTTGAGATTCTTTTGAAAACACCACTTTGAGATTCATTGATTTTCTCATCAAAATCAATTTGAAGATGTCCATTTTTTAAACATTTTAAATCAAATAAAATAAACCCTCATTGATTTATTTAAACACTTTGATTTCTTATGCTTTAGTGTAAAATTAACTCCTCATTGAAATTAATTTAAACATAACATCATCTTTAACTAAAATGAATAAAATTATCTTTATTCTATTCACTATTGGTGTAAATATTCATAATTGCTTCTCTAATTTTGAAATGTCTACTCATTGAGACATTAAGTATTTAAGAATTATTGTTACTAAATAATTCTCAAATATATTTCATTTGACCACACTCTAGACTCCAAGTTTATTGAGTCAACATGTCATCTCACAATTTTTTTGAATCCACCTTGATCCATTTTTCTTGCAATGGCAAGACACTTCAAATAAAAGATGTAACCCCCTTTGGTTCATCTTTTTTTTTTATCTCATAAGTTGAGATGTTCAATGCTTTAAATGAGAAATTTTAATTTATCAAATTATTATTTTATTTACCAATCACATACTAACAATAAAATAGGATAAACCTATTAACATTTTACAAATATTTGCATGATTATATTTCAATATAATTTTACATAATTGTCACCACACATTACTTATATCATGCTAACATGGCTCTTTGTAAACATAAATTACAAATATTATACAGATATGATTTCACATTTCTATTGATTTACAAAATCAATAGATTTAGATAAGTCATATAAAACTCATAAAATTGTCATTCTAATAATTTTTCATTATCACAAAATAAGACAATTATATAACATGCTAGCATATTGCCTAATAATCTACTAGATTATTTACACACTATGTTAATTAAACACATATAGCAAAAACTCAAGCTGTTGAATTATCTTCTAATCTAACCACTATGTTTGCAAAAGCAAAGAAGATTAGAAAACAATGAACCTCATTTATAAAATTTTCTTCTTCTAATTTCTATCACTAAAATAAATTCTTTAGATATTCTGAGAAAACCAAAGAAGAACATTACCTTATCTTACCATCTTTTTAAAGTTGGATTCTCACAAGATCTCTATGGTTTCTCCTTCTATTGAAAAGGAAAATAAGCTTTTGAGTGTTAGATATATATATACATTATACTCAATGGAAATGGTAAAACCAAAGATACAACTCTATGCAAAAGGTTACAATAAACAAGATAATAGATAAATAAGATTACAACTCAATAACCAAAATACAAGTAAATGTAGAAATAAGAGGAGGAAGAGAATTATAAAAACTAAAACTTTAAAACAAAATATACAAATAAATATGTAAATAGAAAATAGAAGATGAGAAGACAAAAACAATATTAGAAAAAAGAAATAACAAGAACAATAAGAAAAATTCTCTCACTCACACAACCAAAGTGAAGAGCATTGGGGATCACCAACTTGAACAAGGTTTACACCCTTTGTCTAAAAGCTTATTTTCCCCTATCTCAAGAACTAAGGGATTCTCTCAATGTTGAAAACAACTCTCTGAAATAATCAAGCATTTTGGTGTATTTCTAGTCAAGTGCTCTAGTGGATAGAAATTTAGTTGTTTTATAAGTGAGCAATAGACTCATATTTATAGAGTTTGAAATACCATTTGAATTTAAAATTCCACCAACCCATGGCTCTTACCAATGTTTAATTGGATTTTTACGGAATTCAAAATGGAGATTTGGGAGTTACTTAGGATGTTAGAACCGTTGAAATTGGAAAGAAATTGAAAAGTAGTTTTGGCTGTCAGCCTCACTGGCCGCGACCAGGAGTATCTTATATCTATTCACTATTGGTGTAAAGATTCATAATTGCTTCTCCAATTTCGAAATGTCTCCTCATTGAAACATTGAATATTTAAGAATTTTTGTCACTAAATAATTCTCAAATATATTTCATTTGACCACACTCTAGACTCCAAGTTTATTGAGTCAATATGTCATCCCACAATTTTTTTGAGTCCACCTTGATCCATTTTTCTTGCAATGGCAAGACACTTCAAATAAAAGATGTAACCCCATTTGGTTCATCTTTTCTTATCTCATAAGTTGAGAGGTTCAACACTTTAAATGAGAAATTTTAATTTCTCAAATTATTATTTTATTTACCAATCACATACTAACAATAATATAGGATAAAACCTATTAACATCTCACAAATATTTGCATGATTATATTTCAATATAATTTCACATAATTATCAGCACACATGACTTGTATCATACTAACACGACTCTTTGTAAACATAAATTACAAATATCATAAACATGATTTCACATTTCTAATGATTCAAAAAATCAATATATTTATACATGTCATATAAAACTCATAAAATTGTCATTCTAATAATTTTCCATTATCACAAAATAAGACAATTATATAACATGCTAGCGTATTACCCAATAATCTACTAGATTATCTACACACTATGTTAATTAATCACATATAGCAAAAACTCAAGTTGTTGAATTATCTTTTAATCTAACAACTATATTTGCAAAAGTAAAGGAGATTAGAAAACAATGAACCTCGTTTATAAATTTTCTTCTTCTCATTTCTATCACTATAGGAAAGCCATTAGATTTTCTAAGAAAACCAAAGAAGAACATTACCTTATCTTACCATCTTTTCAAAGGTTTATCCTCACAAGATCTCTATGGTTTCTCCTTCTATTGAAAAGGAAACTAAGTTTTTGATTGTTATATATATATATATATATTATACTCAATGAAAATGATAAAACCAAAGATACAACTCTATGCAAAATGTTACAATAAACAAGATGATAGATAAATAAGATTACAACTCAATAACCAAAATACAAGTAAATATAGATATAAGAGAAGGAAGAGAATTATAAGAACTACAACTCTAAAACAAAATATACAAATGAATATGTAAATAGAAAATAGAAGATGAGAAGATAAAAGCAATAACAATAACAATAAGAAAAATTCGATCATTCACACAACCAAAGTGAAGAGCATTGGGGATCACCAACTTGAACAAGGTTTACAACCTTTGTCCAAAAGCTTATTTTCCTCTATCTCAAGAACTAAGGGATTATCTTAATATTGGAAATAGCTCTCTAGAATAATCAAGCATTTTGGTGTATTTCTAGCCAAGTGCTTTAGTGGATAGAAATAGAGTTGTTTTACAAGTGAGAAGACTCCTATTTATAGAGTTTGAGATACCCTTTGAATTTCAAATTCCACTAACCCCATGGCTGTTGGCAATGTTTAATTGGATTTTTATGAATTCAAAATGGAGATTTTGGAGTTACTTAGGATGTCAGAACCGTTCAAATTGAAAAAAAATTGAAAAGTAGTTTTGGTTGTCAGCCTCATTGGTCGCGACTAGGAGTATCAGTGGCCACAGCCACTGGCCTCTATTCGCCAGGCCGCAGCTAGGGATAATCAGTGGATGTGGCCACAACCCATTTTCAGCATCCAAGATTTCAGTTTTTCCAAAACGTCCCAAACCCTTTCCCACATGATTTTGTCACCTTCAAACACCTAATGAGAGTTAAAAACATGTCTCCAACAACCATATTTCTTAATAGCTTTTGTGAAATCCATACTCAAATGTGTAACATACAATCTACACATTATTGGGTAATATTTCGGAGTTACAAATTTGTAACTAATTTTGTAACTCCAAAATATGTCATATTTGGGGACATACATGTGTCCAATTTTGTAACTCTCAATAATATGTTACAAGGTGTGACAAATCACATTTTGTCACATTATTTAATCTAACATTATATTATTTAAAATAATATAAAAATGTGTATAGATAAAAGAGGACGCGGTATGAATATTTATGTGGGAATTGATGAAAAATTCAGAGAGAAGCACATAGGGTACTCGACCAAGTTAGAGAGAAGGAAGAGGATTTGAGAGAAAATAAATTCTCGAGAGAGAAACTTATGTGTAAAATGAAGACTTCGTTGACTTTTTAATATTTATACCAACTCTAAAAACATGTAAAATGACCATAAAACCCTACCCTAGCTGCCACCCCTTTTAACCCCACTTACCCCTTGATTAATTTCCTAATTAAACTAACTTAAGATCATCAATCTTAGACTAATGGTAATTTTCCCAAAAAGTTACTATTGTGGTAATTTTTTCTTACTTATCCTAATTGGAATTTTAACCTAGGGTAATTAAATTAAATAGACCTTGATATTTAATTTAAATGGTCCCTCTCCAATATTTGTTACTCAAAATAATTTAATTAACCAAAATCTTATTTTTGGCTAAAATGTGTATTTTTCACAAAAATGCATTTCTAAAGATTTTTTCCTTACAAAAGTCAAACTTTTTGACTTTAATATAAAATTCCAATAAATTTTATGCCCATATTTTTTTTCCATAATTATTCATCATAATTTTTATCCAAGATTTTACCTGGTTGGAGTTTTCGTGCCGATCCGAGATCAAAATTTCTAATTTGGCTACAAT
Source organism: Humulus lupulus (assembly GCF_963169125.1). Lineage (NCBI taxonomy): Eukaryota > Viridiplantae > Streptophyta > Magnoliopsida > Rosales > Cannabaceae > Humulus > Humulus lupulus. Next base: position 164,458,450 of record NC_084799.1, read on the forward strand.
CACACATCACACTTAATGGCTATCATAAACAACATGAATTTTGCTTCTCAAGCCTATATTATTTTTCAAAATAATATTGATATAAGTTTTCACCGGCTTGAAACGGTTACTAGTAGGTGCGCGAAACGCGGGGCGTTACATATACAAACATGTTAGGTGGCGCGTCACCTATTGGGCATCGCCTAAACCCTAGGGTTTCTGACCTGGTGGCATTGCAACACCACTCCGGCAGGTCAAAACTTCTAAAATTGATCTTAAACACCTCCAAATATTTCCAAACATTTTGGGCATCCTTAGATACCTCATTGTATCACTTTGGATCCAGAAACACAATTTTTAAGTGCCTACAATAGAAACTTACATTTCACATCTCACTATGTGAAATTATTAAGTATTTTACACCTAGCTTGTATAACAACACTTAGTCTTTATATTTTAACCAATCATAACACTAAGCACATGAAAGTCTCAAGTCAAGCAATCTTGATGAACTTCTTTGAGAAATTTGATAATCTTAGAGAGCTAGAGAGAGAGAGAGAGTGATCAAGTCCCAAAAACTCTAAAAAAAATCCTTTACATAGGTTAGATATTGTCACTCGATCTAACCAATAAGATTAAACCATTTTAAAACACATCTTGGAGCCAAAAAATGGACTCTTTCGTACAGGTACAAGCGACATATTGCCACCTATGTTGGCGACAAGTCGGCACACATGCAATATGTTGTCTAACATCAGGCAGCATGTTGGATGCTGTTTTTCCATCAACAAGTGATATGTGTCGTGCGATATGTCGCGAAAAGAGTTGCAAAATGTCGTTGGTCCCTTGGTCAAATCGCTCAAAATTAACCTTGAATTCCTCTAAATGTTACCAAAATTTTTGGGAATGCTTAGATTGCTCATTGTACAACTTTAGACCTTTTTTAAATGTCTATGACAAAAAAAATCAATGTACACATAACCATCATGTGAAATTTGTGAAGTATTCTGTACCACTTGTGTAAAATAGTTAACCTTAATTACATTTAACCAATTATAATAGTTATGGGTGGTTACAAAGGTAGTTATAATAATTAAAAAAACTTTTGAATGTACTCGATCCACGCGTGACTTTCTCTCTCCCATGTTCCTATCAATTTATCTATCTATTATTATATTATTAAATTAAAAAAAAACTAATTGATGTACGGAGCACATGAGACTCTTTCTTCCATTTTTTTTTATCAATCCATCTTTATATATTATTATTATTATTATTAAACTTTGGATAAAAAAAAAGATTGATGCACGTACGACCCTCTCTTCTCCATTTCTCCTTAATTTTTTTTTCTATCTCTTTACCTCTCTCAAGACTTAGCCGCGGCCCCTCTCCTCTTCCCTCTTCCCTCTTCCCTCTTCCAATCTCTTAAGAATCTCTCAAACCCATCCCCTCTTTCAAGAATCTCTCAAACTCATCCCCTCTCTCTTTCTCATCTCTGATTCTCTTTCTCTTTCTCTCAAGAATTACAATCGCTTCTTCCTCTTCTCATCTTTTTCTTTTTCTTTTTCTTTCTCTAACTCTTTTTGTACCTGCAGGTTGGCGTGCGCGGAGCAGTGGAGGTGCACTGGCGACGCTAAGGTCGCAGTGGCGGTGGAGGTGCAGAGATCTCTCTCACTCTCAAACGCATCCCCTCTATCTTTCTCAGTCTCTTTCTCTCTCTTAGTCTCTTTGTTTTTGTAGGTTGGTTGCGCGGTGGAGGAAACCATGGCTCGTGACAGTGGAGTGGTGTAGGCAGTGGAGGCTCTCTATTTGCTCTTTTTTTTTCTTTGTTTGTTTATCAATACGATAATTTTGAGTTTTATTTTTATTTTTCTTTGTAAGAATTTTGTTTTTTTCTTTGTATTTCTTTGTAAGAATTCTCCATTTTTTTTTAATCTATAAGAATTGTAAGTTTTTTTATTGAATCATTAAGAATTTGTTTGAAATGAATTTTTCATATTAATTATGAGTTTTTTATTTTATTAATTTTTAAATGGACATTTAAAAATAATTAAATATAATGAATTTAATATTAAGTGAATATAATGAATTTAATTAATAAATAAATAACGTGAAAATTGGAAACAAAAACACTTCTCACGTCTGATAGGTATTCCTTTTTTGACATCCTATCACATCTTTCCATGGGAAACGTGGGGAGTCTATTAAGTCTCCCATTGTGATATGTGACAAAACGTTTTTACTTACGGGAGACTGGGTAAACTTTTAATGTCTCCCATATTGAGTCATAAAACTTCCATTTTGTAGTATTTTTTTTTTTTTGAAATAACACTTTTATTGTATCAAACTATATTTTATGATTTAACATTCGGATCCCAAACACATACATACTAATGTATTTTTTAAGTAGTTATAAGATTCTCTACTTTAAGGTTGTTATTTAGTTTTGATGAAGTACTTTTAAAAAAGTGTTAATTTATCTAAATACCCTTAATGTATTTCAGTAAATTAATTAGTTAGAAAATGAGGTCGTTACAAATAAAGGGAGAACTCAAGGAAGAAAATAATATATGGATGGCTTGCGATTGCATTATTAGAAAAGCTATAGGGCTCTTTTGATCTATGATGATCTTGGCGTGATATTTAATTTGCCTTTAGTTTTATTTTCTTTCTAAAAACCATAGCAAGAAATGGCAAGTCATTAATTGTTGCATTTTGATGAAATCTTTAAAATTTTGCAAGCTTTTTCTTGGAACTTTTCATTTTGGCTTGGTTTGACCACAAAATTATAGTTCTCTTTCATTGTTTTCAGCAATGGGCAATTAGACCATCACATTAAAATACTCATTGTTTTCAGCAAAAAGAATAACCATAAGATGTTTCAAGTCAAAGCTTCATTTTAAAGTAAAAAAACAATGAACATGTTGGAAATAAGGATAAATTTCCCAGTTCAAGAACCTTAGATGAATCTCGGTAAACTAGAGATGAATCTAAGAACACAAATCAATAAGACTAATTATCAAACAATTAGAAAACGAAAAATATGAAAGCATAAATCAACACAAGTATATATACTAGTTCAGAACAAGATCAATGTGATCTTGAACCTAATCCAGTTTTAGGAACCACTATCTCTTCTTTATTCAATCAACGAAATGAGTACAAAACTTCAGTGGAGCTTCTTGGAACAATCTTGGATCAAACTCTCTAAACACTCAATCACACAGGTGTTTTCCTCTCAATCCTTGAGCAAGCACTTTCTCAACAGTTGTGCTTCTCAATACAGTTCCTCAAACTCAACTCTCACAACTTTTCTCAATACTCAATCTTGATTTCCACACTTGATCTCTCTCTCTCTAATCTGGTGTTTCTGCGATTTCAACTGAACTTTCTCTGTCTACTTTCTTGTTCTAATTTGTGTCTACCAACATGTCCTTTTATAGACCAAGGACTAAAAGTTAATGAGGTTGTTATGATAGTTGAGAACCAAACAACCCATTAACGGAATTAGTTGGGATTTGGAGAAACTACTCCCACAAATTCCACCTAGATTCTTCAAATCACAACCTAAATAGAATTCCACTTGTAGAGATAGTGATCCTATAGTTCCAGCATTAGTTACCAAGGTTGAGCAAGTTTAAGCAATGCTTAAACTTGTTCACAGGTAGCACCTTAGTTCCTATATCAGCTGGATTATCCTCAGTACCAATCTTGTCCAATGATATCACATCTTCCTCTATCTTTTCTCTTATCCAAAACAAACGAATGCCAATGTGTTTGCTCTTTTCGTGGTATACTGGATTTTTACAGAGGCGAATAAAAGATTGACTATCTTAGTATATCTTAGCTTTACCTTTCATCATCTTCAGCTCTTGTAGCATTCCTTGTAACCATATTGCCTCTTTGAATGCTTCGGTGGTGGCTGTGAACTCAGCTTTAGTTGTTTATAGTGACACCACTAACTGTAGTTGGGACTTCCAACATATGCAATCTCCATTTGTTGTGAATACATATGAAGTAGTTGAACTCCTTGTATCCTTACTTGCTGCATAGTCTGCATCTACAAAACCTTCAAGTGTAACTTTCTGATCCATCTGCTTGTATCTCAGTCCCATCTCTGTAGTTCCCTTTAGATATCTAAGTATCCACTTAAGAGCATTCCAATGCTCTAATCTGGGGTTGGACATAAACCTGCTAAGAATGCTTAGAGCATGTGCTATGTCTGGTCTAGTACTAACCATGATGTACATTAAACACCCTAGTGCCATAGCATAAGGGACTTTTGCCATTCCCTTTGTCTCCTTGATAGTCTTTGGACTTTGATCTTTTGAAAGTACAAATTGTCCTCCTAGAGGTACTGAAACACTCTTTGAATCTTGCATGTTGAATCTCTTAAGTACCCTCTGAATATAACTTGCTTGTTTAAGATTCAGAATCCCATCTTTTCTGTTCCTTGTCACTTCTATCCTAAGTATCTTTTGGACTTGACCGAGCTCCTTCATTTCAAATTCATCTTTCAACTTGTCTTTGATACCTTTTATCACTGTCTTGTCCTTCCCCATAATGAGCATATCATTTACATATAGTAAGAGAAAAACTGATGTAGATTGCTCAAGATTTTTGTAGTATAGGCAATGATCAAACTTTGATCTAACAAATCCAATGTCTTGAACATAGGTGACTGTTTAAGTCCATACAGTGACCTTCTAAGCTTGCACACCATCTCTTTGTTGCTTGATTCCACCTGAAAACCAGGTGGTTGATGCATATAAATGTCTTCCTCTATAAAACCATTTAAGAAGGAAGTTTTGACATCAAGTTGTTCTACTTCTAAATTTTGTTGTGTTGCAAGAGATAGCATCTGTAATGCCCCGAATCCTTTGATGTGGTTTAATGGCGGGAATAGTAGGCCGGGAGGGCCATACTTGCTTAATTATGCCATTAATTGATAGAATGCATGTATATGTGAATTATATTGTAATATGATGTTAAATGCATGCATGTGGGTCCACATTTTAATTACAGGGGTATGATGGTAATTTGGTTCGTTGAGGGTATAATTGTATATTTGTATGCATGTTGGTGATATGTTGTTGAGACCACATTATAATGTGGGTTTGTTCGAGCTATTCAGCATGAGACGATCTTGGAATATTGATTAGCGGTCTTGTCACAACAGGTTTAAGTTCGGGGCTCGGGATGAGTCTCGGGGTGATTTTAAGGATTAGAACGTTGCCAGGAGTTAAAGGGTAATGGGATATGAATTATTGGTGTTTGAGATTATTGAGAATAGTGGGAATTTGAGAGCGTTAATTATGATTAACGAGATAGGTGGAAAATACCAATTTTGCCCTTGGGAACCTTTAGAAACCTTAAATTGACCTAGGGGTATAATGTTCATTTCACCCCTAGGATAGATATAACCATTTTTTAGCTGAGAAAGAGGTGGAAAAACAGAGCAACTTGGAGAGCCTTCCCGTACCATCCTTTTCTTCATTTTCCTTTGAGATTTTTGAGCCATTCTTGAGGATTCAAGCTTGGGAAGTAGGCCTTGGGAGTTTGGGAGAGTGTTCCTCCATTGAATGGCATCATAAGCTGAGCTTTGGGTAAGTTTCTAACCATTGAATTCCCTGGTTTGCCATGTTTTAGTTCTGTTTTACAGTTGAGATTTCTAGGTTGACTACTTGGTTTTGTTGGGAGTTTTGGCTAGGGTTCTTATGGTTGTGATGTTTGAGGTATGTTAGGATGGTTTTTGGGTTCATTTGGCACCAAAAATGGGATTTGGAAGCATTGGAAACAGGTTAGAATCGAAGGAGATGAAGAAAGAGGTTTCAGGGGGTTTCTGGTCTGGAGGTAGCGCTATAGCGCCCACCTTAGGGCACTACAGCGCTACTCAGGGAGCATTTGGACGTGTTGGGGGTTTTGAGAATAGCGCTGGGGCGCTAGGGGTCAGCGATGTAGCGCTACTCTGTTCCTTCAGAGTCCCGTTTTGAGTGTTTTTAAGGGTTTTTGACTTGGGGTTTCAATCTGTAAGGCCCGGGATCGAATCTACTCACCGTGTGGGCATGTTTCGAGGTCCCGAGAGTGGTGCTTAGGTTAAGACCCTTTCATTGTTGAATTCCATTAATGGAGGTTATAATTGGTTGTGATTAGGTAACCGCTAAGGAATCAAAAGTCGATCGTTCTCAGGAGTCATTCTTGTTATTATTTCTCGCTCGAACCAGAGGTAAGAAAACTGCACCCCATATGTGACATGCATGATTATTCTTGAGGCATGTTGATTGTGTTAATGTGGACATGGATTGATTATCGAATGCTTAGCAAATCTTGCTCACTTGTGTATGGCACTGACTCATTAGTCAGAGTTGGAAAAGGTGTCGGTATCAACTGTGAAGCTGTGATTCATTAGTCAGGTTCGGCAGTGGTACTGGGCACTGGTCACATGGTGCTGACTCATAAGTCAGGACGGCCTTAGCGTGTTCAGCGCAAGCCAATAAAGATTAGATCTAATCGACATCTGCATTGGATGACTCAAAGAACATTAATGCCGGACCGACCTCAAGTTCGATGAATTTTATAAGCGCTTGTGTGACTTACCCATCAGTCACTCATCTGTTAAGTTAGAGACTTACCTATCAGTCTCTCATCTGTTTAAGGCTAGTGGCTCACCTAGCAGCCACTCTTCTGCTTAAATTAGTGACTTGCTTGTCAGTCACTCAATATGGTTTTCTAGAACCTCAAGTGATATTCACTCATCTGTTTAAGAGCTATAAGCTTTGTGTGATTATAATGATACTCATTTGATAATGTTTATATCCAATACTGTGTTTTCTTGCTGGGCTTTGGCTCATGGGTGCTATGTGGTGCAGGTAGAGGGAAAGAAAAGCTCACCCAGCCTTGAGTGGAGAGCTTAGGTGGTGATGTGTACATATGCGGCCGCTTGACCACCATGACCAAGGAGTTCTCAGAGGAACTATGGGGTTTACCCTATTTTTGCTGCTTAGGTCAGCGGGTTTGTAATTTTGAGACAGTAATGACCTTTTTGAGTTGTAAATAACTTGTAAATGTTTTTGTGGGCCCATGAACAGTTTTATGTATTAAATAAAACATATCCTTTACTTTTTATTGGTTTTCCACCTTAGCCTGTTAATAACACTTAGAACACGTTTTTAACCAAAGGACTCGGGTAGATGGTCAAATTTCCGGATCACCGTAACGGTTATGGGGTAACCAAGGCGTTACAACATCAAGCTTAGTCTTATACTTTACTGTAGGTGAGAATACTTCATTGTAATCGATTCCTTCCACTTGTGTAAACCCCTTTGTGATAAGCCTTGCTTTGAACCTCAAAGGCTCATCTTTACTCAGACCTTCCTTCACCTTGAAAATCCATTTACTTGAAATCACTTTCTGACCTTTTGGTTTTGCAACTAAATCCCATGTTCTGTTTTTTATCAATGAATATATTTCTTCCTTTATTGCTTGACTCCATTCAGCCTTGTTCTTCCCTGAAAGAGCCTCTTCAACATTGTTGGGTTCTGGTGTGTCAGTTTGTTGCATTGATGCAAGTGCCTAAGCCACCAAGTCAGCTTCAGCATATCTTGCTGGAGGTTGTATAACTCTTCTCTCTCGATCTCTTGCCAGTTGATACCCAGATAGATTAGGTTGTTGTTCTGTTGCATCTAGCTCATTTTCAGATTCACTTTGGTCATTCATATCAGAAGTAGCTTGAGTATTTCCTTCAAAGTTTCTCAGCTTAACTTCAAACTCAGCCATGTTCCTTTTACTTGTTCCACCTGCATCATTTGAAACACTACCAATATCGGCTTTCAAGTGAGGAAAATCATGCTCATTAAAGATAACATTTCTTGAAATTATAATTTTAGGCTTACCATTTTAATTAACACAAAGTCTATAACCTTTAGTTCCTATAGGGTAACCAAGAAAAATTCCCTTGACAGATCTAGTGCTTAGTTTATCATTGGACTGGTGTGCATATGCTGCACAACCAAAAACTCTCAAATGTTTCAAGCTTGGGGCTTTTCTATACCACATTTCATATGGAGTTTTCAAATATAGGACTCCTATTTATCAAATAGCATGCAGTAGCAAGTGCTTCTCCCCAATAAGATTTAGACAATGAACTTACTAGCATACACCTAACCTTATTCACTAGAGTACGATTCATCCTCTCAACAACTCCATTCTGTTCTGGAGTACTAACTACTGTCCTATGTCTAGTGATACCTGTTGACCCAAGATTTGGCCAACTGACACGAAGTCAGAATATGCTTGATGTGAATGAATGTATGGAGAAGAACGTAATGAAAAAAGTAAATAAGACACAGTATTTTATAGTGGTTCGGCCCCAGTATCTGGTAATAACCTACGTCCATTTAGACTGATATTGATATAAGAATCAGAAGAGTGATCAAAGAACTAGGGTTCAATGAGTTTCACTAACCTCTCAAGAACAATACAATATTCCTAGGAGAATTATTATAGTCTCAAATGATTCAAAAGCCAAAAGTCCCTTCCTTGAGCTATCTCTTGCTATTTATAGGCTCAAGGGGGATTACAAAAGATTGTTACAGATATTCTCTCCTGAATCATCGGATACTCAGGAGATTGTGTGAGATAAATTCGGGATTTACAAAGATCTTCCCATTAATGTTGCCTTGTATGCGAAACTATCGACCAGACTGGTCATAGGTAAGACTGGGCCGCTCACTGCTTCTAATGCGTCTTCTGGTCGATACTCTAGCAGAACGTTTCCAGGTGTCAGCCACGTGTCTAGGGATCACTTGCCACGTCACCAATGCGAATTTATTGGATAACATTTGCCCCCCAAGTTTATTTACCACGAGCAGTAAATAAAATTTTGAACGAACGACTCTTCAGTAACCCCACCTGACGTGTCAGAACCCTTCGTGTGTTCTTGAAAAAAGTAACCCACTTCTGTCTAATCATGTCCTTTCGGTCCCCAGAAATGATTTCGACGACCATCCCGCTTCCCCATACTTTGAAAAAGGGAAACTAATGATTATACTTTTTAATGCCAGAGACAAACTTATATAAGACCTTTGAAGTCTTCTTTTTCTTTTTACGCACGCCACTGTTTTTGCAAGAAACCCTAAAAACTAGAGCTTTAAACTTCCCCGGAGACCGTTCTCCTGCACCTCCAAGACTCAGACCGAGAGCTCCTTGATCTCCGAAGACCTTTCTTCCATCTCCACGATTACTTTCTTGGTAAGTTTTCGGAATCCCATGCTTCAAATTTTTCGTGGTGCATGCTGTTTGAGTTTATCTGTTTCTGGTTTGAGGCGCTTGTAAACATAATGTTTTGTAAGCAAAATAGAGTTACGAATTAGTTTAAAATTTAGGATCATGCTTTTTAGGACGTAAAATCGAAGTAAAAATTCGATTTTTAGGCTAGTTGAAAAATAAATTTTTCCCGCCCTAAGGGGAGTTGAAAAAGCTTTTTCAGAAAAACTTTTTGCTTTCACCCTTTGATCCGTTTTTCAAACTGTTCGTGTAGAAAAAATTATCTTTTTGTTAGAATGCTATTGTATAGAAGCTTAACTTTTATACTCGACCAGTGTTATTCTAAAAATCCTTTAAAAGTTCTCTATCCTCACCTCCCCATTCTTCTGTATGCAAACTTTAATGCCAGATTTGTGGGGAGGCGAAAGACCCATTGACGACGACCTTCTCGCCCAGCTGCTCGAGGGAGAAGAACAACCGGCTGACCGTGTCCACGAGATCCCTTTCTCGCGATCCTCTTCCAGACCCCATCCTTCTCCTCCAATGGCCCGCTCCAAGTCTTCTGGCAAGAAAAGACCTGAGTCTGAAAGCAACCCAAATTCTCCTGCCCAGCCTGATTCGCAGGCTAGGGCTCCCTCGACCAGTGGTCGAGAAAATCTTGTTCCTGACCCTAATATCCAAACTAAGGCCCGCCCTCGCCATCAGAATCTGCCTGATGTCGAGTGGTATACTTCCCCGGCCAGTTCAGTGAGCCTTCGGATGGTTGCTAACTGCTTCAGGAAATTCCCTCTCACAGGAGTTTCCATCATACGTCCTACCGCAGACCAGAGGGCTAACCTCCCCGGAGGTGCAAACAGTGCCTGGTCCCGGTATCACATTGAGGCGGGAGCTTATCTCCCTCTTCATCCTTTCTATGAGGGGTTGGCCACCTATTTCGGTGTTGCCCCCTTCCAAATCACTCCAAACGGATATAGAATGCTGGCCGCACTCTATATCCTGTATAAACTTAAAAAATGGCCAGAGCCTACGCCTCATGAGGTTAACTACCTTTTTGACCTCAAATCTAACCCACAGCACCACGGGACGGGCTTCTTCCACTTCTGCCACCAGGAGACCAATCGGACGTTCCTGAGTGACACCACCCATATATCAAACGTGTGGCATTACCATAAGGAGTATTTCCTTACTCCGGACATAACCAACAACAACTTGGCTTTCACTCGAGGAGGTAAATGCTTGTCTTCGACTGGTCAATACTTTTCATCGAGGTATTCCCTTGGTTTTTTCTCAAACTGTAATCTGTTTTTCAGGCCCATGGTTACGTCCGACCCCAACACCAGACATGGTGTTGAGGTCCAATACTCTGGCCAGGATGTCTGACGCAGCAAAAAGCGTCAAGACCCTGGTAACTGAAGAAAACTTGAGGCTGTCTGGCCTCCTGGCTCCTCGCCATGAAACTAGAGGGTCCGTGGTGGACGAAGCCACTGCCGAGGGGGTTCCTGAGCAGCAATCTCCTGTGTCCCCTCCTAGAAGGAGACCAACGGGGGTTACAATCAGGGAGCCCACGGGCAATCCTTCCGCAGAAAGGCCTTCTGCTCCCCAAGGCAAGGGGAAACAAAAGGCCAAAGAGCCTATTGTGGACTTGGGAGAATCCTCTGATGATAACGGTAAAGTTATTTCGCTTTTAAATGGTTTGCCAATTCCCTGTCACTTGTTTGACGGGGAGGGTAACTTTACATATGCTCCAAATCTAGGGCCAGACTTCTTCATGCCAGATAATGAGTATATGACTAATAGAGTCAATAGTGTAGCGACCAGTAGTTGTAGCTTGGGTATTTACTTTGTTACCTCTTTTCTGTTGTATAACGTATTTTCACCTGCCTCTTTTCTTATCAATTTCCTGTGTTTACTTGCATGCAGATATGTCTACTCCCAACATCTTCGACATGTACCAGGCCGAGGAGGAAGAAGAGGTTCCCCAACTCCAGCGGAGGTCCAAGAGGAGGACTGGTGAATCCAGCCGAGGCCCTCCAGCCAAGAAGGGTCGAACAGAAGACCTTCCCAAGGACGCGCCAACTGGGCAAACTCTTGAGCATCCACCAGCTCCTACTGAGAAGCAGACCCCTCTTGCCCCACCAAATCCTCCGGCTGCGCCCGCCAGAGAGGAAATTACTCGTGAAGAAGCTCTCGGGGCCAAACTCATGAGCCGCGCCCTTCGATCATCCAAGGATCGCCTTGAACGCATCGATAAAAGCGACCGTGTCAAGGATGCAATGGTCGAGGCTGAAAACATGGGGGTCGACCAGATTCTGAACAGGACTCTGAATGAAATCTCCAGTGTGAGTACTTCTTTATTTCTTAAGCCTTAGTTTTTTATTATCCATGGCAAGTTATAACTTTTTCTTTTATTCACAGGCCTTGCTGTCTGCCACCACCACTCGCACCCGTGCCCAAGCCTCCATCGACCAGGCTCGGGCAAAGGCCATTGAAAGGTATCAGGTGAAGGCAGCCGAAGAGCTTTCGGCTGCAGAGGCTAGGCACGCCAAGGAGTTGGAGGCAATGGTCCGAGAGAGGGACGCTGCGGTGACAAAACTGTCAGAGGCTGAAGCTGCAAAAGAAGCCGCGATAAAGTTGAGGCAGCAGTATCGAGACTCCAGCCAAACCCACCTTTGCGAAATCAAGCATTTGGAAGAGACACTCAAATCCAAGGACGAGGCTATTGTCACTCTTGGAGGCAAGGTGAAACAGCTGGAGCTTGACAACTCCAAAAATCTGGAAAAGTACAAGAGGACGACGCTCCGATGTTTCTACAACTTCTGGAAACATAATCAGGGTGCCGACTTTAGCTATCTTTCGGAGGAAGTCAGGACTGCTGAGTTGGCTCGCTGCACTGCCCAACTGGCCGAAGAGGAGGCAAGATTGAGGATCCCTGCCTCTCCAAGCATTGTTGGTGTAGAAGAAGAAGAAGTTGTCGAGGACGCGACCAACCAGGATGCTGCTCAGGACCCTCCTGCCCCTAATGCCTCTTAAACTTTTCTCTTATTTTTTCTTTCTTTTTGGCCACACGACTCACGGGTCGTGCTGTAAAGACAATAATTTCTTTTTAAACTTTGCTGCACGGGCAGTAAATCTTTTTTCTTTTACTCGAACAATTACATCCAAGCAGTGATGCTTGCGGTGTAAAAACTTAAATCTTGATGCTATAATATTTTTATTTATTATAACATTTGTCCGTATGACCGAACTTAGCATAGTACTTTGGCTTGATTTCACAAAATATAAATTTTGAAAAATACTCTAAGTACCCTAGCATGCTTTCACTTATTTTGTTCATGTGTTTACATACCTTGCGAGTATGCTTTACTATCGATGTGCCTTATATGCCCCCAAAGTGATCGAGGAGCTTTAGGTCCTTGGTCACTTGCCTTGACCATGGCCTGTACGAACATTCTTGTTCGTGTGAAAAATGATACTTGTAATACAACAAAACAACACACGTAATGAACAAATACTTGTAAATGTAAATTCACAATGGTTGGCAAGAATGACTGGCTGCGCACAGTCCCTTATAATCTCGTATTAAAAATGGACTAAACATGTCTTTACGAGTGATTCTATAATAGAACCTTACATATACGAGTAGTTAGCCATACAACGTGGCTAACCCTCTTTGCAAAACTTGTAAAAATTGAAATTTAATACAAGCCAGTTCTTTAAAAAGGACTGTTCATTGATAATACTTGCGCAGGTGTTCTCCATTCCAATAACGTGGAACGAGATCTCCGTTTAAGCGTGCAAGTTTGTAGGTGCCTGGATGAAAGACTTCTTCAATCTGGTAAGGTCCTTCCCAATTAGGTCCGAGCACTCCAGCAGTAGGGTCGCGGGTATTTAAGAAAACTCGTCGTAGCACCAAGTCACCGACGTTGAATTTTCTTTCTTTAACTTTGGAGTTAAAGTACCGGGCGACTTTTTGCTGGTATGCAGCAGCTCGGAGTTGAGATTTCTCTCGTATCTCATCAATTGAGTCTAGGGACTCCATCATTAGCTGGCTGTTCTGGTCCTGGTTGTAAGTCAAACGTCGATAAGAGGGGGGATCTAACTCGACAGGTAACATAGCCTTATATCCATAGGCTAAGGAAAATGGGGTATGTCCTGTCGCTGTTCGGTGAGACGTTCTATACGACCAGAGGACTTCAGGCAGCTGCTCTGGCCACGCTCCTTTAGCTTCTTCAAGCCTTTTCTTCAGGGTGTCTTTAAGAGTTTTGTTTACGGCTTCGACTTGCCCATTCGCCTGGGGGTGTGCAACTGAAGAAAAGCTTTTAATAATTCCATGCCTTTCGCAAAAATCGGTGAATAAATTGCTGTCAAATTGGGTCTCGTTGTCTGAAACTATCTTCCTGGGCAAACCGTATCGACATACAATGTTCTTGATGACGAAGTCAAGAACTTTCTTGGTCGTGATGGTTGCGAGTGGTTCAGCTTCGGCCCATTTGGTGAAGTAATCAACTGCCACAACTGCGTACTTTACTCCGCCTTTCCCTGTAGGCAGGGATCCAATCAAATTTATCTCCCATACTGCAAAAGGCCACGGGCTCTGCATCTGCTTCAGTTCGTTTGGAGCTGCTCGTGGAATCTTGGAGAACCTTTGACATTTATCACATCTTCGTACATACTCCATCGAATCCTCGTTCATCGTTGGCCAGAAGTAGCCTTGCCTTAGGATCTTTTTTGCCAAACTTTGCCCCCCAGCGTGATCCCCGCAGAATCCTTCATGCACCTCTTTCATGAGTTCCTTAGCTTTTTCTGGTGTAATACACCTGAGTAGTGGCATTGAATATCCTCTTCGGTACATAACACCATCGACCAGCATGTACCTAGCGGCTCATCTTTGTAGAGTTCTGGCTTTGTTTCTATCTGCTGGCAGCGTACCATTCGTCAGATACTCCAAATAAGGTGCCATCCATGTATCCTCCATGCGAATCTCCATATTGGCTTCGGCCGCTTCTATGCTTGGCTTACTCAGTCTTTCTACTGGAACTATGTTCAAGGTGTCAGCATCCTTTGCGCTCGCGAGTTTAGCCAAGGCGTCTGCATTTGAATTCTGGTCTCGCGGAATTTTCTGTAGGGTGTACTTCGTGAACTGGGCTAGCAGGTCCTTTGTTTTATTCAAGTAAGCCATCATCTTTAAGCCTCGCGCTTGATATTCTGCTAGGACTTGATTCACGACCAGCTGCGAGTCACTATAAATATCAAGCACCTTTATGCTCATATCTTTGGCCATTTCCAATCCAGCGAGGAGTGCTTCGTATTCTGCTTCGTTGTTCGATGCGGTGAAATCGAACCTGATGGCGCATTGAAATCAATGCCCTTCCAGCATTATCAATATCACTCCCGCTCCAGCGTGGGATTCGTTGGATGAACCATCCGTGAATAGCTTCCACGAAGGAGTTTTGTCTTGAGGCATGGGCGCTTTAGGCTGTTCGCACTGCTCACTGTCTGGGAGTTCGGTAAACTCAACAATAAGATCGGCCAAGACTTGTCCCTTTACTGCTGCTCGCGGTGAATAAGTTATATCGAACTGCCCCAGTTTGACTGCCCATTTTACCAATCGCCCAGCCGCCTCAGGTTTTTGGAGGACTTGCCGAAGGGGCTGGTCGGTTAGAACTGTGATAGGATGGGCCTGGAAGTAAGGCCGTAACTTTCTAGAGGCTAGAATTAAGCAATATGCTAACCTTTCGATTGGCGAATATCTTAATTTTTCATAGATCAGCCTCTTGCTGACATAGTAGACTGCTTTCTGTACGCCTTCTTCCTCCCGTACAAGTACCGCGCTAGCAGTAACTTCAGTAATCGCCAGATAAATAAACAAAGTTTCTCCTTCGATCAGTTTTGACAAGATGGGAGGTTGCGCCATATGAGCTTTCAAGGCCTGGAACGCTTGCTCGCAGTCTCCTATCCATTCAAACTTCTTATTTCCCCTAAGTAGATTGAAGAAAGGGACACACTTGTCCATTGATTTCGAAATGAATCTACTTAGTGCTGCAATCCTCCCGGTCAAACTTTGTACATCCTTGATCCTCTCCGGCGACTTCATGTCGATCAGGGCTTTTATCTTGTCGGGGTTGGCCTCGATTCCTCTTGAATTTACGATAAACCCCAAAAACTTCCCTGATCCGACTCCAAAGGAATATTTGAGGGGATTTAACTTCATCTGGTACTTGTTTAACACATCAAAGCATTCTTGTAAATCCCTCACATGTCCTTCTGCCTTCTTAGACTTTACCAGCATGTCATCCACGTATACCTCCATGTTTACACCGATTAGCTCCTTAAACATGTGGTTGACTAGCCGTTGGTAAGTCGCACCTGCGTTTTTCAGTCCGAAGGGCATTACTCTGTAACAGTATAAGCCCGTATCGGTCCGAAAGCTGGTGTGATCCTCGTCAGGGGGATCCATGCTAATCTGGTTGTAGCCTGAATATGCATCCATGAACGAGAGGATCTCATGTCCTGCAGTTGCATCGACCAGCTGGTCAATCCTCGGGAGTGGGAAGAAGTCTTTTGGGCAGGCTTTATTGAGGTCTGTAAAATCCACACAGGTACGCCACTTGCCATTAGGCTTGGGGACCAGCACCGGATTGGAGACCCACGATGGATAAAACGCCACCCTGGTGAACCCATTCTCCTTTAGCCTTTCGACTTCTTCTTTTAAGGCTCTTGATCTATCTTTATCGAGCAGCCTTCTCTTTTGTTGCACTGGTGGAAAGGTCTTATCTATGTTCAGGACATGGCTGATTACTGCAGGATCTATCCCAACCATGTCTTTATGCGACCAGGCGAAAACCTCCTGGTTCTTTCGCAAGAATTCCACCAGTGCGTGCTTCATGGTAGGCTCTAAGTTTTTCCCAACCTTTACGACTCTGGTTGGGTCTTCTTTGTCGAGTTGGACCTCCTCCAGGTCCTCAACGGGTCCAAAATTTTCTTCAAAATCCCCAGAGCGAGGATCTAAATCTCCATCCTCACTTTGGGCAACACCCTATTTGGTGACTTCATCACCGGATTGGGCTGGTGTGTCAACTGCCATCTGCAACCTATCAGAGGGAGTGCCCTTCTTTGCCTTTGTGATTGAGGCATTGTAGTATTCTCTGGCTTCCCTCTGGTTCCCCAGCACGCATCCTACCCCTGCGTCTATTGGGAACTTCATGGCCAAGTGCCACATAGAGATGACGGCCCGTAGATCCACCAGTATAGGCCTTCCAATGACGGCATTGTACGCCGAAGGACAATCGACCACTACAAAAGTGGTGAGTAATGTCCTTGTAGCAGGCGATGTACCTGTCGTCACTGGGAGTTTGATTAATCCTGTGGGGGCGAGTCCTTCCCCAGAGAAGCCGTATATTGTTTGGTTGCATGGCTCCAAGTCCTTGACGGACAGTTTCATGCGTTCCAGAGAAGACTTATACAGGATATTCACCGAACTTCCTGTATCGACTAGCACTCTCTTCACCATCATGTTTGCCATCTGGATATCCACGACCAGCGGATCAGAATGTGGGAAATGGCCATGCTGGGCATCGCCATCAGAAAAGGTTATCTCACCTTCCTCTGACCGAGCCTTCTTAGGAGCGCGATCCTCCACATTCATCATCTCGATGTCCTGGTCGTGGCGCAGGGTTCGAGCATACCGTTCCCTGGCCTTTCCGCTACTTCCCGCGAGGTGCGGGCCTCCACAGATGGTTAATAATGTGCCAGTCACGGGGGTAGGCTATAAGGGTGGCGAGCGTTGGCGCGTGGGCGCTTGCTCGTTGCTACCCGAAGCTTCTCGTTGGGAATTTCCCGAGGCCCGTACGTATCTTCTCAAGTGTCCTTGTCTAATAAGGAACTCGATTTCATCTTTCAACTGGTTGCATTCATTGGTGTCGTGTCCGTAGTCGTTATGATAACGACAGAACTTGGTTGTGTCTCTCTTCGAAATATCCTTCCGAATGGGACCAGGTTTCTTGTAAGGCACACTAGAACTTGTGGCCTGATAAACCTCTCCCCGAGACTCAACGAGGGCAGTGTAGTTAGTGAACCGCGGTTCATAACGATTACCCTTGGCTCGTTTATTGTCAGAGGTGGAAGGCTCATTGTGCGGCCGTTTTCCACCATTTTTACCATTGCCGTTACCGTTCCCGTTGCCTTTGTCGTTGCCATTGGGTTTGGACCCATTGGTGGCTTTGGCGGGTTCGGCAGCCTTCTTGTCCTTGCCTGAGGGCTTTCCATCGTCGGTAATGGCTTCTTCGAGCTTGATGTAACGATTAGCTCGGTCCAAGAACTCCTGGGTGGTTCTAACCCCATCTTTACGAAGGCTCTTCCAGAGGGGCGAACGACGTTTTACTCCTGCAGTTATAGCCATCATTTTTCCTTCGTCTCCGACCGTTTTCGCTTCAGCTGCTGCTTGCATAAAATGCTGGATGTAATCCTTCAGCGATTCCCCATCTTGCTGGCGGATTTCCACCAACTAGTTTGCTTCGGTCGGATGCACACGACCGGCATAGAACTGTCCGTAGAACTCCCTTACGAACATTTCCCAGGAAACTATGCTTGTAGGAGGGAACTTAAAAAACCATTCTTGCGCTGCTTCAGAAAGTGTTGCAGGGAAGATCCTGTACCGAGCGTCTTTGGACACTTTCTGAATGTCCATCTGAATTTCAAACTTGTTGACATGGGACACTGGGTCCCCATATCCGTCAAAGTTTGGGAGTGTAGGAATTTTGAACTTGCTCGGGGTTTCGGCATTAGCTATCCTTTGTACAAAAGGAGTGCCTTTCCTGCTATCGTGGTCGATGTAGGATGTCCTTCCCCCGACTAGCTGTTGTACTGCCTGGTTGAGGGCGTCTATCTGGGCTTGTACAGCGGCAGGAATCGCTGTGGCCTCTGTTGCTGGGGGGACGTTCTCACCGTGACGCTCGCGGCGATCGTTGAGTATATCTCTCAGGTCCTCTTCTCTTCTCCGCTGCTCGCTACCCCCGAGCTGGTTGAAGACATTATTCTGTTTAGGTTGCCCCCCAGCGTCCCGTCTGTTGGGCTGGTCATCTTGGGGTACCTGGCTCCTGCCCTTACCTCTTTCTTCGTTCCTCCTACCAGCATCTCCCTTGCCTGAGTCGGCCTCATTATATCCGTGGCCGTCTCTGAACCTCGACTGGCTATGGTGGGATCGACTGTTCCCTCTATTCCCGTCTCTGGCAGAAACGTCCCGAGCTTTAGAGGGTGGCCTGCACTGGTCGCAGTGTCCCCGTGCATTATCATGCCGTGGGGGACCTCGGACCGCAGAGCCTAACTCTGAGTCCCTCCTGTTACCAGGAGGGTACTGGCCTCTGTTCGGTAGGTTTGGCCCATCATCCCCATGGCGTCTAGGACTGCGAGGCTGATGCTCGGCCCTATTCTGCCTTTGTTGCGGGGGATTACCTCGAGCAGCTTGGGATGGTGGCTGTGCCTTAGGGTCCAGCGGGACATCGTCATGGGGCATCTGAGGCTGATCGGGCCTTTGCGGACTTGAAGGCTGGATTGGCGGGCTAGGATTGGGACCCTTCTGAGGTGGCCCATTCACAGGTTGGTCAGGCTGCGAGGCAAATGCGGCCTGATTTCTAGCCAATAGCAAGGCTGCCTCGAGGGATACCATGGCTTCGCTCTGGCGGCGATCCACCTCCGCCTGTCTCTCGCTCAATTCCGCGCGCTGCCGATCAATCTCCTGCTGCTGCCGCGCCATAACTTCAGCGGCAATCTCCTGACTGGCTCTCAGACTAGCCAGTTCTTCCTGCAACGCGCCCAGGGTACTTTTCAACGTTGCATCATCCATTTCCTCCTCCTCAAAATCCAGTTGCGGCTCATCCTCTGCCATGCTTGTAGGAGGAGGAGGAGGTGGCGGGTTTGACGGTGCAGCGGCGACCGCCTGTCCAGTTTTCTTTCCAGCTTTCGCCATTAGTTTTCTTAACAACGATAAATCAAGCTCTCAATGAAAGCACCAGAATGTTGACCCAAGATTTGGCCAACTGACACGGAGTCAGAATATGCTTGATGTGAATGAATGTATGGAGAAGAACCTAATGACAAAAGTAAATAAGACACAGTATTTTATAGTGGTTCGGCCCCAGTATCTGGTAATAACCTACGTCCACTTAGACTGATATTGATATAAGAATTAGAAGAGTGATCAAAGAACTAGGGTTCAATGAGTTTCACTAACCTCTCAAGAACAATACAATATTCCTAGGAGAATTATTATAGTCTCAAATGATTCAAAAGCCAAAAGTCCCTTCCTTGAGCTATCTCTTGCTATTTATAGGCTCAAGGGGGATTACAAAAGATTGTTACAGATATTCTCTCCTGAATCATCGGATACTCAAGAGATTGTGTGAGATAAATTCGGGATTTACAAAGATCTTCCCATTAATGTTGCCTTGTATGCGGAACTATCGACCAGACTGGTCGCAGGTAAGACTGGGCCGCTCACTGCTTCTAATGCGTCTTCTGGTCGATACTCTAGCAGAACGTTTCCAGGTGTCAGCCACGTGTCTAGGGATCACTTGCCACGTCACCAATGCGAATTTATTGGATAACAATATCATACTCATTACACAACATGTCAAACTCATGGTTTATAAATTCTAAGCCATTATTGATTCTAAGAGTCTTAATTCTCGAGTTTGTTTGATTTTCCACCTGATTTTTCTATACTTTAAATTTTTCTAGACATTCATCTTTAGTCCTAAGTAAATATACCCAAACACATCTAGAATAATCATCTACTATAGATAGAAAGTAATGTTTACCTGAGTGTGTTGGTATTTTGCTAGGCCCCCATTGTAATGCCCTGAAATCCCTAATGCAGTTTAATGGCTGGATTAGTAGGCCAGGAGGGCCATAACTGTTTAATTATGCCATTAAATGAATATATGCATGTTTATGTGAATTATATTATAATATGATGTTATATGCATGCATGTGGGTCCACATTTGAATATTAGGGTGTTTTGATAATTTGGCCTGTTAAGGGTATATTTGTATATTTTGGTGCATATTGTGATTTGTGAATGAGATCCCATTATTATGGAGATATATTCGAGCTATTCGGCATGAGACGGTCCTATATAATGGATTAGCAGTTTTGTCATAACGAGGTCAATTATTAGGTAATGAGAAGGTTATTTGATGATAAATTTGGAGTTATTGAGATCAGGATGAAATTCTGGAAGTTTTGACTATAATACCCCCGGGAGTGTTTTTGGGGTCCCGAGCACTAGGTTTTATTTGAGGTTACTTAAGCTTGAAGTAGCTTGTCAGATAGAACATACGTTAGAAAAAATTTCCTCTCTCCTTCGTTAGCTCATTTTACCGTTCGAAGCTTTTTTGAAGGAATCTTGAGTTCTAGGAGTCGGAATCAAGCGAGGATCGAGGAATAGCGATCCTAGGAAATATTAGAAGTTTCTTGACCGAAGGATTTGACGAGAAACAACCCTATCGAAGGTAATCTAAGTTTAAGTTTTGAGTTTTTAGAGTTTTTAAGCTTAGAATTGGCTTTTGTGAACCGTTGAGTTTTTGGTTCGTTTGAGCCTTGGGATTTGATGGTTTTTGACCATTGGGAAGCTTGGGAACTTTAATTTGATGATTTGATAATGTTTAGGCATGATTTTGGAGGCTTTGGG
The DNA here is from genome assembly GCF_963169125.1 of Humulus lupulus. Classification (NCBI taxonomy): domain Eukaryota; kingdom Viridiplantae; phylum Streptophyta; class Magnoliopsida; order Rosales; family Cannabaceae; genus Humulus; species Humulus lupulus. The sequence continues at coordinate 164,479,380 of NC_084799.1, forward strand.
ATGTTGAAAACGTGTTTGGGGATGGCTCTGGGTTGGGGGTCGCGGCCCTATCTCGAAGAAGCAAGTGAGGCATTTTTGCCTTCGCTGGGCGCCGCGGCCCTTGCTCTTGGAGTGGCTGGGGGCCGCGGCCCAAGGTGTTAGGGCCACATCCCTTGAGCAGGGTTGAACCCGTTTGTGTGTTTTGACCCCGGGAACATGGTTTTAGGCCTCGGGATTGTTCCTACTACCCGGATTAGTTTGGATTGATGTCCCGTAGGCTAGTTATTGGTTTGGAAACCTATGTTGATCATTTTTATTAATGATGTCCCGTATTTGGTTATGACTAGGTGACCGCTAAAGGACTAAAAGTTGATCGTTCTCAAGGGTCATTCTCTTATTCATTCTAGCTCGAATCTGAGGTAAGAAAACTGCACCCTGTGTATATATGACATGCGTGATTGTTATTGAGGCATGTTGATTGATAAATGTGGACATGGATTGCATATTAAATGCTAGTGAATGATGTTTACTTGTATATGGTACTGATTAGTCAGGGACACTGACCTAAGAGTCAGAAACGACATAAGCGTTCTGAATGCAGGGCCGAATGAAGATTAGATCTAATCGATATCAGCATTAAATGGCTCTAAGGCATTAATGCTGGACCGATCCTAAGGTCGATGAACTTATAAGCGCTTGGCTAGTCTAAGACTAGTTACTGAGAGCCAGAGCCAAAGGCCCAGGTGACCACTTGTCACATGGCTAGGGAACGATGTACCAGGGTTATGACTCTATGGTCATGAGGAAGGTTATGTTGGTGACCAGTCACCATGCACCTATCCTGTTTAAGTTAGTGAAAGGTTCACTTATCTGTTAAGCCCCGGTGACCCTATCATCACAAGGCTAAAGGGAGCTATACCCAACTTAGTGACTTTTGCGACTGTCACCTATCTGTTTTGGACTGATAGTCCTGAATGATTATTACGATCATTGTTGATATTATATCATGCTATATTGTGTTTTCTTGCTGGGCCTTGGCTCATGGGTGTTATATGGTGCAGGTAAAGGGAAAGAAAAGCTCACCTAGCCTTGAGGGGAGAGCTTTGGTGGTGATGTGTACATATGCGGCCGCTTGACCACCACGGCCAAGGAGTTCTCAGAGGAACTAGGAGTTTACCCTATTTTTTGCCGCTTAGGTTGGCGGGGTAGTAAACTTGAAAACAGCAGTGACCATTTTGTATTATAAATGACTTGTAAATGTTTTGATGAGCTCATGAGCAGTTTATGTATGTAATAAAATATATTCTTTCCTTTTTATTGGTTTTCCACCTTAGCATGTTAATAACACTTAGTGCACGTTTTTAACTAAAGGACTCGGGTAGCGGGTCAAATTTTTGGTTCACCGTAACTGTTCTGGGGTAACCAGGGTGTTACACCCATAAATCCGAGTGAATGTACTCCAAGACTCCTTTGGTATTGTGCTTTGCTGCAGTGAATTTAATTTTATGCTGCTTTCCAAATACACATGCTTCACAGAAAGGTAATGCACAGGTCTTCAACTTGTGTATGCTTCCTTGTTTGTGAAGCTCTCTCAGCCCTGCTCACTGATATGTCCCATCCCTTGGTGCCACAGATGCATCTCACTTTCCTGGGTCTTAACAACAGATGCTTCAACAATTGCTACAGTTTGTCATTCCAGTACATACAGTCCATTAACTTTCTTCCCTTTCATCACTACTAGAGAGCCACTAGTGATTTTCAAGATGCCATTTGTAGACTTGTAGCTGTATCCTTCATCTTCCAAAGATCCGAGAGAAATCAAGTTTCTCCTTAATTCTGGTATATGCCTCACATTTGTCAATACCTTGACCTCACTATTAAATTGTTTAACAACTACCTTGCCAATGCCATAGACCCTGCAAGAAACATCATTACCCATTAGTACTTTACCACCATTAATTTCTTTAGAATAAAAAAAATGATTCTTGATTGGGACACATATGAAATGTGCATCCCGAATCAAGAATCCACTCCCTTGTCATGGAGGTTTCTGAGATGGAGAAAAGTTCTCCTTCTGAAACACATTCATCTTCTCCTTCTGCTACAGCAGCTGAATCATTTCGAGACTTCATTCCTTGCTGGTGTTTGTTCTCATTATGAAATTGATTGTAGATGGGTCTTCTCTGGTCCTAGTTTGATCTGGACCCTTGTTGATTTCTTAACAGATTGCAAAATCTCCTGATATGTCCTGCCTTTCCACAGTGGAAACATGTTCATGACTCTTTTCTACTTGATTTAGAACGTGAGTGAAATGGTGTATGGCTTCTTGAAGAGCTTCTCTTTGTTGATCTTCCACGAACAAAGTAAGCTTCATCCTTCTTGGATTCTTTCTCCAACTGAAGTTCAAAGTCTTTGGACTTCAATGCTCCAAGAACTCCATCTAGTGAAATGATATATCTTCCATACTTTATTGCAGCTTTCACTTCTTGGTATTTCATTGGTAATGAGCCCAACAAGATTATTGCTTGGCTTTCCTCATCCACCTTGTGCTCGATATTTGCCAAACCTACAATGATTTCATTGAATTTGTCAATGTTTTTATCTAAAGACATAACAAGATTCATTCTAAAACCATAAAGCCTTTCAAGTAAATTAATTTTGTTAGAAACAGAAGGCTTTAAATATAATTTTTCCATCTTATCCCATAATCCCTTTGTCGTAGTCTCTGAAGTCAATTTCCTTCGTACTCCATTTGATAGGTACGTGATTATGGTGTAATAGGTCATTTCTTCCATCTCAGCTATTTCTTCAGGTTTCTTATCAGCCAACAACTTCTGATCTCCAAGAATCTTGGCTACTTTCTGGTGTACCAAAATTCCTTTAAGACTTTCTCTCCACAATGAGAAATCGTTTGTACCATCAAATTTCTCAAGCTCGAACTTGGTCATGGTTGACATAGTTGTAGAGTCCAAGAACTTTACTTAGCTAAGATAGATAATAGTATGATAGTATTTATAGCATTATCTTTGTTACTATGGATTTTTGGTTCAGACCGGGAATTATTTGGACACTCATAGTAGTACTTATAGATTTTCTAAGTTTAATCTATAGTTTAAGGATATTAAGTTTAACCTAAGGTTTGATTAATGTGACTGATATTAAGGATTATATTTATTATACTATAAGGTTTAGATATCAACCAATAGGATTTTAAGCACATGTTATGAATGGTAATTAAGGATTAAGTATTTTTGAGGATTAAATTTAATAAGGAGTAAAGTTTGAATGTTATAGGGTCAGTCAGCAGCTTTGAATACGTTGAGGGCTTAGTCAAGGCTGTTTACTCCATTAAAACTTAGCTAAAAATGTGTAATTTCGTGTTTAAATATTCAGCGAGTGCCGATATATCGCAGCTATAGGGGGCGATATGTCGCAGCACGTAGATACGGAAAACACGAAACGATGCACGGTCGCCTCGGGCATACTGGTCCAGGAGATATATCGCCTACAGGGGGCGATATATCGCCTCCTTCAGCATATGTTCAATTGTTTTTGAATTCTTTTCCTTTCAGCCATTCAAACTTCTTCTTAAGTCCAGCATCTTTTGAACGAGTCTTCAGCCTCTGCTGAACGATTATTCAAATGATTTTCACTTAAAAAGCCATTATTTTTATTCAAGTAAAATCAAGATACTTTCATTCCAAAACTCTATAAATAGGACCTAGTACCCAGCCATTATTCACCTTTTGCTCTAAGTTCAGAAGCTGCTAGTGTTAAGTGAGTGTGTGAGAGTGTAAACACTTGGTTTGGGAAAAACATAAGCTTAAACATCATAAGCTTATCAAACACTTTGGGAAGTGAGGTTCTATAGTATTTCGGTTGAGGTGTAGATTGGTCTTTCAAGTCTTTGAGGTAACCAAAACTCTAGTTCCTTTCTGTATTATGTTATTTTCTTCCTCATAGTCTTTTACTCAATCTCTAACCTTAATCTTTATTTTGGTTAGGGAATCCAAGTTCTTAAGCACATAAGTTGTGGTAAGCATGTTTCTCAAATGGTTTAGTCTTCCCATTTCCTTTTCATCTCTTTCCTTCTTTCAACTCACTCATGTTCATTATGGTTTTAGGAGTGTTCCAAAAGTCCCAACTCAGTCCATTATATCCCGGTAACTTTGGTAAGGAAAATAGGCTAGAATCTATATGTTTATGTTATCTTATGTGTTATGTTATGATATGTTATGAATATGTTATGTATGTATGTTTGTAGGCTTGGGCATATGACCCATATGACTAACAAGACCCCAAATGGGTTATGGGCATATGACCTACTTAGCTAGTAGGACCCCACTAATCCCATGGGCATATGCTTGTTTAGTCTATGGGACCCCAAGTAATAATGGCCATTATAATAAGTGTATTATGTGTTATGATATGTCTTTACGTTATTATGAAATTGATGTGTATGACTATGTGTTAGATTTTTCCTTGCTGGGCATTAGGCTCATTCCTTTCTGTTTATGTGCAGGAAATAAGCTTTAGAGGCGGAAAGATTCGTGACGCTTAGAGGATGTGTATCGATGGTGAATGGAGTCAAGGAGCCGAGCATTATTCGATTCGAGGATGTAGTCTTGTTTATGTTTTTATGGTTTTAAATGTATTTTCCGCATTTTCTATGTAACTCTTTTTACTTTAAGTTATTTTTGTTTTAAAGACAATGGGTACCCATATCCTACTTATATTTATGAAAGTAACCTTTGTTTCTACAAGTTTATAATAAATTATGGTATTTTCGCAAATGTATGTTTTAGTAAGAATTTGTATGTATAGTTCGATAATGGTCCAAGAGTCTAGAGTAGTGGGTCACTACAATAGTCTTCTAGTTTGTGTTTTGTATCAGTTGTAATGCAGAAAGTTCTAGGAACTTGAACTTTCTTCTCCCGTTTTGATCTGAAACCAGGCTCTGATTTTGTTGGAAATGAGGATAAATTTCCCAGTTCAAGAACCTTAGATGAATCTCGGTAAACTAGAGATGAATCTAAGAACACAAATCAGTAAGACTAATTATCAAACAATTAGAAAACGAAAAATATGAAAGCATAAATCAACACAAGTATATATACTGGTTCAGAACAAGATCAATGTGATCTTGAACCTAATCCAGTTTTAGGAACCACTATCTCTTCTTTATTCAATCAATGAAATGAGTACAAAACCTCAATGGAGCTTCTTGGAACAATCTTGGATCAAACTCTCTAAACACTCAACCACACAAGTGTTTTCCTCTCAATCCCTGAGCAAGCACTTTCCCAACAGTTGTGCTTCTCAATACAGTTCCCCAAACCCAGCCCTCACAACCTTTCTCAATACTCAATCTTTATTTCCACACTTGAGCTCTCTCTCTAATCTGGTGTTTCTACTGTTTCAACTGAACTTTCTCTGTCTACTTTCTTATTCTAATTTGTGTCTACCAACAAGTGAATTCAACATGTCCTTTTATAGACCAAAGACTGAAAGTTAATGAGGTTGTTATGATAGTTGAGAACCAAACAACCCATTACCAGAATTAGTTGGGATTTGGAGAAACTACTCACACAGAACACTTACCTTGTCTTTTTTATTAATGAGTGAATGGATATATATATTTTCTATATAATAAATGTGTAGAAAACGAAAATTCTTATTTTTAACGGTTTATTTTCTTAACTTTAACAGAATATTCTAAATATTTAATGGAATATATCCTTAAAACTAATTAAAAATAAATATTTATTAATGATATTAATATAAATTAAAATTCAAATGTATAAAATATCATTATTATAATAATAAATGATACAAGATTATATATTTACTAATTATATTAATATAAATTTAAATGTTATAGTAATATATAATCCTAATTTTTTATTAATTATATTAATATGAATTCAAATATTATAAAATATTATTATTATAATAATATTTAATACAAAACTAGATATTTAATACTTATAATAATATAATTAAAATATTATAAAATATCATTATAGTAATAATATATAATAAATAATCTTAATTTTTATCAAAAAAATTATCTTTAAAAATGTATCTCATATTATATATATGTCTAAAAATTATAAATAATATTTTGATTTAATTATTCTTTTAATATGTTTATGTCATTCTTTTATAAATAATATTGTTTATTTATTTGAAATTTATATGATAATTATACAAATTTAATAAAAAAATTAATAAATTTTATAAATAAAACTAAGCAAACGTGTATTAGATATTGCTTGTATCTAGTATATATAAAACTTCAACAAAGTTGGGTTCAATACTATATATTATCGATTGCATAATTATTAATGTAAAAAAAGTAAAATTAAAAATATTTTGCAATACAAATTTCTCAATCTAATAATTTGTATTCATGTCTCAAATATCAAATGTATATAGTATTATGAGCTACTCAACACATTTTGTACTATAGTTGATCTCATCTTGTAATGAGGGTGACTTCACGAGCTAATAAGCACATGCTATTTGACCATGTCCACTAACAAAATCGTGGACATATATAAAGTATAACAATGATAAAACATGATATAAATTTGTTGTGTAAATTAGTAATCTTATTTAAATGGATGGTGGCAACTTTAAACTCCCCAAAACTCCAACTTTATATATTTAAAACTAGTCGGGGGGTTTAACAAGTAATGTATTTGTATTGGAGAACATGGGCAGCTGTATTCCCTCCTGACTACAAAAGAATGATTCAATTCTTAATACATGCTATGCTGCATCTTTTCCCTATTTAATATTAAAAAAATAATTTTTTAAAAATAAATAGTTAATAAATGAAATATTTAAATATATATATATACTAGGTAGAAGCAACACACATATACTTAGTTTTAAAATTGTAAATATTGTCAATAATTTTAATAAAAATTTGTTCATTATTTTTTAAATATATACATATACATATAATAGAATGAATTATAGTTATATAGTATATATAAATATTTATATCAATAATTTCTACATATATGATATTTAAACACAACGTTTATATATATATTTATATAGTTACATGACATATATATAAAATACAATAATATTTAAAAAGAAATTAATAATAAAAACAAAATAAAAATAGAAAAAGTCATAGTGTATACAGTAGTATATGTGTTATATTATTTTATAATATAATGTAATATTATATTATATTATAATATAATGTTTTAGATTAAATAAATGTGATAAAGTGTGTCACATATTGTAACATATAATAGAGAGTTACAATATTTAGATATATGAGATATATCCAAATAATGTAACATATTTGGTGTTACAAATTTGTAACTTCCAAATATTACCCTTTATTGTGTAAAATTGTTGTTACACCATATTGAGATGAATTTCATAAAGACATATGTGATATGGCTGTTAGAGATATGATTTTAACCCCAATAATGTGTTTTGGGAGTTACAAAATCATTTGGGAGGATTTGGAACCGTTTGGAAAAACAACACATTTTTTGTGCTGAAATTGGTCGGTGGCCGCGGCCACCAACATTCAGTGGCCGCGGCCTGTGGGACAGAGACCAGTGGCCGCGACCACTAATGTCTCTGGCCGCGGCCACAGGCCAAAACTGACCAATTTTTCAGTTTTTTCAATCTTTGTTGAACGGCTCAAAAAACCCAAATAAATCTCAAATCTCATTTTTAATTCCATATTAACCCAATTAAACATTGGTAACAACTATGGGGGTTGGTGAAATTTGAAATTCAAAGGGTGTCTCTAAACTCTATAAATAGGAGCCTATAACTCACTTGAAAGACACAACAATTTCTATCCATTAGAGCACTTGGCTAGAAACACCTTGAGGCTTGATAATTCCAAAAAGCATTTCCAAAATCTGAGAGAGATCCCTTAGTGCTTGAGTTAGGGGGAAATAAGCTTTTGGACAAATGTTTCAAACCTTGTTCAAGTTGGTGATCCCTAACACTCTTCACTTTGGTTGTGTGAGTGAGAGTATCTTATTATTTTGTTCTTATTCTTATTTTCTTCTATTGTTTTCCTTCATATCATTCTTGTTATATTTACTTGTATCTTTGCGTAATAGTTGTAATCTCATCTACATCTTTCCTTTTATTACCTCAAGTTTATTTGTATCTTTTTGTCAAGAGTTGTATTTTCTATTTCAATCCTCTTCTTCTTCTTCTTCTTTCTCTATTTTTATTTAATTTCAGTTATAGAGTTGTAAAACTTTATTTAATCAATCCTTGTCTATTGTAATATTTTGTATAGAGTTGTAACATTTTCTTACCATTTCCATTGAGGCAATTTATATTTTCCTAACATTCAAAAGCTTATCCCTTGTTTGTTTCAATGGAAGGTGAGACTATCAAAATTATGAATCAAGACCTAGTGAGGTTGGATAGGTTTGATGGGTCCAATTTCACTAGGTGGAAAGACAAGGTGAGGTTTCTTTTAACCACTCTTAAAATAGCCTACATCCATGAGTCATCATTGGCACCTCTAGTTGAGCCATCCGACAAAGACACTCCCGAGGAGGTGGAGAAGAGAAGGAAGAGGGAGGAGGACAACCTTCTTTGTAGGGGTCATATCCTCAACGCCCTATCCGATAGGCTCTATGACCTCTACACCAAGACCAAATCGGCCAAGGAGATATGAGATGCACTTGAGAAAAAGTTTAAGGCGGAAGAGGAAGGTACCAAAAAGTTTTTGATATCTCAATGCTTCGATTTCAAATTTTTTGGTGATAAACATATTCTTCCTCAAATTCATGAATTGCAAATTATTGTTAATAAATTGAATGTTTTAAAGATTGAGCTTCCCGATGCCTTTCAAGTTAGTGCTATAGTGACTAAATTACCACCAACTTGGAAAAGCTATAGGAAAAGAATCCTTCATAAAAATGAGGATTATTCTTTGGAGGAAATCCAAAAACATATTCGAATCGAAGAGCAATCGATATGTAGAGATAAACTTGTGGAGGGGTCTAATGGAGAGACTTCCAAAGCAAATGTGGTATCACAACCAAAACATCCCAAAAACAAAGGGAAAAAGGGTAATGAGAAACATTTGGGTCCAAAAACCAACTCAAACAAGTTTAAGGGCGAGAAAGGTCCTTGCTTTGTGTGTGGGGAAAAGGGTCACTATGCTAGAGAGTGTAGGCATAGAAAAAACCAACAAGGACCTAAGGTGAACGCAACTCAAGAGGAAAACATAGTTGCTACCCTTAGTGAGGTGAATGCGGTCCAAGGCAAGGTGAAAGGGTGGTGGTATGATACATGTGCCACCGTCCATGTCACCTATGACAAATCATTGTTCAAGACCTTTGAAGAGTCAAAGGGCAACCATGAGATACAAATGGGCAATGAGGGCAAATCCAAGGTACTATTGATGTCTACTTCACCTCCGGCAAGAAAGTTACATTAGTGAATATACTTTATGTTCCCGAAATGAGTAGAAACTTGGTAAGTGGTGATTTGCTTGGCAAGCCCGGCATTAAAGCTGTTTTTGAGTCCGGTAAACTTATACTTACCAAATCAAATGTATTCTTGGGAAAAGGGTACTCTTGTGAGGGAATGGTTAAATTGTGCACCAATGATATAACTTTCAATGTTATCAATAAAAATGCTAATTCCGCCTATATTGTTGAGTATGATTCTTTATTTTTGTGGCATCTTAGACTATCACATATAGGTTTTTCAACCATGAAAAGAGTAGTAAAATGTGGTATGATTGCATGCAATATTAAAAACTATGGTAAATGTGAAACATGTGTTAAGGCAAAAATGATTAAGAAACAATTTCCTAGTGTAGAAAGATCATCTAATTTACTAGATTTAATCCATAGTGATCTTTGTGAATTAAATGGTGTTTTAACTAGAGGTGGTAAAACGTATTTTCTTACTTTTATAGATGATTTTAGTAGATATACCTATGTGTTTCTTTTAAAGCATAAAGATGGAACTTTTGATGCTTTTAAATTGGACAAATTAGAAGTTGAAAATCAACTAAATAAAAAGATTAAGGTGCTAAGAAGTGATAGAGGAGGAGAGTACTTCTTTAATGAGTTCAATACATTTTGTGAAGAAAATGGTATAATTCATGAGTGCACTGCACCTTATACACCACAACACAATGGTGTTGCTGAAAGGAAAAATAAGACTTATCTAGAGATGATAAATTCTATATTGGTGTTTTCTAAGTTGAACTTCAACTTATGGGGTAAAGCACTTTTAACCGCTTGTCACATTCTTAATCGAATACCGATGAAGAAAAATAAGATATCTCCATATGAGTTATGGAAAGGAAGAAAACCCAACATTGGGTACTTCAAAGTGTGGGGGTGTCTTGCATATTGCAAGAAAAACAAACCTAATAGAACAAAGTTAGGTTCAAGAGTCATAAAGTGTGCTTTTGTTGGTTATGCCAACAATAGTAAATCTTATAGGCTATTAGACTTAGAGTCTAATATTATGATTGAATCTAGAGAAGTTGAATTCTTTGAGAATATGTTATGTGACAACAATTCTCAAGCTTCAACATCTCTAAAGGAGAATTTGTTATATGAGAACAATTCTCAAGCTTCTACATCCAAAGTTGATTCTCAAGAGGAGAATTCTCAAAGGATGTAAAGCAACCCTTTGAACCTAGAAGAAGTCAAAGGCTTAAAAATCATAAAAGTCTAGTAGTGGATGAGATAGATTCTCAACGAATTTCATTCTACATGGTAGAAGGAAATAGAGAGGAAGTCATTAGGAAAATTCCTATTGTACTTCTCGTTAAGGATGATCCTAAGACTTATAGAGAAGCTATCCAATCGAGAGATAGTGCATTTTGGAAAGAAGTCATCAATGATGAGATGGATTCCATTCTTTCCAATAACACTTGGGAATTGGTAGACCTCCCACCGGGGTCTAAGCCAATTGGGTGTAAGTGGGTATTTAGGAGAAAATACCATGCTGACGGCGGTATCCAAACCTTTAAAGGTAGATTAGTAGCTAAAGGGTTTAGGCAAAAAGAGGGTATCGATTATTTTGATACTTATGCGCCAGTTGCAAGAACAACTTCTATAAGAATTTTGTTTGCTTTAGCTTCTATACACAACTTGTATGTTCATCAAATGGATGTCAAAACGGCATTCCTTAATGGTGACCTCAATGAGGAGGTCTATATGGAACAGCCCGAAGGGTTTGTCCTGCCAAAATATGAACATAAAGTTTGTAGACTTGTAAAATCCTTATATGGATTGAAACAAGCTCCTAAGCAATGAAATGAGAAATTTGATCAAGCCATCATGTCTAATGGGTTTAGACATAACAATGGAGACAAGTGTTTGTATTCCAAAACTTGTAAGGGATATGTGATCATTGTTTGCTTATATGTGGATGACATGTTAATTCTAAGTAATAGCATGAAAGGGATAGAAGAAACGAAGAGGTTTCTATCATCAACCTTCAAGATGAAAGATCTTGGAGAAGTTGATACCATACTCGGTATCAAAGTAAAGAAATATAGTGGGAATTTTGCGTTAGGGCAAGCCCACTATGTTGAGAAAGTATTGAACAAATTTAACCATCTCAAGGTTAAAGATTCCAATACTCCATTCGATCATAGTGTAAAACTAGAGAAGAATGAAGAAAGAGCGGTGGCTCAATTGGAGTACGCTAGTGCTATAGGGAGTCTAATGTACGCTGCCCAGTGTACTAGACCTGATATAGCATTTGCGGTATGTAAACTTAGTAGGTTTACAAGTAATCCAAGTGTGGATCACTGGAAGGAAATTGGAAGAGTCCTAGGTTATCTCAAGAAAACCAAAAGACTAAGCCTTCACTACTCCAAATTTCCTTCGATATTAGAAGGATATACAGATGCAAGTTGGATATCCAATCTTGGGGACCACTTGTCCACAACTGGTTGGGTATTTACACTTGGTGGAGGTGCAATTTCTTAGGGTTCCAAGAAGCAAACATGTATATCTCATTCCACTATGGAAGCAGAGTTCATAGCTCTAGCTGCTATCGGCAAAGAGGCCGAATGGTTAAGGGATCTGTTGATAGAGATTCCCCTAATAAAAGATAATGTATCTACTATATCGATACATTGTGATAGCCATGCGACATTGGCTAGAGCATACAACGGAGTATATAATGAGAAGTCTAGACATATTAGTCTAAGACATGGATATGTAAGAGAATTGATTCAAAGAGGAGTCATCTCAATATCCTATGTGAGAACAAGTGAAAATCTGGCGGATCCTTTCACTAAGCCACTAACGAGGGATTTAGTGGCTGCATCATCTCGAGGGATGGGACTTAAACTCCCTAAAGAGATTCACGATTGATGGTAACCTATCTTAACACTAGTTATTCAACTAGTGCTAGGTTCAATAGGTAATAACAAGTCAATCAAGTGAATATTAGTTGTACTCAAAACAAGTCATCTAAGATATTGAGTACTTGTGTGTTACCGAGTTGAGGGTTAAAACCGAAAGGTTTTTTTTAATAGAATTCAGTCTTGTAAAGACAAGTATTTTTGGTAATGAAATACTGTAAGAATTCTACCTATATGGACCTAGGGGTGGTGCCGCCTCTCATGAGAATTGGGAGTATTCTCAAGAATGTCCATGAATGGAAAGTGCACATGGCCATTAACGGTGCAAAACGAGACATAGAGGTCTCAAGTGAACATCGCAAAGGTGTATGTGTTATCACCGATTTGTCATCATGAAAAGATGGTTCAATGCCTAGTGCAACCTAATTTTCGACAAATTTTGTGATAATTACACTATAGTAAAGTTCAAGTTGAAAAACACTTTGCTTTATGCACTAATGCAATGACTCCTATAAGAGAGAGTTCTTATTTAATCAAGTGGGGGATATGTTGTATTTCAAAATATAATGATTTATTAAATAAGTGTTACAATAGATAACTATTTAATCTAGTGGGGAATGTTATATTATTTTATAATATAATGTAATGTAATGTAATATTATATTATATTATAATATAATGTTTTAGATTAAATAAATGTGACAAAGTGTGTCATATATTGTTACATATAATAGAGAGTTACAATATTTAGATATATGAGATATATCCAAATAATGTAACATATTTGGTGTTACAAATTTGTAACTTCCAAATATTACCCTTTATTGTGTAAAATTGTTGTTACACAATATTGAGATGAATTTCATAAAGTCATATGTGATATGGCTGTTAGAGATATGATTTAAACCCCAATAATGTATTTTAAGAGTTACAAAATCATTTGGGAGGGTTTGGAACCGTTTGGAAAAACAACACATTTTTTGTGCTGAAATTGGTCGGTGGCCGCGGCCACCAACATTCAGTGGCTGCGGCCTGTGGGACAGAGACCAGTGGCCGCGGCCACAGGCCAAAACTGACCAATTTTTTAGTTTTTTCAATCTTTGTTGAACTGCTCAAAAAACCCAAATAACTCCAAAATCTCATTTTTAATTCCATATTAATCTAATTAAACATTGGTAACAGTCATGGGGATTGGTGGAATTTGAAATTCAAATGGTGTCTCTAAACTCTATAAATAGGAGTCTATAGCTCACTTGAAAGACACAACAATTTCTATCCATTATAGCACTTGGCTAGAAACACCTTGAGGCTTGATAATTCCAGAAAGCATTTCCAAAATCTGAGAGAGATCCCTTAGTGCTTGAGTTAGGGGAAATAAGCTATTGGACAAAGGTTTCAAACCTTGTTCAAGTTGGTGATCTCCAACACTCTTCACTTTGGTTGTATGAGTGAGAGTATCTTATTATTTTGTTCTTGTTCTTATTTTCTTCAATTGTTTTTCTTCATATCATTCTTGTTATATTTATTTGTATCTTTGCTTAAGAGTTGTAATCTCATCTACATCTTTCCTTTTACTACCTCAAGTTTATTTGTATCTTTTTGTCAAGAGTTGTATTTTCTATTTCAATCCTCTTCTTTTTCTTTCTCTATTTTTATTTATTTTCAGTTATAGAGTTGTAACACTTTATTTAATCAATCCTTATCTATTGTAATATTTTGCATAGAGTTGTAACATTTTCTTACCATTTCCATTGAGCAATTTATATTTTCCTAACAATATGTGCATCAACTATTTTTAGTTTCTAATGTATCTCGTAATGTCTTTTGCTGAATTTGATGAAGAAAAAAAGTTATAATCACTTGATAAAAACACAAGCTATCACACAAATTTATAAGATAAAAAAAATATATGTATGTCTTTATTATTTTTAAAAAAATACGATTTAATTATTTAAATTATTATTAAATATCGTAAAAATATCCTATATAGAATTTAATTAATTAAATAATTTATTTTTGTTTAAGTTTATGTTTGTTCTAGTTTTTAAATTTGGTAGTGACAACAAAATATTATATATTATATGTTTAATATAATATTAAGTTTAAGTTTAAGTTTAATTAAATTTTATTTAAGTTAAAAAATGTATGGTTTTATTATTTTTAAATAATTGTCGTTGTAAAATATCTAAAAAATATCTTATTTTATTTTTTTAATTATTTATTTATTTAAGTTTAAGTCATGTTTATAATCTCCCGTTAAATATAAGAATATTTTGTTAAATATAAAAATATTCCGTTAAAGTTAGTCAAAAAAAATAAAAAACTGTTAAAACCAATAATTTATGTTACCGATACACTTATTATATAGAAGAGATGTTTAATATAATATTAATATTATACGTGAATTTTAAATATAAGTTTGTTATTAGTTAATAGTAGATTATATTATACTATATGTTTAATATAATATTATTCTAATATGTGAAGTTTAAATTTAAATAAATTTTATTTAAATTATTAAATATATAATTTTATTATTTTTAAATAATTATTATTGTAAAATATCTTATTTTAATTTATTTAATTTTATTTAAGTTTAAATTGAAATTCCGTTTTTTATGATTACCAACTTAATTATTTAAATTAAATAATTAATTGTTGAACTGTTACAGAAATGTTTAAACAGATACAAAGACTGTTGGAACAGAAACCCGATATGTTTAAACAGTTTGTGACCAGAAGATAAAAACGAACATAAAGTAAAGAACACACAAATTTTTACGTGGTATCAGCAATCTTTGCAAATTGCTACTAGTCCACGAGGCCACGCCCAGAGAATGAAATTTATTAGAAGAATATCTAAATGATTACAAAACCAAATTGACTTATACAAATAAAGACTCCCTCTTGAATTTGTCGCAACTGTTGTAATCTAAACTCCTAATCAAATTTCTGAAGTGCTAAGATCTTGAACTCCCTTCAAATCATAACACTTGCACTTTTCCTCCCGAAAAGTGACTCACGAACAAGACTTCTCCCGAAGCTTGATGACCAATGTCCAAGTGTGTTCAACCTGCACAATTAACACAGAGAAAACAATACAGAAGTACACTGTAATAAAACACTAAGAACTTGCTGGACTCAAGTTCTTCACATAATAAAAAGTCTCTCTAAAACTTGAAAAATATTTGGAAAATAATACACCAAGAGAGATAATAAAAAACCAGCGACCTAAGGATAATTATATACTTTTTAGAATCCCTTTAGGTCGTGGAAACCAAATCAGAAATCAAACAGCCAATAAATGAAAAATCTTCCAAAACAGGAAAGTCAGAATCTGTTCAAACAGACTGGCAATCCGTTCAAACAGATTTATTGAACCTGGACAGTTTTTCAACCCAGTTTCCTTAAATAAATAAGGAAACAATATATCATTTATGACTGCAAGCTGTACACGATTTCTGGGCAACAAAATCAGATAAATACAAATAAATACTAATAATTTCCATTTCAAGAAAAAGATATTCTTTTATAGGAAAATATATATATTTATTTTATTAACATATAAATAAAAATCTGAATATAGAAAGACCTATTTCAACAAAACAAGAAACTACCTATTTTTGAAATTCACCACAAAATATTACAAAAGAGGAAACTACTAATTTCGAAAATACCCTTTTAATTAATTTTGTCATTATTGTCAAAAATGCCAATAAAGGATTTTACAATCTCCCCCTTTGGCAATTTGATAGACAAAATTAATTCAATAAAACCTGCAACACAAATGTTAGTGATAAGTAAAGAGAAGGAACTCCCCCTGCAAACATGCATGAACTTATAACAAACATGAAAATTAACTAGACTTAACTCCCCCTCAAAATAAGAAGGTCCAGAGTTAAACAAAACAACAAAACAAACAACCAGGTTTTTGGAAATAGTACTACTCTCCCCCTTTGTGTCTTTCAAAGAAGCCAAAGAACCATAAAACAAAAAAGAGTATCAATGTTTAAAGGACAAAAACTAAAAGAAAACTAAACAACTGGATCTTTGGACAGAGATTGAATAGCCTCCAACATAGAATGTTGCAGTCCTTCAATTGACATCACTCGAGCAGTCAAAGAATCAACAGAGGCTCGAACAGCAGCTATTTCGGTTGCAACAAGTCCTGAATCTGTGGCAACAGAGGAGGAGGCATGAGGAATGTCATCCGAGGCAATCTTCAGGGATTGGGGCTTGACTTTCTTAGAGGACGAAGCAGCAGTGGCTTCAGTAGGAGGGGCAGAGGCCTTGTAGGAAGCAGCAATAGTGGGTGCCACCAAGTCTTCTTGATCACGTTGGAGATCTTTTTTCTACATACTCAACACTTTATAAATAACATGAGGAAAAGGAAGATTCAAGTTTTTCCTGTTACCTTTGCGAAACCCAATGATTTGATCATGAATAACCGAAGCCAAATTTATACAAAGACCGGTCCCCACCTTGTACAAAAAGGATGCCATATCAAAAGAGATAGTGGCCGTGTGAGAAGTGGGCTTCCAATTTGTTGTGGCAAACTTATGGAGGACAGCATAAGTGTAGGTGAGATTGGAGACTGAGATGACTGTATTAGATGGCCATAGCATTTTTTGTCCGACCAATTCAGTGATAACCATGTCCTTATCAAGAGAGGCACCATCAACATCATCCTCGACAGCAAGGGGAAGATGCAAAGCAAGAGCAATGTCTTGAGGAGAAAAAGAGAACCAATAGCCCCTAACAAACACTTTATTATACAGAGGAGATGAAGGTTCAATAATTTCATTAGTAAGATTGGCATAGAATTCCTTGACTATTCTATCCACAAAACCAGAAAATTTAACCAAAGAACCTGTCCATTGTCGATCTTGAAGCATTGTTAGCACACCAAAAGGACGATGATCACTCAAGACATAATTTCTTTCAATGATAAATTTCCTTTGAGCATATAGAACCATATCACGTGCATTATCATTATAGCAAAAAATGGAAGAATAAGGTTTGAAATTTACACCTGAACGTTTTGGAGAAGGTGTAGGACAAGAAATAGGTTTCTTCCCTTTAGCCTTGGATGTCAAAGGAGTTGTAATTTGGTCTGAGTCAGATTCGGCTTCTTGTTCAGAGGGGACAATGTCTTCTTTTTCTGGCTCATCAGACTCAGCCTCTGATTCTGCATTGTCAGGAACCGTGTCATCAGACAATGTGGTATCATGGGTTGCTTCAGATTCTGACTTTTCTTCCTCAGGATCAGATTCGGAGGAGGACAGTGAAGGGGGATGAGCCTTTAATTTTTTCTTGGCAGCAGACAAAAGAGAAAGAGATGCGTCCAACCCCAATTTCCTTTTGGGAGTCACATAATTTTTCTTGGACTGACTCGGCTTCAAGGGCAATTTGAGCAACCCAGCAGCAGCAGCTTTGGAAGAGGATGAAACATATTTCGATTTTGCCCTAGCCTCCAAGGACGAATCAAAAGGAAGAGGAGAATGGTCCTTGGCTCGAGAGGGCACCACCACTTCAGATGGTGGTGCAACAATGTCAGCAGAGATATCTGGAAACACCATAGGGTGTTCATGAGAGAGCGAAAACACCTTCTTGCGTGCCTTGGATTTGCAGGACTTTCCAACAGATGCGGGAGCTGCTGGAACAGAAAGAGGCGCTGTTGACACAGACGGAGGAGGCGAAGGAGATGGCACCTTTCAGGATTGAGAAGCAGGGATCTTCTTGGAGGAAGCACCACGAGTTCCCACCATTTTTTTCTTCTCTGAAAAACAGAAAGCACTTACAGAAAAAATGAGAGAAAAACAATTTGAAGGAAATGAAATGACTAAGTGAGATCGTGGGTGAGAAGAAATAGGGTAATGACAAACCTTTTTAAATACAATACTTACCCAATTTAGACACCCACGGCAATAAAAAGGTTTCCCTTTTGTTAAAATTTTTAATTGAAACAATAAAAGGAAACAACCTTTAATACACACAATCTTCATACAACTTACCCCTTGTTTTTTTTGTTTTAAAATTTCAGTTTATTCATAAAATCCCAAACCAAAAAAGGTAACCAGAAAAAAATACCCCACACGATCTCCTTATTGACTTTGTCCTTTTTTTTTAAAAAAAAAAATCCTAAACAAAGTACAAAATAATAAAGATACAAATCATGATATTCCAAAATGAGAAAGAAGACAAAAATAAATTCCTTGAAGACAAAGAATATATTAAATCACACAATTAATGCATAATTTCTCATAATCACCACAATGATTCGGTCCACCAAGAATTTCCTTGTCAAATTATTTTTTTTTATTATCATTTTTTATTTTATATATGTGAACAAAAATAAAAACTCAACCAAAAAAAAAAACTGCTTTGATCAAAGAGAGTCATCCTGATAAGAATAAAATCAAACAAATGAAAATAAGTGTTAGTGTAAATCATAGATAAGAACACTTGTGAAAATGAAAAATTAGAACGAATATTCGAGAGAAATAAAGCACAATTCAGTCACAAGAACATATTCTTAAGTGAATCAATCAACATGTATGAGTCTTACACACATTTTTTTTTTTATAAACTGTGTACAATTTTTATTGCATTATTTCAAGCATAAGTGTGTGACAGTGTATGCAAGGGAACATTGCCCAATGACAAATAAGTCTTTTTCGAAATTAAAATAATTGTAACCCATGAAGACGCTGTCACACTACACCAGTGGTAGCCCTTTTCTATGGTAGCGTATCCTCTTCATAACTCCGAATTACAAAGTTCCAACTTACTCAAAAGACGGCTTTCACACACTGATGTAGGTAGCTCTATTCTTGCACAGGAGCTTGAAACAATGCTACACAAAAGGAAGCTCAAACATTAAACATTGATTAATTTACTCGAATATGCCTAGGAGGAATAGATTAAATTTCTCTCAAGAATATACAACCAAAGATTCATAAACACAAGTCAGATTATCCAGCTTGACTCGCAACAAAATTTTCAAAATGATTGACATTTTTCTTAACCAAAAATAACACACAATAGATCAAGCGGACAACACCATAACAAGAGAATTTAAAGAGAACAAATCCCTAAAGATTTTCGGAGGAAATCAAAGCGAACCGAATCAAGAGCTTTAGTGAAAATATCTGCAATTTGTTTATGTGTTTCAATATATTCCAAGACAAGAACTTTATTTTCAACTAATTCTCTTATGAAATGATGACGAATATCAATATGTTTAGTACGAGAATGTTGCACAGGATTTTTTGAAATATTAATTGCACTTGTATTATCACAAAAAATAGTTATAGTGTCAAGATCAAACCCATAATCCATCATCATTTGCTTCATCCACAAAAGTTGTGCACAACAACTTCCTGCTGCAATGTATTCGGCCTCAGCTGTTGAGAGAGAAATAGAATTCTGTTTCTTGCTGTGCCACGAAACAAGATTATTTCCCAAGAAGAAACATCCTCCACTAGTGCTTTTTCTGTCATCAGTGTTACCTGCCCAATCAGCATCACTAAAACACACTAGATTAGGGTTAGTTTCTTTTGAATACCAAATACCATAATCAGCAATCCCATGAACATATCGAATGATTCTTTTGACAGCTGCAACATGAGACTCCATAGGATTTCCTTGGTACCTGGCACACACACCAACACTATAACTCAAATCAAGTCGACTAGCAATGAGATAAAGAAGACTACCAATCATGCTCCTATACAGTGTAGGATCCACTTTGACACCATTTTCATCTTTGGATAGCTTCACAGTCGTTCCCATTGGTGTTTTGGCAATCTTTGAACTTTCAAGTCCAAACTTTTTCACCAAGTTCTTAGCATATTTGCTTTGAGAAATAAATGTGCCTTCATCTAATTGCTTGACTTGCAAACCTAAGAAATAGGTCAATTCTCCCACCATGCTCATTTCAAATTCCTCTTTCATTTGCTTCACAAATACCTGCACCTCATTGTCAGACGTAGAACCAAACACAATATCATCAACATAAATCTGAGCAATAATTATGTTAGATTTAATATTTTTGATAAACAGAGTTTTATCTACTCCACCCCTTTTGTATCCATGAGAAACAAGAAATTGAGAGAGTCTCTCATACCAAGCCCGAGGGGCTTGCTTCAAACCATATAGAGCTTTCTCCAATTTGTAAACATGATCAGGTGCATGAGGATCTTCAAACCCTTTGGGTTGTTCAACATATACCTCTTCATGCAAGATCCCATTGAGAAATGCGGATTTGACATCCATTTGGAACAACCTGAAACCAATCAAGCAAGCAATAGACAATAGTAATCTAATTGATTCAAGTCTTGCAACAGGTGCAAATGTTTCATCAAAGTCTATTCCTTCCACTTGTGTGTACCCTTGTGCCACTAATCTTGCTTTATTTCGCACGATTGTACCAAATTCATCAGATTTATTTTTGAAAATCCATTTTGTGCATATAATATTAGTATGCAACGGTCTTGGCACAAGGATCCACACTTTGTTTCTAAAAAATTGTTCCAATTCCTCCTGCATAGCTTTAATCCAATTTTCATCAGTTAAAGCTTCTTTCACATTTTTAGGCTCAATTAGAGATATGAAACAAACAAATTGAACAACATTACTAAACCTTCTTCGTGTTACCATACTGTCTTTTGGATTTCCAAGTATTAAATCTGCTGGATGATTTAACTTAACTCTGGTTGAAGGCTCCTTTTGGACTTCATCCAAAATAATATCTGGAAATTTCTTTTCTGTCTGTCCAGAATCTGTTTCATCGGATTCGCGATTTGTTGGAGCAGATGGACCAGACGTTGCAACAGTAGTATCACTGACACAAGCTTCTTCGTGTTTTTCAGTAGGTTCATCAATAAACCTTTCAATTTCTTCCTCAGTAGAAAACTCAGAAAAATCCCTGGAATCATCAATAACAACGTTAGCCGACTCCATTACAGTTTGGGTTCTCATGTTATACACACGATAGGCCCTACTGTTAGTGGAGTATCTAATAAAAACACATTCATCACTCTTAGCATCAAATTTACCAAGATTTTCTCTATCTCTCAAAATGTAACAAACACATCCAAAAACATGAAAGTAAGCCACACTTGGTTTCTTACCTTTCCAAATTTCATAGGATGTTTTAGATGTACTTGGACGAAGAAAAACACGATTTATGATATAGCAAGCAGTGTTAATTGCTTCTACCCATAACCGTTTGGTCAATTTTTTGCTGTTTAGCATCACTCTAGCCATTTCGTGAAGAGTGCGGTTTTTCCTCTCTACAACTCCATTTTGTTGAGGAGTTTTGGGAGCTGAAAACTCATGAGAGATACCTGCAGACTTACAAAAATCATCATAGACAGAATTCTCAAATTCTTTACCATGATCACTTCTTATACGAACAATTTTTCCAATGTTGCAATCTTTTTCAACTTTTAATTTCAAGCAAAGAGTTTTAAAGGCATCAAAAGTGTCAGATTTTTCTTTCAAGAAATCCACCCAAGTATATCTAGAAAAATCATCCACACAAACAAAAATATACCTTTTGCCATTTAAACTCTCAATTTGAATTGGACCCATAAGATCCATGTGAAGCAATTCTAAAACTTTCGAAGTGTTTATGTCAGAAACACTTTTATGTGTAATTTTCAATTGCTTACCAAGTTGACAACTCTTACACTTACCATCAGATTCTTTACCTAGCTTAGGTAAACCACGAACACTCCCTGCATGTGACAATTTTTTCAAGGTTTTGAAATTTATGTGACCAAGTTTAGCATGCCACATATCAGTGTTATTACTCATAACAGATTGACACATAATAGATGGCAGAAGAGTGTAGCAATTGTCATTAGATCTATAACCTTCAAGAACATTCTCACCATTCTTGTTTAAAACAAAACAATTCTCTTTATCAAAGTTAACAATATAACCTTGATCACAAATTTGACTTATGCTTAGAAGATTAGCTTTAAGACCTTCCACAAGTAACACTCTTTTGATTCTAGGCAACCCTTCAAAGTTAAGAGTACCCATACCAAGAACATTACCTTCAATTCCATTGCCAAAAGTAACAGACCCACAATGCATAGGTTTTATGTCTGTAAGAATAGACTTGTCACCTGTCATATGTCTTGAACAACCACTGTCAAAATACCAAAAATATGAAGAAGCAGATCTATCATATTCACTAGTAAAACCAGCAAAACAATTATTCTTTTTGATCCATATTTTCTTTGATTGAACATTTTCCTTTTTTACTCTTTTGAAATCATCAAAATAATTGAATTTTTCAAAATATTCATTTTTAGCAAAATTCATAAGAGTAAAACACTTAAGACGAATATGACCCTTCCTACCACAAAAATGGCAGATTGGAATGAATTTTTCGAATTTACCATTTGATTTACCTGCTGACTGTGTCCTTTCTGTTGGAACAATCCGAGTATCGGATACAACAGATTTCAGTGAGGATGACACAGGAACATCAGACGATAACATCCCAGCCGAGATAAAGACAGTTTTCTTTGATTTTTGAGAACTTGAAGCACCCAGTCCCACATGACTTCTTTGACCTGAATTCTGTATATTCTCAAAAATAGTTGAACTGAGGTTAAGCATTCTAACATTTTTCTCAAGAGTATCCAAATCTTTAGACAACTTATTAATTTCAACATTTTTTGAAATTATTTCTTTTTCCAAATTTTCATTCAAATCAGTAAGTTGTTTAATTTCAAGGGATAATTCTTTTTTTTGCTTACCAATGACCGATTTTCAGAACACACTTTCACCCATGATCCATACATCTTTTTGTAAGATTCACTCAAAGACTCATCATTCAATTCAGATTCATCACTATCAGAATTTTCTTCATCTTTTGAAACATTATTCAAGCAAACAATTTTTTCATTTTCAGATTTAGAACCAGGTAAAATAGAAGTGAGAGCGACATTACCTTCCTCATCTTCACTACTTTCAGAGTCATTATCACTCCAAGTAGCAATCATACCTTTTTTGTTCTTTTTCAAAGTATTTGCACATTCAGGTTGGATGTGACCAAATCCCTCACATTCCCTGCACTGAATACCCTTTTTATTAGTTTGAAAAGGTTTAAGAGAAGAAGGATTACCTTTTGACATCTTGCCATTGAATTTCTTGTTTCCTATCTTATTCATATATTTTCGAAAATTCTTTGCAAGCATTTCCATTTCATTATCACCATCTTCATCATCTGAGACTTCCTTTTCAGTGCTCTTGAAATCTATGGTTTTCTCCTTTTCTTTGGAAGTACTTGGCTTGTCTTTTTGACGAATCTTTTGATTTAACTCAAAGGTACGAAGTGACCCCATCAGTTCTTCTACCTTCATAGTACTGAAATTTTTTGCCTCTTCCATAGCAGTGAGCTTAACATTAAACCTGTCAGGAAGAACTCGAACGATTTTTCTAACAAGAACAGAATCATCAAGTTTTTCACCAAGTGCAAAATACTCATTAGAAATATCAGATAATCTCTCATAAAATTCAGATAGTGTTTCAGAATCAGACATTCTAAGGTCATCAAACCTGGTTTGTAACATAATAAATCTAGACCTTTTAACATCTACAGTTCCTTCGAACTGAGTTTGAAGAATTGTCCAAGCATCTTTAGCCGAGACACATGTGGAAACAAGTTTTATAAAACTTTCTCCAACACCATTAAATATGGCGTGAAGAGCTTTATTATTATAGCTAGATAATTTTTCTTCTTCTGTGTCCCAAACAAGTTCAGATTTTACAATTGTGCTTCCATCTTCACCTTTTTCAGTAGGAGGTGACCATCCAGACAAAATTGCTCTCCATGCTTTCTCATCTTGAGCTTTTATGAAAGCTCTCATCCTAACTTTCCAATATGGATAGTTTGAGTCATTTAGCAATGGAGGTCGAGACACCGAACTACCTTCTGCAAAGAAAGACATTTCACACAAAACAAATCAAACGGAAAATAACCACAAGCTCTCACTAAGAGTTTAGTGAACCGCTCTGATACCAATTGAAATTCCGTTTTTTATGATTACCAATTTAATTATTTAAATTAAATAATTAATTGTTGAACTGTTACAGAAATGTTTAAACAGATACAAAGACTGTTGGAACAGAAACCCGATATGTTTAAACAGTTTGTGACCAGAAGATAAAAACGAACATAAAGTAAAGAACACACGAATTTTTACGTGGTATCAGCAATCTTTGCAAATTGCTACTAGTCCACGAGGCCACGCCCAGAGAATGAAATTTATTAGAAGAATATCTAAATGATTACAAAACCAAATTGACTTATACAAATAAAGACTCCCTCTTGAATTTGTCGCAACTGTTGTAATCTAAACTCATAATCAAATTTCTGAAGTGCTAAGATCTTGAACTCCCTTCAAATCATAACACTTGCACTTTTCCTCCCGAAAAGTGACTCACGAACAAGACTTCTCCCGAAGCTTGATGACCAATGTCCAAGTGTGTTCAACATGCACAATTAACACAGAGAAAACAATACAGAAGTACACTGTAATAAAACACTAAGAACTTGCTGGACTCAAGTTCTTCACATAATAAAAAGTCTCTCTAAAACTTGGAAAATATTTGGAAAATAATACACCAAGAGAGATAATAAAAAACCAGCGACCTAAGGATGATTATATACTTTTTAGAATCCCTTTAGGTCGTGGAAACCAAATCAGAAATCAAACAGCCAATAAATGAAAAATCTTCCAAAACAGGAAAGTCAGAATCTGTTCAAACAGACTGACAATCCGTTCAAACAGATTCATTGAAACTGGACAGTTTTTCAACCCAGTTTCCTTAAATAAATAAGGAAACAATATATCATTTATGACTGCAAGCTGTACACGATTTCTGGGCAACAAAATCAGATAAATACAAATAAATACTAATAATTTCTATTTCAAGAAAAAGATATTCTTTTATAAGAAAATATATATATTTATTTTATTAACATATAAATAAAAATCTGAATATAGAAAGACCTATTTCAACAAAACAAGAAACTACCTATTTTCGAAATTCACCACAAAATATTACAAAAGAGGAAACTACTAATTTCGAAAATACTATTTTAATTAATTTTGTCATTATTGTCAAAAATGCCAATAAATGATTTTACATAAATCATGTTTTCCATTTATGGTTAAATATAAAAATATTCCGTTATAAAAAACAAAAAAAAACAAAAAAAAAAAGTTAAAAGTAAGATTTCCGATTATCTACACCGAAGATATATATATATTTAAAATAAATTGAATAAACACAATTTGAAAGAGCTAGGAAAGTCAGACGTCTTTATAAACTAGTCAAAAACCGTGCACTGACTTTTTTATTATTTTAACGATGATGAAGGCTTTTTGTGCTTCATTCAACGAATGATCAACTAATAACACGAAGAGATAACACCAAACTTAAACAAATGAATTAGTATATAAATGTTGTCCATTCTTGAATTGAGAAGTAACTAAAGCAAAAGCAGCATAGTTAGAACTTTGAGAGAAGATCGAGATAAGATAAAAAACGTAGTAAAAGAGATAAAAATGGAAGAAGTGGGGAGACTCCGGGAAGTGGAAGGATTTGAGAATGATCCAAAGATGGAAGAGCTTGCTCGTTTCGCCATCGATGAGCACAACAGGAAAAAAAATGAGCGGTCTTTGGAACTTGTGAAGATAGCGAATGTGAATCAACACGAGGTGGTTTGTGGTATGATGTACTATATGCAATTGCATGCACTAGACACCGATGAGGGTATCACCTTTCTTTACGCTTCCCCAGTTTTGGTCAAGTCTGAAGACAACTCAAAGGAGGCCGATCGGTTAATACTTTTTAGAGAAGTCAAGGTAATTAATTAATTATATATTTTCTTCATTCCAATTAATGTTTGACATTACCCTACGTACAGTCCCATATTTGTTTGTTAATGCCAGTAAAACTTAGTATTAATACCATTTTGGTCACGAAAGTTACGGATAGGACCATTTTTGATAAATGACAATTTTAAATTTGAGATTTACAAAATTGAACAAAATAATACTCAGACTTTGATTTCAATTAAAATCATTTTAAATATAATTTGTCTCTGCTCCTTCACCATATTTTCTGCTTCTCTCAATTTATTGTAATCTTAAGGACAATTGATTTTATATTTAAATTTACATTGGCCACAATGTATTATTTTGTTTCTTTTTTAAAACACTGAATCTAAATTGTTATTTAGTAAAATTGAGGTCCTATTACTACTATTTTTGCACAACATAAAAATAAAAATTATATTTACCTTAAAAAAATATTATTACTACTATTTTTTTTTAATACGTTTCACTTATCATATATAAATATCGAAGAGTTATGATTTGATTCATGTGATCCTTTCTCTGTTGCACATGTTCATTTTGTTAATTTATGACGTGCTAGTGTTTCTAGTTTTATGGCAATTCGTGGATTAAACAAAAGATTTGTGCACGATAACTGGACAATTCTTACTTTTGTTTAGCATTATATATAACAGCAAAAGAAAAAAATAAAAGTCAATGGCTAAATGTATTCGTTTCAAGTTTAAATGTATCATGAGCATTATGAAAAGGAATAATTTTGCAGGATTGATCGTGATATAACTAATGTATTATCTGACCTTATATTAAACATAAATATTAAAAAGAGTTGGGCAGCCAAGTCCCATAGTAATTAAACTTAACCCCTTTGTCAACTATAATATTTCAGGATGATGACTAGGACGACGAGGCTTATTAATTTTTCATACTTCCTAATTAAAAGTTCAAATCGACGGCGTAAGGTGGGAGTTGATCAATTAATGGAGCCAAGTTCATTCTGAGAATATAACGCGTAAATTGTGAATCGCGTCTTCTTCTTCTTCTTTTTTAAGCTGTTATATAAGTTTTATACTTTCACATGTTGTACTCAGTAATTAACGTGTTGATTTTGTATTAATTATGTCAATGTTATTATGTATAATGTTAAACATATATTATATATGTTTTTGGGGAATGTAGTAACATATTTTTATAAACTTTGTATTTCGACAATTTGTTCCATTTATATCTTTTAGTTATTATTATTATTGATTTAGACCATTAATATTATGTTATAATCCATTTTTTTCTCAGTATTTGGGGCGATATATATATCTAGCAAATTATTGTACTTAAAAATATCTGAATTTTTCTTTACTGTAAAAACACAGCAGGTCACTTGGTACCTGATCTTTAAGTATGCTTAAAAACATTTTTAAGAATAAAAAATAATTTTCAAACATTTTTAAAAATAATTAAAAAAGCTAAAATATTCAGATTTTAATTTAAGTAAAAACTCGAAATAGAAAAAAAAAATATGTAGAACAGAAAATAATATGAAGAACGCCAAAAATAAATTCATCATCTAAAATAACAAATTGAAAACATCCCAAATATAAATCTATAATAAAAATCATCAGAAATTCCAAAACCAATGGCCAAAATCAATTTTTATTTTTCATTCAATTATCATTTTATTTGTTCATTCAAATTTATTTTTCTCTTATATATTTTCATTTATTCTTATTGTTGTTTTCGAAAGAATCTGAAGAGCAACAAAATCCCCCAGATAACAAGAAAGTGTTTGGAGAAGAAAAATAAGTAGAAGTCGGGGGAAGAAGATGTCTAGTGGCTGCTAAATCTGATAAGACTGCTCATACCACATAATATCAACAGGGACAAAAGAAGGGAGTGTGATAAAATTAACTATAGTAGAGCTAGCATAAGATATAATAGGAGAGGTACATTACAAAAATAAGCTTATTGATAATAGTAGGTAGGTGAACATTCTTAAGAGAACATGCATTGATAATAGTAGGTAGGTCAACATTCTTATCCTCTATTTGAGAAAAAGGCTCTATTGCTTCAATAGAAGTGGTGGTAACAGAAGTATTTTCTTGTGCAAAAGAGGCGGATGGTGATTTGTTTTTGTTCGAACAATACAACATAAGTGTTTTGTGACTTTATTTGGGAGACATTAAAAGTCTACGATGTCTCCCGCGGGGGGAGACATTGTATGTAGAAACATTATAAGTGAACATCTCATGTCTCCCAATAGGAAAGGTAAGAGACATCTCACGTCTCCTAGTGAGAGAGGTTGAAAGCTGTCCAAAAATGTGGACTTTCAACCTCTCCCACTGGGAGACGTGGGATGTCTCTCACCTCTCCCAGTGGAAGACACCTCTCCCACATCTCCCAGTGGAGACATTGAAAAGTCTTAATTTAAAAAAAAAATTTAATATTATTTTAATTTGATTTAATAATTAATTAAATTGAAATTAATTTAATATTAATTGAAATTGATTTAATAATTAATTGAATTGAAATCAATTTAATTAAATTGATTTAATAATTAATTAAATTGAAATTGACATAATTATTAAAATGAAAATGCAAATCTTAATTAATGAAAATCTAAATTGTTTTGCAAGAAAAATAATATTTGTTAGACATGCAAAATTAACAAATATTGCAATGTATATGAAGAAAGCGGTAAAAAGTAAGAAAACCTAACAACGAGGTCGGTAACTTTGGATTATTGGTAACACATATGTCGCCCATTCTTGTTGCAACTCATCAATTTGTGCATCTGTATATATCGTACTTGTTAGCTGCAAAAAATATAAAGTAAAATATATTAATTAATTATTTGATTACATTTATATATATGGTTTCAAAAATAATTTATAAATTTTAATTAATAATATCGTTCTCAAGTAATGTCCTAGACTTGCATGTTCAATCAAATCCTTCAACATTCTCATTATGTAGTATCCACATGCCACATTGTCCGGTTGGTGTGGACAGTAATTATTTAAAAGTATGAGTAATTCATTATTAAATTGACACTTGGTAAAAAATGCATACATATTATTTTACCTAATAATTATAAAAGTTCAAAAATTTATGTTGCAATTACTTACTTGAGATTGCTTAATGCGTAGAGTATCAGGGATCTCGAGATCAGGAAGATTCATAGAGAAAAAAAGATTGAAAGCGCTGACGATCACTGATACAATCTCCTCACATTTATTCAGATCTGAATTCACCGGATTACAACAATAAACATATTATCACAACAATATATATATTTTAAAAACATTAAATGAAATATAATTAATAAAATCATACCTTCAATATATCCCATATCTTATTTTTATCCACCACACTAACATCGTTCCAACTATTAGTGTTGATGGACACAATGGCTCGAACAATAGCTCCAAGTTGTGATGAAACATTACTTCTAGTCTCACCAACTATTTAACCATACTCGTTATATTCAACATGTGTAAGATGTCCCTCACTCATTCTTTTGGTGTTTTTAGACATCCATGTGCGTCCTTTCACATTTTTATGTTCATCTTCCACTGGCTAAGAATGAGGGAGAGGCTCCCCCTCATCATAACTACCACCAAAAGGATCACCCTCCATCTGTGAAACATAAATATAATTATTATAACCATTTTGGACACTCATAATCATAAAAAAAGGTTATAAAAACATTTGAATTAAAGATGAAACCAAAATATAAAACCAAAAGACGAAACAAAAAGATGAAACTTAAAATGTCACATATCATAAACATATCAAACCAATTAAATGTTACATAAAGACCCATTATCATCAACCCATAATCCTTCACCATTTTCACGGAAAAAAATACAATCATCATCAATTTGATCATTATCTTCTATTGCGGTAAATGTGACAAGTTCTTCTTCGAGAGGTATATCATGTATCATCGTCTTTAATGTTTCATTCTCTTGTTTGAGTTGAAAGAACATTTGACCACTGATTGTCTGAAGGATCATTCAAATAAAATACTTGTTTGGCTTGTGAAGCTAATATAAATTAGTCAGATTTGTGTCCAATTCATTTTAGATTAACTAACGTGAAACCAAATACTTCATATATTATGTCATTATCACTTTTCACCCAATCACAAAAGAAAACAGGTACTCGAGTTGTGATATAATATAACTTCCAAATTTCATTAACTACTCCATAAAAATTCATATCACATTCAACTGGATTTTTGTCTCTTGCACTAGAGACTTACATAGTTTTAGCAACAAGGCTAACACCACTGTTTTGTGTGATTATGTTGTTATCGCGCTCCCTAGTGTTATATAGAGTACCATTAATCATGTATGATGAAAACTTGATGACGTTAACAAAAGGTCCTCGAGAAATCCACTTAACGATGTTTGAAACCTTATTTGATGTGTTTTGTAATTCTGACACAACCTATTAAATCAACATACCAAAAACAAATTACTAAAAAAAATCAACCATGCCATCTTATAATTACCAATAAATGACAACCTTCCATAATCAACACAATTTACCTTTTGTTCTATTCAACTACTAAAAGTTCGATAATGTTCATCTTGTAACCATTTTGGGTTCCTTGACTTGGAAGAAAATTTGGTCTTTATCCAATTAAATTGTTCCCTTCAGTTATACATGTTAGACAATTGAATGTACAAAATTACACAACTTAAGCTTAATGTATTATATGAATATAACTCACTCGATATAAGACTGAATTTCATTTATATTCTGCAACACAAGAAGATGCGCTTCATCTAGTATATCTCAACTTACTGTGTATACAACGCTACCACGACAACTCTGAATCTCAACATCATTTAACCCAATTATTTGTACACCAGTCATGTATTTATAACGAAATTCAACTGCCTTTTCTGGAATATAGCATTCAACGATGCATCCTTCTGGCCGGCTTCTATTCCTAACATACCCCTTAAGAATCTTCATATATCGCTTAATGGATACATCCGTCTTAAATAAACGGGACCGCAGTATCTTAGTTCTCTAACAAATTGAACTGTCAGATGGATCATTATATCAAAAAATGCCGGCGGAAAATATTTCTCCAACTCACACAATACCTCAGCAATTTCATCTCTTAACTTGGGTAACTTAAGTGGATCAATCACCTTACAATACAATGACTTGAAAAACAAGCATAATCTTGTGATTACGTCTCGAACTTTCCTAGGCAACACAGATTGAGTGGCCACTGGTAGTAAATGTTGCATTAGAATATGACAATCGTGAGATTTCATACTAGTCAGAATACAACTTTTCATGTTTACCAATGACCTTATATTTGAGGAATATCCGTCTGGAACTTTTATATTAAACAAACATATGAAAATTTCCATTCTTTCCTCTTTAGTAAGAGTGTAAGCAGCAAGAGGTAAATATGTTCGTCTCTTATCAGGTTTTGGAGTTAATTCATCCCTTATACCAATTGCAACCAAGTCTTGTCTAGCCTTAATTCCATCTTTAGTTTTCCCAGGAATATTCAACAAAGTGCCAATCAAACTATCACATACATTTTTCTCTATGTGCATACATCTAAATTATGGTGTATAAGTAAGAAAGGCCAATATTCAAGTTCGAAGAAAATAGATTTCTTTTTATAACACCCTTACGGCTCCTCCACAACCTTAGCCTTACGACTACGTTTCATCTTTGTAGGTGTACAAACTTTAGGCTTCCCTAACTTGAACACAATTTTAGACATCTTCTCAAGTACTTGGATCCCATTCAAAGGCTCAGGAGCCTCCTCAAACTCTTGTTTACCATTGAATGCCTTCTTCCAAGTCCGAAGTTTAAAGTCATAGGCAAGAACTTTCTATGTCTCGTATAACATATTTTCCGAGAGTGTTTCAAGTATTCATAACATGTTTTTTCTTCACAAATGGGGCAAGCCTTATATCATTTCACACTAAACCCAGATAAATTTCCATAACCAGAAAAGTCATTAATTGTCCACAATAAGACCGCTCTAAGATTAAATTCTTCCTACTTACACGCATCATAAACTTTAACCCCTTCATCCCACAAAGTTTTCAAGTCATCTATAAGGCGAGCTAGATAGATGTCAATGTCATTAACAGGTTGTTTAGGTCTTGATATCAACAAGGTCAACAACGTAAATTTTCTTTTCATACACAACCATGGGGGTAGATTGTAAATAACAAGCATAACAAGCCAACAACTATACTTACTGCTAAGAGATGTGTGTGGATTAATCCCACCAGTCGAAAGACCTAGACGAATATTACGAGATTCATTTCCAAAAGAAGGTCACTTCAAATAAACTATCTTCCAAGCTAGGGTGCCACCTGGATGTCTTAATTTATCATCTTTTGTTCTCTCATTAGCATGCCACGACAAACTTTCAGCATGTTCGACATTTCTAAACAATCGGATGAAACGAGGAATTTGCGGAATGTACCACAAAACTTTGGTAGGTACTCCTTCCTTGACATCCCCATTATTTCTTTTCTTTTGCCATCGTGACTCACTACAAGTAGGACACGATTTTGCGTCTGCAAAGCTATTTCGATATAATATGCAATCATTAGGACATGCATGAATTTTTTCGTACTGCATGCCTAATGAGCATAACGACTTCTTTGGCTCATAAAATTAAATTGGCATTTCATTATCTTCAGGAAATAACTCCTTCAAAAAACTAAATAAATAAGGATTTATACTTTTATCACTCCAGCCATGTTTAGATTTTAGATTGTACAACCTAAGAAGCCCAGATAATTTTGTAAAACTGGTACAACCAGGGTAAATCGGTTTCTCAGCATCACTAAGGAGCCTCTAAAACTTATTTGGGTCTACTCCTAATCCATAATGTGCATCGTCAATCATTTCATGTAATGGAACCCAGTTGTAACGCTCTGAATAACCAAGACCATTACACACTACAACAATTTGGACATCAGTCATCGGCCATGAGAGGTCGGTTCCACTTAAACCGACTTAACACATGTTCATAAGTCGGTTTATACAGAACCGACTTATC
Source organism: Humulus lupulus (assembly GCF_963169125.1). NCBI lineage: Eukaryota > Viridiplantae > Streptophyta > Magnoliopsida > Rosales > Cannabaceae > Humulus > Humulus lupulus. The sequence continues at coordinate 164,512,657 of NC_084799.1, forward strand.
ATGTATGACTAAGGTAAGCATGGGACGTCGGTTGCGCGAGAACCGACCTCCCATGCTTGTAGAAGACATAATAGGTCGGTTCATGCAAAACCGACCTGCCATGTTGTCATGGTAGGTCAGTTCTGTGTGGACCGACCTACCATGTGCCTACCTTGCTAACATGGTAGGTCGCTACTATGTGAACCGACTTATCATGTCACATTATAAGAATTTTAAAATATATTAATTTATTTAAAATATAAATATATATATAAGCTATTAGTGTATGAAATAAATGTAAGAAATTTAAATTTATTAATATTACCTTATAATGTTTTGAAGTATAAATAAATAAATGAATTAAATTAAATTAATATATTTTAAAATTTTAATAATGTAAAAACCAATTAGAGTATCTTTAACAATATATTTGTATAATGACACAGAATCGAACTAACATGTCCTTTAAAAAATTATTTAAGACGCCACTCTTTTATCAAATTATTATTATTTATTTATTTTAAATTGTAAATGTTACTAAATTAAAATATTTTTTATTTATAAAATATAATTATAATGTAATATATATTAACAAATATAAATTTTATATTATTTGAATTTTAAATATATTAATTTATTTAAACAATACATATATATAATTATTTCAGGATGAAAAGTATAAAATAATATACTTATTAATATTACATATATTATAATCTTTTAAATATAAAAAATTAATAAATTAATTGTAATTAAAAAAATTAATTTCATTTTTATAAACAAGAAAATATTTTAATTTAATAGTATTTATAATTTAAAATAAAAAACTTTATAAAACAATTTAGAGTATCCCTTTAATAATATTTTAGATGACATGGTAGGTCGGTTGTGTGGGAAATGACTTTTCATGTGACATGGTAGGTCGGTTGTGTAGAAATGACCTACCATGTCATTATAAAAATACATTATTAAAGATACTATAATTTGTTTTATATTATTGAAATTTTAAAACATATTAATTTATTTAGGTATGAAATAAGTATAAAAAATATATACTTATTAATATTACATGTATTATAATTTTTGAAATATAAATAAATTAATAAAGTATTTGTAATTAAAACAAATTAATTTGATTTTTTATAAACAATAAAATATTTTAATTTAATAGTATTTATAATTTAAAATAAAAAACTTTATAAAAAAATTTAGAGTATCTCTTTAATAATTTTTTAGATGACATGATAGGTCGGTTGTGTGAGAAATGACTTCTCATGTGACATGGTAGGTCGGTTGTGTAGAACCGACCTACCATGTCATTATAAAAATACATTATTAAAGATACTCTAATTTGTTTTATATTATTGAAATTTTAAAATATGTTAATTTATTTAAAGAATACATGTATATATAATTTATTTGGGTATGAAATAAGTATAAAAAAATATATACTTATTAATATTACATATATAATAATTTTTGAAATATAAATAAATTAATAAATTATTTGTAATTAAAAAAATTAATTTCATTTTTATAAAGAATAAAATATTTTAATTTAATAATATTTATAATTTAAAATAAAAAAACTTTATAAAATAATTTAGAGTATCCCTTTAATAATTTTTTAGATGACATGGTAAGTCGGTTGTGTGGGAAATGATTTCTCATATGACATGGTAGGTCGGTTGTGTAGAACCGACCTACCATATCATTATAAAAATACATTATTAAAGATACTCTAATTTGTTTTATATTATTGAAATTTTAAAATATATTAATTTATTTAAACAATACATATATATATAATTTATTTGGGTATGAAATAAGTATAAAAATATATATACTTATTAATACTACATATATAATAATTTTTGAAATATAAAAAATTAATAAATTATTTGTAATTAAAAAATTAATTTCATTTTAATAAACAAGAAAATATTTTAATTTAATAATATTTATAATTTAAAATAAAAAACTTTATAAAATAATTTAGAGTATATCTTTAATAATTTTTTAGATGACATGATATGTCGGTTGTGTAAGAAATGACTTATCATGTGACATGGTAGGTTGTTTCTGTAGAACCGACTTACCATGTTATTATAAAATACATTATTAAAGATACTCTAATTTGTTTTATATTATTGAAATTTTAAAATGTATTAATTTATTTAAACAATACATATATATAATTTATTTAGGTATGAAATAAGTATAAAAAAAATATATACTTATTAATATTACATATATTATAATTTTTGAAATATAAATAAATTAATAAATTATTTATAATTAAAAAAATAATTTAATTTCTATGAATACAAATATATTTTAATTTAATTATATTTATAATGACATAATAAGTCGGTTGGGTAGAACCGACCTCCGTGTCATTATAAATTACTTTGTAGGGAATTTTTTTTAAATTCCCGCATTATTTTTCATTTCTTTCTCAATACAATTTAGAGAAAAGAAACCCTATTTTCTCAAACCCCTTTCATCTTTCTCTCACCCTTTCTGATCACCTTCTTCTCCCAAAAGTAATCTTCAACCGCAACCTCTCTCAACCTCTCACACTCTTACATTCAGTGTCTCTCACCCTCTGCTGCTCTTATGCCTCTCTAACGTTTCCGTCATCTGAGTATTTCCCGGATAAGGATTTCAAGGGTGAATCTTTTTTTTCCATGGTATTTTTTTTTTCAGTTCAATGGTTTTTTTGTTTTGTTTTGGGTTTGTATATGTTATGCAGAAGAGCTTGTTTATTTTAATTAATACAAGTTAAATTAAATGTTTGTTTTGGTATATTGGGTTTGTATTACGCTTAGAAGAGCGAATTGAGCAATTTATAATCTTATTTCTTAATAATATGTTAAAAAACATAAAATCGACACCTTCTTTTGCAGAATATAAGTAGTACCATTTGAAAATCTTTGATTACTGATATATTAATTATAAAATTGTTAATGGTTATGGGCTTTGATTTTGGTGTGTATAAACTATGCATTTTCCGTGTTAAGATATGAAAATGGTATTAAGATATTCTTTTTTGAAAAATCTAATTGTTGTTTTGATTTGGTATATAATTTGTTGGTTTTAGTTGTAAATGGTATGGCTTAATGTCAAAGCGGTAGAATAATTGTTGAAAGGTTGAGGTCGACAAGCATTTAGGCCTCACTTTGGGTCAAAAGCAAGGTGGTCTCACTCAGGCAAAGCAAATCATTATTTCTCTCTGCTTTCTATTTGCATATGTTTACCGGTAAAACTTTGGAAAAAAAAGAAGTAGAAAGAAAATCTAGGAAGCTTTGTTCCCATTTTTTGGTCAATTTCCTTCTGCAAGCAAGTCTTATAGTTGGTGTTGTGCATTGAATTAGGTCTTAATATGTTTGAGTGATTCATATAATACCAACTAGTTTCAATGGTATTTGTTGACAAACTGTGGCTGCATTCAAGGCTGGCAATTTTCTTTGAAAGTTTCAAGTTTGTATCAAACACGATATTAGTTTTTCTTTTTGGGCCTCGTTTTTTTAGTATAAATAATTATTAAAAGTTAAAAACTTAAGCAATGCTAGATAATATAACAGAACAAGCATAATGGATATTCTTTGGCTGCCTTCAATGATCACATGTTTTCCATGGAACAAATCCTATATATTATATGATTATCCAATTAACTTTATGGTTTTTGTACGTGATATGCGGCATAGTGAGGACACAGATGAAAGAGTTCCATGTTACATTATGACCATGGTACTACCAAAAGTAGGTAACTTTTTATTTATTAGCTAGAATGGTAAAGAAAAAAACAGAGAAAAGTGCTCAAGTAGGAACTCCTACATATTACAGTACCACTAATTTTAAGTTTGATCACATATCCTATAAATATATATTGATATGCTCATATAGTGCTATTTGTATATTTATAAGCTCATATAATGCTATTTATTTTCTATATCTTTTTTCTATAATAATGCTTTGATTTGTTAGAATATATTATAAAAAATATAATATATATATGTATAAGTAATATATGCCAAGATACAAATGTCAATTATTTTAATCCTCTTATTTTACATTTATCTTATTTCTCAAACTTCTTGTGTTATTTCAAGGCATAGATTGTTAATATAAACATTGTGCGATTGTTAGGCTTAACTTATGAATATAGACACCAAAGGGATTTGAAGGATCTTTTTGCAGAAGTTGCATCCTCGGCCAAGGTATGCATAAGGATCCCAATATCATTTTTTAAACATTTGCTATTTTTTCTGGAAAATAGAAACTTAATAAATAAATTTGGGATGATCACTAATTTTTTTTTTGTTTTATTTTTTTATATTGGGAATCATTGTTCAGAAGCTAATGAATGAGTTTTGATTTGGACGTATACGGTTTTACTGATTTCACACATTCATTTTTTTTTTTAATAGTGACCTACATAATAACATTAGAGTTTTGATTTGGACATTTCAATGATCAATTTTCCTTTGCTCAGTTTTGACGAGTTGTATTGATTCTTTCAATTTTTTGCAGCTATTCTGTGTTTTTGGTTTTTTGAAACATATGATGAGTTTTCCTTATGGGTGTTTAGAATTTTTTATTTCTTGTAGTTGGAGAACACGGGTTTCTTTCTAAAGTTTCAAGATTTTTTTAGTTACTTGAGATCATTTCTGGGTGTTTTTGTATGCATGAGATTCTGGGTCACTATTTCCTTTTTGCTTATAGTTTATTCAATCACTTGGATTTGGTTAAATTTGTTTAACTGATACGATTGAGTGATGTATATCAATCTCAGAAGTCTAGACAACTTCTCACAATTCTTATTCTCTTTAAAAGTTACAAATGCAAAATTGAGTAAGAGGGATCTAGAATTGTACTTAAACATAGTTCAGGGGTGCATGAAAATAAATACAAGTAATTTCTAATAATGTATAGACAGAGGGATCGAGTGTATATTTTTCATTGAAGATTTCATTTTCTATTAAGCATTCTTTATTTGGAATTGTATTGGAGGTGATTACTTCTCTAATAATTGCACTTGTTTTGAACTGAGATGGTTTTAGAAAAAAATTAAACATATAGTTATCGTTTTTGTTTCTATATTCTTATAGTAGAGCAGTAATATAGGACTCAAACTTATGTTTATAAATTTGTTTATTTCATGAATTATAATTCTTGTGAGAGATACTATAAGTTCAGTTTATGTATCACCTCTACACTTGGATTATGATATTTTTTCTATTATCACTAGGCAGCAAATTTCTTTTATCAACTCTATGTAACAAAGCATATGTAAATTTTACTATAATTGATTATATTGAGTCATTTATAGAGATTTTAATGCAATGGTTTCTTATATACCTGAATGTGATTTCAGATTGGTACAACAAAGAATGATGTTGCCACCTATCGGAGTGCCTGTGGTGGTCATGAAATTCGTTGCTCTGCTTCTTATGGTTAGAGTTGGGTATTTGTACTTTGAGTTATACATGTAAATTTGCATAGATCAGAGTGTCTATATTTGTGTTATATATATATATTGAATATTGTAAAATTGTATAGATTTAAGTTTGATTTTTCACAGATCTAAATATTGTAAATTTATTGATATATATTGGTGATGTTAAGTGTATTTTATTTATTTGTGACTTTAGTAATTTTGATATTGGTTCTATTTTATTTGGTGCTCAATTTCAATAGTGTGAGGGTTCTATAAGTTAATATGAAAAAATACTGGTTAATATGAAGAAAAAAAATAGAATGCTACAAGTCGGTTGGACAACCGACCTACTATGTTGTTCACCATAGGTTAGTTGGATAACCGACTTACCATGTTGTTCACCATAGGTCAGTTGGACAACCGACCTACCATGTTGTACACTAAAGGACGGTTGTACAACTGACTTACCATGTTGTACACCATAAGTTGGTTTGGCGCCAACCGACCTACCATGTGTTTACATGGTAAGTCATTGTATGGGAAGTCGGTTCCAAACTGACTTATGAACGTTTATAGGTCGGTTTTTAACCGACTTCTTATGCAATTTTCGTAGTAGTGACACTGTGTGTTTAAAACAGTGCTTAACCTGCTAAGCAAGTCGTTTGAACTAAAATGTGTAATTAAAGACTAAGTCAAGTTCAAGTAATAAAAGATCTGGTCAACAAAATGATTATTTTTCATTAAAATATTAAGTTCATACACGGGATCCCAAAAATCAGTTTACCGACTTGTAAAAGATAAACAAATACAATTAAGCCGTCCTAAGCGAAAAAACAGGGTTTAACTCTAGTTCCACCCAAGATATCCCGACCGTGGCGGTCGAGCAGGCTGCATATGTACATACCGCCCCTTAAGCTCTTCAACTCATGGCTGGTCCAGCTATCAACTCCCTTACCTGCACCACGTAGCACCTGTAAGTCGAGACCCATCAAGAAAACTTAAAACAACATGCAAAACTAGGCAACAGTATAAAGACAATAAATATAATTCACCATATTCAACTAATAATAGATTATAGGCAACAGTCTCAACAATACCATTTAGTCAACCTTGACCCAACCAATCCAATTATTCAACAGAGTACAAGCAATAAGCTAAACAACGGAAAACACATATATTCTGAAGCATACATTTCAATCAGTAATATAAATATTCAGGGTCGGCGCCCTTAGGCTGAGCCCTCTGTTTACTCAGCTGACTCCGACCCGCTTAGGCCGAGTCCTCTAATTATTTAGCTGACCCCGCTCGCATTGGCCGAGCTGCATCCAGAATGCTAATTACCAGCCTCGACACCCTTAGGCCGTACTTTCATATCCCATATAACAAACATATATCTCAAAAAATGCATATATTCAATTACAGGGAATCTCAGTCCCAACAACAACCACATGGGTGCAGTTTTCTTACCTCGAATCCCGTGCAACAAGTGTATAGCAGCCCCAAGCACGATCCTTAATTCCTGAGCCCTTGCAGTAAAAACCTAGTCACATTGCGACAATGGATAACCATAAGATTCTATACCATTTAAAAGCTTCGGACTAAAATACTAGCCTTCGGGAGCTCAATTTCTACTAAATCTGGTAGTAGAAATTGTCCCAAGCGCTTAAGTTTGGATCCCCGAGCCTTCTTGAGACTTAAGACAAACCTAGTCTAAAACTGTCTAGGCGGGTCGCGACTTGGCCCTCAAGGTCACGACGCACCTCAAGTTAAAGGCGCAACCTCAGCATATGGAGGGAGGCGGGCCACGAATTGACCCTAGGGTCACTGTGCACCTATGAATCAGCAAACCCTCCCAAGGCATCTAGGGCACGCGGGCCGCGACGTCCATGAACTCGGTTGTAGCGCGCCCCCGTGAACCCAGAATCCCTTGGGTTTTCTAGTGTTTTTTTCCCAGCCAAATCCTCAAAATTCAACCTCAATCTTCCACCAAACTCAGATTTAAGTCTAGAATCTTTATTCTCTTAGCCTTACCATCATAACTAATCTACAAACAATTTCCTTACACCTAAAATCAAACTTGGTAATCTTGTTCATGCAAGCTCTACGTTCTAGCATTATTTCAATAGAATTTCAACAATAATATCTAAAATTTTACCTCAATTGTTAGCCTAACCACCGCAGGAATCCTTGACTAATTCTAGCTTTGATTCTCCAGACTTCTCAGATAGATTTCCAGCTTAATTGTTTGAGTCTTCTCCTCCAATACCTCAAAGCTTCCTTAAGCTCTAGTGAGGAAAATGAGAGAACGTGAAAGAAGAAAAGGAGAGATAGAGAGAGAGAGAGTTTGAGGTTATCCTCTTAATTCTGCTGGGTTCTAGTTACTCTTAGAGCTTTAGCTGAGAGCATCCTTTAACTAGAATGGGCAAAAATACCCCTTAGTCAACACAACCTCTCCTTTTTGCCCCTAAGGGCGATATGGTCATTCTCCCCAATTCCCGTTAATTCCTCGAGTCATCCTATAGATTCCCGATTAATCCCGACATCCCCATTTAATCACCAAATACCTACTCGTTACTCAATAAATCTCAAATATACATTAACTTCTCAAAATACCCCTAGGCTCACCCCAAGCGGGGTATTAATCCCCGTTGTGACTATTTTGCCAATCCGCTCACTAGGATCGCCTCGAGCCGTATACTACAAATATATCCACATAATAATGTGGTCTCAATCATTTAACACATAATCACATTTATGCCCGCTATGGGCCAATATTACAAATATGCCCTTATAAAAAATAACGAGCCTACATGCATATTTAATACTCATAAACATACATATAATCATACTCATATTATCATATATTTCATGCATGCCACATAGTCATGCATTTAATCAGTTAATCACACATATATCTAGATACCCTCCCGGCACGCTAATCAAGGCACTGAACCCTATTAGCATTTTTGGGACGTTACAACTATCCCCTCATTGAAATTTCGTCCTCGAAATTTATTCAAACACTTTGGAACACAAATCCCGTAAACCTGACTGTAACCATAGAGTCCAGTCCTTTACCCTTTTATCCTTTAGTAACACTCTTATTAGAGCGACAGTCTTAATCCATAAAACCTTATCTCACTATCATAATTCCATTAGCTTTTCCTTGCTCAATAACTCTGCTGAAATCCTAGGGTCTCCTCACCTCATCAGCAGTGATTATCATACATTTCCTTCCTTGACATTGGCACCAACAACATTCGAAAGCCACCACCCATACTAGGGTAAGGCTAATCTATAGGCCCCTGGCCTAATCCTTAGTAAGATCTTAGAAGTCTTATTAAACCGGGAGTCAAAACTCCTCTTCCTTTCCCAAAATATCATATTCTTTCTTGTCTAAAATATTCGGAGAAAAAACAATTCTCCCCCATGGAACTTCATGTTCCCATACTTTAAACTTGCGAACTCTTATGTCCTTTCAGATAGGCAGACACTTTTGCCCTAATAATCCTAATAACTTCATTGGTTTCCCCGAACCAGTAATGAATTACAATATTCTCTGTCTTTCATTTCATTACATAGATCAAGTACTTCTTGCTCTCTACCTTACTATATCTCATGCCGAGTCACCTTAGCCATTGACCGACATTCACCACTGTGACTATTCCATCAAGTGGTTGTACTTGTCTTAATGCCCTAAACACTTATACATTCGATGTATGATTCTCAAAATCCGAGTCACTTCATCAGATTGTCAGCTTATATGAAGGTAACCAATAATTCTAGGTTTCAACCTTATACTTTTTGTCTTCTATATCCTTTTCCAGTACTTGGAAAAAATAAAGGGTCTCATCCTGACACTATCAACTTCAGTGTTCCATGGGGACATATAGTCTCTTGTTGCTCAAATGCCTTATTGTGTCACCCGTTCACACGAACTGAAGTGTGTTAACTCAATCTGTTGAGTTGCAACCTTTCATGTCCAACCTTCTTACTTGTCGTCTAATGTGGTCTACTCTTACGATCCACTACTACACCTTTTCACCTTCCAATATACAGTTTTTTTTTTTAATTTCAACATCCTTTTAAATGTCCTGGTTACTGTATTCATCTAGAATCTCCACCTCAACACCAGGCTCCATCAGATCACTTATCTGATCTTTATATTTTATTTCGTTCATACTAAAATAGTAGGATTTTGAACCAATCCTACAAGATATTCTCTTTGAATTTCATCTTCCACATAGATGTATCTGTCCATTATCAACTACAGGTACTATATCGATCTTAATCGTTACCTCGTCTGACTTTACTGTAATCCGTGGTATCCTATCCAACTGGCACAAATCTTACCAACTTAGAAGGTCAACGTCCATATCAATTTTCCCTTATGCAATAAAGGGTTTCCAATATGAATCACTCACTAATTCCCATTTGGTCTTGGTCTTAAGGTTATTCCTCTATAAATGACAAAACATTGAAATCTTTTCCACTAATACATTCACTTCTTTTCCATGAGTGCCATCACTGGATCTTAACTGTGGCTATCTAGCATTACCATAAACTTAATGCTGCATGTATACCATTCGTGTTCTTGTTCTTTCATCTACCGTGAAGCACGAGTAACCATCCCTTCAGTCTATACCTGAGCATATCTTAGTCTTTGATCTACCGACTTACAGTTTCATGTCTTCAAACAAAGACAATGTCCTTCACATTACCCTTCCATACCCATCTATTGTATACATATTCTAATACCATAGGGTGTTATCAATCCTTATTATTTCTTCTGAAAATATGATACAAAACTATCCATTCAATCTAACTTTAAGTTCTTGTGTCATCCCAATCTCGGGTGTAGCTGTCTTCGAAGACTCTTCAAGTAGTAGATGACGTGTCTACAAGTCACACGGTACTTCTTACCCCACAGGCATTCTTTAGTAATTTCTTTGTGGCTTCTGACTGAATTCCTTCATACATGATCCCATCACCTTCTACAACGTGACCTTGAATACCTTTGGAGGAATCGAAGCTTACACTTTTTAGAGCCTTACCTGAAACCCTGCTTTATCAGTCTTAGCATTATCATTGTAGTAGTTGTTTGTGTTGGATTAGCTTATATAAGATCTTTATTTATTTTCATGTATATCTAATATTAAACAAATTAATACGAGATAGCCTAAAACATGTTTCTAAAATTGAATTCAAAGAGAAACAAATAATATAATACTTACAGTATACGCAACGGAATTAAGAGTCCTTCCTTCAGTTTCTCTAACTCTTGTATCTTCTCTGTCGCAGAGTATTACCAAGAAACTGAACCGATCTTCTATTTTCTTCACGATCTTCCAATGTATCCTTAGAACCACCTAGACTAGTGTGGGCAATTCTCAACACATGAGATAGATATAGAGAGAAGAAGAGAAAATAACAAAGTGGCTTAGAAAAGGACTTGTGTTTAGAGAGTATAAAACTATCAGAAAATCTGACTTGAGACTTATCTGTCGTCTCTGAAATATTTTCTCTAAGCACTCCTTTTATAGACTCAATTAGACCATTTAATTTAATTAAAAAATCAATAAAATAACAGCCATTTTGAAGCCCTAGGACGAAATTATCATGGGCTATAAGCCCGTGAAATTTCTCATTTGATTATAAGCCCATTGGACTTAAAATCAAGGCTTGTATTATTTTCTATTGATTTAATTAATTAAATAATTATTTAAATCCTTTATCAAATTAATTATTTATAATTTGAACCTTGATTTAAATTTATTTATTAATTTAAATACCAATTTATCTTAATTAATAAATCTGCCATAATTTCTCTTTTCTTCTCAAAATTACACAACTCTGTGAAACTATCCAAAATTGACCTGGTCAACTTTGATAATTCTAATTGATGATTAAATCAATTAATTGAGACTATCTAGATGATTTTATTCAAGGTACAATGGGGACCATGGGCCTATGAAATCAAGCTCCAATAAGTTATCATAAATCTAACAAATAAATTTACTAACTTATTAATTCCTCGTGACTCCACTATAGACTTGGAATTGCACTCTTGAATTCATAGAACGCTCTATAACAAATATAGATACGCTATTAATTATCCATTGTTACAACTATAATTGTCACTCAATCCTCTATAGACGGTCTACAATGAGATAGGCTAATATCATTCTTCCGCTTGATTCATCCTTAAATCAAATACTTTCTTCAACTGAACCATTAATTATTTCTGCTAGGCTAATATCATTCTTCACGATGTCCCTGATACTGTGTCTATCCATACCCAAAGCATGTAGTGCACCCATCTAAAACCTTATTTGCTAATCCAGTTTCCATTCAGTCTAACTGATATATTCCAGGTGTTATTTATCCCAACGTTCAGGCATCTCGCAGATGCAACCAGGTCCTTCCCTTCCAAATCTAGACATTATTACCGTCTCCTGTAATCTGTGGTTGTCCCTTATTTAACAGATTAGCTCCTACTCAGGCTCATACTGAAACTCTCATATGACGAGTTCAATCACTTTTACTATAAACCTTTTACCACTAGTATTCCCATTCTTTTCTTGGAAATTACCAACTCTTTTCCAATAGACACCAATAACTCAAGCCCCATTGTATAACAACCGTGAGGCATGTACTTCATATCTGAATCTTTTCATGGGATATACGCAGCACCAAACTCTTCCAGCTCATTATATAACAAAGGACGAAGACTAACTAATTAATTGGTCACCTCCGAGGGACTAGCCTCGGCTCTGACTGTAACAAGGCAGATCAGTCCTCCCTTCTCCAATCTCGAGAAATCTGCCCTAACATACTTAACTATTGCATGTAGAAAATATGCCTTCACTTGGCGTCCTTCCAGATGATGTTTTCAACATCTAACGCATACTAAATAACTTCACCAAGCCTCATCGATGCCCTGGCGGCTATCCTGTAAACTATAACCCATCCTGTCAAAACGAGGAGTAGTAGAACTATCAGTGGTCCTTCTTTTCTTGTCACTAGGCATCTGCCCCTACCTAATCCCGCAAATGGGAATACCATTGCATGAGCTTCCTGCCCTACGACATTCTTGCTTCATATCTCATCTTTTATGCCTTTAATAACAAGGCCCTCCCTACTACTCAAGCATAGATGAAAAATCTTATGCACTAGAACGACCCTGATGCTCTGGGCCATCCCAGAGTTTAGTCCTTAAATATATCGTTCTTTTTTGGCTACATCCGCTGGTACCAAACCTCCAAGCGGATTGACCAACCCAACAAATTCGTCAACTTACTTTGTTATTGTCTCACCATTCTGAACCAGGATCATAAACTCATTAGTCTTTGTAGTTCAAACTGCATCACAGTAGCCTCTTTTATCAAATCACTATCTAAATTCCTCCCAATCCATCACGACAACATTCCTGGTCTGGGGTACTATTCCCCACCACATTAGGGCATCCTCCTACCGCATGTGCATGGCGCATGGCGCAACTATTCTATCATGGCTCACCATTCTCATTTTATCAAGGACGGAGTTAATCATGCCCATATACTGATAAGTTTCTGAGCAAACTCAAACCTTCCTTGAAAACTAAAGGATAATGCTTCTAAGGCCTTCCAAATAGTAACCCTTATATGTTTCCATCCTCAGGTTAAATCAACACTGGTGTCCTTACTGTCAAGACATATGAAGCAGCGTTTCCCCAACGAGACCCACTACCTCAACCATCTAATCTCCTTAATCTGATCTAGTAGCCTTGCTCGCATACCAGCAAACGCCTACTATGAATTCCAATGGCAGATGAAGGGTTCCAACCCTAACTATCATCTATTGCCCCCACTCTAACAATACCAGGTCCAATTAATTGTCTTGAGTACATACATTTTGAATCAGTCCGCAATCACCAACTAAACCCTTCAGCCCTGATGTTCATATCCAGAATCATCCCACAGATAGGTCCAAACAATCACAATAATCACACGCACAATAAGCATATCGAAACACCAATCTACATTACTCATGCATTCATTATCGAATTCCATTTTTACAAAATATATTCATACACATCATGCTTTCTATACTAACATGCAAATCAGACACATAATTTCAATTTAAACAATTAACCACATAATCATGTTATTAAATACCTAATCGTGAGTGTAATGCCCCAAATTTCCTAATAAGGTTTAGGACCTTGATTAGGAGGCTGGGAGGGCCATAATTGATTTATTATGTTATTAAATAATTATATTCATGTTTATGTGAATTATATTATAATATGATGATAAATACATGCATATGGGTCCATTTTTTTCAATTATAAGGGCATTTTGGTAATTTGGCCCGTTGAGGGCGTGATTGTGTATTTTCATGCATGTGGGTGAATTATAAATAATATCACGTTATATGTGGATTTGTTCGAGCCATTCGGCATGAGATGATCTTTGAATGCAAGTTATCGGTCTGGTCATAACGGGATTAGTTTCAGGGCTCGGGGTGAGTCTCGGGGTAATTTGGTGATTAGACCATTGCCGGGAATTAAAGGGTAATGAGATATGATTTATTAGCATTTGGGAATATTGAGAATAACAGGAATTGGAGAGTGTTATTTATGATTAATGAGATAAGCGGGAAATGACGATTTTACCCTTGGAAGCCTGTAAAGGATTTTAAATGACCTAGGGGTATTTTAGTCTTTTCACCCTAAAGGATATATATTAGCCATTAGATGGCTGTGGAAGTAACCAAAGTAGAGAAAATTTTCCTCCTCTCCCGTGCACCATTTCTCCACCTTTTCTCTTTGAATTTTTTAGCTCAATTTGGGCAATCAAGCCTTGAGGGTTTTGGGATATGCTCTAACATTGAAGAGGGTCCTAAGATGAGATTGAGGTGAGTTTCTGGCCATTAAAACCTTAGTTCTTGCTTTGTTTTTCTATTTGAGTTTCAGTTGGGTTTTGGTTTGAAAGTTGAGTTTCAATGGAAGTTTTGGCTAGGGTTGCTTGGATTGTGATGCCTAGGAAATTTGTAGATGGTTTTTGGGTTCAATTGGGATTTAAAATGAGGTTTGGAAGCTTTTGGTTCATGTTGGAAATGGTGGAGTTGAAGGGGAGAAGAACCAGGGCATTTTTGCCTGGTTGTAGCGCTACAACGCTAGCTAAGGGTTTGCCAATCTGCCTAGAGCGATGGGGCGCTAGGGGGATAGCGCTACAGCGCTACCCTATTTCTTTAGATTCCTGTTTTTGGTGTTTTTAAGGGTTTTTGGCTCGGGGTTTTAATTCCTAAGGCTCGGGATCGAATCTACTCACCGTTTGGGTACAATTCGGGGTTCCGGGAGTGAGGTTTAGGTCAAGACCCTTTTATTGTTGATTTCATTAATTGGAGATTGTATTTGGTTATGACCAGGTGACCACTAAGGAATTAAAGGATAGATCATTCTCAAGGGTCATTCTTAACATATTTCTCGCTCGAACTAGAGGTAAGAAAACTGCACCCAGTATGTGATGCACGAGAAACATGTGGTTAGGGCATGCCATGAATGTTGAATATGAGATTGATCAGAGCTTGAGTCTCTATGATTGTGTATGATCCTAATTATGCTAGCAATTGTTAACTAAGCATGCTGAATGCCCTACATTTGAATATTTAACATATGATATATGCCTGGTAGCATTGCTTACTTGTGCGTGGCACTGACTTACTAGTCAGAATCGGCAATGGTGTCAGAACTGGCTGTGAAGCTGTAACTTACTAGTCAAGTTCAACAGTAGTACTGAGCACTGGTCGTATGTTATTGACCTATGAGTTAGGAGCGGCATAAGCATCATGAACGCAGAGCCGAGAAGATTGGATCTAATCGACATCTACATTAAATGACTCATTATGAGCATTAATGCCGGACCAACCTCAACTTCGATGAAAATTATAAGCGCTTGTCTAGCCTATGGCTAGTCACTTAGAGTCCGGGACCAGAAGGTCCAAGTGACCGTATCGTCACATGGCTAAGGGTATGGAACCCACGCTAGTGACTCCTTAGTCACTCATCTAAGGGTGAGATCCCATGTTAGTGACTTGCTCATCAGTCACTCATCTAAGGGTGCATATCCCATGTTAGTGACTTACTCCTCAGTCTCTCATTTGATTAGGGCTATAAGCCCCAACATGGTTATCGGAACCTCAAGTGTTAATCACTCATCTGTTTAGGATTGACTTGATAGTCATCCATACAAGAGGGCAGGGCCCACAACCATCATTATTTGAAATTATTTGCATGCGTGATTAAGGCTATTATTGCTAGGCATGCACATTATGATTTGATGACATGTTATTACTGTTCATGAGCATATTGAGTTTTCTTGCTAGGCTTCGGCTCACGGGTGCTATGCGGTGCAGGTAAAGGCAAAAGAAAGCTGGACCATCCTTGAGTTGGAGAGCTTAGTTGATGATGTGTATATATGCGGCTGCTCGACCGCCACGCCGAGGGTTGAAAGAGGAACTAAGGTTAAACCCAATTTTGCCTCTTAGGTTGGCTAATTGTAAATATTTTGTTGTAATTAACCTTTAAATTATATTTTTGGGATCCCAATGTATACTGTAAACATTTTAGTGAAATGTTATATTTTAACCAAAAATTTTAACCCTAAACCGCTAATCCTACTTAGTTACACGATTATGGCCAAATGACTCGATTAATGAGTTTAACACTATTTAAAATGCACACCATAATGGTCTCTGAAGTTTAGGGAGTTACAGTGAGTCGATCTCATCTTTAGCGGTGAGCGTACACGCCTAGCCAGTCTTCAGGAACCTTTAAACCTAGACCGCTCTGATACCAAGATGTAATGCCCTGGATAACCAAGATCATTACACTGTGTGCTTAAAATAGTGCTTAACCTGCTAAGCAAGTCGTTTGAACTTAAATGTGTAATTAAAGACTAAGTCAAGGTCAAGTAATAAAAGATTTGGTCAACAAAATGATTATTTTTCATTAAAATATTAAGTTCATACATGTGATCCCAAAAATAAGTTTACAGACTTGTAAAAGATAAAAAAATACAATTAAGTCGTCATAAGTGGCAAAACAGGGTTTAACCATAGTTCCTCCCAAGCTATCCCGACCATGGCGGTCGAGCAGACTGCATATGTACATACTGCCCCTGAAGCTCTCAAACTCATGGTTGGTCCAGCTATCAACTCCCTTACCTGCACCATGTAGCACCCGTGAGGCAAGGCCCAACAAGAAAACTTAAAGCAGCATGCACAACTAGGCAACAATATAAAGACAATAAATATAATTCAAAAGATTCAACTGATAATAGATTATAGGCAACAGTCTCAACATTATCATTTAGTCAACCTTAACCCAACCAGTCGAAATATTCAACAAAGTACATGCATTAAGCTAAACAATGGCCAACCACATATATTCTCAAGCATACATTTCAATAAGTAATACAAATATTTAGGGTCGGCGCCCTTAGGCCGAGCCCTCTGTTTACTCAACTGACCCCATCTCGCTTAGGCCGAGTCCTCTGATTATTTAGCTAACCCCGACTAGCACTGGCTGAGCTGCGTCCAGAACACTTATTATCAGCCCTGGAACCCTTAGGCCGTACTTTTATATCCCATATAACAAACATATATCTCACAAAATGCATATATTCAATTATAGGGAATCTCAGTCCCAACAATAACCACATGGGTGCAATTTTCTTACCTCGGATCCCTAGCATCAAGCGTATAGCGGCCCCGAGCACGATCCTTAATTTCATGAGCCCTTGTGGTAAAAACCTAGTCACACTGCGACAATGGATGACCATAAGATTCTATACCATTTAAAAGCTTTGGACTAAAATACTAGCCTCCGGGACCTCGATTTATACTAAACCGGGTAGTAGAAATCATCCCGAGCGCTTAATTTTGGATCCCTGAGCCTTCCTGAGCTTTAAGACAAATCTAGGTTAAAACTTTCTAGGCGGGCTGCGACCTGGCCCTGAGGGTCACGGCGCGCCTCAAGTCAGAGGCACAACCTCTGCATCCGAAGGGAGGTGGACTGCGACTTGCCCCCCTAGGGTTGCAACGCGCCTATGAATCAGCAAACCCTCCCAAGGCATCTGGGGCATGCGGGCCGCGACGCGCCCCCATGAACCCAGAATCCCTTGGGTTTTACAACATTTTTTCGCCAACTAAATCCTCAAAATAAAACCTCAATCTTCCACCAAACTCAAATTTAAGTCTAGAATCTTTATTCTTTTAGCCTAACCATCATAACTAATCTATAAACAATTTCCTTACATCATCAAACACCTAAAATTAGACTTGGTAATCTTGTTCATGCAAGCTCTAAGTTCTAGCATTATTTCAATAGATTTTCAGCAATAATATCTAAAATCTTACCTCAATTGTTAGCCTAACCACCTCAGGAATCCTTGACTGATTCTAGCTTTAATTCTCCAGTCCTTCCCAGCTATATTTCCAGCTTCATTGCTTGAGTCTTCTCCTCCAATACCTCAAAGCTTCCTTAGGCTCTAGTGAGGAAAATGAGAGAACGCGAAAGAAGAAAAAGAGAGAGAGAGAGAGAGAGATAGTTGGAGGTTATCCTCTTAATTCTGGTGGGTTCTAGTTACTCTTAGAGCTTTAGCTGAGTGCATCCTTTAACTAGAAAGGACTAAAATACCCCTTAGTCAACACAACCTCTCCTTTTTGCCCCTAAGGCGATATGGTCATTCTCCCCAATTCTCGTTAATTCCTTGAGTCATCCTATAAATTCTCAATTAATCCCGACATGCTCATTCAATCACCAAATACCTACTCGTTACTCAATAAATCTCAAATATACATTAACTTCTCAAAATACCCCTAGGCTCGCCCCGAGCCGGGTATTAATCCCCGTTGTGACTATTCCACCAATCCGCTCACTAGGATCGCCTCAAGCCGTATACCAGAAAAATATCCACAAAATAATGTGGTCTCAATCATTTAACACATATAATCACATTTATGCCCTCTACGGGCCAATATTAAAAATATGTCCTTATAAACAATAACGGGCCCACATGCATATAATCATACTCATATTATCATATATTTCACGTGTAACACCCTGGATAGCCAAGACCGCTACACTGTGTATTTATAAAGGTGCAGGACTTTCTAATCAAGTCATTTAGTTAAAAACGTGTCACTGAAACCATTAATGTGCTAGGGTTAAAAAGTTTTGGTCTTAAAAGATACATTTCATATAACCAAACATTTTTACACATGGGATCCCAAAAGCAATAGAGTTTAAAAGTCAATTTACAAAATTTCCAAAGTACAAACAATCACCAGCCACTCTAAGGGAAAAACAGACGTTTATGGTTCTCTTGTTCCTGTCTCCCCCTCAACCGTGGCAGCTGAGCAGCTGATCATGTACATTCTGCTCACAGAGCTCTCCAAATCAGGGCTGATCAAGCTTGCCCTTGCCTTTACCTGCACCACGTAGCACCTGTGAGCCAAGGCCCAGCAAGAAAACATAACATTACACAACAAACAATGATAACAGTTGAATAACCCTTTAAGCAGGATTACATACCTAACATTCCACATTAATCACATAGCATGTAAACATAACCAAAGATTCAACTAATCAACGCTCAGCTATTCAGCATGAAAAATTCACAAATCATTAATAACAATCAAGTCACATGATAATTAGGGCCGACACCTTAGGCCGCACCCTCTGTTTACCCCACTGACTCCGGCCCGCTAAAACCGAGCTCAGTGCATAATAAGCTGTCCTCAGCTACCAGTGGCCGAGCCGCGCCCTATGCGCTAATGTAAACTTTGGCACCCTTAGGCCCTTTGTTTACTATTTACATGGCATGATACCATCCTTTATATAGCATATAAACCAGGGAACCCTTAGTCCCATTATGAAACCACAACCAGGTGCAGTTTTCTTACCTTTAGTTTCCAAGTGTACTGATTGTGCAGGATGCCTCTTGAGCACGATCCGTTTCCCGAGCCCCTAGCTTATACCTAGTCACAACCAAGATAAAGGATACCATTAATAATCGCAAAAGGGCTTCTAGATAAAGTTCTAGTATCTGGAACATTAAATTCAACCAAACACAGTAGTAAATTCAATCCTGAGCACCCTAGGTAAAATTCCCATGCTTAAAATCCCAAAATCCCTTAAGGACCGCGGCTCAAGCCACCCATGCCGCGGCATAGCCCCCAAATAGAGCCCATCTGGGCTCAGAGCTAGACACGGGTCGCGACCCTGCAAACCCCATGCCGCGGCCCGCCCTCCTTCCTCAGCACATTTCAGCTTCAGAGGGCCGCGACTCACCAAGAACTATGCCACAGCCTGACCTCTTGGAACCCAGAAAAACCACCATTTTTTACTCTCAAACCTCACTCAAAACCATCCAAAACCATCCCAATTCCACAACTCAATTATCCCAAAACTTCTCACATGATTCCAGCAACACAACCCAGCTGAAACTTAGCCTAGAAACTTACCAAAATCCCACTTCAATCTCTGAAACTCACTTACTCAAGAACACTAAAACCAGCCATGAAAACTCAGAATACAAACACTAAATCACGAATTGGAGCTTACCTTCTTTGATGAACCAACTCCCTTAACGATTTCTGAGCTAAAACCCAAGCTTTCTAGCTTCAATTCAATCCTTAAATTTTAAAACCATAAACACTTTAAAACCCATCCAAAACACAGAATTAATCACCATGCACAAAGCTTATATCTTACCTCAATTCTTGATTGAACTCTTTAGCTGAACATTGGACTAGTCCTTTAAGACTCCAGCCCAAACCAGTGAATTCCCAGCTGAATTCCTTAAGTTTTCTGTGGTTTTTCTTTGAGAGAGAAAGGGATAAATAGGGAGGGTCGGTTCCTTGTGTTCAACTATGTTCTGAGATTTTACTTAGTCTGCCCTTAGGTGATTAAGTTAATCCCAAGGCTCGAGGTGCCGGAAACGTCCCCGAGGGCAAAATGGTAAAATTCCCCAGTATTCCCACCTAAGCTTCCTAACCTCAAATATATCTCCAATTATTTATTTCCATAACCCGCTAATCTAAATAACCTTCCAGTACTTAAAATACCCCTTGACTTGCCCAAAGTCAAGTATTAAGCCCCGTTGTGACTTTCCTGCTAACTAGCTCCCTAGGATCGTCTCAAGTCGCATGCTGCAGATTTACCCACATAATAATGTGGTTCTCACAATTAAAGCATATAATCACATTTATATTCATATAACCATACAAGCATGCTTATCATCAAATCGTGCATTAAATTAATAAATTTCACGCTTAAACCAATTATGCCCTCCCGGCACACTATCAAGGCCCTTAAGCCATATTAGTTATTTTGGGTCGTTACATCACGCATGCCACATAGTCACACATTTAATCAATTAATCACATATATATCCAGATATGCCCTCCTGGCATGCTAATCAAGGCACTGGACCCTATTAGCATTTTTGGGACGTTACACCATTTCTCCTCTGCTATATTCCTTCTCACTCATTTTGGTCTACTTGGCAGAGTTAGAGCTATATGAGTTATCTCCATATGGTAATACCAAATTGTCTAACTCTTGTCGATCCCATTGAAATATAAGTGTTCTTTAATCTTTTTAACATTTCCACACTTAAGACATTAACAATAAGTAAAATTTGGGTGTTTCACATTTTTCAAACAAAACCTTAAGAGCACATCGACCCCGTTCCTATATTATGCATATAACCTATTCGTTGACATCCACTTTCTATCCATGTCTTCTCCTATGTCTATGAAAAATAAAAGAAACAACGCTAAAAAAGCACTTGATACAGTTGGATGTCTATATAAAGCTAATTGTTTATAATCTTAGATAAAATCGGACATCATTTCCCCTGTAATAGTAACCCAACCATCTACATGTGAATAACCAAACAAACAATTCAAACGAAATAAAATAAGTTTCTTCCTTATAGCTTCACAGCACACAACCAAATTTATCAGAACCTACTTCACTAAAACACACAAGTTCTCAACCTTTCGTTATCACCGCAGCACACAATTTTAAGCTCAGAACCTACTTCACTATGGATGAATATTTAAGATATTCAAACTCCTGTAACATTTTTTTAATAATATTAAAAGTAGACGTAAGAGAATATATATGTACCACTTGAAATAAATAATCCAAAAGCTAGCAAAATTACTTCACATAGCAATCGAATTTGCTATTAAATCCACAAACCAACAAAATAAAATTAATAATTAATAAATAAAATATCACTAAATATCTAGCAATATATAATTTATTATTGTAATTTTAGAAACTTAATGTAACAACCCAACTATTCTAAGACATTGGACCATTAGAACTACTAAACATAGCTATTACTTTGAAGAGCATATACATAAGAAATAATAATAAATTTATTAAAACTTCATCATAATATTTGTGAAAATTACAAAGTAAAATAGAATTTTGGTATGGGTACCCATTGTTAAAAACATAAAACATAATTTTAAACTAAAGAAGATTGTTTACAAAACTAAATGCGGAAAATACATAGAAGCATAATTTAAAAAAAAATTAAAAATAACGTCATCCTCGATCGAGTCGTAGCCCATTCATTCCATTCATCCTCAATACACAAGTCATGCTGCCAAGAATCCTCCCACCTCCGTATCTAGTTTTCTGCATCACACTAAAAGAAAAAAAAAAGAATGAGCTTAATGCCCAGCAAGGAAAAATCTACTAACACATTTAACATAAAACATAAACATACGACTATAACAAAACATATACTATAAAACATATATCACAATTCTAACCCATGTACATGGTAAACATTGGGGTTTACTAGCTAAGCTACTATAAGCCTAAAAATACATTGAGGTTTGCTAGCTAAGCAACTATAAGCCCCAAGAAACATAAAAGTATTGGGGTTTGCTATTTAAGCAACTATAAGCCCCAAAAACATATATATCATAACATATAATAACATATCATAACATAACATATTATAGCATAATCATAACATATAAGCATATAATAACTATCCTATTTTCCTTACCAAAACCGGGATATTTGATAACAAGTGCGGGACATGGAACACTCCTAAAACCAACAATAAGGATGGTGAGTATTCTAAAGAGTAAAGAATAAATGTGGAAACTAAACCTTCAAAAGAAACTTACCAAGAAAGATCTTTAAGTTTGAAGAACCTAATCAAAAACCAATATCAAAAGTTAGGATCTGAATAAAAGACACTAACGAGTTTTAAAGAACTGGACTTAAAGAATAAGAGTACCTTACTTGACCTTAAGGATTGGTCTAACTTCAATATTGAAATACACTAATCCTCACTTCCCAAGTATTTTATAAAGCTTAAGAATGGCAAATCTTTTTCCCAACCCAAGTGTTTATCACTCTATGGTAGCACTAGCACCTTGGAGTCTCTGATCACAGCTTGAAGAATGAGAGGAAGGGCTGGGTACTAGGTCCTATTTATAGATGTAAGGAGTGAAACTAACCCCATTTTGATTTGAATAAAATTGAAAATATTTGAATATTCGTCAATTAGAGGCTGAAGACTCAGTCAAAACGTTCAGAGGTAGGTCTAAGTAGTTAAGGCTTAATTTTAAAATTAAAAACAAAATAAAAAATATATATATTACTAAGGGCGATATATCGCCCCTATGTGGTGATATATCGCCTTTGCCCTAATCCCGAGCCTCCGTTCGTACGATCGTGCAACGTCAACGTGTTTTCCGTATCCTTCGTCAGGTGATATATCGGCTCCTAGCTGCGATATATCGGCATACGTGAATATTTTAAACATGTAATTGCACTTTTTCAGCATAATTTAAGTTGGATAACTGCCTTGATTGAGTCAAAATATGACCCTAACAGTTTCTGGTAGGTACTAAGGCTACTATTTCTTTATTTTATCAATAAAATACTTAATTCCTTAATAATCATGCACATGATAAGTGTCATATTCTTATTGGCTCTATCTAAACCTTAGGTTATAATAAATAATATATCTAGCACCAGCAATATTAATCAAACCTTATGTTATAATTAATATTCTTAAACTATAGGTTAAACTTATAAAATCTATAACTGTTGCTAGGAGTTTCCAACTGATGGACCCAAAACGGGCATGTTTTAAATATTTATAATTCGCAAGCGCACGAATCGTATTTATAGAATAGTTTTCGTGTAAGCACGAGATCGAACCCAAAGGAGTTGTCTAAAATGGAAAAGAAAACTATTTTAAATCAAAATTAATAAATTCTAACCTAGTTCCAAAGATTGATGAGATTTTTGTAACAATAAATATAAAATAAAAGATAATAATAAAGAAATTAAAGACAATATATATAACATAAATTAATAATAGAAATGAAGATGGTAAAATAAGATTATTAAGGATTAGAATCCACAAAATATAAGTTCAATAATATTTATAAGTACATTGATTCCCAAGTTTTAGTGATAGTTAAAATAAATCAAACTATCATTTTCTAAATAAATTTATAATTTTAAGCACAAATTATTTCTAAAAGGATAGGATTTTTCTTCACTTTTCAAAGTTATAATTTCAAAGCATTTAGTGTAAATCAATCTAATGAAATAACAAATAAATCAATGAACATTATTTATAAGGCAAAACAGAATATTTTTGTTCTAAGCATGGATGTGTACAATTTAATGACACATCTTACACAAAGAATATTATGTATTTGCACTAATAAAGAACAAAGTTTAAATATGTGCTAACAATCCAAAATACATGATATTTAAGATGAAAGAAAATATTTGAAGAAGAACATCCATAAATTTTATTGCACCAAATGGGAAATCAACATACAAAATAAATACTATCTAGTTACAAATTGTTTCATCATCACCTTAATAATCTTAAAAAGATTAGAAACACATAACTAGAATAGCAAATACAAACTAAAAATTACAAACATAAATAGGAAAATTTGGAGGAAAAACCCCCAAATTTTTCCTCTAAAAATACATAGAAAAAAATAAAAAGAAGAAGAAGATGAAGAGAATTGAGAGGTTTTGAATGTGTAGAGTTTTTGGTATGGTAACCTCCCTCCAAAATGGACACCCTAAATCCCTTATTTATAGCCAAAAATGAGGTATTAAAATAATCAATTTAAATTAATTAAATTGATTAAATTAATTTAATTAATTATAATAGGAAACATAGGGGTAAATTATAGGGTGTAATAATGATGTTTTTGGGTAAAATGTGTAGAAAGTTGGGTAAAAATTTGGTATTTTTGTCAAAGGGGACAAGGGTACAAAAGTGATTTTGTTGGGCTCAAAATGCACAAAAAGCAGCTGGTTTGGGTGGCTGGGTCAGGCTGGCCGTGGGCCTTGCGCCTGGGTTTGGAGTGGCAGCTGGCGTTGGAGCAGTTGGTGTATGGGTGCTGGCTGGCATGCTGGAACCGTGAGCTTCAGGAGGCAAAATGGTGGAGTGCTTTGGTGAATGTGGTTGATGGCTTGCTAAACTTGGGCTTGGGCCATTGATGGGCCTGTTGGGTTTTTTTTTCAATCTAAAAAATGCCATCCTTTTCTTCCTTTCTTTTCTTAAAAACGTCACATTTCCTTTATTTTCCTTGCTTTTCAAGAGCATAAAGTCCCTACAAAATAAATATAAAATAAATCATAATACAATATTTTCAACTATAGAATAAATCAATTTAATTCTTTGAAAATATTAATTATAACTTAATTTATATTTTATATTTGAGTTCAATAATACAACATTTTTTTCCACTAACTTAACAATAATAATTCAAATAATTAACTACAACATTTTACAACAAAATAACTATAAAAACACACAAAAGTATAAAAAATCATGATAAGACTAATAAATTCAAAATTACTTAAAAACTTAATAAATCAATTAAAAACTCAAGAATTAAGCAACAATTAGCACATAAAAAGTGGTAAAATAACTCTATTTTGTAGAGTTATCACACCCCCAAACTTAATATTTTGCTAGTCCTCGAGCAAAAGAAAAATTAAAAACACACATTTTTTTTAATTGGTGATGTCAAATGCTTAACTCAAAAATTACATAATATAAATAGTTCAAAGAAAATCACAAATAAAAGTAAAGCTTATGTAATTAATTTGAAAAGTTAAAATTGTTTTCAAAATATATATTTAACATAAAAACATTAAATCATCATGTGAACATTTAGACAAGCTTATGCAAACAAAAATAAATTAAATCTTAATAGATAATCAAGCAAATTCTATGATTTTTCAATTTTTTTTTTTAAAGATTTAAATAATTTAATGTTTAAATAATCTTTGTCAAAATATTACAATAGCTCAAATATAATAGAAAAGTGACATATTATGAAAAATATATATATTTGAACAAAACTAACTTAAAAATTAAAAATAAAGCTTAATAATTATTTATATTTTTCTAAGAACTAAGAACAATTTCAATCATAATTCTTATAATTAGAAATTGAAAATCACCAATATTTTTTTTTTCAAACAAAACAAAGAAAATAATTTTTTTTTTTTTAACATTATATAACAAATGAAAATCACATAGAAACAAAAAGAAAAACAAATAAAGAAAATTTTTTTTTTTTTTGAATTTTACAACAAATGAAAAACATGCATAAACACAAAGAAAAACACATAAATACAAAGAAAAATACATACACATTACCCCCAAACTTAAATGAAACATTGTCCTCAATGTTTAATAAAATAGAAAAAATTAAGAAATACTTCCTTTGAGGTATGCTTCCTTGATTTGGCTCATTTGGTTTATTATCTTCTTTTCTTTTTGGGCAAGAAGTTGCCTTCAAGCTTTTTGAAAAACATGAAACAAAACACACAACAAAAGTGAAATATAAAATGAAACATAAAAATATGGGTTGCCTCCCACAAAGCGCTTTAGTTTATAGTCTTTAGCTCGACTAATTTTTTTTTTCTTTTAACCTACACCTAATCGATGGTGTAGAATTTCATTAGTAGGGTGAGTTATGACTTTGATGTAAATGCCATAAATAATAATTGATAACATCACACCTACAAGAAAGTTAGAAATATGCAATTTTAATGGAATATCAATAAAATATGAAAATTGCATATCTATATTAGACTCCTTTTCATTTTGAGTAAATATACAAATTTGTTCAATTATGGGCTCTTGAAATGTAATTATATATTTTTCATTTTCCTTATGAGCCTCGAAAATTATTTCATCCAACTCTTTTGTTTCATTAGGGGGTTGGATGCATATTACAAGTTCTTCAACTACTTCATTCTCTTTTTCACTTTGAATTTGCCTATTTGGATTGGGAATGGGTTGGTTGGGATGAACTTGTTTTTCCGACTCTATAACAGTTGCAAGGTGTCCTACTATTGTTTCAATTTTTGAGATTGACTGAGATTGGGCTAGTAAGATTTGGTAGGTTGATTGCATAAACTGTTGTAAGGTATCCTCTAAAGATGGACTCGTTTTTTGTTCAATGGGATATGATAGGTCGGATTGGGCATGACTTGGATTAGGCATGTAGAATTCATGCCCTTGTTTCATTTGAGATTGGGTATGACTCCATGAAAAATTTGGATTATAGGTAGGGACAAATGAGATATCAAATGATTCATGCATATCATACATATTATTAGTTTCTCCATAATTTAAATTTGAGTGCTCATAATAGTTGTACTCAGAATTCCAACTATAATTAAAATGATCCATATGGAAAAAACTAGATGACAAACTATTTTTTTTTTTTAAGATGACAATTAAGAAAAAAAAAAACAACAAGAAAATAAAATTAAGAGAATAAAAACAATGTTAAGATATTAAACACTTAAGTATATATATATATATATATATTTTTTTTTCAAGTATTTTTTTTTCACAATAATATGATAAAGAATAAAGAGAAATAAGACAAAATTAAATAAGATTATATAAAAAAAATTAGGCAAGAGTAGGGAGGCATAGCATGCCATCAACCATAACAAAATTAAGGTAAAAATTAGGAGGCACAAGTGTCATCAACTAAAACATAAGATAAAATACTAGGAGGCAAAATTGCCATCAACTAGTAACTTGCAAAAAATAAAATAAAATAAAAACCACAACAATACAAATAAAGAAAATTACAACAAAATTATAACAAAATTAGGAGGCACAAGTGCCATCAACTATAAAAATTAAAAGGATAGATAGGAGGCACAAGTGCCGTCAACTAAAAAAAAAAAACAATAAATATAGAAATATAAGTATATATTTTTTTATGGGTGGTTGAACCGTCCCAAATTTCTTTTTATCTTTTTTTTTTTTTTTTTAGTTTTTTTATATATATAAATATTTTTTTAGTTTTTTTTTTAAGTGCAAAAATTAAAATAACTAGTAGAAGAATTTACTAACCTTGAGATAATTTTTGTTTCTTTTCTCTTGCAACTCCCCGGCAACGGCGCCAAAAACTTGATGGACCCAAAACGGGTATGTTTTAAATATTTATAACTCGCAAGCGCACGAATCGTATTTATAGAATAGTTTTCGTGTAAGCACGAGATCGAACCCAAAGGAGTTGTCTAAAATGGAAAAGAAAACTATTTTAAATCAAAATTAATAAATTCTAACCTAGTTCCAAAGATTGATGAGATTTTTGTAACAATAAATATAAAATAAAAGATAATAATAAAGAAATTAAAGACAATATATATAACATAAATTAATAATAGAAATGAAGATGGTAAAATAAGATTATTAAGGATTAGAATCCACAAAATATAAGTTCAATAATATTTATAAGTACATTGATTCCCAAGTTTTAGTGATAGTTAAAATAAATCAAACTATCATTTTCTAAATAAATTTATAATTTTAAGCACAAATTATTTCTAAAAGGATAGGATTTTTCTTCACTTTTCAAAGTTATAATTTCAAAGCATTTAGTATAAATCAATCTAATGAAATAACAAATAAATCAATGAACATTATTTATAAGGCAAAACATAATATTTTTGTTCTAAGCATGGATGTGTACAATTTAATGACACATCTTACACAAAGAATATTATGTATTTGCACTAATAAAGAACAAAGTTTAAATATGTGCTAACAATCCAAAATACATGATATTTAAGATGAAAGAAAATATTTGAAGAAGAACATCCATAAATTTTATTGCACCAAATGGGAAATCAACATACAAAATAAATACTATCTAGTTACAAATTGTTTCATCATCACCTTAATAATCTTAAAAAGATTAGAAACACATAACTAGAATAGCAAATACAAACTAAAAATTACAAACATAAATAGGAAAATTTGGAGGAAAAACCCCCAAATTTTTCCTCTAAAAATACATAGAAAAAAATAAAAAGAAGAAGAAGATGAAGAGAATTGAGAGGTTTTGAATGTGTAGAGTTTTTGGTATGGTAACCTCCCTCCAAAATGGACACCCTAAATCCCTTATTTATAGCCAAAAATGAGGTATTAAAATAATCAATTTAAATTAATTAAATTGATTAAATTAATTTAATTAATTATAATAGGAAACATAGGGGTAAATTATAGGGTGTAATAATGATGTTTTGGGGTAAAATGTGTAGAAAGTTGGGTAAAAATTTGGTATTTTTGTCAAAGGGGACAAGGGTACAAAAGTGATTTTGTTGGGCTCAAAATGCACAAAAAGCAGCTGGTTTGGGTGGCTGGGTCAGGCTGGCCGTGGGCCTTGCGCCTGGGTTTGGAGTGGCAGCTGGCGTTGGAGCAGTTGGTGTATGGGTGCTGGCTGGCATGCTGGAACCGTGAGCTTCAGGAGGCAAAATGGTGGAGTGCTTTGGTGAATGTGGTTGATGGCTTGCTAAACTTGGGCTTGGGCCATTGATGGGCCTGTTGGGTTTTTTTTTCAATCTAAAAAATGCCATCCTTTTCTTCCTTTCTTTTCTTAAAAACGTCACATTTCCTTTATTTTCCTTGCTTTTCAAGAGCATAAAGTCCCTACAAAATAAATATAAATTAAATCATAATACAATATTTTCAACTATAGAATAAATCAATTTAATTCTTTGAAAATATTAATTATAACTTAATTTATATTTTATATTTGAGTTCAATAATACAACATTTTTTTCCACTAACTTAACAATAATAATTCAAATAATTAACTACAACATTTTACAACAAAATAACTATAAAAACACACAAAAGTATAAAAAATCATGATAAGACTAATAAATTCAAAATTACTTAAAAACTTAATAAATCAATTAAAAACTCAAGAATTAAGCAACAATTAGCACATAAAAAGTGGTAAAATAACTCTATTTTGTAGAGTTATCACACCCCCAAACTTAATATTTTGCTAGTCCTCGAGCAAAAGAAAAATTAAAAACACACATTTTTTTTAATTGGTGATGTCAAATGCTTAACTCAAAAATTACATAATATAAATAGTTCAAAGAAAATCACAAATAAAAGTAAAGCTTATGTAATTAATTTGAAAAGTTAAAATTGTTTTCAAAATATATATTTAACATAAAAACATTAAATCATCATGTGAACATTTAGACAAGCTTATGCAAACAAAAATAAATTAAATCTTAATAGATAATCAAGCAAATTCTATGATTTTTCAATTTTTTTTTTTAAAGATTTAAATAATTTAATGTTTAAATAATCTTTGTCAAAATATTACAATAGCTCAAATATAATAGAAAAGTGACATATTATGAAAAATATATATATTTGAACAAAACTAACTTAAAAATTAAAAATAAAGCTTAATAATTATTTATATTTTTCTAAGAACTAAGAACAATTTCAATCATAATTCTTATAATTAGAAATTGAAAATCACCAATATTTTTTTTTTCAAACAAAACAAAGAAAATAATTTTTTTTTTTTAACAT
This sequence comes from Humulus lupulus, assembly GCF_963169125.1. NCBI lineage: Eukaryota > Viridiplantae > Streptophyta > Magnoliopsida > Rosales > Cannabaceae > Humulus > Humulus lupulus. The sequence continues at coordinate 164,543,032 of NC_084799.1, forward strand.
TATATAACAAATGAAAATCACATAGAAACAAAAAGAAAAACAAATAAAGAAATTTTTTTTTTTTTTTTGAATTTTACAACAAATGAAAAACATGCATAAACACAAAGAAAAACACATAAATACAAAGAAAAATACATACACATTACCCCCAAACTTAAATGAAACATTGTCCTCAATGTTTAATAAAATAGAAAAAATTAAGAAATACTTCCTTTGAGGTATGCTTCCTTGATTTGGCTCATTTGGTTTATTATCTTCTTTTCTTTTTGGGCAAGAAGTTGCCTTCAAGCTTTTTGAAAAACATGAAACAAAACACACAACAAAAGTGAAATATAAAATGAAACATAAAAATATGGGTTGCCTCCCACAAAGCGCTTTAGTTTATAGTCTTTAGCTCGACTAATTTTTTTTTTCTTTTAACCTACACCTAATCGATGGTGTAGAATTTCATTAGTAGGGTGAGTTATGACTTTGATGTAAATGCCATAAATAATAATTGATAACATCACACCTACAAGAAAGTTAGAAATATGCAATTTTAATGGAATATCAATAAAATATGAAAATTGCATATCTATATTAGACTCCTTTTCATTTTGAGTAAATATACAAATTTGTTCAATTATGGGCTCTTGAAATGTAATTATATATTTTTCATTTTCCTTATGAGCCTCGAAAATTATTTCATCCAACTCTTTTGTTTCATTAGGGGGTTGGATGCATATTACAAGTTCTTCAACTACTTCATTCTCTTTTTCACTTTGAATTTGCCTATTTGGATTGGGAATGGGTTGGTTGGGATGAACTTGTTTTTCCGACTCTATAACAGTTGCAAGGTGTCCTACTATTGTTTCAATTTTTGAGATTGACTGAGATTGGGCTAGTAAGATTTGGTAGGTTGATTGCATAAACTGTTGTAAGGTATCCTCTAAAGATTGACTCGTTTTTTGTTCAATGGGATATGATAGGTCGGATTGGGCATGACTTGGATTAGGCATGTAGAATTCATGCCCTTGTTTCATTTGAGATTGGGTATGACTCCATGAAAAATTTGGATTATAGGTAGGGACAAATGAGATATCAAATGATTCATGCATATCATACATATTATTAGTTTCTCCATAATTTAAATTTGAGTGCTCATAATAGTTGTACTCAGAATTCCAACTATAATTAAAATGATCCATATGGAAAAAACTAGATGACAAACTATTTTTTTTTTTAAGATGACAATTAAGAAAAAAAAAAACAACAAGAAAATAAAATTAAGAGAATAAAAACAATGTTAAGATATTAAACACTTAAGTATATATATATATATATATTTTTTTTTTTTCAAGTATTTTTTTTTCACAATAATATGATAAAGAATAAAGAGAAATAAGACAAAATTAAATAAGATTATATAAAAAAAATTAGGCAAGAGTAGGGAGGCATAGCATGCCATCAACCATAACAAAATTAAGGTAAAAATTAGGAGGCACAAGTGCCATCAACTAAAACATAAGATAAAATACTAGGAGGCAAAATTGCCATCAACTAGTAACTTGCAAAAAATAAAATAAAATAAAAACCACAACAATACAAATAAAGAAAATTACAACAAAATTATAACAAAATTAGGAGGCACAAGTGCCATCAACTATAAAAATTAAAAGGATAGATAGGAGGCACAAGTGCCGTCAACTAAAAAAAAAAAACAATAAATATAGAAATATAAGTATATATTTTTTTATGGGTGGTTGAACCGTCCCAAATTTCTTTTTATCTTTTTTTTTTTTTTTTTAGTTTTTTTATATATATAAATATTTTTTTAGTTTTTTTTTTAAGTGCAAAAATTAAAATAACTAGTAGAAGAATTTACTAACCTTGAGATAATTTTTGTTTCTTTTCTCTTGCAACTCCCCGGCAACGGCGCCAAAAACTTGATGGACCCAAAACGGGTATGTTTTAAATATTTATAACTCGCAAGCGCACGAATCGTATTTATAGAATAGTTTTCGTGTAAGCACGAGATCGAACCCAAAGGAGTTGTCTAAAATGGAAAAGAAAACTATTTTAAATCAAAATTAATAAATTCTAACCTAGTTCCAAAGATTGATGAGATTTTTGTAACAATAAATATAAAATAAAAGATAATAATAAAGAAATTAAAGACAATATATATAACATAAATTAATAATAGAAATGAAGATGGTAAAATAAGATTATTAAGGATTAGAATCCACAAAATATAAGTTCAATAATATTTATAAGTACATTGATTCCCAAGTTTTAGTGATAGTTAAAATAAATCAAACTATCATTTTCTAAATAAATTTATAATTTTAAGCACAAATTATTTCTAAAAGGATAGGATTTTTCTTCACTTTTCAAAGTTATAATTTCAAAGCATTTAGTATAAATCAATCTAATGAAATAACAAATAAATCAATGAACATTATTTATAAGGCAAAACATAATATTTTTGTTCTAAGCATGGATGTGTACAATTTAATGACACATCTTACACAAAGAATATTATGTATTTGCACTAATAAAGAACAAAGTTTAAATATGTGCTAACAATCCAAAATACATGATATTTAAGATGAAAGAAAATATTTGAAGAAGAACATCCATAAATTTTATTGCACCAAATGGGAAATCAACATACAAAATAAATACTATCTAGTTACAAATTGTTTCATCATCACCTTAATAATCTTAAAAAGATTAGAAACACATAACTAGAATAGCAAATACAAACTAAAAATTACAAACATAAATAGGAAAATTTGGAGGAAAAACCCCCAAATTTTTCCTCTAAAAATACATAGAAAAAAATAAAAAGAAGAAGAAGATGAAGAGAATTGAGAGGTTTTGAATGTGTAGAGTTTTTGGTATGGTAACCTCCCTCCAAAATGGACACCCTAAATCCCTTATTTATAGCCAAAAATGAGGTATTAAAATAATCAATTTAAATTAATTAAATTGATTAAATTAATTTAATTAATTATAATAGGAAACATAGGGGTAAATTATAGGGTGTAATAATGATATTTTGGGGTAAAATGTGTAGAAAGTTGGGTAAAAATTTGGTATTTTTGTCAAAGGGGACAAGGGTACAAAAGTGATTTTGTTGGGCTCAAAATGCACAAAAAGCAGCTGGTTTGGGTGGCTGGGTCAGGCTGGCCGTGGGCCTTGCGCCTGGGTTTGGAGTGGCAGCTGGCGTTGGAGCAGTTGGTGTATGGGTGCTGGCTGGCATGCTGGAACCGTGAGCTTCAGGAGGCAAAATGGTGGAGTGCTTTGGTGAATGTGGTTGATGGCTTGCTAAACTTGGGCTTGGGCCATTGATGGGCCTGTTGGGTTTTTTTTTCAATCTAAAAAATGCCATCCTTTTCTTCCTTTCTTTTCTTAAAAACGTCACATTTCCTTTATTTTCCTTGCTTTTCAAGAGCATAAAGTCCCTACAAAATAAATATAAAATAAATCATAATACAATATTTTCAACTATAGAATAAATCAATTTAATTCTTTGAAAATATTAATTATAACTTAATTTATATTTTATATTTGAGTTCAATAATACAACATTTTTTTCCACTAACTTAACAATAATAATTCAAATAATTAACTACAACATTTTACAACAAAATAACTATAAAAACACACAAAAGTATAAAAAATCATGATAAGACTAATAAATTCAAAATTACTTAAAAACTTAATAAATCAATTAAAAACTCAAGAATTAAGCAACAATTAGCACATAAAAAGTGGTAAAATAACTCTATTTTGTAGAGTTATCACACCCCCAAACTTAATATTTTGCTAGTCCTCGAGCAAAAGAAAAATTAAAAACACACATTTTTTTTAATTGGTGATGTCAAATGCTTAACTCAAAAATTACATAATATAAATAGTTCAAAGAAAATCACAAATAAAAGTAAAGCTTATGTAATTAATTTGAAAAGTTAAAATTGTTTTCAAAATATATATTTAACATAAAAACATTAAATCATCATGTGAACATTTAGACAAGCTTATGCAAACAAAAATAAATTAAATCTTAATAGATAATCAAGCAAATTCTATGATTTTTCAATTTTTTTTTTTAAAGATTTAAATAATTTAATGTTTAAATAATCTTTGTCAAAATATTACAATAGCTCAAATATAATAGAAAAGTGACATATTATGAAAAATATATATATTTGAACAAAACTAACTTAAAAATTAAAAATAAAGCTTAATAATTATTTATATTTTTCTAAGAACTAAGAACAATTTCAATCATAATTCTTATAATTAGAAATTGAAAATCACCAATATTTTTTTTTTCAAACAAAACAAAGAAAATAATTTTTTTTTTTTAACATTATATAACAAATGAAAATCACATAGAAACAAAAAGAAAAACAAATAAAGAAATTTTTTTTTTTTTTTTGAATTTTACAACAAATGAAAAACATGCATAAACACAAAGAAAAACACATAAATACAAAGAAAAATACATACACATTACCCCCAAACTTAAATGAAACATTGTCCTCAATGTTTAATAAAATAGAAAAAATTAAGAAATACTTCCTTTGAGGTATGCTTCCTTGATTTGGCTCATTTGGTTTATTATCTTCTTTTCTTTTTGGGCAAGAAGTTGCCTTCAAGCTTTTTGAAAAACATGAAACAAAACACACAACAAAAGTGAAATATAAAATGAAACATAAAAATATGGGTTGCCTCCCACAAAGCGCTTTAGTTTATAGTCTTTAGCTCGACTAATTTTTTTTTTCTTTTAACCTACACCTAATCGATGGTGTAGAATTTCATTAGTAGGGTGAGTTATGACTTTGATGTAAATGCCATAAATAATAATTGATAACATCACACCTACAAGAAAGTTAGAAATATGCAATTTTAATGGAATATCAATAAAATATGAAAATTGCATATCTATATTAGACTCCTTTTCATTTTGAGTAAATATACAAATTTGTTCAATTATGGGCTCTTGAAATGTAATTATATATTTTTCATTTTCCTTATGAGCCTCGAAAATTATTTCATCCAACTCTTTTGTTTCATTAGGGGGTTGGATGCATATTACAAGTTCTTCAACTACTTCATTCTCTTTTTCACTTTGAATTTGCCTATTTGGATTGGGAATGGGTTGGTTGGGATGAACTTGTTTTTCCGACTCTATAACAGTTGCAAGGTGTCCTACTATTGTTTCAATTTTTGAGATTGACTGAGATTGGGCTAGTAAGATTTGGTAGGTTGATTGCATAAACTGTTGTAAGGTATCCTCTAAAGATTGACTCGTTTTTTGTTCAATGGGATATGATAGGTCGGATTGGGCATGACTTGGATTAGGCATGTAGAATTCATGCCCTTGTTTCATTTGAGATTGGGTATGACTCCATGAAAAATTTGGATTATAGGTAGGGACAAATGAGATATCAAATGATTCATGCATATCATACATATTATTAGTTTCTCCATAATTTAAATTTGAGTGCTCATAATAGTTGTACTCAGAATTCCAACTATAATTAAAATGATCCATATGGAAAAAACTAGATGACAAACTATTTTTTTTTTTTAAGATGACAATTAAGAAAAAAAAAAACAACAAGAAAATAAAATTAAGAGAATAAAAACAATGTTAAGATATTAAACACTTAAGTATATATATATATATATATATATTTTTTTTTCAAGTATTTTTTTTTCACAATAATATGATAAAGAATAAAGAGAAATAAGACAAAATTAAATAAGATTATATAAAAAAAATTAGGCAAGAGTAGGGAGGCATAGCATGCCATCAACCATAACAAAATTAAGGTAAAAATTAGGAGGCACAAGTGCCATCAACTAAAACATAAGATAAAATACTAGGAGGCAAAATTGCCATCAACTAGTAACTTGCAAAAAATAAAATAAAATAAAAACCACAACAATACAAATAAAGAAAATTACAACAAAATTATAACAAAATTAGGAGGCACAAGTGCCATCAACTATAAAAATTAAAAGGATAGATAGGAGGCACAAGTGCCGTCAACTAAAAAAAAAAAACAATAAATATAGAAATATAAGTATATATTTTTTTATGGGTGGTTGAACCGTCCCAAATTTCTTTTTATCTTTTTTTTTTTTTTTTTAGTTTTTTTATATATATAAATATTTTTTTAGTTTTTTTTTTAAGTGCAAAAATTAAAATAACTAGTAGAAGAATTTACTAACCTTGAGATAATTTTTGTTTCTTTTCTCTTGCAACTCCCCGGCAACGGCGCCAAAAACTTGATGGACCCAAAACGGGTATGTTTTAAATATTTATAACTCGCAAGCGCACGAATCGTATTTATAGAATAGTTTTCGTGTAAGCACGAGATCGAACCCAAAGGAGTTGTCTAAAATGGAAAAGAAAACTATTTTAAATCAAAATTAATAAATTCTAACCTAGTTCCAAAGATTGATGAGATTTTTGTAACAATAAATATAAAATAAAAGATAATAATAAAGAAATTAAAGACAATATATATAACATAAATTAATAATAGAAATGAAGATGGTAAAATAAGATTATTAAGGATTAGAATCCACAAAATATAAGTTCAATAATATTTATAAGTACATTGATTCCCAAGTTTTAGTGATAGTTAAAATAAATCAAACTATCATTTTCTAAATAAATTTATAATTTTAAGCACAAATTATTTCTAAAAGGATAGGATTTTTCTTCACTTTTCAAAGTTATAATTTCAAAGCATTTAGTATAAATCAATCTAATGAAATAACAAATAAATCAATGAACATTATTTATAAGGCAAAACATAATATTTTTGTTCTAAGCATGGATGTGTACAATTTAATGACACATCTTACACAAAGAATATTATGTATTTGCACTAATAAAGAACAAAGTTTAAATATGTGCTAACAATCCAAAATACATGATATTTAAGATGAAAGAAAATATTTGAAGAAGAACATCCATAAATTTTATTGCACCAAATGGGAAATCAACATACAAAATAAATACTATCTAGTTACAAATTGTTTCATCATCACCTTAATAATCTTAAAAAGATTAGAAACACATAACTAGAATAGCAAATACAAACTAAAAATTACAAACATAAATAGGAAAATTTGGAGGAAAAACCCCCAAATTTTTCCTCTAAAAATACATAGAAAAAAATAAAAAGAAGAAGAAGATGAAGAGAATTGAGAGGTTTTGAATGTGTAGAGTTTTTGGTATGGTAACCTCCCTCCAAAATGGACACCCTAAATCCCTTATTTATAGCCAAAAATGAGGTATTAAAATAATCAATTTAAATTAATTAAATTGATTAAATTAATTTAATTAATTATAATAGGAAACATAGGGGTAAATTATAGGGTGTAATAATGATGTTTTGGGGTAAAATGTGTAGAAAGTTGGGTAAAAATTTGGTATTTTTGTCAAAGGGGACAAGGGTACAAAAGTGATTTTGTTGGGCTCAAAATGCACAAAAAGCAGCTGGTTTGGGTGGCTGGGTCAGGCTGGCCGTGGGCCTTGCGCCTGGGTTTGGAGTGGCAGCTGGCGTTGGAGCAGTTGGTGTATGGGTGCTGGCTGGCATGCTGGAACCGTGAGCTTCAGGAGGCAAAATGGTGGAGTGCTTTGGTGAATGTGGTTGATGGCTTGCTAAACTTGGGCTTGGGCCATTGATGGGCCTGTTGGGTTTTTTTTTCAATCTAAAAAATGCCATCCTTTTCTTCCTTTCTTTTCTTAAAAACGTCACATTTCCTTTATTTTCCTTGCTTTTCAAGAGCATAAAGTCCCTACAAAATAAATATAAAATAAATCATAATACAATATTTTCAACTATAGAATAAATCAATTTAATTCTTTGAAAATATTAATTATAACTTAATTTATATTTTATATTTGAGTTCAATAATACAACATTTTTTTCCACTAACTTAACAATAATAATTCAAATAATTAACTACAACATTTTACAACAAAATAACTATAAAAACACACAAAAGTATAAAAAATCATGATAAGACTAATAAATTCAAAATTACTTAAAAACTTAATAAATCAATTAAAAACTCAAGAATTAAGCAACAATTAGCACATAAAAAGTGGTAAAATAACTCTATTTTGTAGAGTTATCACCAACTAAGTCCTGGTTTGAACCAAAATCCACGAAATCTAAAATACTACAACCACTACTAACTATCTATCTAAGAAAACATTATGGGACTCTACACTTAATTACCTCAAATGTGTGTTTGATATAGAAATTTTAATGCAAAAAATATCCTAAAATCTCACAAAGAAAATCACAACCTACAAAATTAAATTAATTAATATATGAAAGATTACTATACAAATATCACTAAATATCTAATAAATAAATGATTTCTAAACAAATAAAAAAAATTCCAATGAACCACTAATTAACCTAAACAAAAAATCAATAAAATTTTTCATAACCTAAAAACTCAATAATCTACAAAAACATAAAACTTTTCATATATTTATATTTTAAAAATTATTTAAACATAACCATTTATAATCAAAATACCTAGAATTTAAATAAATTTTTTTTATATATATATATACAAATATAGCTAAATTTTGAAATAAATAATAATAAAAATAAAAAACAATCATAAACATATATATTTAATGAAATATACACAATTTGATATGTAATATTAAAAAAATTCTACATTTTCAACAAAGTAAAAAATTTCTTAGAATCTATGGGAAATTCCTACAATCTATGGGAAAAGCTTATAATAATGTAAAATAAACACAAAATCACATTTACTATTCATTTTTATGCATAACATAAGATTTTTTTAAAAAAATATTAGTTAAAACCATGAAAAGGGAGAGAAAGTCTTACCTTTTGAGCCCTAGAAATCGCAGAAATTCGCCTCTGGTTTGCCTCTGTTTGTGTGTTTGTGCATCTGAGAGGGAAGGAAGAGGGGGAAGGAGGTGTATATTAGTGGGGACAAGTATCACACTTACTTGAGTTCTCTCATCAATGGTCGCACCATGGATTTTTGCATCGTGCAATATGTTGATCATGTCTAAGACATGTTCTCTGACATAAACATTTTTCTTCATTCTCATATTCATGAAGCTTCTAGTAGCATCATGTCTGCACTTATCAGATTATTGGCCAAACATGCCTTGTAGAGATTCTCAAATCTCATAGGTTGTTTTAATAGTTTCAAATTTCATTTTGAGCACATCGCTCATACTAGCAAGCATATAACATTTGGCCTTATTGTTAGATAAGATCCAATTGTCATACTTCTCTCTAGCAATTTTGGCAGCAGTGAGAGCAGGAACTTCAGGACATTCCTCATTAAGGACAGACATGTAGTTTTCACATATCAAAAGAATGTTCATGTTTGATTTCTATTTCATGTAGTTATCACCGGTCAATTTTTCATCAGCAGGCAAAGTAGTTACAGGGTTTGGATTGGACATATTGCTGAAAATTAAATAAATAAAATATAATGAATTAATTCATATAAGAAATATCGGTTTATATTTGGAATATTAAATATGATGCATGAATGCAACACATAAAATAACACACAAAAAACAGTTACTAGTCCACGATAGATTAATTTGAAAATTAATGGACCGTCTTAGGGTAGGTCAGACTATTCACAAATTAATCTTGAGAGAAGATCTAAACTCCATAAGTGAAAACTTAAAATTTCATTTTTCTCTTTTGACTTATGAATTATTGTTAGTTTGGTCAAGATGCACTAGTCATGCTCGAAAGCCCAGATACACCTTCGGAGTGTAACCCATTATTTTTTGATCAATGACTTAACTCAAGAGTGTGCCTTAGGGTCAGTCAAACTTGAAATACATCATTAATCTTATTCTCTTATGAGAAGTCAACCTTGAGATAAAATAAATATATTCGAAAGTCTTTCCTTAAGGAGGCCGCAAACGGAGGCAACACGAGGCCCTTCCTATGCTTCTCGGTATTCAACCAATAATGGAGACCATGAGACTTATTTTCATAATTCCCTCCCCCACGCACTATTTTAAAATTGTATTTTTCTCAAAATCAATATATTTTTTTAATTTGGTTGTAAAACTAATTAAATTAATTTTACCAAATGATATACTAATAAATAATAATTCAACTGTGCAAAATAAATAATCGTGCCCTAGATTTTATTTTGCCTTTTAAATAGAGTTACCTTTTTATTTAATAAAACAATTTTATTAAATAAGAAAAGAAACAAATTTAAATTTTTTTTACCATCTTAACTAATTAAGACTAAATTAATTATATGAGTTATCAAAATAAAAATATATAATCAATCCTAAGCATGTTTATAAAAAACTTTATGCTCAATATGTACTATGTGGGTAATATGTATGACATGTTGTTATGCATGATAAAGCATTAAACAATTTAATCATGTTCAAGCAAATAAATAAATGCGAGTTAGGTGCTTTGGGTATTTCTAGAAAATTACTACACTTGTAAAAAATACACAAAAATCATTAAAATAACTAAGGCCTAATAAAGTGAAACTCCTTTGATCTTGGACCTTCTCTTTTAGTCTTTGGGCCATTACCATTTTAATTAACCATTATGAATTAAATAACCTTTTAATTATTTTAAACAAATTTAAAATAATCAAACTTTGGGTTTTAATATTTAACAAGTTATTGAGGCCCAATTGGAATTTGGACTCACCACGATTAACTCAAAATTTATAATTAAAACACTTTTAATTATATATGGCTTAAACATGCCCAAATAGATAATTACACATCCACTTTTAATTATATATGGCTTAAACATGCCCAAATGGATAATTACACATCCATTAGGGTTTGCAAGACATAAACCCTAATGGGTGTGTCAATGGTGGTCGGCAGCTGGTAGGGGTGCGAGTAGCTCGCAGGGGCGCGGCTCAGTGTGGAGGGTGTTGGAGGCTTAGTAGTAGCAGCAGTAGTAGTAGCTTGTAGGATTTTAGTTTTCGTGATTTTTGGTTCAAGCCATGATTTAGTTGGAAACTTATAGAAATAGTTATGGATTTTATAAGTTTAACCTATAGTTTGGAAATATTAATTTTAACATAAGGTTTGATTAATATAGCTGGTCCTAGAAATATTATTTATTATAACCTAATGTTTAGATAGAATAATTAAGAGCGTGACACTTGTCACATGTATGTTTATTGAGGATTTAAGCATTTTAGATGAATAAATTAATAAAAGATAGATCTAGAAGTTCTAGAACCTTCCAGCAGCTGTTAGGATCACGTTTTACTTAGTCAAAGTTGTTTTAACAAACTTCAAGTGTGCTGAAAACGTGCAAACACGTGTTTAAAATATCAGCTTATGCTAATATATCGCAGCTATAGGGGCTGATATGTCGCCTAAGGTCGATACGGAAAACACGTCGACTTTGCACGAACGAACTACAGAGGCTCGAGAATATGGGGGAGGCGATATATCGCCTATAGGGGTCGATATATCGGCTCCACACACATATTTTGAAACTTTGTGGAATCAAATTAGAAACAGCGCTCAACAACCTAGATTTGCTCCTGAACGTTTTTGACTGAGTTCTGGGCATCTGTTGAACACAATTTTATTCATTTATTTATTCTTTTTAAAAGGAGTTAGTTTCACTCCTTGAACTCTATAAATAGGACCTAGTACTCAACCATTTTATTCATCGTTCAAGCATTCTTCAGAGCCTCCCAGCTGCTAAGTTATTTTAGAGAGAAAACACTAGGGTTTTGGGATTCAAAAGCTTTCCAATCTAAGCTTTTCTAAACACTTGGGAAGTAAGATAGAGTGATATTTCAGTATTGAGGTGTATATCGGAGTTCTAGTCTATCAAAGGTATTCTTATCCTCAGGTTTAGTTCATTATAGTTCTTTTATTTTCTTTCAGATCCTAACTTGATTTTATGGCTTTTGGTTAGGTGTTTAAGTTTCTTGAAACTTAAGGTTTTTCGGTAAGTTTCTATCTTGATAGTTTAGATCTCCTTTTCATCTCCATTTCTTTAGAAACTCATGATTTTTAGTGTTGGTTTTAGGAGTTTTCCAATCCCGTTCTTGTCTCCAATATCCCAATTTTTTGTAAGGAAAATACGTTAGATATATGTGTTATGATATGTTGATGTGTTATATATGTATATGAATATGTTTTATGTTATAGTCACTTGGGTATTGTAGTTTCTTAGATAACAAATCAAATCCCATGTTTTTTTTTTAGTTTATCATTATTGTAATTTAGAGTTATGATTTACCCTACCTTGATTAGTAGACAAAGGACATAGGTGGGTGATCATATACTGTTTTGTGATCTAACCTACCTCGATTAGTAGACTGAGGACCTAGATAGTTTTATCACATGCTACAGTAATAAGTTAATGGACATTAATATTGTAGTCCCTTATTTATATGATATACGTTTTTATGTTATATGTTTTATAGTATATGTTTTTAGTCTTATGATATATGATATGTTTTAGTAGATTTTCCTTGCTGGACATTAGGCTCATTCTTTTTATTTTAGATGGTGCAGGAAAATAAGCTTGGAAGGTGGGATGAATTCATGGCAGCTTTGGCATGTGTATTCGGGATGACGGAATGGATGGACTGCTGGAAGATCGAGGATGAAGTTTATATTTTTGAGTCTTTCCAATTTATGTATTTATTTTTACACATTTAGTATTTGAACAAATAAAGGTTATGTTTTTCTTTATGTTTTATGTAATAACAATGGGATCCCGTATTTTGGACTTTTATAATAAATTTCTATTTTTTTTTTAATGTATTCCAAAATAGTTATGTCTTAGTAGTTTTTAATGGTCCGAGGTCTTAGTATTAGTCGGGGCATTACACGGGCGTAGGGCCAGGGGGTGCGCACGGCTGCAGGGGCAGCAGCTTGAGCCTTGGGTTTTGTGCTCGGGGCTCGGGTTATTACATAATTTTTCCAGAATTTAAAAAAAATTACAAAATTCGTATGCCCCAAAATAGCTTACAATTTTTGTATATCTAGAAAAAAAAAAAAAAAATTTCCTAACCCAAAAACACCATGAAAACCAACCCTTAAGAACATAAACGATTCATACATAAACATCCATCCATTGATATATTATATATAATATAAAAAATGCATATAATACTCACACAGTAATTAACATATGTAGGGAGTAAAGATGGCTCTAGTACCAATTGTTAGGAACAGTTCCTAGTGCGCAACAGAAAATGTGGTAATGTTAGCATTGTATACAACAAAAAAATTTCATATAAACAACTTTATATGAGGATATTTTAATATGCAATATGTTAATCAATATACAATATGTATATATAAAAAAATTATAATACGAAACAATTTACCTCTTGTAGCCTATCAAGAATCCTTGAATCTTTTTGTATATATTTCGATCTTCCTATCCTCGCTAGAGTACTCACACCTAGATCTTCCAAGACGTTCTCTACACCTCAAGATGTGGGTGGGAACATAGAGAACAAGGATCAATTTTTTGAATCAAAAGTATTCTCAACTCATGAGACTCTTGATTATAGGCTAGAGAGAAAATGGTGTTTGTTTTGTGTAAAAAATGATAGTTTTTCTTCTTTGTACAAACTTGTTCTTTCTATTTTCTATCATATAGAATATATAGACATTATTACCATAATAATAATAAAATAAAACAATCATATTTTATAATAATAATAATGATAAACGACAAAGTCTAACATTCCATTTTAAAACCCCTTTTAAAATATTTTATTAATTAATTAAAAATAAAAATAAAAAACCAATAATTGATTACATCATAAGTGCCACATGCATAGAGCAGCCCATGCCCTATGCATGTGGCATATCCCTGAAAATGGGATTTGATTTTTCATGTTTTTTATTTTAATTAATTAATAATTAGAAATCCATACAAGGTATCATTTTTTAAGGAAAAGATAACAACTTAAATTTCAAAATTCAAAATTTGAATTTCCATTATCATCTTATTATTAATTAAATAAATATAATAATCAAAACTAATTTTAACTATCCATATTTTTCCATTCACACTTTGTTATCCAAAGAATAGGCGTGGATGACGTGGCCGACATTTTTAACATGTGCCTGACACCTGGCAAGGTTCTGTTCGACTATCGACCAGGGAGGTACCCCTAGCGTAACATTTGGACTTTATATACGACCAGCTTGGTCGTATACTCGGTATATTTTGAGAAGATCTTATGCAATTATAACGATATCCGGGATTATCTCCCATAATTCCTGAGTATCCGATTATTTAGGAAAGAATATATGTAACAAATTTAGGTAATCCTCCTTGAGCCTATAAATAAAGAAGAAATAGCTCAAGGAGGGGACTTTTGGCTGATTTAAGTTGATACTTACAAGAGAATTAGAGCTATTATCTTACGATTGTATTATTCATCTCTCTCAAGTCTGTGAAACTCAGAGAACCCTAGTTCTTTGATCACTCCTTTGAGAACTAATATCAATAATAGCTTAAGTGGACATAGGTCATTACCATTTTGTCGGGCCGAACCACTGTAATTTGTTGTGTCCTTTACTGTTTTTTCCATTAGATCTATTTCAACACCTTCATTCACATCAAGCATTTGACTCCGTGTCAGTTGACCAAATCGAGGGTCAACATTCTGGTGCATTCATTGAGAGCTTGAGACGAGATTGTTGAAGCATTAAAGGAAAAAACAACAAAGAAGACTGGGCAGGCGGCTGGCGCTACACCATCTCAACCTCCTCCTCCTCCGAACATGGCTAAAAATGAGCCACACTTGGAATTTGATGAGGAAGAACTCGACTCCGAAACGCTGAGAAATACCCTAGGGGTATTGCAAGATGAATTGGCCAATCTGAGGGCCAGTCAAGAAAGTGCTGCGGAGATTATGGCACGACAGCAGCAAGAGATAGAGCGTTAGTGCCAAGAGCTGAGTGAAAGACAGGCGGAGATGGACCATCGTCAGAGGGAGGCCATGGCAGCCCTCGAAGTAGCCCTGCAGTTGGCTTATCCTGAGGCATTGGTGGTTGCACCTGCCTCATAGCCTGATCAACCCTCGAATGGGCCACCTCAAAGGGGTCCCAACCCTAGCCCTCCGATCTAGCCAACGAGCCCTCAAAGGCCCGAGCAGCCACCAATGCCTCAGGATGATGTCCCACCAAGGGATCCTGAGATGCAACCTCCATCCCAGGCTGGTCGAGGCAATCCCCCGCAGCCAAGGCAGAATAGGGTCGGGCAGCAACCCCGTAGTCCTAGACGCCATGGGGGTGAAGAGCCGAACCCACCGAGCAGGGGACAGCGTCCTTCTGGCAACAGAAGGAACTCAGAGATAAGCTCTGCGGTCCGGGGCCCCCCACGACATGATAATGCACGGGGACTTACCGATCAGCTCAGGCCTCCCCCTAACGCTCGGGAAGTTCCAGCCCGAGGAGGCAACCGAGGGGACAGTCGGTCCCACCATAGCCAATGGAGGTTCAGAGATGGCCATGGTTACAATGAGGTCGACTCAGACAGATGGAATGCTGGTCGGAGAAATGAAGAGAGAGGTGGAGGCAGAAGCCCACCACCTAGAGAAGACCAACAAGAGAGACGTAACACTGGGGGGCAGCCCAGAAAAAACAACGTCTTTAACCGGCTCGGAGCAAGCGAGCAACGGCGGAGAGACGAAGATTTAAGGGATGTACTCAACGACTGTCGAGAACAGCACGATGATTCCATTCCCCCAGCAGCAGAGGCCCCGACGATTCCTGAAGCCATGGAAGCCCAGATAGATGCTCTGAACCAAGCAGTGCAACAACTGGTCGGGGGAAGAACGTCTCACATCGAGTACGACAAGAGAAGGGGCACTCCTTTCGTTCAAAGGATAGATGTGGTAGAAACCCCCAGCAAGTTTAAAATGCCCACACTTCCGAACTTTGACGGGTATGGTGACCCAATATCTCATGTCAACAAGTTTGAGATACAGATGGACATTTAGAAAGTGTCCGAAGACGTTCGGTGCATGATCTTCCTTGCAACACTTTCTGATGCTTCACAGGAGTGGTTTTTTAAATTCCCTCCTGCAAGTATTGTATCTTGGGAGATGTTCGTAAAGGAGTTTTACGGACAATTCTATGCGGGTCGTGTGCACCCAATAGAGGCAAACCAGCTGGTTGAGATACGCCAGCAAGAAGGAGAACCACTGAAAGATTACGTCCAACGCTTTATGCGAGCAGCCGCTGGAGCCAAAATAGTGGGAGATGAAGGCAAAATGATGGCCCCAACTGCAGGAGTTAGGCGTCGTACGCCTCTGTGGAGTAGCCTCGGGAAGCATGGGGTTAAGACTACCCAAGAATTCTTAGATCGAGCTGATCGATACATCAAGCTCAAAGATGCCATTGCTAGCGAAGGAAAGACCCAGGGCAAAGATAAGGGGACTGAAGACCCTGCCAAAGCTGCCAATGGGTCAAAACCCAACGGCAACGAGAACGGCAATGGCAACGGAAAAAATGGGGGGAAGAGACCCCATAATGAGCCTTTTACCTCCGAGAATAAGCGCGCTAAGGGCAACCGTTATGAGCCACAGCTCACTAACTACACTGCCCTTGTCGAGTCTCGAGCAGAGGTGTATCAGGCCACGAGTTCCAGTGTGCCTTACAAAAGACTCGCCACCATTCGAAAGGATATTTCGAAAGAGATACCACCAAGTTCTGTCATTTTCATAACGACTACAGACACGATACGAACGAGTGCAACCAGCTGAAAGATGAAATTGAGTTCCTTATCAGACAAGGACACTTGAGGAGATGCGTACAGGCCTCAGGGGCTTCCCGACGAGAGGCTCCAGGTGGCAACGAGTAGGCGCCTGCACGCCAACGTTTGCCACCTTTGCAGCCTGATCCCGTAGCTGGCACTTTACTCACCATCTGTGGAGGCCCGCACCTTGCGGGAAACAGTGGAAAGGCAAGGGAACGATATGCTCGGACCCTACGCCACGACCAGGATATCGAGATGATGACTGTGGAGGACCGGGCATCAAAGAAGGCTCGGTCAGAGGACGGTGAAATAACCTTCTCTGATAGCGACGCCCAGCATGTCCGGTTCCCGCATTCCGATCCGCTGGTCGTGGATGTTCAAATTGCCAACATGATGGTAAAGAGAGTGCTGGTCGATACAGGAAGTTCAGTTAACATCCTGTATAAATCTTCGTTGAAACGGATAAAGTTGTCCGTCAAGGACTTGGAGCCCTGCAACCAAACAATTTACGACTTCTCTGGTGAGGGACTCGCTCCAACAGGGTCAATCAGACTTCCAGTAACAGCAGGTACATTGCCCGCTACCAGGACACTACTCACTACTTTCATAGTAGTCGATTGTCCTTTGGCTTACAATGCTGTAATTGGAAGACCCATACTGGTTTACCTTCGGGCCGTCACCTCAATATGGCACCTGACCATGAAATTCCCAACAGACGCAGGGGTAGGATGCGTGTTGGGAAATCAAAGGGAAGCAAAGGAGTGCTATAATGCCTCAATTACTAAGGCCAAGAAGGGAACGTCGAGGAGCACCCCCCAGAGAGGTTGTAGATGGCCATTGATACACAAGCCCAATCAGGTGATGAAGTCACCAAATAGGGTGTTGCCCAAAGTGAGGACAGAGACTTAGATCCTCGCTTTGGGGATTTTGAGGAAGATGTTGGACCTGTCGAGGACCTTGAGGAGGTCCAGCTTGATGAAGAGTTTCCGACCAGAGTTGTAAAGGTCGGCAAAAATTTGGAAGCAACAACAAAGCACGCACTGGTGGAATTTTTAAGGAAGAACCAGGAAGTTTTCGCCTGGTCACATAAAGACATGGCTGGGATAGATCCTGCAGTCATAAGCCATGTCCTGAACGTCGACAAAATCTTTCCACCCGTGCAACAGAAAAGATGGCTGCTCGATAAAGATAGATCGAAAGCCTTAAAAGAAGAAGTTGAAAAACTGAAGGAGAATGGGTTCATCAGGGTGGCGTTTTATCCATCATGGGTTTCTAATCCAGTACTGTTTCCCAAGCCTAACGGCAAATGGCGAACCTGTGTGGATTTCACAGACCTTAATAAAGCCTGCCCTAAGGATTGCTTCCCACTCCCATGGATCGACCAGCTGGTCGATGCAACTGCAGGACATGAGATCCTCTCTTTCATGGATGCATAATCAGGATACAATCAGATCAGTATGCATCCCCCTGACGAGGATCACACTAGCTTTCGGACCGACACAGGGTTATACTGTTATAAAGTAATGCCCTTCGGACTGAAAAATGCTGGTGTGACTTACCAGCGACTAGTTAACCACATGTTTAAGGAGTTGATCGGAGTAAACATGGAGGTATACGTGGACGACATGCTGGTAAAGTCGAAAAAGGCAGAAGGACATGTGAAGGATTTACAGGAGTGTTTCAATGTTTTGAATAAGTATCAAATGAAGTTAAATCCTCTCAAGTGTTCCTTCGGAGTAGGATCAGGGAAATTTTTGGGTTTCATTGTCAATTCGAGGGGAATCAAAGCCAATCCCGAAAAGACCAAAGCCCTGATCGATATGAAATCGCTAGTGAAAATCAAAGATGTGCAAAGTTTGACTGGAAGGATTACCGCACTCAGTAGATTCATTTCAAAATCAACGGATAAATGCGTCCCATTCTTTAATCTACTTAGAGGCAACAAGAAGTTCGAGTGGACTGGAGACTACGAATAGGCTTTCCAAGCCTTAAAAGCCCACATGACACGACCTCTTGTCTTATCAAAGCCTACAGATGGAGAAACTTTGTTCATTTACCTGGCGATCACCGAATATGCTGCTAGTGCGGTGCTAGTAAGAGAAGAAGAAGTCGTACAAAAGGCAGTGTATTATGTAAGCAAGAGGTTAATCGGGGTCCAATTGAGGTATCCTCCCATCGAAAGATTAGCCTATTGCTTAATTTTGGCCTCAAGGAAGTTACGTCCTTACTTCCAAGCCCATCCCATCACAGTCTTAACTAATCAGCCCCTTCGGCAAGTTTTGCAAAAGCCAGAGGCTGCTGGTCGTTTGTTGAAATGGGCAGTCGAGCTCGGGCAGTTCGATATAACATACTCACCGCGAGCAGCGGTAAAAGGACAAGTCTTGGCTGATTTCATCGCCGAATTTACTGAACTCCCAGACAGCGAACAGAGTGAAAATCCTAGTGCGCCTGAGCCTCAAGACATAGCTCCTTCGTGGAAGATTTTCACTGACGGATCATCCAACGAATCTCAAGCAGGAGCAGGAGAGATATTGATAACGCCAGAAGGGCATCGATTTCACTACGCAATTAGGTTTGATTTCGCCGCTTCAAATAACGAAGCCGAGTATGAAGCCCTACTCGCTGGGTTAAGGTTGGCCAAAGACATGAGCATAAAAGTGCTGGATATATACAATGATTCACAGCTGGTAGTGAATCAGGTCTTAGGGGAGTATCAAGCACGAGGTCTAAAAATGGTGGCCTATCTGAACAAAACCAAAGATCTGTTGGCACAATTTGAGAAATATACCCTCCAACAAATACCTCAAGATCAGAATTCAAATGCAGATGCCTTAGCCAAACTCACAAGTGCGAAGGATACTGACACTTTAAATATAGTGCCAGTTGAGCGGCTACACGAGCCGAGCATACGAGCAGATGAAACCAATATGGAGGTCCGATTAAAAGATACATGGATGGCACTATACTGGGAATATCTCACGAGTGGTGTACTACCAGCAGATAGAAACAAAGCCAGGACTCTTCAGAGACAGGCTGCTAGGTACGTACAGGTCGATGGTGTTCTATACCGAAGAGGATACTCCATGCCATTGCTCAGGTGTGTTACATCAGAAAAGGCTAAATAGCTGATGAAGGAGGTACATGAAGGCTTCTGTGGAGATCACGCTGGGGGGCAGAGCTTATCAAAGAAGATTCTGAGGCAGGGTTATTTCTGGCCGACCATGAACGAAGACTCGATGGAGTTTGTGAGAAAGTGTGATAAGTGTCAAAGGTTTTCCAAGATCCCACGTGCAGCTCCTAATGAGTTAAAGCAGAGGCAAAGTCCATGGCCCTTCGCAGTATGGGGTATAGATTTAATCGGGTCCTTGCCAACAGGAAAAGGTGGAGTAAAATACGCAGTTGTAGCGGTCGACTACTTCACCAAATGGGCCGAAGCTGAGCCACTCGCTACCATAACGACAAAGAAAGTGCTTGACTTTGTCATCAAGAACATTGTTTGTCGATATGGATTGCCTCGAAAGATTGTCTCAGACAATGGCACCCAGTTTGATAGCGACCTATTCACAGACTTCTGCGAGAGGCATGGAATCATCAAGAGTTTTTCTTCAGTTGCGCATCCACAAGCAAATGGGCAAGTTGAAGCGGTAAATAAGACATTGAACGATACCCTGAAGAAAATGCTCGAGGAAGCTAAAGGAGCATGGCCAGAACAGCTGCCTGAAGTACTCTGGTCGTATAGAACTTCTCATCGGACAACAACAGGTCATACCGCCTTTTCCTTAGCATACGGGTTGCCCATTTGCTATGAGAAGAAAAAAAACATGTGAATCCATTAGGTAAAAAGCCTCACCATCACTATTTTAAAAAAAAAAACATGTTATTAGCCAATAAGGTGTTTTGTTCTTTGAACATTTTAAACTCAGTAATACTTTAAGATCGAAAGATAGGGAAGTGTTAAAATACATTTTCTCAAACTCTGATCAATTGTAATTTTTTCTATCTTAATGGATATATTTTTTGTCATTTTTCAATATATTTTAATGTCTATTATTGTATCTATGTAACGCCCTGGATAGCCAAGATCGCTACACTGTGTGTTTATAAAGGTGTGAGACTTCCTAATCAAGTCGTTTAATCAAAACGTGTCATTAGCTAAAGTGTTCTAGGGCTAAAAGACATTTTGGCCGCAAAAGAAACATTTTATATATTATAAACAATTTACAGAAGGGATCCCCAAAAGTACAACGTTTAAAAGTTGGTTTACAAAATTCAACAGTTAAGAGTAACCATTAGCCATACTAAGGCAAAATACAAGGTTCTAGTCCTCTCGTCCCTGTAATCTCCTCAACCGTGGCGATTGAGTGGCCTGACATGTACAGTCACCCTGTAGAGCTCTCCAATCAGGGTTGATCAAGCTTGCCCTTGCCTTTACCTGCACCACGCAGCACCCGTGAGCCAAGGCCTAGCAAGAAAACAACATACACAGCATATACAATATTTTCAAACAGATATTCTAGTAAGCATGTTTAGATATTCAACCCATAGCATATAAGCATACTTCAAGGTACAATAGCTTCATCTATACTTAGATTATTCAACACTTTCATTAATCACATTCATAGCCAAATATAATAATCAACAATCACAAATGCTAGGGCCGACACCTTAGGTCGCACCCTCTGTTTAACCCACTAACTCCGGCCCGCTTAAACCGAGCTCAGTGCATAATAAGCTGTCCTCAGATACCAGTGTCCGAGCCGTGCCAATTGCACAAGTTAACCGTGGCACCCTTAGGCCATTGGTTTACAATTTACATGGCATAATACCATTCTTTCAGTCATATATATCATGGAGCCCTTAGTCCCGTTCAAATATTCAACCGGGTGTAGTTTTCTTACGTTTGGCTTCTAGATGAATTAGTTACGGGCGATACTCCTTGAGCGCGATCCGATCCCCGAGCCCTAGCTTAGCACCTAGTCACAACCATGATGAAGGATACCATTAACAATCTTAAATGAGTTTCTAAACCAAGTTCTAGTCCTCGGAACATTGAACTTCACCAAATATGGTAAAAGACTCAATCCCGAGCACCCTAGGTTAAATTCCCAAGCCTAAAATCTCAAAATCCCTTAAGGGCCCCGGCATAGGCCATCCATGCCGCGGCATGGCCCCAAACAGAACCCACTTAAGGCACAAAAACATGTAAGGGTCGCGGCATTCCTTAGGCCATGCCGCGGCCCGCCCTCCTTCCTCAGCACAACTCAACTTCCAAGGGCCGCGGCTCACCAAGAACCATGCCGCGGCCCGACCCTTCGAACCCAGAAAAAAACCCACCATTTTCAACCTTTAAACCTCACTTTAGGCCATCCCAAGGCTCCCAACTCAAAACCAATTAATAACAACATCACTAGAATGATTTAAAAAACACAATTCCACCAAAAATCCAGCCTAGCACTCACGAAAATCCCAATTCCAATTTCTGAGATTTCAAACCTAGAAACTCAAAACCAGCCATGGAAATACTAAAATTCAACCATCAGGCTTTGAATTGAAACTTACCTCAGCTGTAGAATCGTTCCTCCAAGAATCCCCTGATCTATCTTCAAAGTTTCAAGCCTCAAACTCCACCTTGAATATCAAAATTACAACTATTAAAAACTCAGTCATTTTTCTTAAAGTTCCTAACCACAGAACGAAAATCAATGCTTACCTTGGGTCTAATTCAGTCCTTGATTAATTCTTGAGCTCAACCTCTAATTCAGCCCTTTAGTTCCTCAAAGATTCAGCTTGATTCCAGTAATTCCTCCTCAAATTCCAGTGTTGTTCTTCCTTAAGAGAGAGAAGAGAGAGAAAGAGCTGAGAAAGGGTCGGTCTAATTTTGGGTCTACTATTTTCTAAAGTCTTCCAAGTATATCCTTAGGTTATTAGACTAATCGCAAAGCTCGGGGTACCGGAAACACCCCCGAGGGCAAAATAGTAAATTTCCCCAATATTCCCGCCTAAACTCTCCAACCCCAAATATATCTCCATATATTTATTTCCATCACCTGATAGTCTAAATCACTACCCGATACCTAAAATACCCCTGACTTGTCCAAAGTCAATTATAATGCCCCGTTGTGACTTTTTCCGCTATCTAGCCCTAGGATCGCCTCGAATCGCCAGCTACAGAGTTATCCACATAATAATGTGGTTCTCACATATACAACATATTTATTTCACATTATCACATAATATCATCAATTATCATATAATATCATCAATTATCATATAATATCATCAATTATCATATAATATCATTTAACCACTATCAATCACATGATATCACATTCAAATAAATACTATTCACTCTAATCTCATTTATGCCCTCCCAACACACTAATCAAGGCCCTTAAGCCTTATTAGCGAATTTGGGGCCGTTACAATCTATTATAGGGAAATTATAGTTGAAAGTGAGTTTAGTTTTCTAAGATGGTTCGACTTCCGTTATCTTGGACCTAAAACAGAGTTGGAGACTGAGGCAATTCATTTGTATATATTAATAATTTTAGCGTGATTGTTATAATATTTTTTTGTGGTAAATGCAGATTGTTACTATGATTTCTTCATTCTTGATCGAGGATGAAAGGTTGAAAAAGGGTAAAGAGTGTAAGAATTGGTATCTTCCTGCTCGAAATATGGTGAGTTTTTTGTTGTTGTTCTTTTTTGTCAAAACATATTTCATGTTTGTTGAGTAATTTTTTTTAAAAATTATGACAATAGAACTGCTTACTACCCGACTCCTACTCCAATTTACCACTACATCAAATTTGGAGGAAAATGCATTACTACAAAAGATTTATGGGCTCCCTCGAACATTGCAATGAAGTATAATTCTAATGGTTTATGTTGAACCTATTTTTAAACATCTATTTATTATGTAATTTCTAACATCAATTATACTTGTAGATTTATATTTCTATGTTGATTGTAAGACACTTCATTCTTGCACGGGTGATACTGAAAGAAAAAAAAAAGTAGAAGTTTGGGACTCACTTGCTGATGAAAAGAATCCTATATTACAATCATCTAAGATTATTGATATTGTAAGATTTTATTGGTTCAATATATATATATTTTTTTTAAATTTTAAATTTATAAATTCTGATGTTAAAGTGCAAATGCAGCTACACAATCTAGATTTGTTCTTGGAGAATCAGATGAAAAGGAAACCTGTTAGTTTTAACTTTGCTAGTTTTGGTATAGTTTGTGGTAGAAATGTCCCTAGACAACCTAATTTGTACGAATGTGGAGTCTTTGTCATATTATTTATGATTAATAGTTGTAAGCTCGACTTGCGGTCTTTTGTGGTAAGTAGATTTCATACTAAGTTTTTTTTTATATATATATATTTTGTTCTTATCATACTATACTTGAGTAAATTTTTTGCACTATTGTAGTTCGACTCTAATGAAGAAAGGTGTCACATAGCTTCGTGGATTGCATGCTCAAGTTTCAACAAAAATAGAAGAAAATTATTGAAAGATGTTCGAGAGTTCATTTCAAGCAGAGGAATATAGTACTAGGGACAATGATCTTTGCCCTAATTTTGTTATTCTCAATCAAGTTGTGTAAAAGAAAGAAATTCGTATTATTATTTATCAATTTTGAGAAATCAGAAGATGATCAATATTTGGGAGAATTTGAATAGTTTAATTATGAATTAATTATTTATTAACAAGATTAAAACACACACTTTAAATTTGATCATTTTCACAATCAGTGTTAATATTTATTGGAAGTTTCAAATAGTAGTTGTAGACATTAATATCATATTTATTAAATAAAAATAATTTTGTATATGTTAATTTCGAATTTAATGATTAATATATCAACCAATCAGAATTTTGAGCATGATTTTAGGGAATTGGAATAGATTTATGGAAACATGCATTTAATGAAATTAGTTGGCATGATGTTAATTGTACACGTATTTTATGAGAAATGATTAATAACTCAACAAATCATAAATAGAGTATGATGTTAGGGTATTGGAATGAATTTATGAATACATACATTTAATGAAATTAGTTGACATTTTCTAAATTAATTGCTCACATTTTTAAAGAGAAATTTTAATAAAAAATATATATTTTTTACACAAACTAACTCAACCAAGTTATTTTATCTATTAAAAAAATTAAATATATTTCAAAATTATGTTTTAAATTTAAATTAAAAATTGGTAATAAAAAATCAATGCATAGTAACTAAACTAATTAATAACAATTTAACCATTTAGAATTTAATGGTATAATTATGCATAATCAACCTAACCAATAATAAAATTATTGTGCTATTTTAGGGAATTGAAATATGTTCATTTAATATTTTGAGAAGTGTAACTAATCAAAAAATTTGAGCATGATTTTAGGGATATGAAATAGCCCATTAATTAATATATTTGTCATAATTATTACCCATTTTATTTATTAATTTAACAAAAAAAATTCGGGTATTGTTTTAAAATAGAATTTTATTTTTATTTTTAAAAGAAAAATTTGATATTTTAAATGTCATAATTTCCAAATTATGTGTTTTTTTAACACTATTTATAAATCATTTTATCTTATATACATTGTTATAATTTGTAGGCAAATGTAATCTTGTTTTTAGGTAGTGTTTGAAATCATTTTGTATTTTTAAGAATGTGTCCATTTACTCAATATTATGAAAATTTACTTTTTATTATATAATGGTTTAATTTAAAACATTCATCTGATCCTTGTAAACATAAAAAAAAAAAAACCATGAGATAATATAATTCTTAATAAATAGATAAATAGGATTCATATAATTCTCAGTAAAAAAAATCATGAGATACCTTAAATAAATAGATAAAAATAATACTTATTGTGCATCACAAATTTCACCAATAAGATTATTAATAGCATCTTCCAAATCCAAAAGATTGATGCGAGTTTCAAATTTTAATCCTTTATCGAGACAATCATGCATATCTTTAGTTCTTCTACGCAAGTCTTTTGCTTTCATGAGAATGTTATAGAAACCCTTCGAGTTTGGAAAGGTTTTGGTAGAAGAAGGGATGCTATCTACCTGGCCATCATCGTTTTGTTCAAGCTCCTTATAATATTCATTCGAATTCGTACATATTGTTGGTGAACCATTGATATTTTTAATTAACTGGACAACATCTATTTCCCGGTCAATGTCGCTTGATTCAACATCAAAAAAGCCTTCCGAAAACTCCATATCAAGTAATGCTTGAGGCCATTTTCCAAGTACATGAAAATGTTGTTCTTCATTAACTTGATGGATTGTATTGCTACTTTTGCTTTCAACAACAATGTCTTTGTCCGGTTCACGCGAGACAATGTCTTCATATTTAACCTCATTCTCTGCATCTTTGACTTCATAGTTGGATTCGCATTTTGTTTCATTATTACCACTATCTTCATTAACCCTTCTAGGCTCCATAGTAATCTCCCTCATGAAAATTATACTATTTTTGTGTTATATTTAAAATTTGATGAGAAAAAACCAAAATCATTTATGAAAAGTGGTTAGGAATATGAATAACTGTCTTTTAAAAATTTATACATAATTATTAAAAATACACTTGTTCAACTTCTAACCATTGTATTTTTTTCGAAATGGGAAGAATGGGAAGTGAACATGTGTATTTTTTATAATTATGTATATTTTGTATTAATTAATGTAAAAAATACAATGGTAAATTGAACAATTGCTTTTGTTTAATGGGAAGTTGAACAAGTGTCTTTTTTAAAAATTATGCAAAATTTTTAATAAATAATTTCGAAAAAATACATTGGTAAATTGGAAGTTGAATATGTGTCTCTTTATTAATTATGTATAGTTTTTATTAAATAATTTCAAAAAAATACAATGGTAAATTGAACTGTTTGTTTAATGGGAAATTAAATAGGTGTCTTTTCAATAATTATGTATAGATTTTTATATTAATTTCAAAATATTAGAAATTAAATTTGAACAAGTGTGTTTGTTCAATGAGAAGTTGAACATGTGTTTTTTTTTTAAAAGGACAAATGTCTTTTTAATAATTATGTATAACTTTTTTTTTTTAAAATGAATTAAATAAAAATTGAAATATAAATTAATAGGGCAAAAATTAATGTAAATTTGTTTTAAATTTATTATGAAATTCAAAATTAATAATTTTTAATTGAAAATTTGTCTTTTGAATAATTCATAGAGTGTAATAAATATATACAAATATTGAATTAATTTTGAGATATATTCAATATTTAATTGTTTAAATTAATAATTAGTGTAAACTCTAATTATGCAAATTAGTTAAACTTTCCTAATTCTCAAAACTATATATATATATTTTTAAATTATTCTCTCTAATATTTTGTTGTAGCCGAAATATGGGTATATAAAAATATTAATTTAATAAAGTTTGATTTAATACTAAGATTTTGATAGTTTGTTAGAGTATTTGAATTTGAAAATGTGAATTTAATATTTTAGATATATTCAATATTTAATTGTTCAAACTAATAATTAGTGTAAAGCCTAATTATGAAAATTAATTTAATTTTCACAATTCTCAAAATTATATTTATTTATTAAAAAAACAAAATAATTATTCTCCTAATAAATGTAGTGGCCAAAATATGGGTTTAAAAAATAATTTAATAAATTTTAATTAAATGTTAGGATATAGTTAGTTGGTTAGAGTGTTTGAATTTGAAAATGTGCATTTAATATTTAAGATATATTCTATATTTAATATATTATTGAATATTGCCAAAAAAATTCCCTAAGGAAATTGAAATTCTATATAAATAAAAACTTTGAAAATGTTGCATTGCTTCATAATACAGTTGTATTGTCCTATATATTCTACATTTCATAAACAAATAGGAAAAAAACCATCTTTATATTTGATTAGAGTTAGAATAGATGTTGAACATTGAAGATTTCATTATCTTCCAATTACCAATTTTGGTTATAATTGATGTATTAAGGGAGCAATTGTCAATAGTAGAAACATTGGCCAAGGAAAGAGACTACCCTGTCCCACAGAGCAACGTGTGTGATCTCATCAACTTCTCCATCGCCCAACAAGAGAAAAGAGTGGAGTTAACCGAGCTTATGGTCAGAAACATGATGTTGGAGATCCAAATTTGGAATGAAGAAATGGTAAAAGTTAAGATTGGTGAACAACGAATCTTCAAAGTTTTAACAGGCGGTGACAAAAAACGCTTTGAGAAGTATATGAAGATGCTAACAAATGATGAAACAATTAAAACTACAAAGCAAGGTCGATAGATTTCTAAGAGTTTTATTATGATTGTTATAGTTTTTTCTTGATGTATTTTTTTAAGTGTTTTTTGTTTAGTTTATGATTAATATAATAATATTGACCTTGCTCTTTTTGGTTATTTTAAATGTTATAGTTTTTTCTTGATGTATTCTCAATACCATGATTAAATTACTTCTCCTATTTCGAAATTTATTTGTTTAATTGTGCAAGTTAATTAACTTTCCCAATTTTCAATAACATATTTAAAATAAATTTAAAAAACACAATAATTAGCCCTATGTAGCTTAAATATATTATAAAAAAAAACATAGTTTTATATAATGAATTTAAAATCAATAATTAGCCCTATTTTTTGTAGCCGAAATTAATTATAAAAAATATATAATGACTCTAAACCCTAATTATGCAAATGAATTACCTTTCACAATTCTCAATACCGTATTTAAACTACTTAAAAAAACAATAATTAGCCCTATTATTTTGTAGCTGAAATACATTTTAAAAAAATATAATGACTTTAAATCCTAATTACATAAATGAATTAACTTTTCTAATTCTTAATACCATATTTGAACTACTTTAAAAAAAAAAATCAACCATATTTTTTTGTAGCCGAAATTAATTATAAAAAATATAATGACTTTAAACCCTAATTATGAAAATAAATTAACTTTTTCAATTCTCAATACCATATTTATAAAATAAAAAAAAAAAATTAGCCTTTTTTTTTGTAGCCGAAATTAATGACAAAAATATATTTTTGTATAATTAATTATTTATTAAATGCTAGGATATAGATAGTCTTTGAATATTTCAATTTGAAGAGGTGCATTAACAATTCCCACTTCTCAATACCATATTTAAACTACTACTCTCCTATTTCAAAATTTATTTTAAAAAAAATAATAATCCCGATTCTCAATACCATATTTATACTATTGATTTTTTTAAAAATATAATAATAATTAGCCCTATACTTTGTAGCCAAAATTAATTATAAAAATAAAATATAATGACTTTAAACTCTAATTATACAAATAAATTAACTTTTCCAATTCTCAATATCATATTTAAAATATTAAAAAAATAATAATTAGCCATATTTTTTTGTAGCCGGAAATAATGATAATAAAATATATTGTTATATAATTAATTATTTATGAAATGCTATGATATAGATAGTCTTTGAATCTTTCAATTTGAAGAGGTGCATTAACAATTCTCAATTCTCAATACCATATTTAAACTACTTCTCTCCTATTTCGAAATTTAAAAAAAAATAAAAAAAAATAATGACTTTAAACCCTAATTATGCAAATGAATTGACTTTCCCAATTCTCAATACCATATTTAAACTATTATTTTAAAAAATCAATAATTAGCCCTATTTTTTGTAGGCGAAATTAATTATAAAAATAAAATATAATGACTTTAAACCCTAATTACGCAAATGAAATGAATTAATTTTCCCAATTCTCAATACCATATTTAAAATATTTAAAAAAATAATAATAATTACCCCTATTTTTTTGTAGCCGAAATTAATGATAAAAAAATATATTTTATATAATTAATAATTTATGAAATGCTAAGATATAGATAGTCTTTAAATCTTTCAATTTGAAGAGGTGCATTAACTATTCCCAATTCTAAATACCATATTTAAACTAGTTCTCTTCTATTTCAAAATTATTAAAAAAATAATAATAATGACTTTAAACCCTAATTATGCAAATAAATTAACTTTAAAAAAAAAAAAATTAGTCCTATTTTTTTTTGAAGCCGAAATTATAAATAAGATGTAATGACTTTAAACCCTAATTATCCAAATGAATTAACTTTCTCAAATCTCAATACCATATTTAAAATATTTTTTTTAAAGAAAAAACAACAATTAGCCCTATTTTTTGTAGTCAAAATTAAAATTACAATGTAAAAAGTGTTTACAAACAATTGTACAAAAGACATCACTAGTCATGGATTGATTGTTTTTTTCTTCTTCTTCTTCTTTGAATGACCATTTTTCTCGGTAGTTGACTTTGGATCCATAGGATAATTCCTTGAATCATGTCCAACCTCACCACAATACTTGCAATGTAATAGCGATTTTGTTGGTTTTCTCTTCTTGGCACCTCTAGAGAATGATTTCGACAATCTGGTCGTAGTTGGTCTGCCTTTTGTTTTTTTAATCTGAGAGTCCAAAATACTATTGGGAAACAATCCTTCGTCATTTTGAGAATGTTTTAACTCTTCATCTAGTGGCATTTTTTCCAATTTTGCATTCAACTCTAATGTAACTTTCATAGCCTTTTGAAATGCTTCTCGCGATCTTGTAGCAAGGTACGATGTGATAGTAGTTTGCGTGGTTACACCATCTGTTATCCCAAAAATCAGAAGTGAATGACATGGCACGAATTAATTGCATGTGGCTGACACCTGGCAAAATCTGTGTTCGACTATCGACCAGTAAGATATTCGGCATTGTGCGATCGGTTTCTTCATATGACCAGTCTGGTCGTATGCACGTAATACGCGGAAGATATCTTAGGCAGTTATGATGGAATCCGAAATTCTCTCCCATGATTTCCTGAGTATCCGATTGTTTTGGAAATAATATCTGTAATAAATCAATGTAAATCTTCCCTGAGCTTATAAATAGAGGAAGAAGGCTCAGGGAAGAGGATCCGATCCTTTTTTCCCTTTTTTGACTTCTAAATCGCTTGTGATTAGAGTTATCATATCAATCATATTGTATCATTCTTGAGAGGTTGGTGAAACTCATTGAACCCTAGTTCTTTGATCACTACTTTGAATCTCACATCAATAACAATCTAAGTGGACGTAGGTTATTACCAGATCCTGGGGCCGAACCACTATAAAATATCGCGTTCTTATTATTTTCGTCATCACGTTCTTTTCAACGCATTCATCCACGTCAAGCGTATTTTGACTCCGTGTCAGTTGCCCAAAATCTGGGTCAACATTCTGGTGCTTTCATTGAGAGCTTGATATATCACCGTTGTGAAAACCAATGGCGAAAACTGCAAGGAAAACTGTACAGGCGGCCGCCGCTGCACCGTCAAACCCGCCTCCTCCTCCTCCTCCTGCAAGCGTGGCTGAGGATGAGCCGCATTTGGAATTTGAGGAGGAAGAGATGGATGACGCGACGCTGAAGAGTACCCTGGGGGCGTTGCATGAAGAGCTGGCCAATTTGAGGGCCGGCCAAGAAAGTGCTGCTGAAATCATGGCGCGGCAGCAGCAAGAAATCGAACGGCAACGCTTGGAGTTAAGCGAGAGGCAGGCGGAGATGGACCGCCGCCAGAGCGAAGCCATGGCAGCCCTCGAGGCAGCCTTACAATTGGCTAAGAATCAGGCTGCACCTGCCTCGCAGCCTGATCAACCAGCAAATGGGCTCCCCAAAGGGGTCCTAATCCTAGCCCACCTATCCAACCCTCGAGTCCGCAAAGGCCCGAACAGCCTCAGGTGCCCCATGACGATGTCCCACCAGACCCAGAGGCACAACCTCCATCCCAAGCTGGTCGCGAAAATCCCCCGCAGCAGAGGCAGAATAGGACCGAGCATCAACCTCGCAGTCCTAGATGCTATAGGGGCGACGAGCCGAATCTTCCAAACAGAGGTCAGAATCCTCCTGGTAACAGGAGGAACTCAGAGTTAGGCTCTGCGGTCCGGGGTCCCCCACGGCATGATAATGCACGGGGACATAACGACCAGCGCAGGCCACCCTCTAACGCTCGGGACGCTTCAGCCCGGGATGGAAATCGAGGGAACAGTCGATCCCACCATAGCCAATCAAGATTCAGAGATGGCCATGGATATAATGAGGCCTACTCAGGCAAGGGAAATGTCGGTCGGAGGAATGAAGAAAGAGGTGGAGGCAGGAGCCAGATACCTCAAGATGACCAACCCAATAGACGGGACGCTGGGGGGCAACCTAGGAAAAATAACGTCTTCAACCGGCTCGGAGCTAGCGAGCAGCGGAGAAGAGATGAGGACTTGAGAGATGTACTCAACGATCGCCGCGAGCGGCATGGCGAGAACGTCCCCCCAGCAACAGAGGCCACAGCGATTCCTGTCGCTGTGCAGGCCCAAATAGATGCCCTCAACCAGGCGGTGCAGCAGCTGGTCGGGGGAAGAACATCTCATATCGACCACGACAGGAGGAAAGGCACTCCTTTCGTCCAGAGGATAGCTATGGCAGAGACTCCTAGAAAGTTTAAAATTCCTATGCTTCCGAACTTTGATGGGTACGGTGACCCGGTATCTCACGTCAATAAGTTTGAGATACAGATGGACATTCAGAAAGTGTCTGAAGATGCTCGGTGCAGGATCTTCCCTGCCACACTTTCTGATGCTGCGCAGGAGTGGTTTTTCAAGTTCCCTCCTGCGAGCATAGTTTCCTGGGAAATGTTCGTAAGGGAGCTTTACGGATAGTTCTACGCAGGTCGTGTGCACCCGACCGAGGCAAACCAGCTGGTTGAAATTCGCCAGCAGGATGGAGAATCGCTGAAGGACTACATCCAGCACTTTATGCGAGCAGCAGCTGGAGCAAAAATGGTGGGGGACGAAGGAAAAATGATGGCCATAACCGCAGGGGTTAGGCGCACCTCTGGAAAAACCTCCGAAAGGATGGAGTCAGAACTACCCAGGAATTCTTGGACCGGGCTGATCGTTACATCAAGCTCGAAAATGCCATTGCCAACGACGGAAAACCTTCAGGCAAGGATAAGAAAGCTGCCGAGCCCGCCAAAGCCGCAAATGGGTCCAAACCTAACGGCAACGGCAACGGGAACAATAACGGCAATGGCAAGAATGGTGGAAAACGGCCGCACAATGAGCCTTCCACCTCCGACAATAAACGAGCCAAGGGTAACCGTTATGAACCTCGGTTCACTAACTTCACTGCCCTTGTAGAGTCTCGGGGAGAGGTTTACCAGGCCACAAATTCCAGTGTGCCTTATAAGAAGCCTGCCCCCATTCGAAAGGATATTTCGAAAAGAGACACCACCAAGTTCTGTCGTTATCATAACGACTACGGACATGGCACCAACGAATGCAACCAGCTGAAGGATGAAATCGAGTTCCTTATTAGACAAGGACACTTGAGAAGATACGTACGGGCCTCGGGAAATTCCCAACGAGAAGCTCCAGGTGGAAACGAGCAAGCGCCCACACGCCAACGCTCGCCACCTTTGCAGCCTGCCACCATGACTAGCACCCTGTTAACCATTTGTGGAGGCCCGCACCTCGCGGGAAATAGTGGAAAGGCCAGGGAACGATACGCTCGGACTGTGCGCCACGACCAGGACATCGAGATGATGACTGTGGAGGATCGCGCGCCAAAAAGGCTCGATCAGAAGATGGTGAGATAACCTTCTCTGATAGCGATGCCCAGCATGTCCGATTCCCACATTCCGATCCGCTGGTCATGAATATCCAAATGGCCAACATGATGGTGAAGAGAGTGTTGGTCGATACAGGAAGTTTGGTGAATATCCTGTATAAGTCTTCGCTGGAACGCATGAAATTATCCGTTAAGGACCTGGAGCCTTGCAACCAAACAATATACGGCTTCTCTGGTGAGGGACTCGCCCCCGCCGGATCGATCAGACTACCAGTGACGACAGGTACAGCACCTGCTGCCAGGACATTACTCGCTACTTTTGTGGTAGTCGATTGTCCTTCGGCGTACAATGCTGTCATTGGGAGGCCTATACTGGTTGATCTACGGGCACTCATCTCTATGTGGCACTTAGCCATGAAGTTCCCGACAGACGCAGGGGTAGGACGCGTGTTGGGGTACCAGAGGGAAGCCAGAGAGTGCTACAACGCCTCAGTCACGAAGGCGAAAAAGGGAACATCAAAGAGCACTACCTCAGATAAGTTGCAGATGGCGATCGATACACAAGCCCAATCCGGTGATGGAGTCACCAAATAGGGTGTTGCCCGAAGTGAGGATAGAGATCTAGATCCTCGCTTTGGGGATTTTGAAGAAAACGTTGGACCCGTCGAGGACCTGGAAGAGGTCCAACTCGATGAAAAAGACCCGACCAGAGTCGTGAAGATCAGGAAAAACTTAGAACCAACCACGAAGCATGCACTGGTGGAATTTTTGCGAAAGAACCAGGAGGTTTTTGGCTGGTCGCACAAAAACATGGCTGGGATAGACCCTGTAGTTATCAGCCATGTCATGAACATGGACAAGACTTTTCCACCCGTGCAACAAAAAAGAAGACTGCTCGATAAGGATCGATCAAGAGCCTTAAAAGAAGAAGTTGAAAGATTAAAGGAGAATGGGATCATCAGGGTGGCATTTTATCCATCATGGGTCTCCAATCCAGTGTTGGTTCCCAAGTCTAACGGCAAATGGCAAACCTGTGTGGATTTTACAGACCTCAATAAAGCCTGCCCAAAGGATTGCTTCCCACTCCCAAGAATCGACCAGCTGGTCGATGCTACTGCAGGACACGAGATCCTCTCCTTCATGGATGCATATTCGGGCTACAACCAGATTAGCATGCATCCCCCTGATGAGGATCACACCAGCTTTCAGACTGATATGGGCTTGTACTGTTATAAAGTAATGCCCTTTGGACTGAAAAACGCAGGTGCGACTTACCAGCGGTTAGTCAACCACATGTTTAAAGAGCTGATTGGGGTAAACATGGAAGTATACGTGTACGACATGCTGGTAAAATCTAAAAAGGCAGAAGGACATGTGAAGGATTTACAAGAATGTGTTTGATGTATTGAACAAATACCAGATGAAGTTAAATCCCCTCAAATGTTCCTTCGGAGTTGGATCAGGGAAGTTTTTGGGGTTCATTGTAAACTAAAGAGGAATCGAGGCCAACCTCGACAAGATAAAAGCCCTGATCGATATGAAATCGCCAGAAAGAATCAAAGATGTACAAAGTTTAACCGAGAGAATCGCAGCCCTAAGTAGATTTATTTCAAAATCAACAGACAAATGTGTCCCTTTTTTCAATCTACTTAGGGGCAATAAGAAGTTTGAATGGACAGGAGACTGCGAGCAAGCTTTCCATGCCTTGAAAGTCCATATGGCACATCCTCCCATTTTTTCAAAGCCAATCGAAGGAGAAACTCTGTTCATTTATCTGGCGATCACGGAAGTTGCTGCTAGTGCGGTACTGGTTCGAGAGGAAGAAGGCGTACGAAAAGCGGTTTACTATGTGAGCAAGAGGCTAATCGGGGCAGAACTGAGATATCCACCCATCGAAAGGTTAGCATATTGCTTAATCCTGGCCTCAAGGAAGCTGCGCCCTTACTTCCAAGCCCATCCTATCACAGTTTTAACCGACTAGCCCCTTCGGCAAGTCCTCCAGAAACCAGAGGCGGCTGGGAACTTATTAAAGTGGGCAGTCAAACTAGGGCAGTTCGATATCACATATTCACCTCGAGCAGCAGTAAAAGGACAAGTCTTGGCTGACCTTATTGTAGAGTTTACCGAACTCCCAGACAGCGAGCAATGCGAACAACCTAGTGTGCCTGAGCCTCAAGATGAAGTTCCTTCGTGGAAGTTATTCACGGACGGATCATCCAACGAATCCCACGCAGGAGCGGGAGTGATATTGATAACGCTGGAAGGGCATCGATTTCATTGCGCCATTAGGTTCGACTTCACTGCGTCAAATAATGAAGCCGAGTACGAAGCACTCCTCGCTGGATTGAGAATGGACAAAGACATGAGCATAAAGGCGCTTGATATTTACAGTGATTCACAGTTGGTAG
This sequence comes from Humulus lupulus, assembly GCF_963169125.1. Taxonomy (NCBI): domain Eukaryota; kingdom Viridiplantae; phylum Streptophyta; class Magnoliopsida; order Rosales; family Cannabaceae; genus Humulus; species Humulus lupulus. The sequence continues at coordinate 164,578,903 of NC_084799.1, forward strand.
TGAATCAAGTTCTAGGGGAATATCAGGCACGAGGTCTAAAAATGGTGGCCTACTTGAATAAAAAGAAAGACCTGCTAGCCCAGTTCATGAAGTATACCCTCCAACAAATACCGCGGGATCAGAATTCGAATGCAGATGCTTTAGCCAAACTCGCGAGCGCGAAAGATGCTGACACTTTGAAAATCGTGCCAGTAGAAAGATTGAGCGAGCCAAGCATACGAGCAATAGAGGCCAGTATGGAAATCCGAATGGAAGATACATGGATGGCGCCTTACTTGGAGTATCTGACAAAAGGTGTATTACCAACAGATAGAAACAAGGCCAGAACTCTGCAAAGGCAGGCTGCTAGGTACATACTGGTCGATGGTGTTATGTACCGAAGAGGATATTCCATGCCACTACTCAGGTGTGTTACACCAGAAAAAGCTAAGGAGCTGATGAGAGAGGTACATGAAGGCTTCTGCGGGGATCACGCTGGGGGGCAGAGTTTGGCGAAAAAGATTCTAAGGCAAGGTTACTTTTGGCCAACTATGAACGAGGATTCGATGGAGTTTGTGCGAAAATGCGATAAATGTCAAAGATTTTCCGAAATCCCACGAGTAGCTCCGAACGAACTAAAACAGATGCAGAGCCCGTGGCCTTTTGCAGTATGGGGGATAGATTTGATTGGATCCCTGCCCACGGGAGAGGGTGGAGTGAAGTACGCCGTCGTGGCAGTTGATTACTTCACCAAATGGGCCGAAGCTGAACCACTCGCTACCATAACGACCAAGAAAGTTCTTGACTTTGTCATCAAGAACATTGTTTGCCAGTATGGTTTGCCCCGAAAGATAGTTTCAGACAACGGAACCCAATTTGACAGCGACTTATTCACCGACTTCTGCGAAAGGCATGGAGTTATTAAAAGCTTTTCGTCAGTTGCGCATCCCCAAGAAAACGGCCAGGTCGAGGCCGTGAATAAAACTCTTAAGGACACCCTGAAAAAAATGCTTGAAGACGCTAAAGGAGCATGGCCAGAGCAGCTGCCTGAAGTCCTCTGGTCGTATAGAACGTCTCACCGAACAACGACAGGTCATACCCCATTTTCCTTAGCCTACGGATATGAGGCTATGTTACCGGTCGAATTAGATCCCCCCTCACATCGATGCATAACATACAACCAGGACCAGAACAACCAACTGATGATGGAGTCCCTAGACTCAATTGACAAAATCCGAGAAAGAGCCCAACTCCGAGTTGCTGTGTACTAGCAAAAGGTCGCCCGGTACTTTAACTCAAAAGTAAAAGAAAGAAAATCCAACATCAGTGACTTGGTTCTACGACGAGTTTTCTTGAATACCCGCGACCCCACTGCTGGAGTGCTCGGACCCAATTGGGAAGGACCGTACCAGATTGCAGAAGTCCTGCACCCGGGCACCTATAAACTTGCACGCCTAAACGGAGATCTCGTTCCATGCTATTGGAATGGAGAACACCTGCGCAAGTATTATCAATAAACAGTCCTTTTTAAAGGGCTGGCTTGTATTAAATTTTACTTTTTACAAGTTCTGCAAAAAGGGTTAGCCACGATTGTATAGCTAATCGCTTATAAATGTAAGATATTTTTTAAAAGATCACTCGTAAAGACACGTTTAGTCCATTTTTAATACGAGATTATAAGGGACTGTGCGCAGCCAGTCATTCTTGCCAACTTTTGTAAATTTATTTTTACAAGTATTTGTTCATTACGTGTGTTGTTTTGCTGTATGACAAGTGTTAAATTTTGCAACGAGCAGTAATGTTCGCACAGTTCATGGTCAAGGCAAGTGACCAAGGACCTAAATCTCCTCGATCACTTAGGGGGCATATAAGGTACATCGATAGCAAAGCGTACCATGAGGTACGTAAACACATGAACAAAATAAGTGAAAGCATGCTTCGGTACTTAGAGCATTTTTCAATGTTTTGAAAAAAGCAAACCAAAGTACTATGCTAAGTTCGGTCATGTGAACAGGTATTATAATAAAAGATTATAATATCAAAAAGGCAAACGTTTACACCACGAGCATTAGTGCTCGGATGTAAATATGAAATTAAAAGGAACAAAACCTTTACACCGCGAGCAGTACTGCTCGGATGTAATTGTTCAAAGCATAAGCAAAAGAGCTGCCCTTGCTGCAATAAAATAGATAAAAAAAGATTGTCTTTACAAAGAGGCCCGTAGGCCATAAAAGTTAAAAAAAATAAATATTAATTTTGCTGGGGGGCAGGAGGGTCTTCTGGATTAGGAGTATTCTGATCAGCCAGAGGTCCAGTCGCAGCATCTGCAGCAGGGGCTTGGGCCTTGGCTTTCTCTTCCGCCTCCAGTCGAGCAGCACACTGCGCCATCAACTTCCTCTGCAACCGCTCGGAGAGATAGTTAATGTTGGCCTCTCGATTGTGCTTCCAGAAGTCATAGAAGCAGAGGAAGGTGGCTTCCTTGTACTTCTTCAGAGTTTTAACTTTGTCCTCCTCGAGCTCGCGCACCCATTCCTCAAGCTTCTTACCTCATCCCTACAGGCGGTCAGATCGAGTGTGAGCTGTTTGCACTCCTGGGTGTTGAGCATGGAGTTCTCCTTCCCTTTGTACCGCTCGTCGATGGCTTTATTCCGGGCCGCTTCACTCTCCTGAAGCTCTCGAGTAAGAGTGGATTGGTCCTCGCATAGCTGCTCGTTCAGCTTAGCCAGCTCCTTGTTCTCCTCGAGCAGCTTGGTCTTCTCATCCTCAAGTGCTTGCATGGACTGCGCAAGCCTGGAGTCAAAGTTCTGCTCGCGAGAAACCAGCGCCCCAGTGCAGCGCCAGCCAGCAGTTAGAGACAGCAGCCCCTGAAAACAAAAAATGAAAAAGTAAGGAATAGAAGTCAGAATAAATGATGAAACAACAGAAATTGACTTACGCTGACTATTTCGTTCAACCCTCGGTTGATGATTTGCTCGGCTGTCATTGAGGCGGTTTCATTGATGGCGGCCTGGCTACGCCGGTGCTTGGAGAGCTTGTAGATTCTTTCCCTGGCCGACCTAACCATGAGTCTGGATAGGGAGCCTTCAGACAAATTGTCCAGAGTCTCTCTACCAGCGGCCCTAGAAGAGGGCTGTGGATTCGCAGGCGCAGGCGTCGACTATTCGGTGGGAGGCGGAGGTGTCGTGTTCTCCTTGGAAGGGCCGGCACCAGGAGCATCCTCTATTCGAGACTTCTTTGAGGGAGTTTTACTGCTTTCCCCTTGAGCCCTTTTGCCATCCTTCGGGACAGAGGCAGCAGCAGCGGTTTGGTAGTGCTCGAAGAAGTCATCAGAGTCCATACCTGCACAAAGGAAAACAATCCGAATAGTTAGATTAAAGGATTACGAGGAGCAAAGATCAAAGTGAAAGGATTACAAGTAAAATACCCGAGCTACACCGACTAGTCGGAACATTATCTACTGAACTACCTATTCCCTGGAAGAAATCTGAGTTTGAAGAAGGGGCGTTCCTAAAGTTGCCGTCCCCATCAAATAGATGGGAAGGAATTGGCAGATTATTCAAAAACAAGAATGATATACCGTTTACTTCCGATGAGTCGCCAGACTGTTCGGTAGGCTCAACAGCCTTTTGTTTCCCCTTTCCCTTGGGGACCGAAGGTTCTCCTGCTCGATGGGGAACAACAGGTTCCCTATTTGTGACCCCAGTTGGCCTCCTTCTAGGAGGAGGCGCTTGAGGTTGCTGCTCTGGTCCCTGCTCAGCTCCCACATCAGCGTGAGCGCCACCCGCCGCAGGTTTGCTGGTCACAGGATGGGAGCCCTTAAGGCCAGCCAACCTAAGGTTAGCCTAATTGATCAAGTTTTTTACACTCTTAGTAGCATTTGGCGTACTGGCTAAGAGTGCTGCCCTCGACTCCATTCTTGGAGTGGGGGTCAGGCGTAACCATGGACCTGGAACACAATGGAACAGTGGAGTATTACGACAAGAAAGATTTAAAACGCAGGAACTACTGTTTTATCATTATTTTCCTTACCTCCTCTGGTGAAGGCCAGATTGTCCGCGGCGATGTCGGGCGTAAGGAAGTACTCTAGATGATACTTCCCCACATTGGAGATATGAGTGGTCTCGGTCAGAAAGGTGCGACCGGTCTCCTGGTGACAAAGGTGGAAAAACCCCGTACCATCTTGGTTGGGGTTGGACTTGAGATCAAACAGATAATTGACCTCGTGAGGAGAGGGGGTTGGCCATTTCTTGAGTTTATAGAGGATATAGAGCGCGGCCAGCATCCTATACCCATTCGGGGTAATTTGAAAAGGGACTACCCCAAAGTAGTTTACCACCCCTTGGAAAAATGTGTGAAGAGGCAGGGTAGCACCCGCCTCGAGGTGGTATCTCGACCAGGTGCTATAAGCCCCCCCTGGCAGGTTGGCTTGCTGGTCGATGGAAGGTCTGACTAGTGTTATCCCCGTCAGATTATACTTAGTTAAATAGTTGCTGATCATGCGGATTGTCATAGTACTTGGGGGTACCACATGCCACTCAACAGCCGGCTGGTCAGCATGACGAGGACGGGCACGCCTCTGAACCTCGGTTTCAGGGGGAAATTCACCTCGACCACTGGTCGAGGGAGCATCAGCAGGAGGCTGACTTGGAGAGTAAGGGTTGCGTCTTTTTCTGGCCTTGGTTTTTGTTCTGGCCATTCTCTGAGTGGGAATTGGTGGAGGATTTGGGCTAGGACGTGAAAAGGGAATTTCTGGGATCAACGAAGAAGGATTCTCTTCGCCTTCGAGCAGTTGGGCCAAGAGTTCGTCTTTGATAGGTCTTTCTCCTCCCCAAGGGTCTTGCATATGAACTGCAAACAGACAATGGAGGAGATGAGACAGTCCACGAAGTAATGTAGGAGATTGGGATAATGTTACTCATGCCTAAATAACCAGCAGCATCCTAGTCCTACACTAACTTCAACGTGGATATAGAAACAAAAAGGAGAGATGTTTTCTGAAAAGAACTTTTTCGACTCCTCAAGGGCAGGAAAAATTTCGTTTTTTTTCACCTAGCTTAAAGGTTGAATCTTTCATCAACCTAATGACCTGTAGTCCTAACCTAAATCAGAGATCCTCACTATCAAACTGTAGTCCTAACCTATACAAGGCATAAAAACGCATTTTTACCTAGCAACAGATGGCTTATACCAAGAAATTTTTAAAACCCTATTCAAGAACACGGATGTCGCAGAAGTTGTAGAGCACCAAAACGGCATGCATGGTGTAATAAAAAACTTGAAGAACAAAGTTCTTACCTGGGCGAAATGAGGATTCGGAGAAAGGCGGAAACTTGAATCGGAAGATCTGCGGCACAACGTCGGACTGGTTTTCGAAGCTCTGACAACTGGTGCAAGTTCTTGAAAATTTTGGCAAAAATGACAGGTAAAGGTTTCTTGGAAAAGAATAAAGGCTACTTATAGAGATCAAAGGGGTAGCCAAAAGACGGTAATCATCACTTCCCACTTTCGAAACGTGGGGAAGTGGACAAGCCGCCAAATTTCCTTTTTGGAAACCGAAAAGACTTGATTAGACATAATTATGTCACAGTTTTCGAAAATGCACGGGGACTCTGACAGGCATGGGAAGGTGAACGGTTGTTCCCTTAAGTTTCTTTATTGCTGGTTGCATTGAACAAACTTGGGGGCAAATGTTATCCCAAAAATCAGAAGTGAATGACATGGCAGGAATTAATTGTACGTGGCTGACACCTGGCAAAACCTGTGTTCGACTATCGACCAGTAAGATATTCGGCATTGTGCGATCGGTTTCTTCATACGACCAGTCTGGTCGTATGCACGTAATACACGGAAGATATCTTAGGCAGTTATGATGGAATCCGAAATTCTCTCCCATGATTTCCTGAGTATCCGATTGTTTAGGAAATAATAACTATAACAAATCAATGTAAATCTTCCCTGAGCTTATAAATAGAGGAAGAAGGCTCAGGGAAGAGGATCCGATCCTTTTTTCCCTTTTTTGACTTCTAAATCGCTTGTGATTAGAGTTATTATATCAATCATATTGTATCATTCTTGAGAGGTTGGTGAAACTCATTGAACCCTAGTTCTTTGATCACTACTTTGAATCTCACATCAATAACAATCTAAGTGGACGTAGGTTATTACCAGATCCTGGGGCCGAACCACTATAAAATATCGTGTTCTTATTATTTTCGTCATCACGTTCTTTTCAACGCATTCATCCACGTCAAGCGTATTTTGACTCCGTGTCAGTTGCCCAAAATCTGGGTCAACACCATCGTACCTAGAATTTTCAATAACTTTAGGATGAGGGCACTTTCTCTCATTACCTTGAGTCAACAATTGAACTTCATTAGCATCTTTTAGATAACGTCTATTTACCAAACAAATTGGAAAACTTATTCTCTCCAAATTCTTCAATGAAATAAAAATATGTATACATGGAATTCCTTTTGTCTCAAAAGAATAGCAATCACATCTCACATCATCCCTATCGTTGGAGATCAACACTTTGCGCTTTAATCCAGAACCAATGTATTTTTTGACCAAACAAAGAGTGTAATTTGGTATCTTATCGTTCTTCAGGACAATATAATTATCGCCACGTCGTATCACATTTCTTATCCTTGTAAAAATTTCCCTTGTGAAAATTGAAGAAATTTCATCCTCTACACACGCCATAGTTGTCTGGTTCAAAAAGGGTTCAGTCAAATTAGTTTTGTAGTATTCTTTAATCTCGTTGTAACGTAACATAGATAAAGCATGGTCAAAGTGTTGTATAAGCATCCACAATGGTATTTTATTTTTCATATCTATTTTCAAGAATGCATTCATAGATTCACATCTATTGGTAGTAATAGCTCCACCAAAATAAATATCACGAAGAAAAGTATCTGCCGATTGCTTTCATGTGCCATATTGTGCTTCCACCCATGCATTTCCTGTCAATCTATATTTATTCACAGTCACTTTCCAATTATCCTCTCATTCTTCCTCTTTGTAATACCTATATTGTTGTAAAAAAGAAAAATATAATTGTTTTCATATTATAATTGAGAGAATAAGATAAAACACCATTTAATGTATTGCGTGAAAATAAAAAATTTCGATTCTTTATGGAATGCTATATTGTGTATATGGTGCATTGCATTTTTTAGTATGTGCCACGAGCAAATAACGATGTGGAACATTGGGCATAATATTATCTAGTGATTTGTTCATTGCTTTGCAACCGTCCGTCAAAACTGTTGAAGGCATGTTACCACCCATCTACTCTAAACATGTTTCCAATACCCAATCATATGTGGTCAAAGTCTCATTATCAAGAAGTGTAGCTCCAAACACACATGTTTTGTCATGATAATTAGACCCAAGTAGTATTACTAATGGCTTTCCGTACCTGTTGAACAAAAAATTAATATGATATTTAAAATTTTACCAAGAAATTGATATAAGGTAAATTTTTTTTTTTTTTAAATACCTATTGGTTTTGTAAATAGAATAAAAAGCCAAACAATCACCAAATAATTGGTAATCAACTTGGGAAGTCTCGTTAGACTAGAATAAATTTGTCAATCTATTTTCTTTATCTACATCATACTTGTAGAAAAACGTATTGCCCGATCCTTTTTTTGCTTCGAGATAATCCATTGCTGTGGACGTGTCACAATCATCCCAAGTTGAATATTTTTTACAAATTCCCTTGTACAAGTCATCTTTGATACATCCCACATTTTCCCAACAATCATGAACTTCTACCATGTAATTCCGAATTTGGGATGTCTTAATTTTGGCTCTCTTCACTGACATAACTTGTTCCCTCATCTTGTCCCTAAATATTCTATTAGATCTATGAAATGGTTTCTCACGGAAGAAGGAAAACTTATTATTGTGGTGATTATTAAAACACTTAGTAATCCAACAGTTAGTTTCCCTATTTAAATTTATTCATAACTCTGCATTACAACCCGCTCTTGTTAGAGCGCGAGCTTCTTTACACCTATTATCAAAATTACAATATTTTTGTTCTCTAAAACCTTCATTTGAACACACCCAACTTCTAATGTGTAAAATACCATTTTTGTCCTCCCTCTTCAGTTTTTTTCTAACACTAAACCCCATCATTTTTGCATACAAAAAATAAAAAGATTATGCTTATTCAATACTTACAAACTCCTTCCCTTCGAAGTCCGAAAACTGTATATGTTCTGGTCCTTTGTCAATATTCAAAAATTGAAGCAAGCTCCTCCATTGCACAATATCAGGTTCGGTCCATTCTTCTTTAACGCCACATTCAACATTGTCTTCTAGTAAATCTTCATCATTTGTCTCTTCTAAATGTGTTCCCCCAAAAAGGTCTACTACATGTTCAGAAGATAAGGATTTTGTATATTCTTGTTCAGCTTCCAAACCATTTTTGTAACTAGTTATTTCTCCAACCTATTCCTTCTGATTTTTTTTCTTCGAATGATGTGTAGCACTATTAAATATTTTTTATATTTAAACTGATTATATTATTAAAATCGCATTAATTAATATAATTAGTGGGGTGATTGAAAAGTTGATACTTATAAATTTTGAAATTATAATAGCATTAATTAATATGATTAGTGGGGTGGTTGAAAAGTTGATACTTATAAATTTTGAAATTATAATAGCATTTAATATAATTTTGAAAATTTGAAAATATGTATAAATCCAATAATATTTCGAAATTTTCATTATAATTTTCGAAATTAGGGTTTAGATAACCACAATTATGCAATATTAATTTTTTTTATTTAATAATAGGATATAGATAGTTGGTTAGAGTCTTTGAATGTGAATATATGCATTTAATATTTAACATTGTACGCCCTGATTTTCCCACGGGCTGATTAGCAAGCCGAGCTGCAGACTAATCGTAGTTATCTCATGAACTCCCCTAAGACCGGAGCTTCTGTCGTTAGCTCGAGGAAGCCCCAAGGGCTCGCCTCCTTTGTCCAAGACTGGAGCCGACCCCCTGAAGGCCGAAGGTCGAGTCCGGTATGCAGCTCGCGGTACGAGCTGGATATGTGCTATGACCCTTTGAGAAGTCAACACATGCAAGGTAAACGTGCATATATCAGGCATCACGTGTCTGATATCCCCCTGACTTCTCGGACACGCAGCAGGAATGTGCGTGTTCAGACACCCACGATTGGGTTGGGTTGTGCGGCTCATTACTTCCTTACCTATTGATTTGACCACACTTATGTGTCAGGTTTAGGAATTAATCATGAATGTCACAGAATTGATACGACAAGTAAGAAGGTCACGGGATGACCTCCCTACCAACTTCCAGGTGCCTTCTCCTATAAATATGGAGACCCTGGGAGTTGCTAGGGGTTGGAAAAATAATCTCTTGTAAGAAATACTTTGTAACCAAATACTCAGTATTAATCAATAATATTGACTAGTGGAGTAGAAGGATTTTAACCTTCGAACCACTTAAAAACCGTGTCTTGAGTCACCCCTTTCATCCTCCAAGATCATATACTTATTTCGGTTCACTTTTAGCACTAATCCTTTTCTCTCATTCTCTTAATTACCTGTTGCCGAAGAACCGCGTCAACAGTTTGGTGCTTTCATTGAGAGCTTTTCCGATTAGTGCTGCTACAAACATCCAACTATGGTGACTACACGGTCCAGGCATGGCAACGAGACAGAACAACATGATGGGCAGGAGGCTCATCATACTATCATCCCTGATGAACAAGTTCCTGAAGTCCAGCAGCGGCCAGGAAAACAGCCGGCGGGCCAAGACGATACCGGCAGCTCGGCGCCTCGGCCGCCTAATCCGAACCCGTGTTATTATACTGCGGTGGAAATGGAGAACGCTTAACTGAGGAGCCAGTTAGCAACGGCCAGCCAGCAAATCAAGGATATCCTGGCCCGACTACCCCCTCTCACAACCGACGTTAACGTTGGAGAGAGGCAAGGTGAGGCTCCTAAGTCTCGCCGGGGTAACCGGTCCAGGCATAGCCGGTCAGATAGACTTCTAGCAGCCAACTCCACCCCTTCATCACACCATCGAGAGGCAAACTTCGGAGAAATGCCTAGGACCCGACAACAATAGTACAGTCGTTCGGTTAGGACATCAACTCCTAGCTCTCAGCGATCCTCGAGGACGCCCAGGGGAGCTCGAGGAAATTCCCGAAGAAGATCCGGGGACGGCTCGCGACGTCAGCCCGTCCCCGACGACCGTCCGGCGCCTCGTCCAGATCGCCCGACGCGGGACCAGCAGGTTGGCAGGGCCGAAAGGTCCCTACCAAACTTGATCCGTCCAGACGGAACTAGGATCGCCTCCCCCATCAAGCATCCTCCATCTCCGATCAGATATCCGTCTCCTCCTCGGCCCGTCCAGGACATCCTAGCCTATGGGAGTAGTAGGACGAACCTGCCATCAACTGGACCTTCCCGGCATAGCAGGGCGCCAGGGGAAAGCTCAGTTTTCCACCGCCAAAGGCGGACTCCAAGCCTATCCAGCAGGAGCCACTAGACCGGCAGTCGCCGAAGTGATATCTCTGGGGGAGACTTGCGCCAGCGGTTGAGTTCGGGACAAAGTCGCCAAACCACCCAGGGAGGCGACCTTCGAGATCGCCTCAACTCTCATAGAGAGAGCCGGGCTAGAGATGGCAGCCAGGCTCGCTCAGGGGGGGTTCTGTCCGAAGTACGCAACGGGGGGAATGTCCCAAATAACCTATCTCAAGATAGGAGGGGCAATAACCCACCAAATGTGTACGATGGATCCGGAGCTGTTGAACAGCCCCGGAATAACCAAGGACATCAGGACCAAACCCTCGATCGCCTGACCCAGATGGAGGAGCTGATGAAGAAGCTCTTGTCTGAAAAAGAAAAAGACGAATATGATTCGGGAGACGAGATGGAGCTCTTCGCCCCCAACATAGCATCAACGGCATATCCATCTGGCTTCCGTATGCCTCACTTGTCAAAGTTCAACGGGGACGGAGACCCATCGGACCATTTAGGGATGTTCAACACCCAAATGATGGCCCATAACATTGGCTCGGAGCTGAGATGCTTGATCTTCCCCTCCACACTGACCGGACCTGCCAGGCAGTGGTTCAAGCAAAGTAAAAAACAGTCCACAGCTCCTGGAAAACTTCTCAGCTGACTTCAAAAGGGCATTCCGCGCCTCCCAGGCCGCCCGTGTTCAGGCCGACTCCCTGGCCAACGTGAGACAGCAGCCCGGTGAGACGCTGAAGGCCTACCTGAGCAGATTCGCGAACTTCGCTGCCCGAGCTAGGGACGCGGATGAAAGCTCCAAGTTCATGGCCATGAGAACCGGAATCCTTGTTGGAGGAGATCTCTGGAAGGATATACAAAAGAAGGGGGTCAGTTCGGTCAACGAATTCCTTAATAGGGCCCAAGAATGGATAAACTTAGAAGAAGCCGAAGCCTCAGCTGCGGGAACCAGCCAGGTTCCCGAGCCGTCCGCTGGAGTAGGGACGGAGGTCGTGGCAGTGACCCCAGACGTCACACAGAACAATCAGCCCGGTGGAAGCAAAAGAAAGGGCAATGGCTAAAACAGTTAGCACGGCCAAAAGAAGAATAAGTCTACAGATAAGTTTAAGCCCATTTTCACGACGTATGCCGAGCTCACTCAGTCCAGGGAGAGTATCTTTCTAGCCAACTCTACTCGAGTCCCCTGGAAGAGGCTGGAGCCATTGAAGCACCACAAAGGAAAGAGAGACACTTCCAAGTTTTGCCGTTTTCATAACGATGTGGGCCACAATACCGACGATTGCAGGCACCTAAAAGATGAGATCGAGACTCTCATCCGAGCCGGTCCCTTGGCACAATACTCACGGAACAGGGTTCCAGCGAGTCGACCTGCTCCAGAAGTCCCAGTCAGTCAGCCCGGGCCTCGGGTAGATCAAGATGTTCCTCCTCCTGTGGTTGGAGGAGAGATATCCACCATCTCTGGAGGACCGCACATGGCTGGCACGAGCAGAGGCGCCCAGAAGAGATACGTGAATGAACTGAAGGCTCACAATGGAGTGGAGTTCGTCCCGGAGCAGCACCAGTCAATGCAGCAGTGATTGGAGAGACAACCAATCATTTTTACGGAGGAAGATGCAGGCCATGTCCAATTCCCTCAGAACGATCCCTTGGTTGTAGCAGTCCAGCTCGCCAATCGGAGAGTGAGGAGGGTGCTTATAGACAACGGGAGTTCGGTGAACCTTCTATTCCGATCCACCTTAGAGAAGATGGGTTTGACCGTCGTCGAGCTAAAGGAAACCTCCATGATGCTGTATGGTTTTTCGGGAGAAGGATCAGCGGCGATAGGGACGATCGAGCTGGTGATCACCCTAGGAGAAGAGTCTCGGACCGTCTCTAAACTACTCGAGTTCGTGGTCATAGACTGCCCCGCTGCTTACAATGCCATTTTGGGGCGACCTACGCTCATAGCTTTCGAGGCTATCACTTCCATTCGACACCTCACCATGAAGTTCCCTACTTCAACAGGAATCTGCACCATCCAGGGCGATCAGCTCGCTGCTAGGGAATGCTATAGCATTTCCATGAAGGGAAAATCCAAACCCGGGTAGCTGGCTATGGCCATTCAGAGTGAAGTGGAATCTTAGGAACCCTTGGCGGCTCCTGAGATTGAAAAACCTCAAAGCGCCAAAGGGGAAAATGTCGCCTTGTGTGAGGACATTGACCCCCGAGTAGGCGAAGACAGATCCGAGCTCCAGGCTATTGAGGAGCTCGAGGAGGTGAGCCTTGATCCACAAAATCCATCACGGATGGTCAAGCTCGGGAAAAACCTCTGTGGCAAGAGGAAGGCGAAGCTGACTACGTTTCTGCAGGCTAACTTAGATGTATTTGCCTGATCCCACGAGGACATGGTGGGAATTAGCCCGAGTGTCATCATGCACACGCTCCATCTGGATAAAAGCGTTCCTGCCAAGTCTCAGAAGCAAAGACGTTTAGGAACAACCCGAGCTGAAGCCCTAGAAGAAGAAGTAGCCCGGCTCAAAAAATGTGGCTTTATCCGTGAATCCAAATTTCCAATTTGGGTCGCCAACCCCGTGCTAGTTCCAAAGCCCAACGGGAAATGGCAAACCTGCATTGACTTCTCCGACCTGAATAAAGCCTGCCCCAAGGATTGTTTTCCATTGCCAAGGATCGATCAGCTGGTGGATGCCACGGCGGGGCACGAGCTCATGTCCTTTATGGACGCGTACTCAGGCTATAATCAGGCGAACCAGGAACATACCAGCTTCATGACCCCGACTAATGTCTATTGCTACAAGGTCATGCCGTTCGGTTTGAAGAACGCCGGAGCTACCTACCAAAGGCTAGTAAATAGAATGTTCGCGGACCAGATCAGAAAGAACATGGAAGTGTACGTTGATGACATGCTAGTCAAGTCAAAGACTGCCGACAACCATATTCCCGACCTGGAGGAATGTTTTTAAGATACTACGAGAATATGGCATGAGGCTCAATCCCCAGAAGTGCACTTTTGGAGTCGCATTAGGGAAATTCTTGGGGTTCATAGTCAATACCCGAGGAATCGAGGCGAACCCCGCTAAGATCAGGTCACTGCTCGAGCTTCCCTCGCCCAGGTCGCAGAAAGATGTCCAAGGCTTAACAGGAAGAGTGGCGGCGCTAAACCAGTTTATTTCCAAGTCAACCGATAAATGTTTTCCCTTCTACAACCTGCTCCGAGGAAACAAGAAGTTTGAATGGACAGTAGAATGCGAAAGCGCATTCCTCGACCTGAAGACACATCTGGCTGAACCGCTCGTGCTATCCAAGCCCAAGGTAGGCGAGCCTCTTTTTCTCTACCTGGCTGTCACTGAGGATGCAGCTAGTGCCGTACTGGTACGAGAAGAGGACCAAGTTCAGAAGCCAATCTACTACATCAGCAAGAGACTTCTCGGGGCAGAATCACGATACCCACTGATGGAAAAATTGGCGTTCTGCCTAGTCACGGCCTCACGAAAGCTCAGGCCATACTTCCAATCTCATTCAATACACGTCATGACCGATCAGCCTTTAAGGCAGGTTTTGCAAAAACCTGAAGCATCGGGATGTCTGTTAAAATGGGCGGTCGAACTCAGTCAGTTCGAGATTTTCTACACTCCACGAACTGCTATAAAAAGTCAGGCCTTAGCCGACTTTGTGGCAGAGTGCACGGGATTCCAGGAGGATCCAGCAGAGGGCTCGCCCCAGGTCGCCTCGCCCCATTCGTTGTGGAGGATCTTTGTGGATGGTTCATCCAACGAGAACGGCTCCGGGGCTGGAATCATTCTGATATCCCCCGAGGGACATAGATTCCACTCGGCGCTAAGGTTCGGATTCAAGGCCTCCAACAACGAGGCAGAGTACGAAGCTTTGCTGGCCGGGCTGAGGATAGCCCAGGAGTTGAAGGCAAACTCCGTCCAGTGCTTCAGTGATTCCCAGCTCGTGGTAAACCAGGTCCTGGGCGAATATCAGGCGCGGGGACCCAAGATGGCCGCCTATTTGGCAAAGGTAAAGGCCGAGCTGCCCGCATTTGAGCGAGGATCGATCGAACAGATACCTCGAGAACAGAACGCCAATGCAGATGCTCTTGCCAAGCTCGCCACCTCGGGAGAGACGGAGACCTTGGGGTTGGTGCCAATAGAATTCTTGGAAAAACCAAGTATAGAAGGAGATCGGGCGGAGGTCGAGATGATTGACGCTAGGCTGACCTGGATGACCCCCATTCTTGAATATCTCGTCGAGGGCAAGCTGCCTGAAGGACGTAACGACGCACGGCGAATCTTGTATCAAGCTCCGAGATATACGTTGGTCGATGGGGTGTTGTACCGACGTGGGCATTCCCTACCTCTCCTCCGGTGCGTTCTTCCAGGTGAGCCAAAGGCCATCCTGCAGGAAGTTCACGAAGGATTCTGCGGAGACCACACTGGAGGGCAGAGCTTGGCCTTAAAGGTTCTCAGGCAAGGGTATTACTGGCCGACTCTGTCCTAAGACTCGATCTCATACGTGAAGAAGTGCGACAAGTGCCAGCGATTCGCTGCAGTTGCTCGAACTCCTCCAGTCGAGCTGAAAATGATCTCGGCCCCTTGGCCGTTTGCCGTTTGGGGAATAGACTTAGTAGGCGCCCTGCCCACTGGAAAGGGCGGGGTCCGTTACGCCGTGGTAGCCATTGATTATTTTACTAAGTGGGCTGAGGCAGAGCCGTTGGCAACAATCACGTCTAAAAAGGTGCTTGACTTCGTGGTTAAAAGCATCATCTGTCGCTTCGGCCTGCCCAAGAAGATCGTCTCCGATAATTGGACTCAGTTCGATAGCGACCTATTCACCGAGTTCTATGAAAGACATGGGATTGTGAAAAGTTTCTCCTCTGTGGCCTATCCTCAGGCTAATGGCCAGGTCGAAGCTGTCAATAAGACCCTAAAGGCGTGCCCCAAGAAAAAATTAGATGAGGCGAAGGGGGTCTGACCAGAACAGCTCCCCCAGGTCCTATGGGCATACCGGACCTCGCATCGGACTCCTACGGGTCATACTCCCTTTTCTTTAACTTTTGGGAGTGAGGCAGTCCTCCCCATGGAGATAAAGGTTCTTTCGCATAGAGTCCAATCTTACGACCAAGATCGAAACCACGAGCTACTGTGCAATTCCCTTGACTTAGTTGATGAAAGGCGAGAGGATTCGCAACTCCAGCTCGCCCATTATCAGCAAAAGATCACTCGCTACTTCAACACCAAGGTTACAAAGCGCGCCTTTAGCGTAGGCGACCTGGTCCTGAGGAGAGTTTTCCTCGCTGGAAAAGATCCCAAAGACGGAGTTTTGGGACCGAACTGGAAAGGACCATACCAGGTCATCGAAGTTATCAAGGAGGGAACTTATAAGTTAGCTCGACTTGATGGAGGGGCGGTGCCGCGAACTTGGAACGCCATCCACTTAAAGAGATATTATCAATGATCTACTTGTAAGGCCTGGAAGGCCACTTCTTATGTATTAATGAAAATCAGCTTTTTACGCATATTTGCAAGTGTAATCTTAAAGTAACCACGAAAGACCCTTTCCCAGTTACTTGGGGGGCATATGGTACCTGGATATAACCAGGTCTCCTTAACGACTTAGATGTTGATTCTTATCGATTGACCGTTGTTTTCTTAAAAACGCGAGATATTGATGAGGGTTAACGCTAACTAAGTCCTATCCTGGTTTTAACCGGGTCATAAAACTTAGAAGTTGATTTAAATCTATTGATCGTTGTTCTTCTTAAAGAGCTTGAGATATGGATAAAAGTTAACACGAACTAAGTTTTCAAAATAAGTTCGTGGTTCTAACCGGGTCATAAAACTTAGAAGTTGATTTAAATCTATTGATCGTTATTCTTCTTAAAGAGCTCGAGATATGGATAAAAGTTAAGACGAACTAAGTTTTCAAAATAAGTTCCTGGTTCTAACCGGGTCATAAAACTTAGAAGTTGATTTAAATCTGTTGATCGTTGTTCCTCTTAAAGAGCTCGAGATATGGATAAAAGTTAACACGAACTAAGTTTTCAAATTAAGTTCCTGGTCTTAACCGGGTCATAAAACTTAGAAGTTGATTTAAATCTATTGATCGTTGTTCTCCTTCAAGAGCTCGAAATATGGGTTAAAGTTAACGCGAACTAGGTTTTTCAATAAATTATAACCAAAATGCTTAAAGGCATAAAAAAGCGTAAATTAAAAACATCAAAGCAAATTGTCTCGAGGTGAAAACACCTCATGCAAAGGTTACAAAATATATATATATACTTGAAAATGTTCAAAGGCAATAGGGAAAGAATGCCCTAAGCTCCATCAGATGGCCCCTTGGAGGTCGCTGTCCCACCCTGCTCCGCCGCGCCAGAGGCTTCCCCAATTTCCGAAGGCGGCGCCTCTTTCTCAAGGCGAGCTTGGAACTTCACCAGCAAGCGCGCCCAAAGGCTCGGTGACATGAAGGAGAAGTCAGCCTCCGGATTGTAAGCCCAGCAGTGATAGAACAGATCTTGCATGGACTGCTCCGAAGTGGTCCGTTCGGCCTCTAGGGCGACCTGGGCGGCCTGGATCTCAGTCTTCGCAGCCTCGAGGTCCATCAGCGAAGTGGCAAGGGAGGTCTCGAGCTCCTGGACCTTCGAGAGGGCTTTCTCCAACTCGGCCTTCGCGATCGCCAAGGCATCTTCAGTCGCCTTAGCCTCCTGAAGGGAATCCTGGTGCTCAGCCCTCATATCCTCGAGCTGAGTCTTGGCCCTGATGATGCTCCGGTGGAGAGCGTTGACGCCCTGCGAGAAATGAAAGATAAAATTGCCTTAGAGGAAAAACAGGGCAAAGTGTAAGGGTAAGACCTTTACAAAGAAAACAGGGCAACTTACCGTTAGGGTCATGCTCATTGAAGACTCCATCACCCCAACCGGGCTCATTGTCTCAATGGCCGAAGTTCCTTCTCGATGAACTTATAGATATGGTTGACGGCGTAGTTCGCCAACTCGTACACTGTCCCCCGGAAGGCCTCTGGGATCTTCTCCAGGTCCTGAGGATTGACTGGGATGCGCATATCGGAGGCCACCACGCCCGGAGTCCCGAGCTCCATTCCTACGTCCTGGGCAGCGGCCGGAGCTCGCGGGGGTGGTGGAGGCATTTGGCCTGCTCTTGCGGCAAGAAGAATTGCTCCTGTGTCCTGGGCAGCCGGGGTTTTCTCCTTCTCCTTTGCCGGAGACTTTGTGGAGGCCCCAGCGGCGCTCCTGGACCACCGGAGCCTTTTTAGTCTTGGCCCGGCCGAGGGGTTTCCCCCGAAGACTGCGCCTCGCACGCTATCCTCGGGCTGAGACATCTCTTCTGTCAAAACAAAAACATGGTTAGTTCAAGTCAGCAACCATACAGAGACAAAGGGCTAAAAGTAAAAAGTATGTGAATACTAAGGGAGCCCTACCCCCCGAGCTGGAAGAACCTAAGACGAATATTTCCCGAACTGGCGCAAGTTCTGGGTCCGGTTCTGACTCAGGGCTAGATTCTTCAACATACTGCCTAAGCCCCGAACCATAGATACCCCTCTGGAGTGATGGCCATGTGCGTAGGTTGGTCCCATACTCCTCGAATAGGATCGACCTAAAGGCTAGGGTGTTATCTACTACTACGGTACCCTTAGGCCGGCTCTCCTGGTGATCCAGCACGAGCCGGTCGACACAATGGAGCAGAAGTGTGTTCAGGTCCGGATCGCTTCGGTGACGATGGACGAGCTGCCTAGGATTGAACCTAGCCAGCCGGGGGTCTGCAGTGGCCCTATCTAGACTCCTAAGCAAGTAAGGGTTACCTTGGCCAGAAGGACCCGCGGCTGCTCCGGATTGGATCCTCTCCTCGCCCATCCTCTGGGCGACCTCCAAGGTCCTCTTCCTGTTCCTCACGAGCGGAACTTCGTCGCCCTCGTCCTCCTCGTCTTCATCTCCCGCGACCTCCTCCACGATGATAGGTCTGGTGTCCCGAGCTGGGGGCAGCCCCCGGGGCCTCTTTAGGTTCAGGGTCTGATTTGGAAAAATCAGCTTGTAGAACACCATCGTCTCGTCCGTCACGAGCACACGATAATCCTTCTCACTGGGGGGGAAGCCCGCCAGTGTTTCGTATTCGGCCTCGAGGGTCACATATTTCTCTGTCCTCGTGAAGATGGCTGCAAGATTAGTCTGAGTCAAAATGGGGTACGGGAGGAGCTAAAATGACACTTAAAATGCGAGCTAGGGACGGGAGAAACTTACGAGGATGATTGAAGTAGTGGTTCTCGCAGTTCCGGAACCCAGTTGACATGAAGAACTGGTCCTTAAAGTCATTAGGGTGGCTGGGCAGCTCGATGACCGCCGCCGTATTGGGAAACCGGGTTAGATAGTAAAACCCGTCGCCTCGCCCCCACTGGTCCGGACTGGCTTTGAGGCAGAAGAAATATAAAATGTCTGCAGGAGTGGGGACCTCCCACTCGTGCTTCTGGAACAAATACCTCAACCCTGTCAGCAGACGGTAGGAGTTGGGGGGGAGCTGAAATGGGGCCAACCCCACATAGTTGAGAAAATCAGCAAAGTACTGATCCAGTGGGAGGAAGGCCCCTGCCTTAAAGTGTTCACCGCTCCAGGCCGCGAACGATTCGTCAAGCGGCGCGCAGCTCTGCTCGCCCTTCGAGGCAGGTCGGGCCACCACGGATGCTTTTCCCAGGGCGATGTTGTGGGAAAGGAAGATTTTGTTAATCTTCACCTAGTCGGTTATCTTCGAGACGATCCTCTCCACCTCGAAGAATACATCAGGGGCCACCTCGACCTCCTTCTCCACTGCCAGCCCGAAGCGGGGGATCGGGGAGCTAGGCATCGCCGCCTTTCCTTTGTCCTGCTGGGAGGCCGAGCTGCTGACGTTCTTCTGTGGGAGATTTCTCTTTGGAGCCATCTGGTCGCCTAACGAACAAAAGAAACATTTCAGAAAAGGCCACCCAAGCATGAAGAAAAAGCAATTATTATTTGCACGAGCTGAGGTAAGCCCAGCCCGTGGAGAGTGGGACCACGCGGTTCGATGAACACGTGCCTATGCTCCCAACAGATCCTCGATTACTCAGAATTCGTGTGTCAGGAGGGTCAGGATAGAATTTTCCTTGGGGGGAAAGTTTTAGTAGGTAGAAAATTGCAAAACCGCTTGTGAGGCGTGTTCCCTAAGCTACCCGGTTTTGCACCCAAAATTCCCAAAACACCTACCCAGAAATTTTCCCCAGAAAAAGCATCCTGAAACCCATACTCTAAAGAGATTTCCTACAACAAATATACCCTAACCTAAAAAGGTTGTCACCCTCCATATCCACAAAACCCAGCAAACCCTTGCATGCGGCTACAGTAAATTTTTTTACCTAAGCTACAGTAACATATTTTCACAACACACAGGGTCAGGAAACTTACAGTGTGTGGCTGGGAGGTAGACGAAGGTGTTGCGTTGGTAAGAGCTTCATCGGTGTAGTAGCTTCCAAAGCTTAGGAGAAATCCGTGCGCTTAAGCTTCTTGAACGCTGAAAGTGGCAGTAGCAGGGTCGAGGGTTTCGTTCTTCTGGAGATATAGAGAGAAGAAGAAGAGGAGTTTGAAGCTTGAAAAATTTCGAATGAAAGGGTGGCCCATGCATAGGGTGGCCACCCCCTTTTATATGCGTAAAGGATCATGTATAGAGGGCCGTTGGATGGCCCTGATGGGGGATCCAAGGCCCTCCACTCGAAATACGAAACGATGGCTGGGCATAGGCTAGGCCATTTAATGCGGTTCTCGTAAGACGTACCATCACCACCCACGATGTTCCACGTATCAGACGCCTGCGTAAAAAGTGGAATGCGAATAGTTCATGAGGAAGTCCAAAAGCCCCTACTGTGGTATTATATACGACGTGGTATACCACGAGCAGGAGCTTGGGGGGCAGATGTACGCCATGATTTTCCCACGGGCTGATTAGCAAGCCGAGCTGCAGACTAATCGTAGTTATCTCATGAACTCCCCTAAGACCGGAGCTTCTGTCGTTAGCTCGAGGAAGCCCCAAGGGCTCGCCTCCATTGTCCAAGACTGGAGCCGACCCCTTGAAGGCCGAAGCTCGAGTCCGGTATGCAGCTCGCGGTACGAGCTGGATATGTGCTATGACCCTTTGAGAAGTCAACACACGCAAGGTAAACGTGCATATATCAGGCATCACGTGTCTGATATCCCCCTGACTTCTCGGACACGCAGCAGGAATGTGCGTGTTCAGACACCCACGATTGGGTTGGGCCGTGCGGCTCATTACTTCCTTACCTATTGATTTGACCACACTTATGTGTCAGGTTTAGGAATTAATCATGAATGTCACAGAATTGATACGACAAGTAAGAAGGTCACGGGATGACCTCCCTACCAACTTCCAGGTGCCTTCTCCTATAAATATGGAGACCCTGGGAGTTGCTAGGGGTTGGAAAAATAATCTCTTGTAAGAAATACTTTGTAACCAAATACTCAGTATTAATCAATAATATTGACTAGTGGAGTAGAAGGATTTTAACCTTCGAACCACTTAAAAAACGTGTCTTGAGTCACCCCTTTCATCCTCCAAGATCATATACTTATTTCGGTTCACTTTTAGCACTAATCATTTTCTCTCCTTCTCTTAATTACCTGTTGCCGAAGAACCGCGTCAACAAACATATATTCAATAATTAATTGTTAAAAATAGTAATTAGTGTAAACCATAATTATGTAAAATAATTGAACTTTCCCAATTCTCAAAACTATATTTATTTATTTTTTTTAAGAAAAAACTATATGTGTAGGTTCTATGAACATTTTCCTTTTAATTAAATATACATGAGAATAGGAATTACATAATAATATTTATTAATTATTTTCCAAATTCAAACAAAAAATAAGAGAATTAATGAAATTAATTATTGTATAATAATATAATTGTTATAGTTTTTTTTTTTTAAATTATTAAATCATTTTTGAAACCATTGTGTTTTGATGGGAAGTTGAAAGGTTGTAATTTTAATAATTATATATAATTTTTGGCACAATAATAGGTAATTTCAAAAATATGGGTAGGTTCTATGAACGTTTGTTTTGTAATTAACAATCACTAGAATGTTTAACCAATAGAACTACACTTAAATTTTTAGAAATCATAATAGCATTTAATATAATTAGTGGGGTGGTTGAAAATTAGATACTTATAAATTTCGAAATTAAAATAGCATTAATTAATATAATCAGTGGGGTGGTTGAAAAGTTGATACTTATAAATTTCGAAATTATAATAGCATTTAATATAATTTTGAAAATGTGTATAAATCAAATAATATTTTGAAATTTTCATTATAATTTTTAAAATTAGGGTTTAGAGAACCACAATTGTGCAATATTAATATTTTTTTTAGTTAATGCTATTATATAGGTAGTTGGTTAGAGTCTTTGAATATGAAGATGTGCATTTATTATCATTAGTGGGGTGGTTGATAATTTGAAAGTATTATATTATATTATATTTAAACATGATAATGATAATAGGATTTCGATAATAACAATTAAAAATTAATAAAAAAAATAGAGAATATCATAAATTAATATGGGAAGTTGAACAATTTACATACATAATAATTATCTTTGATGTAAAAAATTATAAATTTTGAAATATAATTGGATTTTTTTTTTTTTTTTTGCATTAACATAGGGTATTTCAAAAATATGTATTGGTTCATGAACCTTTGCTTTTTAATGTGAACATGTCATTTAATAAGTATACATAAAGTTGTGTTGATAGAATACATGTGGATTAATTCATTTATAAAAATATATAACTATTATTTATTTTTATTATTTTATTGGGAAGATGAATATGTGTCTTTCAAATGAATAAGTGTCTTTCTAATTAAACATGCAATGTTTTGTTCTATGAATATTGAAATTCAAATGTTCCCACATTTTTTAAATTATATTTAAAAATTGTAAAGAAAATTAGGATTATTAGTATATAATAGGATTTAATACATGTTGAAATTTGTGTAATAAATATAAAAATAATTTTTTTTTAAAATTATCTCAAATCAACATATTGGACAAAATTTACTAGTTTGTAGTCACTAAACAATACATTTTTCATGATATGTGTGTGTGCAAGTTAACTTTGTAGCTTCCAAACCAACACGAACATTCTCAAAGCAAATAGAACATACAATTTGATCATCTTTAACCAAAACTTTCTCCAATCTTTCAATGGATTGCTCGCTTGCCGCCACGAAATTAATAGTCATATTATCCATATAATCTACACTATCAACATCAGCATCAATGTCAGAATCATGTTGTGGAGGAATATCATAAACAAAAACATGAACATCCACTTTTACACAGAAATTAAAATCCTCTTCGTTCCACATCTTTCTAGCGTAATCAATAATTTTATCAGAAAGAAAAAATATAGAAGGATGGAGATGAGCCTCACCTAGCATCTCGTCAATGATAACTTTGGCATGATTAATTTTATTGGTCATCAACGTTTGTCGTGAAAGAAATACAATATTTTCACAACAAACAGAGTCTTCCATGCCGTTATTGACCATCCAATTTGTAAAATTTGGTTCCCTACTAGTCAGTGGATGTCGTGAAATTTTTGCGAAAAGGTGAATAATAAAGAAAGAATCGGAACCTTCACCTAGTCTGATGGTGTTATTAATATCACCTGTTACTATTTAGTTTTATAGATTACCTAGAATTTCAAGAGGAGCCATAATCTAGGACTATAATGGCTACTTTTGCGTTATAACTATAAGCAAAAGATGAGATATGTAGAGAATATAAGAGGAGGAAATCTATAAAATATATAGAAACAACTTGTGTGTTCAAATAAAATATAGAGAATAAAAGAGATGAATGAAGTTGTTGTGTTTTAAAAAATATATATATATATATATATTATAGGTACAATTAATAACAGTGGTTGAAATATGTTACATGATAAAAATATAGGAAAGATAAATAGTGGTCACTTGGTGACATGGAACCAATCTTAATTTTCATTAACATGATTATTTAATTTTTTAATTATTTTTTAGATTTAAAAAAGGTGACCGAAAAATTTTAAATTAATTTTTTTATTAATAAATTAAAATTAATATTATATTTTGGTTGTTTTATTAAATTCTCAAAATTTATTTGGTTTTTAAGAAAAAATATTTAAATTTTTAAATATCTTCCAATCATAAAATTAGAAAGTTTTATCTTATCAAATTTGTACTTAATTTCATTTTTTAAAATTAATTTAATTAAAAAATTGTGGTAATTGTATTAATTTGCATAAATTATTATTGTTATTTTTTTTTCCAGCTTTTTGAAATAAAAAGGTCAAACGTACGTGTACATGTATAAAAAGTTTAGTTTTCGTTGAGGGTAATTAATCTATGGTTAGTTTCAATTTTTAGGGAAATCTTGGATTGAAATTTTGAGATTCATATAATACCACAGAGTCTCGGATAATTGTACAATATATTTTCAGTTGATATAATAGAGACTTTAGAAGGGGATCCTATCCCGAGCTAATATTACTAGATAACATTGCACTAAGCATACCTAATTATGACATAATGAACCGTTCACACGTACACTAGTCAAACAATACTACCGCAATAGTCTCAGATAGTTGCCCTAGAGAGTAAGGCATAATAATGAATTTAGAAGGGGATCCGATCCTGAAAAAAATACTACTAGATAACATTGCACTAAGGAGGCTTAATTATGACCTAGAAAACTATTCCAACCTACCCTAGTCACCGTGCTAACAAATACTACTGCTAGAGTCTCAAATAGTTATCCTATATAGTAATACAGAGTTGTGACTTTAAAAGGTGATCCAATTCGGATCTTATATTACAAAATATCTTAATTACTAAATAATATTGCACCAAGCATACCGAATCATGACATAAGGAAAAGTTCTCACGTCCCTATTCATCTAGAACAGAAATAGTATCGCAGAGTCTCGGATAGTTGTACGATAGATTTTCAGTTGATACAACAGAGACTTTAGAAGGGGATCCGGTCCTGAGCTACCGTAATAGTCTCAGATGGTTTCCATAGAGAGTAAGGCATAGTAGTGAATTTAGAAGGGGATCTGTTGACGTGGTTTTTCGCCAACAGTGACTTATGGGAATAGCTGGGATGAATTAGTGTTTAATGACAAATCATGATAGTAAAATGATATTCAAGAGACCAGAAAAGATCTCTCAAGAACACTCGTCTTTTTACGTGGTTCGGTGGTCAAAATCCACCTAGTCTACGAGTCTGTATTATTACTATTTTTCTCTCTAAATTTTGATAGATATTTTGTATTACCAAAAAACCTCTCTTCTTCCTTTCCAGTATCTCAGTATTTATAGAGGCAATCCTTTGGACAGGTTTTTTGGGGTCTCACGTGACTCAATCACCCCTTTTCATATATCTTTCATGTATTATAAATATTCCAATTTATCCTAAGGCATAGTCGTCTAATCATGGAATGAAACTGATCCTGGATCCTCAGGGATCCGCAATCATGCCATGTCTGACCATTCACAATCGAACAACATGTATAACGTATCCGGATCTTCAGGGATTCACGGTCACTCCATATCTGGCCATACACAACCGCATAAAGTTTATAACGTATCCGGATCTTCAAGGATCATCGGACATCCCATACCTAACCATGCACGACTATATTACGTGTCCAGGTTTCCAAGAGACCATGAGCATGCCATATCTTCACCCTATCACGAGCTAAATATCCCGTTGAGCTAGCACCCGGGAGGCCTTGCCTTATACAGTTCATAAGTCTCGAGCTCATGAATTTATGTATCCTAGCTCGTGCCAGAAGCATGGGAAATGTGTTGTCTTCATGGAGAATACATGGACTCCTTGGTTATTTCTGTTGTCTTTACTTGCCAGATGTACACGAGCTGCGTAAAAGACTCGTGCTAAAACTAGGATATAAATTTGCCCCCCAAGTCCCTGCCCATGTTTTATGACGTCGCCTTCTGACCTACACAGTAGGGACTTTTAGACTTCTGTTGCAATTACCCATATTCGCCCACCACTCGAGTACTGGACACGTGGAACACCACGATTGGCGTCTATTCGGGTTTCGAGGACTGCAATAATGGTCTAGCCAACTTTTTGCTGTCGTTTCGCCCTTCGAAACATAGCCCTTGGATCTGGTTTTGGCCAAATTAGGTGGCTCACATTGATCTATGCCATTTACATATAAAAGGGATAGACAATTTCGACTAACCACCATCTTTCATTCGAAAATTTTCTCCATCTTCAATCTTCTGTGTTTTCAAACCTCCTTCCTTCTTAGAGAAAAGAAAACCCCCAAAACCCTTGATTCCAAAATCTTTCAGAAACCTAGTTGTTCAGCTGCTCAAGAGTGAGTCTTCCAGTCCTTACGAAATACACCCCCTCTATCGACGACCATACTGTAAGTCCTATCACTTCACATGGGCTCTTTCTTTATTGATTTCTGCATTTTATTTACCATGCTCCTTCATGCTTCGCCGTAGTCAATATTAGGGTGTCTTCTTTATTTTTTGGCACATAGGTTTCAACTTTAGGTTTACACAGATGGTTTAGAACCTTTCCTAAAATTATGATATTTACGACATACGATATTTTCTGGGTAGAATTGGGTAACTTTTGGAAAACTTTAGAAAATACCCATTTTGTATATAGAAGATGAAAGGCTGGGGTTCAAAAATTAGATTGCTTAGGGAACACACATTCTTGGGTGGTTTTTCTCTAAACCGTCCCCCAAGGACAGTAGTGGTCGGATTTTCTGACACACGGATCCCTAAATGCCAGGGGTCTGTTGGGAAACCTAGGCGCGTAGCGTAGGTAGCGCGTGCGAGCACGCAATAGACTGAGACCAACTCAGTTCGTATATCACAGACCCTTCTTCTCCACTCATCCGATTCATAATCTTTATAAAATATTAGGTCGCCTACTAAGTGATTCATCCTTCTTGTTTGTTAGGCGATCCAATGGCTCCCAAGAAAAGCGTACCAAAGAAGAACGTACCAAAGAAGGAAGCTCCTAATCCGTCTGCCCAGAATATCAGCAAGGGGAAGGAGATCTCCTCTGAGTCTCCCCTTCCGCACTTCGGCCTCGTGGTGGAGAGGGAGATCATGGTGGATCCTAATGCTTTCTTCGAGGCAGAGATGATCGTCTCCAAGATCACGACCCAAGGAAGGGTCAATAAGATAATGTTGTCCCACAACATTGAGGTCAGGCCCGGGGTCCTCATAGCCCGACCTCCGTATGGAGGGGAAAGGAGTTGCACACCTCTCAAGGATGACTTCGCGGCTTGGAGCGGCGAGAACTTGAAGGCGGGGGCCTTCCTTCCTCTGGACCAGTACTTTGCCGACTTCCTTAACTACGTGAAGTTGGCATCGTTTCAACATCCCCCGATCTCATACTGACTATTGGCGGGGTTGAAGTATCTCTTTCTAAAGCATGAGTGGGAGGTCCCCACTTCAGCGGACATCCTTTATTTTTTCTGCCTCAAGGCTAGCCCGGAACAACGAGGGTGAGGTGATGGGTTCCATTACTTGATCCAATTCCCGAACTTCCCCTCGGTCATCAAGCTACCCAGCCATCCCAACGACTATAAAGATCAATTCTTTATGTAAAATTGGGTTCTGCAACTATGAATACCGATACTTCAACCGTCCTCGTAAGTCTCCTTTCCTTTCTTAGCTCGTGAAATCATTCTCTTTGTATCTGGACCTACTTCTCGTGTATATGCTAATTGAGTAGTATTTTTGTGCATCCATATTCACTAGGACGAACAAATCTGTGACCCTCGAGGGTCAATATGATATGCTATCTAGGCTTCTGCCTAGTGAGAAGGACCACTGGCAACTCGTGACCGACGACACGATGTTGGCGTGTAAGTTAATCGCTGAAGGCCAGACTCTGGCCTTGAGAAGAACACGGCCTACCCTCCCGGTGGCCCGCGAGCTCCCGCCTACTCATGAAGGGGATGCTGAGGTCGCTGAAGGCGAGGAGCAAGAAGAAGACGAAGTACCT
Organism: Humulus lupulus; assembly: GCF_963169125.1. NCBI lineage: Eukaryota > Viridiplantae > Streptophyta > Magnoliopsida > Rosales > Cannabaceae > Humulus > Humulus lupulus. Next base: position 164,606,498 of record NC_084799.1, read on the forward strand.
CTCGTGCGGAAGAGGCGGGTTCCCGAGGCTGCTCGGGACCCTGAGTTAGAGAGAGCTTCATCGGGGGCAGCAGCCGGCCCCTCCGGCCAAGGTAACCCATACCTCTATAGGGAATTAAATAGGGTTGTCGCTGACCTTAGGTTAGTTAGGCTTAATCTAAACTAGCTCGTCCATCGCCACCCTAACGATCCAGACAGTAATATAACCCTGCTCCAGTGCGTGGACCATTTAGTGCTACGCCATGACATGGGATATCCTAAGGGCATTGTTATCGTAGATAATGCCCTATCCTTTAGGTCAGTATTTTTTGAAGAGTATGGGACTAATCTTAGGCCGTAACCCTCTCTGCTCCAGGGTACCCTTACCCCTGGACTCAGACAGTATGTAGAGGAGTCCAGCCCCTAGATAGAACCTGAGCCTGAACCTCCCCTGATTCAGGACATTGTAGACTTAAGTGCTCCATCTCCCCACGTAGTCCTGAGGCCAGAGGTCGTGATGATAGACTCCTCCCCCAGCCCGGAGGGTAGGATTTTTTTATCATACTATATATATACACATTTTTTTTGTGTATACATTTCTGACTTTATCCATGTATTAAACTCCCTTCTTATTCTTTTCAAACGAAGAAATGGAGAGACCCGGAGCTCCCGATCTCCACACCGCTTTCCAGGGCGGGAAGTCCAACTTGGGTCCTGTCGTAAAGAGGCCCCAATATACAAAGAAAAAACCTCCTGCGGCAGGAACCACATCCAAGTCACCTGCTAAGGAGAAAGGTACGAGCTCAGTAGCTCCGGCCTCCACCATGACGGAGAAAAGGATTCCTCCTCCTCTTCCTCCTCCTCGGTTTGCACCTGCTCAAGATCAAGTCATACAAGCTGATCCCCCAGCTCCTTTAGTCCCAGGTGCCACTGTTTGTATTCCCGTGGATCCCCAAGACCTGGAGAAAATCCCCGACACCTTCAAGGGGACCCTCTATGAGACTGCGAACCACATGGTGGAGCATGTCTACAAGACTAACCCAAGGGACCTCAAGATGATTGAGGAGCGTAGCCCGGAGAATGTCCTGGAGTCAGCTCTGGGGATGACCCTCACTGTAAGATCTTTAAGTTAGTGAAAGTTTTTTTTTCTTTTCAGTTTTCCCCCCAGTATGCGCCTAACTATCCCCTTTGCACTTTGCAGGCGGCCCTGGCTCAGAACTACAGCATAGCTCTAACTCGAGCTAGGAACGATGAGCTCCAGACCGAGCTCCAGGCCATAAAGACCATCTTCACCGCATCTCAAGAGGGCGGGCAGGCTGCCAAAGTTGCCCTTGCAGTTGCGCAAAAGGGCGAGCATGATGCTAAGGTTGCCCTTGCATCGTCCCAAGAGAATGAACAGGCCGCGAGGGCCGCCCTGGCCACCCTTTAGATCGAGGTTGCTGAGGTTAAGGCAAAGCTACAACAGGCTAAGTCTGCGGTGAAGGAGGAGAAGGCAGCCTCCCTGTCTTCCATGGAAGATATGATGTACCATTGCTGGGCATTCAATCAGGACGGCAGCTTTTCTTTCCTGGCTCCCGAGCTGTGGAATCTTGAGAAATTCAAGGCTCGGATCTTACAAGAGCCATCGGAGACGGGGGAAGCCTCTATTGTGGGCGAGCAAGAGGTTGAGGAAGGTCACCTCCTCAGAGCGTCCTGGAGGAGTCTAACGCGGAGCTCCAATTTGTTGTTTTGTTTTGTTTTTTTTATGTTTGTAAACGATTGCCTTCGGGCTAGCTCGAGGTTTTTTCTCGCGAAAATTTTATTTTTAATTTGTATATTTAATTTTAATCTTTTCCTTAGTTCTCTCATGTTTATGCTTTCTTACATTTGCACATTCGAGATTTTAGGGATCGACTATTAGATCGGGTTAGATATTTTGAATTTTGTTACATTCAAACCTGATGTGTTGATTTATATCATACATGTTAAGTGTCAGGCCTCGGACCCGAATATATCCGAGATTTTAAATATTTCAAACTTAGTTCATGTTAGGTTTATTGATATCTCGAGCTTTTAGGGAAGCCATCGAATTTTCAAATTTGCTAACTTCTAAGTTTTGGACCTGGTTGTATCAAAGATAGTTTTGTACCTGGTTATATCCAGGATTTTAAGTATTTCAGATGCTCTGATCTATCTTGGGTTATACGCCCCCAAGTAACCAGAATGTGAACTTTCCCGGTCACTTAGACAATCGTTATCACACGCACTAATATATAAATAAACTTGTGAAGGGAAAAGCTTAAAACTATATGAAAAACAAGAAATACATAACGAACCTTTCATTTCTTAATCAAATGGCTTTTATAACTAATCCTTACATAGATGGATGGTATCATCATTGATAATACTTCTTCAGGTGCATGGCATTCCAGGTCTGTGGGACTGTTTCTCCACTAAGTCGAGCTAATTTGAAAGTTCCTTCACGCATGACCTCCACTATCTGATAGGGCCCTTCCCAGTTTTGACCTAAAGCATCGTCTTTAGGGTCCTTGTTCGCCAAAAAGACCTTTCGGAGGACTACGTCGCCCAAATCAAAACTACGCCTTTTGACCTTGGAATTAAAGTAACTTGTGATTTTTTGTTGGTAATGCGCAAGTTGTAGTTGTGAATCCTCTCATTTCTCATCAATTAGGTTAAGAGACGCATTAAGCAACTCATCATTTCGCTCCTGGCTGAATGTCTGGAGCCTATGCGTGCTTACTTTTGTTTCGACGGGAAGTACGACCTCACTTCTGAAAGTCAGGGAGAAATGGGTGTGTCCTGTGGAGGTCCGGTACGCTCATAGTACCTACGGGAGTTGCTCAGGCTAGACTCCCTTGGCCTCGTTGAACCTTTTCTTAAGACTCGCTTTGAGGGTCTTATTCACAGCCTTGACCTTCCCATTGGCCCGTGGATACGCAACCAAAGAGAAACTTTTAACTATTTCGTGCTTCTCACAGAACTCAGTGAAGAGATCACTGTCGAACTGAGTTCCATTATCTGGCACGATCTTCTTGGGAAGCCCGAACCGGCACACAATGCTCTTAACCACAAAGTTGAGGACTCTCTTTGAGGTGATGGTTGCCAAAGGCTCGGCCTCTACCCACTTCGTGATATAATCAGTGGCCACCACCGCATAACGAACTCCTCCCTTTCCCGTAGGTAAAGCTCCTATTAAATCAATTCCCCATACTACAAATGGCCATGGGGATGAGATCATTGTTAGCTTGACTGGCGAAGCTCGTGCGACAGTGGCGAATCATTGGCATTTGTCGCACTTTCGAACATGGGAGATGGAATCTTTTGTTAAAGTTGGCCAAAAATAACCTTGCCTTAATATTTTGAAGGCCAGGTTTTGCCCCCCAGCATGATCCCCACAGAAGCCTTCATTCACCTCTTGCAAAATGGTTTTAGCCTCCTCTGGCAGAACACACCGTAGAAGAGGCTAAAAATGGCCACGTCGGTACAATGTTCCATCCACTACTACATATCTTGGAGCTTGATAGATTATCCTTCTCGTGTATTTTCTCTCTTCAGGCAGCTTCCCTATTGTAAGATCTTCTATCATGGGGGTCATCTAGGTCGGCCTAGTGTCGATCATCTCGACCTCCATCACGCTTCCTGCCACGCTTGGACTTTCTAAGAATTCCACCAGTACTACATTCAAAGTCTCAAATTCCTTGGAGGTGGTGAGCCTCACTGAAGCGTCTGCGTTAGCATTTTGCTCGCGAGGGATCTATTCGATGGTGCCATACTCGAATTTCGATAGCTCTTTCTTCACCTTCTCTAGGAAAGTTGCCATCTTGGTACGCCGCGCTTGGTATTCCCCTAATACTTAATTGACCACGAGCTGGGAATCGCTATAACACTGGACGATCTTGGCCTTAAATTCCTTTGCCACTCTAAGCCCGGATAACAAAGCCTCGTACTTGGTTTTGTTATTTGATGCCTTGAACCTAAATCGTAGTGCGGTATGGAATCGATGCCCTTCCAGAGAGATCAATATGATCCTAGCTCCAGACCCATCCACGAATATTCTCCACAACATCTGTACCGGTTCTTTCAAAAACTCCTCTTGAAATCCGGTGCATTTAGCCATGAAATCAGTAAGGGCCTGGCTTTTGATCGAACTCCGTGGTACGTACAGTATTTCAAACTGGCCGAGTTTGACTGCCCATTTTAAGAGACTTCCCGACGCTTCAGGTTTTTGTAATACCTGCCTTAGAGGTTGGTCAATCATGACATGGATCGAATGTGACTGGAAGTACGGCCTAAGCTTCTTGGAGGCTAATATCAGGCAGAATGCCATCTTTTCCATTTGGGGATACCGTGATTAAGTTCTGAGAAGTCTTTTGCTTATATAATATACCGGTTTTTGAACCCGGTCTTCTTCCCGAACTAACACGGCGCTGGCTGCATTTTCTGTCACAGCCAAATAAAGGAATAGGGGCTCCTCTACCACTGGCTTAGACAATACTGGGGGCTCGACCAGATGTGTTTTTAGATCGAGAAATGCCTGTTCGCACTCCTCAGCCCATTCAAATTTCTTATTTCCTCGGACCAAGTTATAGAATGGCAAGCATTTGTCAGTGGATTTTGAAATGAACTGATTAAGGGCTGCCACTCTTCCAGTTATGCTTTGGACTTCTTTACGTTAGCTGGGCGAAGGCATTTCCAGTAATGACCTGATTTTATCTGGATTTGCCTCTATCCCCCTTGTATTGACTATGAATGCCAGAAACTTTCCCGACGCTACTCTGAAAGTACACTTCTGGGGATTCAACCTCATGTTATACTTCCTCAGGATCTCAAAACATTCATTAGGTCAGATACATGGTTGTCGACAGTCTTGGATTTAACTAGCATATCGTCGACATACACTTCCATGTTTTTCCCAATTTGGCCAACGAACATTCTGTTAACTAGCCGTTGGTAGGTAGCCCCTGCTTTCTTTAATCTGATGGACATAACTTTATAATAGTATACATTTGTGCTAACCTTTCGAGGGTTTGGTCCTTGGTTCCTTGGTGGTTATGGGGTTGTTCAACAGCTCCCATCTTGTCGTACTCGCCCGACAGGTTGTTGTCCCCCCAAGCTCGAGCTTGGTTTGGTGGGACATTACCGTTATCACGTACTTCGGAAGGACTGCCCTCTTGACAAGTGTAACTGACTCCATTTTGGGCTGAATTTCTCCTGTGTGAGTTTAGGCGATCTCGAAGATCGATCTAGGGATCGACTTAAGGGATATGAGCCGAACTCAGGTGATTTCTCAAATCTGTATCGGACCAGCCACTTCGACGGCCCTCAGTCCAATAACTCCTATTAGCGAAGCTCATTGCTCACGATTGAGGATGAGGATCTGGAATATTGCCGCGTGTCTGCGAGGCATAAGTAGGAGCAGCAGCAGGAGGATTTCTCTTGCTGTCCCCATAAGCAGGAACATTTCACGTAGAACGAGGCAGTGTTGGATGTCTTATGGGTGATGGGGGATGCCTGATTGGCGAGGCGATTCTTGTCCCATCAGGACGAACCAAATTATCCCATGGTCGTTCTGCTCCACCATTTCTAACTCTCTGCATCTGGCGATCTGATCGTGACGCATGAGGGTTGGCTGGAACATGCTGTTTCCCCATGGGTTGCCATGGGTGTTTCCAGGCGCATACGATGGTGGTACTAAACTTTGGGTCAAGGTCCTAACTGACCAGCTGACTTGCTGATGAACCCTGGGAGGGACATTAGGTCGAGCATCTTGGTGTCTCGTGACATGGGCACATAACTTGGGGTGGAAGTTCTGCTTGATCGACTTGGTTTGGATCGGCCATTCCTGCGGGACTTATGAGACCCACCTTGCCTTTTTCCGACATTGACGTCGATTGCAAGAGGGGGTAGCCGAGCCAAAACCTCATCGATTTGCTTGTTTGCTTTGGTAAAATGGCTTCTTAACTGCATATTTTCCATTTCTACCGCAGTCAAGTAATCTGGGTTCAGATTCGGCGGCAATGATGCCGAACTTCCAGCGTCACCGTGGCCCAACAGTTGCTTTCCCAATAGTTGCTGTATTTTAGGGCAATGCTCATTTGAAACAGCAGCATGGTGAACCTCCTGCCCACCAGGCTGTTCCATTTCATTGCCGTGCCTCGATCGAGTGACCACCATGATGAACCTTGATTGGGATTTTGATGAAAGCACTAATTTGCAACTCTCAATGAAAGCACCAAACTGTTGACGCGGTTTTTCGCCAACAGTGACTTATATAAATAGCTGGGATGAATTAGTGCTTAATGACAAACCGTAATAATAAAATGATATTCAAGAGACCAGAAAAGATCCCTCAAGAACACTCATCTTTTTACGTGGTTCGGTGGTTAAAATCCACCTAGTCCACGAGTCGATATTATTACTGTTTTTCTCTCTAAATTTTGACAGAGTTTTTGTATTACCAAAGAACCTCTCTTCTTCTTGTCCAGTATCTCAGTATTTATAGAGGCAATCCTTTGGACTGGTTTTTTGGGGTCTCACGTGACTCAATCACCCATTTTCATATATCTTACAAGTATTATAAATATTCCAATTTATCCTAAGGCATGGTCTGATCATGGAATGAAACTGATCTTGGATCCTAAGGGATCCACGATCATGCCATGTCTAACCATTCACAATTGAACAATGTGTATAACGTATTTGGATCTTCAAGGATTTGCGGTCACGCCATATCTGGCCATACACAACCGCATAACGTGTATGACGCATCTGGATCTTCAGGGATCGTTGGACATCCCATATCTGACCATGCACGACTATATTACGTGTCCATGTTTCCAAGAGATCGTGAACACGCCATATCTTCACCCTATCACGAGCTAAATATCCCGTCGAGCTAGCACCCGGGAGGCCATGCCTTATAAATATAATAAGTCTTGAGCTCATGAATTTATGTATCCCAGCTCGTGCTAGAAGCACGGGAACCATGCTGTCTTCATGGAGAATACATGGACTCCTTGGTTATTTTTGCTGTCTTTATTTGCCAGATGTACACGAGCTCCGTAAAAGACTCGTGCTGAAACTAGGATATACAGGATCCGATCCTGAAAAAATATTACTAGATAACATTGCACTAAACTGACCTAATTATGACCTAGAGAACCATTCCAACCTACCCTAGTGACCATGATAACCAATACTACCGCTAGAGTCTCAAATAGTTATCCTATAGAGTAATACAGAGTTGTGACTTTAGAAGGTGATCCAATCCCGATCATATATTACTAAAGATCTTAATTACTAAATAACTTTGCACCAATCATACCTAATCATTACATAAGGAAAAGTTCTCACGAACCTATTCACCTAGAAAAAAAAATAGTATCGCAGAGTCTTGGATAGTTGTACAATATATTTTGAGTTGATACAATAGAGACTTTAGAAGGGGATTAGGTCCCGGGCTAATATTACTAGCTAACACTGCACTAAGCACACCTAATTATGACATAATGAATTGTTCCATCGTACACTAGTCAAACAATACTACCGCAATATTCTCAGATGGTTTCCCTAGAGAGTAAGGCATATTAGTGAATTAAGAAGGGGATCCGATCCCGAAAAAATATTACTGGATAACATTGCACTAAGTGGACCTAATTATGACCTAGAGAACCGTTCCAACCTACTTTAGTCTCCATGATAACCAATACTACCGCTAGTATCTCAAATAGTTATCCTATAGAGTAATACAGAGTTGTGACTTTAGAGGTGATCCAATCCTGATCTTATATTACTAAAGATCTTAATTACTAAATAACTCTGCACCAAGCATACCTAATCATGACATAAGGAAAAGTTCTCACGTCCCTATTCACCTAAAAAAAATAGTATCGCAGAGTCTCGAATAGTTGTACAATAGGTTTTGAGTTTATACAAAGAGACTTTAGAAGGGATCTGGTCTGAGCTAATATTACTGGATAACTTTACACTAAGCATATGTAATTATGGCATAATGAACCATTCCAACGTACCCTAGTAAACAAATACTACCGCTAGAGTCTTAAATAGCTGTCCTAGAGAGTAAGACATAATAGTGAATTTAGAAGGGGGTTCGATCCCGAAAAAATATTACTAGATAACTCTGTACTAAGCAGACCTAATTATGATAAGAAAAATTTTCCAATCTACCCTAGTCACCATGATAACCAATACTACTTCTAGAGTCTTAAATAGTTATCCTATAGAGTAATACAGAGTTGTGACTTTAGAAGGTTATCCAATCCCGATTGTATATTACTAAATATTTTAATTACTAAATAACATTGCACCAAGCATACCTAATCATGAAATAAGGAAAAGTTCTCACATCCCTATTCATCTAGAACAGAAATAGTATCACAGAGTCTTAGATAGTTGTGCAATAGGTTTTCAGTTGATACAATAGAGACTTTAGAAGGAAGTCCAGCCCCGAGCTAATATTACTAGATAACTGTTATCCAGATTTCCGGATAGCGTTTAGATGGATATCCTCGGGGAAGCAGAATTATCAAAGTCTTTCACGGTAGGTGACCAGAGCTCGCGGATGGACAGAAAGGCTTCGCCTCTCCCGTTTAGTGTCCGGCTTACTCTTTCAAGCAAACGCGACACGAAAGCTCGTCAACTCTCCCGGACTCCCGAAGGGATATCCTTCGGGGAAGCTCCTTCCAGGAGAGGCTCCTTAGGTTGCCTTCGCGGAAACAGTTCCGTGCCTCGCACGGAACAAGACCAAGCGGTCGAGTCATGGAGGAGGCATAGTTGGAATGATATCCGCCTGACACAGGATCCCGCCTGACACACCCGACAGGTCAAGGCCGCACACATCCCAGCACGCCTAAAAGTACCATTTCGCCTACTGTTCCGCTGACAACTTGGAAAAGACGGCTACCTTTGTGCATTCCCCATACTTTCACGTAAATATACCCACATAGAGCCTGGTAGCCAGGCGACTAGGGTAATTGTATCCCCTATTTATGGTTGGTGTAATTAAGACTCATGTGAGTAGAGGAAAACCCTAATCCAAAACCCTAGCTATAAAGACCCCCTCATTTTACGATAGTGGGGACGGCCAACAAATCACATAGCAAGAACTCTACTAAAATCTCTCTAGCTTCATCTTCTCCAAGAGAACCCGAGAGAAACACTGTGAGGTTGTGAGTTTCTTGTACACCAGCTGTCTGATTGTTATTCTCTACAAGTATAATAACATCGACTCGTGGACTAGGGCTCGTTAACGCCTGAACCACGTAAAAACACTGCTTGTTTATTTACATTTATGCACTTCTACAGTTTTTATCTTTTTATTATTCCGTTCGTATTCGTTTCCGAAAAACTCGGTAAACATTTTGGTGCTTTCATTGAGAGCTGTAGGAAGTTGTTAGTCAGCTCTTTTTCTGCGTACTGAAAAGATGGTGACTACGAGAAAATCCGCGGTTGACAAAAATGCTAGGGTCAACCCCGATACTATGATGGAAGATGTAGTACAAAACGAACCCTCGGACCACCAAGGTGAAGACCCGACATCCCGCCAGGATCGGGTCAGTACTGAAGATACGACATACTTAGAAAGCGAAGAAGAGTATGTCCGAGACGGTTACTACAAAGACGGCTACTACTACGAGAAGGATCCAGAACTGGTCCAAGTAGTCGAAGAACTGGTGGTCACTAAGGCCAAGCTTGCTGAGCAGGAGCGCGTCTCCGAAAAAATGCAGCGCATGATGGAGCGCCTCCAAAGCAAGTTCGGAGATCTAGGCGACTCAGACGAGGATGCCTCTGTTCCAGGTGGTGCTGATGCCACCATGCCGGATCCAGCCGCTGCTGGACCATCCAAAGCCGCCCCTAACAAGGGCAAAGAAAAGGTTGGGGAGCCTGCGCGCACTAACGCCCCTGCACCTCCTAAAGGCGTGGATCACCAGGCCGACTGCCCCCCCCCCCCCCCCCCGCGCGCAAAAGGTCTCTGGCGCTCCTAAGCCCAGACGTCCTTCAGCCCCAAGGGGGCACTCTGTGCCTAAAGGGCTCGGTGCTAAGGCACCCAGGCCTAGGGGAAGGAACAACCGCCCCAGTGATTCCGTCAACCAGGACGGTCGGGCTGCGGACACGCACTCCGAAGATAGCTGGTCCACGGTGGACCTAAGGAGAAGGTTGGAGGCCAAGTATGAAAAAGCCAAAGGAGAAAAGGCCCGGCCTCGCGGAGATGACCTGCGGAATCATCTTAATGACAAGTTCCGGGGACGTGACCTCCCGGAGAGTGATACAAAGAGGCTCGAAGAACAGATCGCTGCCTTGACCAAGCTGGTCCAGAAGCAAAGTGGGGCCCTGTCAGACTCCGAGGAGGAGGACCCGGAGCCATGTATTCGGAGGATCGCGGAAACGTCCCTCCCGGATAACTTCAAAATGCCTCACATAGAATTATATGAGGGGAGGACGGACCCGCGCACCCATCTAGCTAAATACAACAAAATGATGCAAGTGGCGCACGTCAGTGAGGATGCCAAATGCATGTGCTTCTCACTCACCCTTACCAAGTCCGCGGAGGACTGGTGGAAAAGATTAGCTCCCGGATCCATCCACAGTTGGAAGGAGCTACAGTCTGCATTCAGAAGGCAGTTCATTGCTGCCCGAGACCACGACATGGAGGTTGGTTCCTTAACCAACATCAAGTAGCTACCCAATGAGAACCTCAAAGCTTTCATTCAGAGAATGATGGAAGCTGCTGCTAAGACCAAGGTCAGCGACGACATGAAGCTGATCGCCCTTCAATCGGGCCTTACTGTCGGCTCCCTGCTATGGGGGGAAATGCAAAGGAGACGGGCAGAAACGCTGTCCGAATTCATGTCAAGAGCTCAAGGAATCATCAACCTTGAGGATGCCTACCAGCAGGCCTTTGGAGTTCCCCCACCTCCGACGCCTTCCGTGACTGCGTCGAGCTTTGCTTCGCAAGCTCCCGCACCAGCCCTCACGCTTCCAGGAGCCCAGTTCACTCCAAGCGTGTATGGGCCTTCCGCGTCTGCTCAGACGCCGAGTCAAACCCATTTCTCTGGGTACGGAGCTGTACAAACAGGATGTAGTATCGCTCCCGGACCGTCGCAACCGCAAGCAGAAGGCCCAGAACGAAATCTGAGCCAATCGCGGAATAAACGAGGCGGAAGAAACCCCAACCGGGGAGACCATTCAAAGAAACCCCGGAAGGACTATGAGCCCAAGTTCACGGAGTACACCAGTTTAATAGATTCACGAGAAAATGTCTATCGGGCGACCTGTAATATGGTCAACTACAGGAAGCCCCCGAGAGTGTCTCACGGAGGAAGGCGTCCGCGAGACTCCAATAAGAGGTGTGAGTTCCACGGAGACGTGGGGCACACCACAAACGAATGTCTTCAGCTGAAGGATGAGATCGAGTCCCTGGCAAGAGCGGGACACCTCGGTCAATGGGTGAGGATACCCATAATCTATCCCGGACAGGGAGTAGTTCACGGAGCTGCATATTCTCCGGGACAGAGGGGGACCGCTAGCGCTCCTGGAGCCGGTCACCCCCAAGCTCCTGGGTCTCAGTTCCCAGCGCTCCCTGCTCCAACCCCTCCGGCACCCATTGCCTTATTGGCTCCGGGACCCGGAAACCCATATCCGCCCGGCCTTGCTCCGCCACCCGTTAACGGACATGTAGCCACCATTTTCGGAGGACCGCACCTTGCCGGAAGCACCCGCAACTCCCAGAAAAGGTACTTGAGGGAGTTAGAACACACCGGAGAGATGTGCGCCTTGGTTCAGTCACCTGCTCAGCGTCCCCGAATGATGGATCTTCCCATCACCTTCACGGAAGATGACGCCCGACATGTGCACTTCCCCCACAACGATCCCCTCGTGGTGGAAGCTCAGATTGCCAATAAGAAGGTATCACGGATCCTTGTCGATAATGGAAGCTCCGTAAATATCCTCTTCAAAGCTGCCTTCCACGCTATCGGATTAACCGAGACAGACCTGACCCCATGCCCCATCCAGCTTCAGGGGTTCAATGGGGATGCACTCATGCCATTAGGCAAAATTCAACTTCCAGTCACCCTCAGAGGAGAAGGCGACGCTTGCGCCTTCAAGCACTGCACATTTGTAGTGGTCGACTGCCCCACGGCGTATAATGCTATCCTAGGCCGACCGGTCCTAATCGATTGCGGGGCCATAACCTCGATACGCCACTTATGCCTGAAGTTTCCATGCGACGACGGGTGTATCGGCACCCTCCGGGGAGACCAACGAAGTGCACGAAGCTGTTATAACATCTCCGTCCGATCCATCTACACGGTCCAGGAGGCGGTTGTTGCCGCTCCTTTAGCGGGAGATTTACCAGAAACTGGGGGCGCCCAAGGGGCGTACGTTGAAGAACTCGACCCTAGAGTGGGGGTCGAGAGAGCGATAGAGCCGATGGAGGAAGTCGAAGAGGTGATCCTCAACCCAGGAGATCCCACCAAAGTCATTCAGATAGGGAAAAACCTTCCATCGGCCATTCGAGAAAAGATCGTGGCCACTGTGAAGAATAATCAGGATATCCTGGCGTGGTCCCACGCTGATATGACGGGGATTAATCCTAATGTTGTGTGCCACGCACTCAACATAGACCCATCCGCAACTCCAGTTCGCCAAAAGAGGAGGCCGTTAGACCCAGTGAGGGCCGAAGCAGTCAAAGCTGAAGTGGACAAGTTGATGTCCATAGGCTTTCTCCAGGAGTCACACTATCCCGTGTGGTTGGCCAACCCGGTTCTGGTCCCGAAACCCAATGGGTCCTGGAGAATGTGCATTGACTTCGCGGACCTAAACAAAGCCTGCCCGAAAGATTGTTTCCCTCTTCCGCGAATCGATCAGATGGTAGACGCTACTTCCGGGTATGAACTCTTGTCCTTCATGGATGCGTACTCCGGATACAACCAGATCAAGATGCATGTCGCGGACCAGGAACACACCAGCTTCCTCACGGACAAGGGTGTCTACTGTTACGTGGTCATGCCTTTCGGTTTGAAGAATGCTGGGGCGACGTACCAGCGTCTAGTAAACAAGATGTTCAAGGACCAGCTGGGGAGGAACATGGAGGTGTACGTAGACGACATGTTGGTAAATTCCAAGACCTCCGGGGACCACAATGATGACCTTGAGGAAGCTTTCGCCATGATCCGAAAGTACGGGATGAAATTGAATCCGAAGAAATGAACTTTCGGGGTCTCGTCTGGGAAGTTCCTCGGTTTCATTGTCAGCTCCCGCGGAGTGGAGGCCAACCCTGAGAAAATTAAGGCGTTCATAGATATGCCTTCTCCCCGGAAGCATAAGGATGTCCAAAGCGTTACCGGAAGGATAGCTGCGCTCTGCCGCTTCGTATCTAAGGCCACTGACAAATGTGTCCCCTTCTTCAATGTGTTGCGAGGAAATAAGAGGTTCGAGTGGACCCCCGAATGCGAAGCAGCCTTCCAACACCTCAAGGAACATTTAACCCGAGCTCCCATTCTGTCCAAACCTGTCGAAGGAGAGGCGTTGTTCTTATACTTAGCTGTGACAGAGCACGCAGTGAGTGCCGCTCTCGTCCGGGAAGACGGCCATATCCAGCTCCCTGTGTATTACGTAAGCAAGAGGTTACTGGACGCCGAGTCCAGATATTCAATGATCGAAAAACTCTCCCTCTGCTTGCTAATCGCTTCGCGGAAGCTAAGGCCCTATTTCCAGGCGCACACCATCAGAGTACTCACCAATCACCCTCTCCGACAAGTCTTGCAGAAGCCCGAGTCTTCTGGCAGATTGCTTAAATGGGCCATGGAACTGAGCCAATTTGACATCCACTACCAGCCACGTGTTTCCATAAAAGGACAAGCTCTCGCGGACTTTATTGTGGAATGCTCAGGAATGAATGACCTCTCGGAAGATCCTGTCCCGGAACTTCCCACATTGAATGGTCTATGTAGACGGAGCCTCAAATGAAAAAGGAGCTGGAGCAGGGGTCATCCTAATATCTCCCCAAGGACATCAGCTCCAGAGCGTCATCCGTTTCGCATTCCCAGCGTCCAACAACGAGGCAGAACACGAAGCCATGCTGGCCGGATTGCAACTGGCTAGAGAAGTCGGAGCCCAAAAAATCGAGGTATACAGCGACTCCCTACTTGTGGTAAACCAAATATCCGGGGAATACCAGACGAAAGGCGAAAAAATGGCTGCCTACGTGTCTCTCTCCCGCGGCCTCCAGCAGCATTTCAAAGGCTACCAAATCCGCCAGGTCCCCCGGGACCAGAACTCACTCGCGGACACGCTGGCCAAGCTTGCAACAGACCCGGAGATTGAACAATATGGCCTAGTGCCCATCGGGCACTTAGAAGCACCTAGTACCGAGACACAGAGGGTAAATGCCATCATCGACCATTCCCATTCCTGGATAGGACCCATCCTCAGATTTCTCACCACCGGAGAGCTCCCCACTGATAAGGCTGACGCAAGAAAGCTCCAGTATCAAGCTCCCCGATACGTGGTTATGGATGGAAAGCTTTACCGCAGGGGGTTGTCCATACCCTTCCTTAGGTGTGTTGCCGGAACCGAAATCAGCGCCATCATCCATGAGGTTCACGGAGGGTTCTGTGGCGACCATACCTCCGGGCTGAGCCTCTCCAAAAAGATCCTTCGACAAGGATACTTCTGGCCCACCATGAAGAAGGATTGTGTGGATTATGTCAGAAAATGTGAGCAGTGCCAGAGGTACGCCAAGGTTCCGCGAGCGCCTTCTACAGAAATTACCTTAATGACCAGCCCCTGGCCGTTCGCCGTCTGGGGCATTGACCTAGTAGGTTCCCTTCCAACTGGAAGGGGCGGAGTGAAGTATGCCATAGTCGCGGTAGACTACTTCACCAAATGGGCTGAAGCTGAACCTATGAACACGGTCACGTCTAAGAAAGCACTGGACTTTGTCATCAGGAATATAGTGTGTTGTTTTGGGCTTCCATGAAAAATTGTGTCCGATAATGGGAAGCAATTTGATAGTGAACATTTCACGAACTTCTGTGCTTCGCATGGAATCATCAAAAGCTTTTCCGCAGTCGCCAGACCTCAAGCTAATGGGCAAGTGGAAGCAGTAAACAAAATCTTAAAGACCACGTTGAAGAAAAAACTCCAAGCCTGCAAGGCTCACTGGCCAGAAGAGCTTCCGCGAGTACTTTGGGCCTATCGCACAACAGAGAGAACTTCGACGGGGCACACACCTTATTCCATGACCTTCGGTTGCGAGGCCGTCATCCCAGTAGAAACTATGATCCCCTCTCACAGGAAGGACACCTACGACCCTACCCGGAACCACACCCTTCTCCAGGAGTCCCTGGACATGATCGAAGAGCTCCGGGAGCAGTCGCAGGTCCAACTAAAAATGTACCAAGGCAAGATAGCCCGACACTTCAACACAAGAGTCAAGAGCCGTACATTCGAAGTTGGGGACCTTGTCCTACGGAGAGTATTTCCTGCTACGCAGGATCCGGGAGTGGGAGTCCTCGGACCCAACTGGGAAGGCCCCTATGAAGTACAAGAAAAAGTGGGCCATGGGACGTATCACTTAAAGAGACTCGACGGATCTAAAGTCCCGCGCGCCTGGAACGCGGAGCACCTCCGCCGTTACTATCAGTAGGCCCCGGACTATCTAGTCGAAAGTCCTTGGTGGACGCAGCAAAAGTGTAAAAAGTGGAGATAATCCTCCCTGCTATAAAACACATGCCTAACAGGCTAATTTAATGAAACACGGAGAGGTTCACTCCACTTTTACTGCATTTTTTATCCCTGTGTTCAAAGCTGTGTTTCAACAAGTGACCACACGGTCCAGAGACGTCAAGACCCCACGCTCACTTGGGGGGGTATACATGGCTAAGGCATAGCCATACGCCCCTTGAACAAAACATACACAGAACACCACTTATGTGCTAGCATTTTTTAAATTGTTAAGCTTAGGTTAATTTGTTGTTGCCATAAACATACTTGCATTACGTGTCATGTGCGCATTATGTGTTTATGTGAAAATTGCCATTGAAATGTCTGCCATTATGCATCATGAAAATTATCTCCTGTGTAGCCCAGCGATGAACATGACTGGGGGTTGGGGTGCATTCAGAGAGCTACGCCGATACACCCCCAACTCCCTGACAAGTCCTTTGCAGAATACTTCGAGACCGCTGTAGAGCTTTGCTTCGCAAGCTCCAGCTCCAGGTCCCGCAGGGCGAAAGATGGCAAGATCCGCGACCGTTGTAAGCCTTGCTTCACAGGCTTCAGCTCCGGATCTCACAAAATAATGCATGGCGAGCTCCTCGACCACTGCAAGTTTCAGCTCCAGGAGCAGATATGGTCGATCCCCCACTCACAGCAGGCCTTGCTTCGCAAAGCCCCTGCTCCGGGATCGCACATGGTGGGCGTGGCAATTTCCCCGACCGCAACGAGCCTTGCCTCGCAGGGCTCCATGCCAGGTCCCTGAAGTCAGCCACCATGAGGTTCGCAACGACAGTTAGTTTTGCTTCGCAAAGATCTAACCTTAAGTCTAGCGACGCTCACCAAAAGAACTCCCGTTCCGAGCCATGGAACGGCTCACCTTAGCAATCCCAGCGAACAGTATAACTACAAGTCCCGGGATTGGCTATTTGCCTTGGGAAAGCTAAAATACGGTGAAAGGAGTCTGGCCGTTGGAACCAGGAAACCTTCGTAACCTAGAAACTACATGGGAAAAGACATCAACCGTTAGAACTTCAAGTTGGAAGTGCACAGGTTCTGGCCGTTGGAACCAAAACCTCATGCGCCCCTACAGCAGTTTCTACCGTGTAAAAGTCTACCCTAAATGCAAAGTTAAACAAAGAACTCGGCAGAAAAGAAAGGAGAATGCTATAATTATGGCAAAAATGTCTGCAATGAGAAAAGAGTACAGGGAGCTTCGCCCCAAAGAAAAACACAAATGAAAAATAAATAAAGATAAGGCCCCTTCAAGCATTGGGGGTGGCAGCGGTATCCGCGGCCAAGGCCTCGAGGTCAACGGTTTCAATTGGGGCTGGCAGAGTCGGCTCATTGGAAGGCGGAACTTCATTACGGGCAGGTTCGGAGGTCCCCGCCTCTCCGGGATCTCCTGCCTCAGGGGCTCCAGCAGGTTCGTCAATATTGTAAGTTTGGACGTACACCTCTGGGCCTTGATCCCACACCTGTAGCTTCTCCCTCATGGCGTCGGCATCCTCTCCCAGATAGCTTAGTACCTCCGGGTTCATTTTCTAGAGTTGATGCATGAGGACCATGTGCGATATATTAATCGTCCTGTTCAGTACCACCTCGGCATCCTCCTTCTCCTTCAAGCGCTTCGCCTCGGAGGTTGCCAGCTTTGCCTCCGCGACAGCTAATTGAGCTTTCAGCTTTTCCGTCTCGGCCTTGGATGCATCCCGCTCTCCCTTAAGAGAATCAATCTCCTTGCGCTGCACCTTATTTTGGTTTAGCACGGATTGCTTCTCGGTCACATGCCCCCTGGCGGTGAATTTCAAGGCTCCGATCTCTTTATCCTTCTCAGCGAGCCCCAACTCCAGCATAGACACGAGATCCCTGCTCCTCTGATGAAATTGCTCCTCCTCGTGCAGCTTATTCTGAAGAGTGGCATATTCCTCTTGCCGCTTAAGGAGGAGATCATTTTTCGATTGCAAGTGGGCTTCCAAGGTATCCTTCTCCACCTTGGCTTGGGATAGCTCTTCCCGGAGCTTGGAGTTTTCGGCCTTCAAGTCATCCGACCGCTGTTTGAACTCATTCTCTGCGCTGGCCCGGTACTCTCGATATTTGGCAAGATATTTCTTGTCCGCCTCTTCCTCAGCTGTGCGCCGGGCCTGGTCAATCTTCTCCGAAGCCTCCCCCCTTATGATCTCGACCTGTTGGGTCAGTTTCTGCTTCTCCGCCTCCAAGGCCTGGCGAGCCACTTGGCTCTCCTCCAGCTGAACCAAAACTGCACCCACCTCCCGGAACGAGCGTTCCGCGATCAGAGAGGCCTGAAAGGAAAGACAACAGAATGAGTTAAGCAGAACCAAATGTGCTAAGACAGATGATCCCAAAACACAACAACTGACGGCTTACCCTGGACAATTTCTGCTTCACGGCATGTGTCAGAAGCAGCGGATCCTTACTGCTACTGATGGCCCATTTCTCAGAGTTGAGCTCGCACAAGCTCAGGGCCATGTCCTCCATCATCTCCGCTCCGAACTGCGCCAATGCACGTCCGAGCCTAGGCATCAGCCTGTTCTCCAAGGCTGGGCCATCCAAAACCGCTCCAACCGGGTGAAGGGATCTCACCCCCTCGGCCAGCTTAGCTCTCTTCACGGCAGATAAGTTGTCTGCCCTTCCCTGAGAAACAGCCTTCTCAGCCTCCAACCGCCTCTTCAAAAAATTATCGGCCCGGCAGCGGGGAAACGGGTTGGTTTCTGAGGGAAGTGGAACTTCAGGCCAGGCAGGGGAAGATTTGTTTGCTGAGAAGAAGGAGACCCCGAAAGGGTGGACTCCCTTTGGGCTGGAGGAGGAGGCAAACGGGGTGTTAAGGATGGTAGGGAAGACACTAACGCCCCGGTCTGTTGTTGCTGGAGTTGCTGTTGTTTTTGCTGCTGCGGTGGCGGAGGTGACTGCCTTTGTTGTTGCTGTTGCTTTTGCTGCTGCGGTGGCGGAAGTAATTGCCTTTGTTGTTGTTGCTGCTGTGGCGGTGGTGATTGTCTCTTTTGCTCTTGTTGTTGCTGTTGTTGTTGTTGTGGTTGCTGCTGTTGTTGTTGTTGTTGTTGCCTTCGACCGGGAGAAGAGTGTCTAAGGCGTTTCTTCTTGGCGCCCTCAGCATCCCCTCCAGGACGCTTGCTCACCCCAGTCGTCTTCACGGGGAACACAAGCCCTTCCCCGTCGCTGCTACTACTCGAGGTCGCCATGGTCTCGGAAGGCCCCTTGGCAGGAGATCTCTCCACCGCCGGAGACACTTGCGCCTCGCCACCTGTTTTCTTGGATGTGGCAGCTTTACCTCCCCTACCGGCTCCGGCTTTTCATCCTTTCCCCTTGGACGGATCTTGGCTGGTGGCGGCTTTCTTGATGAGTAAGGTAACTCTCCCCAACATCTTGGCTTCGGGATATTTTGCAAGAAACGTACGAAGCAAGGTTAACGAACCAACAAGCAATGTGAAAGAAGATAAGCAGAGGACAAGACAATCAACAACATAAAAGCACAAGCGAGTCCGCCAGCAGGGAACAAGGAACAAAAAAGAGAGACGTTTGAGAGGGACGACCATGCACGAGAAACGTGGATGGCCTTCCCCGAGCGAAACAAGACACCGCTTCCTGCTCCAGGAAGCTCCCGTACTCCCTGAAGTCCGGGAATGACATGCTGAGGGAAGAAGGGTCAACCATGGTGACACCTTCTCGCAGACTACCGTCATCCAAATATTCGAGGAGCTCATCTACCCTATCGCAATATCTGTCAAAGGGTATCCTGCGCGGATCTAGCCTAAGGAAGCGGGGATCGAACCCCATCTGAGAGGTCCGGGAAACCTGAGATAGGCTGGGGGTGTGGATCAATCGAAAACTAGTCTTACCTCTCGCGGAGGTACCAGCCCCCGGAGTCCCTTCGTTGGGGTAAGCTGCGGCGTGGCGAGCCTCGATCTCCTCTTCTTCCGGCTGGGGGTCGGGGAACCTCTCCGCCCAACTAGGGGATAAAGTATTCTCGTCCCGGGCCGCTTGGCCGATCACCTTGGACAGCTCCAGGGCAATCTGCTCCTGGATGTCAGCTGACACCTGACTTTGCCCCCTGCCACTCACTGGCTCAATGTTTTGGAAAGAGGCGAGTAGCTCATACTCCCTCAAATATTCGGAGGTCACCAGTCCTTCCACTTTCAGCTCTTCCTCCGAGAGCCCTTCGTAGAACTTTGACCTCCTTATCATCTCCGCACAGCGAGGTGTCCGCGGAACGAATTCTGCAAAATCCAAATACGAGCATTAGAGATCCTCCCGAAAGGCAAATCAAACGTAAAGAAACAAAGTTAAAAAGGAGAGGAAGGAGCACTTACCAGGGACTTTGAAGTCCAAAGATAGGGCTGGCACCCTCTTCAATGGGAAGCCGGTCGTCAGGAACCAGTACTCCCGGAGGTCTGGAACCCTTGCGGTATGGCAGGTAGGACACATCACGTCCGGGTACCTCTCCAGCCTGTAAAACCCCATCTTGTCTGGATGGCCTCTCATGGGTTGAGACTCCAGCCCATAGAAGTATAGCACCTCCTCCGGGGTAGGGGCCTCCAGGTCCCGGGACTTGCAAAAGATGTACCACCCCGCTAGGAGCTTGTAGTTGGGGGGAATCAACTGAAAGGGGGCAATCCCCGCCTTCACACAGAAATTGGCAAAATAACTTCTTAGGGGCAAGTGCGCCCCACACACTATGTGTGCCCAGCTCCAGGCACCAAAGCCCTCATGACTCTGACTAGCAGACTCACCCAGCACCGACAGACGGTGCCACATCAGGCCTGGGATGTTCTTCAGACCTGCTTCTGAGGAGTACAGCTCCAGCATGCCGTAGTTCCTGAGCAGGTTCGGCTTCTGGTCCATCTCCCAGATTGAACTGTTGATAGTCGGGAGGCTAGCCGCGACCACTTTAGCCTTTCCTTTCCCCATTGCGCCAGCGACAGGGGAACCTTGCTCCTGGGCAGATTCAGCCTCTACCGCAGCAAGGACCTGTTCCTTTGAGGTGTTCGTCACTGAACAAGAGAAACAAAGAAGAAAACACTCTAAGCAGTCAGCACCCTTGTCATACCCTAATGGTATCAAAGGCGTCGGGGAGACCCTCCCCGAAAATTGCTTGGAGAGGCTCCCACCGAGCTTGCCGAGGGGTTGACACCATGCCACCCGAAGGACAGCAAGGAGCCAAACTCAAGTTCCGAGCCTAAGCCCGCCAAGAGAAGTGTTTTCCCAGAGGAAGACACCCTAAAGGCGCTCACGCTTATGCCCTAAAACAGCAAACCAAAACAGCACAAGCAAGACAAGGAACGACTTTCCAAACGCAAATCGTCAAAGCATGCAAAGAGATTACTTATCGACTCACATCAATCACATGCCTATCAAAGCCCTATTCACGCATGCACATAGGCGATACTGGCGGAAAACTCAACTCTAACAACTACCAACAACCTAAGGTTTGGGAAGAAAGAGCAAAGTAGAAATACTTACTGGTATTCGGGTAGTTGAAGATTGAAGGAGTAACCGGATCACTGCACAGCACGATCGCGAGAAGTAAAAGCTACAAAGGCAAATGGCGGTTCAAACCCTGAACTTCGGCGAACAAACCCACCGCCAAATCAAAAGAAAAGTTTCTAGATTCCTTACCAAAAGAAGTGGCAAGTTCGAAGGAATGGAAGCTTGGAAGCCTGAGAGTTCGAAGGTTGGGGAATCTGAAAATCCGAAAGATAGAGAGTTTGAAAGCGTAAAGAGGAAGAAAGGTCTGCTCCCTGGTTTTTATAGCAGGAGTGAAGTCCTTTCGAATCCTACAAATGGACGGTCCTGATCTTCTCATACCGCATGCATCAGATCCGACGACTGGAGATGAAGCGCCGATCCTATTTATGACTCCTCGGATGGGAATAAAGTATTTATTTCCCATCATTATACCACCTCGGGCCCGGTGTACCATTAAAAACCGTCAAATCATTATTCAGATGCCTGACGCACGCATACTCAGCCAGTCGCCTCACGCACACGTCTTGGTCACAGAGCCATTCCCGGCATGACGCGTGGCCCTTGCCACACTTGAATACTTGAGTTCAAACAGAAGAAATTTCCTTACTTTTTCATACTAACACTCAGGCGGGAAAAAGGAACCCTTCCAGGAACACAGGAGGTGACCCCTCGCCTAATCTAGAAACCGGAATACCCGGAGGACTGTACAAGCTCCCGGATCTCTCAAAGCTCCGTGACCTTGGGGGGTAAATGTTATCCAGATTTCCGGATAGCGTTTAGATGGATATCCTCGGGGAAGCAGAATTATCAAAGTCTTTCACGGTAGGTGACCAGAGCTCGCGGATGGACAGAAAGGCTTCGCCTCTCCCGTTTAGTGTCCGGCTTACTCTTTCAAGCAAACGCGACACGAAAGCTCGTCAACTCTCCCGGACTCCCGAAGGGATATCCTTCGGGGAAGCTCCTTCCAGGAGAGGCTCCTCAGGTTGCCTTCGCGGAAACAGTTCCGTGCCTCGCACGGAACAAGACCAAGCGGTCGAGTCATGGAGGAGGCATAGTTGGAATGATATCCGCCTGACACAGGATCCCGCCTGACACGCCCGACAGGTCAAGGCCGCACACATCCCAGCACGCCTAAAAGTACCATTTCGCCTACTGTTCCGCTGACAACTTGGAAAAGACGGCTACCTTTGTGCATTCCCCATACTTTCACGTAAATATACCCACATAGAGCCTGGTAGCCAGGCGACTAGGGTAATTGTATCCCCTATTTATGGTTGGTGTAATTAAGACTCATGTGAGTAGAGGAAAACCCTAATCCAAAACCCTAGCTATAAAGACCCCCTCATTTTACGATAGTGGGGACAGCCAACAAATCACATAGCAAGAACTCTACTAAAATCTCTCTAGCTTCATCTTCTCCAAGAGAACCCGAGAGAAACACTGTGAGGTTGTGAGTTTCTTGTACACCAGCTGTCTGATTGTTATTCTCTACAAGTATAATAACATCGACTCGTGGACTAGGGCTCGTTAACGCCTGAACCACGTAAAAACACTGCTTGTTTATTTACATTTCTGCACTTCTACAGTTTTTATCTTTTTATTATTCCGTTCGTATTCGTTTCCGAAAAACTCGGTAAACAATAACATTGCATTAAGCATACCAGATTATGACATAATGAACCATTCCAACGTACCATAGTAAATCAATACTACCGCTAGAGTCTCAGATAATTGTCCTAGAGATTAAGACATAGTATTAAATTTAGAAGGGGATCAGATCCCAGAAAAATATTACTAGATAACATTGCACTAAGATATAGTAGTGAATTTAGAAGGGGATCTTTTGACCCTCGAATTGTTCAACGACACGGAATCAAATAAAACAACAGAGATGAGATGAAATGAAGACGAAAAGATAAAGGACACATGTTCGAGAATCTATCCCCTTTCTTACCAGAAGTGATATAAAAGAATAAAAGATTTATTGTGGTTTGGCCCCAGTAAATGGTAACAACCTACATCCACTTAGTGTTCTTATTGATGTAGAATTCCAAGAACTGTGATCAATGAATTAAGGTTCATGAGTTTCACAAGCTTTCGAATGAATACAATTATGGTGGATAAAAACACTATATTTCTCTGTTAGGATTCCCCTCATTTTTCAAAGTCCCATCTCTTGAACCTTTTGATTCTTATTTATAGGCTCAAGGAGTTCTACATGGGCCGACAGGCCTTAATTACATTTAATACAGGCGTATCTCAATAATAATGGAAATCGCAATTAATACGTAATTATAAGATTACATATCTGAAGGAAATAAATGAAAAGTTACGACCAGACTGGTCTCCCATAAATATGATGTCTGATGAGCCAATTCTTTTCTGGTCGATGGTCGACCAAATCATACTCACTTAAATAGTCACGTGCATCCCACGTGTAGGCTAATTCTGTCACATCATTAGGCAGTCCTTTTTTGGGTAAAAATTTTCCCCTAAGTTTATTTTACTGCAACCAACATATAATAAACTTACTCGACCGACCTTCTGTATGACCCGTCACATCTGTCAGCGCCTTTTCGAAAAAGTAGCTAATTATGGCCATTGTAGTTTCCCAAAAGTGTTTTGACGGCTAACACGATTCCCCACATTTCAAAAACTCACCCCATCATTACATTTTTAACTGTGCCACGATCAATATAAATAACCCACACTTCTCATTTTTTACCTTTTACCACTCTTCTTTTTCTCAAGAACTCAGAAGAAAAAAAACAAGAAAAATTTGGTGATTTGAGGTGTGTCCGTCTAGCCGCAAGCATCAACGCTCGTGACTTTTCTACAATCTTCCATTCAAGTAAGTTTCTTGACCGATTCATCTCCGCTATATAGTGCAACGTTTATTTCTCAAGTTTTCTGATATTCGGGCTTTGAGTTTTTGAATGTTCTTGAGGAAAAATGATTTCGGGGTAATCGAGCTCGTAGGTAGTAACATGATAGGATTGGAGTTTTAATTAGAAAAAACACTGACTGAGGCTTAGAAATTGGCGTAGGAAGTAGGAATACTGACTTAGGGCCCAAAATCGAAGTAAAAATTTGATTTTTATGCTTTCGGAAAAATCTGGGCTTTTCCCGCCTGTTTTCGGAGCCAAAATGTTTCCTTGAAAAAACTTTTCACTTTCAATTTTTAATTTGCTTTTCCAAACTGTTCGCATGTTTTTAGTGTTTACTTTAGAATGTTGCTGGTCGTATAAAAGTTTAACTTTTATACACGAGCAACGTTATCCCAACGTGTCCACTTCTTCTATCTGTTGGCTGTAGATTCTCATCTCCCCTTTTCTGTTCCCAAAATTTCATGCACGATCCTTGGGGAGGTGAGAGGCCAATCGATGATGATCGGCTCGCATTACTTTTCGAGGATCAAGAACAACCATCACTGACATTTTCAGAAGTCCCATTTTCTCAACACAACCCAGCGACCAGACCTCCGACAAGACCACCAAACATGGGTCGCGTGAAATATACTTCCCATAGAAAGAAGAAGACAACCAACCCTTCTTCTAACTAGCCTGCCCCTCGCACTAAGGACCCTTCTACAAATCCCCAGCCTGTAAATATTGCTGCCCCAGAAATCCAAACTAAAGCCCGACCTCACGACGACCTTAGGCCAGAGGTCGAATGGTACGTAGCGCCTCCTTGCATCATATCAGCTAGGATGGTAAACAACTATCTCAAGAAGTACGGTCTTCTTGGGATAACCCTAATCAAACCTTCACCCGACCAGAGGGAAAACGTGCTTGGGGGCACCTTCTGTGCCTCGTCGAGGTACCATATTGAGGCAGGGGCTATCTTGCCTCTACACGAATTTTTTCAAGGGGTGGCCAATTATTTTGAGGTCACCTCATTTCAAATTACCCCCAATTGATATAGATTATTGTCTGCACTCTATATCCTTTATAACCATAAGAAGTGGCCTGTACCTACACCACACGAGATCAACTACCTGTTCGATCTCAAATCCAACCCCAACCACAACAACACGGGGTTCTTCCACTTCTACCATCAATAGTACGCTCGTACCTTCCTGAGCGGCATCACCTACAAATCCAATGTAGGGAAGTATTTTCAGAAGTACTTTCTTACAATGAACCTGGTCGCTGATAACTTGGCCTTCACCCAAGGAGGTAAATATTTTACTCACTAGTTGTTTAATTTCTTCTAGCTTTTCTATACCGTCTTTAGGACTTTGGTGTTGTTTAGGTCCAAGGTACCGACCAGACCCTACTCCAGAGATGGAGATAAAGGCAGCAGCCTTGGCCAACTTGACGAACATTGAGAAGAGCGTCAAAGAGCTGGTTACTGAAAGCAACTTAAGGCTGGTCGGCCTTCTGGAACCTCACCAGGATGTGAGGGAGTCTATAGCAGGGAGTGCCACTGGAGGAGAGATCCCCGAGCAGCAACAAGATGTGTCACAGCCCCTGAGAAGGCGGGCGATAGGAGTGACCACCAGGGAACCCTCTAGCATCCCATGTGCTGCTGCTGCTCCGACCCAACACAGAAAGGGCAAGCAGAAACTTCCAGAATACCTCGAGCCCATACTCGAGTCTTCTGATGAGAACGGTACTAACTTCTCACTTTTAGACAACTTGCCCATTCCCTATCATTTATTCGACGGGGACAGCAATTTTATATATACGATCAATAGTTTAAATTCAGACTTCTTCGAGGCAGAGAGTGAGTGTAGCAGTAGTACCATAAATAATGTATCGACCAGTAATAATAGCTCGGGTATACTAATTAGAATTTTTCTTGTGCTCATTCCGTTGCTTTTTCAAGTAACTTAGTTTATATTGTCTCATCATTTGTTTCCATCCTGTAGTCATGAATTCTGGAGAAGCATTCGACTTGTACAGCCAACCTAAAGCCACGACTCTTGCGAGCAAAAAAAAGTGAGCAGGCGACACCCCGGGGAAAGCAGTAGCGACCCTTCTAAGAAAAGGGCTCAGACTGAGGATCCTCCCGTACCACCACCATCCAAGGAGACGAATCCTCCTCCAGCTCCTCGCAACCCAAGTCCTCCTGCTCAGACAGGGAAGACTCAGGTCGAGGCTATCCCGAGCACAACTTGCAACTCTGGTAAACGATAGGCTGAAGAAACTGTCGAAACATCGATGCAGTCAAGAAGCCTTCAACAACGTCTCCTCCATGAAGGTTGAACAAATTCTCAGTTGTGTGTTGAACGAAGTACTCAGTGTAAGTCACCATTTTTGTTGTTCTTTAGTGGGCTATCTTGCCCTTTTATTCATACTAACAACTTTACTTTTTCTCTGATCGTAGGGGGTTTTGACCCTGAGTAACGGTTGGCGTCGCTCAGAGGAGATGTCTGCCTAGCATGCTGAAGAGATTAAGACTGTTGAGGAAAGACTCGGCGAGCAGCTCAAGGTGGCCAAGGCTAAACATGCTGAGCAGCTTGCCAAGCTGGGCGAGGAGTTAAAACAGCACAAGGAGGCCTTGGTCAAAGTAATTGAGGCCAAAGAGAGGTACAAGGAGGCTTCGGTGTTGAACTTCAAAGAGGCCTCCAAACTCCAAGATGAACTGGTGATCAGTAGGAAAGAAACTGCAGAGTTGGAGAAGTGAGTCACATTGCTCGAAAAAACAAATGCTAGTGATCTGGAGAGGTTCAAGGGAGCGGCGTTCAACTGCTTCTATATGTTTTGGAAAAGCAACCCCTGGGCAAACTTTTGTTATCTGCCAGAACATATGAAGCAGACTGAGTTGGCTAAGTGCATTGCTCACCTAGAGGAAGAGGAGAAGGCTCAGGGATCCCCTGAGATCTCTTTGGCGAGAGGTATTGAAGGCATCGAAGAGGATGCTGAGACCACAGTTGTAACGACCTAAACTTGCTAATAAGGCTTGGAGCCTTGATTAGTGTGCCTGGAGGGCAATAATTGTTATATTACATTAATTTATGTGAATTTAATGAATATGTGATTAGTATGCATGTTTAGGTGAAATAAATATGCATGTGGACCCCGTTTGTATGATAGGGGTAAATTGGAAATTTTACCCCGCTGTGGGCCTATATGTGATAATTGTATTATGTGATTTGTACCACGTGAGGGTGGTGTTATTATTGTGATGCACGTGCCGAGACGGTCCTAGAGAGCTAGTTAACTCAAAAGTCACAACGGGATTTTATACCCGGCTCGGGAGGAGCCTAGGGGTATTTTGGGGAGTTTTGTG
This sequence comes from Humulus lupulus, assembly GCF_963169125.1. NCBI lineage: Eukaryota > Viridiplantae > Streptophyta > Magnoliopsida > Rosales > Cannabaceae > Humulus > Humulus lupulus. Next base: position 164,633,950 of record NC_084799.1, read on the forward strand.
AGTTGAGTTGAGAACTAGTGGTTATAGTTATTGGTGATTGAGTAACCGGGGTAACCATTTGTAACTGCTGTGAGTAACAAGTTTAGATGGAAATGGTAGAATTGAAATAGAAGTGAATGGACTAGAGTGCCCTTGAAGGTTTAGTTAGGAAAGGATTATTAGGAGGGGTAATATGGTCATTTGGCAGGGGGTTTAGACAAAGTTCAGCTGGGTTAAAGGGGTACACGGTTTAGGCTTGGTCATATTATGGTTTTGTTAAAAATAGAGAGAAGAAAAGCTAGAAGGAAAAGCTAGGGCAAGAAGAAGAAGAAGAGGTGTAGAAGGAGATGGAATTTTGAGACTTAGGAGAAGAAGCAAGGGAGCTTAGGGTTGGATTCTTCATTCAAGGTAAGGATTCTATGTAAATTTAAGGCTTTTTTCTGTTTTGATTTGAGAAATTTAAATGGATGAGTTAAGTTTTTAAGTTTTGGTTGTGGTTGCTGAAATTAGAAATCAAAGGGTGGATTTTGGGTGTGATTGTGTTTTGATCTTGATACTAGTGTTTATGGGTTGTTAGATGGTTCATTTGAGGCTTTAAATTGATCTTGGGGTTTAGGTAATTGTTTGGGATGATTTGGAGGGGTTTTAGCTCGGGAAAAATGCAAGAGAAAACCCAGAAATCTAGGTTCGCGAAGGAGCGCCGCGGCGCGAGGTTGCATCAGGATTTGGGGCTAGCCGCTGGGCGCCGTGGCCCTTGAAGGGAGTGCCGCGGCCCTAGGCCATTTTGACATCCAAAAATTTGGGTTTTTAGGGCTTTTCCCCGGGGACTCGGGGGATGGTTCCAATGTATTGTTTTAAGGAATTAAAGGTCCCAAGAGTACGAGATTGGTCCCGGGAAGTGGTTTTGGGTTGGTTAGTATTAAAAAGTGTTTTATGTGTGTTGTGACTAGGATTTCAGAGAGGCTCGTGCTAGAGGACCGTGCTTGTGGCCTTGGTGCATCGGAAAGCTCGGGATACAAGTAAGAAAACTGTAGCACCCGTAGGACAGGGCATGGACCCATAGTTTTAATGCAGGGCACGACCCTAAATTGTATTACATGATATGGTATAGTTTTGATTGAATTGTTATATGTTTGAATGTTATTTGAATTATACTATATGTGATTATAGTAGAGAGAATGGCAAATGAGCCGAGAACGGCAAAGGTACCGAGGACGGCAAAGGTGCCGAGAATGGCAAATGAGCCGAGAACGGCAAGGGAGCCGAGAGCGGAAAATGAGCCGAGAACGGCAAATGAGACGAGAATGGCAAAGGAGCCGAGAACGGCAGCGGGGCCGGAAGTAACACTTAGCACGTGAAGTGTTTGTTTAGTTTAATGGACTACTTGGTTATCTGTGGATTATCTGCTAGGTTAATTATATAATATGCATATGATATGTGTTGTTTGAGTTTTCTTGCTGGGCTTCGGCTCACGGGTGCTCTGTGTTGCAGGTAAGGGAAAACTTCAATTCTACCAGCCATGAGTATGGAGAGCACGAAGCGGCGCGTACATGTTTGGCCTGCCCGACTGCTTTTGGTTGGGGGAATTTTCTAAATGGCTGTATTAACCTGTAATTTGATAGTCAATCAACTGTAAACTTATTTTAAGTTGTAAAACATTTTGCAAACCTTATTTTGGGATCCCAAATAATGGATACTTGAAGTTTTCAATAAAGTAAACCATTTTCAAAAGATTACAGCCTTAACTTTTGCTTAGTCACACTTTTGTTTTAAAAACCTCGGTTAGCGAGTTAATTGCACAAAGTGTTCTTTTAAAACTCACTTGGTAACGACTCTAAGGAGGTAGGGCATTACAACAGTCGATCAGCAGCCCATGCAAAATCCTCCTTCTACTCCTTCCACTTAATAAATTTCTTTACTTTGTTTATTTATTTTTAACTAAGACATACGAACCATGGTTCGTAATGTCAAGACAATTTTTCGTTGCGTTGGGCAGCTTTTCTTTTAATTAGTAGTTACATCCGAGCCGCAAATGCTCGCGGTGTAATACATTTCTATTTTGATATTATAATATTTGCAATTTATTATAACATATGTTTGCATGACTAAACTTAGCATAACACTTTGTTTTGATTTGACAAAATTTTGAAAAATACTCTATGTATCGTACTATGCTTTCCTTCATTTTGCTCGTGTAATTACATATGCATGTTGATTTGCTTTGCTTGCTTAGTACCTTATATGCCCCCCAGGTGATTAGAAGCTTAAGGTCCTCAGTCACTTGCCATGACGAAGACCTGTTCGAACAATAAAAACGATAATATAGCAAAACAACACACGTGATGAGCAAATACTTGTAATAAATACAATCATTGGCAAGAATAATTGGCTGAGCATAGTTCCTTTTATTTCTCATGATAAATGGACAATCGTGACTGTACGAGTGATCAAAAATTGATCTTACAATTATAAGCGATTAGTCATATGACTGACTAACCTTTGTTCATAAACTTGTAAAAAGTGAAATTAATACAAGCCAGTTCTTTAAAAAGAACTGTTTTATTGATAATATTTGCACAGGTGTTCTCCATTCTAATAGCGAGGAATGAGTTCTCCATTTAAGCGAGCAAGTTTATAAGTTCCTGGTTGGAGGACTTCTTCAATCTGATACGGACGCTCCCCGTTAGGTCCAAGCACTCCGGCAACTTGATCGCGGGTGTTAAGAAAAACTCTTCTAAGCACCAAATATCCCACGTTAAATTTTCTTTCACGTACTTTAGAGTTGAAATACAGAGCGACCTTTTGCTGGTAAGTTGCTACTCATAGTTGAGCTTTATAGCGCCTTTCATCGACGAAATCCAAAGATTCCATCAATAACTAACTATTAACGCTCTGATTGTACACCAACCTTCTATGCGATGGTGGGTCTAATTCAACATGAAACATGGCTTCATATCTATAGGCCAAAGAAAATGGAGAATGGCCCGTTGCTATTCGATGGGCGTTCTATACGACCAAAGGACTTCTGGTAGCTGTTCTGGCTATGCCCCCTTCACTTCTTCAATCCTTTTCTTCAGGGTATCCTTCAGGGTTTTGTTGACATCTTCAACCTGTCCATTTGCTTGCGAATGAGCTAGTGAAGAAAAACTCTTGATAATCATGTGCCTTTTGCAAAAATCTGTGAACAAATCACTGTCAAATTTTGTGCCATTATCTGAGAAAATATTTCTTGGAAACCCATAGCGACACACGATATTTTTGACCACAAAATCTAGTACTTTCTTGGTCGTTATTGTTGCAAGTGGTTCAGCTTCAACCCACTTTGTAAAGTAGTCAACATCAACTATTGCATACTTGACATTGCCTTTTCCTGTGGGTAAAGACATAATAAAATCTATCCCCCACACTACAAATGGCCACAGGCTTTGCATCTGTTTGAGCTCATTAGGGGCTGTTCGTGGTATTTTGGAGAACTTTTGGCAATTGTTGCATTTTCGAACAAAATCCACTGAGTCCTCATTCATGGTAGGCCAGAAGTATCCTTGCCTTAGGATCTTTTTCAATAAACTCTGCCCTCAGCATGATGTCCGCATAAACCTTCATGGAATTCTTGAATTAGTTCCTTGGCCTTTTCCTTTGATACACACCTTAAAAGTGGCAACGAGTACCCTCTCCAGTATAAAACTCCATCAATTAGAATGAATCGAGCCGAATGCCTCTGGAGGGCTCTTGCTTTGTTTCTGTCTGCTGGCAGCACTCCTTGCTCTAGGTATTTAATGAAGGGTATCATCCATGTGTCTGTTGCTTGAATTACCAGGGAAGAATCTTCTACTTGAATGCTTGGTATGGACAAATGCTCAACTGGTACAATGTTTAAGGCGTTAGCATCCTTCGTGCTTGCTAACTTAGCCAACGCATCATCATTCGAGTTCTGGTCGCGAGGTACCTGCTGGAGAGTATACTTTTTGAACTATGCCAATAAGTCCTTTGCTTTGTACAAATAAGCCACCATCTTAAGACCATGGACTTGATATTCTCCAATAATTTGATTAACCACTAACTAGGAGTCACTGTAGATCTCAAGCGACTTTATATCCATGCCCTTGCCTAACCTTAGACCTGCGAGCAGAACTTCATATTCAGCTTCGTTATTGGATGTTGTGAAATCAAACCTGATTGCACAGTGGAATTGATGTCCTTCGGGTGTGACTAAGATCAAACCTGCCATGAAATTTTGCTCGTTGGAAGAGCCATCTACGAACAACTTCCAAGAAGGAGCTTGACTTTGTAGCTCGGGCTCTTCTATCAGCTCGGTATCCTGGATCTCAGTAAATTCTACAACAAAGTCTGCTAGACCCTGTCCCTTCACAGCGTCTCGTGGCGAATAGGAAATATCGAACTATCCAAGTTCGACTGCCCATTTCAACATTCGACCGGGGCTTCTGGTTTCTGCAGGACTTGCCGTAGTGGCTGGTCGGTGAGTACAACGATGGGGTGAGCTTGGAAGTATAGTCGCAACATTCTGGAGGCCAAAATCAAGCAATAGGCTAATTTCTCAATGGGCGGGTACCACAACTTTGCTCCTACTAGCCTCTTACTTATATAATACACAACTTTTTGAACATTTTCCTCCTCTCTGATCAGGACAGCGCTAGTAGTATACTCGGTGACTGCCAAATAGATGAACAAAGTTTCTTTCTCAACCGGCTTGGACAAAATCGATGGTTGTGACATATGAGACTTTAACTCCTAAAAAGCCTGCTCGCACTCTTCTGTCCACTCAAAAACTTCTTGTTGCCCCTGAGTAGATTAAAAAATGGAACACACTTGTCTGTTCATTTAGAATTGAATCTACTTAAAGCGGCAATCCTCCCAATTAGACTTTGAACATCTTTAATTTTGGTAGGCGACTTCATCTCGATTAGGGTCTTGATATTTTCAGGATTAGCTTCGATACCTCGTGAATTTACTATGAATCCCAAAAAATTTCCCGATCCAACTCTGAATGAACACTTGAATGAATTTGGCTTCATTTGATATTTGTTCAAGGCATTGAAGCATTCTCGCAGGTCCCCGATGTGCTCTTCTGCCTTCTTTGACTTGACCAGCATGTCATCGACATATACCTCCATGTCAGCTCTTTGAACATGTGGTTGACTAGTCGTTGGTAAGTCGCACCAGCGTTTTTCAAACTGAAAGGCATTACTTTATAACAGTAAAGCCTTGTATCAGTTCGAAAGCTAGCGTGATCCTCATCAGGTGGGTGCATACTGATCTGATTGTATCCAGAGTATGCATCCATGAATGACAAGATCTCATGCCTTGATGTGGCATCGACCAGCTAGTCGATCCTTGGGAGTGGGAAACAATCCTATGGGCAGGCTTTATTTAGGTCTATGAAATCCACACACGTCCTCCACTTGCCATTCGGCCTGGGAACCAGTACAGGATTAGAGACCCAAGATGGATAAAACACTACCCTGATGAATCCATTTTGCTTTAGCTTCTCGAATTCTTCTTTTAACGCCTTTGATCTATCTTTGTTGAGCAGCCTCTTTTTTAGTTGTACTGGGGGAAATTTTTTTATCTATATTCAAGACATGGATGATAACTGCTGGGTTAATTCCAACCATATCTTTATGTAACCAGGCAAACACCTCCTGGTTCTCTTTTAAAAATTCCACCAGTTTTTACTTTGTTGTTGTCTCTAAGTTTTTACCGACTTTCACAACCCTGGTTGGATCTGCCTCATCAAGTTGGACCTCCTCGAGGTCCTCCACTGGTCCTACATCTTCTTCAAAATCCCAAAATCGAGGATCTAAATCCCTATCCTCACTTTGGGCAACACCCTATTTGGTGACCTGTTCACCTGATTGGGCTTGTGCTTCGTTTACCAACAACAACCTTTTCTCGGCTTTTCCCCCGATCCGCCCTTTTTTTCCTTGGTGATCGAGGAATTGTAACATTCCTGCGCTTCTCGTTGGTTTCCCAACATGTGTCCTACCCCTGTGTCGGTTGGGAACTTCATGGCTAGGTGCCAAACTGAGGTAACAGCCCGCAGGTCGACTAGAATTGGCCTCCCAATCACAGCATTATATGCAGAAGGACAATAAACTACTATAAAAGTAATGAGTAATGTCCTGTTCGCTAATGCAGTTCTTACTGTGATTGGAAGCCTGATCGACCCTGTTGGCATGAGCCCTTCGTCGAAAAAACCATAAATAGTTTGGTTGCATGGCTCCAAATCTTGCACTGATAACTTCATTCTTTTCAGCAAAGATTTGTACAGAATGTTAACTGAGCTCCATGTATCCACCAATACTTGTTTAACCATCATATTTGCGATCTGGACATCCATGACCAAAGGATCTGAATGGGGAAATCAGACATGCTAAGCGTCAAGCTTAGAGAAAGTTATCGGTTCTTCCTTTGTTCGAGCTTTTTTGGGAGTTCTCTTCTCTACGTTTAGCATTTCGATGTCCTAGTCGTGACATAAAGTTCGGGCATATCTTTCGCTGAGAACTGACTGGTGTGGTCATGACGTAAGGCTCCTGCCAGGTGTGGGCCATCGCAACTGGAGCTGGCTGTAAAGGGAGCAAGCATTGGCGTACAGGTGCTTGCTCGTTGCCTCCTTGAGCCTCTCGCTGAGATGCTCCAGGGGCTCGTACGTATCTTCTCAGGTGTCCTTGTCTGATAAGGAACCCAATCTCATCTTTAAGCTGGTTGCACTCGTTGGTGTCATGACCATAGTCGTCATGAAAACAACAGAACTTGCTTGTATATCTCTTGGAGATATCTTTTCTAATTGGGGCTAGTCGCCTGAAGGTGTAACGCCCTGCTAATTAGGGTCCATTACCAGGTGTGTTTTGAAACCAGTGCTGGACTTACTAACAAGTCGTTTGGACTAAACATGTGATTAACCACTAAGGTTTGGGTACTAAAAACTTTTGATCATTTCATAAATATTTCCATTAAGTTAAAGATAAGTTCTTTACATGGGATCCTAAAAACATTAGTTTAAAAGTCTGTTACAAAACTCAGATTGCACATTAAGCCATCCTAAGCGGCAAATGCTGGGTTTAACCCTAGTTCCTCTTAACATCTCAGATGCTGCTCATGCTCTAACTCAGTTTGAGAATATACCAGAATATCATCGATGAAGACGATCACAAACTGGTCTAAATAGTCCTTGAACACTCTGTTCATCATATCCATGAAAGCAGCAGGGGCATTAGTCAATCCAAATGACATAACTAGAAACTCATAATGCCCATACCTAGTACGAAAAGCAGTCTTCGGTATGTCTCCCTCCTTGACCCTCAACTGATGATAACCAGAACGAAGGTCGATCTTAGAGAATATCATCTTACCTTGCAATTGATCAAACAGATCATCTATCCTTGGCAAAGGATATCGGTTCTTAATTGTCAACTTATTCAGTTCTCTGTAATCTATACACATTCTCAGAGAACCATCCTTCTTCTTCACAAACAGAACTGGTGCACCCCAAGGTGAAAAACTGGGTCTGATAAAACCCAAATCCAACTGCTCTTGCAACTATACCTTTAATTCTTTCAGCTCAGCTGGGGCCATTCTGTATGGTGCTCTAGACACTGGCTCCGTCCCTGGTGCCAGTTCTATAACGAACTCAATCTCTCTGTGTGGTGGCAACCCTGGAAAATCTTCTGGAAACACATCCAAAAACTCACATACAAGTCTAGTATCCTCTGGTCTCACTGGCACGACCTGGGTGGTATCAACCACACTGGCTAAGAATCCAATGCCACCTCCTTGCAATAAATCCCTAGCCCTCAGTACAGAAATCATAGGAATACGGGGTCCATGCACAGCACCAACAAACACAAAAGGATCCTCACCCTTAGGCTCAAAGGTGACCATCTTCCTTCTGCAGTCAATGGTTGCCCCATACTTTGCTAACCAATCCATACCCAGTATCATATCGAAGTCAGTCATAACCAACTCTATAAGATCCACTGACAACTCTCTGCCTTCCACTATCACTGGCAAAGATCTGACCCATCTTCTGGATACCACTAACTCCCCAGTGGGTAGGAAAGTACCAAACCCCACAGCATAGAAATCACAAGGTCTACACAATCTATCAATAACACTACTAGCAACAAAGGAATGTGTAGCACCAGAATCAATCAACACATTATAAGCGGTTCCAGCACTAAGAAGCTGACCTGTAACAACTGAGGGGGAAGCCTCAGCTTCTGCCTGAGTCAATGCAAACACTCGAGCTGGGGCCGAGCTGTCTGCCTTCCTGGGTTCTTCCTTTCTTGCCTTAGGGAAATCCTTTTTCAGATGACCCACTGCCCCACAAGAGAAGCAGGTCCTTGCCCTATACTCTCCCAAGTGATGCCTCTTGCATCTAGGAGACTCAGGATAAGACCTCCAGGATTCATTACCACCTGGACGACCCATAGAAATACCACGAGGCCGTCTGTCAGGACCTGGAACTGGGAAGGTGTCAGGAACCTTCCTCTTCTGATCACTGGGGCCAACACCCCTACCAGAACCCACAAATGGAGGACCTGGCCTCCTGAAATCCCTTCTGGTTGCACTGTCACGCCAGATCTTAGTCTCTGCACTCTCAGTTGTGAGTGCCTTCTCCACCACCTGCGCATAAGTAGTAACTCCTGCCACAGTGGTGATACATACATCTCGGGCTAACCTAGGCCGTAGCCCTTGTAAGAAACGCTCTCTCCTAGTCCCATTAGTGGGCACCAACTCCTTGGCAAACTTTGCCAAACGGTCAAACTTCAAGGCATACTCCGTAACTGATAAGCTTCCCTGAAGTAGCCTCATAAATTCATCGGCCTTCGCCGCTCTAATAGCGTCATTATAATACTTTTCATTAAACAAGGTCTGAAACTCCTCCCAGCTCAGGGTATTAACATTCTTGGTCTGGGCAATCACTTCCCACCGAATCCGGGCATCATCCCGAAACATATAGGTAGCACAGGCCACCCTCTCACTACCAACTACCCTCATAAAGTCAAGAATAGTGGTAATCATGCTCATCCATTGTTCAGCATTGGCAGGATCTGCACTGCCTTCAAACACTGGAGGTTTTTGTTTTCTAAACCGTTCATAAAGAGGTTCTCATTTGTTTCCAACCTCAGGCAGTTTCCTAGTAACTGGCACCGACACAGAAGGTGCCTCTGCAACACTGGCCACTACAGGCACTTGCTGCTGTCTCAGGAGACGAAGCTCCTCTCCCTGTTTCAGCACTGTTGCCTACAATTCCTCAAACAATTGTTGCCAGTTTGCAAATGGTGGCTGCGGAATCTGGGATTGGTCATTCTCTTGACCCTGACTGTTATTATTCTAGCCTAGATCACTCTGGTCAGCTGACATGTCTGTCTGCCCTGGGTTCATTTTGTCACTGATACCTTACTGAAACAATAATCAATACGGCCAGTCAGGTAGTAATAGCTAAACCTCTTGCCGCCTCACGGTCCAAGAACAAACAGACAATTATCACATTCCACAGTCATTCAATATTCACAAATAGATACATGTTTATGGCATTCAGCACTCAGCATGTATCACATAATAACTCATAAACAACCATACTAATAAGTAGGTGCCAGCAATCTCAGTACTAATTAGCACACATTTGCTGAAGATATAATATTTCAGGGCACAGGTTCAACATGGTATCTCATGCACATAGGTAAAGCATATATATCACATTTAAACAACTATACATGTAACCACATAAATAGTTATCAAACCATGAGTCGAGCTTGACTTCAGTGATGTGTGTACATACCCAGCCAGTCTACAGGAACCTTAACCTTGGCATTTCTCTGATACCAAGTTGTAACACCCTGGCTACCCCAGAACAGTTACGGTGAACAGTGAACTGGAAATTTGACTCGCTACCCGAGTCCTTTGGTTAAAAACATGATCTAAGTGTTATTATCAGGTTAAGGTGAGAAACCAGTAAAAAGGAAAGGATATATTTCATTAAGTATATAAACTGCTCATGAGCCATTAAAAACGTTTACAAGATGTTTGCAATACAAAATGGTCACTACTGTTTCAAATTTACCATCCCCGCTGTCCTAAGCGGTAAAATTTAGGGTAAACCCCTAGTCCCTCTGAGAACTTCTTGACCGTGGTGGTCAATCGGCCGCATATGTACACAACACCACCTAAGCTCTCCACTCAAGGTTGGGTGAGCTTCTCTTTCCCTTTACTTGCACCACATAGCACCCATGAGCCAAGGCCCAGCAAGAAAACACAATAAAGCATTATATAACATCAACAATGATCATAATAATCATTCAGGACTAACAGTCCAAAACAGATAGGTGACAGTAGCAAAAGTCACAAAAGTGGGTACAGCTCCCTCTAGCCATTTGACGATAGGGTCGCCAGGGCTTAACTTATAAGTGATTCTTTCATAAGTTTGATCAGGATAGGTGCATGGTGATTGGTCACCAACATAACCTTCCTCCCGACTCTAGAGTCGTAACTATGGACAGCGTCCCCTAGCCATGTGACAAACAGTCACCGGGGCCATATGCCCTGGCTATGAACATCTGGTCTTAGACCAGGCAAGCGCTTATAAGTTCTTTGACTTTAGGGTCGGTCCTGCATTAATTCCATAGAGCCATTCAATGCATGTTCATCGACTTTAGGGTCAGTCCCTGACTAGTCAGTGCCATAAACGAGTAATCAACATTCACTAGCATATAATATGCAATCCATGTCCATGTATATCAACCAACATGCCTCAATAACAAACCATGCATGTCATATACCTATTCAGGGTGCAATTGTATTCATACACTGTTTTCTTACCTCTAGTTCGAGTGAGAGTTATTATAAGAACGACCCCTGAGAACGATCAACCTTTAAATTCCTTGACGGTCACCTGGTCATAACCAAAATATAGGATTCATCAATAAAAATGATAACAGAGGGTTCCCAAACCAAAATCTAGCCTCCGAGACATCAAACACTACTCAACCGGGTACTAGGTTCAACCCCGAGGCCTAAGGCTTGAATCCCCAAGCTAAAAACTCCATTATGGCCAAAATTTCCCTAAGGGCTGCGGCCCTCCCGAGCTGCGCCGCGGCGCACCCCTCTAACAGAGGCAACCCTCTCTGCCAGACGCCAAGGGCCGCGGCGCACCACAGCCATGCCGCGGCACTTAACCCAGACCAGCCAAAAAGGACAGCACACACCAGCAAACTTTCCCCTGCGTTTTCCCTTGGAACCAAGCCCTCTAACTAGCTCCAAACATCCTCCAAACACTCAATTTAACCTCTAAACACCACCCATAACTCACCCTCATCAAAACTCAAGCTAAACTTCAATCAAAACCTCCTCAAATCCAAACTTTCATCAAGAGATCATAAGCTGAAAAACTAAAAGAAAAACAGAGTGCAAACCAGAAACTCATGGCTGAACTCACCTCAAAACCGAGTTGAACCTTCTTCAATGGCTGAACCAAGTCCACAAACCCAGCCCTTGGATTTCCTAGCTTGAAACCCCACTTTGAGCTCAAAAACTCCAAAGGAGAAATGGTGAAGGATGGTGTACGGGTTGGAGATGAAAGACCCTGTTTTGGCTCTGTTTTGTTCTATATCCTTCTACAGCCAACTAAAGGGTAATATAAATCCATCCAAATGACCTAAATACCCCTAGGTCACTTAAGGCCTCTAAAACCATTTCAAGGGTAAAATTGGTACTTTCCACCTATCCCGTTAATCATAATTAACGCTTCCCAATTCCCGCTAATCCCAATAATCTTAAACTCGAATAATTCATATCCCGTTACCCTATAATTCCCGGTAATGCTCTAATCATTAAAAACACCCCGAGACTCACCCCGAGCCCCGAGCTTAAACCTGTTATGACCAAACCGATAAATCACATTTAAAGATCGTCTCATGCCGAAATACTCAAACCAATCCACATTATAATGTGGCCTCATAATATATCATTGACATGAAAACAATATACAATTATACCCTCAACAGGCCAAATTACCAACACACCCCTGTAAACAAATGTGGACCCACATGCATGCATTTAACATCATATTATAATATAATTCTCATAAACATGCATAAACACATTTAATGGCATAATTAAACAGTAATGGCCCTCCCGGCCTACTAATCCAGCCATTAAACCATATTAGGGAATCTGGGGCATTACAACTATCGACCAGGGCCGTGTAATTGGTGAACCTCGGTTCGTATCTGTTACTTTTAGGGCGCTTGTTCTCAGATGCTGACGGATCGTGGTTCGCCCTTTTTCCTCTGTTTTTCCCATTATTTTTGTCGTTGCCATTGGTTTTCCCAGACCCACTAGCGGCTTTGGTGGGATCTTCTTTCGGCCCCTGGTCATCTGCAGGCGCCTTCCATTCGTTGGCAATGGCCTCTTCGAGCTTGATGTACCGGTCCACTCGGTCCAGAAATTCTTGGGTGCTCTTCACCCCATTCTTCCGCAAACTATTTCAGAGGGATGAATGGCGCCGTACTCCAGCAGTTAGTGCCATCATCTTCCCTTCATCACCAATTGTCTTAGTCCCAGCAGCGGCTCGCATAAAACGTTGGGCATACCCCTTCAGGGTTTCTCCTTCCTTCTGGCGTATCTCGACCAATTGGTTGGCCTCGGTAGGATGTACATGACTAGCGTAAAACTGTCTGTACAATTCCTTCATGAACATTTCCCAAGACACTATGCTGGCAGGAGGGAATTTGAAAAACCACTCTTGAGCAGTATCGAACAAGGTGGCTGGGAAGATTCTGCATCGAGCATCATCTGACACCTTCTAGATGTCCATTTGTATCTCGAATTTATTTACATGAGATACTGGGTCTTCTAATCCGGTGAAGTTGGGCAAGACTGGCATCTTAAATTTGCTTGGGGTCTCGACCATCGCTATTCTTTGTACAAACGGAGTGCCTCTTCTCCGGTCGTATTTAATGTGGGATGTCCGGCTTCCCACTAGCTGTTGGACGACCTGATTTAATGCATCGAGCTGGGCCTGTACAACGTCTGGTATTGTTGGGGCGACCAGTGCTGGAAGGGAATTCTCGTCGTGTCTTTCTCGTCTGCTATTGAGATCATCCCTCAAATCCTCATCTCTACGCCTTTGTTCGCTAGCACCCAATCGATCAAAGACGTTAGGTTGCCTAGGTTGCCCCCCAGCATTCTGGCTCGTTGGTCGGTTCTCTCTTGGTGGGGGTTTCCGCTCTCCACCCCAATCTTCATGCCTTCGACCAACATTTCCTCTGCCGGAATCCACCTCATAGTAGTCATGGCCATCCCTAAAGTGTGACCGACTATGGTGCGACCTGGTGATCGCACTATTTCCCCCTCCCCTTGCTAGCCTGTCTCGACCATTAGGTGGAGGCCTGCGTTGGTCGGTAGGTCCCCGGGCATTATTATGTCGTGGGGGGCCCCTGACCACAAAGCCTGATTCAACTGGCCTTCTGCTAGCAGAAGGACGTTGTCCCCTGCCCGATGGGTTTGGCTCCTCAGCAGTCTGGCGTCTAGGGCTTCGAGGAGGCTGCCCAGCCCTATTCTGCCTTTGCTGCTGGGGATTTCCTCGACCAACACGAGAAGGTGGCTTCTGCTTAGGATCATGAAATGGAATATCCTGTTGAGCAGCAGGGGGTTGCTCCGGCCTCTGAGGACTTGCTGCTTGAGGCGGAATGTGGTGATGTTGTGGATGACCTGAATGTGGATCTTATTGTGTTGGTACACTGGATGGCTGATCTGGTTGGGAGGCTAGTGCAGGCTGCCCTCGGGCCAACTGAATGGCTACCTCCAAAGCGGTGGTGGCGTCCCTTTGCCGGTGGTCCATATAGGCTTACCGCTCATTCAATTCTTGGCGTTGCCTATCAATTTCTCTCCGCTGCAATGCAATCGTTTCAGCCACATTTTCCTGATTAGCCCTCAGATTAGCTAATTCCTCTTGCAACACAATCAATGTCATCCTCAAGGTTTTAGAATCCATTTCCTCCTCTTCAAACTCCACTTGTGGCTCGTCCTCAGCCACATTTTCTGGAGGAGGCTGGGTTGGTGCGGAACCAGAGGTTTGTCCAGTCTTTCTAGTCGCTTTCGCCATTTGATCTTTTTGGAGGTCTTGAGTTCAGCTCTCAATGAAAGCACCAAAATGTTGACCCTTGAACTAGTCAACGACACGGAGTCAAGTAAAATAACAGAAATGAGATGAAATCAAGACGAAAAGATAAACGACACAAAAGATTTATAGTGGTTCGGCCCCAGTAAATGGTAACAACCTACATCCACTTAGTGTTCTTATTGATGTAGAATTCCAAGAACTGTGATCAATGAACTAAGGTTTATGAGTTTCACAAGCTTTCAGATGAATACAATTATGGTGGATAAAAACACATATTTCTCTCTTAGGATTCCCCTCGTTTTTTAAAGTTCCTTCTCTTGAGCCCTTTGATTCTTATTTATAGGCTCAAGGAGTTCTACATGGACCGATTAGCCTTAATTACATTTAATACAGGCGTATCTAAATAATAATGGAAATTGCAATTAATATGTAATTATACGATTACATATTTGAAGGAAATAAATGAAAAGTTATGACCAAACTGGACGCCCATAAATATGATGTCTGATGAGCCAATTCTTTTCTGGTCGATGGTCGACCAAATCATACCCACTCAAACAGTCACGTGTATCCCACGTGTAGGATAATTCTGCCATGTCATCAGGTAGTCCTTTTTTGGGTAAACAGGATTTGATCCCAAGAAATTATTACTAGATAACATTGCACTAAGTAGGCCTAATTTTGACATAATGAATTGTTCCAACGTACCCTAGTAAACCAATACTACCGCTAGAGTCTGAGATAGTTATCATGCTGAGTAAGATAGAGTAGTGAATTTCGAAGGGGATCTGATCTTAAAATAATATTACTTCATAACATTGAACTAAGCATACCTAATTATTACATGATGAGCCATTACAACGTTAACTAGTTACTGAGATAACCTATATTACATGTAATAATATACAGTGCATTATATTTTTTTCATCTTGTGCTTACATTTTTCCAATTTTTTTTCTTTTTCATATTTTAAATAATATATATTTTTAAATATTTAAATAAAATAAAATCAAAACAAAAAATATACAAAAAAACTTGTTAAAATAAGAGGATTTTTTCTTTTTTAAAAAAAGACATTATTTTTTAACAATAATGATGAAAATAATATAAAATAAAATTTTTGAAATTAACAAAAAAAAAAGAAATTAAAGAATGTCAATAAAAAATATTAAGAAAAAGTGTTAGAAATGAATATAAAATTAATTTTTTGTTTAATTAATGGGGTGTCTTTATATATTATTGGAGTGCAAATATATATATATATATATATTATTTTGACACAACAAACAAAGTTTAATTTTAAAAGTTTCAATTAAGGGTTTTTATTTTATTTTATTTTTTATTATCAAAATAATTTTCATTATTAATAAAATCAAATCAATACTATAATTTGGCTGCTTTATTAAATTCTCAAAAAAAATTTAGTTTATGAGAAGAATTAATTAAATTTTTAAATATCTACCAATAATAAAATTATAGAGTTTTACCTTATCAAATTTGTATTTAATTTATTTTTTTAAAATTCATTAAATCAAAAAAATTGTGGTAGTTGTATTAAGTGACTTAAATTATTATTTTTATTTTCTATTTATTTTTTAAAATTAATTTAATTGGTCAAATTTGTAATTAAAATTATAGTGACTAAAATTAATGGGTGATTTTATTAAAAATATAATATTAAATTATAAAAATGGGTAGTTGCAGGAATTAATGGATAAATGGTTTAAAAAGACTATAAAATTAAATATGGCTGCATGATTACTGATTACATTTAGGAAGTAACAACATATTAATTATTTATTCATTAAATTAAGCAAGTGTGGTGACATAGTTTAATATTGTTATTTATTTTTTCAGTTTTTTAATTTTTTTGTTAAATGCATTTAATTTGTGAAATTTGTTATTAAACAATAGGTGGCCGAAATTAATGGGTGTTTTTTTATAAAATAAAATTAATATTTAATTAATGTGAATGCATGATTAGTGATTACATTGGGAAGTTACCACATATTAATTATTTATTCTTTCAATAATATTTTATTATTTATTTTAAAGGAATCCGCAATATTTTATTAAGAATGTGAAATGTTGCATTGTTTCTTCTTAACACACACTATAAATATAATACCATATACCCTAAACCAATTGTGCTATTTTTTTTTAAAAAAATCAAGTTTTACACACATTCAACTACCATGTCTATCATCAACATATCATATTCAACCTATTCAAAGAATGAAGATAACTCTTCACTATTTCATTCCAAAGATGATGAAGTAGATTCTCCATTGAAGAAGATCAATGTCGAGAAGTTTGACAATGACGTAAAGTCTCCATTAAAGAATATCAAGACTGGGAAGTTTAGTGGTGATGAGAAAGATATGAATCCACTTGATGCTCAACTAGAGTACAATCCAAAAGGAATATATTTCGATATTATGTTCCAAAAATTTGATGAAAATTTTAGTCGTCTACTTGAGTTGAAGAACAACATGGATTAATTTATTCGAGAGATGACAAGATACGCCTTTGCGATGCAAACTCTACATGGATCAATGGCCAACTATTTTGATGCAGAGAGGAAAAAGAACGAGGTGTGAGAGAAATATTTGAAGGAGAAGGAGAAGAAGATGACAAAGAAGAATGACAATCTGTAAAAATTCTTCAAGTGTTTTTTGTTTTGTTTTAAATTTAATGTTTCTATGTGTTTCTTTAGGTCTTACTATAATGTTTTTATTCTATAATGTTTTAATTTTTTTATGGACATTTTCTTATTAGGATTTGTTATGAATAGAAACTTTTATTTCTTTTTGGGTCTTCAAATAAAATCTTATTATTATTTATTTATTAATAATGTTAATAATTTTGTTGGAGTAAAATTGTCCAAATTTTTTAAATTAATGCCGAAATTGTATATTAATTTTCGATTTTCAATTTAAAATTATTGTTTAATTTTAATTAATAATTAATAATTGACCATTAAGCAATCTCTAAATTAATTGACTTTATAAATTACCTAACCAATGATATTAAATGAATATATTTCCTTACTGGGCAATATAAGGCTAATGAATAAATATCTAATTTCACAACAACAATAATTTAATTTTCCCAAGAGAATACAAAGAGATGCTTCCTTTCAAAAATCAAAATAGTTTTTTTATGCTAGCGTAAATTAATTTTTTTTAATAACACATGCTAGCCGAAATTAATGCTTTAAAAAAAGTTTCAATTAATTCTCTATTTTCAAGGTAAAGAATATCAATAGTTATTGGTTATGATGCAATCTTATTGATAAATGTTCATTTATTGATAATAGAAAATTTGAAAAGTTGTAGTTTATGGAAAAAATAAAATTAATTAAGTAATTATTCTTTTGGAAAAAAATGAAGAGTTTTATTGATTCATTTTACCTATAATCAAAATAGTTTGACATAAATCAAAGTTGTTTTTTTTTTATTTTAAAATTTTAATATTTGTATTTTATAATGTAATATGGAAATTTTTTTTTTTTTTTTTTTGATGTTCATTGTTAGAGAAACCAATAGTCATCCAATATTTTAGGGTACATAAAAAATCATTAATTAGTTGTAATTTCCAATATAAGATTTAAATAATAAAAACCGAAATTCAAAATAATAATTTCGAAATTAAAATTTAATACGTTAAAGAAATTAAAAAATATTGCAAAAAAGTATATTTCAATTAGTACATTGAAAACTACATAAACTTACACCAAATAATATTTAAAATACTACATTGGAAATTACAAAAACTTATTTCGATCAACAATATATAAATATAAAAGTAATCCAAATTACTACTCCACATCTCCATGACTATTGATTACATTACTACTAACAATGATATCCTCATTTTGGTCTTCAGATCTTTGAGATGCTTCACATAGTTGCTATACAAAACAACAAATATAAAAAATCATTTAGATAAACATATACCAACCAGATAATGTTTCATACTGTAAAATTATGAAATTAATTAAGATATACAAACTAGACGACGACAAAGTTGATGGATAATAATATTTGAACCATTTAACCTATCTCCAGATTCAAGGATCTTTGTAACCAAAATATTTTGCAAACCAACAACCATTGTGAGCAAAGCATTTACTTTTGCCACCACAACCTGTAAAAAATAAATTAATATAAAATTTAAAAAAAAATTAAAATAATAATAAAAAAAATATAATACATATACATTTTACATGGTCTAGAATTTGAAGGTTCCCTTTGTTTACATCTGATGGTATATTAATAGTCATTGCATCACCATTCTCATCAGATATGACAAAACTCCATGGTGGGATAGGAACATCACGGTCTACCTCATCTATACATACATGATTTTCATATTCCTATTTTTTAAATAGAAAAAGAAAAAAGATTTTAGAAAAATAATAATCCAAGTGTTCTAACATAAACATAAAATGTGATCTCAATTCTAGACACATATATAGATATGAAGATATTACCTTACAAAAAGAACAATAAGACTCACTATGAAGACAACGTCGAGTTCTACTTTCGAACATTGAAGAGGATGACTCCAAACTTTCATAGGAGATCCATACCGACGAGCACGATCTAAAAGCAATTTGGACCTGATTCGATTAGGAGACAATGAGTTCTTATAAAAAAATTGTCTCTTATTTCCAACCCTTCCTCCTAAATCCTTAGGTCTACTTTTTTTGTTCTTCATCCCCTTCCCCTCTACTCCCATGCATTTTCTCTCTCCCCCTCTATTTTTTTTCCCACGCGATTTTTTTTCTTCTTCTTTCTCTCCTTCACATGCTCACGAAATCATGCATGCAATTATGATTTTTTATGTTTATTTTTTTACTTTGAAAGAAGAAGAAGAAGAAGAAAAACAAGAATAGAGAGTTTAAGAAATGAGTGTGCATTTATTAAGAAACCATAATTTTAAAAACTTTAAATTAATTCAAAACTTGAAAAGAGAGCTTACCTCTTATTAGTTGGAATCACCATTCCTAATGACAAAAAAAAAAGCAATTTCCAAATTAATGCACAAAAAAAAGAATATTTCCTTGTTGATAACTTGATGTACTAAGTAACCTACATGTCATGTCAGCATATATGTATATTTATCTAGGTACCCATGCATGTGTAATACCCATTAAGAACTTTTCCATATAAATATATATATAACCCCTTTTATTTAGTTCTGTACACATTTTTTCTATATTTTTGTTCACGTCAATTTTTACTCTCAAATGAAAACCCAAGTGTCATTTTTCTAAACTCTCTTTTTGACCCATGGGTCAATTAAGTTAATGTCGGAGGAGAACATTGTGAATAAGAAAGAAGTTGATTTGTAGTCGAAGATGAACACTACATTAGCTAAAATAATGTTATAATAGATGTTTAGTTGTTTTGTTGCTTATTTAACGTAAAAATAGTTTTAGATAGAGAAGGGTGTTGATCGGTAGCAATGTATATTACATTAGGCAAAAGTTGTTAGTTAGTTTTGTTTTTAGTTAGCTGTTAGTTACAGGTCTTATTGTCCCTCTATACCCATAGATAAACAAAGGAAATGTTGAGATTGTAACAGAGTTTTTCATTCAATAAAAACAAAGTTTTTTTCTTTTTCCTATTATGGAATCAGAGAACACACCTCAACCTCATGGCTCGCACTCGATACAACTCTTCTGCTAGCCTCAGAGATTCTCCTCAAGCACCAATTGAAGATGCACAACCCCAATCCCAGATACCTGAAGATCCGAACTCCAACACCAATGGCGAACACAACTCAGCTTCAAATCGATTCACTTCCCTGGACAATCTTGATCATTCTCCCCTTGAAGATGCCAACAATCTGTATTTCTTGGGTAATGGTGATCATATGGGACTCATTCTTGCCTCACCTCCATTAATGGACAAGAACTTTCAACAATGGCATCAGAACTTCATGATATCGATTGAAGCAAAGAATAAATCTGATTTCCTCAATGGATCTCTTCCCCAGCCTTCCCCCAATGATCCCCACTTCAATTCCTGGCAACGCTGCAATTAAATGACCATGTCTTGGATCATCCATTCTGTCTCCCCAGATATCAAGAGTAGAATTATGTTCTTGAACTCTGCAGCTGCTATGTGGGTCGAACTAAACAACCGATTTAATCAAGGGAATGGGCCACAAATTTTTGAGCTTCGACAAACCCTCATTCGTCTCCATCAAGGTGATGATTCAGTCAGCTCATATTTCACCAAACTAAAGGCTATATGGGATGAAATAAACTAAATTTGTCTAAGAACTCCTTGCACATGTGCTACTGCTGCCGATAATCTTGATTCTCACAATCAAGAACAGGTTTTGCAATTTCTTACTGGTCTTAATGAATCATATCACGATGTTAGGGCTCAAGTTTTGTTGATTGACCCATTACCTTCCTTGTCCAAAGTTTTTTTATTATTATTATACTAGAGGAAAGACAAAGGAATCTTGGTCCTTCTACAAATCCAAATATAATTGCTGCCTCTACCACAAATCAGATACATGTTCAGTATCCCCAAACAAACCAGGTTCCTAATCCTCCTCCCCCAAATCACCTTCCACCCCGTTAAGAAGCTTCATGTTCAGATAAGAAGCTTCGCCCCACCTGCACCCATTGCCAAAAACTAGGTCATCTCAGAGAGAAATGCTATTTCCTTCATGGATTTCCACCTGGTTATGGTACTCAAAGGAACCAGACACTTCTCAAAGACTTCATCATTCTCAAAATACTCCACAATCCCACAAACCTTCTGGTCACCATGCTTCTGCCTCTCACACGAATGCCCCTGTCCTCCCTTCTAATGCATCCATTCAGGGATTAATATCTCTTTTGAGTTAGCAATTACAGCACAACAATCCTTCTTTGACAACAACTCAACCTCTGGTGTCAAATTTTACTGGTACCTCTAATACTTTCTCCAATTTACTATGGATTGTTGACAGTGGAGCCACTCATCACATTTGTTATGATATCAATTGTTTCTTTTTTTTTTTCATTCCACTACTATTGCTAACTCAATAATCCTTCCAAATGGTTTCAAAATTAGTGTACAAAAATCTGGTTTTGTCCAAATAAATGAGCATCTGAAATTACATAATGTTTTATATGTACCAACATTCAAGTACAACTTACTCTCGATTTTTGCTTTATTAACATCTCATGGTTACTCAATTTCTTTTTCTCCATCTAATTGCTTTATACAGGCACTACACCTGAACAAGACGATTGGGATTGCTGAAAGAATTGGTCATTTATACTTTCTGCCCCAGCATCATCAATTTTTGTTTTCTTGTTCATCTATACACTCTGAAAGCTCATGTAAAGATGTTCATAAATGGCATACTCGCCTTGGACATCCTTCCTTCCTTGTTACGAATTCACTCAATAAAGATTTGAATTTTTTGCCTTCTGGTTTATCTTCTCCTTGCAATATTTGTCACTTAGCTAAACAAAGAAAATTACCCTTTATATCTACACAAAACATGGCATCTGTTGCTTTTGAACTTCTTCATATGGATATATGGGGTCCTTTTCACATTGTTAGCATAGAATATTTTAGATTTTTTCTAACTATTGTTGATGATAACACTAGATTCACATGGGTATACATGCTAAAGTGTAAATCTGATGTTCAGCAAATTATACCTCAGTTTTTTTCATTCATTTCCACTCAGTTTTCAGCTACTATAAAGGCCATTAGATGTGATAATGCAAATGAATTGAACTTGAATTATTTTTATGCCACTAAAGGCATCCAATTGTTTCATTCTTGTGTAGAATGACCTGAATAAAATTCAGTTGTTGAAAGAAAACATCAGCACATATTAAATGTTGCTAGAGCTCTTGCTTTTCAATCTCATATTTATTTACCTTATTGGAATTACATGATACATACAGTTGTTTACCTTATTAATAGAACTCCTTCAACTTTATTTAAGTTTTAAACTTTCTTTGAAATGTTGTATCATAAAGCTCCTTCTTATGAACACTTAAGAAATTATGGCTATCTTGCTTATACCTCTGCTCTAACTAGTAAAAGGCACAAATTTTCTCCTCGGGATAATGCTTGTGTTTTCATTGGCTACCCTTATACCTTATTAGATATTGAAACTCATCAAATTTTTCACTCTAGAGATGTTACTTTCCATGAAACTATTTTTCCTCTCAAAACTAACACCTCTACTGACTCTTTTGCTCAGTTTTTCTCTTATGACAATATCTCTTCATCTTCACTTTCTAACATCTCTAATATAGGTGCTGAAGTTGATCCTATTACTCTAACAAATATACAATCGGTTCCAAATCTGAACCATAATTCTCAGCAACAGCAAGCTCCTGCAGAATGTTCACAACAAGTCTTGCCACAACCCCCTATTTCTTCTAATCATTCCACTAAATCTGGTCGTTCAATTCATCGACCCAATTATTTGAAGGGCTATATTTGTGAGTCTTCTACTGCCCATCCTCTCTCTAAGTTCCTATCTTATGATAAATTTAATCCACATTTTCGCAATGCCATTCTAGCTGCACATTCTATTATTGAGCCTACCTCTTTTACTCAAGCATCAAAAGATCCTAAATGGCAATCAGCAATGACTATTGAGATTGATGCCCTCATAGCTAATAACACATGGACCATAGTCCCTCTTCCCCAAGGCCAACATGCTATTGGAAATAAATGGGTGTATAAAATAAAATACAATCCAATGGTGATATAGACAGGTACAAGGCACGTTTAGTAGCAGAGGGTTATACCCAACAACAAGGCATAGATTACCTTGAAACTTTTGCTCCTGTAGCGAAGTTTAACACCTTAAAACTTTTACTTGCTCTAGCTGCCATTAAAAACTGGAAATTACACCAAATGGATATCAATAATGCTTTTTTGCATGGTGATTTAAATGAAGAAGTTTATATGAAACTTCCTCAAAGTTTCACACCTAAGGGGGAGTTTCCCTCCAATATTGTTTGTAAATTAAATAAAAGCTTGTATGGTTTGAAGCAAGCTTCACGCCAATGGTATGCTAAACTAAGTACTACTGTTATCAATGATGGCTTCTAACAATCTCCATCTGACCATTCTCTATTCATAAGAACAACTTCTACTAATTTTTTAGTTGCTTGAATAAATGTTGACGACATTGTCATTGCTAGTAACATTGATCTAGATGTAGCTACTTTTAAAGCTAAGTTAAACTCTAGCTTTCAACTTAAGGATCTCGGTCCTTTACATTTTTTTCTTGGTCTAGAGATTGGTCGCTCTACAAATAGTATTTCTGTTTCACAACGTCCTTTTATTCTCCAAATTTTAAGTGATACAGGATATCTAGGTGCTAAAGCTTCCTCAACACCGATGGAACCAAATATAAAGCTTAGTGCCAACCACAGAGATGTTCTTACTGATCCTGCATCCTATAGAAGTCTCATTGGTAAGTTAATTTTCTTAACCATAACACAAAAGTCAATATCTTAGTGAGCCACGACAACCTCATATGCAAGCTGCCCAAAGAGTTCTACAATATCTCAAAGGCACTCCAAGCCAAGGCTTGTTTTTGCCTTCCAAATCACAAACTCAACTCACTGCTTATGCTGAAACAAACATGTCTCCTTCAGATTTGCAGCTCAAAGTCTTCTCTGACGTTGATTGGGGCACTTGCCCGAATACAAGACGATCCATCTGGTTTTTGTATTTTTTTGGGCCGATCCCTAGTTTCATGGAAATCCAAGAAACAAAGTACTGTCTCTCGTTCATCTGCCAAAGCAGAATATAGAGCAATGGCTAACACCATTTGTGAAATACTGTGGCTCCTTGCTCTTCTCCAAGATCTTGGCATTCCTCATCCACAACCAGCTATATTATATTGTGATAACAACGCTGCCATACACATTTCAGAGAATCCTGTATTTCATGAGCGCACCAAACATGTGGACATCGATTGCCATATTGTTCGAGAAAAAATCCAAAATGGTGAGCTCAAATTAGTTCATGTCTCTTCCAACAATAATATAGCTGACATTTTTACAAAGCATTTGTTTCCTTCTCACTTTAATAGCTTACCGTCCAAGATGAGTGTCACTAATCTGCACCACTCACCTTGAGGGGGAGTATTACATTAGGCAAAAGTTGTTAGTTAGTTTTACTTTTAGTTAGCTGTTAGTTACAGCTCTTACTGTCCCCTTATACCCATATATAAACAAAGGAAATGTTAATTACCCCACACTTATAATTGGTTAAGCCAATCAATGTAGGCTAGAGGATAAAGTTACTAATATTGGATCTTTTTATAATTAGATCATTTCTAATCGAAGTCAATTTTTTGTACTCAACAATACGAATGGTGGCAACTTTAAATTCCCCAAAACTCCAGCTCTAGTTGGGTTTAAGAAGTGATGTAAATGTATTGGAGAACATGGGCGGCTGTATTCTCTCAATTCTACAAAGAATGGTTCAACTAGTACGTACCTGCCACGCTGTACCTCTTCCCCCTAATTAATATTTTTTTAGAAGAAAAAAACAATAATTAAAAAATAATCAATCAAATATTATACATAAAAATGTGTTTTTGCAATAGTCAACTTTGGATAACACAAATACAAAGAAGAAAGTCAGAGGTCTTTAAACTAGTCAAAATCCGTGCACTTTTATTTTAATAATAATAATGAAGGCTTTAATTTGTGCTTCATTCCACGAATCAACTAAAATGAGAGAGAACACCAAACTTGCATATATGAATTAGTATATAGATGCTGTCCAATCTTGATTGAGAAGTAATTAAAGCAAAAGCAGCATAAATAGAACTTTGAGAGGAGATCAAGATCGAAAACGTAACAAGATATATATATATATATACACACATAATAATGGAAGTTGTGGGGAGACTCCGGGAAGTGGAAGGATCTGAGAATGATCCAAAGATGAAAGAGCTCGCTCGTTTCGTTATCGATGAACATAACAAGAAAAAAGGTGAGCGGTGTCTGGCACTTGTTAAGGTAATTGGAGTGTTTCAAGAAGAGGTGGTTTCTGGTATTATGTACTCTATGCAATTCCATGCACTAGACGTGGATCAGGTTAAAATCTTTCTTTGCGGTGCTGGAGTTTTGGTCAACTCAGAAGACAACTCAAAGGAGGGTGACTATTTATTACCTTTTAAAGAAGTCTAAGGTAATTATATTAATTAATTTATCACCTACATGTTTTTATATATTGTTTTCATTACTATTTTCCAATTCGGTATGACATTACAGTCCTATATTTGTTTGTTATACATCTAAGAGTTATGATTTGATTCTTTCTATGTCCATTGATCCTTTCTCCGTTACTCATATTTATTTTGTTAACTCGTGACTAGTATTTTTAGTTCTAGGACAATTCGTTGACTCAAACAAAAGATTTGTCGCAGGATAATTACAAAATTCTTACTTTTATATTTAGCACAGTAATATGTACACATAAAATGTGCACTAAAATATTACATAATTTTTAAACTAGTAAATCTCATTTTAAATAGATGTAGAAAATATAGGATTGATCATGATATAACTAATGCACAATAATATCTGATCTTATCTTATATGTAAATATTGAAAGGAGTTAGGCATCACAAGTTCCATGATTTATAATACCACTTGTCAACTAATATTTCAGGATGACGATAATAGGATGCTTACTTATGCATACTTCCTAGAAGTTCAAATCGACGGCTTAACATGGGAATTGATTAACTAGTGGAGCCAAGTTCATTTTCAAATATAATGCCTAAGTTGTGAATCACGTCTTTATTTTATTAGTTACTTAAGTACTATATCGTATTATGTTGAAAGTAATGCGCATGTTGTATTGAATAGTAAACGTATATTGCTTTTGTATTAATCATGTTAATTTTATTATAAATACTTTTAAATACACTTTTATATACCTTGTATTTTAAAATTTTGTTCCATTCATATTATTGGGTTTTTAGTTATTATCATTGATAATGCTAAATGCAACTTTTTTTTTTCAAAGGGAATTCAATTTATAGATTAATAATAGTAGATGAGTAATACAATGTTCAACTAAGCCATAAGACCATCTCTAATACAATATGTAAATTTTGTGTCAAATTTAGCATAAAAAATAAGTTAATATTATATTTGGCCCAATATTTACAATTATGTTCCACAGCACAAGATGAAAAATAACACAAAAAATTTAACAATTCATTTAATATTTATTAAAAATATAAAAAAATTAATTTTTTATTATCCAAATTTTGTACTCCAAGAAATTTTCCATTAACAAAATAAATAAAATTTCCAAAATAAATAAATAAAAAAGTGATATATGGTTGGTCATTAATTGTCAACTACTCAATTATAATAATTAGTGGTAATATGGTAAATAAAAAATAGCATTTATTGATGTGCTAAATTTCGCTCATGCTATATTTTGTGCCAAATTTAGCACAACTTTTAGCATGTGCCAAATTTTGCACACTTTTTGGAATATCACGCATTGGAGTTATACTTTTTGTAAGATGTGCTAAATATATCATTGCACCAACTTTTTGGCACTTCATTGGAGATATTCTAAGACAAATGATCATAATCATCCTGTAAATTAAGTTTTTCCAAAGAATGGACCACTTTATTCGCCTCACGAGGAACAAAGTGACATGAACCAACATGGCAAAGATACATAAAATGTTGGATATCCCCAACAATAATATCATCCACATAATAACCCCCACCTCTCTGAATAGCCTGGATAGCGTTTAGACAATCACTTTCAAAAGAGTGGATAAAGAGACTCTCTTGGTAGCACCATTTCAATGCCATCAACTCAGCCATGAAAGGGGACTGATTGGATCGCACTTAATGAGTGAATATACGAATGACCACTCCTCTATCATTGTGTATCACCGCAGAGTACACAACAT
Organism: Humulus lupulus; assembly: GCF_963169125.1. Lineage (NCBI taxonomy): Eukaryota > Viridiplantae > Streptophyta > Magnoliopsida > Rosales > Cannabaceae > Humulus > Humulus lupulus. The sequence continues at coordinate 164,661,026 of NC_084799.1, forward strand.
TGCATCCACATTCATTTTGAATTGCATATGATTAGGAGGTTTCCATATGGTGGGTCATCTACCTCCCTCTATCAATCCCACGTGCCATCTACATGGCTTTTAGTCAAACTAGTTGCATCACTTGTATTAGTTCAAGCTGCCTCACATCCACCACCCTTGTTAGTTTCAGCCGCCTTTGCCATCTTGCTCGTAGGATCGTCAAGTAGAATGCATTCGATACTTTCCTGAAATTCAAAAATGAAATATCCAACTGCCTCACATACCTTGCTAGGCTCACGACCCTTCTCACCATGTTTAATTTTTTTTCTTTTAAACCAAAGCATCCAAATAACACTGAACCAAACCTCATTGTCTTTATTAGACAGCTGGAATATACACCTAGATATGACCTCTTCTATGTTGATCTTACTCCAGTCTGCCACCTTACCACCCCAAGCAATGTGCCTCCAACAAGCTACAAGAAAGGACATGCTTAATTGTTTCTTCATTTTACCCACATCGAAAGCATCTTGGATTGGTATGTATGCCCCTCTTGTTAAGCACCTAGGCCATAGGGAGAAGCCCATGATACACCCTCCACATAAATATTTTAAGCTTAGAGGGGATTTGGAGTCTCCACAGGACCTCCCACCATTGTGCTCGTATTAGGTGATGATGAAGCTTCATGGGCACACTCGATAATTTCTTTGTATCCAGGTCTTACTGTATAACAACCATTTGCATCAAAATTCCACAACACCTAATCAAAAATATTACAACAACTCAATGGTATACTAAAAATATACTCACAATCTACTTCCCAAAAAACTTGCCTGATAAACTCTTTATTCCATTGTTTATCATGAATGAAGTCGGCCACTTTCCAGTTGGAACACATCCTACCTAATAGAGTAATAGGGAAAAATGTGGTTGGCCTATGCTACCATGGGTCTGTACACGAATGGATAGAGTCTCCATTTCCAACACACCACCAGATCCCCAACTTCAATGCCTCTCTTCCCCACAAGATGCTTCGCCACATATAGGACATACCATTCTTCCCTTGGGCCTTCATAAAATTGCCATCTTTGAAGTATTTGGCTTTAAGGACTCGCGCCATAAGGCATTTTGGATGACTTAAAATTCTCCACCCTTGCTTTGCTACCAGAACTTGGTTGAAGGCCTTCAAGTCCAAAATACCCAACCTTCCATCCAACTTAGGAAGACAAAGAGCCACCCCACATTTTGCATTTTATGAGACTTTTCAGTAAACCCCCCCTCCCCCACCAGAAGAGTGCAACCATAGCCTCAAATTCATAAAAAAAGGACTTCGGAAGGCAAAAGACACTCATAGAATAAGAATGTATCAAGAGTGCCACCGAATTAATAAGAATCTCCTTTCCCCCAACAGAGAGCAGTTTACCCTTCCACACCTTCGATACCCTATCCTTGATACCTTGCAAGATTGCTTTTTTCTTTCTCCCAACAAGAGAGGGGAGTCCCAAGTACTTAGACATGCCCAGGAAGTCCTGCAGGGCCAACAATCCTTGGATACTATTCTTATCATTACCAGAGATATTCAGACTGAAGGTGATAGAAGATTTACCCAGGTTAACTGTAACAACCTAAAATTACTAATAAGGCTTAAGGGCCTTGATTATTATGTCGGGAGGGAATAATTGGTATTTATGTGAATAAATGATTAAATGCATGATTATGTGATATGCATGATACTATGAATATATGGATATGTGAAATGCATGTTTATGAGAATTAATATGCATGTGGGCCCTATTTAGTTTATAAGGGCATATTTGTAATTTTGGCCCATTGAGAGCATAAATGCAATTATGTGAGATAAATTGTTGAGACCACATTATTATGTGGATATATTTGCAGCATATGACTCGAGACAGTCCTAGTGAGCAGTTTGACGAAATAGTCACGGCGGAGATTTATACCCAGCTCGGAGGAGCCTGGGGGTATTATCGGGAACATAGAAATTATATTGAGGGTTATTCGAGGTTGGGAAAAATAATTGGTGAATAATTGGATGACGGGATTTAAGTAATAAATATTAGGAACATTAGAGGAATTAGTGGGAATTAGGAACAAATGACCATTTATACCTAAAGAAATTAAGTGGCTAGTATTATATGGGAGGGCAAAATGGACTTTTCAAAATAAGGATATGCTCAGATTTATTTGGATAAAGGCAGAGCATTTTAGAAACTCTTTCTCAGCTCTCTCTCACTCTCACGTGTCTCTCTCTCTCTCTCTCTCTCTCTCTCTTTCTCTCACTTGTTCTCATTTTGGAGATTTTAAGCTAAGGAATGAAGAGGCTTGGGATAGAATTTGGAGCTGGTAATCTTTGATTGAGTTGGAGAGAAGTTAAGTTGGGATTTGGAGCTGGAAACAGAGGAGAATTCAAAAGGAGTAAGCTGAATTGGTGCAAGGATTCAGTTGGGAAACTCAGCTCCAATTTGGGGTAAGAGCTTTAGATTTAATCTCTAAGTTTTTGATGAGTTTGTTTAAGTAAATTCCATGTTCTTGAGTAGAATTAGTATAGATTTATAGAGTGTTTGATTCTGGTGGAATTAAGACAGCGATGTTGGTGTTATAGCTAAGGTTGTGAGGATTTAAAATATGTAAATTGTTCTTGAATTTTTGGTTGGATTGGGGTTGAGTTAAAAAGGGATAAGTTGGAAAATTCGGGGTTGATGGTTTAGTGCTCTTGGTTAGTAGGAAGAAGAGAAAACCCATAATTTTCTGGGTCGAAGGGGGCGCACCGCGACTTGGGCAGGGGGTGTCGCGGCGCGTGTAGCCCTTCTGGCCTGGGTGCTCTCCGATTTGGAGGTGCACCACGACTTGCCTGGCCAAGTCACGACCCACCTACCCTTTGGCTTGGAAGGATGCTCTCTGACTTGGGGCAAGTCGCGACCCGCCTGGGAGGTTTAGTCTTGGAAGAATTCTAAGTATTATTAAGGCTCGGGGTTCGAACCTAGGGGCTCGGGACAATTTCTACTACCCGGTTTTGTAGAAATTGAGGTCCCGGAGGCTAGTTTTGTTCCCTAGGTATTTTGTTTCTAATTGGAAGTTGATAGATATCCATGGCCTTTGTGACTAGGTTTATTGTCGAGGCTCGAGGCTAAGGACCGTGCTCGAAATCAAATCACCTTCATCGCTCATAATCAAAGGTAAGAAAACTGCACCTGATTATGTGGTTATGTTTGGACTAAGAGTTCCCGGTATTAGTATGTAATGTCATATGATGGTATTATGCCATGGGGACATGAGATAAATGGCCTAAGAGTGCCGAAATTAATATTGGCGCACAAGGACGCGGCTCGGCCACTGGTAGCTGAGGTTTATTATATATTCACTGAGCTTGGTCCTAAGCAAGCCAGAGTTAGTGGGTTGAACATTGGGCTTGGCCTAAGTGAGCCGAAGACAGTGACTTAAACAGAGGGTGCGGCCTAAGGCTGTCGACCCTAGTTGTTGCATGATATGTTTACTGTGTTAATCTAATGATTATGGCATGTTAAATACTTGGTTAAAAGACTGTTGGTTTGTCAATTACTGCTGATTATGTGAATGTTGTGGACTGTCGAATATCTGGTTATGCTTTGGAAATTATTTGGTTATTGATATTGATTGTGCTATGATGTCATAGTTTTCTTGTTGGGCCTCGGCTCACGAGTGCTACGTGGTGCAGGTAAAGGCAAGGGTAAGATGAATCAACCATGGGTTGGAGAGCTCTGGGGTGAGGTGTACATTGTCAGCTGCTCGGCCGCCACGGTCGGGGGTAATTGTACAGGGACAGAAACCTAAAATGTGAATTTTTCCATTAGAGTGGCCTTGATTATTTATAACTTTTGGAGATTTTGTAAATATGTCTTTTAAACCCTGATTTGGGATCCCATGTACTAAACATTCATTTTAATGAAAATGACCTATTTATGACCAAAATCTTTTAATCCTAACATGTTTAAGACTTTAGATTCACGTTTTTATTTAAATGACTTGGTTAGCAAGTCTTGCACTACTTTAAACACAAAGTGTAATGGTCTTGGTTATCAAGGGCGTTACAACTTGGTATCAGAGCGGTCTAGGTTTAAGGGTTCCTGAAAACTGGCTGGACATGTACACTCGTCGCTAAAGACAAGCTTGACTCAGGGTTTTGTAATTGAATACCTGAGATTATATGCTTAAGTACTTGAATGAAAATATGAATGTGTTAAATGGTATAATTAATAGGGAGCATGAGATATTTATAGGGCCTGGCCCTTGACTGTTGTGTGATGAAATTGAGGCGTGCTAATTAGCATTGCTATTGCATATGGACGAATATTTGGATAATGGTTTGTATACTGATTGTATGTGGTGAGTTGTTTAAATTGAACCTATGTGTTGTGCCTGTGGTATTGGTGTATGGAAGGCATGGTAAGTGTGAATGTACCAGGTAGTAATGAAATTTCATAATTAAATGCATAGTGATGTAGATTGGTATTTATTATGCCTTATGTGTGCATAATTATTGTGGTTGTTTGGGCTTGGCCATGGGATGGTTATGGGAATGAACGTCAGGGTTGAGGGGTTTAGTCGGTGATGGCGGATGAATTCAGATTGTTGTGCGCATATCGATTAAGTGGACCTGGTATTGTTATAGTGAGGGTTACAAATGATAGCAAGGGTTGGAATCCTCCAGCTGTCCCTAAATGTTGCAGCAGATGTTCGTTGATTTGTGAGAAAGGTTGTTGGGTCTGATAGAGGGAATTAGATGGCTGAAGTAGTGTGCTTTTCTGGGGAAAGAGCTACTTTGTATATCTTGACAGTAGGGTTACCAACGTTGGTTTAATTTGAAGATATAGACAGATAAGAGTACTATAGGGAAGACTTAGAAGGGATTATCCTCTGATTTTGAGGAAGGTTTGGGTTTGCTCAAAAGTTGATTAGTGAATGGACATAGCTAATCCTATCTTTGATAATATGAAGGTGATAGGTCGTGACAAAGTGGTTGTGCTAAGTAGTTGTGGCAGAAGGATGCCCGGAAATGGTACTCAGACCCAAAATGTTGTTATAATGGGCTGAGAGGAGTTCAGACAGTAATTTGATAAAGAGGTTACTATGAAGTAGTTAAAGCTACGGAGACTAATGAGTTTATGAACGTAGTTTAGAATGGTAAGACAATGACATAGTATGTCAACAATCTTGGGAGTTAGTCAATCCGCTTTGGAAGTTGATACAAGCGGATGTAGCCGGGAATGATGACTCATTTAAGGATTAAACTCTGGGATGGCCCAGAGCATCAGGGCCACTCCAGCGCACGAGATGTTTATTCATGCATGGACAGTAGGGAGGGCCATGTTACTTAAGGTATACATAATGAGGTATGGAGCGTGAATGTCGTAGGGCAAGAGATGCAGATGACAGTATTCCCATTGGTGGGAATTAGTAAGGACAGATTCTCGGTAATTGGAATAAAAGGGACCCCTGACAGTTCTATGGCTCCTTGCTCTGACAGGTTGGGGTCAGGTTTACGGGATAGCCGTCAGGACAGTTTAGACACCTAATAAAGTTACTTAACAAGCATTGAGAGCAGGAGACGCCATCTGGGAAGGCGTCAGGTAAGGGTACGTTTTCTACAGGGAATAGTTCAGTATGTCAGGTCGAACTACGGATTGTTCAGGATTAGAGAATGGAAAATTGGAATGCCTTGTTACATTCGAGGCCCGAGGCTAGTTCCTTGGAGGTGATCAGTTGACTTATAGTCTTTGTTCTTGGTTATTTATGAGCTGGAGGGGTTTGGTGTTGCGTATCTTTCAGGAGAGATTCAACTATGAAGTATATGCCTCAAGGTTATTATATGAGGGGCTTGAGACATTAGCGTGTATTGGGAATGAATTAGAAACTTCTAAGAGAAGAGTTGGAACGCAATTGATGAAGAGGTTCGTAGTGAAAGAAATTGAGCTGGTCATATGAGAGCCTTGTTATGAGCTTGAGTGAGATCTAATCTGTTAAGAGACAATCATGGATTGTAGGGGACATCACTTGGGTTAGATGTTCTGGGGAGGAAAAGAACATAGATCAAAGAAGAAGATAGATATGGGTTAGATGTTCTGGGGAAGAAGAAGAAGGTGAGGGAGAGGGAGAGAAAAAAAGAGAGACTCAGAGAAAAAAAAATATGGGTTAGTATCGGGAAGAAGAAGGTGAGGGAGCGGGAGGGAAAGAAAGAGAGAAAGAACAAGAGAAAAAAATATTAATAATAATGGATTTTTCAAATTAATTATTTTTTATTTTATATATTTTTATTATTTGCTATTTTAAAATCAATTAATAATATATTTTTTAAAAATTATGAGGTGGACGAATAGTAGAGTGATACGTGGAAACTTACTAGTTGTATTTAATAGAGTTGGTAGTCGAAATTGTTAAAAATGTAAAGTTTTGGATTTTTTCCGTCAAAAAAAAAGACTAGGTATATATGTATAAAACTGAAAATATTATGTATTTATGCTGCAAATACTCATTCATTAATATAATATTTATATTATTTTATATTCTTGTTTTTTAGCTTAATATTACGTACAATTCTGTATTTTTTTTTAAAAATTTACAACAGATCATTTGATTGCTAAAACGACTAAAAATTATATTTGACTTCATTCTAGTAACATTTTTTGACAATACTTTTATGAAAATCGAAAAATGGTCTTTTATTGAATTATAACTAAATAATATTATGTATTTATATTTGAATTTTTTAACCTTATTTTTATTTTACTTAATTTTAAATAATTAATTAATATAATTTAAATATTTGTATTTTGGGGATTTTAGTTGTCAGCAAATTGACTTGAATAAAGCCAAAAGTTATCTTGTGTATTGTTGTAAAATTTAGGTACACACGTATATACAATGGCAAATAAGTAATAATAATGAAAGTCAAGTTTGTTCCCACGAAGGCGAATTATTAACTACCAATTAATTCAGCTATAATTCTATCTGGTAAACAAATATTAGAGTTGAAAATTTTAATATCAAAGAATAATAACAAATAGCAATATTGCAAGGAAATAAATAATAATAATAATAAAATTCAATTGATGAAACCTAAGGCTATTAATTTCATCAACTGCCTACTCTATTATATTGCTAATCAACTTTTATAATTCTTCTTCCGTTAATGATAGTAAGTTTAGTAAAGTGAAACATATAAAATCCATTAAGATTGAAAACTCAAAAAGTACACAAATCATATAGGTATTCTCATTCAATAAGTATTTATGATTATTCAACTAGAAAGATGAAGAAGAAATGATAAAATTATCATAACTAATGATAGAGATTCAAGTGACTACATCAAAAATCCTAGAAAAGATGTTTAGTTCATAATCTTAATAGCAACATCTAATGAAAGTAATTAAAAAAAAAACATAAATAAAGAAAAGAAGAAAGAAAAACTAGTAATAGATCCAATGTAGCACTCCACAATGCCTCTAAATGTTTCTCTAAGATTAGGGCTCCAAAAACTTGACCTAAATCACATCTTTTTCTTTTTTTGCTAGAAAACCACATCTAATTAGCTTCAAATAGTGATGTTTGCATTTAAAACATGAAATTTAAAAAATTTCCCTTTAAAAACCATTTTATAATCACGTTTTTGGGATTCCGGTGCAGTCGTGCCACTTTCCTCCAAATGTCAATTTTTTAGTTTTTCATCTTTTTATCTGGTTTCCAAGCTTGTTTCAGTTCCAAAACATTTTGAATCCTTCCAAACCTAAAACAACTCAAATAACGCGTAAAACTGCACAAAAACAACCATAAACTACTAAAGCACGACCTAAACTGACATATTTAAACAAGCCTAAAAGTCCCCCATCAAGTATATTTTGACAGTCACATGGTCTATTATGATAATTTTAAACATATAGGATAATATCTTGTATTCAACAAAAACTCATGGTAAGAATGGTATAAACTCAATATATATATATGTTTACCGAGTTTTTCGGAAACGAATACAAACAAAATAATAAAAAGATAAGAACTGTAGAAGTGCAGAAATATAAATAGACAAACAGGATTTTTACGTGGTTCAGGCGTTAACGAGCCCTAGTCCACGAGTCGATGTTATTATACTTGTAGAGAATTACAGTAAAATGGCTGGTGTATAAGAACCTCACAAACTCACAGTGTTTCTCTCGGGTTCTCTTGAAGAAGATGAAGCTAGAGAGATTTTGGCAGAGTTCTTGCTCTGTCACTTGTTCGCCCTCCTCCTATCGTAAAATGAGGAGGTCTTTATAGCTAGGGTTTTGGATTAGGGTTTTACTCTGCCCCCATGAGTCTTAATTACACCAGCCGTAAATAGGGGATACAATTACCCTAGTAGCATGGCTACAAGGCTCTACGTAGGTATAATTACATGAAAATATGGGGAATGTCAAAAGGCAGCTGTCTTTTCCAGGCTGTTAGCGGAACAGTAGGCGAAAATGCACTTTTAGGCGTGCTGGGATGTGTGCGGCCTCGACCTATCAGGCGGGATCCTGTGTCAGGTGAGTATCATTCCAACTATGCCTCCTCCGTGACTCGACCGCTTGGTCTTCTTCCGTGCGAGGCACGGAACTGTATCCGCGAAGGTAACCTGAAGAGCTTCTCCTGGAAGGACCTTCCCCGAAGGATATCCCTTCGGGAGTCCGGGAGAATTGACGAGCTTCCGGATCGCGGTTGCTTGAAAGAGTGTGCTGGACACTAAATGGGAGAGGCGAAGCCTTTCTGTCCATCCGCGAGCCCTGGTCACTCTTCGTGAAAGACTTTGATAATTCTGCTTCCCCGAGGCTATCCATCTAAACGCTATCCGGAAATCTGGATAACATTTACCCCCCAAGGTCACGGGGCTTGAGAGGTCCAGGAGCTTGTACAGTCCTCCGGGTGTTCTGGTCTCTAGATTAGGCGAGGGGTCACCTCCTGTGTTCCTGGAAGGGTTCCTTTTTCCCGTCTGAGTGTTAGTACGAAAAAAAAGGAAATTTCTTCTGCTTGAACTCAAGTACTCAAGTGTGGCAAGGGCCACGCGTCATGCAGGGAATGGCTCTGTGACCAAGACGTGTGCGTGAGGCGACTGGCTGAGTGTGCGTGCGTCAGGCGTCTGAGTAGTGATTTGACGGTATTTAATGGTACACTGGGCCCGAGATGGTACAATGATGGGAAATAAATACTTTATTCCCATCCGAGGAGTCATAAATGGGACCGGCACTTCATCCCCAGCCGTCGGATCTGATGCATGCGGTATGGGAAGATCGGGACCGTCCATTTGTGGAATTCGAAATGACTTCGTTCCTGCTATAAAAACGAGGGAACTGACCCTTCTTTCTCTTTACGCTTTCAAATTCTCGAGCTTTCAGATTCTCAGATTCCCAAATCTTCGAACTCTCAAGCTTCCTTTCCTTCGAATTCGCCACTTCTTTTGGTAAGGAATCCAGAAACTTTTCTTTCGATTTGGCAGTAGGCTTGTTCGCCGAAGTTCTAGGTTTGAATCGTTGCTTGTCTATGCAGCCTTTACTTCACGTGTTCGTGCGGTGCAGTGACCCGGTTACTCCCTCAATCTTCAACTACCCGAATACCAGTAAGTATTTTTACTTTGCTTTTTCCTTCTAAACCTCAGATTGTTGGTAGTTGTTAGGGTTGAGTTTTCTGCCGGTGTCATCTTTATGCATGCGTGAATAGGGCTTTGATAGGCATGTGACTGATGTGAGTCAATAAGTCATTTCTTTGCATGCTTTGACGATTTGCTTTTGGAAAGTTATTTCTCGTCTGCTTGTGCTGTTCTGGTTTGTTATTTTAGGGCATAAGCGTGAACGCCTTTAGGGTGTCTTCCCCTGGGAAAACACTTCTCTCGGCGGACTTAGGCTCGAAGTTTGAATCTGGTTCCTTGCTGTCCTCCGGGTGGCATGGTGCCAACCCCTCGGCAAGCTCGGTGGGAGCCTCTCCAAGCAGTTTTCGGGGAGGGTCTCCCCGACGCCTTTAATACCGTTAGGGTATGACAAGGGTGCTGACTGCTTGGAGTGTTTTCTTCTTTGTTTCTTTTGCTCAGTGACGAACACCTCAAAGGAACAAATCATCGCTGCGGTAGAGGCTGAATCTGCCCAGGAGCAAGGTTCCCCTGTTGCCGGCGCAAAGGGGAAAGCAAAAGCTAAGGTGGCCGCGGCTAGCCCATTGACTATCAACAGTTCCATCTGGGAGATGGACCAGAAGCCGAACCTGTTCAGGAACTACGGCATGCTGGAGCTGTATTCCTCAGAGGCAGGCCTGAAGAACATCCCACACCTGATGTGGCACCGCCTGTCGGTGCTGGGTGAGTCTGCCAGCCAGAGTCACGAGGGTTTTGGTGCCTGGAGCTGGGCACACATAGTGTGTGGGGCACACTTGCCCCTAAGAAGTTATTTTGCCAACTTCTGCGTGAAGGCGGGGATTGCCCCCTTCCAGTTGATTCCCCCCAGCTACAAGCTTCTAGCGGGGTGGTATATCTTTTGCAAGTCCCGGGACCTGGAGGCCCCTACCCCGGAGGAGGTGCTATACTTCTATGGGCTGAAGTCTCAGCCCATGAGAGGTCATGCAGACAAGGTGGGGTTTTATAGGCTGGAGAGGTATCCGGACGTGATGTGTCCCACATGTCATACCGCGAGGGTTCCAGATCTCTGGGAGTACTGGTTCCGGACGATTGGCTTCCCATTGAAGAGGGTGCCAGCTCTGTCTTTGGACTTCAAAGTCCCTGGTAAGTGCTCCTTCCTTTCTTTTCTAACTTTCTTTCTTCACGTTTGGTTTGCCTTCCGGGAGGATCTCTAACACTCGTGTTTGGATTTTGCAGAAGCCGTCCCGCGGACACCTCGCTGTGCGGAGATGATAAGGAGGTCAAACTTCTACGAGGGGCTCTCGGAGGAAGAGCTGAAGGTGGAAGGACTTGTGACCACCGAATTTTTGAGGGAGTATGGGCTACTCGCCTCTTTCCAAAATATTGAGCCAGTGAGTGGCAGGGGGCAAAGTCAGGTATCAGCTGACGTCCGGGAGCAGATTGCCCTGAAGCTGTCCAAGGTGATCTGCCAGGCGGCCCAGGACGAGAATAATTTATCCCCCAGTTGGGCGGAGAGGTTCCCCGACCCCCAGTCGGAGGAAGAAGAAATCGAGGCTCGCCACGCCGTAGCTTACCCCAATGAAGGAACTCCGGGAGCTGGTACCTCCGGGAAAGGTAAGACTAGCTTTCGATTGATCCACACCCCCAGCCTGTCTGAGGTTTCCCGGACTTCTCAGGTGGGGTTCGATCCCTGTTTCCTTAGGCTAGATCCGCGTAGGATACCCTTTGACAGATATTGCGATAGGGTAGACGAGCTCCTCGGGTGTTTGAGTGACGGTAGTCTGCCAGAAGGTGTCACCATGGTTGACCCTTCTTCCCTCAGCATGTCATTCCCGGACTTTGAGGAGTACGGGAGCTTCCTGGAGCAGGAAGCGGTGTCTTGTTTTGCTCGGGGAAGGCCATCCACGGTTCTCGTGCATGGTCGTCCCTTTCAAACTTCTCTCTTTTTTGTTTCTTGTTCCCTGCTGGTGGACTTGTTTGTGCTTTTATGTTGTTGCTTGTTTTGTTTTCTGCTTATCTTTTTTCACATCGCTTGCTGGTTGGTTAACCTTGCTTTGTACATTCCTTGCAGAACATCCCGAAGCAAAGATGTTGGGGAGAGCTACCTCACTTATCAAGAAGGCCGCCACTAGCCAAGACTCGTCCAAGGGGAAAGGACGAAAGGCCGGAGCTGGTAGGGGAGTTAGAGCTGCCACACCCAAGAAGACAAGTGGCGAGGCGCAAGTGTCTCCGGTGGTGGAGAGGCCTCCTGTCAAGGGGCCTTCCGAGACCATGGTGTTCTCGAGTAGTAGCAGCGAGGGGGAAGGTCTTGTGTTCCCCGCGAAGATGACCGGGGTGAGCAAGCGCCCCGGAGGAGAGGCTGAGGGCGACAAGAAGAAACGCCTTAGAAATTCTTCTCCCGGAGGTGATGGAGACCTCCGGGCTGCGCGCAGTCCCCGCCAGACTACCCCCACCCGGCAGCAACCACAACCCCAACAGCAAAAGCAACAACAACAACAACAGAGACAACCAACACCGCCACAGCAGCAGCAAAAACTACAGCAACATCAGCAGCAACAACAAACCGGGGCAGTAGTGTCTTCGCTACCGTCCATAATACCCCGTCTACTTCCTCCTCCAGTCCAAAGGGAGTCCACCCTTTCGGGGTCTCCTTCTTCTCCTTCTCTTCCACTTTCTCAACAAACAAGCCTTCCTCAGCCTGGCCTGAAGTTCCACTTCCCTCAGAAACCAACCCGTTTCCCCGCTGCCCTCCTGGAGGGTGTAAGACGGGCTGATAATTTTTTGAAGAGGCGGTTGGAGGTCGAGAAGGCTGTTACTCAGGGAAGGGCAGACAATCTGTCTGCCGTGAAGAGAGTTGAGCTGGCAGAAGGGGTGAGATCCCTTCACCCGGCTGGAGCAGTTTTGGATGGCCCAGCCTTGGAGAAGAGGCTGGTGCCTAGGCTCGGACGCGCATTGGCGCCGTTCGGAGCGGAGATGATGGAGGACATGGCCCTGAGCTTGTGCGAGCTCAATTCTGAGAAATGGGCCATCAGTAGCAGTAAAGACCCGCTGTTGCTAACACATGCCGTAAAGCAGCAACTTTCTGGGGTAAGCTGTCAGTTGTTGTGTTCTGGGATCATTTGTCTTAGTACATTTGGTTCTGCTTAACTCATTCTGTTGTCTTTCCTCGCAGGCCTCTCTCATCGCAGAACGCTCGTTCCGGGAGGTGGGTGCAGTTCTGGTTCAGCTGGAGGAGAACCAGGTGGCTCGCCAGGCCTTGGAGGCGGAGAAGCAGAAACTGACCCAACAGGTCGAGAGCATAAAGGGGGAAGCTGTGGAGAAGATTAACCAGGCCCGGCGCAAGGCTGAAGAAGAGGCGGACAAGAAATATCTTGCCAAATATCAAGAGTACCGGGCCAGCGCGGAGAATGAGTTCAAGCAGCGGTCGGATGACTTGAAGGCCAAGAACTCCAAGCTCCAGGAAGAGCTATCCCAGGCCAGGGAGGAGAAGGATACCCTGGATGCCCGCTTCCAATCGAAAAATAATCTCCTCCTTGAGCATAACGAGGAATATGCCACTCTTCAGAATAGGCTGCACGAGGAGGAGCAAGATCACAAGAGGAGCAAGGATCTCGCGTCTATGCAGGAGTTGGGGCTCGCTGAGAAGGATAAACAGATTGGAGCCTTGCAATTCACTGTCAGGGGGCATGTGACCGAGAAGCAATCCTTGCTGGATCACAATAAGGTGCAGCGCAAGGAGATTGATTCCCTTAAGGGAGAGCGGGATGCATCCAAGGCCGAGCTGGAAAAACTGAGGGCTCAATTGGCTGTCGCGGAGGCAAAGCTGGCAACCTCTGAGGCGGAGCGCTTGAAGGAGAAGGAAGATGTCGAGGTGGTGCTGAATAGAATGATTAATCTATCCCACGTGGTCCTCATGCACCAACTTTGGAAAATAAACCCGAAAGTAGTAGGCTACCTGGGAGAGGACGCCGCCGCCATGAGGGAAAAGATACAGGCATGGGATCAAAGCCCAGAGGTGTACGTCCAGACTTATAACATCGACGAGCCTGCTGGAGCCCCTGAGGCAGAAGATCCCGAAGAGGCAGGGACCTCTGATCCTGCCAGTGATGAAGTTCCACCTTCCAATGAGCCGACTCCGCCAGCCCCAGTTGAAACCGCTGTCTCCGAGGCCCCGGTCGTGGAAACCGCTGCCACCCCCAGTGCTTGAAGGGGTCTTATCCTTTGTGTATATATAATAATTTTTTTTTCTTTATTTTCCTTTGGGGCGAAGCCCCCTGTACTCTTTTTTAATTGTGGGAACATTACAGATGCCCGGTCCGCAGGGCCTTCATTGTAATAATTGTAGACTTCTTCTTTCCTTTTCTGCTGAGTTCCTTGTTTAATTTTGTGCTTATGGTAGAGACTTTTATACGATAGAAACTGCTGTAGGGGCGCATGAGGTTTAGGTTCCAACGGCCAGAACCCATGCATTTCTAACTTGAAGCTCCAACGGCTTATGTCTTTTCTCACGTAGTTTCTAGGTTACGGAGGGTTCTTGGTTCCAACGGCCAGACTCCCTCTTTCATCGTACTTAGCTTTCCTAAGGTAAATAGCCAATCCCGGGACTTGTAGTTATACCGTTCGCTGGGATGGCTAAGGTGACTCGTTCCATCTCCCCATCGCGATCTTTACAAAGCTTGCGAGGCAAACACTTAATACGATTCCGCGGGATGGTGCCGGAACGGGAGTTCTTTTGGTGAGCGTCGCTAGACTTAGGGCTAGATCTTTGCGAAGCAAAACTAACTGTCGTTGCGGACCTCACGGTGGCCGACTTCAGGGACTTGGCATGAAGCCTTGCGAGGCAAGGTTCGTTGCGGTCGGGGAAATTGTCACGCCTACCATGTGCGATCCTGGAGCAGGGGCTTTGCGAAGCAAGGCCTGCTGTGATTGGGGGATCGATTATATCTGCTCCCAGAGCTAAAGCTTGCGAAGCGAAGCTTGCAGTGGTTTCTAGGAGCTCGCCATGCATTATTTTGTGAGACCCGGAGCTGAAGCCTGCGAAGCAAAGCTTACAGCGGTCGTGGATCTTGCCATCTTTCGCCTTGCGGGACCCGGAGCTGGAGCTTGCGAAGCAAAGCTTTCAGCGGTCGCGGATCTTGCCATGCATTACTTTATGAGACCCGGAGCTGAAGCTTGCGAAGCAAAGCTTTACAGCGGTCGCGGAGTATTCTGCGAAGGACTTGTCAAGAAGTTGGGGGTGTTTCGGCGTAGCTCTCTGAATGTGCCTCAACCCCCAGTCCTGTTCATCGCTGGGCTACACAGGAGATAATTTTCATGATGCATAATGGTAGATATTTTCATGGCAATTTTCACATAACCACATAATGCACACATGACACGTAAGGCAAATATGTTTATGGCAACAAATCATCCTAAGCTTAACAATTTAAAAATTTCAAACACAATGCTAACACATAAGTGGTGTTCTCTGTATGTTTTGTTCAAGGGGCATATGGCTATGCCTTAGCCATGTATACCCCCCCAAGTGAGCGTGGGGTCCGGACGTCTCCGGACCGCGTGGTCACTTGTTAAAACGCAGCTTGGAACAAAGGGATAAAAAATGCAGTAAAAGCGGAGTGAATCTCTCCGTGTTTTATTAAACTAGCCTGTTAGGCATGTGTTTTACAGCTGGGAGGATTATCTCCATATTTCACATTTTTGCTACGTCCACCAAGGACTTTCGACTAGATAGTCCGGGGCCTACTGATAGTAACGGCGGAGGTGCTCCGCGTTCCAGGCGCGCGGGACTTTAGATCTGTCTAGTCTCTTTAAGTGATACGTCCCATGGCCCACTTTTTCTTGGACTTCATAGGGGCCTTCCCAGTTGGGTTCGAGGACTCCCACTCCCGGATCCTGCGTAGCAGGAAATACTCTCCGTAGGACAAGGTCCCCAACTTCGAATGTACGGCTCTTGACTCTTGTGTTGAAGTGTCGGGCTATCTTGCCTTGGTACATTTTGAGTTGGACCTGTGACTGCTCCCGGAGCTCTTCGATCATGTCCAGGGACTCCTGGAGAAGGGCGTGGTTCCGGGTAGGGTCGTAGGTGTCCTGCCTGTGAGAGGGAATCATAGTTTCTACTGGGATGACGGCCTCGCAACCGAAGGTCATGGAATAAGGTTTGTGCCCCGTCGAAGTTCTCTCTGTTGTGCGATAGGCCCAAAGTACTCGCGGAAGCTCTTCCGGCTAGTGAGCCTTGCATGCTTGGAGTTTTTTCTTCAACGTGGTCTTTAAGATTTTGTTCACTGCTTCCACTTGCCCGTTAGCTTGAGGTCTGGAGACTGCGGAAAAGCTTTTGATGATTCCATGCGAAGCACAGAAGTCCGTGAAATGCTCACTATCAAATTGCTTCCCGTTGTCGGACACAATTTTACGTGGAAGCCCGAAACAACACACTATATTCTTGATGACAAAGTCCAGTGCTTTCTTAGACGTGACCGTGTTCATAGGTTCAGCTTCAGCCCATTTGGTGAAGTAGTCTACCGCGACTATGGCATACTTCACTCCACCCCTTCCAGTTGGAAGGGAACCTACTAGGTCAATGCCCCAAACGGCGAACGGCCAGGGGCTGGTCATTAAGGTAATTTCTGTAGGCGGCGCTCGCGGAACCTTGGCGTACCTCTGGCACGGCTCACATTTTCTGACATTCTCCACACAATCCTTCTTCATGGTGGGCCAGAAGTATCCTTGACGAAGGATCTTTTTGGAGAGGCTCAGTCCGGAGGTATGGTCGCCACAGAAGCCTCCGTGAATCTCATGGATGATGGTGCTGATTTCGGTTCCGGCAACACACCTAAGGAAGGGTATGGACAACCCCCTGCGGTAAAGCTTTCCATCCATAACCACGTATCGGGGAGCTTGATATTGGAGCTTTCTTGCGTCAGCTTTATTAGTGGGGAGCTCTCCGGTGGTGAGAAATCTGAGGATGGGTCCTATCCAGGAATGGGAATGGTCGATGATGGAATTTACCCTCTGTGTCTCAGTACTAGGTGCTTCTAAGTGCCCGATGGGCACTAGGCCATATTGTTCAATCTCCGGGTCTGTTGCAAGCTTGGCCAGTGTGTCCGCGAGTGAATTCTGGTCCCGAGGGACCTGGCGGATTTGGTAGCCTTTGAAATGCTGTAGGAGGCCGCGGGAGAGAGACACGTAGGCAGTCATTTTTTTGCCTTTCGTCTGGTATTCTCCGGATATTTGGTTTACCACAAGTAGGGAGTCGCTGTATACTTCAATTTTTGGGCTCCGACTTCTCTGGCCAGTTGTAATCCAGCTAGCATGGCTTCGTGTTCTGCCTCGTTGTTGGATGCTGGGAACGTGAAACGGATGGCGCTCTGGAGCTGATGTCCTTGGGAAGAAATTAGGATAACCCCTGCTCCAGCTCCTTTTTCATTTGAGGCTCCGTCTACATAGACCTTCCATGTGGGAAGTTCTGGGACAGGATCTTCCGGGAGGTCATTCATTCCTGAGCATTCCACAATAAAGTCCGCGAGAGCTTGGCCTTTTATGGAAACATGTGGCTGGTAGTGGATGTCAAACTGGCTCAGTTCCATGGCCCATTTAAGTAATCTGCCAGAAGACTCGGGCTTCTGCAAGACTTGCCGGAGAGGGTGGTTGGTGAGTACTCTGATGGTGTGCACCTGGAAATAGGGCCTTAGCTTCCGCGAAGCGATTAGCAAGCAGAGGAAGAGTTTCTCGATCATTGAATATCTGGACTCGGCGTCCAGTAACCTCTTGCTCACGTAATACACAGGGAGCTGGAGACGGCCGTCTTCTCGGACGAGAGCGGCACTTACGGCATGCTTTGTCACAGCTAAGTACAAGAACAATGCCTCTCCTTCGACAGGTTTGGACAGAATGGGAGCTCGAGTGAGATGTTCCTTGAGGTGTTGGAAGGCTGCTTTGCATTCGGGGGTCAACTCGAAACTCTTGTTTCCTCGCAACACATTGAAGAAGGGGACACATTTGTCAGTGGCCTTAGATATGAAGCGGCTGAGAGTAGCTATCCTTCCGGTAACGCTTTGGACATCCTTATGCTTTCGGGGAGAAGGCATATCTATGAACGCCTTAATTTTCTCAGGGTTGGCCTCCACTCCGCGGGAGCTGACAATGAAACCGAGGAACTTCCCAGACGAGACCCCGAAAGTACATTTCTTCGGATTCAGTTTCATTCCATACTTTCGGATCACGGCGAAAGCTTCCTCAAGGTCGTCACTGTGGTCCCCGGAGGTCTTGGATTTCACCAACATGTCGTCTACATACACCTCCATGTTCCTCCCCAGCTGGTCCTTGAACATCTTGTTTACTAGACGCTGGTATGTCGCCCCAGCATTCTTCAAACCGAAAGGCATGACCACGTAACAGTAGACACCCTTGTCCGTGAGGAAGCTGGTGTGTTCCTGGTCCGCGACATGCATCTTGATCTGGTTGTATCCGGAGTATGCATCCATGAAGGATAAGAGTTCATACCCGGAAGTAGCGTCTACCATCTGATCGATTCGCGGAAGAGGGAAACAGTCTTTTGGGCAGGCTTTGTTCAGGTCCGTGAAGTCAATACACATTCTCCAGGACCCTTTGGGTTTCGGGACCAGAACCAGGTTGGCCAACCACACGGGATAGAGTGACTCCTGGAGAAAGCCTATGGACATCAGCTTGTCCACTTCAGCTTTGACTGCTTCGGCCCTCACTGGGTCTAACGGCCTCCTCTTTTGGCGAACTGGAGTTGCAGATGGGTCTATGTTGAGTGCGTGGCATGCAACATTAGGATTAATCCTCGTCATATCAGCGTGGCACCATGCCAGGATATCCTGATTATTCTTCACAGTGGCCACGATCTTTTCTCGAATGGCCGATGGAAGGTTTTTCCCCACCTGAATAACTTTGGTGGGATCTCCCAAGTTGAGGATCACCTCTTCGACTTCCTCCATCGGCTCTATCGCCCTCTCGACCCCCACTCTAGGGTCGAGTTCGTCAACGTATGCCCCTTGGGCACCCCCAGTTTCTGGTAAATCCTCTGCCAAAGGTGCGGCAACAATCGCCTCCTGGACCGTGTAGATGGATCGGACGGAGACGTTATAACAGTTTCGTGCACTTCGTTGGTCTCCCCGGAGGGTGCCGATACGCCCGTTGTCGCATGGAAACTTCAAGCATAAGTGGCGTATCGAGGTTATGGCCCCAACATCGATTAGAACCGGTCGGCCTAGGATGGCATTATACGTCGTGGGGCAGTCGACCACCACGAATGTGCAGTGCTTGAAGGCACAAGCGTCGTGGTCTCCTCTGAGGGTGACTGGAAGTTGAATTTTGCCTAAGGGCATGAGTGCATCCCCATTGAACCCCTGAAGCTGGATGGGGCATGGGGTCAGATCTGTCTCGATTAATCCGATCGCGTGGAAGGCAGCTTTGAAGAGGATGTTTACGGAGCTTCCATTATCGACTAGGATCCGTGACACCTTCTTATTGGCGATCTGGGCTTCCACGACGAGGGGATCGTTGTGGGGGAAGTGCACATGTCGGGCGTCATCTTCCGTGAAGGTGATGGGAAGATCCATCATTCGGGGACGCTGAGCAGGTGACTGAACCAAGGCGCACATCTCCCCGGTGTGTTCTAACTCCCTCAAGTACCTTTTCTGGGAGTTGCGGGTGCTTCCGGCAAGGTGCAGTCCTCTGGAAATGGTGGCTACGTGTCCGTCAACGGGTGGCGGAGCAAGGCCAGGTGGATATGGTTTTCTGGGTCCTAGAGTCAACATGGCAATGGGTGCCGGAGAGGTCGGAGCAGGAAGCGCTGGGAACTGAGATCCAGGAGCTTGGGGGTGACCGGCTCCAGGAGCGCTAGCGGTCCCCCTCTGTCCCGGAGAGTACGCAGCTCCGTGAACTACTCCCTGTCCAGGATAGATTATGGGTATCCTCACCCATTGACCAAGGTGTCCCGCTCTTGCCAGGGACTCGATCTCATCCTTCAGCTGAAGGCATTCGTTTATGGTGTGCCCCACGTCTCCGTGGAACTCACACCTCTTATTGGAGTCTCGCGGACGCCTTCCTCCGTGAGACACTTTCGGGGGCTTCCTGTAGTTGACCATATTACAGGTCGCCCGATAGACATTCTCTCGTGAGTCTATCAAACTGGTGTACTCCGTGAACTTGGGCTCATAGTTCTTCCGGGGCTTCTTTGAATGGTTCCCCCGGCTGGAGTTTCTTCCGCCTCGTTTATTCCGCGATTGGCTCAGATTTTGTTCTGGGCCTTCTGCTTGCGGTTGCGACGGGCCGGGAGCGATACTACATCCGGTTTGTACAGCTCCGTACCCAGAGAAATGGGTTTGACTCGGCGTCTGAGCGGACGCAAAAGGCCCATACACGCTTGGAGTGAACTGGGCTCCTGGAAGCGTGAGGGCTGGTGCGGAAGCTTGCGAAGCAAAGCTCGGTGCAGTCACGGAGGGCGTCGGAGCTGGAGGAACTCCAAAGGCCTGTTGGTAGGCATCCTCAAGGTTGATGATTCCCTGAGCTTTTGATATGAATTCGGACAGAGTTTCTGCTCGTCTCCTTTGCATTTCTCCCCATAGCAGGGAGCCGACGGTAAGCCCCGATTGAAGGGCGATCAGCTTCATGTCATCGCTGACCTTGGTCTTAGCAGCAGCTTCCATCATTCTTTGAATGAAAGCTTTGAGGCTCTCATTGGGTAGCTGCTTGATGTTGGTTAAGGAACCAACCTCCATGTCGTGGTCCCAGGCAGCAATGAACTGCCTCCTGAATGCGGACTGTAGCTCCTTCCAACTGTGGATGGATCCGGGAGCTAATCTTTTCCACCAGTCCTCCG
The DNA here is from genome assembly GCF_963169125.1 of Humulus lupulus. Classification (NCBI taxonomy): domain Eukaryota; kingdom Viridiplantae; phylum Streptophyta; class Magnoliopsida; order Rosales; family Cannabaceae; genus Humulus; species Humulus lupulus. Next base: position 164,681,476 of record NC_084799.1, read on the forward strand.
CGGACTTGGTAAGGGTGAGTGAGAAGCACATGCATTTGGCATCCTCACTGACGCGCGCCACTTGCATCATCTTGTTGTATTTAGCTAGATGGGTGCGCGGGTCTGTCCTCCCCTCATATAATTCTATATGAGGCATTTTGAAGTTCTCCGGGAGGGGCGTTTCCGCGATCCTCCGAATACATGGTTCCGGGTCTTCCTCCTCAGAGTCTGACAGAGCCCCACTTTGCTTCCGGACCAGCTTGGTCAAGGCAGCGATCTGTTCCTCGAGCCTCTTTGTATCGCTCTCCGGGAGGTCACATCCCCGGAGCTTGTCGTTGAGATGATTTCGCAGGTCATCTCCGCGAGGCCGGGCCTTTTCTCCTTTGGCCTTTTCATACTTGGCCTCCAACCTTCTTCTTAGGTCCACCGTGGACCAGCTATCTTCGGAGTGCGTGTCTGCAGCCCGACCATCCTGGTTGACGGAATCACTGGGGCGGTTGTTCCTTCCCCTAGGCCTGGGTGCCTTAGCACCGGGCCCTTTAGGCACAGAGTGCCCCCTTGGGGCTGAAGGACGTCTGGGCTTAGGAGCGCCAGAGACCTTCTGCGCGCGGGGGGGGGGGGGGGGGGGGCAGTCGGCCTGGTGATTCACGCCTTTAGGAGGTGCAGGGGCGTTAGTGCGCACAGGCTCCCCAACTTTTTCTTTGCCCTTGTTAGGGGCGGCTTTGGATGGTCCAGCAGCGGCTGGATCCGGCATGGTGGCATCAGCACCACCTAAAACAGAGGCGTCCTCGTCCGAGTCGCCTAGATCTCCGAACTTGCTTTGGAGGCGCTCCATCATGCGCTGCATTTTTTCGGAGACGCGCTCCTGCTCAGCAAGCTTGGCCTTAGTGGCCACCAGTTCTTCGGCTACTTGGACCAGTTCTGGATCCTTCTCGTAGTAGTAGCCGTCTTTGTAGTAACTGTCTCGGACATACTCTTCTTCGTTTTCTAAGTATGTCGTATCTTCAGTACTGACCCGATCCTGGCGGGATGTCGGGTCTTCACCTTGGTAGTCCGAGTCGTGGGTACTCTCTCCTTCGGTCTGGGCTGCCGAGGGTTCGTTTTGTACCGCATTTTCCATCATAGTATCGGGGTTGACCCTAGCATTCTTGTCAATCGCGGATTTTCTCGTAGTCACCATCTTTTCAGTACGGAGTGAATACAAAAAACGTACACAGAAAAAGAGCTGACTAACAACTCCCTACAGCTCTCAATGAAAGCACCAAAATGTTTACCGAGTTTTTTGGAAACGAATACAAACAAAATAATAAAAAGATAAGAACTGTAGAAGTGCAGAAATATAAATAGACAAACAGGTTTTTTACGTGGTTCAGGCGTTAACGAGCCCTAGTCCACGAGTCGATGTTATTATACTTGTAGAGAATTACAGTAAAATGGCTGGTGTATAAGAACCTCACAAACTCACAGTGTTTCTCTCGGGTTCTCTTGAAGAAGATGAAGCTAGAGAGATTTTGGCAGAGTTCTTGCTCTGTCACTTGTTCGCCCTCCTCCTATCGTAAAATGAGGAGGTCTTTATAGCTAGGGTTTTGGATTAGGGTTTTACTCTGCCCCCATGAGTCTTAATTACACCAGCCGTAAATAGGGGATACAATTACCCTAGTAGCATGGCTACAAGGCTCTACGTAGGTATAATTACATGAAAATATGGGGAATGTCAAAAGGCAGCTGTCTTTTCCAGGCTGTCAGCGGAACAGTAGGCGAAAAGGCACTTTTAGGCGTGCTGGGATGTGTGCGGCCTCGACCTATCAGGCGGGATCTTGTGTCAGGTGAGTATCATTCCAACTATGCCTCCTCCGTGACTCGACCGCTTGGTCTTCTTCCGTGCGAGGCACGGAACTGTATCCGCGAAGGTAACCTGAAGAGCTTCTCCTGGAAGGACCTTCCCCGAAGGATATCCCTTCGGGAGTCCGGGAGAATTGACGAGCTTCCGGGTCGCGGTTGCTTGAAAGAGTGTGCTGGACACTAAACGGGAGAGGCGAAGCCTTTCTGTCCATCCGCGAGCCCTGGTCACTCTTCGTGAAAGACTTTGATAATTCTGCTTCCCCGAGGCTATCCATCTAAACGCTATCCGGAAATCTGGATAACAATATATATATATATAAATATTTATAGCATACTTACGCTGAAAATTCTTACACATTTACCCTTAGCACATATGTAATTATAATAAGTAAAAATTACACTTTATATGGATTTTTGTTTTCTTTTCCAAATGATGATTTTTATGGGAATTTTAATTTTTTAATGTTTTTATGACTTTTTTTTAGTTATATATGGCTCTTAGATTATCATATAAATATATAAGCTAATAAATAATTTAGTATAATTAAATTGTAAAATTTGAAACTTAATTGTTTAAAAGGCCATTATGTGACCTTTTTTTAACTTTAATTCGAGGATGTTAGCAATATGGTAAAACAATATTTTTATGCATTAATTTTAGAAAACCATATTCTTATAAAGTTCCCTTATAAAAATAATAGAAAATTATTATGTTAAGATCTAGTGACTTATATTAATACTAGGTGCAAGCAACATACAATGCATGTTAGCTTAGTTTTGTTTAGAAAATTTATTAATTATTTTTATTAAGTTTTTCTGATTGTCATAATATAAATTTTAAATAAATAAACAATATTGTATATAAAAGAACGACATAAACATATTAAAAGAAAAATTAAACCAAAATATTGTTTATGGTTTTTTTTTAAATAAATAATACGATAACCTTTTAGATCACAAACTACCATATTTAAGGTACAAAACATTCATGATATTATTATTCAAATCACACCTCAATGATTGGAGAAAAAACTTATTTATTCTTGATAGAAAATAAATGTTATTATAATTTCTTATTTAGTTACACAGTTATACTATTTATACACATACGACATTTATATATAATGTATTTATTATGTATTATATATATTATTGTAATAACAAATATCTAGTTTTATAACATGTGAGTTTATATTAATATAATTATTAAATATCTAGTTTTGTATTAAATATTATTATAATAATAATAATTTATAATATTTGAATTTATATTAATATAATTACTAAATATTTGGTAACTAGTTGTCTTTTACATTTTAAGATATATTTTTTTTCTAGATCTAGGTTAGGTAACCAATTACCTATAGTATGGGTAACTTGTTACAATTAGGATAATTTGTTACCCATTAGGGTAACATGTTAAGGTGTATGGCCTAAAAGCACGTGCAAAGAATTTTTATCATGAAAATTAAAAAAAAGTACATTTTTCTTATAATTGAATGTTTAAATTATTGTGAAAATTCTATATTCATCAATGTGTGTCCGTTCTTGTATGAGTACGACAGGATTAAGATCATAGAAAATGAATAAAATAACCGACAACATATAAGTAAGGTATCTTTAATGAATTTTTGCTAGTACAATTCGCTAAGTATTTTTGAAATACAAGTGATCTAGATCTGGATTGCTTATGTGGATATACATCTTAGTGAATGTGTTTTATATAATTAGATTATATATAACAAGATTGATATTAATTAATTTATTTATAAACATGTCATTTTCCATAAAGATTTAATTCATATCAATACGATAATTATATGTAGATCAGTCTAAATATTGAGTAGTCATGAACTCATGTTCATGTCTATTGGGTATTTTGATTCCCTCATTAAAGTCTCTTAATATAATGAGGCTAGTGACTTTTGTTTTGGAGATTCAATAGCATGAATGGTTAGAAACTGTTGGGTTTTATGCCCTTATAAAACCACATTTCTTATGTAACTCATTTGATTATCAATAAAGAAGTAGAAATCAGTTTTTGTATATCAATAGAATTGCTTGCTTGTTTTATCACATGATTAATTGTTTAATACAAACATCTATAAAATCTCAAACATATGGAGAATTACACTTATAGTGACTAGGTCACAGTGGATTATAAATGTAATTATATGTTCAAAAGAATTAGTACTAAGATTAAATTAATGCACAAGATTTTCACTGATTTGTTAATCTATGATAAGTCCTACTTGCACAACGGTGTGATGTCTCTTCCAAGACATTGACCAAGTAGATAAGATCGAATATATTTTTGTTACATTGGACTAGGACCAATACTGGTTATCGATAGATAAGTAAGTATCGTTATTATAAATTCTAATCAGTATCACAACGTTGACTATAGGTCAAGTCGATCTTAATTCTCACTGATGATATTTCTATTGATTATGTTATCTGAATCTTTTGACTTGTTTGTTACCTTACCATACGGTGTAGCCTATACTTTCATCTTAGAGGTTCAATAGTATAATTGAATGAGAGTATCTATCATGAGTATAAACTATGGCTTTTGTATATGAAGTGAAGATATAATTTTCTTAATAACTTAGTTCAAGTGGTTAAATGATTGAGATCTCAATTATGTGATTAAATTCATAAATTTATCATTTACAAGGAACCTAGTGGGAGTTAAGGATAAAATACCAATGAGGGATAAAACGATAATTTTTACCTAGCTCGTTAGTAAATCATCAATAAAGGTTCAACAGACGGTAATGGTTATAACAATGGATATCGTATTTACATTATGGAAAAAATATTCTATGAATTCAAGAGCTCAATTCTGAGTCTATAGTGGAGTCATGAGGAATTAAGGAGTTGTAAGACAATTTATATTATAAATATACTCATTGGAACTTATTGAAACTTGTGCTCGTGGATCCATGGTCCCCGCTATCGGGGTCTTATGCCCTAATTAAAACCAAATTTCTTTGTAATCTCATTTTATTATCAATAAAATAATAGAAATCATTTTTGACTTGGTCAATCACTTTGCTCACATGTTTTATTTTCATGATTATTTGTTTAATATAAACTTCTATTAAATCTCAAGCATGTAGCTAAACATATTTATAGTGACGTGATCACAGTGGAATATAAATATGATTATATATTCAACAATAAGTTAGTCCTAAGATTAGTTAGTGCACATGATTTACACTGACTTGCCAATCTACTTACGCATTGCAGTGTTATGTTCTTTCTAGAACATTAACAAAGTAGATAAGATCGTATGTATTTATTACATCAGATTGGACTGATATTGACAGTAGAAAAGATAAGTAAACATACTGTAATTATCTATTCCAGTTATATCATATAGTTGACCATAAGTCAATTGAATCTCAATTCTGAGTGGTTAGTATTCTAACTGATTATATTATTTGAGTTCTTTGACTTGTTCGTTACCAGCTTACCCTATGGACTAGCCGATACTTACATCGTGGGAACTCAATAGTATAATTAATTGGGAGTGTGAATCATAGATATGAACATCTATAGCTTCTGATGAAGAAGTAAAACGATGGTTTCCTTTTAGTTTGGTTCGAGGTGCTAAATGATAAAGATCTCATTTCAGTAATTAATACTAGTTTACTTAAATATCATTTACAAGGAACTAAATGTTTTGAGGATAAAATACAAGAGGGTAAAACAATATTTTAGTCCCATCTCATTGTAGACCGTATATAGAGGATTGAGTGATATTTATGGTTGTAACAATGGATAAGTAATAACATATCTATATTGGTTATAGAACGTTGTATGAATTCAAGCGTGAAATTATGAGTCTTTAGTGGAGTCACAGCGAATTAATAAGTTAGTAAATTTATTTGGTAAATTTATGATAACTTATTGGAGCTTGATTTCATAGGCCCATGGTCCCAACTGTACTTTTGATAAAATCATGTAGATAGTCTCAATTAATAGCTTTAATTAATAATTAGAATTATCAAAGTCGACCAGGTCAATTTTGGATAGTTTCAGAGAGTTATACAATTTGGAGAAGAAAATAGATTTTATGGCAGATTTATTAATTTAGACAAATTGGTATCTAAATTAATAAATAAGTTGAAATCAATGTTCAAATTATAAATAATTAATTTGATAAAGGATTTAAATATGTAATGTCCCGACTAATTCTAGACTTCAGACCATTAAAAACTACTAAACATAACTACTAATTTGAGTACATATATAAGAAATAACATAACTTTATTTAAAGCCCAAAATATTGTTCAAAATACAAAATAAAGTAGAAAATATAAAATACAGTATGGGTACCCATTGTTTAATACATAAAAACAAAAACAATAAACTTTAATCAATTGTTTAAAAAAAAACTAAATGCGGAATTACAAAAGAAACATAATTCAAAAGATTTAAAAATAACATCATCCTCTATCGTTCACGCAGTCCATTCATCCTCAACACACAAGTCAAGCTGCCATGAATCTTTCCGCCTTCCATATTCATATTCCTGCATCAAGCTAAAAATAAAGGAATGAGCCTAATGCCCAGCAAGGAAAATCTACAAATAACATACATCATAAACATAAGACTATAACATAAACATATACTATAAAAACGTATATCATATAGGACTACAATATTAATGGTCATTAACTCATTAACATGGCATGTGATAAAACCATCCAGGTCCTCTATCTACTAATCGAGGTAGGTTAGATCACAAGGTAGTATATGATAACCCATCTAGGTCCTCTGTCTACTAATCAAGGTAGGGTAAATCATAACTCTAAACCATGAAAATGATAAAAATTCTTGGGGCTTGCTATATAAGCAAGTCATATAGCTAAAAACATATTTATACATATACATATTATTGCAATAAACATATCATAACATAAACATATAAACACATATAATCTATCCTATTCTCCTTACCAAAAACCTGGATATGGAGACAAGAACAGGATTTGGAACATTCCTAAAACCAACAGTAAGAATGGTGAGTTTCTAAAGAAAAAGAGATGAAAAAAAGAACTAAACCATCCAAGTAGAAACTTACCGAAAAGAACCTTAAGTTTCAAGACACTTAAACACCTAATCAAGAATCATAACACAAGAGTTAGGATCTGAAAGGAAATAAAAGAAAACTAAAGAACCATGAAGAATTGAACTTAAGGATAAGAATACCTTGGATAACTATGACTTGATCTATACACTATATCTCACTTCCCAAGTGTTTAGAAAAACTTAGAATGATAAAGCTTTTAACCCAAAAACCCAAGTGTTTCTCTCTCTATAGTAACCTTAGGCAACTTGGAGGCTCTAAAGGATGCTTGAAGAATGAAGAAAATGGCTGAGTACTAGGTCCTATTTATAGAGTTCAAGGAGTGAAACTAACCCCTTTTAATTTGAATAAATAAATGAATATAAAATGAAAAAGATTAGAATTTTTGTTCAACAGATGCCCAGAACTCGGTCAAAATCGTTCAAAGGCAGGTCCAAGTGGTTAAGGCTATTTTTAAATTTAAAAATCCTCAAGATTCAAAAATGCACTCCCAGGGGCGATATATCGCCTACCCTGGGCGATATATCTCCTAGATCATTTTCCCGAGTCCCGTTTGTTCATTTGTGCGAAGTCGACGTGTTTTCCGTGTCTCCCGTAGGCGATATATCAACCCCTATAGCTGCGATATATCAGCATACGTTGATATATCAAACACGTATTTGCACTTTTTCATTATATTTTGAATTGATTAAACAGCTTTGATTGAGTCAAAATGAAATCCTAATAGCTGCTGGAAGGTTCTAGAGCTTCTAGATCTTTCTTTTATTTAAACTATTCATCAAAAATACTTAAATCCTTAATAAACATGATTATGACTAGTGTCATTGTAACGACCCAAAATTACTAATAAGGCTTAAGGGCCTTGATTAGTGTGTCAGGAGGGCATAACTGGAAGTTATGTGATTAAATGGTGTGATATGCATGGTTATACGAAATGCATGTTTATGAGTATTGGATAAGCATGCGGGCCCTATTTGGTTGTAAGGGCATAACTGTAATTTTAGCCCGTTAGGGCATAAATGTGATTTTGTGATGAACTATTAGTGTAATGCCCCGGATTCCCTAATATGGTTTAATGGCTGGATTAGTAAGCCGGGAGGGCCATAACTGTTTAATTATGCCATTAGATGTGTTTATGCATGTTTATGAGAATTATATTATAATATGATGTTAAATGCATGCATGTGAGTCCACTTTTGTTTACAGGGGTGTGTTGGTAATTTGGCCCGTTGAGGGTATAATTGTATACTTGTTTGTATGTCAATGATATATTGTGAGACAACATTATAATGTGGATTGGTTTAAGTATTTCGGCATGAGACGATCTTTAATTATGATTTATCGGTTTGGTCATAACAGGTTTGAGCTCGGGGCTCGGGGTGAGTCTCGGGGTATTTTTTTTAATTAGAGCGTTACCGGGGATTTTAGGGTAACAGGATATGAAATATTGGAGTTTGAGATTATTGAGATTAGCAGGAATTAGGAAGCGTTAATTATGATTAACGGGATAAGTGGAAAGTACCAATTTTACCCTTAGAATGGTTTGAGAAGCTTTTGATGACTAAAGGGTATTTTGGTCATTTGGGGGTTTGGATATATATGACTTTGGAGGGCTGTAGAATAAACAGAACAAAAAACAGAGACATCCCTCTTCCTTCCCATGCACTATTCTCTTCATTTCTTCTTTGGTGTTCTTGAGCTCAAGGTGGGGTATTAAGCTAGGAAACTCCAAGGCTGAGGTTGTGGACTTGGTTCAGCTATTGAGGAAGGTTCAAACTTGGGTTTAAGGTGAGTTCTAGTTAGTAATTTCTTGTTATACTCTGTTTTAGTTTTGAGTTTTTCAGCTTTTGATTTCTTGATGGAAGTGTGGATTTGAGGAGGTTTTGATTGATGATAAGTTTGGGTTTTGATGAGGGTGAATTATGGGTGGTGTTTAGAGGTTAAAATGAGTGTTTGGAGGAGGTTTTTGGGTTGGTTTGAGAGGAAAAACACAGGAGAGAATTTCTGGTGCGTGCAGCCTTTTTGGCTGGTCTGGGCTGGGCGCTGCAGCGCGGCTGTGGTGCGGCGCGGCCCTTGGCGTCTGGCAAGGAAGGCCCTCTCTATTTGGAGGGCACGTCGCGACGCAGCTGGGGAGGGCTGCGGCCCTTAAGGAAATTTTGGCCAGAATCATGTTTTTAGCTTGGGGATTCAAACCTTAGGCCTCGGGGTTGAACCTAGTACCCAGTTGGGTAGTGTTTGACGTCTCGGAGGCTAGGTTTTGGTTTGGGAACTCTCAGTTATCATTTTTATTGATGAATCCTATATTTTGGTTATGACCAGGTGACCGTCGAGGAATTTAAAGGTTGATCGTTCTCAGGGGTCGTTCATATAATAATTCTCACTCGAACCAGAGGTAAGAAAATAGTGTATGAATATAGTTGCACCCTGTATATGTATATGACGTGCATGGTTTGATATTGAGGCATGTTGGTTGATATATGTGGACATGGATTGCATATTAAATGCTAGTGAACGCTGATTACCTGTTTATGGCACTGACTAGTCAGGGACCGACCCTAAAGTCGATGAATACGCATTGAATTGCTCTATGGCATTAATGCGGGACCGACCCTAAGGTCGAAGAACTTATAAGCGCTTGCCTGGTCTAAGACCAGATGTTTATAGCCAAGGTATATGACCCCGGTGACTGTTTGTCACATGGCTAGGGGACGCTGTCCATAGTTACGACTCCAGGGTCGGGAGGAAGGTTATGTTGGTGACCAATCACCATGCACCTATCCTGATCAGACTTATGAAAGAAGCACTTATCAATTAAGCCCTGGTGACCCTATCGTCACATGGCTAGAGGGAGCTGTACCCATCTTTTGTGACTTTTGCTACTGTCACCTATCTGTTATGGACTGATAGCCCTGAATGGTTATTATGATCATTGTTGATATTATGTCATGCTTTATTATGTTTTCTTGCTGGGCCTTGGCTCATGGGTGCTATGTGGTGCAGGTAAAGGGAAAGAGAAGCTCACTCAACCCTGAGTGGAGAGCTTGGGCGATGCTGTGTACATACTGGGCCGCTTGACCACCACGGTCAAGGAGTTCTCAGAGGGACTAGGGGTTTTCCCTATTTTTGCCGCTTAGGTCGGCGAATATCGTAAATTTGAAATTGTAGCATCCCTTTTGTATTTTGAACAACTTGTAAACACTTTGAAAGGCTCATGAGCAGTTTATTTACTTAATGAAATGTATCCTTTCCTTTTTACTGGTTTTTCACCTTAACCTAATAATAACACTTAGATCACATTTTTAATCAAAGGACTCGGGTAGCGGGTCAAATTTCCGGTTCACTGTTCACCGTAACTGTTCTGGGGTAGCCAGGGGGTTACAGTTAGGACCACATTATTATGTGGATATATGTGTTTGCAGCTTTCGGCACGAGGCGATCCTAGGGGGCAAGTAGCGGGAAAGTCACAACGGGACCCGGTACTTGACTTGGGGGAAGTCAAGGGGTATTTCAGGTATTAGATGATTATTTGGGCTATTGGGTTATGGAAATAAATAATTGGAGATATATTTGAAGTTAGGAAGTCTAGGCGGGAATATTGGGGAATTTTACCATTTTGCCCTCGGGGGACGTTTGCGGTACCCCGATCCTTGGGATTGACTTAAGTACCTATGGATAGACTAAGTAAATTTTAGAAAGCAATGGAACAAAAGGCTAAACCGACTCTTCTCTCCTTCTCTTCTTCTCTCTCAAGGAACTCAGTGAAACCAAATGATTTGTGGCTGGGAATTTAGTGGATTGGGCCTGGATTCTTGAAGGATTAATTATGTATTTAGCTAAGGAATTCAATCAAGAACTGAGGTAAGATATAAGCTTTGTGCATGGTGATAAATTCTGTGTTTTGGCTGGGCTTTGAGGTTGTTGACCCTGATTTTGGTCAACTAACACAGAGTCAAAAATGCTTGATGTAGACAGATATGTTGAAATGAGAACAATGACAAAAACAGTAAAGCACACAATAATTTATAGTGGTTCAGCCCCATAATCTGGTAATAACCTACGTCCACTTCAGCTGTTATTGATATAATATTTCAAAGGAGTGATCAAAGAACTAGGGTTCAATGAGTTTCACCAACCTCTGAAGAACAAAACAATATATTGAATGTGATAGCTCTAATTCGCTTGTAAATCCTTAATCTCTAGTAATTAGAAAGCCCAAAAAGTCCCCCTCCTTGAACTATCTTTCTCTATTTATAGGCTCAAGGAGGTGTACATTAATTTGTTACAGATATTCTCTCCTAATTAATCGGATTGACTAAGATCATTATAAAATTATCTTGAAATATGCGGAGTGTACGACCAGGCTGGTCATAGGAAAAACTCAACTGTTATGCATGCAATATCTCACTGGTCGATACTCTAACAGAATTCTGCCAGGTGTCAGCCACGTGTCCAGAAATCACTTGCCACGTCATCCGTGTCTGTTTTTTGGATAACATTTTCCCCCCAAGTTTATTTATTACGAGCAATAAATAAACTTTTAAGGAAACGACCCTTCGATTACCCCATCAGACCTATCAGAGTAATTCGTGCAACCTTGGGAAAAGTAACCTACCCTTGTCTAATCACGGCTTTTCGGTTCCCAAGTAACCTTTCGACGGCTATCACCCTTCCCCATGCTTCGAAAAAGAGGAAACTGATGATTACTCTCCTTTTATGCTACGGACAAAAATATATATAGTCTCTCCAAAGTCTTCTTTTCCTTTTTACGCAAGTTATTACTCTCTCAAGAAACCCTAAAATCAGAGCTTCCATTTTCTTCTGGAGACCGTCTTCCAACGTTTCAAGATTCAGTCCGTGAGTTCTCCGATGCTCAAAAACTTTCTCAAATCTCCACGATCTTTTTTCTGGTAAGTCTCAGAACTTTTATGCTCTATATTTTTTCCGTGCATGCTTCTGTGGATTGACTGTTGAGTTCATTTTTTTCTGGGTTGAGATACATGACAGTAGGGGGTTTAATGGGTGATACGGTATAGGATGATATTTCTCTGCCATTAAGGAGTTACAAGTTAGTTTGATAGTTGAGATCATGACTTTAGGACGTAAAACCGAAGTAAACATTCGATTTTTATGCCAGTTGAAAACCAAGTTTTTCCCGCCCTAAAAGGAGTTGAAAAAGCTTTTTCGAAAAACTTTTTGCTTTCACTTTTTGATCTGTTTTTCAAACTGTTCGTGTGAAAAAGTTAGTTTTTTGTTAGAATGTTGTAGTATAAAAGCTTAACTTTTATACTCGACCAGCGTTATTCTAAAAAACTTTCAAAATTCTTCATCCTCACCTCCCCATTCTTATGTTCACAGATTTTAATGCCAGATTTGTGGGGAGGTGAGCGGCCAATCGACGACGATCTCCTTGCATAACTGCTTGAAGGCGAAGAACAACCGGCCCAGCGCGTCAGTGAGATTCTGTTTTCAAGAACTTCTTCTAGACCTCAACCATCACCACCTCAAATGGTCCGTTCTAAATCTCCAGGCAAGAGAAAACCAAACCCCGAAAACAATCCAAATTCACCTGCCCAGCCTGATTCGCAGGCTAGGGTTCCCTCGACCAGTGGTCGAGAAAATGCTACCCCAGACCCTCGTATTCAAGTCAGGGCTCGCCCTCGGCATCAAAACCTTCCTGATGTCGAGTGGTATCTCTCTCCTACCAGCCAGGTGACTCCCCGGATGCTTGCCAATTATCGTAGGAAGTATCCTCTTACAGGGGTTAATCTCAGAATCCCTGCTGCTGACCAAAGAGCTAACCTGCCTGGGGGCGTCTATAGCGTTTGGTCCAGATATCACATAGAGGCGGGGGTTATCCTCCCTCGACATCCATTCTACCAGGGGGTGGCCAACTACTTTGGTGTTGCCCCCTTTCAAATTACCCCAAATGGATATAGAATGCTGGCCGCACTCTATATCCTTTATAAACTCAAAAAATGGCCAGAACCCACCCCTCACGAGGTCAACTTCCTTTTGACCTTAAGTCCAACCCTCAACAATATGGGACAAGCTTTTTCCATCTTTGTCACCAGGAAACAAACCAAACTTTCCTGAGTGACACTACCCACATTTCCAATGTGGGGCAATACAATAGAGAGTATTTCCTCACGCCAGACATGACTACGCACAACCTGGCCTTCGCTCGAGGAGGTAAATGCTACTTTCTCTAAAGTATATTGTACCTTTCAGGACCATGGTTATGTCCGAACCCAACACCAGACATGGTGTTGAGGTCCAACGCACTGGCCAGGATGGCAGATGCTGAAAAAAGTGTTAAGTCCCTCGTCACTGATGAAAATCTGAGGTTATCTGGCCTCCTGGCTCCTCGCCATGAAACAAGAGGACCCGTGGTGGCAGATGCCACGGCCGAGGGGGATCCCGAGCATCAACCCCCAGCGTCTCCTCCCCGAAGGAGGCCAACGGGGGTTACGATCAGGGAACCCACAGGCGACCCTTCAGCAAAGAGGCCTCCTGCGCCCCAAGGGAAGGGGAAACAAAAGGCAACAGAGCCCGTCATAGACTTGGAAGAGTCTTCAGACAAAAATGGTACTGTTATTCTACTTTTAAATAGCTTGCCAATTCCCTGTCACTTGTTTGACGGGGACGACAATTTTACGTATACTCCAAATCAAGGGCCAGACTTCTTCGTGCTAGATAATGAGTGTATGACTAATATAGTCAGTAGTATAGCGACCAGTAGTTGTAGCTCGGGTATTAAACTTTATGACCTCTTTTCTAATTTGCCATGATTTTTTATCTACCTTTGTCTTACTGCCTGCATATTTTTCTTTATCTGCAGAGATGGCTTCCCCCAACGTTTTCGATCTATACCAGACCTAGGAGGAAGAGGAGGTCCCCCTGGTTCGACGGAAATCAGCTAGGAGGCATGATGGCGAATCAAGCCAAGCACCCCCGGCCAAGAAGGGTCGAACAGCTGATCCGTCCAAGGACGGACCTACTGGCCAACCCTCTGCCCAACCTCCTGCTCCTGCTGAAAAGGAGACTGCCTCTGCTGCCAACCCCCCACCTGCGGCCCGAAGGGAACAGGCCCCGCAAGTAGAACTTCCTGGGACCAAAATCTCGAACCGCTCCCTGCGATCAGTTAAAGATCGCCTTGCTCATATCCTGAAGCATGCCCATTGCAGGGAGGCAATGGCTGAAGCTGAGAGCATGGGGGTCGATCAGATCCTTAACATGGCTCTTAACGAAGTGGCCAGTGTAAGTATTCTTTCTCTTGGCCTTTATCTTTCCTTCTTGTAATGTAGCCTAACTTTTACTCCTTGACTGCAGGCAATGCTGACTATAACTGCTGCTCGTACTCGCGCTAGTGCTAGCATCGAGCAGGCTCGGGCAAAGGTCGTCGAGGAGTTTCAGGCGAAAGCCATCGAGGAGCTTCAGGCTGCAGAAGCCAGACATGCTGGGGAGTTGGAGGTGGTCACCCAGCAGAAGGATGCTTTGGTGGCAAAGCTGGCAGAGAATGAAGCTTCTCAAGCAGCTTTGAAGAAGCAGAGGGACGATTACCAGGAGTCCAGTCAAATCCAATATCGTGAAGTTAAGAGACTTAAGGAGGAGCACCTTGCTAAGGACAAGACCATAGCTGTTTTTGAGAGCCAAGGGGAACAGCTTAAGCTTACCAACGCCAAGGATCTGGAGAGGTACAAGAACGCGACACTTGGGTGTTTCTACGACTTTTGGAAACACAACCAAGGTGCCGATTTCAGTTACCTTCCAGCAGAGGCAAGGAAGGCCGAGCTAGCGCGCTGTGCTGCTCGGTTAGCTGCTGAAGAAGAAAGAGCTAGGGTCCTTGCTTCGCCAAGTATCCAGCCACCCGCCAATTTGGAGGGAGGAGAAGCTGGAGGAGATGCAGCTGACCAAACTGCTCCAACAGATCCTCCAGCCCCTCAGGCTCCTTAAAGTTTTTTGTTCTTTTTCTTTTCTTTAATTACACGACCTACGGGTCGTGATGTAAAGACTGAATTTTTATTTTTAATTTTGCTGCATGGGCAACAAACTTTCCTTTTACTTTAAACAATTACATCCAAGCAGTACTGCTTGGATGTAAGAGAATGCTTTTTTGATATTATAATATTTCTCTTTATTACAACATCTGTTCGCATGACCGAACTTAGCATAGTACTTCAGCTTGATTTAACAAAATATAAATTTTGAAAAATACTCTAAGTACCGTAGCATGCTTTCACTCATTTTGTTCATGTGTTTACATACCTCTTGGTATGCTTTGCTATCGAAGTGACTGAGGAGCTCTAGGTCCTTGGTCACTTGCCTTGACCACGACCTGTTCGAACATTGCTGCTTGGAATAACTTGTAAAATATAGAATACAGCAAAACAACACACGTAGTAAACAAATACTTGTAAAGAAAATTTACAAAGGTTGGTAAGAATGACGGGCTGCGCACAGTCCCTTATAATTCTCGTATTAAAAATGGACTAAACATTTCTTTACAAGTGATCTTAAAAAGATCTTACACTTATAAGCGATTAGCCATACAACGTGGCTAACCCTTTTTCACAACTTGTAAAAAGTAAAAATTAATACAAGCCAGTCCTTTAAAAAGGACTGTTTATTGGTAATACTTGCACAGGTGTTCTCCGTTCCAATAGCTTGGAACGAGATCTCCATTTAAGCATGCAAGCTTGTATGTGCCTGGATGAAGGACTTCTTCAATCTGGTAAGGTCCTTTCCAGTTTGGTCCGAGCACTCCAGCAGTTGGGTCGCGAGTGTTTAAGAAAACTCATCGTAGTACTAGGTCTCCGACGTTGAACTTTCTTTCTTTCACTTTTGAGTTAAAGTACCAGGCGACTTTTTGCTGGTACGCAGCTACTCGGAGTTGGGCTCTTTCCCGTTTCTCTTCAAGTGAGTCTAGGGACTCCATCATCAGTTGGTTATTCTGGTCCTGGTCGTATGTAATTCATCGATGTGAGGGGGGATCTAACTCGACGGGGAACATAGCCTCATACCCGTATGCTAAGGAAAATGGGGTATGACCTGTCGTTGTTCGATGAGATGTTCTATACAACCAGAGTACTTCAGGCAGCTGCTCTGGCCATGCTCCTTTAGCGTCTTCAAGTCTTTTCTTCAAGGTATCTTTAAGTGTTTTGTTCACTGCTTCGACTTGCCCATTTTCTTATGGATGTGCGACTGAAGAAAAGCTTTTGACGATACCATGCCTTTCGCAGAGGTCTGCGAATAAGACGCTGTCAAACTGGGTGCCGTTGTCTGAGACTATTTTACGAGGCAAACCATATCGGCAAACAATGTTCTTGATGACAAAGTCAAGAACTTTCTTGGTCGTAATGGTAGTGAGCGGCTCATCTTCAGCCCATTTGGTGAAGTAGTCAACTGGTACGACTGCGTACTTCACTCCACCATTTCCCGTTGGCAGGGATCCAATCAATTAATACCCCATTCTGTGAAAGTCCAAGGACTCTGCATCTGCTTTAACTCGTTGGGAGTTGCGCGTGGGATTTTGGAAAACCTCTGACACTTATCGCATTTTCGCACAAACTCCTTTGAGTCTTCGTTCATAGTCGGCAAGAAGTAACCCTGCCTCATAATCTTTTTGGACAAGCTCTGCCCCCCAGCGTGGTCCCCACAGAAGCCTTCATGTACTTCCTTCATCAGTTCTTTAGCTTTTTCCGCTGTGACACATCTGAGCAGTGGCATGGAGTATCCTCTTCGATACACAACACCATCGACCAGTATATACCTAGCAGCCTGTCTTTGAAGAGCTATGGCTTTGTTTCTATCTGCTAGTAGTACACCATTAGTGAGATACTCCAAGTATGGTGCCATCCATGTATCCTCGATCCGGATTTCCATATTAATTTCGTCTGCTCGTATGCTCGGTTCGCATAATCTCTCTATTGGCACTATATTCAAAGTGTCAGCGTCTTTCGCACTTGCGAGTTTGGCTAAGGCATCTGCGTTTGAATTCTGATCTAGGGGAATTTGCTGGAGGGTATACTTTTCAAATTGCGCCAACATATCTCTAGTTTTATTTAAGTAGGCCACCATTTTGAGGCCCCGTGCTTTATACTCCCCTAAGACTTGATTCACTACCAGCTGTGAATCACTGTAGATGTCAAGCACTTTTATATTCATGTCTTTGGCTAACCTTAGTCCTGCGAGGAGTGCTTCATATTCGGCCTCATTGTTCGATGCGGTGAAATCGAACCTAATAGCACAGTGAAATCGATGCCCTTCTAGCGTTATCAATATCACTCATGCTCCTGCGTGAGATTCGTTGGACGATCCATCCATGAATAACCTCCACGAAGTAGCTTTGACTTGTGGCTCGGGCGCACTAGGCTCTTCGCAATACTCGTCGTCTGGGAGCTCAGTGAATTCAATGATAAGGTCAGCCTAGACTTGTCCTTTTACTGCTGCTCGCGGTGAATATGTGAATATGGCAATTTCATGTTGATCAGGGCTTTTATCTTGTTGGGGTTGGCCTCGATTCCTCTCGAATTAACAATGAACCCCAAGAATTTTCCTGATCATACTCCAAAGGAACATTTGAGAGGATTTAACTTCATCTGATATTTGTTCAGGATGTTGAAACACTCTTGTAAATCTCTCACATGTCCTTCTGCCTTTTTTGACTTTACCAGCATGTTGTCCACATACACCTCCATGTTTACTCCGATCAACTCCTTAAACATGTGGTTAACCAATCGTCGGTAAGTCGCACCAGTGTTTTTCAGTCCGAAGGGCATTACTTTATAACAGTATAACCCTGTATCGGTCCGAAAGCTAGTGTGATCCTCGTCAGCGGGGTGCATACTCATCTGATTGTATCCTGAGTATGCATCCATGAAGGAGAGGATCTCATGTCCTGCAGTTGCATCGACCAGCTGGTCGATCCTTGGGAGTGGGAAGCAATCCTTTGGCCAGGCTTTATTAAGGTCTGTGAAATCCACACAAGTTCGTCATTTGCCGTTAGGCTTGGGAAACAGTACTAGATTAGAGACCCACGATGGATAAAATGCCACCCGGATGAACCCATTCTCCTTCAGTCTTTCGACTTCTACTTTTAAGGCTTTCGATCTATCCTTATCGAGCAGCCTTCTTTTTTGTTGCACGGGTGGAAAACTCTTGTCAATGTTCAGGACATGGCTGATAACTGCAGGATCTATCCCAGCCATGTCTTTGTGTGACCAGGCAAAGACTTCTTGGTTCTTTCTCAAAAATTCCACCAGTGCATGCTTCGTGGTTGCTTCTAAGTTTTTCCCGACCTTCACAACTTTGGTCGGGTCTTTTTCGTCGAGTTGGACCTCTTCCAGGTCCTCGACGGGTCCAACATCTTCTTCAAAATCCCCAAAGCGAGGATCTAAATCCCTATCCTCACTTTGGGCAACACCCTATTTGGTGACTCCATCACCGGATTGGGCTTGTGTATCAATAGCCATTTGCAACCTATCTGGGGGAGTGCTCTTTGATGTTCCCTTCTTCGCCTTTGTAACTGAGGCATTGTAGCACTCCCTTGCTTCTCTTTGGTTTCCCAACACGCGTCCTACCCCTGCGTCTGTCATGAATTTCATGGCCAAGTGCCATACTAAGGCGACGGCCCGAAGATCAACTAGTATGGGCCTTCCAATGAGAGCATTGTACGCCGAAGGACAATCGACTACTATAAAAGTAGCGAGTATTGTCCTGGTAGCAGGCGCTATACCTGCTATGACTGGAAGTTTGATTGACCCTGCTGGGGCGAGTCCCTCGCCTGAGAAGCCGTAAATTGTTTGGTTGCAGGGCTCCAAGTCCTTGACGGACAACTTTATACGTTCCGGCGAAGATTTGTACAGGATGTTTATTGAACTTCCTGTATCAACTAGTACTTTTTTCACCATCATGTTGGCGATTTGTACGTCCATGACCAGCGAATCAGAATGTGGGAACCGGACATGATGGGCGTCGCTATCAAAGAAGGTTATCTCACCCTCCTCTAACCGAGTTTTCTTTGATGCCCTGTCCTCCACAGTCATCATCTCGATGTCCTGGTCGTTGCGTAGGGTCCGAGCATATCATTCCCTTGCCTTTCTACTACTTCCCGCGAGGTGCGGGCCTCCACAGATGGTGAGTAAAGTGCTAGCTACTGGGTCAGGCTACAAAGGTGGCGAGCGTTGGCGTGCGGGTGCATGCTCGTTGCCACCTAGAGCCTCTCATTGGGAATTTCCCGAGGCCCGTACATATCTTCTCAAGTGTCCTTGTCTAATAAGGAACTCGATTTCATCCTTCAGCTGGTTGCATTCATTTGTGTCATGTCTGTAGTCGTTATGATAACGACAGAACTTGGTAGTGTCTCTCTTCGAAATATCCTTTCGAATGAGAGCAGCTTTTTTATAAGGCACACTGGAACTCGTGGCCTGATACACTTCTCCCCGAGACTCAATAAGGTCAGTGTAGTTAGTGAACCGAGGTTCATAACGATTACCCTTGGCTCGTTTATTGTCAGAGGTGGAAGGCTCATTATGCAGTCGTTTCCCCCCATTCTTGCCATTGCCATTGCCGTTCTCGTTGCCTTTTCCATTTCCATTGGACTTTGACCCATTGGTGACTTTGGCGGGCTCGGCAGTCCCCTTATCCTTGCCTAGGGGTTTCCCTTCGCTGGCGATGGCATCCTCGAGCTTGATGTAGCGATCAGCTCGATCCAAAAATTCCTGGGTAGTCTTGACCCCATGCTTTCTGAGGCTGTTCTAGAGAGGCGTGCGGCGCTTAACCCCTGCAGTTATGGCCATCGTCTTGCCTTCGTCTCCCACTGTTTTTGCTCCAGCAGCTGCTTGCATAAAACGCTGGACGTAATCTTTCAGTGGTTCTCCGTCTTGCTGGCGTATTTCGACCAGCTGATTTGCCTCAGTTAGGTGCACACGACCCGCATAGAATTGTCTGCAAAATTCTTTTATGAACATTTCCCAAGAAACGATACTCGCAGGGGGGAACTTAAAGAACCATTCTTGTGCGACATCAGAAAGTGTTGCAGGGAAGATCCTGCACCAAGCGTCTTCGGAGACTTTCTGGATGTCCATCTGTATCTCAAACTTGTTGACATGAGATACTGGGTCACCATACCCATCAAAATTCGGAAGCATGGGCATTTTAAACTTACTAGGAGTCTCTGCCACAGCTATCCTCTGAACAAAAGGAATGCTTTTTCTCCTATCGTGATTGATATAAGATGTTCTTCCCCCGACCAGCTGTTGCACTGCCTGGTTGAGGGCATCTATCTGGGCCTGCACGGCGCCAGGAATCGCCGGGGCCTCTACTGCTGCTGGGGGAATGTACTCATCGTGTCGTTCCCTGCGATCGTTGAGTACATCTCTTAAATCTTCGTCCCTTCGCCGCTATTCGCTAGCTCCAAGACGGTTAAAGACGTTATTTTGCCTGGGCTGCCCCCCAGCGTCACATCTTTTGGGTTGGTCATCCCTAGGTGGTGGGCTTCTGCCCCCACCTCTTTCTCCATTTCTCTGACCGGCATTTCCTCTGCCTGAGTCGGCCTCATTATAATCGTGGCCATCTCTGAATCTTGATTGGCTACGATGGGATCGAATGTTCCCTCGGTTGCCTTCCCGGGCTACAACCTCTCGAGCGTTAGAGGGTGGCCTGCATTGGTCGGTAGGTCCCCGTGCATTATCATGCCGTGGGGGGCCCCGGACTGCAGAGCCTGTCTCTGAGATCCTTCTGTTGCCAGAAGGGCGCTGTCCTCTGCTCGGAGGGTTTGGCTCTTCGCCTCTATGGCATCTAGGACTACGGGGTGGCTGCCCGACCCTATTATGCCTTGGCTGTGGGGGAATATCGCGACCTGCCTGGGATGGAGGTTGTGCCTCAGGGTCCCTCAGCGGGACATCATCCTGCTGCATTGGTGGCTGCTCAGGCCTTTGGGGGCTCGAGGGCTGAATAGGCGGGCTAAGATTGGGACCCCTTTGGGGTGGCCCATTTGTAGGTTGATCAGGCTGTGAGGCAGGTGTAGCCTGATTTCTAGCCAACTACAGGGCTGCTTCGAGGGCTGCCATGGCCTCCCTCTGACGGCGGTCCCTCTCCGCCTGTCTCTCACTCAACTCATGGTTCTGCCGCTCAATTTCTTGTTGCTACCGCGCCATATCTCAGCAGCACTTTCCTGGTTGGCCCTCTGGTTGGCTAGTTCATCCTGCAATACCCCCAGGGTATTCCTCAACATCTCAGAATCCAATTCTTCCTCATCGAATTCCAAATGTGGCTCATCTTCGGTCACGTTTGGAGGAGGAGGAGGCGGTTGAGATGGTGTAACGCTAGTCACCTACCCAGTCTTCTTTGTGGTTTTCGCCATTTCTGTTTCAACGATATCGTATCAAGCTCTCAATGAAAGTACCAGAATGTTGACCCTGATTTTGGTCAACTGACACGGAGTCAAAAATTCTTGATGTAGACAGATATGTTGAAATGAGAATAATGACAAAAACAGTAAAGCACACAATAATTTATAGTGGTTCGGCCCCAGAATCTGGTAATAACCTACATCCACTTCAGCTGTTATTGATATAATATTTCAAAGGAGTGATCAAAGAACTAGGGTTCAATGAGTTTCACCAACCTCTGAAGAACAAAACAATATATCGAATGTGATAGCTCTAATTCGCTTGTAAATCCTTAATCTCTAGTAATTAGAAAGCCCAAAAAGTCCCCCTCCTTGAACTATCTTTCTCTATTTATAGGCTCAAGGAGGTGTACATTAATTTGTTACATATATTCTCTCCTAATTAATCGGATCATCAGGAATTATTGGAGACAATCTCGGGATTGACTAAGATCTTTATAAAATTATCTTGAAATATGCGGAGTGTACGACCAGGCTGGTCGTAGGAAAAACTTAACCGTTATGCATGCAATATCTCACTGGTCGATACTCTAATAGAATTCTGCCAGGTGTCAGCCACGTTTCCAGAAATCACTTGCCACGTCATCCGTGTCTGTTTTTTGGATAACAGAGGTGTTTATGGATTTTGACATTGAAGGGTTGGATTCAACAGAGAATCCTTTAGAGAATTGATTCAACAGAGAAGGTAAAATCCAATTCTTGTTTTAGTGTTTGAATTCTGAGCATTTATGACTGGTTTTCTTGTGTTCTTGGGCTGCTGAGTTTCAGAAATTAAAAGGGGATTTTAATGAGTTTCTAGACTAGATTTCTGTTGGGTTTTGCTGCTGAAAACATGTTAGAATGTTGGGATAATTGAATTGTGTTATTGGGATGGTTTAGGGTGGATTTGGTTGAGGTTTGAATGTTACAAATGGTGGGTTTTCTGGGTTCGCGGGGCTGGGTCGTGGCTTTGTTCTTGAGTGGCGCGGCCCTTCGGAGCAAGGAAGAGCCAGGAGGGCTCTGAGATGAGGGAGCGCCGCGGCGCCACAGGGGCAGGGCCGCGATGCATGTCTGTGGTCAGAGAGGCCTAGCCTCTGTTTAGGGGGCGGGCCACGGCGCAAGTCTTGGGGGCCATGGCCCTTAAGGGCATTTGTGGCCTTTTGGAGTCTTTAAGCGCGGGAACCTAACCTAGGGTGCTCGGGATCGATTCCACCACTGTGTTTGGTGGAACTCGATGTCTCAGAAGCTAGAACTATATCCAGAAACCTTTAGTCGAATATTAATGGAATCCTTTATCATGGTTGTGACTGGGTGTACGCTTGGGTTCGGGGCAGGATCGTGCTAGGGGGTCATCTTTCCTAATTAAAGCACTTGGAACTAAAGGTAAGGAAACTGCACCTGGTTGTGGAATTTATATTGGGACTAAGGGTTCCATCTTTTGTGTGCTCTTTAATGAGGATGGTATTATGCCATGTGAATTGTAAACGGATGGTATCATGCCATGTAAATAGTAAACGTGCAGCCTAAGAGCATCGGTGTTTACACTTGCACACAGGGCGCGGCTCGGCCACTGGTAGCCAAGGATAGCTTATTATGCACTGAGCTCGGTTTAAGCGGGCCGGAATCAGTGGGTTAAACAGAGGATGCGACCTAAGTTATCGGCCCTAACCATCTGGTGATTTGAGTGTAATTATTATGATGAATATGATTTATTGGTTAGTTGAATGGCAGATTGTTAGTTTGATGATTATTATCGTTGAATGGATGAGTGTTGTGTTCTGTTGAGTACCTGGTTATGTCTTGTGAAATAATTTATTATTATTGGTGATTGTTTTGATTGTGTCTTAAATGTTATGTTTTCTTGCTGGGCCTTGGCTCACTGGTGCTACGTGGTGTAGGTAAGGGCAAGGGTAAGGCAAATTGACCATGGGTTGGAGAGCTCTGGGGGCGAGGTGTACGTTGTCAGCTACTTGGCCGCCACGGTCGAGGATTTGTACAGGAACGAGAACCTAAAACGTGTATTTTTCCATTAGAGTGGCTTGGTTATTTACAAACTTTGGAAATTCTGTAATTACGTTATTTAAACCTTAATTTGGGATCCCATGTACCAAACATGTAATTTAATGAAAATTATTCGTTTATAACCAAAATCTTTTAAACCTAACCTGTTTGTAACATTAGATTCACATTTTTAATTAAATGACTTGATTAGCAAGTCTCGCACTATTTCAAACATACAGTGTAACGATCTTGGTTATCTAGGGCGTTACAGTCATGCTCTTATTAATTCTATCTAAACCTTAGGTTATAATAAATAATATTTCTAAGACCAGCAATATTAATTAAACCTTATATTATAATTATTATTTCTAAACTATAGGTTAAACTTATAAAATCCATAACTGTTGCTATGAGTTTCAACTAAGTCTCAACTTGAACCAAAATCCACGGCAAATAACATACTACAACTATCCTAACTACTACTACTATCTAGCTAAGTAAAATTCTAGGACACTACAAAATACTTATTAAATTAATTAATCAATAGAAAATAATACGGGCCTTAATTTTAAGTCCAACGAGCTTATAATTAAATGAGAAATTTCACAGTCCATGATAAATTTGACCTAATGGCTGATATTACCTATTATTTTATTGATTTTTTAATTTAAATAAGTTACCTAAATGAGCCTATAAAATGAATGCTAAGTGAGAGTTGAAAAGAGATGTACAGAAATTTTGGAGATGAACAGATGATCAGAAGATCTAGTTTTGATGCTTTAAGGTTTTAGACTCTCTCTACAACGAAAGTCTTTTCCTAAGCCTCAACATTCTCTTCTCTTTTTCTTTTCTTTGTATCTATCTCATGTGTTGATAATTTCTCACTCTATTCTAGGTGATTCTAAGGATACTTTGGAAGATTGTGAAGAAATTTGAATATCGGTTCAGTTTCTTGGTGTGACCATGTGACAGAAAGGATACAAGGGTTAGAGAAACTAAAGGAAGGACTTATTCATTTCGTTGCGTTTAATGTAAGTGTTCTTATCATTATCTCTGTTTAAACTCAATTATAGAAACATGTTCTAGGTTTTTTGTATTAACTTGTTTAATATATGATTTACATGAAAATAAACACGATCCTGTATAAGTTTTCACAACAGCTGCCCTCAAAGCATTTGGTAATTTTTATTTTCATGCATGAACATGGTAAAATTTGAATTATTTGATGTGTTGAGTAATTTTATGGATTTTCATGTTTTTTATGAAGCACAATGTTTTTTATGTGATTATTAGCAAATTTGGGTTATTTTGTTGTGTTTTCTATGCAATTAAATTTTATAAAAGCTTTATTGGGTGTAAAACATGGTAAAAATTATTTAGAAAATGTTTTTGGGTAGAAAAATTACATAATTTTTTTTTTAAATCATATTTTGGGTCATGGCCGCAGCCACCATGTTTCACTAGTCGCGGCTTAGGAGTCAGCGTCTAGTGGTCGTGACCACCATAAATCCCTAGCTGCAGCTAGAGCACGAAAATTGCCCAGAACTGTCACGTGGTCGTGGCCACCAACATTCACTGGCCATAGCCTGCGATAATTTTTTCTTAAATTTTGAATGTATTTTTTAATGGGTCAATACAAAATATCAAAAAAATTTATCATTTAAAATATCTTTTTTGAAATACGATATTTTTTTTGTTTGATATTTAAAAATTAGATAATCTTTTTGCAAATATTCAAATTCAATTTTAAAAATACGTTAACTAATTAATTTTAAATCTTTTAATATATTAAAATATTAAATTTAATTTATCACATATTAAAGATATTTTTTTAATACTTATATTAAATCTTTTATTTGAAAATAATAATATCTTATTATTCTATGGATTTTAATATTTAAATAATTTGAAATTTGAAAATTGAAAATTTTGTTCACAAGATATTTTGATGGATATTTGAATTTTTTTAACTGTTTAAGATATTTTTTCAAAAACAACTAATGATATTTGTTTTAAAAATTTATAACTAGTTAAATTTGAAAAAATGTCACGTTTTGCAAACCGATTAATAATTTTTTTTAATAAATGTTGATAAATCCTATTTAAATTAGATTAATATTTTTCAAAATAACCTAAACTAAGTTGATTGTTGATAAAAGAAGTTTAAATTAACTTTTTTTAATTGTTGATAAATTTCATTTAAATTGACTTATTTATTTTTGCAAAAATTTAATTAATTCGAATTTTGGATAAATTCTTGAAATTTAATTGTGGTATTTTTGCAAATGAAATAAATTGTGGTATTTTTACATAAATTCATAGGCTTGCTCATATAGTAACATGATTAGGCCCATCCAATTATAACATGTTTGTTTGCACTATATGTGATATTTTTGGAATTGGGCTTAGATGCATATAGTTGCTCGTATGTTTGCTTAATATATGGATTTTGCTAAATAAAACATTCATAAAATGATAGGTTTTATTTGGGCCGATTAGAAAGTGTAAAGTTTAAATTCCTTTCTTGTGGGTGGTTCCGCTTGTGAAGACTCATTTGCTTTGCATGACTATAGTGGGCATAATCAATTAATAATATTAATAAAAAAATGTTTAAATTCCTGTCTTTTGAACTTTGTATGGAAGTATTGGGGCCTTAGTAATAGGAATGACATATTGGACCCAACCCTCCTCCATACAAGCCCAATTGTTAAGGCCTATTTGCTTGAGTTGGACTTGATTGTATATGTTCATTATAATATTTAAACTTAATATTGATTAGCAACAAATTATTTCTAATTTAATTGAATTTGTTTCAATGTTACACTTTAGAATTAATAGAAAATTATAGGACTTTGGTTTTAAAATTTTAATTTTATAATTTTTGGAGAACCATGGTCATTAATTTTTCGAAAATTAATAATAAAATACTATTTTTAATTAAAGAATGAGCTTATTTTAGAATTATATTCGATCTCTACCGTTAGTTTAACAAGGTCAATAGCTTAATGGGGCCTCGAGACACTTTGATTCATCCCCCTATGGAATGTGTTCATTAGTTATTTTGACAATGTTAGATTTCGAAAGATAGATAATTATAGGTCAAATTCAACTAGACTCACCCCTATGGTGACTACTAGAACTAACTCTATGATTATCGAAACCGCTGGTCTAGCTCATGAAATAAGAAATTTTGTTTTCTTATTTTGATCGAATAGTAGGTTGTTAATAATGGTATCTGTTATCAAATGAGTTTACAACTCAATTAAGAAAATGATATTTTTTTTACTCTCGCCAACCGGGAAAACAGTATCATACAATAGTTAAAAACCTAAAGAAATAGAGATATGATTATTTTGGTATTTTTTCCATATCTTACATATTTATGGTATATGTTATGTTATTTCTTGAAATTAGAGTGAATAGAAGTTCTATTGAGAAAAAGTGATTGAATTCTATTTTATTGATAACCGGTAGTTTTATGTATGGTTGTGTCTACTCCCACCCTTTCTCAACTTTCTATGCAGAAACTCACTAGAGAAAACTTCCTTAAGTGGAAGCAGAACATCAATATAGTGTTCATTGGTGACAACTCCAAGTTCGTCATGACTGATCAATCCCTAGAAGTTCTAGATAAGGAGACTAAAGTCAGCTTAATCCTCAACAGTCTCTCTCCAGCTTTCCTGACGTTCACCACCAACTATGTGATGAATAAACTCGTCTATGGTCTGACGCAGCTCATGATCGAGCTTCATATTTTCGAGTCAATCATGGGTGGACCAAGTAAGGGAGGAGAAAAGAAGACTAATGTTTTTGTTACTAATCCGACTAAGGCTGAAGCTAACCTAGCTTCATCTTCAAGAGCTGGAAACAAGAGGAAAGATGGACAAAACACCAACCCAAGGCCTGCAAAGACGAGTGCACAACCAATTGCATAGACACCTAAGGGGAAGAAAAAAAACAAGAAAGGTAAAGGTAAGTGTTTTCACTGCAATGAGAAGGGCATTGAAAACAATATTGTCCCAAGTTTCTAGCGGCAAAAAACAAAGGTAATGATTATAGTTAATAGTTTTTCTCTACTCAAATCCTAACTCAGTATTCTTTACTCTTGATTAGGTATCTAAGTTCTTTGAACTTGAGGTTCTTGTTGGTAAGTATCTTCTCAATGGTTTAGGTTATTCTTTTTGTCTCTTTTCTTTTAGAATACTCACCTCTCTATTAATGATTTTTAGGAGTGTTCCAAAATCTCGACCTTTTTCTCATCATCCCGATATTTTGGTAAGGAAAATATGATAGTTCTTATGTGATATGTGCTATGTTATATAAAGTGTTATGATTATGCTATAGTATGATTTTATGTGTTATGATATATGTATGTTTGGGGCTTATAGTTGTTATATAGCAAACCCTATCACTTTTACGTTTTGGGGCTTATAGTTGCTATATGGCAAACCCCAACACTTTTATGTTTTTGGGGCTTATAGTTGCTTAACTAGCAAACCTCATTGTCCTTAGTTAGAAAACCCCAATAGTCTCCATGTACATGGGTTAGAATTATATGTGTTATAGTATATGATATATGTTCATAGATTATGTGTATGATTATGTTTCATGCTTGTAGTAGATTTTCCTTGCTGGGCATTAGGCTCATTCCTTTATGTTTATATGTGCAGGGAAATAGTTATGGCGGCAGGAAGGTTCTTGGCAGCTTGGGAATGTATATTGAGGGAGAATGAAATTGGTGGACTGCGTGAACGATTCGAGGATGAAGTTGTTTAAGTCTTTCAATCATAATTTCTATGTATTTTTCCGCATCTGAGTTGTAACGAATTTTAAGATTTAAGTTATGTTATGCTTTATTTTCAAAACAATGGGATCCCATATCCTGCTTATGAATTTTATGTATTTTAAACCTTTATTTTACAGTTTTTAATAAAGTTACGACTATTTTATATGTAAGTTTTCTTAAGGTTAGTATCTATGAGTAGTAGTTATTAATGGTCCAAAGTCTAGAATAGTTGGGTCGTTACAATGTTGAGGGGATGTGCTTTAGATTTCTTAGGATCATGGACCAAGTATCTTCTGTTAATAGAATTCTCTTACAACAACAGTTATCAGGCAACGATAGGCATGACACCTTATGAGATGCTATATGGACAGAAATGTCGATCACTACTTCATAGGGATGAGGTTGATGAAAGACGATATTTAGGACTCGAGGCTATAAGAGAAGTAACTGAGGCAGTAGAAAAGATAAGACAACGAATGATTGCCACTCAAAGTCACCAGAAGAGCTATGCTGACGCTAAGAGGCGGACTATTGAGTTTTCAGTAGGCGATCAAGTCTTTCTCAAGGTTTCTCCAATGAAGGGGATTATTGCGTTTCAGAAAGAAAGGAAAGTTAAGCCCAATGTTTATAGGTCCTTTTGAGATATTGGATAAAGTAGGGCATGTAGCATATCGATTGGCTTTATCGCCATCATTAGCTAAAATACATAACATTTTTCATGTATCGATGTTGAGAAAATACATATCAGATCCATCCCATGTGCTCGATTACAAGGCTCTCGAGTTAAAACAAGATTTCAGTTATGAAGAATGGCCAGTACGCGATCTAGAGCGGGGAACTAAGGAGTTTAGGTCCAAAAGTGTCCCTATGGTTAAAATCTTGTGGAGCAGTAGCATAGAAAGAGAGGCCACATGGGAATTGGAGGAATATATGAGGGAGCGATATCCCGAGATGTTTGGTAAGTAAATTTCGAGGACGGAATTCTTTTAAGTAGGGGAGAATTGTAGCGTCTCATAATTTTACTTAGCTAGATAGTTGTAGTAGTAGCTTAGTATTTTAGTTTTTGTGTATATTGGTCAAAGACGGGATTTAGTTAGAAACTCGTAGAAATAGTTATGGATTTTATAAGTTTAACTTATTGTTTAGAAATATTAATTTTAACATAAGGTTTGATTAATATAGCTTGTCCTAGAAATACTATTTATTATAACCTAAGAATTAGATAGAATAATTAAGAACGTGACACTTGTCACATGTATAATTATTAAGGATTTAAGCATTTTGGATGAATAAATTAATAAAGGATAGATATAGA
Source organism: Humulus lupulus (assembly GCF_963169125.1). Lineage (NCBI taxonomy): Eukaryota > Viridiplantae > Streptophyta > Magnoliopsida > Rosales > Cannabaceae > Humulus > Humulus lupulus. The sequence continues at coordinate 164,710,886 of NC_084799.1, forward strand.
AGGTCTATAACCTTCCCTTATCTGTTAGGATCATGTTTTACTCAGTCAAGGTGGTTTAAAAAAATTCAAGTGTGCTGAAAGTGTGCAAAAACGTGTTTAAAATATCAGTGTATGCCGATATATCGTAGTTATAGGGGTCGATATATCGCCTATGTTGATACGGAAAACACATCGACTTCGCACGAACGAAACCATGGACCTTCAGGATTATGGTGTAGGCGATATATCGCCTATAAGAGGCGATATATTGGCTCCAGTAGCCATTTTTGAATCTTTGTGGAATCCAAAACTAAAAATCACCCTAAAAAACTTTGACTCGTTCCTGAACGTTTTTTACCGAGTTCTGGGCATCTGCTAAGCGAAAAATGTATTTTTAATCATTTATTTATTCATTGAAATGGGAGTTAGTTTCACTCCTTGAACTCTATAAATAAGACCCTTCACTCAGCCATTCTCTTCTTCATTCAAGCATATTTCAGAGCCTTCTAGGTGCTAAGTTCGTTCTAGAAAGAACCACTAGGGTTGTTGGGTTAAATGCTTTCAAATCTAAGCTTTTCTAAACACTTGGGAAGTAAGCTTTTGTGTGATTTCAGTGTTTGAGGTATAGATTGAAGCTCTAAGCTATCTAAGGTATCGTTAATCTTCAGGTTTAGTCCATTTCCATTCTTCTTATTCTTTCCTTTTATTTCAAAACCTAACTTGTTGTAATGACTTTTGGTTAGGTGTTCAAACTTAAGGTTTTTGGTAAGTCTTTTTCCGATGGTTTAGATCTTTTATTCATCTTCTTTTCTCTAGAGGACTTATGGTTTCTTTATGTTTTGTTTTAGGAGTTTCCAATCCCGCTCTTGTCTCCAATATTCCAGTTTTTTGTAAGGAAAATTAGATAGTTTAGTTTATGATCTAGGCTTTATTTTTGTATGACCTAACATTTCAAGTACAATAAAGGGGTAAGTGTGTCTGGACCTAAGGTGTCCAATGATGTATGACGGGCTTATGTCTGGTAGGCTCGGTTGCCAAAACTTTATGACAGACCTAAGTTGATGTCCGGTGTATGACAGACTATTGTCCGGGGCTTAATTGCCACCCCTATATAAGCACTTATCTTTTTATTATATTTGACTTGTTATTATGACCTATAGTTATGATTATGATCTATGACCTATAGTTACGATTATGACTTATGATCTGTGATTTATGACTATGATTATGACTTAGATTATGATTTATGATTATGACTTAGGCTATGTTATGACCTATGGTTTTGTGATGTGATATGATTAGTATAAATAAGTTTTTGTTATGACTCTTGTGTAATTTAGGATATGTTGATTAAATGATTATATGACTAACTCTTGTTTGTATTTTCCTTATTGGGCTTAGATGCTCACCTCTTATGATGTTGTTATTTTAGACAATTAAAGATAGAAAGGTCAATGGCGAGTGGGACCTAAGAGCTTCGTGATGTACTCGTGGGGACCATATAGTTGAGGAAGATCAAGTGGGCCTTTTTATTTTTATTAAAGCATGTTATTTTTTTAAAATTTTTATTTAATGTTGCTCATTGTTATATAAAGATAGTTATTATATTTTTGTAAAACCATGGATCCATATATTTTATTTTAAGTTTTATTCAATAAAAGCGCAATTTTTATGATTATGATTCAACGCTGTGTTCTCGATAATTTATGAGAAATTAAGGTGCTACATGAGCAATTTGGTGGAAAATTCACCACGGGGAGTTATACCCAGCTCAGGGTGAGCCTATGATTTTGTTAGTAATTTGGTTAATTACTGGGGATATTAGAGTATGAGTTATAATTGGGAAAAAATATTAGTGTTTGGGAAGATTAGTGGGATTAATTGGGTATCCTAAGTGTAATTTGAGGTTTAGCGGGAAAATGTGGCAAATGGCGATATTGCCCTAGGGGGCATTAAAGAACTAAGTAAATGTTAGGGGCATTTTAGTCTTTTTGTGTCAAGGGAGATAGACTTAGCCTTGGAACCCCTCAGAAGCTAAGGGAAACAAACTCAGCAACTTAACTCTCCCTTGTTTCTCTCTTTCCCTTTTGAAGAGCATGGGTTCTTTGAATTTTTGGAGGAATTTGGCTTGGAAATCTAAGGAGTTTAGAGCTAGGATTGGTTAAAAGGCAGCTTGGAGTCAGAATTTCATAGTTGGGGTAAGGTTTAATCTATGGTTCCGCTGTGAATTCTGGTTGGTTTCTTAGGTGTTCTTGAGCTTAGAAGCTCAGGATGGGATTTTTGGTTTTAGTTGGGTTTTAATGCAGCTAAAAGTGTTATAGGATTGCTTATGATGTGTTTTTGAGGGCCCTAGGTTTAATTGGGACTTTGGTGGTTTAAGGGTGAGTTTTTGAGGGATTTGGCTTGGAGAAAAGTTTTGAAAATCTGGGTTCGTGGGGTTGTGTTGCGGTGTTGTTCTTGTAGCTCCACGATCTGCATGAACTCAGAGGCTGGGGCAGTTCTCTAAATCGCCTTGGTGCCGTGATGTTTGGTGGGCTGGGTCGCTGCGCATTTCCAGTGAAACAGGGTCAGAGCTCTCTAACTTATAGAGAGTTGCGATGCTTGTGAGAGGCGTCGCGACTCAAATTGGGAATTTTGGCCAAATAGGGTTTTTGAGTATGAGAACTCAAACCTAAAGGCTTGGGACGGATTCTACTACCTGGTTTAGTAGAATTAGAGGTCCCAGAGGCTAGGAATTAATCTCGAAGCTTTTAATTAGTTTAGTTCTTGATGATTATTCGTTATTATGTTGTGACTAGGTTATATCGTTAGGCTCGAGAGTAAGGATTATGCTCAAGGTCGCCATACACTATCTGCTCAGGACTTGAGGTAAGAAAACTGCACCTGGGTTGTGATTAGGGCTTGAGCCTCAGTTATTAAGTATAACTATAATCATTTTCGAATATATGTTTAAACGTGAATGACTGTGTTATGTATGAACTGTTCATTTGATTGAATCTGACTGAAAAGCTCGGCTTCAGGTCGTGATCAGCATAAGCATGTGGAATGCAAGTCGTATGGCTGAGCCATTTTGGAAGTGTGATATGCACTCATTTGATCCTATGTTCATATAATTGAGTGAACGTCTGCGTGAGTATGTTTGTTATTGCTAAGCTTGCAATATGTGATATGTTGACTATATGTATCTATTTATTTGAGTTTTCTTGTTGCGCCTCGGCTCACGGGTGCTACGTGGTGCAGGTAAGGGCAAGGCGAAGTTGAACCATCAATGAGTTGGAGAGCTTCAGAGGCAGCATGTACATAGGCAGCCTGCTCGACCGCCACAGTCGAGACTTCTTTTGGAAAGCTAGGGTTTAGTGCTTTTACCGCTTAGGACGACTGTTATGTACTTCATTTATTTTCCTTTGTATCAACCTTTTTAAATTTCTCTTTTCTTTGGGATCTCGTGTTATGTACTAAATATTTTAATGAAAAGTTGCCAAAGCTTAATAAAAAACTTTATGCTAAATTTTAACTAACCTTAACTACATGTGTTTAGTCCAAATGACTCGTTCAACGAGTTAAGCACAATTTTAAACACACAGTGTGACAGTCCTGGTTATTAGGGCGTTACAAGAACTATCTCAACCAAACTTCCTCCTTAGCTGCTTCATAAGTTAGTATGTATTCGACTTCCATGGTTGAATCTGCTATGCTGGATTGTTTAATACTCCTCCAGACCACAGCTCCTCCACCAAGAGTGAACATTGACTCAGACGATGACTTACGACTATCTTTGTCTTATTAGAAATTAGAATCAATGTATCCAGTATGGTTCAACACACCCCCTGAATATATAAGCATATAATCTCTCATTCTCCTAAGATACTTCTAAATGTGCTTTACTGCTATCCAGTGTTCCAAACCAGGATTTTATTGATAACGACTAACAATCCCTACTACATAACATATGTCAGGTCTTTTACACAACATGGCGTACATTGGACTCCCAACTGTTGAAGCATAGGGATACTTTCTCATATACTCTTCCTCCTAAGGTGTCTTAGGACACTATTCCTTGGAGAGAGTAATAATGTGTTTGGTCGGTAACTGACCATTCTTGGAATTCTCCATAGATAATCTTTCAAGCACCTTATTGATATAATTAGCCTGAGAAAGTTCCAAGATCTTGTTCTTCCCATCCCTTAGGATTTGGATTCCAAGAACATAGCTCGCCTCGCCCAAATCTTTCATTTGGAACTTTTTGGCTAACCACTTCTTCACGTTTTACAATGTCTGCATATTGTTGCCAATGAGGAGAATTTCATCCACATAAAGAACTAGGACAACCACTACTTTTCATTTGATGTATTTTTCACAGATGCTTCGTCGACATTCTGTTCGAAGCCATATGTTTTAATTGTTTCATCAAAGGTGACATTCCATGATCTAGAGGCTTACTATAATCCATAAATGGATTTCAGCTGTTGGGGTTTTATGCCCTAATTAAAACTCAATTTCTTTGTAATCTCATTTTTTTATCAATAAAAGAATAGAAATTATTTTTTTACTTGGCCAATCACTTTGCTCACATGTTTTATTTTCATGATTATTTGTTCAATATAAACTTCTATTAAATCCCGAGCATATAGTTAATCATATCTATAGTGACGTAATCACAGTGGAATATAAATATGATTATATGTTCAAAATAAGTTAGTCCTAAGATTAGTCAATGCACAGGATTTACACTAACTTGCCAATCTACGATATAATCTACTCACACATTGTAGTGTTATGTTCTTTCCAGAACATTAGCAAAGTAGATAAGATCGGATGTATTTGTTACGTCGGACAGGACCGATATTGATAGTAGATAGGATAAGTAAACATACCATTATTATCTATTCTAATCATATCATATAGTTGACCATAGGTCAATTCAATCTCAATTCTGAGTGGTTAGTATTCTAACTGATTGTATTATTTGAGTTCTTTGACTTGTTCGTTACCAGCTTACCCAACGGACTAGCCCATACTTACATCTTGGGAACTCAGTAGTATAATTGAGTGGGAGTGTTAATCAAAGATATGAACATCTATAACTTCTAATGAAGAAGTAAAATGAAAGTTTCCTTTTAGTTTGGTTCAAGGTGCTAAATGATAGTGATCTCATTTCAGTAATTAATATTAATTTACTGAAATATCATTTACAAGGAACTAAGTGTTTTAAGGATAAAAAGTCTCATCTCATCGTAGACCGTCTATAAATGATTGAGTGACAACTATGGTTGTAACAATGGATAATTAATAACGTATCTATATTGGTTATAGAGTGTTCTATGAATTCAATAGTGCAATTCTGAGTCTTTAGTGGAGTCATGAGGAATTAATAAGTTAGAAAATTTATTTGTTAAATTTATGATTACTTATTGGAGCTTGATTTCATAGGCCCATGGTCCCCACTGTACCTTGGATAAAATCATCTAGATAGTCTCAATTAATTGATTTAATTATAAATTAGAATTATCAAAGTTGACCAAGTCAATTTTGGATAGTTTCACATAGTTTTACAATTTAGAGAAGAAAAGAGATTTTAGGGCAGACTTATTAATTAAGACAAATTGGTGTCTAAATTAACAAATAAGTTTAAATCAATGTTCAAATTATGAATAATTAATTTGATAAAGGATTTAAATAATTATTTAATTAATTAATCAATATAAGATAATACATGCATTGATTTTAAGTCCAACGAGCTTATAATTAAATGGGAAATTTCACGGGCCTAAAGCCCATAAAAATTTCGACCTAATGCCTAATATTATCTATTATTTTATTGATTTTTAAATAATATAAATTACCTAATTGAGCCTATAAAAGGAATGCTAAGTGAGAGTTGAAATCATATTTTTGAATCACTTGTTTTGAGAAGATCAGAAGATCTATTCTTGATGCTCTAGGTTTTAGATTCTCTCTACAGCATAAGTCATTTTCTAAGCATCAATATTATCTTCTATTCTTTTTCTCTTTGTATCTATCTCATGTGTTGAGAATTGCCCACTCTAGTCTAGGTGATTCTAATGTTACTTTGGAAGGCTGTGAAGAAATTTGAAGGTCGGTTCAGTTTCTTGGTGTTACCCTGCAACAGAAAGGATTCAATGGTTAGAGAAACTTAAGGAAGGACTAATACATTCCACTACGTATAATGTATGTTTTCTTATCATTATCTATGTTTAAATTCAATTGTAGAAACATGTTCTAGGTTGTCTTATATTAATTTGTTTAATATATGATTTACATGAAAATAAACAAGATCCTGTATAAGTTTTCCCAACATCAACAACTTACACATATTTTGATCTTCCCCATTCTTGATGAACCATTCTAGTTATACCATATAGATACTTTCATCAAGACAACCATTTAGAAAGGCTGTCATTACGTCCATTTTCCATATCTCATAGTCATAGGTGGCAGCTATGGATAAAAGGATGCGAATGGATTTAAGCATGGCCATAGGAGAAAATGTTTCTTCATAATCAACACCTTCTCTCTAAGTGTAGTCTTTGGCTACTAGCGTTTCTTTAAAAGTCTCCTCTTTCCCATCTACACCTATTTTCTTCTTGTATATCCATTTGCACCCAATGGGCTTGGCATCTTTCAGGTGGATCTACAAGTTCCCAGACATAATTGAAATACATAGATTCCATTTCTTGGTTCATGGCTTCTTGTAATTTCTTCTTTTCAGGATCATCCATTTCCTCTTTGAAGGTTAATGGATCATTCTTGTCTATATCAGAAACAAGGACATGTGCCTCATGTTCGTAGCGAACATGTTGTCTCACAATCCTCCCACTATGACGTTGCACTGAGGTTTCCTTTCTAGGAATAGTGATTTCCTCTGTTTGTCATTTATCATTTAATGATGAAGATGATGGTGATGTAATCTTATCAGTTGTGAGTTCCTTCAAAACTACCTTGCTCCGAGATTTATAGTTATTCACATATAGTAGTGTTCAAGGAAGGTTGCATTTGTGGAAACAAATACCTTTTGATAATTGGGACTATAGAAGCAACCGCCTCTTGTCTCTAGAGCGTAGCCCACAAAAATGCACACTTCATACCTTGAATCAAGTTTCCCTGATTTAGGTCTAAGAACATGAGCAGGACAGCTCCAAATGCAAAAATGGTGCACACTAGGTTTGTTTCCATTCCATAATTCCAGTGTCATTTTGCTTATGGTCTTAGATTGGACTACATTCAAAATGTAAGTCGTCGTTTGAAGTGCATATCCGCAGAACAAGAGAGGAAGTGAAGAGTAGCTTAACATAGACCTGCCCATGTCTAACAAAGTTCTGTTTCTTCTTTCGGAAACACCATTTTGTTGTGGCATTTCTGGTGCCATGAGTTGGGATAGAATACCATGCTCTAGCAAGAATTATTCGAATTATAAATCCAAATATTCTCCACCTACATCAGATCGAAGTGTCTTAAGAGTCTTACCTAATTGTTTCTCAGCCTCAGTTTTGAATTCCTTAAACTTACCAAAGGTTTCAGATTTTCTAAGCATTAAGTAAGTATGACCATATCTTCAATAATCGTCAATAAAAGTGACGAAGTACTCATACCCACCTCTTGCTTGTACATTGATTGGACCACTGACACCGCTGTGTACAAGCTCCAAAAGTTCTTTAGCTCTATTTCCTTTCGCTGAGAAATGACGTTTCGTCATTTTTCCTTCTAGACAAGATTCACAAACCGGAAGAGTTCGAACTCTTAGTTCTCTCAAAGGTCCATCTTTTGCTAACCGGCTTATCTTTTCTAGACCTATATGATCAAGTATAAGATGCCAAAGATATGTGTCATCCTTATTTGAAACTTTTTGTCTTTTTTTTCCTTGCAGTTTTGCTACTTTAAATAATTCTTAGTTATTAAGCGTTTGTTCAATTTAATGAAAGCGTTAAAGTCCGAATATTCAATTGCATGTCTAAAGAAAAATTAAGAATAATCAAATTATAAATAAAATATTCTAAAGTCAATACATTCAATAAAATTCAAAATACTAAAAGAAACAAACTAAGACATGGTTCAAACAACAATAAAGTTTTCTTTTAATAATAACTAAAGAATTTTTAAATAAAAGGAATTTCTTCATCGCTTTCTTGAACTAGACACTTTCTCTCTCTTCCTTTTTCTCTTTTGTCTCCATCTGCAAGTTCTTCTTGATTGCTCAAGTGTCTGTAAGAAGAACAAAAATATGATTAGTGGTTTCCAAATCAAAGATTTAAAATGTTATATGTTATAATCCACTATTAAATCTAAGGTAAAGATAAATCATATCTACATTTTTCGCGATTGCGGTCTTGTATGTATATCCTCATAGATAGCATCCCACATGTCACAAGCATATTCAATGTGTTCGAACTTTTTCCTTAGCTTTTCATCCATGGTACTAAGAATGTAAAATCTCGCCATGTTATTTGATCTCATCCAATCAGCATATTTTTCATGTTCCTATTTTCTTGCATCCCATGATAGTACGGGAGGAGGCCATTTTTCATTATAGATATGTTTAAGATTTTTAGCCATAAAAACAAAAAAAAAAAAGTTGAATTTATCCATCCTCCTTCATCTTCTTCAGTTAGTTTTGCTTTTCTTATATGATCATCAATCATTTGACGCATCACCGGGCACATAATAGGAAAATAATTGGGTGGAAACATTTTATGAATGAAAATAAATAAAATACAATAATATTACTATTTGAAAAATATCAATTAAATAAATATGATGCATGAATGCAACAATTAAAACACATAAATAAACATTTAATATTCCATGATAAAACTACCCAACAAATAAAGTGTCCCCTTAGGATCGGCCAAGTTAAATTTAGATAGCTTAAAAGACAATCTTATATTTATAATTTAAAACTCAAAATAACTCTTTATTTTCTCTTTAATAAATAAAGTACTGCTATTTTGGTCAAGATGCAATTATCCACTGCAAAAGCTTAATTGCATATTTGTAAGTGTAACTCATTATTTTAGAATTCATGACTTAACTTAGAGAGTGCCGCCTTAGGGTCAATCAAGCCTAAAATACAACATTCCTTCCTATCTTCGTAAGAAGACAACATTGGTATTCATATGTCTAGGAACCTTACATAGGGGGACGGAAACAAAGCCGTCTTGAGGCTCTATTCATATCTCACTGTGTTGTACTAATAATGGAGACCACAGGTCACATTGAGATGTTCACCTTCTCCCACTTACTATTTTTTTTTTTAAAATGTGTTTTATTAAACAGATCAATTAATTACAAATTAATTACTAGTTTATTAATAACCCTATGATTGTAATTAATTACAAAATAGATTTAATTATAAAAGAGCTTGTTTCTATAATTAATGTGATATAAATAATTACTCATTACATTCATCTAACTTTACTAAAACACCTATAAAAACTATTGCATTTATTATGGTGTGAGCTACAAAGTTTTAACTAATTTAATACTTAGTCATTTACATGCAATTGATTTCTCCAAAACAATTCACATAAACAGTTAGGACAATCCTAAATAATCATGTTTCTAAAATATGCACGATTAATGAAAATTGTGTGGGGTTTCATGAATGGCATATAATTGACTAATGCATGATCATGTTATCAATCAAACATTAATTAATATTTTTTTAAATAAATAAACAATAAATGATGAACCGAGTACTATTTGGTATTTCTAAATTTACAACCTTTGAAAAAATATAAATAAATTTTCAAAATAGCATTTAAGTTATTTTCAAGACTTCAAGAATATTTCTCCTCTCTTTTAGGCTTTCTTGCTAATCTTTAGGAATTCGTTAGGCGCAACTAATTAATTAGAAACTAACTTTCCAATTAATTTATTTATTTAATTAAATAACAATTTTTGTCATCTTTTTAATTTAGTTGAATTTAAATAATTAAATAATCAAATTCAAATAATTATTTAAACTTACGATAAAATTTTAACCAACTAAAATATATTTTATTTTTCTAATAAAAATAAAATAAGATAATCAAACTTTTAAATTCGAACAATTTTAAAAATTAATTAAATAAAAGATTAATTGCAAAAAATAGGATCTAGCTATGGGCACCAAGATTGGTGCCCTAGACCACTAGGGTCGCACGACACCATGGGAGCTAAGGGCTTGGGTTGGTGGCTGTTGCAGGCAGTGAGCACAGCACCTGGGGTGCGCACGGGCTGCAGTGGTGAACGCAGTAGGCAGCTGGGATGGGACATGCGGTGCGTGTTGCGCAGGGGTCGCGACAAGCATGTAGGGCAAGGGAGGCCTGGGGCGCACACGGTAATAGGGAGGCTCGAGCTCGGCACTCGGGTTTGCAGGTAGGCACAGGTGCTCCTTGAGACTCAATGTGCGCATGATGCGCACTAAGCAACGACTCGGGCTGGTGCGTGCTGCTACGGCTCGGGCCACAGGCTTGGGTCCTTCTTTCTTCTTTGTGTACATATTTTTAAAATACATATTTCAAAAATAAAATTTTACAAAAATCCTATGCTCTTTATGACCTGCACAAGATCTAGAAATTATAATTCCTAACCCAATAACACCATATAATTAACGATCAATCATTCAACCATACATTCAAAAACACATATCCATCCATTCAATATACATATCAACATACATATAAAAAATGCAAGAAACTCACACATCATTTTATATATATATATATGTGTGTGTGTGTGTGTGTGTGTGTGTGTGTGTGTGTGTGTGTGTGTGTAGACTGCTCTTATACCAATTGTTGGTATTAAAAGAGAAAATCAAAGATACGCAGCGGGGAATGGGCCCTTTTAATAATTATTAATACCAGCCAAGAACATACACACACACACACACACACACATATATATATTAAATCACATACAATCATATTAGAGATTACCTCATGTAGCCTATCAAGTGTCCTCGAATCTTTTTGTATAAAATCAACGATCTTCCTATCCATGTTCTGAAAGCTCACACCTTGATCTTCTAGACCAATCCTCAAACACACAAGGATGTGTGTGGGCACATAGGATTCAAAATGTTGATTTATGACTCTCTAGATGTACTCAAAACATGAGATTTAGAGAGGTTTGATAGAGAGAAGATATATTGGATAGTTTTCAGGTTTAGGAAAAACTATCGCTTTCTTTTTTAAAGAGAGAGTCTGACAGTCTATGAAAACACAAAACTTAAAAAGTATCGCTTCTTTTCAGGTTTATATAGATAATTAACTAATTTAATTAATCTTTATTTTATTAAAATAAAATTGATCAGTTATAACCTTGTTTAGTGATATCATATAAAAATTATTAAATAAACAAATTATTTGAAATTCAAAATTTAAATCCCAGAGATAGGAAATTCCTGTGTTTAGCGCCACACTCATTGTACAGTCACTGTGTTGACCACACTATTAGGGTTATCCCTAATTTTTTTCATTTGTTTATTTAATTAATATTTAAGACAATATATTTATCCCAAAATAAATATCAGTTAATTCAAAATTGACTTTATCTTAAAATATCATTTTATATAAATAAATAAATATCTTATTCTAAGTAAGATAATTATTAATCTCTCTTTATATATTAATTCAAACAAGATTAATATTAATTTAACCTATATTTTTTTTAAATAAAAACTATATAGTTAAATAATTATTTCATTCATAATTAATCAATTGCTTATAATTATCACATAATTATTTCCTTGCCCTGGAAAATTAATTCCTTTGCAATTAAGTCCTCTCTACAAATCTTTCTTTTGACATCCTTACCCTTGACAGTGTAGGACAGAGGTGATCTGGGGACCATGGACCTATAATAGGAAGCTCCAATAAACTAGATTATTAATTAAACTTTTTAATCCAATAATCTTATTTATTAATTTCATGATTACTCCACTATAAATATGGAATTTTACTCTAAGTATTTATAGAATTATCTTTATAGAGTTTTCTCTTGTAGTCTATTGAAATAATCAATAAATGCAGTTTTGTCCTCCATTTATTGGTTTGTTAATTAGAGTTGGTCAAAATTACTGTTTTACCCTTCTAATTACCTATTGATCCTTGAGTACCATTAATTCACTAGCGAATAATTAATCTATAATGAAATTATATATTTGAGCTCAATAACTATTTAGTTACAGAATTAACCCTTAAGGGAACCAATATTCAATCTGTTAGGAAAGTATGGATTCCATTATTGTAATTCATTTTCCTAGCCATTCATGATATTGAATCTCCAAAACAAAAATCATTAGCCTCATTATACTAAGAAACCTTAACGAGTGAATCAAAGATCCAATAAACACAAATAAGAATTTATGAATACTTAGGATTTAGACTGATCTACAAATGACCATCTATTATGATAACAATCAAATTTTTATGCCAAATGACAAGTTTATAAAGATAATTATTTTTTTATAGGTCTTGACATATATACTCTCTTATACATACAACACCTTTACTAAGATGTCTATCCACATCAATAATCCAATATCACTGCGCAACTGAGATGACTTTGAAGGAGAAAAGAATTAAAAAATAAAAAAATTGGCCATCTCCTCCCAAGTAGTGATGGAGTCGGGTTGTAAAGATTGTAACCAATCCTTCTAATGACATCATTAGTAACACCATTCATCTTCACTGTGGTGCAGACCTCTAGAAAATAAATAGCCAAATGGATATTAGGATTCATTAGTGGCCAATCCCTCAAATTGATTATGTAGTACCATATTCACTAATGTAGGTTTCAACTCAAAATTATTAGCATCAATGGTTGGATTTGTAATCCTATAGAGGTTCTCATTAACAGCAGGCATACAGAAATCATGAAATGTATGTTGTTGTAACATCGTGGATAACAAAGACCGTTACACTGTGCTTTTAAAATAGTGCTTAACTTTCTAAGCAAGTCATTTGAACTTAAATGTGTAACTAAAGACTAAGTTAAGGTTAAGTATTAAAAGCTTCGGTCAACAAAATGGTTACTTTTCATTAAAATATTAAGTTTACACACGGGATCCCAAAATCAGTTTGTAGATTTGAAAAAAAAAACAAACAGATTACAACTTAACCGTCCTAAGCGGCAAAATAGGGTTTAACCCTAGTTCCCTCCAAGCTATCCCGACCGTGGCGATCGAGCAGGCTGCATATGACACACCGCCCCTGAAGCTCTCCACCTCATGGTTGGTCCCGCTATCCCTTTCCTTACCTGAACCACGTAGCACCCGTGAGCCAAGACTCGGTAAAAAAACTTAATCCATCATGCACAACTAGGCAACAGTATAAAACAGTGAACATAAACCATCAAATTCAATTAACAATAGAATATAAATAACCAACCAACAGTAATATTCAAATCAATCAAATATGTAAACCAAACTCATCAAACAATAGAAATGATCAAGTCTGAACCACACTTTTGTTTATGGTATAATATGCGGGCCCAACGCCCTTAGGTTGAGTCCTCTGGTCTCTTAGCCTACCCCAGCACCCTTAGGCCAGGTTGCATTCTGCACGCTTACTATCGGCCCCCGGCACCCTTAGGCCGGCCTGCAAACAAATGCACAATGCATAGCAAGTAATCAATGGCAGTGTATACTGTTGGAAAACCAATCAGAGCACGCAACAAAAAACTTTGCGTGGTGGGCCCATTGTGGTTTTATTGTTATGAAACAACACAACAAAAACATACAAAAAAATTCAATAATCATATAAACAATTTATATGACCAATAAAACAATCCAGAAATATTATCATACATTACTATTAATCATGCAACAAATATATATAAATATACAATATATTTATATATATAACATATAAACACAAAATATCAAGAACATGAAGTTTTACCTCTTGAAGCCTATCAAGTGTCCTTGAGTCTTTTCATATTTTTATCGATCTTCCTATCCAAAGCTTTGAGTACTCAAACCACAATCATCCGTAGTGTTCTCTACACCCCAAGATGTGTGTGGGCACATAGAGAACATGGGTTTGTATTTTAGGAATCACAAGTATTTCTCAACACATGAGAACTTGGATTATGGTCTAAGAATGGCTAGAATAAAGAAGAAGAAATAAAGAGAGTTTTTGTCTGACAAAAGCTCTAAGAACTATTCTAAATTTTCTCTGTATTGTTGTGTGTCTCTTGTCTTTTTATTTCTTCTTCTTCTATATCATATATATAGAGATTTATGTTACCTTATTATTCCTAATAATAATAATATAAAATATTATAATAATGATGATAGAATTAGATTTTAGGTAAAAGCCTAACTTACCTTATTTAAAAATTAATTTTCAAATTATTAAATAATTAAATAAAATAAAATAAAACTACACAGATACAATATTTGTATAGTGGTATACGCATGGCACTGTCCTTGGACTGTGTTAGGCATGTATTGCTATTCCCTTTTCAGGGATTTTGTATTTTTCTTTTATTTAATTATTTAACTAAATCAATCTCCCACAAAATAAGGTGTTAATCTTTTTAAGGAAAATATGACAACCATATTTCAAAATTTAAATTCCAAATTCAAAATTCAAATTGATGATCATCATTATCATATGTTGACCCGCGATTTGGCCAACGACACGGAGTCAAATATACGACGGGAATCTAATGGAAAAGAAAAAAACACCAAGGATTTATAGTGGTTCTGCCCCAAAGAATGGTAATGACCTACGTCCACTTAGTGCTATTATTAATATTGAATCTCAAAGCCGTGATCAAAGAACTAGGGTTCTTGAGTTTCACAAACCTTGGAAGAAATACAATGGAACGATGGATAATCGCACAATAGCTCTCTCACAATATTCTAAAAAAAAAATCTCTAAATCCAAAAGTCCCTTCCTTGAGCTATTTCATGCATATTTATAGGCTCAAGGAGGGTTACATGGGCCAATGGGCCTTAACTTTCCTTAATAACCGCGTATCAATGTAATAATGAGGAAATATTCAATGCAATTATTATAAGATTACAATCTTAGAAGTAAATAAATCAAGTTATATGACCAGCTTAGTCGTATCTAATAGTTAAGCCTGACGAAGTGATGTGCTTCTGTTCGATAGTCGAACAACACTTCCGCCACATGTCAACCATATGGGAGAAATCCTTGCCACGTCATCAGTAGTTGTTTTTTGGGTAAACATTTGCCCCCAAGTTTATTTATTGCGACCAGTAATAAGTAAACTTAGGAAATTGACCCTTCGAATACCCCACGAAATCTGTCAGAGTCGCCCGTGCTTTGTTGAAAAAAGTGATCAATCATGTCCAATCAAGTCTTTGTGGTTTCCCAAGAACTAGTTTGACGACTATTACACTTCCCCATGCTTTGAAAAAGGTAATTCATGATTACTTCTTCTACCGTGTCGCAATCACTATAAATAATACCCCAAATCCACATTTTTACTTTTTACTTTTCACTCGCCATCTCCTCTCCAAGAACTGCGAAGAACTTCCATCTTCAGAGCCCAGAAATCCTAGGAACTCACATCCGAACGCTCTAAAGCTTTTGTGTTCAGACTTCGTGTTCAGACTCCGTTTTTCATCTAAGTAAGTTTCACGAACTCCTTAGACGTTTGAGTTGCCATGCAAAACTGTTTCATACTTATTTTTATCTCTGAACCTTTGAATGTTCTTGGTTGAAACTGTATATCAATAGATGCTTGATAGGGTAGTGAAGTAACATTTCATAGGAGTTAGGAGCCAGTTTGGTAGTTGAGATTGTATACTTAAGGGCGTAAAATCGAAGTAAAAATTCAATTTTTAAGCTAGTTGAAAAATTAGGTTTTTCCTGCCCCTTCGGAGTCGAAAAAGCTTTTTTCTGAATAACTTTTTACTTCCACTTTTTAATCTGTTTCTCAAACTGCTCGAATAAAATTTATTGTTTTTGCTAGAATGTTGCTGGCCGTATAAAAGCTTAATTTTTATACGCGAGCAACGTTATCCCAACTCTCAACACATATTTTTAGGCTTTACTTTCTCATCTCCCCCTTTCTCTATTCGCAGCTTTTCATGCAAGATCCGTGGAGAGGTGAGAGGCCTATCGACGATGACTTGCTTGCCCAATTGCTTGAAGACAAGGAGCAACTATCGCTGCTGATACCAGAAATTCCTTTTTCTCGAACTCCACCCATTAGACCTCAATCAAACCTTCCAACCATGGGTAGAGTAAAATCCACTGCCCAGAAAAAGAAAACACAAAAACCTTCTGCAAACCAGCTTGCCCCCCAAGCAGAAATTCCCTCGACCAGTGGTCGAGAAAGAAATATCCCCGACCCTAGCATCCAAACTCACGCTCAACTTCGAAATGCCACTCAACCATATGTTGAATGGTACGTCGCCCCTTCTAGCCGAGTTACGATTAGGATGATTTCCAATTACATTAAAAAATATGGACTTCCTGGGGTGACTCTAGTCCAACCCACCAAAGACCAACGTGCGAACTTGCCTGGAGGCGTTTTCAGCGCCTGGTTGAGATATCACATTGAGGCAGGAACGATCCTGCCTCTTCATCCTTTCTTCCAGGGAGTGGCCAATTATTTCGGGGTCGCTCCATTTCAAATAACTCCCAATGGATATAGAATTCTTTATGCACTATATATCCTCTATAGCCATAATAAATGGCCCGTCCCCACGCCACATGAGGTCAACTACTTGTTCGACCTAAAATCCAACCCCAACCAGGAAAACACAAGGTTCTTCCACTTCTGTCACTAGGAAACAGGTCGCACATTCCTGACTGATACTACTTTTATCTCGAACGTGGGGAAGTACCATCTGAAGTACTTTCTGACGACTGACATGGTCGCGAACAACTTGGCCTTCACACAAGGAGGTAAAGTCTTTGTACCACTGGTCGTTTATTTTTCTTTAATTTTTTTGCTGCATTTCCCTTAGAAATTTAGTGCGTTTCAGACCCATGGTTGTGACCAGACCCTACTCCAAACATGGTGATCCGATCAGCCCTCTTGCCCAGCATGACTGACATAGAGAAAAGTGTCAAACAGCTGGTCACAGAGGCCAATCTGAGATTGGTCGACCTTTTGACTCTTCACCAGGATGTGAGGGAATCTACTACGGGGAGTGCTACCGGCACTGAAGTCCCCGAACAACAGCTAGATGTGTCACAACCTCCTTCGAGGAGGGCAACTGGGGTGACCATCAACGAGCCAACTGGTGCCCCCCGACCTGCTGCTGCACCGGCCCCTCCAGGGAAGGGAAAGAAGAAGGCCACAGAGCCTATTCTTGAGTCGTCGGAAGAGAACAGTACTGATCTTTTGCTCTTAGATAGTTTGCCAATTCCCTGTCACTTGTTTGACGAGGATGACAATTTTAAGTACGCTCCCAATTTAGATTCAGACTTCTTCATGCCAGAGAGTGAGTGTAACATTAGTAGAGTATATAATGTAGCGACCAATAATGATAGCTCGGGTATTTTACCTACAATTTTCTTTGTTTCTTTTCTTGACATAACATACTCAATCGTATGTACTATCTCACTGTTCGCGTATTTGCTTTTCTTACAGACATGGACTCCGTGAATGTGTTCGACATGTACAGTGCCCCCGAGGCTCCTGAAGTTTCCATGAGCAAGAAGAAAATGAGTAAGCGGCATCCTGGAAAAAGCAGTAAAGCGCCTTCGGCAAAGAAAACTCATACTGCAGACCCTCCGACAGACGGACCGTCAACAAATGCAACACCACCTCCTCCTCTCGAGTAGCAAACTCCTCCTGCTCTGGTCGAGTCGACACCTTCTCCACCGGCTCCAACCGACCAGACTCAGCAGGCTGCTCCTGCTTCCATAGGGGGCGACATATCGAGTCATGCCTTAAGATCGGCCAAATACAAAGATGGCCAAAATTTTGAGGCACGAATGTTGCCGAGAGGCGATGGAGGGGACAGAGACGATGGACGTCGACCAAATCTTAACCCACACACTAAACGAGCTTGCCAGTGTAAGTCATCTTTTTCTGTGGAGATAGCCCTTTTATACATTACAGTCAGTTTAACTTTTGCTCTGATCGCAGGCAATGCTGACTGTTACTGCTGGCCGGCTCCGCTCGAGTGCTATCACCGAGCAGTCCAGGACTTCCGAGAAACGGCACGCTGAAGAACTCAAAATTGCCGAAGCGAAATATGCTGAACAGCTTGAGGCGGCCTAGAAGACAAATGCAGTGCTGCTTGAGGAGAAGAACAAGCTGGTTGAGGAGTTAAGGGAGAAGCAGACTGCTCTGGACAAGGCCGTCAAGCAAAGAGACCAGTTCAAGGAGTCTAACCGCGTCAACTATCGCGAGGCTAAAAAGCTCAACGAGGACTTGATTGCAAGCAGACAAGAGATTACAACATTGGAGGGTCGGATCGAGAAGCTTGAAAAATCCAACACCAGCAATTTGGAAAGGTACAAGAATGCCACGGTTAAGTGTTTCTATGACTTCTAGAAACATAACCAGGAGGCTAATTTCAGCTATCTTCCCGAGCGCACACGGCATGCTGAGATAGCCCGTTGCGTTGCTCGCTTGGCGAAAGAAGAGAGAGAAAAGGTACCTACCTCGCCCGAAATCTCCTTGGTCACTGGTGTAGAAGGGGCTGACAATGACGTTACAATTGTCGTTGACCAGGGCACCTCTCAAGATCCTCCAACCTCGTAGTTTGCTATTTTTCTTTTACTCTTTAATCTTTTAAGTACACGGCCTACGGGTCGTGATGTAAAGACACTTTAATTTTCTAGTTAAACTTTTATTGCTGCACGGGCAGCTTTTACTTTTAATTGAACAATTACATCCGAGCAGTGATTGCTCACGGTGTAAAAGGTTTCCTTAAGATATTATAATATTTGCATTTTATTATAACATCTGTTCGCATGACCGAACTTAGCATTGTACTTTGGTTTGATTTAACAAAATATAAAATTTTGAAAAATACTCTAAGTACCCCTAGCATGCTTTCACTTATTTTGCTCATGTGTTTACATACATTTCGATATGCTTTGCCTACTGGATACCTTATATGCCCCCCAAGTGATCGAGGAGCTCTAGGTCCTTGGTCACTTGCCTTGACCAAAACCTGTTCGAACATTATTGCTCGGAGCAAAATAATTAAAATTATAATACAACAAAACAACACACGTAATGAGCAAATACTTGTATAAAATACAATAAGTGGCAAGAATGGCTGGCTATGCACAGTCCCTTATATTTCTCGTAATAAATGGACAAAACATGTCTGTACGAGTGATCAATAATATCTTACACTTATAAGCGATTAGTCACATAAAATGACCAACCATTTTTCATAACTTGTAAAAGGTAAAATTAATACTAACCATTCCTTTTTCTACCTCAAGTTTATTTGTATCTTTTTGTCAATAGTTGTATTTTCTATTTCAATTCTCTTCTTCTTCTTTCTCTATTTTATTTGTATTTTCAGTTATAGAGTTGTAACACTTTATTTAATCAATCCTTGTCTATTGTAATATTTTGCATAGAGTTGTAATATTATTAATCATTTCCATTGAGGAAATTTATATTTTCCTAACACAAAGTTCGAGAAAGAAAATTCAGTGTTGGAGACCTTGTGCTCCGAAGAGTTTTTCTTAACACTCGCGACCAAGTTGCTGGAGTACTCGGGCCAAATTGGGAAGGACCTTACCAAATTGATGAAGTCCTTCACCCAGGTACTTCTAAACTTGAACGCTTAAATGGAGATCTTGTTCCTCGATATTGGAATGGAGAACACCTGCGCAAGTATTATTAATGAACAATTCTTCTTAAAGAATTGGCTTGTATAAATTTTACTTTTTACAAGTTTTGTGTAAGATCTTATTGATCACTCGTAAAGACATGTTTAGTCCATTTACTACGAGAATAAAAGGGACTGTGCTCAGCCAGTCATTTCTTGCCAACTATTGTATTTATTACAAGTATTTGCTCATTACGTGTGTTGTTTTGCTGTATTTTAATTCTAATCACATTGCTACGAGCAGTAACGTTCGGGCAGGTTCTAGTCAAGGCAAGTGACTAAGGACCTAAAGCTCCCTGATCACTTGGGGGCATACGAGGTACAAGTAAGCAAAGCATATCGTTAAAAGGTATGTAAACACATGAGCAAAATAAGGGAAAGCATGCTACAGCACTTAGAGTATTTTTCAAAATGTTAGTATTTTGTTAAATCAAACCAAAGTGCTATGCTAAGCTCGGTCATGCGAACAATTAGATGATATAATATGCAAATATAATATAATATCAAAGCGATCCTTTTACACCGCAAGTAGTGACTGCTTGGATGTAATTGTTTAAAATAAAAGTAAAAGCTGCCCGTGTAGCAAAATCAAAGAAAAATTATATTGTCTATACATCACGACCCGTAGGTCGTGTAGTTAAAAAAAAAAAGAAATATAAAAGAAAAAGAATTATGGAGCTTGAGGAGCTGGAGGATCCTGGGCAGGAGTCTGGTCGATGGCATCATTATCTGTACCCTCCATCCCGGTGGCCAGCGAGATTTCGGGGGAAGCAGGGACCCTCGATCCCTCTTCTTTGGCTAGTTGAGCTGCGCAACGAGCCAGCTCGGCTTCCCTTGCGTTCTCAGGGAGATAATCAAAATTGGCACCCTGATTGTGCTTCCAAAAATCATAGAAGCTCCTCAGAGTAGCATTTTTGTACCTCTCTAAGTTAGCAGCATTAGTCTTCTCCAAGTCCTTGACTCGGGCCTCCATATCTCTGGTTTCTAGCCTGCTCGCGATTAAGTCCAGCTCGAGTTGCTTAGCCACCTTATAATTAGAGCGGTTGGACTCCTTGTACTGGTCCCTCAGCTCGCGGGCTTTCTCCAGAGATTTTAGCTTCTCCTCCAACTCCTTGGCCAGTTGGGCCTTCTCTGCGGTCGCCGCCGCCAGCTGGCCGGCATGCCTGGCCTCAGCCGCTCTGAGTTCGTCCTCGTACCGTTGATCCGAGTTTCTGGCCTCCTCGGTAACAGCACCCAGGCGGATGCGACCAGCAGTAAGAGTCAGCATGGCCTGCATTCGAAACAAACAGTAAAATTACCAAAAGCCTAATGTCACAAAGGAGACAACTTACACTGGTGAACTCATTCAGCGCACGGTTCAGAATCGGGTCAACGCCCATCGTCTCCATAGCCACCATTGTCGCTCGGCAGCGAATGTGCTTCACAATTTTGGTAAACCTCTCCTTGATCAGCCTAAAGGAGTGGCCAACCATCAGGTTCCCAGTTGAAGCAGAACCTTTCTGCTGGGTTTGATCAGATGGAGCGGCAGGGGAAAGAGTTGGCCCGGCCGCAGCAGGTGGAGTCTGCTACTCGCGGTGGGAAGATGGAGTCGCGGTGGCAGAAGGCCCTTCCGCCGGAGATCCTGTGTTCTGAGCCTTCTTCGCAGCAGGCGCTTTGCTGCTCTCCCCAGCATGTCTCTTGCTGGCTTTCTTTTTGCTCGGAGGGGCAGCAGCAGCCTCTGAGTTGCTGTAAAGGTCGAAGACATTCGAGGAGTCCATACCTGAAAAGTAAGAACAAGGCCAAGCCGTGAGATAACATGCATAGCCAAACACATTACATCAGAAAAAGAAGCAAAAAAGGATTGCAAAGTCCAATACCCGAGCTATTATTACTGGTTGCTACACTACAGACTCTACTAGTCTTACACTCATTCTTTGATACGAAGAAGTTTGGCCCTAAGTGTGGAGCATATTTAAAATTGACGTCCCCGTCGAACAGATGACAGGGAATTGGCAAATTGTTTAAAAGTGAAATTACTATACCGTTGTCATCCGATGAGTCGTCAGAGAGTTCGGCAGGCTCGGTGGCCTTCTGCTTTCCTTTTCCTTTGGGGGCCGAGGGCCTCTCTACCCGATGAGTGCTAGTAGGTTCCTTGATTGTGACCCCAGTTGGTCTCCTCCGCGGAGGAGATGCTTGGGGTTGCTGCTCGGGTTCCTCTTCGGTACAAGCACTCCCTGCCAAAGGCCCCCTCGTATTTGATTGAGGGTTCCAGAGGCCAGCCTGTTGGGGTTTTATGCCCTAATTAAAACCCAAATTCTTTGTAATCTCATTTTATTATCAATAAAATAATAGAAATCGTTTTTGACTTGGTCAATCACTTTGCTCACATGTTTTATTTTCATGATTATTTGTTTAATATAAACTTCTATTAAATCCCGAGCATATAGCTAATCTTATTTATAGTGATGTAATCACAGTGGAATATAAATATGATTATATGTTCGAAATAAGTTAGTCCTAAGATTAGTCAGTGCACCAGATTTACATTGACTTGCCAATCTACGATATGATCTACTTACACATTACAGTGTTATGTTCTTTCCAGAACATTAGCAAAGTAGATAAGATCGGATGAATTTGTTACATCGGACAGGACCGATATTGACAGTTGATAAGATAAGTAAACATACCGTTATTATCTATTCTAATCATATCATATAGTTGACCATAGGTCAATTCAATCTCAATTCTGAGTGGTTAGTATTCTAACTGATTGTATTATTTGAGTTCTTTGACTTTTTCGTTACCAGCTTACCCTATGGACTAGCCCATACTTACATCTTGGGAACTCGGTAGTATAATTGAGTGGGAGTGTTAATCATAGATATGAACATCTATAGCTTCTGATGAAGAAGTGAAACTATGGTTTCCTTTTAGTTTGGTTCAAGGTGTTAAATGATAGAGATCTCATTTCAGTAATTAAATTAGTTTACTGAAATATCATTTACAAGGAACTAAGTGTTTTAAGGATAAAATACAATGAGAGGTAAGACGGTATTTTAGTCCTATCTCATTGTAGACCGTCTATAGAGGATTGAGTGACAATTATGGTTGTAACAATGGATAATTAATAGCGTATCTATATTTGTTATAGAGCGTTCTATGAATTCAAGAGTGCAATTCCAAGTCTATAGTGGAGTCACGAGGAATTAATAAGTTAGTAAATTTATTTGTTAGATTTATGATAACTTATTGGAGCTTGATTTCATAGGCCCATGGTCCCCATTGTACCTTGGATAAAATCATCTAGATAGTCTCAATTAATTGATTTAATCATCAATTAAGATTATCAAAGTTGACCAGGTCAATTTTGGATAGTTTCACAGAGTTGTGTAATTTTGAGAAGAAAAGAGAATTTATGGCAAATTTATTAATTAAGATAAATTGATATCTAAATTAATAAATAAATTTAAATCAAGGTTCAAATTATAAATAATTAATTTTATAAAGGATTTAAATAATTATTTAATTAATTAAATCAATAGAAAATAATACAGGCCTTGATTTTAAGTCTAATGGGCTTATAATCAAATGGGAAATTTCACGGGCCTATAGCCCATGATAATTTCGACCTAGGGCTTCAAAATGGCTGTTATTTTATTGATTTTTTAATTAAATTAATTGGCCTAATTGAGTCTATAAAAGGAGTGCTTAGAGAGAAGATTTCAGAGACGACAGATAAGTCACAAGTCAGATTTTCTGATAGTTTTATATTCTCTCTAAACACAAGTCCTTTTCTAAGCCACTTTGTTATTTTCTCTTCTTCTCTCTATATCTATCTCATGTGTTGAGAATTGCCCACACTAGTCTAGGTGGTTCTAAGGATACATTGGAAGATCGTGAAGAAAATAGAAGATCGGTTCAGTTTCTTGATAATACTCTGCGACAGAAATGATACAAGAGTTAGAGAAACTGAAGGAAGGACTCTTTAATTCCGCTGCGTATATTGTAAGTATTATATTATTTGTTTATCTTTGAATTCAATTTTAGAAACATGTTTTAGGCTATCTTGTATTAATTTGTTTAATATTAGATATACATGAAAATAAATAAAGATCCTGTATAAGCTTTTTCCAACACAGCCAACCTAAGGTTAGCCTTTGTAACTAGATTTTTGACCCTCTTCTCAGCATCTGACATGCTGACTAAGAGTGCCGCTCTTGACTCCATTCCTGGAGTTGGATTTGGTCGCAGCCAGAGGCCTAAAACACATTAAAAGTTTAATACATTGTGGAGGAAAAACACTAAGTGAAGAAGCCAGCCAGCGATATGAAAGTTTTACCTCCTCGAGCAAAAGCCAAGTTGTCCGCGACCAGGTCAGGCGTAAGGAAGTACTCTTGGTAGTACCTCCCCACGTTGGAGATGTGGGTCGTATAAGTCAGGAAAGTGTGTCCATTTTCCTGATGGCAGAGATGGAAGAACCCAGTGCCTTCTTGGGTGGGGTTAAACTTGAGGTCGAACAGGAAGTTGACCTCATGTGGCAATGGCACGAGCCATTTTTTCTGGCTGTATAGGATATAGAGTGCAACGAGCATTCTATATCCGTTTGGCATAATTTGGAAGGGGGCAACTCCAAAATAGTTGGCCACCCCCTGAAAGAATGCATGAAGAGGCAAAGTGGCTCCTGCCTCAACATGAAACTGCGACCAGGTGCTATAGGCACCTCCAGGCAGATTAGCCCTTTGGTCTGGGTTGGGTTTGACTAGGGTCACCCCTATCAGATTATATTTTCTTAAGTAGTTGGCGATCATTCTGACCGTCACCCTACTCTCAGAAACTACATGCCACTTGACATCCGGCTGAATAGCGTGCCGAGGGCGGGCATGCCTTTGGATATTTGGATCGGGGGCATTTTCGTCTTGACCATTGGTCGAGGGAGCATCAACAGCAGGCTGATGAGAAGTGTTGGAAGTTTTTCTTTTCTGGGCCTTAGTTTTGGTGCGAGCCATTTTTCGAGTCAAAACTGGGGAAGTGTTTGAATTAATGTGAGAAAAAGGAATATCAGGTATCAATATCGAGGGTTGTTCTTCGTCCTCGAGTAGTTGAGCCAACAGATCGTCGTCAATGGGTCTTTCTCCGCCCCACGGGTCTTGCATATGAACTGCAAATAGACAAAGGGGGAGATAAGACGCACAGCCTGGGAGCTTATGTTGAAAGTTGGAATAACGTTGCTCGCGTCTATCGACCAACAACATTCTAACTGAAACACTAAGTTTTATGCGAGCAGTTTGAAAAACGGATCAAAAAGTGAAAGTAAAAAGTTTTTTCTGAAAAAAGCTTTTTCAACTCCAAAGGGGCGGGAAAAACCCATTTTTTCAGCTAACCTAAAAATTGAATTTTTACTTCGATTTTACGCCCTAAATCCATGATCCTAACTATCAAACTGATTCCTAACTTGTATAGATCAAAAATACACTACCCTATCAAGCATCAGATGGTATATGCAAAATCTTCACAAATTAATACCCAAGAACACAAAAAGTCTCAGAGCACAGGAGCATCATGCATGGTATCTCAAAGGGCAAAACTTCGAAGAAAGTTTACCTGAGCGAAGATTGGAGATTCTGAGAAGGAGGAACTTCGAGTTTGCAGGCAAAAAAATCCTCGGCGAAACGTCTGAAAACCTTGAAGTTCAGGGCTCTGAGATATTTTTCTTGGGAGTTCTTGGCAAAAGATGGTGTGTAAAGAGTTAAAAGAAGATTGTGGGGATTATTTATAGAGCTGATGTATGCCAAAAATGGGTAATCATGAGTTGCCTTTTTTCGAAGCATGGGGGAGTGTAATAGCCATTGGAATGGTTTCTTGAAAACTGAAAAGGCTTGATTAGACGTGATTAGGTCACTATTTTAAAAAACGCACGAGGGCTTTGACAAATTTCGTGGGGTATATGAAAAGTTGTTTTCCTAAGTTTACTTATTGCTGGTCGCAATAAATAAACTTGGGGGACAAATTTTTATCCATAAATCAGTTGCTGATGACGTAGCAAGGATTCTTGACACGTGGCAGACACGTAGCAGAGATACGGCTCACCTATCGACCAGCATTATTTCTGCACGACGAGATCAAGTTTTGTGTACGACCAGGCTGGTCGTATGTTAGTTCATTTATGTAAAAATCTGTACAACTGTGATGATATCCGAGAATATCTCTTCATTATGACTTGCATGTCCGATCATTAAGGATAGATATTATTTCATAATTCATGTAACCCTTGCTGAGCCTATAAATACACAAGAAATAGCTCAAGGAAGGGGATCGATCTCTTTTTCTGAGAGAATTATATTACTATTATCCATTGTATTGTTTTTCTTCTTCTAAGGTTTGTGAAACTCAGGAACCCTTGTTCTTTGATCACACCTTGAGAGTTTAAGATCAATAATAGTATAAAGTGGACGTAGGTCATTACCTATTCTTGGGGCCGAACCACTATAAATCATTGTGTTCTTTATCTTTCCATTAGATTATTTTCAAGCTCTAAATCATCTTTTTGTCGTTTCCTAGACTCCGTGTCGTTGACCAAAATCAGGGTCAACACATGTGAACCCATTTCTGATCAATTGGGTGATTTTCATATTTTGGCCATTTCGGGCATATTTGGCACATATGTGATATGTGTGTGGTGCTTTATTATTATTTGGCTATGCCAGGGTTACCTAGCACGAGACGATCCTAGGAGGTAAGCTAGTGGGAAAGTCACAACAGGATTTATTCTTGACTCAGAGTGAGTCAAGGGGTATTTAGAGCATTACCAGGTTATTGGGTAATGGGAATTAATATTTGGTGATAAATTAGGAGTTAGTAAGATCAGGGGGAAATTCTGGAGGTTTTGACTATTTTGTCCCCGGGAGTGTTTTCGGGACCCCGAGCGTTAGGATTTGGTTGAGGCTACTTAAGCTTGAAGTAACCTTTTAAAAGAATAAAAGAATGTTCTGTACGTTCTCTCTTCCTCAAAGTTCCATTTTCGTCTCCCGATCGCATTTTCGAAGATAACTTGAGTTCTAGGACTCGGAATCAAGCGAGGATCGAGGCATAGCAATCCTAGGAAAGATTATAAGCTTTTTAGCTGGAGGATTTAGTTGGGAACAACCCAATTAGAGGTAATTCAAGTTCTAAGTTTTAACTTTTTAAAGTTTTTAAGCTTGAATTGGACTTCGTGTTTTGATGAGTTTTTGTTAGATTTGAGACTTGGGTTTTGTTGGTTTTGGACCATGGGGATGTTTGGGAACTTTGATTTTTGAGTTTGGAGATGTTTGGATAGGTTTTTGGAAGGTTTTAAAAGGATATAAACGGGGAAAAATGGCTAGTCTGAGGTAGGGCCGCGGCCCTGTTCTTGGGCGCCGCGGCCCAGGTTGAAGAAGCAGGTGGAGGTTCTGTTTTGCCTGAGGATCGCGGCGCTTGCCGGGAGGGCCACGGCGCTTAGTGTTTTTTATGGCCAAATTGATGTTTTGGTTAGGGGAACTCAAACCTTAGGCCTCGGGATCGTTCCTACTACCCGGTTTTGTGGAATTTGATGTCTCGGAGGCTAAGTTTTGGTACCGGGTTTGGTTTTAGAACTTGAACTCATTAGATCACCATTTGTGGTTGTGACTAGGTTATCACTAGAGGCTTGGAGTAAGGATTGTGCTTGTGGCTCGTTTATTGGTAACCTGTGCTTGGACCGAAGGTAAGAAAACTGCACCCTGTGTATATATGACATGCATGGTTATTCTGGATGCATGTTGGATGTTTAAATGTGACATGCATGGTTTTTGCTGAGGCGTGTCAAGTGATTAAATGTGATGCATGTGTTGCACGAGAAACATGTGATTAGCGCATGCTATGAATATTAAATATGAGATTGTTCAGTGTAACGCCCTGGTTACCCCAGAACAGTTACAGTGAACCGAAAATTTGACTCGCTACCCGAGTCCTTTGGTTATAAACGTGATCTAAGTGTTATTAACAGGCTAAGGTGAAAAACCAATAAAAAGGAAATGATATATTTCATTAAGTATATAAACTGCTCATCAGCCATTCAAAACGTTTACAAGTTGTTTATAGTACAAAATGGTTGCTACTGTTTCAAATTTACAATGCTCGCCGACCTCAGCGGCAAAAATAGGGTAAACCCCCTAGTCCCTCTGAGAACTCCTTGGCCGTGGTGGTCAAGCGGCTGCATATGTACACAGCACCACCTAAGCTCTCCACTCAAGGTTGGGTGAGCTTCTCTTTCCCTTTACCTGCACCACATAGCACCCATGAGCCAAGGCCCGGCAAGAAAACACAATAAAGCATGATATAATATCAACAATGATCATGATAATCATTCAGGACTATCAGTCCAAAACAGATAGGTGACAGTAGCAAAAGTCACAAAAGTGGGTACAGCTCCCTCTAGCCATGTGACGATAGGGTCACCAGGGCTTAACTAATAAGTTATCCTATCATAAGTTTGATCAGGATAGGTGTATGGTGAATAGTCACCAACATAACCTTCCTCATGACCATAGAGTCATAACCCTGGAACATCGTTCCCTAGCCATGTGACAACAGTCACCGGGGCCGTATGCCCTGGCTCTGGGTACTAGTCTTAGACTAGCCAAGTGCTTATAAGTTCGTCGACTTTAGGTTCGGTCCAGCATTAATGCCATAGAGCCATTCAATGCTGATATCGAATAGATCTAATCTTCATTTGGCTCGACGTTCATGACGCTATGCCATTTCTGACCTTTAGGTCAGTGTCCCTGACTAGTCAGTGCCATAAACAAGTAAGCAACATTCTTTAGCATTTAATATGCAATCCATGTCCACATATATCAATCAACATGCCTCAATAGCAAACCACGCATGTCATATACATATACAGGGTGCAACTGTATTCTTACACTGTTTTCTTACCTCTGGTTCGAGTGAAAATTAATATAAGAACGACCCTTGAGAACGATCAATCTTTTAATTCCTTGACGGTCACCTAGTCATAACCAAAATATAGGATTCATCAATGAAAATGATAACAAAGGGTTCCCAAACCAAAACCTAGCCTCCGAGACATCGAATCCTACTAAACCGGGTAGTAGGATCGATCCCGAGGCCTAAGGCTTGAATCCCCAAGCTAAAAACACATTTCTGGCTAAAAATGCCCTTATGGGCCGCGGCTCACCCTTCTGACAGAGCCATTTCCATCCTAGAAACCAACGTAGGTCGCGGCTCACCATAGCAATGCCGCGACCCTATACCCAAACCAACAAGCACCAGCTTGCTTTCCCCTGGGTTTTCCCTTGGAACCAAACCTTCAAACCAGTTCCAAACATCAACCTAACACCCAATTCAACCCCTAAACTTCATCTACAACTCACCCTCATCAAAACCCAAGTTAAACCTCAACCTAACTTCCATTAATTCCAACTTTCCACCAAAAAATTACAAGCTGAAAACTTAAAACAAAACAGAGTAAAACCAGAAAGTTAATGGCTGAAACTCACCTCAAACTCGGAATTAAACCCCCTTCAATGGCTGAACCAACTCTATGAACTCAGCTCCTTGATTTCCTAGCTTAATTCCTCACTTTGAGCTCAAAAACTCCAAAGGTAAAATGAGAGAAAAGGATGTACGGGAAGGGAAATTCTTTGCTCTGTTTTTGTTCTATTTTTTACAGCCAACTAAAGGTTCATATACATCCAACCAAATGACCTAAATGCCCCTAGGTCATTAAAAGTTTCTAAAGCCTTCCCAAGGGTAAAATCGGTACTTTCCACCTATCTCGTTAATCATAATTAACGCTCTCCAATTCTCGCTAATCTCAATAATCTCAAACACCAATAATTCATATCCCGTTACCCTATAATTCCTGGTAACGCTCTAATCATTAAAAACACCCCGAGACTCACCCCGAGCCCCGAGATTAAGCCTATTATGACCAAACTGATAAATTATACTTAAAGATCGTCTCATGCCGAATAACTCGAACCAATCCACATTATAATGTGCCCTCACAATATATCATTGACATGCAAACAAGTATACAATTATGCCCTCAACGGGCCAAGTTACCAAAACACCCCTGTAAAAAAATGTGGATCCACATGCATGCATTTAACATCATATTATAATATAATTCTCATAAACATGCATAAATTCATTTAATGGCATAATTAAACAGTTATGGCCCTCCCGACCTACTAATCCAGCCATTAAACCATATTAGGGATTCCGGGGCATTACATTTAGAGCTTGAGCCTCTGTGTTTATGCATGGTCCTAATTATGCTAGCAATTATTAAGTAAGCATGTTGAATGCATGTATTCAGATATTTGACATATGATATATGTTTGGTAGCATTGCTTACTTGTGTATGGCACTGACTAGTCAGGGACGACACTGGTCACGCATCACTGACCTAAGAGCCGGAAAACGGCATAAGCGTCCTGAACGCAGGGCCGATTAAAGATTAGATCTAATCAATATCATCGTTGAATGCCTCTAGGGACATTAATGCTGGACTGACCCTAAGGTCGATGAAAATTACAAGCGCTTGACTAGTCTAAGCTAGTTACTCAGAGCCAGGGCCTAAGGCCTAGGTGACTGCTTGTCTCATGGCTAGGGAGCAGAATCCCATGGTTATGACTCTATGGTCATGAGGTAGGTTATGTTGGTGACTAGTCATCAGGTACCTAACCTGTTTAAGCTAGTGAAATGATCACTTATCTATAAGCCTCGGTGACCCTATCGTCACATGGCTATTGGAAACGAAATCCACCTTAGTGACTATTACAACTGTCACTCTTCTATTTTGGGCTAAAAGCCCTGGATGATTATTATGATCATAAGTTAATGTTGTATATTCATCATTACGTGAACCTATTTGCCTGCTTGAATAGATCTATATTTGCTAGGTGTGTGCCTTATGATTTGATGACATGTTATTACTGTTCATGAGCATATTGAGTTTTCTTGTTGGGCTTCGGCTCACGGGTGCTATGTGGTGCAGGTAAAGTCAAAAGAAAGCTGGACCATCCTTGAGTTGGAGAGCTTAGGTGATGATGTGTACATATGCAGCTGCTCGACCACCACGGCCGAGGTTTGAAGAGGAACTAGAGTTAAACCCTGTTTTGCCGCCTAGATCGGCTGGTTGTAAATGTTTTCTTGTAATAGACCTCTAAATTATATGTTTGGGATCCCAATGTATATAATAAATGTTCTAATGAAATGTTATATCTTAACCAAAAATTTTAATCCCTAAATCGCTAATCATACTTAGTTACACGATTTTGGCCAAATGACTCGATTAGCGAGTTTAGCACTGTTTACAAGGCACACCGTAACGGTCCCTAGAGTTAGGGCGTTACACTGCCTGATCAGGAACTCAATCTCGTCTTTCAACTAGTTACATTCATGGGTGTCATGCCGGTAGTCATTGTGAAAACGACAGAACTTCGTCGTATCTCTCTTGGAGATATCTTTCCTTATAGCTGCGGGTCGTTTGTAAGGCACGCTTGAGCTGGTCGCCTAGTAGACTTCAGCTCGGCTTTCGACAAGGGCCGTGTAGTTGGTGAATCTCGGCTCGTATTGACTGCCTTTGGGGCGTTTACTCTTAGAATCTGAGGGTTCATTGTTCGCCCGTTTTCCACCGTTCCTACCATTGCCATTCCCGTTGCCCTTGCCATTGCCATTGGGCTTTTCTGACCCGTTGGTGGTTTTGGCGGGTTCTTCCTTTGGCCGCTTGTCTTTTGTTGGCGATTTCTCTTCATTGGCAATCGCGTCTTCGAGCTTGATATATCGATCAGCCCAATCCAAAAACTCTTCGGTACTTCTTACCCCATTCTTTTCGAGGCTACTCCAGAGGGGTGAATGGCGCCTAACCCCAGCAGTTAGAGCCATCATCTTACCTTCATCGCCCACTATCTTAGCTCCAGATGCTGCTCACATGAAGCATTGGACATATTCCTTTAAGGGCTCTCCCTACTTCTGGCGTATCTCGACCAGCTGGTTGGCCTCTGTGGGGTGTACGCGACCCGCGTAGAATTGTCCGTAAAATTCTTTTACGAACATCTCCCAAGATACTATACTAGCAGGAGGGAACTTAAAGAACCACTCCTGGGCGGTGTCAGACAGTGTCACTGGAAAGATCTGGCAGCAGGCATCTTCCGACACTTTCTGTATATCCATTTGTATCTCAAACTTATTAACGTGAGATACTGGGTCTCCGTACCCGTCAAAGTTCGGCAATGTTGGCATCTTTAACTTACTGGGGATTTCAGCCGCAACAATCCTCTAACAAAGGGAGTGCCCCTCCTCCTATCGTACTCAATATGGGACATTCGTCCCCCGACCAGCTGTTGTACCACCTGGTTCAGAGCATTAATCTGAGCCTGAACAGCTTCTGGGATTGCTGGGGCCACCGGTGCCGAGGGAGCATACTCGTTGTGCCTCTCACGGCGGTCATTAAGTACGTCCCTTAAATCATCATCTCTACATCTCTGCTCGCTAACTCCTAGCCGACTAAAGACGTTCTGCTGCCTGGGTTGCCCCCCAGCATTGTGGCTAGCTGGCCTATTTTCTCTAGGTGGGGGGCTTCTGCCTCCACTTCTCTCTTCATTTTTCCGACCAGCATTTCCTCTGCCGGAATCGGCTTCATTATAGTCATGGTCATCTCTAAATTGTGGCTGACTACGGCGTGACCGCCTGTTCACGTTATTTCCTCTTCGGGCTGGCATCTCCTGAGCGTCAGGGGGAGGCCTGCGCTGGTCGTTGGGTCCCCGTGCATTGCTATGACGTGGGGGGGCCTTGACCGCAAGGCCTGACTCGATGTTCCTTCTGTTGGAGGAAGGACATTGTCCCCTTCTCGGTAGATTCGGCTCTTCATCCCCTGGGCGTCTAGGGCTATTGCCCGGCCCTATTATGCCTCGGGCACTGGGGATTGCCTCGACCAGCCTAAGATGGAGGCTGCTGCTCAGGATCCTTAGGTGGAACATCATCCTGAGCCACAGGTAGCTGCTCCAGCCTTTGAGGGCTTGCCGGTTGGAGCGGAGGGCTAGGATTAGGACCTCTTTGTGGTGGCACATTCGACGGCTGATCTGGCTGGGAGGCTGGCACAGCCTGACTCCGAGCCAATTGGATGGCTACCTCAAGAGTGGCCATGGCATCCCTCTGCCGACAGTCCATGTCCGCCTGCCGCTCACTTAGCTCCTGGCGCTGGCGTTCTAATTCTCTTTGCTGCAACGCCATTGTCTCCGCAACATTCTCCTGATTGACCCTCAGATTAGCCAACTCATCCTACAACACTCCCAGTGTTGCCCTCAGTGTTTCGGAATCTAACTCCTCCTCGTCAAACTCCGAATGTGGTTCATTCTTAGCCACATTTGGGGGAGGAGGTTTGGATGGTGCAGCACCAGCAGCCTGTCCAGTCTTCTTGGATGTTTTCGCCATTAGATTTTCTTACAGTTTTTCATCAAACTCTCAATGAAAGCACTAGAATGTTGATTTGTGATTTGGCCAACGACACGGAGTCAAATATACGACGGGAATCTAATGGAAAAGAAAAAAACACCAAGGATTTATAGTGGTTCGGCCCCAAAGAATGGTAATGACCTGCGTTCACTTAGTGTTATTATTAATATTGAATCTCAAAGCCATGATCAAAGAACTAGGGTTCTTGAGTTTTACAAACCTTGGAAGAAATACAATGGAATGATGGATAATCGCACTATATATCTCTCACAATATTCAGGAAAAAAATCTCTAAATCCAAAAGTCCCTTCCTTGAGCTATTTCATGCATATTTATAGGCTCTAGGAGGGTTACACGGGTCAATGGGCCTTAACTTTCCTTAATAACCGCGTATCAAGGTAATAATGAGGAATATTCAATGCAATTATTATAAGATTACAATCTTAGAAGTAAATAAATCAAGTTATACAACCAGCCTGATCGTATCTAATAGTTAAGCTTGACGAAGTGATGTGCTTCTGGTCGATAGTCGAATAGCACTTCCGCCACATGTCAACCACATGGGAGAATTCCTTGCCATGTCATCAGCAGTTGTTTTTTGGGTAAATATCATCATCTTTTAAAATTCAATAAATCAAAAACTATTTTTGACTTACCAATTTTATTTTCTTCCACTCAAATAAAATAATTAATTTCAAATTTTAATTTATATATATATATGAAATTCAAAATTTTATATATTTAAATTAATAAATATATTTTCGAAATTAATAATTAATTCTAGATTAATTATTCAACCTCAATTATCATATAATTACATACTTGACCCGAAGAACAAAATTATTCTCCAATTCCCAAATTATAGTTCTACCCTTGTATCAACTCTTACCTTGATATGGTGTTGATAGAGCCACCCAGGGGACCTATGGACCTATAATATCAAGCTCCAATAAATATTATATTATTAATCAAAGCTCTTTGATTAAATAATCATACTTATTAATCTCATGATTACCACTAAAAATATGATATTGAACTCTTGATAATTATAGACATATAATTACTGAGTACTTTATTAAGAATAAAGTGTCCATTGATATAATCATGACATACATCGTAAATCCTCTATTAATGGCTTATAATTAAAAGTGAATAAAATTACCATTTTACCCTTTTAGCTATATCTTGTTCCTAGAGTACCATTGAATTTACTAGTGAAGGTTGTGTCACAACAAGTTTGTGACGTGAGCGCTCATAACCTTTTTAGTTCCAAAAGTCAACAAAATAGGGAACCATTATTCAATCTATAAGAAGTTATAGATTCCATATCTGTTAAACTACGTTCCCGGCCATATACATCATTGAGTCCCCAAAACAATGTTCTTAGCCTGATCATTCTGACAAACCTTAACGCATGAATCAAGTGATCAGATGACATATATAGGAGTTCATAGTAACCTCATGATTAAGAACATCGTGTATATGATCATCGTTTGATGTGTTTGATTAATACTATGAAACAGTGTTTAAACAAGTATTAACAAATCACATATGGTCCAGTTCTACATACTCTCAACATGCAAAGTACATCCACTAAAGTGTCATACTACACTAGTAACCCGGATCTAGGTCACTTGTATTAATAATACTAGTGGACCATACTTACAGTAATTAATCTAAAGATTCCATAACTATATTTTACTGCGAACTATTTAAGTTTATCATCTTAATCTCGATCCTTTGATACCAATATGAGATTAAGACCTCATAGATTAACTTTGGAATTTTCTGATATTCACTTAATATTATCATATAATATCAAACATAGTCTATATATATAATAATTTAATTCAATTATTTATTTCATTTAAAACATTTGTCAACTACAATTGCTTTAAAGTCACTATTCTCAACATATACAAGCATACCCATCAAGATATTATCAGCTACAGACATGTTCATATTCATAATATATTCATATAAGGGCTTTAAGCCCCAATCACAACTCAGGTGCAGTTTTCTTACCTCAATTCATGAGCAGCTAGGATATGACAACCCCGAGCACGATCTCTTATCCTGAGCCCTTGCAATATAACTTAGTCACAATGCGATAATGGATAACCATTAAAATCCTAAATTGATTAAAACCTTTGGGATAATAAACAAGTCTTTGGGACCTTGAATTCTACTAAATCAGGTAGTACCATTCGTCTCGAGCGCTTAGGTTAAAGTTCATGTCATTAAAACCTGAAGTGGCCTTAAAATGACCAGGCAGGTCGCGACTTGCCCCTAAGGGTTGCGGCGTACCTCCCAGGTCAGAGAGCCCCCTGACCAGAACCAGGATGCGGGTCGCAACTTGCCTTAGAGGTTGCGGCATGCATCCAAAGAAAAAGCCCCTACCTGGCCTGGGTTCACCTGGGTCGCCGCACCCCAAGAACAGGGCCACGACATGAACCTACAAACCCAGGATTTCCCTGTTTTTCCTAAGCCAAAAAAATCCATCAAAACTTCCCAAATAAATTCTAGAACTATAATTCAATCTGCAGCATAACACCAATATGATACCAGCAACAAAACCCCAGCTCAACACACTTAAACTTCCATCCAAACTCAAATTCATAATCTTAAACATTAAAGCTAAGAGCAACCACCAAAACCAAAACAAAGCACCATTGAAACAACAATTAAAACTCACCTTAGTTGTGAGCTACTCCCCCTAGTTGCAGCTAACCAACTTCTAGGCCTCAAGTCTTCAATTCCCCAAGCTTTCAGCCGCAAATTCCCCTTAGCTTCCTAAAAAATTCCACCAAATTAAGAGAAAAAAAGAGAGGGTCGGTTAGGAGAGGAGAGAGGACTAAGTGTTCTGTCTTGTTCTGGTTTCTAATGGCTTCTAAGGCATTAAGTTTATCCTCTAGCCAAATGACCACTATACCCTTGCCTTACAATCTCCCAACAAAGCCCCTCAAAGGCAAATCAGTCTTTGTGTCCCATTTCCCACTAATCCTCCAATAGTCATATAAATTCCCAATTAATCCTCACATGTCCCATTAATAACTAACTACTTGCATGTTAAGCAATAAATTTTAAATACGCACTAAATACCCTAAGGCCGCCTAAGCTGGGTATTGAACCCCGTTGTGACTATTCCGCTAATCTGCTCACTAGGATTGCCTCAAGCCGAATATTACAAATATATCCACATAATAATGTGGTCTCAATCATTTACGCACATATAATCACATTTATGCCCGCAACGGGCCAATATTACATATATGCCCTTATTATCAAGAATGGGCCCACATGCATATTCAATACACATAAACATGCATTTAAATCCATATTATCATATAAATCATGTATGCCACGTAGTCACACATTTATTCAATTAATTCAACATGTATATTACATTATGCCCTCCAGGGACTGTAATCAAGGCACTTAGTCTTAATAGTAAATTTGGGTTGTTACAACTATCCCCTCCTTATTGAAGTTTCGACCTCAAAATTTATTCAAACACCTCGGGATACAAATCCCGTGAATCTGACTATAGCCTCAGAGTTTAGTCCTTTATCTTGCTATCCCTTAGTAACACTCTCACTAGAGTGAGAGTCGTATTCTATAAGACTTTATCTTATTCATCATAATTCCATTAACTTTTCCTCGTGTAGAAACTTCCACTGAAATTCTAGGGTTTCCTTACCCCATCAGTGATAATATTTTACACCTCTTTCCTTGACATTGGCACCAGTAACACCTTATGAGTCACCACCCATACTAGGGTAAGGCTAATATGTAGGCCCCTGACCTAGTCCTTGGTAGGATCTTAGAAGTCTATTAACTCAGAAGTCAAAATTCATTTTTCTTTCCCAAAATATCTTATCCTTTCTAGTCCACAACACTAAGAGAAATACAAAGTCTCCCATCCTGGAACTTCGTGTTCCCATACTTGAAATTCGCGAGCTCTTATGTCCTTTCACATAGGCAGAAACTTCTGCCCTGACAATCTTAATAACGCCATTGGTTTCCCCGAACCAATTATGATCCACAATATTATCTGTCTCTCATTTCATTACTCGGAACAAGTACTTCTCGCTCCCTATCTTACTGTATCTTATTCAGAGTCACCCTAGCCGTTGACTGGCATTCACCATTGTGACTATTCAATCAAGGGACTGTACTTATCTCAATGCCCCAAACACTTACACATTCGTTGTACAATTATTAAAGTCTGAATTATTTCTTCAGGTTGTCAGTTTATCTGAATGTAACTAATAATTCAAAGTCCCAATCTTATACCTATTGCCCTCTACAACCTTTTTGCGAAACCGGGGAAATAAGGGGTTTCAATCTGACACCATTGAATTTGGTGTCCCATGGTGACATACAGTCTCCCTTCACCCATACGTACTATTGTTATATCTGTTCACACGAACCGAGGTGTGTTAACTCAATCTGTTGAGTCACAACTTTTCATATCCAATCATCTTACTTGTAGTCTAATTTAGTCCACCCTTATGGTCCACCACTATACTCTTTTTTCTTTCACTATACAAATTTTACATCTTAACATTCGTTCAAATCTCTTGGATGCAACAATCATAAGAAGGTAGTACAAGACTCATCTGGAATCTCTTCCTCAATGCCCGCTTCCATTGGATCACTCATCCGATTTTCATATCTTAACCCATTCATACTAAAATGGTAGGATCCGAATCATTCCTACGAGATCTTCTCTCTATATTTCATTGCTCATAAAGGTATATCTTCCAACTATCAACTGCAGGTTCTATACCAATCTTGGTTGATACTTTGTCTGACTTTACTGAAATTCGTGGCGTCTTATCCAACTAGCACAGATAAATTTTCTCTGTGCAATCAAGGATTTCTAATGTGAATCACCCATTAGTTCCCACTAGGGCCTTAGTCTTAAGGTTATTCCTCTATGGGTGACCAAACGCTTTAACTCATTATACTAGTGCACGCACTACTATTTCATAGGTGTCGTCACCACACCCTAACCGTGGCTATCTGGCATTATCGTTAACCTAACGCCCCATGTATAACATTTGTGTTCTTATCCCTTCATCTACCGTGAAGCACAAACAACCATTCTTTTCAGTCAGTACATGGGCGCACCCTAGTCTTCGATGCACCACCCTATAGTTTCATGTCTTAAGCAAGGACAATATCCATTATGTCGTCCTCATATATCGGTCCATTACATACAGATTCTAATATCAGGGTGTGCTAATCAATCTCTATTCTCTCTTCTAAAAATCCAGTACAAAACTATCCATTCAGACAAACTTTAGGTTCTTATGTTACCTCAATCTTGGGTATGGTTGTCTTCGAAGATGCTTCAAGTAGTAGTTGACGTGTCTTACTAGTCTCACTATATTTCTCACCCCTCAAGCATTCTTCAGTAATTTCTTTGTGGCTTCTAACTGAATTCCTTCATACATAATCCCATCACTTCCCATAATGTGACCTTATTTATCCTTGGAGAAATCAGAGCTTACTCCCTATGGAACCTTACCTGTAACCCTGCTTCCTTAGTTTTGGTACTATTAATGAGGTGGTCATTTGTGTTCTGCTTCTAGCTTGGAGTGGACCGAAACATCCCTAATCAATCTGAATATCGCTTGTCCATGTCATTCCTGTACTATTTTCTTGTCGAACTTACCTGTGTCGTTGAAGCATTGGCCAGTTAAGATCCTTCACTGAAAAACCTATCACCTCCTACTCGGTGCAAGAAGTAATTCTTGAGATGTCTCTTTCCTCGATCCTCAACTAGTAATAACCAGATCGAAGATCAATTCCTAAGAACATTGTCCTACCTTTCACCCAGGAAGTTGAACCCTTCATTCTTAGCAAACGGTGTTGACGTGTCCCATGATACGATGCTCTGTCCAATCAACCCTCCAATCAAATACTTCTTCAATTAAACCATTAATTCTTTATGTTGGGCTATTTTCGTTCCTCAGGATGTCCCTGATACTGATCTTATCCCTGCCTTAATCCCGTAGCATACTCAAAGATTCTTTGTGCACCCATCTAAAGCCTTACTGGCTCATCCAGTCTAACTAATATATTCCAAGTGGTACCTACCACACTATCTAGGCATCCCGTAGACGTAGCCGGGTCCCTTCCTTTTAAATCTAGACATCACCATCATCTCTTGTAATCCATAGTTGTCCCTTACTTGGTAGACTAATATGTACTCAGGATCATATCATAATGCTCATATGACGAGCTCAAACAACTCCACTGTAAACCTTTTACCAATAGTACTCTATCCCTTCTCCGAGAAGTTACCAATTTTCCCAGCAGGCACTAAAATCTCATGCCCCATGGCGTGAAAACCATAAGGTATGTGCCACAAATCTATGTCTCTTTTAGGGGATACATAGCACCAAACTCACTCAACTCCATTAACAAGGAATAGGAACTAGAGAGCCAACTAGTCGCCTCCGAGGGACTAGCCTTGAGCTCTGACTGTACTAGGTGGACCCTCAAACTGGGGTTGAGCAATCTATACTCCTTGGTTCTTCCAACTTCAATTTCGGGCAATCCTTCCTGACATGCCCGATCGTTCCACATAGAAAACATGCCTTCACTCGGCGTCCTTCCAGATGGCGTCTCCCGCACCTGGCGCATACTCAATAACTTCACCAGGCCTCATTGCTGCCTTGGCGGCCATCCTGTAAACTAGAACCCCCTCCTGTTAGGACCAGGAGTAGCAGACCTATTAGGGTTCTTTCTTTTCTATTCATTGGGCATCCACCCCTCTATTTGATCCCGCAAATAGGGATACCATTGAATGAACTTCCTACCCTACGACACTCTCAAATCATATCTCATCTTTTGCGTCTTCTATAATAGGGCCCTCCCTACGGCCCGAGCATAGATAAAAGTCTCATGCACTAGAGCGACCCTAACGCTCTGGGCCACCCCATAGTTCAGTCCTCAAATGAATCGTTCCTTCTGGGCCACAACCGCTGGTACCAAAACAAAAGCGGGTTTGGTCAACCCATCATATTCATTGACATACTCTTTCATTGTCTTACCATCTTGAACCAAGTCCGTAAACTCATTGGTTCTTGAAGTTCAGACTGCGTCACAATAGTCCCCTTCGTCGAACCACTGTGAATTCCTCCCAACCCATCATAACAACATACCGGGTTTAGGGTACTACGTCCCATCACGTCCGGGCATCCTCCTGCTGCATACGTGTGGTGCAACCACTCTATCATGGCCTACCACTCTCATATCATCGAGGATAGAGCTAATCATACCCATCCACTGATCAGTTCTGAACAGACCCAAACCTTCTCAAAAACTGGAGGATAATACTTCTAGAGTCTTTCATATAATAATTTATTATCTGTTTCCACCCTCAGGTTGAACCAACACTGGTGTCATTATTGTCAAGATATATGAAGCAACGTTCCCCAACGAAACCCACTATCTCAACCATCTAATCTCCTCATCCTGATCCGGCAATACCGACAAACATCTGCTGCAGATTCCAGGGCAGATGGAGGGTTTGACCCTACTATCATCTGCAACCCCCATACCAACAATATCAGATCCAGTTGACTATTTCGAATACATAATATATGAATCAGTCCGCATTCAATGACTTAACCCCTCAGCCCTAATATTCATATCCAGAATTATCCCACGGGCAGGTCCAAACAATCACAATAACCACACACACAATATACATATCAAAACACAAATCTACATTGTTCATGCATCAACTATCAAATCCCATTTCAACCAAATACATTCATACACATCATGCTCTCTATATTAACATGCAGATAAGGCACATAGGTTCAATTCAAACAATTAACCACATAATCATGTCATTAAGTACCTAACCGTGAATCGAACTTATCTTTAGCGGCGAGTGTACATGCCCAGCTAGTCTTCAGGAACCCTTAAACCTAGACTGCTCTGATACCAAGTTGTAACGCCCTGGATAACCAAGACTATTACACTATGTGTGTTAAAATAGTGCTTAATTCGCTAAGCAAGTCATTTGAACTTAAATGTGTAACTAAAGACTAAGTCAAGGTCAAGTATTAAAAGATTTGGTCAACAAAAGGGTTGTTTTTCATTAAAATATTAAGTTTACACACGAGATCCCAAAATCAGTTTACAGACTTAAAAAAAACAAACAGATTACAACTTAGTTTTCCTAAGCGGCAAAACAGGATTTAACCCTAATTCCCTCCAAACTATATCGATTGTGGTGATCAAACAAGCTGCATATGTACACACCCCTGAAGCTCTCCAACTCATGGCTGGTCCCGCTATCCTTTTCCTTACCTGCACCACGTAGCACGCATGAGCCAAGGCTCAACAAGAAAACTTATACTAGCATTCACAACTAGGCAACAATATAAAAGCAATGAACATAAATCATCAAATTCAATTAACAATAGAATATAAATAACCAACCAACAGTAATATTCAAATCAGTCAAATATGTAAACCAAACTCATCAATCAATAGAAATGATCAAGTGTGAACCACACTTCTGTTTATGGTATAATACCTAGGCCAAAAGCCCTTAGGCCGAGTCCCCTGGTCTCTTAGACGACCCCGGCACCCTTAGGCCAGGTTGTGTTCTGCACGCTTACTATTGGCCCTTGACACCCTTAGGTCGGCTTGCAAATAGATATAATCACAAATGCACAATGCATAGCAAGTAATCAATGGAAGCATGTACAAGCATGCCCATCCAGACATTCTCAGCTACAGATATGTTCATATTCATAATATATTCATATAAGGGGTTTAAGCCCCAATCACATCTCGGGTGCAGTTTTCTTACCTCAATTCCTGAGCAACTAGCGTATGACAGCCCCGAGCATGATCCCTAATTCTAAGCCCTTGCAGTATAACCTAGTCATAATGCAATAATGGATAACCATTAAAATCCTAAACCAATTAAAGGATTTTGGATAATAAACGAATCTCCAGGACCTCGAATTCTACTAAACCGGGTAGTAGCATTCGTCCTGAGCGCTTAGGTTAAAGTTCCCGTCATTAAAACCTGAAGTGGATTAAAAATGACCAGGCGGGCCGCGACTTGCCCCTAAGGGCCGCGACGCGCCTCCTAGGTCAGAGAGCCCCCTGACCAGACCAGGATGCGGGTCGCGACTTGCCTTAGAGGGTCATGGCGCACCTCCAAAGTAGAAGCCTTTACCTGGCCTGGGTTCACCTGGGTCGCGGTGCCCCAAGATTAGGGCCACGACTTGAGCCTACGAACCCAGGATTTACCTATTTTTCCTAAGCCAAAAAAATCATCAAAACTTCCCAAATAAATTCTAGAACAATAATTCAATCCACATCATAATACCAATATGATACAAGCAACAAAACCCCAGCTCAACACACTCAAACTTCCATCCAAACTCAAATTCATAATCTTAAACCTTAAAGCTAAGAACAACAACCAAAACCAAAAAAAAGCACCATTGAAACAACAGTTAAAACTCACCTTAGTTGTGGGTTACTCCCCCTAGCTGCAGCTAACTAACTTCTAGGCCTCAAGTCTTCAATTCCCCAAGCTTTCAGCCACCAATTCCCCTTAGCTTCCTCAAAAATTCCACCAAATTGAGAGAAAAAAAAGAGAGTGTCAGTTGGGAGAGGAGAGAC
Source organism: Humulus lupulus (assembly GCF_963169125.1). NCBI lineage: Eukaryota > Viridiplantae > Streptophyta > Magnoliopsida > Rosales > Cannabaceae > Humulus > Humulus lupulus. The sequence continues at coordinate 164,753,796 of NC_084799.1, forward strand.
AGGACTGAGTGTTCTGTCTTGTTCTAGTTTCTAATGGCTTCTAAGGCATTAAGTCTATCCTCTAGCCAAATGACCACTATACCCCTTCCTTACAATCTCCCATCAAAGCCCCTCAAGGGCAAAACAGTCTTTGTGTCCCATTTCCCACTAATCCTCCAATAGTCATATAAATTCCCAATTAATCCCAACATGTCCCATTAATCACCAAATAATTGCACGTTAACCAATAAATCCTAAATACGCACTAAATCCCCAAAATACCCCTAGGCTCGCCCTGAGCCGAGTATTGGGCCCTATTGTGACTATTCCGCTAATCCGCTCACTAGGATCGCCTCGAGCTGAATATTGCAAATATATCCACATAATAATGTGGTCTCAATCATTTACGCACATATAATCATATTTATGCCTGCAATAGGCCAATATTACATATATCCCCTTATTATCAAGAATGGGCCCACCTGCATATTCAATACAAATAACACATGCATTTAAATCCATATTATCATATAAATCATGTATGTCACGTAGTCAAACATTTATTCAATTAATTCAACATGTATATCACAGTATTCCCTCCAAGCACTGTAATCAAGGCACTTAGCCTTAATAGTAAATTCGGGTCGTTACAGTTGTTGCTCTGGTGGTGGATTTGCTTGGACATTTCGTCCACCATTATTTCTAGCAACATTGTTCCTGACATTGTTATTCCCTGCATTGTTGTTTCCTTGATTGTTATTCTTCATAATAGAAACTTCGTTCCTTCTTCTTGCCCTTTACTCTTTGGGTGCAAGTTCGATTTTAGGATCAATAGGTTAAATAGGAATAGAGCTTCTAACTCTGCGTATGTACTGAGCACAAAAACAACAATAAAGTAACACAAATATTCAAGAAATTGAAATTAAAATTAAGACTTATTGTAAAAATATTAGTAAATAAAAAGTTTCAATACCTGACAACGCAAAAAACTTGATGTAGAAAAATTAATCGCAAGTGAACGGTATCAATTTTAAGTATAAATATGATAATAAATATTTTCAAACCCACAGAGGTTGACATTTTAATTATTTTACCCAGTATTATAATTCTAAACCTACAACTTTATATAGAAAAAAAAGATATGAAAAATGATCGAGACAATTAAATAAATTAAAAGAAATTTTAGCAACTAAACAAGAAGAATTCCAAGATTTTAAAACCTAGAGTCTTAATTTTCCTAATCTTTCAATTATGAATCATAATTTCTAAATATGTCCAATTAATTTTCCTCTTTGTAAGTCGGTAAATCTTAATTTAATTCTACTCCCTCTCTCAAGTGTAAGCAAATTTATCCTTAATCTATCGATAATATATTTCTGTTTAAAATCAATTAAACAAGTTTAATTAATAAGATTTTTTTAAAATAATTATGAAGAGGTATAATAATATGTTGACATTTGTCAAGCTAGTTAGCTCTAATAGAGTTGGTGGTGATGGTTGTAACATTTTATTAATGTTTGGTAGTTTTATCGTAAAATAAAAATTAAGCATAATGGTATAATAACTCGAAAATTATAAGTATTTATGTTACAAATACCCTTATTTTATTTTATGGTATGGTATTGCTTTTAAGCCTATTTTTAGTAATAGGAAAGAGAGTAGAGAAAGAAAGTGAGAAAAAAAAGGATAAAATTATATATATATATATGGTATAAGAGAAAAAAAAATGTAATATTTTTCTTAAGAAATTCTTCTCAGGTTAATTACAAAAACAAATAATTAAGAAAAAATATTATATGCACGTTTACTTAATTTTATTTAGAAAATATATTAATTTATTTTTATTATATTTTTTAATTGTCATATAAATTTTAAGAAAATAAACATTTTCATACATTATTCAAATATTACATAAACATATATTTTTTAAGAAAATTAAACCAAAACATTATCTATAGTTTTAAAAAATTATTTTTTAAAAATATAAAAAATAAAAAGTTGTTAAACCAAGAATCCATTAAATATACACTTTTTATATATAAAGTTAGGGAGCGACTACAATGCATCCCTTTTTTTTGCAACACCGGTGCATCCTTTTTCTATTTTGGCACCTAAATAGTTATAATTCCAAAAAAAATTATATGATGATGTACATTATAGCTATCTAGAACATCCTACAGATTTTCAAGAAATTCTGAATAAATTATGGTACTAAAACAGAGTCTAAACTGTCTGTTGCATACGTGTCTATTTTTTTGTGTACGCGTGTAAAATTTGACAATTTGAACTCTGTTTTCGGCTTCGTAAACTATTTAGAATTTCTTGAAAATTTGCGGGATATTCTAAATACCTACAATGTATACCGTCATATAATTTTTTTTTGGATTATATTTATCCAGGTGCCGAAAATAGAAAAATGATGCACCGATGTTGCAAAAAAAAAGTGATGCATTGTAGTCGTTCCCTATAAAGTTATAGCATATTCTAGTTTTTAAATTAAATAATTTTTTTTATAATTTTCTTTTAGAAAAAATATATATGAATTTCAATATAATAAAATATTAAAATTTTTTAAATTAAAACTATAAATTTAAAAAAGTTTATTATATCAAATTTTAATAATTTAATTTAAAATATTTTAAAGACAAATAAAAAAGTTATATATAAATATATATTATTAAATTAATGGCTAGATGACCTAAAATAAGTAATTTCTCATATAAAAAAACTAAAGAGCAAAATAAGAAAATATGTATATTTATATCTTATTATATTATCACATATATATTTAAATAAACAAAATAAGTTAAATGATAAAATAAATAATTAATAAAAAAATAAATATTAAATTTAAGCACATAAATATTTTTCGATTATAGTTTTGAAAGAATAATTGATAAAGTAATTTAAATATGTGAAGATAAATTATTATTCATTTATTGCTTTTTTTTTTAATTTATAAACATGATGATTTTTTTTATTTTTAATTGATTTACCTTATTTAGATAATCTTATTGATTTTTATATTTTTTAAAAATATTTATCTTATTCAAATAACTTTTAAACTAACGGTATTAGAAAATAATAAAAAAAATATCAAATCTAATAAAGAAGAACAATTTCACTTAAACTCACATTTATAATATGTATAGGTATATATTTTTAATTTTAAAGTATAAAAATAAATATATAAAAGTAATTTAATTTTTATTATTTCATTCTATGCTACAATTGATGTATACAGTATAATGTAAAACATGATAATCAACATCAATTCTATTTACAATTTCCAAACTCACACAGCCAATTAAGAACACCCTTGGGAGAAGGAGTGACGAAATCTTATTAAGATGGAATCGCAGCAACACCATCAGCCGGGACAAATACATGTGTGTATATATATGCATAATTAGGTTTGGAAAAGTTTGAACCCAACCAACTTGACTTTGATGACCAAGGCACCACCACCCACCCACGGATGATGGGCTGTAATTTTTTTCTCTTTTCAATATTTTCATTCCCTGATTCATATCTAAATTCAAAGAAATAAATACTGGTTGGTAATATACATGACAATTTAACACATCAGGACAAGGTCACATTCAAGAAGATAAAGACGAGAAAAGTGGGATTTATTAATTTTATTTATTTTGACCATCTAAATTTTTATAGGGGTTTATTTTGAGTAGTTGAGTTGTTTTGAAAAATATAGAAGGATTTATGATAAATTAGGCCTAATGTAATATTAAACTCTTGTATACAAAATATTTCACTTTATCTTTAAAATAAATGTAGGACCTATACAAATTAATTATTTTATCCTCTTAAAATTTGAACCAATATAAAAATAATTTAAATTCTCATTCTTATATTTATTTTATGCCTCCGTAACAAACAAAAACCCCTTAGCGTCATGTTTCTCGTTGAGAATTTGGAACCGCATCTGTGCCCATCATCTCCCAAAGAAAATTCCAAATCTAAAAATCTATCCCAATTGTGATGGATCACACAAGCACAGTTACTGGGCCCACCCTCCTCTCAACTTTTTAACTCTTCTTATATCCTGTGGGGTAGTTCACAGTATTCCTTTCAACTTATTTCCGCTGACCATCCTAACATCTAATCCTAATCTACCACGTCACACACAAGCCTTCTAAATGAATGAGCATCTTGCGAAAGAACTAAATTTAAAATACACGATGTTGTACTTGAAAACACCCTCAGACAAATTTTATTTTTTCTTCATGTTAGTTCACTTAATCCATAGTTTATATATTATCATATTTATATAAATAGACTTTAGGCTATAGCTATACAGACGTGACATTGAAAGGAAACGAAAGCGAAAAAAATCTTTGGAAGAGAGGAAAATGGCGACCGTGGGTGGAATCAAAGAAGTCGATGGAAATCAGAACAGTCTCGAGATAGAAAGCCTTGCTCGTTATGCTGTCGATGAGCACAACAAGAAACAGGTGCGATCCTCATTTCCCTTCCGATTTCAATTTTTTCAGTTTTTGCTTTAATTTTTCCAGAGATCGATCGATGACCGATCATTGTGCAAATTAAAATGAGACTGATTTATTTTGGATGCAGAATTCCCTTCTGCAATTTGAGAAGGTGGTGAACACGAAACAGCAAGTAGTTTCTGGTACGATCTATATTATTACGTTGGAGGCTGTGGATGGGGGTAAGAAGAAAGTTTACGAAGCCAAGGTGTGGGAGAAGCCATGGATGCATTTTAAGGAGCTCCAGGAATTCAAACTTATTGGCGATGCTCCTTCTGGATCATCCGCTTAATTTTCAGCTATATGGTAAGCTATCTAAGCGTCGGATCTCTCTTTGATATTTATGTATATATAAATACACGAATATCTAAATAAGACTGATTTTGCACTCTTACTTTTATTTTTTGCCATTATTATATATATTCTCAATAGTTTCTTTTAGACAATTTCTACAGTAAAATTCAACTGCAATTGAGTTGTTTCAGATTTCAAACCTGAAGCAAACCATGATCCGGATCACTTAACTTGACCCTCGTACTATTTAAATGTTAGTATTTGATTAAGTTTCATGAATTTGACATCATTAGACTTGGTCACTTAGTAGTTGACATGTTATTGATCATTATATAAGAAAGATGGTGTATAATTATTATTACATATAATCAATTCGTTTGTTAGAGAATTGATGATCTGATCTCAGAAATCAGTGGACTACGGTGACGGATCCTTATTTAGACATAAACTAAGGTGTTTTTTATATTGCCAATTTCTATACCCTTGCTTTATAATCTATAGCGTACGCCACTTGAGCTAGCCTTCAAGTAATTGGGTGAGTGCGTGTGAGTAAGAGGTCTGGGGTTTGAAACCCAGTTGGGACGCACAGTTCCTTATAAAAATAAGAATAATCTACGATCATACTATCGTAGCACTCTGCTAAACTTCTACCTTAAAGGCTTATTTTCCCTTTAATTGATTTTAGAATCTATTTATTGAGACGTGTTAATATATCATGTACATTACATGCTATCAGAAATTTCCAGTGCGTAATTCTAAATTGTAATACCAGGAGATTCAATTCTAATGTCAATTTTTAGTTTTTATTTATAATTTTTCATCATATGCGTCAAATAATTTGTTTCCATCTCTATAATTGACTATAGTACCAATTGTCAATTAGCAAGTTAACTGTCTGTTCCATCATTTCGTATGTTAAACACTGGGACTGTGGTCGGTATATCTGTGAGATGGAAAGATTCCAACTGAGTAAAATTCAACCTTTTAGAAAAATGAACTTATTTATAAGGTGGGAGGGTCCTTGAGAAGGAATATATTAAAGCCAAAATGAAATATCATGTCTAAACATTGTTCTTAAGAAATAATATCACTATTAGTTTACAGATATGGTACTGAAAAAGGGTTGAGGTGTGTTGGGTTTGGGAAGAACGAATTTGAGGCATGGTATATGAGAAAAGCTCATTTGGATGCCCCATCACTTACCTGAAAAGGCTGGACTAATTTTGGAGATTAACCTTTGTTCATCTGTTTCATGTAGAGTTCGTAAATGTCAAAGTTATACCTCATTATGATTGTAGACGATTTTATTTTTTTGCATCCTGCACAGCCCTACAGTAAGTTCTGTGTTTGTAGTTGATAATAGCAATTAGTCTATTTATTACCTTGTCAAGTGTTAGAATACTAGCTTAAACATTCGAATTTCTGGACTGATTGCATCAGTTGCAAAGACATCTAACAGTCAAAACTCAAGTATTTTTATGTCAAAAGTTTTGATTTGTTTTAGTAACTGCTTTAGTGCAATGTTCATTATTAGATGGCGCTCTATGATGTTTTTGTGATTAAAACTCCATAACAGGCTTGATGATTTTTAGCTGAATACACTTATTTCTGCCCTAAGCATATGAATGACACACCAGATTACATAATGTGTGTGTTGTTCGAGGGCCATGCATCTATTCAATATTATTACTAAATTATGAACTCATTTTGGTTACTATAATACTTTGTACTGATGATTGTCATTGGAATTTTTCAGGTGACCAGGGATGTTTTGTATGAATTGGTATGCTTGGTTTTAAGTCTAACTTTAAGTCCATCATATCATAAAGTATGTTCCATGCTATCCAATGGAGCCAAATCGTCCTTGAAACCATATATTTATCCCTTTATTATGTAGAACATGTGGACAACTGTTCTTAATCTACTGTATCTCTGTAAAAACATTGAATAAATAGTACAATCGATTAAGGCAGACCAAACCTTTATGTTACTTTTGAGTAAAATTTCCACTGGCTGTTATATTTGTGGGCCTCATTTGTCTGGCATAGGAATGGGATTCGCTCGTTACAGAGGGGATTTGAATTCTCTTCCTCTCACAAAGACTCACATACCCTACCCCTTGAGCTAACTCTTAGAGGCTTGGGGTAAAATTTCTTACAAAGTGAATTTTTTTATGTTTTTTCTTTTTTGGCTAAAACGTAGAGTTCATTAGATTGGAGTAAATAAATGGGAACCACAAGGGGTGTTCCCTCCCTCTAGCAATATCCAGCATTATGGCTAGAGCCTTTAGCACTTTTAGTCAGACCATCTGCGAATACATTGTCACAATGACTAATAAATGAAAATCTACAAACATTAAGATTGTTCTATAATTCTAAAACATCAGAAGTACTCCTCCAACTCTTCCAATCAGGCAGGCATCTCTTCTTGTTGAAGGCTTGAACTGCCACTTTGGACTCTGATAGAATGGATATCTGGTTCCAACCTCTCTCAATGGCCCACCTCAAAGCCATTTTAATAGCTAGAATCTCTCCCTCTAAGGCAGAACCAGCATCTACTACATTAGAAAAGGTTTCCCACTCTCGTGCTAATTGCACTACTATAGCTGCCAGCCCTATTTTTTGTTCTTTCCAGGATGCATCAGTGAAGATCACTCTTGTTACATTTGTAAGGAGCTTTTGAATTGTGTTGTTGCTTCTGTGGTGAATTTTCTTCTGATTTCCGTCCACCCTATCCATACTAGCCTCCAGGCATCTATCTCTAATCTGATTTAGCAAATTCGAAATCAGATTTTGCTTACCATTTATAAAAGTGGCGTTTCTGAGGCGTCAGAGAACTTCAAAAAGGCGGTCTATGTACGTGAGTGACTTGGGGTAAAATTTCTTACAAGGTGAATGTTCTTATGATTTTTTTTCCTTTTTTTGCTAGAACGTAGAGTTCATTATATTATAGTAAATAGATGAGAACCACACGGGGTGTTCCCTCCCTCTGGCAATAAGAGTTAGAGGAGTGCTTTTGATGTTTTAAAATTGTTCAACAATTTTAATGTTGGTAGATTTTTGTTTATTAGTCGTTGTGACAGTGTATGCGCTGATGGTCTGGCTAAAAGTGCTAGAGGCTCTAACCGTAATGCTGGATATTGCCAAAGGGAGGGAAACCCCCCTATGGTTCCCATCTATTTACTCTAATCTAATGAATTTGGAGTCCGATAGAATAGATATCTGGTTCCAGCCTTTCTCAATGGTCCCACCTGAAAGCCATTTTAATAGCCAAAATCTCTCCCTCCAAGGCAGAACCATCATCTGCTACATTAGAACGGTTTCCAATCTCTCGCGCCCAATTGCACTGTTATAGCTGCTAGCCTTGTTCTTTCCAGGATGTATCAGTGAAGATGACTGAGTTTTCGTATGATTGAACCACAATATTCAACCTTATTCTCTTCTCTCGTAATATTAGTAAGATCTATGACTATCAAGACTAGTGTAAATTAAGGAAATGAATATATGTGAAATGGTATAATAACAAATATATCCACTTAGTTTTAACTTAACTAATCAATTTTGTTTTTTAATTCTAGAAACCACATAATCTTTCAATCAATTTTTTTTGGGAAAAGATTTTATTACTGTTCAGATTAAAGTTGAAAAAGAGTACAACGTAGAGGGAGAAATTATACCAACCAACAAAACACATTATCAACCCAAAGAGCATACTTAGTCAATCTATGGGCCGCAATAATAAACTTACAACTAGCATGAAAGAGAGATGTCCTCATAAAATTAGATAAAAGAGCTTTAAAAATAGAAAAAACAATACCTAATGTATACTAATAGGTTGAGTTATTGTTCTAAGCCAAAACAAGAGTAAGGGAATAAAAAAACTACAACTAGTGGAAAGCCAAGTCTTTGAGCCTACAAAAGTTCAACTAGTAGCGCAAAAACTTCTACTTTAAAAGTTAGTAAATAAGACACCCAAATTACAAACTAACAAAGATAAATAATTGGGTGCGATCATACGAGCACTAATGCACTAGATCCCATTAGAGCTCAGCAGTTAAGCGTGTTTGGGCGAGAGTAATACTAAGTTGGAAGACTTCCTGGGAAGTCCTCGTGTTGCACCCCTAAAACTTTAAAAGACCAACAAAAAAAAACATAGATAAGTAATTTCTTAAAAATAAAATTATAAAGAAATTCTTTTTGGAGTTTAGAGCATTCAACCAAAGGGACTTAGATCGTAAGTAGTTAAAAAAAAACCAATAATAGCACAAAACAACCATAAGAAGGCACAAGACAAGCCTAAGAAGGTACAAGATAAGCCTTAAAAGGCACAAGACAAACCTAAAGAGACACAAGTCCAGCTAAAAAAAAGGCACAAGACAAGCCATATCATGGCACAGAATGGTTGGTTGGTTGGTTGGTGGAGGAAGTAAAAATGATTTCTAGGTTGAAACCCTTGAAAAGCCAACAAACCATTAATTGGATCATGACATCAGCAACCAAATAGCAACTCCAACATTGCTAGCCATATTAAAGAATTAGCTATTTTAGCTAATGTGACATTTTTTTTAACTTTTTACCACTCCAATCATAACCCCTTTTGGCTAGCTATAATAAAAATTTATTTTTGACTAGCCAAATATATCTAGTGTGAAGTGGTTAGCCAAATTGATAATAACATATTATTTTAATAATAAAAAAAGTAATGACGGTAATTTAAATTTGTAAAAATTATTAAATTAATCTATGTTGGAAATCTAAATTTGTAAAAATTATTAAATTGATCAACTTTAGCTATTATAGAGAGCATGATTGGAATGATGGTATTAAAACTATTTTAGCTAAAATTTAACTATTAATCAGCTAATGTGGTTGGAGATACTATTACATATGTAGAGAGTAGTATGCCAACCTCAACCAACCATCTATCTAGCCAAAGCAAACTACCTGTCAAAGTGGTTGTCGCCCAAGACTCCGTGATTAAAAGAAAGAATATGTAGGAGAATTCTCAGCTTTTATTTTTAGGGTTGATTACAATAAGGTGCTGGCCTCTGTTATTTACAGCTGTGTAGGAATGCAATAAAAAAAGAGGAAAATGGTAAAAGGAATGAAAAAGGGTAACAATGATGAAGCACCAATCCATGTATTGGTATACTGCAGTGACAGAGGCCAGTGTTTCCACGATGTGGTCCTGAGGCAGAGACGTGCGTGGTAATGGAGGTGAGCCAAGGTTTCGTTTCTTCACATTGATAACACCCGCTAATGGGGAGTTTGGTATGAAGAGTTCAAAATAATCTTATTAGTGGGAATGTTAAGGAGAAGGATAGGATTGTCTGGAAACTAGTAAATTATGTTTGGTTATGCATGTAAATATTTGGTCGGATTCCTATTAATTGAATTACATTATTTAGTAGAATGGGAAAATCTTATACATTAATTTAAAAAAATAATATAAAAATTCTAATAAAACAAAATGTATAGCTATATGTTATCCAAAAAACTGGCATGGATGACGTGGCAAGTGATTCCCGGACACGTGGCTGACACTTGGAGGAACTCTGCTAGGATATCGACCAGAAGACAAATTATAAGCAGTAGGCAGCAGAAACTTACCTGCGACCAGTTTGGTCGCGGGTTCCGCATGCTTCATGATGTTTCTATAAAGATCTTTGTAAATCCCGAAATTGACTCCCACAATCTCCTGAGTATCCTATTATTTAGGAAAGAATATCTGTAACGAATTCATGTAATCCCCCTTGAGCCTATAAATAGAGAAAGATAGCTCAAGGAAGGGATTTGGGGCTTTCGAATTATTTGAGACTAGAGGGATTCTATTTGAGATATTGTCTTGTTCTTCGGAGGTTGGTGAAACTCATTGAACCCTAGTTCTTTGATCACTCCTTTTGATCTTATATCAATAACAATCTAAGTGGACGTAGGTTATTACAAGATCCTGGGGCCGAACCACTCTAAAATGTTGTGTTCTTATTATTTTCATCATTACATTTATTTCAACGTATCCTTCCACGTCAAGCGTATTCTGACTCTGTGTCAGTTGGCCAAAATCAGGGTCAACATTCTGGTGCTTTCATTGAGAGCTTGATATATCACTGTTGAGAAAACCAATGGCGAAAACTACTAGGAAAACTGGACAGGCAGCCGGCACTGCACCATCTAACCCGCCTCCTCCTCCTCCTCCTCCCAACGTGGCTGAGGATGAGCCACATTTGGAATTTGAGGAGGAAGAAATGGATGACGCGACGCTGAAAAGTACCCTGGGGGCATTGCATGAGGAGTTGGCCAATCTGAGGGCCAGCCAGGAAAGTGCTGCCGAAATCATGGCGCGGCAGCAACAAGAAATTGAACGGCAGCGCGCGGAACTGAGTGAAAGGCAGGCGGAGATGGACCGTCACCAGAGTGAAGCCATGGCAGCCCTTGAGACAGCCCTACAATCGGCTAGGAATCAGGCTGCACCTGCCTCGCAGCCTGATCAACCTACGAATGGACCAACACAAAGGGGTCCTAATCCTAGCCCACCTATCCAACCCTCGAGCCCACAAAGGCCCGAGCAGCCTCAGGTGCCCCATGACGATGTCCCACTGGACCCTGAGGCACAGCCTCCATCCCAAGTTGGTCGCGACAATCCCCCGCATCAGAGGCAGAATAGGACCGGGCATCAGCCTCGCAGTCCTAGATGCCATAGGGGCGACGAGCCGAACCTCCCGAACAGAGGACAGCATCCTCCTGGTAACAGGAGGAACTTGGAGTTAGGCTCTGCGGTCCGAGGTCCCCCACGGCATGATAATGCACGGGGACCTAACGACCAACGCAGGCCACCCTCTAACGCTCGGGACGTTTCATCCCGGGAAGGAAATCGAGGGAACAGTCGATCCCGTCATAGCCAATCACGATTCAGAGATGGAAATGGTTATGATGAAGCTGATTTCGGCAGAGGAAATGCCGGTCGGAGGAATGACGAAAAAGGTGGAAACAGGAGCCAGCCATCTCAAGATGACCAACCCGGCAGACGGGACGCTAGGGGGTAACCCAGGCAAAATAACGTCTTCAACCGGCTCGGAGCTAGCGAGTAGCGGAGATGAGACGAGGACTTGAGAGATGTACTCAACGATCTCCTCGAGCGGCATGGCGAGAACATCCCCCCAGCAACAGAGGCCACAGCGATTCCTATCGCTGTGCAGGTCCAGATAGATGCCCTCAACCAGGCGGTGCAACAGCTGGTCGGGGGAAGAACATCTTACATCGACCACGACAGGAGGAAAGGCACTCCTTTCGTCCAGAGGATAGCTATGGCAGAGACTCCTAGCAAGTTTAAAATGCCTACGCTTTCGAACTTTGATGGGTACGGTGACCCGGTATCTCACGTCAATAAGTTTGAGATACAAATGGACATTCAGAAAGTGTCCGAAGATGCTCGGTGCAGGATCTTCCCTGCAACACTTTCTGATGCCGCGCAGGAGTGGTTTTCAAGTTCCCTCCTGCAAGCATAGTTTCCTAGGAGATGTTTGTAAATGAGTTTTACGGACAGTTCTACCCAGGTCGTGTGCATCCAACCGAGGCAAACCAGCTGGTTGAAATACGCCAGCAGGATGGAGAGCCACTGAAGGACTACATCCAGCACTTTATGCGAGCAGCAGCTGGAGCAAAAACAGTGGGGGACGAAGGCAAAATGATGGCCATAACCGCAGGGGTTAGGCGTCGCACCCCTCTCTATAAAAGCCTCCGAAAAGATGGGGTTAGAACTACCCAGGAATTCTTGGACCGGGCTAATCGTTACATCAAGCTCGAAGATGCCATTGCCGACGATGGAAAGCCTTCAGGCAAGGATAAGAAGGCAGCCGAGCCTGCCAAAGGCGCCAATGGGTCTAAGCCTAATGGCAACGGCAAGGGCAACAGGAACGGCAACGGCAATGGCAAGAATGGGGGGAAACGGCCACACAATGAGCCTTCCACCTCTGACAATAAACGAGCCAAGGGTAACCGTTATGAACATTGGTTCACTAACTATACTGCCCTTGTTGAGTCTCGGGGAGAGGTTTATCAGGCCACGAGTTCCAGCATGCCTTATAAGAAGCCTGCCCCCATTCGAAAGGATATTTCGAAAAGAGACACTTCCAAGTTCTGTCGTTATCATAACGACTACGGACATGATACCAACGAATGCAACCAGCTGAAGGATGAAATCGAGTTCCTTATTATACAAGGACACTTGAGAAGATACGTACGGGCCTCGGGAAATTCCCAACGAGAAGCTCCGGGTGGCAACGAGCAGGCACCCACGCGTCAGCGCTCGCCACCTTTGCAGCCTGCCCCTGTGACTGGCACATTGTTAACCATCTGTGGAGGCCCGCACCTCGCGGGAAACAGCGGAAAAGCCAGAGAACGATACGCTCGGACTCTACGCCACGACCAGGACATCGAGATGATGACCGTGGATGACCGCGCACCAAAGAAGGCTCGGTCAGAGGAAGGCGAGATAACCTTCTCTAATAGCGATGCCCAACATGTCTGGTTCCCACATTCCGATCCGTTGGTCATGGATATCCAAATGGCCAACATGATGGTGAAGAGAGTGCTGGTCGATACAAGAAGTTCGGTGAATATCCTGTATAAGTCTTCGCTGGAACGCATGAAATTGTCCGTTAAGGACCTGGAGCCCTGCAACCAAACAATATACGGCTTCTCTGGTGAGGGACTCACCCCCGCAGGATCAATCAAACTACCAGTGATGACAGGTACAGCGCCTGCTACCAGGACATTACTCGCTACTTTTATAGTAGTCGATTGTCCTTCGGCGTACAATGCTGTCATTGGGAGGCCTATACTGGTTGATCTACGGGCCATCACCTCTATGTGGCACTTAGCCATGAAATTCCCGACAGACGCAGGGGTAGGACGCGTGTTGGGAAACCAGAGGGAAGCCAGAGAGTGCTACAGTGCCTCAGTCACGAAGGCGAAAAAGGGAACATCAAAGAGCATTACCTCAGATAAGTTGCAGATGGCGATCGATACACAATCCCAATCCGGTGATGAGGTCACCAAATAGGGTGTTGCCCAAAGTGAGGATAGAGATTTAGATCCTCGCTTTGGGGATTTTGAAGAGAACGTTGGACTCGTCGAGGACCTGGAAGAGGTCCAACTCGGCGAAAAAGACCCGACCAGAGTCGTGAAGGTCGGGAAAAACCTGGAACAAACCACGAACATGCACTGGTGGAATTTTTGCGGAAGAACCAGGAAGTCTTTGCCTGGTCGCACAGAGACATGGCTGGGATAGACCCTGCAGTTATCAGCCATGTCCTGAACATAGACAAGACTTTTCCACCCGTGCAACAAAAAAGAAGGCTGCTCGATAAAGATCGATCGAGAGCCTTAAAAGAAGAAGTAGAAAGGTTAAAGGAGAATGAGTTCATCAGGGTAGCGTTTTATCCATCGTGGGTCTCCAATCCAGTGCTGGTTCCCAAGCCTAACGGCAAATGGCGAACCTGTGTGGATTTTACAGACCTCAATAAAGCCTGCCCAAAGGATTGCTTCCCACTCCCAAGAATCGACCAGTTGGTCGATGCTACTGCAGGACACGAGATCCTCTCCTTCATGGATGCATATTCAGGCTACAATCAAATTAGCATGCATCCCCTTGACGAGGATCACACCAGCTTTCGGACCAATACGGGCTTATACTGTTATAAAGTAATGCCTTTCGGACTGAAAAACGCAGGTGCGACTTACCAGCGGTTAGTTAACCACATGTTTAAAGAATTGATCGGGATAAACATGGAGGTGTACGTGGACGACATGCTGGTAAAGTCTAAGAAGGCAGAAGGACATGTAAGGGATTTACAAGAATGTTTTGATGTATTGAACAAGTACCAGATGAAACTAAATCCTCTTCAATGTTCCTTCAGAGTTGGATCAGGGAAGTTTTTGGGGTTCATTGTAAATTCAAGAGGAATCGAGGCCAACCCCGATAAGATAAAAGCCCTGATCGACATGAAATCGCCAGAAAAGATCAAAGATGTACAAAGTTTAACCGGGAGGATTGCAGCCCTAAGTAGATTTATTTCAAAATCAACTGACAAATGCGTCCCTTTTTTCAATCTACTTAGGGGCAATAAGAAATTTGCATGGACGGGAGACTGCGAGCAAGCTTTTCAGGCCTTGAAGGCCCATATGGCACAGCCTCCCATTTTATCCAAGCCGATCGAAGGAGAAACTTTGTTCATTTACCTGGCGATCACTGAAGTTGCTGCGAGTGCGGTACTAGTGCGAGAGGAGGAAGGCGTACAGAAAGCGGTGTACTATGTAAGCAAGAGGCTGATCGGAGCAGAACTGAGGTATCCTCCCATCGAGAGGTTAGCATACTGTTTAATCTTGGCCTCAAGGAAGCTACGTCCTTACTTTCAAGCCCACCCTATCACAGTTTTAACTGACCAGCCCCTTCGGCAAGTCCTCCAAAAACCAGAGGCGGCTAGGCGCTTATTAAAATGGGCAGTCGAACTAGGGCAGTTCGATATCACATATTCATCGCGAGCAGCAGTAAAGGGACAAGTCTTGGCAGATCTTATTGTAGAGTTCACCGAACTCCCAGACAGCGAGCAGTGCGTACAGCCTAGCGTGCCTGAGCCCCAAGATGAAGCTCCTTCATGGAAGTTATTCACGGATGGGTCATCCAACGAATCCCACACAAGAGTGGGAGTGATATTGATAACGCCAGAAGGGCATCGATTTCACTGCGCCATTAGGTTCGACTTCACCACGTCAAATAATGAAGCTGAATACGAAGCACTCCTCGCTGGGTTGAGAATGGCGAAAGACATGAGCATAAAGACGCTTGATATTTACAGTGATTCACAGCTGGTAGTGAATCAAGTACTAGGGGAATATCAAGCACGAGGCCTAAAAATGGTGGCCTACTTGAATAAAACTAAAGACCTGCTAGCCCAGTTCACGAAGTATACCCTCCAGCAAATACCGCGGGATCAGAATTCGAATGTAGATGCCTTAGCCAAACTCGCAAGCGCGAAAGATGTTGACACTTTGAACATTGTGCCAGTAGAAAGATTGAGTGAGTCAAGCATACAAGCAATTGGAGCCAATATGGAAATCCGGGTAGAAGACACATGGATGGTGCCTTACTTGGAGTATCTGACAAATGGTGCACTACCAACAGATAGAAACAAGGCCAGAACCCTACAAAGGCAGGCTGCTAGGTACATACTGGTCGATGGTGTTATGTACTGAAGAGGATACTCCATGCCACTACTCAGGTGCATTACACCAGAAAAAGCTAAGGAACTAATGAAAGAGGTACATGAAGGCTCCTGCCGGGATCACGCTGGGGGGCAAAGTTTGGCAAAAAAGATTCTAAGGCAAGGCTACTTCTGGCCGACTATGAACGAAGATTCGATGGAGTTTGTACTAAAATGCGATAAATGTCAAAGGTTCTCCAAAATTCCACGAGCAGCTCCAAACGAGTTAGAACAGATGCAGAGTCCTTGGCCTTTTGCAGTATGGGGTATCGACTTGATTGGATCCCTGCCCACGGGAAAAGGCGGAGTAAAGTACGAAGTTGTGGCAGTTGACTACTTCACCAAATGGGCCGAAGCTGAACCACTCGCTACCATAACGACCAAGAAAGTTCTTGACTTCGTCATCAAGAACATTGTTTGCCGGTATGGTTTGCCCCGAAAGATTGTTTCAGACAACGGAACCCAATTTGACAGCAACTTATTCACCGACTTCTGCGAAAGGCACGGGATTATTAAAAGCTTTTCTTCAGTTGCGCATCCACAAGCAAACGGACAGGTCGAGGCCGTGAATAAAACTCTTAAGGACACCCTAAAGAAGAGGCTTGAAGATGCTAAAGGAGCGTGGCCAGAGCAGCTGCCTGAAGTCCTCTGGTCATATAGAACGTCTCACCGAACAGCGACAGGTCATACCCCATTTTCCTTAGCCTACGGATATGAGGCCATGTTACCTGTCGAGTTAGATCCCCCCTCACATCAACGCATTACATACGACCAGGACCAGAACAACCAACTAATGATAGAGTCCCTAGACTCAATTGACGAAATACGAGAAAAAGCCCAACTCCGAGTTGCTGCGTACCAGCAAAAGGTCGCCCGGTACTTTAACTCGAAAGTAAAAGAAAGGAAATTCAACGTCGGTGACTTGGTGCTACGACGAGTTTTCTTGAACACCCGCGACCCCACTACTGGAGTACTCGGACCCAATTGAGAAGGACCTTACCAGATTGAAGAAGTCCTTCACCCGGGCACCTACAAACTTGCACGCCTAAACGGAGATCTCGTTCCACACTATTGGAATGGAGAACACCTGCGCAAGTATTATCAGTGATCAGTCCTTTTTAAAGGACTGGCTTGTATTAAATTTTACTTTTTACTGTATGGCTAATCGCTTATAAATGTAAGATCCTTTTTTAGGATCACTCGTAAAGACATGTTTAGTCCATTTTTAATACGAGATTATAAGGGACTGTGCGCAACCAGTCATTCTTGCCAACCTTTGTGAATTTAGTTTTACAAGTATTTGTTCATTACATGTGTTGTTTTGCTGTATTATAAGTATTACATTTCCTACTGAGCAGAAATGTTCGAACAGGTCGTGGTCAAGGCAAGTGACCAAGGACCTAAAGCTCCCCGATCACTTGGGGGGCATATAAGGTACATCGATAGCAAAGCATACCAAAAGGTATGTAAACACATGAACAAAATAAGTGAAAGCATGCTAAGGTACTTAGAGTATTTTTTAAAATTGATATTTTGTTAAATCAAACCAAAGTACTATGCTAAGTTCGGTCATACGGACAGATGTTATAGTAAATGAAAATATTATAACATTATAATGCAGTCTTTTACACCGCAAGCATTACTGCTTGGATGTAATTGTTCAAATAAAAGGAAATTTGTTGCCCATGCAGCAAATTTAAAAAATATAGTCTTTACATCACGACCCGTGGGTCGTGTAATTTAAGAAAGAAAAAATAAAAAGTTCAAGAAGCATTAGGAGCAGGAGGGTCTTTATCAACATTTTGATTGGTTGTATCCTCAACAGCTCCTCCTTCCTCTACGCCAGCGATGCTTGGGGAAGCAGGGATCCTTGCTCTTTCCTCTTCTTCAGCCAATCGAGCAGTGTAGCAGGCCAGCTTAGCATTCCTGGCATCCTCTGGAAGGTAGTCAAAGTTGGCGCCCCAGTTGTGTTTCCAGAAATCGTAAAAACACCGAAGCGTCGCATTCTTGTACCTTTCCAGATCTTTGGCATTGGTAAGCTTCAACTGCTCTATTTGGCTCTCAAGAACAGCTATGGCCTTGTCCTTTGCAAGATGCTCCTCTTTGAGTCTCTTGCATTCACGATATTGGACTCGGCTGGAATCCTGGTACTCATCCCTCTACTTCTTCAAGGCTGCCTTGGAAGCTTCAGCCTCCGCCAGCTTTGCCACCGCAGCATCCTTTTGCTGGGTGACCACCTCCAACTCCCCAACATGCCTGGCTTCTGCAGCCTGAAGCTCCTCAGCAGCTTTCGCCTGGTACCTCTCGATGGCCTTTGCCCGAGCCTCGTCGATGGTAGCTTGGGCATGGGTACGAGCAGCAGTTGCAGTCAGCAAGGCCTGTGGACAAAGGATAAAATTAGAGTCTGTTGCAAGGAAGAAAAGACGAAAGACAAAGAGATAAGAAATGCTTACGCTGGCAATTTCGTTTAGGGCCCTGTTCAGAATTTGGTCGACCCCCATATTCTCTGCCTCAGCCATCGCATCCTTGCAGCGGTCATACCTCACGTGTGCAAGGCGGTCCTTGGCTGCTCGCAAGGTGCGGTTCAAAAGTTTGGCCCCAGGAGCTTTGGCCGGCTGGGATTGTTCTTTAGCGGCTGCAGGTGGAGGATTCGTCTTAGCAGGCGGGGTTTCCTTCTCAACAGGAACCGAAGGATGGGCAGAAGCTTGCCCAGTTGGCACGTCCTTGGAAGGATCTTCTGTTCGACCCTTCTTGGCAGGAGGTCCTTGGCTCGATTCAGAGGGACTTCTACCTCCTCCTTAGTCTGATACAAATCGAAGACGTTGGGAGCGGCCATATCTGCGTAAAAATAAACATATATGCAAATGATAAGATAAAGGCGGATAAAAACTCTTGATAAAACAGGAAAGAGGTCACAAAGTTTAATACCCGAGCTACAACTACTGGTCGCTATACTATTGACTCTATTAGTCACACACTCACTATCTGGCACGAAGAAGTCTGGCCTTAGATTTGGAGTATACGTAAAGTTGCCCTCCCCGTCAAACAAGTGACAGGGAATTGGCAAGCTATTTAAAAGCGAAATAACAGTACCGTTTTCATCGGAGGATTCACCCAAGTCCACAACAGATTCTTTTGCCTTTTGTTTCCCCTTGCCTTGGGGTGCAGAAGGCCTTTCTGCGGAAGGATTGCCCGTGGGTTCCCTGATTGTAACCCCCATCGGCCTCCTTCGAGGAGGGGACGCTGGGGGTTGCTGCTCGGGATCCCCCTCAGCCGTTGCATCTGCTACCACAGGTCCTCTTGTTTCATGGCGAGGAGCCAGGAGGCCGGATAGCCTCAGATTTTCATCAGTGACCAGGGACTCGACACTTTTTTCTGCGTCTGTCATCCTGGCCAATGCGGTGGACCTCAACACCATGTCTGGTGTTGGGGTCGGACGTAACCATGGTCCTGAAAGGCAAAGTGTACTTTAAGAAAAATGAAGGAAAATTCGCTAATGAAAAGTATCGACCAGTAAAAACATCACTTACCTCCTTGAGCGAAGGCCAGATTGTTGGTGGTCATGTTCGGCGTGAGGAAGTACTCCTTGCTATACTGCCCCACGTTGGATATGCGCGTAGTGTCACTCAGGAACGTCCAGCTCGTCTCCTGGTGACAAAGATGGAAGAAGCCCGTCCCATACTGTTGAGGGTTGGACTTGAGGTCGAAGAGAAAATTGACCTCATGGGGGGTAGGTTCTGGCCATTTTTTTAAGTTTGTACAGGATATAGAGTGCGACCAGCATTCTATATCCATTCAGAGTAATTTGAAAGGAGGCGACACCAAAATAGTTGGCCACCCCCTGATAAAAAGGATGTAGAGGGAGGATAGCCCCCGCCTCTATATGATATCTAGACCAAGCACTGTATACACCTCCGGGAAGGTTAGCCCTTTGGTTTGCAGCTGGAATTTTGAGATTAACCCCTGTAAGAGGATACTTCTTACGGTAGTTGGCAAGCATCCGAGGAGTCACTTGGCTAGTCGGGGAGAGATACCACTCGACATCAGGAAGGTTTTGATGACGAGGGCGGGCCCTGACTTGGATACTAGGGTCTGGGGCGGCATTTTCCCGACCACTGGTCGAAGGAACCCTAGCCTGTGAATCAGGCTGGGCAGGAGAGTTTGGGCTATTTTCGGAGTCAGGTCTTTTCTTGCCTAAAGACTTAGAACGAGCCATTTGAGGAGGTGATGGACGAGGTCTAGAAGAAGATCGTGAAAAAAGGGATCTCGTGAACTCGGTCGGTCGGTTGTTCTTCGCCTTCGAGCAACTGGGCAAGAAGATCGTCGTCGATGGGCCATTCACCTCCCCACAAATTTGGCATTAAGGTTTGCAAACAGAAGAATGGGGAGGTGAGGATAGAGAATTTTTGAAAGTTTTTAGAATAACGCTGGTCGAGTATAAAAGTCAAGCTTTTACACAGCAGCATTCTAACAAAAAGCTAAAATTTTCTACGCGAACAGTTTGAGAAACGGATCAAAGGGTGAAAGCAAAAAGTTTTTCGTAAAAGCTTTTTCAACTCTTCTTAGGGAGGGAAAAACCTATTTTTTTGGCTGGCATAAAAATCGAACTTTTACTTCGGTTTTACGTCCTAAAAAGTATGATCTCGACTATCAAACTAACTCGTAACTTTTTTCACCCACAAGACATTCTACTGACAAGCATCTCAACCCAGAAATAGATGAACTCAACAGTCAACATACAGAAACATGCATTACAAAAATATGAAACATAAAGGTTCCAAGACTTACCAGGAAGAAGATCGTGGAGGTTGGTAAGAGTTTTCGGAGATCAGGGAACTCTCGGGCTGGGTCTTGAAAACACAGAAGGACGGTCTCCAGAAGAAAATGGAAGCTCTGGTTTTAGGGTTTCTTGAAAGAGTAATGGCGTGTGTAAAAAGAAAAGGAGAACTTCAGAGATGTTATATATATATATTTTTGTCTGTGGCATTAAAAGGGAGTAATCATCAGCTTCCCCTTTTTCGAAGTATGGGGAAATGAGATAGCCGTCGAATTATTACTGGGGAAGCGAAAAGCTGTGATTAGACAAGAGTAGGTTGCTTTTTCCAAGAACACATGAAGGGTTCTGACAGGTATGGCGGGGTCACCGAAGGGTCGCTTCCTCAAAAGTTTATTTATTGCTCGTAATAAATAAAATTGGGGGGCAAATGTTATCCCAAAAACTGGCATGGATGACGTGGCAAGTGATTCCCAGACACGTGGCTGACACTTGGAGGAACTCTGCTAGGATATCGACCAGAAGACAAATTATAAGCAGTAGGCAGCCGAAACTTACCTGCGACCAGTATGGTCGCGGGTTCCGCATGCTTCATGATGTTTCTATAAAGATCTTTGTAAATCCCGAAATTGACTCACACAATCTCCTGAGTATCCTATTATTTAGGAAAGAATATCTGTAACAAATTCATGTAATCCCCCTTGAGCCTATAAATAGAGAAAGATAGCTCAAGGAAGGGACTTGGGGCTTTCGAATTATTTGAGACTAGAGGGATTCTATTTGAGATATTGTCTTGTTCTTCGGAGGTTGGTGAAACTCATTGAACCCTAGTTCTTTGATCACTCCTTTTGATCTTATATCAATAACAATCTAGGTGGACGTAGGTTATTACCAGATCCTGGGGCCGAACCACTCTAAAATGTTGTGTTCTTATTATTTTCGTCATTACATTTATTTCAACGTATCCTTCCACGTCAAGCGTATTCTGACTCCGTGTCAGTTGGCCAAAATCAGGGTCAACACTATAAAAAGCTTGAGTAATACAAATTTTGAAATAGAACATATTCAATTCTATAAAATTTGGATTAAAATAATCTATAAATTTTAGAGAGTAAAATATTGAAGAAATGTAACTTGAAATTGCAGAAAAGATGTTATCAATGACAAACAAACAAAAATAACGACAGGTTGAAGAAGTAAAACACAATATATTGTGATATATTTTAGGATTAATTTTTTCATTTAATTACTTTTATTGATTATTTTGTGGGACCCCAAGATTATGATTCATGGGAATATTTAAAACTCACTGTTGACTGTCTTTTTTCGCTATCAACTAATTACTAAAGCTTAAAGAAAATGTAAGAAGAAACACACAGATTTTACGTGGTTCGGGTTATTAATTAACCATAATCTACGAGTCACTTGTATTAGGATTTGAGGAAGCTTGAGGGTTTCGAGCTTTAATGGAGTTCAAGCAGCTTTTAGCAATGCTCTGAATAAAAGAACTATGGATAATTTACAATGTGTATCCTAGCCCTATTTATAGATGGTTGAGAGAAATTAATTCCCTCAATGGGGATTTATTAAAAAAAATTCTTAATTAATGGGATATAAATGTTATTAAATACACATTCCCGTAGTTAAGGAGGTGGTGAGTCCATGTGTATCACACAGGGCACATTTACGAGGTTACAACTCACAACTTTTTTGGGTAACACTTTTCTGACACTGTTAGGGTTTTATGCACTAATTAAAACCCAATTTTTTGTAATCTCATTTTATTATCAATAAAAGAATAGAAATAATTTTTTGACTTAGTCAATCACTTTGCTCACATGTTTTATTTTCATGATTATTTGTTTAATATAAACTTTTACTAAATCTCGAGCATATATGTAATCATATTCATAGTGACGTAATCACAGTGGAATATAAATATGATTATATATTCAAAATAAGTTAGTCCTAAGATTAGTCAATGCACAAGATTTACACTGACTTGCCAATCTACGATATGATCTACTTACACATCGCAGTGTTATGTTCTTTCCAGAACATTAACAAAGTAGATAACATCAGATGTATTTGTTACATCAGATTGGACCGATATGACAGTAGATAGGATAAGTAAACATATCGTTATTATCTATTCTAGTCATATCATATAGTTGACTATAGGTCAATTCAATCTCAATTCTGAGTGGTTAGTATTCTAACTGATTGTATTATTTGAGTTCTTTAACTTGTTCGTTACAAGCTTACCCTACGGACTAGCCTATACTTACATCTTGGGAACTCAGTAGTATAATTGAGTGGGAGTGTTAATCATAGGTATGAACATCTATAGCTTCTGATGAAGAAGTGAAACGATGATTTCCTTTTAGTTTGGTTCAAGGGGCTAAATGATATAGATCTCATTTTAGTAATTAATATTAGTTTACTGAAATATTATTTACAAGGAACTAAGTGTTTTAAGGATAAAATACAATGAATGGTAAAACGACATTTTAGTCTCATCTTATTGTAGACCGTCTATAGATGATTGAATGAAAATTATGGTTGTAACAATGGATAATTAATAACGTATCTATATTGCTTATAGAGTGTTCTATGAATTCAAGAGTGCAATTTCGAGTATTTAGTAGAGTCACGATAAATTAATAAGTTAGTAAATTTATTTGTTAGATTTATGAAAACTTATTGGAGCTTGATTTCATAGGTCCATGGTCCCCCACTGTACCTTGGATACAATCACCTGGATAGTCTCAATTAATTGATTTAATTATCAATTAGAATTATCAAAGTTGACCAGGTTAATCTTGGATAGTTTCACGGAGTTATGTAATTTAGAGAAGAAAAGAGAAATTAGAGCATATTTATTAATTAAGGTAAATTGTTGCCTAAATTAATAAATAAGTTTAAATCAAGGTTCAAATTATAAATAATTAATTTGATAAAAGATTTAAATAATTATTTAATTAATTAATCAATAGAAAATAATACATGCCTTGATTTTAAGTCCAATGAGCTAATAATTAAAATGAGAAATTTCACGGGCCTAAAGCCCATGAGAATTTCGACCTAGGGATGATAATTGACTATTATTTTATTGATTTTGTAATTAAAATCAATGGCCTAATTGAGTCCATAAAATGAGTGCTAAGTGAGAGTTGAAAACACACTTGTTTCTGAAAAGATCAGAAGATCTAGTAGGTTTTAGATTCTCTCTACAACATAAGTCATTTTCTAAGCCACAATATTCTTTTCTCTTCCTCTCTCTGTATCTATTTCATGTGTTGAGAATTGCTCACCCTAGTCTAGGTGATTCTAAGGATACTTTGGAAGGCTGTGAAGAAAATTGAAGAACAATTCAGTTTCTTAGTGATACTCTACGACATAAAGGATACAAGGGTTAGAGAAACTGAGGGAAGGACTCAATCATTTCGCAACACAATAATGTAAGTGTTCTTATCATTATCTCTGTATGAATTCAATTTTAGAAACACGTGTTCTAGGCTATCTTATATTAATATGTTTAATATATGATTTACATGAAAATAAACATGACCATGTATAAGTTTTCCCAACAACTGCCCTCAGAGCCTTTGTTAATCTTTATTTTCATGCATGAACATGTTAAAAATTGAATTATTTGATGTGTTGAATAATTTGATGGATTTAATGTTTTTATGAAGCATATTGAATTTTATGTGATTATTAGCAATTTTAGGTTATTTTGTTGTGTTTTTTATGCCATTAATTTTTATAAATGCTTTATTTTGTGTGAAACATGGTAAAAATTAATTAGAAATTATTTTGGTTTGAAAAAATTGCACAAATTTTTTTTGGAAATTATTTTGCCTGGCTGCCTGCCGCGCGCGCATCCGCCCAGACACCCGCGCGCGCACGCCTAGCCCTGCACACGATGAACAGTACCCATCATCCAGATTTTTTTTTTTATAAAATTAAAGAAAATAAAATTATAAAATTGATTTTTATATGTCGAACCCAAAATATCATATTTATTATCTTTCAAAAATATTTTTTAAAATAAGATATTTTTGTTGTTTGATGTTTAAAAATTAGATATTTTCTACAAAGAATTCAAATTTAAAAATAGGCTAACTACTTAATTTTAAATCTTTTAATATATTAAAATATTAGAATTAAGATATGAGATATTAAACATATTTTCTTTTAAATAATTGTTATTTTTATTAAATCTTTATTTAAAAATATTAATATCTGTTTATTCTATAGCTTTTAATATTTAAATTATTTGAAATTTGTTAGTTAGATATTTTCATGGATATTTGAATTTGTTTAACTATTTTAAGTTATTTTAGAGTTGTTATAATTATTAATATATATTTTTTACATTGTTAAAATATTTGCTTATAGTTGTAGCAACACAATATATTTTTGAAAAACAGCTAAGATATTGATTTTAAAATTTAAAATTGGTTAAATTTTTAAAACTATAATTTTTTTCAACCAATTAATAAAATATTTTTTTATAAATGGGATTTAAATTATAATTGTTGATAAATCCTATTTAAATTAAATTAATATTTTTCAAAATAACCTAAACCAAGTTGATTGTTGATAAATGAAATTTAAATTAACTTTTGTTAATTGTTGATAAATTTCATTTAAATTGACTTATTTCTGAAAAAAAATTAATTAATTCGAATTTTTGATAAATTCTAGAAAATTAATTGTAGTATTTTTGCAAATGAAATAAATTGTGCTATTTTTTTTTGCATAAAATTCATAGAATTGCTCATATAGTAACATGATTAGGCCCATCAAATTATAACATGTATGTTTGAACTACATGTGGTATTTTTGCAATTAGGCTTAGATGCATATAGTGGCTCATATGTTTTCTTAATATATGGATTTTGCCAAATAAAATATTCATAAAATGATAGGTTTTTTTTGGGCCCATTAGAAAATGTAAAGTTTAAATTCATCTCTTGTGAGTTGTTCCACTTGTGAATGCTCATTTGCTTTGCATTACTATAGTGAGCCTAATCAATTAATAACAATTAATAAAATGAATGTTTAAATTCCTGTCTTTTGGACCTTGTATGGAAGTAAGGGGGCCTTAGTAGTGGGAATGACATACTGGAGCCAGCCCTCCTCCATACAAACCCAATTGTTAAGGCCCATTTGCCTGAGTTGGACTTAATTGTATAGGTTCATTATAATAGTTAAACCTAAATATTAATTAGCAACAAATTAATTCTGATTTAATTGAATTTGTTTCAATGTGACACTTTAGAATTAATAGGAAATTATAGGACTTTGGTTTTAAAAATTTTATTTTACAATTTTTTGGAGAATCATAGTCATTAATTTTAAAAATACTATTTTTATAATGAGCTTATTTTAAGAATTATATTCGATCTCCACCGCTGGTTTAACAAAGTCAATAGCTTAATGGGGCTTCGAGATGCTTTAATTTTTCCCCCTACGAAAGGTGTTCATTAGTTATTTTGACAATGTTAGATTTCTAAAGATAGATAATTATAGGTCAAATTCTACTAGACTCACCCCTACGGTGACTACTAGGACTAAATCTATTGATTATCGAAACTGTGGGTCTAGCTCGTAAAATAAGAGATTTTGTTTTCTTATTTTGATCAAATAGTAGGTTGTTATTAAAGGTGTCCATTATTAAATGAGTTTACAACTCTATTTAATTAATGATATTTTTTACTCTTGCCAACTGGGACAACGATATCATAGAATAGTTAAAAACCTAAAGAAATAGAGATATGATTATTTGTGTATTTTTTTCATATCTTACATACTTTTGGTATATGTTGTGCTATTTCTTGAAATTTGTGTGAATAGGAGTTTTATTGAGAAAATGTGATTCATTTCTATTTTATTGATAATTTGTAGTTTTAAGTATGGTTGTGTCTACTCCCATCCTATTTCAACTTTCTATGGAGAAACTCACTGGAGAAAACTTCCTTAAGTGGAAGCAGAATATCAACATTGTGTTGATTGGTGACAACTCCAAGTTCATTATGATTGAGGAATCCCCGGAAGTTCCAGCTGAAGGAGCCACCAAGTTTGTGAGGGATAAGTATGAGCATTGGCAGGCGGCTGACAACAAGGCGCGGTACTATATGTTGACTAGTATGGTCGACACTCTCAAGACAAAGATGGAGAATGTCAAGATGACCTACGAAATCATGGATCAGCTCCAAGACATGTTTGGTGCCAAGTCAGCGCAGACTCGTTTTGAGACAACCAAGAAATATGCCAATGCTCGAATGGCACCTTCTCAACATGTTAGCGATCATCTGATCAAAATGAAAATCTACTTTCAGGAAGCTGAACTACATGGAGCAACAATAGATGAGGAAAATCAAGTCGGCTTAATCCTTAACAGTCTCTCTCCAGCTTTCCTGACGTTCACCACCAACTATGTGTTGAATAAACTCAACTATAGTCTGACGCAGCTCATGAACGAGCTTTAGACTTTTGAGTCTATCATGGGTGGACCAAGTAAAGGAGGAGAAAAGAAGACAACTACTACTACTGTTGCTAATCCAGCTAAGGCTGAAGCTAACCTAGCTTCATCTTCGAAAGCTAGAAACAAGAGGAAAGGTGAACAAAAAGACAACCCCAAGCCTGCAAAGGCAGCAAAGATGAGTGCACAAACAAATGCACATACGCCTAAGGGGAAGAAAAAGAACAAGAAAGGTAAAGGAAAATGCTTTCACTGCAAAGAGAAATGGCATTGGAAACAGGATTGTCCCAAGTTTCTAGCAGCGAAAAACAAAGGTGTTCATCTATCTTAAAAAATATGTGTTTTAGAGAATGATAAATTTGTTTGGATTATTGATTCTGGATCTACTAACCATGTTTATAATTCTTTACAACTTCTTAAATTGTGGGAGGAAATAGACGTAGGCGGCTAAAAGCTTAGAGTTGGGAACGGAGCGTTTGTTGCGGTCCAAGCTAGAGGAAGAACTCGTCTGAAGTTCGGAAATAAATTTTTAATTTTGAAAGATGTATTTTTTATTCCGGATTTTAGTAGAAATTTAATTTCAGTTCCTTGTTGCAATTAGCACAATTTATTATGACTTTCACAAGTTCTAATATATCTATTTATTTCAATGGATCACACTTATGTATTGCATGTTTGGAAAACGGGCTTTATATTATGCGACCTAACGAACCCTTCGCTCTTAACAATGATTTATTCAATGTTGCTAAACTTAGGATCAATAAACGTCTTAAGACCAATAACGACAACATGAAGTATTTATGGCATTTGAGACTAGGCCACATTGGCTATGATAAGATTCAAGGGCTTACAAAGGACGAGTCTTTGAGGGAACTAACCTTAGGCGAATTACTTGTCTGTGAATCTTGTATAGAAGGCAAACTGACCAAGCATCCATTCTTTGCAAAGGGTGATAAGGCCAAAGAACCACTTGGACTTGTGCATTCATATGTTTGTGGACCTTTGAATGTACAAGCCAGAGGTAGTTTTGAGTATTTCGTCACTTTCATTGACGATTACTCTAGATACTCATGTCTTTACCTAATGCATTGGAAATCAGAACCATTTTCAAAGTTTCAAGAATTCCTAGCAATGACTCAGAACCAATTAGGTAAAACGTTAAAAATCTTGTGATCTGATAGGGGTGGAGAATATTTGAATATGCAATTCCAAGATCATTTAACTGAACTTGGGATTTTATCACAACTTACTGCCCTCGGTACTCCGCAACAAAATGGTGTAGTGGAACGCCGGAACAGAACTTTATTGCAAATGGTTAGATGCATGCTTAGTTACTCAACTTTGCCAACTTCATTCTGAGGACATGCAATTGAAACCGCGAACGACATTCTCAATGTCGTGCCGTATTAATCAATCCCCAAGACACCTTTAGAATGCTGGAATGGTCGTGAACCTAGATTACGCCATTATAGAATCTGGGGGTGTCTCGCCCACGTCCTGAGGAAAAAGGAAGGAAAGCTAGAACCGCGAACCGAAGTTTGCATGTTTGTTGGCTATCCTAAAGGTACTCGGGGTGGAATTTTATATATTCATTTAGAAAAGAAAGTGTTTACTTCTACGAATGCATCTGTTCTGGAAAATGACTATGTCCAAAACTTCAAACCGTGTCGCAGAGTAGTTTTAGAGGAGCGGGTTGAATAATTGATTCCAACCAATGTTCCATTGTCATCAACGTGAGTTGATGATGAAATTCCCACTCTGCAAGTCGATTTAAATGAAGAAAGTACCGCTGTTCCTGAGCAAACAGTTACAGAGCGTCATCGTAGTGGGAGGGTTTCTAGGAACCCAGTTCACTATGGTTTGGATGGTGAATCCAATATTTTTGTTGGTGACACTAGTGATGATGATTCATTGTCTTTTAAATAGGCAATGGCTAGCCTTGAAAAGGAACTATGGCCCGAAGCCATGAAACAAGAAATGGAGTCCATGCACTCAAATTTCGTCTAGGATCTTATGGAAGCACCTAGTGACTTTGGGGTCATTGGGTGCAAGTGGATCCACAAGAAGAAATGAGGTGTTGATGGAAATATCAAAACTTATAAAGCTCGATTAGTGGCAAAGGGTTATACCCAAAGAGAGGGTGTGGACTATGAGGAAACTTTTAGTCCGGTAGCCATGCTCAAGTCCATTCGCATCCTCCTATCCATAGCAGTTGCTCTTGACTATGAGTTATGGAAAATGGACGTCGAGATGAATTTTTTTAATTGGGAGCTTGATGAAGTCATTTATATGGATCAACCAGAAGGATTTAAAGTAGCTGGACATGAAGGAAAAGTTTGCAAGTTGCATAGGCCCATTTGTGGACTTAAGCAAGCTTCTCATTCCTAGAATCTTAGGTTTGATGAAATAATCATAACCTATGGCTTTGAAAAAAATATTGATGAGCCTTGTGTTTACCAATTGAAGGAAAATTAAATAGTGGTATTGTTGGTTCTTTATGTAGATGATATCTTACTCATTGGAAACAATGTTAAGAAATTATCAGATGTGAAGAATTGGCTAAGCACTCAATTCCAAATGAAGGATTTGGGTGAAGCTAGTTATGTTCTAGGTATCCAGATCATTAGGGATAGAAAAAACGAACTCTTAGCTCTATCTCAAGCAACTGACATTGATAAAGTGCTTGAACGTTTCTCAATGACAAATTCCAAGAAAGGATGTCTACCGTCTCGCCATAGAATTCATCTTTCAAAGAAGCAGTCTCCCCAAACTCCTGATGAGGAAGATGCAATGAGAAAAGTTCCTTACGCATTTGTAGTTGGAAGTCTGATGTATGCTATGTTGTGTACTAGACCAGATATCTGCTATGCAATGGGAGTAGTGAGCATGTATCAGTCAAACCCAGGACCGGAACATTGGATAGCACTTGAGCATATCCTGAAGTATTTAATGCGGACTAGGGATTATATGTTAGGCTACAAGGGTGGTGTTTTGAACCCTGTAGGCTACACCGATTCAGATTTTCAGACTGATGTTGATGACAGGAAGTCTACTTCTGGAATGGTGTTTACTCTTGGGGGTGGAGTTGTGATATGGAGAAGTGTAAAGCAGTATGCGATCTCAGATTCCATCATGGAGGCTGAATACATAATTGTGTCAGAAGCAGCTAAGGAAATAGTCTGGCTAAAGAATTCTATTCGAATCTTGGTGTTATTCCAGATATGGATAAACTGCTTGTGTTGTTTTGTGACAATATAGGGGCGATAGCCAACTCGAAAGAACCTTGTAGTCACAAGAGGAGTAAGCATATAGAAAGGAAGTATCACATAATTCAAGAATATGTGGCCAAGGGAGATGTGAAGGATATGGAGATTGCATCTGAAAACATTCTTGCAGATCCGTTTACAAAGACACTACTAGAAGCTACATATGATAAGCATATCAAGGAAATGGGATTAGTATAATTAAGGCATTAGTTTCAATTAGTACAAGTGGGAGTTTGTTGGGGTTTTATGCCCTAATTAAACCCCAATTTCATTGTAATCTCATTTTATTATCAACAAAAGAATAGAAATTAATTTTTGACTTGGTCAATCTCTTTGCTCACATGTTTTATTTTCATGATTATTTCTTTAATATAAACTTATATTAAATCCCGAGCATATAGCT
Organism: Humulus lupulus; assembly: GCF_963169125.1. NCBI lineage: Eukaryota > Viridiplantae > Streptophyta > Magnoliopsida > Rosales > Cannabaceae > Humulus > Humulus lupulus. The sequence goes on from NC_084799.1 coordinate 164,784,770, forward strand.
AATCATATTCATAGTGACGTAATCACAGTGGAATATAAATATGATTATATGTTCAAACTAAGTTAGTCCTAAGATTAGTCAGTGCATAAGATTTACACTAACTTGCAAATCTACGATATGATCTACTTACACATTGCAGTGTTATGTTCTTTCCAGAACATTAGCAAAGTAGATAACATTGGATGTATTTGTTACATCAGACTGGACCGATGTTGATAGTAGATAAGATAAGTAAACATACCGTTATTATCTATTCCAGTCATATCATATAGTTGACCATAGGTCAATTCAATCTCAATTTTGAGTGGTTAGTATTCTAACTAATTGTATTATTTGAGTTCTTTAACTTGTTCGTTACCAGCTTACCCTACGGACTAGCCCATACTTACATCTTGGGAACTCGGTAGTATAATTGAGTGGGATTGTTAATCATAGATATGATGTAACGACCCAAAATTGCTAATAAGGCTTAAGGGCCTTGATTAGTGTGCCGAGAGGGCATAATTGGTATATGTGTGATTTAATGATTTAATGCATGATTATGTGGCATGCATGATTAATCTGATTATATGACTATGTGACATGCATGTTTGTGAGTATTAGATATGCACGTGGGCCCTTTATAGCTTATAAGGACATATTTGTAATTTTGGCCCGTTTAGGGCATAAATGTGATTAGTTGTTGAGACCACATTATTATGTGGATATATATGCAACATGTGGCTCGAGACGGGCTTAGAGAGCGGATTGGCGAAATAGTCACAACGGGGTTCAATACTTGGCTTGGGGGAGCCTAGGGGTATTTTTTTTTGGCAATTTAGAGAATATTTTTGGAATGATTAGATATTGAATAAATGATTGGTAGTTAATTAGGTGACGGGATTAGTTGGAAAATAGTAGGAACATTTGAGGAGTTAGTGGGAATTGGGGGAAAATGACTAATTTACCCTTAGAATAATTAAAGGATTTAGTATAGCAAGAAGGGGCAAAAGAGTCTTTTGTCTATCAAGGGATAAACTCAGAAGTTACTTGGGATTATGGTAGAAAGGGGTAGAAACAATTCAATCTCTCTCTCTTATTCTCACGATTTCTCTCCCACTCTTGAAGAAGTTGAAGCTTTGAGACTTGGGAAATTCAAGGAGCATAGGCTGGGGAATTGAGCTGGAAATTGAAGGAAAACAGAAGGGAAAGCTAGGGGGATTCAAGCTAGAAATTTAAGTTGGAACTTCTGTGGATTCCACCAAAGTTAAGGTAAGTTCATAACCTGGTTTTTTTGGAGAGTTTAGTTTATTAGAATGGGATTTAATATGAGTAATTGAATGATGAATTGTCACTGAATTGGGATAGAAACTTCAGTTTGTATTGTGGTAATTTTATGTTCAATAGGTTAATTAAGGTCTTGAATTCGTATCTAGTTTGATAGTGATTGGTAGGTTTGTTTAGGTAAAATTCTGGGTTAAGGTTTTGAGGTTCTTGGCTGGGAAGAAGGAGGAGAAAACCCAGATTTTCTGGGTTTGAAGGAGGCGCGCTGCGGCGCACGTGGCCTGTTTGGCCTGGGGAGCTCTCTGTGATGGGGGCATGCCACGACTCACTAAGCCAAGTCGCGACCCGCCTCCCTTTGGCTTGGGTACTTGCTCTCTGACTTGGGGGCAAGCCGCGACCCACTAAGCCAAGTCGCAACCCGCCTAGGGATTTTAGCCTTAGAATTGTTTCTAGAATGGGTAAGGTTCGAGGGTTCGAACCTAGGCGCTCGGGACAATTTCTACCACCCGGTTTAGTAGAAATTGAGGTACCGGAGGCTAGTTTCTATCTCCTAAGTATTTATTTGGATTGGAAGTTAACAATTACCCATTGGACACTGTGACTAGGTTTATCGCCAAGGCTCGGGGATGAGGATCGTGCTCGGAACCATTTCATTTTCTCCATTCGAAATTAAAGGTAAGAAAACTGCACCCTAGTGTGCTATGTTAGGACTGAGATTCCCTGTATTTGAATACATATGCTGTATAACTTTAATAATGCCATGTGAGCATGAAATGAATGGCCTAAGAGTGCCGGGGTTGATAATTTGCACACAGGACGCGGCTCGGCCACTGTGAGCTGGGGTCAGCTAGATAAACACTAGACTCAACCTAAGCGAGCTGGAGTCAGTGGGTTAAACAGAGGGTGCGGCCTAAGGGCGTCAACCCTGAATATTATATGATGATTGTAATTAACTATTGAATATAAATATGTTTTTGGTTGTTAATCTGATGCTTATGGCTAGTTGAATATCTGGATGGTTGACTTGTGATTCGTTGATTGTTATCACTGATTATGTGTCTGCTATGCTGTTATGGTTTTTTTGCTAGGCCTTGGGTCACGGGTGCTACGTGGTGCAGGTAAAGGCAAGGGTAAGATGGATCAACCATGAGTTGGAGAGCTCTGGGGGCGAGGTGTACATTGTTAGTTGCTCGTCCGCCACGGTCGAGGGATGATACAGTGACATAAACCTAAAACATGTATTTTTCCATTAGAGTGGCCTTTGATTGTATATAACTGTTTTTGGAAGTTTGTAAATTTGTCCTTTAAACCCTGTTTTTGGGATCCCATGTACTAAACATTTATTTGAATGAAAATTGTCCATTTATGACCAAAATCTTTTAACCCTAACTTGATTATGACTTTAGGATCACATCTTTATCCAAATGACTTGATTAGCAAGTCTTGCACTATTTTAAGCACACAGTGTAACGGTCTTGGTTATCCAGGGCGTTACATATGAACATCTATAGCTTCTGATGAAGAAGTGAAACGATGGTTTCCTTTTAGTTTGGTTCAAGGTGCTAAATGATAGAGATCTCATTTTAGTAATTAATATTAGTTTACTAAAATATCATTTACAAGGAACTAAGTGTTTTAAGGATAAAATACAATGAGGGGTAAAACAGTATTTTAGTCCCATCTCATTGTAGACCATCTATAGAGGATTGAATGACAATTATGGTTGTAACAATGGATAATTAATAATATATCTATATTGCTTATAGAGCATTCTATGAATTCAAGAGTACAATTCAGAGTCTTCAGTGGAGTCACGAGGAATTAATAAATTAGTAAATTTATTTGATAGATTTATGATAACTTATTGGAGCTTGATTTCATAGGTCCATGGTCCCCACTGTACCTTGGATAAAAGAATCTAGATAGTCTCAATTAATTGATTTAATTATCAAAGTTGACCAAGTCAATTTTGGATAGTTTCACAGAGTTATGTAATTTAGAGAAGAAAAGAGAAATTAGGGTAGATTTATTAATTAAGATAAATTGGTGTCTAAATTAATAAATAAGTTTAAATCAAGGTTCAAATGATAAATAATTAATTTGATAAAGGATTTAAATAATTATTTAATTAATTAATCAATATAAAATAATACATGCCATGATTTTAAGTCCAATGGGCTTATAATTAAATGGGAAATTTCACGGGCCTAAAGCCCATGAGAATTTCGACCTAGGGCTGATAATTGCCTATTATTTTATTGATTTTTTAATTAAAATAAATGGCCTAATTGAGTCTATAAAAAGAGTGTTGAGTGAGAGTTAAAAATACACTTGTTTCTGAGAAGATCAAAAGATCTAGTAGGTTTTAGATTCTCTCTACAACATAAATCATTTTCTAAGCTTCAATATTGTTTCTCTTCTTCTCTCTATATCTATCTCATGTGTTGAGAATTTCCCACCCTAGTCTAGGTGATTCTAAGGATACTTTTGAAGGATGTTAAGAAAATTGAAGAATGGTTCAATTTCTAGGTGATACTCTGCGACAGAAAGGATACAAGGGTTAGAGAAATTGAAGGAATGTCTCAATCATTCCGCTGCACAATAATGTAAGTGTTCTTATCATTATCTTTGTATGAATTCAATTTTAGAAACATGTTCTAGGTTATCTTATATTAATATGTTCCATATATGATTTACATGAAAATAAACATGATCCTGTATAAGTTTTCCCAACAGTAGCTGCTCGTTTTCCAATGTCAAGCACCGTAGTGAGACATCCTGCTTGTCCTCTGTATGGACTCGACACCATGACTCGAGGGAACATTAACATGTCAGATGGCTATTTGTGGTCTAGGGTCGTTGTGTTTAACACTTGGCACTATGCTCCAGTCCAAGAGACTCTCGTGAACTTGGAGGACCTTGATGGAGAAGACAGGGAGGAAATCATAGTTGTGGTCCTCGAGGTGTAGTCCGCCTTAGGACAACCTTCTCTGGGGGTGGTGCATGATCATGATGGACTAGCTTGCCCTTCGAGGAGCTCTGGGCGAGCTCATCAGGACTTGAAGCTTGGATACTCTCTAAATAATGCCACGTGTCATCCAGGGAAAATACGGACAGTGGAGAGTCTTCACTCGTCCTCGAACAGTGGAGAGTTAGACTAAGATGAGTAATCTTTGAGGGACATGCTCAGGGGAAGATGTTTGGGCTCCTCTAAGAATTACACCTACTAAAAGGTGATGCCACATGTTGATTCCCCATAGCAGGGCCCATTAATTGGTGTTGTTTTATGAGGGGTCTCGTCCACACCCAAACCTTTCACGCTGTACCCGAGGTGTCCTTTTCCCCATTTTGATCATGATCCATGCCTTGATAATCGTGACCATTGGATCACCTTTGAGTGCCTACTCCCTAGGTGATCAATGGTCGAGAATTGATAGCTTCCCGTCCAAGTTTAGGGATATAAATTCAAAATTTGGCTCTTCATACCCATTTACGTTCATTTGAAATTCACACCAGAGCTCAAAAACTCCCTTGCCAGAAACTAATTCCCCCAACCCAAAAGTTCTTTGCTTGTGATTCTGGAAGACTTGAGAGAAGCTAGATAGTTTTGGGTAAACAACACCAAATATCTCCGCGTTCGAACCAGATACAACACCTACCAAATATACATATCGAGTAAGTTCTTTCTCCTAACTTGTTGTTCATGCTGAATCCTGGGTTTATGCTTTCTCTTAGGGATTTTTAGGATTTAGAGGTCATCTTGACCTCTTTTAGCCTCTGTATAGGTCTAACTAGTGTTTAAACTAGCCACAGAGGACCATTCACACATTTTAGCATTTTTTGGCATTCTGGTGGTGTTCTCTGGGAGCCGATTTAGGATTTTGGGTCACTCATTGTCGTTAGAACGTCTTTTCTCCTCCACTACCCGGGCAGTTGTCTTAGAGATTCTTGTATTTTGGTCTGCTTTCTTTTGGCCAAAATGCTAACTGCTTGGTTTTTGTCTGAAATGTCTGAGGAGCTTTATCACTTACATCGACAAGGATTTTACGCATTTGATGAAGAAATCATTGCCATGGCCCGAGAAGGAGGTAGGGCGCAAGAAGTTGTACGGGTGGAGGCCCAGGCACCAACACTGGAGCTGGTAATACGAGAAATTTCTCCATTCACAGAGAGGCCGGTGCAGCCGATGCAACGGGGAATGACTGAGGAGGAGGTGAATGAAGCTGGGAGTTTTAAGGCCAAGCAATACCCCAGCAAACTCAAACATCCTCTCGACTTAATGTGCATCATGAGGCATTACGCGATCAGAGAGGATTTCTTGGTGCATCTTTGCCGAGAATCAGAGATAGCACACCGTAGTGTGCATGGCCTCGGGGCTTGGAGCCAGTTTCACCTGATGGCTGGAGCACCCTTCCCACTGCACCAGTACTTCATCAACTTCCTGAAGTACGTGGGGATCACTCTAACCCCCAATGGGTACAAGGTCATTGCGGGCTATACGTCTTGTATAAAGAAAGAGCTGGCCAGTACCCTCTCTAATGGAGATCCTATATTTCTATAGCTTCCGCACTACATCGAGGAAGAAACAAAGCGGCCTCGGTGGGTACTGCGCATTGATGAAGTACTCCCATCCTTCGCTGATGTACAAGGTGCCACACAACAATGAGAATCACTCACAGGACTACAAGGATCACTTATTTTTCACCAATGACTTTCCGACGTGTACCAACCCTATGCTTATACTCGTATTATCCAAGTTTGGTGAGTATTATCACAACCAAGCTTTGTAATTTCTTGTTTTCATAGCTTGTCCAACACTCAATGATTTTTGTGATATAGGTCCTTTCCACCGAACTCCCTTCATCCAGGTGTATGAAGATCACCTGCAGGAGATGAAGACTGTAATAAGAGGTGAAGAGAATTGTATTCACTTGTATTTCAATGAGAAATAAACATATATTTATATACAAACTATGGAAGCTATTCTAGGAAACTATGAGAGAATAGGAAACTAATCAGTCCTAATTTATAGCTAATTTACAGTTAATATGAACAACTAATATATATAGCTAACACTCCCCCTCAAGCTGGAGCATATATGTTAATCATGCCCAGCTTGTTACAAAAATAATCAACCCGCACCCCATTTAATGTTTTTGTAAAGATATCCCCTAGTTGTTCGCTGGTCTTCACATATCCTGTGGAGATCAAGCCTTGTTGAATTTTCTCACGAACAAAATGACAATCAATTTTGATGTGCTTAGTCCACTCATGGAACACATGATTAGATGAAATATGAAGAGCTGCTTGGTTATCACACCATAATTTTGTTGGTACTGAAGTCTTAAGTCCTACTTTAGTCAATAGCTGATAGATCCACATTACCTCACACACAGACTGTGCCATAGCCCTATATTATGATTCTGCGCTTGATCGTGACACAACATTTTGCTTCTTACTCTTCCAAGAGACCGAATTCCCTCCAACAAAAAATACAATAACCTGAAGTGGATCTTCTATCCACTTTAGAACCTTCCCAATCTGCATCTGAGAAACACTCAATATGAGTGTGCCCATGATCTGTGTACACGATACCTAGTCCTGGTGCTCTTTTCAAGTAACACAAAATTTGCTCTATTGCTGCCCAATGATGAATTGTTGGAGATGACATGAACTGAATGACAACACTAACTGAGAATGCAATGTCTGGACGAGTCACGATAAGATGATTCAACTTTCCAACCCACCTGCGATATCTTTCAGGATCTTCAAATGGTTCCCCATCTTTTGTAAGGTGCACATTAGGACTCATTGGAGTACTACAAGGCTTTGCACCCAATTTTCCTGTCTCAGTCAACAAATCAATGACATACTTTCTTTGAGATAGAAAAATACCTTGTTTACTCCGAGTTACCTCAACTCCCAAGAAATACTTGAGCACCCCCAAATCCTTCGTATGAAACTGAGTATGAATGAAGGACTTAAGAGATGAGATTCCTCTAGTATCATTTCTAGTAATAACAATATCATCCACATACACAACCAATAAAACGATACCGGTAGTTGATCGTTTATAAAACACAGAATGATCGGACTTACTTTTCAGCATACCGAATTTCTCAACAGCCTGACTAAATTTACCAAACCAAGCACGAGGACTTTGCTTCAAACCATATAAAGATTTTTGAAGATGACAGACTCGCTGTAACGCCCTGGATAGCCAAGACCGCTACACTGTGTGTTTATAAAGTGCCAGACTTGCTAATCAAGTCATTAAAGTAAAAGTGTGTACTGAAATAGTAGAGGAACTAGGATTAAAAGTGTTTTGGTCTCAAAAGTACGTTTTCATTACTAAACATTGTTTACGAACATGGGATCCCAAAATTGACAGTTTAAAAACCATTTACAAAAGTTACAACGTTTAGATACATCAACTGGCCATACTAAGGCAAAAGCGAGCTGTTAGGTAATCTCTGTCCTGACACACTTCTCGACCGTGGTGATCGAACGGCTGGCTATGTACATTTCACCTCGGAGCTCTCCACCTCAGGCCTGGTCCAACTTTCCCTTGCCCTTACCTGCACCACGAAGCACCCGTGAGCCAAGGCCCAGCAAGAAAACACAGAAACAATAGAGCATGAACAACTAGCAACAAATCAATTACACATATAGCATCTCATCAACTCAAGTGTATCATCAATCAAGTATTTCGTATACTAAGCATCTCAGCTCAAACACATAATGCATAGACGATAACCAGGGCTAGTGCTCACAGGCAGCTCCCTCTGTTATCCTATTATTTCCGGCACTCAATGGCCAATTTCGCGCTCCGTGCGCTAAACTCATGAACGGTACTCTTAGACCGCTTATACGTGTCCCTTGGCATAATACCAACGATGACACAATACAACTTTCGGGAGCACTTAGTCCCATTCACAACCATACATTCGGGTGCAGTTTTCTTACCTTTCAATTCAATAGCTTTAATCCCTCGACACCTTGAGCACGATCCCACTCGAGCCCTAGCGCTCACCTAAACACAATCATGGCCAAAGTCAACATCAACCCTCAAGTTCAAAACCTAGCCCCGGGCCAATCCCGAGCCCCCGGGATGACCTAGTTCCACCAAACAAGGTGGTGGAACCAAACCCCAAACCTTAGGTCAAAAACCCTTGCAAATTACCCTAAAATCCCCTTCAGAAGGCAGGGTAGCGCTACAACGCTCTTGGGAGGGCGCTATAGCGCTACAGACAGAAACCAAATCCCCTCAGCAAGATGGCCTAGCGCTACAGCGCCCAAAGGCTAGCGCTGTAGCGCTAGTCACAGACAGCCCAACACCAAAATTTCCCTTGTGCGATTTTCTCGAGCCAAACTCAACCAAACCTCTTCCAACTCTTACCCAAACCTAAAAACAACCTCATGACCACACTCCACTCATCCCAAGCACCCTAAACATCTAAAACCCAAGCACATGCAATCACAAACCCAAAATTCACCATAGCCACCTCCAAACTCTAAAACCCAACATAAACCAGCTGAACATCAGAATTAGAACTTAGAATTCATACCTTTGATAGAATTTCGCCCACAAGCTATCCCTAGGCTCCCTTGGCTTGCTACTCCTCAGCCTTAAGCCTGAATTCCCCAAAGTTCCATTCAATTCAGCTCAAGTACCACAACTTAAAAACCAGAAACAGAAATGGATGAACTCTAAAATCTTACCTCAAGTATTGGTGAAACCCTGTTAAACCTCTGTCAATTCCTTAGCCTTAGATCAAAGTCCTTGAGGTTTAGTTATCCCAGCTCTCCTCTAACCTTTACTCCAGAAATTCACAAGAAACAGGTGAAGGAAAGTGTAAACCGACTTAGAGAAGCTCTCTCTGTTTTCCCTCCTTCTTTTCCCTTCTTTTTCAGACCCTTTTGATATTCTATAAATTCCACTATCTTAAAACCTCAGTAATACCCATCCTTAAAAGTCAAATGACCCTTATGCCCTCACAATTAACTCTAATCCTTTAGTCCACTTAAGGGTATTTTAGTCATTTTGCCTAATTTCCGCTACTTCCTCGAATATCTCTATTATTTCCCGCTTAATTCCCGATACCTAATTAATCACCAATAGCATTCCTCAATGTTACAATAATCTCCAGCTTATCCACTAAATTCCCATTTACACCCCTGAGCTCACCCCGAGCCGGGTATAAATCCCCGCTATGACTTTTACGCTACTTTGCTCACTAGGATCGTCTCGAGCCACAGATCACAGACATATCCACATAATAATGTGGTCTCAACAACTATCACATATATCAAAGCAGTTATGCCCATAATGGCTAGAATTACGATTATGCCCTTCTAACCTAATCTGGGCCTATATGCACACTAACACACATAGTCATGCATCTCAAGTACTCAAGTAATCATATAACATGCTTAAATCATAATCATGCATCTAAATCATAATAATCACACATAATTCCCCATCATGCCCTCCTGGCACACTAACCAAGGCCCCTAAGCCTTATTAGTGAATTTGGGTCGTTACACTCGCCCTGAGCAAAAAAACCAGGAGGTTGCTCCATATACACCTCCTCCTGAAGATCTCCATGAAGAAAAACATTCTTGATATCTAGCTGATGTAGAGGCCAATGATGAGTAGCTGCCATTGAAATAAACAATCGAACAGATGTCAACTTAGTAACAGGAGAAAAAGTATCACAATAGTCCAGTCCATAGGTTTGAGCATAACCCTTAGCAACAAGACGGGCCTTTAATCGAGCAATTGATCCATCTGGATTGACATTAACAGCGAATACCCATTTGCACCCTATGGCCCATTTTCCTGAAGGTAAATCGACCAAGTCCCAAGTACCATTGTCATCTAAAGCATTCATCTCTTCTATCATTGCATCATGCCAACCAGGATGCAATATGGTTTCACAAACAGTATTAAGAATTGAAATAGAATCAAGGGAAGCAATAAAAGAACAAGAAGAAGATGACAAGTGATTATAAGAAATAAAAGAAGAAATAGGATAAGTGCACTGACGTTTACCTTTGCTAGCGCAATGGGAAGATCATCGCTTGGGACCAAATCTGATAATGAAGAAGCAGGTGCAGGACATGAAATAGGAGGCAAATGCCTGGTGTACACTTTAATAGGAGGCGGAGGCATGTCAGGAGCTGTGGCTGAGACAGGGTGAGTAATAGGAGACTCATCGTGAGTAGTGTTTGAGATAGGTTCAGAAATAAGAGATTCCTTAGGAAGTGGGTCAAGGGTAGAAGAAGTGATAGAATATACCAACAAATCATGATCATCCTCCCCTTGACGAGAAGGAATAGAGGAAGATGAAAAATATGGTGTGTTTTCCATGAAGGTAAAATCAATGGAGACAAGATACTTGTTGAGATTTGGACAATAACACCTATACCCTTTCTGAAGACGAGAATAGCCAAGGAATACACACTTCAATGACTTAGGATCTAAATTGGTGACATTTGGACGAACATCTCGAGAAAAACAAGTACTACCAAATATCCTAGGATTAACAGGAAATAATGACTTGCCGGGAAAAATAATTTTTTACGGGATCTCACCATTAAGAACAGAAGAGGGCATGCTGTAGAAACGACATCGGCCCAAAAATGTTTAGGAACATGCATTTGAAATAAGAGGGCTTGTGCAGTTTCAAGAAGATGTCTGTTTTTACGTTCTGCTACACCATTTTGGGATGTAGTATCAACGCAAGAGGTTTTATGAAGCATGCCATTAGAGACCATATAAGAATGAAATAAAGTAGATGTATATTCTTCGGCATTATCACTTCGCAAAGTACGAATAGAAATATTAAATTGATTCTTAATCTCAGCACAAAATGCACAAAATATAGAAAACAACTCAGAACAATTTTTCATTAAATATAACTAAGTTACACGAGAATAATCATCAACAAAAATAACAAAATACTTGAATCCAGGTTTAGACAAAATAGGAGAAGGACCCCAAAACTTGTAATGGCCCAAATTTCTTAAGAAGGTTTAGGACCTTGATTAGGAGGCCGGGAGGGCCATAATTGGTTTATTATGTTATTAAATGATTATATGCATGTTTATGTGAATTATATTATTATATGATGATAAATGCATGCATATGAGTCCACATTTTATTATAAGGGCATTTTGGTAATTTGGTCGTTGAGGGCATAATTGTGTATTTTGGTGCATGTTTGTGATTAATTGATAAGGCCGCATTACAATGTGTATTTGTTCGAGCCATTCGACATGAGACGATCTTGAGTGCAAAGTAGCGGTTTAGTCATAACGGGATTAAGTTCAGGGCTCGGGGTGAGTCTCGGGGTGATTTTAATGATTAGAGCGTTGCCGGGAATTAAAGGGTAACAGGATATGATTTATTGGTATTTGAGAATATTGAGAATAACGAGAATTGGAGGGTGTTAATTATGATTAACGAGATAGGTGCGAAAGGACGATTGTGCCCTTGGTGGCAGTTAAGGTTTATTTTAGACTTGAGGGCATTTAGGTTTTTTCACCCTAAGTTTATAATTAGCCATTAGAAGGTTGTGGAAGTGAACCAAAAACAGAGCAAAGGTTACTCTTCTCCCCCACTTTTTCCTTCTTTTCATTCTAAGTTTTTGAGCTCTTTTTGAGGAACCAAGCCAAGGAACAAAGCTGTGATAAGCTAGGGTTATGATCTACCATTGAAGAGGGTGTGTTTCTAAGATTGAGGTGAGTTTTTAGCCATTAAAACTCTTGGTCTTGCTCTATTTTCATTTGAGTTTCAGTTGGGTTTGCGAGTTGGAAAGTTGAGTTTCAGTGGATGTTTTTGGCTAGGGTTCTTGGGGTTGTGATGCCTAGGACATATGGGGATGGTTTTTGGGTTCATTTGGGACTCAATTTGATGTTTGGAAGCATTGGAATCGAGTTGGGAATGAAGGAGTCGAAGGAGAAAGGTTCAGGGGCACTTCAGGTTAGAGGTAGCGCTACATCGCCCACAAGGGGGCGCTACAACACTACCCAAGGATGCTTGAGGGCGGTTTTGGTTCTGTGAAGAGCACTGGGGCACTAGTGGGTAGTGCTGGGGTGCTACCCTGTTTCACTAGAATCCTGTTTTGTGTGTTTTTAAGGGTTTTTGGCTCAGGATTTCAATCCTTAAGGCCCGGGATCGAATCTACTCACCGTGTGGGTACATTTCGGGCTCGCGAGAGTGGGGTTTGGGTCAAGATCCTATTATTGTTGATTTTCATTAATGGAGGTTATATTTGGTTATGACTAGGTGACCGCTAAAGGATTAAAAGGTCAGTCGTTCTCAAGGGTCGTTCTTGTTCTAATTCTCGCTCGAACCAGAGGTAAGAAAACTGCACCCCATATGTGACATGCATAGTTATTCATGAGGCATGTTGAATGTTTGTGGACATGGATTGAATATTGAATGCTTAGCGAATCTTGCTCACTTGTGTATGGCTGTGACTCATTAGTCAAGTTCGGCAGTGGGACTGGGCACTGGTCACACAGTGCTGGCTCATAAGTCAGGAACGGCCTTAGCATGTTCAACGCAAGCCAACAAAGATTAGATCTAATCAACATCTGCATTAAATGACTCAGAAGAGCGTTAATGCCAGACCGACCTCAAGTTCGATGAATACTATAAGCGCTTGTCTAGCCAAAGGCTAGTTACTTAGAGCCATAGTGATTATTTAGTCACATGGTTGTGGGTGCCGAGCCCCATGTGACTTACCCATCAGTCACTCATCTGTTTAAGCTAGTGACTTACTCATCAGTCACTCATCTGTTTAAGCTAGTGACTTACTCATCAGTCACTCATCTATTAAGCTAGTGACTTACCCATCAGTCACTCATTTGTTTAACCTAGTGACTTACTCGTCAGTCACTCATTATGGCTTACCAGAACCTCAAAGTGTTATTCACTCATCTGTTAAGAGCTATAAGCTCAGTATGATTATTCTGATCATCATTTGCATGCCTTTGGGTGCTGAGCCCCGTGGTGACTTGCTTGTCAGTCACTCAGTATGGTTTACCAGAACCTTTAGTGTTAAATCACTCATCTGATTAGGATTGACTTGATAGTCATCCAATCAGGAGGGCAGGATTTCTTATCCTAGATTCCCCAGCAATATCTGAATTTATTTGCATGCTTGAATATAGCTATGTTTGTTAGGCATGCCAGATATGATATGATTGTTCATGAGCATATTGAGTTTTCTTCCTGGGCTTCGGCTCAAGGGTGCTATGTGGTGTAGGTAAAGGCAAAAGAAAGCTGGACCATCCTTGAGTTGGATAGCTTAGGTGGCGATGTGTACATATGCGGCTGCTCGACCGCCACAGTCGAGGGTTGAAAGAAGAACTAGGGTTAAACCCTATTTTGCCGCTTAGATCGGCTGGTTGTAAATATTTTCTTGTAATAGAACTCTAAATTATATTTTTGGGATCCCAATGTATACAGTAAACGTTCTAATGAAATGTTATATCTTAACCAAAAATTTTAATCCCTAAACTGCTAATCATACTTAGTTACACGATTTTGGCCAAATGACTCGATTAGCGAGTTTAGCACTGTTTATAAGGCACACCGTAATGGTCCCTGGAGTTTAGGGCATTATAGAACTAATTCAAAAGGAACACTAGAATGTTTATTGACTCGTGGACTCAAACTAAGACGAAGGTGTTTGGAAAATTGACACGACTCACAATCTAATGAAGACATCTTACTATATTGCGGACAAAGTTTCTTGAGCAAAGGAAGAGACGGATGACCCAATCGACAATGAGCCTCAAAAGTGGAAGTGACACTCGAACAAGCAAAATAAGTTGGTGGCGGTATGTCAAGAACATAGAGGTCTCCAGATTCATGTCCTTTACCAATAATCTTCTTCGTCATAAGATCCTAAAATAAACAATGATTAGGAAAGAATGAGATGCAACAATTAAGATTACGAGTGAGTTGACTAACAGAGAGAAAATTGAAGGATAAACTAGGTAAATGTAAGACAGATCTCAAAGTAAACAGGGGTGTAGGAGTAATAGTGCCAGACCCACGAATACAAGATGGTGACCCATCAGCTAAGGTAACAGTAGAAGTTGAAGTGTGAGAATGAAAAGTGGAAAAGAGATGGGAATTACCTGTCATGTGATCTGTGGCACTAGAATCAATGATCCATTTAGAGGATGAAGAGAGAAGACACGTATTAGATTTAACTTAATCGGAAATAGCAGTGACAGAAGGAGATGACGACTTGAGTGGCATGTGATATTGTGAGAACTTGGCAAATTCATCAACAAAAATAAGGACAGATTTATCAGTGGCATCAATAGTATTTGCAACATTAACAGAGTGTTGTTGCTGATTTTTAAACTGTAGCTTTCTACACTCAAACTTGGTGTGACCTGGCTTTTTACAGTAGTTGCAAATAATGCCTCCAGAATCCAGTGTTCGAGTTTCAACTCCTTGTGAACAACTTCCTTTATGCCCAGTTGGAATAGAAGATTTCCTAGGCGCATAATTATTACGACTTACCAAAGCACTATTAAGAGGAACATAAGGAGTAATTTCCGTGCGAAGAATACGACTAAAGAAATCTTGTAAAGAGGAAACATCACAACTAGAAAGAACCTGTGCTTTCGCAGAATCAAATTCAGGTGAGAGCCTTGCTAGAAAGCTCATAATAGCCATCTGCTCTCACTGGCGTTGTTGAACCTTCACATTAGTGCTAAATGGCAGCAACATATTAAGCTCCTCATACGTCTTCTTAAAGGACATAAAGTAGTTCATAGGGACTGATCTTGTTTCTCTACACGGTAGAATGCTTTGCACACCTCATACATATGGGAGAGATTGCTTTTTCCAGAATAAAAAAATTCCAAATAATCCATTAGTTCTTTAACAAAATCACAATGATTGATCAAACCAATTACCTCACTGTCAATAGAATTCCGGATTTGAAGGAATAAGCGAGCATCCTCCCTGAGCCAAGTCTATCTTGAATAGTATTTTTCTTTAGGAGGATCATCAGTCAAGTGGTCATCTTTGTCACTACTTCGTAGATAAAGTCGAACAGTCTTACACCACTCCAAATAATTCGAACCAATCAATTTATGGTCCATGATTTTAGACATCACAGGAACCACATCAGATGAAACCACAAATTTCGTCTCTGATTTATTCTCAGCCATAACTCCTTAAAGAAACACAACAGAAAACATGAAAAAACAATGTAGAATCACAACAAAGATCCTAGAACAAACCTTGATAGTTGCAACTACGGAAACTAGGTGTGCAAAAATGAAGCACTGATCAACCAAAAACGTAGTGAAGACCAAACGGAACAAAAAGGATCGTCGAAGACAAAGCCACACACTCTCACACGCCGGCATGTGGGAGGTGGTGCTGCAACTTGCGGCGGCGTGTGGGGCCCACACGCAGGCGATCTGGCGGCAAAACTTCTAGGGAATATAGATCTGGCGGCTAGGGAATCCTTTGGTGTGGGCGGTGAGAATAGTAGACCAACAGAACTAGGGTTTTTGAAATAAACCCTAAAATAGACTAAACCCTAATTTGTGTTTATGGAAAAGCCCAAAAGAAAAAACCCTAATTTTGTAGCAAAATTCGAATTTTATAGACTAATACTCTGATACCATGTAATAAGAGGTGAAGAGAATTGTATTCACTTGTATTTCAATGAGAAATAAACATATATTTATATACAAACTAGGGAAGCTATTTTAGGAAACTAATTAGTCCTAATTTATAGCTCATTTACAATTAATATGAACAACTAATATATATATATAGCTAACACTCAATGATTTTCGTGATATAAGTCCTTTCCACCTGATGGATGGAGCACCCTTGCCACTGCACTTGTACTTCATCAACTTCCTGAAGTACGCGGGGATCGCTCTATCCCTCAATGGGTACAAGGTCATTGCGGGTATACATCTTGTATAAAGAAAGAACTGGCCAGTACCCTCTCTAGTGGAGATCCTATACTTCTATAGCTTCTGCACCACATCGAGCAAGAAACAAAGCGGCCTTAGTGGGTATTACGCATTGATAAAGTACTACCATCCTTCGCTGATGTACAAGGCGCCACACAACAATGAGAATCACTCGTGGGACTACAAGGATCACTTCTTTTTCACCAATGGCTTCTCGACGTGTACCAACCCTATGCTTATACTCAAGTTCTCCAGGTTTGGTGAGTATTATCACAACCAAGCTTTGTAATTTCTCGTTTTCATAGCTTGTCCAACACTCAATGATTTTTGTGATATAGGCCCTTTCCACCGAACTCCCTTCGTCCAGGTGTATGAAGATCACCTGCAGGAGATGAAGACTTTTCCTGACATCGAGCTGGAATTGAGCTACCTGGTCACGGGGAACTTGAGGGACATGGGCCTTCTCCAGCCGGGACAACGTATAAGCAACATGGACTTAACCAATTTTAGGAACTCCAACAAGTCCCATGAACTGGCTTCCTGCCACATCAACTAGATCAATGGACGGACCATCGAGATATACAATGAACGACTATTGGAGGAGCGGTTCGAGAACGCTCAAGCTTCCCAAGCAGCTCAAGAAGCTCAAGAAGGCCAGGAGCTCGAGGAGGAGCTCAAGGCTGGGGCAGGGTGTTCGTCCCTTGAACAAGGTAAATCTCCCATAATCGTTTATAATGCTAGAAAAGTAGGAGACGGTGCAAGTCATGAGCACCTGTGGGCTTCCCCATCGTTTCTCTAGTGTGGGCTAACATCTAACTGTCACTGTACCACAGAGGAGTTTCAAGATTATCAGGACGTAATCTATTGGTAACTGGTTTGCTATATGCGCAGTGGAAAGCACAGGGTGGTGGGCCCAAAGATTTTAAAAAATTATTAAAACAATCTTTAAATAACAGATCCATTAATATGCATAACATTAATCATAGAGAAAGAAAAGATGAGGATTTACCAGTTGTTGAACATTCAAGAATTCTCACTATGTTTTAGTACCTTCAATGAACATCCAATCCAATGCAGCCTCTTGAATACTCAGACCAAGATCTTCCAAGATGTATCTTTACACCTCAAGACGTGTATGAGCATGTAGAGTAATAGTGGGAAAATTTATGATTCACAAGATGTACTCAACTCATGAGATCTTGGAATATTAGGTATGAGACAGTTTTCAAGGATAGAGAAAATAATATTTTTCTCTCTATGTGAAAGACTTGGAATTCTTTTGGACCTTGTTTCTATTAAGGGTATTATGAAACTATTTTCATCTGATAAATTTATAAAAGAATTAATTAAATTCAAGATTCAAATTATAAAATAATTATTAAATAAATAAAAGAAATATCCAAGACCCAGTCTTGGACCTAGTCACACGCCAACTACAGTGCATGCACTGTAGTTGGCATGTAACACATCCCTGATCTCAGGGATGTGTTCCAACTACTTTCTTTTAGTTATTATTTAATAATTATTTATTAAAAATTATCTAAACCTGATAACTTATCTTATCAGATTAATTAAAGAATAAATATTATTTCAAATTCAAATCTGTTGACCGCGTTTTTGGCCAACGACGTGGGAACGTCAAAAACGATAAAGCCTTCAAGAGAAATTAAACGACACAGACAATTTTGAACATAAAGTAAATAACACACGTAATTTTTATAGTGGTTCAGCCCCAATGTGTTGGTAATAGCCTAATCCACTTAGAGTTGTGATTATATATCTGCACTCAAGATCAGATGAATCTAAGCCAACTGAGTTTCTTCAGTGCAGATTACAAAAATACAAGACTTCTCTCAAATGCTAATACTTTCTCTCTCTAGAAAATTCAGATAAAAAAAAGCCTGAAAAGTTCATTTCTGATTCCATAAGCCATATATTTATAGGCTTAGGATCATACATCTGATATCCCCTAGGATCGGGATATTTTATTATTCTTATTATATTTAAATTACAAAAATATTCAAAATGTAACAGAACACCAAATTTGTGGGAAGAATGAGAGATTCCCACGTATGCCAAGACCAATTCTTGTTGAAGCCGTTTCTGGGAATCTTAACGTAGTCTGTTCTACCTGGTTGATGAATATCACCTTCTGGTCGGCCATACCTCTACTGGGCAGTCATGCACTCGACTGGGCAGTCATGCACTTAGCTGGTAGGACATGCACTTGGCTGGTAGGACATGCACTTGGCTAGTAGGACATGCACATCTCTGGTCTAACATGGCACATCTCTAGCTAGACAAAATTCTTCAATGGCCCACTCGGCTACTCCTAAGCCAGATCACTTTATCACAACTCTGAGGAGCCACTATATTTATTGACTTATTAATGTGTCTTTTACGGACCATGTACTGCTACTTGTCACCTCTATTGCCACGTCATCGATCTCCATTTTTTTGGGGATAACAAAATCCAATTTGAATTATCATAATTATCTTTTCACATTATTTAAATAAATACAACTAATTAATTCAAAATTAATTATCTTGATTATTTAAATAGCCAATTTCGAAAATCCCTATTTATTTAACAAATAATTTTGGAAAATTAAATTATTTAATTTATTAATTTATAAAATTAATATATTAATTAATTGATTTGTCTCAATTACATATTTGACCATGAAGAATAAATTTATTACAAAAATGCCATTTTCCTGATTTTTCTCAATTTCAACTCTTACCTTGAATAGTGTTGATAGAGCCATCTCGGTGACCTATGGACCTATAATTTCAAGCTACAATAAATTTATATTATTAATTATTACTCTTTAATATAATAACCTTAATTTATTAATCTCAATATTATTCCACTAAAAATATGAGACTGCACTTTTGTAATTATAGTTATTTATTTATTGAGTACTTTTAAGTATAAAAAGTGACCATCGATTTAATCACTACATAAAATTCAATCCTCTATTAATGGTTAATAATTAAAGTAGGAATTAATTACCGTTTAAACTCTTTAATTGTATCTTGTTTCCTTAAGTACCATTAACTTTACTAGTGAAGGTTAATACGTAAACTGATTTATAAATTTGAGCTCAATAACATTTGTGTTCCAAAATTCAACCCTTAAGAGAACCATTATTCAATTCTTCTTGGAAATGTATAGATTCCATATCTGTATGTTATGTCTCCATCAATTTATATCAATGAGTTCCCAAAATAAAAGTTTCCAACCCAATCATTTTGACAAACCATAATGAGTGAATCAAAGAACTCATATGACATAAACTAGAGTTCATGATAACTTCAGGATTAAGATCAATTTTTATATGACCATCTTATTGATATGTTAAATTAATACTTATAAAGTAAATAATATTATTAAGTATTAATAACATATCGAGTCTCGTTTATGTATAACCACTTTATACAAAGTACCTCCACTAAGATATCCTACTACATCAGTAATCCAGATCTAGATTACATGTATTTATAATACTAGTGAATAATACTTACAGTATTTAATCCAAAGATTCCATATAACTTTGTTTTACAACGAACTATTTAAATTCGTTCCCTACAATCTTAATCCTATCGTACCAATATAATATTGTAGTCACAATAACGAATTTTGGAATTTTTTAATATTCATATAAATTATTCTAATAATAATAACAAAAAATAAATATATGCAAAAAAAATCATTTCAATTATTTATTTAATTAAACATTGTTCAACACATATGCTTTAAAATGCACTAATCCCAACATAATCGATGTATACCTCCACGGAGACAGTTGCCTCCACTAGGCTTTGTGCCCCTGGACGACATGACATTCTTTCACATGAATTGGTTTTGCCAATATGAGATTAACACTATCCAGGAGATGGGGAGGTTAATTAGGGAGTTCGTGCACTTAGTTCTTCACCTGAATAAGCCTAGAGGTGGGGCTTCCGAGAAGCCCTCGTGCTCTTGACTTGCGTCTTTACATTTCTGTCTGATAATATGTTACTCTAATTCTACAAATGCTAAAGGCTTGTTTTGATTGTGCAGAACACATGAGTTTGACTAAAATTGCTCGATT
Source organism: Humulus lupulus (assembly GCF_963169125.1). Classification (NCBI taxonomy): domain Eukaryota; kingdom Viridiplantae; phylum Streptophyta; class Magnoliopsida; order Rosales; family Cannabaceae; genus Humulus; species Humulus lupulus. Next base: position 164,805,103 of record NC_084799.1, read on the forward strand.
AACTCTTGGACTCAGAGTGTGTCCAAGTTCATTTGTCGCAAGTGGAACGCAGCGGCCAAGGGAGGTAGCGACACCTCCCTTGCTGGCGAAGTTGCAATAGACCTCCTCCCCCTAGGGAGAGGTTCCCGAGGTAGAGAACACACACGTGTATGAGATCTCCTTCTCCATATCTCCAGCTGGTGAGGAGACTCTGGGAGTGGAGAGCAAGGAATTGGCGATTCACCCCCAACTCCTAGTGAGAGTGAGATGCTTGAGCACTTCCATGCCATGCTCTAGCATTTTGAGGCTCATACGGAGGAGGGAAATAGAGCCCTACACTAGATAGCGAAGGCCCTTCGCCAACTGAAACCTTCAAGGGAAAGGCCTGTCGAGCCCCTGATAGACTGCGCTGAGTTGGAGACCTTGTTTGCTGCCAAGTTGGGAGATGTGGTTACTCCACTGGCGGCGGAGCTCCTTCAAGGGGTCATCTCTACAATGTGTGAGTTGACTGCCCACAGCTATCCCCAACTAGGAGATAGCAACGAGGCATCCCTTGTCTCCTCCTGCGATATGCCACCGTCTGGGGAAGCTATCTCTTTCTATGAGTAATGTTTCTCTATTTTGTGGTACCAATTGAAATGTCTTGAATTGCTCAATGCCTTGGGGACATTATGATGGAGAAGTCCTACAAATTCCAATGAGCCTAGGCCAAGGTGGTGGCACTGAAGGAAAAAGTGAGGGTGTCCTCAGAGGAGCTAACTCGCCTGCGAACCTCGCTAGAGGCGAAGCAGGCCCACACACAAGTGCTTGAGGAAGCAGCTGTGAAGACAACCAATGAGCTCCAAGCTGCTAAGGAGGAGGCCCAGAAAACTAGGGAAGAAGCTGCCAAGGCCGTAGAGGAGCATGCACGGATTGCGGAGGAGGTCACCAAGGTTTGTGGAGAAACCATGAAGGCCTTGACAAAGCCCGGGCCAGCGAAGACAAGGCTCTCCAAGCTGTGGAGAAGGCAAAGTCCCTTCAGCAGGAAGTGGAGATCCTAAAACATGAGGTTGACACCATCGCAGAGAATGCTTTCTACATGGCTTGGTTCCACAACCAAGAGATGAGCTTGGACTTCACCAAGGAGGTAGACAAGACCTAGCTACTATTTGAGGAGCGCCTGCAAGCGGCGAAAGTTGCGGAGGCTGCTAATACCGCAGCCGAGGACGCTGGATTGGCACCGGAGGCGGACCCCATCATTGACATCATCGAGGAAGTTCCTCTAGGACAAGTCTACTTTGATTGTCCTTTATTAAGTTTTTAGGCCTGCACGTTGTAACGTCCCGAATTAGCTTTTAAGGTTGAGTGCCTTAATTACTGTGCCTAGAGGGCATAATTGGATTTATATGCAAAATTAATCGAATGAATGTGTGACTACATGGCATACATGATTTATATGGTAATATGAATATATGTGCATGTTTATCTGTATTAAATATGCATGTGGGTCCATTCTAGTCAATACATGCATATTTGTAATTTCGACCCGTTGAGGGTATAAATGTGATTGTATGTGTTAAATGATTGGACCACATTAATATGTGGAGATATATTTGTGATGTGTGGTCCGAGGCGATCCTAGTGAGCGGATTAGCAGAATAGTCACAATGGGGTAAATACCTGGCTCGGGGTAGGTCTAGGGGTATTTTGGTAAATTAGTATATTGACGGGATTTAACGGCTGATGGGAATTTATTTGGTGATTATTTGGTATGTTGGGGTTAATTGGAAATTTATTATGTATGTGAGGTTTAGTGGGGAGATGATGGCGAAGGACGATTTTTCCCTTGAGGACATTAGAGAACTAAGGTAAAGGCTAGGGGTATATTGGTCTTTTCCCTAGCCTTGGATTACTTAGCCACCATAATTATGTAGAAACCTTAGGAAAAATCAAATAAACTCCAACCTAGTTACCTTCTTTCTCTCTCTATCATGTTTCCTCTTTTCTCTTGGAGCACTTGAAGAATTTTTGAAGTTTTGAGGAGAAAGGGTTAGGAAATCTAAGGAACTTGAAGATGGAGCTAGGACTGGGATTAAGAGGTTGCTTGGAAATTGATTAATCAGAGGTAAAGTTAAGTTTTTAAGGTTCTAAGTTTTAGTTTTCTTGGAGTTTAGAGTTTGCTTTAAATTTTGAATGATATTTTGTTAGAGTTATGGATTAGGTTTTGATGATGTTGAGTAGCTGAGACCACTTTTGTGGTCTAATGGTATTAAAGTTGAGTTTGGGGTGATTGTTGGGGAGTTTAAAAATATGAAATTTTCTGGAAAATCTGGGTTCGCGGGGTCGCGGTGCGGCGCGCGCTATTCTTGAGCGCCGCAGCCTGCATGAACCTAGAAGGCCTAGGAAGGGTGCTGAAACACCCAAGCACCGCAGCACGGGTTAGGACGCGTTGCGGCCAGTGTTCCCCAGGAGAGAGCCTTAGGCTGTCTGACTCATAGCGTGTCGCGACCCTAGGGGGCTGGGCCACGACTCAAATTAAAGAAAAGAGCCAAAACAAGTTATTAAGCTCGTAAACTCAAATCTAAAGGCTCGGGAAGGATTCTACTACCCGATTTAGTAGAACTTGAGGTCTCGTAGGTTAGAATTACACCTTGAAACTTTTGAATGGTGATTGATGATTACCGTTATTGCCTGTGACTAGGTTATACCGCTAGGGCTTAGGGATAGGGATCGTGCTCGAGACTACCATACGCTAGCTGCTTGGGACTCGAGGTAAGAAAATTGCACCCGGGTTGTGGATGGGGCTTAGACACTTGTTAATGAATATATTATGATTGTTATATTTCTATATATGAGAATATCTGGATAGGCATGCTTGTAAATGTTGTTTTCGACTGCTTGTTGTTAATATGTATTTGTGAGTATACTAGTTTAAAGGCCGGCCTAAGGGCGACAGGGGCCGATAGCAAGCGTGTGGAACATAGCCTGGCCTAAGTGTGCCAGGATCGGCTAAAAGACTAGAGGACTTGGCCTAAGGGCGCCGAGCCTGAACATTTTACAATAAACAGAAGTGATGTTTGCACTTAACTAATTGTATAGATAGATGTGATTGGTTTATGTGTTTGTTGAGCTGAATATTATTGTTAAGCTTATTGCTTACATCCTGCTGTTAATTGAATTTATTGATCTAAGTCTACTGTTTATATATTGTTGCTTATTGATTTAAGTTTTCTTGTCGAGCCTTGGTTCACGGGTGCTATGTGGTGCAGGTAAGGGAAAGGGATAGTCGGACCAGCCATGAGTTGGAGAGCTTCAGGGATGGTGTGTACATATGCAACCTACTCGATTTCCACGACCGAGATAGCCTGGGAGGAACTAGAGTTGAACCTTGTTTTGCCGCTTAGGACGGCTAATGTGTATATTATCTGTCTTTTATCATTTTGTAAACACCTTTTGGGATCCCGCATATAAACTTAATATTTTAATGAAAAATAATTACTTCATTGACCAAAATTTTTAATATTGAACCTTGACTTAGTCTTTAATTACACTTTTAAGTCCAAATGACTCATTTAGCGAGTTAAGCACTATTTTAAACACACATTGTAATGGTCTTAGCTAACTTGGACGTTACATGCATCATCTATTTTCTTTATTATTTCTCCTTGGGGTATAAACAATTTACTGCTTGAGCCCCCGAGCACAACTGTGTATACTTTAACTTTTGAGAATGGCCTTCACTTGTACTATTTACTTACCGTCTTTGCTTTATTACTTAACATATTTTAATTTAGTGTTTAGTAACAATGCAAATTTGTCTTAAAATGTACAAGGTTTTGCTTTCAACTTTTAACGTAATTTTTTACCACGAAAAAAGATTACTTTATTTAAACTTGATTTGTCCACCATATGTGGGCCTTAGTCACGAGACTTAGGTCTTAATTGCCCCAGCTAGCGCAACTAGGGACTTGTTTTCGAGTCTTGGTGACTCGGGCGTTGTGTATCCCACAAGTTCTTTGGCCTTTCTAATGCTTAGTGTTGCTTCACGGGCACTTAGTCCTCTGAAGTAACTTTAGGATGTTACCAAGAGTGAGCACTTGATGCATGTCCTTGAGTCTTAGGCGACTCAGGACTTAAGAAGCCAAAATAACTTAGGATTATAGAGCTCAATGTTACTTCACGGGCACCTGGACCTCAGGAAGTCACATTCGGCATACATGAGCCCAGTCCAGGGGACTTAGGTCTTTTTTACTAGTCATGGTACTTTAGACTTGCCTGCGAATATAGGCTACTCGGGCTTTAAACCTTTTATCCTCTTGGAAATTGGAAACTCGTTATCAATCCTTGGGCACACGGTCCTTGGGGCATGGGTCGAGTTCTCCGCCCTTAGGTTACTTTGGGTTTTTATTATGCTCAAGTTTTGGCAACTCAAGACTTATACCCAAGTTTAGGCGACTCAAGGTTTTTATTCTTCACCCTTTGGAAGTTGGGAACTCATTATTGCTTCTCGGGCACATGGTCCTTGGGAGATAACTCAAGTTCTCCGCCCATAGGCTACTTAGACTTTTACAACGCTAGGTTTACTCTGCTCTTATTAGGCTTAGTTCCCTATGTTATTTCATTCTCGCAAGCCATGACACTAGGTTTACTCCGCTTGTGATAAGCTTAGTTCCCTAGGTCGTGCTCCGCGAGCGACTACCTTACGAGATGACCTAGCTATGCCCCCAAGTGATCGGAGACCATTCTGCGTTCACTTGTCCAGGCCAACGAGAGGGTGCGCCTCGGGCAGTAAATAAACAAACTTTGAAAATTAATTAAAATACAAGAAAATTTTCTGAATTTCATCAATCGTGTTTTGTACACACGATTTCCATTAATGTGCTCGAAGGCTACAAATGATTACAAAATTTATAAAATACATTGCTTATATCACTGGTAATACCAGCAAAGATGCTCAGTATTCCAGGCGTGGGGCATTAGCTCCCACACATCATTTAATATATATATTTATGTAGACTGCTCTGGTACCAATTGTTGGTATTAAAAGTGTAAATCAGATATACGCATGAGAAATGGGTTTTTAAAAATTTATTAATACCATCCAGAATCATCAATATATAGATATATTAAATCACTTACAAATAGATTAGAGATTATCTCATGAAGCCTATCAAGTATCCACTAATCTTTTTGTATAAATCAACAATCTTCCAATCTAGATTCTGAAAGCTCACTCCTTGATCTTCCAGATTAATCCTCAAACACACAAGGACGTGTGTGGGCGCGTAGGGTACAAAAGGTTGATTTAGGACTCTCTAGATGTACTCAACACATGAGATCTAGTGAGGTTTGATTGAGAGAAGATGTATTGGATAATGTTTTAGGATTAGAATAAATATCACTTTCATTTCAGAGAGAGAGTCTAACAATCTATGAAAACCACTTCTTGAAAAGTATCGTTTCTTTTCAGGTTTATAAAGATAATTGACTAATTTAATTAATCTTTATTTTATTTAAAATAAAACTGATCAATTATAACCTATTTAATTATTTAATTGAAATCATATTTAAAAAAGAAAAATTAAATAAACAAATTATTTGAAATTCAAAATTCAAATCTCAGGGATAGTAAATCCCTGTGTGTGGCGTACATTAGGGTTTTCCTTAATTTTCTCATTATTTATTTAATTAATATTTAAGACAATATATTTATCCAAAAAATGAATATTAGTTAATTCAAAATTAACTTTTCTTAAAATATCAGTCTTAAATAAATAAATAAATATCCTATTATAAATAAGATAATTATTAATCTCTCTTTCATATTAATCCAAACATGATTAATATTAATTTTAACTTGTAGATTTTCAAAATAAAAACTATATAGTTAAATAATTAATTCATTCATAATTAATCGATTGCCCATAATTATTTCCTTGCCCTGGAAAATTAATTCTTTTGCAATTATGTCCTTCTCACTACAAATATTTCTTTTGAGATCCTTACCCTTGACAATGTAGGACAGAGGTGATCTGGGGACCATGGACCTATAATACGAAGCTCCAATAAAGCAGATTATTAGTTAAACTAATTAATCTAATAATCTTATTTATTAATTTCATGATTACTCCACTATAAATATGGAATTGCACTCTAAGTTTTTATAGAATTATATTTACAGAGTTTCCTCTTGTAGTCCATTAATATAATCAATAAAATGTAGTTCTATCCTCCATTTATTGGTTCGTTAATTAGAGCTGGTCAAGATTATCTTTTTACCCGTCTAATTACCTCTTGATCCTTAAGTACCATTAATTCACTAGCGAATAATTAATCTAAAATCATATTATAGATTTGAGCTCAATAATTATTCAGTTCCAGAATTAACCCTTAAGGGAACTAGTATTTGATCTTGTAGGAAAGTATGGATTTCATTATTGTAAATCATGTTCCTAGCCATTCATGATATTGAATCTCCAAAACAAAAGTCATTAGTCTTATTATTCTAAGAAACATTAACGAGTGAATCAAAAGATCTAATAAATACAAGTAGGAGTTCATGAATACTCACGATATAGACTGATGTACAAATGGTCATCTATTATGATAAGAACTAAATCTTTATGTCAAACGACAAGTTTATAAAGATAATTAATTCTCATCGGTCCTGTCATATATAATCTCTATTATATACAACACCTTTAATAAAATGTCTATCCACATCAGTAATCTGAATCTGGATCACTTACATCATGTATGCTTAGTAAATCGTACTAGTAACCATTCATTGAAAATTCCTTACTTTAATATGTTACTGAATATTTTATTCATTATATATGATCTTAATTTTCTCGTATTAATGCAAGATCATATTCTCATGAATGAAATAAGAATTTTCTTGATATTATTATATAATTAATTCAAACATTCAAATATAATAAGATTGTACTTTTATTTAAATCAGTAAAATGTCTTTACATGCTTTTAGGGAATTAATTCTAACAATCTCCCACTTGTCATTAAAGAAAGTGAGGCATCTCCCTTAATCCCATGTTGCATACATGACTCATAAACGACTTTGCAAGAAGTGTCTTGGTAAACGGTTCTGCAAGGTTCTGTTACGATCCTATCTTCATAACAATCACATCACCTCTGTGCACAATCTCTCTAACCAGATGATATTTCCTTTCTATATGTGTTCCTCTCTTGTGGCTTCTAGGTTCCTTAGAATTAGCTACTGCTCCATTGTTGTCATAGTACAGGATTAGTGGCTTATCCATATTTGGAACTACTTCTAGATCAATGCAGAACTTCCTCAACCAAACCTCTTCCTTAGTTGCTTCACAAGCTGCTATATACTCGGCTTCCATGGTTGAATATGTAATACTGGATTATTTGATACTTCTCCATACTACAACTCCTCCACCAAGAGTGAATACTAACCCAGACGTCAACTTACAACTGTCTTTATCTAATTGGAAATCAGAATCAGTGTATTCACTAGGGTTTAACTCACCCCCTGAATATACAAGCATATAATCTCTCGTTCTCCTAAGATACTTGAGAATGTGCTTTATGAAATCTAGTGTTCCAATCCTGGATTTGATTGATAACGACTCACAATCCCTACTGCATAGCATATGTCAGGCCTAGTACACAACATAGCATACATAAGACTCCCAACTACTAAAGCATAGGGATACTTTCTCATGTCTTCTTCCTCGTTAGGTGTCTTTGGACATTTCTCTTTGGAAAGAGTAATTCCATGTCTGGTCGGTAATTGACATTTCTTGGAATTCTCCATAGAGAACCTTTCAAGCACTTTATCTATATAATTAGCTTGAGAAAGCGTCAAGAGTTTGTTCTTCCTATCCCTTAGGATTTGGATTCCCATAACATAGCTCACCTCGCCCAAATCTTTCATTTGGAACTTTTCGGCTAACCACTTCCTTACGTTTGATAGTGTTTCTACATCATTGCCAATGAGGAGAATGTCATCCACATAAAGAACTAGAAAAACCATCACTTTTCCTTTGATCTACTTACACATCGTAGTGTCATGTTCTTTCCAGAACATTACAAAAGTAGATAAGATCGGATGTATTTGTTAAATCGGACTGGACCGATATTGACAGTAGATAGGTTAAGTAAAAATACTATTATTATCTATTCTAGTCATATCATATAGTTGACCATAGTTCAATTCAATCTCAATTCTGAGTGGTTAGTATCATATAGTTAACCTAGGGCTGATAATTGACTGTTATTTTATTGATTTTTAAATTAACATAAGTAACCTAATTGAGCCTATAAAAGGAATGCTAAGTGAGAGTTGAAATAACTGATTTTTGAGAAGATCAGAAGATCTAGTCTTGATGCTCTAGGTTTTGATGATCTAGTCTTAATGCTCTAGGTTTTAGATTCTCTCTACAGCATAAGTCATTTTCTAAGCCTCAATTTTTCTCTTCTATTCTTCTTCTCTCTGTATCTATCTCATGTGTTGAGAATTTCCCACTCTAGTCTAGGTGATTCTAAGGATACTTTGGAAGGCTGTGAAGAAAATTGAAGAATGGTTCATTTTCTTGGTGATACCCTGCGACAAAAAGGATAGAGTTGGTTATGACCGACTTTGACATGATTTTAGGTATGGATTGGTTAGTGAAGTATGGGGCAGCCACAGAGTACAAGAAAAATACGGTAACCTTTGAGCCTAAGGGTGAGGATCCCTTTGTACTTATTGGCACTGTGCATGGACCCAGTGTACCTATGATATCAGTATTGAGGGCTAGAGACCTATTGCGAGGTGGTTGCATAGGATTCCCAGCCAACGTGGTAGATACCACTCAGGTCGTGCCAGTGGGAACAGAGGAGACTAGATTAGTCTGTGAGTTCCTGGATGTGTTTCCAAAGGATTTACCGGGGTCGCTGCCACACAGAGAGACAAAGTTTGTTATTGAACTGGCACTAGGGACAGTGCTAGTGTGTAGGGCACCGTACAGAATGGCCCCAACGGAATTGAAAGAGCTAAAGGTACAGTTATAGAAGCTGTTAGACTTGGGTTTTATTAGACCCAATTTCTCAACACGGGGTGCACCTGTAACGACCCAAATCAAAAATAAGGCTTAAGGGCCTTGATTAGCATGCCAGAAGGGCATAATTGGTTATGTGAGATTTAAATGATTCAATGCATGATTATGTGATCAACATGATTATATCATTATATGGATATGTGGAATGCATGTTTATGAGTATTAATATGCATGTGGGCCCTATTTTAGCTTATAGGGGCATTTGTAATTTTGGCCCATTGAGGGCATAAATGTGATTATTAGTGGTAAATTGTTGAGACCACATTATTATGTGGATGTATTTGCAGCTTATGGCTCAAGACGATCCTAGTGAGCGGTTTGGAGAAATAGTCACGATGGGGATCTATACCCGACTCGGGGGAGCCTGGGGGTATTTATGGGAATTTGGGAAATATATTGGAAATTTTTAGACATTGGGGAAAAATAATTGGTGATTAATTAGATGACGAAGTTTTAAATGGTAAATATTAGGGACACTCGCTAGCGGGAATTGGGAGCAAATGACCAATATACCCATAGATTAATTAAAAGGCTTAGTTTTAGTTGGGAGGGTAAATGAGTCTAAATCCTTAAACTTCCATCCAAAACCAAACTCAGAAATCATTCTCAACAAAGCTCAGCAAACTCACATAAAACCTTAAACCTTACCTTAATTTGGAGGCTAATTCCAGTTGAACTCCTTAGCTATTCCAAGGATCAAAGCCCCAAAACCCAGCCTAGACTTCCTCTTGAGTTCTTGGCTTCAAAATTCTCAAGGGAGACTGAGAGAGAAAGAAATCGTGAGAAAGGGGAAATAGTGAGCTGAGTGTTCTCTGTTTTTCTTTCTTTCCTTCAGTGCTTCTACTTCTTTCTACTATAGTCTAAGGAAAATAGATTATGTCAATTATCCCCTCTAATAACCAAAAGACTTGGGAATTGGAGGAATCAAAGCTGGGAGGAACATTGAAGGCAACCTAGGGTTGGATTCATTCATCAGAGGTAAATTTTTATGACCTTGATTATCTGGGTTTTCTGGTTTTAGATAGTGTTCTTGAGCTTCAGAGCTCAAGTTTGATTTTTGTGTTTGATGAAGTTGTTAGCCAAGTTTTGGTGTTATGTGGGTGTTTTGGTTGAGCTATAGTGAATTGGAGGTTCGATTTTGAGTTTAGTTGAGGTTTGGAGTGGGTTTTTGGAGCTTTAGCTCGGGAAAGTTCGATGAGAAAAACCCAAAATTTTGCATGTTCGGGTTGCAGCGCTGTAGCGCTAGGCTGTGTTCCTAGGGGGCTGGGTTTCTGACTATAGCGCTGTAGCGCCCCTCTTGTAGCACTATTGCGTTACCTGCCTCTAGAACTTGGTTTTTTGGGTACTTTTTAGGGTTTTTCTTGGGGGCTCGGGGGGGATGGATTCACCACTTTGTTTGATGGAGTTAGAGGTCCCGAGAGCGTGAGTTTGGTCATGGGATTGTCCATCTTGAAATTTAAACTCATCGAAGTACCATTTATGGATTGTGACTAGGTTTACGCTAGGGCTCGGAACGGGATCATGCTCATGGGTCATCTTTATAAACTAAAGCACTTGGAATTAAAGGTAAGAAAACTGCACCCTTTTGTGTGGTTGTGATGGGACTAAGGGCTCCCTATATTTGAATACAATTTTTGTATGATTATGATATTCCATGAGAGCATGAAATAACGGCTAAGAGTGCCGGAACTGATATTTGCACACAGGATGCAACTCGACCATTGGTAGTTGAGAACAACTTAATAGTCACCGAGCTCGGCTTAAGTGGGCCAGAGTCAGTAGGTTAAACACTGGGCTCGGCCTAAGTGAGCCGGCGACAGTGGGTTAATAAAGGGTGCGGCCTAAGAGCATCGACCCTAAGTAGTGTATGATGATTATGCTAAACTGTTGATTATGAATGTGATTACTGTTATTAATCTGATGCTGATGGTTTGTTGAATACCTGGATGATAGACTGATGAATCTTTGCTTGTCGTCACTGATTTGTGCTTGTTATGGCCTGATAAATATTTGGTTAATATTTTATGGATTATTTGATTGTATGTATTGTTTATGCTCTGCATTATGGTTTTCTTGCTGGGCCTTGGCTCACGGGTGCTACGTGGTGCAGGTAAAGGCAAGGCAAGGTGGACCAATCCAGAGTTGGAGAGCTTTGGGGCAGAATGTACATAGTCAGCTGCTCGGCTGCCACGGCCGAGGGATGGTACAGGGACAGGAGAACCTAAAGTTCCTATTTTTCCATTAGAGTGGCTTGTGGTTGTACATGAACTTTGAAATTTTGTAAACTGTCCTTTAAACCCTGTTTTTGGGATCCCATGTATCAAACGTTTATTTAAATGAAATTTGTCTTTTATGACCAAAATCTTTTTAACCCTAGTTCGATTATGGTTTTAGTGTAACATTTTTAACTAAATGACTTGATTATCAAGTCTTGCACCTTTATAAACACACAGTGTAACGGTCTTGGATATCCAGGGCATTACAACTTGGTATCCGAGCGTCCTAGGTTTAAGGGCTCCTGAAGACTGACTGGACATGTACATTCACCGCTAAAGTCAAGCTCGACTCACCGTTTGGTAATTGTATATTTATGTTTATATGTTTGAGTGTTTGAAAGAAATATGAATGTTGTTACCTATTTGATTAATAGGGAGCATGAGATACTGATAGGGCTTGGCCCTTGAATACTATGTGATGATATTGAGGCGTGCTTATTAGCATTGCTGATGCATGTGAATGAATATTTGAGTAATGTTATATCTTGATTGCTTGTGATTGATTGTGTTTCAATGGTGGATCATGGAAAGATTGTTACCCTGTCATCATAATATGACCGCCGAGTCATTGATTGCATATTAACTTGTATAGCTATGCGTCCAAGAAGATCTATACGACTAGCCGACACTGGCTCCAAGGCTAGAGATGATGACCAAGGCAATAACCCTCTGCCAGTCCCTGAGAACTGGCAACAGAGTATGGCAGACATGCAAGCTCAGCTTCAAAGGCAGGATGAGCATATCTGTCTTTTGAGATAGCAGGCTCCGTCAGGGAGTGCTGCACCTATTGTGCCACCTGCTGTGGCACCAGTTGTACAGACACAGGAAGTTGGAAACCGTTGGGAACTGTTGTATGAGCGGCTCAGGAGGTAGCATCCTCCGACTTTTGAGGGGGGGGGGGGGCACCAGATCCACTAAAGGTCGAACAGTGGATGAGTATGATTACCGTTATCCTGGACTTCATGAGGGTAGAGGGTCATCAAAGGTTGGCATGTGCCACCTATATGCTGAGAGAGGATGCCCACATTTGGTGGGAAGTGGCATCACAGACCAGAGATGATACTACTCTTGGTTGGGATGGATTCAAGGATTTGTTCAGTCAGAAGTATTACAATGTTGTCATCAGGGCAGTGAAGGTTAATGAATTTATGGGGTTAGTTCAGGGCAACATGATAGTTACAGAGTACGCCCTGAAGTTTGACCGACTTGCAAAGTTCGCACCAGACCTTGTGCCTCCTGATGTGGCTAGGCAGGACAGATTCATCAGAGGGCTCAATGCTATGATAGCCCGAGATGTGAGAATTACAACAATACCTGTGTAGTGTCCTAGAATTTTACTTAGCTATATAATAGTATAAGTTAGTATTAGTTTTAGTATGTTAGTTACCGTGGATTTTGGTTCAAGCCGAGACTTAGTTGGAAACTCATAGCAACAGTTATGGATTTTATAAGTTTAACCTATAGTTTAGAAATATTACGTATAACATAATGTTTGATCAATTTTACTGGTCCTAGAAATATATTTATTATAACCTAAGGTTTAGATAGAACTATTAAGAATGTGACACTTGTCATAATCATGTTTATTAAGGATTTAAGTATTTTTGATGAATAATTTAAATGAAAGAAAGATCTAGAAGCTCTAGAACCTTCCAGAAACTGTTAGGATCACGTTTAGACTTAGTCAAAGTTGTTTTATCAATTCAAAATATGCTGAAAAAGTGAAAATACGTGTTTGATATATTAACGTATGCCGATATATTGCAGCTTTAGGAGCCGATATATCGCCTACGGAAGATACGGAAAACACGTCGACTTCGCACGAATGATCGAACAAGGCACGAAAAAATGGTCTAGGCGATATATCGCCCAGGGTAGGCGATATATCGCCCTTGGTGCATCATATTTGAATCTTGAGGGTTTTTAAATTTATAAACAGTCTTAACCACTTGGACCTACCTTTGAACGATTTTGACCGAGTTCTGGGCATCTGTTGAATGAAAATTCAAATCTTTTTCATTTTATATTCATTTATTTATTCAAATTAAAGAGGTTAGTTTGACTCCTTGAACTCTATACATAGGACTTAGTACTGAGCCATTTTCTTCATTCTTCAAGCATTTGTTCAAAGCCTCCAAGTTGCTAAGATTACTATAGAGAGAAACACTTGAGTTTTGGGTTAAAAGCTTTATCAATCTAAGCTTTTCTAAACACTTGGGAAGTGAGATATAGTGAGATTTCGGTATCGAGGTTTAGATCAATTCATAAGATCATTCAAGGTATTCTTATCCTTAAGTTTAGATCTTCATGGTTCTTTAGTTTTCTTTTATTTTCTTTCAGATCCTAACTCTTGCTTATGATTCCTGGTTCTGTGTTTAAGTTTCTTGAAACTTAAGGTTCTTTTCGGTAAGTTTCTTCTTGATGGTTTAATTCTCTTTTCATCTTCATTCTTTAGAAATACTCATGGTTTTGCTGTTGGTTTTTAGGAGTGTTCCAATCCCGTTCTTGTTCTCAAATATCTCGGTTTGTGGTAAGGAAAATATGTTAGATTATATGTGTTTATATGTTTATGTTATGATATGTTTTATGCTATGCTATGATATGTATATGTATAATTATGTTTTGTAGTCCTTGGGCATATGACTTGTTTAGATAACAAGCCCCAAGAATATGTTTTGTAGTCGCTTGGGCATATGACTTGCTTAAATAGCAAGCCCCAAGAATTTTTATCATTTTCATTATTTAGAGTTATGATTTACCCTACCTCGATTAGTACACAGAGGACCTAGATGGGTTATCATATACTGCCATGTGATCTAACCTACCTCAATTAGTAGACAAAGGACCTAGATGGTTTATCACATGCCATGTTAATGAGTTAATGGCCATTAATATTGTAGTCCTATATGTTATGTATTTGTATAGTCATATGTATTATAGTATATGTATATGATATAGTCTTATGTTTATGATTTATAGATATATGTTGTTAGTAGATTTTCCTTGCTAGGCATTATGCTCATTCCTTTATTTTTTTAGCATGATGCAGGAAAATGATTATGGAAGGCGAAAAGATTCATGGCAACTTGGCTTGTGTGTGGAGGATGAATGGATTGAATGGACTGCGTGACGATCGAGGATGGCGTTATTTTTAAGTCTTTTTATTCATGTTCTTATGTATTTCTGCACTTAGTTTTTAAACAATTGATTTAAGTTATGTTTTTATGTATTAAACAATGGGTACTCATACCGTATTTTATATTTCATATTTTACTTTGTATTTTGCACAATATTTATTTTGGGGTTTTAAATAAAGTTATGTTATTTCTTATGTATGTTTCCCAAAATAGTAGCTATGTCTAGTAGTTTTAATGGTCCAAGGTCTTAGAAATAGTTGGATCATTACAACCTGAGGGGACGACTTATGACCAGTCTGTTGAGAAGGCTCTTACCGCTTCGGAGGCGGAAAACAAGATTTGGAGGGAGAATGCTGGGAGATGGGAGGTTCGTAGGACGGTGCCACCATATTCAGGATCTGGTAGGGGTGAAGGTGCTAGTGATCTGAAGAGGAAGACCCCTGACACTTCAACTGCTCCTGGTCTTGATAGGAGGGTCGGGGTGTTCAGGGTGGCCGTCAGCGAGGCGGTGACACATGGAGGAGCTACCCAGAATGCACGAGGTGCAAAAGATGCCATCCGGGCGAATGTCGGGCCAAGGCCTGTTATGTGTGCAGGGTGGTGGTGGGACACCTCAAGAAGGACTGCCCAACCGTAAAGGAAGGGGAAGCAGGGAAGTGGACAACTTGACTCCAGCTCGAGTGTTCACTTTAACATAGGCAGAGGTTGAGGCTAGTCCCTCGGTGGTGACAGGTCAGCTTTCTAGCGATGGCTCTCCTTTTATTGTGTTAATTGACTCTGGTACTACACATTGATTTGTTTCTAGTAAGGTGGTTGATAGACTGTGTAGACCTAGTGAGTATTGTACTGCGGAGTTTGGGACTATATTGCGTACAGGGGAACTGATAGTTTCTAGGAGATGGATTAGAGCACTGCCAGTGATGGTTGATGGTAGGGAGTTGTCAGTAGACTTGATCGAGTTAGGTATGCAGGACTTTGATATGATTCTAGGAATGGATTGGATGGTTAGATACAGACCACTATTGATTGTAGGAAGAAGATGGTGACTTTTGACCCAGAGGGAGAGGATACCTTCGTCTTCGTGGGTGCAGTCTGTGGACCCCGCTTACCCATAATATTAGTGCTGAGAGCTAGGGACCCATTAGGGAGGGTGTATAGGTTTTCTAGCTAGTGTGGGGGATACTACCAGAGTGTTGCCAACAAGGCCGGAAGAGACTAGATTGGTTTGTGAATTCTTGGATGTATTTCCTGAGGATCTGCCAGGATTACCGCCGCACAAGGAGATTCAGTTCGTCATTGAGTTGGCATCGGAGACAGAGCCAGTGTCAAGGGCACCATATAGAATGGCACCGGCAGAACTGAAAGAATTGAAGATACAGTTACAAGAGCTTCTAGATTTGGGGTTCATCAGGCCTAGCTACTACCCATGGGGTGCTCCAGTTTGTTTGTGAAGAAGAAGGACGGGACTCTGAGAATGTGTATAGACTACAGAGAGTTGAACAAGTTGACCATAAAAAACAAGTACCCTCTACCAAGGATCGATGACTTGTTTGATCAGTTGCAGGGAAAGACGATATTCTCGAAGATTGATCTTCGATCTGGTTATCACCAGCTGTGGATCAAGGATGAGGATATACCGAAGACAGCATTCCATACAAGGTATGGGAACTATGAGTTTCTGGTCATGTCATTTGGTTTGACCAATGCCCCAGCAGCCTTCATGGATTTAATCAATCGGGTGTTTAAGGATTTCTTATATCAGTTTGTGATTGTCTTCATCGATGACATCTTAGTGTACTCCAGTTCAGAGGCAGAGCATGAGCAACATCTTCGACAGGTCTTGCAGAGATTAAGAGAACACCAGTTGTATGCCAAATTTAAGAAGTGTGAGTTCTGGCTACCAAAAGTGACATTCCTTGGATATATTGTTGGTGAAGATGGGATTAAGGTGGATCCATCTAAAGTAGAGGCAGTTAGAGATTGGCCTTAGCCAAGGAATGCCTCAGAGGTTAGAAGTTTCCTCGAGTTAGCAGGTTACTACAAACGGTTCGTGGATGGGTTCTCGAAGATTGCTGCATCGATGACAGAATTGACATGGAAGAATTTGAAGTTCGTCTGGTCAGACAAGTGTGAAAACAGTTTTCAAGAATTGAAGTGGCGACTTATTACTGCACCTGTGCTGAGTTTTCCTTCGGAGGAAGGAAAGTTTGTGGTTTATTGCGACGCGTCGAGGTTGGGTTTGGGTTGTGTGTTGATGCAGAACAAAAAGGTTATAGCTTATGCATCACGACAGCTAAAGGAGTATGAGCAGCGGTACCCTACCCATGATTTGGAATTGGTAGCGGTGGTATTCGCACTGAAGATATGGCGACATTATCTGTATGGAGAGAAGTGCGAGATATACACCGATCACAAGAGTTTGAAGTACTTCTTTACCTAGAAGGACCTGAACATAAGGCAGAGGCGTTGGCTGGAGTTGGTAAAGGACTATGACTGTGATATTCTTTACCACCCAAGGAAAGCCAATGTAGTGGCGGATGCATTGAGCCGGAGAGGCTCAAGGCAGTTGTTTAGTTCCACTCAGATATCGAGGGAGCTGGCTGAAGAGATGTCCAGAGCGAGGATAGAGTTGGTGGTGGGCCGGTTGGCCAACGTTACTTTACAGTCGACTCTACTGGAGCGGATTAAGGAGGGTCAGCTAGTGGATGCACAATTACTGGAGGTTAGAGAGAATGTCTTAGCGGGAGCAGCTAAGGACAATTCTATTTTCGAGGTTGGTTTACTACGAAATCAGGGTCGGATTCCGAATGATGTGGGGATTAGACGCAAGATACTGGATGAATCACATACCACGCCGTACTCACTTCATCCAGGAACCACAAAGATGTATCAGGATCTACGGACATTGTATTGGTGGCCTGGAGTGAAGAAGGATGTGATAGAGTATGTGGCTAGGTGTTTGACTTGTCAGCAGGTGAAAGCTGAGAATCAGTGACCATCGGGGTTTCTTCAGCCTTTGGGTATTCCCGAGTGGAAATCGGAGGATATTACGAAGGACTTTGCGGAAGGATTACCCAGGACAGTGGGGCTTCATGACTAGATGTGGATCAGTATGCAAAGTTGTATGTGAGGGAGATTGTACGTCTCCACGGGGTTCCTAAGTCTATTGTGTCAGATCGAGATCCTATATTTACCTCCAAGTTTTGGGGTAGTTTGCAAAAGGCTATGGGGACTCAATTGAAGTTCAGCATGACCTTTCATCCTCAAACTGTTGGACAGTCTGAGAGGATGATTCAGGTGTTGGAGGATATGCTTAGGGCATGCGTGATTGACTTTGAGGGATCTTGGAGTAAGTATCTCCCATTGATTGAGTTTTCATACAACAACGGTTATCAATCAACGATTGGAGTGACTCCATATGAGATGTTATATGGGAGGAGATGTAGATCACCCATTCATTGGGATGAGATGGGTGAGAGGAAATATTTGGGACCGGACATGGTTCAGAAGACTAATGAGGCTATTAAGAAGATTTGAGCTTGAATGCTCGCCTCACAGAGCAGACAGAAAAGCTACACTGATCCCAAGCGTTGGGATGTGGAGTTCCAGGTTGGGGACCACGTGTTTCTGCGAGTTTCACCACTGTGAGGGTTGAGGAGGTTTGGAAAGAAGGGCAAGCTGAGCCCTAGATTCATTGGACCCTTTGAGATCATGGAAAGGATCAGACAGGTGGCTTACAGGTTAGCCTTGCCACCATTGTTGTCGAGAGTTCATGGCGTATTCCATGTTTCTATGCTTCGGAAGTACGTCTTAGATACGTCACATGTGCTGAAGTGTGAAGACTTGGAGTTGCAGACAGATTTGTCTAATGAGGAGTGACTGATTCAGATCTTAGACAAGAAAGATAAGGTTCTACGGAACAAGACGATTCCTCTGGTTAAAGTGTTATGGAGGAATAGCAGGGTCGAGGAAGTGACCTGGGAGCTTGAGTCAGCAATGCAGGATCTGTATCCCGAGTTATTCAGGTCAAATTTTAAGGACGAAATTCTCAGTAGGAGGGGATAGTTGTAACGACCTAAAATTGCTAATAAGGCTTAAGGGCCTTGATTAGCATGCCGGGAGGGCATAATTGGTTTATGTGTGATTTAAATGATTATGTGATAAGCATGATTATATGATTATATGGATATGTGGAATGCATGTTTATGAGTATTACTATGCATGTGGGCCCTATTTTAGCTTATAGGGGCATATTTGTAATTTTAGTTTGTTGAGGGCATAAATGTGATTATTTGTGGTAAATTTTTGAGACCACATTATTATGTGGGTGTATTTGCAGCTTATGGCTTGAGACGATCCTTGTGAGCGGTTTGGCGAAATAGTCACGGTGGGGATCTATACCCGGCTAGGGGGAGTCTGGGGGTATTTCTTGGAATTTGGGAAATATACTGGAGATTTTTAGACATTGGGGAAAAATAATTGGTGATTAATTAGATGACGGGATTTAAGTGGTAAATATTAGGGACACTCGAGGAATTAGCAGGAATTGGAAGCAAATGACCAGTATACCCTTAGATTAATTAAAAGGGTTAGTTTTAGTTGGGAGGGTAAATGAGTCTTTTGGTTATTAGAGGGGATAATTAACATAATCTGTTTTCCTTAGACTATAGTAGAAAGAAGTAGAAGCACTGAAGGAAAGAAAGAAAAATAGAGAACACTTAGCTCACTCTTTCCCCTTTCTCACGATTTCTTTCTCTCTCACTCTGCCTTGAGATTTTGAAGCCAATAACTCAAGAGGAAGTCTAGACTGGGTTTTTGGGCTTTGATCCTTGGAGTAGCTAAGGAGTTCAACTGGAATTAGCTTCCAAATTAAGGTAAGGTTTAAGTTTTTATGTGAGTTTGCTGAGCTTTGTTGAGAATGATTTATGAGTTTGGTTTCGGATGGAAGTTTAAGGATTTAAACTTGGGAATTGGAGGAATCAAAGCTGGGAGGAACACTGAAGGCAATCTAGGGTCGGATTCATTCATAAGAGGTAACAATTTATGACCTTGATTATCTGGCTTTTATGGTTTTAGATGGTGTTCTTGAGCTTTAGAGCTCAAGTTTGATTTTTGTGTTTGATGAAGTTGTTAGCCAAGTTTTGGTGTTATGTGGGTGTTTTGGTTGAGCTATAGTGAATTGTAGGTTTAATTTTGAGTTTGATTGAGGTTTGGAGTGGGTTTTTGGAGATTTAGCTCGGGAAAGTTCGATGAGAAAAACCTAGAATTTTGCATGTTCGGGTTGCAGCACTTAGCGCTAGGCTGTGTTCCTAGGGGGCTGGGATTTTTACTATAGGGTTGTAGCGCCCCTCTTGTAGCGCTGTAGCGCTACCCTGCCTCTAGAACTTGGTTTTTTGGGTACTTTTTAGGGTTTTTCTTGGGGGCTCGGAGGGTGGAGGGGAAGGATTCACCACTTTGTTTGATGGAATTAGAGGTCCCGAGAGCGTGATTTTGGTCCTGGGATTGTCCATCTTGAAATTTAAACTCATCGAAGTACCACTTATGGATTGTGACTAGGTTTACGCTAGGGCTCGGAACAAGATTGTGGTCACGGGTCATCTTTATAAACTAGAGCACTCGAAATTAAAGGTAAGAAAACTGCACCCTTTTGTGTGGCTATGATGGGACTAATGGCTCCCTATATTTGAATATAATTGTTGTATGATTATGATATTCCATGAGAGCATGAAATAAACGGCCTAAGAGTGCTAGAACTGATATTTGCGCACAGGACGCAGCTCGACCATTGGTAGCTGAGGACAGCTTAATAGTCACCAAGCTCGGCTTAAGCGGGCCGGAGTCAGTAGGTTAAACACTGGGCTCGACCTAAGTGAGCCAGAGACAGTGGGTTAAATAGAGGGTGCGGCCTAAGAGCGTCGACCCTGAGTAGTGTATGATGATTATGTTAAACTATTGATTATGAATGTGATTACTGTTATTAATCTGATGATGATGGTTTGTTGAATACCTGGATGATAGACTGATGAATCTTTGCTTGTCGTCATTGATTTGTGCTTGTTATGGACTGATAAATATTTGGCTAATATTTTATGGATTATTTGATTGTCTGTATTGTTTATGCTCTGCATTATGGTTTTCTTGCTGGGCCTTGGCTCACGGGTGCTACGTGGTGCAGGTAAAGGCTATGGCAAGGTGGACCAATCCTGAGTTGGAGAGCTCTGGGGCTGAATGTGCATAGTCAGCTGCTCGGCTGCCACAGCCAAGGGATGGTACAGGGATAGGAGAACCTAAAGTGCCTATTTTTCCATTAGAGTGGCTTGTGGCTGTACATGAACTTTGAAATTTTGTAAACTGTCCTTTAAACCCTGTTTTTGGGATCCCATGTATCAAACATTTATTTAAATTAAATTTGTCTTTTATGACCAAAATCTTTTTAACCCTAGTTCGATTATGGTTTTAGTGTTACATTTTTAACTAAATGATTTGATTAGCAAGTCTTGCACCTTTATAAACACACAGTGTAACGGTCTTGGTTATCCAGGGCGTTACAACACCAGTTCTATTTGTGAAAAAGAATGATGGTTCTCTGAGGATGTGTATTGACTATAGGGAACTGAACAAGTTAACCATCAAGAACAAGTATCATGTGCCAAGGATAGATGACTTGTTTGATCAGTTGCAGGGTAAGACGGTATTCTCAAAGATATATCTTCGATCTGGTTATCAGCAGCTGACGATCAAGGAGCGAGATATATCGCAGACTGCTTGTCGTACCAGATATGGGCATTATGAGTTTTTAGTCATGTCATTTGGTTTGACTAATGCCCCAGCCGTTTTTTTGGATCTGATGAATAGGGTGTTCAAAGATTATCTGGATCTGTTTGTGATCGTCTTCATTGACGATATTTTGGTTTATTCTCAATTAGAGGTAGAACATGAGCAACATCTCAGGTTGGTTCTACAGAGGCTGAGGGAACACAGACTATATGCGAAGTTTGATAAATGTGAGTTTTGGTTACCGCATGTGACTTTTCTTGGTCACATTGTTAGTAGAGATGGGATCAAGGTGGGCCCAGCCAAGATTGAGGCAGTAAGAGATTGGCCAAGTCCAAGGAATGCCCCAGAGATTAGGAGTTTCCTTGGATTGGAAAGTTATTATAGGCGTTTCGTGGAAGGGTTCTCAAGGATTGCTACCCCATTGACGGAACTGACACACAAGAATCAAAAGTTTGCGTGGTCAAATAGGTGTGAGAACAACTTCCATGAGCTAAAGCAATGATTGATTACAGCTCCAGTTCTGAGTCTTCCAACAGATCAAGAGAAGTTTGTAGTGTATTGCGATGCCTCTAGATGAGGTTTGGGTTGTGTTCTTATGCAGACAGGGAAGGTGATTGCCTTGCATCACGGCAGTTGAAGGAATATGAGTAGAGGTACCCTACTCATGATCTGGAATTAACAATGATGGTCTTTGCTTTAAAGGTATGGAGGCATTATACCTTTATGGGGAGAAGTGTAAGATATACATTGATCACAAGAGCTTGAAGTACTTCTTCATGCAGAAAGACCTGAACATGAGACAATGGTGTTTGCTGGAGTTAGAAAGGGTTATGACTATGAAATCCTGTATCACCCAAGAAATGCCAACGTGGTGGCAGATGCCTTAAACTGGAAGGGTCCAGGACAGTTATACAGTGCGAGACAGATATCCAAGGAGTTGGCAGAGGATATGACCAGAGCTGGAATAGAATGGTGGGTGGGCCAGTTGGCCAACATCGCACTACATTCTACACTGTTGGAGAGGATAAAGGAAAGTCAGTTGGGTAATCTACAGCTGACGAGGATCAGAGGGGACTTCCTAGCTGGAGTGGCCAGGGACTATACAGTGTCGGATATGGGCTTGTTGACGTAAAAGGGTTGGATCTGTGTTCCGATGGATGTTGTTATCAGACAGGAGATTCTGGAAGAATCTCATACCAACCCTTACTCTTTGCATCCAGGAACCACGAGATGTATTAGGATTTGAGATCACTATATTGGTGGCCCGGGATGAAGAAGGATGTGACTGAGTATGTGGATAAGTACTTAACATGTTAGCAGGTCAAGGTTGAGCATCAGAGACCAGCAGGGCTATGACAGCTTCTAGATATCCCATAGAGGAAATGGGAGGATATAACAATGGATTTTGTGGTTAGGTTACCCAGGACCGTGGGTCAACATGATTCGGTGTGGGTTATCGTGGATCGATACACCAAATCAGCTCACTTCTCACCAGTGAGGATGACATATACAATTGACCAGTATGCAGATCTCTATGTGAGAGAGATAGTGCGACTTCATGGGGCTCCGAGGTCGATCGTGTCAGGACGAGACCCCACATTTACTTCCAAGTTTTGGGAAAGTTTGCAGAAGGCTATGGGCACATCTGTCGATCGTCTCAAACAGATGGTCAATCTGAGAGGACGATATAGATATTAGAGGACATGCTACGAGCATGTGTACTGGACTTTGAAGGGTCCTGGAGTAAGTATTTTCCTTTGATAGAGTTTTCCTACAATAACAGCTATCATTCGACCATTGGGGTGGCTCCTAATGAGATGTTGTATGGTAGGATATTCACATCGCCCATTCATTGGGATGAGACAAGAGAAAGGAAATAATTGGGTCCTAAGACAATTCAGAGGACCAGTTGTAGCGTCTCATAATTTTACTTAGCTAGATAGTAGTAGCTTGTGCTGTAGTATTTTAGTTTTCGTGGTTATTGGTTCAAGCCAGGACTTAGTTGGAAACTCATAGAGATAGTTATGGATTTTATAAGTTTAGCCTATAGTTTAGAAATATTAATTTTAACATAAGGTTTGTTAATATAGCTGCTCCTAGAAATGATATTTATTATAACCTAAGGTTTAGATAGAATAATTAAGAACATGACACTTGTCACATGTATGATTATTAAAGATTTAGGGATTTTAGATGAAAAATTTAATAAAGGATAAACCTAGGAAGTCTAGAACCTTCCCTTAGCTGTTATGATCATGTTTTACTCAGTCAAAGTGGTTTTAAACAAATTCAAGTGTGCTGAAAATGTGCAAAAATGTGTTCAATATATCAGTGTATGCCGATATAACGCAGCTATAAGGGACGATATATCTCTTGTGAGTGATACGAAAAACACGTCGACTTCGCACGAATTAAACCACAGAGGCTCGGGATATAGGGGCATGCGATATATCGCCTATGGGGGACAATATATCGGCTCCCTTTGGCGTTTTTGAAAATCCGTGGAATCTGAGTTAGAAACAACCCTCAACAACTTGGACTTGCTCTTGAACATTTTTGACCGAGTTTTGGGCTTCTGTTAAACAAAAAATTCAAATTTTATTCAATTATTTATTCATTTTAAAAAAATTTAGTTTCACTCCTTGAACTCTATAAATAGGACCTTTCACCCAGCCATTTTCATCATCACTCAAGTATTCTTCAGAGCCTCCAAGCTACTAAGTTCATTCTAGAGAGAAACACTAGGGTTTTGGGGTTAAAAACTTTCCAATCTAAGCTTTTCTAAACACTTTGGAAGTAAGATAGAGTGATGTTTCGGTATTGAGGTGTAGATCAAAGTTCTAATCTATCCAAGGTATTCTTTATCCTCAGGTTTAGTTCATTATAGTTCCTCTTATTCTTTCATTTTCTTCAAAATTCTAACTTGTTATAATGGCCTTTGGTTAGGTGTTTGAGTTTCTTGAAATTAAAGGGTTTTGGTACGTTCTTATCTTGTTGGTTTAGATCTTCTCTTCATCTTCATTTATTTAGAAAACTTATGGATCTTATTGTTTGGTTTTAGGAGTTTTCAATCCCATTCTTGTCTCCAATATCGCGGTTTTTGGTAAGGAAAATAGGTTAGATTTTATGTGTTATGTGTTATGATTATGATTATATGCTATGTGAATGTAAGTATGTATGAACATGTTTTATGTTGTAGTCGCTTGGGAAATGTAGTTGCTTAGATAGAAAATAAGAAAATCCCAAGATTTTTATCATTAAGTTATGATTTAACCTACCTCAAATAGTAGCAAGAGGACCTAGATGGTTTATCATATACTATATTGTGTTTAAACCTACCTCGAACAGTAGCAAGAGGACCTAGATGGTTTCTATCACATACTACGATAATGAGTTAATGGCCTTTAATATTGTAGTCCTATGTTTTATGATTACGTTTTTATGTCATACATTTTATGATTTACGTTTTTATGTTTTATGATTTATGATATGTTTTAGTAGATTTTCCTTACTGGGCATCAGGCTCATTCCTTTTTATTTTAAATGGTGTAGGAAAATAAGCTTGGAAGGCAGGACAGATTCATGGCAGTTTTGGCATGTGTATTGGGAGAGGACTGAGTGAATGGAATGGTGGGAAAGATCGAGGATGACATTTTGTTTCAAGTCTTTTAATTTATGTATTTATGTTCTCCGCATTTAGTGTTTGAACAATTAACTAAAGGTTTAAGTTTTCTTTATGTTTTTATGTAATAACAATGGGATCCCTTATTTTGGACTTTTATAATAAAGTTCTATTATTTTATGCATGTATTCCAAAATAGTAGTTATGCTTAGTAGTTTTAATGGTCTTAGGTGTTAGAGTTAATCAGGGCATTATAGTTGGTATCATAGCACACGGTTCATATGCATGAAGTTCTCCTTGATACACACACAAAAGCTTCGGATCTAACCGCCAATGTAAGTGTTTATGTTATGAATATTATGTTTATGTTAAAAGCTAACATTTTAGTCATTATGTTTTCAATCAAAAGGAATGGATCTTTGACTTATCATGATATCCAAGCCATTAAGGCATTGAAAAGGGTTAGAGAGCCAAGGGATACAATAAGAGTGCTAGAAAGAATCACTCGGAGATTGATCATATTTCACAAGGAGATAGTTCACCTTCAAATCGCTAGGCAAATCATGATGAGAGCCATGGAACAATATGTCCTAGTAATTAGGCTTTTTAAGGATTTTCCTACTGTAGTTTCAAAATTGGAAAAATTATGGGAGACTGTGGATGATGAAGATGATTTACTGGTAGCCATGAGATATTATTTTCTTATACTTAGGTTTACCTATAGGTTTGAGTTTTAATTCACTAATGAACAAAAGAATAATATCCTAATGAATATTCCCTGAGATAGTGTCGAGGCTCATGATAATGATGATTATGAAGAAATAAATGATGATATGTTAGATGAAGGGTCAGATGTAGAAGATCCTGATTTTTAGAGATTTACCCTAGTTATTAGTAGTATAGTTTCTTTATTTATTTTGAATTTATGATTGTAATAAGTGAAAATCTTTTTTTCCAAATGAATATAGTTGTTATTTTTGAATGGCACGTATCCATCCTCACCGAACTCAGTCATTATTTATTGAATTTATTGTAAATTTATTATGATTGTAAAAAAAATCAAACTCATAATGGACCGGATTCTATATTGAGAGTTTAGGGGGCCATAGTAGTGAGAACGATTTTACTGATCCCAGTCCTCCCTCAATATGGTTAACTTTGGAACAGCGATGAGTTTCGAGCCTGAGAATTAAGTCATATAGGGTGATTAGAAACAGACTTAGAAAATAATAAAGATGGCTTAATGTTCTAAGTATAGAAACACACCCTAATTTATAGAGATGGCCTACATAATTTTTCATGAGAAATCATAACTGATAGGTCCAAGTTATGTTTTCTTAGACTAAGTTTAGCCTTAGAACCTATTAGGGTAATTTGTAATGTGTTTTCTCAACTGTTAGAGGTTTACTGAAGATGTCGCTCCAAAGATCTGTACGCACGAATGGCAATGCCCCCAGCACCGCCAATGAGACTCACGAAGCCCCTCCAGTCCGAAGAAGTGGAACGCGTGCTACTACTGTTGCTGCTAATAGGAATGTACCACCTCCTGTTGACAACACCGCTAAGAGTATCTGATTACGAAAATAAGTGGTAGAACTGCTACAACTACAACGACAACAGCCTCAGCCGCAGCCTTAACCGCAGACTCAGCCTCAGCCAGTGGCTTAAGCACCCCAGTAAGGGCAGAACATAGGATATCCGTATAGGGGATGGCCGATGGCAAACTATGCGCCTTATTTATCTAAGTATATAGAGCTAGTCTACGAGTGTTTCCGTAAGCAGCACGCTCCAAAATTTGAAGGGACAACCGACCCCTTTGAGGCTGAAGAATGGCTCAAGAATGCAGAGCCTATTCTAGCACACATGAACCTCGGCAATGCAGATTGCATATCCTGCGTTTCCTCTCTACTGAAAAAGGATGCCAAAATCTAGTGGGATTTGGTACAACAGACTCATGATGTCACCACCATGACTTGGGCTAGATTTGTGGAGCTGTTTCACAAAAGGTATTACAACTCAGCTATCATCGCTACGAGGGTGGAAGAATTTTCCAGTCTGAAGTAGGGCAATTTAACGGTAGTCAAGTACGCTCGACAATTTGATCATCTAGCAAAGTTCGCACCAGAGTTGGTCCCAACCAATTTCTTGAGGGCTACCAAGTTCACCAGGGGACTCAGACCCAAGATTGAGTTAGGTGTCAAGCTGGAAAATCCTAGAGCCACTTCTTACGCTGATGTTCTGGAATGGGCTATAGAGGTGGAAAGGCTCCAAGCAAATGTTAGTAAGGAGGAGGGCAACAAGTCTGAACCCAAGCAGCAGAATCAAACTCAGAATGGTTGAAACCACAACAACAATCAGCATAGCAATAACGGGAAAAAAAGAAAGCATCCTGATAATAGGCAAGTCGATGGTGACAAAGGAGCACAGACTAACAACAATAATAATAGGTCAGGTTATGTGGAATACCCTCAGTGCTCCAAGTGCCAGAAAAGACATCCTGGGGAGTGTCGTGCGAACACCAAGGGTTGTTTCAATTGTGGCCAGGAAGGTCATTAGAAAAAGGATTGTCTGTAGCTCAAACAAGAAGAAAAGAAGGACAGCAAGATGGTTCCAGCCAGAGTCTTCGCCTTGACCTAGGGAGAAGTCAAAGATGGTAATAAGGTGGTCACTGTAGAGTCCCAGAATGTTTACTTAGCTAGCTAGAAAGTTAGTAATAGTTTGTAGTATTTTAGATTTCTTGGATTTTGGTTCAAACCGTGACTTAGTAGGACACTCGTAGCAATAGTTATGGATTTTATAAGTTTAAATTATAGTTTAGAAATATTAATTATAACATAAGGTTTGATTAATATTTTTGGTCATAGAAATATTTTAATTATAACCTAAGGTTTAGATAGAACCATTAAGAGCATGACACTTGTCATGATCATGTTTATTTATCATTTAAATAAAAGAAAGTTCTAGAAACTCTAGAATCTTCCAGAACCATTAAGAGCATGACACTTGTCACAATCTTGTTTATTGGAGGATTTAAGCATTTTAAATGGATAATTCAATAATAAAAGTCTCTAGAAGCTTTAGACCCTTCAATACTTTATGGAAGGAGGTGTCGATCGTTGTTACATTGGGACGAGGTAGGAGAAAGGCAACTTCTTGGCCCCGAAGCTGTTAGAGAAGCTCAGGAAGCAGTAGCGCTGATTAGAAAATGTATTCTCGCTACTCAGAGTCGTCAGAAAAGCTATGCGGATGCCAAGCGGTGTGATGTTGAATTCAAAGTCAGAGATCAAGTCTTCCTAAAGATATCTCCTATGAAAGGTGTGAAGTGGTTTGGGAAGAAAGGCAAGCTTAGTCCCTGGTTTATAGGTCCTTTTGAGATATTGGACAAAGTGGGAGCAGTTGCATATAGATTACCCCTACCGCCAGCTCTAGCAGATAGCCACAATGTGTTCCAAATCTCGATGCTACGAAAATATGTGTTAGACCCATCTCACGTCCTCAAGTATGATACAATAGCACTCCAGAAAGACTTGAGTTACGAAGAATGACCAGTTAGCATCCTAGATAGAGGGGTGAAGGAATTACGGTCCAAGAGTTTTTCGATAGTCAAAGTCCTATGGAGTAATAGTTCTGAACGGGAGGCAACGTGGAAAATGGAGGAGGACATGCAAGCTCGGTATCCGGAATTGTTTGGTAAGTAAATTTCAGGGACGAAATTCTTTGTAGTAGGGGAGAATTGTAGAGTCCCAGAATGTTTACTTAGCTAGCTAGATAGTTAGTAATAGTTTGTAGTATTTTAGATTTCGTGGATTTTGGTTCAAACCGGGACTTAGTAGGACACTCATAGCAATAGTTATGGATTTTATAAGTTTAACTTATAGTTTAGAAATATTAATTATAACATAAGGTTTGATTAATATTTTGGGTCATAGAAATATTTTAATTATAACCTAAGGTTTAGATAGAACCATTAAGAGCATGACACTTGTCATAATCATGTTTATTTATAGTTTAAATAAAAGAAAGTTCTAGAAACTCTAGAATCTTCTAGAACCATTAAGAGCATGACACTTGTCACAATCTTGTTTATTGGAGGATTTAAGCATTTTAAATGGATAATTCAATAATAGAAGTTTGTAGAAGCTTTAGACCCTTCCAGAACTTGCTGGAATTACGTATTACTCAGTCAAACCTGATTAATCAACTCTAATTATCCTAAATGTGTGCAAAAACGCGTTTAAATTATCTACGTATGCCGACATATCGCAGCACGGGAGATACGGAAAACATGTTGACTTCGCACGAATGAAACTACGATCACTCAGGACATAGGGCCAGGCGATATATCGGCCCTAGGACAATAATTTCAAATGTTGTAGAATCCGAGCTTGATTCATCCCTTAACCTCTTGACTTGCCTCTGAATGTCTTTGACCGAGTCTTAAGCATCCGTTGACCGAATATTCAATTATTTTTCATTTAATATTCATTATTTTATTCAAGCCATAAAGGAGATATTTTCACTCCTTGAACTCTATAAATAGGACTTAGTACCCAGCCATTTCTCTCATTCTTCAAGTTGTGTTCAGAGCTTTCAAGCTGCTAAGATTACTATAGAGTGATACACTTGGGTTTGGGATAAAAGATTTATCATCTTAAGCTTTATAAACACTTGGGTAGTGAGATAAAGTGTGTTTTCAATATCGAGGTTTAGATCGGTTCTAGTACATCCAAAGGTATTCTTATTCTTAAGTTCATTTCTATACGATTCTTTAGTTTTCTTTAGTTTTCATTTAGATCCTAACTCGTTGTTCAATTCTTGGTTAGGTATTTAAGTTCGTTGAACTTAAGGTGTCTTTTCGGTAAGTTTCTTCTTGGTGGTTTTAGTTCTCTTCTTTTCATCTCTTTTCTTTAGAAATACTCACCATTCTTATTGTTGGTTTTAGGAGTGTTCCAAATCCCGTCCTTATTCTCAAATATCCCGGTGTTGGTAAGGAAAATATGATAGTTTCTATATGCTTATATGTTATTATATGTTTATGTTATAATATGTTATGTTATGATAGGTAATGATATATATATATATATGAATATGTTTTTATGTTGCTAGGGGCTCATAGTTGTTTAGCTAGCAAACCTCAATGTATTTTGAGGCTCATAGTTGCTTAGCTAGTAAACCCCAATGTGTTTTTATGTTGCTTGGGGCTCATAGTTGCTTAGCTAGCAAACCTCAATGTATTTTGAGGCTCATAGTTACTTAGCTAGTAAACCCCAATGTTTACCATGGACATGGGTTAGAGTTGTGATATATGTTTTATGGTATATGTTTTGATATAGTATTATGTTTATGTCTTATGTTATATGATTGTTTAGTAGATTTTCCTTGCTGGGCATTAGGCTCACTCCTTTATTTTTAGTGTGATGCAGGAAATTAGATACGGAGGCGGAAGAATTCCTGGTGGCTTGGGTTGTGTGTTAAGGTTGAATGGAATGGATGGGTTGCGTGTCGATCCGAGGACAACGTTATTTTTAGTCTCTTTAAATTATGTTTTTATGTATTTTCCGCATTTAGCTTTGTAAACAACTTCATTTAATTTAAAGTTATATTTTATTTTAAAACAATGGGATCCCATACTGCTCATTTATGTATTTCAACAATTACTTTGGAGTTTTTTAATAAAGTTATGATTATTTCTTATGTATGTTTTATTTAAATTAGTAGCTATGTCTAGTAGTTTTAATGGTCCAAGGTCTTAGAAATAGTTGGGTCATTACAGTCACAGATCAACTTCCTATCCTCGATAATATATGCTCAGTATTTTTTGATTCGGGATAAACACACTCGTATATCTCGTTAGGAATGATAGAAAAAATAGACAAACCTTACAAAAGATTTAGAACTAGGTTTGTTACGGAACTACCTTCGGGAGAAGTAATTCTATCATCACGAATAGTACGAGGAGTACCGATCAAAATCGAGGGCACAGAACTAGAAGAGACCTGATAGAGCTAGAGATCACAGACTTTGGCGTAATTCTGGGCATGGACTGGCAAGCAAGGCATGGTGCAATCATCGACTGTAGATGCAAGCAAGTGATGTTCGAAACTCCTGACGGTCAGAAATTATGTTTTATGGGAAAGGTTTCAGGACTACGAACATTGATTATCTCATCTGTCAAAGCTTAGAAGATGATATAGAAAGGATGTCATGCATTCTTAGCAAGCGTTCACAGATGTGGCACAAGAAACACCATTAAGGTTGGAGACGTTCGCATTATAAAGGAATTTCCAGAGATATTTCCTGATGACTTACCAGGGTTACCCCCTCTCGGGAAATTGACTTCACAATCGAACTAGTACCGGGAACCGAGCCTATCTCAAAAGCACCATACCAGATGGAACCTACTGAACTTAAGGAGTTGAAAATGCAGTTACAAGAGCTCTTAGACTTGGGTTTCATCAGACCGAGCCATTCGCCATGGGGAGCACCGGTTCTATTTGTGAAGAAGATGGATGGAAGTATGCGGATGTGTATTGACTACCGCGGGCTGAACAAGGTGACAATTAAGAACAAGTACCCACTACCCCAGATCGATGACTTGTTTGATCAACTCCGAGGAGCGATTGTATTTTCAAAGATTGATCTACGGTCCGGTTATCACTAGCTCAAGGTAAGGGAAAAGGATATAGCAAAGACAACTTTTAGGACTCGATACGAACATTACGAGTTCCTAGTTATCTCTTTTGGTCGTACCAACGCTCCAGCCGCATTTATGGACTTAAAGAGTCGGGTCTTCAAGGATTACTTGGACAAATTCATCGTAGTGTTCATTGACGATATTTTGGTGTACTCCAAGGACGAAGTCGAGCACGAGGAACATTTAAGACTGACCATGCTACAACTAAAGAAGCATCAACTTTATGCCAAGTTCAAGAAATGCGAATTTTGGCTATCACAAGTAGCGTTCCTCGGCCACATAGTATCCAAGGATGGATTCACAGTAGACGCAACTAAAATAGAGGTTGTGAAGGATTGGCCAAGACCTAAGAATGCGTTAGAGGTTAGAAGTTTTCTCGGGCTAGCAGGCTATTATCGGAGATTGGTAGAAGGCTTTTCTAAGATAGTCACTCCGCTTACCAACCTGACCCGAAAACAACAAAAGTTCAACTGGACGGATAAATGTCAAGAGAGCTTGCATTTGCTCATTGATAAATTATGCTCAACACCAGTACTTTGCGTACCGACACCCAATGACAAGTTTGTAGTATACTGCGATGTGTCCAAGCAAGGTTTAGGTTGAGCACTGATGCAAAATGACAAGGTGATAGCCTACTCCTCAAGGCAGCTGAAGGAATATGAGCAACGCTATCCAACACACGATATGGAGTTGGCAACAGTGGTCTTTGCATTGAAATTTTGGCGCCATTATCTTTATGGAGAACGGTGTGAGATTTATACGGACCACAAGAGCTTAAAATATTTCTTCACGCAGAAGGAGCTCAACATGAGGGAACTCAGGTGGTTAGAACTACTAAATGATTATGACTGCGAAATCCTATACCACCCAGGAAAAGCGAATGTAGTTGCAGGTGCGTTAAGCCGGAAGAGTTACGGAAATCTAGCAGTATTATCCGGAATTGAAAGACCGCTATAGCAAGAGCTGATTAACACCGGAATAGAACTAGTCATGGGTCAACTGACTAACTTGTCTATCTAGTCGAGTTTACTAGATGATATACGGATCGGGCAAGGGCATGATGGCACGTTAGTATCGCATATGGCTGCAGTCAAAGAAGGCAAGACTACATATTTCTCTATGTCAGGACATGGGTTCTTGAGATATAAAGGCTGGGTGTGCGTGCTGAATGACTTTGGGATTAAGATGAATATTTTAGATGAGGCACACACTACTCCATACTCAGTTCACCCGGGGTCGACCAAGATGACTCACGACCTTAAGGCACTATATTGGTGGCCGGGAATGAAGAAAGACGTAGCAGAATATGTGTCCAAATGCCTTATATGCCAGCAAGTGAAGGTGGAACATCAACGACCCGCAGGCTTATTGCAACTGCTTAGTATACTAAAATGGAAGTGGGAAGACATGGCCATGAAATTCGTGATAGAATTACCATGAACAAATAAGCAACACGACTCGACTTGGCTTGTGGTAGATAGACTCACCAAGTCAGCTCACTCCCTGTTTGTCAAGACTACGTACACTGCGGACCAGTACGTAGACATTTATGTTCGAGAAATTGTACGACTGCATGGAATCCCTAAGACCATAGTATCCGATAGAAGATCGGTGTTTACATCAAGATTTTGGGGAAGCTTGTAGAAAGCCATGGGTACCAAGCTAAGTCTCAGTATGACATTTCATCCTCAAACCGACGGACAGTCTGAGCATACCACACATATTTTAGAAGATATGATGTGTGCTTGTGTACTAGACTTTGGAGGATCATGGAGTAAGTATTTGCCACTTATAGAGTTCTCCTACTATAATAGCTACCAGGCAACGATTGGTATGGCACCCTATGAGTTACTTTATGGAAGGAAGTGTCGATCGCTGTTACATTGGGACGAGGTAGGAGAAAGACAACTTCTTGGATCCGAAGTTGTTAGAGAGGCTCAAGATGTAGTGGAGCTTATTAGAAAGCGTTATGCGGATGCCAAGCGACGAGATGTGGAATTCAAAGCCAAAGATTATGTCTTCTTAAGAATATCTCCTATGAAAGGAGTGAAGCAGTTTGGGAAGAAAGGCAAACTTAGTCCCCAGTTTATAGGTCCTTTTGAGATATTGGACAAGGTGGGACCAGTAGCATATAGCCCTACCGCCAGCTCTAGCAGATAGCCACAATGTGTTTCACATCTCGTTGTTGCATACATATGTGTCAGACCCATCCC
This sequence comes from Humulus lupulus, assembly GCF_963169125.1. Lineage (NCBI taxonomy): Eukaryota > Viridiplantae > Streptophyta > Magnoliopsida > Rosales > Cannabaceae > Humulus > Humulus lupulus. The sequence goes on from NC_084799.1 coordinate 164,838,869, forward strand.
ATGTTCTTAAGTACGATACGTTAGCACTTCAAAAAGACCTGAGTTACAAGGAACGACCGGTTAGCATCCTAGAGAAGGGGATAAAGAAATTACAGTCTAAGAGTATTCCAATAGTCAAGGTCTTATAGAGTAATAGTACAGAACGGGAGAATTGTAGCTTGTTAGAATTTTACTTAGCTAGATAGAAGTAGACTGTAATGACCCAACTAACTCTAAGACCTCGGACCATTAAAACTACTAAGCATAACTACTATTTTGGAATACATGCATAAAATAATAGAACTTTATTATAAAAATCCAAAATACGGGATCCCATTGTTATTACATAAAAACATAAAGAAAACTTAAACCTTTAGTTAATTGTTCAAATACTAAATGCGGAGAATACATAAATTAAAAGACTTGAAACAAAACGTCATCTTCGATCTTTCCCATCAGTCCGTTCACTCAGTCCTCTCCCAATACACATGCCAAAGCTGCCATGAATTCGTCTCGCCTTCCAAGCTTATTTTCCTGCACCATCTAAAATAAAAAGGAATGAGTCTAATTCCCAGTAAGGAAAATCTACTAAAACATATCATAAGTCATAAAACGTAAAACGTAAAAGCATAAATCATAAAACGTATGACATAAAAATGTAAATCATAAAACATAGGACTACAATATTAATGGCCATTAACTCATTACCATAGTGTGTGATAGAAACCATCTAGGTCCTTTTGCTACTATTCGAGGTAGGTTCAAACACAATATAGTATATGATAAACCATCTAGGTCCTTTTGCTACTATTCGAGGTAGGTTCAAACACAATATAGTATATGATAAACCATCTAGGTCCTCTTGCTACTATTTGAGGTAGGTTAAATCATAACTATAGTCTGCGATAATGATAAAATCTTGGGGTTTGCTTATTTGCTATCTAAGCTACTACATTTCCCAAGAGACTACAACATAACACATATACATACATAGATCCATACTTACATTCACATAGCGTACAATCATAATCATAACACATAAAACCTAACCTATTTTCCTTACCAAAAATCGGGATATTGGAGACAAGAACGGAATTGAAAACACCTAAAACCAAACAGTAAGATCCATAAGTTTTCTAAAGAAATGAAAATGAAGAGAAGATCTAAACCATCAAGATAAGAACTTACCACAAACCTTTGGTTTCAAGAAACTCAAACACCTAACCAAAAGCCATTATAACAATTTACGATTTTGAAGAAAATGAAAGAATAAGAGGAACTATAATGAACTAAACATGAGGATAAATAATACCTTGGATAGATTAGAACTTCGATCTACACCTCAATACCAAAATATCACTCTATATTACTTCCCAAGTGTTTAGAAAAGCTTAGATTGGAAAGCTTTTAACCCCAAAACCCTAGTGTTTCTCTCTATAATGAACTTAGCAGCTTGGAGGCTCTGAAGAATACTTGAGTGATGATGCAAATGGTTGAGTGAAAGGTCCTATTTATAGAGTTCATGGAGTGAAACTAACTCCTTTTAAAATGAATAAATAATTGAATAAAATTTGAAGTCCAAGTTGTTGATGGCTATTTCTAACTTGGATTCCATGGATTTTTAAAAATGCCAAAGTGAGCCGATATATCACCCCCCCCCCATAGGCGATATATTGCCCGCCCCTATATCCCTAGCCTCTGTAGTTTCGTTCGTGAGAAGTCGATGTGTTTTATGTATCACTCTTAGGCGATATATCGGCCCCTATAGCTACGATATATCGGCATACACTAATATATCAAACACATTTTTGCACACTTTCAGCATACTTGAATTTGTTTAAAACCACTTTGACTGAGTAAAACGTGATCCTAACAGTTGAGGGAAGGTTCTAGACATCCTAGGTTTATCCTTTTTTAAATTAGTCATCCAAAATCCTTATATCCTTAATAATCTTACATGTGACAAGTGTCACGTTCTTAATTATTTTATCTAAACCTTATGTTATAATAAATATCATTTCTAGGAGTAGCTATATTAATCAAATCTTATGTTAAAATTAATATTTCTTGACTATAGGCCAAACTTATAAAATCCATAACTATCTCTATGAGTTTCCAACTATGTCCCGGCTTGAACCAATAACCACGAAAATTAAAATACTACAGCACAAGCTACTACTATGTAGCTAAGTAAAATTTAAAGACGCTACACCAGTGAGGCTATTGAGAAGATCAGAGCTCGGATGCTCACTTCTCAGAGTAGACAGAAAAGTTATGATGATCCAAAGCGCAAGAACGTGGAGTTCCAAGTGGGAGACTATGTCTTCCTTAGAGTTTCACCATGGAAAGGGGTGAAGAGGTTTGGGAAAAAAAGCAAGTTGAGCCCTAGATTTGTAGGGCTGTTTGAGATCCTAGAGAGGAATGGTCAGGTGGTCTTACCTCCAGCACTGCCAGCCATACACAATGTGTTTCGTATTTCTACACTTCAGAGTATGTGTCAGACGTGACTCATGTGTTGATTTACGAGGATCTGGAGCTTCAGGCAGAACTCTCCTATGAGGAACAACCAATCCTGATACTAGATAGGAAGGACAAGGTCCTGAGGAACAAAACCATACCTTTGGTTAAGGTATTATGGAGGAACAACAATGTCGTGGAGGCGACCTGGGAGTTGGAGTCCAACATGCAGGATTAGTATCCCGAGTTTTTCAGGTCAAATTTTGATGATGAAATTCCTGTAAGGAGGGGATAGTTGTAACGTCCCAAATTCCCTAATAAGGCTTAGTGCCTTGATTAGGGGGCCAGGAGGACAATAACTGATTAATTTCATTATTATGTGATTTGATGCATAAATAAATGAATTATGTGAGTTATATTATAATATGACTGTATTTGAATGCATGTGGGCCTGTTTCTTATTAGAATGGTATTTTTGTGATTTTGGTCCGTTGAGGGCATATTTGAATATATATATATATGTATATATTGATTGAGACCACATTATTATGTGTGTATAATTGGGTTATTCAACACGAGATGATCCTAGGGAGCCAGTTGGTGGTCTAGTCATAACGGGATCAAATACCCGACTCGGGTCGAGCTTAGGGGTATTTTAGTAATTCAATACATTACCGGGATTTATCAGGTAATGGGAAATTATTTAATGACTATTTGAGGATATTGGAAGTAACGGAAATTATGAGGCGTTAATTATGATTAACAGGATATGTGACAAAGGAGTAGTTTTCCCGTGAAGGCATAAGAGAGAAAAGTTAAGTGCATGGGGTATTTGGGTCTTTTTATGGCAAAGAGGTGACTTAGTCACTAGTTCCTTCAGCAAAAAGGAAACCCCAAAACAGAACAACCACACTCAAACACAATCAGTTCTCTCTATCTGTCTCCCTGTCTCTAAGATTTGGCTTGGTTTTTGTTGAGAAAAAACTAAAGGAATTCAAGGTTTTAAGGCTTGACTTTGGGGTTAGATTATTTGCAACTAAAAGGTGGAATTCCACAGTTAAGGTAAGCTGCAAATCTCTATTTTGGTTCCTAAGTATTCTTGAGCTTTGTGGCTCAAGGTAGTGATTTTGAGTTTTGATGGGGGTTTGAGTGAGTTTAGGGCTGGGTTTTGCTGGTGTTAATGTGTTAATGATGCCTGGGGACTGAATTATTATTTTGGGGCTTGTTTGGGATGGAATTTGGGTAAGAATTGGCTGAGGGAAAAGCCTGAAAAAATAGGTTCGTAGGGTCGCGCCACGACCCTGTTATTGGGGCGCCACGACTCGCGTGAACCCAGGGCTAGAGATTCCCTGAATCCTGTAGGCACGCTGCGACCCGTAAGAGGGGACCGTGACGCACATAGGGAGAAATGGACAGGTTAGGTTTGGATTGATGGGAACTCAAACCTAAGGGCTCTGGAAGGATTCTATTACCCGGATTAGTAGAATTTGAGGTCCCAGAGGCTAGGACTCGGTTCGGAAGCCTTTAATTAGTCGATATTAATTAATACCATTTATTATGGTTATGACTAGGGTACTGCTAGGGCTCAGGAAAGGATTGTGCTTGAGGGTCGTTCATACTTAACTTGTGCTCGGACCAAAGGTAAGAAAACTACACCCAATACGTGATTAGGACTTGACCCGATTGTTAGATATATATTTGATTGGGGCTTGGGCCCCTATAAATGAGCATGATTATGATTATGCTTGTGATTATTTGATTAAGGATGTTGAATGCTTTGTATCTGGATAAATGTTATATAATATATGCCTGTTTGCATTATCTGACTCAGAAAGGACTGATTTATAAGTCAAGGACAGCAATAACACTGAGCGCTTATTGAAAGCATTGACTTATAAGTCAAGGATAGCAATAGTGCGCTGAGCGTTGGTCAATTTGGTTAGGCCTAACCATGAGCGCATTTTACGCTTGTCCAACCCAATGGTCGTGGAAAATTAAGCGACATGTACGTTGGGCCAGCTCTAAGGCTGGTTACATAGAGGATAGGGCAATGGGCCCCGGGGTGACTTATTAGTCCCATATCCTAGGGCATGGCCCTGCATGACTTATTAGTCATCTAGTTAGGTCAGCGGGCCCCTGTGTGATAGTGTAGTCACTTATTTGCATATAATGCATGCATGAGTAGGGTTATTACTACTAGGCATGCTTATTATGATTCTATGATATATTATTAACTACTTATGAGCATGCTTAAGTTTTCTTGTTGAGCCTTGGCTCACAGGTGCAATGTGGTGCAGGTAAGGGGAAAGAGAAGCTGGACCAGCCATGAGTTGGAGAGTTTCGGTGGCGGCGTGTACATATGTGGCTGCTCGACCACCACGACCGGGGGTTTCTTAGAAGAAGTAGGGTTAAACCCTATTTTGTCACTTAGGTCGGCTGGTTGTAACTTTTGAACTGTAATTACCCTTTTAAACGTTATTTTGAGATCCCATGTATGAACGTAAATATTTTTAATGAAATGGTTATTCCTTTTTTACCAAATTTTTTAACTCTAAACCGTTAATCACATTTAGTTACACATTTACGGCCAAGAGATTCGATTAGAGAGTCTATACTATTTAAAACACGCAATGTAACAGTCTTAGTTATCCAAGGCATTACACCCAGGGTGACTCTATAGTCACTTATCCTAAGGCAACGGGCCCCGGTATGACTCTATGGTCACTTATCTAGGGCAACGGGCCCTCGGTGTGACACTGTAGTAACTTATCTGAATAGAATGCATACATGAGTTAGGTTATTACTGCTAGGCATGCTAATTATGATTCTATAATATGTTGTTAATTGCTTATGAGCATGTTTAAGTTTTCTTGTTGAGCCTCGACTCATGGTTGCTATGTGGTGCAGGTAAGGGGAAAGGGAAGTTGGATCAATCATGAGTTGGAAAGCTTCGGTGGCAGTGTGTACATATGCCGCTTCTTAACCATCACGGCCGGGGTTTCTCAAAGGAACTAGGGTTAAACCCTATTTTTCCGCTTAGGTCAACTTGTTGTAACCTTTTGAGTTGTAAATAACCTGTTTAAATGTTTATTTTGGGATCCCATGTACAAACTTAACATTTTAATGAAATGACTATTCTTTTTACCAAGATTTTTATCCCTAAGTCGTTAGTTACGTTTAGTTACATGTTTATGACCAAAAGACTCGTTTAGAGAGTCTAATACTATTTAAAATACATAGTGTAACGGTCTTGGCTATCTAGGGCGTTACAACCTTGATCAGATCGAAGTGTTTTAAGAGTCTTACCTAATTGCTTCTCAACTTCAACTTTGAATTCTTGAAACTCACCAAAGCTTTCAGATTTCCTAAGCATTAGATAAGTATGACCATATCTTGAGTAATCTTCAATGAAAGTGACGAAGTACTCATAACCACCTCTTGCTTGTACATTGATTGGACCATAGGCATCGCTGTGTACAAGCTCCAAAAGTTCTTTAGCTTTATTGTCTTTCACTGAGAAATGGTGTTTTGTCATTTTTCCTACTAGACAAGATTCACAAACTGGAAGAGTTCCAACTCTTAGTTCTCTCAAAGGTCCATCTTTTGTTAACCAGTTTATCCTATCTAGTCCTATATGACCAAGCCTAAGATGCCAAAGATATGTGTCATCCTCACTTGAAACTTTTTGTCTTTTTGTTTCCTTGCGGTTTTCGCTACTTTAAATAATTCTGAGTTATTTAGTGTTTGTTCAATAAATGAAAGCGTTAAAATCTGAATATTCATTTGCATGTCTAAAGAAAAATTAAGAATAATCAAATTATAAATAAAATATTTTAAAGTCAATACATGCAATAAAATTCAAAATTCTAAAAAGAAACAAACTTAAACATTGTTCAAACAACAATAAAGTTTTCTTTTAATAAAATCTAAAGAATAAAAGGACTTTCTTCAACTCTTTCTTGAACTAGACGCTTTCTCTCTCTTTTTCTGATCTTTTTGTCCCCGCTTGCAAGTTCTTCTTGATTGCCCAAGTTTCTGTAAAGAAGAACAAAAATATAATTAGTGGTTTCTAAATCAAAGATTCAGAATGATATGTTATAATCCACTATTAAGCTTAAGGTAAAGGCAAATCATATTTACCTTTTTCACGAATGTGGTCTTGTCTGTATATCCTCATAGACAGCATCCCACATATCACGAGCATATTCAATATCCTCGAACTTTTTCCTCAGCTTTTCTTCCATAGTGCTAAGAATATAAAATCTTGCCATGTGATTTTATCTCATCCAATCAGCATAATTTTCATGTTCCTCTTTCCTTGCATCCCATGAAGGCATAGGAGGAGGTCGTCTTTCATTAAAAATATGTTTTAGCTTTTTGGTCAGAAAAATGAATAAAGTTGAATTTATCCATCCTCCTTCATCCTCTTCAGTAAGTTTAACTTTGCTTATATGATCATCAATCATGTGATGCATGACCGGGAAAATAATGGGAAAGTAATTGGGTGACAACATTTTATGATTGAATTAAAATACAATAATATTACTATTTGAAAAATATAAATAATTTAGAAAGTAAATATGATGCATGAATGCAACAATTAAAACACATAATAAACATTTACTATTCCACGATAAAACTACCCAACAAATAAAGTGTCGCCCTTTGGGTCGGTCAAGTTAAATTCAAATAGTTTATAAGACAATCTTATCTTTATTATTTAAAACTCAAAATAACTCTTTACTTTCTCTTTTAAAAATAAAGTACAGTTGGTTTGGTCAAGATGCAATTATCTAGTGCAAAAGCTTATTTGCATCATTGTAAGTGTAATTCATTATTTCAGAATTCATGACTTAACTTAGAGAGTACCGCCTTAGGGTCGGTCAAGCCTAAAATGTCACTCCTTCCTATTTTCGTAAGAAGGCAACCTTGATATTAATATGTCTAGAAACCTTCCTTAGGGGGACAGAAACAAATCCGCCTCGAGGCCCTATTCATATCTCACGGTGTTGTACTAATAACGGAGACCATATATCACATTGAGATGTTCACATTCTCCCACTTACTATTTTAGAAATAATGTGTTTTATTAAACTAATCAATTAATTCCAAATTAATTACTAGTTTATTGATAACCTATGAATGTAATTAATTACAAAATACATTTAATTATAAAAGAATCAGTTTCTACAATTAATGTGTTCTAGATAATTACCCATTACATTCATCTAACTTTACTAAAAACACTTTTTTAATAAAGTTGGTTATCTTAAAGGCCTATAAAAACTATTTCTTTTATTATGGTGTGAGTTACCAAGTTTTAACTAATTTAATACTTAGTCGTTTACATGCAATTGATTTCTCCAAAAACAATTCACATAAACAGTTAGGACAATCCTAAATAATCATGTTTCTAAAAGATGCATGATTAATAAAAATTGCGTGGGGTTTCATGAATGGCATGATCATGTTATCAATATATCATTAATTAACATTTATTTAAATAAATACAATGAATAAATAAACAATAAATGATGAACAGAGTACTATTGAGATTTCTAAATTTACAACCTTTGGAAAAATAGAAATAAAATTTCAAAATAGCATTTAAGTTGTTTTCAAGACTCCAAGAATGTGTCTCCTCTCTTTTAGGCTTTCTTGCTAATCTTTAAGAATTTGTTAGGCTCAACTAATTAATTAGAAATTAACTTTCTAATTAATTTATTTAATTAAAACTAACTTTTAATTAAATAACAATTTTTGTCATATTTTTAATTTAGTTGAATTTAAATGATTAAATAATCAAATTCAAATAATTATTTAAACTTAAGATAAAATCTTAACCAACTAAAACATATTTTTTTTATATAATAAAAATAAAAAAAGATGATTAAATTTTAAATTATTATTTAAAATTTAATTAAATAAAAGATAATTGCACAAAATTAGGATCTAGCTTTGGGCACCAAGAGTGGTGCCCTAGGGTTAGGGACGGCGGCATGGTGAGCCAAGGGCTCGGTAGGGGCGGCGCAGGTGGCTGGGGAGCCACACGGCGCAAGGGTGTGGGCTGGCTATAGGTGCACAGTGAGCAGGTGCGCAGTGTCCAATGCTTGCATGCTAACAAGTCCCACGAATGACTTCCCGCGCCATCTCGTCTCGAGATTCATGGCCATGGTGTAACGACCCAACTTAATTCTAGACTTTGGACCATTAATAACTACTATACACAAACACTAATCTTAAGAAAACATACATATGAAATAACAATAACTTTATTATAAACTGTAAAGCAAAGGTTAAATACATGAAAATTCATTTAGGATATGGGATCCCATTGTTTTGAAAATATTAAAATAATCATAACTTTAAACCTTAAAATTCGTTACAAAACAAAGTGCGGAAAATACATGTAAAGCATAATTTTAAATGACTAGAAACAACTTCATCCTCGAATCGTTCACGCAGTCCACCGATTCCATTCTCCCTCAATACACATTCCCAAGCTGCCAAGAACCTTTCCGCTGCCAAAAATATTTTCCTGCACATATAAAACATAAAGGAATGAGCCTAATGCCCAGCAAGGAAAATCTACTACAAGCATGAAACATAATCATACATAAACTATGAACATATATCATATACTATAACACATATAATTCTAACCCATGTACATGGTGACTATTGGGGTTTGCTAACTAAGCAACTATAAGCTTCGTACTAAGATGAGGTTTGCTAGTTAAGCAACTATAAGCCCCAAAAACATAAAAGTGTTGGGGTTTTCTATATAGCAACAATAAGCCCTAAACATAAAAGTGATAGGGTTTGCTATATAACAACTATAAGCCCCAAACATACATATATCATAACACATAGTCATACTATAGCATAACACCTTTATATAAACATAGCACATATCACATAAGAACTACCCTATTTCCCTTACCAAAATACCAGGATGATGAGAACAAGGTCGGGATTTTGGAACACTCCTAAAAACCATTAATAGAGAGGTGAGTATTCTAAAAGAAAAGAGATGAAAAGAATAACCTAATCCATTGAGAAGATACTTACCAACAAGAACCTCAAGTTCAAAGAACTTAGATACCTAATCAAGAATAAAGAATACTGAGTTAGGATTTGAGTAGAGAGAAACTATACGAACTTAATGAAACAATACAAAAAGGAACTAAGAATAGGGATACCTTTGAAATTTCTATACCCGAACTACACTTTGAAACCAAAATACACTATGAACCTTACTTCCCAAGTGTTTAATAAGCTTATAATGATAAAGGTTATAACCCCAACCCAAGTATTTAATACTCTAAAGTAATCATAACAGCTTGTAGACTCTGAACTCAGCTTGAAGAATGAAGAAATGGCTGGGTACTAGGTCCTATTTATAGAGTTCAAGAATAAAAAGATCTTCATTTAGCTTGAATAAAATAATGGCTTTTTAATTGAAAAATATTTGAATAATCGTTCAGCAGAGGCTGAAGACTCGGTCAAAAAGATTCTGGACTTATCAAGAGGTTAAGGATTAAAATGAGCTCAATTTTCAAAATTATTCAAAAATATGCACTGCAGCCGATATATCGCCCATGCTAGGCGATATATCGCCTGGACTGATATTCCCGAGGCTCGTCGAAGTTGTCGTGCGAAGTGACGTGTTTTTTGTATCCCCGTGTGGCGATATATCGCCCACTAGAGCTGCGATATATCGGCATACGCTGAAATATTATACACGTAAATACACTTTTTCAGCCTATTTTGAATTGAGTAAACATCCTTGACTAAGTCCTTTAACGATTTTAAAGCTGCTAATAGACTCTAGGATTTTCAAATATTATGCTTAATAAAATATTCCTCAAAAATACTTAATTTTTCATTAAACATACATATGACAAGTGTTATTATCTTATTGGGTCTATCTAAACCTTATAGTATAATAAATATCATCTCCATAATCAGTCATATTAATCAAACCTTAGGTTATAATTAATATTCTTAAAATATAGGTTAAACTTATAAAATCTACAAGTGTTACTACGAGTGTCCAACTAAGTCCCGGCTTGAACCAAAATCCACAGTCATAAACATACTACAACTACTACTAGTTATTACTATTACTACTACTATCTAACTAGCTAAGTAAAGTTTTTGGACTCTACACATGGCACACCACACTGTCTCTCAGAGGTTTGGGCCACGTTCCATGCAAGCAGCATCCTAGAAAGCCAAGGAAACTGTACCCATAAACCTCTGGCAGCACACTTCGACGCATTACCAGGGCAGCCCAGTAATGTCCATGAGTACTCCTACTCATGGAAACATATGAGCCCCCTCGTGGTCCTCATATGCCCACCCTACTAGTCCTCCAAACTAGTAGTAGCTCACTAGACGCACCTGCACCGAGGGTGGTGGAGAGTTGACACCAGGTGCTCCCCCTACAAAGAGCCTTCTGAGCTTTTAGCCTTCTACCAGGAACATATATGATTTTTTGTTGGGAGGCATATTTGGCTCTCAGCTCACCAATTCTCAAAATCTCCTTAATCCAATCAGACCACTGCGTTCATTGACCCATGAATATGGGAACTACTAAGTCCTGTCCATTTCTGGGCAATATTGAAGATATTTACGAAAATGTCATTGTTGTACAAACTAGGCATCAGCATGCTCACCAACTTGCACCCTCGTGTGCGCCTCTGACTGAGCACCAACCTAGCTTGTAACATGCCCTCAAGGCCAGCATGTTACACGCAGGGCTGGGCTCAGACTGGGCGATGCATGCATCAGGGGAGCCTAGGGTTCGCGCGTGCGTAGGTGGCTGGAGCCTGGGCTTGTGTGCGCGTAGGTGGAGCTGCTGCAGGGCTCGGGCCATGTGCCTCCAAGGTGCATGGCTCGGATTTCTTTTTTATTTTTTTCTTTGTGTATAGATTTTTAAAATACATATTTCAAAAATAAATTAGAAAAAAATCACATGCCCTTTATGGCTTACACAAGATCTAGAAAATAAAATTCCTAACCCAATACCACCATATAATTAACAATCCATCATTCAACCATACATTCAATATACACATCAACATACATATAACAAATTCAAGAAACTCACACAACATTTAATATATATATATATATGTAGACTGCTCTGGTACAAATTGTTGGTATTAAAAGTGTAAATCAGAGATACGCAGCGGAAATGGGTTTTTAAAAATTTATTAATACTAGCCAGGATCATACATATATAAATATATTAAATCACATACACATAGATTAGAGATTATCTCTTGAAGCCTATCAAGTATTGATGGGTGTCGTATGCCGTACCAAACTTAATTATATTATTCCTTGTTGCTCACTAAATTATTAGTAAAGTGGCAGTAAAGGTTGAGCCCACGAGTACTATTATTCAATTTATCGTTCAAAATAAAAACAAGAATTAAATAGGGAATTTTGTTTCAAGATTTAATAACATAAAATAAAGTAATAAACAAAGAACAATGGATAATACAATTTTAGAAAACAGTTAAGAATTATTCTCCACATTCGACAATCAATCTATCAACAATGACAAATAATATTCCCTATTCCCAATTAAACTATCAACCCCGCAGATAACACTTAAGCACTCAATTATCCCAGTTTCCCTATTATAATTAATTAAAGGTAAGCACTCTTAATTAATCATTTTTACCAAGCAATAAACCCATAAAGCATGCGATCTATTTAACCTAGGAAAATCATAACATTCAATGGAAACAAGTTAATCTAGGCAACAAATTCATTAAGCATGCAATTCATTTAACCTAGGATCTATTCTTCATCACAATTAAAATACCTGTCACAATACCTAATTGCAATTTATCACTCTACCTAGAATCCTAAACTATTAGGTGAATTGCAATCCTAAGATGATAGTAGAACAATGCAAAACCCTAATTAGTGGCCATCTAAACAAGATTTTACAAGATTCATAGCATTCAAATAAAAAAAATAGAAGCAATTTAATTTAAGAGAATGGAAGGAATAAAATACATCAATGCATTCAAGATCTCATGTGTAGGGTTTTGAAATAACCCTCAACTACAAAGAAAATACTCCATAATCACACTCATATTCACAAACTTAAATGTTCAATGAAAATAAAGGAGTTTTGAGAAGAAAGAAAAATAGATTAAAGAATGTAGATGATGATGTCTTCTCTCCTCCTCTGTTGCTCTAGCCTCTAAAATTCGCAATCCAAAGTTATTATAAAAGTTAACCCTAACCCCTTTAATAGCCATTTCAAAAATACATTTAAAATTAAAAAATTAAGGAAAAAATTGATCGCCAGCTCTGGCCATTAGAACATGTATTTTCCAGAAAATCGGGCTCCAGTCATGGCCTGGGACATTGCTGGCCGCGGCTTGGGAAGTGGCTAGCTGCGACCATTGAAATTTTTTTTCTTCAGTTTTTTCGTTTTTCTTCAGCTGTAGCCATTAACAATTTTAACAATAACTTCCTCAATATAGCTCAAAATTGGACGATTCAAAACCCATGGAAAGCTAAGAAAAAGATCTAAAACTTGTATTTCAAGGAAGATTTCTAAAAGAGTATTGGAAATTTTTCAAAATCAAGTGTGAAGTTTCAAACTTGTAATTCCGAGCTTAACCATTGCTTGTAAAACATCTAAAATTCATTCTTTTTCATCCAAATGTCTTGAAAATCATAAAAAAAAAAAATCTAATCAAACATATATAAATAAATAATCAAGTGCATAATCATAGAAGAATAATGAATTAAAAATAGACAAATTTGATACTTATCAAGTATCCACGAATCTTTTTGTATAAATCAACGATATTTCAATCCAGATTCTGAAAGCTCACACATTATTCTTCAAGATCAATCCTCAAACACACAAGGACGTGTGAGGGCAAGTAGGATTCAAAATGTTGATTTAGGACTCTCTAGATGTACTCAACACATTAGAGAGGTTTGATTGAGAAGAGATGTATTGGATAGTTTTTCAGGTTTAGAAAAACTATCGCTTTCTTTTCAGAGAGAGAGTCTAACAGTCTATGAAAACCACTTCTTGAAAAGTATCGCTTCTTTTCAGGTTTATAAAGATAATTAACTAATTTAATTAATCTTTAATTTATTTAAAATAAAACTAATCAGTTATAACGTATTTATTTATTTAATTTAAATCATATTTAAAAAAGAATAATTAAATAAACAAATTATTTGAAATTCAAAATTCCAATCCCAAGGATAGTAAATCCCTGTGTGTGGCGCCACTCACTGTGCAATACAGTGAATGGCATGAGACACATTAGGGTTTTCCCTAATTTTCTCATTTGTTTATTTAATTAATATTTAAGACAATATATGTATCACAAAATAAATACCAGTTAATTCAAAATTAACTTTATCTTAAAATATCAGTTTTAAATAAATATATTAATCTCTCTTTCATATTAATCCAAACATAATTAATATTATTTTTAACTTATAGTTTTTCAAAATAAAAACTATATACTATAATTAATCAATTGCCCATAATTATCACATAATTATTTCCTTGCCCTAGAAAATTAATTCATTTGCAATTAAGTCATTCTCTCTACAAATCTTTCTTTTGACATCCTTACCCTTGACAGTGTAGGACAGAGGTGATCTGGGGACCATGGACCTATAATACGAAGCTCCAATAAACCAGATTATTAATTAAACTCTTTAATTTAATAATCTTATTTATTAATTCCATGATTACTCCACTATAAATATGGAATTGCACTCTAAGTATTTATAGAATTATATTTCCAGAGTTTTATCTTGTAGTCTATTGATATAATCAATAATATAGTTAAGTCCTCCATTTATTGGTTTGTTAATTAGAGTTGGTCAAGATTAATGTTTTACCCTTTCTAATTACCTCTTGATCCTTAAGTACCATTAATTCACTAGCGAATAATTAATCTATAATCATATTATAGATTTGAGTTCAATAACTATCCCGTTCCAGAATTAACCCTTAAGGGAACCAATATTCGATCCGTTAGGATAGTGTGGATTCCATTAATGTAAACCATGTTCCTAGCCATTCATGATATTGAATCTCCAAAACAAAAGTCATTATCCTCATTATTCTAAGAAACCTTAATGAGGGAATCAAAAGATCCAATAAACACAAACATGAGTTCAAGAATACTCAGGATTTAGACTGATCTATAAATGATCATCTATTGTGATAAGAATTAAATCTTTATGTCAAATGGCAAGTTTATATACAACACCTTTACTAAGATGTCTATCCACATCAGTAATCTGAATCTAGATTACTTGCATCTTGTATGCTTAGTAAACCGCACTAGTAACCATTCATTAAAGATTCCTTACTTTAATATGTTACTGACTATTTTATTCATTATATATGATCTCAATTCTCTCATACTAATACAAGATCATATTCTCATGAATGAATAATGAATTTTCTTGATATTATTATATAATTAATTCAAACAATAATTATAACATTCAAATATAATAAAATTGTACTTTTATTTAAATCAATAAAATGTCCTTACATGCTTTTAGGGCATTAATTCTAACAGGTTCCATCTACGAACAACTTCCATATGGGTTTGACAACCTGCGCCTCCTCGAGCCTCTCATGTGTTCCCGTGCGCTCGGCAATAAAATCCGCTAGTGCCTGTCCCTTTATGGATGTCCTCGGATGGTAAGTGATATCGAAGCTCGACCGCCCACTTAAGGAGTCTCTGGGAGGACTCTGGCTTCTGAAGAACCTGCCTTAAGGCCTAGTTAGTGATGACCTTGATAGGATGCGCCCGGAAGTAAGGCCTTAGCTTCCGAGAATCTACCATTAGGTAAAATGTTAGCTTCTCCATGAGCGGATACCTAAACTCAGGTTGAAGGAGTCTTTTGCTCACGTAATAGATATGGTGCTGGAGGCAGCCTTCTTCAGGGACCAATGTAGCACTTATGGCGTTCTCGGAGATAGCCATGTAGAGGAAAAGGGATTCCTCGTCTACGGGCTTCAAAAATATTGGGGGTTTGCCACGTGGGCATTCAACTGCTGGAATGTTGATTCACAATTGACTATCTGATGTCCTGGAGGACAACAACTCATACCCGAAGGTAACGTCGACTATCTGATTGATCTTTGGCAAAGGAAAGCAATCCTTTGTGCATACCTTGATGAGGTTGGAGAATTCGATACATGTCCTCCAGGTGTTGTTAGGCTTAGGCACCAGCATAGGGTTTTCCAACCACTTCGGGTATTGGGCTTCTCGAATAAAATCGTTTGCTAGAAACTTGTTGGCATCCACCTTGGTCAGGTCCATTGTCCTCCTCTTATGTTTCACTGGGGCAACATTTGGATCCACATTTAGGGCATTGTAGATAATGTTTGGGTCGATGTCCATCATGTCCGCGTGGGACTAGGAAACGGCATCTTGGTTCTCGCGGAGAAAGCTCACCAAAGCTTCTTGGACCTCCACCTTGAGGTTTTTCCCGACCTTATTTTTCCTTTCGGGGTTGGAGTCATTAAGGATGACTTCTTCAATTTCCTCCATGGGCTTGATAGCCCTTTCTTCTCCAACCCTGGGATCCAACTCGTTGGACTCCCTCTCTTCTTGAACAACTTGGACCTCCATCTCCTCGGGAGGAGGTTGCTCAGGGGCTACTGCTTTAACAACAATCACTGGATGTTTCAGCAACACTTTGTAACACTGGTGTGCCTCTTTGTAGTCTGCGCGGACAGTGCCCATTCCTGCCTCGGTGGGAAATTTCATGCACAAGTGGCGAATGGAAGTTACTGGTCCGAACTCCACCAGGGTCGGACGTCCCATGATGGGGTTGTAGGTGGAGGAACAGTCCACAACCACAAAAGTGTAATATTTGAAGGCCTGTCGAGGCATTTCTCCAAGTTTCACTGGCAGTTTGATCTGCCCCATCAGAATTAGACCTTCACCTGAGAGCTTGTAGAGTGTGGAGGTGCACGAGGAAAGGTCACTTGTGGTTAACCCAATCTTCTCGAATGCTAACTTGAACAGGATGTTCGCAGAACTCTCGTTGTTCGCCAGAATCCGAGCAACCATCTTATTGGAAATCTAGCTCTCGATCACCAAAGGATCGTGGTGGGGTAATTGCATTCTCTGAGCATCGTCCTTGGAGAAAGTGATGACTTGATCTGTCATCCGGGCCATCTGTGTTAAGAGCTGCGCTAATTCCGACACTTCATCATTATAGTTCAGGCCCTGCGCATAGCAATTCTACGAGCCCCTTGACGTGCCTCTAGAGATAGTCCCTACTCTCCCGTTCACCAGGGGAGGTCCATGGACTACTTGTTGTTGTGGTGCCACAGGCACTTGGCCTGGGGCTTGAGGAGGCGCCACCTGCTGCGAAGGCACAACTATGGTCAGAGCTTGGGTAGGGCATGCTCCGCTCCTGGCATACTGGTGAAGGTGTCCCAGTTTGATGAGATTCTCAATCTCATCCCTAAGTTTTCTGTACTCGTTATTGTGATGCGTAACGTCATTATGAAATTGATAGAACTTCGACGAGTCTCTTCCCTCTGATCCCTCTGGGTAGGTTGAGGCTTCCGGTAGTGGATCTGCTGTTCCGTGGCCAGGAAGATATTCTCTGGAGTGTCCACCAAATCAGTGTACTTGGAGTACTAAGGAATATATTCCTCCTCGGGAGCACCAGTTCTTTTTGGCTTCTTTCCCTTACCTTTTCCCCCGTGTTTGCTCTTGATAGGGGTCTCGCTGGGTGCTGTTAATTGGGATGGAGCAGTTGTTCCAGCACTGAAAAGCACTATATCCAGTGGGAGATGCTCCATAGTCAAATGGAGTGGCACTAAAACCAGCCGGTGGAGCAGCTGGGCTGTACTATGGTATGCTCATAACACTCACTTGCATGGGAGTGTATGGTGAGAATTGGGGTCCCAAGACCACGACATTTGGGACTATTGAAGTAGGGAAGGAAATTTGTCCTCTGAATGCTCTAATTTGGGCATCTTCCCAGTTGATATATTCTTGGGCTCGACGTATGAAGTCGTCGAGCCTGTGGTATCCTCTCCGCTGGAGGTCATCCCATAGCGGAGAACTGGCTCCAATGTCAGCTTGTAAGGCCATCAGTTGTTGGTTGTCATCGACCCTCTTGGTCCTTGCTGCTTCCTCTTTAAAGCACCTGATGTAAGCTTTAAGGGTCTCGAGAGGTCCCTGCTTTATATTGGCCAAAGTGTTGACCTCGAAATTCACCTACCGAGCAAGAATGAATTGTCTTTAGAAGGAGACGGAGAGATGTTTTCAGGAATGGATGGATCCTTGTCGGTACTTCTTAAACCACTCGTCCACTGGTCCCATCAAGGTCAATGGGAAGACGTGGCATTTGGTGTCCTCGGAGACGCGGTAGACCGATATCAATCAGTTGAACTTCGAGAGATGGTCGGTGGGATATGTTCCTCCACTGTATAGAGTGATGTTTAGCATCTTGAAGCCTTGAGGCAACGAGGCTTAAAAAATGTGTGGATCAGAAGGCTCCCTATCTTCATCCTCTGATTCGGAGTCATGGCCTTGTCTCCCGACCATCTTCAGCATTATCTTTTTTAAACTCTCTAATTCTGCACGGAGAGGGTCGTAATATTGGTTGGCACTCTATGCCAGATGTTCTCTCCTCCAAGAATTAAAATTGTCTCAAAGGTCTGGTTGTTGTCTTCTCTCGGGGTAGTCCTCTGGAGCTACTCTATTCCCGCGAGCGTTCAGATCATCTCGTAGGTCGGGCTGTACGCAGTGGTGACCATCGTCCTCGGGGCATCCCACTTCTGTTCCCCCTTCGAAATCTACGTATTCATTATTAACTGATACGCTAATTCCTTGTCCTCAGTTGGCGAAGACGTTTCTCCTGTTTGCCCCTTGACTAGGGTTCCTTTGAGGTTGGCGAGGTACTGTCGGAACACCACCTCCAGGCCTGACACGGTCTAACGCAACACGCCTTGGTGGAAGGCCCTGGCTCCCCGGATGCCAGCGTCTTGGCGGTGTCCTCGGGCACCGTGACCCCGTGGGTCGTTGGCCCTTCTCGGGACCTGAATGGGATCGGAGGCCCAACGAGTCCTCTTTATCTTCTAAGAGGGCTCCTCTTCAACTTTCCCTTTGCCACGATCTTGAGGCGCAGGTGGTGCTCCAGCTCCAGCTGGGTGCACAGGTGGCACACCAGCTGGTGGATCTTACGCCACGTCAGTGGGGTGCTCGGGAGGCATGCCCACTGGTGGAGCAAGTGACACTCCAACTGGGTGCATGGGTGGCACACCAGCTGGCTTCCTAGGTGATACTTCACCAAGAGGGTCCACTTGCAGCCCTTGAGCTGCCAAAGTGGCCTTCATGGCGTTAACCACATCTTGTAAGGCGAGGATATTCCCCTCCTGGGCCTTAATTTTTTGTTGTGGTGAGGCAATTTGACCCTTGAAGGCCATCACTTCCGGTGGCTCCTCCGTGTCAAATTACTAACAATAGTCACTCTCATAATAATCGATGTCATACTCGGCGCCTGTGTCGTAGCCGTCGTCCTGGACCACCTCCGGGTTAGCTAGTGGAGGTGGTCGGCTGGTTTCTCCTCCCTCAGCGACGGTGGGAGGAGCAATGTCGTCAATAGCGTTACTTCTAGTAGTCACCATGGCTGAATCTTCAAAGCTTTCTTCAAGCTCTCTATGAAAGCACCAAAATGTTGACTGCTTTTTTTTTTATCAACTAATTACTAAAGCTTAAAGAAAATGCAAGAAGAAACACACATATTTTATGTGGTTCAGGTTATTAATTAACCATAGTCCATGAGTCACTTGTATTAGGATTTGAGGAAGCTTGAGGGTTTCATGCTTCAATGGAGTTCAGATAGCTTTTAGCAATTCTCTGAATACAAAAACTGGGAATCATTTACAATGTGTGCCCTAACTCTATTTATAGATGGCTAAGGGAAACTAATTCCCTTAATGAGAATTTATTACAAAACATTCTCACTTAATGGGATATAAATGTTATTAAATACACATTCTCATAATTAAGGAGGTGGTGGCCCCATGCATATCACACGGGGCCCATTTACAAGGTTACAACCCACAAATTTTTGGGGCAACACATTTCTGACACTGCCAGGGGGTAGCTGCATGTTTTCCAATGTCAGGCGATGTAGTGAGACATCCTGCTTGTCACTTGTACGAACTCAACACCACAACTCGAGGGAATAGTAACATGTCAGACGGTTGCTTATGGTCCAGGGTCGCTGTGCTTGACACCCAGGTCCAGAGAATGCTTCTCGCACACTTGAAGGACTTGGTTGGAGAAGACAAGGAATAAATCATAGGTGTGGTCCTCGAGGCATAATGTAACGACCCAAATTCGTTAATAAGGCTTAAGGGCCTTGATTAGTGTGCCTGGAGGGCATAATGGGAATTATGTGTGACATTAATGATTAAGATGCATGATTATGGTTTAAAGCATGTGTATATGACTATTTGAATATCTGAGATGCATGACTATGTGTATTAGTATGCATGTAGGCCCTGATTAGGTTAGAAGGGCATAATCGTAATTTTGGCCATTATGGGCATAACTATATTGATATATGTGATAATTGTCGAGACCACATTATTATGTGGATATATCTGTGATCTGTGACTCGAGACGATCCTAGTGAGCAGATTAGCGAAAAAAGTCATGGCGGGGATTTATACCCGGCTCGGGGTGAGCCTAGGGATATAAATGGGAATTTAGTGAGTATATTGGGGTCTATTTTGACATCAAGGAATATAATTGGTGATTAGTTGGGTATCGGGAATTAAGCGGTAAATATTGGCGACACTCGAGGAATTAGCGAGAATTGGGTAAAATGACTAAAATGCCCTTAAGTGGATTAAAGGGTTAGAAATAAAGGGGAGGGCATTAAGGTCATTTGGCTTTCTAAAGATGGAAATTACTGAGGCTTTATGTTAGTGGAAATTTTAGAGAAGTGTAGAAGTCTGAGAGAGAGAAAAGAAGGAAAAGGAAGAAAAAGAAGGGGAGAAAACAGAGAGAGTTTTCTAAGGTCGGTTTATGCTTCCTTCATCAGTTTCTTGAGGATTTTTGGAGCAAAGTTCAAAGGAGAGCTGGGTTAGGCTGAGCATCAAGGATCCTAAGCTAGGTTTGAGGAATTGGCAGAGGTTTAGCAAGAACTCACCAACACTTGACGTAAAATTCTGTAAGTTCCTTCAGTTCTGGTTTTGGTGTTTAGCAAAGATATCTAAGCTGTGTTGATGGGGAATTCTAGGGAAGTTGGAGCCAAGGGTTGAGGAAAAGCAAGCCAAGGAGGTCTAGAGACAACTTGAGGTTGAAGTTCCATCAAAGGTATAAATTCTAAGCTTTAACTCTGATGTTTAACTGGTTTCTGTTGAGTTTTGATGTCTGGAAGTGGCTGTGGTGAATTTTGAGTTTGGGGATGCATGTGCTTAAGTTCTAGGTATTTGGGGTGCTTGGGATGAGTGGAGTATATCCATAAGGTTGTTTTTGAGTTTGGTGAAGGTTTGGAGAAGTTTTGGTTGAGTTTGGCTTGAGGGAATCGCTAGAGGGAAAACTGAAGTGGTGTCTGTCTGTGACTAGCGCTACATCGCTAGCCTTTGGGCGCTGTAGCGCTAAGCCTTGCATGTTGAGGGGATTTTGCTTTTGTTTGTAGCGCTGTAGCGCCCTCCTAAGAGCGCTATAGCGCTGCCCTACTTTCAGAAAGGGATTTTAGGGTTATTTGCAAGGGTTTTTGACCAAGGGTTTGGGGTTTGATTCCACCACCTTGTTTGGTGGAACTAGGACTTCCCGGGGGCTTGGGATTGGCCCCGAGGCTAGGTTTTGGACTTGAGGTTTGATGATGACTTTGGCCTATGGTTGTGTATAGGTGAGCGCTAGGGCTCGAGAGGGATCGTGCTCAAGGAGTCAAGTGATCAGAGCTAGCAAATCGAAAGGTAAGAAAACTGCACCCGGTTATATGTTTGCGATGGGACTAAGTGCTCCCGATATTGTATTATGTCAATGATGGTATTACGCCATGGGACATGTGATAACGGCCTAAGGGTGCCGTACACTATATTTGCGCACAGGGCGCGGCTCGGCCACTGGTAGCCGAGGACAACTTAGTATTCACTGAGCTCGGTTTAAGCGGGCCGGAGTCAGTGGGGTAACGGAGGGAGCGGCCTGAGGGCGCTAGCCCTAGTTATCATTTGTGAACTGATATATGATATGAGTTGATATGTTTAGTATGTTGAATACTTAATTATACTGAATGATTATATGGTTGAGAATATGTGATGCAATATGAGATATTGGTTTGTCTGCTGATTGCTTATGCTCTGTTGTTGTGTTTTCTTGCTGGGCATTGGCTCACGGGTGCTATGTGGTGCAGGTAAAGGCAAGGGCAAGCTGGACCAACCCTGAGATGGAGAGCTGCGCGGTTGAATGTACATAGCCAGCTGTTCGATCACCATGGTCGAGGAGTGGATCAGGACAGAGATTGCCTAACTGTCTGTTTTGCCTTAATATGGCTTGATGTTATACTTAAACCTTATGACTTTTGTAAACGGTCTTTAAACTTATTATTTTTAGGATCCCGTGTAAACAGACAATGTCTCTTAATGAAAAATGTGGCTTTTGTGACTAAAACATTTTAACCCTAGTTCCTTTATAGTTTCAATAGCACGTTTTTAATTAAAAGACTTGATTAGCAAGTCCAGCACTTTATAAACACACAGTGTAACGGTCTTGGTTATTCAGGACGTTACACATAGTCCGCCTTAAGACAACTTTCTTCGGGAGCGATGCATGATCATGATGGATGGGCTTGCCTTTCGAGGAGCTATGGACGAGCTCATCAGGACTTTATTAAGGTCCGTGAAGCTTGAATACTCTCTAAATAGTGTCATGTGTCATCTAGCAAAAACTCTTACAATACTCACCATTTTGGAAGCATTTATAATTACCTTGTCATAAAGTAATCTTATTTACATTGTATTAACTTTCCAAAGGCTTAAACAAAGAAAACTCTCTTCCCAAACATGGGAATGTAGAAGATTACTATTCCCATGCAAGGATTACTCCAATCCAAAGAGCCCCTGATAGATTTTCTTCTTTCTTCCATTGTGGTTCACTTAACATTGAGGCAGAGACGTGCGTGGTAGTGGACGTGCTTTTTATTCTATACAGGCGTGGCATTGGAAAGAAACGAAAGCAGAAAATAAAATCTTTGGAAGAGAGGAAAATGGCGACAGTGGGTGGAATCAATGAAGTTGATGGAAGGCAGAACAGTCTCAAGATCGAAACCCTTGCTCGTTTTGCTGTCGATGAGCACAATAAGAAACAGGTCTCGATCCTCATTACCCTTTCGATTTCAATTTTTTCAGTTTTTTTATTGAGATAGATCGATGACCGATCGTTGTGCAAAGGAAAGGAACAGAGGCTGATTTATTTATATTGGGATCCAGAATTCGCTTCTGCAATTGAAGAAGGTGGTGAACACGAAGCAACAGCTGGTTGCTGGTCCGCTCCATCATATTACATTGGAGGCTGTGGATGGGGATAAGAAGAAAGTTTACGAAGCCAAGGTATGGGAGAAGCCATGGATGAATTTTAAGGAGCTCCAGGAATTCAAACTTATTGGCGATGCTCCTTCTGGATCATCCGCTTAATTCTCAGCAATATGGTAAGCTATTTAAATATTGGATTTCTTTTTAATGTATATATGTATATATAAATACATGAATATGAATAAAACTGTTTTTGCACTTACTCTTATTGCCATTATTGTAATATTGAATAGTTTCTTTTAGACAATTTCTATCGTAAAATTCAACTGCAATTGAGTTGTTCAGATTTTAAACCTAAAGCAAACCGTGGTCCTGATCACTTAACCAATGTTTGCATGTTAGTATTTGATTAAGTTTCATGAAATTTACATCATTAGACTTGGTCACTTAGTAGTTGACATGTTATTATCATTATATATAAGAAAAATTATGTATAATAATTATTATCTTGTATATATAATCAGTTAGTATGTTAGAAAAGTAATGGTCTGATCTCAGAAATCAGTGGATTACGGTAACGGAACATTATTTAGACAAAAACTAAGGTGTTTTCTATCTTGCCATTTTGTGTACCCTTGCTTAATAATCTATTAGCCATACACCACTTGAGCTAGCCTCCAAGTAATTGGGTGAGTGCATGTGAGTAAGAGGTCTGGGGTTTGAGCCCAGTTGGGACTAACAGTTCCTTCTAAAAATAAGATCAATCTACTATCATGTGACTTTTCCCCTTAAATGATTTTGGAATGTATTTATTGGAAGGAGTTAATATCTCATGTGCATTACATGCTATCAGAAATTTCCAGTGTGTAATTTTAAATTGTAGTACCAGTACATACAATTCTAATGTGAATTTTTAGTTTTTATTAATAATGTTTCAACATATGCGTCAAATAATTTGTTTCCATTACTATAATAGACTACACTACCATTATTTGTCAATTAACAAATTAACTGTCTGTACCATCATTTGGTACGTTAAACTCTGGGACTGTAGTTGGCGACTCTAGGATTAAAATGTGTGTGAGATGGAAAGATTCCAGCTGAGTAAAATTCAACCTTTTAGGAAAATAAACTCATTTATAAGGTGGCAGAGAAGGAATAGATTAAAGCCAAATATATGTATATATATATATCGTGTCTAAACATTGTTCTTAATATCACTATTTGTTTAAAGAAATGGTAGTGCAAAAGTGTTGACGTGTGATGGGTTTGGGATGAATGAATTTGAGGTAAGGTATATGAGAAAAGTTCGTTTGGAGGCTGGACTAATTTTGGAGAATAAGATTCGTTCATTTGTGTCATGCAGAGTTCTTTAATGTTAAAGTTCTACCTCGTTATGATTTTATACATTTTTATATTCGTGCATCCTGCACTACCCTAGTGAGTTGTGTGTTTTTAGTTGATAATAGCAATTAATCTATTTTATTACCTTGTCAAGGGTTAGAATAATTGGTTTCTGACTAGTTTAAACATTCGAATTTCTTGACTGAATGCATCAGTTGCGAAGACACCAGATTACGTAATGTGCGTGTTGTTTGAGGGCCATGCATTGATTCAATATTATTGCTAAATTATGAACTCGTTTTATTGCTAAATTTTCGTTAATATAATACTCAGCACTGTTAGAATGTTGCATTGATTATTATTGCTAAATTATGAACAAAGTAGATTGGGTGCATGGTAAGAAGCATCAGTCTCATCTCAAAATCACTCAAAATCAATTCAAAATCAATTGGTGATAAGTAGAGTATCTCATGTTTTTATGTATTGTTTAATGTACCCTCACACTTTTCATGTGAGATATTTTCACTAACAACCACTAATGATTTTTGCTTTCGAATTTCAGGTGACCGGGGATATGTTTTATATGAATCGGTATGCTTGGTCACAAGTCTAACCCGGGTATATGTTTTGTATGGATCGGTATGCCTGGTCGCAAGTCTAACTTTAAGTCTATCATATCATAAGTATGTTGCATGCTATCCAATAGAATCAAATCGTCCTCAAAATCTAATATTTATCACTTTATTATGTAGAACATGTGGATAACTGTTCTTAATCTACTGCTACTCTGTTAGAAACATTGATTAAATAGTTACAATCTATGGAGGCAGACCAGACCTATATAATATCACTTTTGAATCAAATTTCCACATGACTGTTATGTTTGTGACCTCTTCAATCTATATGACCGGTATAGGATGCGCTCATTACGGTATTTGGGGTAAAATTTCTTACAAGGTGAATTTTCCTAGGATTGAACCACAGTATTCTTTTTTTTCTTTCTTCAATGAAATGGAATAATAACCAGAATAACCCCTTAAAAATAATAGTAATTTTTAGAAAAAAAAAATCTAAATCTAAATAATAATATTAACATTTAATGATACAGTATATGTTTATTTTTTAATCTTCATTTTATTTAAATTCATATTTGAAATACGTTTTCACTAGTATATGATTTAGTTATGAACTTAAACGTGTAGCACTTTAAAAAAAATTATTAAACATGTGAAAAATTGTAATATTTACAAACTCAATGAATTGTGTAATTTGGCAACGGATGCTTATGCTATTATCTCAAGAATTTTATATGCAAATCTCTAAACCAGCGTAACGTGACCACTTTTTTATTGTAGATCTAACAGGTCAACTCTCGCACCCTTGATTTGAATGAACGAGACAATAATTCCTTCATAACTCGGCTTTTCAGTAATAAAAATTTGCAATAGCCAATAGATAGATATTAGGCACATGAGAAAAACTGGGGTTGACAGCTCTCTAGTAAGGTGAAAAGCTGAACATCTAGAAATCCACGCACACCATAGAGCACCAGACAGGTCAATTTTGTTGCTTAAGGTTGAAAACAGTCTCACAGAAAAATTAAACAATGTGGTCTCTTTATTGATCTTTCCTTTGCAACGCGGCAAATATATACTACCAACTTTCAAAGAAACCAAAATGAAAGAATTCCTCTATTCCTAAGATTAACTAAAATTAATCAATTCATCTTTCTTTCATCTACCTTCTCCTAAACATCTGTCATAACAAAGTCACCCCTACATCTTTTTTAACTTTTGTCTACTATGATCCTACCTCCTCTTAACTATGCATTCAAAAGATGACTATTGCCTATAATGATGGAATCAACCAATCGCTCTAGCACCTGAGCCTTAACTATTCAGCAGTTGGTTAACTTTCTTCATCATAATCTTCGTCATCTTCATCCATCCTCCTATTTAAGCTGGCAAGTTGACTGGGATCAATGGCCATCTTTTCCACGTCTTCCAAGGACCAACCAGGGTGTTCCTCGTGCTTCATTTCGGGAATGATCTGTGCAGATATACCAGTATGAACAGGGGATGGAACATGTGCAAGAACAGGAACAGGAGCTGGGGTCAACACAGTTGTCAAGTTCTCAGTCTCATTCAGGTCCACATTCAGGTCAAAGTTTCGGAGTGGTGCTTCGGTTTTGTTTTCATCACATGCAATATTCTCCTTAGGTCCTTCAGGATCTGCTCTATCATTATCTAGAATTTCAAGGGTTGGATCAATATTGCCATTGTACTTGAAATCGTCTGGATCATCTTCATACTTGTCATGATGTGATGCCTCCCTGTCTGTAACTCGAATACCTCGTCCACGCCCTCTACCTCTGCCCCTACCTCTTCCTCTGCCACCACTATGATGACCAACTTCATGCTGAAAACAACAACAATAATAATAAATAGTCAGTGCATATAATATAACAGTAAATCATCCCATAGTGGTCACATGAGTAGGAAAAATTACTTGTGCAGTTTTTAAGGGCCAATGACAGTAATCTGAAGTAAATAAAACTAGCAGAGGTCGATTTCAATGAAAAATAACTTGGGAAGTATACGAGTTTCAAAGAGTAAATGGTTGGACTAAGAGCACCAAAAGTTTAGGAAAACTATATCTTCTGCCCTCCGGGATTAAACAAGACAAGGGTAACTTATACAGTATTTTAGTTTAGTCTTCCACCTTTTGAATGGGACTAGAGAGTCAAGTCATGAATAAAAATAAATAAATCAATAAATCTTTGAAAGACAACCATCAAAGTTCATTAGACAGCAACAAGACATCCTTGAATTCCTAAGCCTGAGATTGTCTACAATGGGATTGACTATGATAACCTTGAGTACAAAATACAGTTTCAGAAATTACCATTTTACTCTTCTTGAATTCCTCATCACTATCATTGTCTTCAGTATCTACAACTTTCCTGAAAAAACAGAAGAATTAAAACAATCAAAATAAAAATAAAATCCATTTCATAGCTGCTGGACCCACTACTCTAAAGAAAAGTTGCATATTTCACTAACCTTCTCTTTGCAACCGATCGTTCCTCACCAGCAGTATCAGACCCACCCAAATCAGGAACTTTACTGACAATATCCTTCAGGAAATCAAAAACATTAAACGAGTGCACACACTGTTTTCTGCATGATCAAAAACCAATTTAAAGCACACGTGCATGTCAGTGTATCAGGCAAAAATGCAGGAAAGCGATGCAAACTTTATGGACACAAAACATGCATTTCATGTGTCAAAAGGCAAACCAGATATCAAGGGTAAGATAATTATTCACTCACAAATGCAGAGAATTCACGGTCTTTGCACCTTTCTGCAGAGTTATCTCGTATGTCTGATCGCAAAGATCTTGTAGAAATAGCTCCAAAGCTTTAGCTGCATTGTGTAATATAGAGGGCCGTAATTAGCTAACAAATAGCAACATGTTATCATACTTAAAAGGATAAATGAGATCATTGAAACTGAAAATGTATTGCTATATGTTAAAAGAGTATTACAATAAACACTACTTACATACTAAAAGAGGTACAGCCATAGCGATCTTTCCAACATCCTCATCTGCTTGCATAATCTTCTTGATCCTAGCCTGTAAAATGATTGATTGCAATACTATGGAGTCAAATTATACAGATTAACAGGTACATGATTCACGTCTAGGAGCTAATCTTAACAATTAGCAGAGCCACATTTTCTTGGACCAAATTTTATAATAAAATTATTCAGTTGCATTAGCAAACGAGAAAGGAAAACAAAAACAGTAATTCTATAATTCAAGCTGCCACGCCTGTGTCTAATAAAACACAAAACAGGGTAGCTGGTGGCAGAAACAGCCATATGGAGTTGGGTTGGTTCTACAATGCACAAGAGGTTTGTAAGTGAATATGTTCTTATCTCTATATATAAAATTCATCGACTCCTGAAGAAGAAAGATTGAAAGATACACCCCCATACACTGCATAAACTAAGATGACTAATAATGGTTTTGGCAAGTTACACCTATATACTATACAATCTTTGAGATATTAATTGAATAAATGTTTCATGGACTTGAACTAGACGAACTTTGCAGATATACTACAGCTAGGACACAAAATTGTAAGCATATATGTGTGTGTGTGTGCATGTGGACAAAAAATTGTAATTGCATGTATGTGTCTGTGTGATACAACTAGACACAAAATTGTAAGCACACGTGTGTTGACATGTCACACTCACATGTGTGTGTCTTCAAATAAATTAGCCGTGTAAAGATGCAAGAAGGAATGCATGATGTACTTGTTGAACACGTGTGGACAGATGATGAGAATAAATATTAAATCAATTTGTTACTAGTTGCTACAGAAAGAAAAAAAAAGAACACAAGGAACCAAATTGAGAAACAACACAAATAACTCATCAGGAGAACATATGAAATGAAAGAATATTTCTCTTATAGGAAAAGGCAAAATGATCAAACAACTTGTAGGAAACATTTTGCACACTTTCTTAAGACCAAAGACATAGAATATCAAATAATAATTAGAAGAAAAAAAGCGGCCACAAATTTACTTTCCACTCAAATATATAAAGCAATATTTATTAGTCAAAGAAAAATATAACAAACAGGAATAATGGTTTAGAAAAGGCATCCCAAAAAAAAATTCCAAAGAGCACAAGATAGCTAAAACCCAGGAAAAAAAAAAGCACCGTCACCATGGTTACAGAGTGCTCATAATAAGCTTCATAAACTTGCACAATCAAATTGTCACAAACATAGCAAACTTCTTATAAAGTTGAATCTCTCTAAATAAGAAAAGCAGCTTAAAAGTGGGCAACTCTAAAAAGGGGTTGGTTGAGTAGTCAAGTCACATCGGCTGGGCTTCAAATTCAATTATCAGGGTCCCCCTACTTGCCACGATATATTATAACCATATGTTTATTGCTCTATAATCTCTAAACATTACAGGTTACAAATTAGGGGTCTCAATGTAACAAAACGAAAATAAAAGGTGGACTTAAAAAAGGCAGCCCAAATAAATATATTCATAATTTTTTACACAGAAGAAGATTGTACCAACTAACAACAGGCAGACTCTACTTTAAGAAAGCCGCAAAACTACAGGCTTTAGAAGTTGACAAGCCATCAAATCAAAAAGCCCTTCCAAGTAACATACTGTTAACCTCATACACCACTACAAACTTATCAGACTCCAAAAGGGATTTCCTAAAAACTTGAAATAATAATAACAAAAATCTTTTCCGCTTGTTTTCACTCATTGAAAAACCAGTTACCGAGATATCCATAAGAGACGATACAATATAAGAAATACTTTAATAGGAAAAAGACGAATTTACTTACGGCTGGAAAACGGGTATCTAGCTTCTTCCTCATGTTGGCTAACTCTGACCATGAAACGGCTGAAAACAAAAACCCTAATAACCAACGTCGTCCTCGCCGTAGCACTGAAAAACTCACAGAACACGTATGTACACAGACGTGCATATAAGGAAGACGAATATACGGGGAGAGAGAATTCACAGTGCGCTCAAGTTTTTTTATTTTTTGGTTTATTTCCTAAAAACCGATGTTTCGAAAGACGACCAAGTGACCAACCCACCTAGCTAGAGACGTGCCACGAACGACAGTTCTTTTCCACTCTCTCTCTCACTTTTTTTTCCCTTGTTGTTTCTTCTCTATTTGTTGCCTGTTTATTATTATTATTCGAATATTATATAATTTATATTTTCCTTTCTGAGCTGAGACACTTGGGAGATCTCCCTTTCTCCATCCCTTGCTACTGTCGTTTCCGTTTTTTTATCTTCCTTTGACTTCGCTACCAACTTCTATACATGAAATTTTGCTTTCTCTAACGACACCTATCAACCTATCACATGGAATTCCTTGCATAAAAAATTGCCTAGTTTCACAACCAATTTTGTTGGGATCCTTGAGGAATTAAAAATTATATGATTATTATTAAATTGTTTTTAATTTGTAAACTACATGTTTAGTTGTGGATAAGAGTATTATATTAGATTCTTTTAAATAAGATTATATAACACAAGAATCTTATTTATTTTAAAAAAATAATTCAAAAAATTTTAATAGAAAGAATAATAATTATATATAAAAAAATATATAATTTTTAACTGATAAATATAAAATTTTATTATATTTCTTGATTAGTTAAATATATTAAGTCAAATATTTTCGATTAATTATATGAGGATCTCAGAGTACTGTAATTGAGTAGAATGTTTAAAACACATTCATTTAAAAAGATTTTATATTACCATTTTATGGAGTAAACTAATTCCCGCTTGATTAGCTTTTATTAGTTAATAAAAAGATAAATCTCATATTAAGCATGTGAGTATTGAGAATACATTTACCAAAACAAGATCACCTCGTACCAAACTTTTCTTAGCAAGTTATTCTAATCTAATTAATCTATTCACTTTAGCTAAAATGACTAATAATTACATTGTACTAACTTTTGAGAATTTAATGTCACGGCCTATATTTGTCAATATATCCTACTTGAATAATAATAAAAATAAATGGGGCAAAAGTATTCATCAATATATAAATTTTTATATATTATAAATGTAAATTTAACTCAAATTATTGATTTATGTTAGTTTTAACATTTTTTTTGTTTTCTAATACAGTTAGTTCTAAAATCATCTAAATAAAGAAAATAAATTCAAAAATTAAAAAAATAATAAAGTCATCAAAATAAGATTAATAAATTATAAATAAGAATAAAAAGTAATAAATGAGTCATAATAATTTTTCATTGTATATTTTACAATTTCATATTAAAGTATTTAAATTACTCTATCAATTATGTTATAAAAACGAAAACCGAACAATATTTATGTGTTTAAATTTATTCTTTTGTTTCTTTTGTTGATTATTTATTTTGTCATTTAATGTATTTTGTTTATCCAAACATTTATGTAATAGTGACATAATATATAAATATACATATATATTATTTTGTTATTCAGTTTTTTAATGACAAATTACTTATTTTAATTGTTCAAGCCATTAATTAAATAATCTCTTCTATATAATTAGTGTGTACATAATGAAAATTCTTGGTTTTAACGGTTTGTTTTGTTAACTTTAACGGAATATTTTAAATATTTAAGGGAATATACATTTAAAACTAATTTAAAAATAATTATTTAACAATTACATTAATATAAATGCAAATATTATTATTATAATAATATTTAATATAAGATTAAATATATAATAATTATATTAATATAAATTAAAATTCAAATGTTATAAAATATCATTATAATAATATATAATACAAGACTAGATATTAATAACTATATTAATATAAATTTAAATGTTATAAAATATTATTACGACACTAATATATAATATTATTTTTTTACTAATTATATTGATATGAATTCAAATATTATAAAATATTATTATTATAATAATATTTAATACAAGACTAGATATTTAATACTTATATTAATATAAATTTAAATATTATAAAATATCATTATAATAATATATAAAAAAAACATAAAAAATGTTTTGGTTTAATTTTTTATTTAATATGCTTATGTTATTCTTTTATATATTTAAAATTGAAATGACAATGATACAAATTTAATAAATATAATTAATAAATTATATAAATAAAACTAAACAAATCTACATTGCACGTTGTTTGTGTCTAGTATATATTTATATATAACTTTTTGTTTTTTTAATTTATTAAATTAAATAATTAAAATTTTATCAAATAAACATTTTAGATTCATAGTTTTAATTTAGAGTTTTTTAATATTTTATTATATTGGATTTTTTTTTTAAAAAATAGAAAAAAATATTTAATTTTAAAACTAGAATTACCATATATTATATATAAATAAAAAAACATAAAAAATACCAAAATTTAAATTATTATGAACACTAAATTTCAAACTAATAAACAATATCAAATAATTTCTTTAAAACTAGAATGCACCATATTTTTACAAGTAAAAATTTCATTTTTTTAAGCTTTAAATAATGTTTTAGCTTAATTTTTTATAATATATTTATATCATTCTTTTATAATATATGACATTATTTACTCATTTATTATTCAAATAACAATTAAAAATATAATAAAATAAATTAATACATTTACTTATTAAAACTAAGCAAACATGCCTTGCACGTTACTTGCAACTAATAAATCTAAAACAATATGTTTGTTACTACCCAATATTTATCATCAATAATAAATCTAAAACAATATGTTTATTACTACCCAATATTTATCATCAATAATTTGTAGACATAATACATACGTTGCTAACCAAAGATAATATATTGTAGCCACATCAATGATAAGGGTATACTTTAAAATAAAAAGTAATAATATAATTAATTTTAAAATATAAAAAAAGTAATTAAAAATAGAATAGAACTTAATCGAATTTTAATTTAAACTAATTTAAACAAAAATTGTTATTATTTTTCCCCAATTTCTTACAAAATCACTTAAATGTAAAATCTAAACAAAATTAATTCTAAATATTCTCTTCTTCCTCACCATGATCAAATTACTATTAAAATATAAAACAAAATAAAATCCAGTCAATCAAAACTTGGTTCACATTTATCTTCAATTTCTCACATTTTCCTATACTTTCTTGCCAAACAAACGAAACCTAGCTCAAAACTAAAATTGTGAAAAATGATTACTATAAATCCTAAAATTTGCATATTTTATAGAAATATTTTTTTTTATTAAAAGATCAATTTTTGTTTTCTTTTATTGTGATTTTCGGAATTCACTTTCCCTTTTTTGTGATTTGTGGAATATTTACATTTCTTATTTAATTTAATTTTATCACAATTTGCTTATAAAGGGAAGAAATATCTTGCAAATATTTAGTACTTACTCAAAGTCATTTCTGGAATATTTTTTTGTATATTTTCGTGTAGCTCAAGTTTATAAAAATCAGGAAACTAAATCTTTGTTATCATTAATTATTATTTTTATCTTGAGCATTTTGATTCAACACAGGTTTTAGTTGTCTCCACCAAAATCGTATATGTCAGATCAACATCTTCTAAAAAAGGCAATTCTTCATTAATCAAGAATATCTTCAAATATTCTTGCCTTTATTAGGAGATTTTTTTTCAGCCTTTATGAGCACGAAAAAAGACTATAATAGGGCTCTAAAGGCAGTGAGAAATAGTGAACTCTTAGATGCAAAATTTGTGAGTGTGTTGTAATATTTGTGAGAGTTCCTTCTTTGTATTCAAGATCATAGTATTCACGTGATCTTGTAGAAAAAAATGAGTGTTTAGTTTTTTGTGGTGAGTTTATACCACGTTCATGAGTGAACACACATTATAATTTGAACACAACTTTTATAAGTTTTCAGGAGAGGATTTTTACAAGCCTTGCGTCGGGAGGATGCAAGCACTCGCTGGCCATTGAAGGGAGTTCAAGTGGTTGAGTGTTTCAATCAAGATCACATTAGTGAAGAGAAGTACAACAAAGTTGCGGCAAATCTCAAGAGGGAGTCTTGTTTTGTTTAAGTCAATATTTTGTACTTGTGATTCTTTATTAATTGGTTTTATTCTCTGGCGTGGCCCCAATGAGTAGGTTATTCGAAAGGGTTTCTGAACCTTGTAAAAATTCATTATGTTCTTTATTGTTTTTGCACTGTCTTTTTATTGTGTTCAGTTTCTCTTGTGACAAGTTCAGATTCTGTCCCGACATAACTGAAATCTGTTTAAACATTTAATTACCATTTCGCACTTTAATTAATTCACATGGTTTAATTAATTTGGTAATTATTAAAAATGGAATTTCAATTGGTATCAGAGCGGGTCACTCATTTCGGAGTGTGATCTTGGTTTATTCCGTTTGTTGTTCTTGTTCTTGCAATGTCCTTTTTTACAGAAGGAGGCTCCATAACTCGCCCCCCTTTACTCAATGATTCGAACTATCCATATTGGAAAGTTAGAATGAGAGCCTTTATCAAATCTCAAGATGAAAAGGCTTGGAGAGCTGTTTTGAGTGGTTGGACTCCTCCAGCAAAAAGTGATGATGTAGCTAAGGTAAAATCTGAACTTGATTGGATTGATGTTGAAGATAAATTGTCCAGTTACAATAATAAAGCACTACATGCTATTTTTAATGGTGTTGGTGAGGGTTATATTGAATTGATTTCTTCATGTGTTTCGACCAGAGATGCTTGGCAAATCCTTCAAACTCAATTTGAAGGAATTGCTGATGTCAAGCGTTCTAGGCTTGTTATGCTCACAACAAAATTTGAAAATTTGAAAATGAATGAAAATGAAACCCTCACTGAATTTTATGAGAAATTGTCAGATATTGCTAATGAATATTTTGCTCTTGGTGAAAAACTTGAAGAGAGTGTTTTGGTTCGGAAAATTGTTAGAGTTCTCCCTGACAAGTTTTAGACGAAGCTAACTGCAATTGAAGAAGCAAAAGATTTGGACAAAATAAAAGTAGAAGAATTGATGGGTTCACTCCGAACTTTTGAACTAAACCAATAAATTAGACAAAAAGGTAAGATAGAAGAAATCAAGGAGAAATCTGTTGCCTTGAAATCTCCTAGAGAAAAGAAGGAAAGTTTGAATGATGAGGATGATGAGATGGCTTTGTTGACAAAACATTTTAAAAAATACATAAAGAAATTGGGAAACAAAAATGCCATATACAAAAACCCAAAAGGTAATTTTTCTAAATCCTTTGAGACTAATAAAAAGGGTATTAAGTGCAGGGAATGTGAAGGATTTGGACACATTCAATCTAAGTGTGCAAATACCTTCAAGAAAAAGAAAGTCATGACAGCCACGTGGAGTGATCAAGACTCTGAACAGAGTGATGAGGAGGGAAATAGTGTTGCCTTAACCTCTGTTCACAAAGGTATGGTTTTTTCTTCAGTTGATTACAAGGATGTGCTATGCCTTAATAATTCTGTTCAGAACAATGAGAACTCTGACATTGACTCTGATGATTCGGACTTAGATGAGGAGTCATTAAAAGAGTCTTATAAAATAATGTATGATCATGGCTGACTTGTTTGCTCTAAGAATCGACTAATGGCTAGCAATAAAAAAAAATTTGAAAAAATTGAAGAACTTGAGATGATTATTGCTTCCAAAAATGATGAAATTAATTCTTTGAGTAAAGAAATTGATATTTTGCAAAAAGGTGTAAAAATGCTTAATCTTAGATCTGGAATATTGGATGATATTCTCTCTGCAGGAAAAAAGGCTGGTGATTACAGTGGATTAGGATCTAATGGATATGAATCCTCAAGAAAAACAGTTTTTGTAAAATCCATGAATTATCCGACTATTGTGCCAACTAATCGTTTTGCAGGAACAAGTAAGTCTTCAGAGACCACGAAGTTGTCCTCTGTTCCAACAGATCTATAACTAAATAAAATATCTCCAAAAAGAAACATTGGACAATTTGTACCATTTTGTCATTTTTGTGGGATGAAAGGTCACATAAGACCTAAGTGCTTTTCTCTGTTAAATTTGTTTAAAAAGAATTATGTTAAACACTTTGGTAGCATGAATCAATTCTTGACCAAAAGAAATTCAAAATAAAAAACAATATGGGTCAAGAAAGTTAACTCTGTTTGCTTGGCTACCTTTACCTGTCATAAAATGCATGCATCTAGTTCATGGTACTTTGATAGCGGTTGTTCAAGACATATGACAGGTAATGCCAACATACTTACCAACTTCAAATCCTTGAAGTGTGGAGTAGTAACATTCGGGGATGGAATGACAGGAAATATTTTAGGTAAAGGTACTCTAAACATTGAAGGGCTATCGAAACTGAAAAATGTGCTTCTTGTTGATGGGCTGAAAGCCAACTTAATTAGCGTAAGCCAAATTTGTGACCAAGGTTTTATTGTTAATTTTTCGCATGATGAGTGTAATGTTATAAATCAAAGTGGTGACATTGTTCTTAAAGGTTCTCGTTTTTTGGATAATTGTTACACACTCACACAAAAATTCACATGTCATGCGTCTTCATCAAGTTTTAATAATACTGACTTGTGGCATGAAAAACTTGGACATATAAATTTCAAAAACTTGAAAAATATTGCTAATGCGGGTCTCATCCATGGTATACCCAAGCTGGGTAAATAATCGCTTGGTAAGTGTGAATCATGTCAATTGGGAAAACAGTTGAAAATTTCCCATAAAGCATTATCTGATATTAATACTTCAAATGTGTTAGAATTATTGCATATGGATCTCATGGGTCCTATACAAGTTGAAATTATTAATGGTAAGAGATACATTTTTGTATGTGTGGATGATTTTTCTAGATTTACTTGGGTAGATTTCTTAAGAGAAAAATCAGATACATTTGAAGCTTTTTAAACATTATGTACAAGACTTAGAGTTGAAAAAAATTGTAACATTGGAAATATTGTAAGAATACGAAGTGATCATGGTAATGTAACGCCCTACTACCTTAGAGCCGTTACTAAGTGAGTTTAAAATGTGCAATTAACTCGCTAAACGAGGTTTTTAGAACAAAAGTGTGATTAAACAAAAAGACAAGGTTGTAATCTTTGAAAGTACTCTATTTCATTTAAAATTCCAAGTGTCTAACATTTGGGATCCCAAAAGAAGGTTTATAAAATATTTACAACTCAAAATAGGTTTACAGATAACTAACTATCAAAATCACGGTTTAATACAACCATTTCTCAAAACGCCCCCAACCAAAGCAGTCGGGCAGGCCAAACATGTATGCGCCGCTTCATGCTCTTCGTACTCATGGCTGGTTGAATTTCTCTTTGCCCTTACCTGCAACATAGAGCACCCGTGAGCCGAAGCCCAGCAAGAAAACTCATACAACACATAACATATGTGTTGACCCAGAATTTGGCCAACTGACACGGAGTCAAATTTGCTTGATGCGGACAAACACGTTGGAAAGAATATGATGACGAAATAATAAAGAACACAAGAGTTTATAGTGGTTCAACCCCAGAATCTGGTAATAATCTACGTCCACTCGAATTGTTATTGATATAGAATTCAAAGGAGTGATCAAAGAACTAGGGTTCAATGATTTTCACCAACCTCTGAAGGACAAGACAATATATCAAATAGAATCACTCTAGTCTCAAATAATTCGAAGGCCAAAAGTCCCTTCCTTGAGCTATCTTTCTCTATTTATAAGCTCAAGGGGGATTACATTAATTTGTTACAGATATTCTTTCCTAAATAATCGGATACTCAGGAAATCATGGGAGTCAATTTCAGGATTGACTAAGATCTTTATAAAAATATCATGAGATACGTGGAACCTGCGACCATACTGGTCGCAAGTAAACTTCGACTGCCTTTTGCTTGTAATATCTCTTCTGGTCGATACCCTAGCAGAACTTCGCCAGGTGTCAGCCACGTGTCCAGAAATCACTTGCCACGTCATTCGTGCCGGTTTTTTGGATAACATTTGCCCCCCAAGTTTATTTATTAAGATCAATAAATAAACTTTTGAGGAAACGACCCTTTGGTTACCCCACCATACCTGTCAGAACACTTCGTGCAATCTTGGAAAAAGCAACCTACCCTTGTCTAATCACGACTTTTCATTTCCCAAGTAACCTTTCGATGGCTATCACCTTTCCCCATGCTTCAAAAAAGGGGAAGCTGATGATTACTTCCTTTTAATGCTTACAGACAAAAATATATATATAGCCTCTTTGAAGTCTCTTTTTTCTTTTTACGCAAGTCATCACTCTTTCAAGAAACCCTAACACAAGAGCTCCTGTTTCCCTCTGAAGACCGTCCTTCGACATTTCAAGATTCAACCCGTGAGCCCCTTTTACGCCCGGAAAATCTCTCAAATCTCCACGATCTTCATTTTGGTAAGTTTCTGGACTCTTACGCTTTATATTTTTGTCGTGCATGCTTCTATAGACCGATTGTTGGGTTCATTTGTTTCTGGGTTGAGATGCATGTCAGTAGGGGGGTTTGATAGGTGATACTGAATGTTGTGTGATATTTCTCTGTTACTAGGGAGTTACGAGTTAGTTTGATAGTGAAGATCATGACTTTAGGACGTAAAACCGAAGTAAAAATTCAATTTTTATGCTAGCTGAAAAACTAGGTTTTTCCTGCCCTAAAAGGAGTTGAAAAAGCTTTTTCAAAAAACTTTTTGCTTTCACTTTTGATCTGTTTCTCAAACTGTTCGCGTGAAAAAAATTAGTTTTTTGTTAGAATGCTGCTGTATAAAAGCTTAACTTTTATACTCGACCAGTGTTATTCTAAAAAACTTTCAAAATTCTTCATCCTCACCTCCCCATTCTTCTGTTTGCAGACTTTAATGCCAGATTTGTGGGGAGGTGAACGACCCATCGACGACGATCTTCTTGCCCAGCTGCTCGAAGGCGAAGAACAACCGATCGATCGAGTTCACGAGATTCCATTTTCACGATCTTCTTCTAGACCTCGTCCATCACCACCTCAAATGGCCCGCTCTAAGTCCTTAGGCAAGAAAAGACCTGACTCCGAAAACAGTCCAAACTCTCCTGCCCAGCCTGATTCACAAGCTAGGGTTCCCTCGACCAGTGGTCGAGAAAATGCCGCCCCAAACCCTCGTATCCAAGTCAGGGCCCGCCCTCGGTATCAAAACCTTCTTGATGTCGAGTGGTATCTCTCTCCCAACAGCTAAGTGACTTCTCGGATGCTTGCCAATTATCGCAGGAAGTATCCTCTTACAGGAGTTAATCTTACCATTCCGACTGCTGACCAAAGAGCTAACCTTCCTGGGGGTGCCTATAGCGATTGGTCCAGATATCACATAGAGGTGGGGGCTATCCTCCCTCTACATCCTTTCTACTAGGGGGTGGCCAACGATTTTGGTGTCGCCCCCTTTCAAATTACTCCAAATGGATACAGAATGCTGGTCGCACTCTATATCCTGTATAAACTTAAAAAATGGCCAGAACCTACCCATCATGAGGTCAATTTCCTCTTCGACCTTAAGTCCAACCCTCAACAATACGGGACGGGCTTCTTCCATCTCTGTCACCAGGAAACTAGCCAAACTTTCTTGAGTGACACTACCCATATTTCCAACGTGGGGCAGTACAGTAGGGAGTACTTCCTCACGCCAGACATGACTACGAACAACCTGGCCTTCACTCGTGGAGGTAAATGCTTTTTTCACTGGTCGCTACTTTTCCTCAACAAATTCTCCTGAACCTTTCTAAAGTATACTATGCCTTTCAGGACCATGGTTACGTCCGAACCCAACACCAGACATGGTGTTGAGGTCCAACGCACTGCCCAGGATGGCAGACGCAGAAAAAAGCGTCAAGTCCCTGGTCACTGATGAAAATCTGAGGCTATTTGGCCTCCTGGCTCCTCGCCATGAAACAAGAGGACCTGTGGTAGCAGATGCCATGGCCGAGGGGGATCCTGAGCAGCAACCCCCGACGTCTCCTCCCCGAAGGAGGCCAACGGGGGTTACGATCAGGGAACCCACTGGCGTCCCTTCAGCAGAGAGGCCTTCTGCGCCCCAAGGCAAGGGGAAACAAAAGGCAATAGAGTCTGTCATAGACCTGGATGAATCCTCAGATGAAAACGGTACTGTTATTTTGCTTTTAAATAGCTTGCCAATTCCCTGTCACTTGTTTGACGAGGACGGAAATTTTACGTATACTCCAAATCTAGGGCCAGACTTCTTCGTGCTTGATAGTGAGTGTATGACTAATAGAGTCAGTAGTATAGCGACCAGTAGTTGTAGCTCGGCTATTAAACTTTGTGACCTCTTTTCTGTTTTACCAAGAGTTTTCTTCCGCCTTTATCTTATCATCTGCATATTTTTCTTTGTACGCAGAGATGGCCACTCCCAACGTTTTCAATTTGTACTAGGCTGAAGAGGAGGTATAAGTCCCCCTGGTTCGACGAAAGACATCCAAGAGGCATAATGGCAAATCGAGCCAAGGACCTCCGGCCAAGAAGGGTCGAACAGAAGATCCTTCCAAGGATGCGCCAACTGGGCAAGCTTCTGCTCAGCCTTCT
The DNA here is from genome assembly GCF_963169125.1 of Humulus lupulus. Lineage (NCBI taxonomy): Eukaryota > Viridiplantae > Streptophyta > Magnoliopsida > Rosales > Cannabaceae > Humulus > Humulus lupulus. The sequence goes on from NC_084799.1 coordinate 164,879,299, forward strand.
GCTCCTACTGAGGAGGAAGCTGCCCCTGCTGCCAACCCTCTGCCTGCGGCCCGAAGGGGGCACACTCCGCAAGCAGAACTTCCCAAGGAAAAGCTCTCGAACCGCTCTCTGCGATTAGCTAAGGATCGCCTTGCTCATATCTTGAAGCATGACCGTTGCAGGGAGGCAATGGCTGAAGCTGAGGGCATGGGGGTTGACCAGATCCTCAACAGGGCTCTTAATGAAGTGGCCAGCATAAGTATTTTTCCTCTTGAAATTTACTTCTCCTTTTTGTAGTGTAGTCTAACTTTTATTTCCCTGACTACAGGCCATGCTAACAGTAACCGCCGCTCGCACCCGTGCCCTTGCCACCATCGATTAGGCTCGGGCCAAGGCCATCGAGGAGTTCCAGTTGAAAGCCATTGAGGAGCTTCAGGCTGCAGAAGCCAGGCATGCTGGGGAGTTGGAGGTGGTCACCCAGCAGAAGGATGCTGCGGTGGAAAAGCTGGCAGAGGCTGAGTCTTCTAAGGCAGCTATGAAGAAGCAGAGGGATGAATACCAGGATTCCAGCCGAACCCAATATCGTGAAGTCAAGAGGCTCAAGGAGGAGCTCCTAGATAAGGACAAGGCCATAACTGTTCTTGAGAGCTAGGTGGAGCAGCTGAAGCTCACCAATGCCAAAGATCTGGAAAGGTATAAGAATGCGACGCTTCGGTGTTTCTACGACTTTTGGAAACACAACCAAGGCGCCAACTTTAACTACCTTCCAGAGGATGCCAGGACCGCTGAGCTGGCCCCCTGTACTGCTTGATTGGTTGCAGAAGAAGAAAGAGCAAGGATACCCGCTTCCCCAAGCATCCAGCCGCCCGTGGTCGAAGAGGAAGGAGGAGTTGTTGATGTTGCAGCCAACCAGAATGTTGAGCAAGACCCTCCTGCTCCTTAAACTTATTTTTATTTCTGTTCGATTACACGACCCACGGGTCGTGATGTAAAGACTAAATTTTTTTTATATTTAAATTTGCTGCATGGGCAACAAACTTTCCTTTTACTTTGAACAATTACATCCAAGCAGTACTGCTTGCGGTGTAAAAGAATGCCATTTGATATTATAATATTTTATCTATTATAACATCTGTTCGCATGACTGAACTTAGCATAGTACTTTGGTTTGATTCAACAAAATATAAATTTTGAAAAATACTCTAAGTACCATAGCATGCTTTCACTTATTTTGTTCATGTGTTTACATACCTCTTGGTATGCTTTGCTATCGATGTATCTTATATGCCCCCCAAGTGATCGAGGAGCTTTAGGTCCTTGGTCACTTGCCTTGACCACGACCTGCGAGAACATTACTGCTCGATAGTAAACATAACACGTATAATATAGCAAAACAACACACGTAATGAATAAATACTTGTAAAAATAAATTTACAAAGGTTGGAAAGAATGACTGGCTGCGCACAGTCCCTTATAATCTCGTATTAAAATGGACTAAACATGTCTTTACGAGTGGTCTTAAAAAGATCTTACACTTATAAGCGATTAGCCATACAACGTGGCTAACCCTTTTTCGAAACTTGTAAAAAGTAAAAATTAATACAAGCCAGTCCTTTAAAAAGGACTATTTATTGGTAATACTTGCGCAGGTGTTCACCGTTCCAATAGTGTGGAACAAGATCTCCATTTAAGTGTGCAAGTTTGTAGGTGCCCAGATGAAGGACTTCTTCAATCTGGTAAGGTCCTTCCCAGTTTGGTCCGAGCACTCCAGCAGTGGGGTCGCGGGTATTCAAGAAAACTCGTCGTAGCACTAGGTCATCGACGTTGAATTTTCTTTCTTTCACCTTTGAGTTAAAATACCGGGCGACCTTTTGTTGGTACGCAGCAACTCGGAGTTGGGCTTTTTCTCGTATTTCTTCAATTGAGTCTAGGGACTCCATCATCAGTTGGCTATTCTGGCTCTGGTCGTATGTAATGCGTCGATGGGAGGGGGGATCTAATTCGACAGGTAACATAGACTCATATCCGTATGCTAAGGAAAACGGGGTATGACCTGTCGCTGTTCGATGAGAAGTTCTATACGACCTGAGGACTTCAGGCAGCTGTTCTGGCCATGCTCCTTTAGCGTCTTCAAGTCTTTTCTTCAGGGTGTCCTTAAGCATTTTATTCACTGCTTCGACCTGCCCGTTTGCTTGTGGATGCGCGACTGAAGAAAAGCTTTTAATAATCCCGTGCCTTTCGCAGAAGTCTGTGAATAAGTCACTGTCAAACTGGGTTCCGTTGTCTAAGACAATCTTTTGAGGAAAACCATATCGGCAAACAATGTTCTTGATGACAAAATCAAGAACTTTCTTGGTCGTTATGGTAGCGAGTGGTTCAGCTTCGGCCCATTTGGTGAAGTAGTCGACTGCTACGACTGTGTACTTCACTCCGCCTTTTCCCGTTGGCAGGGATCCAATCAAGTCTATACCCCATACTGCGAAAGGCCACAGACTCTGCATCTGCTTTAACTCGTTTGGAGCTGCGTGTGGGATTTTGGAAAATCTCTGACACTTATCGCACTTTCGTACAAACTCCATTGAATCTTCGTTCATAGTCGGCCAGAAATAACCCTGCCTTAGAATCTTTTTCGCCAAACTTTGCCCCCCAGCGTGATCCCTGCAGAAGCCTTCATGTACTTCCTTAATTAGCTCCTTAGCTTTCTTTGGTGTAATACATTTGAGCAGTGGCATGGAATATCCCATTCGGTATAGAACACCATCGACCAGTATATACCTAGTAGCCTGCCTTTGAAGAGTTCTGGCCTTGTTCCTATCTGTCGGTAGTACTCCATTTGTAAGATACTCTAAGTAAGGCGCCATCCATGTGTCTTCCATCCGGATTTCCATGCTGGCTTCATTTGCTCGTATGCTTGGCTCGCTCAATCTTTCTACTGGCACAATATTCAAAGTGTCAGCATCTTTCGCGCTCGCAAGTTTGGCTAAGGCATCTGCGTTCGAATTCTGATCCCAGGGTATTTGCTGGAGGGTATACTTCTTGAACTGGGCCAACAGATCTTTAGTTTTGTTCAAGTAGGCTACCATTTTTAGGCCTCGTGCTTGATATTCCCCTAGAACTTGATTCACTACCAGCTGTGAATCACTGTAAATATCTAGCACCTTTATACTCATGTCTTTTGCCATTCTTAATCCAGCGAGGAGTGCTTCGTATTTGGCTTCATTATTCGATGCTGCGAAGTCGAACCTAATGGCGCAGTGAAATCGATGCCCTTTTGGCGTTATCAAGATCACCCCTGCTCTCGCGTGAGATTCGTTGGACGACCCATCTGTGAATAACTTCCATGAAGGAGCCTCATCTTGAGGCTCGGGCGCACTAGGCTTTTCGCACTGCTCATTGTCTGGAAGTTCGGTGAACTCTGCAATAAGATCAGCCAAGACTTGTCCCTTTACTGCTGCTCGCGGTGAATATGTAATATCAAACTGCCCAAGTTCGACTGCCCATTTTAATAAATGCCCAGCCACTTCCGGTTTTTGGAGGACTTGCCGAAGGGGCTGGTTAGTTAAGACTGTAATAGGATGGGCTTGGAAGTAAGGACGTAGCTTCCTTGAGGCCAAGATTAAACAGTATGCTAACCTCTCGATGGGAGGATACCTCAGTTCTACTCCGATTAGCCTCTTGCTTACATAGTAAACCGCTTTTTGTACGCCTTCTTCCTCTCGTACTAGTACCGCACTAGCAGCAACTTCAGTGATCGCCAGGTAAATGAACAAAGTTTCTCCTTCGATAGGCTTTGATAAAATAGGAGGTTGTGCCATATGGGCTTTTAAGGCCTGAAAAGCTTGCTCGCAGTCTCCTGTCCATTCGAACTTCTTGTTGCCCCTAAGTAGATTGAAGAAAGGGACGCATTTATCCGTTGATTTGGAAATGAATCTACTTAGGGCAGCAATTCTCCCAGTTAAACTTTGTACATCCTTGATCTTCTCTGGCGATTTCCTATCGATCAGGGCTTTTATCTTGTCGGGGTTGGCCTCGATTCCTCTTGAATTGACAATAAACCCTAAGAACTTCCCTGATCCGACTCCGAAGGAACATTTGAGAGGATTTAATTTCATTTGGTACTTGTTCAATACATCGAAACACTCTTATAAATCCTTCACATGTCCTTCTGCTTTTTTTGACTTTACCAGCATGTCGTCCACATACACCTCCATGTTTACGCCGATCAATTCTTTAAACATGTGGTTAACCAATCGCTGGTAAGTCGCACCTGCGTTTTTCAGTCCGAAGGGCATTACTTTATAACAGTATAATTCCGTATCGGTCCAAAAGCTGGTGTGATCCTCGTCAGGGGGATGCATGCTAATCTGATTGTAGCCTGAGTATGCATCCATGAAGGAGAGGATCTCGTGTCCTGCAGTAGCATCGACCAACTGATCGATCCTTAGGAGTGGGAAGCAATCCTTCGGGCAGGCTTTATTGAGGTCTGTAAAGTCCACACAGGTTCGCCATTTTCCATTAGTCTTGGGAACCAGTACTGGATTAGAGACCCACGATGGATAAAACGCCACCCTGATGAACCCATTCTCCTTTAATCTTTCAACTTCTTTTAAGGCCCTCGACCGATCCTTATCGAGCAGCCTTCTTTTCTGTTGCATGGGTGGAAAAATCTTGTCTATGTTCAGGACATGGCTAATAACTGCAGGATCTATCCCAGCCATGTCTTTGTGCGACCAGGCAAAGACTTCCTGGTTTTTCCGCAAAAACTCCACCAGTGCATGCTTCGTGGTTGGTTCTAAATATTTCCCAACCTTCACGACTCTGGTCGGGTCTTTTTCGTCAAGTTGGACCTCTTCCAAGTCCTCGACGGGTCCAACATTTTCCTCAAAATCGCCAAAGCAAGGATCTAAATCTCTATCCTCACTTTGGGCAATACCCTATTTGGTGACTTCATCACCGGATTGGGCTTGTGTATCAATTGCCATCTGCAACCTATCTGGGGGAGTGCTTTTTGACGTTCCCTTCTTCGCCTTCATGACTGAGGCGTTGTAGCACTCCCTGGCCTCCCTCTGGTTTCCCAACACGTGTCCTACCCCTGCGTCTGTCGGGAATTTCATGGCTAAGTGCCATATAGAGGTGACGGCCCGTAGATCAACCAGTATAGGCCTCCCAATGACGACATTGTACGCCGAAGGATAATCGACTACTATGAAAGTAGCGAGTAATGTCTTGGTAGTAGGCGCTGTACCTGCTGTCACTGGTAGTCTGATTGACCCTGCGGGGGCGAGTCCCTCACCAGAGAAGCACTCCAGGTCCAGGTCCTTAACGGAAAACTTCATGCGTTCCAGCGAAGACTTATACAGGATGTTCACAGAACTTCCTGTATCAACTAGCACTCTCTTCACCATCATATTGACCATTTGGATATCCACGACCAACGGATCGGAATGTGGGAACCGGACATGTTGGGCATCGCTATCAGAGAAGGTTATTTCGTCCTCCTCTGACTGAGCCTTTTTTGGTGCACGGTCATCCACAGTCATCATCTCGATGTCCTGGTCGTGGCGCAGAGTCCGAGCATATCGTTCTCTGGCCTTTCCGCTGTTTCCCGCGAGGTGCGGGCCTCCATAAATGGTTAACAATGTGCCAGTTACGGGGTCAGGCTGCAAAGGTGGCAAGCGTTGGCGTGTGGGCGCTTGCTCGTTGCCACCTGGAGCTTCTCGTTGGGAATTTCCCGAGGCCCGTATATATCTTCTCAAGTGTCCTTGTCTAATAAGGAACTCGATCTCATCCTTCAGCTGGTTGCATTCATTGGTATCATGTCTGTAGTCGTTATGATAACGACAGAACTTGGTAGTGTCTCTTCTCGAAATATCCTTTTGAATGGGAGCAGGTTTCTTATAAGGCATACTGGAACTCGTGGCCTGATAAACCTCTCCCCGAGACTCAATAAGGGAAGTACAGTTAGTGAACTGAGGTTCATAATGATTACCCTTGGATCGTTTATTGTCAGAGGCGGAAGGCTCATTGTGTGGCTGTTTCCCCCCATTCTTGCCATTGCCGTTGCTGTTCCCATTGCCTTTGTCGTTGTTGTTGGGCTTGGACCCATTGGCGGCTTTGGCGGGCTCGGCAGTCCCCTTGTCCTTGCCTCGGGGTTTTCCTTCGTTAGCGATGGCATCTTCGAGCTTGATGTATCGATCAGCTCGATCCAAGAATTCCTGGGTAGTTCTAACCCCATGTTTTATGAGGCTGTCCCAGAGAGGCGTGCCACGTTTAACCCCCGCGGTTATGGCCATCATTTTACCTTCGTCCCCCACTGTTTTCGCTCCAGTAGCTGCTCGCATAAAGCGCTGGACGTAGTCTTTCAGTGGCTCTCCATCTTGCTGGCGTATTTCAACCAGCTGATTTGCCTCAGTCGGGTGCACACGACCCGCGTAGAACTGCCCGTAAAACTCCTTTACGAACATTTCCCAGGAAACTATACTTGCAGGAGGGAATTTGAAAACCACTCTTGTGCGGCATCAGAAAGTGTTGCAGGGAAGATCCTGCACTGAGCCTCTTCGGACACTTTCTGAATGTCCATTTGTATCTCGAACTTGTTGACGTGAGATACCGGGTCACCATACCCGTCAAAGTTCGGAAGCGTAGGCATCTTAAACTTGCTAGGAGTTTCTGCCATAGCTATCCTCTAGACGAAAGGAGTGCCTTTTCTACTATCGTGGTCGATATAAGATGTTCTTCCCCCGACCAGCTGCTTCATTGCCTGGTTGAGGGCATCTATCTGGGCCTGCACGGCGCCAGGAATCGCCAGGGCCTCTGGTGTTGGGGGGACGTACTCGTCGTGCCGCTCCCGGCGATCGTTGAGTACGTCTCATAAGTCCTCGTCTCTTCTTCGCTGCTCGCTAGCTCCGAGCCGGTTGAAGACGTTATTTTGTCTGGGCTGCCCCCCAGCGTCCCGTCTTTCGGGTTGGTCATCCCGAGGTGCCAGGCTTCTGCCTCCACCTCTTTCTTCATTCCTCTGACCGGCATTTCCTCTGCCTAAGTCGACCTCGTTATAACCATGGCCATCTCTGAATCTTGATTGGCTATGGTGGGATCGACTATTCTCTCGGTTGCCTTCCCGGGCTGGAACCTCCTGAGCATTAGAGGGTGGTCTGCGTTGATCGGTAGGTCCCCGTGCATTATCATGCCGTGGGGGGCCTCGGACTGCAGAGCCTAACTCTGAGTTCCTCCTGTTACCAGGTGGACACTGTCCTCTGCTCGGAGGGTTTGGCTCGTCGCCCCTATGGCGTCTAGGACTGCGAGGCGGCTGCCTGGCCCTATTCTGCCTCTGCTGCGGGGGATTGCCGCGACCAGCTTGGGATAGAGGCTGTGCCTCAGGGTCCCTCAGTGGGACATCGTCTTGAGGTGCCAGTTGCTGCTCGGGCCTTTGTGGGCTCGAGGGTTGGATAGGCGGGCTAGGATTAGGACCCCTCTGTGGCGGTCTGTTCACAGGTTGATCAGGCTACGAGGCTGGTGTAGCCTGGTTACTAGCCAGCTGTAGGGCTGCTTCGAGGGCTGCCATGGCCTCCCTCTGGCGACGGTCCATCTCCACCTGTCTTTCGCTCAGCTCCAGGCGCTTCCGTTCAATTTCCTGTTGCTACCGCGCCATGATTTCGGCAGCACTTTCCTGGCTGGCCCTCAGATTGGCCAGTTCATCCTGCAATACCCCCGAGGTATTCTTCAGTATCTCGGAGTCCATTTCTTCCTCATAGAATTCCAAATGTGGCTCATCCTCAGCCACGTTTGGAGGAGGAGGAGGCGGGTGAGATGGTGCAGCGCCGGCCGCCTGTCCAGTTTTCTTGGTAGTTTTCGCCATTGATCTTTCAAGGATAATGTATCAAGCTCTCAATAAAAGCACCAGAATGTTGACCCAGAATTTGGCCAACTGACACGGAGTCAAATTTGCTTGATGCGGACAAACACGTTGGAAAGAATATGATGACGAAATAATAAAGAACACAAGAGTTTATAGTGGTTCAACCCCAGAATCTGGTAATAACCTACGTCCACTCGAATTGTTATTGATATAGAATTCAAAGGAGTGATCAAAGAACTAGGGTTCAATGAGTTTCACCAACCTCTGAAGGACAAGACAATATATCAAATAGAATCACTCTAGTCTCAAATAATTCGAAGGCCAAAAGTCCCTTCCTTGAGCTATCTTTCTCTATTTATAGGCTCAAGGGGGATTACATTAATTTGTTACAGATATTCTTTCCTAAATAATCGAATACTCAGGAAATCATGGGAGTCAATTTCGGGATTGACTAAGATCTTTATAAAAATATCATGAGATACGCGGAACCTGCGACCATACTGGTCGCAGGTAAACTTCGACTGCCTTTTGCTTGTAATATCTCTTCTGGTCGATACCCTAGCAGAACTTCGCCAGGTGTTAGCCACGTGTCCAGAAATAACTTGCCACATCATTCGTGCCTGTTTTTTGGATAACAATATGCATATTATATAAACAACACATCAGATAATCCACAGATTAACAGATAGTCCATCAAACTAAACAAATACGGCCATGCCGTCCCAGAAGCGTTACCAAAGCCTGGGGTCTCGGTTCTCACCATAAGGATATCCCATGTATCCATTGGGGTCTCACCTTAACAATAAGAACTCCATGTGCTAAGTATTATTCCCAGCCCCACTGCCGTTCTCGGCCCTTCGCCGTTCTCGGCTCCTTGCCGTTCCCGGCTTCTTTGTCGTTCGTTCTACTATAACCACATATAGCATAACTCAAAAAACATTCAAGCATATAATAATTCAATCAAGGCTACAGCCTAACATGTAATACAATCTAGGGCCGTGCCCTGCAACAACACTATGGGCCCATGCCCTGCTCTACGGGTACTACAGTTTTCTTACCTGTATCCCGAGCTTCACAATGCACCAAAGTCACGAGCACGGTCCTCTACCTCGAGCTTCTCCGAAAACCTAGTCACAACACATATAAAACACCCTTTAATACTAACCAATCCAAAACCACTTCCCGGGACCAATCCCGTACTCTCGGGACCTCCAATTTCCCAAAACAATGCAACGGAAACCTCCCCCGAGCCCCTGGGACAAATGCCCAAAAATGCAAAAATTCCCTGTCCTGAAAATAGCCCAGCACCGCGGAGCTACCGCTGAGGGCCACGGCACCCAGCAAGTCAGAAATTCCCCCAGCTCCTGATACAACCTCGTGGTGCGGCGCCAAAGAACAGGGCCGCGGTGCCCCTTCGCGAACCCATAATTTTGGGCTTTCCCCGAGCCAAAACACCTCCAATCCAACCCAAACACATACCTAAACCCCAAAACCAACTTCAAACCACAAATGAACTATCTAATAACCTATAAACACCAACAATAAGCTCAATCACACAATCACACCCAAAATCCTCACTTTGGTTTCAAATTTCAGAAACTTAAACCATAGCTTTTAAAACTTAAACCAAGGCTTGAAAATTGTAAGCCATGCTTCCAAATTCTTAAACCACATCAGATACGAAAATTCAAAGATGTTTAAAACTATTACCTCAATCAAGAATTCAACTTGGAGCTGCTGTCCCAATCAAATTCCAAGCTCAATCACAAACTCAAGCTGAACCTAACCTCAATTCATCCCAAGAATTCACCAAACAAAACACACAACTCAATTCTCAATTCCATGATATTCTTAACTGAATTCCACAACATATACACAGAACTTCCTTACCTCAATATGCTGAATAATCCTCTAAGTTTCCCAGCTTTAATCCCTTTCTTGATCCCAAGAGACTTGTCCTTAGTTTTCCCTTTTCTCCTCTAGGTTTTCTTCCAATTTCAGCAAAATCAGAATATGACTAAGTATAAAACGTAAGGGACCCCTTTTCCCTCAGCTGAAGGTTTCTATATCCTGCCAAAAGACCATTTTACCCCTCCATGTAATTCCTTTCCTAACTAAACCTCAAGGGTATTCTTGTCATTCACTTTTCTTACAAATCTACCATCTTTCTCATCTAAAATATGTTACTCTTAATGGTCACCAATGGTCACTCATGGTCACTCAAGTTACTCAATTACCATTAACGTTTAGCTCATAAACTCAAAGTACAAAATTCCCAAAATACCCCTAGGCTCCTCCCGAGCCAGGTATTTAATCCCGTTGTGAATTTTAAACTAATTAGCTCCCTAGGACCATCTCGGCACGTGCATCACAATATTATCACCACTCACACATGGCAATAATCATATAATACATTTATTACATTTACGCCCTCAGCGGGCTAAAATTACCAATTTACCACTAACAAGCAAACGGGGCCCACATGCATAGTTATTCCACCTAAACATGCATTCTAATCACATATTCATTTAAATTCATATATTAACATGTTAATACATTTTTTTGCCCTCCAGACAGGCTAATCAAGGTCCTAAACCTTATTAGCAAATTAGGGATGTTACAACTATCCCCTCCTTACAAGAATTTCATCCTCAAAATTACCTGAATAACTTAGGATGCCGCTCCCGCATATCAGACTCAAGTTCCCATGTCGCCTCTTCAACCTTGCTGTTCCTCCACAACACTTTAACCAAGGCGATGGTCTTGCTCTGCAAGACTTTGTCCTTTCTGTCAAGGATCTGAACGGGCTTCTCCTCGTATGATAAATCCTGATCCAGCTCCAAATTCTCATAGCTCAACATGTGAGTAGTATCTGATACATATTTCCGAAGCATGGATACATGGAACACGTTATGAACCCCTGATAGAGCTGAAGGCCTCACTAATCTGTAAGCTACCTCTCCAACTCATTCTAGAACCTCGAAGGGGCCAACAAACCTGGGGCTCAGCTTGCCCCGAGCACCGAATCGTTTCACTCCTCTCAGGGGAGAAACCTTAAGGAACACATGATCACCGACTTGAAATTCCACGTTCCTACGTCTCAGGTCTGAATAACTCTTTTGACGACTCTGGGAGGCGAGCATACGGGCTCTAATCTTCTCAATTGCCTCATTGGTCCTCTGAACCATCTCTGGACCTAGATATCTTCTCTCACCTGTCTCATCCCAGTGTATCAGTGATCTGCACTTCCTCCCATACAACATCTCATACGGAGCCACTCCGATAGTCGCCTGATAACTATTGCTGTACGAGAACTCAATTAAAGGGAGATACTTACTCCAAGATCCCCCAAAATCTAACACACAGGCTCGTAGCATATCCTCCAGTATCTAAATCGTCCTCTCAGATTGCCCATCTGTTTGAGGATGATAAGTAAGACTAAATCGTAACTATGTGCCCATTGCCTTCTGCAGGCTCTCCCAAAACTTGGAGGTGAAGGTGGGATCCCTGTCAGATACTATCGACCTCGGAGCCCCATGAAGTCGAACAATTTCCTTCACATATAGCTCAGCATACTGCTCCACAGTATAAGTTGTTCTCATAGGTAGAAAGTGGGCAGACTTAGTATACCTGTCCACAATCACCCACACTGAATCATGTAGTCCATGGTGACCACTTCCCGGGACCAATCCCGTACTCTCGGGACCTCCAATTTCCCAAAACAATGCAACGGAAACCTCCCCCGAGCCCCCGGGACAAATGCCCAAAAATGCAAAATTTCCCTGTCCTGAAAATAGCCTAGCACTGCGGCGCCCAGCAAGTCAGAAAGTCCCCCAGCTCCTGATACAACCTCGCGCCGCGGCGCCCCTTCGCGAACCCAGAATTTTGGGTTTTCCCCTGCATTTTCCCCGAGCCAAAACACCTCCAATCTAACCCAAACACATACCTAAACCCCAAAACCAACTTAAAACCACAAATGAACTATCTAACATCCTGTAAACACCAACAAGTAGCTCAATCACACCCAAAATCCTCACTTTGGTTTCAAATTTCAGAAACTTAAACCATAGCTTTTAAAACTTAAACCAAGGCTTGAAAATTGTAAACCATGCTTTCAAATTCTTAAACCACATCAGATACGAAAATTCAAAGATGTTTAAAACTATTACCTCAATCAAGAATTCAACTTGGAGCTGCTGTCCCAATCAAATTCCAAGCTCAATCACAAACTCAAGCTGAACCTAACCTCAATTCATCCCAAGAATTCACCAAACAAAACACACAACTCAATTCTCAATTCCATGATATTCTTAACTGAATTCCACAACATATACACAAAATTTCCTTACCTCAATATCCTGAATAATCCTCTAAGTTTCCCAGCTTTAATCCCCTTCTTGATCCCAAGAGACTTGCCCTTAGTTTTCCCTTTTCTCCTCTAGGTTTTCTTCCAATTTCAGCAAAATCAGAATATGACTAAGTATAAAACATAAAGGACCCCTTTTCCCTCAGCTAAAGGTTTCTATATCCTGCCAAAAGACCATTTTACCCCTCCATGTACTTCCTTTCCTAACTAAACCTCAAGGGTGTTCTTGTCATTCACCTTTCTTACAAATCTACCATCTTTCTCATCTAAAATCTGTTACTCTTAATGGTCACCAATGGTCACTCAAGTTACTCAATTACCATTAACCTTTACCTCACAAACTCAAAGTACAAAATTCCCAAAATACCCCTAGGCTCCTCCCGAGCCGAGTATTTAATCCCGTTGTGAATTTTAAACTAATTAGCTCCCTAGGACCGTCTCGGCACGTGCATCACAATATTATCACCACTCACACGTGGCAATAATCATATAATACATTTATTACATTTACGCCCTCAGCGGGCTAAAATTACCAATTTACCACTAACAAGCAAACGAGGCCACATGCATATTTATTCCACCTAAACATGCATTCTAATCACATATTCATTTAAATTCATATATTAACATGTTAATACAGTTTTTTGCCCTCCAGGCATGCTAATTAAGGTCCTAAACCTTATTAGCAAATTAGGGATGTTACAGGTAAGGAGTTTGAAAATTCTGTTTATGATGAATATTGTAAATCTTTTGGAATTTTTCATGAATTTTCTGCTCCCAAAACCCCTGAAAAAAAATGGGGTAGTGGAACGAAAAAATCGTACTTTGCAGGAAATGGCCAGAGTTATGCTAAATAGCAAAAGACTCACAAAGAAATTGTGGGCTAAAGCAATTAATACAGTGTGTTACACAATTAATCGTGTTTTTCTACGTCTAGGTACAAATAAAACTCCTTATGAAATCTGGAAAGGTAGAAAACCCAATGTTAATTATTTTCATGTATTTGGGTGTTTGTGTTATATTCTTAGAAATCGTGAGAATCTGGGAAAATTTGATGCCAAAAGTGATGTGGGATTGTTTCTTGGATATTCCACCAATAGTAGGGCTTATCGTGTTTATAACATGAAAACCCAAACTATTATGGAATCAGCTAATGTGGTTGTAGATGATTTAAAAGATTTTTCTGAGTACTCCCATGAGGAGGAAATTGATAGGTTCATTTGTAATGCCCCGAAATCCCTAGTGCGGTTTAGTGGCTGGATTAGTAGGTCGGGAGGGCCATAACTGTTTAATTATGCCATTAAATGAATATATGCATCTTTATGTGAATTATATTATAATATGATGTTATATGCATGCATGTGGGTCCACATTTGAATATTATATTGTTTTGATAATTTGGCCCATTGAGGGCAAATTAGTGTATTTGGGTGCATAATGTGATTTGTGAATGAGACTCCATTATTATGGAGATATATTCGAGCTATTAGGCATGAGACGGTCCTATATAATGGATTAGCGGTTTTGTCATAACTGGGTCAATTATTGGGTAATAAGGATGTTTATTTGATGATAAATTGAGAGTTTTTGAGATCAGGGTGAAATTCTGGAAGTTTTGACTATAATGTCCTCGGGGAGGTTTTTGGGACCCCGAGCACTAGGTTTTATTTGAGGTTACTTAAGCTTGAAGTTGCTTGTCAGATAGAACGTACGTTAGAAAACCTCTCGTTCTTCCCCGTTAGTTCCTTTTCACCGTTCGAAGCGTTTTCGAAGATATCTTGAGTTCTAGGAGTCGGAATCAAGCAAGGATTGAGCCATAGCGATCCTAGGAAAGATTAGAAGCTTCTTGACCAAAGGATTTTATGAGAAACAACCCAATCAAAGGTAATCTAAGTTTAAAGTTTTGAGTTTTTAGAGTTTCTAAGCTTTGGATTGGCTTTTGTGAATTGTTGAGTTTTTGGTTTGATTGAACCTTGGGTTTTGATGGTTTTGGAGCATTGGAAAGCTTGGGAACTTTGATTTGATGATTTGGTAATGTTTAGGCATGATTTTGGAGGCTTTTGGATGTTGGAGAACGAGTTTAGGCGTGTTCTTGGTTGGGCGCCGCGGCCTTGTTCTGGGAGAGTTGCGGCCCTAGCTCGAAGAAGCAGGTGGGAGGATTTGTGCTTGCTGGGCGTCGCAGCCCTTGCTTCAGTGGTGGCTGGGGGCCGCGACCCAAGGTACCAGGGCCGCAGCCCTTGAGCAGGGTTGAGCCCGTTTGAGTGTTTTGGTCTCGGGAACATGGTTTTAAGCCTCGGGATCGTTCCTACTACCCGGATTAGTGGGGATTGATGTCCCGGAGGCTAGATCTTGGTTTGGGAACCCTTGATTATCATTTTATTGATGGTGTCCCATATTTGGTTATGATTAGGTGATTGCTAAAGGACTAAAAGCTAGACCGTTATCAAGGGCCGTTCTTCTATTCATTCTAGCTCGAATCAGAGGTAAGAAAACTGCACCCCATATGTGAAATGCATTATTATTCTTGAAGCATGTTGATTGTGTAAATGTGGACATGGATTGATTATTGAGTGCTTAGCAAATCTTTCTCACTTGTGAATGGTACTGACTCATTAGTCAGAATTGGCATAGGTGTCAGTATCAACTGTGAAGCTGTGACTCATTAGTCAGGTTCGGCAGTGGTACTGGGCACTGGTCACATAGTGCTGACTCATAAGTTAGGACGGCCTTAGCGTATTCAACGCAAGCTAATAAAGATTAGATCTAATCGACATTCTGCATTGGATGACTCAAAGAGCATTAATGTCGGACCGACCTCAAGTTCGATGAATACTATAAGTGCTTGTGTGACTTACCTATCAGTCACTCATCTGTTAAGTTAGAGACTTACCTATCAGTCTCTCGTCTATTAAGGCTAGTGGCTTACCTAGAAGCCACTCTTCTATTTAAAGTTAGAGACTTACCTATCAGTCTCTTGTCTGTTTAAGGCTAGTGGCTTACCTAGCAGCCACTCTTCTGTTTAAATTAGTGACTTGCTTGTGAGTCACCCAGTATGGTTTTCTAGAACCTCAAAGTGATATTCACTCATCTGCTTAAGAGCTATAAGCTCTGTGTGATTATAATGATAATCATTTGATAATGTTATATTCAATATTGTGTTTTCTTGCTGGGCTTTGGCTCATGGGTGCTACGTGGTGCAGGTAAAGGAAAAGGAAAGCTCACCCAGCCTTGAGTGGAGAGCTTAGGTGGTGATGTGTACATATGTGGCCGCTTGACCATCACGACCAAGGAGTTCTCAGAGGAACTAGGGGGTTTACCCTATTTTTTTGCCGCTTAGGTCGACGGATTTGTAATTTTGAAACATTAATGACCTTTTTGAGTTGTAAATAACTTGTAAATGTTCTTGTGGGCCCATGAGTAGTTTTATGTAGATAATAAAATATATCCTTTCCTTTTTGTTGTTTTTCACCTTAGCCTGTTAATAACACTTAGAACACGTTTTTAACCAAAGGACTCGGGTAGCGGGTCAAATTTCCGGTTCATCATTCACCGTAATGGTTCTGGGGTAACCAAGGCGTTACAACTTGGTATCAGAGCGTGTCAAGGTTAAGGTTCCTGTAGACTGGCTGGGCATGTACACACGTCATTGAAGTCAAGCTCGACTCATGGTTTGGTAATTATTTATGTGGTTATATGTATAACTGCTTAAATATAATATATATGCTTTCCCTGTATGCATGAGACACCTTGTTTAACCTGTGCCCTGAAATATTATTTCCTTAGCAACTGTGTGCTAATTAGTACTGAAATTACTGGAACATACTCATCAATATTGTTGATTATGAATTATTATGTGATACATGCTGAGTGCTAAATGCTATAAACATGTATCTGCCTGTATAATTGAATGACTGTGGAATATGATAATTGTCTGCTTGTTCTTGGACCGTGAGGCGGCAAGAGGTTTAGTTATTGTAACACCCCAAGTTACTAATAAGGTTTATGACCTTGATTAGCATGCCTGGAGGGCAATAAGTGAATTAATATGATAATATGTGAATTTGAATGAATATGTAATTAGAATGAATGTTTAGGTGGTATAAATATGCATGTGGACCCCGTTTGTATGTTAGCGGTAAATTGGTAATCTTAGCCCGCTGAGGGCATATATGTGTTAATGGTATTATTTGATTTGTACCACGTGAGTGTGGTATTATTAATGTGATGCACGTGCCGAGACGGTCCTAGAGAGCTAGTTAACTCAAAATTCACAACGGGATTTCATACCTGGCTCGGGAGGAGCCTAGGGGTACTTTGGGGAATTTCGTGAGTTGAGTTGAGAATTTGTGGTTAATGGTTATTGGTGATTGAGTAACCTGAGTAACCATTAGTAACTGCTGAGAGTAACAAGTTTAGATGGAAAAATGGTAGAATTGTAATATAGGTGAAAGGACAAGAGTGCCCTTGAGGTTTAGTTAGGAGAGGATAATTACGGGAGGATAGAATAGTAATTTGGCAGGGATTTAGATCACTTCAGCTGAGGGAAAAGGATCATTTACATTATTTCACTTGGGCATGTTTTGTTTATGCTGAAAATTGGGAGAAACCTAGAGGAAAAGAGAAGAAAAGGAAGAAAGCTGAATTTGAAACCTAGGAGGAGGAATCAAGGTGGTTTGAGGTAATTAAAGCAAACCAGGGATCAAGATTTGGTTAGAGGTAAGTTTCATCTCTGAAATTTATGTGTTTAGTAAGTTTCTATAGAATTTAGGTTGAAATTGAAAGATGGTTTGTGGCTGGCTTGCTTGGGAATTCAGCTTGTGAAATTAGAAGGCTTAGCTTGGAGCTGGAAGCAAGGGAGCTTAAGGTTGAATTCTCCACTTAAGGTAAGGATTCTGTGCAATTATAAGGTTTATTTCTGTTATGGTTTAAGGAATTGGAAGTATGGTTTAGGTTTTGGTCTAAGTTTCTAACTTTCTGGTTTGAACTATTGAGGCATGGAACCAAAGTGTGATTTATGGGAGTGATTGTGTAATTGAGCTGGTTTATGATGTTTATAGGTTGTTAGATGGTTTACTTGTGGTTTTAAATTGGTTTTGGGGTTTAGGTATGTGTTTAGATTGAATTGGGAGTGCTTTGGCTCGGGGAAAATGCAGGGGAAAACCTAGATTTCTGGTTTCGCGAAGGAGCACCGCGGCCCTATTCTTTGGCGCCGTGGCGCGAGGCTGCTTCAGGGCTGGGGAATGCTCTCTGAATTTCTGGGTGCTGCGGCCCTCTAGGGCAGCGCAGCGGCGCTAGGCTATTTTCAGAGCAAGGAATTTTGCAATTTTGAGCTTTTGCTCTGGGGGTTCGGGGGATGTTTCCGATGTGTTGTTTTAGGAATTTGGGGATTCTGAGAGTGTGAGATTGGTCCCGGGAAGTGGTTTTGGATTGGTTAGTATTAAAGAATGTTTTATATGTGTTGTGACTAGGTCTTCAGAGAGGCTCGGGTTAGAGGACCGTGCTCGCGGCCTTGGTGCATCGGAAAGCTCGGGATACAGGTAAGAAAACTGTAGCACCCGTAGAGCAGGGCTTGGGCCCATAGTATTGTTGCAGGGCATGGCCCTAGATTGTATCATTGCTAGGACGTAGCTTTAAATGAATGATATATATATTTGAATGTTACTTGAGAATGCTAAATGTGGTAATAGCAGTGTGAACGGCAAAAGGGTCGGGAACGGCGAAGGGCCGAGAACGGCGTAGGCCGAGAACGGCAGTGGGGCCGGGAATACCACTTAGCACATGGAGTGCTTGTGGTTAGGGTGAGACCCCAATGGGTACATGGGATATCCTTACGGTGTAGACCGAGATCCCAAGCTTTGGTAACGCTTCTGGGACGGCATGGATGTATATGTGTTTAAATCTTATGGACTGTCTGACTAGATATGAGTTATCTGCTATAGTGATTGTTTGATATGCATATGTTATGTGTTGTATGAGTTTTCTTGCTGGGCTTCGGTTCACGGGTGCTCTGTGTTGCAGGTAAGGGCAAAGAGAAAGTCAACCAGCCATGAGTACGGAGAGCGTGGGGGCGGCGCATACATGTTTGGCATGCCTGACTGCTTTGGTTGGGGATATTTTTGAGAAATGGCTGTACAAACCCTAGTTTTGATGGTTAATTACTTATAAACTTGCTTTGAGTTGTAAATATTTTACAAACCTCGTTTTGAGATCTCGAGTGTTAAACTCTTGAACTTTTAATGAAATAGAGTGTTTTTTTTTAAAGATTATAGCCTGGTCACTTTGTTTAATCACACTTTTGCTCTAAAAACCTCGCTGAGCGAGTTAAATGCACATTTTAAACTCACTTAGTAACGGCTCTAAGGCAGTAGGGCGTTACAGTTATTACTACCTGACTGGCCGTATTGATCAATGTTTCAGCAAGGTATATCAGAAATAAGAATGAACCCAGGGCAGACAGATACTTTAGCTGGCCAAAGTGATCAGGGCAAGAATAATAATAACAGCCAGGGTCAAGAGAATGACCAGTCACAGATTCCACAGCTAGCTCCTGCAAACTGGCAGCAGTTGTTTAATGACTTGCAGGCAACAGTGTTGAAACAGGGAGAACCGAAGTAGAATGTCCCCTTTTACTTCGGTTCTTAGGTAAAACCGAAGTAGAAAGAAGCCCTCTTACTTCGGTTTTACCTAAAAACTGAAGTAGCAAGTAGCCTTTTTTCTTCGGTTTTACCTAAAAACCGAAGTAGAAAGTGCCAGGATGGTAGCGTATATTCACTTTCTACTTCGGTTATTATGTAAAAACTGAAGTAGAAAGTAGGGATTCTACTTCGGTTTTTAGCTAGTTTTTACTTCGCTCTGAACTACTGCGATTGCGAATTTTAGCGAAAACCGAAGTAAATCAAGCTTAAAAACCGAAGTAAAAGCCCCTTTTCCTTGTTGTGGAGAGGAGCTTCGTCTCCTGAGACACCAGCAAGTGCCTGCAGTAGTTAGTGTATTAGAGGCACCTCCTGTGTTGGTGCCAGCAGCAGAGCAGCCGCCTGAGGTAGGAAATAAATGGGAACCTCTTTATGAAAGGGCAACCTCCAGTGTTTGAGGGCAGTGCAGATCCTGCCAAGGCAGAGCAATGAATGAGTATGATTACCACTATCCTTGATTTTATGAGGGTAACTTGTAATGAGAGGGTGGCCTGTGCCACTTATATGTTTCGGGAGGATGCCCAGATTTGGTGGGAGGTGATTACCCAGACCAAGAATGTGAATGCCCTGAGTTGGGAGGAGTTTCAGACCTTGTTTAATGAAAAGTATTACAATGATGCCATCAGGGCAGCTAAAGCTGAGGAATTCATTAGGCTACTTCAGGGAAGTTTGTCAGTCACTGAGTATGCCTTAAAGTTTGATCGTTTGGCGAAATTGGCCATGGAGCTGGTGCCCACTGATGGGACCAGGAGAGAGAGATTCCTACTGGGGCTGCAACCCAGATTAGCCCGTGATGTTTGTATTACCACTGTGGCAGGGGTTATTACCTATGCACAGGTGGTTGAGAAGGCACTCACAGATGAGAGTGCAGAGAACAAGATCTGGCGTGACAATGCAACCAAAAAGGATTTCAGGAGGATAGTTCCTCCATTTGTGGGTTCAGGTAGGGGTGTTGGCCCCAGTGACCAGAAGAGGAAGGTTCCTGACACCTTCCCAATTCCAGGTCCTGATAGGCGGCTCTGTGGTATTACAATGGGTCGTCCAGGGGGTAGTGAAGCTGGAAGACTCATCCTGAATGCCCTAGATGCAAGAGGCGTCATTTGGGAGAGTGTAGGGCAAAGGCCTGCTACTTGTGTGGAGCGGTAGGTCATTTTAAGAAAGATTTCCCTCAGGTAAGAAAAGAAGAACCCAGGAAAGTGGACAGCTCGGCCTCAGCTCGAGGGTTCGCATTGACTCAAGCAGAAGCTGAGGCTTCTCCCTCAGTTGTTACAGGTCAGCTTCTTAGTGCTGGAACCTCTTATAATGTGTTGATTGATTCTGGTGCTACACATTCTTTTGTTGCTAGTAGTGTTATTGATAGACTGTGTAGACCTTGTGATTTTTATGCTATGGGGTTTGGTACCTTGTTACCCACTGGAGAGTTAGTGGTATCCAGGAGATGGGTCAGATCTTTGCCAGTGACAGTGGAGGGCAGGGAGTTATCAGTGGATTTGATAGAGTTGGTTATGACTGACTTTGATATGATATTGGGCATGGACTAGTTGGCAAAGTATGGGGCAATTATTGATTGCAGAAGGAAGATGGTCACCTTTGAGCCTGAAGGTGAGGATCCTTTTGTGTTTGTTGGCACTATGCATGGACCCCGTATTCCTATGATTTTTGTGTTGATAGCTAGGGATTTATTGCAAAGAGGTTGCATTGGATTCTTAGCCAGTGTGGTTGATACCACTTAGGCCATGCCAGTGAGACCAGAGGATACTAGACTTGTATGTGAATTCCTGGATGTGTTTCCAGAAGATTTTCCAGGGTTGCCACCGCACAGAGAAATTGAGTTTGTTATAGAACTGGCACTGGGGACGGAGCCAGTGTCTAGAGCGCCTTACAAAATGGTCCCATCTGAGTTAAAAGAATTAAAGGTACAGTTGCAAGAGCTGTTAGATTTGGGTTTTATCAGACCTAGCTTCTCACCTTGGGGTGCGCCAGTTCTATTTGTGAAAAAGAAGGACGGTTCTCTGAGAATGTGTATTGATTACAAAGAACTGAATAAGTTGACAATTAAGAACAAGTATCCTTTGCCAAGGATAGATGATCTGTTCGATCAATTGCAAGGTAAGAAGGTATTCTCAAAGATCGACCTTCGTTCTGGCTATCATCAGTTGAGGGTCAAGGAAGGAGATATACCGAAGACTGCTTTTCGTACCAGGTATGGGCATTATGAGTTCTTAGTTATGTCATTTGGATTGACTAATGCCCTTGCTGCTTTTATGGATCTGATGAACATAGTGTTCAAGGGTTATCTGGACTAGTTTGTGATTGTCTTCATCGATGATATTCTGGTATATTCTCAGTTTGAGTCAGAGCATGAGCAACATCTGAGGTTGGTTCTACAGAGACTGAGGGAACATAGATTGTTTGCCAAGTTCAAGAAGTGTAAATTCTGGTTGTCTCAGGTATCCTTTCTCGGGCATATTTTCAGTAAGGAGGGGATTAAGGTAGATCCAGTGAAGATTGAAGCGGTCAGAGATTGGCCAAGGCCAAAGAATGCTTATGAGGTTAAAAGTTTCCTTGGATTGGTAGGTTATTATAGGCGTTTTGTGGAAGGGTTCTCAAAGATTGCTACTGCATTGACTGAGCTGACACGCAAGAGCTAGAAATTTGTGTGGTCAGATAAGTGTGAGAACAGCTTCCAGGAACTGAAGTAGAGATTGATTACAGCTCCGATTTTGAGTCTTCCAACAGATCAGGAGAAGTTTGTGATTTATTGTGATGCTTCTCATCAGGGTTTGGGCTGTGTTTTGATGCAATCAGAGAAGGTAATAACTTTTGCTTCTCGTCAGTTGAAGGAGTAGGAAAAGAGATATCCTACTCATGATTTAGAGTTGGCAGCTGTGGTTTTTGCTTTAAAGATATGGAGGCATTATCTCTATGGAGAGAAGTGTGAGATCTATACAGACCACAAGAGCCTGAAGTACTTCTTCACCCAGAAAGACCTGAATATGAGGCAAAGGCGTTGGCTGGAGTTAGTAAAAGACTATGACTGTGAGATTTTGTATCATCCAGGAAAAGCCAACGTGGTAGCTGATGCTTTAAGCCGGAAAGGTCCGAGACAGATTCATGGTATGAGGCTGATAGCCAGAGAGTTAGCAGATGATATGACCAGAGCTGGTATAGAGTTGCTGGTAGGCTAGTTGGCTAATATTTCGCTACAGTCTACGTCGTTAGAGAGAATTAAGGAGGGTCAGCTGAGTGATCCACAGCTAATCAAGATCAGAGAGGATGTTCTGGCTGGAGCGTCCAGGGATTATTCAGTGTCTGAGTTAGGCTTGTTGAGATACAAGGTGCGGATATGTGTTCTGCTATACACTGCTTTGAGGCGAGAGATTCTGGATGAATCTCATGCTACACCTTACTCTTTGCATCCAGGCACCACGAAGATTGTAATGCCCTGAATTCTCCGATATGGTTTAATGGCGAGATTAGTAGGCCGGGAGGGCCATACTTGTTTAATTATGCCATTAAATGATATTATGCATGTATATGTGAATTATATTATAGTATGATGTTAAATGCATGCATGTGGGTCCACATTTTAATTATAGGGGTGTGATGGTAATTTGGCCTGTTGAGGGTATAATTGTATATTTGTATGCATGTCGGTGATATATGTTGAGACCACATTATAATGTGGGTTCGTTCGAGCTATTCGGCATGAGACGACCATGGTATGTTAATTAGCGGTCTGGTCATAACAGGTTTAAGTTCGAGGCTCTAGAGGAGTCTCGGGGTGATCTTAGTGATTAAAGCGTTACCGGGCATTAAAGGGTAATGGGATATGAATTATTGGTGTTTGGGATTATTGGGAATAGTGGGAATTGGAGAGCATTAATTATGATTAACGGGATAGGTTGGAAAGGAAAAATATGCCCTTGGGAGCCTTTAGAAACTCTTAAATGACCTAGGGGTATAATGGTCTTTTTACCCCTAGGATAGATATAAACTGAGTTTAGCAGTAAGTTGATGAGAAAAACAGAGCAAGTTCTTGAGCTTCCCGTACCTTCTCCTTCTTCCATTTTCTTTGTGATTTTTGGTGACCTTGTTGAGCATTCAAGCTTGGGAAGTAGACCTTGGGAGTTTGGGAGAGTGTTCCACCATTGAAGAGCATCACAACCTGAGTTTGAGGTAAGTTTCCAGCCATTAGTTTACTGGTATACTCTGTTTTGGTGTTAGTTTTCAGCTTGTGTTTTTGTGGTGGATTGTTGGAATTGATGGAAGTTTTGGTTGGGGTTTCACTTGGGTTTTGATGAGGGAGTGATATAGATCAAGTTTAGGGGTTGTATTGGATGTTTGAGTGGTGTTTAAGCTTGGTTTGAAAGGTTGGTTCCATGAGAAACCGTAAGAGAAGAAAAGCAGGGGTTATGGTTGTACTGGAGGTTGGGCCGCGGCATGGCCAGGGAGGGCCGCGGCCCTTGAGGGATGCTGAAGTTAGGCTCCTCTGTTTGAGGGGCGGGCCGCGGCATGGCCAAGGAGGGCCGCGACCCTTAGTGGCTTTTTGGCCAGAAATGGCTTCTTGGCTCGGGGATGCTAGCCTTAGGCCTCGGGGTCGATCCTACTACCCGGTTTAGTAGTGTTTGATGTCTCGGAGGCTAGGTTTTGGTTTGGGAACCTTTTATTATTCATTTAATTGATGGAATCCCGTAATTGGTTATGACCAAGTAATCGCTAAAGGACCAAAAGGTTGATCGTTCTCAAGGGTCGTTCTTATTATTAATTCTCGCTCGAACAGGAGGTAAGAAAACTTCACCCTGTGTATATATGACATGTGTGATTATTATTAAGGCATGTTGATTGATAAATGTGGACATGGATTGCCTATTGAGTACTAGTGGATGTTAAATACTTGTATATGTACTAATTAGTCCGGGACACTGACCTAAGAGTCAGAAATGGCATAGCGTCATGAATGTCGAGCCAAATGAAGATTAGATCTAATCGATATCAGCAAAGAATGACTCATATGGGGTATTAACGCTGGACCGACCCTAAGGTCGATGAACTTATAAGCGCTTGTCTAGTCTAAGACCAGTTATTCAGAGCCAGGGCATATGGCCTCGGTACTGCTTGTCACATGGCTAGGGAACATTGTTCCAGGGTTTATGACTGTAAGTCATGAGGAAGGTAATGTTGGTGACTAATCACCATACACCTATCCTGTTCAAACTTGTGAAAGGCTCACTTATCTGTTAAGCCCTGGTGACCCTATTGTCACATGTCTGGAGGGTGTTGTCCCTGTATTAGTGACTCTTGCAATAGTCACCTACTTGTTGGGATTGATAGTCCTGGATGATTATTACGATCATTGTTGATATTATATCATGTTTTATTATTCTTTTCTTGCTGGGCCTTGGCTCATGGGTGCTATGTGGTGCAGGTAAAGGGAAAGAAAAGCTCACCCAACCTTGAGTGGAGAGCTTAGGTGGTGATGTGTACATATGCGGTTTCTTGACCACCACGGCCAAGGCGTTCTCAGAGGAACTAGGGGGTTTACCCTATTTTTGCCGCTTAGGTCGGCGGGATTGTAAATTTGAAACAGTAATGACCATTTTGTACTGAGAACAACTTGTAAATGTTTTGATTAGCTCTACAGAGCAGTTTGTAATGAAAATATCCATTTCCTTTTTATTAGTTTTTCTACCTTAACCTATTAATTACACTTAGAGCACGTCTTTGACCAAAGGGCTCGGGTAGCGGGTCAAATTTCCGGTCCACCGTTCACCGTAACTGTTCTGGGGTAACCAGGGCGCTACAAAGATGTATCAGGATGTGAGATCGTTGTATTGGTGGCCGAGGATAAAGAGAGATGTAGTAGAGTATGTGGCAAAGTGCTTGACATGTCAACAGGTCAAGGCTGAGCATCAGAGGTCGGCAGGGTTATTGCAGCCTCTGGATATTCTGGAGTGGAAGTGGGAGGACATCACGATGGATTTTGTGGTGGGCTTACCCAGGACTGTTGGTCAATGCGGTTCTTTTTAGGTGATAGTGGATCGCTACACCAAGTCAGCTCACTTTTTGCTAGTAAGGACCACTTATACAGTTGACTAGTATGCAGATCTCTATGTGAGAGAGATCGTGCGCCTCCATGGAGCACCTAGATCAATCGTGTCAGATCGGGACCCTACTTTTACTTCCAACTTTTGGGGGAGTTTGCAAAAAGCCATGGGGACACAGTTGAAGTTCAGTACTGCTTATCATCCTCAGGTAGATGGGCAATCTGAGAGGACGATCCATATTCTGGAAGACATGCTGAGAGCATGTGTGCTGGACTTTGGTGGATCTTGGAGTAAGTATCTGCCTTTGATAGAGTTCTCCTATAACAACAGTTGTCAGTCTACCATTGGAGTTGCACCTTATGAGATGTTGTATGGTAGGAAGTGCAGATCTCCCATTCATTGGGATGAGACAGGCGAAAGGAGATACTTAGGTCCTGAGGCAGTTCAGAGGACCAGTGAGGCCATTGAGAATATTAGAGCTCAGATGCTCGCTTCTTAGAGTAGACAGAAGAGCTATGCAGATCCCAAGCGCAGGAATGTGGAGTTCCAAGTGGGAGACTATGTTTTCCTTAGAGTCTCACCATGGAAAGGGGTGAGAAGGTTTGGGAAGAAGGGCAAGCTGAGCCCTAGATTTGTAGGTCCATTTGAGATCCTAGAAAGGATTGGTCAGGTGGCTTACATATTGGCCTTGCCTCCGGTGTTGTCGGCTGTGCATAATGTGTTTCATGTTTTGGCTCTTCGGAGGTATGCATCTGATGTGAGTCATATTTTGAGTTATGAGGATCTGGAACTTGAGCCAGATCTCTCCTTTAAGGAGCAGCCAGTTCAGATACTTGATAGAAAGGATAAGGTCCTCAGGAATAAGACGATACCTTTGGTTATGGTGTTGTGGAGGAATAGTAAGGTCGAGGAAGCGACCTGGGAGCTGGAGTCAGATATGCAGAGTCAGTATGTGAATTATATTATAATATGATGTTATATGCATGCATGTGGGTCCACATTTGAATACTATGTTGTTTTGATAATTTGGCCCATTGAGCGCAAATTAGTGTATTTGGGTGCATAATGTGATTTGTGAATGAGATTCCATTATTATGGAGATATATTCGAGCTATTCGGCATGAGACGGTCCTATATAATGGATTATCAGTTTTGTCATAACGGGGTCAATTATTGGGTAATAAGAATGTTTATTTGATGATAAATTGAGAGTTTTTGAGATCAGGATGAAATTTTGGAAGTTTTGACTATAATGTCCTCGGGGAGGTTTTTGGGACCCCGAGCACTAGGTTTTATTTGAGGTTACTTAAGCTTGAAGTAGCTTGTCAGATAGAACGTACGTTAGAAAACCTCTCGTTCTTCCCCGTTAGTTCATTTTCACCGTTCGAAGCGTTTTCGAAGATATCTTGAGTTCTAGGAGTCGGAATCAAGCGAAGATTGAGGCATAGCGATCCTAGGAAAGATTAGAAGCTTCTTGACCGAAGAATTTGACGAGAAACAACCCAATCGAAGGTAATCTAAGTTTAAAGTTTTGAGTTTTTAGAGTTTCTAAGCTTTGGATTGGCTTTTGTGAATTGTTGAGTTGTTGATTTGATTGAACCTTGGGTTTTGATGGTTTTGGAGCATTGAGAAGCTTGGGAACTTTGATTTGATGATTTGGTAATGTTTAGGCATGATTTTGGAGGCTTTTGGATGTTGGAGAACGAGTTTGGACGTGTTCCGAGTTGGGCGCCGCGGCCCTGTTCTTGGAGAGCCGCGGCCCTAGCTCGAAGAAGCAGGTGGGAGGATTTGTGCTTGCTGGGCACCGCGGCCCTTGATGTTGGGCGCCGCGGCCCTTGCTTCAGTGGTGGCTGGGGGCCGCCGCCCAAGGTGCCAGGGCCGCAGCCCTTGAGCAGGGTTGAGCCCGTTTGAGTATTTTGGCCCCGAGAACATGGTTTTAGGCCTCGGGATCGTTCTTACTACCCAGATTAGTGGGGATTGATGTCCTAGAGGCTATATCTTGGTGTGGGAACCCTTGATTATCATTTTATTTATGGTGTCCCATATTTGGTTATGATTAGGTGACCACTAAAGGACTAAAAGCTAGATCGTTCTCAAGGGTCGTTCTTCTATTCATTCTAGCTCGAATCAGAGGTAAGAAAACTGCACCCCATATGTGACATGCATGATTATTCTTGAGGCATGTTGATTGTGTAAATGTAGACATGGATTGATTATTGAGTGCTTAGCAAATCTTGCTCACTTGTGCATGGTACTGACTCATTAGTCAGAATTGGCATAGGTGTCCGTATCAACTGTGAAGTTGTGACTCATTAGTCAAGTTCGGCAGTGGTACTGGGCACTGGTCACATAGTGTTGACTCATAAGTCAGGACAGCCTTAGCGTGTTCAACGCAAGCCAATAAAGATTAGATCTAATCGACATTCTACATTGGATAACTCAAAGAGCATTAATGCCAGATTGACCTCAAGTTCGATGAATATTGTAAGCGCTTGTGTGACTTACCTATCAGTCACTCATCTGTTAAGTTAGAGACTTACCGATCAGTCTCTCGTTTGTTAAGGATAGTGGCTTACCTAGCAGCCACTCTTCTGTTTAAAGTTAGAGACTTACCTATCAGTCTCTTGTATGTTTAAGGCTAGTGGCTTACCTAGTAGCCACTCTTCTGTTTAACTTAGTGACTTGCTTGTCAGTCACCCAGTATGGTTTTCTAGAACCTCAAATTGATATTCACTCATCTGTTTAAGAGCTATAAGCTCTGTGTGATTATAATGATAATCATTTGATAATGTTATATTCAATATTGTGTTTTCTTGCTGGGCTTTGGCTCATGGGTGCTACGTGGTGCAGGTAAAGGGAAAGAAAAGCTCACCCAGCCTTGAGTGGAGAGCTTAGGTGGTGATGTGTACATATGTGGCCGCTTGACCATCACGACCAAGGAGTTCTCAGAGGAACTAGGGGGTTTACCCTTGTTTTTTGCCACTTAGGTCGGCGGATTTGTAATTTTGAAACAGTAATGACCTTTTTGAGTTGTAAATAACTTGTAAATGTTCTTGTGGGCCCATGAACAATTTTATGTAGATAATAAAATATATCCTTTCCTTTTTGTTGTTTTTCATATTAATTAGCTTGTTAATAACACTTAGAAAATGTTTTTAACCAAAGGACTCGGGTAGCGGGTCAAATTTCTGGTTCATCGTTCACCGTAACGGTTCTTGGGTAACCAGGGTGTTACATCATTGATTTTCAACATCATAAAGAAATGGCAGATCTGACAACACAACCTTCGGAGGCAACAACGGCCACTGATGCTGTATCCGATGCTGCTTTTATCGAAACAACAACTGGACAAACTAGAAAAGGAAAATCCAGTTATTTCCTCTAACTCTGTTAAAAAAGAACCATCAACCAGAGTAAAAAAGAATCACCCTTCTGATCTTATTTTTGGAAATCTTGAAGAGAGTATGGTCACTCGAAAGAGGTATGTAAACTTGGTTCAATTTGTTTGTTTTAATTCTACATTGGAACCAAACAATGTGAAGGAAGCCTTAAATGATGAATCATGGATCAATGCTATGCAAGAAGAGGTAGATCAATTCACAAGGAATGAGGTATGGATCCTTGTCCCTAGACCGAGTCATACTAATGTTATAGGTACAAAGTGGATATTTAAAAATAAAACTGATGAATTTGGGACCATTATAAGAAATAAAGCTAGACTAGTTGCACGGGGGTACACTCAAGTTGAAGGAATTGATTTTGATGAGACATTTGCCTCTGTTGCAAGACCTGAATCCATAAGATTATTACTAGCTATTTCATGTGTTCTTGGTTTTAAATTGTTCCAAATGGATGTAAAATCTGCCTTTTTTAATGGATTTTTGAATGAAGAAGCTTATGTGGAACAACCCAAAGGGTTTGAGGATCCTTACAATCCTAATCATGTTTTTAAATTGCAAAAAGCTTTGTATGGGTTGAAACAAGCCCCACGAGCTTATTATGAGAGACTCACTCATTTTTTGGTCTCAAAGGGGTACAAGAAAGGGGGAGTAGACAAAACACTTTTTATAATAAATGTTGATACAAATATTATGATTGCACAAATTTATGTTGATGATATAGTGTTTGGTTTTACTAATGATTCTCTGGTGCAGGAATTTGTGAAACAAATGCAGGAAGAGTTTCAGATGAGCAAAGTAGGAGAACTCAATTTTTTCTTAGGACTTTAAGTGAAGTAGTCAGATGAGGGTAGATGCATCGAGTCCAAATATTTTCACTAAATTTCTTGCATATTTAAGTATGCAAGAAATTTAGTGAAAAGATTTAGACTCGATGCATCTAAACCTGCTAAAACTCTCATGGGTACTACGGTTAAATTATCTAAAGATGAGAATGGGAAGAAAGTTGATCCAACTCTGTACAGGAGTATGATTGGGAGTCTCCTATACTTAACTGCTAGTCACCCTGACATTAGTTATAGTGTTGGAGTGTGTGCTCGTTTCCAAGGGAACCCCATGGAGTCTCATGTGACTGCTATAAAAAGACTTATTCGTTACATCAACAATACTCTTGATTTAGGCATTTGGTACTCAAAAGAAACAAATTCTAACCTTGTGTGATGCAGATTGGGAAGGAAACACTGATGATCGCAAAAGTACAAGTGGTGGTAGTTTTTACTTAAGAAACAATTTGATCTCCTGGCATAGTAAAAAACAAAACTCCATCTCCTTGTCAGCAGCCGATGCTGAGTACATTGCTGCAAGAAGCTGTTGTACTCAACTTTTGTGGATGAAACAAATGTTGGCAGACTATGGGTTTGATATTAAAACTTTAACCATTTTTTGTAATAATACAAGTACTATTAATATCTCCAAAAATCCTGTTCAACACTCTTGCACCAAATATATTGACATTCGTCATCATTTTATTAGGGAACTTGTTGAAAACAAAACATTGATTTTAGAATATGTTGAGACTAACAAACAAATTGCAGATATTTTTACTAAAGCTTTAGACACAATTAGATTTGATTCCCTCAGGAAATCCTTGGGGGTTTGTTTCATTTGAAATTGCCAATAAATTTATTATCTTGCCTTGCATATGTGTTTGTGTAAATCTCTTGTCATGTTTGAAAGAAATTTGATGAGCATATTTTTTCATATTTTAGAAAATGAACGTTATAAGTCTTATACTTTGTTAGGAATAAAAAACCATATTTGAACAAAATTATAGACCATCCAATTTATATTTGATCAAATCATTATGTTTGTATGAGCATTCCTTAATCCAGTTTCTTTTCCAGGCTCCATTTTGGAAAAGAGCTACCTATATTGATGTGTGAAAGCCGACACTGAGTAAGTTGGTACCAGGTAACTAGCAATTATATTGGAGGATACTCTACCAGTGTAAAGGGCTACCATCAGTATAAGAGTTATAGCCTCCATTATGGTTACAATTTGAAAAAGGGCTTCAATTGCCAAATATGGGTAATGACTCTAGCTTGAAAAGGCCAAAAAGAAACGCCAAATTGAGTACACATGCACACACACATGCCTATTGACAAGTCTGTGTAAGATTGTTGTAAGACTCATACATATAATGAATTGATTAAAATATGTTTTGTGATTGGTATATTTTTCGAATTATGGTCACTTAGTATTTGAATTATAACTCATTTATCTAATTTGTGAAAATATGGTTATCTTGTTTCTTTTGACCAGGACTTGGCATTTACATGGACACATATGGTATGGCAATTTACATTCTATTTTCAACAATTTTTTAAAACAAAAATAAATAATGATAAAATAAAATCTGTTTTGGACTGTGTACTTAAAAAAAATGGGTTTGAAAAATTAATTGATGCAATTTATTTGTTTTATCTCAATATATTCAAAAATATACAAAAAGTTTCCAATTTTGAGGTGTGAAAGAATTTGTTTTAAAAAAGGAGATAATTTGGCATTTATCACATAAAATCTGGTTACCTATTTTTGGTTAGCCATTTTTGAACTTGCCTCATTTGTGCACCGAATACTCTATATATTCAGATTCACTTTGGTTGTTTCATACTCAGTGTTTTCTTATTTTTCTCTCTCACTTATAACCAAAGTGTTTAGAGCTTTTGTTCTTTCTGTGTTTCACTTGTTTCATTCTTAGCAGGCATGAAGACCCGAGGTCGTGGTTCATCTTCCAAATCTGTGAAGTCTCAGCAGGAGACATGTAACGACCCAAATTCGCTATTAAGGCTTAAGGGCCTTGACTAGTGTGCTTGGAGGGCATAATGGGAATTATGTGTGATTTTTATGTTTAAGATTCATGATTATGACTTTAAGCATGTTTTATGACTATGTGAATTATGTTACGTGATAATTATGATGTGTGAATTGTACCACGTGGGTGTTGTGATACCAATGTGATGCACGTGCCGAGACGGTCCTAGAAAACTAGATAATGGTAACTCGTGATTTGGTAACCTGCATAACTGTTAGTAACCATAGAGAGTAACAGGTTTTATTGGGAAAGTGGTAGAATTGCAAAGCTGATGAAAGGACTAGTATGCCCTTTGAGGTTTAGTTAGGAAGGGGTATTAGTGGAAGGGTAGAATAGTCATCTGGTAGGATAAATGACCATTAGCTGAAGGGAAAAGATCATATACGTATAACACTTGGAGAAATGGGTTTATGCTGAAATTGGAGACCTAGAGGAAGAGCAAAACTAAGAAGAAGAAGGGAGAAGCTGATTTTAGCTTTTGGAAGAAGAATTAAGGGTGATTGAAGTTGTCAAGCAAGCTTAGATCAAAAATACTCAGAGGTAAGATTTTGATTATGATATATCTAAGTTCTAAGTCTGAAATTTTAGATAATGAATGTGAATTGAGGCAAGTTGGTGGCTGGTTTTATGTGATTTCAGAATTGGGAAAATCAAGGGGGAAGGAGGTTTAGAGCTGGAGGTTGGACTCATCACTCAAGGTAAGGTCTCTGTGTGTTTATTAGGCTTGTTTCTGTTAAGGTATAGGGAGTTTGGAGTGTGGTTTGTGTTTGAGTTCAAGCTGTTCTTAATTTTCTGGTTTGAGTTGTTAAGTGTGAAATTCAAGAGTGAATTCTAGGATTGAAGGTGTGAGTGAGCTTGGGCATGATGTTTTTGGGTTATTGTGAGGTTTATTAAGGGTTTAGAGTTGGTTTTGGGACTTAGGATGGAGTTTGGGGTGATTTGGAGAGGTTGAAGCTCGGGAAAACGCGAAGGAAAAACCCAGAATTCTGGGCTGCGAAGGCGTGCCGCGGCACGGGTTTTGTGTGCCGCGGCGTGGAGTCCCTGACTGATGGGTGCCGCGACACAAGAAAGTGGTGCCGCGGCACAAGGCCAATTTCAGGACATCAATTTTGGCAATTTTAGGCCTTTGCTCCGGGGGTTCGGGGGATGTCTCCGGGGTATGGTTTTAAGGTTTTGGGGGTCCCGAGAGTGTGGGTTAGGTTCCGGGAAGGTAGCTTTGGATTGACTAGTGACAAAGGATGTTTCATTTGTGTTGTGATTAGGACTTTGGAGAGGCTCGGGGTAGAGGACCGTGCTCGCGGCTTCGTGGCATCGGAAACCAATGAATTGAAAGGTAAGAAAGCTGCACCTGAGTATGTGGTTAGGTTGGGACTAAGTGCTCCCTATGTATGTATGCACTGTTATGTGAATATGAATAATCATGTGGACACGATGGGACTAAGAGCTCCCTATATTTGTATATCATGTCGTGTGATGGTATTATTATGCCATAGGACATGCGATTACCGGCCTAAGGGTGTCGGGATCAATATTTGCGCATTGAGGCGCGGCTCGGCCACTGGGAGCTGAGGCAGCTTATTTATCACTGAGCTTGGTTGAGCTGGCCAGAGTCAGTGAGTATTACACTGGGGGCGGCCCTAATGAGCCGAAGACAGTGTGTTAAATAGAGGGTGCGACTAAGGGCGCCAACCCTGAATGTTATTTGATGGATATGACAACCTATTTGTTATGAACGTGAATATTGTGCTATGAATATAAATTGATTGACTGTCTGGATGACAAACTGTTATTACTGATTGGATAAATGTTATGAAATGTTGAATTCTTGGTTGAGCATTGTGAAATATTTGATAAGTGTTGCTGATCTTGCTATGTTATTATGCTTTCTTGCTGGGCCTTGGCTCACGGGTGCTACGTGGTGCAGGTAAAGGCAAGGGCAAGCTGGACCAAGCCCGAGGTGGAGAGCTCCAAGGTGGAATGTACATAGCTAGCTGTTCGATCACCACGATCGAGGAGTGGACCAGGACAGGGACTACCTAATTGCTTGTTTTGCCTTAGTATGGCTGGTTATTGTATCTGAGTCTTACAACTTCTATAAACGATCTTTAAACTGGTTTTTATTTGGGATCCCGTGTAACCATATAATGTTTCTTAATGAAAAATGTGGCTTTTGATACCAAAACGCTTTTAACCCTAGTTCCTTTGTAGCTTCTGCAACACGATTTTAATTAAATGACTTGATTAGCAAGTCTGGCACTTTTTAAACACACAGTGTAACGGTCTTGGCTATCCAGGGAGTTACAAGACAGTTCCTGAGTCAGTTCCCACTGCCACTCCTCCCGTCCCAGCATCAATCCCTGCTGTCTTGCCTACTACAGGCCGTCGATCTAAAACCACGGCAAGAAAGAAGGTTCTTGCTCTTCCGGGTCCTAAAGGAGCTACTTTGATTGGGGCTACGAGTAAAGGAGTTACCTTTCCCAACCTTGATACTTAGAAAAACCTAGCCTCGGCGGTTCCACTCGCCTCTCCTGAAGGTCAAATAAAATCCAAACCTGCCTTGACTACAAGTCATTCCCAATCAATCTCCACTGACGTTGTGTCTGATCCATCTAATCATGACTCTGAATCTTCGTTATCTCCTGATGTGTTGACCCCCAAGGCAAAGGGCAAACACAAATCCAAAGCTGCTGGAACAAAGAAAGAAAAGAAGGCCAAAGTGGCTCCAACAAAAGGTACCAGCTCCATCTCTGATTCATCTCCTTTATCTCGATTCAAATTGAAGGAAAAAATCAACCCTCCTCCTTGCACCTCCTCGGAGGACGTCTCTCCTGAAACGGAAGAGTCACTGCCTGAGTTGGACCCTTCCTTGACTGAGCCAAATCCTAACGTTCCTCTTGATGATTTGGCGGAGGAGACTGAATCTGAAGAAGACTCATCAGAAGCCTCTCCTGTTGCATCTAGCCCAAAAGGCACTACACCATTGGCATTTCCTGAATTTTCTTCCAAACTCCCTAAACAAAAAGGTGCCCCTGTCCGTACCTCAAGTTCTTTCAAAGCTCATTCTCTTACTTTCTGTTTTAATGATATTGAGAAAAACATGCAATTTTATGAGCATCGTCACTTTATTAGTGAGTGTAATTTCCTTTTTGCTCCTCATCGTGTTTTCAGGGTCTTACTTACTTTAGAGGAAATGGGTTGGTTACGATCTTTGTCTGGGTTTGATGGGTTTGTGCCTCAGGTTGTTAAGGAATTTTATGCAAATTTGAATGATGAGTTGTTAGACCAGTCTTCTTTTATGTTTCATAAAGTGTACATTAGGGTACATTGGTATAAGTTTAGTCCTACTGAAATTTCTAAGGCCCTCAATCTCGTTCCTGTTGAGATTGATGATTCTATTGGGTTTGCCAAGGATCAAGTCTTGTCTGAGTTGGTTGGTCAAGCTATGGTGTGGGAACCAAGAACCTCTCTATGAGTCTCGGATCTTACTCACTATTATGGTGCTCTTTTCAAATTTGTAATGTTTAATTGGATGCCTACCACTCATTCCTCGACCATCACTCAAGACATGGATTTTCTATTGTTCAAAATTGGGATTGGAGTCACCATTGATCTTGCTGCTATTATTTTTTATCAAATCATGTCCTTGAGTGGTGACAAACGCAAAGGTCAACACTTGATGTTTCCGCAAGTCATTTACAAACTTTTGGACTCTCAGCGTCCTTTGAAAAAGTCCCATGAGACCTTGATTTCTCCTTTGGTTGATCCTACCTACACTGTCAAAGATGACCATGCTCCATCCACAGCTCGAAAGGTCAAAGGCATTAATCTGGTTGGTTCTGGGTTTGGCAATGTTGTGTCTGACGCTCCTGCTGTCCCGAATGATCTTGCTTTTGTCCAGACAGGAATTGCAAGTCTCTCTGACCCATTCACTCTCATGGAGGATACTCAGCGCCAAATTCTTGCTTCGTTGGCCATTATCAATGCATCTACCACTCCTGCTCCATGACGGTTACTGTTTCTTTCAATTTTTTTTGCTTTTGATAAATGTAAAAGAACACTAGTTGTGTCTTTCTTTTGGTTTCGTTTCCTTTGTTCTTTGGCATTTTCTTAGACAATGAGGGGGGGAGAGAGTAACTCTATTTTTGGTACTTTGATTATTTTGGTTGACCTGCAGTTGTTCATTGTTTTGTTAATTGATTTTGTCTTATGCTTTGGTTATTTTTGGCAGGGGAGTCATTTTGTGACTCTTGTGAATTTAAGCACTCACTTGTGTTTTGCAGGGATCTTTTAAAAATAGATATGCTTTGCCTATAAAATTGCCAAAGGGGGAGATTGTAAATCCTAAAATTGGCATATTTTATAGAAATATCTTTTTTACTAAAAGATCAATTTTTGTTTCCGTTTATTGTGATTTTCGGAATTCACTTTCCCTTTCTTGTGATTTGTGGAATATTTACATTCCTTATTTAATTTTATTTTATCACAATTTGATTATAAAGGGAAAAAATATCTTGCAAATATTCAGTACTTACTCAAAGTCATTTCTGGAATATTTGTCTGTATATTTTCGTGCAGCTCAAGTTTATAAAACTCAGGAAACTAAATATTTGTTGTCATTAATTATTATTTCTATCTTGAGAATTTTGATCCGACACAGGTATTAGCTGTCTCCACCAAAATCGTATCTGTCGGATCATCATATTCTAAAAAAGGAAATTCTTCATTTATCAAGAATATCTCCAAATATTCTTTGCTTTATTAGGAGATTCTTTCTATGCCTTTATGAGCACGAAAAATGACTCTATATATAGGGCTCTAAAGGCAGTGAGAAATAGTGAACTCTTAGATGCATAATTTGTAAGTGTATTGTAATATTTGTGAGAGTTCCTTCTTTGTATTCAAGATCATAGTATTCACGTGATCTTGTAGAAATATATGAGTGTTTAGTTTTTTGTGGTGAGTTTATACCACGTTCATGAGTGAATACACATTGTAATTTGAACACAACTTTTATAAGTCTTCGGGAGAAGATATTTACAAGCATTGCGTCGGGAGGATGCAAGCACTTGCTAGCCATTGAAGGGAGTTCAAGTGGTTGAGCGTTTCAATCAAGATCAGATTAGTGAAGAGAAGTACAACAAAGTTGCGGTAAATCTCAAGAAGGAGTTTTGTTTTGTTTAAGTCAATATTTTGTACTTGTGATTCTTTATTAATTAGTTTTATTCTCTGGGCGTGACCCCAAGGAGTAGGTTATCCGAAAGGGTTTCTGAACCTTGAAAAAATTCGTTGTGTTCTTTATTTTTTTGCACTGTCTTTTTATTGTGTTTAGTTTCTGTTGTGACAAGTTTGGATTTTGTCCCGAAATAATTGAAATTTGTTTAAACATTTAATTACTATTTTTCACTTTAATTAATTCATATGGTTTAATTAATTTGGTAATTATTAAAAACAAAATTTCAATTACAGTAGTTAAGCATAGTGCAAGCAAAACGACAGGCGGCAGTAGTTCACGACACAGGCTAGGTGACAACCTAATTCTCATTTGTGGATGTCGTGTCTCCTTCTCCATTTGTGTAACCCATGTCTCCTTTAGCAAATGGCATGTCTTATTCATTAATGGCTTAGCTGCTTTAGTTCTTCACTTAGTATCCATAACATTCCATCTAAGGAGTTGAATATGTGCTCTTTGATGCCCAACAATAACTCTTTAATTATGAAAATTGTTTAGGACCAATAGTTCCCCCTCCTGAATAATAGCACTTATAGATTCTTATCCCTCGGATTATTTTGCTTGGCAAAAATGGCTCCCGAACAATGGAAATCATTGAAAATACATCGTTTTGTTACATTCCATCAAATATTATAATAGTTTGATGATGTGGCAGAAGAAAAATATTTTTTATATTAATGTCATGTGAATCACTCATGTATTAAAACATCTCATATTGGTTCAATAAAAAGAGAAGGCATGGAATGAGGAAAGAGAGTTGCTCGAATAAAAAGCTATTTGGAATTTAGAAAGAGCGGATGAGACGAATAGATTATAAAAATGTCCCATATATAGAATAAAACATAGTCAGAAGCACACACATATTTCAAATTCAGTGTTATAATAAGAGGTATTGACTCGAATATTTAATAGCAAAACAAATAGTAATATTTAGATGTAAAATAGAGTTACAAATCGTATTATAAACGATATCAATTAACAAGTTATTATTTTTTTAATATGTTATCACTTAAGGGAAAACTATTAGGTCAAAGAAGATGAAAGTGTATTTGTTATTGCAATATGAATAATTGTGTATAAAAGTTAGGGAAAAACCAATTATATATAGCTGAGAAAAGAAACAAACTAAATGACCCAATAACCATATTCAGTTACAATACAACTAGACTAACCACTACAGAAAATAAACTAATATAAGAGGTTTTATTACGCCTCCTCAAAATGGAGTGTATAAGTTGTGTACACTCATCTTGTTTGCAAAATCCTTGAAATGAGAAGGAAATAAAGCTTTGGTAAGGATGTCTGCTAGGTTGTTTTTAGTTGGAACATGGTTAATTTTGAAGATGTCAGTTTGAATCTTTTCTCTAACGATATGACAATCGATTTCAACGTGTTTGGTATGCTCGTGGAATAGAGGATTTTCATATATATGATAGTTGTTAGACCCAAAAGTTGGTATGTTTTAACATGTAAATTGTAACCGCACGAATCGTGTATATAGAATAGTGGTCGTGTAAGCAAGGATGTCGAACCCAAGTGAATTGACTAAAATAAAAAAGAAATTATTTTGAACCAAAATTAAATAAACTCTCACCTATCTCCAAAGATTGATAATATTTTGTGTCAAGAAAATAAAATAAAAGATAGAAGATAAATATAAAGATATTTAAGACAAGAAAAATAAATAAATTATAATTTGTAAACAAGTTGTAAGAGAAAAATTATTAAGATACTAGAATTCACAAAATGTAAGTTTAATAATATTTATTAGTATATTGATTCCCAAGTTTTATTGATTGTTAAAATAAATCAAACCATCATTTTCAAAATAGATTTATAATTTAAGCACAAATTATTTCTAAAAATAAAAAAGATAGGATTTTTCTTCTCTTTTCAAAAATATAATTTCAAAGTATTTAATGTGAAACAAAAAAAAAAAAATCAAATAACATTATTTATAAGGCAAAACATAATACTTTTTATTCTAAGCATTGGATGTGTACAACTTAATGACACATCTTAATAAAAGAATATATGTTTTGCAAGAAGAAGAACAAAGTGTAATATTATCTAACAATCCAAAATACAAGGCATTAAAGATGAAACACATATATGAAGAAGAAAAATTCCATAAACTTTGTTGCATTTCAAGGGAAATCAAATACAACAATAAATACTATATTGTTACAAGTTGTTTCATCATGATCTTAATAATCTTATGAAAATATTAGAAGCACATAACTAGAATCCAAAACATATTACAAAAGAAATATATACTTGTCACAAAATGGTCTTCCAAAAGAAAGAGAGAAAATGTAGAAAAGATGATAGTCACCAAAATGTCAAGTACCCCCAAAATGCTCTTGAAACTACCTATTTATAGCAAAAATAAAGTGTTAACTGATCAATTTAAATTAATTAAATTTTAAATGAAGAATAATATGGCATAATTAGTGTAAAAAGATGTCTTGAACCATGTGAATGTGAAATTTGGGGTGTAATGATGGATTTTGTAGTAAAATGTGTAGACAAGTTTGGTAAAAAAAATGACATTTTCGGACATTCAAAATAGTTGGGACAAGGGGACGTTAGTTGGGCTCAAGATAGAAGGATGCAGGCGGCTGGGCTTCTGGCAGGCACTGGGCTTCGTGAGCCAGTGGGAAGAGGAGGAAGGGCAGGCATCATGGGCCTGGCTGGGTTTGCTGCTGGGCCGAGAATGTGCTGGGAGGTGGGGAGCAGTTGGGCCGAAAAAGGTGCAGGAAGGCTTCTGGGACGCTAGTCAAAAGGAGGAAGGCCCATGCGTGAGTGAGTGGCTTTTAGCGTGATGGCCGAGGGGTGCAGGTGGGTAATGAGCCCAACAGGGGTGAGAGAAAGGGGGCAGCTAGGCCTGGGCTCCTTAGCAACAGAGCCATTTTTTCTCTTTGATAATGGCACTTTGCTTTCTTCTTTTTTCTTGTTTTTCAAGAGCCTAAAAATACAGCATATTCCCTACAAAATAAACATAAATTAAATTATAATCAAACATTTTCAATTAAAAAATAAATTATATTACTTCTTTGAAATATAATAATTAAAACTTACTTTAATTTAACATTTAAGATCAAAAAGTACATTTTTTAACTTCTAACTAAACAATAATAATTAAACTACAATATTTTAAAACAAAATAACTATAAAAACACAAAAAAAATCTATTAAAATTAAAATAAACCCAATAAATTCAAATTACTTAAACTTAACAAATCAATTAAAAACTCATGATTAAGCAGCAATTAACAAATAAAATATGGTAAAATAACTCTATTTTGTAGAGTTATCAGTAGCAGTGTTGTCACAGAACACAGTTGCAGGAGCTTTATGATCAATCTCAAAATCTCGAAGCAAAGCAAGTATCCAAACTATCTCACAAGTTGCATTTTCCATTGCACGATATTCAGCTTCGGAAGAGGAGCGAGAGACAGTGGTTTGATTTTTTTAATTTCCATGAAACCAGAGATTGACCAAGAAAGATGCAAAAACCAGAAATGGAATGACATGTATCTATACAACTACCCTAATCGACATCAGCAAATACTTTCAGTTGAAAATCAAGGTGATTGAAGTTAGATTCAGCATAAGCACGTATGTGGGCATCTGTCTTGGAGGGGAAAAAGAGTCCTTGAGTTGGTGTGCCTTTGAGGTACTGCAATATGCGTGTGGTAGCCTACAAGTGTGGTATCCATGGAGAAGATAAGAATTAGCCGAGGCAATTGACAACAAATGTGATGTCTGGCCTTGTGATTGTAAGGTAGATGAGTTTGCCAATCACACTTCTATAGATTGCTGGGACTTTAAGTTCTTCTCCCTCATCTTTTGATAGCTTTAAGTTTGGTTCCATTGGTGTTGAGGCTGGCTTAGCACCAAGATATCCCGCATCATGGAGAATTTGTAATATAAAAGGTCTTTGTGAAATTGAAATGTTGTTTGAAGAATGACCTATTTCTATGCCAAGGAAAAAATGAAGAGGGCCTAAGTCTTTGAGTTTAAAAAAACTATTTAATTGTAATTTGAACTTAGAGGCAGCCTCATCATTGTTACTAGCAAGAATAATATCATCAATATATATATATAAGTAAAGCAAGGAATACACCTGATTTTTTGCGGATTAACAAGGAATGATCAGATGGAGATTGCTGAAAACCAAGTGTAGTTAATGTGGAACTGAGTTTTTCATACCATTGACGAGAGGATTACTTGAGACCATATAAGCTCTTATTTAGTTTGCAAACAGAATTTGTTGGAATCGCCCCTTAATAATATATCCTTTTGGTGTGGTCATTGTTGAGATTGGTTAAATATAATGGTTAAGATGTTTACACGTTGATGTGCAAAACACTTAACCGTTTTCACTGAAAGAGAAGTGAAAACATGAGATTGTGTATAAGACATCTAAAAGTGAATTTTATGGGTCTAAAGTGATACAATGAGGTATCCAGACATTTCCAAAAAGTTTGGTAGCATTTGGAGCAATTTAGGACCATTGGAGGGATCCAAAGTTAGAAGGGGTGGCGATGCGTCGCTCCCTAAGTGGTGTAGCATCGCCAAAATACGAAGGTTTCAAAAGTCCTAGCAGGCAATGCATCCCTGCTAGTAAGCGATGTATCGCCTGCATGCAGGCAATACATCGCCCAGACGGTCTTTTAGGGTTGTACAGTTTCGTAAAATGCTCCAAATGATATTTTTTTAAATGCTCTAATCCTATTGGTTAGACTAATGATGAGGCCGACACTATAAAGATGAGTTATTAGAGTTGAAAATTCTTTATCACACTTTCCAACTCTCTCTCTCTCTCTCTAACCTGTCTCTCTCTCTAGCTCTCAAAGACCAAAGTTTTCTCTAAGAAACTCATCAAGCTTTGCTTGACTTGCATGTGTTTTAAGGTTTGTTAAATCCCAAATCTCATTCTACTTAGTTGAAGCTTCAAGCAACAAGTGAAGGCTTGGAATAGAGATTTTGGACAACAATATTCTTATTATGTATAAGCCTTGGAAGTTCCCCAAGTTTGACGATTCAAGTTGCTCTAAATCAAAGGTTATATCTATCTAACCCTAACTTTTTTTTGTATTACTCTATTGTATTTTCATTGTTAGTATTGATTATTAAATGTTTCTAAATTCATCTTATAATCATTTAATCATTTAGTTTCTTATATTCAAGATTAACATTCATATCATG
The DNA here is from genome assembly GCF_963169125.1 of Humulus lupulus. Classification (NCBI taxonomy): domain Eukaryota; kingdom Viridiplantae; phylum Streptophyta; class Magnoliopsida; order Rosales; family Cannabaceae; genus Humulus; species Humulus lupulus. The sequence continues at coordinate 164,920,955 of NC_084799.1, forward strand.
ATCAATTTATTTGATTATCAAGAATTGCATTCATACTTTGAATTTGGATCTTGATTAACATCTAGGATTTAGAATATTGCATTATTCCCATTATTCATTGTTGATTTGCAAAGAGTAAAGCCATATATTTCCAACAATTAAAATCTCTATTTCTAATTATTTTTATTTTTGTGTTTTGCATAATCAACAATGAGGGAAATTTGTTCATCTTCTACAACCTTCAAATCCTTGTTTCAAGATTTGGTTTTTGTTGAACACATAACCATGAAAGATCCAAGAAATTTCTATTTGGATATGCTCTACATGAATGTGGATATGGATTCAAAGTCTTCATCAATAAAGGATGGGACAACTCAATGGGATTACACACTTAAGGATATTTGTATCATCAAATTCCTTATTTCTAAATATGTAGATTTCAAGAATTTGGATGAAATGCGTTTGCTGCCATATTTTTGTGAGTTTGAGATTATTGTTTACATTAAGAGTACAATGGTGAATGTTAATAAACAATTCAAGGGTTATTTTTATACTTGAGTTTTTTTGTGAAGTTATTGATCATCATGTGAGATATGGTAATTGTAAACTTAACCATAATGAGATTAGGGTTAAGGCAATTGATGTTGATATCATTGCACTTCTAAATAAATTTAATTTGGTCACTTTAATTGATGATGAGATCTTTGTGACTTTGATTAAATTTAATGCATTGTAACCCTAATTGAGAATAATACATTCGATGAGGAATGTATGATAACCCTAAAGAGAATTGACATAGTTCATGCATGTAGTGATGAGACTAATGCAACCTTAAGAGAAGGTGAACATGTCATTGCAATTTATGATGAGATCATTGCAAAAGAAAGTGGATACTAAGGTCAATGCATTTGATGTTGAGATCATTGCAAACCTAAGTAAACAGACCAAAGTCAATGCATTTGATGTTGAGATCATTGCAACCTTGAGTGAAGTTAATGAAACCCAAGGAAAGGTGCAAGGATGGTGGTATGATACTTGTGCCACCATTCATACAACCTATGATAAAACTCTTTTCAAAACCTTTGAAAGTGCAAAGGCGGGACTTGAAGTCCAAATGGGAAATGAAAAGAGATCCAAGGTCCTTGGAAGGGGCTGCATCAATGTGTTCTTCACTAATGGAAAGAAAGTGACCCTAAAAAATATTTTCTATGGAAGTCTATTGAGTAAATCCATTATCAAAATGGAGTTTGATTTCAGTAAACTCACTTTGACTAAATTGGGCACTTTTGTGGGAAAGGGTTATTCATGTGATGGAATGATCAAACTTTGTACTCTTGATAATGAAAATAATGATATGACATATAAATCTTGCAATGTGGTTAATTCCAATTCTATTACTTTGGGGCATAATAGACTTGCTCATATATGTTATAACACAATTAAAAGAGTTGTTAAATGTGGATTGATTAATTGTGATGTGATTGAGCATGATAAATGTGAATTGTGTGTTAAATCTAAATGGGTAAATAAATATTTTCCAAGTGATGATAGATGTTAAACTTGCTAGATTTAATACATAGTGATTTATTTGAATTGAATGTCATGTTGACTAGAAGAGGAAATAGATACTTCATGACTTTTATAGATGATTTCTCTAGGTATACTTATGTGCATTTGCTTAAGAGTAAGGACGAGACATTTAATGCATTAAAAATCTATAAAGTTGAAGTAGAAAATCAATTGGAAAGAAAATAAAGAGTCTCAGAAGTGATAGAGGTGGTGAATACTTTTCAAATAATTTTAATGTGTTTTGTGAAAAACATGACATTATACATGAATGCACTGCACCATACACTCCACAAAAAAATTGAATAGCTAAAAGAAAGAGTAGGACTTATCATGAGATGATTAACTCTATGATTTTAGATGCTAAATTGTGTTATAATTTGTGGGGTAAAGCTTTGCTTGCTGCGTGTCATTTATTGAATCGAATTCCTATGAAAAAAAAAAACAATGTATCTCCATATGAGTTATGGAGAGGAAAGAAGCCTAACCTAGGCTATCTTAAAGTGTGGGGCTACCCTGCTTATTGCAAGAGCACGGAGCCTGAAAAAGACCAAGTGGGGTCCAAGGACCGCAAAGTGTGCATTTGTTGGCTATGCCTCAAATAGCAAGACCTATAGGCTATTAGACTTGGAGTCTAAAGTGATAATTGAATAATGAGAAGTGGAGTTCTTATAGAATATGTTTTGTTGTGATAGCAATTCTCAAGAACCCACAGGAATTGGAGAATTTCTTAAAGAGAAAGATCCAAAGGTTGATGAGCAACCTATATTGCCTCGGAGAAGCAAAAGGCTTAAAGAGTTGGGGTCGATTGAGAAATGTTCTCAAGTAGAGATACTCTACGGTAGACTTGAAGACGTCACATGGAAGTTTTCTATGATTCTTCAAGTTGAGGATGATCCCAAAACCTACCAAGAAGCAATGTCTTCAAGAGACTATGTTTTTTGGAGGGATGCAATAAATAATGAGATGGATTCAATTATGTCAAACCACATATAGGAATTAGTAGACCTTTTACAAGGTTCAAAACCAATTGGGTGCAAGTGGGTATTTCAGAGGAAATATCACACCGATGACACTTACAAATCCTTCAAAGCTCATTGAGTAGCTAAAGGGTTTAAATAAAAGGAAGGAATCGATTATTTTGACACGTATGCACCGGTTGCTAGGACAACCACAAAAGGAGTTTTATTTTCCTTATCATCAATATATAACCTTTATGTTCATCAAATGAATGTCTAAATGACATTCCTAAATGGAGATATTGATGAGGAGATTTATATGGAACAACCAGAGGGTTTTGTTCTAAGGAGAAGTGAGAATAAAGTGTGTAGGTTTGTTAAATCATTATATCGTTTAAAACAAGCACCGAAAAAATGGCACGAGAAATTTGATAAAGTCATAATTTCGGATGGGTGTAGACACAACAATGGACATGTGCATATACTCTAGGACTTGTGATGGTCATGTCGTCTTGGTGTGTCTATATATTGATGATTGTTGATTTTGAGTAATGAGATGAGAGGCATAATAGAAACGAAGAGTTTTTTACCTTCCACTTTCTAGATGAAGGACCTTTGAGAGGTTGATACCTTCTTTGGTATAAAAGTGAGAAGAAATAGTGGGGGTTATGCCTTAAGTCAAGCTCACTTTATTGAGAAAATGCTTGACAAGTTTAGTAATCTTAAAATCAAATAGGCAAATACACAAATTGATTCAAGCATAAAGCTTGAAAAGAACAATGGTAGAGGGGTTAGTAAACTAAGTAAGTTTACTAGCAATCCAAGTATGGAACATTGAAAAGTGATTGAGAGAGTTCTGGAGAACCTTAAAAGGACCAAGCAGCTAGGCCTCCAATATTCAAAGTTCCAAAAAAATACTTGAAGGATATTCCAATGCAAGTTGAATATCAAGTGTAGGAGATAATCTTTCCACAAGTGGTTGGATGTTTATGCTCAAAAGAGGAGCAGCTTCTTAGGGCTCAAAGAAACAAACATATATCTTACTCAACCATGGAGAATGAGTTTATAACTCTAGTAGCAAATGGAAAAGAGGCCAAGTGGCTTAGTGATTTCATGAGGAATATCCCAATGATGATAAGCAAGCCACATTAGTTAGTGCTTATAATGACATGATAAGTCTAGACATATAAGTCCAAGACATGAGTATATGAGACAATTGATTCGAGGAGAAATCATATCGATCTCATATATAGAGACAAGTGATAACTTAGCGGATCCATTTACAAAACCTCTTGCGAAGAGGTTAGAAAGTTCCACTTCAAAAAGGATGGGACTAAAACTCCTAGAATAATATATTCACCAATGATGGAAACTCAACTCCAAACTTAAGAACATCAAGGGAAAGAGTTCAATGGGTAAGAACAAGTTATTGGGTGAATAGTTTCAACACTAACAAAGTCATGAGTTCCATCCAAGGATGGTTAGTGTTGGTTGCTACCAAGTGAGGTTTAAGTCTAGGGATTTTAATGAAGTTTAGTTGTGTGCAAAAAGCATCTCTAAAGGTAACAAAGATGTTGTAAGAACTTCACATATGCGAACTTAGAGGTGGTGCCGCCTCTCATGGGAGTTGGAGTTTCTCCCTCGAAAGTTCATGAAATGGATGAGCAAATGGCCATATGAGTGCTAAGCGAGAAAAGTGGCTAAATGAATGGTCAAGTGGAGGTGTGTGAGGTGTTACCAATTTTATCATTAAGGAGTACTTGGTTCAATATTTTAGACAACAATGACTTCGATAAGACTTTGTAATACTTTCACTAAGGTAAAGTTCAAATCGAAAGATACTTTATTTTATGCACCAAAACTGTTAAGCTGAGAAGAACGGATTATATTTAACCAAGTGGGGGAATGTTGGGATTGGTTAAATATAATGGTTAAGATGTTTACACGTTGAGGTGCAAAACACTTAACATTTTTCACTTAAAGAGAAGTGAAAACATGAAATTGTGTAGAAGGCATCTAAAAGTGACTTTTATGGGTCTAAAGTGATACAATGAGGTATCCAAACAGTCCCAAAACATATCATTTGGAGAAATTTTAGGACCATTGGAGGGGTCCAAAGTCAGAGGGGGTGGCGACGCGTCGCCCCCTAAGTGGCGTAGCATCGCCAAAATGCGAAGGGCTTCAAAAGCCCTAGTAGGCAACGTATCGCCAGCACGCATGCAGGCGATACATCGCCTGGGTGGTCTTTTAGCGCCGTACAGTTGACGTAAAATGCTTCAAATGATGTGTTTTAAATGCTAAATCCTATTGGTTAGACTAATGATGATGCCTACAATATAAATATGGGTTATTAGAGTTGAAAAGTGTAACGTCCCAAATTTCCTAATAAGACTTAGGTCCTTGATTAGGGGGCCAGGATGGAAAATTATGGAATTATGTGATTATATAATATATATATATGTGCATCATTATGTGATTATGTGAGTTATATTATAATATGACTTGATATGCATGTTTTGACGTATCAAATATGCACGTGGGACCATTTCTGTTTAATTGGGTAATTGTTGTAATTTAGCTTATTTTGGGTATATTTGGCATATATATGATATATGTGTGTGTGAAACCATATTATTATGTGGATATTTTTGGGTTACTCTGTACGAGACGATCCTAGGGAGTAAGCTAGTGGGAAAGTCACAACGGGACCCATACTTGACTCGGAGTGAGTCAAGGGGTATATTGGGTATTTAGCACATTACCGGGATATCGGGTAATGAGAATGATTATTTGATGATATATTGAGAGTTCGTGAGATCAGGAGGGAATTATGGGAATTTAGACTATTTTACCTTGGGGGCATTTTTGGGACCCCGAGCATTAGGATTTGCTTGAGGTTACTTAAGCTCGAAGTAACCTGTTAAAAATAAAAAGAACGTTCTCCCTCTCTCTCCCATTCCCTTTTTGACACCGTTCGCATTTTTGAAGGAAACTCGAGTTTTATGACTCAGATTCAAGCAAGGATCGAGGCATAGCGATTCTAGGGAAGATTAGTAGCTTATTAGCCAGAGGATTTAGCTAGGAAACGACTTATTCAGAGGTAATCCAAGATTTAAGTTTTTAGTTTTCGAGTTTTTAAGCTTTGATTGGATTTTATGTTTTGATGAGTTTTTGGATGGTTTGAGATTTTGGTTTTGATGGTTTTGGATCATTGGGATGTTGGGGGACTTTGATTTTGGGATTTGGATATGTTTGGGTAGGTTTTTGGAAGATTTTTAAATGAAGAAAATGAAGGTTTTGGCTGGGTTCATGGTTGGGTCGTGGCCCTGTTCTTGGGCACCACAGCCCAGGCTTGATGAAGGAGGAGGCTTGCTATTTGGGAATTTAGGGTCACGGTGCAGGATAGGCACGCTGCGGCGTGAGGCACAGGCATAGAAGAGGCTTGGCCTCTGTTTGGAGGCGGGCCACAGCTCAGGGCTGGGGGGCCGCAGCGCTTAAGGGTAGTTTTGGTCAGATTTGGGTTTTAGTGGTGGGAACTTAACTTTAAGGGCTCGGGATCGAACCTACTACTCAGTTTGGTAGGATTCGACGTCTTGGAGGCTAGGACTTGGTCAGGAAGTCTTTATTTACTCGTTTTTTATGGGATTTTATATTATGGTTGTGTTTGGGTGATCGCTAGGGGCTTGGAAACATGATCGTGCTTGAGGGTCGTTTGTTGGTAACCTGTTCTTAGACCAAAGGTAAGAAAACTGCACCCAGTATGTGATGCACATGATGCATGTATACATGTGGTTATGGCATGGCATGAATGTTGAATATGGAATTGATCAGAGCTTGAGTCTCTGTAATTGTGCATGATTATGATTATGCTTGTGATTATTGATTAAGCATGATGAATGCCTTATATTTGAATATTTGAAATATGATATATGCCTGTTTGCATTACCTCATTGAGGAAGCACTGACTTATTAGTTAAGAAACGACAATGGTGTTTAGTACGGGTCATGAAACTCTGACTTATCAGTCATGATTGACAATAGTATTAAGCGCTGGTCATATGGAATTGACTTATGAGTCAAGAGCGGCATTAGCATATTGAACGCACACCAAAATGATTAGATCTAATCAATGAGAGCATTAAATGCTTGACTGACCTATTGGTCTAAGAAAACTAAAGCGCTTGGCTAGTCTAAGGCTAGTTACTCAGAGCTAGGGCTAAAAGGCTCAAGTGACTGGAATGTCACATGGATTAGGGTGCAGGACCCCAGAGAGACTTATTAGTCATCTATTCAGGTCACAAGACCCTAGAGAGACTTATTAGTCATTTATTCAGTGCGCAGGACCTCAGAGAGACTTATTAGTCATCTATTCAGGGCGCAAGACCCCAGAGAGACTTAACAGTCATTTATTCAGGGCGTAGGACCCCAAATTGACTTAATAGTCATCCATTCAGGACGCAGTACCCCAGATTGACTTAACATTCATCTACTCAAAGCGTAGGACTCCATAATAATCTATTTGTACTTGCCTGCATGCATGAATAGGGTTATTACTGCTAGGCATGCTTATTATGATTTGGTGACACGTTATGATCTGCTTATGAGCATGTTTGGGTTTTCTTGCCGAGCCTCGGCTCACGGGTGTTTGTGGTGCAGGTAAAGGTAAAAGAAAGTTGGACCATCCTTGAGTTGGAGAGCTTAGGTGACGATGTGTACATATGCGGTTGCTAGACCACTACGACCGAGGGTTTAAAGAGGAACTAGGGTTAAACCCTATTTTGCTGCTTAGGTTGGCTGGTTGTAAATCATTTATTGTAATTAACCTTTTAAATGTATTTTGGGATCCCAATGTATATAGTAAACGTTTTAGTCATATGTTGTCTCTTTGACCAAAATTTTTAATCCTAAATCGTGTATCACATTTAGTTACACGATTATGGTCAAATGACTAGTTTAACGAGTTTAACACTGTTTAAAATACACAATGTAATGGTCCCTGGGTAGCAGGGCATTACAAAAAGCCTTGATCACACTTTCCAACTCTCTCTAACCTCTCTCTCTCTCTCTCTTTAGCTCTCAAAGACTGATGTTTTCTCCAAGAAACTCTTCAAGCTTTGCTTGACTTGCATGAGTTTTTAGGCTTGTTAAATTCCAAATCTCATTCTACTTAGTTGAAGCTTCAAGCAATTAGGAAATGCTTGGAATAGAGATTGGACAACAATATTTTTATTGTGTATAAGCCTTAGAGTTCCCCAAGTTTGAAGATTTAAGTTACTCTAAATCAATTGTTTTATCTATCTAACCCTAACATTGTTTGTTACACTATTGTGTTTTCACTGTTAGTATTGATGATTAATTGTTTCTAAATTCATCTTATCATCATTTAATAATTTAGTTTCTTATATTCAAGATTAACATTCATATCATGAACATGTTTATTTGATTATCAAGCATTGTATTCATACTTTGAATTTGGATCTTGATTAACATCTAGGGTTTGGAATATTGCATTATTCCCATTATTCATTGTTGATTTGCAAAGAGTTAAGCTATATATTCCCAAAAATAATATAGACTTGTTCATGCAAATCACCATGTAAAAATGCGTTCTCTATATCCATTTGGTGTAATGAACAATTTTGAGTGGCAGTTAGAGCTAATAAAAGTTTAAGAGTAGTAAATTTAGCAACTGGGGCAACGGTTTTGGAATAATTGATACCTTATTTTTTAGTGTATCATTTGGCAACTAAGCGAGCTTTGTAGCGTTCAACTTCTCCTTTGGAGTTGTATTTGATTTTATAGACCCATTTGCAACCTATGGTGTGTTGATCTTTTCGAAGAGAGACTATGGTCCAAGTGTTGTTGGCATCTAAAGCATTTTAGTTCAAATAGCATTGGTTGTTGTAATTCTGGTATAGTGCAGGCTACAAAGTATTTTTGGGGTTCTGAAACTGTGTAGGCAGCAAGGATTGTAGCTTTGAAAGATGGTGAAATTTTTTCATAAGTTAATAGATTAGCAAGAGGATGAGAAGTTGAGGGTATTATGGTGTTATATTGGCAGATATAGTCATGTAAGTGAGATGGTTTGTTGAGTATACGACCAAAGTTAGATTTTCGTGGAGTGACCATGGAGGTGGTATCGTGAGTTGCTGCAGAGGGATATTTCTCAATGGAGGCATTATTTTAAGAGATAGGACCTGCATGAGAGAAAGATCTAGGAAAGAGAGATTGACAGAATATGTTATCAATATCCGGTTATGATTTGATAGACCGGAGAGGAAAAACATTCTCATAAAAGATAACATCACGTAAGTAAAAAATCTGGTTAGATGTAATATCAAGTAATGTATATGCTTTTATGCCACAGGGATAACCAAGAAGAATGCAAGGTTGTGAGTGAGTAGAAAATTTGTGTCTTTTGCTATCTAAAGTTGAGGCATAAGCTAGGCAACCGATATTTCTCAAGTGAACTTATTTAGGAACTTTATCATATAACATTTCAAATGAAGTTTTGAATTTGAGTAACTGAGAAAGAGTTCTATTAATTAAATATACAGATGTTTGAATAAGGTAACTCCAATAGGATAAGGGAATACCTGATTGGAAGCATAATGCTCGAGCAACAGTCAATGTGTTGATGCTTTCATTCCACAACTGAATTTTGTTGTGGACGTTCAACACAAGAATTGTATTGTATTATGCCTTTGGTGGAAAATAAATATATAAAATTAAGTTCCTTGGCATTATCGACTCGAACTGACTTGATGCTTTCTGAGAATTGAGTATTTATTAAAGCAATAAACTTTGGAATAATAATTTGTGCTTCAGCTTTGGATTTCAACATATAAACCCACGTAAATTTTGTTGCATCATCAACAATAGTTAAAAAATATTTATATCCTTCAATACTCAAAATATGGAATGGGCCCAAAATATCAAGGTGTATTAAATTAAAAGAGATGGGAGCAAAATTATTGTTGGAAGTAAATGGTAATTTTTGTTTTGTTTTGCAAGATGGAAAATAGAACATTGTGAAGACGAAGATGTAGAATCTAAAACTTGTAAAGTTTTATTGATATTTCTTGTAATTAACAAAGATGGGTGGCCAAGGAGTACAACTATTACAAAAAATGGAATTAGAAAAAATAGAGGAACTTGAAAGAATATAGAGATTGTGGAGCTTGTTAGCAATCTCAATCGTTATATGCCGAGAAGGATCTTGTATAGAACATTTTTTTAGAGTAAAAAACAAAGATATTAGATTTTGTTTGGAGGAAAAAATTGATAGACAAAAGATTGAAGCGAAAGTGTGGAACATATAAAACATGATTTAAGCATAAGTTGGGAGTAATGTACACAGTTCCAGACTTATGAACATCAATTTTATGATCATTCGGCAACGTAATAGTAGTAGTAAAAATATGTAGATCAAATGAGTGAAAACAATGTTGGGATTAGTGCCCTTTAAAATATATGTATTGAACAATGTTTTATTAAATACATAATTGAAATGAATATTTTCATATATTAATTGTTTATTATTATTATTTTTCGAATAATATTATATGAATATCAAAAAATTCATAAATTCGTTATTGTGACTACAATCTTGTATTGGTACGAGAGGATTAAGATTGTAGGGAACAAATTTAAATAGTTCACAATAAAACAAAGTTATATGGTATCTTTAGATTAAATAATGTAAGTACGGTTCACTTGTATTATGAATACATGTAATCTAGATCTTGATTACTGATGTAGTAAGACATCATAATGGATGTACTTAAAGTGGTTATACATGACCAGGACCCGATATGTTATTAATACTTTGTAATACCTTTTACATTATAAGTATTAATTAATCATATCAATAAGATGATCATATGCAAATTGATCTTAATCGTGAAGTTATTATAAACTCATGTTTATGTTATATGAGTTATTTGATTCACTCGTTACGGTTTGTCAAAATGATCAGGCTGCAAATTTTTGTTTTGGGAACTCATTAATGTAAATGACTGCGGACATAATACAGATATGAAATCTATACCTTTTCGAGAGGAATTGAATAATGGTTCTCTTAAGGGTTAGCTTTTTGAACTAAAAGGTTATTGAGCTCAAATTCATAAATCAGTTTATGAATTAACCTTCACTAGTAAAGTTAATGGTACTTAAGGAAACAAGATATAAGTAAAGAGGTTAAATGGTAATTAATTCCTACTTTAATTATGAACCATTAATATAGGATTGAATTGTATGTAGTGATTAAATCGATGGACATTTTTTGTATTTAAAAGTACTGAATAAATAAATGTTATAATTACAAGAGTGTAGTCTCATATTTTTAGTGGAATAATATTGAGATTGATAAATTAAGGTTATTATATTAAAGAGTTTTAATTCATAATCTAAATTTATTGTAGCTTGAAATTATAGGTCCATAGGTCGAGTTGAAATTGAGAAAAATCAAGGAAATGACATATTTGGAAGAAATTTCTTCTTCTAGGTCAAATATGTAACTGAGACCAATTAATTAATTAATATAATAATTTTCAAAATTAATAAGTTATTTAATATAATTTTCTAAAATTATTTTGTAAATAAAATGGGCATTTTTGAAAATAGCATTTAAATAATTAAGAGAATTAATTAGTTTTATTTATTTAAATAATGTGAAAATATATTTTTGATAATTCAAATCGGATTTGAATTTGAAATTATATTTTTCTTTAATTAATCTAACAAGATAAGTTATCATGTTTAGAATTTTTTTAATAAATAATATTTAAATCAAAGTGGTTGGAATACATCCATGAATTCAAGGATGTGTTACAGCTGGCAAATAAATATACGGAAGAATAACCATGGGAATGATATTTTCTTATTATCCACGTGGGCAACTCCAGTGTCATGTGGTCACGCGTGATGATTAGGCGTCCTAGGTTTAACCCGAGCTATAGACACGAAGGTTGTGAAGCGCGAGCTCAGAATGTTAAAACAATTGTTGAAGAACGAGCTTGGAGAGGATATCCAGCTCGTGGTAGTTCTAGTATATTGCATATCCGCGGATCCCCAGAGACTCGAGATCCCTTTATATGCATATCTATGACCAAGCTGTCATATTTAATATCCCAGATATTAGGAGTACATTTGTCTTGTGATCAGATCATATCCTAATATAAATGGGAATTATCTGTATCAAATGTAATAATTATGTAAATACGTGATTGACTCACGCGGTTACCCAAACCTGTCCATGAAATTCCCTTATAAATATTGGACGGAAAAGGGACCATTATTCTGTAATACTGAAACTCTGCCAAAATAGAGAAAGAAACAACAATAATATAGACTTGTGGACTATGTGGATTTTAACAACTGAACCACGTAAAAGTTATGTGTTCTTGAGTGAAATCATTTATTTTTCATTACAGTTTATTAAGCACTAATCTACCTTATTATTTCTTAATACATTGTTGGCGAAAAACCGCGTCAATAGTTTGGTGCTTTCATTGAGAGGAAAATTAGTGCTTTATCGAAATCCCAGTCGAATTTCATCATGGTGCTCAACCGCTCAATGCACGATAATGAGATAGAACAGCCTGGTGGGCAAGAGGCCCATCATACCGCTGTTTCGAACGAGCATGGCCCTGAAGTCGAGCAACGTCCAGGAAAGCAACTGGTGGGTCACGGCGACACTGGGAGTTCGGCGTCATTACCAAGGACTCAAAACCCAGACTACTTTACTGCCGTTGAGATGGAAAACATGCAGTGAAGAAGCCATCTCGCTAAGGCAAATTGAGGAGGTTTTGGCTCGATCACCCCCTCTTGTAATCGACATTAATGTCAGAAAGAGGCAAAGTGGGTCTCACAAGTCCCACAAGAATAACCGATCCAAACAAAGTTGGTCAGTCAGAACTGCCACCCCAAGTTCTGTGCCAACAGGGCAAGATCACCAGAATGCTCAACCCAGTTGCCCCCATAGGGGTCATCAGCATGTCAGTTGATCGATTAGAACCGCAACCCCAAGTTCGGTGCCTCCTTCACAAGCACCTAGGAATGCCCATGGCAATCCATGAGGTGGGCCTGGGATAGGCTCACAGAGAAAAAATGTTCCAGCAAACCCTCCTACGTCGCGATCGGATCGTCAGGCGCAAAGAGCTAGAAATAATGGGGTAGAACAATGGCTGGCTAATCTATGTCACCCTGATGGGACAAGGATTGCCTCACTAATAAGGCATCCCCCGTCACCTATAAGACATCCAAAGTAACCTCGTCCTACATGGGACATTCCAGCTTATGGAGACAGCAGGATAAATCCTCCTCCATTTGCCAATACCTACGTCCCACAGACACATGTTGAAAATCCAGATCCTCGGCCCCAACCACGAGTTGTAAGCTTCGCAAATGGGAGTTACTGGACTGACAGTTGTCGTAGTGGTAGGTCTGAGGGCGACCTAAGAAATCAGTTGAGTTCAACGCAAAGCCCTCAGTATGAATCACAACCTGATTTGCGTGATCGCCTAAATTCGCAGAGAAGGAATCCAGCTCAGAATGAAGATGTTAGTTATACTCGACAAGAGGGAGGTCCGTCCATAGTACATGATAATGAGAATGCCCCACCAAACCAAGCTCGATCTTGGAGGGACGATAACCTATCAAACACATACGATAGGATGGGAGATGTTGAACAACCCCCAGGTAACCTAGGGACTAGAAACCAGACCCTCGAGAGGCTAACTCTGATGGAAGAGAAAATGAAGAAACTTTAATCTGGAAAAGACAAAGACGATTGCAACTCAGAGGATGAGCTCGAGCCTTTCGCTCCAAATATTGTGGCGGCCACATATCTGGTAGGCTTCAGAATTCCACACTTGTCAAAATTTGATGGAGATGAAGATCCGTCAGGTCACCTCGGCATGTTTAACACCATGATGATGGCCCATAATGTCGGACTCGATCTAAGGTGTATTTTATTCCCTGCAACTCTGGTCGGGCCAACCAGGCGGTGGTTTAAGCAGTACAAGAGACATTCCATAAGCTCGTGGAAGAAGTTTTCTTCCAAATTCAAAAAAGCATTTTGAGTTTCACAAGTAGCTCGAGTTGAGGCTAATTCATTGGCCAATGTAAAGTAGCAACCTGGCGAAACGTTGAAGGCATATCTGAGTTGGTTTACCAATGTTGCTGCACGAGCTAGGGATGCTGATGACAGCTCCAACCTCATGGCACTGAGGACAGGAATCCTTGTTGGGGGCGACCTGTGGCAAGAACTTCAAAGGAAAGGAGTCAAGAGTGTGGACAAATTCTTGGCCCGAGCTCAAGAGTGGATTAACCTAGAGGAGGTGCGAGCTTCTGTCGCAGGTTCCAGACAGATCCCCGTCCAGCCCGTTGGAGCGGTAACGGATGTTGCAGCTACGGCTCAAACCGTTACCCAGAATAACCAAGGGGGAAATAACAAGAGGAAGGGAAATGGCGAGGGAGACTAAAGCAGGACAAAGAAAAATAAGTCTGGGGAGAAATTCAAGCCTGTTTACGCCACTTACACTGATCTAACGGATACTAGGGAGCGCATCTTCCTGGAAAATGCTATTCACCTTCCATGGAAGACGCCAGAGTCGTTGAAGAACCAGAGGGCGAAGAGAGATCCTTCGAAGTTCTGCCAATTCCATAATGATATCAATCAAAACACTGATGACTGTCAACAACTAAAGGATGAGATCAAAACTCTCATTAGAGCGGGACCTTTGGCCCAATATGCCAAAAATTGGGTGGTCCCCAATAAGCCTGCTGGACCACACCCTCCGTTAGTCCCCGAAGCTGCAGTAAGTGAAACTAGAGCTCAAGCGAATCAGGATGACCCTCCCTTGATATAGCCACCATTTCAGGAGGACCTCATCTAGTAGGCACGAGTAGCGGGGCCCATAAGAGGTACATTAACGAACTGAAATCCCATAACGGAGTGGAGTTCATTCTGGAACAACGATTATCAAAACAACAATGATTGGAAAAACAACCAATCATTTTTACAGAAGAGGATGCTGGCCACGTCCAATTCCCACATAACGATCCCTTGGTCATAACCATTCAACTCGCCAACTAGAGGGTCGAAAGGACACTAGTAGATAACGGGAGTTTTATGAGTCTACTCTTTAGGTCCACCTTGGAAAAAATGGGGTTGTTTGTAGCAGAATTGAAGGCGACCTCAATGACTCTATACGGGTTTTCTGGTGAAGGGTCAACAGCCATCAGGTTGATCGAATTAGTTGTAACATTGGGAGAAGGTTCATGAACTGTCTCCAAGATACTTGAGTTTGTGGTAATTGACTGTCCAGCTGCATATAATGTGATTTTGGGCCGACCTACATTGATGGCATTTGAAGCCATAACCTCTATCCGCCACCTATCAATAAAATTCCCCTTAGCTGCAGGAATATGCACCGTCAGAAGTGATCAGCTTGCTGCTAGAGAATGCTATAGCATTTCTATGAAGGGAAAATCACAACCCGGGAAGCAAGCTATGGTCATAAATGACGGAGACGAGGAGTCCCGGGAAGTAGAAGTTACTTGTGGGACAGAAGAACCTCAACAAAAAGAGGACAGTAACGATGCCTAGCGTGATGACATTGACCCACAGATAGGTGAAGATAGGTCAGAACTCTAGGCTATAGAGGAGCTTGAGGAGGTAAAAATTGACCCCAATGAAGCTTCAAGAGTCGTAAAGATTGGGAAGAATCTTAATGATAAAAGGAAGGAGCTGGTCAATTTCCTACAAGAGAATCTGGACGTTTTTTCTTGGTCACATGAAGACATGGTGGGAATAAGCCCGAGTGTAATCATGCACACTTTAAATTTGGACAAGAACGTGCCTGCAAAATCCCAAAAATGGAGATGCTTGGGAACTGTCCAAGTTGAAGCTCTTGAGGTAGAAGTAGCTTCACTATTAAAGTGCGGGTTTATCCATGAAACAAGATACCCGATTTGGGTCGCCAATCCCATGTCGGTCCCAAAGCCAAGCGGGAAATGGAGGATCTGCATCGACTTCTCCGACTTGAACAGAGCTTGTCCCAAGGATTACTTTCCACTACCAAGGATTGATCAGTTGGTAGATGCCACGGCATGTCACGAGCTCATGTCCTTCATGGATGCGTATTCTGGATATAACCAGATCGTGATGAATCCTGCGGACTAGGAACATACTAGCTTCATGACCCTAAATAACGTATATTGTTATAAAGTCATGCCCTTTGGGTTGAAGAATGCCGAAGCTACATATCAATGCTTAGTCAAAAAAATGTTCACTAATCAGATCGGGAGAATTATGGAAGTGTATGTCGATGATATGCTCGTCAAGTCAAAGACTGTCGATAACCATGTATCCGAACTAGAAGAATGTTTTGGAATCTTAAGGAGGCATGATATGAAGTTGAATCCTCATAAGTGCATGTTCGAAGTGGCGTCTGGAAAACTTCTGGGTTTCATAGCAACATGAGGGGAATAGAGGCAAATCTTGAGAAAACCAGGTCGTTGTTAGAATTACCCTCGCCCAGGTCACGTAAAGAAGTTCAAAGCCTGACTGAATAGGTGGCAACTTTAAATCATTTTATTTCAAAATCTACTGACAAGTGCCTCCCATTTTACAATTTGTTCAGGGGAAACAAAAAATTTGTGTGGACTGAGGAGTGTGAACAGGCATTACTCGACCTAAAAACACACTTGGCCGAGCCCCCAGTGTTATCTAAGCCTATGTCAGGAGAACCTCTATTCCTTTATTTGGTCGTGACAGAAAATGCAGCCAGTGTCGTGTTAGTTCGAGAAGAAGACCGTGCTAAAAACCAGTACATTTTATAAGCAAGAGACTTCTCGGAGCTGAATCATGATACCCACTGATAGAGAAGCTGGCGTTTTATCTGATATTGGTTTCCTGGAAGCTCCGACCATATTTCTAGTCCCATTCAATCAACGTCATGATCGACCAACCTTTAAGGTAGGTATTGCAAAAACCTGAAACGTTGGGACATCTTTTAGAATGGGCTATCGAGCATAGCCAGTTTGAGATATTGTACATGCCACGGACCTCAATAAAAAATCAGGCCCTTACTGATTTTTTGGCTGAATGCACCGGATTTCAAGAGGAGCTCTTGAAGGAACCGATGTAGGAGTTATGGAAAATCTTCGTGGATGGATCATCAAATGAGAACAGACCTGGAGCTGGGATCATCTTAATCTCCCCAGAGGGGCATTTATTTCATGCAGCTTTGAGATTCTGATTCGAGGCATCCAACAACGAAGTCGAATATGAGGCCTTATTAGCTGGGCTGAGAGTGGCAAGGGAAGGTTGTTCAATGCTATAGTGATTCTCAGCTCGTGATCAATCAGGTATTGGGAGAATACCAAGCTCGAGGTGCGAAGATGGCAGCCTACCTAGCTAAGGTAAAGGGATAACTATCTGAATTTGAGTACAGTTCTGTTGAACAGATACCTCGTGAGAAAAATTCAAATGCTGACGCCTTGGCACGACTTGCCACCACAAAAGAAGCTGAGACATTGAATGTAGTGCCAGTAGAGTTCTTGGAGAGTCCGAGTGTGACAGAAATGATAGAAGTTGAAATGATCGACACAAGACCGACCTGGATGACTCCCATAATGGAATACCTCTCAACAGGAAGGCTACTTGACGATAAAAAGGATGCAAGAAAAATGCTTTATCAAGCTCGCGGTATGTGATAGTGGATGGATGTTGTACTGACGTGATCATTCATTGCCTTTCCTATGATGTGTTCTACCCAAGGAAGCTAAAACCATTTTGCAAGAAGTGCACGAAGGATTTTGTGGAGATCATGCTAGAGGGCAAAACCTAGCACTGAAAATACTGAGGCAGGGCTATTTTTGGCTCACTCTAACAAAAGACATAATCTTGTATGTTCAGAAGTGCGACAAATACCAGCGTTTCACTATACTTTCCTGAGCTGCTCCAGTTGAGCTAACGATGATCTCATCCCCATGGCCATTTGCAGTATGGGGAATCGACCTAATAGGGTCCCTACCTATGGGAAAGGGAGGAGTTTGTTACGCGGTGGCGACGATCGACTATTTCACGAAGTGGGTAGAAGTTGAACCTCTGCAACCATCACTTCAAAGAGAGTCCTAAAATTCATGGTAAAGAGTATTATATGTCGATTTTGGCTTCCTAAAAAGATCGTGTCAAACAATGGGACACAATTCGACAACGATCTCTTTATTGATTTCTGTGAAAAATATGGCATTATGAAGAGTTTCTCCTCCGTAGCATATCCGCAGGCCAATGGACAGGTCGAGGCTGTGAACAAAACCCTAAAGGTGAGCCTGAAGAAGAGGTTAGATGATCCGAACAGCTTTCGCAAGTACTTTGGGCCTACCGAACTTCTCACAGAACATCCACAGGACATACTCCTTTTTCCTTAACTTTTGGAAGCGAGGTCGTCCTTCTAATCGAAGCCATGGTAGCCACTCACAAGCAAAGGAAATTTAACCAAGAGCAGAATGAGGGACTACTTAACGCATCCCTCGATCTAATTGAAGAAAAATGAGAAGAGTCACAGTTACAGCTCGCCCATCATCAACAAAAAATCACTCGCTATTTTAATTCTAAAGTTAAGACGTGTAGATTTGGATTGGGCGACCTAGTTCTCCGAAGGGTATTTATAGCAAATAAAGATGCCAAGGATGGTGTTTTAGGCCCGAATTGGGAGGGACCATATCAGGTCGTTGAGGTTTTGTGTGAAGGAACTTTCAAGATAGCTCAGCTGAATGGGGAAGTAGTTCCACGGACCTAGAACGCCCTACATTTGAAAAAATATTATCAGTAGCACCACCATCAATGTAAGGATTATTTATAAAATCCATTTTATTAAATAATAGGTGGATTATTAAATAATTTTTAAGATTGTATGAGTTCGTGTTCTAGTGTTTGTAAAAGCAACCAAGAAAGTTTCTACATTCTGGTTACTTGGGGGGCATATAACCCGAGATTGGCAAAATTAAGCTTGCTTGATAAGTTTAAATCATTAAAATCCCTAGATAGAACCAGGTCCAAAACTTAGAGGCTTAGAAAAATTGATTATTCGACGACTTTTTAAGAGCTCGAGTTTTCAATAAACCTAGCGCGAACTAAGTTTAAATCATTTAAAATCCTGGACGTAACCAGATCAAAAACTTAGAGCTTGAAAAAATTGATTATTCAAGGGCTTGTTAAAGCTCGAGTTATCAATAAACCTAGCACGAACTAAGTTTAAATCATTTAAAACCCTGGACGTAACTAGGTCAAAAACTTGGAAAGTTGGGAAAATTATTTAATATCAATGGCTTGTTAAAGCTCGAGTTATCAATAAACCTAGCACGAACTAAGTTTAAATTATTAAAAACCTCGGATATAACCAGGTTCAAGGTTTGATTTTTAATAGGTATGATACAAATCAACACACAAAACTTTGATATAACCAAGCTCGATAAATTCTATCCCGATCTAAAAATTGATTCCTAAAATCTCGAATGTACAAGTCTAAGGATTCATAAACATGAGAGTTATTAAAGGAGAGATAAATGGATCCAAAATTTAGATGTATATTGAAGTAAAGCAAGAAAATTATCCCGAGGAGAAAAAACTCGAACTAAGCCCGAAGGCAATTGTTTAAAAAAAATCGAAACAATTACAGACAAATACAAGAGAGGTATCATTGAGCTCCAACAGCTCGCCCCAAAGATGTGACCTCCTTGCCACCCCCCTCAACTGCTCCGGAAGCCTCACCAATCTCTGACGGTTCTTGCAAGACCCGAGCCTTGAATCTTGCAAGGTACGAATCCCACAGCTCGGCTCCCATGAAAGAGAAGTTCCCATCCGGGTTGAAGGCCTAGCACTGGTATAACATCTCTTCCATGGCCGACGATGAGGCCACCTTTTCTTCTTTGACTACGGCGTCGGCCTCGAGCAATTTTTCTTTGGCTTCATCAACCTCGGCCTAAAGTTGTGCAGTTTGAGCCTGGAGGGCAGACAATGCAGTCATTGTAGCCTATTCGCTTTCCTGGGACGAGGCGAGAGCAGCCTTGGCATCATGCTCACTTTTTTGAGCAGCCGCCAAGGCAGCTTTGGCGGCCTGTTCGCCTTCTTGAACGGCAGTCAGGGTAGTGTTGACATCATTTAGATCGGCTCAGAGCTCATCGTTTCTTGCCCTAGCATGGGCTATGCTGCGATACTAGTCTAGGACAAACTGCAAAATAACAAAACAAGTCAAAGATATACCCTTGATCACAATAAGAAGAAAATATTCACCAAGGAAAGAAAACTTATAGTGAGGTTCATCCCCATAGCTGATTCCATGACATTCTCCGAGTCGCGCTCCTCGATGGTCCTCAGATCCCTCGAGCTGGCCTTATAGGTGTGCCCCACCATATGGCTCGCAGTCTCATAAATGATACCCCAAAAGGCTTCAGGGATCTTCTCCAAGTCCTGAGGATCTACTGGTATTCAGATGGTGGGAGCTGGGACAGTAGGAGCTGGGGGCTCAGCTTGTATCACTTGAGCTTGGGGAGGTACGAATCGAGGTGGAGGAGGAGGAGGAGGGGGAACCTTAGCGGTAACAGAACTCACTGGAACTGATTCCTGAGTTGAGCTCGTGTCTTTCCCCTTGGCAGGGGATTTTGAGGTGTTTCCCGCTGCAGGGGGTTTTCTTCGTGATCCTAAGCCTCTTTACGACGGGGCCTAAGCCGAATTTCTTAGTCTGGAAAGCTGTTCGGAGGTCAGGAGCTCAGGGTTGTTCCGTCTCTTCGTCTGAAAAGAACAAAAAGGAATTATTTCATAAATAAAGTTGTCAGAAATATATATAAAGAAAGAAAAGAAACAAAGGTCCTACCCTCCGGGCTAGGGGAGAAGTCTATTATAACGACCTCTGGCCTTGGAACTAATTGAGGAAAGGGGGATTCTACAACTAATATTCTTGGGATCCTAAGGGGTTCAGGTTCAGGTCCTTCCTCAGGGCTGGATTCCTCTACACACTGTATAAATCCAGGGGAAAATGCACCCCTGAGCAGAGAAAGCCAGCTCCTATGGTTGGTCCCATACTCTTCAAAAATGGTAGATCTAAATTTTAAAGTGTTATCTACTACGACTGTACCCTTAGGATAACTGCTGTCATGGCATATCACTAGGTGTTCTACGCACTGGAGCAGGGTTATATTTCATTTCGAGTTATAAGGATGGTAGTGGACGAGCTGATTTGGATTAAAACGAACTAACCTAAAATCGACAGCATCCCTATCTAAGTCAGAGGGGTTGGCTGTTGCCCCCGACGCAACTTGCTCTAGGTCGAGTTACCGGATAGCCTCGGGAGCCCACCTTTTTCATACCAAAGGCACCTCGACCTCTTCATCCCCCTCGTCTTCAATGGCTGGAAAGGCCTCTTGAGAGGATGGGAGATCGGGGATCGTCGGAAGGATAGCCCGGGTCCTCAAGGCTGGTGTTTGGCCTTCACCAATCAGCTAGCAGGCCAGCATCGTGATGTCATTCACGACCTGGTGGTAGTCCTTCTCATGGGGTGGGGGGAGCCCAGATAGCTTCTCATATTGACCCCCGAGGGTCACGAACTTTCCCGTCCTCGCAAATATGGCTGCACGAGAAACAAATTCAGTAAGGACAAAAAAATATATATATTGAGAGGAATAGAAAGTCATGAGCTGAATTCGCAAGGACAGAAGACTTATGAGGTCGGTTGAAGTAGCGGTGTTTGTAGTTCCGGAATCCATTCTACATTAAGAACAAGTCTTTGTAGTCATTTGGATGACTGGGAAGCTCAATGATGGAGGCCGAGTTGGGGAATCATTTGAGGTTGTAGAATCTGTCATCACGTCCTTTTTAGTTGGGGCTTGCCTTGAGGCAGAAGAAATAAAGAATGCCTGCCAGAGTGGGGACCTCCCACTCGTGTTTCAAGAACAAATATTTCAACCCCGCCAAAAGTCTATACGAATTTGGAGGGAGCTGGAATGGAGCCAGCTTCACATAATTTACAAAAATCCGCGAAGTACTGGTCCAGGGGGAGGAAGGCCTCAACCTTCAGATGTTCATCACTCCAAGCTGCGAAGTCATCATGGAGAGGGGAGCAGCTCCGCTCCCCTTCGAACACAGGTAGGACTAAGAGAGTTCTGGTTCTGACCTCTATGTTTTGAATCAACATAATTTTTTTTACCCTCCCCTGAGTCGTGATCTTGGAAATGATACGCTCAACCTCGAAGTATGAATTGGGATCGACCACGATCTCCTTCTCCACCATGGGACCGAAGGGCGAGATGTGAGATTCTAGGGCGATCTGTTTCCCTTTGTTCTTCTATTGGGAGGATGAGCTTGAGGCATTCTTCTTTGAGGCGTTCTTCTTTTGAGGAGCCATCAGATCACCTAATGATAGAATGATCTAATTTGTAGGCGACCTAAGATGATCTAAAACAGTGATGTGAGAGTACGAAGTGGGAAATGGTATACTTCTGTTATATGAGCTATGGTTAGCCTCAGCCCCATTGCATGATGCCACACGATATTCTAGGCTACGTGCCTCGGTTTCCTAACAGACTCCTAATACTTAGGGATCCGTGTGTCAGAATGCAAGACCACTACTTTCCTTGGGAGTCCGTTTAGTGCAAAACCACCCAAGAAACGTAACCTCTAAGCTATCTGGTTCTAAACCTAAAAACCCTTCATTTCCTTTATCCCCAAATGGGTATTCTTTAAATTAAGGCACCATTAAGATTACCCAGATTTACCCAGAAATTTCTCAGTTTTATGAATGTCTTATTTTTAAAATATTTTTGGATTCACCCGCCGAACCTAAGTCAAAACCTATTCTCTAAGAACATTTAGAAGTATCCTAACAATAACTATAATGAATGTGGTGAAGAACAGAAATTCCGTGAAAATAAAAAAAGGAGGAAAAAACTTTTCAAACAAAAAAATGAGATACTTACAGTGTATTCTTCGATGGTAAGATGTAGACTCAGCGACAGGAAGCTCCTGGAAAGCTTCTGAGTGACTGGGTACGATGAACGATTTTTGGGGATTTCTGGGAAACAAGAAAGGCTTTGAAGTGCAGAAAAGGAAAAATTTTAAATGAAAGGTGGTGAAGTTGAACTCTGGCCATCCTTTTTATACGCAAAGTGTGTAGATTAATCTGGGCCATCCAATTGGGTTAGTTCAAGATCCAAGGGTCAAGGTTAAATAGACCAAACAGTGGCAAAAAAGTGACAAGACAATTATTGCAGTCCTCGAAACCCGAACAAATGCCAATCGTAGTACACCACGTGTCCAGTACTTGAGTAGTGGGCAGGCGTTGTTTTGTGTAACGGAAGTCTAAAAACCCCTACTGAGTAGGTCAGAAAGTGACGACGTCATACACGAGCAGGAGCTTGGGGGGAAAATGTTGTACCCTAATTTTGGCCCGAGTTCATTCACTCAGCTTAGGTACAGCTGGCAAATAAATATATAGAGGAATAACCAAGGGAATGATATTTGCTTATTATCCACGTGGGCAACTCAAGTGTCATGTGGTGACGCGTGGTGATTATGCGTCCTGGGTTCAACCCGAGCTACGGACACAAACACTTTGAAGCGCAAGCTCAGAATATTAAAATAGTTGTTGAAGCACGAGCTTGGAGGGGATATCCAGCTCGTGGTAGTTCTAGTATATTGCATATCTGCGGATCCCTAGAGACTCAGGATCCCTTTATATGCATATCTATGACCAAGCTATCATATTTAATATCCCAGATATTAGGAGTACATTTATCTTGTGATCAGATCATATCCCAATATAAATGGGAACTATTTGTATTAAATGTAATAATTATGTAAATACGTGATTGACTCACGCTGTTACCCAAACCTGTCCATGAAATTCCCTTATAAGTACTAGGAATATTGGATGGAAAAGGGACCATTATTCTGTAATACTAAAACTCTGCCAAAATAAAGAAAGAAACAACAATAATATAGACTCGTGGACTAGGAGGATTTTAACCACTGAACCACGTAAAAGTTCTATGTTCTTGAGTGAAATAATTTATTTTTCATTATGGTTTATTAAGCACTAATCTACCTTATTATTTCTTAATACACTCTTGGCGAAAAACTGCGTCAACACACACCAACTACAATGCTTGCACTGGAGTTGGCTTGTAACAAAGATCCAAGATTGGATCTTGCTATTTCTTTTATTTATTTATTTACTTAATAATTGGTTTATAATTTGAATTTTGAATTTAATTAATTATTTTATAAATCTATT
The DNA here is from genome assembly GCF_963169125.1 of Humulus lupulus. Classification (NCBI taxonomy): domain Eukaryota; kingdom Viridiplantae; phylum Streptophyta; class Magnoliopsida; order Rosales; family Cannabaceae; genus Humulus; species Humulus lupulus. The sequence goes on from NC_084799.1 coordinate 164,944,758, forward strand.
AGATAGAAATAGTTTCAAGATACGCTTAGGGGGGAGAATACTCTAGAGAGAAAATTCTAAACTTTTCACAGCGAGAGAATAATATATCGTAATATTTTTCTATCCCTAAAATATTTTTTAGACCTAATATTCCAAGACCTCATGAGTTGAGAACATCTTGTGAATCATAAAATTTCCCACCATTACTCTACGTGCCCACACACGTCTTAAGGTGTAGTGATACATCTTGGAAGATCTTGGTCTGAGTATTTACAAGGCTGTTTTGGATTGGATGTTCATTTTTTTTTTAACAAAAGAAAAACTTTATTAAAAAACAAACCAAAATTACAAAACAAAGAGAACAGCTGCTACAAACCAGCAGACTGCAAACTCAACCAAACAACAAGAAAAAGCTACAAAGAAAAAACTACCAGCTTTCTACAATCTTGCGAAAATATAAGTCCCTTTTTCTATGAGAAAAAGAACCCAAACTCAACACTCTATACTTAATTACATCCTTGATTTCCAAACTAATGCTGCTGGCCATTTTACAAACTGACTCGAAAATACATCTGTTTCTGTTGCACCAAATGAAATACCAGGAAGCTGATATAACTGCATTAATTATCTGGTTCTTCAAGTTATGCTTAGCTAATAAGCACCAATGAGTAAGCTCCTCATAAGATTCAGGCCAATGGAAAAAACCCAGCCATATACCGATTTCCTCAAACACTTTCCTGGAATAGATACACTCCATGAACAAATGGCTATGAGTTTCCAAACCGGACTCACACACAGGGCAGAGATCAGAGGAAATATGCAAGAACCGGCTCAAGTGGTCTCTAGTAAGCAATTGATTATTGAAAATCTGCCAGTAAATGAACCTATGCTTGGGCATAATAAGTTTGTTCCAAACTGTCTCAGCAAAACCCACAGAATGCGCAGAAATAAGAGAGGAATAGAAGTGTTTACTATGAAATTTACCTCCCTTAACAGCTAGCATCAAGCATCCCTCATCTATAACATGTCTCAGCCTCAATAATTTTTTGATATACCAGCTCCTATCCTGACTAATAGGTACATTCCAAACGTTAAACTCCTTCAAATAGATGGAATTAATCCACTTGACCCAAAGGCAGTCTTGCTTGGAAGTAATCGCCCAAATAAAGTTAGCCATCAACGCCAAGTTCCATTTCTTACCTTCACGAAAACCAATACCACCCAGCTTTTTAGGGAGACAAACCTTTTCCCACGAAGGAAGATGCATCTTACTTCTATTCCCATTAGATCCCCAAAGAAAATCCCGACAGCTCTTATCTATGGCAGTAGTAATTTTGGATGGAAGAATGAATATACTCATCCAAAAATTCCTAATACCAAGCAAAACTGAGTGTATAAGTTGGGCACGACCAGCAAAAGACAAGTTTCTACTCGCCCAACAATTAAGCTTCTTGTTCAACTTATCCAGAATCACCCCACAGTCTGAAGCTTTCCACTTGGTAGGCCGAAGAGGAACCCCCAAGTACTTCAAAGGAAATGAGCCTTCTTCCATTTGCAACAACTCAAGAATCTGAGTTTTGATGGAATCCTTAACCCCTCCAAAATAGATATGAGATTTAGATTTATTCGCAGAAAGCCCAGTAGACTCACAAAACGCAGAGAAAGGTTCATGAATCTTACTCACTGAATTGACATTACCTTTACAAAAGATAATCAAATCATCTACAAAACAAAGGTTAGTCAACCTAAGATGTTTACACATAGGATGATAACCAAAGCCTTTTTTGTCAGAGTAATGCGCTAATAAACGAGTAAGGTACTCCATAATGAGCACAAACAAGAGAGGAGACATGGGGTCCCCTTGCCGAAGGCCTTTTTCCCCTTTGAAAGAGCCCTGAATTCTCCCATTCATTAACAGATTGTAGCTGGTACCTTTTAAGCAAACTAGAATCCAGCCAATAAATCTAGAGGGGAAACAAAGATGTTTAAGCAACTCCTCCACAAAATGCCAATCAACTGTTTCATAAGCCTTACTCAGATCGATCTTCATTAAACATCTAGCTGAAATATTCTTTCTAGTATACCCTTTGAGGAGATCTTGGAATATCATAATATTATGAGCTAGAACTCTATTTTTTATAAAAGCCCCTTGATTGCTATGAACAAGGAAGGGAAGCACTTCCGAAAGTCTAGAGCAAATCATCTTCGATATACACTTATAGAGAGTGTTACAACACGCAATAGGACGATAGTCACTAGCTGAGCTCGGATCAGCTATCTTAGGAATAAGAGAAATCACAGTTTCATTCAGATCCTTCGGCAAGCACCCATCCTGAAAGAAATCCAACACAGCAGAAGTAATTTCATCACCAATATCTAACCATAACCCCTTAAAGAATCCCGAGCCAAAGCCATCCAAGCCAGGACTTTTGAAGGAGTGAATGCTAAAAAGAGCCTTCTTCACATCACTCTTGGTAAAAGGTCTCAGTAATCTGACTTGAAGATCCAGAGACAATCTGTTTCCCTGAAGAATACAGCTTTTATCAATCTCCATAGAAGCCAAATTTCTCCTCCCCATAAAATTCTTGAAATGAGACAGAAAATGCTCAACAACTTTAGAGTAATCCTCTTCTGTTTTGCCTCCTATAGTGAAGGAAGAAATTCTATTATCAACTCTTCTTTTTCGCATAAATGCATGAAAAAATCCCAAATTATCATCACTAAACTTGATCCAATTAAGTTTATTCTGCTGTTTGGGAAAACTAGCATAACGGCTCTGCATGACTGAAACATTGAGTTGAGCTTGAGTAACTGATTGATGCAGAGACAGATCAGTAGGATTAGTAGCCAATGCCTCCTGAATTCTACTAAATTCCTCCTTGGCCTCCCTATAACTCAAAACAATATCACCAACCTCCTCTCTGTTGAACCTTTTCAAAATATGCTTCACCCGATACAATTTCTGGACTACCTTGCAAATACCTCCACCAGAAATAACTGGCGCATTCCAGCAACGAAGAACTGCTTCTATGTAGCCTCTATACTGCATCCAGTGGTTACCAAAACTAAATGGGATAAATCCCACCTTGTTAACTTCTTGATTACGAATCACATAGTAACTATGATTAGAAATGCAGTCCCATTTGAAGCGAGCTTCAGTTTTCGGAAAAGCATCCAGCCACAGATCATTAATAAAAACTCTATCTAATTTAGAGAAAATACAGTCTCCTGCCTCCTATTTGTTCGACCATGAATAGAGAGCTCCATCACATTTAAGTTCCTCAACTTGGCCTAAAGCCAACCAATCTTGAGCATCAGCTATGTCCTTAGCAAGGATTTGTCTCCCACCATTCCTATCTTGGTAACTAAACATGGCATTAAAATCTCCAAAAATTATCCAAGGAAACTTTAATTGACCAATACTAGCTAATTTATCCCAAAGATGTTTCCTCTCCCCCATAGAATTGCTTCCATAAACCACTGTAGCGAAAAAAAATTTCCTGCTGGCCACTCACTTTGATCCGACAATGAACAAGTTGGGGATCTTCAAACAACTAAGATCCTACCAGAAACAATAGGACTAGAAAAGTAATCCCAATTGTGAAAATTATTCTCAAAAACTTCCTTAATTTTCTCATGTTTCAACTTAGTCTCAAAGAAAGCTCCAAAACCAACCTTATTCTCCTTACATATACTAAGAATAACATTTTGCTTATCTCTTTTATTCATACCCCTCACATTCCACCCTATCATATTGCAAACTTCCATCACTTAATTGGGATAGATTTAGTAACCAAATGACCAATCCCTGAATCTTGCAGCACAGCATATCCATTGCCCGAAATAGCCTTGCCTTGAGCTAAATTTGACTTGTGAGCATTTGCCACCCCTTGTCTAGCACCTCTCCTTTTGGGAGTAATCCAGCTTCCTGCAACCTCAGAACTCCCTTTTCCAGCTTGCTGAGTAACTATTGAGTTATCCTGAACATCACTACTAACCTTTGAAACATTTTGCTCTAGAGAACTACTGGCCCTCTCTTCCTCTCCAATACTAGATGAATTACCCGCTCTGGGATCAGGACTAACATACTCAGAAGGCTGTTGAATCTCCTCCTCTGCATTGAATATGTTCTTGTCTGTTTTAGCGCCATTCTCATCAGTAGGTTTCTTCCTCCAACTCAAACCATTGTTCTTGTTACAATTTGCCATAACATGACCTAAATTCGAGCAGGCAGCACACTTAGAGGGGAGCCATTCATACTCCACCAATTGTTCAGTTAATTGATCCTTTTCATTAATAAAAGAAATAGATTTTGGAGGATGATCCGAAATCTCCATATCCACCAATAACCTCGCATATTTCACCATCGATCTACTTTGCGTCACTTTATCCACCATAACCGGCCTCCCAATTGTGCTCACCATAGCACTGAGACTATTTTTTCCCCAGTATTGCAAACCCAAACCATTCAGTCTAATCCAAACCGGTACCGACTTGACCATTCTCATAGAGTCCATATCTGGTGTCCAAGGACGAAGAACCACCAGTTTTTAATCAAAGTGTATAACCCCCGTTTCCAAAATCAGATCCCGGGTAGCTTCATCCCTGAAATTAACAAGGGTAAAACCTGAATGCATTCTCACTATCTTATCAACACCTAAGCTGCCCCAAATTCTCTTGAAAAATCCTTCAAATACTCTAAAGGGTGGGTTAGCTCCCAGGACAATGCAAACAATCACATTCTTCCAGAACGAAGCTTCAGTCTCAACCTCCTCCATGTCTAGTCAGGCCACAACTTGGTCACCCAATTTCAGAGGTTCAGTATAATTCAGACTAGTAGAGGGCGTAAGTACCTGGTTTGACTTAAACTTACTCCATGCTTCCTTAGCCAATCTCTGGAATTCAGAACCCTCAGCGTCCTCAGCCCAACTCACTGGAGTGGGAGAGGAACGATTCACACTTCCAACCCGCTTCAACTCAATACCACGTTCCAGCTCCAGTTCATCACATGGATCATGAAATTCATCATCAGGAAACAGATCAGATACCTCAACTTGGATCGAAGGGAGGTCGTCCACCACCTCATCGGAAGTCACCACCGGCTTCGATATACCTTTCTTCTTCCGAGCCATGGGAAGAGAGAGAGAGATATCACATGCCTGGATTGGAATTTTTGATTGTTCAATAACTGGTAAATCCTCATCTTTTTCTTTCTCTTTGATTAATGTTTTGCATATTAATGTATTTGGTTATTTAAAGATTTTTTAAATTAAAATTTCTTGAAATCTATAGGCCCAACACCCCTGCTTTCTGCTTTGCATATGGTAAACCAATTACCAACAATTGGTACTAGAGCGGACATTAATCTCTGCATACATTAATTGTTGTGTGGGTATAATATGCATTCTTATATTAATGTAATATGTGATGAATGGATGGATGTTTATTTTGATGAATGTTTGTTCTTAAGAGTTGTTTATTATATGGTCTTTTGGGTTTAGAAATTGTTCTTAATTTTTTCTAGATCTACAAAATTGTAAGCCATATTGAGCATAAAAATATTGTAATTTAATTTCCTGTGTTAAAAGTTATTTACAAAAGGATGTATCTCGAGCCCCTAGCCCCTGGTGCCTTCTTGGCACTTGGTACCCGTGCACGAGGTGCACCCGCACACCTGTCTCGGCCTGACTGTGCCCCAGTGCGGCTGCTCGCCTAGCTACGCCCCAGTGCGCCTGCTCGCTTAGCCGTGCCCCAGCGCCTCCTGCCTTTGTTGCGCCCCTTGTGCACCTGGCTCGCCCCTTTGCCACGCCATAGCCTTGGTGTCTTGGTGTGATGGTGGCTCTTTGAGTCGCCCCACCAAGCCTAGCCCCTTATTGCAAATCATCACCACTTGGCTCCTTATCCGAGCCCTAGGGTGGTTGGTGGTTTCACTGAACTTTTGGGCTTGGCCCAAATAGTTAATTGAAATTTTAAAATTCTAATTAAATTTTGAATTAAGTGGCCCAAGTTCAAAACAGACCTAAATGACCAATTAGGATTTAATTAGCCAAGTTCAATATTTTTAAAAGTTTGTTTAACAATGATTGAAGTCATTTATATTTCAAAATTGGGCTTAATGGCCTAAAAATAATAGAAGGCCCAAAAGATGGAGTTGGAGATTCTACATGAAGCCTTGGTTTTATTTTTATTTTATTTTGTAATTTATTGCAAGTGTTGTAATTTTTTCTAGAAATACCCAAAACACTCGGCACACATTTATTTATTGTATTTACTCATTTATTTAGATGTTTGAACGTATTAAATGTGTTTAATAAAATTATCATGCATTGTAACATGACATACATATTACCCACACAATATCTAATTAAAGCATATATCTTATAACAAATAGGAACATGTTTTGATTAGGAATGTCCTATTTGATCATATGCATTTACTGAATCATATAATTAATCTAGATTAATCTATAACAAAGTGGTAAATTGATTTTTTAAGTGTTAATGTCAAGACTTATATGATAATTAGTTTTATTAGATAGGCAAATGATATTCTTAATAATTAGAGCATTTATTGACTAGATAGTTAAAGGGCATATTTAGTAGTTTGATTAAATCTTGTTTAATGGACAAATGCTTAATGAGGTTAGTAATTATTAGAATATCATTTGGTAAATTAATTGGATTAATTTAATTAAAAAACATAGGATGTTTTGAGAAAACACATATTCTAAAATAGTGAGTGGGAGAATGAGATATAGCAATAACTCATATGGTCTCCATTATTAGTTAACATCGATGTTTCATGGAATGGGCCTCGAGGCGACTTTGTTTGCGTCCCCCCAAGGAAGGTTTTTGACTGTGTTATTATTCAAGGTTAACTTCTTTAAAGAATAGAATTGAATGATGTATTTCAAGTTTGACTGGCTTTAAGGCACACTCTTGAGTCAAGTCATTAATCTAAAATAATGGGCTACACTCACAAAGGTTAACTAGGCTTTCGAGCAGACTAGTTAATCTTGACCAAACAAGCGGTTGTTCGTAAGTTAAAAGAGAAAATAGTTGATTTTAAGTTTTCACTTATGGATTTGAGAAGTGTCTCAAAAATAGTTTGAGATTAGTCTGACCAACCCTAAGGCTAGGCTGTTAATTTTCAAATTAATTTATCACAGAATTTAGTAGTAATTGTTTTTATGTGTTATTTAAATTTGTTGCATTCATGCATCATATTTATTATTAAAAAATTTATTGACATTCATAATATATGCTAAATTCATTTAGTTTTATTTATATTTAAGAAATGATGAATAACTCAAACCCTATTACTGCTTTGTGAGAACCACATGTTTGTCTTTTCTGAGGAATGTCCTGAGGTCCTTGCTGCCACTACTCCCAAAACTGCTAGGGAGAAGTATGATGCTTTGATTTTATCCAACAACAAGGATAAATGCTACATGCATGCTAGTATGAGTGATGTACTCAAAAAGAAGCATGAAGACATGGAGACTGCATTTTAAATATGGGAGTCTCTTCAAGCCATGTTTGGACAATAGTCCGATCAATGCATACATGAGGCTACTAGAGCCTACATGAACATGAAAATGAAGAAAGGAGTTTATGACAAAGAACATGTTCTATACATGATCAATACAATGCATGATGCGGAAGTTCATGGAGCAACCATTGATGAGAGGATAAAAGTTAGCCTGTGTAGAGTCCAAGAACCTTACTTAGCTAGTTAGATAGTAGTAGTAATAGTAATAGCTAGTAGTAGTTGTAGTATGTTTAATTCTGTGGATTTTGGTTCAAGCCGGGACTTAGTTGGACACACGTAGCAACACTTGTAGATTTTATAAGTTTAACCTATAGTTTAAGAATATTATTTATAACCTAAGGTTTGATTAATAAGACTGATTATGGAGATGATATTTATTATACTATAAGGTTTAGATAGACCCAAAAAGATAATAACACTTGTCATATGTATGTTTAATGATGAATTAAGTATTTATGAGGAATAGTATATTGAGAGTAATATTTGAAAATCCTAGAGTCTGCCAGCAGCTTTGAAATCATTATTAGACTCAGTCAAAGCTATTTACTCAATTCAAATTAGGCTGAAAAAGTGTAATTACGTGTATAATATTTCAGCATATGCCGATATATCGCAGCTCTATGGGGCGATATATCGCCACATGGGGATACGAAAAACACATAACTTTGCACGAAAACTTCGACGAGCCTCGAGAATATCTCTAACGCCTTGGATAGCCAAGACCGTTACACTGTGTTTATAAAAATGCTAGACTTGCTAAACAAGTCATTTAATTAAGAACGTGTTATAGAAACTATAATGGAACTAGGGTTAAAAGATTTTGGTCTTAAAAGTCACATTTCTTATAAAGAAACATTTCCGGTTTACACAGGATCCCAAAAATATTAAGACTAAAACCATTTACAAAAGATTCAGGAATTAATTACAGTAGTAGCCATATTAAGGCAAAACAGACAATTAGGAAATCTCTGTCCTGATCCACTCCTCGCCCATGGCGACCGAACAACTGGCTATGTACATTCAACCCCGCAGCTCTCCATCTCAGGATTGGCCCAACTTGCCTTTGCCTTTACCTGCACCACGTAGCACCCGTGAGCCAAGGCCCAGCAAGAAAACACAACAATAGAGCATAGGCAATCAACAGTCAATTCATTATCTCATATTGCATAAACATGTTCACAACCACATAAACATTCAGAATAACCAAGTATTCAACATACTAAACATATCAACTCATATCATATATCAATTTACAAATGATAACTAGGGTTAGCGCCCTCAGGTCGCACCCTCCGTTATCCCACTGACTCCGGCTTGCTTAAACCGAGCTCAGTGAATAATAAGCTGTCCTCGGCTACCTGTGGCCAAGCCGCGCCCTGTGCGCGAATATTGAATACGGCACCGTTAGGCCGTTATCACATGTCCCATGGCGTAATGCCATCATTGACATTATACAAATATTGGGAGCTCTTAGTCCCATCACAAACATATAACAGGGTGCAGTTTTCTTACCTTTAGATTCGCTAACTTTGATCACTTGACTCCTTGAGCACGATCCCTCTCGAGCCCTAGCGCTCACTTAATCACAACCATAGATCAAAGTCATCACCAAACCTCAAGTCCGAAACTTACCCTCGGGACCATTCCCGAGCCCTTGGGAAGCTCTAATTCCACCAAACGGGGTGCTGGAGTCAAACCCCGAACCCCCGGGCAAAATCCCTTGAAAATAACTCAAAAACCCCTTTCTGGAAACAGGGTAGCGCTACAACGCTCTAAAGAGGGCGCTACAGGGCTACAAGCAGAACCAAAATCCCCCAGAATGCATGGCCTAGTGCTACAACGCCCAAAGGCTAGCGCTGTAGCGCTAGTCACAGACAACAAATGCAGCACTTTTCCTTCCTACGATTTCCCCGAGCCAGCCCTTACCAAAACTCTTCCAATTCTCAACCAAACTTAAAAACATGCTTATTAACACACTCCACTCATCCCAAGCATCCCAAATACTCAAAACCCAATCACATGCATCCCTAATCTCAAAATTCACCATAGTTGCTCATAGACTTCAGAAACTCAGCAAAGACAATCAAACCTTCAAAGTTAAAAGCTCAGAATTTTATACCTTTAATGGAAATTCGACCTTAAGTTGCCTTTAGACCTCCTTAGCTTGCTCTTCCTCAATCCTTAGCTCCAACTTCCCTAGAATTCCCTACCAATTCAACTTAGACACCTTAGTTAAAAATCAAAACCAGAACTGAAGAAACTTCAAAGTCTTACCTCAAGTGGAAGGTTTGTTCTTGGTAAACCCTTGCCAACTCTTCAAGCCGAACTCAGAAACCTTATGGCTCAGCTTGACCTAGCTCTCCTCTGAATTTTGGTCCAAGAACCCTCAAGAAAATGGTGGAAAAATGCCCAAACCGACCTTGCCTTCCTTCCCTTCTTTCTCTTTCTTTTCTTTCCTTCTTTTTCCTTCTTTTCAGACTTCTATTGCATTCTAAAACTCCACTGAGCATAAAGCCTCAGTAATACCTATCTCTAAAAAGCCAAATGACCATAATGCCCTCCCTTTTAATTCTAAATCCTCTAATCCACTTAGGGGCATTTAAGTCATTTTACCCAATTCCCGCTAACTCCTCGAGTGTCTCTAACATTTTCTGCTTACTACCCGATACCTAATTAATCACCAATTATATTTCTCATTATCAAAATTAACCTCAATATATTCTCTAAATTCCCATTTATACCCCTAGGCTCGCCCCGAGCCGGGTATAAATCCCCGCCGTGACTTTTTCTCTCATCTACTCACTAGGATCGTCTCGAGTCACAGATCACAGATATATCCATATACTAATGTGGTTTAAAAAATTATCGCATCTATATATAGTTATGCCGCAACATGCCAAAATTACGATTATGCCCTTCTAACCTAATCAGGGCCTACATGCATACTAATACACATAGTCATGCATCTCAAGTATTCTAATAGTCATATAACATGCTTTAAGTCATTAAATCACATATATTCCATTTATGCCCTCCCGGCACACTAATTAAGGCCCTTAAGCCCTATTAGTAAATTTGGGTCATTACAACTATCCCCTCCTAATGAGAATTTCGTCCTTGAAATTTACCTGAATAACTCGGGATACTGATCCCGCATCGCTGTCTCAAGCTCCCAGGTTGCCTCCTCGACCTTACTATTTCTCCACAACACTTTAACAAGAGGAATCGTCTTATTCTGCAATACTTTTTCTTTTCGATCCAAGATCTGAACCAGTTGCTCTTCATAAGCCAAATCTGTCTATAACTCCAAGTCTTCATACCTTAACACATGAGTCACATCTGAGATGTACTTCCGGAGCATAGAAACATGGAATACGTCATGGAATCCTGACAACGATGGTGGCAAGGCTAACCTGTACGCCACCTGACCAATCCTTTCCAGGATCTTAAAAGGTCCAATGAATCTAGGGCTTAGCTTACCCTTCTTTCCAAACCTCATCACCCCTCGCAGAGGTGAAACTCGAAGGAACATGTGGTCCCCAACCTGGAACTCCATGTCCCTACGCTTAGGATCAACGTAGCTTTTCTGTCTGCTCTGAGAAGCGAGCATCCTAGCTCGGGTCTTCTCTATAGCTTCACTTGTCCTCTGAACCATATTTAGCCCTAAATACTTCCTCTCACCCATCTCATCCCAATGAATGGGTGATCTACACTTCCTCCCGTACAACATCTCATAGGGAGCCACTCCGATCGTTGACTGATAACTATTGTTATATGAAAATTCAATCAACGGGATATACTTACTCCATGATCCCTTAGAATCAATCACACACGCTCTGAGCATATCCTCCAATACCTGGATCATCCTCTCAGACTGTCCGTCAGTCTGAGGATGAAAGGCTGTATTGAACTTCAACTGAGTCCCCAAAGCCTTCTGCAGACTACTCCAAAACTTGGAAGTGAAGATAGGATCCCGATCTGTCACTATTGACTTAGGAACCCCATGGAGACTTATGATCTCCCTCACATACAACTCCGCATACTGATCCACAGTATATGTTGATCTCACTGGAAGAAAATGGCCCCACTTGGTGTACCTGTCTACTATCACCCACACAGAGTCATGAAGCCCCACTGTCTTGGGTAAACCTCCTGCAAAATCCATAGTAATGTCCTCCCATTTCCACTCGGGAACACCCAAAGGCTGAAGCAACCCTGATGGTCGCTGATGCTTAGCTTTCATCTGTTGACAGGTTAAGCATCTGGAAACGTACTCCACCACATCCTTCTTCATCCCGGGCCACCAATATAAAGTCCGTAGATCCTGATACATCTTCATGGTACCCGGATGAAGTGAGTACGGCATCGTATGAGACTTATCTAGTATCTCTCGTCTGATCCCCTCATCAGCTGGAACACATATCCGTCCCTGATATCGAAGTAACCCAACCTCAGAAATAGAATAGTCCTTAGCTACTCCCGCTAAGACATCCTCCCTAATCCTTTGTAACTGAGCATCTGCCAACTGTCCTTCTCTGATCTGCTCTAGCGGGGTCGACTACAGAGTAATATTGGCCAACCGGCCTTCCACCAACTCTATCGCTACTCTGACCATCTCATCAGCTAACTCTCTTGAGATCTGAATAGAACTATGTAACTGACCTGGACCTCTCCGGCTCAATGCATTTGCCACCACATTGGCTTTCCCCGGATGGTAAAAAATATCACAATCATAGTCCTTTACCAACTCCAGCCAACGCCTCTGTCTCATGTTCAGGTCCTTCTGTGTAAAGAAATACTTTAGACTCTTATGGTCAGTAAATACCTCGCACTTCTCCCCATACAGATAGTGTCGCCAAATCATCAGTGCAAACACCACTGCTGCCAGCTCCAAATCATGGGTAGGATACCGCTGCTCATACTCCTTCAGCTGTCGTGACGCATAAGCTATAACCTTCTCATTATGCATCAACACGCTGCCTAGGCCCAACCTAGATGCATCACAATAAACAACAAACTTCCCTTCCTTCGAAGGAAGACTCAACACAGGCGTTGTAATAAGCCGTCACTTCAGCTCTTGAAAACTGTTTTCGCACTTGTCTAACTAGATAAACTTCAGATTCTTCCTTGTCAATTCTGTCATCGGTGCTGCTATCTTTAAGAAGCCCCCAAAAAACCGTCTATAGTAACCCACCAAACCAAGAAAACTCCGCACCTTCGAGGCGTTCCTTGGCCTCGGCCAATCCCTGACTGCCTCCACCTTAGATGGATCCACCTTAATCCCATATGCACCCACAATATGTCCAAGGAATGTCACTTCTGGTAACCAAAATTCACATTTCTTAAAATTGGCGTACAACTGATGCTCCCTCAACCTCTGAAGAACTTGTCGAAGATGAAGCTCGTGCTTTGTCTCTGAACTGGAATACACCAAGATGTCATCGATGAAGACAATAACGAACTGATCTAGAAAATCCTTGAACACCCTGTTCATTAGATCCATAAAGGCTGCTGGGGCATTGGTCAAACCAAAAGACATGACCAAGAACTCATAGTGCCCATACCGCGTTCGAAAGGCTGTCTTAGGTATGTCCTCATCCTTGATCCTCAGCTGGTGATAACCAGATCGAAGATCAATCTTTGAGAACACCGTCTTACCCTGCAGCTGGTCGAACAAGTCATCAATCCTTGGCAGGGGATACTTATTCTTGATAGTCAACTTGTTCAATTCCCTGTAGTCTATACACGTTCTCAAGGTCCCGTCCTTCTTCTTCACAAATAAAACTGGAGCACCCCATGGCGAGTAACTAGGCCTGATAAACCCCAAATCCAGAAGCTCCTGCAATTGTATCTTCAATTCTTTCAGTTCCGCCGGTGCCATCCTATATGGTGCCCTTGACACTGGCTCTGTCCCTGGCGCCAACTCAATGACAAAACTGAATCTCCCTACGCGGCGGCAACCCTGGCAAGTCCTCCGGGAACACATCCAAGAACTCACAAACCAATCTGGTCCTACTGGCGAAACCCTGGTGGTATCCACCACACTAGCCAGAAAGTCTATACATCCACTCTATAGAAAATCTCTGGCTCTCAACGCCAATATCCTGGGCACGCAGGGTCCATGCATCGCTCCCACAAAAATAAAGGGATCCTCGCCCTCTGGCTCAAAAGTCACCATCTTCTTCCTACAGTCAATGGTAGCTCCATATCTAACCCGCCAATCCATACCTAATCATATCGAAATCCTCCATACCCAACTCAATCAAATATACTGACAATTCCCTACCATCAACTATCACTGGCAGTGCTCTAATCCACCTCTTAGATACTACCAGTTCCCCTGTAGGCAAAATAGTCCCAAACCCTGAAACACAATACTCACTAGGTCTACACAGTCTATCAATCACCTTACTAGAAACAAATGAGTGTGTAGCACCAGAGTCAATCAATACAGTAAAAGGAGAGCTAGCACTAGAAAACTGACCTGTCACCACCGAGGGACTAGCCTCGGCCTCTGCCTGCGTCAGGGTGAACACTCGAGCTGGAGTCAAGCTGTCCACCTTCCCTGTATCTCCCTTCTTCACTGTCAGGCAATCTTTCCTGAGGTGTCCCACCACCCCGCACACATAACAGGCCTTAGCCCGACACTCGCCCGGATGGCATCTCCTACACCTCGTGCACTTAGGATAAGTCCTCCATGAATAACCGCCTCCCTGACGGCCACCCTAAGTACCCTGACCTCTCCTATCAGGACCAGGAGCAGTCGAAACATCAGGGGTCTTTCTCTTCAAATCACCGGGGCCTCCGCCCCTACCAAAACCAGAATATGGAGGCACCGCCCTGCGGCCCTCCCGCCTCACTACACTCTCTCTCCAAATCTTGTTTTCCGCTTCCTCAGCGGTAAGAGCCTTCTCCAAGACCTGGGCCTAAGTTGTCCCTCCAGGAACTGTGGTAATTCTCACATCTCGGGATATCATAGCATTCAGCCCTCTGATAAATCTGTCCTACCTAGCTGCATTAGTAGGCACAAGATCTGGTGCAAACTTTGCAAGTCTGTCAAACTTCAAGGCATATTCTATAACTGTCATACTGCCCTGAACCAGCCCCACGAACTCATTTACTTTCACTGCCCTGATGGCAACATTATAATATTTCTGGCTGAATAAGTCCTTCAATCCTTCCCAAGTCAAAACAGTAACATCCCTGGTCTGTGATGCCACCTCCCACCAGATTTGAGCATCCTCTCTCAGCATATAAGTGGCATAGGCCACACTGTCATGTCCTTCTACCCTCATGAAATCAAGAATGGTAGTAATCATAGTCATCCACTGCTCAGCCTTCAGTGGATCTGGTCATCCCTCAAAGATCGGGGGCTGCTGCTTCCTAAACCGCTCATACAACGGCTCTCATCTATTACCAACCTCAGCTGGCTGCACTACAGGTACCACTGCAGGTGGCACAATAGGGGCAACACTCCCAGACGGAGCCTGCTGCCGCAAAATTCGAATCTGTTCATCCTGGCTTTGTAGCCGAGCCTGCATGTCTGGCATTAATTGCTGCCAGTTCTCAGGGACTGGCGGAGGGGTCTAGCCCTGATCATCATCTCTAGCCCCAGACCTGCCGGCTAGTCGCCTGGATTTTCTTGGACGCATGATTATCCAAGTCAATCTACAATCAACGACTCGGCAATCAGGCTATGATGACAGGGTAATATCTCATTCAAATCAAATTGATATCAAACAGATATTACCAATCATATCTCATTCAAATCATTTAAACACATAATCATGTATGCACAATTACCAAACCCTGAGTCGAGCTTGTCTCTCACGGCGAATGTACATGTCCAGCCAGTCTTCAGGAACCCATAAACGTAGGACGCTCTGATACCAAGTTGTAACGCCCTGGATAGCCAAGACCGTTACACTATGTGTTTATAAAAGTGCTAGACTTGCTAAACAAGTCATTTAATTAAGAACATGTTATAGAAACTATAATGGAACTAGGGTTAAAAGATTTTGGTCTTAAAAGTCACATTTCTTATATACCAGAAACTTCCCTCCCTCTGAAGGAAGACTCAACACCGGAGCAGTAATCAACCATTGCTTCAATTCTTGAAAGATATTCTCACACTTTTCTGACCAGATGAACTTAAGATTCTTCTGTGTCAATTATGTCATTGGTGCAGCAATCTTTAAGAACCCTTACATGAACTGTCTATAATAACCCGATAATCCAAGGAAGCTCCTAACCTCTGAGGCGTTCCTTGGCCTCGGCCAATCTCTCACTACCTCCACCTTAGCTGGATCCACCTTAATCCCATCTTCACCAATAATGTGTCCAAGGAATGTCACTTCTGGAAGCTGAAACTTGCACTTCTTAAACTTGGCATACAACCGATGCTCTCTCAATCTCTGCAAGACATGTCGGAGATGCTTCTCATGCTCTGCCTCTGAACTGGAGTAAACCAAGATGTCATCGATGAAGACAATCACAAATTGATCTAGGAAGTCCTTGAATACCCTGTTCATCAAATCCATGAATTCTGCTGGGGCATTGATCAAACCAAATAACATGACCAGGAATTCATAATGCCTATACCTCATACGGAAGGCCGTCTTCGGTATATCCTCATCCTTGATCCTCAGCTGGTGATAACCAGATCGAAGATCAATCTTCCAGAACACTGTCTTTTCCTACAGCTGATCGAACAGGTCATCGATCATTGGTAAGGGGCACTTATTCTTGATGGTCAATTTTTTCAGTTCCCTGTTGTCTATACACATTCTTAGAGTCCCGTCCTTCTTCTTTACAAATAAAACCAGAGCACCCCATGGCGAGTAGCTAGGCTTGATAAACCCCAAATCAAGAAGTTCTTATAATTATATCTTCAATTCTTTCAATTCCATTGGAGCCATCCTGTATGGTGCCCTCGACACTGGCTCTGTACCCAACACTAATTCTATAACAAACTGGATCTCCCTGTGCGGTGGTAGCCCCGAAAAATCCTCGGGGAACACATCTATGAACTCGCGTACCATTATGGTCTTTCCCAGCCCTGCTGGCATAACCCTGGTGGTATCCACCACACTAGCTAGATAACCTATACAACCTCCCAGTAATAGGTCCATATCTTTCAATGCTGATATCATGGGTATGCGGGATCCATGCACAACACCCATTAAAACAAAGGGATCCTCTCCCTCAGGCTCAAAAGTCACCATCTTCTTCCTGCAGTCTATAGTAGCCCTATATCTGACCAGCCAATCCATCCCCAAGATCATATCAAAATCATCCATACTCAACTCGATCAAGTCTACTGATAGTTCCCTACTATCTACCATCATTGGCAGTGCTCGAATCCATCTCCTAGAAACTACCAGTTCCCATGTAGATAGTATAGTCCCAAACCCCGCAGTATAATTGTAACACCCTGGATAGCCAAGACCGCTACACTGTGTACTTATAAAGGTGCAAGACTTGCTAATCAAGTCATTAACTTAAAAACATGTCACTAAACATGTATGAGCTAGGGTTAAAAAGGTTTTGGCCTCAAAAGTTTCATTTGATATAATGAAGCAGTTATATACATGGGATCCCAAAAGTAACAGAGTTTAAAAGTTGGATTACAGACTCCCAAAAATACAAACAACAATCAGCCATACTAAGGAAAAATGGACAATTTCTGGGTCTCGCGCCCCTGTATAAACCTCAACCGTGGCGGCTGAGCAGCTGGCCATGTACATTCCGCTCGCAGAGCTCTCCTAATCAAGGCTGATCAAGCTTGCCCTTGCCTTTACTTGCACCGCGTAGCACCCGTGAGCCAAGGCCTAGCAAGTAAACATGTGTAACACAAACGGTAATAACAGATAACAAACTCACTAAGCATGAACTCCCATCATATAATCCACATTAATCATTCAGCATAAATTCAGAATCATGGATGCAATCAAACACTTATAACATTCATATCACATATTAATCAGGGTCGACAACTTAGGCTGCACCCTCTGTTTATTCCGCTGACTTCGGCCCGCTTAAATCGAGCTCAGTGCATATTAAGCTGTCCTCGGCTACCAGTGGCCAAGCCGCGCCCTGTGCGCTAGTGTAACCCTTGGCACCCTTAAGCCGTTGGTTCACTAAATAGCTTGCATGGCATAATACCATCTTTTCAAGCATACACGATAGGGAACCCTTAGTCCCATTACATATATTCAACCAGGTGCAGTTTTCTTACCTTTAATCTTTGCGGTTACTGATTACGAGCAATGCTCCTCAAGCACGATCTGTTCCCGAGCCTAAGCTTTTATCACCTAGTCACAACCAAGGTATCGGGTTCTATTAATATTCAAATAAGGGTTTCAGGATACAAAACTAACTTCCAGGAATCCGAATTCCACCAAGCACGATGGTGAAATCGATCCCGAGCATTCTAGACCACATTCCCATGCCTAAGATCCCCAAATGTTCATGTGTGCACCCAAGGGCTGCGGCCCTTGAAGCTTAGCCATGGCCCTGACCTCAAAACAGAACCAAGGGCATGCCTGAAAGAAGACTTGTGCCGCAGCCCTTGCTTTGAGCGCCGCGGCGCTCACCCTTGGCCGAGCCCTCCTGACTCATCTTCATCCTAGGGCCGCATCGCTCTAGAACAGAGTCGCGCCCTTCCCTTCGTGCCCAGAAAACCCACCATTACCAACATCTAAACCTCGTCCAAAGCCATCCCAAAGCTCCCCAATTCAAAACCCTTTAATCGCAACACTTCTATCATGATTCTAACAATACATCCCAACAAAAATCCAGCCCAAAAACCCACTAGAATCCCATTTTCAATTTCTGAAACTCAAGAACTTCAAACACTCAAACCAACCATTCAAACTCAAATTGAAACCTCTAAATCACGAATTGAGACGCACCTCTTCTGCTGAACCACTTCTCCAAGCCAAATCCAAGCTAATTTCCAAGCTTTCCTCCTTAATTCTACCCTTAAACATCAAAACCACAATTACCTCAATACCCAGCCAAAACCCAGAATTTCTAACCACAAAAAAGGAAATTCAGTGCTTACCTTAGTCCTGATTAAGTTCTTGATTGATTCTTGAGCTAACCCTCTAAATCACTCTTGAATTCCTCTGAGTTCCTAGCTCAAATTCCAGCCAATTCCTTTGTTTACTTCCTATGTTTTCCTTGGGAGAGAATAGAGAGTCAAGGCTGAGAATAAAGGTTGGTTTAATTTTTTGTTTACTGCTTTCTATTTCTTTAGCCTAATCTTATCCCATTAAGTCAATCCCGAGGCTCGGGGTGCCGGAAACGTCCCCGAGGGAAAAACGGTAAAATTCCCCAATATTCCCGCCTAGACTTCCTAACCCGATAGTCTAAATAACTACCCGATACCTAAAACATTCATGACTTATCCAAAGTCAACTGCTAAGCCCCGTTGTGACTTTCCCTCGCTATCTAGCCCTAGGATCACCTCGAGTCGTGGTCTGCAAGCCTACCCACATAATAATGTGGTTCTCACAAATACCATATATACATATCACATTAATACCAACATGATCATACAAGCATTATAAATCATATAATTATGCATTTAAATCAATATATTCATGCAAACCATATTTAACCCATTTATGCCCTCCCAGCACACTAACCAAGGCCCTTAGGCCTCATTAGCGAATTTGGGATCGTTACAATAATACTCACTAGGTCTACACAATCTATCAATTACCATACTGAAAATAAACGAATGTGTAGCACTAGATTCAATCAATACAGAATAAGAGGAGCCAGCGCTAGAAAGCTGACTTGTCACTACCGAGGGACTAGCCTTGGCCTCTACTTACGTCAAGGTGAACACTCGAGCTGGAGTCAAGCTGTCCACCTTCCCTGGTTCCTCCTTCTTCATTGTTGGGCATTCTTTCTTGAGGTGTTCCACCACCCCGCACAGGTAGCAAGCCTTTGCCCGACATTCGCCCAGATGGCGCTTCCTGCACCTCGTGCACTCAGGGTAACTCTTCCATGTCTCACCGTGTAACGACCCCAAATTCGCTAATGAGGCTTAAGGGCCTTGATTAGTGTGTCAGGAGGGCATTACTGGATGAAATGTGATTTAAATGTGTAACTATATGATTAAAAATGTTTTCATGATAATAGATGATAACATGATATACATTTGTGATAAATGTGAGAACCATATTATTATATGGGTAGATTTGCAGAGCACGACTCGAGGCAATCCTAGGGCTAGTTAGCAGGGAAAAGTCACAACAGGGCTTAACAGCTGACTTTGGATAAGTCAGGGGTATCTTAAGTATCGGGTAGTTATTTAGACTATCGGGTTATGAAAATAAATATATGGAGATATATTTGAGGTTAGGAAGTCTAGGCGGGAATATTGGGGGATTTTACCATTTTGCCCTCGGTGACAATTCGGGCACCCCGAGCCTTGGGATTAACTTAACAAATAAGACAAACTTAAGGAAGCCCTTAGAAGAAAAAAAAAATAAACCGACTCTTTACAGCCTTTACTCTCTATTCTCTCTCAAGGAAAAAAAAAGCAAAAGGAACACTGAAATCTAAAGGGGAACAAGCTGGGAATTTCTGAGAATTGATGCTGGATTTTGAGGCTTAGTTCAAGATTTACTCAGGGGAATCAAATCAAGGTTAAGGTAAGGAATCAAACCATGTGTTCTCTGAAGTTTAACCTTGAGTTTCAGCTGGTTATTGAGGATATTGTCCAATTGATGTTTAGGGAGGAACTTGAGCTGGAAAACATTGGGAATCAGCTGGGTTTTTGGTTAGAGGAAGGACTCCATTAACAAGGTAAGCTTAAATTTATGAATTAGTGGTTTGAGTTTGGGTTTTTGACTGGTTAGTTTGAGTGGTTATGTTCTTAAAGTTTCAGTAATTAAGAGTGGGATTTCTATGAGTTTTGAGTTGAATTTTCTGTTGAATTGTGTGGCTTAAGTTGGTCTATAAGCTTTGGTAATGTTGGGTGTTGAAGTAGGGAGCTTAGGGGTGGTTTTGGCTGAGGTTTTGAGCTTTGAAATGGTGGGTTTTCTGGGCACGAAGGGAAGGGTCGCGACTCTGTTCTAGAGTGCTGTGGCCCTAGGATGAAGAAAAGCCAAGGAGGCTCGGCCAAGGGTGGGCACCGCGGCACCCAAAGCAAGGGCCGCGGTGCGTGTCTTTGCCCAGGGTGGTCCTTGGTTCTGTATTGAGGCTAGGACCATGGCGAAGCTTCAAGGGCCGCAGCCCTTAGTTGTGTACTTGAACTTTTGGGGATTTTAGGCATCGGAATGTGGTCTAGTATGCTCGGGATTGGTTTCACCACCGTGCTTGGTGGGATTCGGATTCACGGGAGTTAGTTTTGTAACCGGAAACCTATATTTGAATATTAATGGAACCCTATACCTTGGTTGTGACTAGGTGATAAAAGCTTAGGCTCGGGAACGGATCATGCTTGAGGAGTGTTGCTCTTAATCAATAACCGTAAAGACTAAAGGTAAAGAAAACTGCACCTGGTTGAATATATGTGGCGGGACTAAGGATTCCCTATTGTAAATGCTTGAAGTGATGGTATTATTTCATGCAAGCTATTTAGTGAACCAACGGCCTAAGGGTGCCAAGGGTTACACTAGCGCACAGGGTGCGGCTCGGCCACTAGTAGCCGAGGACAGCTTATTATGCACTGAGCTCGGTTTAAGCGGGCCGGAGTCAGTGGGATAAACAGAGGGTGCGGCCTAAGTCGTCGGCCCTAAGTATTATGTGATATGAGTGATATAAGTGATTGATTGCATCTCTAATCTGAATATATGTGATGAATGTCTATTGTGGATTATTTGATGAGAGTTCATGCTTAATGAATTAACTATCTGATATCATTGATTGTGTTATATATGATGTTTTCTTGCTGGGCCTTGGCTCACGGGTGCTACGTGGTGCAGGTAAAGGCAAGGGTAAGCTTGATCAACCTTGATTGGAGAGCTCTACGAGCGAAATGTACATAGCCGGCTGCTCTGCCGCCACAGTTGAGGTGTAAACAGGGACGCGAGACCCATAAATTGTCTATTTTTCCTTAGTATGGCTAACTTTTTTTTTTTTTTGTGTTTTTGGGGGTTTGTAAATTAACTTTTAACTCTGTTTCTTTTGGGATCCCATGTATGTGACAGTTTAATTGTATAAAATGAGTCTTTTGAGACCAAAACCTTTTTAACCCTAGCTCCTACATGTTTGCTGACACATTTTTAAAATAATGACTTGATTAGCAAGTCTTGCACCCTTATAAGTACACAGTGTAGCGGTCTTGGCTATCCAGGGCGTTACACACCGCCTCCCTGGTAGCCACCCTGAACACCTCGACCCCTCCTATAAGGACCAGCAGTGGTTGAAGTGTCAAGGGCCTTCCTCTTCAGATCACTGGGGCCTCCGCCCTTACCAAACCATGTGGATGGAGCTACTACCCTGTGAACATCCCGTCTTACAGGGCTCTCCCTCTAGATCTTATTTTCTGCCTCTTCAGCAGTAAGAGCCTTCTCAACAGCCTGGGCATAAGTTGTCTGCCCAGGTACTGAGGTAATCCTCACATCCCTGACTATCATAGCATTGAGCCCTCGAATAATCCGGTCCTATCTAACCGCATCTATAGGCACTAAGTCTAATGCAAACTTTGCCAGCTTATCGAACTTCAGGGCATACTCTGTAACTATCATGATCCCCTATATCAGCCTCGTGAATTCCTTCACCTTCATTGCCCTGATGGTGATATTGTAATACTTCTAGTTGAACAAATCTCTGAACCCATCCCAACTCAAAGTAGAAATATCTCTAGTGTGTGATGCCACCTTCCAGCAAATACGAGCATCCTCTCTAAGCATGAAGGTGGCATAGGCGACCCTGTCATTACCATCCACCCTCATGAAATCCAAGATGGAAGTGATCATACTCATCCGCTGTTCAACCTTCAGTGGATCTGGTCCTCCCTCAAAGGTTGGAGGATGCTGTCTTCTGAACCGCTCATAAAGTGTCTCCCACTTGTTCCCAACCTCAAGTGGTTGTACTACTAGTGTCCCTCCCTGACGGAGCCCACTGTCTTAAGAGGCGGATCTGCTCTTATTGACTTTGTAACCGGGCTTGCATGTCTGCAAGTATCTGCTGCCAGTTCGCAGGGATTCGCAGAGGGTTATGGCTCTAATCATCATCTCTAGCCTTAGACCTTGTGCCGGCTAGTCATATAGATCACCTTGGATGCATAGTTATCCAAGTTTATCTGCAATCAACGATTCGGCAGTCAGGCAATGATGAAAGGTTAACAATCTTTCCATAATCCACCATTGGAACTCAACCAACCACAATCAATTAATATGCAAACACTCATTCAAATATTCATTCACATGCAATAGCAATACTAATAAGCATGCCTCATAATCATCATACACCAATCAAGGGCCAGACCCTATCAGTATCTCATGCTCCCTATTAATCACGAAGATTAAAACATTTATATTTCATTCATACATTTAAACATATAATCACATATACACAATTATCAAACCCTGAGTTGAGCTTGTCTTTATCGGTGAGTGTACATGGCCAACCAGTCTTTAGGAACCTTTAAACCTAGACCGCTTTGATACCAAGTTGTAATGCCCTGGATAACCAAGACTGTTACACTGTGTATTTGAAATAGTAC
Source organism: Humulus lupulus (assembly GCF_963169125.1). Classification (NCBI taxonomy): domain Eukaryota; kingdom Viridiplantae; phylum Streptophyta; class Magnoliopsida; order Rosales; family Cannabaceae; genus Humulus; species Humulus lupulus. Next base: position 164,967,976 of record NC_084799.1, read on the forward strand.
AGGACTTGCTAATCAAGCCATTTGAGTAAAAATGTGATCCTAAATTCAATAATCAAGTTAGGGTTAAAAGATTTTGATCGCAAACGGTTAATTTTCATTGAAATAGACTTTTGACACATGGGATCCCAAAAACAGGGTTTAAGAGATAAATTTACAATTTTCAAAAGTTATGTACAACCAGTGGCCACTCTAATGGAAAAATACAAGCTTTTAGGCTTCTGTCCCTGTACTTCTCCTCAACCGTGGCAGTCGAGCGATTGACTATGTACACTCCGCCCCCAGAGCTCTCCAACTCATGGTTGGTCCAGTTTCCATTTGCCTTTACCTGCACCACGTAGCACCCGTGAGCCAAGGCCCAGCAAGAAAACCAAGAACAACAAACACATGTAGCAATAATAATATACAACACTTAACTAGTTCACTCATTTAACATAATTCAAACAAAACACTAAATGATAGTAAACACTTCCTCTCAAATACATATCATAGTCAATTACACAAATGCTTAGGGTTGGCACACTTAGGCCGAGCCCTCTGTTTATTTAGCTGACCTCGGCTCGCTTAGGTCGAGCTACGTTCACTACGCTTATCATCAGCTCCAGCACTCTTAGGCCGATCATTTTCATATACATATCAACCGTACAATAACACAGTACAAGTATTCAATTATTGGGAACCTCAGTCTCATTCACAACCACAAGGGCGCAATTTTCTTACCTTAAATTCAGAGCGGAGGATACAAAACGGTCCCAAGCACGATCCTCAGTCCTGAGCCTTGGCGATAAACCTAGTCACAGTGGCCAATGGTAATCATCAACTTCTAATCCAAATAAATACTTAGAAGACAAAAACTAGCCCCTGGGACCTCAATTTCTACTAAACTGGGTAGTAGAAATCGTCCCGAATGCCTAGATTCGAACCCCCGAGCCTTACTTATCCTAGAACCCAACCTAGGGCAAAAAACCTAGGCGGGCTGCGACCTGGCCCTAAAGGTCGCGGCTTGCTCCCAAGTCAGAGGCTAAAAAACCCAAGCTTCAAGACAGAGAGCCACCCAGGGCGTTCTGGGCACGCAGGCTACAGTGCCCCTGAGCTGGGTTGCTGCGCGCCCCCCTTGCACCAAGAGTATGGGTTTCTACAACATTCTTCCCAACCATTTTTTCCAAAACATAACCTTAACAAACCTACCCAATCAAAAATCAAGTTAGCTATGAATTTAAGACTTTTGATCACTCAATTAAACACAAAACCATAGCTATAGTAATAAAGCTAACACTATAATTCAGCAACAATTCACTACCTAAAAACCCAGTCTAATTTCACCCAAATAACCAAAATTTCTTAAAATAACTAAGGAGAATAACTTACCTCAATTGCTTGTTGAATCTCCACAAGCTTCTTCTTCCTACTCTTGAGCTTAAATTCTCCTAAGTTCCCAGCTAAACTTCCTGGATAAAGGCTTCAATTCCGCAAGACTTCCCAACAAAATTTCCTTAAGCTCTAACCTTCAATCGGCCCTTTTCTTCCTTTAGCTTCAAAGCACAAGTGAGAGAGAGAGATGAGAGTTTGAGTAGCTTTCCTTCAATTTCTGGTTACTTCTACTCCTCTAAGTAAATCACTTAGCCCCTAAAAAAAAGACTATAATGCCCTTTAAGCTTATTACTCCTCTAAGGATACTAAGGGATAAAATGGTCATTCCGCTCCCAGCTCCTGCTAATTCCTCAAGTGTTCCTACTATTAACCAATTAACCTCGTCATGTCCAACTAATCACCAATTACTTATTCAATATCTATAAATTCCAAAAATATCCTCTAAATTCCCAAAAATACCCCTAGGCTCCCCTCGAGCCGGGTATTAAACCCCGCTGTGACCATTTCGCTAATCCACTCACTAGGACCGTCTCGAGCCACAAACTGCAAATATATCCACATAATAATGTGGTCTCAACAATTTGTCACATATAATCACGTTTATGCCCTTAATGGGCCAAAATTATAAATATGCTCTTATAAGCTAGAAAATGCCCACATGCATATTTAATACTCGAGTACAATATATCCATATAATCATATTAATCATGCAAGCCACGCAATCATGCATTTAACCATTTAAACATACATATATCAATTATGCCCTCCCAGCACGCTAATCAAGACCCTAAGCCCTATTAGCAATCTCGCGTCGTTACATAAACATAACTACAAATGGCTCGTGCCTTTGGCATGAGATTTTTACTAGTATATATATAATTATGTACTGTGCATAATAGTAATTGAGAAATTTGAGTTTCTAATTTTTTATGCAACTGCCCATAATTGAAAACTATCTCAACTTCAATAATTAGAAAATATGTTAGAATTCTTGAACATTCAAGCAACGTGTAAGATTAACATATAATCCACATCTTAAAAGATCAATATATAATCCATTTCTTAAACATGTTACTACAAGTGGTTAAACATGGAATCTTATTTCTAAAGAAACCCTTGATGATTCAAAGAAAAGAAGAGCATAAATAGTGTAAGCATACCATAATTCCTTGTTAGAGATAGTCTTTGGGGTAATGATCTTTCAAGAATACAAGACAAATATTCTCTCCTATTTTCTCTCTCGATGAGGGAAGAAGAGAATAGGGTGATGTCTTGTTTCTTGGGGACCACTACCAATATATAAAACTAATAGTTTATTAGTTTTCAGTATTTCTAATTTAGCTCCTCAATAAATTAGAAATATCACTTAAGGTATCTACATATTTAACCCATGATACTTTAATACTCAATGACCCAATTACCAACATGATCACTTTATGTAAGTGAGCCTTAAGATAGAAATACACTAATATATACGAGCCCCCATTGAAGTTTTTAATCCAACAAAATATGATCTAAAGTTCAATTTGAATTGATCAAAATGTCCCTCTCATATTTATTCTGCTCTCCTTTTATTTTTTTGTTGACTGTCTTTCTTGCTATCAACCTAATCTAAGAACTTGACAGAAACTAGAAGAAAATAATAGAGATTTTATGTGGTTCAAGCTGTAAATGAGCCCTTGTCCACGATTCTTTGGTATTAGTGAGATTGAAGGTTATTTGAGCAAGCTTCAATGGAGTCTCAGGCAGCGTATATATTGCTCTGCGTTTACAATGTTTAACTAGACAAAATTCCGAACCCCTTACAAGGAGATACCCCAGCCCTTTTTATAGAGGTCTGGGTCATTAATTCCCTTAATGAAAAATTAATACAACATTCCTCACTATCTAGAGATCAAACTGCTAATTAATTACATAGGGATGCACTAATAAAGACCATTGGCCCAGGCAGATTGCCACGGGGCCCATTTGTAAAAAGCTGCTTACCAACTTTATGGGGAGCAGGTATCTGACTGTGTCAGGATGTGACACACATTCATCCATGTTAGGAGATATTGTGGGAAATGTCGATTGTTGAATGTACGATCTTGACACCACTACTTGAGGCTCACCAAAAAATGTCAGTAGATCTTCTGGTGGGCCAAAGCTGCAGCAACTGACACTTGGCAGCTACTCCAGATCCAAGGACAAGAATCCTAGACCTGAGGGATTGGAGAATGAAGAGAGCGAGGACCATCTGAATAGTCTCTGGGGTGTGACCTTACTTGAGGATGTCCACACCTTGGAGACGAGTCATGGGACATGACCTCGCCTGGAGACATCCGCACCTCGAGGACAGACCTTGGGGAGTGGCCTCACTTGGAGACATCCACGTATGGTTAGACCATAGTAAGAAACCACACTAGTGCTCAAGGATATTAATTACTCCTCTAATGAATGCCATGTGTCCTCTAGGGAAAACACGAACAACATTTCCCCCCCTAAGTCTTCACTTGTCCTCAGATAGTGGAGACTTAGACTGAGAGGAGTGATTCAAAAGGTCTTTGGGAGGATACACTTGGGCTCTTCATGGAGTCACATGTCGACTCCCTATTGTTGGGCCTATCAATTTGTGCCATTAATGAGTAGTCCACTCCCCTACCCAAAACGTCCAATCTGTACCTTAGGTGTCCTTTCACCACATACCCGAGGCGTCCTTTTACCATGCTAACAATCACAAAACACACCTCTTGGATTCTGACCATTGGATTACCCTTGAGTGCCTATGTCATAGGTAATCAATGATCAGGGTGGAGTTGCTTCCACCCCAAGCTGTTCGAGTATAAAACTTTGAGAACTGCCTCTCAACAATCACTTTCAACATTCGAAATTCGAAATCTCTAAACCCCCAAACCCTCTCTTCCTCTTCACTTCATTATTTCCAAAAATTTCCCCATTTTCTGAGTTCTCGACACTCTAGACAGTTCGCAAGAATCATCATACTTCTGGTCAAACAGCAAATAATTTGTCAAAGTCAGGACTCACTTAAACACATACAAGTGCTTCATCTCGAGTAAGTTTTACTTCTCCGTCTCCTATTTGGCTTTGACTTTATTTTTTAATTATGTTGAGGGTTTTAGTTGCATGCCAAAGATTTTGAATTTTTGGCACCTCTAAGGTCATTTTTTACCTCTCTTCTAGACATTTTTTGGCATATTTCGACGTTAAAAACGATCAAAATGGCTCCTTATGCTCTGTATGTGACTTTTCACATTTCTGGACATTCAACCGCAATCTGGAAATTTCCCTAATGTTGGCGATGTACATAGTTTCTGGTAGTGTTCTTCGGTGACCATCTTTTGGTCTCGAAGACACTCAAGTCCTTAAGAAATCTTCATTCTCATCCTTTCGACTAGTAGTCTTAGGGGTTTTCGTTCTTGGCCTATCTTCTTCGGGCCATGGTGCTAATTGTGTGGTTTCTTATTTCAGATGTCTGAGGAGCTCCAAGAACTACACCAGCAGGCATTCTACGCGTTCGACTCCAAGATATTAAGGATGGCCCGAGAAGCAGAAAGACTTCCCGAGAAGAGAAAACAGGCGGAGGGTATTCAGGCTCTCGTGGTAAGGGAAGACCACCCCCCGGTGGTGGAGAGGCCTCTTCAACACGACCTCTCGAAGGAAGAGGTGAACATGGGACCCCTGCCATCGAACAAACCCTATACCACCACGAGTTTCGAGGCAGAGGTGACCCACAGCAAGCTCAGACAGCGAGGAGCCCTAGATAGGATTACAATCAACCACGGGGTGGACACCAGTTCCATGTGGGTGCGCCTTTCTCAAGAGGGCAAGAGAGTGCATGAGAGCATTTACATCCATGAGGCCTGAAGCGCATCTCTTCTCCAAGCTGGTTCAGCTTTGCAATTGCACCAGTACTATGTCGACTTTTTGAAGTTCGTCCACATAGCTTCATTCCAGCTATCCCTGAATAGATATTGGGTGCTGGCTGAGTTATTTGTTATGTACAAGCGGCAGAACTAGCCTATTCTTTTTCCAACTGAGATACTATACATCTACAGCTTCTGACAATGCCCGAGGAAGGAAGAGCGAGATGGGTACTATACTCTGATAAAGCATACATACTCGAGGATGAAGTACAAGGCTCCTAGCGGTAATGAGAATCATGCGCGGGACTACAAGGACCACTTCTTCTGAGCAAGTGGCTTCTCCACCCGGACCATTCTTCTGAGCAAGTGACTATTCTCATGGACTTCGCCAGGGTTGGTAAGTGTTACTCCTCAGGTCATTTAGTCTATTAGTCCTTTGCTCGTGGTTGTTCCCTGTCTTAACCATTTCTTTTCAGGTGCTTTTCGTCGCACACCTTTCATTGACGCTTACATCGAGAGGTTCAAGAAAATGAATGCCCTCTCTGAGGAAGAGATGAAACTGAGCTTCCTTGTCACAGAGGCTCATCTCGGGTAGTATGGCCTACTCCAGGAAGAGCGAAGGATAAGCTTTGTGGCCCTCACCAGCTTCCATGACTCGAAGAAGTCACTTTACGAGGCGAGGCGCCATACGGAGTATATCGCAGCAAAGGCTAAATATGAGTATGAAGAGCGTCTTCGCGAGGAGCACACAGAGAGCGTACTCACCATCAAAGCCGCCACGGAGGTGTGAGAAGACAAAGAGCTGGAGGAAGAGCTTGAGGGTGGGATTGAGTCATCCTCCATCCCTCAAGGTAAATCTCCAATCGCCATTTACTACGCCCATCATGTAGGGGAGGGAACTAGTCCTGACCAGTCCTTATTCTCCCCATCACTCCTTGAGTGTGGGAGAATCTCGGAGCGTCCTTGGACTGATGAGGAGTTCCAGGACTATCAAGACCTTATCGACATTTTCATCCACCATCCCAAGAGGAGAGAAAACCTACATGGGTTCATGCCTCTAGATGAGGTGACGTCCATGCACGCAATATGGTTTTCTCAATATGACACCAATGCGACATAAGAGATGGACTGACTCATCCATGAGTTTTCCCATTCCGTTCTTCACCCGGAGGAGACTTATCGTGGTGGGGCTCCCGAGGAGACTTCTTTTGTGTCTTGCATGCATGTTATTTCTCTCTATAAATCATTTTATTTATTTTCCCTTTGAAGACTAAACCTATCTGTTTCTTTATGTAGAAGGCATGAGCTTGTCCAACTTGGTCTGGCAGAAGCATCCAAGGGTGACAAGGCCCTCTCAAATAGACATCGCGAGGGCATCTCCTGATGCGCGTCTTCCCCCGACGCCTATGCCCTTGGTCCCGATGGTCGCGCCTACACCCTCAGTGGCTCCCGCAGTTTCATATGCTGCTCCATTGGCCACTCCTCAGCAGCCAATGGTCATCGATGAGGTCATTGACCTCGAGGTCTCCCCTCCTTGAAATGAGGGGCCCTCTAGTGAAGGGAAAGGAAATCCCTTCTAGGGTGTCTGACTATCCTATGGTAAGGACACCTCGTCTGGTGATCTTTCCCAAGCACTTCGAGGGAGAGGACTTAGAAAGGCATAGACGGGTGGTGGAGTACTTCAATGCCCACCTTGACAAGGGTAACAAGGATTTCAAAGTCCTCGCAGATTACCCACGGGAAGACAGACTACAGGGTCCGATCGCCCTTCCTAGCCACGAGGAGATGGAGTCTCTCCTTGAGGAGAGGGTTGGAGAAAGAATGGCACTGTTCACCGCAGAGCTGCTTCAAGGATTGGCGGTGCTCCTGTGCGACATGCCCTTCACAACTTTGCTCATTGTGGCCGTGACCATGAAATCTCACTGATAGCTGCCAGCCGCCACATCACTCAAAGGGTAAGTCTCGAATCTTCAACTTCACTTTTTATTAAGGTCTTCGTCAAGCTAACAAGTATTGTTTTGGTGTAGGGCACGACCTTCAACCAATAGCTCGGGGACATCGTTACCATGAGGTCCTTCGAGCTAAAGGAGCTTCAGGAGGAAATGCCACAACTCAAGGAGATCGCGGTCCCGTTGGTAGAGCACTCACTTCTCCAAAAGGACACGGAGGATCTCAAGGCCCGTTTGTTAGAGTTGGAGACCTAGCTAGCCACGCAGTAGTGGAAGTTGTCATCTCTCGAGGACACTTTCAAAAAGCTACTAGAAGATGTCATGGGCTAGATCTAGACTGTGGAGGAGGCCAACAAAAATCTGTCGGTGGACCTTACAGCAGTTCGGGAGGAGCTCCGCCTGAACCTGGAGGAGCTTCACTTGAGCCGTGATTAGTCTTTAGCTCACGCTGCCAAGCTGGCCAGAGTCCAGGATGAGGCTGCTAAGACCAAAGAAGAAGCTGTGCAAGCCACCTCTCGTGCGAGAGCCTCACTCGGGAGAACAAAATCCTCCAACTCTGAGTAGAGGAGTTGGAGAGGGATCTTGATGTGATGGAAGATGACACCCTGATCGTGGCATTGTAAAGAAACATGGACATGGATCTGTCATTCACTGAGGAGCCGAACATGCAGATGATGCTGGAGGAACGTCTTCTGGAGGCCAAGGTGGCCCAGGAAAAAGAAGCTGCGGCGGTTGGCTGTGCTCCCGAGGTGGTAGCGGATGTCCCATTAGGTGAGGGTACGAAGTGATTTTGTTTTTCATTGTTTTGATTAAATAGGCATGCATGCCTTTTTGTTTATTGGGGTGTAAAAAATTTAATGCTCGAGCCCCCAAGCACAGTTGTAAATACCTTTATACTCTATGCATCTTGCAATACTCTTCTTGCCATTATTGATTTTTTACTAACATGCTAACACTTAGTACTTAGGAAATTCGGTCTTAATGACTTGGCAGAGTTTTAACTCAACTTAACGTAATATAACACCACGAGAGTCTAAAACTTCAACCCATCCACAATTTGTGGGTCTTAAGTCTTAGAGACTTAGGCCTTGTGCTCGGATCTTGTTGGCCCGAGTCTTTATTGACTTCTCTCTATATTTGGATAGTCTTAGGCATTTAGTGTTGTCCCCTAGGCCCGTAGTCCTTGGGATTAACTCCTAGTGCGATGTCAAGTGTGAACACTTTACATAGTCCTGTGTCCCAAAGTCCCAACAACTCGGGGCTTAGGCTATCCACTATACTTAGAGCTTGAAGAACTTCCTTTTAGTGTTTAGACGCTTCAGGCATTTAATGTTGTCTCCCAGGCGCACATTCCACGAGATTAACTTTAATTTGTCAAGTGGAACACTTGATGGTCCTATGCTCTAGAGTATCAATAACTTGGGCCATAGAAGGTCTATTGTACTGCAGGGTTCTAAGGTTCCTATCTCAGTATTGACACTTTGGGCATATAGTGTTGCTCCCTAGGCTCGTTGTCCTCGGGAGTAAATTTAACGCCATCTGGTATCCTCTAGTGCCAATCGCTCAGGCTCTAGGACGTCAAATGTACTAAGATAGCCATGCCCCGGCGTGCACTGTCCCCGGGATGCCATTTTGGGCTTTCTGCTCTACCCCCTGAGTACAGTTACTCGAACCCTTACCATGTGGAAGTCGTGAACTCGTTGTCTGTGGGCTCTAAGTCCCCGGAGTATGCAACCGAGTTTCACGTCCTTAGGCCAGGCCTCGTGATGTTATATTTTCGTTCACCTTGAGTTAGTACTTGCGTTACTTGGACTTCTTATCACAGGGGTGATTGTTTTGGGGTTGTGCCAGAGTACAAACGACTAAGGACTCCATTCATGTAACGACCCAAAAATTGCTAATAAGGCTTAAGAGCCTTGATTAGTGTGCCGGGAGGGCATAATTAGTATATGTGTGATTTTAGATGATTAATGCATGAGTATTTGGCATGCATGATTTTATGATTACATGATTATATGGATATGATTAAATGCATGTTTATGAGTATTAAATATGCATGTGGGCCCTATTTAGCTTTTAAGGGCATATTTGTAATTTTTGCCCGTTGAGGGCATAAATGTAATTATATATGATAAATTATTGAGACCACATTATTATGTGGATATATTTGCCACATATGGCTCGAGACGGTCCTAGTGAGCGGATTGGCAAAATAGTCACAGTGGGGATTAATACCCGGCTCGAGGGAGCTTGGGGGTATTTTTGGGAATTTAGAAAATATATTGGGGATTATTAGACATTGGTTAAATAGTTGGTAATTAATTGGATGACGGGATTAATTGGTGGATATTAGGAACAATTGAAGGATTAGTGGAAATTGGGAGCGAAATGACCCTTTTACTCCTAGGGGCCATTTCAGGGTTAGTGAACTTGGGAGGGCAAAAGGGTCATTTGCCTAGAAGATAGGTGATATATTTAGAAATTATTAGAACCAAGCAGAGGGTGGTAGAAACAACTGAAGGAAATTCTCTCTGTCATCTCTCACGATTTCTCTCTTTTCTCTCCCTTAGAATCGAGTTGGAATCTTTGAGAGAAGGGAAAGTTTGAATCATGGAAGAAAGTTGGAGGCTTGAAGGTTTAAAGCTGGAATTCTGAGATACTATTGGGGGAAATTAGACTGCAATTAGAGGTAAAGTTTTAATTGAATTCTTTGTTTTGCTGAGGTTAAGTGAAGAGGTTGAGGTTTGCTTGAGTGTAGAATTAGACTGGGTATTGGGTAGTAAATAACTGATGGTTTGGGTAGGAATTTCAGTGATTGTAGCTTTGATTATTGTGTCTGAATTGAGGTATTTCTTCTGGTATAATTTGTTTAGGATATTTATTTTTAAAGTATGTGATTTAAGTCTCAATTTGTAGTTGGTTTAGTGTTGAATTGGGGGGGGGGGGGGGGATTCTGGGTAGAGCCTTTGTGTTCTTGGCTTGAAGAAGAAGGAGGAGAACCTAGATTTTTTGAGTTCGTGGAGGGTGCGTTGCGACCTAGCCAGGGGGCACCGCGGCGCGTGTGGCCCTTCTGGCCTGGGAGGCTCTCTGACTTGGGGCAAGTCACAACTTGCTAAGCTAAGTTGTGACCCGCCTGGGAATTTCGGCCTTGGAAGTGTTTCAAGAATTGTTAGGGCTCGGGGGTTCAAACCTAGGTGCTCGGGACAATTTCTACTACCCGATTTAGTAGAAATTGAGGACCTAGAGGCTAGTTTCTGACTTTTAGGTATTTTATTTTGATTGGAAGTTGATGGATATCAATGGCCCTTGTGACTAGGCTTATCGCCAAGGCTCAGGACTGAAGATCGTGCTCCGGACCGCTATGTTACCTCCGCTCGGAATTCAAGGTAAGAAAATTGCACCCTTTACGTGGTTGTGTTGGGACTGAGATTCCCTATATTTGAATACAAATGTTGTATGATTATAATATGCCATGTGAGCATGATATAAACGGCCTAAGAGTGTTGGGAATGATATTTGCGCACAGGACGCAACTTGGCCACTAGTAGTTGATGTTAGTTAAATAATCACTGAGCTCGGCCTAAGCGAGCCGGAGTCAGTAGGTTAAGCACTGGGCTCGGCTTAAGTGAGCTGAAGACAGTGGGTTAAACAGAGGGTGTAGCCTAAGGGTGTCGACCCTGAGTATTGTATGATGATTGTGATAAACTTTCGATTATGAATGTGTTTATTGTTGATTAATCTGATGTTTATGGCTTGTTGAATTACCTGAATGATAGATTGATGATTCCTTGATTATCATCATTGATTATGTGTCCACTATGACCTGCTTAGTCTCTAGTTAATGTTTTATGAATTATTTGGTTATCGATATTGATTATGCTATGATGTTATAGTTTTTTTTCTGGGCCTTGGCTCACAGGTGCTACGTGGTGCAGGTAAAGGCAAGGGTAAGATGAATCAACCATGGGTTGGAGAGCTCTAGGGGAAAGGTGTACATTGTTAGCTGCTCGGCCACCATGGTTGAGGGTTTGTACAGGGACAGAAACCTAAAATGTATATTTTTCCATTAGAGTGGCCTTGATTGTATATAACTTTTGGTATTTTGTGAATTTGTCCTTTAAACCCTGTTTTTGGGATCCCGTGTACTAAACATATATTTTAATGAAAGTTATCCATTTATGAACAAAATCTTTTAAGCCTAATTTTTTATGACTTTAGGATAACATTTTCATTTATATGACTTGATTAGCAAGTCTTGCACTATTTTAAACATACAGTGTAACAGTCTTGGTTATCCAGGGCGTTACAATTCACATCTCGAGGATTGGAACCTAGTTTTCATTCCCCGGGCGCGCACGGTCCTCAGGAGAATACCTTAGGTCTATCCTCACATTACTTGGATTTTTCTGACGTTGGGAATTTTCCTTGGTCTTAGCTTAGGGGTCCCATGACACTTAGGTTGCTTCGCTCGTCGATTATCTTAGCTTCCCAGGTCATTGACTCCCAGTGCTAAGATTAACCTTACGGTGCTCAAATTTTGGCAACTCGAGGCTTCGGGCCCAAGTGCAGATGACTCGGGCTTCCGTTCGCATCTCGAGATTTAGTAACTTACTCATAGCTCCTCAGGGTCTATGTCATTGGGAGGTAACCTAAGTCCTCTCGTGCGCTACTAGGATTTTTTAATCTACATGTCCCGTGTCACTAGGCCTACTCAGCTTAGGACAAGCTTAGTTTCCTAGGTCTTAAGGCCCGAGTACAGATGACTTGGGAATCTCTTCAAATCTCGAGACCTAAGAACTTAGTCATGGCTCCTCGGGCTCAATGTCCTCAGGAGATTACCCATGTTCTCTCTTGCGCTACTGGGATTTTTATGTTATGGACTTCCCCAGACTTTGCATGGGTTCCTAGATTTTTCTATTCTCTGGGTATTGACACTAGGCTTACTATGCTCGTGGCAAGCTTAGTTTCCTAGGTCATCCTCCATGAGACACTATACTCTGATGCCGCCCTAACCTCATGCCCCCAAGTGATCAAAGACTAGTCTACGTTCACTTGTCCAGCCCAGCGAGTGGGCGCTTTATGAGTGGTACAAATAGAATAAAAAGGAAACTAAAATGTAAGCAGATTCTTTTAAATTCTCTACCGTGTTTTGTCTACACAGTTTCCATTACTTGTGCTCCAAGGCTACAAAATGATTACAGAATTTAACAAAGATACAATGCTCACATTATTGGTAATACCTAGTCGGGCAAGCTTGTAAGTCCCGAGACATACAACACTCTCTACTTGGTATGGAATTTCGCAGTTAGGGCCTAGCACTCCAGCACCAGAATCTCGGGTGGCTAAGAAAGCTCTTTGCAACACCGAACCTCCGACCCCAAATTTTCCACCCTTCACTTTGGAGTTAAAATATCTGGCTACCTTCTGCTGGTAGGACGCAACTCGAAGTTGAGAAGCTTCGCAGAGTTCCTTCACGAGCTCCAGAGACTCTCGGAGTAAAGTATGATTTGTGGTCAGATTATACGTATCTCTTCGGTGTGTGGAGATATTTGCCTCAACTGGGAGCATGGCTTTGTACCCGTAGGCCATGGAGAATGGCGAGTGGCTGGTGGAGGTCTTGGCAGTTGTGCGATAACTCCATAATTCCTTAGGCAACTCCTCGGGCTAAGCACCTTTCGCTTGCTCTAGTCTTACCTTCAAGGTGGCTTTAAGCGTCTTGTTGACTTCTTCCACATGCCCATTTTCTCGCGGGTGAGCTACGGAGGAGAAGCTCTTCACCACTCCATGCCTTTGACAGAAATCCGTGAACAACTCACTATCGAACTGTAGGCCATTGTCGGAGAATATCTTCCTCAGGAGCCTGTAGCAGCAAACGATATTCTTGTTAACGAAATCCAGTGCCATCTTGGAGGTGATGGTAGCGAGAGGTTTGACCTCTTCTTCATGAAGTAGTCGACTGCAACAGTTGCATACTTCACTCCCCCCTTCCCCGTGGGCAAGGATCCAATAAGATTAATTCCCCAGATTGAGGAGGGTCATGGAATTATCATCTGAGTGAGCTCATTTGGAGGAGCTTGGGGTATATTGGCGAAGCGTTGGCACTTGTCACACTTCTTGATGTCATCCATTGTGTCACCATTCATACTGGGCTAGAAGTACATTGTCTCAAGATTTTCTTGGCGAGACTCTGCCCCCCAGCATGGTCCCCGCAAAAGCCTTCATGTACCTCCCAGAGTATAAGATCGGCTTCTTGCTTAGACACACATCGATATAAGGGCAATGAATATCCTCGCATGTACAACTTACTATCCATGTTCACATACCGAGGTGCCTGATAAAGCAGCTTACGAGCTGTCTTCTTGTCTTGCGGTAACTCCCCGGAGACAAGATACTTCACAATGGGCTCCATCCAACCATCCTGCGGCTGGACCATTTCTACCTCTTTGGGGGATGAGATGCTCAGAGCGGCCAAGTAGTCAATAGGTACTACTTTGATCAACCCAGCATCCTTGGTGGTAGCAAGCTTATCCAAGCCATCAACATTAGAATTTTTTTTCCCGTGGCACTTGTCATACAGTAAATCTCTTAAAGTTGTGCAACATTTCTTGGGCTTTCGCCAGATAAGTGGCCATCTTTGTCTCCCTGGCCTTATACTCTCCAAGTACCTAATTGACTACCAACTGTGAGTCACTGAAGATATCGAGGCCCTCGGTCTTGAGTTCCAGGGCTACTCGGAGCCCAACAATAAGTGCTTCGTATTCAGCTTCATTGTTGGAAGCATCGAATCCAAACCTCAGGGCACTATGGTGCCTATGCCCTTCGAGGGATACTAAGATCATGCCTGCTTCAGCTTTGTTCTCATTGGAAGACCCGTCTACGTACAACTTCCACATAGGCCAGACCACTGGGGCATCCCCTGGTCTCTCATATGGTTTCCTGTGCACTGGGCGATGAAATCTGCCAGGGTCTGCCCCTTGATGGTAGTCCTCCAGTGATAGGTGATGTTGAACTGACTCAATTCGACCGCCCATTTGAGGAGTCTCCAAGACTACTCCAGCTTCTGAAGGACTTGCAGCAAGGGATGGTTAGTGAGGACCTTGATGAGATGCGCATGGAAATAGGGCCATTACTTCTGAGAGGCCATCATTAGGCAAAAGGTCAACTTCTCCATAAGTGGGTATCTGGACTCCGCCCCGAGGAGTCTCTTACTTATATAGTAGACGGGGTGCTGGACACGACCTTCCTCGTGCACCAGGTCGACACTAATGGCACCGTTCAACACAACCATATAGAGGAAGATGGGTTCTCCATCTATAGCCTTTGAGAGGATTGCTGGGTTAGCCATGTGCGTCTTTAACTGCGAGAACACCTGTTCGAACTCCTCCATCCATTTGAACGTCTGACCTCCTCGGACTATGTTCAAGAATGGTATGCACTTATCAGTTTCCTTGGAGACAAAACGACTTAGGGTTGCTATCCTCCCGGTGAGGCTCTGCACATCTTTATGATTACGGGGGAATGGAATCTCGACAAGATTTTTGATCTTCTCGGGGTTTTCCTCTATTCCTCGGGCGCTAACAATGAAACCCAGGAACTTCCCAGAGGCAATTCTAAAAGTGCACTTTTAGGGATTCAACTTTATCTCGAACCTGTGAAGTACTGAAATTACTTCTGCCAGGTCTTTCATGTTGTCGAGGGCCATCCTATAGTTGACCATCATGTCATCCACATAAACCTCCATGTTCCGACCCAATTGCTTTTGATCATGCGCTTTACCAATCTTTGATAGGTGGCACTACATTCTTGAGCCCGAAGGGCATCACTTTGTAGCAGTACACTCCTTTGTAAGTTCAAAAGCTGGTGTGCTCTTGGTCTGCGACATGCATGGAAATCTGGTTGTACCCCGAGTTCGCATCCATAAAAGACAAGAGTTCGTACCCGAAGGTGGCGTCAACCATATGATATATCTTTGACAACACAAAACAATCCTTTGGGCAGGCCTTGTTGAGTTCGGATAAGTCTATACAAGTCCTCCAAGTTCCATTTAGCTTGAGCACTAGGAACGGATTAGAATACCATTTCGGATACTTAGCCTCTCGGATGAACCCGTTCACGAGAAGCTTGTCCACTTCAGCCTTCAAAGCCAGTGCCCAGGTTGGGTCGATAGTTCTATGCTTCTGCTGAATTTGAGCGACGTTGGGGTCGATGTTCAAGGCGTGGTAGATGATATTCAAGTCAATGTATGTCATGTTTGAGTGAGACAAAGCAAATACATCTTGTTTGTCCCAGAGAAAGCTCATCAGCACCTCTCGGACCTTCGCCTCAAGGTTCTTTCTGACCTTTGTTTTCTTGTCCTGGAGGAAGGCGTAAAGGGTCACCTCCTCGGACTCCTCCATGGGTTCGACAACCCTCTCTTCTTGAACTTTGGGGTCTAAATCATTGGGCTCCATCTCATTGGGAGGAGACTGCTCAGGGGATGTTGCCTTAATCACCATTACTGGTTGCTTAAGGAACACGCTGTAGCACTTTCTGGCCTTCTTCTAGTCCCCACAGACTGTGCCAATTCCCACCTCTGTGGGGAAATTCATGCACAGGTGGTGAATTGAAGTGACCGCTCCAAATTCTACCAATGTTGGATGCCCCAAGATGGCGTTGTATGTCGAGAAGCATTCCACAACGACGAAGGTGGAGTACTTGAAGGCCTAATGAGGCACTTCTACAATTGTCACATGCAACTTGATTTCCCCATCGGAATGAGCCCTTCACCCAAGAGTTCGTATAGAGTCGAGATGCACGGCGATAGGTTGCTCGTGGTCAGCCCAATCTTCTCGTAGGTTGACTTAAACAGGATGTTCACCGAACTCTTGTTGTCCACTAGGATCCGAGCCACCATCATATTGGAAATCTGGCACTCAACCACCAAAGGATCGTGGTTGGGAAAATGGACCCTCCGAGCATCGTCCTCAGAGAATGTGATGACTTGGTCAGTCATCCTAGGCATCTGTGCTGGCAGCTGAGCTAACGCTTACACTTCATCATCGTGATTTAAAGGCTCGCGCGCATACCTATTTTGCGAACCCCGGGTGGTGCCCACCAAGTGGGGTCCTCTGGAGATAGTCCTGACTCTCCCAGTCATTGGAGGAGGCTCGTGGCCTACTAGTTGTTATGGGGCTGTGGGTACTGCGCTCGGAGCCTGGGGAGTTGCTTGCTATGCAGGCACTTCTACGGCTAGGGCCTGAACTGGCGTGCTCCGCCCAGAGAATACTGGTGCAGATGCCCTAGTTTGATGAGGGTCTCAATCTCATCCTTGAGTAGTCGACACTCGTTGGTGTGGTGCCCAATGCCATTATGGAACTGAAAAAATTTGTTGGGATCTTTCCTCTCCCTGTCCCTTCAGATGGGCTGCAGTTTTCGGTAATGGACGTGCTACTCCATGGCCAAGAAGATGTTCCCCCAAGATTTTACCAGGTCTGAGTTCTCAGAGTACTGCGAGACATACTTCTCCTCGGGGGCCTCTCCTTGCCCGACTGATGATGCACCAGTTCCCTTGGGTTTTATGCCCTTGCCTTTGCCCATATGCCTACTTTCATTGGCATTCCTACTTTGTTTAGCTGATTGGGTTGGATTCATAGTTCCAGCACTGAACGCAGGCTGAAAAGCATTGTATCCAGTGGGCGCAGCTCCATATCCTGTCAGAGCGGCACTGAAGCCAGCAGGAGGCACGACACTAAAGCTAATTGACTAGAGAGCTAGGCTGAACTACGAAATGCCCACCAATCTGTTGGACAGGAGTGTAAGGGGAGTACTGGGTCCATGAAGCCACAGGGCTCGAGGCTAACGAAGCAAGGAAAGAGACGGGTCTGCCAAACCCCCCAATCTGGGCATCCTCCTAGATTATATACTCTTGTGCCCAACGAATAAAGTCTTCGAGCCTGTGGCACCCCCTCTGCTGGAGGTCATCCCACAAAGGAGATCCTGCTCGGATGCCTGCCTACAAGGTCATAAACTACTGTTCGTCGTCGTCCCTCTTGATCCTAGTGGCTTCCTCCTTAAAGCGCTTGATGTAGGCCTTGATGGTTTCGAGGGGTCCTTGCTTTTATGTTGGCCAAGGCGTTGACCTCAACGCTCACCTTCCTAGCCGCAATGAATTGTCTTTGGAATGAGGAGGAGAGTTGGTGCCATGAATGAGTGAACCCTGGTTTGTGCTACTTGAACCACTCGTCCACCGCTCTCGTCAAGGTCAACGGGAACACGTGGCACTTTGCATTCTCGGAGACACGATGCACTGACATCAATCGGTTGAACTTTGACAGATGGTCGGTGGGATCCATGCTACCATCATAAGTCGTGATGGCAAGCATTGAAGCCTCGTGGTAACGGGGCTTCCACTATGTAAGGAGCACACGACTCCTATCCTTGTCCTTCGAGTCGTAGTCCTGGCCTTGTATTCAGGCCATCTTGAGCATAATATTTTTTAAGCTCTGTAATTTCACGCGGAGAGGGTCGCAGTCTTGATTGGCACTCTGTTCTGGGTGTTCTGTCTCTTGAAAATTAAGATCGTCTCGGAGATCTGACTGACCTTTTCTCCAGGGGTTGCTCCCGGAGGCTGCTATACCCCTACGAGCTTTTAAGCCATCTCGTAGGTCTGGTTGACCCTGATGGCAACCATTTTCCTCAGGATATCCTTCTTCGATCTCCCCATCGGACTCGAAGTTTTCGTTATTAACTGAGATGATGAATCCTTGCTCTCGATTAATGGAGACATTCCTCCAGTTTGCCCTTGGGCTAGGTGTTCCGCAAGGCTGGCAAGGTGCTGGGGGGACACCTCCTCCAGGCCTAGTGTTGTCTATCTCGACGCGCCTAGGCAGAACGTCTGCGACACCACGGGTGCTGGCGGCCTGGCGGTGTCCTCGGGCACCTTGCCCCTTCTTCTTGCTTGCTGGCCTCAGGGCCTTGTTGTTTTCAGGGGCTCGACAAACCTTCTTCTGTCTCGGAGCAGGATTGTCATCGACTTTGCCCTTATCATGCTCTTGTGGCATAGGTGGGTATCTAGCTCCAGCTGGGTGTGTAGGTGGCACACCAACTGATGGATCTTGCACCATATCAACGGGGTGCTCGGGAGGCACACCTGCTGCGTTAACAGGTGTTTATCACTTCATATGTTTTTTCGTGAAACATATGTGATTTTGTCAAAATGATATTTGTTGAAGAGTTTTAAATTAATATGTTCATTTACTTTCATTTAGGTGAAATGACCCGTGTTCATGATGAAATTGTTGATCTTATATGAAGAGCTAATCAACGGTAATGTGATTGAGTAAAGACATTAGTTGATTGATTGATATTTTTTCTTTAAGTTTGGACAATTATCACTTCATATGTTTTTAATATATTATGTAGACTTTATTGACTTTGTGTTATCTCATGGATATATATTGAGTTTTGAGATTTGAGATTACTTGAATATTATTATTTTGATTTTTTTTACTATAATTTTCTTATATTTATTTTTAAAATAATAAATAGTGCTCACAAAAAATATTTTTATGTTTTAGTTTAGAAAATAAAAAATAAAAATATGTTTAGCAAATATATTTTTTATTTTTTTAAAAGTTATCAAACACATTTTTATTTTTTTAAAATAAAAAACAATAAAGTAGCTACCAAACGTATTTATATTTTATAAAAATAAAAAAACGTAAAACAAAAATATATTTTCAAATTTTTTGTTTAAAAAATTGAAAAACAAAAATTTTTACGAAACACAACCTAAGTAATATGGTTCAAGAACTAAAATAAACTCTATCATTATTCACTAAATTTGTGCTTAAAATATAAATGTAATTTCTGCAATCAAAAGTTTGAACTACTTTTTAGCACATTTATACCAAAAGTGATCAAAGCCATAAAAATAGTGATTCAACCAATGAATTTCTTTTATCAAACAATTTTTCGGTCACACGAAAATTTGAAGGATACAAATTGATACACAAAAAATGTTTTCACTAAAATATACTTCATTTTTCATATTTGGTAGTGAAGAAAGATGCAAATTTAGATATAAAAAAAAATAAACATAATTAGTAATTACATTTGTTTAATCTAGGACTACATATTGAGATTTATTATTATTTAATGTTGAATTTGATTCATTAATTAGTAGCGTGAGGAGGAGTTGGTACTACTACTAGTCTTCTTTCTTCTTCTTTTTCCTCTTCTTCTCATTCTCTTTGCCTTTCTTTCTTTTAGAGTTTACACAAATGCCAAGAGCAGTCACAATCTCATCTAAAACTTTCCCACATACACAGCAACATCTGCAATTTCACACACTCCAAACAAATTCATTCCTAACCATTGTATTTTTTAAAAAGAAAAAAAGAGTAAAGTTGCGACTGTTCATTATAGGAACGAAATATGAAGTTACTCTCACGACGAAAAAAATCTTTTCTTTTGGGAACCAAATAATAATGATAAAAAATCATAAACAGATTTTAGTTAAAAGGGTAGTGACCCATTCAAGAACAAAGTTCATATAAGGTAAGAATAAAAGGAAAAATTAATAACACCTGATAATTGATTCATGGACGGCATTGGAGCAGGGATACATATTAATTTTAGTTAATTTGAAATAAACTCGTCTAAATTTGGTATTCTTTTCATAAAAGGAGATATAAGTAAAGAAAACGCTTATTATAGCAAAAACATAGAGATAAAAAAGAGCAATTATATAAGAAAGACTCACACAAAGTTGTCTACAAGTGTAGTTGCGCAGTATTGGCTACAGTGAGAGCACCAAGCCTTTGCCATGAAGAAACAGACTATATACAACTACTCTGCTTCTTAACTTTGTCCCTACGTATATAAGATAGGTTTCCATAGAATGTAATTTAATGACTTGGGGATCAAGGAATTCAAAGTCAATGGAATCTTCTTCTTTTTTTAGTAGTCAATATTTGGAGAGAAATTGGTGAAAATGATTTTTTTTTTAATGTGATTTTGTACTGTGACTTATTTTTGATAATTTTTTGCAAAATGACATATGTCTAAAATTTGACCAGTTGTCTAAATTTTTCGACCAGCTGTGTAAAATTTTTGATTCACTATTTGAAATTTTCGATCATCTGTCTAAATTTTCGACTAGCTGTCTAAATTATGAGAAGTCATTTTGCAAATAATTATTAAAACTAAACTAAAGTATAAAATAATTTTAAAAAATAAGTCATTTTGCCAATAAATCATATTTTAAATCCTAATTAATATAGGAATTTGTTTTCTTTTATACACCTTAAAAAACAAAATCTTAATAAATGATACTCTAAAATTATGCTTTATGATTTATTATTTATTTAGATATTTATAATGTAATTTATTGATTTAGAGATGAATGTAATGGATTTGCAAGAATATTTTCTCAAATAATAATGAGCGTGGTCGTTATTCTAGGGTACTAATTTATGTTTATGTATTTATTGGGATTATCAATACATGATTGAGTTTATATATTTAAAATTAATTATCAATTCATCTTAATTCAATTCTTTTATTATAAAAGTATATCTTATAAATTTGAGGGTTTATATATTTTTGTAACTTGTGTTTTGTCTAATTATCTGTTTAGACTTTATGTTTTAACAAATTATTTTTTTGATCCTGTGTTTTGTAAAATAATTCAAATAGACTCATAAACCTGATTTTGATGAACAAAAATTGAATATAACAATACAGTTGTTAGGCAGCAGATCTGAAACTACACTAGTTGTGCTTTGGATATTCTACTTCTTGTGTTCGGTTTGGGATAATTCTGCGGAGGTGGGCGGGAGTTAGCAAATCTGAAACTACACTTGTTTGGTGGTTGATTTTTATTTTAGTTTTGTTGTTTTTATGCCTAGTTTTGTTGGCTTTGTTTAGTTTAAATTTCAAAGTAATGGTGGATTTCAACCACCGTTTAGTACCTTGGTTAGTGTGACAGGATGACATAATTGGAATCATTGTGAATTATGTGATAATTGATTATGTGAATTATATGATTTATATTATGATATGAATATTTATGTATGTTTATGCGTATTAAATGTGTTTAAAGACCTGCTTTTGTTAAAAATAGGCATCTTTGTGATTTTGGCAAGTTGATGGTATATTTGTAATTTTATGTGCTATGTGTTTGAGACCATATTATTATGTGGATATATTTGTGAAATTTGTTATGGGTCAATCCTTTTGAGCAATTTAGTGAAAAAGTCACAACGATGATTTATACCCAGCTCAACGTGAGCCAAGAGGTATTTTGGTAATTTCACATATTTTGAAAATTAATGGGATATGAGATATTTTGAGGAAAATATTTGTATTTGGAAGATTAAAGGATTTAATTGGAAAGTATAGGTATAATTTTAGGTTTAGTGGGAATTTAGGCGAAATGACCAAAATGTCCTTTGCTTAATTTTAAGAGTAAGTCAAAGCTAGGGGAAAAATGGTCATTTCACCATTAGTATAGAAAAATTTGGGGACCAAGTGTCCAGCACTTTGTCTCACTCACGTTCATATCATTCGTTGTCTCAAGGGTTACCTTCTTCAAAAGGTTTTTGAAGACTAAGAGGATCCAAGCTAGGCCAAGTTATTTTCTTAGAGATTTCTTGAGGATTTCAGCTCTCAAGTGAGATTAGAAGCTAGTAGGGACATCATTAAACTAGAGAATCTCGAATTTTTTTAGAGAGGGAAGTTTCTTTTCTGATTTTTCCTTCAAAATTGGGTGTTTTCATGATCTTGATAAAGTTTGGGGGTTTGTTTGAATTTTGAAATTCTCTTGGTATCTAGTTGATTGATTAAGTGTTTTGATGTTGTGCAATAGTTTACAATTGTGTTTTACCCCAAAATCACTCAGCACAAGGTACAGCTAGCAGACAAGCCTAAGAAGAAAAATTACATGTAGAGTATCTTGTTAACTCTGGAGTGAGCAGCTCGATCTTACTTGACTGCCTACGAAAAAAAGAGAGTCTCTAGATCGCCTCTTATGCCAACAACTTAGTTCGAGGTACGCATCGTCCTGATCACCCTTGTGAAGCTTTTGACATGACCCACGTCAGTTTGCATTGGTCTTATAACACCCAGCTCAAGGAGTGTGCTCAGCTCGTGGAAGCCTGACTAAGATGCACAGTGAAGGATCCCAAAAGACTCGGATATTCCTTATACGCCTCATAAATGCCTAGATGTTAATATATATTTATTACCTGATATAACAGGTATATAATTAATAGGAAATTCTGTATTTATGTAAATGGGAAGTTACCCAAATTTGTAAGGTACCATATTATTGTACAGTTACCCAAACATGTCCATGAGAATCTTCTATAAATACAAGGGGAATGAACAGAAAAAAGGACCGACATTCTGTATGCCAAGGGTGACTCATGTATCCTATGAACAGAAAAAAGGACTGACATTCTGTATCCTATAAATTTTCATATTATTTTTTTATCAAGAGTACAAACCAGATCAATAAGAGTGACTCGTGGACTAGGTGGATTTTAACCACTGAACCACGTAAAATCGCGTGAGTGCTTTGTGTTCTTGTTTTTTGTTATTGCTTATACATTCAGTTCACAAAAAGCTTAATCTCTCTATCTTGGATTTCTAAATCCCCTGTTGATGAAAACCACATCAACAGATTGGTGCTTTCATTGAGAGCGGATTAGGCTTGAATTCTCACACAGATTTCAATCCAACAATCATTATGGTGGTCACCCGTTCTATGCGCGACAACGAAACATAATAACTTGGTGATCAGGAAGGTCACCGTATGGGCATCCCCACTGGAGAAGGTACATGCGCACAACGTCTCCTTGGAAAACAACATGTTGACCAGGACGATGCTGGAAGTTTGGCCTCGTGATTACAAATCCCAATCCTGGGTACCTGACATCCATCGAGATGGAAAATGCCCAGCTAAGGAAAATTGAGGAGATTTTAGCTCAATTATCCCCTCCTTCAACCAGTGCTAACGTAAGAAGGAGGAAAAGTGGGTTCCAAAGGTCCCACATGAATAATTGACCTAATATCAGTCATTATGTCCGAACTGCGACCCCAAGTTCTGTACCTTTTGAACGGATTCTGTGAAATACTCAACCTGCCAATCCTCACAAGAATAATCGACCTAATGTCAGTCATTTTGTTCAAATAGTGACCCCGAGTTTTGTACCTTTTGAATGGATTCCGCAAAATACTCAACCTGCCAATCCTCGCAGGAATAATAATTCAACTCACACTCCCAAGAATCAGCCTGGCCAGACAGGGGGAGCTGAACCCGACTCAAGGAGAAAAGATGTCCCGGTAAATCCACCTATGCCTCGACCAGCAGCTCCGACACAGAGAAATGAGTCTGCACTACCTCCAACCCAAGAAATTGGAGTAGATCAAGGGTGAGCTAATCTAGTGCGTCCCAATGGAACAAGGATAACTTCATCGATAAGGCATCCTCCATCACCAATTCGACATCTGATGCCACCTTGCCCACAGAGGAACACCCTAGCTCGAGGGGATAACAGGAGAAATCCTGTCCCTCAGAAGACGCTTCTATCTCACGCCAATAATCCAGTTCCTTGATCTTAGGCACGAGCTGTAAGCTTTGCGAATGGGAGCTATTGGATAGAAAGCCAGTGCAGAGGTAGGTTCGGGAATGCTCATAATCCAAATTCCCATAGGTAAGAGAGCGACCTAAGGAATCAGTTAAGTTCCGCACAAAGTCTTCGCTCCAACTTGCAATCCGACATGCGTGATCATCTAAACACACAAAGAGGATATCCAACTCGCCACGATGATTTGAGTTATACTCAGGCCAGGGGAGATATGTCTATTGTACGTGACAATGGGAATGTCTCGCCTAACTAAAATCAAGCTTGGAGGGATAATAACTCGTCTAACACGTACAACGGGGTGGGAGCTGGTAACTAGCTCCCAAACGAACTAGAGACCAAGGATCCAACCCTCGAGTGGCTGGCCTTAATGGAGGAGCAAATGAAAAAACTCTTGTCTATAAAGAACATTGATGAATGTGATTCTGAGGAGGAGTTCGAGCCTTTCCCTCCCCTTATTACGGCAGTTCCATATCCTGCTGGAATCAGGATGTCGACCATGCTCATGTATAATGGAACCACTGACCCGTCCAATCACCTAGGGACCTTCAACACGCAGATGATGGTCCACAATGTAAACGTCGACCTAAGGTGTATTATGTTCCATGCAACGTTGACTGGACCTGTAACGCCCTGGATAGCTAAGACCATACTGTGTATTTTAAATAGTGCTGGATTTGCTAATCAAGTCATTTGGCATAAACGTGTTACTATAACTAATTAACAGGTTAGGGTTAAATTTTTTGGCCAAAGGAATATACTTTCATTAAAAGTTTAAGTTCGTACATGGGATCCCAAAATAAACATTTAAAAAGTCGTTTACAACTCAAAAGGGTGGTTACAACACAAGCGGGCCTAAGCAGAAAAATTAGGGCTTAACCCTAGTTCCTCTGTGAATCCCCAGTCGTGGTGGTCGAGCAAGCTACATATGCACACGCTGCCGCCGAAGCTATCCAACTCATGGATGGTCAGGCTTCCCTTTTGCCTTACGTGCACCACATGGAACCCGTGAGCCAAGGCAAAGCAAGAAAACTTGAACATGCTCATAAGCAGTATATAACATATTACATAATCATAAATAGCATGCCTAGTAGTAATAACCCTACTCATGCATGCATTCAATCTAGATAAGTGATTATAGAGTCACACCGGGGTCCGTTGCCCTATATAAGTGACAGTAGAGTCACCTTGTGGCCCATTTCCCTAGGATAAGTGACTGTAGAGTCACCATGGGGCCCATTGCCCTATCCTCTATATAACCAGCCTTAGGGCTGGCCAAGCGTACCTTGCGCTTTACTTTCCAAGTGACCATAGGGTTGGTCAAGTGTATACCACGATCCTGGATAGGCCTAACCATATCGGCCAGCACTCAGCTTGCTATTGCACCCTTGACTTATAAGTCAAGCATTTCGGTCGGCGCTCAACGCGTTATTGCCACCCTTGACTTATAAGTCAAGCTTTTCAATCAGATAATACAACACAAGCATAAAATCATTTAAAACTTATCCAGATACAAAGCATTCAAGCATGCTTAATCAAACAATCACATGCATATTCATAATCATTCTCATTAACAGGGGCTCGAGCCCTAATCATAACCCAAGTGCAGTTTTCTTACCTCTGGTCCAAGCACTGAATAAATAGAAATGACCCTCGAGCACGATCCCCTTCCGAGCCGTAGCAGTTCCCTAGCCACACCTATAATGAAAGATATCCATCACTATCGAGTAAATAAAGGCTTCCGAACTGAGTCCTAGCATCCGAGACCTCGAGTTCTACTAAATCGGGTAGTAGAATCCTTCTCGAGCCCTTAGGTTTGAGTCCCTGCAACTCGAAAACTCACTTGGCCATTCTTTCCCATTAGCGTCGCGGCACACCCTTGAAGGGCTGCAGCGCACCCCAAAGTGGAGAGCCCTGGCCCTACTTTCACTAGACATGCGCCACGACGCAGCCCACTAGGTGCCACGATGCTATGGAGATTTAGAAGAATCCCAAATTCCCTTGAGTTCATACGGGTCCCAACGTTCCAATAACAGTGTCGCAGTGCAACCCCGCGAACCCAGTTTTCCAACACTTTCCTCCGAGCCAAAATTGTCAAAATTCATCCCAATTAACAACCAAACCCATAATTGAGTTCTAAACTCATAACAACACATCATAGGCAGCATATATACCCTAAAAATCCAAGCCAAAACCTCACAAAGCTCAACATCCCAACCTTGAGTTTAAAACTCAAGAACACAAAGACAAACTTGAAATTCCTCAAGAAAACAGAGTACAAACCATACCTCAGCTGGGCAATCTGACCTTATGCTACCCCTAACCAATTTCTCAGCTCCAAATGCCTTAAATTACCAAGCCAAGATCATCTTCGAATTTCAAAACTACTCCAAAGTGAGAGGGAGATAGAGGGAAAACGAGAGAGAGAAACTGAGTTATTCCAAGGCTAGGGAAAATACCAAATTACCCCTGGCCTTTACCTTAGTTCTCTAATGCCCCCAAGGCAAAAATTTTCTATTGCAACAATTTCCTACTAATCTCAATTAACACCATATTTATCAATTAATTCCAATATCCCCAAGTAATCACCAAATAATTTCCCATTACCCGATAAATCCCAGTAATGTACTAAATTGTCAAAGTACCCCTAGGCTCACCTAGAGTCGGCTATTTAGCCCCATCTAAACTGTTACTTTGCTCACTAGGATCGCCTTGTGCCAAGTAACCCAAATATATCTACATAATAATGTGCTCTAAATCACAAAACACATATATTTACAAATATACCCTCAACTGGTCAAAATTATGAAAATACCCTTCTAATAAGAAACGAGCCCACATGGATATTTAATACACCTAAACATGAAAACACTAGTCATATCATAATATAACTCACATAATTCATATAACAATATACACATATCACATAAACACATAATAAATCCAACTATTGCCCTCCTAACCCCCTAATCAAGACACTAAGTCTTATAAGGGAATTTGGGAAGTGACGGGACCAGACAAACTGTGGTTCAGTAAATATAAAAAACATTCAATCACCTCTGGTAAAATACTATCTTCTAAGTTGAAGAGACATTTTCAGGCTGCAAAAGAGACCCGAGTAGAGGTCGATTCATTGGCTAACATCAACCAGTAGCCCGGTGAATCCCTAAAGGCATATCTCACCGATTCACAAATGCAGTGGCCCGAGCTAGAGACACTGATGATAGCTCTAAGCTTATGGCTATGAGGACGGGAAGTACTGTAGGAGGAGATTTATGGAAGGAAATCTAGAGAAAAGAAGTGAAGAGTGTAGATGAATCCTTGCCTCGAGCTCAAGAATGGATAAATTTAGAATTAGAGGAGTCTGTTGTTGCATGAACCAGCCACACCCCCATTCAGGCCATTGGAGTGGTAACCATTTCTACAACTATGGCTCAGCTTGCTACCAAGAATAATCAGTCGAGAGGCAATAAATAGAAAAGGAATGGTGAGGGCGACCAGAACGGGTCCAAGAAAAATAAGCAAGGGGATAAATATACGTCCATCTACACCACTTATACTGATTTAACAGATACGCAAGAGCGTATTTATTTAGCTAATTCTACTCTCCTTCAATGGAAGAAGGCTGAGCCCATGAAGCATCAAAGGGCAAAGAGAGACCCAGCTAAATACTTCCGGTATCATAATGACATTGGCCAACACTAACAATTGTCATCAACTAAAGATGAGATCGAGACTCTCATCTGAGTTAGATCGTTAGCACAATACGCTCGACACAGGGTAACTCCTAGTCAACCAGCAGGGCAAAACCCTCAACTAGCTCAAGTAAGTCAGGCCAATCCTCAACTAGCTCAAGGAAATCAGATCATCCCTCATCATGTTGAAAGAGGAGAAATAGTCACTATTGCTGGAGGGCCCCATTTGGTAGAAACGAGTAATGGAGCCCAGAAAAGGTACATCCAGGAGTTGAAGACACGTGATGGCACCAAATTTGTACCAGAGTAGAGGTTATCGAAACAACAACGATTAGAGAAACAACTAATCATTTTTAGGGAAGAGGACATTAGTCACGTCCAATTCCTGCATAATGACCCACTGGTGATAACCATCCAGCTCACCAATCGAAGAGTACGAAGGATACTGATTGACAAAGGGAGATCCATAAACGTGTTGTTCAAATCTACCCTTGAAAAGATTGGGTTATCTGTAGTCGATGTTAAGGTGACCTTAATGACCCTCTATGGATTTTTGGGAGAAGGAATGGCAGCCATATGTATGATTGAGCTCATGGTGACATTAGGGAATGATGCACTAGCTGTAGCTAAAATGCTCAAATTTGTAGTAATTGACTGCCCAACCGCCTACAACGCAATTTCGAGGAGACCTGCATTGATGGCGTTTGAAGCTATAACTTCAGTTCGCCATCTAGCCATGAAATTTCCATCGTTCTCAGGGATATGCACCATGAGGGGATATCAACTCGCTGCCAGGGAATGCTATAGCATCGCCATGAAGGGAAAATCATAACCCGGGCAGCAAGCCATGGTAATAAATGAGGAGAATGAGGAACCTTGAGCAATGGTAGTTGTCGGGTAGGTGAATGAACCTCAGGAAGTCAGAAATGAAGTCGTCCAACCTGAAGAAATTGATTCGAGATTAGGCGAAGACAGATCTGAACTCCAGGCTTTAGAGGAACCAGAGTAAATCATCCTCGACTTAGAAGTACCTTTGAAAGTTGTAAAGGTCGGGAAAAATCTCGAAGCTGAAAGAAAGGTGTTGGTCGAGCTTTTAAGAAGAAATCTTGATGTCTTTACTTGGTCGCATGAGGACATTGTAGGAATCAGTCCAAGCGTGATGTTGCACACATTAAACCTGGACAATAACATACCTGCGAAGGCCTAGAAATGAAGGCTATTGGGAAAAGAGCGAGGAGAAGCTTTGAAGGAAGAGACAACTCGCTTATTGAAGTATGGGTTCATCAGGGAGGCTAAATATCCGACCTGGATAGCTAACCCCATTTTGGTCCCAAAGCCTAATGGAAAGTGGAGAATCTGCATCGATTTCTCCGACCTCAATAAAGCATGTCCTAAGGATTGTTCCAACTAGCTATAATTTATCAACTAGTAGACGTGACGACTAGTCATAAAATCTTGTCCTTCATGGACTCATATTCTGGATATAACCAGATCACGATGAACCCTGTAGACCAAGAGCACACCAGCTTCATGACTGAGCATAACGTATATTGTTACAAAGTTATGCCATTCAGGCTGAAGAATGCTAGTGCAACTTAGAAAAGGCTATTCAACAAAATGTTCGTTAACCAGATCAGGAAAAACATGAAAGTGTATGCCGATGATATGCTCGTAAAGTCAAAGGCTACCAACAACCATACCTCCAACCTGGAAGAATGTTTTGGCGTACTGAGAAAATACAACATGAAGTTGAACCCCCATAAATGCACCTTTGGGGTCTTATTAGGGAATTTTTTTAGGATGGGGGATCGAGGCAAACCCAGAAAAGATCAGGTCGTTTTTGGAAATGCCTTCACAAGGTTGTGAAAAGAAGTATAAAGTCTAACTGGAAAGGTCGCAGCCATAAACCTCTTTGTTTCAAAATCCACGAACAAGTGTCTGCCCTTCTACAATTTACTTAGGGGAAATAAACGATTCGAGTGGACCAAAGAATGCGACTAGGAATTTCAAGGCATGAAGACCCACTTGGCCGAGCCCCCTATACTATCAAAACTGTTTGTTGGGGAATGTTTGTTCTTATTCCTAGCAATAGCAGAGAATGCGGTCAACACCGTATTAGTTCGGGAGAAAATCGAGCGCAAAACTGGTATATTACGTGAGCAGGAGACTTTATGGAGATGAATCTAGATGCCCTTTGATCGAAAAGCTCGTGTTTTGTTTGATCCTGGCTTTGAGAAAGCCCAGGCCATATTTCCAGTCCCACACAATCCACGTCTTAACCGATCAACCAATAAGGCAAGTCTTTCAAAAGCCTGAAACATCGGGACGTCTATTGAAGTGGGCCATCGAACTCAGTCAATTTGAGATATTATACATGTTGCGGATAGTGATCAAGGGCCAAGAACTTGGTGATTTTGTGGCAGAATGCATGAGTTACCAGGATGAACCAATGAGGGAATCAATGTAGGAATTATGGAAACTCTTCGTTGATGGATTGTCCAAGGAAAATGGATCTGGAGCTGGAATAATTCTAGTCTCACCTAACGGGCATCGATTCCATATAGCTCTGAGATTTGATTTTGATGCATCCAATAATGAAGCAGAGTACGAGGAATTTTTAGCAGGAGTTTGAGTGCAAAAGAGCTGAAAGAAAAGGCAATTCAATGCTACAATGATTCTCAGCTCCTTGTAAACCAGATATTAGGAGCATATCAAACTTGAGGAATCAAAATGGCAGCTTAACTAGTTAAGGTTAAAGATGAACTATCTGAATTTGATTTCTATTCCATCGAGGAGGTCCCCCGCGAACATAACACTAATGCTGACGCTCTAGCTCGACTCACCACCACCAAGGAAGCAAACACATTAAATGTGGTCCCCGTAGAATTCTTGAAACAACCAAGTATGGAGAAATAGTCAGTGGAAGTCAGAGAAATTTATACAGAACTGACCTGAATGACTCCCATTGTCAAGTACCTTACGATCGGTAAATTACCAAACGATCGAAAGAATGCAAGAGAATTATTGTACTAGGTCCCATGGTATGTTATGGTTAAAAAAATTCTCTACAGGCGGGGCCATTCATTGCCCCTCTTGCAATGTGTTCTGCTCAAGGAAACACAAACCATCTTTCAAGAAATACACGAAGGGTTTTGTGGAGACCATGCTGGGGGGAAAACTTGGCTCTAAAGGTATTAAGACAAGGATATTTTTGGCCTACGCTCAAGAATGACTTGGCCTTATATATCATAAAGTGAAATAAGTGCCAACGTTTTGCAACTATTGCTCGATCAACATACATGGAGCTGACCACGATTTCGTCGCCTTGGCAATTTTCTATATGGGGGATCAACTTAATCAAATCATTGACAACTGGAAAAGGGAGGAGTTCACTATGCAGTTGTTTCCATCGACTACTTTACTAAGTGGGTTGAGGTCGAGCCCCTGGCGACTATAACCTCGAAGGGAGTCCTAGGTTTTGTCGTGAAAAACATAATATGTAACGCCCTACTTCCTTAGAGCCGTAACTAAGTGAGTTTAAAGACGTGCGATCAACTCGCTAATCGAGGTTTTAGAGTAAACAGTGTAATGAAGCCATAAACAAAGGAAAAAACTTTAGAAATAATTCCATTTCATTGAAAACCACAAAAGTTTGACACTTGGGATCCCAAAATACAGTTTAGAAACATTTACAACATAAAAACTGAACCAAGTTGACTAAACGACAAAATCTAAGTTGATTTACAAGCATCTCCCAAAATCCTCTGGCTGTGACAACCAGGCTGGACAAACATATACATGCCGCCTCACGCTTGCTATACTCATGGTTGGCTGACCTTCTCTTTAGCCTTACCTGCACCACAGAGCCTCTGTGAGCCGAATACTAGCAAGAAAAACCACAAACAGATAACATATGCAACACATATATTAAGCATTTAAACAGGCCACCAATGGGCTGAACACATACGGCCTAGCCGTCCCAGGCGTTTACCAAGCCCTGGGTTCGCGGTCCACACTGTGAGGATATCCCAGGTATCCTCTTAGGGACTCGCCCTGGCAACTCACACTCCACGTGCTCAACACTGCTCCCGGCCCCTTGCCGTACTCGGCCTTGCACTCAACGTGCTTAACACCGTTCTCGACCCTTTGCCGTTCCCGGCCCCTGCCGACCTCGGTCTACACCGCTCTCGGATCTTGCCGTTCATTCACATAATTACATTCATAGCATAATAAGAAAGTACATCATACTAGGAAATACAGTCAAAGGGCCATGCCCTGCAATTCAAACATATTCGGCTCAGTCCTGCATACAAGCTCTATGGGAACAAGAGTTTTCTTACTTGAGTCCCGAGCTCTCCGAGCACCGCTATCCCGAGCACAGTCCTCTAACTTGATCCTCGCCAAAACCCTAGTCACAACACATTAACAATATCCATCCATCAAGTTCTAATCCAATAAATAACTTTGGGCCATAACTCTAACCTCCGGTGCCTTAAATTCTCTCAATCCGGATGATAAAATCCATCCCGAGCCTTAACCATTGAGTTCTCTAGCCTAAACGCCCTTAAAAACACAAGCTGGCACTAAGGTCCGGAGCTCTACCCTCAAGCGCCACGGCTCGCCTCAAAACAGAGGCCAGCACCACACTGACACCCACACGGGCCGCGGCGCGCATGAAATCTCTTGGCCTCCCATGGCCGCGCGCGCATGGGCTGCGGCGCGCCCTTCCTAGGGTCGCGACCCTCACCTCCAAACCCAGATTTCTCACCCTTTTCCCTGCGTTTTCTTCAAGCCAATCCTTCCCAAAACTAAGCTAACAATCCCAGTTCATCACCATAATAATTCCTAACACAGAATCAACTTCAAAACCCAACAGAGTCCAGCTCCAAAACTCAATTAAAACACTCAAGAACAGATCAAACTTAACTAACATGCATAACCCAAGAACATAGCTGAAACTCAAACTTAATTCCCATGGTTAGAGCTTACCTTTGGTGAGTTATGCCTCTGAACTGATTCCTCAAGTGCCCAGCTTTAGCTCCTTAACTCTAACAGCCCAAAATCCTCAATCCTTGACTAATTCCACCAAAGCTTCATGACTGGTTTTCTCTAACTTGCCTCCTTAAAATGCCTTAGAGAAGGGAGGGTGAGAGAGATAGTAAGATAAGAGATATCTTCAGCTGGAAGGAAAAATAAGTCGGTTTCTAAGGATTCTAAACAATTCCAAGTTTTGTTTTATTCAGCTTACGCTTTAGGATTACCTCAAGGTTCGGGGTGCCAAAAACGTCCCCGGGGGCAAAATGATAAATTCCCAAATATTCCCACCTAGACATTCTAACCTCAAATATATCTCCAAATATTTATTTTCTTAACCCGATAACCCCATAACACATCTAATACCCAAATTACCCCTCGACTCGCTCCGAGTCGGAATCTCAATCCCGTTGTAATTTCTTGGTTAACCGCTCCCCACGACTGTCTCGGATCGTGCTGCACAGTCATATCACATATATATATCATTATCACATATATACCCCTAATATCCTGGCGGGACCCACATGCACATTTAACTCAACTAAACATGCATCATTATCATATACACACATTAATTCAATTATCAACATATTTAATCACTTATTTCCCTCCAGGCACACTAATCAAGGCCCTAAGCCTGATTAGCAAATCCGGGTCGTTACATCTATCCCCTCCTTACAGAGATTTCGTCCTCAAAATTACCTGAACAACTCGGGATACCGCTCCCTCATTACTGACTCATGTTCCCATGTCTCCTCCTCAACCTTGTTGTTTCTCCACAGCACTTCACCAAGGCGATGGTCTTGAACCGCAAGACTTTATCTTTCCGGTCAAGAACCTGAACCGACTTCTCCTCATAGGAAAAATCCTAATCAAGCTCCAGATTCTCAAAACTTAGAACATGCGTCGAATATGACATACACTTCCAGGGCATGGACACATGGAAAACATCATGAATCCCTGATAAAGCTGGAGGCATCACCAATCTATAAGCTACCTCTCCAACTCGTTCCAGAAACTCGAAGGGCCAACAAACCTAGGGCTCAACTTGCCCAGAACTCCAAACCATTTCACACCCCTCATGGGTGAAACCCTACGAAACATAGGATCACCAACCTGAAATTCCACACTCTTGCGCTTCAAGTCTGAATAACTTTTCTGTCGACTCTGGGAGGCGAGCATACGTGCTCTAATCTTCTCAATCGCCTCATTGGTCCTCTGAACCATCTCTGGACCCAGATACCTCCTCTCACCTGTCTCATCCCAAGGAATAGGTGATCTACACTTCCTTCCATAGAGCACCTCGTACGGAGCCACTCCGATGGTTGCCTGATAACTATTGTTGTACGAGAACTCGATCAAAGGGAGAAACTTACTCAACGATCCCCCAAAATTCAGCACATAGGCTCGCAGCATATCCTCCAATATCTTAATCGTCCTGTCAGACTGCCCATCTGTTTGAGGATGATAAGCGGTACTATACCGTATCTGTGTGCCCATAGCCTTCTGCAGACTCTCCCAAAACTTGGAAGTAAAAGGTGGGGTCTCTATCGGATACTATCAACCTCGAAGCCCCATGAAGTTGAACAATCTCCTTCACATACAACCCAGCGTACTGCTCCACAGTACAAGTTGTCCTAACAGACAAAGAGTGGGCGGACTTGGTATACCTATCCACAATCACCCACACCAAGTCATGCTGTCCTACAGTCCTCGGCAAACCAACCACAAAGTCCATAGTGATATCTTCCCACTTCCATTCCGGGATCCCCAGAGGCTGCAACAACCCTGCTGGCCTCTGGTGCTCAGCTTTAACTTGCTGGAAAGTTAAGCACTTAGCCACATAATCCACCACATCCCTCTTTATGCCCGACCACCAATATAGAGCTCTTAAGTCCTGGTATATCTTTGTCGTACCCGGGTGCAAAGAATAGGGAGTGGTATGCGATTCATCTAAGATCTCTCACCAGATATCAAAATCCATCAGAACACAGATCCGACCCTTGTACTTCAGTAACCCCATCTCTGAAATGGAAAAGTCCTTAGTCGCTCCGACTAAGGCACTCTCCCTATAACTTCGCAGCTGGGAATCTTTCCCCTGCGCTTCCTTGATCCTCTCAAGGAGTGTAGACTGAAGAGTGATGTTGGCCAACTGATCAACCACCAACTCTATACCTGCTTTGGTCATTTCCTCAGCTAACTTATCAGATATCCGCCTCGAATTGAAAAATTGTCCTGGGCTCTTCCGACTCAATGCATCAGCCACTACATTAGCCTTCCCAGGATGGTATAGGATATCGCAATCATAATCCTTAACCAACTCCAGCCACCTCCTCTAGCGCATATTTAGGTCCTTCTGAGTAAAGAAATACTTTAAGCTTTTATGGTCTGTGTATATCTCGCACTTCTCACCATAAAGGTAATGCCTCCAAATCTTAAGTGCAAACACCACCGCTGCCAAATCCAAGTCATGCGTAGGATATCTCTGCTCGTATTCCTTCAACTGTCTCGATGCATAGGCTATCACTTTACCAGCTTGCATCAACACTCACCCCAAACCCTGTCTGGATGCATCACAGTAAACCACAAACTTTTCATTCAATGTTGGCAAGCTTAACACTGGCGCAGTGATCAGCCACTACTTCAACTCCTTAAAACTATTCTCACATCTATTCGTCCAGACATACCTTGTCTTTTTCTTTGTCAGTTTTGTCAATGGCATAGCTATTCTGGAGAACCCCTCAACAAACCGCCGATAATACCTGGCTAAACCCAGAAAGCTTCTCACTTCAGGAACATTGCTCAGTCTAGGCCAATCTTTGACCGCCTTAATCTTACTTGGGTCAACTAGAATCCCCTCCTTACTGACAATATGTCCTCAAAATGTAACTTGTGGCAACCAGAACTCACACTTACTGAACTTGGCATATAACTTATGCTCTCTCAACCACTGTAGAACCAACCGCAAATGCTACTCGCGCTCTGCCTCTGACTGGGAATACACTAGGATGTTGTCGATGAATACGATCACAAACTTGTCCAGATAATCCTTGAAAACCCTATTCATCATGTCCATGAAAGATGCTGGGGCATTGGTTAATCCAAAGGACATAACCAGGAATTCATAGTGTCCATACCTCGTTCGGAAAGCAGTCTTTGGTATGTCCTCCTCTTTAATCCTTAGCTGATGGTAACCTGATCGGAGATCTATCTTGCAAAACACTGTTCTCCCCTGTAGTTGATCAAATAAATCATCGATCCTAGGTAGTGGTTACTCGTTCTTAATGGTTAACTTATTCAACTCCCTATAATCAATGCACATCCTAAGGGACCCATCCTTCTTCTTAACGAACAACTCTGGAGCACCTCATGGCGAGAAACTCGGTCTGATGAACCCCAAATCAAGTAACTCCTGCAATTGAATCTTCAACTCCTTCAGCTCCGCTGGAGCCATTCTATAAGGTATCCTAGATACTGGCTCCGCTCCTGGTATCAATTCTATAACAAAGTCAATCTTCCGCTGTGGCGGCAACCCTGGCAAATCTGCTAGAAACATATCTGGAAACTCACACACCAATCTAGTCTCACTCGGTCCAACCGACACCGCCCTAGAGGTATCCACAACACTCGCTAGGAATCCTATGCAACCTTCCTGCATCAGGTCTCTAGCCCTCGATGCTGAAATCATCGGTACACGCGGTCCACTAACTGACCCCACTAACACAAAGGGTACCTCCCCTTCTGGTTCAAAAGTCACCATTTTGCGCTTGCAGTCAATCGTTGCCCCATACTTTGATAACCAATCCATTCCCAAAATCATATCAAAATAATCCTTCTCTAACTCAATCAGATCAATAGACAACTCCCTACCATCTACCCCTATAGGCAATGCTTTAATCCACTTCCTAGAGACTACCAATTCTCTTGTTGGAAACAAAGTCTGAAATCCCCTAGCATACACACCACTAAGTCTACAAAGCTAATCTATCACTCTAGCGGATACAAATGAATGAGTAGCCCCTGAATCAAACAATGCAGTATACAAAGACCCAGCACTAGAGATCTGACCTGTCACAACAGAGGGGCTAGCCTCGACCTCAGTCTGTGTCAAAGTGAATACCCTGGCAGGAGCAAGACTGTCACTCTGCTTCTGCTCCTCCTCCTTAACTTGAGGGAAATCCCTCTTCAGATGACTGACACTTCCACAAACAAAGCAGGCCTTGATCCTACACTCACCCTGGTGTCGACGCCTGCACCGCGGACACATAAGAGAACTCCTCCAGTTATCATTGCCACCCTGGCGGGCAGTGGAAGCACCCCGCGCCCTCCTGTCTGAACTGGGAGGAACAAGGGAATCTAGGGCCTTCCTCTTCTGCTCACTAAAACCACCACCACGACTGAACCCAACAAAAGGAGGCACTATCCTCCTAGCATCGCCCTAACAGCGCTATCCTTCCAAATCTGATCCTTAGCCCTCTCAGCAGTAAGGGCCTTGTCCGCCACCTAGCCATAAGTAGTAGTCTCTGGATCCAAGGTAATATTCACATCGCGGGCAATCATAACGTTCAACCCCCGCACGAACCTGTCCCTTCTTGCCGCATCTGTCGGCACTAGATTTGGCACAAACTTCGTAAACCTATCAAACTTTATGGCATACTCTATCACTGTCAATCGATTCTGAGTCAGGTTGACAAACTCATCAACCTTTGCAGCTCGAACTGCCACACTATAATACTTCTCATTAAATAAGGTTCTGAATTCTTCCCAGGTCATAACCGATACATCCTTTCTCTAAACCACCACGTCCCACCAGATGCGGGCATCCTCTCTAAACATGTAGCTAGCACAGGCTACCCTCTCTTTCCCCTGAACTCTCATAAAATCCAGAATTGAAGAAACCATATTCATCCACTGCTCTGCCCGTAGTGGGTCTGATCCACCCTCGAAGGTGGGAGGATGCTGCTTCCTGAACCTCTCATACAAAGGTTCTCGCTTATTCTCCTCAGTAGACTGCATTGGCACTGGCGCTGCAACCTACTGCACTGGTAGCCCAGTAACCTGAGATGGGGCCTGCTGCCTCAACTGTCGCAACTCTTCCTCTGTTTGTTGCAGTCTCGCTTCCATCTCGGTAAACAATTCTTGCCAATTCTGTGGGACAGGTGGAGGGTCCTAACCCTGGTTGTCATCCGCGGCCTTACTGCCACAGAGTCTAGCTGATTTTTGAGGCATCTCAACAAATATTCCTACAACCAACGACCCCGCTCATCAGGCATGATAACAACATCCAAAACCACCTCCCAAATGCATCAGTCATGCACAAATAATAACTCATATAACATATAACACCTAACGGGCCATGCCCTAGCATCACGCATATGTTAACTCATTCATCATGCTCTATATAAGATAAGCAGGCAAACAGGGCATTCAAACACATATTCAAACATATTAGCCAATCTTACCAACCAACCCTGAGTTAAGCCTGTCTCTGACAGCGTGTGTACATGTTCAGTCAATCTCCAGAACCAATAACCTTGACTCGCTCTGATACCAAGTTGTAACGCCCTACTTCCTTAGAGCCGTTACTAAGTGAATTTAAAGACGTGTGATCAACTCGCTAATCAAGGTTTTAGAGTAAAAGTGTAATGAAGCCATAAACAAAGGAAAAAACTTTAGAAATAATTCCCTTTCATTGAAAACCACAAAAGTTTGCCACCTGGGATCCCAAAATACAGTTTAGAAACATTTACAACATAAAAATTGAACCAAGTCGACTAAACGACAAAATCTAAGTTTATTTACAAGCATCTCCCAAAATCCTCTGGCTGTGACAACCAGGCTGGACAAACATATACATGCCGCCTCACGCCTGCTATACTCATGGTTGGCTGACCTTCTCTTTAGCCTTACCTGCACCACAGAGCCTCTGTGAGCCGAATACTAGCAAGAAAACCCACAAACAGATAACATATGCAACACATATATTAAGCATTTAAACAGGCCACCAATGGGCTAAACACATACGACCTAGCCGTCCCAGGCGTTTACCAAGCCATGGGTTCGCGGTCCACACTGTGAGGATATCCCAGGTATCCTCTTAGGGACTCGCCCTGGCAACTCGCACTCCACGCGCTCAACGCTGCTCCCGGCCCCTTGCTGTACTCGGCCTTGCACTCAACATGCTTAACACCATTCTCGGCCCTTTGCCGTTCCCGGCCCCTACTGACCTCGGTCTACACCGCTCTCGGATCTTGCCGTTCATTCACATAATTGCATTCATAGCATAATAAGCAAGTACATCATACTAGCAAATACAGTCAAAGGGCCACGCCCTGCAATTCAAACATATTGGGCTCAACCCTGCATACAAGCTCTATGGGAACAAGGGTTTTCTTACTTGAGTCCCGAGCTCTCCGAGCATCGCTATCCCGAGCACAGTCCTCTAACTTGAGCCTCGCCGAAACCCTAGTCACAACACATTAACAATACCCATCCATAAAGTTCTAATCCAATAAATAACTTTGGGCCATAACTCTAACCTCCGGGACCTTGAATTCTCTAAATCCGGGTGATAAAATCCATCCCGAGCCTTAACCATTGAGTTCCCTAGCCTAAGCGCCCTTAAAAACACAAGCTGGCAGTAAGGGTCGCGGCTCTACCCTCAACCGCCACGGCTAGCCTCGAAATAGAGGCTAGCACCACACTGACACCCACACGGGCCGCGGCGCGCCCTTCCTAGGGCCGTGGCCCTCACCTCCAAACCCAGATTTCTCACCTTTTTCCCTGCATTTTCTTCAAGCCAATCCTTCCCAAAACTAAGCTAACAATCCAGTTCATCACCATAATAATTCCTAACACAGAATCAACTTCAAAACCCAACAGAGTCCAGCTCCAAAACTCAATTAAAACACTCAAGAACAGATCAAACTTAACTAACATGCATAACCCAAGAACATAGCTGAAACTCAAACTTAATTCCCATGGTTAGAGCTTACCTTTGGTGAGTTATGCCTCTGAACTGATTCCTCAAGTGCCCAGCTTTAGCTCCTTAACTCTAACAGCCCAAAATTCTCAATCCTTGACTAATTCCACCAAAGCTTCATGATTGGTTTTCTCTAACTTGCCTCCTTAAAATGCCTTAGAGAAGGGAGGGTGAGAAAGAGAGTAAGATAAGTGCTATCTTTAGCTGGAAGGAAAAATAAGTCAGTTTCTAAGGATTCTAAACATTTCCAAGTTTTGTTTTATTCAACTTAAGCTTTAGGATTACCTCAAGGCTCGGGGTGCCGAAAATGTCCTCGGGGGCAAAACGATAAATTCCCCAAATATTCCCACCTAGACATTCTAACCTCAAATATATCTCCAAATATTAATTTTCTTAACCCGGTAACCCCATAACACATCTAATACCCAAATTACCCCTCGACTCGCCCTGAGTCAGAATCTCAATCCCGTTGTGACTTCCTGGCTAACCGCTCCCCAGGACTGTCTCGGATCGTGCTGCACAGTTATATCACATATATACCCCTAATATCCAGGCGGGGCTCACATGCACATTTAACTCAACTAAACATGCATCATTATCATATACACACGTTAATTCATATATCAACATATTAAATCACTTATTGCTCTCCAGGCACACTAATCAAGGCCCTAAGCCTGATTAGCAAATCCGGGTCGTTACATAATATGCCATTTTGGACTCCCAAAAAATATCCTATCTGACAATGGATCTCAATTCGATAGTGACCTTTTCATAATATTTTGTGAGAAGTATGGTATAAATAAGAGTTTTTCTTTAGTGGCGTACCCTCTAGCTAATGGACAGGTCGATGTAGTAAACAAAACCCTAAAGGAAAGTTTAAAAAAGTGACTAGAAGAAGCTAAAGGGCTATGGCCCTAGCAACTCCTGCGAGTACTCTGAGCCTACCGGACCTCACATCGCACCTCCACTGGACACACTCCTTTTTCTTTAACTTTTGGAAGTGAGGCTATGCTCTCAGTCAAAGCCTTAGTGACGCCGCATAGGCAGAAAACTTTCAATCAGGATCAGAACCATGACTTGCTTAATGCATCCCTAGATTTAATCGAAGAGCGGCAAGAAGTGGCTCAATTGCAGCTTGCCCATTACAAGAAAAGAGTTACTCGCTACTTTAATTCAAAAGTCAAAGGACGAAGATTTGAACTAGGAGATTTAGTGCTCCGAAGGGTATTTTTGCGAACAAAGATTCTTATTAGGACCGAACTGGGAAGGACCCTACTATATTGTGGAAATATTGTATGAAGGAACCTTTAAACTAGCTCGGTTAAGTGGAGAATTGGTCCCACGAACCTTTAAACTATCAGTAATAGGGCGCCTTTGTTAGATTTTAATATTTTCTCTTCCTTGTAAGGCTTGTTTATAAAAGTCATTTTTATTTTAATCAAATAATATCAGATTGATACATACTTAAAACGTGGAACCAATATTTTATCTTATTCTTGTAATTAATCACGATCATATTTTGTAAAATTCATCTAGAATATTCATAAATTTTGATCGCTTGGGGAGAATAAAACCCTCGTAGAGACTTTTAAGTAATCAAAAAATTTAGACATAAAATTGCACAACTTAGAATTCGGAAAATTGATTACTCTACGACTTTTTAAAGCTCGAGTTTTCGAAGAAATTCTGAATGCCAACTCAGTTAAGAAAATTCAAAGTAAAACAAAACCTAGAGTCCAATTAGGTTATCTTGGATATGAACAGGATCGAGGCCTGATTCTTAACATGTGTAACACTATTAGGTGAATGAACTCGTGAATATAACTAGGTCATCGACCATAATCAACTGGTCAAGACACCAAGCATTATCCCAATCTAAAGGTAACCCCTATGACTATCCAAATTTACAAGGATTTTTTATAAAAGTTCATAAACAAGGCTAAATAATAGATAAATTAGAACAACAAAATAGATCAGAAAATAATACACATGTACTAACATAAGTATGTGAATAACTCTAGCAAAAATAACCTTGAACTAAGCTTGAAGGAGATTGTCTCGACTTTTGAAAGCTTGATTTCAAAGGGTATAAAGTGTTGAGGTTTTATGCCCTAATTAAAACCCAAATTCTTTGTAAGATCATTTTATTATCAATAAAAGAATAGAAATCATTTTTTGACTTGGTCAATCACTTTGCTCACATGTTTTATTTTCATGATTATTTATTTAATATAAACTTTAATTAAATCCCGAGCATATAGCTAATCTTATTTATAGTGACTTAATCACAGTGGAATATAAATATGATTATATGTTCAAAATAAGTTAGTCATAAGATTAGTCAGTGCACAAGATTTACACTGACCTGCCAATCTATAATATGATCTACTTACACATTACAGTGTTATGTTCTTTCCAGAACATTAGCAAAGTAGATAAGATCGGATGTATTTGTTACATCGGACTGGACCGATATTTACAATTGATAAGATAAGTAAACATATCATTATTATCTATTCTAGTCATATCATATAGTTGACCATAGGTCAATTCAATCTCAATTCTGAGTGGTTAGTATTCTAACTGATTGTATTATTTGAGTTCTTTGACTTGTTCGTTACCAGCTTACCCTACGGACTAGCCC
This sequence comes from Humulus lupulus, assembly GCF_963169125.1. Lineage (NCBI taxonomy): Eukaryota > Viridiplantae > Streptophyta > Magnoliopsida > Rosales > Cannabaceae > Humulus > Humulus lupulus. Next base: position 165,010,142 of record NC_084799.1, read on the forward strand.
ATAATTACATCTTGGGAACTCGGTAGTATAACTGAGTGGGAGTGTTAATCATAGATATGGACATCTATAGCTTCTGATGAAGAAGCGAAACGATGGTTTCCTTTTAGTTTGGTTCAAGGTGTTAAATGATAAAATATCATTTACAAGGAACTAAGTGTTTTAAGGATAAAATACAATGTGGGGTAAAACGGTATTTTAGTCCTATCTCATTGTAGACCATCTATTGAGGATTGAATGACAATTGTGGTTGCAACAATGGATAATTAATAGCGTATTTATATTTTTTATAGAGCGTTCTATGAATTCAAGAGTGCAATTCTGAGTCTATAGTGGAGTCACGAGGAATTAATAAGTTAGTAAATTTATTTGTTAGATTTATGATAACTTATTAGAGCTTGATTTCATAGGCCCATGGTCCCCATTGTACCTTGAATAAAATCATCTAGATAGTCTCAATTAATTGATTTAATTATCAATTAGAATTATCAAAGTTGACCAGGTCAATTTTGGATAGTTTCACAGAGTTGTGTATTTTTGAGAAGAAAAGAGAAATTATGGCAGATTTATAAATTAAGATAAATTGGTATCTAAATTAATAAATAAGTTTAAATCAAGGTTCAAATTATAAATAATTAATTTGAGGAAGGATTTAAATAATTATTTAATTAATTAAATCAATAGAAAATAATACAGGCCTTGATTTTAAGTCCAATGGGCTTATAATCAAATGGGAAATTTCACGGGTCTAAAGCCCATGATAATTTCGACCTAGGGCTTTAAAATGGCTATTATTTTATTGATTTTTTTAATTAAATTAAATGACCTAATTGAGTCTATAAAAGGAGTGCTTAGAGAGAAGTCAAAACATAAGTCACAAGTCAGATTTTCTGATAGTTTTAGATTCTCTCTTAACACAAGTCCTTTTCTAAGCCTATTTGTTATTTTCTCTTCTTCTCTCTATATCTATTGTTGACGGTGAAATCTCGTCAACAAAATTAGATCGGAAAACTCAAATATAAGTCTGGTGATATTTATATAAGAACTTAGGATAAACTTTAAGGACAAGTCAAAACAGATCAACAATGGAGCAAGCCTCTGTATATTTCTCAATAGCCTCTACATACAATGAATTCTCCACCCCCCCTTCAGGTGGAAATAGAGTTCATTTTATAGTAGGATCTAACGGCCCTGGGTACATGAGGTTCCAGGGGACCAGATGGTACATGAGTACACTAGCAGGAGAGTGGTTCCAGGGGTATTGGTGTCGGCTCCCGTACATGGTCAGAATCCGTGGGGATGTCTCCACGACCTACTGAGTACGAATGTCAGGGGTTGTCTGGCGTGGACCGTAGCGAGTACTTTTCTTGTACCACCACTACTTGTCTGACATGGGCCTTGTCTCCATACTTTACTTCCTTTTAGTATGTAGGTGCGCTCCGTACCCCTCCTGCCTTCGCATCAGATCGCTGTGAATCCTTCCCTTAGGCCCTTAGGAAGAGAGGCGTCCCATAGAGGGCATCCCTGCGTTAGTCGATTGTCTCATTCACAAGACCAATGCCACGTGGTTCCCATGCGCATGGGGTCGTGAGACCACCAAGGACGAGGCTGTCCTGCCGCCCAATATTCTTCTCGCGGCATATACCCAGATGCGTGAAGTGAGGCAGGATCGCTTGGGGGCTCTGTGATGCAAGCCGAGATGAGGCGTTGGGCACCTCCCGGGCGTGAGGTGCGCCTAATAGGTGTTAGGCGCCGTTGGCATGCGACCCGTTGCACTTGGCGTCTCCTAGGGACGAGGCGCTCCGTCTAGGCACAAGATGCCCACCCTAGATGCGAGGCACCCCTCGTAGGCGCGAGGCACCGTTGACGTACGACCCGTTGCATGTGGTGTCTCCTAGGGGCGAGGCGCCCCCCCCCCCCCCTAGGTGTATGGTACCGATGACGCGAGGCAGGGGCCTCGCGAGAGGTGGTGCGAGGCTGAGCCTCGCCGGATGCGCATGCGTCGAGACAGGAGCGAGGCAGGGGCCTCGCGAGGGGGGTGCGCGGCTGCGACGCGCAAGCTGCCTCGCTGGGTGCGCCGAGGGTGGTGCGAGGCAGGCGCGAGGTAGGGGCCTCGCGAGGGTGGTGTGTAGCTACGACGCGCGAGCCGTCTTGCTGGTTGCGCCGAGGGTGATGCGAGGCTGGGCCTCGCGTGACGCACATGCCCAGGGTGATGCTGAGGGTGCGCCGAGGATGATGCGAGGCCGTAGCAAGAGGACAGTGGCCCGAGCATCCCGCGGCTCAGCCATGTACTTAGTCCTTTATGTGACCTTAGCATGTGCCTTGGATCTTTTACAAGCATGGAATATTGAGCATCCAAAAAGGCCATACTTCACGGCTCACTAGGTGATGCTTCCCTTGGGACAATCTCCCGGTTTCACAAGACTTATAGGTCTGAGCTTGATAATGTGACTGAGTGACCTTTAGCCTTGTATTTTCACCAAGTACTGGGGATTTTTTTCTGGGTGGATTTTTGGCATCCACACTTGCCCCCCAGTCTATAGGGAGGCCTTTAGGCGTTCTTGTAGACTCTTCTCTTTCTTTTTATTTTCTATTCTATTTTATCTTATATATATATATTTTGTATTTTTCATGCTCGAGGTCCTTTGGAGCCCATGCAAAAGGGGTGTTGACCCAGATTTTGGCCAACTGACACGGAGTCAAAATACGCTTGACGTGGAAGGATACGTTGAAATAAATGTAATGACGAAAAGAATAAGAACACCAAATTTTAGAGTGGTTTGGCCCCAGGATCTGGTAATAACCTACGTCCACTTGGATTGTTATTGATATAAGATCGAAAGGAGTGATCAAAGAACTAGGGTTAAATGAGTTTCACCAACCTCTGAAAAACAAGACAATATCTCAAATAGAGTCCCTCTAGTCTCAAATAATTCGAAAGCCAAAAGTCCCTTCCTTAAGCTATCTTTCTCTATTTATAGGCTCAAGGGGGATTACATGCATTTGTTACAGATATTCTTTCCTAAATAATTGGATACTCAGGAGATTGTGGGAGTCAATTTCGGGATTTACAAAGATCTTTATAGAAACATCATGAAGCATTCGGAACCTGCGACCGTACTGGTCGCAGGTATGTTTCGGCTGCCTACTGCTTATAATTTGTCTTCTGGTCGATATCCTAGCAGAGTTCCTCCAAGTGTCAGCCACGTGTCCGGGAATCACTTGCCACGTCATCCATGCCAGTTTTTTGGATAACATTTGCCCCCCAAGTTTATTTATTACGAGCAATAAATAAACTTTTGAGGAAGCGGCCCTTCGGTGACCCCGCCGTACCTGTCAGAACTCTTCGTGTGTTCTTGGAAGAAGCAACCTACTCTTGTATAATCACGGCTTTTCGCTTCCCCAGTAATATTTCGACGGCTATCTCGTTTCCCCATACTTCGAAAAATGGAAGCTGATGATTACTCCCTTTTAATGCCACAGACAAAAATATATATATAGCATCTCTGAAGTTCTCCTTTCCTTTTTACGCATGCCATTACTCTTTCAAGAAACCCTAAAACTAGAGCTTCCATTTTCTTTTGGAGACGTCCTTCTGTGTTTTCAAGACTCAGCCCGCGAGTTCCCTGATCTCCGAAAACTCTTACCAACCTCCCCGATCTTCTTCCTGGTAAGTCTTGGAACCTTTATGTTTCATATTTTTGTAGTGCATATTTCTGTATGTTGACTGTTGAGTTCATCTATTTCTGGGTTGAGATGCTTGTCAGTAGAATGTCTTGTGGGTGAAAAAAGCTACGAGTTAGTTTGATAGCCGAGATCATACTTTTTAGGAAGTAAAACTGAAGTAAAAGTTCAATTTTTATACCAGCCGAAAAAATAGGTTTTTTCCCGCCCTACGAAGAGTTAAAAAAGCTTTTACAAAAAACTTTTTGCTTTTACCTTTTGATCTGTTTCTCAAACTGTTCGCGTGGAAAATTTTAGCCTTTTGTTAGAATGCTGCTGTATAAAAGCTTAACTTTTATACTCGACCAACATTATTCTAATTTTTTATAAAAATTCTCTATCCTCACCTCCCCATTCTTCTGTTTGCAGACTTTAATGCCAGATTTGTGGGGAGGCGAACGACCCATCGACGACGATCTTCTTGCCCAGCTGCTCGAAGGCGAAGAACAACTGACTGACCGAGTTCACGAAATCCCATTTTCACGATCTTCTTCTAAACCTCGTCCATCACCTCCTCAAATGGCTCATTCTAAGTCTTTAGGCAAGAAAAGACCTGACTCCGAAAATAGCCCAAACTCTCCTGCCCAGCCTGATTCACAGGCTAGGGTTCCCTCGACCAATGGTCAAGAAAATGCCGCCCTAGATCGTAGTATCCAAGTCAGGGCCCGCCCTCATCATCAAAACCTTCCTGATGTCGAGTGGTATCTCTCCCCGACCAGCCAAGTGACTCCTCGGATGCTTGCCAACTACCACAGGAAGTATCCTCTTACAGGGGTTAATCTCAAAATTCCAGCTGCAGACCAAAGGGCTAACCTTCCCGGAGGTGTATACAGTGCTTGGTCTAGATATCATATAGATGCGGGGGCTATCCTCCCTCTACATCCTTTTTATCAGGGGGTGGCCAAATATTTTGGTGTCGCCCCCTTTCAAATTACTCCGAATGGATATAGAATTTTGGTTGCACTCTATATCCTGTACAAACTTAAAAAATGGCCAGAACCTACCCCCCCATGAGGTCAATTTCCTTTTCGACCTCAAGTCCAACCCTCAACAGTATGGGACGGGCTTCTTCCATCTTTGTCACCAGGAGATGAGCCGGACGTTCCTGAGTGACACTACGCACATATCCAACGTGGGGCAGTACAGTAAGGAGTACTTCCTCACGCTGGACATGACCACCAACAATCTGGCCTTCGCTCGAGGAGGTAAGTGCAGTTTTTACTGGTCGATACTTTTCATCAGCGAATTTTCCTTCATTTTTCTTAAAGTACACTTTGCCTTTTAGGACCATGGCTACATCCGACCCCAACACCAGATATGGTGTTGAGGTCCACCGCATTGGCCAGGATGACAGACGCAGAAAAAAGCGTCAAGTCCCTGGTCACTGATGAAAATCTGAGGCTATCCGGCCTCCTGGCTCCTCGCCATGAAACAAGAGGACCTGTGGTAGCAGATGCCACAGCCGAGGGGAATCCTGAGCAGCAACCCCTAGCATCCCCTCCTCGAAGGAGGCCGACGGAGGTTACAATCAGGGAACCCATGGGCAATCCTTCCACAGAAAGGCCTTCTGCACCCTAAGGCAAGGGGAAACAAAAGGCAACAGAGTCTGTTGTGGATTTGGGTGAATCCTCTGATGAAAATGGTACTGTTATTTCGCTTTTAAATAGTTTGCCAATTCCCTGTCACTTGTTTGATGGGGAGGGCAACTTTACGTATACTCCCAATCTAGGGCCAAGCTTCTTCGTGCTAGATAGTGAGTGTGTGACTAATAGAGTCAATAGTATAACGACCAGTAGTTGTAGCTCGGGTATTAAACTTTGTGACCTCTTTTCTGTTTTATCAAGAGTTTTTATCCGCCTTTATCTTATCATTTGCATATGTTTATTTGTACGCAGATATGGCCACTCCCAACGTCTTTGATTTGTATCTGACTGAGGAGGAGGTAGAAGTCCCTCTGGTTTGGCGAAAGACGTCCAGGAGGCACAACGGCGAATCGAGCCAAGGACCTCCTGTCAAGAAGGGTCGAATAGAAGATACTTCCAAGGATGTGCCAACTGGGAAAGCTTCTGCCCATCCTTCAGTTACTGTTGAGAAGGAAACCCCGCCTGCTACGACGAATCCTCCACCTGCAGCCGCTAAAGAACAATCCCAGCCGGCCGAAGCTCCTGGGGCCAAACTTTCAAACCGCACCTTGCGAGCAGCAAAGGACCGCCTTGCACACATCGTGAGGTATGACTCTGCAAGGATGTGATGGCTGAGGCAGAGAATATTGGGGTCGACCAAATTCTGAATAGGGCCCTAAACAAAATTGCCAGCGTAAGCATTTCTTATCTCTTTGGCTTTCGTTTTTTCTTCCTTGCAACAGACTCTAACTTTATCCTTTGTCCACAGGCCTTGCTGACTGCAACTGCTGCTCGTACCCATGCCCAAGCTACCATCGACCAGGCTCGGGCAAAGGCCATCGAGAGGTACTAGGTGAAAGCTGCTGAGGAGCTTCAGGCTGCAGAAGCTAGGCATGTTGGGGAGTTGGAGGTGGTCACCCAGCAGAAGGATGCTGCGGTGGCAAAGCTGGCGGAGACTGAAGCTTCCAAGGCAGCCTTGAAGAAGCAGAGGGATGAGTACCAGGATTCCAGCCAAGTCAAATATCGTGAATGCAAGAGACTCAAAGAGGAGCATCTTGCAAAGGACAAGGCCATAGCTGTTCTTGAGAGCCAAATAGAGCAGCTGAAGCTTACCAATGCCAAAGATCTGGAAAGGTACAAGAATGTGACGCTTCAGTGTTTTTACGATTTCTGGAATCACAACCGGGGTGCCAACTTTGACTACCTTCCAGAAGATGCCAGGAATGCTGAGCTGGCCCGCTGCACTGCTCGATTGGCTGAAGAAGAGGAAAGAGCAAGGATCCTTGCTTACCCAAGCATCGTTGGCGCAGAGGAAGGAGGAGCTGCTGAGGATACGACCAATCAAAATGTTGATAAAGACCCTCCTGCTCCTAATGCTTCTTGAACTTTTTATTTTTTCTTTCTTTAATTACACGAGCCACGGGTCGTGATGTAAAGACTATATTTTTTAAATTTGCTGCATGGGCAGCAAACTTTCCTTTTATTTGAAAAATTACATCCAAACGGTGATGCTTGCGGTGTAAAAGACTGCATTATAATGTTATAATATTTTCATTTACTATAACATCTGTCCGTATGACCGAACTTAGCATAGTACTTTGGTTTGATTTAACAAAATATAAATTTTGAAAAATACTCTAAGTAACTTAGCATGCTTTCACTTATTTTGTTCATGTGTTTACATACCTTTTGGTATGCTTTGCTATCGATGTACCTTATATGTCCCCCAAGTTATCGAGGAGCTTTAGGTCCGGTGTCACTTGCCTTGACCACGACCTGTTCGAACATTTCTGCTCGGTTGGAAACGTAATACTTATAATACAGCAAAACAACACACGTAATGAACAAATATTTGTAAAAATAAATTCACAAAGGTTGGCAAGAATGACTGGCTGCGCACAGTCCCTTATAATATCATATTAAAAATGGACTAAACATGTCTTTACGAGTGATCCTAAAGAAGGATCTTACATTTATAAGCGATTAGCCATACAACGTGGCTAACGTTTTTTTCAAAACTTGTAAAAAGTAAAATTTAATACAAGCTAGTCCTTTAAAAAGGACCATTCACTGATAATACTTGCACCGGTGTTCTCCGTTCCAATAGCGTGGAACGAGATCTCCATTTAGGACTTCTTCAATCTAGTAAGGTCCTTCCCAGTTTGGCCCGAGTACTCCAGCCGTAGGGTTACGGGTGTTCAAGAAAACTCGTCGTAGCACCAGGTCACCAACGTTGAATTTCCTTTCCTTTACTTTCGAGTTAAAGTACCGGGCGACCTTTTGCTGGTACGCAGCAACTTGGAGCTGGGCTTTCTCTCGTATTTCGTCAATTGAGTCTAGGGACTCCATCATTAGTTGGCTATTTTGGCCCTGGTCGTATGTGGTGCGTCGATGTGAGGGGGGATCTAACTCGACAGGTAACATGGCTTCATATCCGTAGGCTAAGGAAAATGGGGTATGACCTGTAGCTGTTCGGTGAGAAGTTCTATACGACCAGAGGACTTCAGGCAGCTGTTCTGGCCATGCTCCCTTGGCGTCTTCAAGCCTTTTCTTCAGGGTGTCCTTAAGCGTTTTATTTACTGCTTCGACCTGTCCGTTCGCTTGTGGATGCGCAACTGAAGAAAAGCTTTTGATAATCCCGTGTCTTTCGCAGAAGTCGGTGAATAAGTCACTGTCAAATTGGGCTCCATTGTCTGAAACAATCTTTCGAGGCAAACCATACTGGCAAACAATGTTCTTGATGACAAAGTCAAGAACTTTCTTGGTCGTAATGGTAGCGAGTGGTTCAGCTTCGACCCATTTGGTGAAGTAGTCGACTGCCACAACTGCGTACTTCACTCCGCCCTTTCCTGTTGGCAGGGATCCAATCAAGTCTATCCCCCATACTGCAAAAGGCCACAGACTCTGCATCTGTTTCAACTCGTTTGGGGCTGCTCGTGGAATTTTTGAAAACCTTTGACATTTATCACATTTTCGTACAAACTCCATCGAATCTTCGTTCATGGTCGGCCAGAAATAACCTTGCCTTAGAATCTTTTTTGCCAAACTTTGCCCCCCAACGTGATCCCCGCAGAAGCCTTCATGTACCTCTTTCATTAGCTCCTTAGCTTTTTCTGGTTTAATGCACCTGAGTAGTGGCATGGAGTATCCTCTTCGGTACATAACACCATTGACCAGTATGTACCTAGCAGCCTGCCTTTGTAGGGTTCTGGCCTTGTTTCTATCTGTTGGTAGTACACCATTTGTCAGATACTCCAAGTAAGGTGCCATCCATGTGTCTTCTACCCATATTTCCATACTGGCTCCAATTGCTTGTATGCTTGGCTCACTCAATCTTTCTACTGGCACAATGTTCAAAGTGTCAGCATCTTTCGCGCTCGCGAATTTGGCTAAGGCATCTGCATTCGAATTCTGATCCCGCGGTATTTGCTGGAGGGTATACTTCGTGAACTGGGCTAGCAGGTCTTTGGTTTTATTCAAGTAGGCCACCATCTTTAGGCCTCGCGCTTTATATTCCCCAAGAACTTGATTCACTACCAGCTGTGAATCACTGTAAATATCAAGCGTCTTTATGCTCATGTCTTTCGCCATTCTCAACCCAGCGAGGAATGCTTCGTATTCGGCTTCATTATTTGACGCGGTGAAGTCGAACCTAATGGCGCAGTGAAATCGATGCCCTTTTGGTGTTATCAATATCACACCCGCTCCTGCGTGAGATTCGTTGGACGACTCATTCGTGAACAACTTCCACAAAGGAGCTTCATCTTGAGGCTCAGGCGCACTAGGCTGTTCGCACTGCTCGTTGTCTGGGAGTTCAGTGAAATCTGCAACAAGATCAACCAAGACTTGTCCCTTTACTGCTACTCGCGGTGAATACGTGATATCGAATTGCCCTAGTTCGACTGCCCATTATAATAGGCGCCCAGCCGCTTGTGGTTTTTGGAGGACTTGCCAAAGGGGCTGGTCAGTTAAAACCGTGATAGAGTAGGCTTGAAAGTAAGGACGTAGCTTCCTTGAGGCCAAGAGTAAACAGTATGCTAACCTCTCGATGGGAGGATACCTCAATTCTGCTCTGATCAGCCTCTTGCTTACATAGTAAACCGCTTTTTGTACGCCCTCTTCCTCTCATACTAGTACCGCACTAGCAGCAACTTCAGTGATCGCCAGGTAAATGAACAAAGTTTCTCCTTCGATTGGCTTTGATAAATGGGAGGCTGTGCCATATGGGCTTTCAAGGCCTGAAAAGATTGCTCGCAGTCTCCTGTCCACTCAAATTTCTTATTGCCCCTAAGTAGATTGAAAAAAGGGACGCATTTGTCTGTTGATTTTGAAATAAATCTACTTAGGGCTGCAATCCTCCCGGTTAAACTTTGTACATCTTTGATCTTTTCTGGCGATTTCATGTCAATTAGGGCTTTTATCTTGTCGGGGTTGGCCTCGATTCCTCTTGAATTTACAATGAACCCCAAAAAATTCCCCGATCCAACTCCGAAGGAACATTTGAGAGGATTTAGTTTCATCTGGTACTTGTTCAATACATCAAAACATTCTTGTAAATCCCTTACATGTCCTTCTGCCTTCTTAGACTTTACCAGCATGTCGTCCACGTATACCTCCATGTTTATCCCGATCAATTCATTAAACATGTGGTTAACTAACCGCTGGTAAGTTGCACCTGCATTTTTCAGTCCGAAGGGCATTACTTTATAATAGTACAAGCCCGTATCGGTCCGAAAGCTGGTGTGATCTTCGTCAGGGGGATGCATGCTAATCTGATTGTAGCCTGAATATGCATCCATGAAGGAGAGGATATCGTGTCCTGCAGTAGCATCGACCAACTGGTCGATTCTTGGGAGTGGGAAGCAATCCTTTGGGCAGGCTTTATTTAGGTCTGTAAAATCCACACAGGTTCGCCATTTTCCATTAGGCTTGGGAACCAGCACTGGATTGGAGACCCACGATGGATAAAACGCCACCCTGATGAACCCATTCTCCTTTAACCTCTCAACTTCTTCTTTTAAGGCTCTTGATCGATCTTTATCGAGCAGCCTTCTTTTTTGTTGCACGGGCGGATAAGTCTTGTCTATGTTCAGGACATGGCTGATAACTGCAGGGTCTATCCTAGTCATGTCTTTGTGCGACCAGGCAAATACTTCCTGGTTCTTCTTCAGAAATTCCACCAGTGCATGCTTCGTGGTTTATTCCAGGTTTTTCCTGACCTTCACGACTCTGGTCGGGTCTTTTTCGTCAAGTTGGACCGCTTCCAGGTCCTCGACGAGTCCTACATTTTCTTCAAAATCCCCAAAGCGATGATCTAAATCTCTATCCTCACTTTGGGCAACACCCTATTTGGTGACTTCATCACCGGATTAGGCTTATGTATCAATTTCCATCTGCAGCCTATCTGGGGGAGTGCTTTTTGACGTTCCCTTTTTCGCCTTCGTGACTAAGGCATTGTAGCACTCTTTGGCTTCCCTCTGGTTTCCCAACACGCGTCCTACCCCTGCGTCTATCGGGAATTTCATGGCTAAGTGCCACATAGAGGTGACGGCCCATAGATCAACCAGTATAGGCCTTCCAATGACGGCATTGTACGCCGAAGGACAATCGACTACTATAAAAGTAGCGAGTAATGTCCTGGTAGCAGGCGCTGTACTCGCTGTCACCGGTAGTCTGATTGACCCTACAGGGGTGAGTCCCTCACCAGAGAAGCCGTATATTGTTTGGTTGCAGGGCTCCAGGTCCTTAACGGACAACTTCATGCGTTCCAGTGAAGACTTATACAGGATATTCACCGAACTTCCTGTATCGATCAACACTCTCTTCACCATCATGTTGGCCATTGGGATATCCACGACCAGCGGATCGGAATGTGGGAACCGGACATGCTTGGCATCGCTATCAGAGAAGGTTATCTCGCCCTCTTCTGATCGAGCCTTTTTTGGCGCGCGGTCCTCCACAGTCATCATCTCGATGTCCTGGTCGTGGCGCAGAGTCCGAGTGTATCGTTCCCTGGCCTTTCTGCTGTTTCCCGCGAGGTGCGGGCCTCCACAGATGGTTAACAATGTGCCAGTCACGGGGGCAGGCTGCAAAGGTGGCGAACGTTGGCGTGTGGGCGCTTGCTCATTGCCACCTGAAGCTTCTCGTTGGGAATTCCCCGAGGCCCGTACATATCTTCTCAAGTGTCCTTGTCTGATAAGGAACTCGATCTCATCCTTCAACTGGTTGCACTCTGTAACGCCCTACTTCCTTAGAGCCATTACTAAGTGAGTTTTTAAGACAAAACAGTGTGCAATGAACTCGCTAACCGAGGTTTTGAACAAAAGTGTGACTAATTAAAAGTTAAGGCTGTAATCTTTGAAAATGCGTCGTTTCATTAAAACTTCTATCATTAAACATTTGGGATCCCAAAATAAGGTTTGAAAACTAATTACATCTTGAAATAAGGTTACAGTTAAGAAATCATAAAAATCATAGATTATTACAGCCATTTTCGAATAAACCCCCAACCAAAGCAATCGGGCAGGCCAAACATGTACGCATCGCTTCACGCTCTCCGTACTCATGGTTGGTTGACTCAGTCTTTGCCCTACCTGCAACACGGAGCACCCGTGAGCCGAAGCCCAGCAAGAAAACTCATGCAGAACATAACATATGCCAATATATATAGTTAATCATATCAGATAGCCCACAGATAAACAAGTCAACCATTAGACTAAGCAAACACGGCCAAGCCGCCCCAGAGCCTTACCGAAGCCTGGGGTATCGGTTCTTACCGCGAGGATAACTCATGTATCCCTTGGGTCCCACCCTGAATATAGCATAACACATGTATCCACCGGGCTCCGCCCTGACTATAGCATCCCATGTGCTAGGTGTTACTTTCGGCCCCACGGCCGCCCCGGCCTACGCCGTACTCGGCCCTTGCCGTTCATTTCCTCATAATCACACATATAGTACATTCGAAATAAGCATTCACACACATCACGGTTCATTTAAGGTTAAACATTTACACATTAAACAATCCGGGGCCATGCCCTACAATCACACAGTGGGGCCATGCCCTATTATCGGGTGTTACGGTTTTCTTACCTGTATCCCGAGCTTTCCGATGAACCACGGCCACGAGCACGGTCCTCTAGCACGAGCCTCCCCGAAATCCTAGTCACAACACACATAAGACACATTTAACAACCTTAAATGAGCCTCCAGGCCAAGTTCTAGTACTCGGAACGTTGAACTTCACCAAACATGGTAAAAGACTCAACCCCGAGCACCCTAGGTTAAATTCCCAAGCCTAAATTCTCAAAATCCCAAAATCCCTTAAGCGCCGCGGCATGGCCCAACCATGCCGCGGCATGGCCCCCAAACAGGGCCACAAAATGCCCAGAAACAGGTAAGGGCCGCGGCCCTACAAGGACCATGCCGTGGCCCGCCCTCCATCCTCAGCGGATCTTAGCCTTCAAGGGCCGCGGCCCTCCAAGAACCATGCCGCGGCCCGACCCTTCGAACCCAGAAAAACCCACCATTTTAATCTCTAAACCTCACCTTAAACCATCCCAAACACATATCTCAATCTCAAAACATCATAACCCAACTCAATAACACAATCATACTCAAAATCCACCCATTTGATCTTAACTTAAGAGATCTAAACCCATAAACCAAAACATAAACCAAAGCTTGAAAAAGCTTAAACCATGCTTCAAATTTCACAAATCAAAACATAAATCAAACTTAATTATGCATAAATTCCTTACCTTAAGTAGAGAATCCATCTCTAAGCTTCCTTCATCCTCTAAGTCTCCAATTTCAGCTCCTCCACTCATCTTCTTCCTCTTCATGCCCTAACTTTCCTTCTCCTTTTTCTTCTCTTCTAATTTTATCAAAGCCTCAAATGACCAAGCCCAAAACCGTGTACCCCTTAATACCCAGCTTCCATATATCAAATTCCCAGCCAAATGACCATTTTACCCCTCCAAATACTCCTTTCCCAACTAAGTCCTCAAGGGCACTCTAGTCTTTCCACTTATATTTCAATTCTACCATTTTCCAACTAAACTTGTTACTCACAGCAGTAACTAATGGTTACCTAGGTTACTCAATCACCAATAACCATTACCCGCTAAATCTCAATTTAACCATAACAATTCCCAAAGTACCCCTAGGCTCCTTCCGAGCCGGATATAAAACCCCGTTGTGACTTTTGAGTAAACTAGCTCTCTAGGACCGTCTCGGCACGTGCATCACAACAATAACACCACACTCACGTGGTACAAATCACAGAATACAATTATCACATATATGCCCTCAGCGGGCTAAAATTACCAATTTACCCCTATCATGCAAACGGGGTCCACATGCATAATTATTTCGCCTAACATGCATACTAACCACGTAGTCATGCACCTCAATGTTCAATTAGTCATATAACATGCTTTAAATCATAACCATGCATTAAACTCATAAAATCACACATAAATTCCATTATGCCCTCCTGGCACGCTAATCAAGGCCCTTAAGCCTTATTAGCGAAATTGGGTCGTTACAACTATCCCCTCCTCATAAGAATTTCGTCCTCGAAATTTATCCAAACACATCAATCAGCAAACTCGCAACTCTGACCCTGAATCCCAAGGTCCACCGCCTTAACTTTACTTTTTAACAACACTCTTTCAAGAGCAACAATCTTGCCCCACAAGATCTTGTCTAATAGCCGTGCTCTCGATAGCCCCTTGTTAACCCTGCAACCCTGCCGAAGCCCAGGGTCTGCCTAGAGTACAATGACCAATTCATTGTCTTATTCCTGATTCCAGAGATACTCAAAAGTCATCACCTCTACTAGGTGGGATCAACTTGTAGGCCCCGCTGGCCTAACCCTTAGTACAACTTCAGTTCATGCTGAATTAAGAGTCAGAACTCTCCCTCTTTTCTCTGCACACCTTACAGATCCTCGTCTGTTACCACGCAGAGATGCAACTCTCTCTTCCCGGAACTTTATTTCCTCATAACTTAGCAATTTACCAGCTCTTTATTCTTTCAAATAGACAGACACCCCTGCCTTAAGAAGTTTCAATGACCTCTTTGGCTTTCACTCTGAACTAAAGCCAAACTATAGTATTCACTATCCTTCACCTCTTACCAAGCCCTATGTCGCGTTACATTAACAAGACACCAGCAACTGCCCCCACGGCTAATTCCTCAGGGAATACACTTCCCTTAATACCTCAAGTATTCGCCTACTCAGCACTTAATTCTTTAAGATATCTGATAAACTTTCAGACTGCCATTCCACTTGCAATCAGCTGATAATTCCAGATTCCCACTCTGTTCTTTTTCGCTCTTTAGATCCATTCCAGAATTTAAAATACTGTAGGGTCTTAATTCGATATCATCGACGTTTTACCCTGCTACCAGTTCACCTGAACCAACTACATTAACTCAAACCACCGAGTTAAAACTTTTCATGTCCAATCACTTTACTCAAGGTCCAAAGTGGCCTATTCCCGTGATACACTACCACATCACCTAACCCCTCGGGGTCCAAAGGAAAACACTAGATTCCGCCACCTGCTCGACCCTCCCGGTACAACGTACCCTAGGAGGTGGAACGATATCCATTCAGAATTCTCGTTCATAACCAAATCTAATTGGACCCTTCATCCATTCCTGGTATCCCAACTTGTACTACCTTAGCAGGGTCCTTCCCTGCTTCAACTCAAGCCAACACTTTAAATGCCATAGATCATTGACACTCACCAGCTAATCATACCTACTAGCGTTACGCCAAACTCAGTCGTCGCCTTGTCCACTCTATCACAGTCTATGGCGCTATCCCCTGACTGACACACGCCTCACAGCTAGGAGTTCCGTCTCCAATTATAACTCCCCTCGCTCAATCGAGGATTTCAAATACTGATCATCCGTCTGTTACTTTTCACCACATCTGTGTCTCAACGTTAACCTTTCTCACTAATACCCAAGGCTTAAGCATCTTATGATATCCATAACTGTCAACTTAATGCTCCAAGTGTATCAACTGTGTTCATTCTTTCTTCTCCCGCAAGGTTCGATCCAACCTCGCGCCAGATGCGCCTGGGCGTGCATAATCCGTGATGCACCCCTACAAGTCCATGTCCTCATCATAGATCAAGTCTTTTATGCCATCACTCTTTACTTAATCATAACACACACACAAATTCCATCATCGTCCGTAACCAATCAAATCTTACCTTGTCTTCTGAATTTTTTTCTGATTTGACACCACTCAATCCGTCTAACCTCAAGTTTTACTATTCTCCTCATCTCTGATGTAGTTGTCTCCGGAGGTGCTTGAGCAATAGATGATGCGCTTACCAGTCTTGTTATGCCTTCAATTCTTCAGACGTTTTTCATTAGCTTCTTTGCGACTTCAGGCCAAACCTTCTCATACCTGTCCTTTTTCTTGCAGCTGTAATCTGAGAACTCCTGACGACACCCAACTAACACTCCGTAGAACCTTACCTAAGACTCTGCCTTCTGGGTACTAACGTCTTCAGCATAATAATCAGTTGCTCACCATTTCCGTCTGGGAGTAATCCACATGCACTGCTCGTGAGCTTGAAGGGGACTTGCCCACACCGTTCATGCATTCTCTGCCTAAAGAACTTACCTGTGCGGCTGTATCTTGAACCAATCCAGAATCTTTGTTACCAACTCCTCACACTCTAGCCGGCGCAAACTAGACAACCCACGAAATGTCTCTATCCTTGGATTCCAACTGGCAATAACCAGGTCGTAGATCAACTCTTGGGGACATCGTCCCCTCTTGTATCCAACATTGTACTTTTCTTCCTAACCCGACGATACTAGCAATCCCCGCAGTATAACACTCTGGCTAATCCAAGATCAAATTCCTTCGATTTCTTCAATAGACTTTCTGTCGGCCAAAACCGTCTTCTACAACATCCCTTATACCAATCCTATCTGTAGTCTGACCTTGAAGTATTCCCTAAATCTTTCTTTGCATACCCACATAACTTTCCTACTGGTCAGCTCTGTCTCCTTTACATACTCCAGATGATATCCTCAACAATCCATCTGCCAGAGTTTCTAATTCCTTCTCAATAAGTATTACTGTCCTCGGCCTCTCAAAGGGCACCTTTGAGGCAACCTCTCTATGTCCATCTCCCTCGCGGAACATTCTCATCACCGAGCCCTTCCAGTTCGCTACATGCCCAAAGCATAAGCTCGCCAGTTAAATACTCATCCTTGAGGACTCAGCCTCGAACCTCGAATGTATCGGTGCATTCCAGTTCTCCGTTTCCCGCGCCATGGGAAATCCATCCTAACATCTCGAGTCATTCTACGTAGAAGTCATGTCCTCACCTGACCTCCTCTCAGGTGGCATCCTCTTCCTCATGTGCATACCAATTAACCTACTGGTTCCTGTCGCCATCTCGATAACTACCTTCTCGATCAGGCTTCTTTCCAACCTCAATCTAGGTGCCCAAGCACTGTCTGGAGTCCTTTTTACCTCAAAATTGAGAATCCGACCTCGCTGCGTTCTATCAACAAAAGTACCGTCTTATTAGTCAGACTTTTCCCCCTTTATGGCAAACCAGACACCATAGGATTATCCGGGGTTCCTTTAACTCGATTATCACAAATCTATCTTTACTAACTCCATCAAAGGAAGCACTGCCCTTGCGGCTCTAGCACTCATGCTCTATACATCAACCATCAGTTCCTCAAACAATATGGCCCTCTCCGCCATCCACATGCAGACAAAACTCTTTCCTCAAAGCAGCCCAAATACCTTAGACTATTCCAGATCTCATGTCCTTAAATGGGTCGCCACCAATTCCAGATACATCCATCTGTATAAATTTCTGAAATGAACTATCCAATTCACCAAACCCATTGATCTACGATGTCGTTACCCCTAACAGTCCAAACCAGACTTAAACATTTGCCCGTCTCCACGGTTCTAATCATGTCTTTAAAATCTCTTCTAACCATTCATCATCTAGGTTCTTTCCAACCCATTAAGCCAGTACCTCAGCTCGAGTACCAATTCCAGGCATCTCCCTGCCTCAACATTTAATACAACCCTCTAACCAGGATCTCTCATCCTCTTAACCAAGGGTGGAATTAACTCTGCTCATCTATTGAAAATTTCCTTGTCAACTCGAACTCTTCTCAAAACCCGAGGATAACACCCTTTAAGCCTTTCATATAATACCCTTGTCTGTCCATACCTCACAGCAAACCAACACTTGTAACCATACTGTTAACACATCGGAATCAGCTATTTCCCCAGAGAAATCCGCTGTTCTTCTATCCCATCCCGACTAACAAACTCCGCAGCTTACTCACAAACTAGAGACCCTCTGTTGCTGCTTTCAGGGACAACTGGAGATCTCAACTCCAACTTATATCTAGAATCCCCCTCTCAACACAATATCAGGTCCACAAACCCTTCTAGGAACCAACAACCCGAGTTCACCTGCCAAAACTGACCCAACTTCTAAACTCTGTGGTCCCTACTCCGAACCAAACCGCATCCAGATCCAAATATCCACAGGTATAATGCACACACAAGCATATACAAGGTCAAATCCACAATGTCACACATTTAGCTACCAGATTTAACATTACTAAGTATATCCAGGTCTCAACATGCTTCATACAAGCAAATAAACGGATATAACTTATGAATTTAATTCAGAAAATTAACCACATACACTCAATATGTAAACCATTATGCCAATATTCATCCATATGCATAATAGTATTATTCAGCATGCATCAATCTCAACATGCAATAATCAAGGGCCTAGCCCAACAACATCTCATGCATATGTCATTTCATTCCTCATGCTCCATATAAATAAGCAGGCAAACAGGGCATTCAAACATATATTTAGTCATGTCAATCATTCATACCAACCAACCCTGAGTCGAGCTTGTCACTGACAGCGAGCGTACATGTTCGGTCGATCTCCAGAACCAATAAACCTTGGCTCGCTCTGATACCAAGTTGTAACGCCCTACTTCCTTAGAGCCGTTACTAAGTGAGTTTTTAAGACAAAACAGTGTGCAATGAACTCGCTAACCGAGGTTTTGAACAAAAGTGTGACTAATTAAAAGTTAAGGCTGTAATCTTTGAAAATGCGTCGTTTCATTAAAACTTCTATCATTAAACATTTGGGATCCCAAAATAAGGTTTGAAAACTAATTACATCATGAAATAAGGTTACAGTTAAGAAATCATAAAAATCATAGATTATTACAGCCATTTTCGAATAAACCCCCAACCAAAGCAGTCGGGCAGGCCAAACATGTACGCGTCGCTTCACGCTCTCCGTACTCATGGTTGGTTGACTCAGTCTTTGCCCTACCTGCAACACGGAGCACCCGTGAGCCGAAGCCCAGCAAGAAAACTCATGCAGAACATAACATATGCCAATATATATAGTTAATCATATCAGATAGCCCACAGATAAACAAGTCAACCATTAGACTAAGCAAACACGGCCAAGCCGCCCCAGAGCCTTACCGAAGCCTGGGGTATCGGTTCTTACCGCGAGGATAACTCATGTATCCCTTGGGTCCCACCCTGAATATAGCATAACACATGTATCCACCGGGCCTCGCCCTGACTATAGCATCCCATGTGCTAGGTGTTACTTTCGGCCCCACGGCCGCCCCGGCCTACGCCGTACTCGGCCCTTGCCGTTCATTTCCTCATAATCACACATATAGTACATTCGAAATAAGCATTCACACACATCACGGTTCATTTAAGGTTAAACATTTACACATAATACAATCTGGGGCCATTCCCTACAATCACACAGTGGGGCCATGCCCTATTATCGGGTGTTACGGTTTTCTTACCTGTATCCCGAGCTTTCTGATGAACCACGGCCACGAGAACGGTCCTCTAGCATGAGCCTCCCCGAAATCCTAGTCACAACACACATAAGACACATTTAACAACCTTAAATGAGCCTCCAGGCCAAGTTCTAGTACTCGGAACATTGAACTTCACCAAACATGGTAAAAGACTCAACCCCGAGCACCCTAGGTTAAATTCCCAAGCCTAAATTCTCAAAATCCCAAAATCCCTTAAGTGCCGCGGCATGGCCCAACCATGCCGCGGCATGGCCCCCAAACAGGGCCACAAAATGCCCAGAAACAGGTAAGGGCCGCGGCCCTACAAGGACCATGCCGCGGCCCGCCCTCCATCCTCAGCGGATCTTAGCCTTCAAGGGCCGCGGCCCGACCCTTCGAACCCAGAAAAACCCACCATTTTAATCTCTAAACCTCACCTTAAACCATCCCAAACACATATCTCAATCTCAAAACATCATAACCCAACTCAATAACACAATCATACTCAAAATCCACCCATTTGATCTCAACTTAAGAGATCTAAACCCATAAACCAAAACATAAACCAAAGCTTGAAAAAGCTTAAACCATGCTTCAAATTTCACAAATCAAAACATAAATCAAACTTAATTATGCATAAATTCCTTACCTTAAGTAGAGAATCCATCTCTAAGCTTCTTTCATCCTCTAAGTCTCCAATTTCAGCTCCTCCACTCATCTTCTTCCTCTTCATGCCCTAACTTTCCTTCTCCTTTTTCTTCTCTTCTAATTTTATCAAAGCCTCAAATGACCAAGCCCAAAACCGTGTACCCCTTAATACCCAGCTTCCATATATCAAATTCCCAGCCAAATGACCATTTTACCCCTCCAAATACTCCTTTCCCAACTAAGTCCTCAAGGGCACTCTAGTCTTTCCACTTATATTTCAATTCTACCATTTTCCAACTAAACATGTTACTCACAGCAGTAACTAATGGTTACCCAGGTTACTCAATCACCAATAACCATTACCCGCTAAATCTCAATTTAACCATAACAATTCCCAAAGTACCCCTAAGCTCCTTCCGAGCCGGATATAAAATCCCGTTGTGACTTTTGAGTAAACTAGCTCTCTAGGACCGTCTCGGCACGTGCATCACAACAATAACACCACACTCACGTGGTACAAATCACAGAATACAATTATCACATATATGCCCTCAGCGGGCTAAAATTACCAATTTACCCCTATCATGCAAACAGGGTCCACATGCATAATTATTTCGCCTAACATGCATACTAACCACGTAGTCATGCACCTCAATGTTCAATTAGTCATATAACATGCTTTAAATCATAACCATGCATTAAACTCATAAAATCACACATAAATTCCATTATGCCCTCCTGGCACGCTAATCAAGGCCCTTAAGCCTTATTAGCGAAATTAGGTCATTACACACTCATTTGTGTCATGTCCATAGTCGTTATGATAACGACAGAACTTGGTAGTGTCTCTTTTAAAAATATCCTTCTGAATGGGGGCAGGCTTCTTATAAGGCACACTAGAACTCATGGCCTGATAAGCCTCTCCCCGAGACTCAACTAGGGCAGTATAGTTAGTGAACCGAGGTTCATAACTGTTACCCTTGGCTCGTTTATTGTCAGAGGTGGAAGGCTCATTGTGTGGCCATTTCCCCCCATTCTTGCCATTGCCGCTGCCATTCCCGTTGCCGTTGCCGTTAGGCTTAGGCCCATTGGCGGCTTTGGCGGGCTCGGCAGCCTTCTTATCCTTGCCTGGAGGCTTTCCATCGTCGGCAATGGCATCTTCAAGCTTGATGTAACGATCAGCCCGGTCCAAGAATTCCTGGGTAGTTCTAACCCCATCTTTTTGGAGGCTTTTCCAGAGAGGGGTGCGACGCCTAACCCCTGCGGTTATGGCCATCATTTTGCCTTCGTCCCCCACAATTTTTGCTCCAGCTGCTGCTCGCATAAATCGCTGGATGTAGTCCTTCAGTGGTTCTCCATCCTGCTAGCGTATTTCAACCAGCTGGTTTGCCTCGGTCGGATGCATTTGACCTGCGTAGAACTGTCCGTAAAATTCCTTTACGAACATCTCCCAGGAAACTATGCTTGCAAGAGGGAACTTGAAAAACCACTCCTGCGCGGCATCAGAAAGTGTTGCAGGGAAGATCCTGCACCGAGCATCTTCAGACACTTTCTGAATGTCTATTTGTATCTCAAACTTATTGACGTGAGATACTGTGTCACCGTACCCATCAAAGTTCGGAAGCGTAGGCATTTTAAACTTGCTAGGAGTCTCTGCCATAGCTATCCTCTGGATGAAAGGAGTGCCTTTCCTCCTATCGTGGTCGATGTAAGATGTTCTTCCTCTGACCAGCTGTTGCACCGCCTGGTTGAGGGCATCTATCTGGGCCTGCACAGCGATAGGAATCATTGTGGCCTCTGTTTCTGGGGGGATGTTCTCCCCATGTCGCTCACGGCGATCATTGAGAACATCTCTCAAATCCTCGTCTCTTCTCCGCTGCTCGCTAGCTCCGAGCCGGTTGAAGATGTTATTTTGCCTGGGTTTCCCCCCAGCGTCCCGTCTGCCGGGTTGGTCATCTTGAGGTGGCTGGCTCCTATTTCCACCTCTTTCCTCATTCCTATGACCGACATTTCCTCTGCCGGAATCGGCTTCATCATAACCATTGCCATCTTTGAATCATGATTGGCTATGACGGGATCGACTGTTCCCTCGATTTCCTTCCCGGGCTGAAACGTCCCGAGCGTTAGAGGGTGGCTTGCGTTGGTCATTAGGTCCCCGTGCATTATCATGCCGTGGGGGACCTTGGACCACAGAGCCTAACTCTAAGTTCCTCTTGTTACTAGGAGGATGTTGTCCTCTGTTCGGAAGGTTCGGCTAGTCGCCCCTATGGCGTCTAGGACTGCGAGGCTGATGCCCGGTCCTATTCTGCCTCTGATGCGGGGGATTGCCACGACCAGATTAGGATGGAGGCTGTGCCTCAGGGTCCAGTGGGACATCGTCATGGGGCACCTGAGGCTGTTCGAGCCTTTGCAGACTCGAGGGTTGGATAGGTGGGCTAGGATTAGGACCCCTTTGTGTTGGTCCATTCGTAGGTTGATCAGGCTGCGAGGTAGGTGCAGCCTGATTCCTAGCCAATTGCAAGGCTGCCATGGCTTCGCTCTAGCGACGGTCCATCTCCGCCTGCCTCTCGCTTAACTCCACGCGCTGCCGTTCAATTTCTTGCTGCTGCTGCGCCATGATTTCGGCAGCACTTTCCTGGCTGGCCCTCAGATTGGCTAGCTCTTCGTGCAACGCCCCCAGAGTAATTTTTAGCGTCACGTCATCCATTTCTTCCTCCTCAAATTCCAAATGTGGCTCATCCTCAGCCACGTTGGGAGGGGGAGGAGGAGGTGGGTTAGGTGGTGCAGCGCCGGCCGCCTGTACAGTTTTCCTAGTAGTTTTCGCCATTGGTTTTCTCAATGGTAATATATCAAGCTCTCAATGAAAACACCAGAATGTTGACCTAGATTTTGGCAAACTGACACGGAGTCAAAATATGCTTGACGTGGAAGGATACGTTGAAATAAATGTAATGACGAAAATAATAAGAACACCAGATTTTAGAGTGGTTCGGCCCCAGGATCTGGTAATAACCTACGTCCACTTGGATTGTTATTGATATAAGATCGAAAGGAGTGATCAAAGAACTAGGGTTCAATGAGTTTCACCAACCTCTGAAAAACAAGACAATATCTCATATAGAGTCCCTCTAGTCTCAAATAATTCGAAAGCCAAAAGTCTCTTCCTTGAGCTATCTTTCTCTATTTATAGGCTCAAGGGGGATTACATGCATTTGTTACAGATATTCTTTCCTAAATAATTGGATACTCAGGAGATTGTGGGAGTCAATTTTGGGATTTACAAAGATCTTTATAGAAACATCATGAAGCATGCGGAACCTGCAACCATACTGGTCGCAGGTAAGTTTCGGCTGCCTACTGCTTATAATTTGTCTTCTGGTCGATATCCTAGCAGAGTTCCTCCAAGTGTCAGCCACGTGTCTGGGAATCACTTGCCACGTCATCCATGCCAGTTTTTTGGATAACAAGGGGTTCAGTAGGTCTCTCTTTGGTGCACCTTGATTGTATCTATAAGGATATATTGACCCCTTGGGTTCTAGTTATCCTTTTGCATACTTTTGCGCGCGCTTATTATTTTTTGCAAGAAGCATCCTTCTCGTCATTAGGCATAGTACTATTTTTGCAAGCGTCTTCTTTGAGACCCTTTTCGCAAGAGTCTTCTTTGAGACCCATTTTGCAAGCGTCTTCTTTGAGACCCTTTTTGGAAGCGTCCACTTTGAGACCCTTTTTGCAGGCATCTACTTTTGAGACCCTTTTTGCAAGCATCTACTTTGGAGACCCTTTTTGCAGGCATCTACTTTTGAGACCCTTTTTGCAAGCGTCTACTTTTGAGACCCTTTTTTGCAAGCGTCTACTTTTGAGACCCTTTTTGCAAGCGTCTACTTTGGAGGCCCTTTTTGCAGGCATCTACTTTTGAGACCTCTTTTGCAAGCGTCTACTTTTGAGACCCTTTTTGCAATTTTTGAGGTGACCTCCCCCGAGTCAGGACTTTCATGGCTAGAGGGTATTCGTTCAATCTCAAACTCCTTCAGCAGCCCCTCTAGCGAGTCGCCCCCTTCTATATGGAATCTCCAGATATGTTAGTAGTAGGGCAACTGGAGGAAGGTTCGCTTTCTTCCACATAGAAGTTCTTATGGCCCTCTTCCACACGTATGTACTTTTGTGCTCTTTCGAAGAAGTCATCCAAATTCGTAACTTCTCTTTTGAGCATGCTCCCCCACAACTTGCTTCCTGGATGAACTCCGGCTGTAATAGCCATCTTGTGCTCCGCCTTGGTTAAACCTTGCACCTTTGTTGCTTCTATACTGAACCTATGGATGTAGTCCTTCAAGCTTTCATTCTCGCCTTGTTTTATGTTAGCGAGGCTGGTAGTTAGCTTGACGTAATCACATGCTGCATGGTGTTGCGGAAGAAATTCATCAGAGAATTGTTGCCATGACTCAATTGTCCCTGGCCTTAACCTCTTGAACCACTTGTATGCCACTCCTTTAAGCGTAACGACGAAGCAATGACACTTTGCCCTGTTGTTGACCCCTCTTAACCTCATCAAGTTATTGAAGAAGTCTAAATGATATTTTGGGTCAGTAGTACCCTCGTACGGAGTCATGCGAGGCTCTATGAAGCCAGTGGGCATTCACTCAGCCTGAATCTCCCTTGTGAAGGGTGAATCACGGTCGAATTCTTCGTCATCCATGTGCCCCCCAAGTGCAGTGGTGATCTTGCCTCGAGGGCTTCGCATTTTGGTGTCTAGTCCCCTCCTCTTTTTGCATAAGGAGTTTTGCGGGTTCTCGGGCTGATCCC
Source organism: Humulus lupulus (assembly GCF_963169125.1). NCBI lineage: Eukaryota > Viridiplantae > Streptophyta > Magnoliopsida > Rosales > Cannabaceae > Humulus > Humulus lupulus. Next base: position 165,034,810 of record NC_084799.1, read on the forward strand.
TTGCCTTGGTTGTGTCCCTTGGGGGAACCGCAGGGGGTACGTCTCTTACTTCTGACCTCTCTCCCTGGAGCTCTTTTCTTAGGCCAGGGGTGCCTCTTTTGAGGGGACTTCGGCCTCGTTCTTACGACCATCACCTTCCCTCCGCCTTTGCTCCTGGGGACATTTCGTTGGCCTAGGTCCCCCCTGGTACTATGTCTGGGGGGTTTTACTGGTGGAAATTTGGGTTCCCCCATCATCTACGGGGATAGTGCTTTCCCCTTTTTCATGCTCCTTCCCTTTACGCTTAGGGAGGGGTATGCTTGACTTCCCTTGCAGTAGGTCGTTTAAAACCTCCTGCATGTTCTCTATCATGGTTTCCAGCCTTCGAGTCTTTTTTATGCAACTCGTCAATCTCGTCCTTGTAGAAGCGCGTCCTTGAGCTGGAACTTACCGAGCGTACCCCGGGACCCTTGCCTGGCCAGTGCGTCAAGGGACCGAGATCCTGGTGGTCTGAGCGTAGGGTCAACCGGGGCCAGTTAAGTGGATACACTAGTGGCTCTGAATGACCTCCGTCGGGCGAGATAGCTGGGGAAGATGCTTCCCTCTCCTCCCCTGGGGGAAAAGGTTCTTCTGGTCCACCTCCATGCTCAGGCGGAGGGGGGTCTTTCTTTTAAGCCCTCCGCTCTACTTCGTCTCAGCAAACCTCAACCTCTTGTATTTGCCGTAGGCGTTTTGAATGTCCTAGCATCTTTCTTTGCTGGAAGTGATGAAAGAACACTGGCTTGACGCTTGTTCTTCCCACAGACGGCGCCAAACTGTTGACAGTGAAATCTCGTCAACGAAATTAGATCGGAAAACTCAAATATAAGTCTGGTTATATTTATATAAGAACTTAGGATAAACTTTAAGGACAAGTCAAAACAGATCAACAATGGAGCAAGCCTCTGTATATTTCTCAATAGCCTCTGCATACAATGAATTCTCCACCCCCCCTTCAGGTGGAAATAGAGTTCATTTTATAGTAGGCTCTAATGGCCCTGGGTACATGAGGGTCCAGGGGACCAGATGGTACATGAGTACACTAGCAGGAGAGTGGTTCTAGGGGTATTGGTGTCAGCTCCCGTACATGGTCAGAATCCGTGGGAATGTCTCCACTACCTACTGAGTACGAATGTCAGGGGTTGTCTGGCGTGGACCGTAGCGAGTACTTTGCTTGTACGACCACTACTTGTCTGACATGGGCCTTGTCTCCGTACTTTACTTCCTTTTAGTATGTAGGTGCGCTCCGTACCCCTCCTGCCTTCGCATCAGATCGCTGTGAAGCCTTCCCTTAGGCCCTTGACCTTACATCCTATGAGTCCCGCAGGAAGAGAGGCGTCCCGTAGAGGGCATCCCTGCGTTAGTCGATAGTCTCATTCACAAGACCAATGCCCTGCGGTTCCCATGCGCATGGGGCCGCGAGATCACCAAGAACAAGGCTGTCCTGCTGCCCAATATTCTTCTTGCGGCATATACCCAGATGCGTGAAGTGAGGTAGGGTCGCTTGGGGGCTCTGTGATGCAAGCCGAGATGAGGCGTTGGGCACCTCCCGGGCGTGAGGTGCGCCTAATAGGTGTTATGTGTCGTTGGCGTGCGACCCATTGCACTTGGCGTCTCCTAGGGACGAGGCACTTCGTCTAGGCACAAGATGCTCACCCTAGATGCGAGGCACCCCTCGTAGGCACGAGGCGTCGTTGACGTGTGACCCGTTGCAAGTGGTGTCTCCTAGGGGCGAGGCGCCCCCCCCCCCCCAAGGCATATGGTACCGGTGACACGAGGCAGGGGCCTCGTGAGGGGGGTGCGCAGCTGCGACATGCGAGCCGCCTCGCTGGGCGCGCCAAGGATGGTGCGAGGCAAGGGCCTCGCGAGGGCGGTGTGCAGCTGCGATGCGCGAGCTGCCTCGCTGGGTGCGCCGAGGGTGGTGCATAGGAAATCAGAAACATTTTCAAAGTTTCAGGAATTCATAGCAATGGCTCAGAACCAATTACGTAAAACGTTAAAGATCTTGCGATCTAATAGGGGTGGAGAATATTTGGATATGCAGTTCCAAGATCATTTAACTGAACTTGGGATTTTATCACAACTTACTGCCCTAGGTACTCCGCAACAAAATGGTGTAGCGGAACGTCGGAATAGAACTTTATTGGAAATGATTAGATGCATGCTTAGTTACTCAACTCTACCAACTTCATTCTGGGGACATGCAATTGAAACCGCAAACGACATTCTCAATGTCGTGCCGTCAAAATCAATCCCCAAAACACCTTTAGAACGCTGGAATGGATGTGAACCTAGTTTACGCCATTATAGAATCTGGGGGTGTCCCGCTCACGTCCTGAGGAAAAAGGAGGGAAAGCTAGAACCACGAACTGAAGTTTGCATGTTTGTTGGCTATCCTAAAGGTACTCGGGGTGGACTTTTCTATAGTCATTCAGAAAAGAAAGTGTTTACTTCTACAAATGCTACTTTTCTATAGAAACATGTTTTAGGCTATCTCGTATTAATTTGTTTAATATTAGATATACATGAAAATAAATAAAGATCCTGTATAAGTAATCCAACATAAAGAACCCAAAATGAAACATAAAAGAAGAGGACGCCCTAGAAATCACTGAGCTCTGACAACATGCTTATGTGATGTCACCTCTTCATCATCCCCATCAACAGCCCCAGAAGCCTCTATGGTCTCAGAGGGCTCTTTTTATAATCGTTCCTGGAACTTGGTGAGGTATCGCCCCCAAAGTTCCACGTGAAGAAATGAGAATTCTCATTTCTGGTTGTACGCCCAGCACCGATAAAGCATTTCCTCCAGAGAGCCTGTTGCCTTAGCAACCTTCTTCTTGGAATTCTCAACATCTTGTTTGGCTTTCTCCTCGATCTCAGACAACCACTTTTTAAGCACCTCAACTTCCTCAAGTTTCTTGTTGAGGTCGTCAATCTTGACCTGCAACTGGTCTTGACACTGGCTCACCTCCATGACATGTCCCTTAGCAATTTCTTCGTTGTCTCAGGATGCCTCCAGAGTGGCCTTGGCCTCATTCCTTTCAGCTCGCATTCGAGCGATGCTACTGATTTAGGCTAAACAAGACTACAAAAAAATAATAGAAGGATTAGCTTGCGCAAAGGAGGGAAGGAAAAAAAAAGTGGGTGCATGTGAAAAGGATAACTTATAGTTAGAGTCATTCCTAAGGCCGACTCTAGGACATTCTTCGAAGAATACTCCTCTATGGCCATCAAGTCCTTGATGTTCACCTGATTGGCGTGGCCCACCAGTTGATTTGCCATCTCATGGAGGGACCCATGAAGTTCCTTCGAGATCCTTCTGACCTCGAGTGGCATAATTGGGAGCTACACAGATGGGGCCTCTCCTTGTATAACTTGAGGAATCGGAGCAGGTTCGCGAGGAAGAGGGAGAGGGGCTTCATGAATAGTAACTATTGTTACCTGAGCTTGCGTCTAGTTTGGTTGTTTTTGCTTCTAGGTGGAGCTGGCATTTTATTTTTTGCGGGGGATCCAAAGGTAGCTCCGAATTCGGAGGAGGTTTTCTTTGATATTCTTTGCTTCTTGACGACAGGCCTAGCTCTGGCCCCAACAGCCTTGAAGGCGCTCTTTAGGTCCATATTTATGTTTGCAGGAGAAAGATCAAAAGGGTTAGATCCAAGGAATGAGTCAAGATAATACAAAGCAATAAGGAGAAAATCCTACCCTCCCAGCTAGAGGGGGAGACAACTATGACTAGCTCCAGATTCTGATCTGGGCTGGACTCGACCTCTAACTCCCAAACGATTGGAGGAGGAGGTGAATATAAAAATATTATCTCGCGAGGCTCACTAGGACCGGGCACCTCAACCGGGATAGGTTCATACTCGGACTGGGAAACACCAAGGGCATGATTACCCTGGCGAATGAACTCCTAGGTTAGAAGGTTGGTCTCGTACTGGTTAAAAATGGTTGACTTGAACTTGAAGGTGTTGTCTAATATTACAGTGTATTTAAGGAGAGCCATTTCGTGACAGACTACTAGATGATCCACACACTGTTGAAGCGTGATATATAGGTCTGTGTTGTCATGATGGCGACTCAAGACCCGTCTCGGGTCATGACGAGCCAAAATAAATTTGGCAGTAGCTCGGTTTATGTGCTTATCATTATTACCTAGGCCAGAGGTATCAGCTGCTGCCCCTGACTCTGCTCGCCCTTGTCATTTCTCAATTCTCAAGGCCCTCTTAGCAGGCCTTTTGCACACCAAGGCGTGACCACCTTCTGTTCCCCTTCCTTGATCTCCTCAACAACTAGAGCTCGAGATCTCAGCCTCAAGGTCAGACCTTCCTTGATCAGACCACACTTAACCATCGTGGCATCATTTACAACCACCCTGCAATCGTTCTCTTGGACACTGCAGTTGGCCAAGGATTTGTATTGACCTCCCAAGGCCATAGATCGCTCCATCCTCTTGTAAATAGCTGCACAAGACAATAACTCAATCAAAATCAATGATTAATTTAACAAAAGTAAAGGATTCAGATAAAGAATTCATAGGGTTGGGAAACTTATGAGGGCGGCTGAAGTATCTGTGCTCACAGTTCTTGAACCCGTTGGACATAAAAAACACGTCTTTAAAGTCACTTGGGTGGCTGGGGAGGTCGATGATGGAGGTTGTATTGGGGAATCTGGTGAGGTAGTAGAAACCATCACCTAGGCCCTTCACTCTAGATGGGGCTTGAGGCAGAAGAAATACATAATATCGGTGGGGACCTCCCACTCGTGTTTTAAAAATAAATACATCAACTCCGCCAGGAGTCGATACGAGTTCGAGGGGAGCTGGAACAGTGCCAGTTCAACATATTTAAAAAAGTCTATGAAGTACTAGTCTAGGGGAAGGAAGGCACTTCCCTTTCGGTGCTCATCACTCCAAGCCCCAAAGTCATCCTACAGTAGGGTGCAACATCGATCTCCATCCAATGGACGATGGGAAACAAGTATTTTGGAAGCCATCTCGATCCCGTGACTCAGCAATATTTTGTTCACCTTATCCTGAGTCTTTATTCAAGACTCGATGTGCTCAGCCTCGAAGAAGGCGTCAAGGCCAACCTCAACTTGCTTATCCACCACTGGGCCAAAGTGGGGAATGGGGGTCTGGCTTTATTTTTGTTTTGGGAGGAGGAGCTAGCACTTATTTCTTCTTCTGAGTGGCCATAATTTAGTTTCTCTGGTGACAAAGCGGTCTATTAGAGGCGACCTAGGATACAACCTCGCTTCGATAATAGAAGTGAGGGCAACCTAGAGTTTTGGATTCAGTCTACTCGACCTAAGTTACCTAAGAGCTAAATTCTAACCTGATGCTATTACGTGAGTTCACACGCGATCATAAATCACGCCCCACAACCTCAGGAAACCCTGATACTTCGGGATTCATGTGTCAGATCCAGTACCTCTCTAGAAAGCAGTTTAATGAAAAACTACTCTAGATATTGTGACCCTTAAGCTACCTAGAATTGAACCTAAAAACCCTCAAATCTTCAAATTCATATATTCAAACATTACTCTCTCAAAACCAGAAAACCCAGATACTGACCAATTGTTTTTGGTACATTATTCCTAGTCGTTCTTAATGCTATCAGTTTTGGGCACATATAAAACCTAAACTAAAGTCGTCCAGACCGAAACAAGTCAAAAATATTGGAAAATTTCATAAAACTTATTGGAAAATGAGAAAATAAAATTTAAACAAGATATAAAAATACTTTCAGTTTGGTTCCTTGGTCGACGAAATGAAGAAGGTAAGGAAAGAAGAATAAATTTTAGAGGAATCCGAGGTGAGAGCTAAAAGTTCCTGGGAAACAAGGGAATATAAAGAGCTTTGAGTATTTTGACAAGGAAGAAAGAGAATAGGAAAATATCGAATGCAAAGGTGGTAATGCTCAGGCTTGGGTCTCCTATTTATACGTAAACTTTGGGAAACGATCTAGGCAACATGATTAGATTAGTACGAGATTGGAGGGCATGAATTAAATAAACCAAACGACAATAAAAGTGGGCAAGATAATTGTCACAGTACTCGAAACCCGAACAAGTGCCTCTTACAGACAGACACGTGTCCCATACTCGAGTGAGTGGGTGGGCACATTTACTCATAATAGAAGCTAACAAGCCGCTACTGTGCATGTCAGAAGTGACTTTGTGCATAAGTAGGAGCTTGGGGGGCAATTGTTGTACTACAAAATCACGGGCTGAATTACTCAGCATGAGGTACAGATGGAAGACAAGTGTATGAAGAAAACCTACATATAGAGTATCTTGTTAACTATGGAGAGAGCAACTCGATCTTTCTAGCCTGCCTACAATAACTAGAGAGTCTCCAGAACGCTCTTATGCCAACAACTTAGTTTGAGGTATGCATCATCCTGATCACCCTTGTGAGACTTCGTACATGACCCGCGTTAGTTCGCATTGGTCTTATAACATCCATCTCGAGGAGTGTGCATAGCTCGTGGAAGCCTGACTAAGACGCACAGTGAAGGATCCCAAAAGACTTGGAGATTCCTTATACTCTTTATAAATGTCTAGATGTTAATATATATTTATTACCCGATACTAGAATTAATAGGCAATTATGTATTTATGTAAATGGGAAGTTACCAAAATTTGTAAGTTGCCATATTAATGTAAGGTTACCCAAAACTGTCCATGAGATTCTCCTATAAATACAAAGGGAGTGGACAGAAAAAAGGGACTGACATTCTGTACGCCAAAACTTTGTTGAAATTTTCATAAACTATTTCATTAAGAGTCCAAATAAGATCAATATGTAACTCCCCAATTTCTTGAAGCGTTAATTTGACAATAACAATAATTATGGTTTAAAATAAAAGTACTCTTTTATTTATAAAATTGATCATAACATAACTAAAACATTTAGAAGAATGAAACTCTGGAGTTTTGTAGATTCCATAAATAAAATAAAATAAACAACTTAAAATTCAATCCATAAAACTAAAATATCATTCTTAAAAAAAATACTTAGTAAATTTCCAATGTAGGCCCAATCCTCTATGATCGTTAAATCCTTCACATGTACGCCCTCCGCCAAAGCTCTCCAACTTATTGCATAGTAACCACATCTTTGCCTTTACTTACAGCACAGAGTACCCATGAGCCAAAGCCCACCAAGAAGAGCTATGTAGGACACAACCCCCTAACCTTAACCAGGAATTTAAATCAATAACAATATGAATTATATAACACAAATCATAACTCATTAAAAGAACGTAGTCCAATTTGAGTTGGATAAGTATAGAATCGTAAGAATGCAATTTCAACATATCATAAGCAGTCATTTTTGAAACGTAGACATGCATTTTAAATGTAAGCATGCCAAATAGTTATCACATACACATACACAACACATAACCATAATTTCATATAAGTTCATTAAACATAAAAATTCACTAACACAATCATGCATTAGCATAAACATATCACATAAATAGTTTCTACCATAGAGTACGTCAAGCGTACACCTTGCCTGCAAATGTCCACTCTTCTTACCTCAAAAGCAGCAGCGATCCACACACCCTAACATGTCTCTTCAAGTATCCTCAACGAGCCTAAACATAACATATAACATCAAAGCTTTAAAACCCTCAACCAAGCAAAACCATAATTAGACCCACTAATATACTTTTTAAAACTAATTCATCACAATACTATCGATGAGAAAGTCTTAAAACCCGTCTGAATAAAGTCCCAACAAATACAAACTTATATCCAAAAGGTACATAAAATCCCCCAAAAAAACACATTACTGGACAACTGGTGCGGTTGTGCTAGTGCCTGGGTACGGTCGCGCTCACAGAGCGCCAGACCAAACTAGATAGGTAGTGTGGTTGTGCCAGGGCTGGGCATGGTCGTGCTATTCCCTTTTTCTAGAAATCGCAAAAGTGATTTTTAAACCTAGGAATCGAACCCAATCGCAAAACTTCGACTCCAAATCCTAGAAACAGGTATCCTATCATGTTTCTAACCCTAAAAATTATGATATTAACATCTCTAAACATACATTAAACACTCAACAACCCAAAAACAATAACAACAGTTTCAAAATTCCGAAAACTTAGATTGACAAAAATTGTATACCGAAGTTGAACACGTACATATCAAGATCCAGCTACCAAAACTCAAACCCTTGCTGCCTATGAGATTTCTAGCCCTTCAATAGCTCAGACTGTTGATCTTCTTCAACCTCAAGCCTTCACAAACTCAGATCAAGAACGAGAGATTGTTATTGGTCTATCTCCCCTTTAGTCTATCACAAAAACCAGAGTCTGAAAAGATACGACTTCTAAACCTATTTTACTTATTATATGATTATTTAATCTGACTTAATTCATGTACAAACCAAATGACCTTTCTGTCCCCAGCCTCAAATTTATCCTTAATAATCACTTAAGACCCTTATTGTAATTTCCATCCAAAACTAATAGCTTTAATTTTTCAAAATTACGCTTTCTATCATAAAACCCGTAATTCTACTTTGGCCCACAATACACAATTTCCATTACACTTTGGCCCCTAACTCTTGAAGAAACTAATGCGTGTGGATTGCTTGACATAACATAAAAATAAACATACATCATAAATCATGCATAACATAATTCATATACTTAAACACATAATGTCATATTATTTACCATAACACCCTTACAAGTAAAAGGGGATATTACAACTATCCCCTCCTAAAAAGAAATTTCGTCCTCAAAATTTACCTAAAGAACTCTGGGTATTGCTCCTTCATAACGGTTTCAACCTCCCACGTTGCATCTTTGGTTGAGCCATTTTTTCCAAAGGACCCTGACTAACCCAATCGGCTTATTCGTTAATGCTTTTTTCTTCTTATCCATAATTCTTATGAGCCCTCTCTCCATATGATAGGTCTAGTTACATATCCAATGCTTCATAAGAAAGAATGTGAGACAGGTCTGAAACATACTTGTGTAACATGGACACATGAAAAATGTTGTGCACTCTTGACAAAGCTGGAGGCATGGCTAACCTATAAGCCACTACCCCAATTCTCTCTATAATCTCGAATGGTCCAACAAATCGAGGACTTAACTTTCCTTTCTTGCCAAATCTCTTAATTCCTTTAATAGGCGAAACACGTAGGAATGCATGATTTTCCACTTGGAACTCAACGTGCTTACGCTTAGGATCAACATAGCTCTTTTGTCGATCCTGTGAGGCAATCATGTGCACTCTTTTCTTGGAAATAACTTCATTCATTTCTCATACTGCCTATGGGCCTAAATACTTACTTTCGCTGTCTCATCCCAATGAACTGGCGACCTACATTTTCTTCCGTAGAGCATCTCGTATGGTGCTACTCCAATAGTCGACTGATAACTATTATTATCCGAGAACTCTATTAGTGGAAGGTACTTGCTCCATGACCCACTAAAATCCAACACGCATGCTCTAAGCATGTCTTCCAGAACCTGTATTGTTATTTCCATCTTCCCATCTGTCTGGGGGTGGAATGTTGTACTGGATTTCAACTTACTACCCATTTCTTTCTGTAATCATTCCTAGAACATACACGTGAATTTTGGGTCTCTATCTGAAACGATTGACTTTGGTACACCATGAAGTCTCACAATCTCTTGCACATAAGGCTTTGCACACTATTCATCCATGATTATTTTTTTATCAGTATAAAGTGTGTCGATTTTGTGAACCTATCAACGATCATCCAAACTGAATCATGTTGCTTTGTGGTCTTAGGTAACCCCACCACAAAGTCCATAACAATCTCTTCCCATTTCCATTTTGGAATTTTTTACGGTTGTAACAAACCAGACGGTCTTTGATGCTTCGCTTTAACTTGTTGGCATGTGAGACACCTTGTGACATACTCCACTACGTCATTCTTCATCCCAGACCACCAATATAACATCTTCAACTCTTAATACATCTTCATAGTCCCTGGGTGTAAAGAATAAGGAGTAGTATGCGCCTCATCAAGAATCTCCTTCTTAATTTCTACATCAGCTGGCACACATATTCGTTCCTTATATCTCACTATTCCACAATTACTAAGAGTAAAATCTTTGCTACTTCCATCTTGGATTCCTTATTTATACTTTTTTTCTATGGGATCTTTATCTTGTCCTCTCATAATTCTGTCTAACAACGTTGAATGTAGAGTCAAGTTTGCTAAACCCCTACGATAAACTCTATACTTGCTTGTTCTACTTCCTCCATCAACGTGGCAGGTATATTTCTTATAGCCACTACTTTCCCTTGGCTTCTACGACTTAGGGCGTTGGCTACCACATTCGCCTTCCCCAGATGATACAATATTTCACAATCATAGTCCTTGACTAATTCTAACCATCGTCGTTGCCTCATGTTTAACTCCTTTTGAGTAAAGAAGTATTTCAGGCATTTATGGTCCATATAAATTTCACATTTCTCCCCATAAAAATAGTGTCACCATATCTTCAGTACTACTGGTAACTCCAAGTCGTGTGTCGGGTAGCGTTGTTCATACACTTTCAATTGCCTAGATGCATATGCTGTCACTTTCTCCGCTTGCATAAATACTCACCCTAGTCCCTACTTCGATGCATCACAATATACCATAGATTTCTCATTATCTAAGGGTAAACTTAATATAGGTGTCGTGATAAGTCTATCCTTCAACTCTTGAAAACTCTGTTCGCAATCCTTAGTCCATACGAACTTGATACCCTTTCTAGTCAGCTCTGTCAAAGGCGTAGAAATCTTGGAAAACCCTTCTATGAATTTTCAGTAAAACCCTGCCAACCCAAGAAAACTTCTCACCTCCGAAGCATTCTTTGGTTGTAGCCAATCTATTACGGCTTCGATCTTTACTGGGTCCACCTTAATACCACCCTTGCTAACTATGTGTCCTAAGAATGCCACTTGAGTTAGCCAAAATTCACACTTCTTGAATTTCGCATACAGCTGATGCTCCCTCAACCTTTGTCGTGTCAATCATAGATGTTCTTTCTGTTCCTCTTCAGTTTGTGAATAGATTAGAATGTCATCTATGAATACTATAGCAAACATATCCAAGTAGTCCTTGAAGAATGTATTCATAAGGTCCATAAATTCCACTGGAGCATTGGTAAGTCCAAAAGACATCATCAAAATTTCATAGTGTCCGTACCTAGGACAGAATGCTGTCTTCGGAATGTCCATATCCTTCACCCTTAAATAGTGGTATCCAAACCTCATGTCTATCTTTGAGAACACTTCCATTCCTTGAAGTTTAACAAAAAGATAGTCTATCCTTGGCAAAGGGTATTTTTTCTTGATGGTGACCTTGTTAAGTTTCCTACAATCAATGCACATCCACATTGATCTGTCCTTCTTCTTTACAAATAATACCGGTGCTCCAATGGTGAGTAACTTGGCTCAATGAAACCTAGGTCAAGTAGTCCCTGGAGCAGAACCTTTAACTCCTTCAATTCAGAGGGCGCCATTCTTTAAGGTGCTTTCGAGATTGGCATTGTTACTGGTGCTAACTCAATTGTGAACTCAATTTATCGTTGTGGTGGAAATCCTGGTCAGTCTTCTGGAAATACATCTAAGTAGTCACGTACTATCCTTGTGTCTTCTGGTCTCTACGTCCCTGTTTCTATTGTATTAACCACGCTCGCCAAAAATCCCATGCATCCATGTTGTAGCATCTTCCCAGCTTCTAAGGATTAAATGATAGGAATTCGTAGTCCTATTGCTATCCCCATGAACGCAAAAGGACCTCTCCGTCAGGCTTAAACACCACCATTTTCTTCTTGCAATCGATGGTAGCGTTGTACTTCATAACGCAATCCATCCCAAGGATTATGTCAAAGTCAATCATATCCAGCTCAATCAAGTCTACATATAGCTCTCTACCATCTACCCTCAAAGGCAACTAAACCACTTCTTAGATATTACCTCCTCCCCGGTTGGTAACATGGTCCCAAACCCTTTAGCATGCATCTCATGAGGTCTATTAAATCTATCCACTATTCTCTTAGCAACAAATGAATGAGTGGCTCCAGAATCAATTAAAACATGACAATCAATTCTAGTGATATAAATCTGATCTGAGACCACAGAAGTGCTTGCTTCTGCTTGAGGCTTGGTGAGAGCGAACACACGTGCTGGAACCAGATTATCGTCCTTCTTATGCTGCTCTTTAACCCCTTCCTGAGTCTTCTATGGGCAGTTCCTTTTGATGTGTCCTTCCTTACCACAACCATAACACGCGTTTGTCTGGCATTAGCCTTGGTGGGGCTTCTTACATTTATCACACTCTGGGTACAGTACCCATTCCTTGCTACCATTAAGATTGTTTCCCTTATTATCATTGTCCCTCTTATCCTGGCTTGACTGCCCTGCCTGGTCACTTCCCTTCCTTTTATGATCATTAGAGTTATGACCTTGGGAGGCATTCTTTCTTGCCTCTCTTTTAGCAGCACCTTCCTTCCATATTCTATTTTCCTTTTTCTCAATAGTGAGGGCCCTTTCCAGAACCTGAGAAAATATACCATTTCCCTCTACTGATACAATCTCGACATCTCTGGCTATCATAGGCTTTAAGCATCGAACAAAACAATCTACTCTAGTTGCATTGATTGGCACTAAATATGTTGCGAACTTGGCAAGCCTGTCAAACTTTAGTGCATACTTTATCACCATCAAATTCCCTTGAGTTAAGGTTGCAAACTCATGCAACCGTGACTCCCATACTGTAGCATTGTAGTACTTGTCATTAAAAGCATGTTGAAATTCTGCCCAAGTCATTGCAGTAACGTCTCCTGGCTGGGAGATCACTTCCCACCAGATTCTTGCATCGTCCCTCTGTATATGAGTTTCACAGGCTACCCTGTTATTTCCCTAAACTCGCATGAAATCAAGAACTGATCCCATCATGCTCATCCATTGTTCTGTCTTCCATGGATCAACACTCCCCTCTAACACTGGAGGATGTTGCTTTCGAATCCTTTCATACAATGGCACCAGATATTTGCCAGCTTCAGGAATAGCTACAATCTGTGCTAAAGAATGTTGAGTGTCTCTGATTAATGGTGCTGGCTGAGCTTGTTGCTGCCTTAGCTAGGTCATTTCTCTTAACTCCTCAGCCTGTTTCCTCAAGTCTTCTTGCATGGCCATAAACTGCCCCTCCACCCTTTTCTAGGCAATATAAGGATCTTCCTCGCGCCTATTTCCCCCATTAGCTGGTGGAGGGTTGCCAATGGATATTCAAGAACATGAACTTTTACAACTTGAAACCTATTAAGTGTCATTGAGTCTTTTCGTATATTTATTAATCATCCTATCCAAAGCTTTAAGCACTCAAACCATGATCTTCCGGAGTGTTCTCTACACCTAAAGATGTGTGTGAGCACATAGAGAACTTGGGTTTGCAATTTTAGGAATCACAAGCATTTCTCAACACATGAGAACTTAGATTATGGTATGAGAATGACTAGAATAAAGAAGAAGAAGAAAGAGTTTTTGTCTGACAAAAATTCTTAGAACTATTCTGAATTGTATATTGTGTTGTTGTTATTTTTCTTCTTCCTATTCTATATCATATATATATAGATTATTATATTAGCTTGTTAGTCCTATTAATAATAGTAATATAATAATATCATAATGAATATAGGAATTGATTTAGGCAAATATCTAACTTACCAAATTAAAAAAAAACTATTTCAAATTATTAATTAATCAAATAAATAAAATAAAAATAACACTGATACAATATCAGTATATTGATACATGCATGTCATAGTCCTTGGATTGTGTCATGCGTGTACTGCTGTATCCCTTTTCATGGTTATTGCATTTCTTTTATTTATTTATTTAATTAAAATAAATCATCCAGAGAATAAGGTATTTATCTTTTTAAGAAAAAGATGATAACCATATTTCAAATTTAAATTTTCAATTCAAAATTCAAAATTAAAATTAATGATCATCATTATCATCATCCTTTAAAATTCAATAAATCAACAACTACTTTTGACTTACCAATTTTATTATCTCCCACTCAAATAATATAATTAATAAAAAATTTATTTATTTATTTATATATATGAATTTCGAAAATTACATATTTAAATTAATAAATATATTTTCAAAAATTAATAATTAATTCCAAAATAATTATTCAATCTCAATTATCATATAATTGCATACTTGACATGAAGAATAAAATTCTTCTCAAATTCCTAAAGTACAGTTATACCCGTATATCAACTCTTACCTTGATCTGGTGTTGATAGAGCCACCCTGTGGACCTATGAACCTATAATATCAAGCTCCAATAAATATTAGACTATTAATCAAAGCTCTTTGATTAAATAATCATATTTATTAATCTCATATTACTCCACTATAAATATGATATTGAACTCTTGATAATTATATACATATATTTATTGAGTACTTTATTAAAGAATAAATTGTCCATTGATATAATCATTACATACAACGTTAATACTCTATTAATGGTTCATGATTGAAAGGGAATAAAATTACCATTTTACCCTTTTATCTATAACTTGTTCCTGGAGTACCATTGACTTTACTAGTGAATGTTGTGTCACAACAAGTTTGCGACGTGAGCGCTCATAACCTTTTCAGTTCCAAAAGTCAACACAGTAGGGAACCATTATTCAATATATAAGAAAGAATAGATTCCATATCTATTAAACTACGTCCCTAGCCATATATATCATTGAGTCCCCAAAACAATTGTTCTTAGCCTGATCATTATGACAAACCTTAATGCGTGAATCAAATGACCATATGACATATATAGGAGGTAATAGCAACCTCAGGATTAAGATCATCGCGTATATGATCATCATTTGATGTGTTTGATTAATATTATGAAACGATGATTAAACAAGTATTAACAAATCACATCTAGTCTAGTTCTATATCCCTATATATAAAGCACCTTCACTAATGTATCCTACTACTCTAGCTACCCGGATCTAGGTCACTTGTATTTATAATACTAACGAACCATACTATTAGTAATTAATCCAAAGATTGCATAACTTTAATTTACTGCAAACTTTTTTAAGTATATTATCTTAATCTCGATCCTCTCATACCAATATGAGATTAAGACCACATTGATAAACTTTGGAATTTTATGATATTTACTTAATATTATCAATATAATATCGGACATAGTCTATATATATAATAATTTAATTCAACTATTTATTTTATTTAAAACATTTGTCAACTACAATTTCTTTAAGGGCACTATTCCCAACAATATCCAACTTACCCTTAAGAAAATTGAGGCACCTCTTTCAATATGTCAATTACATTCTTCTGACCAAATTTGTCTATCAAAGTCTTTGTAACAGTTTTGTAAGAAACTGTTTTGAAGTTATCTTTAAGATTATTACATCAGTTATGTAAAATTGTCTTGAATTAAATGATACTTCATTTCATGTGTTTTACCCTCTCATGATTTCTAGTTCTTCTAGAATAGTTGTATCTCCATCGCTTTTGCAATGAGATACTAGTTGTTTATTCTAGTTTGAAACCCTATCTAGAATGACAAAGAACATAACTAAATCAAATAGCCTATTTAATTGCTCGTAGCAGTTACATTTCGTTTTTTGTGGTGAAACATACAATTATGAAATGTCTAATACATTTCCAAATTAATGTGTCTCCTTCACAGTTATGGAAACCGATTCTGATATCAATCTTTGAAGATTTAAAATCAGTTCATCCTTTGGGATTTTAGGCCACTGCCTAAATGCACATACATATAATCTCTATTATATTTAAGATACTCAAAATTACATCCTTATAAGTACTCAATGAATAAATCCATCATTGGATTGACAACTGTTGACTATTCCCACTATTTAACAAATGTCAGTTCGAAAGCATAACATTCGATACATTAAACAATCCATTACTGAGTTGTAGGAATACTGTTTCATGTCCTCTTTTCTAGTTAAAGAATAAATGGACATTTATTATTTAGATAATACATCCTCCTGATTGGGAAGGCAAAAAGCCTTTCTTGGATTTTGTAAACTAAAGTATTTAAGCTTCTTATCTATATAAGTTGCTTGGGACAGTGCCAGAGGATTGTTCTTTCAATCTCTATAGACTTGAATGCATAGAATATTCTTGGCTTTTCTAAATCCATTATTTAGAAACGTTTAGCTAACCATTTGTTTTCTATTGTCGATTTGTCTACATCATTCCCAATGATTAGAATGTTGTCAATATTAAGAAAAAGAATCACAACTGAATCTTTCTGGTTTAGATCTTCAAATGATTTTATCATGTCAACCATTCAGTAAAGACTACTTAGACATCCATTTAAATTAATCCCATAATACATGCACAAAGCAGTGGGTAAGAGTATGTAAACAAATTCAAGTTTGGTTTCAGTAGAAGCTATTTATTCAAGTAATAAATTCTTCTTTATGTTCATAGCCTTGGGCTATTAACCTAACTTTGAAAAGTCTGTACTTTCCTCTGTTCTCCTCTTCATCTTGAATATCCTGTTTCAAACTGAAGTTCAATGAACTTTAGTTGGATGTTCAAGAATCTAGATGTCATAGAATTCCAAATTCCATTTCTAGATTCATGGTGTTTCAACCATTGTTTTCCATAAAACTTTTTCATTTCATATACTAGTATGTGAATGAAGTATAGTTGGATTGTGTGACACATGATTTAATTATCTTTACATTTGTAATGAAGTAGTTACTAACTAACTTTCCCACAATGATAATGCTTTATAGAATTTGTTGGTAACTTGACTTGCGGTAACTTGCTTATGTTAATTATCAGTAACTTGCTTACTTGACTTGCGGTCATTATTTCTAGTACAAATCAACTAGAAAATATAGTGATTATAATAATAATGCTTCATTAAAGTAGCATTTAAGAGATACAAACTCTTTTGTAATATTTTATGATTATTAAACTATTTCACTAAATGACTCCATGGAAAATTTTCAATTCATTCACATAACCAGTTGTGAATCCCAACTTTTAGGTCTTTGATGTTGTACAATCAAACATGTACAAAGTATAACAAGTGTTAAAATTATAGAAACAATAAAGACGATAATTATTACTCACCATGAATATAATCTTATCTAATATGATTATATTTCATTCCCAAAATACTAATTTCGCTTAGTATTCTAGTTGTATGTGAGTTGGTTTTGAATTCCAAGTTCACATGCAAATTACTTGAATTCCTAATTCGACTTTTAGACTTCATTTTGATCAGATCAAACAAGTCTCTAAGTGACTTTACTTTGAATGATGAATGAAAATTTCTAGAAATTTTCTTTGCATTCAATCAAAGTTAAACATATCTAAAATAAATGTCAATCAATATTGACTTACTATTTATTATTTCTATTAGCTTTGAACATTAAAAGGTTCCACATACATCTCTATGTATTAACTAAACGATTATGTGATTTTTGAGCCTTTATTAGAGAAAGATCTTTTGGTTAACTTTAATTAATAGACTATATAAACAGGGAGAGAACTATTGAATGGTGGCAATAAAAGACTGTCTTTTATTTGTTTTATGTGTCTAATTATTTATAAGCCAATCTCAAAAGTAATTCACATATATGTATCAATTAATTTGTGGTTGGAATAAGATGTCTTATTAAATCTATGACTTGCACAATAATAAATAATTCATAATTATCATTTATACTCATTGATGAAATAGGTGGAACAAGTATATTTCAAAAATAACAATTGAATTTATTATTCAAAAGAAATTCTAAACTTGTTCATTCATCAAATAAAGGAATCTAAAAACATAGTTTCTAGAAATAATTCCAGAACTACTTTGAAGAAAAAGAACTTATTAATTTCTTTCATAATGAAAATAAACTATTTCAAAATGGCAAAAAAATTAAATTGTTTTAAACTAAACAAAATTAAATTTTAAACTAATCCTTTCTTTATTCAATTGTCTTCATAATTTCTTCTTCGCTTTTGTTTCAATGCAAGTACTCTTTTTCTCAAAAGATTTTTGCATCCCTGAAAACAAGAACTTATGAAAAATAGTATTAGTGACATAATTTTGAATCAACCATTCAAAAATATTAAAGAAGAGTTTTTGAGTAAATCAAATTTACCCCGTATTTCAAAAATTGAGCATGTGCTATAGCATCATCATTTATCATGGCCAACATCTCATATGCACTTTCAATAACCATATATATTTCTTTAATATCGCCAAGCATGGTTGACAACATGCATTGACATGCCAGGTGATTTAGTCTCATCCATTCACCATATTTTTCATGTTCATCAAAGTTGGATGAAAAGTTTGGAACCTCTGGTGGTAGTCTCATCCACACTAATTTTGTGTTCCGAAGTCAATGGGAATCCCATCGTACCATCTTCCCATGTGGTTAGCATTAAATTGAATCCTTTCCAAGAGTTTGTTAATGAGGTATCTTTGATATCCCAAGTTTTCAAGTACATGGTAAGGATTAAGAGAATAAACCATTGTTGTTGGAAATAAATAAATAAAATATAATGAATTAAAACATATAATAAATATAAGATTTTATTTGGAAAAGTAAATATGATGCATGAATGCAACATATAAAAACACATAAAAATATATACTAATCCACGATAAATTAATTTGAAAATTAATGGATGGCTTTGGGGTAGGTCAGACTAACTCCAAATTAATTTTGAGACAAATCTCAATTTCATAAGTGAAAACTTAAAAATGTATTTTTCCCTTTTGACTTATGAACTACGGCTGGTTTGGTCAAGATGCACTAGTCGTGCTCGAAAGCCTAGATACACCTTTGGAGTGTAACCCATTATTTTCAATCAATGACTTAGCTCAAGAGTGTGCCTTAGGGTCGATCAAACTTGAAATACATTACTAATTATAATCTCATTAGAGAAGTCAACCATGAGAGAAAATAAACATATTCGGAACCCTTTCCTTAGGGAGACCGCAAATGGAGGCGACACGAGACCCTTCCTATGCCTCTCGGTGTTCAACTAATAATGGAGACCATGAGACATATTGTCATAACTCCCTCTCCCACTCATTATTTTTGAAAAAGTGTGTTTTTTTCACAAAATCAATATTTTTTAATTTAGTTTGTAAAAATAATTATAATTATTTGTACCAAATGATATTCTAATAATTATAAATTCAATTAAGCAAAATAAAACAAAATTGTGCCCTTAATTCTAATTCTAATTCTGCTTTAATTAAAAGAATATCATTTTTATTTTAATAAGTCAATTTTAATTAAAACAACAAATTTAAAAAAAATTATTTACCATCTTAACTAATTAAGACTAAATTTATTATTATATGAATTATTACATAGAAGCATATAACAAAAAATAGGACGTTCCTAATAGCATGTTTCTACACGAATGTAATGCATGCTAATTGCATACTGTGTGGGTATATGAATGGCATGTTATGATGCATAACAAAATATTAAACATTTTAATCACATTTAAACATTTATAATAAGTAAATAAAAGCAGGTATGGTAACTTTTGGGTATTTCTAGAAAAATTACAACACTTGCAAAAATACATGAAAATGTAACCTAGACTAACTAAGGCATGATTAAGAGCAATTTGATCTTCAACCTTGAGATGTAGTCTTGTTGAGCCAATGTCACCCTTTGCCATATCCATTTTTAATTATACAACCTTTTAAAAAAACTTTTAAAATAATTAAACTTTGGGTTTTGACACCCAAAAGTTTTTAAGGCCCAATTTAAATTTGGGTAGTTTGATTCAAAAATAAAATAAAACAATTTAATTTTAGAAACTTTTAATTTAAACAATTTTAATTATGGAAGATAAAAATTAAAACATTTTTAATTAAGGAAAATAATCAACATTATTTCAATTAAAGAAATTTCAAAATTAAAACCATTTTAATTCAATTTTTGATTTTTAATTAAATGAATAATTAAAAAATAATTATGGTAACAACACACTAGGGTTTGTAAAAACAAAACCTAGGTGTGTACCAAGGGTGTGGCGGCAGGGAGGGTGGTCCGGCGGCTGGGAGTAGGGGCCCGGTGTGCACGAGCTGGCGCGTAGGGGTGCGGCTGGCTCAAGCGGGCATGCTGGCTGGGAAGTAGGGCTGGGCGCGGCTGTAGGCGTATGGGCGCACTGGCTGGGCAGCACGGTTGGGCGGGCGACTTATGCGCAGGGGCACGGTGGGGCAAACGGTAGGCGCGCGGTTGGGCTGGTGTGTAGGCAGCATCTTAGGGCTCGAGCTCGGGGCCTGGGCCACAAGAATATTACCTCGAATTTATACTTATAAACTACAAAATTCCTCTGCCCCAAAATGGCTTACATATTTCATCTAACAATTTTAAGAACAATTCTAAACCCAAAAGCACCATTATAAACAACCCTTAAGAATCTATCATCATGAAAATAAACATCCATCCATTCAAACATATATCACATATAATATAAAAATACTTATAATCCCACACAATAATTAAAAATATGTAGAGATTAGTGACTTGCTCTGGTACCAATTATTGGAAAAATATTCAGAGCACGCAGCGGAATGGGCATGGTGGGCCCATTGTGTACAACATTTTTTTTTCATTACTCATATAAATAGTTTATATGAACAAGAAAACATCCAGACAGAAACATTAACATACAATATTATTAATCATGCAACATATATAGAAATATACAATATATTTATATATAACATATAAACACATACACATATGAATATTCAAGAACATGAACTTTTACATCTTGAAGCCTATCAAGTGTCCTTGAGTCTTTTTGTATATTCATCGATCTTTCTATCCAAAGCTTTAAGCACTCAAACCACGATCTTCCGGAGTCATCTCTACACCTCAAGATGTGTGTGGGCAAATAGAGAACATGGATTTGCAATTTTAGGAATCACAAGTATTTCTCAACATATGAGAACTTGGATTATGTTCTGAGAATGATTAGAATAAAGAAGAAGAAAGAGTTTTTGTCTGACAAAAATTCTAAGAACTATTTTGAATTGTGTATTGTGTTGTTGTTATTTTTTTCTTATTCTATATCATATATACAGAGATTACTCTATTACCTTATTTTTCCTAATAATAATAGTAATATAATAATAATATCATAATGATGATAGGAATTGATTTAGGTAAATATCTAACTTACCAAATTTGAAAAAACTATTTCAAATTATTAATTAATTAAATAAATAAAATAAAAACAACACTGATACAATATCAGTATATTGATACATGCATGGCACAGTCCTTGGACCGTGTCATGCGTGTACTGCTATATCCCTTTTCAGGGATATTGCTTTTTTCTTTTTATTTATTTATTTAATTAAAATCAATCTTCCACAAAATAAGATATTTATCTTTTTCAAGAAAAGATAACAACCATGTTTTACAATTTAAATTTTAAATTCAAAATTCAAATTGATGATCATCATTATCATCATCTTTTAAAATTCAATAAATCAAAAACTATTTTTATTTACCAATTTTATTATCTCCCACTCAAATAAAGTAATTAATTTTAAAAAATAATTAATTTATTCATATATGAATTTCAAAATTACATATTTAAATTAATAAATATATTTTCGAAAATTAAATATTCTACCTCAATTATCATATAATTGCATACTTGACCCGAATAATAAAATTCTTCTCAAATTCCCAAATTATAGTTATACCCTTATATCAACCCTTACCTTGACATGGTGTTGTTAGAGCCACCCTCGAAACCTATGGACCTATAATATCATGCTCCAACAAATAATAGATTATTAATCAAAGCTCTTTTATTAAATAATCATATTTATTAATCTCTTAATTACTCTACTATAAATATGAGATTGAACTCTTGATAGTTATAGACATATTTACTGAGTACTTTATTAAAGAATAAAGTGTCCATTGATATAGTCACTACATACAAAGTTAATCCTCTATTAATGGTTCATAATTAAAAGGGAATAAAATTACTGCTTTACCCTTTTAGATATATCTTGTTCCTAGAGTACCATTGACTTTACTAGTGAAGGTTGTGTCGCAACAAGTTTGCGACGTGAGCGTTCATAACCCTTTCAGTTCCAAAAGTCAACCCAATAGGGAATCATTATTCAATCTATAAGAAGGTTGTAGAGTCCAAGAACTTTACTTAGCTAGTTAGATAGTAGTATTATAATAATTATAGTATTATCTTTATGAATATGGATTTTTGGTTCAGACCGGGATTTATTTGGACACTCATAGTAGTACTTGTAGATTTTCTAAGTTTAACCTATAGTGTAGGAATATTAATTTTAACCTAAGGTTTGATTAATATGACTGATATTAAGGATAATATTTAGTATACTATAAGGTTTAGATAAGAACCAATAGGATTTTAAGCACATGTTATGTATGGGTTATTAATGATTAAGTATTTTGAGGATTAAATTTATTAAGGGTAAAATTTGAATGCTCTAAGGTCAGTCAGCAGCTTTGAAAACGTTTGAGGGCTTAGTCAAGGCTGTTTACTCAATTTAAATTAAGCTAAAAATGTGTAATTTTGTGTTTAAATAATCAGCATATGCCGATATATCGCAGCTATGGGGGGCAATATATCGCAGCATGAAGATACGAAAAACACGAAACGATGCACGATTGCCTTGGGCATACTGGCCCAGGCGATATATCACCTACAGGGGGCGATATATTGCCCCTCTCAGCACATTTTGAAAGTTTTCAAAATCGTTTCCCATTCAAACCTTCAACCTCTTGATAAGTCCAGCATATTTTTGAACGAGTCTTCAGCCTCTGCTGAGCGATAATTAAAATGTTTTTCACTTAAAAAGCCATTATTTTTATTCAAGTTAAATGAGATCTTTTCATTCCTAAACTCTATAAATAGGACCTAGTACCCAGCCATTATTCATCTTTTTCTCTAAGTTCAGAGGCTGGAAGTTGCTAGGTAAGTGTGAGAGTGTAAACACTTGGGTGGGGAAATCATAAGCTTGATCATCATAAGCTTATCAAACACTTGGGAAAGTAAGGATTTATAGTATTTCGGTTTGAGGTTTAGATTGGTCTTACAAGTCTTCAAGGTAACCCAAACTCTAGTTCGTTTTTGTACTTTTTCTTTAAAAGTTCTCATAGTCTTCTACTTATTCTAACCTTATTCTTATTTTGGTTAGGAAATCTAAGAACTCGCACATAAGTTTTTGGTAAGTATTTTTCTCAATGGTTTAGTCCTTCCATTCCTTTCATTTCTCTTCTTCACTATACTCGCTCTTTTTCAAATGGTTCTTAGGAGTGTTCCAAAGTCCCAACTCTGTCCTCTTATCCCGGTAATTTTGGTAAGGAAAATAGGATAGAATTCATATGTTATATGCTTTATATGTTATCTTATGTTTTTATGTTATGAAATGTGTTATGTATGTGTGTATGTAGGCTAGGGCATATGACCCATATGACTAACAAGCCCCAAATAGATTATGGGCATATGACCTGCTTAGCTAGTAGGACCCCACTAATCTAATGGGCATATGACTTGTTTAGTCTATGGGACCCCAAGTAATAATGGCCATTATAGTATGTGTATGATATAAGTGTTATGTTATGTATTTTATGTTTCTTATGGAATTTATGTATATGAACTATGTGTTAGATTTTCCTTGCTGGGCATTAGGCTCATTCCTTTTTGTTTATATGTGCAGGAAAATAGCTATAGTGGCGGGTAAGATTCGTGGATGCTTGGGGAATGTGTATCGGTGATGAATGGATTCAAGGAGTCGAGAGTTCGATTTCGAGGATGTAGTCTTTTATTTATGGTTTATGTGTATTTTTCCGCACATATTTATGTAATCTCTTTTCATTTCAATTTAGATATGTTTTCTTTTTAAAACAATGGGATCCCATATCCTGCTTTGAGTTTATGTAAGATTAAACATTGGTTTTTACAAGTATTTAATAAAGTATGATCTTTTTCACTTGTAAGTTCTATTAAAGATTAGGGTCTATGTATAGTTTTCGTTAATGGTCCAAAGTCTAGAGTAGTTGGGTCATTACAAAGGTATAGATTTTATATCTGCTAAACTATGTCCCCAACCATATATATCATTGAGTCTGCATAACAATTGTTCTTAGCCTGATCATTCTGACAAACCATAACGCATTAATCAAAGGATCATGTCATATAGGAGTTCATAGCATCCTCAGGATTAATATCATCATGTAAATGATCTTCGTTTCATGTGTTTGATTAATACTATGAAACAATGTTTAAACAAGTATTAACAAATCACATCTAGCCCAGTTATATATATCACTATATACAAAGCACCTTCACTAAAGTGTCCTACTATACTAGCGACCCAGATTTAGCTCACTTGTATTCATAATACTAGTGAATCGTACTAGCATTAATTAATCTAAAGATTTTATAACTTTATTTTTTACTGCGAATTGTTTTAAGTTTATCATCTTAATCTCGATCCTCTCATATTAATATAAAAATTTAGACCACATAGATAAACTTAGGAATTTTTTGATAGATACTTAATATTATCAATATAATATCAAACATAGTCTATATATATAATAATTTAATTCAATTATTTATTTCATTCAAAATATTTGTCAACTACAATTGCTTTAAGGTCACTATTCACAACAAAACAAACAATGTATCGTAGTGTAATTCATTCAAATCAGGAACCAAAACATACTTTAAATCCATCAAACAACTAATCTTCATTTATTCATAAAGCCAAAAATATCTTGAAACATCCATCATTTACCAATGTTCACAATCCAAAATGTAAAACCAAATCAACTAAAACCAATCCGTTTACACAAAACTTCTACAACCACATCCTATGCATAGGAAAAGTACTTTTGAGCTTATCTAAAAACTCTACTAGAATTTCTTGATTAGATGGTTTGTTGGACACTGCGAATGCTTGTTGTCTTACGAAGGCCTTAACTGTACACTTGTACTTAGCACCTTCTCGAGATCTATCTTGTACGTGCTTCCACATCGCCTGAAGTTCTTCCTGCATCCTCCTTGAGGAAATCATATATCTGAATACTTCGTACTTCTTCTTGAAACTTAACAGTCCTCCTTCCCACGTCCTGAATGTGCTTATTATCCATCACACAATAGTCCACTAACTTTTCGATACACCATTCTGCAAAATGTTGCATCCTTAACCTTCACACCTTTCTTATCCTACTTTCTGCATTCCTTTGTTGAGTCTTGTTCAAATGACCCTTAGGAACTCTAAGCACACTGTAACGCCTGGGGTAACCAAGACCGTTACACTATGTATTTGAAATAGTGCAGGACTTGCTTATCAAGTCATTTGAGTAAAAATGTGATCCTAAAGTCAATATTCAGGTTATGGTTAAAAGATTTTGATCGTAAATGATTAATTTTCATTAAAATAGATGTTAGGTACATGGGATCCCAAGAACAAGGTTTAAAAGACAAATTTACAAATTTCAAATGTTATATATAACCAGTGGCCACTCTAATGGAAAAATACAAGTTTCTGGCTTCTGTCCCTGTACTTTTCCTCAGCCTTGGCAGTCGAGCGGCTAACTATGTACACTCCGCCCCCAGAGCTCTCCAACTCATGGTTGATCCAGTTTCCCTTTGCCTTTACCTGCACCACGTAACACCCGTGAGCCAAGGCCTAGCAAGAAAACCAAGAACAGCAAACACATGTAGCAATAAGAATATTCAATCAAGCTTATATCATTTAAACCTAAAACAAGGTACGAATATATCAATTAATCAATGATAAGCACATCATCCCAAGTTTTCAAATAATCAGGGTTGGCGCACTTAGGCCGAGCCCCTGCTGATCTAGCTGGCTCTAGCTCTCTTAGGCCGGGCCGCACTCAGTACGTTTACCGTTAACCCCAACTCCCTTAGGCTGGTCATTCTTGTATATCATATCAATTTTACAAGAACATAGTACAAGCAATCAATAATCGGGAATCTCAGTCCCATTCACAACCACACAAGGGTGCAGTTTTCTTACCTTGAATCCTAAACGAGAGATACAGAATGGTCCAGAACACGATCCTCAATCCTGAACCTTGGCGATAAACCGAGTCGTAGTGGCTAATGGGTAATAATCAATTTCTAATCCAAATAAATACTTAGGAGACAAAAACTAACATCCGGAACCTCGATTTCTACTAAACAAGGTAGTAGAAATTGTCCTAAGTGCCTAGGTTCGAACCCCCGAGCCTTACCAATTCTACAAACCAACCTAAGGAAAAAACCCCTAGGTGAGTCACGACTTGACCATAAGGGTCGCGGTGTGCCCCCAAAGTCAGAGAGCAATCTTCAAGTTTCAAAGGGAGGTGGGCTGCGACTTGCCCCATAGATTGCGGCGTGCCCCCAAATTAGAGAGCCACCCAGGGCCCTCTGGGAACGCGGGCTGCGACGCCCCCAAGCTGGGTCATGGCGCGCCCCCATAAACCAAGAATTTCTTGGTTCATTCAACCTCTTTGTAGCCAGAACTTCTATGATATAAGCCTAACAAACTCCCCAACCACAATCACTACTCAGCTACGAGTTTAAAATATTTAATCACCCAATTTAAACACC
This sequence comes from Humulus lupulus, assembly GCF_963169125.1. Taxonomy (NCBI): domain Eukaryota; kingdom Viridiplantae; phylum Streptophyta; class Magnoliopsida; order Rosales; family Cannabaceae; genus Humulus; species Humulus lupulus. The sequence goes on from NC_084799.1 coordinate 165,061,522, forward strand.
AACATCTTAACAATTCTACAGAAATCATTATCCCAAATCAGTCAAAATTCATCACTAAAGGACCCAAACCAATTGACTATAACACCCATATTTCTAACAGAAACTCAACAAAATTCTTACCTTAGTGGCTGCTAAACCCTCAACTTCAAGTCTTAAATTCCAGAGCTTAATTTCCAAAGTTTCCCAGCTGAATCCCCCTGGTTTCCAAGCTTCATCTCAGTTTTTCCCTTCAATTCCCTTATAGAAATTCTCAGCTTAAGGCCTTAATTCCTTTTGTTTTCTTTCTTCCTTAGCTTCAAAGCACAAGTGAGAGAGAAAGGGAGAAACCGTGAGATGGAGAGAGAGATGACAGTTTGCGAAGCTTTCCTTAAGTTCCTGGTTACTTCCTACTCCCCTAGGTATAACTCTTAGCCCCTAAAAAGACTATAATGCCCCTTTAAGCTTATTAATCCTCTAAAGGTAGGGTAAAATGGATATTCCGCTCCCGGTTCCTGTTAATTTCTCAAGTGTTCATACTATTAATCAATTAACCCCATCATGTCCAATTAATTACTAAATACTTATTCAATATGTATAGGTCCTCAAAATATTCTCTAAATTCCCAAAAATACCCCTAGGCTCCCTACGAGCCAAGTATTAAACCCTATTGTGACTATTTCGCTAATCCACTCACTATGATCGTCTCGAGGCATATACTGCAAATGTATCCAAATAATAATGTGGTCTCAACAATTTTTCACATATAATCACATTTATTCCCTTAACGGGAAAAAATTACAAATATGCCCTTATAAGCTATAAAGGGACCACATGCATATCACATACTCATATAATCATATTAATCATGCATGCCTCATAATCATGATTTTAACCAATTAATCATACATATAAACCAATTATGCCCTCCTGGTACACTAATCAAGGCCCTAAGCCTTATTAGCAATTTTGGGTCATTACAACTATCCCCTCCTACTGAGAATTTCATCCTCAAAATTTTACCTGAATAACTCAGGATACTGATCCCGCATTGATGACTCAAGCTTCCAGATCGCTTCCTCAACCCTACTATTCCTCCACAATACTTTAACTATAGGAATTGTCTTGTTTAGTAGAACCTTGTCTTTCTTGTCTAAGACATGAATCGGTCGCTCTTCATAAGACAAATTTGTCTACAATTCCACGTCCTTATACTTCAACACATGAGTCATATCTGAGATGTACTTTCAAAGCATAGAAATGTGGAATATGTCATGAACTCTTGATAATGACAGTGGTAGAGCCAATTTGTAGGCCACTTGCCCGATCCTCTCCAGGATATCAAATGGTCCTACGAATCTGGGGCTGAACTTGCCCTTTTTCCCAAACCTCCTCACCCCTCGCAATAGTGAGACTCGCAGAAACACGTGGTTCCTTACCTGGAACTCAACGTCCTTACGCTTAGGATCAACGTAGCTTTTCTGTCTACTCTGCAAAGTGAGCATTCGAGCTCAGATCTTCTTGATAGCTTCATTAGTCTTCTGAACCATCTCTGATCCCAAATACTTCCTCTCACCCATCTCATCCCAATGAATGGGCGATCTACATCTCCTTCCGTATAACATCTCGTACTCCAATCGTTGACTGATAAATGTTGTTGTATGAAAACTCAATCAACGGGAGATACTTACTCCAATAGGATCCTGATATGATACTATAGACTTGGGAATCCCATGGAGACGTACAATCTCCCTTACGTACATCTCTGCATACTGGTCCATCGTATAGATTGTCTTCACTGGCAGAAAATGAGCTGACTTGATGTGTTTGTCTACTATCATCCATACTGAGTCATGTAGCCCTAATGTCTTGGGTAAACCTCCCACAAAATCCATGGTAATGATCTCCAATTTCCACTCAGGAATACCCAAAGGATGTAACAACCCCGCTAGTCGCTGATGCTCTTCACCTGCTGACACGTCAAACACTTGGCCATGTACTCCACCACATCCTTCTTCATCCCAGGCCACCAATATAACGTCCGTATATCCTGATACATCTTTGTGGTGCCTAGATGGAGTGAGTACGACATAGTATGGGACTCATCTAATATCTCTCATCTAATACCCATATCTACCGGGTCACAAATCCAACCCTTATACCATAATAATCCTGTCTCTGAAATAGAATAATCATTTGCTATCCCAGCTAGGACATTCCCTCTAGCTTCTGGCAACTGCGCATCATCTATCTGACCCTCTCTTATCCTCTCCAGAAGGGTAGATTGCAAAGTAATATTGGCCAACCGACCCACAACTAGCTCTATCCTCGCTCTGGTCATCACCTCTGCCAACTCTCTCGACATCTATTGAGAGTTAAACAACAGTCCCGGGCCCTTCCGACTCAGCGTGTCTGCCACTACATTGGCTTGATCTGGGTGGTAAAGGATATCACAATCATAGTCCTTTACTTGCTCCATCCAATGCCTCTGCCTTATATTTAAACCCTTCTGGGTGAAGAAGTACATCAATCTCTTATGATTGGTGTATATGTCACACTTCTACCCATCCAAGTAATGTCACCAAACTTTCAGTGCGAATACGACCGCGGCCAATTCTATATCATGGGTAGGGTACCGTTGCTCATACTCCTTCAGCTGTCGTGATGCATAAGAAATAACCTTCTCATTCTGCATGAACATGCATCCGAAACCCAACCTTGATGCGTCACAATATACCACAAACTTCCCTCCCTCCGAAGGAAGACTCAACACCGGAGCAGCAATCAGTTGTCGCTTCAATTCTTGGAAGCCATTCTAACACTTATCTGACCAGGTGAACTTCAAATTCTTCCGTGTCAATTCTGTCATCGGTCTAGCAATCTTCAAGAACCCTTCCACGAACCGTCTATAATATCCTACTAATCCAAGGAAGCTCCTAACCTTTAAGGCATTCCTTGGCCTTGACCAATCTCTCACTGCTTCTATCTTACCTGGAATTACCTTGATCCCATCTTCACCAACAATATGTCCAAGGAATGTCACTTCTGGTAGCCAAAAATCACACTTCCTAAACTTGGAAAACAACCAATGCTCTCTCAATCTCTATAAGACCTGTCGAAGATGTTGTTCATGCTCTACCTCTGAACTGGAGTAAACCAAGATGTCCTCGATGAAGACAATCACAAACTGATCCAAGATATCCTTGAATACCCTCTTCATCAAGTTCATGAATGATGCTGGGGCATTGGTCAAACCAAACGACATGGCCAAGAACTCATAATGCTCATACCTCGTTCAGAAGGTCGTCTTCGGTATATCCTCATCCTTGTTCCTCAGCTGGTAATAACCAGATCGAAGATTAATCTTTGAGAACACCGTCTTTCCCTGTAGCTAACCGAACAGGTCATCAATCCTTGGTGTAGTGTCCCAGAATATTTACTTAGATAGCTAGATAGTAGTAGTAGTTAGTATTAGTTTGTAGTATGTTAGATTCTGTGGATTTTGGTTCAAGCCAGGACTTAGTTGGACACTCATAGCAACAGTTATAGATTTTATAAATTTAACCTATAGTTTAAGAATATTAATTATAACATAAGGTTTGATCAATATAGCTGATTATAAAGATGTCATTTATTATAACCTAGTTTAGATAGAAATAATAAGATTGCGACACTTGTCATATGCATGTTTATTAAGGAATTAAGTATTTTGATGAATAGTTTATGTTGACCCTGATTTTGGGCAACTGACACAGAGTCTAAATACACTTGACGTGGATGAATGCGTTGAAAAGAACGTGATGATGAAAATAATAAGAACACAAGATTTTATAGTGGTTCGGTCCCAGGATCTGGTAATAACCTACGTCCACTTAGCTTGTTATTGATGTAAGATCCAAAGGAGTGATCAAAGAACTAGGGTTCAATGAGTTTCACCAACCTCTGAAGAACAATACAATATGACTAATTTGATAACTCTAATCTCAAGTGATCTAGAAGTCGGAAAAGAAAAAAAAGGTCCCCTTCCCTGAGCCCTCTTCTTCTATTTATAAGCTCAAGGAAGATTTACATTGATTTGTTACAGATATTATTTCCTAAATAATCGGAAACTTTGAAAATCATGGGAGATAATTTCGGATTCCATCATAACTGCCTAAGATTTCCTTCGCGTATTATGTGCATATGACTAGGCTGGTCGTATAAAGAAACCGATCGCATGATACTGAATATCTTCCTGGTCGATAGTCGAGCACAGATTATGCCTGATGTCAGCCACGTGTAATTAATGCCTGCCAAGTCATTCACTTCTGATTTTTGGGATAACATTTGCCCCCCAAGTTTGTTTAGTGCGACCAACAATAAAGAAACTTAAGGGAACAACCGTTCATATTCCCATGATGTCTGTCAGAATCCCCGTGCATTTTTGAAAACCGTGATATAATTATGTCTAATCAAGCCTTTTCGGTTTCCAAAAAGGCAATTTGACGGCTTATACACTTCCCCACGTTTTGAAAGTGGGAAGTGATGATTACTGCATTTTGGCTGTCCCGTCGATCCCTATAAGTAGGCTTTTCTTCTCTTTTAAGAAATTTTTACCCATCACCTTTGCCAATATCTTCAAGAACTTGCACCAGAGTTCAAAGCTTCGAAAACCAGTCCGACGTCTTGCCACAGGTCTTTCGGTTCAAGTTTCCATCTTTCTCCGAATCTCCATTTTCGCCCAGGTAAGAACTTCATTCTTTAAGCTTTGTATTGCGCCATGCATGCCATTTCTGTACTCTGTGACCTCTGCGTTCTTGAATAGGGTTTTAAGAGTTTCTTGGTATAAGCCATCTATTGCTAGGTAAAAGTGCGTTTTTATGCCTTGTATAGATCAGGACTATAGTTTGATAGTGAGGATCTCTAGTTTGGGACGTTAGGTTGACGAAAGATTCAACCTTTAAGCTAGGTGAAAAAACCAAAAAAAATTTCCCGCTCTTCAAGAGCCGAGAAAGTTCCTTTTTCAAAAAATGGTTTACTTTCCTTTTTGTTTTCATCCGTCTTTCAAACTACCCACGTTGATCTTAGTGTAGGATTAGGATGCTGCTGGTTATTTAGGCACGAGAAACATTATCCCAATCTCCTACACTACTTCCCGGACTGTGTTTCATCTCCTCCATTGTCTGTTTGCAGTTCATATGCAAGACCCTTGGGGAGGAGAAAGACCTATAGAAGATGAACTCTTGGCCCAACTGCTCGAAGGCGAAGAGAATCCTTCCACGCTGATCCCAGAAATCCCCTTTTCACGTCCTAGCCCAAATCCTCCACCTATTCCCACTCAGAAAATGGCCAGAACAAAAACCAAAGCTAGAAAAAGACGCAACCTTAACTCCCCAAGTCAACCTTCTGCTGATGCCCCCTCGACCAGTGGTCGAGGAGAATTTGCCCCTGAAATCGAAATTCAGAGGCGTGCCCGTCCTCGGCATGCTGACCAGCCAGCTGTCGAGTGGCACGTTGTTTCTCCAAGTTCGGTGACCATTTGCATGATCGCCAACTATTTAAACAAATACAATTTGACGGGGGTGACCCTGGTCAGACCTTCCATCGACCAACGAGCTAACCTGCCAGGGGGGGCTTATAGCGCCTGGTCGAGATATCATATCGAGGTAGGTGCCACCTTGCCTCTTCATTCGTTCTTTCAAGGGGTGGAAAACTACTTTGGGGTAGCCCCTTTTCAAATTACCCTGAATGGGATAGGATGCTGGTCGCGCTCTATATCCTCTACAAGCTTAAGAAATGGCCAGCTCCTTCGCCTCATGAGGTCAATTTCCTGTTCGACCTCAAGTCCAACCCCAACCAGGATGGTACGGGGTTCTTTCATTTCTGCCACCAGGAGACTGGACGCACCTTTCTGTCCGACACCACTCACATCTCCAACGTGGGGAAGTACCATCAAGAGTACTTCCTTACGCCCGACATTGCCGCGGATAATCTGGCCTTCACACGAGGAGGTAAAGAAAATAATAACCCTTGAACCAGTAGTTTCCACATTTTAATTCTTTCTTGTCGTAATACTTTGCTGTTCCATTGTACTCCAGGCCCATGGTTACGCCCGACCCCTACTCCAGGAATGGAGTCGAGGGCAGCACTCTTAGCCAGCATGCCAAATGCTACTAAGAGTGTGAAGAACTTGATTAATGAGGCTAACCTCAGGTTGGCTGGCCTTTGGAGCTCCCAACCTGCGAATAACGAACCTGCGGCGAGTGGTATCCATGCCGATGAGGGACCTGAGCAGGAACCCGAGCAGCAACCTCAGGCACCCCCTCCTCGGAGGAGGCCAACTGGGGTTACAATCAGGGAACCTGCTGTTCCCCAACGAAATTAGTATTTTTTATTATTTTTTCTAGCTTTAATGGCCCACGGGTCTTTTTGTAAAGACAATTTTTTTCTTTTATTGCTGCGAGGGCAGCTTTTTTACTTATGCTTGAACAATTACATTCGAGGAGTACTGCTCGTGGTGTAAAGGTCTTTTCCTTTTAATTTCATATTTACATCCGAGCGCTAATGCTCGCGGTGTAAACGATTTCCTTTATGATATTATAATGTTTCTTTTATTATAATACATGTTCGCATGACCGAACTTAGCATAGTACTTTGGTTTGATTTTACAAAACATAAATTTTTGAAAAATGCTCTAAGTACCGTATCATGCTTTCACTTATTTTGTTCATGTGTTTACATACCTCATGGTACGCTTCACTATTGATGTACCTTATATGCCCCCCAAGTGATCGAGGAGCTTTAGGTCCTTGGTCACTTGCCTTGACCACGACCTGTGCAAACATTACTGCTCGTTGAAAAATTCAACACTTGTAATACAGCAAAACAACACACGTAATGAACAAATACTTGTAAAAATAAATTTACAAAAGTTGGCAAGAATGACTGGCTGCGCACAGACCCTTATAATCTTGTATTAAAAATGGACTAAACATGTCTGTACAAGGGATCTTAAAAAGATCTTTCACTTATAAGTGATTAGCCATACAATGTGGCTAACCCTTTTTCGAAACTTGTAAAAAGTAAAAATTAATACAAGCCAGTCCTTTAAAAAGGACTGTTCACTGATAATACTTGCGCAGGTGTTCTCCATTCCAATAGCGTGGAACGAGATCTCCATTCATGCGTGCAAGTTTGTAGGTGCCCGGATGTAGGACGTCTTCAATCTGGTAAGGTCCTTCCCAGTTTGGTCCGAGTACTCCAGCAGTGGGGTCGCGGGTATTTAAGAAAACTCGTCGTAGTACTAGGTCACCGACGTTGAATTTTCTTTCCTTTACCCTCGAGTTAAAGTACCAGGCGACCTTTTGCTGGTACGCAGCAACTCAGAGTTAGGCTTTTTCTTGTATTTCGTTAATTGAGTCTAGGGACTCCATCATCAGTTGGCTGTTCTGGCCCTGGTCGTATGTAATGTGTCGATGTGAGGGGGGATTTAACTCAACAGGTAACATGGCCTCATACCCGTAGGCTAAGGAAAATGGGGTATGACCCGTCATCGTTCGGTGAGAAGTTCTATACGACCAGAGGACTTCAGGCAGTTGTTCTGGCCATGCTCCCTTAGTGTCTTCAAGCCTTTTCTTCAAGGTGTCCTTAAGAGTTTTATTTACTGCTTTGACCTGCCCGTTTGCTTGTGGATGCGTGACTGAAGAAAAGCTTTTGATAATCCCGTGCCTTTCGCAGAAGTCGATGAATAAGTCGCTATCAAATTGGGTTCCGTTGTCTGAAACAATCTTTCGGGGCAAACCATATCGGCAAACAATGTTCTTGATGACAAAGTCAAGAACTTTCTTGGTCGTTATAGTAGCGAGTGGTTCAGCTTCGGCCCATTTGGTGAAGTAGTCGACTGCCACAACTGCATACTTCACTCTGCCTTTTCCCGTTGGTAGGGATCCAATCAAGTCTATACCCCATACTGCGAAAGGCCAAGGACTCTGCATCTGTTTTAACTCGTTTGGAGCTGCTCGTGGAATTTTGGAGAACATTTGACATTTATCGCATTTTCATACAAACTCCATAGAATCTTCGTTCATAGTTGGCCAGAAGTAGCCTTGTCTTAGAATCTTTTTTGCCAAACTTTGCCCCCTAGTGTGATCTCCGCAGAAACCTTCATGTACCTCTTTCATCAGCTCCTTAGCTTTTTCCGGTGTAATGCACCTGAGTAGTGGCATGGAATATCCACTTCGGTACATAACACCATCGACCAGTATGTACCTAGCAGTCTGCCTCTGCAGAGTTCTGGCCTTGTTTCTATCTGTTGGTAGTACACCTTTTGTCAGATACTCCAAGTAAGGTGCCATCCATGTATCTTCCATCCGGATTTCCATACTGGCTTCAATTGCTCGTATGCTTGGCTCACTTAATCTTTCTACTGGCACAATGTTCAAAGTGTCAGCATCTTTCGCGCTCGCGAGTTTGGCTAAGGCATCTGCATTCGAATTCTGATCTCGCGGTATTTGCTGGAGGGTATACTTCGTGAACTAGGCTAGCAGGTCTTTCGTTTTGTTTAAGTAGGCCACCATTTTTAGGCCTCTCGCTTGATATTCCCGTAGAACTTGATTCACTACCAGCTGTGAATCACTGTAAATATCAAGCGCCTTTATTCTCATGTCCTTGGCCATTCTCAATCCAGCGAGGAGTGCTTCGTATTCGGCTTCATTATTTGACGCGGTGAAGTCGAACCTAATGGTGCAGTGAAATCGATGCCCTTCCGGCGTTATCAATATCACTCCCGCTCCTGCGTGGGATTCGTTGGATGACCCATCCGTGAATAATTTCCACGAAGGAACTTCATCTTGAGGCTCAGGCGCGCTAGGCTTTTCGCACTGCTCGCTATCTGGAAGTTCCGTGAAATCTGTAATAAGATTGGCCAAGACTTGCCCGTTCACTGCTGCTCGTGGTGAATATGTAATGTCAAACTGCCCTAGTTCGATTGCCCATTTTATTAAACGCCCAACCGCCTCTGGTTTTGGGAGGACTTGCCGAAGGTGCTGGTCGGTTAAGACTGTGATAGGATGGGCTTGGAAGTAAGGGCACAGCTTCCTTGAGGCCAGGATTAAGCAATATGCTAACCTTTCGATGGGTGGATATCTCAGTTCTGCCCTGATCAGCCTCTTGCTTACATAGTAAACCGCTTTTTGTACGCCTCCTTCCTCTCGTACTAGTACCACACTAGCAGCAACTTTAGTGATCGCCAGGTAAATGAACAAAGTTTCTCCTTCGATTGGCTTTGATAAAATTGGAGGCTGTGCCATATGGGCCTTCAAGGCCTGAAAAGCTTGCTCGCAGTCTCCTGTCCACTCAAATTTCTTATTGCCCCTAAGTAGATTGAAAAAAGGGGGCGCATTTGTCTGTTGATTTTGAAATAAATCTACTTAGGGCTGCAATCCTCCCGGTTAAACTTTGTACATCTTTGATCTTTTCTGGTGATTTCATGTCAATCAGGGCTTTTATCTTGTCGGGGTTGGCCTCGATTCCTCTTGAATTTACAATGAACCCCAAAAACTTCCCTGATCCAACTCTGAAGGAACATTTGAGAGCATTTAGTTTCATCTGGTACTTGTTCAATACATCAAAACATTCTTGTAAATCCTTCACATGTCCTTCTGCCTTTTTAGACTTTACCAGCATGTTGTCCACGTATACCTTCATGTTTACTCTGATCAAATCTTTAAACATGTGGTTAACTAACCGCTGGTAAGTCGCACCTGCATTTTTCAGTCCGAAGGGCATTACTTTATAACAGTATAAGCCCGTATCGGTTCGAAAGCTGGTGTGATCCTCGTTAGGGGGATGCATGCTAATCTGATTGTAGCCCGAATATGCATCCATGAAGGAGAGGATCTCGTGTCCTGCAGTGGCATCGAACAACTGGTCGATTCTTGGGAGTGGGAAGCAATCCTTTGGACAGGCTTTATTGAGGTCTGTAAAATCCACGCAGGTTCGCCACTTGCCGTTAGGCTTGGGAACCATCACTGGATTGGAGACCCACGATGGATAAAACGCCACCCTGATGAACCCATTCTCCTTTAACATTTCAACTTCTTCTTTTAAGGCTCTCGATCGATCCTTATCGACCAGCCTTCTTTTTTGTTGCATGGGTGGAAAAGTCTTGTCTATGTTCAGGACATGGCTGATAACTGCAGGGTCTATCCCAACCATGTCTTTGTGCGACCAGGCAAAGACTTCCTGGTTCTTCTGCAAAAATTCCACCAGTGCATGCTTCGTGGTCGGTTCTAGGTTTTTCCCGACCTTCACGACTCTGGTCGGGTATTTTTCGTCGAGTTGGACCTCTTCCAGGTCCTCGACGGGTCCAACGTTCTCTTCAAAATCCCCAAAGCGAGGATCTAGATCTCTATCCTCACTTTGGGCAACGCCCTATTTGGTGACTTCATCACCGGATTGGGCTTGTGTATCTATTGTCATCTGCAACTTATCTGAGGTAGTGCTCTTTGACGTTCCCTTCTTCGCCTTTGTGACAGAGGCGTTGTAGCACTCCCTGGCCTCCCTCTGGTTTCCCAACACGTGTCCTACCCCTGCGTCTGTCGGGAATTTCATGGCCAAGTGCCACATAGAGGTGACAGCCCCTAGATCAACTAGTATAGGCCTCCCAATGACGGCGTTGTACGCCGAAGGACAATTGACTACTATAAAAGTAGCGAGTAATGTCCTGGTAGCAGGCGCTGTACCCGTTGTCACTGGTAGTCTGATTGATCCTGCAGGGGCAAGTCCCTCACCAGAGAAGTCGTATATCATTTGGTTGCAGGGCTCCAGGTCCTTACCGGACAACTTCATGCGTTCCAGCGAAGACTTATACAGGATATTCACTGAACTTCCTGTATCGACCAGCACTCTCTTCACCATCATGTTGGCCATTTGGATATCCACGACCAGCGGATCGGAATGTGGGAACCGGACATGTTGGGCATCACTATCAGAGAAGGTTATCTCGCCTTCTTTGTCGCGCGGTCATCCACAGTCATCATCTCGATGTCCTGGTCTTGGCGTAGAGTTCGAGCGTATCGTTCTCTGGCTTTTCCGCTGTTTCTCGTGAGGTGCGGGCCTCCACAGATGGTTAACAATGTGCCAGTCATGGGGGAAGGCTGCAAAGGTGGCGAGCGTTGGTGCATGGGCGCCTGTTCGTTGCCACCTGGAACTTCTCGTTGGGAATTTCCTGAGGCCCGTACTTATCTTCTCAAGTGTCCTTGTCTAATAAGAAACTCGATTTCATCTTTCAGCTGGTTGCATTCGTTGGTATCATGTCAGTAGTCGTTATGATAATGACAGAACTTGGTGGTGTCTATTTTCGAAATATCCTTTCGAATGGGGGTAGGTTTCTTATAAGGCATGCTGGAACTCGTGGCCTGATAAACCTCTCCCCGAGACTCAACTAGGGCAGTATAGTTAGTGAACCGAGGTTCATAATGGTTACCCTTGGATCGCTTATTGTCAGAGGCGGAAGGCTCATTATGTGGCCGTTTCCCCCCATTTTTGCCATTGCCGTTGCCGTTCCCATTGCCTTTGCCGTTGCCATTGGGCTTGGACCCATTGGCAGCTTTGGCGGTCTCGGCAGTCCCCTTGCCTTTGCCTGGGGGCTTCTCTTCGTCGGCGATGGCATCTTCGAGCTTGATGTATCGATCAGCCTGATCCAAAAATTCCTGGGTGGTTCTTACCCCATGTTTTCGGAGGCTTTCCCAGAGAGGCGTGCGGCTCTTAACCCCTGTGGTTATGGCCATCATTTTTCCTTCGTCTCCCACTGTCTTTGCTCCAACAGCTGCTCGCATGAAGCGCTGGACGTAGTCTTTTAGTGGTTCTCCATCTTGCTGTAGTATTTCGACCAGCTGGTTTGCCTCAGTCGGGTGCACACGACCCGCGTAGAACTGTCTGTAGAACTCCTTTACGAACATTTCCCAGGAAACTATACTTGCAGGAGGGTTTTTAAAGAACCACTCCTGTGCGGCATCAGAAAGTGTTGCAGGGAAGATCCTGCACTGAGCGTCTTCGGACACTTTCTGAATGTCCATTTGTATCTCGAACTTGTTGACGTGAGATACAGGGTCACCATGCCCATCAAAGTTTGGGAGCGTAGGTATTTTAAACTTGCTAGGAGTTTCTGCCATAGCTATCCTCTGGACGAAAGGAGTGCCTTTTCTCCTATCGTGATCGATGTAAGATGTTCTTCCCCCGACCAGCTGTTGCACTGCCTGGTTGAGGGCATCTATCTGGGCCAGCACAGCGCTGGGAATCGTTGTGGCCTCTAGTGCTGGGGGGATGTTCTCACCGTGCCGCTCGCGGCGATAGTTGAGCACATCTCTCAAGTCCTCGTCTCTCCTTCGCTGCTCGCTAGCTTCGAGCCGGTCGAAGACGTTATTTTGTCTGGGCTGCCCCCCAGCATCTCGTCTGTTGGGTTGGTCATCTTGAGGTATTTGGCTCCTGCCTCCACCTCTTTCTTCATTCTTCCGACTGGCATTCCCTTTGCCTGAGTCGGCCTCATTATAGCCATGGCCATCTCTGAATCTTGATTGGCTATGGTGGGATCGACTGTTCCCTCGATTGTCCTCCCGGGCTGGAAACTCCTGAACGTTAGAGGGTGGTATGCGTTGGTCGTTAGGTCCCCGTGCATTACAATGTCGTGGGGGGCCTCAGACCGCAGAGCCTAACTCTGAGTTCCTCCTGTTGCCAGGATGATGCTGTCCTTTGCTCGGAGGGTTTGGCTCGTCGCCCCTATGGCGTCTAGGACTGCGAGGCTACTGCCCGGTCCTATTCTGCCTCTGCTGCGGGGGATTTCCGCGACCAACTTTGGATGGAGGGTGTGCCTCAGGGTCACCTAGCAGGACATCGTCCTGAGGTGCCGGTGGCTGCTCGGGCCTTTGTGGGCTCGAGGGTTGGATAGGCGGGCTAGGATTGGGACCCCTGTGGGGTGGCCCATTCGCAGGTTGATCAGGCTGCGAGGCAGGTGTAGCCTGATTCCTAGCCAATTTTAAGGCTGCCTCAAGGGCTTCCATGGCTTCACTCTGGCGACGGTCCATCTCCGCCTGCCTTTCACTCAGCTCCGCGTGCTGCCGTTCAATTTCTTGCTGCTACCGCGCCATGATTTTGGCAGCGCTTTCCTGATTGGCCCTCAGACTAGCCAGCTCTTCGTGTAGCGACCCTAGAGTGCTCTTCAGCATTGCGTCATCCATTTCCTCCTCATCAAATTCCAAATGCGGCTCATCTTCAGCCACATTGGGAGGAGGAGGAGGAGGTGGGTTAGATGGTGCAGCGCCGGCCGCCTGTCCAGTTTTCCTGGTAGTTTTCGCCATTGGTTTTCTCAACGATGCTATATCAAGCTCTCAATGAAAGCACCAGAATGTTGACCCTGATTTTGGGCAACTAACACGGAGTCTAAATACGCTTGATGTGGATGAATGCGTTGAAAAGAACATGATGACGAAAATAATAAGAACACAAGATTTTATAGTGGTTCGGCCCCAGGATCTGGTAATAACCTACGTCCACTTAGCTTGTTATTGATGTAAGATCCAAAGGAGTGATCAAGGAACTAGGGTTCAATGAGTTTCACCAACCTCTGAAGAACAATACAATATGACTAATTTGATAACTCTAATCTCAAGTGATCTAGAAGTCGGAAAAGAAAAAAAAAGGTCCCCTTCCCTGAGCCCTCTTCTATTTATAATCTCAGGGAAGATTTACATTGATTTGTTACAGATATTATTTCCTAAATAATTGGATACTCAGAAAATCATGGGAGATAATTTCGGATTCCATCATAACTACCTAAGATTTCCTTAGCATATTATGTGCATATGACCAGGCTGGTCGTATAAAGAAACCAATCGCATGATACTGAATATCTTCCTGGTCGATAGTCGAGCACAGATTATGCCTGATGTAAGCCACGTGTAATTAATGCCTGTCAAGTCATTCACTTCTGATTTTTGGGATAACAGTTTAATTAAAAGAAAAATCTAGAAGCTCTAAAACCTTCCAGCAGCTATTAGGATCGTATTATGACTCAGTCAAAGTTGTTTACTCAATTCAAAATATGCTGAAAAAGTGGAAATACGTGTTTGATATATCAACGTATGCCAATATGCCGCAGCTATAGGGGCCAATATATCGCCTACGGGAGATACAGAAAACACACCGACTTTGCACGAACATTCAAACGGGGCTTGGGAAAATGGTCTAGGCAATATATCACCCAGGGTAGGTGATATATCGCCCCTGGTGCTGCAGTTTTGAATATTGAGGATTTTTAAATTTTAAAACAGCCTTAACCACATGGACCTGCCTTTGAACGATTTTTACCAAGTTCTGGGCATCTGTTGAAAGGGGTTAGTTTCACTCCTTGAACTCTATAAATATGACCTAGTACTCACTTGGGTTTTTGGGTTAAAAGCTTTATCATTCTAAGCTTTTCTAAACACTTGCGAAGTGAGATATAGTGAGATTTTGGTATTGAGGTTTAGATCAATTCATAAGATCATTCAAGGTATTCTTATACTTAATTTCAGTTCTTTATTGTTCTTTAGTTTTCTTTTATTTTCTTTTCACATCCTAACTCTTTTTTATGATTCTTGGTTAGGTGTTTAAAACTTAAGGTTCTTCCTGGTAAGTTTCTTCTTTGATTGTTTAGTTTTCTTTTCATTTTTTTAGAAACTCACCATTCTTACTATTGTTTATTAGGAGTGTTCAAATCCCGTTCTTGTCTCCATATCCCCATTTTTGGTAAGGAAAATAGGATAGATTTTATGTGTTTATATGTTTATGTTATGATATGTTTTATGCTATGATATATGTATATAAATATGTCTTGTAGTCATTTGGGGCTTATAGTTGCTTAGATAGCAAACCCAAATATTTTTATGTCGCTTGGGGCTTATAGTTGCTTAGATAGCAAACCCCAAGAATCTTTATCATTTTCGAGGTTTAGAGTTATTATTTACCCTACCTTGATGAGTAGACAGAGGACCTAGATCGGTTATCATATACTACCATGTGATCTAACCTACCTCGATTAGTAGACAGAGGACCTAGATGGTTTATCACATGCCATGTTAATGAGTTAATGGCTGTGGATGCCAAAAATCCACCAAATAAAAACTCTTTAGTCCCGGGTTGGAACATAGGGACACAGGTCACTTATTCATGCTATTGGGCCCGAGCCTGTAGGCCTTGTTGAAGAAACAACACATTATGAGCCACAAGGTTTGGCCCTGCTAAGCTAAGGGGCCGCAATGAATACTGCAAGAGGATAGCTGCACAAGGCCCTCACATAGTGAGGTTCGACGTGCCCGCGCAAGGCTGACATGCTCGCGGGTCAAGATGCACTCACACGCGTAAACGCTGCCAAAGACGCCCGGGACATACCCCCGTGGATGTTCAATATTCCATGCTTATAAAAGACCCAAGGAACGCACTTAGACCCCCATACGCCTACACTCTCATTGGGTCCTCGAGCCATCAGGCATGCCCCTCCTAGCGAGGCCATCAGGCATGCGCCTCCTAGCGAGGCCATCAGGCATGCACCTCCTAGCGAGGCCATCAGGCATGCACCTCCTAGCGAGGCCATCAGGCATGCCTCTCCTAGCAAGGCCGTCAGGCATGCGCCTCCTAGCGAGGCCATCAGGCATGCGCCTCCTAGCGAGGCCATCAGGCATGCGCCTCCTAGCGAGGCCATCAGGAATGCGCCTCCTAGCGAGGCCATCAGGCATGCGCCTCCTAGCGAGGCCATCAGGCATGCGCCTTCTAGCGAGGCCATCAGGCACGCGCCACCAGTGAGGCCCGTAGGCCACCATCTTCTCAGGAGGCCATTGCACCATCGCGTCGCTAGTCTGGATCCATGCCACAAGGAGGCAAGTATAGCTAGGCCCTTCACCACTAGGAGCCTTGCAAGGCACGACCAGTGCATGGGTCATTACCACCTCGAATCTATGCCTTGCAAATGAGGGTCACATGGCATTGATCTCATGAGGTACGGAGTCCACTGACGAACTGAAAGGAGTTAGAGTACGGACATAGTACCCATGTCAGATAAGTAGTGGAGGTACGAACAAAGTACCATCTGTGGTCCTCACCAGCCACTCCTCTGACACCCGTACCAGGCAGGTAGTGGAGGCATGACCAGGTACAGGATGTGAGGTGCTCCCATGATCTCTGACCTTGCACCAGAACCGACATCACTACCCCTGGAACCACTTTCCTGTTAGTGTACTTATGTACCATCTGGTCCCCTGGACCACCATGTACCCAGGGCCATTAGAGCCTACTATAAAAGGAACCCCACTTCCACAGAGAGGGGGGTTGGAAAATTCATTGTATGCAGAGGCTATTAAGCAATATACATTTTTCACTCCATTGTTCATTTGTGTTTATCCTTTCATAAGTTAATTCTAAGTTCTTATCTAAACTTCGCCGCATTTACCTTTAAGTTTTTCGACCTAATTTAGTCCTATATGATATACGTTTTTATAGACAAACGTTTTATAGTATATGTTTATGATAAAGTCTTATGTTTATGATTTATGATATGTGATAGTAGATTTTCCTTGCTGGGCATTAGGCTCATTCCTTTATTTTTAGCTTGATGCAGGAACATGATTATGGAAGGCAGAAAGATTCATGGCAACTTAGCTTATGTGTTAAGGATGAATGGATTGAATGGACTGCGTGACGATCGAGGATGAAGTAATTTTTAAGTCTTTTGAATTATGCATCTTTTGTAATTCCGCACTTAGTTTTTAAACAATTAAAGTTTATGGTTTATGTTTTTATGTATTAAACAATGGGTACCCATATCGTATTTTATATTTCATATTTGTAACGCCCTACTTCCTTAGAGCCGTTACTAAGTGAATTTAAAAACGTGCTTTCATCTCGCTAATCGAGGATTTAGATCAAACAGTGTAATTAAGCTATAAACAGAGGAAAAACCTTAGAAATAGTAGTTTTCATAGAAAATCATAAAAGGTTTACACTTGGGATCCCAAAATACAGTTTAGAAATGTTTACAACATATTAATTAAACCCAAGTCAACTAGACGACAAAATCAGAGTTTATTTACAAGCATCTCCCAAAATCCTCTGGCCGTGGTAGCCAGGCTGGCCAAACATGTACACGCCGCCCCACGCCTGCTATACTCATGGTTGGTTGATCTTCACCTTACCCTTACTTGCACCACAGAACATCTGTGAGCTGAAGCCCAGTAAGAGAACCCACACACAGATAACATATGCAACACATATATCACGTATATAAATAGGCAACCAATTGGCTAAACACATACAGCCTAGCCGTCCCAGGCGTTTACCAAGCCCTGGGTTTGCGGACCACGCCATGAGGATATCCCAGGTATCCTTCTAGGGACTCGCACTCCACGTGCTTAACGCTGCTCCCGGCCCCTTGCCGTTCTCGGTCTTGCACTCAACGTGCCCAACGTCATTTCCGGCCCCTCGCCGTTCTCGGCCTACACCGTTCTCGGCTCAAGCCGACCATTCACATCATAATACACATAGCATAACAAGAAAGTATAGTATTCTATCATAATTAGATAAAGGGCTATGCCCCGCAGTTCTAACATATTGGGCTCGGCCCTGCATATCAATCCATTCAAACACACTGGGCTCAGCCCTGCATATCAGTCCATTCAAACACGTTGGGCTCAGCCCTGCACACAAGATCTATGGGAACAAGGGTTCTCTTACCTGAGTTCCGAGCTTCCTGAGCACCGATGCCCCGAGCACAGTCCTCCAACGTGAGCCTCGCCGAAACCCTAGTCACAACACATTAATAACGTCCATCCATCAAATTCTAATCCAACAAATAACTTAGAGCCATAACCCTAACCTCTGGGTCCTTGAATTCTATCAATCTGGGTGATAAAATCCATCCCGAGCCTTAACCATTGAATTCCCAAGCCTAAACACCCTTAAAAATGCAAACTGGCACTAAGAGCCGTGGCCCCACCCTCAAGAGCCGCAGCTAGCCTCGAAACAGAGGCTAGCACCTCACTGAACCCCACAGGGGCCGCAGCGCGCCCACCAGGCGCCGCGACTCGCATGAACCTTCTCGGCCTCCCATGGCCGCGCGCACACACGGGCCATGGCGCACCCCTCCTAGGGCCGCGGCACACCACCGAACCCAGATTTTCCACCATTTTTTCCACACCTTTCCTCAAGTTAATTCACCCAAAACTCACCTATCAAACCCAAATATTTAACACATACATACCAGCTCAATATCAACACTAAAACCCCTTTAAAATCTGCTCCAAAACCTATCTAAAATACTCAAGAACATGTCAAACTTATCTAGCATGCATATTCTAGCAAACCAGTAACAATTCTCAACATAATCCCAATAATTAAAGCTTACCTTGCTGAATTCAATCCCTGTAGTTGATCCTCAATTCCCCAAACTTCAAGCTCCCAAGTTTCCTCAGCCCAAATCCTTGCTTAAGCTAGCTTACACCAAATTCCCTTGAGTTATTCCTTAGAGAGTGAAAGAGAGAGATGAAAATGGTAAGAGATGCTATCCTTAGCTGAAAACAGAAATATATGTCGATTTCCCAAAGCTTCTAATTAATTCCCCCTTTTTTTTTTATTCAGCTTAAGTCTATGTGGTTACCTCAAGGCTCGGGGTACCGAAACGTCCCCGAGGGCAAAATAGTAAATTTCCCCAATATTCCTGCCTAGACATTCTATCCTCAAATATATCTCCAAATATTTATTTTCATGTCCCGATAATCCCATAACACCTAGTACCCAAATTACCCCTCGACTCGCCCCGAGTCCGAATCTCAACCCCGTTGTGACCCATTGGCTAAGCGCTCCCCAGGACTGTCTCGGATCGTGCTGCACAGACATATCACACATATGACATTTATCACATTCATGGCCCTAATATCCAGACGGGGCCCGCATGCACATTTAACTCACTAAACATGCATCACTATCATATATTCACGTTAATTCACCCATTAACATATTAAAGCATATTAAATCCTTTATTGCCCTCCAGGCACATTAATTAAGGCCCTAAGCCCGATTAGCAAATTCGGGTTGTTACAATATTTTACTTTGTATTTTGAAAAATATTTATTTTGCGGTTTTAAATACAGTTATGTTATTTCTTATGTATGTTTCCCAAAATAGATGCTATGTCTAGTAGTTTTTAATGGTCCAAGGTCTTAGAAATAGTTGGGTCATTACACTTGGTAAGGGGTACTTGTTCTTGATGGTCAACTTATTCAGTTCCCTATAGTCTATACACATTCTCAGAGTTCTATCCTTCTTCTTCACAAACAAAACCGGAGCACCCCATGGCAAGAAGCTAGGCCTGATGAACTCCAAATCAAGAAGCTCTTGTAACCATATCTTCAATTCTTTCAGTCCTGCCAAAGCCATCCTATATGGTATCCTCGACACTGGCTCTGTACTCTACGCTAACTCAATAACAAACTGGATCTCCCTGTGCGATGGTAACCCCAGAAAATCCCCAGGGAACACGTTTAAGAACTCGCGTACCAATCTGGTCTCTCCTGGCCTTGCTGGCATAACCCTGGTGGTATCCACCACACTGACTAGAAAACCCATACAACCTCCCTACAATAGGTCCCTAGCCCTCAATGCTAATATTATGGGTATTTGGGGTTCATGCACATCGCACACAAAAAAAATGATCCTCTCCCTCAGGCTCAAAAGTCACCATCTTCTTCCTTGAGTCTATAGTAGCCCCATATCTGACCAGCCAATCCATCCCCAAGATCATATCAAAATCAGCTATACCCAACTCGATCAAGTCTACTGATAGTTCCCTACTATCTACCATCACTGACAGTGCTCTAATCCATCTCCTAGAAACTATAAGTCCCCCTGCAGGCAATATAGTCCCAAACCCCGCAGTAGAATACTCACTAGGTCTACACAATCTATCAATTACCTTATTAGAAACAAACGAATGTGTAGCACTAGAGTCAATCGATATAGTATAAGAAGAGCCAGTGCTAGAAAGCTGATCTGTCACTACTGAGGGACTAGCCTCGGCCCCCGTCTGCGTCAAGGTGAACACTCATGCTGTAGTAAAGTTGTCCACCTTCCCTGATTCCTTCTTCTTCGCTGTTGAACAGTCTTTCTTGAGGTGTCCCACCACCCCGCATAGATAGAAAGCCCTTGCCCCACATTCACCCATATGACGCTTCCTGCACCTCATACATTCTGGATAACTCCTCCAAGTCTCACTGCCTACCTAGCGGCAACCCTGAACACCTCAACCCCTCCTATCAGGACCAGCAGTGGTTGAAGTGTCAGGGGTCTTCCTCTTCAGGTCACTGGGGCCTACGAACATCCCGTCTTGCAGCGCTCTCCCTCCAGATTTTGTTTTCTGCCTCTTCAGCGGTAAGAGCCTTCTCAACAGCCTGTGCATAAGTCATCTACCCAGGTACTGAGGTAATCCTCACATCCCGGGCTATCATAGCATTAAGCCCTTGAATAAACTGGTCTTGTCTGGCCGCATTTATAGGCACCAATTCTAATACAAACTTTGCCAGCCTATCAAACTTCAGGGCATACTCTATAATTGTTATACTGCCCTATATAAGCCATGTGAATTCATTTACCTTTGCGACCCTGACGCAACATTGTAATACTTCTGGTAGAATGGATCTCTGAACCCATCCAACCACAAAATAGAAATATCTCTGGTCTGTGATGCCACTTCCCACCAAATACGCGCATCCTCTCTAAGCATATAGGTGGCACAGACCACCCTGTCATTACCTTCCACCCTAATAAAATCTAGGATGGAAGTGATCATACTCATCCACTATTCAACCTTTAGTGGGTCTAGTCCTCCCTTAAAGGTTGGAGAATGTTGTCTCCTGAACCGCTCATAAAGTGGCTCCCACCTGTTCCCAGCCTTAGGTGTATGTACAACTGCTGCCACAACAGGTGGCATAATAGGTGCAGCACTCCCTGACGGAGCCTGCTGTCTCAAGAGACGAATCTTCTCTTCTGGACTCTGTAACCGGGCTTGCATGTCTACAAGTATCTGCTGCCAGTTCTCAGGGACTGGCGGAGGGTTCTGGCCCTGATCATCATCTCTAGCCTCAAACCCTGTGCCAACTAGTCGTATATATCGCCTTGGACCCATTACTATCCAAGTTTATCTGCAATCAACAACTCAACAATTAGGCAATGATGACAGGTTAATAATCTTTCCATAGTTCACCATTGAAACTCAATCCACATAAGCAGTCAAGATGCAAACAATCATTCAAATATTCATTCACATACAACAACAATGATAATAAGCACGCCTCATCATAATCACACATCAGTCAAAGGCCAGGCCCTATCAATATTTCATGCTCCCTATTAATCACACACATTAAAACATTTATATTTCATTCAAACATTTAAACATAAAATCACATATACACAATTACCAAACCCTAAGTCGAGCTTGTCTTTAGCGTCAAGTGTAAATGTCTAGCAAGTATTCAGGAACCCTTAAACCTAGACGGCTCTGATACCAAGTTGTAACAACCTGGGTAACCAAGACTGTTACACTGTGTATTTGAAATAGGGCAAGACTTGCTAATCAAGTCATTTGAGTAAAAATGTGATCCTAAAGTCAATATTCAAGTTATGGTTAAAAGATTTTGATCATAAACGATTAATTTTCATTAAAATAGATGTTTGGTACATGAGATCCCAAAAACTGGGTTTAAAAGATAAATTTACAATTTTTGAAAGTTATATACAACTAGTGCCCACTCTAATGGAGAAATACAAGTTTCTGGCTTATGTCCCTGTAATTTTCATCGGCTGTGGCGATCGAGCAGCTAACTATGTACACTCTACCCTAGAGTTCTCCAACTCATGGTCGATCCAGTTTCCCTTTGCCTTTACCCGCACCACGTAGCACCCGTGAGCCAAGGCCCAACAAGAAAACCAAGAACAACAAACACATGTAGCAATAAGAATTTTCAATCAAGCTTATCTCATTTAAACATAAAACATGGTACGAATACTCAATCAATCAATGATAAGCACATAATCCCAAGTTCTAAAATAATTAGGGTTGGCACGTTTACTGTTAATCCCAAGTCTACTAAAATAATCCCAAGTCTCGCTTAGGTCGGGTCACGCTCAGTACGTTTACTGTTAACCCCGACTCCCTTAGGCCGGTTATTCTTGTATATCATATCAATTTTACAAACACATAGTACAAGCAATCAATAATTGGGAATCTCAGTCCCATTCACAACCACACAAGGGGGAAATTTTCTTACCTTGAATCCTAAGTGAGAGATACAGAACGGTCTCGAGCACAATCCTCAGTCATGAGCCTTGGCGATAAACCTAGTCACAGTGGCCAATAGGTAATAATCAATTTCTAATACAAATAGTTACTTCGGAGACAAAAACTAACCTTTGGAACCTCGAATTCTACTAAACTGGGTAGTGGAAATTGTCCCGAGCGCCTAGGTTTGAACCCCTGAGCCTCACCAATTCTAGAAACCAACCTAAGGCAAAAATCCCTAGGTGGGCCCCGACTTGACCCTAAGGGTTGCGACACACCCCCAACGTCAGAAAGAAATCTTCGAGTATCAAGGGGAGGTGGGCCGCGTCTTTCCCCCTAGAGTCGTAGAGCGCCCCCAAATCAGAGAGCCACCTAGGGCCCTCTAGGCACGCGGGCCGCGACACCCCTACTGTAACGCCCTACTACCTTAGAGCCGTTATTAAGTGAGTTTAAAAACGTGCAATCACTCGCTAAACGAGGCTTTTAAAGCAAAAGTGTAATTAAACCATGATCAGAGTAAAAACTTTAGAAATAATTCTATTCCATTGAAAATCATAAAAGTTTAACATTTGGGATGCCAAAATACTGTTTAGAAATATTTACAACATATACATACAACCAAGTCGGCTAAACGAAAAAATCTAGGTTTTATTACATTCATCTCCCAAAATCCACTGGCTGTGGTAGCCAGACACACCAAACATGTACACGCCGCTTCATGCCTGCTACACTCATGGTTGGTTGGCTTTCTCCTTGCCCTTACCTGCACCACAGAGCATCTGTGAGCCGAAGCCCAGCAAGAAAACCCACAAACAGATAACATATGCAAAACATACACCAAGTATATAAACTGGCCATCAATAGGCTAAACACATACGACCTAGACGTCCCAGGCGCTTTACCAGGCCCTGGGTTCGCGGTCCACACCATGAGGATATCCCAGGTATCCTTTAGGGACTCGCCCTGGCAACCTGCACTCCACGTGCTCAACGCTGCTCCCGGCCCCTTACTGCACTCGTCCTTGCACTCAATGTGCCTAACGTCGTTTCCGGCCCTTTGCTGTTCCCGGCCCCTGCCGACCTCAGCCTACACCGTTCCCGATTCTTGCCGATTATTCACATAATTGCATTCATGGCATAATAAACAAGTATAGAATACTAGCAAATTCAATCAAAGGGCTATGCCTTATAATTCAAACACATTAGGCTCAGCCCTGCATACAAGCTCAATTGGAACAAGGGTTTCTTACCTGAGTACCGAGCTCTCCGAGCACCGCTATCCCAAGCACAGTCCTCTAACTTGAGCCTCGCCGAAACCCTAGTCACAACACATTAACAATATCCATCCATCAAGTTCTAATCCATTAAATAACTTTGAGCCATATCTCTAACCTCCGGGACCTTGAATTCTATCAGTCCGGGTGATAAAATCCATCCCGAGCCTTAACTATTGAGTTCCCAAGCCTAAACACACTTAAAAACTCAGACTGGCACTAAGAGTCGCGGCCCTACCCACAAGCGCCGCGGCTAACCTCGAAACAGAGGCTAGCACCACTCTGAAACCCACACAGGCCGCGGCGTGCATCGCCAAGCGCCGCAGCGCGCGTCAAGCATCTTGGGCTCCCATGGCTGCGTGCGCACACAGGTCGCGACATGCCCTCCTAGGGCCACGACCCTCACCTCCAAACCCAGAAATCTTCATCTTTTTCCCTACATTTTCTTCAAACCAATTCTCCCAAAACCAAACTAACAACTCCAGATAATCATCACAAGATTCAAGCCCAATTTTAACATCAAAACCTATTAAGAACCAGCCCCCCAAAACTCAGACTAATAATCAAATCCCACTCCAAACTAAGCCTACATGCAGCCTCAATATACAACCTTAAGCAAGCTGAAAAATTGACTCAAATCAACAAACTAAGAACTTACCTTGAAGAATTATACTTATGTACAAAATCTCTAAATCCCAAGCTCAACTTCAATCCTTAGTTCTTGACTAATGGCCACCCAAAGCTTAATTACCTTGAGTTTGTCTTAGAGAGTGAATGAGAGAGGGTGATGAGAAGCTATCTACAACTGGGAATGAAAGTGAATGTCGATTTCTCCAAGTTTCCCAACAGTTCCTTTACTTTGTTTTATTTAACTTAATCTTTAAGGTTACCTCAAGGCTCGGGGTACCACAATGTCCCCGAGGGCAAAATGGTTAATTTCCTCGGTATTCCCTCCTAGACATTCTATCCTCGAATATATCTCCAAATATTTATTTCCACAACCCGATAACCCCATAACACATGTAATACCCAAATTACCCATCGACTCGCCCCGGGTCGGAATCTCAACCCTGTTGTGAGTTTCTGGTTAACCGCTCCCCAGGACTATCTCGGATCGTGCTGCACAGACATATCACATAAATATGGCATTTATCACATTTATACCCCTAATATCCAAAAGGGGCCCACATGCATATTTAATTCAGCTAAACATGCATCACTATCATATATTCACATAAATTCATGTATCAACATATTAATTCATTTATTGCCCTCCAGCACGTTATTCAAGGCCCTAAGCCCTATTAGCAAATTCGGGTCGGTACAACTATCCCCTCCTTACAGAAATTGGGTCCTCAAAATTACATGAACAACTCGGGATACCGCTCCCTCATCTCCGACTTAAGTTCCCACGTCGCCTCCTCAACCTTGCTGTTCCTCCACAACACTTTCACCAAGGGGATGGTCTTGCTCCGCAAGACTTTATCTTTTTGGTCAAGAACCTGAACCGGCTTCTCCTCATAGGACAAATCCTGATCAAGCTCCAGATTCTCAAAACATAGAACATGCGTCGAATCTGACATATACTTCTGGAGCATGGATACATGGAAAACATTATGAACCCCTGATAAAGCTGGAGGCATCGCTAATCAGTAAGCTACCTCTCCAACCCGTTCCAGAATTTTGAAGGGGCCAACAAACCTAGGGCTCAACGCTTCACACCCCTCATGGGTGAAACCCTAAGGAACACATGGTCACCAACCTGAAATTCCACGCTCCTGCGTTTCAGGTCTGAATAACTTTTCTGTCGACTCTGGGAGGCGAGCATACGCGCTCTAATCTTCTCAATCACCTCATTGGTCCTCTGAACCATTTCAGGACCCAAATATCTTCTCTCACCTATCTTGTCCCAATGAACAGGTGATCTACACTTTCTTCCATAAAGCATCTCATACGGAGCCACTCCGATGGTCGCCTGATAACTGTTGTTGTACGGGAACTCGATCAAAGGGAGATACTTACTCCATGATCCCCCAAAATCTAGCACACAGGCTCGCAGCATATCCTCCAATATCTGAATCATCCTCTCAGACTATCCATCTGTCTAAGGATGATAAGCGATACTAAACTGTAACTGCATGCCCATAGCCTTCTGCAGACTCCCCCAAAACTTGGAAGTGAAGGTGGGGTCTCTGTCGAATACTATCGACCTCGGAGCCCCATGAAGTCGAACAATCTCCTTCACATATAGCTCAGCATACTGCTCCACAGTATAAGTTGTTCCAACAGGCAGAAAGTGGGCGGACTTGGTATACCTATCCACAATCACCCACAGAGTCATGCTGTCCTACGGTCCTTGGAAAACCGACCACAAAGTCCATGGTGATATCCTCCCACTTCCATTCTGGGATCCCCAGAGGCTACAGCAACCACGCTGGCCTCTGATGCTCAGCCTTGACCTACTGACACGTTAAACACTTGACCACATAATCCACCACATCCCTCTTCATGCCTGACCACCAATACAAGGCTCTCAAATCCTGGTACATCTTCGTCGTACCCAGCTGCGAAGAATAGGGAGTGGTATGCGATTCATCTAAGATCTCTCCCCGGATATCAGAATCCATCGGAACGCAAATCCGACCGTTGTACTTCAGTAACCCCATCTCTGAAATGGAAAAATCCTTAGTCGCTCTGACTAAGACACTCTCCCTATGACCTCTCAACTGGAAATATTTCCCTTGCGCTTCCTTGATCCTCTCAAGGAGTGTAGACTGAAGAGTGATGTTGGCCAACTGACCAACCACCAACTCTATACCTGCTTTGGTCATCTCCTCAGCCAACTTATCAGATATCTGCCTCGAACTAAACAACTGTCTTGGGCCTTTCCGACTCAATGCATCAGCCACTACATTAGCCTTCCCAGGATGGTATAGGATATCACAATCATAATCCTTAACCAATTCTAGCCACCGCCTCTGGCGCATATTCAGATCCTTTTGAGTAAAGAAATACTTTAGGCTCTTATGGTTGGTGTATATCTCGCACTTCTCACCATAAAGATAATGTCTCCCAATCTTAAGTGCGACACCACCGCTGCCAACTCCAGCTCATGTGTGGGATACCTCTGCTCATATTCCTTCAACTGTCTCGATGCATAGGCTATCGCCTTACCCGCTTGCATCAACACCCACCCTAAACCCTGTCTGGATGCATCACAATAAACCACAAACTTTTCATTCTATATCGGCAAGCTTAGCATCGGTGCGGTGATCAATCGTCGCTTCAACTCCTTGAAACTATTCTCACATTTGTCCGTCCAAACATACCTTGTCTTCTTCTTTGTCAGTTCTGTCAATGGCGTAGCTATTCTGGAGAACCCCTCAACAAATCGCCGGTAGTACCCTGCTAAACCCAGAAAGCTTCTCACTTCAGGAACATTGCTCGGTCTAGGCCAATCTCTGACTGCCTCAATCTTACTTGGGTCAACCAGAATCCCCTCCTTACTGACAATATGGCCCAGAAATGTAACTTGTGGTAACCAGAACTCACACTTACTGAACTTAGCATATAACTTATGCTCTCTCAACCACTGTAGAACCAACCGTAGATGCTGCTCGTGCTCTGTCTCTGACTGAGAATACACCAGGATGTCGTTGATGAATACAATCATAAACTTGTCTAGATAATCCTTGAAAACCCTATTCATCATGTCCATAAAGGCTGCTGGGGCATTGGTTAATCCAAAGGACATAACCAGGAATTCATAGTGCCCATACCTCGTTTAGAAAGCGGTCTTTGGTATGTCATCCTCTTTAATCCTTAACTGATGGTAACCTGATCGGAGGTCTATCTTGGAACACACTGTTCTTCCCTGTAGCTGATCAAATAAATCGTCGATCCTAGGCAGTGGATACTTGTTCTTAATGGTTAACTTGTTTAGTTCACTGTAATCAATACACATCCTAAGGGATCCATCCTTCTTCTTAACGAACAGTACTGGAGCACCCCATGGCGAGAAACTCGGTCTAATGAACCCCAAATCAAGTAACTCCTGCAACTGAATCTTCAACTCTTTCAACTCCGTTGGAGCCATTCTATAAGGTGTCCTAGATACTGGCTCCACTCCTGGTACCAATTCTATAACAAAGTCAATCTCCCACTACGGCGACAACCCCGACAAATCTGCCGGAAACAAATCCGGAAACTCACACACCAGTCTAGTCTCACCCGGTCCAACCGACACCACCTTAGAGGTATCCACAACGCTCGCTAGGAATCCTATGCAACCTTCCTGCATCAGGTCTCTAGCCTTCATTGGTACTCGCGGTCCACTAACTATCTCCACAAACACAAAGGGTACCTCCCCTTCTGGTTCAAAAGTCACCATTCTGCGCTTGCAGTCAATCGTAGCCCCATACTTCGATAACCAATCCATCCCTAGAATCATATCAAAGTCATCCATCTCTAACTCAATCAAATCAACAGACAGTTCCCTACCATCTACCTCTACTAGCAATGTTCTAATCCATTTCCTAGAGACTACCAGTTCTCCTGTTGGCAACAAAGTCTGAAATCCCCTAGCATACACACCACTAGGTCTACAAAGTTGATCTATCACTCTAGCAGATACAAATGAATGGGTAGCCCCTGAATAAAAAAATGCAGTATACAGAGAACCAACACTAGAGATCTGACCTGTCACAACTGAGGGGCTAGCCTCTGCCTCGGTCTCTGTCAAAGTAAATACCCTAGCAGGATCAAGATTGTCACTCTGCTACTGCTCCTCCTTCTTAACTTAAGGGAAATCCCTCTTTAGATGACTGACACTCCCACAAACAAAGCAGGCCCTGATCCTGCACTCACCCTGATGTCGTCGCCTGCACCGCGGACACACTAGAAAACTCCTCCAGTTGTCATTGCCACCCTGACGGCCAGTGGAAGCACCCCGTGCCCTCCTATCTGAACTGGGAAGAACAAAGAAATCTGGGGCCTTCCTCTTCTGCTCACTAGAACCACCACCATGACTGAATCCAACAAAAGGAGGCACTGTCCTCCTAGAATCGCGCCTAACAGCGCTTTCCTTCCAAATCTGATCTTCGGCCCTCTCAGCAGTAAGGGCATTGTCCATTACCTGGCCATAAGTAGTAGTCTCTAGATCCAAGGTAATATTCACATCACGGGCGATCATAACATTTAACCCCAGCACAAACCTGTCACTTCTTGCCGCATCAGTCGACACTAAATCTAGCGCAAACTTCGCCAATCTGTCAAACTTTATAGCATACTCTATCACTGTCGATCGATTCTGAGTCAGGTTGATAAACTCATCAACCTTCGCAGCTCGAACTGCCACACTGTAATACTTTTCATTAAACAAGTTTTTGAATTCTTCCCAGGTCATAACTGATACATCCCTTCTCTAAACCACCACGTCCCACCAGATGTGGGCATCCTCTCTAAACATGTAGCTAGCACAAGCTACCCTCTCATTCCCCTGAACTCTCATAAAATCCAGAATTGAGGAAGTCATATTCATCCACTGATCCACCCTCAAAGGTGGGAGGATGATGTTTCCTGAACCTCTCATATAGAGGTTCCCACCTATTCTCCATAACAGGTTGAACTGGAACTGGCGCTGCAACCTGCTGAACTGGCAGCCCAGTGGCCTGAGGTGGGGCCTGCTGCCTCAACTATAGCAACTCTTCCTCTGCTCGCTGGAGTCTTACCTCCATCTCGGCAAACATCTCTTGCCAATTCTGTGGGGCAGGTGGAGGGTCCTGACCCTGGTTGTCATCCTCGGCCCTACTGCCGCGGAGTCTAGCTCATTGTCAAGGCATCTCAACAAATATGCCTGCAACCAACGACGCCGCTCATCAGGCATGATAACAACATCCAAACCACCTCCCAAACAATTAGCCATCCACAAACAGTAACTCATATAGCATACAGATATCATATAACACACAACGGGCCATGCCCTGGCATCATGCATATGTTAACTCATTCATCATGCTCTGTATAAGATAAGCAGGCAAACATAACACTCAAACACATATTCAAGCATATTAGTCAATCATACCAACCAACCCTGAGTCGAGCTTTGTCACTGACAGTGAGCGTACATGTTCGATCGATCTCCAGAACTAATAACCTTGGCTCGCTCTGATACCATGTTGTAACACCCTACTACCTAAGAGTCTTTACTAAGTGAGTTTAAAAACGTGCAATCACTCGCTAATCGAGGCTTTTAAAGCAAAAGTGTAATTAAACCATGATAAGAGTAAAAACTTTAGAAATAATTCTATTCCATTGAAAATCATAAAAGTTTAACATTTGGGATGCCAAAATACTGTTTAGAAATATTTACAACATATACATACAACCAAGTCGGCTAAACGAAAAAATCTAGGTTTTATAACATTCATCTCCCAAAATCCACTCGCTGTGGTAGCCAGGCAGACCAAACATGTACACGCCACTTCATGCCTGCTACACTCATGGTTGGTTGGCTTTCTCCTTGCCCTTACCTGCACCACAGAGCATCTGTAAGCCGAAGCCCAGCAAGAAAACCCACAAACAGATAACATATGCAATACATACACCAAGTATATAAACTTGCCATCAATAGGCTAAACACATACGGCCTAGCCATCCCAGGCGCTTTACCAGTCCCTAGGTTTTGGGCCACACTGTGAGGATATCCCAGGTATCCTTTAGGGACTCGCCCTTGCAACTTTCACTCCACGTGCTCAACGCTGCTCCTGGCCCCTTGCCGTACTCGTCCTTGCACTCAATGTGCCTAACGCCGTTTCTGGCCCTTTGCCGTTCCCGGCCCTTGCCGACCTCGGCCTACACCGTTCCCAGATCATGCAGATTATTCACATAATTTCATTCATAGCATAATAAACAAGTACATAATACTAGCAAATTCAATCAAAGGGCTATGCCCTGCAATTCAAACACATTGGGCCCAGCCCTGCATACAAGCTCTATGGGAACAAGGGTTTTCTTACTTGAGGCCCGAGCTCTCTGAGCACCGCTATCCCAAGCACAGTCCTCTAACTTGAGCCTCGCCAAAATCCTAGTCACAACACATTAACAATATCTATCCATCAAGTAGTAATCCATTAAATAACTTTGAGCCATATCTCTAACCTCCGGGATCTTGAATTCTATCAATCCGGGTGATAAAATCCATCCCGAGCCATAACCATTGAGTTCCCAAGCCTAAACACACTTAAAAACTCAAGCTGCCACTAAGAGTCACAACCCTACCAACAAGCGCCGCAGATAGCCTCGAAACAGAGGCTAGCACCACTCTGAAACCCACACGGGCTGCGACGCGCATCACCACGTGCTGCGGCGCGCCTCAAGCATCTCAGGCTCCCATGGCCGTACGCACACACGGGCCGCGGGATGCCCTCCTAGGGCCGCGGCCCTCACCTCCAAACCCAGAAATCTTCATCTTTTTCCCTACATTTTCTTCAAACCAATTCTCCCAAAACCAAACTAACAACTCTAGATAATCATCACAAGATTCAAGCCCAGTTTTAACATCAAAACCTATTAAGAACCAGCCCCCCAAAACTCAGACTAATAATCAAATCCCACTCCAAACTAAGCCTACATGCAACCTCAATATACAACCTTAAGCCAGCTGCAAAATTGACTTAAATCAACATATTAAGAACTTTCCTTGAAGAATTATACTTCTGTGCAAAATCTCTAAATCCCAAGCTCAGCTTCAATCCTTAGTTCTTGACTAATGGCCACCCAAAGCTTAATTCCCTTAAGTTTGTCTTAGAGAGTGAAAGAGAGAGGGAGATGAGAAGTTATCTATAGCTGGGAATGAAAGTGAATGTCGGTTTCTCCAAGTTTCCCAACAGTTCATTTACTTTGTTTTATTTAACTTAATCTTTAAGGTTACCTCAAGGCTCGGGGTACCAAAATGTCCGCGAGGGCAAAATGGTAAATTTCCCTGGTATTCCCTCCTAGACATTCTATCCTCAAATATATCTCCAAATATTTATTTCCACAACCCGATAACCCCATAACATATTCACATAAATTCACGTATCAACATTTTAATTCATTTATTGCCCTCCAGGCACGCTAATCAAGGCCCTAAGCCCTATTAGCAAATTCGGGTCATTACACCCACGAACCCAAAATTTCTGGGTTCATTCCACCTCTTTACAGCCAGAACTTCTAAGATATAAGCCTAACGAATTCCTTAACCACAATCAGTACTCAGCTACGAGTTTAAGACTTTTAATCACCCAATTTAAATACCAAAATCTTAACAATCCTACTGAAATCATTATCCCAACTCAGTCAAAATTCATCACTAAAGGACCCAAATGACTTGACCATACACCCACATTTCTAATAGAAACCCAACCAAATTCTTACCTTCGTGGTTGCTAAACCCTTAGTTTCAAGCCTTCAATTCCAGAGCTTCATTATTAAAGTTTCCCAGCTAAATCCCCCTATTTTTCAAGCTTCAACTTAGCCTTTCCCTTCAATTCCCTTCCAAAAATTCTCAGCTTAAGGCCTTAATTCCTTCTGTTTTTTTTTCTTCCTTAGCTTCAAAGGACAAGTGAGAGAGAAAAGGAGAAACCGTGAGATGGAGAGGGAGATGAGAGTTTGAGAAGCTTTCCTTAAGTTTCTGGTTACTTCCTACTCCTCTAGGTATAACTCTTAGCCCCTAAAAAGACTATAATGCCCCTTTAAGCTTATTAATCCTCTAAGGGTACTAAGGAGTAAAATGGTAATTCCGCTCCCGGTTCTCGCTAATTCCTCAAGTGTTCTTACTATTAATCCATTAAACTGGTCATGTCCAATTAAATACTAAATACTTATTCAATATGTATAAGTCCCCAAAATATTCTCTATATTCCCAAAAATACCCCTAGGCTTCCTCCGAGCGAGGTATTAAACCCCGCTGTGACTATTTTGCTAATCTTCTCACTAGGACCGTCTCGAGCCATATACTGCAAATGTATCCTCATAATAATGTGGTCTCAAAAATTTATCACATATAATCACATTTATGCCCTTAACGGGCCAAAATTACAAATATGCCCTTATAAGCTATAAAGGGTCCACATGCATATCTAATACTCATAACACATGCGAATCACATACTCATATAAACATATTAATCATGAATTTAACCAATTAAACATACATATAAAATAATTATGCCCTCCTGACACACTAATAAAGGCCCTAAGCCCTATTAGCAATTTTGGGTCGTTACACACACAAACCATGCTATCTAATCTATACATGCAGATAAGGCACTAAAACATGTAAGGAAAACTATCACATGTATAAAAAAAAAAATTAAATAAAGCTTACAGTGCATTAAGTCCAGCTTGTCTTCAGTGGCGACAGTACATGTAGCGTCCCAAATTCGATAATAGG
Source organism: Humulus lupulus (assembly GCF_963169125.1). Classification (NCBI taxonomy): domain Eukaryota; kingdom Viridiplantae; phylum Streptophyta; class Magnoliopsida; order Rosales; family Cannabaceae; genus Humulus; species Humulus lupulus. Next base: position 165,094,542 of record NC_084799.1, read on the forward strand.
GCTTAGGGCCTTGATTAGCGTATTGAGAGGGCAATAATTGATTTAATTATGTTAATTTGTTAATTAAATGATTATATGATTAGAAATGCATGTTTAGGTGAATTAAATATGCATGTGGGCCCCATTTGGTTATTTGGGGCATATTTCTAATTTGGGCTCGTTGAGGGCATAAATGCAATATATTTGTATGATGTGCCTGATACCATAAGAGAGTGGTGATATGTTTGTGATGTGTGATCAGAGATGATCATAGGGAACGATTTAGCTAAATAATAACAACGGGGTCGAATACCCGGCTTGGGAGGAGCCTAGGTGTATTTTGTGAACATTGTTGGAGTTTGGGATTTACCGAGTAGTCGGTAGTAATTTAGTGATTATTTGGGCATGTCAGGATTAAAATGGGGATTTATAGGAACACTCAAGGATTTAGCGGGATGTGGCAATTGAAAGCACTGCCCTTGATGGCACTAAAGGAATAGGATAAAGTTGAGGGCATTTTAGGTATTTTGGGATTAGACTTATCCTACAAAACTCTGGAAACCAAAGTAAAAACAAAACAGAAGTCTCTCAAACTCAGTTCTTTCTCCCTTCCTCACTTCTCTTTCTCTTTAGGCCAAGGGGGGAAAAGTTTGCTTAATTCTTGTGGAGTTTGGCTAAGGAATTTAGAGAATTGGAAGCTTGAGGTGATTGGAGTAATGTCATCGCAAATTGTTTATTGAGGTAAGAATTTATGGCACTTAATCACCAAGCTTCCTGTTGTGTTTTCTCATACTTTGTTTAGTCTTAAACATTAGGTATGATTTTGATTATTGTTGGAGTTAGAGGTTAGTTTTTTGGATGCTTAGATCAGTTAAGTTGTTTTAAAGTGAACCGTGGGCTGAATTCTGGATATAGGGTTGATTTGGCTAAGAATTGGTAGGTGTGGGCTGGGGAAAACGCAGAAAAATGCATGGTATTTATGGGTTTTGAAGCTCGAGCCGCGACCCTGTTCATCAGGCGCTGCAGCCCATTTGAACATCAGGGGCTACTCATTCATTTGTATCTGCTAGAGTGATAGATCAGTTTTGTAGATCTAGTTGTATGCTAGGGGATTAAGGAATTTGTTGCTGACTGGGAAATTAGTAGTCTCTAAGAGATGGGTTAGAGCATTGCCAGTAGAGATAGACAGTAGGGTGTTATCTATGGATTTGATTGAGCTAGCGATGGATGACTTTGATATGATCCTAGGGATGGACTGGTTATCAAAGTACGGGGCGATGATTGACTGCAAGTGCAGGATGGTGACAATTTAACCAGAAAATGAGGTACCCTTTTTTATTTAAGGGGACAAAGAGTGGACCACGAGTACCTATGATTTCGGCATTGAAGCATAGAGACCTAATGCAAGATGGTTGCATAGGATTCCTAGCGAACATTGAGGATAATTCTAGAATTGTTTCGGTTCGACCAGATGAGACTAGATTGGTATACGAGTTTCCTGTTGTGTTTCCAGTAAACTTGCCAGGGTTTCCACCACAATGGGAGATCGAGTTCGTCATAGAGTTGGCGCCAAGGGCGGAGCCAATATCAAGGATACTTTATAGAATAGCTCTGACAGAGTTGAAGGAATTGAAGATTCAGATGCAGGAATTACTAGATTTGAGATTTATTAGACCAAGTTTCTCATCATGGGTGCTCCAGTGTTGTTTGTCTGGAAGAAGGATGGATCCTTAAGGATGTGTATTGACTACAGAGAGCTGAACAAGTTAACTATTAAGAACAAGTTCCCACTACCTAGGATTTGACCAGCTACAGGGGAAGACAATGTTCTCCAAGATTGGCCTTCGGTCAGGCTTCCACTAGTTAAGGATTAAAGAGGAAGACATACCAAAGACCACATTCCACACAAGGTATGGACACTATGAATTCCTAGTCATGTCCTTTGGATTAACCAATGCCTCAGCAACCTTTATGGACTTAAAGAATAGGGTCTCTAGGGACTATTTGGACAAGTTTGTGATCGTATTCATCGATGACATACTGGTGTACTCCCAATCAGAGACAGAGCACGAGAAACATCTTTGTTTGGTACTACAGCGATTGAGGGAGCATAGGCTATACGCTAAGTTAAGAAAATATGAGTTTTGGTTACCCCAAGTAACCTTTCTGGGCCATATTGTCAGTAAGGAGAGGATTCTGGTGGACCCAAGTAAGATTGAGGCAGTGAGAGATTGGCCCAGGCCAAGCAGTGTATCAGAGGTTAGGAGCATCTGGGATTATCAGAGTACTATCGGTGTTTCGTTGAGGGATTCTCCAAAATAGCCACACCGTTGACAGACAGGTGTGAGAACAACATCAAGGAGTTCAAGCAACAGCTAATCACCGCTCCAGTATTAAGTCTGTCATTAGACAATGAGAAGTTTATAGTCTACTATGATGCTTCCAGGAAGAGTTTGGGGTGTGTATTGATGCAAGCTAGAAAGGTGATAGCCTATGCGCCAGGACAATTAAAGGAGTATGAGTAGAGGTATCCCACTCACGATTTGGAATTGGCAGCGATGATATTTGTACTAAAGCTTTGGAGGCTTTTTTTGTATGGCGAGAAGTGGAAAATATACACCGACCATAAGAGTTTTAAGTACTTCTTTACTCAAAAGGATCTGAATATGCCCCAGAGGTGTCGGCTGGAATTGGTAAAGGATTACGACTGTGATATTCTATACCATCCTGGGAAGGCCAATATTGTGGCCGACGCATTGAGTCAGAAGGGCCCAGGACAGTTATTCAGTTCGAGGCAGATATTAGATAGGTTAGCTGAAAAGATGACTAGAGCAGGTATTGAGTTGGTAGTTGGTTAGCTAGCCAACATCACTCTTCAGTCCATGCTCCTTGAGAGGATCAAGGAAGCACAGGGGGAGGATCCCCAGTAGAGGGAGCACACAGAGAGCATCTTAGCCGGACTGGCTAAGGACTTTTCTTTTTCAGAGATGGGTTTACTGTGGTACAAAGGTTGGATTTGCGTTATGATGAATTCTAGTATTCCACAAGAGATTTTAGATGAGTCTCATACCACTCCCTATTCCTTACATCCATATACGACAAAGATGTACCAAGATTTGAGAACCTTGTATTGATGGCCAGGAATGAAGAGGGATGTGGTGGATTATGTGGCGAAATGGTTGACTTGTCAGAAGGTAAAGGCTGAACATCAGAGGCGAGCAGAGTTGCTGCAACCTCTAGGGATTCCAGAGTTGAAGTGGGAGGATATCACCATGGATTTCATGGATGGATTACCGAAGACTGTGGGACAGTATGATTTGATGTGGGTGATTATAGATAGGTACACCAAATCAGCCCACTTTTTGCTGATTAAGAGAACTTATACAATGGAGCAGTATGATGAATTGTATGTGAGGGAAATTATACGATTACAATGGGCTGCAAGATTGATAGTATCCGACAAGGACCCCACCTTCACCTCCAAGTTTTGGGAGAGCCTGCAAAAGACTATGGGTACACAGTTGTGGTTTAGTTCTACCTATCATGCTTAGATAGATGGATAGTCTGAGGGGACGATTCAGATACTGGAGGATATTTTGCGAACCTACGTGCTAGATTTTAGGGGATCTTGGAGTAAGTATTTCCCTTTGATTGAGTTTTCATAAAATTAAAGGTATCATGCGACTATTAGAGTGGCTCTATATGAGATGCTCTACAGGAGGAAGTGCAGATCACCCATCCATTGCAATGAGATGGGTGAGAGGAGGTATTTAGGTCCTGAGGTTGTTTAGATGACCAATGAGGCAATTGAGAAGATTAGAGCTTGAATGCTCTCCTCCTAGAGTCAGTAGAAGAGTTACTCAGACTTGAGATGGAGGAGCGTAGAGTTTTAGGTCGGTGATCACGTGTTTCTCAGAGTTTCTCCTTTGAGAGGGTGAAATAGTTTGGAGTAAGGGGCAATTTGAGCCCTAGGTTTGCTGGCCCCTTTGAGATTCTGGAATGGGTTGGAGAGGTAGCATACAGATTGGCGATGCCTCTATCTCTATTAAGGGTTCACATTGTATTTCATGTGTCCATGCTCCGAAAGTATGTATTCGATTATACGCACGTGCTGATTTATGAGAACTTGAAGCTAGATAGGCGGTTCAGATTCTAGATTGAAAAGAGAAAGTCTTGCTGAACAAGACCATCGCCTTGGTGAAAGTACTGTGGAATAACAACAAAGTGGAAGAGGAGACTTGGGAGCTTGAGTCTGATATGTAGGATTGATATCCCGAGTTATTCAGGTAAATTTCGAGGACAAAATTTCTGTAAGGAGGGGATAGTTGTAGCGTCCCGAATTTGTGAATAGGGCTTAGGTCCTTGATTAGCGTGCCGAGAGGGCAATACTTGATTTAGTTAATTTAATATGTGAATTAAATGATTATATGATTAGAAATTCATGTTTAGATGAATTAAATATGCATGTGGGCCCCATTTGGTTATTAGAGGCATATTTGTAGTTTTGGCTCATTGAGGGCATAAATGCAATATATTTGTATGTTGTGCCTGATACCACAAGAGAGTGTTGATATGTTTGTGATGTACGATCTGAGACGGTCCTAGGGAATGGTTTAGCTAAATAATCACAACGAGGTTGAATACCCGACTCAGGAGGAACTTAGGGGTATTTTATGAACATTGTTGGTGTTCGGGATTTACCGGGTAGCGGGTAGTAATTTATCGATTATTTGGGCATGTCGGGATTAAAATAAGGATTTATAGGAACACACATGGATTTAGCGGGATGTGGCAATTGACAGCATTGCCCTTGATGGCACTAAAGGAATAGGATAGACTTGAGGGCATTTTAGGTATTTTGGGATTAGACTTAGCCTACACAACACTGGAAACCAAAGTAAAAACAAAACATAACTCTATCAAACTCAGTTTTTTCTCCCTTCCTCACGTCTCTCTCTCTCTCTAGGCTAAGGGGGGAAATTTTTGCAGAATTCTTGTGTAGTTGGGCTAATGAATTTGTAGAAGTTGAAGCTTGAGGAGATTGGAGTAAGCTCAGCTTGAATTGTTCATTGAAGTAAGAATTTATGGCACTTAATCACCAAGTTTCCTGCTGTGTTTTCTCAAACTTTTTTTAGTCTTAAATATTAGGTCTGACTTTGATTATTGTTGGGGTGAGAGGTTAGTTTTTGGGATGCTTAGACCAATTAAGCTGTTTTAAATTGAAATGTGGGATGAATTATGGATATAGGGTTGATTTGGCTGAGCAATGGTAGGTTTGGGCTAGGGAAAATGCAGAAAAATGCATGGTATTTCTGGGTTTTGAGGCTCGAGCCACGGCCTTGTTCATCAGGTGCCGTGACCTGTTTGAACATTGAGGCCTGAGGGCCTCAGAAATTTGCCCAAACGCCGTGGCACTGGGTATAGCGCGTCGTGGCCTGTGTCCTTCAGCATAGAGGGATTAGCCCTCTGACTTGAGCGCGTCGTGGCCTTTTAGGGCTGGGTCGGGACTCAAATGTGAAGTATTGGTTGTCTGAGGATTTTAAGCTCGGGAACCCAAATTTTATGGCTCGGGAAGGATTCTACTACCCAGTTTAGTAGAATTCAAGGTCCCGGAGGCTGGATTAATATTCCAAAGTTCTTATTTGGTTTAGGATTGATGGATGATTATTATTAATGTGTTGTGACTAGGTTTTCAACAAAGCCTTGGTTAGAGGACGGTGGTCATGATCGCGACAATCAATCAGCTCAGGACACAAGTAAGAAAATTGTTGTACCAATAGAGCAGGGCATGGCTCTTCTTTTTGTGTTACAGGTCGTGGACCTATTGTTTATGTTTAATATATGCGTGAATATCTGTGAATATTATGCTGTGTTGTACATGTTTATGAATGAATGGCGAAGGACAGGAACAGCGAAGGTTAAGAACGGCGAAGGCCGAGAACAATAAGAAGTCAGGTATGGCAAGGGGCCAAGATCGGCGTTGAGCACGCTGAGTGTAGGCCGCTTGGGTGAGACCCTCCAAGTGTGTTGTATCCACTCTCTTGGTGAAGACCGCGAACCCAGGGCCTGGAAGCGCCGGGATCAGCGTAGGCCGCTATGTGCTTAGTCTGTTGATTGCCTTGCTATATATATTGTGGATTGATATGTGTGAATTGTTATGCCTTGAGTTTTCTTGCTGGTCTTAGGCTCACATGTACTCTATGGTGCAGGTAAAGGAAAGGAAAGGTCGACCATCCATGAGTACGGAGAGCGTGGAGCGACGGGTACATGTTCGGCCTACCTGGCTGCCATGACAAGGGTTATTTTGGAAAAAATATTGTAATGATTTCTTTTGTCACTTAGGTCGACCGTATTTATATTTTTAGTTGTAATACATTTTCTAAACAATATTTTGGGGTCCCAACTATATAAATTTTTATGATTTTAATGAATGTCCAAAATCTTTATAATTAATGTTGTTAACAAGTTTTATTTCAATTTAGTTACACTCTTCACCTAAAACCTCGATTAGCGAGCTAATGACACATTTATAACTCACATAGTAACGACTCTAAAGAAGTAAGGCGTTACAATACATGTCAGGATAGTCTACAGGAAACAAAACCATTTCTCTGATACCAACTGTAACTCTCTAATTTCTTGAAGCATTAATTTCATAACAACAGTAATTATGGCTTAAAATAAAAGTACTCTTATATTTATAAAATTGATCATAACATAACTCAAATTTTTAGAAGAATGAAACTTCGGAGTTTCATAGTTTTCATAAATAAAATAAAGTAAACAACTTAAAATACAATCAATAAAACTAAAAATATCATTCTTAAAAAAATACTTAGTAAATATCCAATGTAGGACCGATCCCCTATGATTGTTAAATCCTTGACATGTTCACCATCTGCAAAAACTCTCCAACTTATTGCGTAGTAACCACATCTTTGCCTTTACCTGCAGCACAGAGTACCCATGAGTCAAAGCCCAACGATAAGAGCAGCGTAGGACACAACTTCCTAACCTTAATTGGGAATATAATCAATAATAATAGCAATAATATAACATAAATCATATATCATGATAATAATGTTGTAACGACCCAAAAATTACTAATAAGGCTTAAGGGCCTTAATTAGAATGTCGGGAGGGCATAATTGGTTTATGTGTGAATGAAATGATTTAATGCATGATTCCGTGATAAGCATGCTTGTATGATTATATGGATATATTAAATGCATGTAGGCCCTGTTTAGCTTAAAGGGGTATATTTGTAATTTTAGCCCGTTGAGGGCATAAATGTGATTATATGCTATAATTGTGAAGACCACATTATTATGTGGATATATTTGCAGCATGTGGCTTGATGCGGTCCTAGGGAGCCAGTTAGCGGGAAAGTCACAACGGGACTCAATACTTGACTCGGGACGAGTCAAGGGGTATTTTGGGTATTAGATAGTTATTTAGGTTATCGGGTTATGGAAATAAATAATTGGAGATATATTTGAGGTTAGGAAGCTTAGGAGGGAATACTGGGGAAATTTACCATTTTTCCCTCGGGGACGTTTTTGGTACCCCGAGTTTTGGGATTTACTTAATTAACTAAGGGTGGATAAGACAAAAACTAAAAAAAAAAAAGTAGAACTTGCCCAAACCAACCCTTTCTTTTTCCTCTCAGCTCATTCCTATCATCTCAAACTCTCTCTCAAGGAAGCTATTGAAACCAAAGGAGGATTTAGCTAGATACTCAAGAATTTGAGCTGGAACTTTGGGGATCAGCTCAGTGATAGCTAGAGGATTCAATCAGGAATTGAGGTAAGCTTTGAATTAAATTCTTGGTCATTAAATTCTGTGTTTTCTTGGTTGGGTTTTACTGTTTTTTGAGCTTATGGGTTTCAAAGATTGAAGTGTAGTTTTGATGAGTTTCTAAGTTAGGCTTCTGTTGGGTTTTACTGCTGGGAATATGTTAGAGTGTTTGTGGTAGTTAGTTCATGTCATTGGGATGGATTTGGGTTAAATTGAGTAAGGTTTGATTGTTAAAAATGGTGGGTTTTCTGGGTTCGGGCTGCGGCTCAGTTCTTGGTGTACCGCGGACCTTTGGAGCAGGTGGGAGTTGAGGAAGAAAGGCGGGCCGCGGCATGGGGCGTGTTGGGCCGCGACCCGTGTCTGTTATTTGGTGAGGCTGGGCCTCTGGATAGGGGTAGGCCACGACATAGAGAGCTTGGGTCACGGCTCTTAAGGGCATTTTTGGCCTTAAGGAGGTTCTAGGCGCGGGAACCTAACCTAGGGTGCTCGGGATCGATTCCACTACCATGTTTTGTGGAATTCGATGTTCAGGAGGCTAGAACTTGGTCTGGAAACCTTTATACAATTATTATTGATGGAATCCCTTTTCTTGGTTGTGATTAGGTGTAAGCTAGGGCTCGGGAAACAGATCGTGCTCAATGGTCATCTCTCGTAATCAGAGCACTTGGAATTAAAGGTAAGAAAACTGCACCTAGTTGTGAGTTTATGATGGGACTAAGGGTTCCCTATTCTTGTATGCATTATGTAAGGTGGTATTATGCCATGAGAACGTAAAACAAACGGCCTAAGAGTGTCGAAGTTTATATTGGCGCACAGGGCGTAGCTCAGCCACTGGTAGCTGAGGACAGCTTAATATTCAGTGAGCTCGGTTTAAGTGGACCGGAGTCAGTGGTGTAAACCGAGGGTGTGACCTAAGGGCGTCGACCCTGGTAATTATGTGATATGGTTGTTGTTGTTAATTGATGAGTATGAAATGCTGAATATCTGAGTATTTGTTTGTGGATCTACTGGTTGTGTTACTAATTATGTGTATATTATGGATTGCTGAGTAAATTATCATGTTTAAAGAATTATTTGGTTATTGTCACTGATTGTGCTGTGATGTTATGGTTTTCTTGCTTGGCCTTGGCTCACGGGTGCTACGTGGTACAGGTAAAGGCAAGGGTAAGCTTGATTAGCCCTGATTTGGAGAGCTTTAGAGGCAGAATGTACATGATTAGATGCTCGGCCGCCACGGTTGAGAGAAGGACAGGAACAGAAGGACCTTAAATGTCTATTTTGCCCTTAGAGTGGCCAATTGATGCATATACTTTGGAAAATTTTTGTAAACTGTTCTTCAAACGTTATTTCTTTTGGGATCCTATGTACAAAACATTTATTTATATGAGATGTGTCTTTTATGACCAAAACCTTTTAAACCTAGTTCACTAATGGTCTTAGCGACACGTTTTCAACTAATTGACTTGGTTAGCAAGCCTTGCACCTTTATAAATACACAGTGTAATGGTCTTGGCTATCCTGGGCATTACAAATGTATTCCAATTAGAGTTGGACAAGTATCGTATATCGTAGGCATGCAATTTCAACATATCATAAGCATGCATTTTCGTAATGTAGGCATGCAATTTAAACGTAAGCATGCCAAATAGTTATCACATACACAACACATAACCATAATTTCATATAAGCTCCTTAAACATAAACATTCACTAACAAAATCATTCATTAACACAAACATATCACATAAATAGTTTCTACCATGGAGTACGTCAAGCATACACCCTGTGTGCAGGTGTCCATTCTTCCTACCTCAAAAGTAGCAGTGATTCACAGACCCTAACGCTTCTCTTCAAGTATCCTCGGGGAGCCTAAACATAACATATAACATCAAAGCTTTAAAACCCTCAACCAAGAAAAACCATAATTAGACCCACTAATATTCTTTTTAAAACTAATTCATCACCATATTATGCATGAGCAAGTGTTAACATCTCTCTACATAAAGTCCCAACAAATACAAACTTATATCTAAAAGGCACATAAAATCCCCCCAAAAAACACATTTTTGGACAACTAGCGCGGTCGCGCAAGTGCCTGAGCGCGGTCGCGCTCACAAAGTGCAAGGCCAAATTGGATAGGTAGCACGGTCGCACCAGGGCTGGGCGCGGTCGCGCTAGGCCTTTTTTTTTTGGAAATCGCAGATGAGATTTTTAAACCTAGGAATTGACCCCAATTACAAAACTTCGACCCCAAATCCATAAAACACGTATCCTAACATGTTTCTAACCCCATAAATCCAGGTATTAACATCTCTAAACCTATATTAAACATTCACCAACAGGAAAACAATAACAACATTCTCAGAATTTCAAAAACTTAAATTGAAAAAAATTGTAAACCGAAGTTTAACACTTACAGATCAAGATCCAAAGACCAAAACTCAGACCCTTGCCGCCTATGAGATTCCTATCCCTTCAATAGCCCAGACTGTTGATCTTCTTCAACCTCAAGCCTTCATAAACTCAGATAAAAAATAAGAGATTGTTCTTGGTCTGTCTCCCCTTTAGTCTATCGCAAAAACCAAAGTCTGAAAAGATACAACTTCTAAACCTATTTTACTTATTATTTGTTTTATTTAATCTGACTTAATTCGTGTAAAAACCAAAATACCTTTCTGTCCCTAGCCTTAAATTTATCCTTAATAATCACTTAAGACCCTTATTGTAATTTTCATCCAAAACTAATAGCTTTAATTTTTCATAGTTACGCTTTTTATCATAAAACCCACAATTCTACTTTGGCCCCCAATACACAATTTCAATTACTCTTTGGCCCCTAACACTTGAAGAAACCAATGCATGTGGATTGCTTGATTAACATATAAATAAACATACATCATAAATCATGCATAACATAATTCATATACTTAAACACATAATGGCATACAATTTACCATAATACCCTTACTAATAAAAGTAGATATTACAACTATCCCCTCCTAAAAAGAAATTTAGTCCTCGAAATTTAACTATAGAACTCTGGGTATTGCTCCTTCATAACTGTTTCTAACTCCTACGTTGCGTTTTCGGTTGAGCCATTTTTCGAAAGGACCATGACTAACTCGATCGTCTTATTCCTTAATGCTTTTTCCTTCTTATCCAAAATTCTTATCAGCTTCTCTTCATATGATAGGTCTGGTTGCATATCCAACGCCTCATAACTAAGAGCATGAGATAGGTCTGAAACATACTTGTCTAACATGGACACATGAAAAATGTTGTGCACTCTTGACAAAGCTGGAGGCATGGCTAACATATAAGCCACTGCCTCAATTCTCTCTATAATCTCAAATGGTCCAACAAATCGAGGGCTTAAACTTTCCTTTCTTGCCAAATCTCTTAATTCCTTTCATAGGTGAAACACGTAGGAATACATGGTTTCCCACTTGGAACTCAATGTGCTTACGCTTAGGATCAACATAGATCTTTTTTCAATCCTATGAGGCAATCATGTGCGCTCTTATCTTGGAAATATCTTCATTCATTTCTCGTACTGCCTCCAGGCCTAAATACTTACTTTCGCCTGTCTCATCCCAATGAATTGGCGACCTAAATTTTCTTCTGTAGAGCATCTTGTATGGTGCTACTCCAATAGTCGGCTGATAACTATTATTATACAAGAACTATATCAGTGGAAGGTACTTGCTCCATGACCCACCGAACTCCAACATGCATGCTCTAAGCATGTGTTCCAGAATATGTATTGCTTTTTCTATCTGCCCATCTGTCTAGGGGAGGAATGTTGTACTAAATTTCAACTTAGTACCCATTGCTTTCTGTAATCCTTCCTAGAACTTACGCGTGAATTTCTGATCTCTGTCCGAAACGATTGACTTTGGTACACTATGAAGCTCTGCATACTGTTTTGCTATAAATATTTTTTGACGGGTATAATGTGTGCCGATTTTGTGAACCTATCAATGATCACCCAAACTGAATCACGTTGCTTTGTGGTCTTAGGTAACCCCACCGTAAAGTCCATAACAATCTCTTCCCACTTCCCTTTTGGAATGTTTAACGATTGTAACAAACCAGGTAGTCTGTGATGCTCCACTTTCACTTGTTAGCATGTGAGACACCTTGTGACATACTCCACTACGTCATTCTTCATCCCAGACCACCAATATAGCATCTTCAAATCTTTGTACATCTTCGTCCCTCGGTGTAAAGGATAAGGAGTAGTATGCGCCTCATCAAGAATCTCATTCTTAATTTCTACATCAGTTGGCACACATATTCGTTCCTTATACCTCAGTGTTCCACAATTACTGAGAGTAAAATATTTTCTACTTCCATCTTGGATTCCTTGTGTATTCTTTTGTATATGCAAATCTTTATCCTATCCTCCCATAATTTTGTCTAACAAAGTTGAATGTAGAGTCAAGTTTGCTAAACCCCGTATGATAAACTATATACTTGCTCATTCTACTTCCTCCATCAACTTGGAAGATATATTTCTTGTAGCCACTACTTGCCCTTGGCTTCTACGACTTAGGGCGTCGGCTACCACATTCGCCTTCCTCGGATGATATAATATTTCACAGTCGTAGTTCTTGACTAATTCTAATCATCATTGTTGCCTCATGTTTAACTCCTTTTGAGTAAAGAAGTATTTTAGGCTTTTATGGTCCGTATAAATTTCACATTTCTCTGCATAAAGATAGTGTCGCCATATCTTCAGTACTACAACTAACTCAAAGTCATGTGTTGGGTAGCATTGTTCATAATCTTTCAACTACCTAGATGCATATGTCTCACTTTCTCCGCTTGCATCAATACGCACCCTAGTCCCTGCTTCAACGCATCACGATATACCACAAATTTCTCATTATATATGGGTAGACTTAATACAGGTGTTGTGATAAGTCTATCCTTCAACTCTTGAAAACTCCATTCGCAATCCTTAGTCCATACAAACTTGATACCCTTTCTGGTCAGTTTTTTCAAGGGCATAGCAATCTTAGCAAAAACCCTTCTATGACTTTTCAGTAATACCCTGCCAACCCAAGAAAACTTCTTACCTCCAAAGCATCCTTTGGTTGTTGGCCAATCTTTTACGGCTTCGATCTTTACTAGGTCCACCTTAATACCATCCTTACTAACAATGTGTCCTAAGAATGCCATATGAGTTAGCCAAAATTGTAATGACCCAACTAATTCTAAGACTTTGTACAATTAAAACTACTATACATAAACACTATTTTTGAGAAAACATACATAAGAGACATTCACAACTTTATTAAAAACTCTAAGGTAAATGTTGAAATACAGAAATGCGGGGTATGGGATCCCATTGTTTAAAAATAAAACATAACTTTATACTAAAGGAAATTGTTTACAAAACCAAAAGCCTAAAATACATAAAAATATAATAAAAAGACAAAAAAATAACGTTGCCTCGAATCGTTCACGCAGTCCATCGAATCCATTCTTCCTCAATACAAAGGCCAAGCTACCATGAATCCTTCCGCCGCCAAATCTATTTTCCTGCATACATAAAAATAAAGGAATGATCCTAATGCCCAGCAAGGGAAATCTACTAATAACATAAAACATATACATAAACTATATCATAAACATATACTAATAACATATGTCATATAATACTACAATGGCCATTATACTACTTGGGGCTTGTTAACTAGACAAGTCATATGCCCAATAGATTTGTGGGGCTTGCTAGCTAAGCAAGTCATATGCCCATAAATTATTGGGGCTTGCTAGCTAGACAAGTCATAGGCCCAAGAAATATAAACATACTATACATAATGTTAACATATCATAACATAACATAAGATAACATAACATAAGCATAACATATCATATAAACATATAAGATCTATCCTATTTTCCTTACCAATACCGGGATATGAGAACAATGATGGGATTTGGAACACTCCTAAAACAAACAATAAGAATGTGAGTATTTCTAAAGAAAAAAGATGATAAAGAAATGAACTAAACCACCAAGAAGAAACTTACCGCAAAGAAATCTTAAGTTAAAAGAACTTAAATACATAACCAAGAATGCAAAACAACGAGTTAGGATTTGAGTAAAGAAAACTAAAGGAAACTGAAGAAACATACAGAAATGAACTTAAGATTAGGAATACCTTTGGATGTACTAGAACCGAACTACACCTCGATTTTGAAAAACATACACAATTTATCTTACTTCCCAAGTGTTTATAAAGCTTAAGATGATAAAGCTTATAACCCAACCCAAGTGCTTATCACCGTATAGTAACCCCAACAACTTGAAGGCTCTAAACACAGCTTGAAGAATGAGAGAAGTGGCTAGGTACTAGGTCCTATTTATAGAGTTCAAGGAGTGAACTACCTCCTTTTAGCTTGAATAAAAATAATGAGTTTTAATTCAAAAATATTTCAATATTCGTTTAATAGAGGCTTAAAACTCAGTCAAAACGTTCAGAGGCTAGTCAAGAGGTTACAGAATGAAATGAGCTCAGTTTAAAAAATGTTTGAAAATATTGCCCTAGGGCAGATATATCGCCCATCATAGGCGATATATCGCTTGGGCTTATGCCCCGAGTGTTCGTCGATTCGTTTCTGCGAAATTGACTTGTTTTTCGTATTCCCCGTGTGGCGATATATCGTCCCTATAGCTGCGATATATCAACATACGTTGAAATAATAGACACGTATTTGCACTTTTTCACCTTAATTTGAATTGGTTAATTAGGTTTGACTGAGTCATAATACAATTTTAAATCTGCTGGCTGGTCCTAGGGTTTTTAAATATTTCTTTTATAAAACTATTCATCAAAAATACTTAATTTCTCAACAAACATGCACATGACAAGTGTCATGACCTTATTAGTTCTATCTAAACCTTATAGTATAATAAATGATATCTTTATAATCAGCTATATTAATCAAACCTTATGTTATAATTAATATTCTTAAACTATAGGTTAAACTTATAAAATCTATAAGTGTTGCTACGATTGTTCAACTAAGTCACGGCTTGAACCGAAATCCACAGTAATAAACATACTATATATTACTACTACTACTACTATCTAACAAGCTAAGTAAAATTCTGGGATTCTACAATTCTCCCCTACTAAAAAGAATTCCGTCCTCGAAATTTACTTACCAAACAATTCTGGATATCGAGCTAACATGTCCTCCTCCAACTCCCACATTGCCTCCTGGTCAGAACTATTACTCCATAGGACTTTGACTATCGGAATACTCTTGTGTCGTAATTACTTCATCCCTCTATCTAGGATGCTAATCGGTCATTCCTCGTAACTCAAGTCTTTCTAGAGTGCTATCGTATCATACTTAAGGATGTGAGATGGGTCTTACACATACTTTCGTAGCATCGAGATGTGGAGCACACTGTGACTATCTGCTAGAGCTGGTGGTAGGGCTAATCTATATGCAACTTCTCCCACTTTGTCCAATATCTTAAAAGGACCAATAAAATCGGGACTAAGCTTGCCTTTCTTCCCAAACTGTTTCACACTTTTCGTAGGAGATATCTTTGGGAAGACTTGATCTTCGATTTTGAATTCCACATCATGTCGCTTGGCATCCGCATAACTTTTTTGACGGCTTTGAGCAGCAAGCATACACTTTCTAATCAGTGCTACTGCTTCCTGAGCTTTTCGAACAACTTTGGGACCAAGAAGCTACCTTTCTCCTACCTCGTCCCAATGTAACAGCGATCGGCACTTTCTTCCATAAAGTAACTCATAAGGTGCCATCCTGATCATTGACTGTTAGCTATTGTTGTAGGAGAAAAATATCAGTGGCAAGTACTTAGTCCATGATCCTCCGAAATCAAGTACACAAGCGCGCAACATATCTTCTAAAATCTGTATGGTACGCTCGGACTGACCGTCTGTCTGAGGATGAAATGCTGTACTAAGACATAACTTAGTACCCATGGCTTGCTGTAAACTTCTCCAAAATCTTAATGTAAACACCGATCCTCTATCGGATACTGTTGTTTTAGGGATTCCATGCAACCATACTATTTCTTGGACATAAATGTTTGCGTATTGATCCGTTGTGTATGAAGTCTTAGCAGGTAGGAAATGGGCTGACTTGGTTAGTCTATCTATTACTACCCAAGTTGAATCATGCTGCTTATTCGTTCGTGGCAAACCCGTCGCGAAATCCATGGCTATATCATCCCATTTCCATTATGGAATGCTAAGTGGTTGCAATAAGCCTGCAGGCCACTGATGTCCTGCTTTCACTTGCTGGTAGACTAAACATTTAGACACATACTCTGCTATTTCTTTCTTCATTCCTGGCCACCAATATATTGTCTTAATATCGTGTGTCATCTTGGTCGACCCTGGGTGAATTGAGTATGGGGTATTGTGTGCTTCTTCTAAAATCTTCATCATAATCCCTTGATCATTTGGCACACATACCCGATCCTTATATTTTAATAACCCCGATCCTGATATTGAGAAATCTATGGCCTTGCCTCCTTTATCTGCTTCCATATGTGCTACTATTGTGTCATCATGTACTTGCCCAATCTGTATTTCTTCTAACAGACTTGACTGGATAGACAAGTTAGCCAGCTTACCGATGACTACTTCTATTCTGGCACTGACAAGCTCCTGCTATAGCGACTTTTCTATTCCGGCTAGTGCTGCTAAACTTCCATAATTCTTCCTACTTAGCACATCAGTAACTACGTTTGCCTTCCCCGGGTGGTATAGGATTTCGCAGTCCTAATCCTTCACTAGTTCTAACCACCTGCGCTGCCTCATGTTGAGCTCCTTCTAAGTGAAGAAATACTTTAAGCTTTTGTGGTCCATATAAATCTTGCACCGTTCCCCATAAAGATAATGGCGCCATATTTTCAATGTAAAGACCACCGCTGCTAACTCCATATCGTGTGTTGGATAGTGTTGCTCGTACTCCTTCAGCTGCCTTGAGGCCTAGGCTATCACCTTGTCATCCTGCATCAGCACATAACCCAACTCTTGCTACGATGCATCACAGTAGACTATAAACTTGTCGTTGGGTGTTGATACACAGAGTACTGGTGCTGAGCATAGCTTATCCTTAAGCAACTGGAAGCTCTCTTCACACGTATCAGTCCAGTTGAACCTTTGCTGCTTCCGGGCTAGGTTGGTAAGCGAAGTGGCTATCTTAGAAAAGCCCTCTACAAACCTTCAATAATAACCTGCTAATCCCAGAAAGCTTCTTATTTCTGGCGTGTTCTTTGGTCTTGGCCAATCCTTCACAGCCTCTACCTTGGATAAGTCTACTGCAATTCCATCCTTGAATACAATGTGGCAGAGAAATGCTACTTGCGAAAAACAAAATTCAAACTTCTTGAACTTGGCATAAAGTTGATGCTCCTTTAGACATAACAAGATCAACCTTAAATGCTCCTCATGCTCGACTTCGTCCTTTGAGTACACCAAGATATCGTCGATGAATACTACGACGAATTTATCCAAGTAGTCCTTAAAGACCCTATTAATTAAATCCATAAACGCGGCTGGAGCGTTGGTAAGACCGAAAGACATAAATAAAAACTCGTAATGCCCATAACGATTTCTAAAAGTTGTTTTAGGAATATCCTCTTCCTGTACCTTTAGCTGGTGATACCCGGACCGTAGATCAATCTTTGAAAATACAGTCGCACCTTGGAATTGATCAACCAAATCGTCAATCCAGGGTAGCGGGTACTTATTATTAATTGTTACCTTATTCAGCTCGCGGTAATCTATGCACACCCGCATGCTTCCATCCTTTTTCTTTACAAATAGAACCGGTGCTCCCCATGGCGAATGGCTTGGTTTAATGAAACCCAAGTCTAGGAGTTCTTGTAGCTACGTCTTTAACTCCTTGAGTTCTATAGGTGCCATCCGGTATGGTGCTTTGGAGATAGGCTCAGTGCCCGATACTAATTCTATGGTGAAGTCAATTTCCCGAGTTGGCAGCAACCCTGGTAAGTCGTCGAGAAATACTTCTGGGAATTCTTTTACAATGCGGACGTCTCCAACTTTTAGTGGTGTTTCCTTTACCACATCCATGATGCTGGCTAAGTATGCTTGACATCCTTTTTCTATCATCCGCTGGGCTTTGAGAGATGATATAAGCGGTGTGTGTAGTCCTGATACTTGTCCCATCAAGCATAATCTCTGACCGTCAGGAGTCTCGAATATCACTTGCTTACATCTACAGTCGATGGTTGCGCCATGCCTTGCTAGCCAGTCCATTCCCAATATCACATCAAAGTCTTTGATCTCTAGCTCTATTAGGTCTCCTTCTAATTCTACATCCTCAATCTTGATCGATACCCCTCATACTATCCGTGATGATAGAAGTACTTTGATGGAAGGCAACTATGTTACAAACCTAGTTCTAAATCTTTCACAAGGTTTGTCTAGTTTTTCTATCATTCCTAATGAGATATACGAAAGAGTGGCTCCCGAATCAAATAATACAGAACTTACATTATTGAGGATAGAAACCTGACCTGTAACCACTTTATTGCTAGCATCAACTTCTCCTTGGGTTAAGGTAAATACCCTCGCATGAACCATCTTGTTGTCCATTTTATCCTCTGTCTTGAGCTGGGGATATTCTCTCTTCCGATGTCCTTCCTAACCACAGTTGTAGCATCCCTTGGTGTTTGCATGACATTCACTAGGATGTTTCCTTTGGCACTTAGCACATTGTGGGTATTCTACATAACCCAATTTATTGCCTCCGTTATTCGTCCATGCACTTTTATTGTTGTTGGACTACTTGTTGTCATGATGCTTTCTTTTCTGACCATTACTATTGTTGGAATGATTGTTGTTATTGTTCTGGTTGTTTCGACTATTCTGAGGTTGACTTGGTTGTTTAGGCTCAGGCTTACTAGCCTCCACTTTACTAACATTCACCTGAAGCCTTTCTACTTCTATTGCCATTTCTAGAACATCGGCATAAGTAGTATTTCCTGGGTTTGCTAGCTTAACCCCTAACTCAATCTTTGGTCGAAGTCCTCTAACGAACTTGGTCACCCTTAGAAAGTCAGTTGGAACCATTTCTGGTGCGAACATGGCTAATTGGTCAAACTGCCGAGCATATTCTGCTACTGATAAATTCCATTGTTTCAGACCAGCGAACTCCCCTTGAAGCGATGACAGCTAAATTATAGTACTTTTTGTGGAACAACTCCACAAATCTGGTCCAAATCATGGTGGTGCCATCTTGAGTCTGTTGAACTAAGTCCCACCATATTCTAGCATCTTTCTTGAGTAGAGAGGAAATGCAGGATATGCGGTCCGCGTTGTCGAGATTCATGTGCGCTAGGATTGGCTCCACATTTCTGAGCCATTCTTCCGCCTCGAAGGGATCTATTGTTCCTTCAAAGTTTGGAGCGTGTTGCTTACGAAATCGCTCATAAATTGGCTCCATGTGCTGAGCTGGGTATGGCGCATAGTTCACCATTGGCCATCCCCCATATGGACCAACTTGTTGGGGGTGTTGGGGCCATTTGCTGAGGCTGTGGTTGCGGCGAAGGCGGAGGCTGAGTTTGTTGTCGCTGTTGCTGCAGTAATTCCTCAACTTGCTGTCGCAGTCTGGGAAATTTCTACAGTGTTGTCAACCGGCAACGATGGCGAAATATTTCAGTTGGCAGTAACACACACTCCCCTTCTATGAATCGGAGAGGCTTCATTGCTCTTAGGAGCGGGGTTGGAGGCATTAGCATTGGTGCGAGCGGACCTTCTGAGCGACATCATCAATAGAGTTCTAACAGTTCAGAAAAACATGTTATAATTTTACCCTAATAGGCTCTAAGGCAAAAACATAATCTAAACAAACATAACTCGGACCTATTAATTATGATTTCTTATGAAAATTATATTAGCCTTCTTTATTATTAGGGTGTGTTTCTGTACTTAGAAAAATAAGCCATCTTTATTATTTTCCAAGTCTGTTTCTAATCATCCTTTATGACTTAATTCTCAGGATCGAAACTCGTTGTTGTTCCAAAGTTAACCATATTGAGGGAGGGCTGGGATCAGTAAAATCGTTCCCACTACTATGGCTCCCTAACTCTCAATATGGAACCCAGTCCATTGATTTGTATCCACCCTCATCGAACTTAGTCATTATTCATTAAATTTATTATTTCTTATGATTGCAAAAGAAAATCAAACTCATACATTTCATCAAAATAACATTGATATTTATTTGGAAAAAAAAAGTTTTCACTATTTACAATCATAAATGCAAATAATTAAAATAAATAAGAAACTAATCTATTCCAAAAATCAGGATCTTGTACATTTGATCCTTCATCTAACATATCGTCATCTATCTCTTGATAGTCATCATTATCTTGAGCCTCAAAATGCCCTCAAGGAAGATCCGTAAAAATTCTATGCTTTTGCTCATTTGTGAATTGGAATTCCATTTTAGAAGTGGACCTAAGTATGAGAAAATAATATCTCATAGCTACCGGTAATTCATCTTCATCATCTATCATCTCCCATATATCTTCTAAAGCTGCAATTACAGTAGGAAAATCTGTAAAAAGTCTAATTACTGAAACATATTGCTCCGTTGATCTCATCATGATCTGCTTTGTTTCTTGGAGGTGACCTATCTCCCTGTGGAATAAAAGTAGTCTCCGAGTGATTCTTTCTAGCACTCCTATGGTGTTTCTTGGTTCTCTAATTTTTTTCAAGGCCTTAATGGCTCGGATATCCTCATAAGTTAATGCTTCATTCATTCTTAACTGAAAACATAAGGACAAAACATTAGCTATACATATAAACATAATAACTATAGCATAATCACTTACTTGGTGGTTAGATTCAGAGCTTGAGCGTATGTATCAAGGAGAAATTCATGCGAATGAACCGTTGCTTTGATACCAACAGTAATGACCCAACTAATTCTAAGACTTTTGACCATTAAAACTACTGTACATAAAAACTATTTTCGAGAAAACATACATAAGAGACATTCACTACTTTATTAAAAGCTCTAAGGTAAATGTTGAAATACATAAATGTGGGGTATGGAATCCCATTGTTTTAAAATAAAACATTACTTTATACTAAAGGAAATTGTTTACAAAACCAAATACGGAAATACATAAAAATATAATAAAAAGACAAAAAAAAAACGTCGTCCCCGAATCGTTCACGCAGTCCATCGAATCCATTCTTCCTCAATACACAGGCCAAGCTATCATGAATCCTTCCGCCACCAAATA
This sequence comes from Humulus lupulus, assembly GCF_963169125.1. Taxonomy (NCBI): domain Eukaryota; kingdom Viridiplantae; phylum Streptophyta; class Magnoliopsida; order Rosales; family Cannabaceae; genus Humulus; species Humulus lupulus. The sequence goes on from NC_084799.1 coordinate 165,115,602, forward strand.
TATTTTCCTGATACATAAAAATAAAGGATTGAGCTTAATGGCCAACAAGAAAAATCTACTAATAACATAAAACATATACATAAACTATATCATAAACATATACTAATAACATATGTCATATAATACTACAATGGCCATTATACTACTTGGGGCTTGTTAACTAAACAAGACATATGCCCAATAGATTTGTGGGGCTTGCTGGCTAAGCAAGTCATATGCCCATAAATTATTGGGGCTTGCTAGCTAGACAAGTCATATGCCCAAGGACTATAAACATACTATACATAATGTTAACATATCATAACATAACATAAGATAACATAACATAAGCATAACATATCATATAAACATATAAGATCTATCTTATTTTCCTTACCAATACCGGGATAGGACAACAAGGACGGGATTTGGAACACTCCTAAAACCAACAATAAGAATGTGAGTATTTCTAAAGAAAAGAGATGATAAAGAAATGAACTAAACCACCAAGAAGAAACTTACCGCAAAGAAATCTTAAGTTAAAAGAACTTAAATACATAACCAAGAATGGAAAACAACGAGTTAGGATTTGAGTAAAGAAAACTAAAGGAAACTGAAGAAACATACAGAAATGAACTTAAGATTAGGAATACCTTTGGATGTACTAGAACCGAACTACACCTCGATTTATCTTACTTCCCAAGTATTTATAAAGCTTAAGATGATAAAGCTTATAACCCAACCCAAGTGCTTATCACCGTATAGTAACCCCAGCAACTTGAAGGCTCTAAACACAGCTTGAAGAATTAGAGAAGTGGCTAGGTACTAGGTCCTATTTATAGAGTTCAAGGAGTGAACTACCTCCTTTTAGCTTGAATAAAAATACTGAATTTTAATTGAAAAATATTTCAATATTCATTCAATAGAGGCTTAAGACTCAGTCAAAACATTCAGAGGCTAATCAAGAGGTTAAGGAATGAAATGAGCTCGGTTTCAAAAATGTTTGAAAATAATGTCCTAGGGCCGATATATCGCCCATCATAGGCGATATATCGCCTGGGCTTATGCCCCGAGTGTTCGTCGATTCGTTTCTATGAAATTGACGTGTTTTTCGTATTCCCCGTGTGGCGATATATCGTCCCTATAGCGGCGCTATATCGGCATACATTGAAATAATAGACACGTATTTGCACTTTTTCAACTTAATTTTAATTGGTTAATCAGGTTTGACTGAGTCATAATACGGTTTTAAAGCTGCTGGCTAGTCCTGGGGTTTTTAAATATTTCTTTTATATAACTATTGATAAAAAATACTTAATTTATCAACAAACATGCACATGACAAGTGTCATGACCTTATTAGTTCTATCTAAACCATATAGTATAATAAATGACACCTTCATAATTAGCTATATTAATCAAACCTTATGTTATAATTAATATTCTTAAACTATAGATTAAACTAATAAAATCTATAAGTGTTGCTACGAGTGTTCGACTAAGTCCCGACTTGAACCAAAATCTACAGTATTAAACATACTATATATTACTACTACTACTACTTTCTAACTAGCTAAGTAAAATTTTGGGACTCTACAAAAATTCACACTTCTTGAATTTTGAGTACAATTGATGCTCCCTCAACCTTTGCAGTGTCAATCTTAGATGTTCTTTGTAATCCTCTTCTGCTCGTGAATAGATTAGAATGTCTTCTATGAATACTATTGTTGATGGTGAGAAATCGTGTAATGCCCCGAAATCCCTAATGCGGTTTAATGGCTAGATTAGTAGGCCGGGAGGGCCATAACTGTTTAATTATGCCATTAAATGAATACATGCATGTTTATGTGAATTATATTATAATATGATGTTATATGCGTGCATGTTGGTCCACATTTGAATATTATGATGTTTTGGTAATTTGGCCCATTGAGGGCATACTTGTGTATTTGGGTGCATATTGTGATTTTTGAATGAGATCCCATTATTATGGAGATATATTCGAGCTATTCGGCATGAGACGGTCTTATATAATGAATTAGCAGTTTTGTCATAACGGGGGTCTTTTATTGGGATATTGAGTTATGAGAATGTTATTTGATGATAAATTGGGAGTTATTGAGATCAGGAGGAAATTCTGGGAGTTTTAACTATAATGTCCTCAGGGGTATTTTTGGGACCCCTAGTACTAGGTTTTATTTGAGGTTACTTAAGCTTGAAGTAGCTTGTCAGATAGAATGTACGTTAGAAAACCTCTCGTTCTTCCCGTTAGTTCTTTTACCGTTCGGAGCATTTTTGAAGATATCTCGAGTTCTAGGAGTCGGAATCAAGCGAGGATTGAGGCATAGTGATCCTAGGAAAGATTAGAAGCTTCTTGACCAAAGGATTTGACGAGAAACAACCTAATCAAAGGTAATCTAAGTTTTAAGTTTTGAGTTTTTAGAGTTTCTAAGCTTAGAATTGGATTTTGTGAATCGTTGAGTTTTTGGTTCGTTTGAGCCTTGGGATTTGATGGTTTTGGATCATTGGGAAGCTTGGGAAATTTTAATTGATGATTTGGAAGTGTTTAGGTATGTTTTTGGAGGGTTTGGAATGATGAAAAACATGTTTGGGGATGGCTCTGGGTTGGGGGCCGCGGCCCTAGCTCGAAGAAGCAGGTGGAGCAAGTTTGCCTTTGCTGGGTGACGCGACCCTTGCTCCTGGAGTGGCTGGGGGCCACAGCCCAAGGTGTTAGGGCCGTAGCCCTTGGACAGGTTTGAGCTTGTTTGAGTGTTTTGGCCCCGGGAACTTTGTTTTAGGCCTCGGGATTGTTCCTACTACCCAAATTAGTAGGGATTGATGTCCCGGAGGCTAGATATTGGTTTGGGAACCTTTGTTAATCATTTTATTGATGGTATCCTATAATTGGTTATGATTAGGTGACCACTAAAGGACTTAAAGTCAGATCATTCTCAAGGGTCATTCTTTTATTCATTCTCGCTCGAATCAAAGGTAAGAAAACTGCACCCCATATGTGACATGCATGAATATTATTGAGGCATGTTGATTATGTAAATGTGGACATGGATTGATTATTGAATGCTTATAAAATCTTGCTCACTTGTGCATGGTACTGACTAATTAGTCAGATTTGGCAAAGGTGTCAGTATCAATTGTCAAGCTGGGACTTATTAGTCAAGTTTGACAGTGGTACTGGGCACTGGTCACACAATGCTGACTTATAAGTTAGGACGGCCTTAGCGTGTTCAACGCAAGCCAATAAAGATTAGATCTAATCGACATCTACATTAAATGACTCGGAGAGCGTTAATGCCGGACCGACCTCAAGTTCAATGAAAACTAAAAGCGCTTGTGTGACTTACCCATCAGTCACTCATCTGTTAAGTTAGAGGCTTATCCATCTGTCTCTCATCAGTTTAAGCTAGTGACTTACCCAGCAGTCACTCAACTGTTTAAGCTAGTGACTTACCCAGCAGTCACACATCTATTTAAGCTAGTGACTTACCCAGCAGTTACTTATCTGTTTAAATTAGTGACTTGCTTGTTTGTCACTCATTATGGTTTACCAGAACCTCAAGTGATATTCACTCATCTGTTTAAGAGCTATAAGATTTGTGTGATTATAATAATAATCATTTGTTAATAACTATATGCATTATTGTGTTTTCTTGCTGGGCCTTGGCTCATGGGTGCTATGTGGTGCAGGTAAAGGGAAAGAAAAGCTCACCCAGCCTTGAGTGGAGAGCTTAGGTGGTGATGTGTACATATGCGGCCGCTTGACCACCACGGCCAGGGAGTTCTCAGAGGAACTAGGGGGTTTACCCTATTTTTGTCGCTTAGGTCGGCAAGTTTGTAAATTTGAAACAGTAATGACCATTTTGAGCTGTAAATAACTTGTAAATGTTTTTGATGGGCCCATGAACAGTTTTATGTATTTTATAAAATATATCCTTTCCTTTTTATTGGTTTTCCACCTTAGCCTATTAATAATACTTAGAAGCACGTTTTTAACCAAAGGACTCAGGTAGCGAGTCAAATTTCCGGTTCACCGTTCACCATAACTATTCTGGGGTAACCAGGGCGTTACAAATCGTCAATGATGTTAGGTTGGAAAACTTAAAGCTTACTAAGAAGATAACTAATTAGGAACTTAGAATAAACTTGAGGAAAAATAAGTGCAGATCAACAATGGAGTAAACATTCGTATATTGCTTAATAGCCTGGGTGTACAATGAAATTTTCAACCCCCTTCAATGATGAAGTGAGACCCTATTTACAGGTGAGCTTTAATGGCTCTTGGTACATTGTGGTCCTGAAGAGACAAGGAGCTGCATATCCAGGCTGTAGGTGGTAGTGGTGTTGGAGGAGTGGTGGTCAGCTCCAGTATATGTTAGGGGTCTGCAAAAGTACTCCTGCCTTGGTATTGTGTTGTACCTCCACTACTTGTCGGGTACGTACGTTATACGCATGCTTGGGGAGTCCTTTCCATGTACAATTCTAATACTGCCACTACTTGTCTGTCGTGGATTTTGTATTTATACTCTAACTCCTCTTGGTTGGTAAGTGCATTCCGTACCTCTTCTGACTTCATACCGAATCGTTGTGAGGTTTTCCCTAACCTTCCTTGAATGCATGTTTAAAAGGTCCTTGACTCTACATCTTGTGAGACCCATAGGGAAGAATGTGCTCCATTGTTGGCGCTAATCTCAGGGAGGGGGATAAGGCCTCTTCAACAAGAGAAGCAACGTATGTGATGAGACACGACACCTTGTATGCACACCAGGGGCAAGATGAGGGTCTCGCGAGGCGGGGGTCATGGCTTCGCGAGGTGCAAGGCAGCTGGGTGCACATACGCAAGACGAAGGGTCTCACGAGGCGCGATGTAGCTGGGTGCACATGAGTGAGATAGAGGGTCTTGTGAGGAGGAGGCCGTGAATTCACAAGGCGCGATCCAGCAGGGTGCACATGCACGAGACAGAGGATCTCGTAAGGTGGGGCTATGGCTTTGCGAGGCGCGATGCAACTAGGTGCATATGCGTGAGACGGAGGCTGTTGCGAGTGCGTGGTATGGGCATGTCCATGATTTGGTGACAATGCAACCAAGATTGCGAGGAGCGAAGGTTTCATCATTTGACCCATGGTCTCCTGGGACTACCTCGGGAGTGTGTTACATTTTTTTTTGACATCCACAAAAGTCATCTTGCACAATGAGGCCCATCCTTATATGAACATTAATGACTTAGGATCTAAGCTAGCCCAAACTCTATAACTTAGCTTGTGTTGCTTGTTGGGTCAATTCTTTCATGTTCATAGACCCTTACTCATTTTAACTCGGGATCATATATTTTTCCTTATGGATTTTTGGCATCCACAAGTATCACGAACATATCCAAGTAGTCCTTGAAGACTCTATTCATGATGTCCATAAATTTCGTCGAAGCATTGGTAAGTCCAAAAGACATCACAAAAAATTCATAGTGGTTGTACCTAGTACGAAATGCTATCTTCGGAATGTCCCTATCCTTCACCCTTAATTGGTGGTATCCAGACCTCAGGTATATCTTTGAGAACACTCCTTTTCCTTGAAGTTGATCAAAACGTTCGTCTGTCCTTGGCAAAGGGTATTTTTTCTTGATGGTGACCTTGTTATGTTCCCTATAATCAATGCAAATCCGCATTGATCTGTCCTTCTTCTTTATGAATAACACTGGTTCTCCCCATGGTGGGTAACATGGCCTAATGAAACCTAGGTCATGTAGCCCCTGCAACAGAATCTTTAACTCCTTCAATTCAGAGGGTACCATTCTATAAGATGCTTTCGAGATTGGCACTATTTTCGGTGCTAGCTCAATTGTGAACTTAATTTCTCGTAGTGGTGGCAATCCAGGTAAATCTTCTGGAAATACATCAAGGTAGTCACGTACTATCCTTGCATCTTTCGGTCTCTGCATCTTCGTTTCTGCCGTATTAACCACGCTTGCGAAAAATCCCATGCATCCATGTTGTAGCATCTTCTCAGAACGCTGAAATGATAGGAATTCGTAGTCTTGTTGTTGTCCCCATGAACGCAAAAGGCTCCTCTCCATCAGGCTTAAAAACCACCATTTTCTTCTTGCAATCGATGGTAGCGTTGTACTTCGTCAACCAATCCATTCGAAGGATTACGTCAAAGTCAGTCATATCCAGCTCAATAAAGTCTACATATAGCTCCTTACCTTTTACCCTTAAAGGCAAGGCTCTAAACCACTTCCTAGATATTACCACCTCTCTGGTTGGTAACATGGTCCCAAACTCCTTAGCATGCATCTCATGAGGTCTATTTAATCTATCCACTATTCTCTTAGCAACAAATGAATGAGTGGATTCAGAATCAATTAAAAATTTCAGCGATAAAAATCGGACCTAAGACCATAGAAGTGCTTCCTTCTGCCTAAGGCTTGGTGAGAGCGAACACACGTGCTGAAACCAGATTATCATCCTTCTTATGCTACTCTTTCACCCCTTCCTAATTCTTCTGTGGGTAGTTCTTCTTTATGTGTCCTTCCTTACCACAACCATAACATGCGTTTGCCCGGCATTCGCCTTGGTGGCGCTTCTTACATTTATCACACTCTAGGTACCGTACCCATTCCTTGCTACCATTACAATTGTTTCCCTTATTATCTTTGGCCCTCTTATTCTGGCTTGAATGCCCTACCTGGTCACTTCTCTTCCTTTTCTGATCATTAGAGTTATGACCCTAGGAGGCATTCTTTCTTGCCTCTCTTTTAGCAGCACCTTAATTCCAGATTCTGTTTTCCATTCTCTCAACAGTGAGGGCCCTTTCCAGAACCTGAAAATATGTATTATTGCCCTCTATTTATACAATCCCCACATCTCTTGCTCTCATAGGCTTTAAGCCTTGAACTAACCGATCTACTCTAGTTGCATTGGTTGGCACTAAATATGTTGCAAAGTTGGCAAGCTTGTCAAACTATAGTGCATACTCTATCACCGTCAAATTCCCTTGAGTTAAGGTGGAAAACTCATCCAACTTTGATGCCCATACTGCATCATTGTAGTATTTGTCATTAAAACTTGCTGAAATTCTGCCACATCATTGCAGTAAGGTCTCTTGCATGGGAGATCACTTCCCACCCAATTCTTGCATCATCCCTCAGCAGTGAGTTGCATAAGCTACCCTATCATTTCCCTAAACTCGCATGAAATCTAGAATTGACCCCATCATGCTCATCCATTGTTTAGCCTTCCATGGATTAGCACTCCCTTCAAACAATGGAGGATGTTGCTTCCCGAACCTTTCATACAATGGCTCTAGATGATTGCTAGATTCAGGAATAGCTACAATCAGTGCTAAAGACGGTTGAGTGTCTCTGAATAATGGTGCTGGCTAAGCTTGTTGTTGCTTTAGTTGTCTCATTTATCTTCACTCCTCAGCCTATTTCCTCATGTCTTCTGGCATGACCATAAACTGTGCCTCCAACCTTTGGTAGGCAATATGACGATCTTCCTCACGCCTATTTGCCCCATCAGCTGGTGGAGGGTTTCCATTGTGGTCAACTCGCGTACGGGGTCTCACAACACGTTGGCCATCAAGGTTACGATTCACCCTAGCGTTCCTTTGTACTAATCTTCTAGGATCCATGGTTTCAATTCATTCTTGAAACCTATTGAAAAAACATTCAGAGCACGCAGCGGAATGGGCGTGGTTGGCCCATTGTGTACAACAACAAAAAAAAATTAATTACTGATATAAACAGTTTATATGAACAAGAAAATATCGAGACAGAAACATTAACATACAATATTATTAATCATGCAACATATATATAAATATACAATATATTTATATATAACATATAAACACATAAACATATGAATATCCAAGAACATGAACTTTTACCTATTGAAGCCTATCAAGTGTCCTTCAGTCTTTTCGTATATTTATCGATCTTCCTATCCAAAGCTTTAAGCACTCAAACCACGATCTTCCGAAGTGTTCTCTACACCTCAAGATGTGTGTGGGCACATAGAGAACATGGGTTTGCAATTGTATGAATCACAAGTATTTCTCAACACACTAGAACATGAATTCTGGTTTGAGAATGGCTAGAATAAAGAAGAAGAAGAAAGTGTTTTTGTCTGACAAAAATTCTGAGAACTATTCTGAATTGTGTATTGTGTTGTTATTTTCTTTCTTCTTATTCTATATCATATATATAGATATTATTCTATTACCTTATTATTTCTAATAATAATAGTTATATAATAATAATAGCATAATAATGATAGGAATTGATTTAGGTAAATATGTAACTTACCAAATTTGAAATAACTATTTTCAAATTATTAATTAATTAAATAAATAAAATTAAAATAACACTAATACAATATCAGTATATGGATACACGCATGGCATAGTCCTTGGACTGTGTCATGCGTGTACTGCTATATCCATGTTCAGGGATATTGCATTTTTATATTTATTTAAAATCAATCTTCCACAAAATAATGTATTTATCTTTTTAAGAAAAAGATGACAACCATATTTCAAAATTCAAAATTCAAATTAATGATCATCATTATCATCATCTTTTAAAATTCAATAAATGAAAAATTATTTTTGACTTACCAATTTTATTATCTTCCACTCAAATAAAATAATTAATTTCAAAGATTTATTTATTTATATTTATGAATTTCAAAAATTACATATTTAAATTAATAAATATATTTTCAAAAGTTAACAATTAATTTCAAATTAATTATTCAACCTCAATTATCATATAATTGCATACTTGACCCGAAGAATAAAATTCTTCACAAATTTCCAAATTACAGTTTTACCCGTGTACTAACTCTTACATTGATATGGTGTTGATAGAGCCACCTTGTGGACCTATGGACCTATTATATCATGCTCCAATAAATATTAGATTACTAATCAAATCTATTTGATTAAATAATCATATTTATTAATCTTATGATTACTCCACTATAAATATGAGATTGAACTCTTGATAGTTATAGACATATATTTACTGAGTACTTTATTAAAGAATAAATTGTCCATTGATATAATCATTACATACAACGTTAATCCTCTATTATTGGTTCATAATTAAAAGGGAATAAAATTATTGTTTTACCCTTTAGCTATATCTTGTCCCTAGAGTACCATTGACTTTACTAGTTAAGGTTGTGCACAACATGTTTGCGATGTGAGCGCTCATAACATTTTTAGTTCCAAAAGTCAACCCAATAGGGAACCATTATTCAATCTATAATAAGGTATAGATTCCATATCTGTTAAACTACGTCCTCAATCATGTATATCATTGAGTCCCCAAAATAATTATTCTTTGCCTGATCATTCTGACAAACCTTAACGCGTGAATCAAAGGATCGGATAACATATGTAGGATTTCATAGCAACCACAGGATTAGATCATCGTTTGATGTGTTTGATTGATACTATGACACGGTGTTTAAACAAATATTAACAAATCACATCTGGTTCAGTTTATATATCACTATATGTAAACAGCTTCACTAAAGTGTCCTACTATACTAGCGACCTAGATCTAGGTCACTTGTATTCATAATACTAGTGAACCATACTAGCAGTAATTAATCTGAAGATTCCATAACTTTATTTTATGGTGAACTATTTCAAGTATATTATCTTAATCTCGATTCTCTCATACCAATATGAGATTAACACCACATAGATAAACTTTTGAGTTTTTTTATATTTACTTAATATTATAAATATAATATCAGGCATAGTCTATATATATAATAATTCAAGTCAATTATTTATTTCATTTAACACATTTGTAAATTACAATTGCTTTAAGGGCACTATTCCTTGGAGGCTCTGGGGATGATTCGATTACCCAGTTGAATGGAATGGGAGGTCCTGAGAGCTAGGGTTTAGTTTTGAAACCCATGATTGAAACTTAGTCCCTAATAAGCGTACCATTTATGTTGTGGCTAGGTGTAACGTCCTAGATAACCAGGACCATTACACTGTGTGTTTAAGATAGTGCAAGACTTGCTAATCAAGTCGTTTGAACATAAATGTGTTTCTAAAGTCAACAAACAGGTTAGGGTTAAAAGATTTTGATCGTAAAATGGTTGACTTTCATTAAAATAAGAGTTTGATACATGGATCCCAAAAATAATGTTTACATGGTGGTTACAACCCTCAAAAAAAATACAAAATTAGCCAACCTAAATGGAAAAATACAATTTTGGCTCTAGTCCCTGTAAATCACTCGGTCGTAGCAGTTTAGCAACTGCCATTGTACACCCTGCCCCCAAAGCTCTCCAACTCATGGCTAGTCTAGCTTTCCTTTGCCTTTACATGCCCCACGTAGCACCCATGAGCTAAGGCTCAACAGGAAAAACCAAATTCAGCAAGCATAGATAACAACAACATGTGCATAGTAAACTTCAAATAAACTAGTGCAACCAACAACATAGTACAAGCAATAAATTAGGCAACAGTAACCATATACTTCCAAACATATAATTCAATCATAATACAAATATTTAGGTGTCAGCGCCCTTAGGGCGAGCCCTCTGGTTATTTAGCTAATCTCAACTCGCTTAGGCTAAGTTGCGTTTTCAGTATGCTCAACATCAGCCCCAACTCCCTTAGGCTGCACTTTCACATCACACATAACAATATACAAGTTGCATAACACATACATTCATTTACAGGGGATCTTAGTCCCATTCACAACTCGGATGCAGTTTTCTCACCTCGAGTCCTGAGTGGAGGATATGAACTGGGTCGCGGCGTGCCCCCGTGAACCTAGAAATCCCTGGGTTTTCTGCATTTCTCCCTCAACTCAACTCATCAAAAACCCCTTGAAACCTTGAACCAAACCCAGAATCAAGTCTAGGACTCTTAACCAGACAACCTAGGCATAAAAATCACCCAAAGACCTACTACAATTATCACCCCAAATCAACAATCAATCAACACTCAAAAACCCAGTCAAAACTCATCCTAACAATCTGAATTTCCAAAAGAATGAAGACATGATTCTACCTTTGTTTATAGCCTCTATCCTCAAAATCTCCTTGACTGACCCTAGCTTAATATCCCCAGATTTCTCAGCATAAAACCAAGCTTTTCCCTTCAAGAATTCCTTCAGCTTCAAAGCACAAGAGAGGGAGAGAGAGAGAGAGAGAGAGAGAGAGAATGCGTGTTTGAGAAATTCCTCATTGTTCCTAAAGTCATCTGAGTATATCCATAACCAAAAGAACAAAAGACCCCTCATATTAACTTAGCCTCTTTTATGGCCCATAAGGGCAAAATGGTCATTTGCCCCATTTCTCTCTAATTCCTCCAGAACAAATTCCCAATTAATCCTGCTATGCCCAACTAACTACCAAATACATACCCATTACTCGATAAATCCCAAATATACATTAAACTTCCCAAAATACCTCTAAGCTCACCCTGAGCCGAGTATTAAACCCCGCTGTGACTATTCTGCTAATCCATTCACTATGATCGCCTTGAGTCGAATACTGCAAGTATATCCACATAATAATGTGGTCTCAACCATTTAACACATATAATCACATTTATGCCCGCAATAGGAAAAAATTACAAATATGCCCTTAAAAACAAGAATGTGCCCACATGCATATATAATACTTATAAACATGCATTTATATTCATATCATCATATAAATCATGCATGCCACATAGTCACGCATTTAATCAATTAATCACATACATATACCCAATTATGCCCTCCCAACACGCTAATCAAGGCACTAAACCCTATTAGCATTATTGGAACGTTACAACTATCTCCTCCTACAAAGAATTTCATCCTCGAAATTTACCTGAATAACTCAGGATATTGATCCCACATAGCTGAATCTAGCTCCTAGGTCGCTTCCCCGACCATGCTATTCCTCCACAAGATTTTGACCAGAGGAATCGTCTCGTTCCTTAGAACCTTTTTATTCATGTCTAGAATCTGAACTAGTCACTCCTCTTATGAAAAATCTGTCTATAGCTCCAGATCCTCATATCCCAATACATGGGTCGTATCTGATACATACTTCTGAAGCATAAAGATGTGGAACACATCATGAACTCCTGATAATGATGGGGGCAGAGCTAATCTGTTGGCCACTTGCCCGATCTTTTCCAGGATCTCAAAAGGTCCTACAAATCTAAGGCTCAGCTTGCCCTTTTTCCCAAACCTCCCCACCCCACGCAACGACGAAACTTGCAGAAATACATGGTCCCCAACCTAGAACTCCATGTCCCTATGCTTGGGATCAGCTTTGCTTTTCTGTCTACTCTGCAAAGCAAGTATTCAAGCTTGGATCTTCTCAATAGCTTCATTAGTTTTCTAAACCGTCTCTGGTCCCAAATACTTCCTCTCCCTCATCTCATCCCAATGAATGGGCGATCTACACTTCCTTCCATACAACATCTCGTATGGAGCTACTCCGATCGTTGATTAATAACTATTGTTATACGAGAACTCACTCAATGGGAGGTACTTACTGTAAGATCCCTCAAAGTTTAGCACACCAAAAGACCCCTCATATTAACTCAGCCTCTTTTATGGCCCATAAGGGCAAAATGGTTATTTGCCCCATTTCCCGCTAATTCCTCTAGTCATCCTACAGATTCCTAATTAATCCCGCTATGCCTAACTAACTACCAAATACTTACCCATTACCCGATAAATCCCAAATATACATTCAACTTCCCAAAATACCCCTAAGCTCACCCCGAGCCAGGTATTAAACTCCACTATAACTAATCTGCTAATCTGCTCACTAGGATCGCCTTGAGCTGAATACTGCAAGTATATCCACATAATAATGTGGTCTCGACCATTTAACACATATAATCATATTTATGCCCGCAACAAGCCAAAATTACAAAGATGCCCTTAATAACAAGAACAGGCCCACATGCATATTTAATACTTATAAACATGCATTTATAATCATATTATCATATAAATCCTGCATGCCACATAATCATGCATTTAATCAATTAATCACACACATATATCCAATTATGCCCTCCGAGCATGCTAATCAAGGCACTAAACCCTATTAGCATTTTTGGGACGTTACACTAGGAGTTCTGCGAGGCTCGGGAAAGAGGATCACACTTGAGGTCACTTTGTCATCAACACATTACTTGAGGTAAGAAATCTGGCATATGCACATAGAGCTAATTGGTTACTATGCATACTAGCATTGAGTTATCTATAAATGTTTGGTGGAAACTATATTCAGCCATCATGCTAAATGTGGGTTTGGTTGGAAAGTGTGTGTAACGTAGGTCGTGAAAGCGAGTTCATTTTGAGGGTGCAGTCCCCACTCACTCGGCAAGGTTATTTTTCCTGGACCCCGTAAATGATGCATATGATTGGAATAAATATACTTGTAACTGGGAAATGTGTTTATGACTCATATGATTGGAATAAATGCATTAAGTATCTGTGAAGCATGTGTTTACTGCATATAAATAATTAGATTATTAATATGCCTTGTGGGGGTTTTCTTGTCGGGCCTTGGCTCATGAGTGCTTTATGGTGTGGGTAAAGGCAAGCTAAAGGTAACCATCCATGAGATGGAGAGCTTTGGAGCGATGCGTACATATTTGACCAGCTTGGTTGTCATGTTCGAGTTATTTTGAGGGCCTTATGATATGAGTTTAATTTTGCTGCATAGGCTGACTACTTTTGTAACCCTGGTCGTAACCACCTTTAAGTTAAAAACGCATTTTTGGGATCCCATGCAAATATCCAAAGTTTTGATAAAAGTTTTTATCTTGAACAAAAAAAATTAATACCTAAATCTTTGATTAGGTTTAGTTACACTTTGGATTCCAAATGACTCGCTTAATGAGTTAAGCACTATTTTAAACACAGGGTGTAACAGGCCTGGAATAATAGGGCGTTACACAAGCCATCTTGTCTAATGGGAATTACTTGGTGTGGAAAGGGTATGTTTGTGTTGGAATTATCCAATTGTGTACCAAAGACTCAATTGTTAATAATAATGCATACACATCTTCCTCTTATATGCTTGGCTTTGATTCTATTACTTTGTGGCATAATAGACTTGCTCATATGGGTTATAGTACAATTAAGAGAGTTATAAAATGTTGTTTAATTGTATGCAATCATGTTGAGCATGATAAATGTGAAATATGTATTAAATCTAAGATGGTAAAGAAACCTTATCCAAGTATTGAAAGAGAAACTAACTTGTTAGATTTGATATATAGTGATTTATGTGAATTGAATGGAATAATAACTAGCAGCGGAGATAGTTATTTTATTACCTTTATTGGTGATTATTCTAGATTCACGTAAGTGTACTTGCTTGACAATAAGGATGAGGTCTTTAGCATATTTAAAATCTATAAAGATAAAGTTGAAAATCAATTGGAAAAGAAAATCAAAGTAATTAGAAGTGATAGGGGCGGTGAATGCTTTTCCAATGAATTTAATGTGATTTGTGTGATGCATGGTATAATACATGAATGTACAACCCCTTACACACCCCAATAAAATTGTATATCAAAAAGAAAAAATAGAATAGATGTTGAAATGATAAATGCTATGCTATTACATGCAAATTTGAATTTTGCAATATGGGAAGAAGCCTTGCTACCAGCATGTCATATTCTAAACCAAATTCCTCTAAAGAAGAATCAAATTTCACAAAATTTTGGGCTACGATATGAGTTTTTAGGGACGTAGCACGACCGCGCTAGTGTCCCTGAGACTCGGAGATTTTGAAATACCGCGACCATGCCCAGGGGCTGGCGTGACCGTGCTAGGTGCCCAGAATATGTACTTTGTTGAATTGTGTGAGTTTGGCTCAAGGTTTCAAGGATTCGATTTGGGAGCCTATTTGGGGGCTCAGGGACGATTCCATTACCTTGTTGAATGGAATTGGAGGCCTCGAGAGCTAGGGTTTAATTTTGGATACCGTAATTGGATAAGTTCCTATTGAGTGTATCATTGATGTTGTGACTAGGGTTTCTAAGGGGCTCAGGGAAAGGATTGCACTCAAGGTTATTTTGCCTTCAACACAGAACTCGAGGTAAGACAACTTGCATATGCACATAGAGTAGGGAATTTGCCTGGATATGCTGGAATGCAGTTATGACTGTATATATGAATTTGTTAGGGCTATGATTATTTATGTTGAATTGTGTTATTGATCCACATGGTCTGTATTAATCTATAATCATCTGGAATGTACGTCGTAATGGCACGACCACCATGGGAGTGCTGTTGTAACGCCCTAGATAACCAAGAATGTTACACTGTGTATTTATAATTGTGCAAGATTTGCTAATCAAGTCATTTAGTTAAAAATATGACTCTAAACTCATGATCGAGCTAGGGTTAAAAGATTTTGGTCATAAACAGATAATTTTCATTTAAAGAAACGTTTAGTACATGGGATCCCAAAAACAGGGTACAAAGGACAAATTTACAACTTTCAAAAGTTTACAAGCAAAGGCCACTCTAATGGAAAAATACACATTTTAGGTTTTCCTGTCCCTGTACTGTACTGTCCCTCGGCCGTAGCAGGCGATCAGGTGACTATGTACATTCCGCTCCCAAAGCCTCCAATTCAAGATTGGTCCACCTTACCCTTGCCTTTACCTGCACCACGTAGCACCCGTGAGCCAAGGCCCAGCAAGAAAACCATATATCATAGCATAAACAACACAGACAAGCATATAACCCATAAGGCAATCAACCAGGTATTCAGCATATTATGACAAACACATAATCAATGCTAGAAATCAACAAATCACAAACCATTTAAACCAATATTCCACAAGTTATAGGCAACAACTTAACAATAGTAATCACATCATAGTTATCATACAATATCCAGGGTCGACACCCTTAGGCCGCACCCTCTATTTAACCCACTGACTCTGGCTCGCTTAGGTCGAGCTAAGTGATTATTTACCTAACCTCATCTCTCAGTGGCCGAGCCGCGTCCTATGCGCAAATGTCAATTCCGGCACTCTTAGGCCATTTATTTCATGCTCACAAGGCATGTCATAATCAGACAGCATTGTATTCAAATATTGGGAACCCTAGTCCCAACATAGCCACATAAATGGGTGCAGTTTTCTTACCTTTAATTATGAGCGGAGAATGTGAGATAGTTATGAGCACGATCCTTAGGCCCGAGCCTTGGGGATAAACCTAGTCATAAGGGCCAATGGTATCCATTAACTTCCAATTGAAATAAAATACCTAGAAAACAGAAACTAGCCTTCGGGACCTCCATTTCTACTAAACCGGGTAATAGAAATTATCCCGAGCACCTAGGTACGAATCCCCATGCCCTAACAATCCTTGAAACAATTCTAAGGCTAAAATCCTCAGGCGGGTTGCGACTTGGCTTAGTGGGTCGCGACTTTCCTCAAGCCAGAGAGCAAACACCCCAAGCCAAAGAGAGGAGGCGGGTCGCGACTTGGCTAAGCAAGTCCCGGCGAGGCCCCAAGTCAGAGAGCAACCAAGGCCAAAAGGGCCACAAGCCCCGCGGCGCCCCCAGGCTGGCTCGCGGTGCGCCCCTTCGACCTAGAGAAAACCTTCGTTTTCTCTTCTTCTTGCTAGCCAAGAACACTAAGCCATCAACCCAGAATTTTCCCAACTTATCCCTTCAATTCAACTCTAATTCAGAACTAAATTACACATTTTAATCACCTAAAAGCTTAGCTATAATACTAGAATCAATATCCCAATTCAATAGCCATAATTACCCCATAATCTCAGTCTAATACATCTTCTAGTTTCATACCCAAGAACCTATAATTTACCTAAACCAATCCATCAAAAATTTGAGATTAAGGTCAAAGTTCTTACCTCAATTTGGGAGCTCAATTTCCAGCTGAATCCCCACACCAACTCAGCTTAAAACTCTGACTTTTCCTCTGATTTGCAGCCCCAATTCCAGCTTAATTCCCTCTTCAATTACTTCAAAGATCACAATCCCAAAGCCTAGTCTAGGCACCTTTTGGATTCTTAGCTTCAAAGTCCACAAGGGAGAGTGAGAGAGAGAAGAATCGTGAGAGATAAGAGAGAGAGAGAGCTGAGAGCCTTTTTCCTTCTTTCTTTCCTTGCATTAGTCCCTATCCTCTATTTTGTTCTAACATAATGCTGAGTAAATCCTTAGAACTAGGGAATGACTATTTTGCCCTCCCAAATAAAACTAATCCTTTACTCAATCTAAGGGTATATTAGTCTTTTGTTCCCAGTTCCCGTTAATTCCTCAAGTGTTCCTAACATCTACCAATTTATCCTGTCGTCTAACTAATTACCAATTATTTTCCCCCAATGTCTAATAATCCCCAATATATTTTCTATGTTTCCAAAAATACCCCTAGGCTCCCCCCAAGTTGCGTATAAATGCCCGCCGTGACTATTTTTCTAATCCGCTCCCTAGGACCGTCTCGAGCCATCTACTGCAAATATATCTACATAATAATGTGGTCTCGAAAATTTATCACAAATATGCCCTTATATGCTAAACAGGGCCCACATGCATATTTATTACTCACAAACATGCATTTCACATATCCATATAATCATATAATCATGCATTGAATCATTAAATCACACATAAACCAATTATGCCCTCCCGGCATGCTAATCAAGGCCCTTAATCCTTGTTAGTGATTTTGGGTCGTTACGACTAACCCCTCCTACTAAGAATTTCGTCCTCGAAATTTACTTGAATAACTCGGGATACTGATCCCGCATCGCTAACTCAAGCTCCCAGGTTACTTCCTCAACCCTGCTATTCCTCCATAACACGTTAACTAGAGGAATCGTCTTGTTCCGTAGAACCTTATCTTTCCTATCTAAGATTTGAACCGGTTGGTCCTCATAAGATCTGAAGTCCTCATAATGCAACACATGAGTTGTATCTGAGACGTACTTCCGAAGCATGGAAACATGGAATATGTCATGAACTCTCAACAACGGTGGTGGCAATGCTAACCTATAAGCCACCTGCCCGATCCTCTCCAGGATCTCAAAGGGTCCAATGAATCTAGGGCTTAGCTTGCCCTTCTTTCCAAAACTTCTCACACCTCACAGTGGTGAAACTCGAAGAACCACGTGGTCCCCTACCTGGAACTCCACATCCCTACGCTTAGCAAGCACAAGCTCGAATCTTCTCGATGACCTCATTAGTCTTCTGAACCATGTCCGGTCCCAAATACCTCCTCTCACTCATCTCATCCCAATGAATGGGCGATCTACATCTCCTCCCATATAACATCTCATATGGAGCTATTCCAATCATTGATTGATAATTGTTGTTATATGAAAACTCAATCAACGAAAGATACTTACTTCAAGACCCCTCAAAGTGCATCACGCATGCTTTAAGCATATCCTCCAACACCTAAATTGTCCTCTCAGACTGTCCATCAGTCTGAGGATGAAAGGTCGTACTGAACTTCAACTGAGTCCCTATAGCCTTCTGCAATCCACCCCAAAACTTGGAGGTAAAGAAAGGATCCCGGTCTAACACTATAGACCTAGGAACCTCGTGGAGATTTACAATCTCCCTCACATACAACTCCGCATACTGATCCACAGTATAAGTCGTCTTCATTGGCAGAAAGTGAGCTGACTTGGTGTAATCATCCACTATCACCCACGCCGAATCATGAAGCCCCACTATCCTAGGTAAACCTCCCACAAAATCCATTGTAATATCTCCCCATTTCCACTCGGGAATACCCAAAGGCTATAGCAACCCCGCTGGTCGCTAATGCTCAGCTTTTACCTGCTGATCGGTCAAACACCTGGCCACGTATGCTTCCACATCCTTCTTCATCCCAGGCAACCTATACAACGTCCGTAGATCTTGATACATCTTCGTGGTGCCTGGATGAAGTGAGTACGGCGTAGTATAGGATTCATCCAATATTTTACGTCTAATCCCCATATCAGTCGGAACACAGATCCGACCCTAATACCGTAGCAAACCAACTGCATAAATAGAAGAGTCCTTAGCCGCCCCCACTAAGACATTCTCTCTAACTTCCTCTAACTGTGCATCTACCAACTAACCCTCCTTAATTCGTTCTAGTAGGGTCGATTGCAAAGTAATATTGGCCAACCGACCCACCACCAACTCTATCGTCGCTCTGGACATCTCTTCTGCTAACTCTCTCAATATCTTAGTAGAACTAAACAACTGCCCCGGGCCTCTCCGGCTCAATGCATCCGCCGCTACATTGCCTTTTCCTGGGTGGTAAAGAATGTCACAGTCATAGTCCTTTACTAATTCCAGGCAACGTCTCTGCCTCATGTTCAGGTCCTTCTGGGTGAAGAAGTACTTCAAACTCTTCTCATCGGTGTATATCTCACACTTCTCTCCATGGACAAAATGTCACCACACCTTCAGTGCGAACACCACCGCTGCCAATTCTAAATCATGGGTAGGGTACCACTGCTTATACTCCTTCAGCTGTCGTGATGCATAAACACACAACCCAAACCCAACCTCGACGTGTCACAATAAACCACAAACTTTCCTTCCTCCGAAGGAAGACTCAGCACAGGTGTTGTAATAAGTCACCGCTTCAATTCTTGGAAACTGTTCTCACACTTTTCTAACCAAACAAACTTCAAATTCTTCCGTGTCAATTCTGTCATCGATGTAGCAATCTTCGAGAATCCTTCCACAAACCGTCTGTAGTAACCCGCCAATCCGAGGAAACTCCTAACCTCTGAAGCATTCCTTGGCCTCAACCAATCTCTAACTGCCTTCATCTTAGATGGATCCACCTTAATTCCATCCTCACCAATAATATTTCCAAGGAATGTCACTTTTGGTAGCCAAAACTCACACTTCTTAAACTTGGCGTACAACCGGTGCTCTCTCACTCTCTGCAAGACCTGTCGAAGATGTCGCTCATGCTCTTCCTCTGAACTGGAGTATACTAGGATATCGTCAATGAAGAAAATCACAAACTGGCCCAAGAAGTCCTTGAACACCCTGTTCATTAGGTCCATGAAGGCTGTTGGGGCATTGGTCAAACCAAATGACATGACCAGAAACTTATAGTGCCCATACCTCATTTGGAAGGCAGTCTTCGGTATATCCTCGTCCTTGATCCTCAGTTGGTGATTGCCAGATCGTAGATCAATCTTTGAAAATACCATCTTTCCTTATAGCTGATCAAACAAGTCTTCGATCCTTGGTAGATGGTACTTATTCTTGATGGTCAACTTGTTCAACTCTCTATAGTTTATACACATCCTCAGAGTGCCATACTTCTTCTTCACAAAAAAAATGGGAGTACCTCATGACGAGTAGCTAGGCCTGATAAACCCTAATTCCAGAAGCTCTTGTAGTTGAATCTTCAATTCCTTCAGTTCTGCCAGTGCCATTCTATACGGTGCCCTCAACACTGGCTCTATCCCCAGCGCTAACTCAATAACAAACTGAATCTCCCTGTGTGGTGGCAACCCCAGTAAATCCTTAGGAAACACATCCAAGAACTTACGAACTAACCTGGTTTCTCCCAGCCCTCTTGGAAAAACTCTAGTAGTATCCACCACACTAGCCAGGAAACCTATACATCCTCCCTGTAATAGGTCCCTAGCTCTTAGCGCTGATATCATGGGTATGTGGGGTCCACATACCGCACCCACAAACACAAAGGGATCCTCCCCCTCAGACTCAAAGGTCACCATCTTCTTCCTGCAATCAATAGTAGCCCCATATCTGACCAGCCAATCCATTCCTAGAATCATGTCCAAGTCCTCCATACCTAACTCAATCAAGTCTACTTATAGCTCCCTACAATCAACCATCACTAGCAGTGCTCTAATCCATCTCCTAGAAACTACAAGTGTTCCTATAGGTAAAATAGTCCCGAACTCCGCAGTACAATACTCACTAGGTCTACACAATCTATCAATCACCTTACTAGAAACAAATGAATGTGTAGCCATGGAGTCAATCAATACAGTAAAAGGAGAACCAGCACTAAAAAGCTGATTTGTCACCACTGAGGGTCTAGCCTCGGCCTCTGCCTGCGTCAAGGTAAACACTCGAGTTGGAGTCAAGTTGTCCACCTTCCCTGCTTCCCCTTTCTTCACTGTTGGGCGGTCCTTCTTGAGATGTCCCACTACCCCGCACACATAACAGGCCTTGACACGACATTCGCCCGGATGGCGTCTTCTGCACCTCGTTCACCCTAGGTAGCTCCTCCATGTGTCACTGCGTCCCTGACGACCACCCTGAACACCCCGACCCCTCCTATCAGGACCGACAACGGTCAAAGTGTTAAGGATCTTCCTCTTCAAAACATTGGGTTTCCCACCCCTACCAGACCCAAAATATGGAGGCACCACCCTGCAAACCTCTCGTCTTGTAGCGTTCTCCCTCCAAATCTTGTTCTCCACTTCCTCAATAGTAAGAGCCTTCTCAACAGCCTGGGCATAAGTCGTCCCCCCAGGTACTGTTGTAATTCTCACATCTCGGGCTATCATAGCTTTAAGCCCTCTAATAAATTTGTCCTGCCTAGTTGCATTGGTAGGCATAAGGTCTGGTGCGAACTTCACAAACCTGTCAAACTTCAGGGCATATTCTGTAACTGTCATGTTGTCCTGAACTAACCCCATAAATTCATTCACTTTCGCTGCCCTGACGGCAACATTATAATACTTATGACTGAACAAATCCTTGAATCCATCCCAACGCAGAGTAGTAACATCTATAGTCTGTGATGCCACTTCCCACCAAATGTGGGCATTCTCTCTCAGCATATATGTGGCACAGGCCACCCAGTCATTACCCTCTACCCTCATGAAATCTAGAATAGCAGTAATCATATTCATCCACTGTTTGGCCTTCAGTGGATCTGGTCCTCCCTCAAAGGTTCGAGGGTGTTGTCTCCTGAACAGCTCATAAAGTGGCTCCCACATGTTCCCAGTTTTCAGTGTCTGGAAAAATGGTGCCACAACAGGTGGCACAATAGATGCAGTACTCCCTGATGGAGCCTGCAGTCTCAGTAGATGGATCTGCTCTTCCTGGCTCGGAAGCTGGGCTTGCATGTCTGTAATCTGTTGCCAGTTCTCAGGGACTGGCGGAGGGTTCAGGCATTAGTCATCCTCTCTACCCTCGGACCCAGTATCAATTAGTCGTATAGATCGCCTTGGACGCATAGTTATCCAAGTTAATTTATAATCAATGACTCGGCGGTCAGACTATGATGACAGGGTAACAATCTGTAACGACCCAAAATCACTATTAAGGCTTAAGGGCCTTGATTAGTGTGCCAGGAGGGCATGTTGGGATTTATGTGTGATTTTATGAGTTAAATGCATGGTTATGATTTAAAGCATGTTATTTGACTAATTGTTTATCTGAGATGCATGACTATGTGTATTAGTATGCATGTAGGCCCTGATTGTGTTTGAAGGGCATAATTGTAATTTTAGCCGCTGAGGGCATATATGTGATAATTGTATTCCGTGATTTGTACCACGTGAGTGTGGTGGTATTATTTTGATGCACGTGCCGAGACGGTCCTAGAGAGCAAATTAACTTAAGAGTCACAACAGGATTTCTATACCCGGCTCGGGAGGAGCCTAGGGGTACTTCGGGAATTTTATGGCTAAGATTGAGATTTAGCGGGTAATGGTTATTGGTGATTGAGTAACCTGGGTAACCATTAGTTACTACTTAGAGTAACAAGTTCTAGATAGAAAATGGTAGAAATGAAATAGAAGTAAAAGGACTTAAGTGCCCTTGAGGTTAGTTGGGAAAGGATAGGCAAGGAGGGGTAAAATGGTCATTTGGCTGGGAATTGGATATATGGCAGCTGGGTATTAAGGGGTACACGGTTTGGGGCTTGGTCATTTGATGCTTTGATAATTTGAAGAGAAGAAGAAGGAGAGGGAAAAAGCTAAGGCATGAAGAAGAAGAAGGGAGCTGAAACTTGAAGACTAAGGGGATGAACCAAGGAAGCTTAAGGTTGGATTCTTGATTGAGGTAAGAGTTTTAAACATCCTTGGGTTTTCTTTTCTGTTGTGGTTTAAGATTTTGAAGCCATGGTTTAGGTTTGTCAAGCTTGGGTTGTGTTTTTGGCCTTTGGGTTTGAGTTTTCTGAAATTTGGAATCAAATGGGTGATTTTGAGTGTGATTGTGTTATTGAGTTGGGTTATGATGTTTATGGGTTGATGTATGGTCTATTTGGAGTTTTGAGTTGGTTTTGGAGCTTGGGTGTGAGTTTGGGACGATTTGGGAGGTTTTAGCTCGGAGAAAATGCAGGGGAAAAACCCAGAATTCTGGGTCTGCGAAGGCGTGCCGCGACACGGGTTTTTCGTGCTGCGGCGAGGGAGTCCCTGACTGATGTGTGCCGCGGCACAAGAAAGTTGTGCCACGGCACAAGGCAAATTTCAGGTTCACATTTTTGGCAATTTTAGGCCTTTGCTCCGGGGGTTCGGGGGATGTCTCCGGGGTGTTGTTTTAAGGTTTTAGAGGTCCCGAGAGTGCGGGATTGGTCCCGGGAAGTGGTTTTGGGTTGATTAGTATTGAGGGATGTTTCTTGTGTGTTGTGACTAGGTTGTTGGTGAGGCTCGTGCTAGAGGACTGTGCTCGCAGCTTTAGTGCATCAGGAGGCTCGGAATACAGGTAAGAAAACTATAACACCCGAGGTTAGGGCATGGCCCCAGATTGTATTATGTGCAAATGTTTAAACCTTAAATGAATCATGATGTGTGTGAATGATTATTTCGAATGTACTATATGTGTGAATATGATGAAATGAGCGGCCATGGGCCGAGTACGGCGTAAGCCGGGGCGGCCGTGGGCCGAGTACGGCGTAAGCCGGGGCGGCCGTGGGCCGAAAGTAACACCTAGCACATGGGATGCTATAATCAGGGCAGGGCCCGGTGGATTCATGTGTTATGCTATAATCAGGGCGGGGCCCGGTGGATACATGTGTTTGCTTAGTCTAAATGGTTGACTTATCTATTTGTGGATTATCTGTTATGATAAAACTGTATACATTGCATATGTTATGTTCTGCATGAGTTTTCTTGCTGGGCTTCGGCTCACGGGTGCTCTGTGTTGCAGGTAAGGGCAATGACTGAGTCAACCAACCATGAGTACGGAGAGCGTGAAGCGACGTGTACATGTTTGGTCTGCCCGACTGCTTTGGTTGGGGGTTTAATCGAAAATGGCTGTAATAATCTATGATTTTATGATTTCTCAACTGTAACCTTATTTCAAGATGTAATTAGTTTTCAAACCTTATTTTGGGATCCCAAATGTTTAATAATAGAAGTTTTAATGAAATGACGTATTTTCAAAGATTACAGCCTTAACTTTTAATTAGTCACACTTTTGTTTCAAAGCCTCGGTTAGCGAGGCCATTGCACACTGTTTTGTCTTAAAAACTCACTTAGTAACGGCTCTAAGGAAGTAGGGCGTTACAACTTGGTATCAGAGCGAGCCAAGGTTTATTGGTTCTGGAGATCGACCGAACATGTACGCTCGCTGTCAGTGACAAGCTCGACTCTGGGTTGGTTGGTATGAATGATTGACATGTTTGAATATATGTTTGAATGCCCTGTTTGCCTGCTTATTTATATGGAGCATGAGGAATGAGATGACATATGCATGAGATACTGATAGGGCCTGGCCCTTGACTGTTGCATGTTGAGATCAATGTGTGCTGAATAACATTATTATGCATGTGGATGAAAATTGGCATAATGGTTCGCATATTGAGCGTATGTGGTTAATTTTCTGGATTAAATTCATATGTTATATCGGTATATTGGCTTGTATGAAGCATGATGAGCATGGATACACTTAGTGGTGATAGAAATTTGGTAAGCTAAATGTATATCATTGTGGACTTGACCTAGTATATGCTTGTGTGTGCATTATACCTGTGGATATTTGGACCTAGTGGTGGTTTGGTTCAGAGTAGGAACCCCAGAGTTCAGGTGTTGGGTCAGTTTTGACAGGTGAAATTGTGTTGTTGGTTCCTAGAAGGGTTTGGGGACCTGATATTGTGTTTGCAGAGGGGTTTTAGATATAGGTTGGAGTTGAGATCTCCAGTTATCCCTGGAAGCAGCAATAGAGGGTCGCTAGTGTGTGGGTAAGCTGTGGAGTTTGTTAGTCGAGATGGGATAAGTGAACAGCGGATTTCTCTGGGGAAATAGCTGATTCCGACGTTTTAACAGTAAGGTTTCAAGTGTTGGTTTACCGTGAAGTATGGTCAGATAAGGGTACTAAATGAAAGGCTTAAAGGGTGTTATTCTCGGGTTTTGAGGAGAATTCGGACTGACAAGGGATTTATCAATAGACGGGCAGAGTTATTTCCACCCATGGTTAAGAGGATGAGAGATCCTGATTAGAGGGTTATGTTAAATGTTGAGGCAGAGGAATGCCTGGAATTGGTACTCGGGCTGAGGTACTGGCTTAATGGGTTAGAAAGAACCTAGATGATGAATGGTTAGGACAGATCTTAAAGACATGATTAGAACCGTGGAGGCGGGCAAATGTTTAAGTCTGGTTTGGACTGTAAGGGGTAACGACAGCGTAGATCAATGGGTTTGGTGAATTGGATAGTTCATTTCGGAAATTTATACAGATGGATGTATCTGGAATTGGTGGCGACCCATTTAAGGACATGAGATCTGGAATAGTCTAAGGCATTTGGGCTGCTTTGAGGAAAGAGTTTTTGTCTGCATGTGGATGGCGGAGAGGGCCATATTGTTTGAGGAACTGATGGTTGATGTATAGAGCATGAGTGTTAGAGCCGCAAGGGAGGTGCTTCCTTTGATGGAATTAGTGAAGATAGATTCGTGATAATCAAGTTGAAAGAACCCCGGATAGTGTTGTGGCTTTTGGATTGCCAAGAAAAAGGGGAAAAGTCTGACTGATAAGATGGTACTTTTGTCGATAGAACGCAGCGAGGTCGGATTCTCAATTTTTAGGTAAAAGGACTCCAGACAGTGCTTGGGCACCTAGATTGAGATTGGAAAGAAGCCTGATCGAAAAGGTAGTTATCGAGATGGCGACAGGAACCAGGAGGTTAATTGGTATGCACATGAGGAAGAGGATGCCACCTGAGAGGAGGTCAGGTGAGGACATGATTTCTACGTAGAATGACTCGAGATGTTGGGATGGATTTCCATGGTGAGGGAACGGAGAACTGGAATGCACCGATACATTCGAGGTTCGAGGCTGAGTCCTCAAGGATGAGTATTTAACTGGCGAGCTTGTGCTTTGGGCATGTAGCGAACTAGAAGGGCTCGGTGTTGAGAATGTTCCGCGAGGGAGATGGACATAGAGAGGTTGCCTCAAAGGTGCCATTTGAGAGGCCGAGGACGGTAATACTTATGGAGAAGGAATTAGAAACTCTGGCAGATGGATTGTTGAGGATATCATCTGGAGTACGTAAAGGAGACAGAGCTGACCAGTGGGAAAGTTATGTGGGTATGCAAAGAAAGATTTAGGGAATACTTCAAGGTCGGACTACAGATAGGATTGGTATAAGGAATGTTGTAAAAGACGGATTGGCCGACAGAAAGTCTATTGAAGAAATCGAAGGAATTTGATCTTGGATTAGCCAGAGTGTTATACTGCGTGGATTGCTAGTATCGTCGGGATAGGACGAAAAGTACAATGTTGGATACAAGGTGGGACGATGTCCCCAAGAGTTGATCTACGACCTGGTTATTGCCAGTTGGAAGCCAAGGATAAAGACTTTTCGTGAATTGATTAGGTTGCACCGGGCAGGGTGTGAGGAATTGGTAACAAGGATTCTGGAACGGTTCGAGCTGCAGCAGCACAGGTAAGTTCTTTAGACAGAGAATGCATGAACGGTGTGGGCAAGTTCCCTTCAAGCTCACGAACAGTGCATATGGATTACTCCCAGACAGAAATGGTGAGCAAGTGACTATGCGAAAGACGTTTGTACCCAGAAGGCGAAGTCACAGGTAAGGTTATACGGAGTGTTAGTTTGGATGTCGTTAGGAGTACTCAGATTAGAGCTACAAGGAGAAAGGACAGGTAAGAGAGGATTTGATCTGAAGCCGCGATAAACTAATGAAGAACATTTGAAGAACAGAAAGCATCTCAGGACTGGTAAGCGCGTCATCTATTGCATAAGCACCTCCGAAGGCAACTACATCAGAGATGAGGAGAACAGTAAAACTCGAGGTTAGACGGACTGAGTGGTGTCACATCAGAAAGAAATTCAGAAGACAGGTAAGAATTTATTGGTATCTGGCAGTGCTGGAATATGCGTATGTTTTGATTAAGTAAAGAGTGATTGCATAAAGGACATGATCTATGGTAGGGTTATGGAAATGTGAGATTGCATCACGATTTGGGCACGCCCAGGAATAAATTGACGCGAGGATGGATTGAACCTAGCGGGAGGCGACTGAATGGACCATGGTTGATACACTTGGGACGTTAAGTCGACTGTTGTGCATGGCATAAGGTACTTAAGTATTGGGTATTAGTAAGAAAGATAGCGTTGAGACACAGAGGTGGTGAAAAGTAGCAGACAAATGATCAGTGTTTGAAATCCTCGATTGAGCAAGGGAAATTTAATGGGAGGCGTGTATCAGTCAAGGAATAACGCTATAGGCTGTAATGGAGGACAAGGCAACGACTGAGATCGGCATGATGTTAGTAGGTAATGGTTAGCTGGTGGGTGTCACTGAGCTATGGAATTCAAAGTGTTGGTTTGAGTTGAAACAGGGAAGGACCCTGCTAAGGTGGTACAAGTTAGGATACCAGGAATGGATGAAGGATCCAATTAGATTCGGTTTATGAATGAGAATTCTGAATGGACATCATTCCACCTCCTAGGGTACGTCGTACCGGGAGGGTCGAGCGGGTGACAGAACCTAGTGTTTTCCTTTGGACCCTGAGGGGTTAGGTGATGTGGTGGTGCATCGTGGGGATAGACCACAATAGACCTTAAGTAAGGTGTTTGGACATGAAAAGTTTTAATTCGGTTGTTTGAGTTAATGTTGTTGGGGCAAGTGAACTGGTTTCAGGATAGAACGTCGATGACATTGAATTGAGGCCCTATAATATTTTAAATTATTGGAATGGATTTAGAGAACGAAAAGAACAGAGTGGGAACCTGGAATTATCAGTTGATTGCAAGTGGGGTGGCAGTCTGAAAGTTTATCGGATATCTTAAAGAACTGAGCGCCGAGTAGGCGAATACTTGAAGTATTAAGGGAAGTGTAATCCCTGATGAGTTAGTCGTGGTGGCGGTTGCTGGTGTCTTGTTAAAGTAACACGACATATGACATGGTAGGAGGCAAAGGGTAGTGAATACTACGATTTGGCATCGGTTCAGAGAGAAGCCAAGTGGTTGTTGGAACTCTTAAGGCAGGAGCGTCTGCCTATTTGAAAGGATTAACAGCTTGTAAATTGATAAGTGTTGAGGAAATAAAGTTCCGGAAGGAAAGAGTTGCGTCTCTGCATTTTAACAGA
Organism: Humulus lupulus; assembly: GCF_963169125.1. Lineage (NCBI taxonomy): Eukaryota > Viridiplantae > Streptophyta > Magnoliopsida > Rosales > Cannabaceae > Humulus > Humulus lupulus. The sequence continues at coordinate 165,144,134 of NC_084799.1, forward strand.
CGAGGATCTGTAAGGTGTTCAGAGAAAGAAGGGAGAGTTCTGACTCTTAATTCAGCATAAGATTCTGAAGTTTTACCAAGGATTAGGCCAACGGGGCCTACCAATTGATCCCACCTAGTAGAGGTGACGAATTTTGAGTATCTCTGGAATCAGGAATAAGACGATGAATTGGTCATTGTAATCTAGGCAGACCCTGAGGTTTCTGCAGGGTTGCGGTGTAAACAAGAAGCTATCGAGAGTATGGCTATTAGACGAAATCTTGAGGGGCAAGATTGTTACTCTTGTGAGAGTGTTGTTGAAAAGTAAAGTAAAGGCGGTGGGCCTTGGAAATTATGGTCAGAGTTGCGGGTTTACTGACTGATGTGTTTGGATAAATTTCAAGGACGAAATTTTTATGAGGAGGGGATAGTTGTAACGACCCAAAATCGCTATTAAGGCTTAAGGGCCTTGATTAGTGTGCCAGGAGGGCATGTTGGGATTTATGTGTGATTTTATGAGTTAAATGCATGGTTATGATTTAAAGCATGTTATTTGACTAATTGTTTATCTGAGATGCATGACTATGTGTATTAGTATGCATGTAGGCCCTGATTGTGTTTGAAGGGCATAATTGTAATTTTAGCCGCTGAGGGCATATATGTGATAATTGTATTCCGTGATTTGTACCACGTGAGTGTGGTGGTATTATTTTGATGCACGTGCCGAGACGGTCCTAGAGAGCAAATTAACTTAAGAGTCACAACATGATTTCTATACCCGGCTCGGGAGGAGCCTAGGGGTACTTCGGGAATTTTATGGCTAAGATTGAGATTTAGCGGGTAATGGTTATTGGTGATTGAGTAACCTGGGTAACCATTAGTTACTACTTAGAGTAACAAGTTCTAGATAGAAAATGGTAGAAATGAAATAGAAGTAAAAGGACTTAAGTGCCCTTGAGGTTAGTTGGGAAAGGATAGGCAAGGAGGGGTAAAATGGTCATTTGGCTGGGAATTGGATATATGGCAGCTGGGTATTAAGGGGTACACGGTTTGGGGCTTGGTCATTTGATGCTTTGATAATTTGAAGAGAAGAAGAAGGAGAGGGAAAAAGCTAAGGCATGAAGAAGAAGAAGGGAGCTGAAACTTGAAGACTAAGAGGATGAACCAAGGAAGCTTAAGGTTGGATTCTTGATTGAGGTAAGAGTTTTAAACATCCTTGGGTTTTCTTTTCTGTTGTGGTTTAAGATTTTGAAGCCATGGTTTAGGTTTGTCAAGCTTGGGTTGTGTTTTTGGCCTTTGGGTTTGAGTTTTCTGAAATTTGGAATCAAATGGGTGATTTTGAGTGTGATTGTGTTATTGAGTTGGGTTATGATGTTTATGGGTTGATGTATGGTCTATTTGGAGTTTTGAGTTGGTTTTGGAGCTTGGGTGTGAGTTTGGGACGATTTGGGAGGTTTTAGCTCGGAGAAAATGCAGGGGAAAAACCCAGAATTCTGGGTCTGCGAAGGCGTGCCGCGACACGGGTTTTTCGTGCCGCGGCGAGGGAGTCCCTGACTGATGTGTGTCGCGGCACAAGAAAGTTGTGCCGCGGCACAAGGCAAATTTCAGGTTCACATTTTTGGCAATTTTAGGCCTTTGCTCCGGGGGTTTGGGGGATGTCTCCGGGGTGTTGTTTTAAGGTTTTAGAGGTCCCGAGAGTGCGGGATTGGTCCCGGGAAGTGGTTTTGGGTTGATTAGTATTGAGGGATGTTTCTTGTGTGTTGTGACTAGGTTGTTGGTGAGGCTCGTGCTAGAGGACTGTGCTCGCAGCTTTAGTGCATCAGGAGGCTCGGAATACAGGTAAGAAAACTATAACACCCGAGGTTAGGGCATGGCCCCAGATTGTATTATGTGCAAATGTTTAAACCTTAAATGAATCATGATGTGTGTGAATGATTATTTCGAATGTACTATATGTGTGAATATGATGAAATGAGCGGTCGTGGGCCGAGTACGGCGTAAGCCGGGGCGGCCGTGGGCCGAGTACGGCGTAAGCCGGGGCGGCCGTGGGCCGAAAGTAACACCTAGCACATGGGATGCTATAATCAGGGCGGGGCCCGGTGGATTCATGTGTTATGCTATAATCAGGGCGGGGCCCGGTGGATACATGTGTTTGCTTAGTCTAAATGGTTGACTTATCTATTTGTGGATTATCTGTTATGATAAAACTGTATACATTGCATATGTTATGTTCTGCATGAGTTTTCTTGCTGGGCTTCGGCTCACGGGTGCTCTGTGTTGCAGGTAAGGGCAATGACTGAGTCAACCAACCATGAGTACGGAGAGCGTGAAGCGACGTGTACATGTTTGGTCTGCCCGACTGCTTTGGTTGGGGGTTTAATCGAAAATGGCTGTAATAATCTATGATTTTATGATTTCTCAACTGTAACCTTATTTCAAGATGTAATTAGTTTTCAAACCTTATTTTGGGATCCCAAATGTTTAATAATAGAAGTTTTAATGAAATGACGTATTTTCAAAGATTACAGCCTTAACTTTTAATTAGTCACACTTTTGTTTCAAAGCCTCGGTTAGCGAGGCCATTGCACACTGTTTTGTCTTAAAAACTCACTTAGTAACGGCTCTAAGGAAGTAGGGCGTTACACAATCTTTCCATAATCCACCATAGGAACACAACCAATCACAAGCAAACAAGCTATAACAATTATCCACATATTCATTCACATGCAACGAAAATACTAATAAGCACCCCTCAATTTCAACACATAGCAGTCAAGGGGCAGGCACTATCAGTATCTCATACCCCTATTAATCAAACAAATTATAGCATTCATATTCCTTTCCAAACACTTAAGCATATAAACATGAATATACAATTACCAAACCCTAAGTCGAGCTTGTCTTTAGCGATGAATGCACATGTCTAGCCAGTCTTTAGGAACCCTTAAACCTAGACCACTTTAATACCAAGTTGTAATGTACTGGATAACCAAGACCGTTACACTGTGTATTTATAATTGTGCAAAACTTGCTAATCAAGTCGTTTAGTTGAAAATATGACTCTAAACTCATGATCAAGCTAGGGTTAAAAGATTTTGGTCATAAACAGATAATTTTCATTTAAATAAACATTTAGTACATGGGATACCAAAAATAGGGTATAAAGGACAAATTTACAACTTTCAAAAGTTGAATACAAGCAAAGGCCACTCTAATGGAAAAATACATGTTTTAGGTTTTCCTATCCCTGTACTATCCCTCGGTCGTAGCGAGCGAGCAGCTGACTATGTACATTCCGTCCCCAGAGCTCTCCAACTCAGGATTTGTCCACCTTACCCTTGGCTTTACCTGCACCACGTAGCACCCATGAGTCAAGGCCCAGCAAGAAAACCATATAGCATAGCATAAACAACACAGACAATCATATGACCCATAAGGCAGTTAACCAGGTATTCAACATATTATGACAAATACATAATCAGTGCTAGAAATCAACAAATCACAAACCATTTAAACTAGTATTCCACAAGTTATAAGCAACAACTTAACAACAGTACACACATCATAGTTATCATACAATATCCAAGATCGACACCCTTAGGTCACACCCTCTATTTAACCCACTAACTCCGGTTCGCTTAGGCCGAGCTCAGTGATTATTTAACTAACCTCAACCAAAATGTGAGCATAGGTTGGTCGACCGCCTGACAGATGCCTATGAACTTGGATTTTCGAGAGGCATATTGGTCATTCCCAACTGAATTTCCCTTTTAACCAAACTCAGAAGACCATTTTTCCCTTCCCACTCAATTTCCCTTTTAACCATACCCAAGGGCATTTTGATCATTTAACTATAATTCCCACTAAACCTCTAATGACACCATTAATTCCCACCTTATCATTAATATCAACCAAACACAATTATTCCAACAATTATTTTATCTCACCAATATTCTCCAAAATACAAAAATAGTGGTCGAGCTGCATCCTGTGCGCAAATGTCAACTCCAACACTCTTAGGCCATTTATTTCATGCTCACATGGCATGTCCTAATCATAAAACATTGTATTCGAATATAGGGAACCCTAGTCCCAACATATCCAGATAAACGAGTGCATTTTTCTTACCTTTAATTCCGAGCGGAGAATGTAAAATGGTTCGAGCATGATCGTTAACCCCGAGCCTTGGCGATAAACCTAGTCACAAGGGCCAATTGTATCCATTAACTTCTAATTGAAATAAAATACCTCGAAAACAGAAACTAGCCTCTAGGACCTCCATTTCTAGTCAACCGGGTAATAGAAATTGTCCTGAGCACCTAGGTACAAATCCTTGAGCCCTAACAATCCTTGAAACAATTCTAAGGCTAAAATCCTCAGGCGGGTCGAGACTTGCCTCAAGTAAGAGAGCAAACACCCCAAGCTAAAGAGGGGAGGCGGGTCACGACTTGGCAAAGCAAGTCACAGCGCGCCCCCAAGTCAAAGAGCAACCCAGGCCAGAAGGGCCACATGCGCCGCGGCATCCCCCAGGCTGGGTCGCGGTGCACCCCTTCAACCTAGAGAAAACCTGGGTTTTCTCTTCTTCTTGCTAGCCAAGAACACTAAGCCATCAACCTAGAATTTTCCCAACTTATCCCTTCAATTCAACTCCAATTCAGCTATGAATTCAGAACTAAATTACACATTTTAATCACCAAAATGCTTAGCTATAATACCAGAATAAATATCCCAATTCACTAGCCATAATTACCCCATAATCTCAGTTTAACACATCATCAATTTTTATACAAGAACCTATAATTTACCTAAACTAATCCATTAAAATTCAGAGATTAAGGTCAAAGTTCTTACCTCAATTCGGGAGCGCAATTTCCAGCTGAATCCCCACACCAACTCAGCTCAAAACTCTAACTTTTCTTTTTATTTCCAACCCCAATTCCAGCTTAATTCCCCTTCAATTACTTCAAAGATCGCAGCCCCAATGCCTATTCTTGGCTCCTTTTGGATTCTTAGCTTCAAAGTCCACAAGGGAGAGTGAGAGAGAGAAGAATCATGATAGATGAGAGAGAGAGAGAGAGTTGAGAGCCTTTTTCCTTATTTCTTTCCTTGGATTTTTCCCCATCCTTCTATTTTGTTCTAACATAATGTTGAGTAAATCCTTAGACCTAGGGAATGCCTATTTTTACCTCCCAAATAAAACTAATCCTTTACTCAATCGAAGGGTGTATTAATCATTTGTTCCCAATTCCCGCTAATTCCTCAAGTGTTCTTAACATCTACCAAGTTATCACGTCGTTGAACTAATTACCAATTATTTTTCCCCAATGTCTAATAATCTCCAATATATTCTCTATGTTCCCGAAAATAACCCTAGGCTCCCCCCTAGCTGGGTATAAATTTCTGTCGCGACTATTTCGCCGATCTACTCACTAGGACCGTCTCGAGCCATATATTGAAAATATATCCACATAATAATGTGGTCTCAAAAATTTATCACATATAATCGTATTTATGCCCTCAACGGGCCAAAATTACAAATATGCCCTTATAAGCTAAAGAGGGCCCTCATGCATATTTAATACTCACAAGCATGCATTTCACATATTCATATAATCATATAATCATGCATACCACAAAAATCATGCATTTAATAATTAAATCACATTGTAGTGCACCAAAATTTCTTTTTTTTTTTTTAGTTATTAAAATTTTTGTGTTTTATTTTATTTAAGTGTTAAGTGTTGTGCATTATTTTATTTAAATGTTGTTTATTTTATTTAATTGTTTGTTTGCTTTATTTAATTTTTGTTTGTTTAAATTAATTGTTAGAATTGTCTGGTAGGATTTTTGTGAATTTATTTGCTAAATGATATTTAGTAAATTATTTTAAAAATGTGATTATTTGAGTTATGGTTGAATGCACTAAGGTGCATGGTAGGTAGTGATGCACCCTAGTGATTTAGTGTGTGCAAGTGCATGGTAGCATGGTGCACATGTGTAGAATTTTCTACACACTTTGAAGTTGCCTTTTATTGGATTTATAGAATTAATTAATTAAAAATAATAATAAAATAAGAGAAGGGGAAAGGGAGGTGGACGATATTGAGTGGGAAAAAGGAAATGAGATTTATTCCTGTTATGTTCTTAATCAAATAAACTAAAATTGGGAGACTAAAGCTATTTTGGGTAAGGGAGTTTTGACATTTTCTATTATTTAAAATCCATTTTATTATAATGGATATTAGGCTTAATTAGAATGAATGGATTGGGGAACTTACCAATTATTGTTATGGGGTATTATGAGGGAATAAATGTTAAAAGGAAGGAAAGAAAGGAAAAGAGGCCATTTCAAGCACTTGGTGCCGTCAGCCATAGAGTGAATAGGGAGAGAGAGTGGCGAGCTAGAGAGAGAAAGGGGAAGGGGCTTCCATTTTCTAGAGAGAATGAGGAAAGAAAGAAGGAGAAGGAGAAGAAGAAAAGGGTTTCGAAAACACTAGGTATGTTCTAATCTATTGGTGTTTTAAATCTTTGGATAAGAGTCTTCTCTTCTTCTCTAATCTAAGAATATTTTGTGGTTTTCTCTCTTTGGTTGTATGGTGTTCGAAAATCCTCTAAAGGTGTCAAGGTGTCTCTTGCTAGAGTATTCTTGATTCAACAATCAAGAGAGGTAATGGTTTTTCTTAACCTATATTGGTTTGATGAGTCCATCCTTGGTGTTGGTTTTGTGGTGTTTAATTGTTTGGTCAATATAGGTTGGTGATGAGGTGGTTATGTTTTGGTTTTGGTTGAATTTTCTAAGATTTATTGAAGAGCATGCGAATGGTGGTGGTGGTTTTATTTCTCATGAAAAGTATATGGTTTGTTAAAATGACTCATGGGAATGTTTGGGAGATTATGTGTTTGATGAGATTTATATGAAGGTTGTGCTTTATGTTTATGTTGCTATGATCACTTTGAAACCATTGATTTATGTAAGGATATGCAATGATGATGATAGATGCATGCTAGGTTTCATGTGAATGTAGATGAGAATTTTGTGATATTTTGTTGTGAATCTTAGGTGTTTCGGCCTAGGGGTGATGTTCAAGCATGATTGTTTTCCTTGTATGTTTTAAAATCAATTGTGATTTTAGAAACATGATAGGGTGTTGTAAGATTTTTAAATTAATATATGGTGGTTTTATTACCTTGGAATACTTACACGATAGTAAATAAATCAAGAGTATATTTAAGACAAAATCAAAGATGATTATTTGTTATGACTTGTGAATATGTTTCAAGTGGTTGAAATTTTTTTGTATGCTAATGGTGACATTTAAAATAAATAAAAATGGTGTAGAAATATGCTAGAGTTTGCATTTAAATTTTGTTGAATTAAACATACATGATTTTGTATGAATTTTGTGTTGCATGATGAAAAAGATGAATTTCATGATGATTTATGCTTGCTGATTTTTGGTGTCTAAGTGGTTAGTATATGATGAAAATAATGATTTGGATGTTTAAATAATTTTGCTAATGTTTTGATGTTTCATGCAATTAAATGGAAGGTTTTAAGATGCCTTGAAATGATATGTTTGCACAATTAATTACCTACAGATTTTTTTTTTTTTTTTTTTGAGAAAATATTGAATTTTAAACATAAAAAATAGTGATTTTGAGAATAAAGATAGTTGCAGGAATTTTTGTAAAAAAAAGTGGAGTTGTATTTTTAATAAAAGAAATTTGATGAGTATCTTGAAATAAATTAATATCTTAAACTATGGTAATATTAAAAGTGGTATTTTCAATATAACATAAGTGTTTATTTCAATAGTTATGATTTTTCTTTATTTCAATTAAGAAAAATGTTAAATTTAGTTCACTTGTGATTTTTTTTTAATAAATTAAATGGTGGCTGAAAGTTTAGTTTAATAAGTTTAAAATAATTATTCGATTATCACATATGAATTTATATTACATAAAATTAAGTCTAAAAAAATAATTCAAGCAAAATATATTTTTCCCACACCTAAAATTTATATTTTTCTAACATCAATTATGTAATTCTATTAATTTGAATTAAATTATTATTTTATAAGGAAACATGATAATTATAAGTATTTTAAATAATTTCAAGCCTTTGTTATTTCTATGTAATTTGAAAATAATAAATGGATTTATTATATTTTTTTGGCTAAATAAATTATGTTTTATGAAATAAAAATAATGTCTTGAGAGATTTAATCAACCTAGTAATTTTAAGAAGATAAATAATGGTAAACAAAGCATGTTACAAGTTTATTATTCTGAAAATGATAGAGGTAAGATGCGTAGAATTATCGTTTTAAATGCCATATTTACGCAATGTTCCCACGTATGCATGTCGCATGCAAATTCACTTTTATGTTAAAAAATATGCCTATTATGCAACCATGTAGTTTAAATAGCAAGACCATGCATGCAATATAGGTAGAATGTGTATTATTCTTTTATGACCTTATGTGTAATTATGCATTGTTTAGATGTTGTGAGTAACTCTCACCATGTGTGCATGATCCATGCACATATGAGTTATATGAGTGGACAAAGTAGAGATTATGTGAAGCTAAGGAATGTTATTTTGATTATGGTAAAGGCTCGTTGAGAAGTTGTCGTTTTACTTAGCTTGGACCTGAGGTATGGAAGTTAGATAGAATTCTATTTGTTTATGCTATGAATGGTAAGATTGGCTTGTTTAAGCTATAAATATCATAAATGATATTTATGATAATGTGCCATGCGATATGATTTATGAAATGCTATAATATGATGATATGTTTGGATTGTATGAATGATGTATGATATGAATGGATGTTAGCGTGATGAACGCGACACATCAAATAAAGAGGTTACAAAGGATATGAAGATGTAACCGAGTTATATGTAATGGTTGTTAGCGTATTGAACGCAACACAATAAAGTGGTTGCTAAGGATATGAAGACGTAACCCAAGTTACTAAGCATATAAAGGCTTAACTCCAAGGGTGGACGCACCGAGGTTATTCAAGGACCAAAGATTTTGTTTACCTCAAAGGGTGACATGGACAAGTTAGGAGGCCATGTTCACAAGGAAATGTTTATGATGATGTTATGATGTTTATGCTACGACAATGCTATGATGTTTATGTTATGATGACATTATGATGTTGTTATGATGATGATGTTAATGTTGACGTGATTATGTTTATGCTTATGATAATGACCCCTTTATGAAGATGATGCTATGGTGTATTAAGATGGATGAATATGTTTGTGAAATGTTGTATCTTACTTGTGTGTTGTTTGTACTTCCTTACTGGGCTTTTAACCCACCCCCTTACTTTCCCTTCCAGGTAGCAAATAGGTTTCTCTATGGCACGCATGGTGATGTGGGGAGTTCTGTCGTCCTGGTGTGTATGGCGTGGGGGCATCCTATGGGTGAGAAATTATTAGTTTTAAACGCCATTTTCTTTTAATAATGTTATGTTTAATGAGACTTTATAAATTTATCAGTGGGACTTGAACTTTTGGTTGTTTTAGAACTTTGCATGAAAACTGATATTTTCTTTTTAAACTATTGGGCCCAACTTGCATGTTTTTAGCAAGACCCCACTGAAATCTTTATAATAAGTGGCTTTTCTCCTATAAACCAATGAATATGTGAATATTTTACAAAGCACTAGATTAGGGCGTTTTACACACACATAAACCAATTATGCCCTCCCGACACGCTAATCAAGGCCCTTAAGCCTTGTTAATGATTTTGGGTCGTTACAGTTGTACACACTCGCCTGGCATGAACTACAAGCTTGGTGTCGAGAGACGTGCCTCGCTCGACAAGGCCGCTCAGCATGGCCATGTAAATGGTTTATGTGTTTAAAATGAGAATGTTTATGTTTTTGAAACATGCTAATGGTTTATATGATTGGAAGGAATGTATTTATAATCTGTGAAGCATGATAATTGTTGTTTATATTTAATAAGATTATTATTATGCCTTGTGGTGTTTTCTTCTTGGGCCTTGGCTCACGGGTGCTCTACAGTGCAAGTAAGGGCAAGGGGAAAGTTGACCACCCTTGAGTTGGAGAGCTTTGGATTAGCGAATACATGTTCAACCTGCTTGAACGTCAAGGTCGACATATCTGAGGAACTAGATCAAAAGTCCATTTTTTCACTTAGGTAGACAAATTTTGATAACAATTTTGTAATAAATTTTTTTGAAAACTCTTTTTGCGATCCCTTGTAAATATTTAAAGTTTTAATGGAAAAGTTTATACCTTTTTGACCAAATTTTTAGTGCCTAAACTTTTAATTAACTTTTATTACACTTTTGAGTCCAAATGACTCACTTAACAAGTTAAGCACTATTTTAAACACACGGTGTAACAGTCCTAGATTAGTAGGGTTTTATAGTTAGAGTTTGATTCCCAAGTACGTAATTAGATTTGGTCTCTAATGAGTATACGATAATTGTTGTGACTAGGGTTTGGAAAGCCTTGAAAGAGGATCGCACTTGAGGTCCTCTCGTTTCTTGCACTGGATACGAGGTAAGAAAAGTTGGCATTTGCACATAAAGAGGGCATTGGCCCTATTAGGTCTGTGAACAATTATGATGGTATAAGGAATATTGATTTAGGGTTGCATACCCTTATTGCATGTTTGTGTCTACTATGCCTAATGGAACTTATTTTTTTTTAATTGATCGACATGGATCGTATTCACCTATGATCATGTGGAATGTAGGCCATGATGGGAGGGCCATTATGGGGGTGTAATATGCACTCATTCGACATAGGCCATAATCATGGTACTTAGAGATGCACCTTATGCATAGGTCGTGCGAAATGATTAAATCATTGAATTGAACGTTATTATGATTTGTGAATTGTTATATATATATATTTATTGTGTTTTCTTATTTATGCCATGTTGGGCTTTTCTTGATGGGCCTTGGCTCACGGGTGCTCTATGGTGCATGTAAGGGGAAATAGAAGAAAGACCAGCAATGAGTTGGAGGCTTGGTGGCAGTGTGTACATGTTCGGTCTGCTCAACTTTCCAGGTTGAGCTATCTAAGGGACTTGGGATAAAAGTCTGATTTTTATCGTTTTGATCGACCTCTGTTGAGACCAAGGATTGTAGATATATTTTGTTTTAAACTAAATGGGATCCCTTGTAACTTTATAGCTTTAATGAAAAAGCTCATATCTTCTAATCAAATTTTATCATTTTGACGTTTTGTTTAACTTTAAATCACATTTTTGAGTCCAAACTTCTCGCATATGGAGTTAATCACTATTGTAAAAACACGAGGTGATGGTCCTAGAGTAGTAGGGCGTCACATATATGGAGGCTATGCCTCAAATAGGAAGGCCTATAGGCTAGTTGACTTGGAGTCTAATGTTATAATTGAATCAAGAGAAGTTGAGTTCTTCGAGAATTTGTTGTATAGTGACAACAACCCTCAAGAACCGATCTCATTAGAAGGAACTCAAGAGAAGTTATCTTCAAGGGTTGTAGAGCAACCGATATTTCCTAGAAGAAGCCAAAAGCTTAAAGAAAGTGGATTGCAAGATAAAACCTGTCAAGTAGAGACCATTTACCTAGTATAGGGAAATAACAAGGGAGACTCTTGGAAGTATCCAATGGTACTTCAAGTGGAGGATGATTCTAAAACCTTCCAAGAAGCTATGTCCTCAAGGACTTCAATTTTTTGAAGGAGGAAATAAATGATGAGATGGATTCAATTATGTCCAACAGCACTTGGGAGATTGTTGATCTACTACAAGGATCAAAGCCAGTAGGTTGTAAGTGGGTATTTCGAAGAAAATATCACACTAATGGGAAAACTCAAGCATTTAAGGAAAGGCTGGTCACAAAAGGGTTTTGACAAAAGGAAGGCATAGATTATTTTGATACCTATGCATCGGTAGCAAGGACAACATCAATAAGAATGTTGCTTGCCTTATAATCAAAACACAACATATATGTTCATCTAATTGATGTCAAAACAACATTCCTAAATGGTAACATTGATGGAGAGGTTTACATAGAACAACCGAAAGGGTTTGTTCTAAGAGGAAGTGAACATAAGGTGTGTAAGCTTGTTAAATCATTATATGAGTTAAAAAAAACCAAAACAATGGCATGAGAAGTTTGATGAAGCCATTGTTTCAGATGGGTTGAGACACAATAGTGAGGACAAGGGCTTATATTCTAAGATTTGTTATGACTATTTCATCCTAGAGTGTCTATATGTTGATATTAAGCAATGACATGAAAGGCATATTAGAAACGAAGACTTTTCTATCTTCTACCTTTAAAATGAAAGACCTTGCAGAGTTTGATACTGTACTTGGTATCAAGGTTGTTAGAAATGTGGATGGATAAGCCTTAGGTCAAGCTCATTATATTGAGAAGATGCTTGGAAAGTTTGGTCATCTTAATATCAAAGAGGCAAACAAACCTCTTTGATTCAAGCCAAAAGCTTGAAAAGAATGAAGGGAGAGCGGATAGGGAGTTTGATGTATGTCGCACATTGTAAAATATGGATATTGCATTTGTAGTTAGTAAAATAAGTAGGTTTACTAGCAATCCAAGTATCAAACATTGGAAGGTCATAGAAATAATCTTTGGATACCTCAAAAGGACCAAAGATATGTACCTCCAATATTCAAAATTTCCTACTTGAGGGATATTCCAACGCAAGTTGGACATTCGGTGTAGGAGATAATCTCTTCACAATTAGTTGGGTATTCACCCTTGGTGGGGGTGTGATTTCTTGGGGATCTAAGAAACAAGCATGTATATGTCACTCAACCATGGAGTCCGAGTTTTTAGCTCAAGAAGTAACTGGTAAAGAGGCCAAGTGGCTAAGAGATCTCATGATGGAGATACCAAAAACCACGGTCCATGTATCGACGATCTCAATACATTGTGATAATCAAAACACTTTGATGAGAGCTTACAACAAGATATGTATTGGGAAGTCTAGACATATAAGTCTAAGACATGACTATGTGAGAGAATAGAGTGATAAGGGAGTCATATCACCAAACCTTTAGGGAGAGATTTGGGGAGTTCTATAAATAGAGAGATGAGACTAAAACTCCTCGACAAATAGATTCTCCAATGATGGCAACCAAACTCAAAGCTCGATTACATTGAGAGTAGAGTTCAATGAATAAGAACAAGTTGTTGATAAGGGAATAGTTGACAACATTAACAATTTATAGTCGCATCTAGGAAAGTTAATGTTGTTGCTACTGGACATGAGGGATAAGTCATAGGCTTTTATGAAATTAAATTGAAGAGAAACAAAAATCTCTAAAGGTAGCAAAGATGATGTAAGAATTTCACCTATGTAAACCTAGAGGTGGAGCCGCCTTTCAAGAGAGTAGGAGTTTTCTCTCCAAATGGTTCATGAATGAATAAGCACAAGGCCATAAAAGTGTTCAACGCAAAAAGTGGGAAATACATGAGTAGTAAGGTAGAGATGTATGGGACATTACCATTTTTTATCACTAGGAATATTGGGTTCAATCTTTTAAGAATACCTTAGAATTTCAATAGAAGTTGTGTAGTGTTTTTACTAAGATAAAGTTCAAACCCAAAAGGTACTTCATTTTATGCACTAATATCATTTGGGATACAAAATGAGGATGTATTTAACCAAGTGGTGGATTGTTATGTTTGGTTAAATATATGGTGAAATTAGTTAGGCATGAAGAGGTGCAAAAACCATAATGGTGTCACTAAAGTCAAGATGAGCGGGTTGACTTTTGGTATAGGCATCAATAAATTATGTTTTTGGATGCAAAGTGTTTTTTTGGAGTACATAAGAGTACCCAAAAAGTTTGAAGGCATTTGGAGATGTTTTGGGGCAAGTTTGAGGCGTCATTACAGAAGCATCTGCGTTGCTTCTCTTATGGGAGGCAACAAAACGCCTGAAAGTGCCCAGGAGATAAAGCCCCCAACTGGAAACACATCGCCTGGGCGGTTTGTACGGAACTATACAGTTACGTAATTTTGGCTCCAAAACTTAATTTAAATTCTTATTTGTTAACACTAATGATTGTTCCTATACTATTTATTTGAGTTTTTGGTGAATTGACCACTAACCTCTCTTTCTCTCTCTCTAAAACCCTCTCTCTCTATCTAGCTCTCAAGATTACTTGTTTTCTCCAAGATCTTCTTCAAAAAAGCTTGACTGGCATGAAGATTCAAGGCTTGTAAATCTCAATCTTATTCCATTGTAGTAGCTTCTAACAATATCTAAGGGGAGGTTAGGAATATATATTTTTGGACAGCAAATCTCATTTGTGTCAAGCCTTTGTTACATCCATTGATTCACATTAAATCATAGACTTATGATTTTATGTAACTAAGGTTCTGCATCTCAAAGGTCTATTATATTACTTGATCTTATTTGTGTTTTTTCATTGTGTTATTCCTCCATTGAAGATTAGATTATCTTGGGTTTGTTCATTTGAATTGTAATATTTAAAGCTTGTGTATAGTCATATCCCCAAAAAAGGTCCACATCCTCTTGATCAATGTTCGATAGAAGACCTAATCAGTACTATTCCTATGGAACAAGCTCAGGCAATAGAGAATTTTCCAATACCATAAAACAATCCATATTTCAAGACTTATAATTTCAGGTGGAGGAATCATCCAAGCTTCCCTTGGAAAAGTAATCAAAGCCATCAAACTCAGCCTCAACTGTAGTTTCAATAGCATATGCATCAAGCTCCACCTTCAGTGTCATCTTCACAACTGCTAAGGCCACTGACTCCTCAAGAAAATCCTAATGAACTGCCATCTATTATATTAACTTAGTTTATGACTGAGACAAGATCTTCTATTAGGAATTTGGAGAGCCAAATGGGTTTGTTGGCTAACATGTTGAATAATAGGCCTCAACGGAATCTGCCTAGTACCATGGTAGTAAATCCTAAGGAACAATGTTAAGCTATTACTTTAAAAAGTGGGAAACAATATGATGAGCCTACATAAGAAGTGGTTTTTGAAGAAACAGTAGTGGAGGAGCACAAGAAGGAGAATGAATCTAAGGAAAGTAAGAATCTTGAGAAGGAGCAGTCGATAAACTATGATCATCACATCAAGATTCCTTATCCACATTTACTTAAGAAGAAAACTCTTGATAAGAAATTCTCCAAGTTTATTGATGTATTTAAAAAATTACACATCAATATTCCTTGCGCTGAAGCTTTAGAGCAAAAGTCTAGTTCAGAAAAATTCATGAAGGACATACTTTCTTAGAAAAGAAAGATGAAAGAATATGAAACTGTGGCATTGATGGAAGAGTGTAGTGCTATATTGCAAAGAAAGCTTCCTTCAAAGCTTAGAGATCCAGGGAGTTTCACCACACCGTGTACTATTGACGGTAAGAACTCGTCAACGAACTGAGGTCAGAATACTCAAAGACTTCAGTGAGAAACTTGTAAACTTAGATGAACTTAGAGAAACTTTAGAAAAACTTAGAGAAAATTTGCAAAACAACAATGGAAGAAAACTTGTATATTGCTCTTAGAATAGTCTGGTGTTACAAGAATTTTCCAATCCTCTCCTTTTTGAAGGGGCATTCCTTTTATATGTAAGCACCCCTGGCTCTTAATACGTAGTAGTCCCACGAGGACCAGCGGCAGGCTGCATGTGATCAAGTTACAGGTGGTAGTGGTACTGGAGGAGTGGTGGTTTGATCCAAAACATACCAGATGTCAGTAGGAAATACCCAGTCTTTGTACTACTTCGTACCACCACTACTTCTCTGGTACGGATGTCAGGAGCATGGTAGTAGAGGTTTCACCACGTACTATCTTTGTACTATTACTATTTGTCTAACATGGATACTGCACCTTTACTCGGGCTCCTCTTGATTGGGACGTATATTTCTCCCTACACGTGTACCACGTACTTGATAGATGTTTTCACCTTTCCAAGATGTGCCTGTGCTTAAAGTCTCCTTACATTCTACTAAGTGTTGGAAAGTGGGCGGGATTGAGCCTTGAAGTCGCATCTTCGTGCGTAGGCAAATAGTTAGTACACGAAGTGCAGACACTGCGAGAAGTGAGGGTGCATAGGCCTCGCAATAATGGTGTCTTGCATGCAAGTTTCACGTAGGCAACACGGGAGTGGCACTGGCTTCATGAGTTGGTTGTGTGCCTAGACTCCGCGAGGTGTTGTGCGCCTGGGCTCCGCAAGGTGCTTGTGCATTTGGGGTCTGCGATGCACTATGTACCTGGGCTCCGCGAGGTGCTTGTGCACCTAGGCTTCACAAGGAAATGAATGTAGCATGCTGGACTAGAGGGCATGTTACAAGCAAGGTTGGTGCTCGGTCAAATGTGCATGTGATGGTGTAAGTTTGTGAGCATGGTGATGCCTAGTTTGTACGACATGGGAATTTTGTAATTTTCGTAAATATCCTCATTATATTATGAAAATGGATGGGAGTTGGTAGTTCCCATATTTAAGGGGCATTGAACACAATGGTGTGATCAGATTTGGGAGATTCAGAGAATTGGCGAGCTGAGAGCCAAATATGCTCCTAAGCGTAGGTGTCAACTCTCCACCATCCCCTAGCGCAGGACTGCTAAGTGAGCTATAAGTTGTTATGAGGACTAGTAGAGTGGGCATAAGAAGACCAAGAGGGGACTCGTATGTCTCCATGAGTAGAAGTACTCATGGACATTACTGGGCCTCCTCGGAAGTGCATTGAAGTGTGGTGCTAGAGGTTTATGGGTACAGTTCCCTTGGCTTGCTGATATGCCCCTTGCATGAAATGTAGAGCAAACCTCTGAGAGACGTCGTGGCGGGCCATGAACACGAGTCTTGACATGAGATGGCATGGGAAGTCATTCATGGGACTTGTTAGCATATAGGCATTGTAGGGTGCATTATGCTTGAGAAGGACAATGGTCCAATGTGTGCTACTAGTCTGGTAGCTAGTCTCGAGAGCCCGCCAACATGACTGAAGGCATGGTGTGTAACGCCCAGGATAACCAAGACCGTTACACTGTGTGTTTAAAATGGTGCAAGACTTGCTAATCAAGTCATTTAAGCAAAATGTGAATTCAATGTCATCAACGGATTAGGAATAAAAGATTTTGGTCATAAACAGGCTATTTTTATTAAAAATGACAATTTAACACATAGAAACTCAAACCAGGGTTTAGACGACTTAGTTACAAAAAATTCCAAGAGCTACAAATAATTCAAGCCACTCTAATGGCAAAATTACATTTCAGGTTTCCGTCCCTCTACAATTCCTCGACCGTGGCGGCCGAGCAGCTGACAATGTACACCTCGCCCCTAGAGCTCTCCAACTCATGGTTGACTCAGCCTACCCTCGCTTTTACTTGCACCACGTAGCACCCGTGAGCCGAGGCCCAGCAAGAAAGCATGTTATCTTAGGAAAACCAACGTCATTAATCAAATATTCCACAATGCACAACCAGGAACTCAGTTATTCAAAGCATTTATCCATTCAGTGATAACACTCAGCAGATTAACAGTTTATCATTCAGACAGTCAACCAATCTTAATCATAACACAACATTCACGTTCATAATCAAAAAATTACCACATCCATCAAATAACATTCAGGTTCGGCGCCCTTAGTCGCACCCTCTATTTAACACACTGTCTTCGGCTCACTTGGGCCGCCCCCAGTGTAATGCTCACTGACTCCGGCCAGCTTAACCGAGCTCAGTGATAAATAAGCTGCCTCAGCTACCAGTGGCTGAGCCGCGCCATGTGCGCAAATATTGATTCCGATACCCTTAGGCCAGTTATCGCATGTCCCATGGCATAATAATACCATCTCATGACATGATATACGAATATAGGGAGCTCTTAGTCCCATCGTGTCCACATGGTTAATCACATTCACATAACAATGCATACAAACATAGGGAACACTTAGTCCCAGCCTAGCCACATAATCAGGTGCAACTTTCTTACCTTTAGATCTCGCTAGCTCGCTCAATTGATCCTCAAGCACGATCCCGTCTGAACCTTAGCGCGTACCTAGTCACAGCCATAGATCAGAATCATCACCAAACTTCAAATCCAAAACCTAGCCTCGGGACCAATCCCGAGCCCCCGGGAAGCTCTAATTCTACCAAACGGGGTGGTGGAATCAAACCCCGAGCCTCCGGGCAGAAACCCTAAGGAAAAACTCAAAAACCCCTTTCTGGAGACAGGGTAGTGCTACAGCGCTCTAAGGAGGGCGCTATAGCGCTACAGGCAGAACCAAAATGCCTAGAAAGCCCTAGCCTAGCGCTGTAGCGCCCAAAGGCTAGCGCCACAGCGCTAGTCACAGACCAGCAGCACCCTGTTTTCCCTCTTCGACTTTCCTCGAACCAAAACCCCTTGGAACCCTTCCAACCCTCAATTACACACCAAATTGAGTCTACCATCACCTATATCTCACCCCATACAACTCAATAACACAAGACCTAACCACATGCATCATCAAACTAGAAAAACAAACATTGAACCCAAGAACTGAAAGATTCAACCAGAAACTCAGATACTTTGAACATCAAAGCCAGAACTTGTTACCTTTTATGGAGGATTTCGACCTTAGGTTATTCCTAGCATCCAACCAGCCTCAAGCCCTTCAACTCCTCAGGTTCACATCCCTTTATTCCATCCAAAACTCAAACTTAGAAACCATCTCATTAAAACCCAGAAAATCACATCAGGAAACCTTAAAGCTTACCTCAATTGGCATGGCTAAAACCTACTAATTCTTCTAGCTTCACCAAGGTCCTTATCCCTAAGCTCCATCCTGAGCTTACTCTGGAATTCCAGCTCCAAAACTCACAAAGAATGGTGAAGAAATGACCCAGCCGAATGAGAGTGGGAGAGATAACTCTAAGTGTTCTGTTTTTCTTTCTTTCCTTCTTCTTCTCTTTTCCTTAAGCTTCTGAGTTAATCTACAACTTCCACTAAGACATAAGGATAGATGTTACTTATCCCTTATAGTTAAATGACCATATTGCCCTCCCAATTAAACCAAGCTTTTAGATAACCTAAGGGCATTTTATTCATTGCTCCCAATTCCCACTAACTCCTCAAGTGTCCTAAATATTTACCACGTAATTCCCATCATCTAACTAATCACCAATTATATTTCTCAATACCAAATCATCTCCAATATATTCTCCAAATTCCCTGATACATCCCCAGGCTCACACCGAGACGGGTATAAATCCCTGCTGTGACTTTCTCGCTAAACCGCTTGTTAGGATCGCCTCGAGCCACAAGCTGCAGACATACCCACATAATAATGTAGTCTCAACATTAACCTACCAATATACACATAAGTATGAAATTACGCTCTCAATGAGCCAAATTACCAAAATACCCTCACAACAGAGTATATAACCCCATGCATGCCTTTATCATCATATAATAATATGACCCACATAATCATGCATATAATCACATAATAGCACAATAAATCAATTATGGCCCTCCCGGCCTCCTAATCAAGGTCCTAAACCTTATTAGGGAATTTGGGTTGTTGATAGTTGGTATCAGAGTCAGGTTCATCTCAAGTTGGAGTGATTATGGTTGGCCCATTCTAAAAGGGATGTAGGCGTGCAGAAGGATCATAAAGGTCTGGATGTTCGAACGGATGTCGTTGAGCCGTTTAGTCACCTAGAAATGATCGGTAGGTTGATGCGGGAAGAGACTCGGTTGCTCTTCTTCGTAGAAATATTGGAAATCCTAGAGAGGGGCAATTATTGGTGTTTCGAACCAAAAGTTCAGTGATGCAGGAAAGACAACAACCACATGCAATTGTGGAGGGGTGCTATAGAAGAGTTTGAGCTCATTGATGTGGGTTGAGGTTTGATTGAGAGGTCAAGATTGTGTGCTTGGTTCACTAGATCAGGATCGCCTAAGTGTCTATGTAAGTCACATGGAGAGCTATTGTTGAAAAGGGAACTTGTAACAAAAGTGTGGAAGTATTATATTGGTCATAAAATACTTATTAGTCATGACAGTGGTCAAGAGTGGACAACTTTGATGAATCAAATAGATATGGATATGGAATGTTTCAGTTGCTGCTTGTGTGTGACAAAGGGCATCAGTGGGAGACCAAGGTGGCAGTTGTTGTGGTTGTTAGAGGATAGTCATACTTGGAGGTGTTTGCATGTGTATCTTGTTTTGATCAAGAAGGGAGGCGCCGAGACAATTGAGTGGGACGTGTTGACTCACAGAGATGTTAGCTGGTGTGAGCAACACTAAGGCATCAGAGGAGATGCTGAGTTGTAGAATATATCCATTAAAGGCAAGAAGAGCCGAATAGACCATGTGCAGAGGTCAGAGTGGTACTAGAGTTTCTCAAGAGCTAGATGGTTTTGTCAAGGAAACTTAGTACTACATAGAAGCTGAGATGTTGTGCTAGATTTCACGTGGGGGGTAGAGTACAACGCTGAGAAGAACTTAGTGCTACTTGGAAGCCCAAAGGGATTAGATACTAGCATGGATCAGATGAACGACTGTGTGGATATTGTGCACATGTGGAAATCAAAGGTGGGGCTACATGGAATGAAGGATCGCATGAGAGAAAGCAGTTAGCTTGCGAGCTATACCTTGAGAGGTACACCTCAAGAAGAAGAGAAGTTATTTCCAAGTTTAAGTGGGGAGCCCACTAATTCTTTTGTTCAAAGAGTCAAGGTACTTTTTCAAAATGTCAATCTATGACACTGTGCACCTGGAATCCACGAGGTGCTTGTGCACATGGGCTCCGCGACGCGCTGTGCACCTGGGTCCCGCGAGATGCTTGTGCATCTGAGCTTCGCGAGGCACTATGCGCCTGGACTCCACGAGGTGTGTACATGTATGCCTATATACATACTTATGGGAATAGGCGCGAGGCTCAACATGAGGGTATACAAAGGTTAAAATAACACTACCTCTAAATACTACCCTAGGCCTACTCAACATAAAATACTCAAGAAAAGAATAAGGGAATACCTCGAATAGATAATAGACCATTGTTGGAGGTTCTTGATCACTAGGGATGCCCACCATTATCGATGTCTAAGTATATTGCACAAAATACCTATACGCACCTCCGCTACCTTGGTTCCCCGCACCACACGCCTACACATAAAGAAAAATAAAAGAGGGGAGAAGAAGAAGACAACTGTAAGTGTTAGGAGTGTGTCCTAAAAGCATGTAAAGACATTTGTTTTTTTAATGAATAAATAAATACAATAGTTTATTATTATTGTTATATTTAGATTGTTAAATTATTGTTTGAATAATTTTGAAAATATCATAAAAATTCCATATTCATTATTGAGGATGTGATCTTGTATTAGTACGAGAGAATTAAGATCACACGAATGAATAAAAATAGTCAACAACAACAAATTAAAGTTATGGAATTCTTTAATTGGAGTTGTAAGTACGGTTTACTGAGTATCATAATGATACAAATAATCTAGATTCGGATTATTGATGTGGAAAGACATCTCGGTAAAGGTGCTTTATATAATATGATTATATATGACATGGACCGATATGAATTAGAGTCTTTATCCAAAGACCATTTAACAATAAAGACTTGTAATTCATATCATAACTGATGATCATTTATAGATCAACCTAAATCCTGGGTGTTCATGAACTCCTGTTCATGTTTATTAAATCTTTTGATTCATTCGTTAAGGTCTCTTCAAAGAATGAGGCTAATGACTTTTGTTTTGGAGATTTAATATCATGGATGGCTGGGAACATGTATCAACAATACAGAATCTAATATTTCCCAACGGATCGTATATTAGTTCCCTTAAGGGTTAATTCTGGAACTAAATGATTTTGAGCTCAAATCTATAATTAGATTATAGATCTATTATTCACTAGTGAATTAATGATACTTAAGGAATAAGAAGTAAATTAGAAAGGTTAAATGGTAATTCTTCCATTCTAATTTATGAACTAATTAATTAGAGAGTTGAACTATTGTAAGATGGTTATATCAATGGACAACTTAAGAAAAAGATTTCTGTAAAAGTATATCTATAACATAAAGAGTGCAATTCTGAATTTATAGTGGAGTAATATCAGAATTAATAAATTAACTATTATAATTAAAGAGTTTAATTATTTAGTTTCAATTTATTGGAGCTTAATGTTATAGGTCCATGGTCCCCAAAATGGCTCAAACAATCACTGTCAAAGGCAAATACAAAAAATGGGCAAAAAAGACTTATGTGATAAGTAAAATATTTTTCTATGTATCAAACATAATTATTGTTTAGTTATGTGTAATTAATTAATTAAGAATTAATTAATTATTTGATTTAACAAAAATATAATTAATTTTGAATTAATTTATTTTTGGGATTTTTGGTATTTAAATAATAATAAAAATTGGGAAAAATCACATGCCATCACATGCATGTGGTACACGTGTGGCACAGTGCACAGGCACTGTGCTACACGCATAAGAGAGTTTACTCAGTCTCTTGATTCCACAATTTTAGTTATTTAAATATTAAATAAATAATGAGATATTTTAATATGATTAAAATATTATTATTTAAACAAAAATCTGATAACTGATCAGTTATTTTGAATTTGTTTAAAATAACAAATATTTTAATATATTGGATATTATTAAATATTGGATATTAGTTTTTCACAGAATGTAACTTTTCAGGGATAGAAAAATATCTAGGAATCTCTCTCAGAGAAAGAGAACAGTGACAAAAACTAAAGTCATTGTTCTTCACAAAACCTAGGTCCAAACTTTATCAGATCTCATGTGTTGAGAACATCTGATAAATAGTTATTGCCTATTATTTTTATAGCGAGCCCACACTCGTTCTTTGTGTGCCTGAGAACATTTTGGAAGATCTTGGTGTGAGATCTCGAGGATTTAGCCATACGAAAAGATAGCAGCAAGGAAGGACCTGAGGTAATTTTTCTGTTCATGTCCTTGATTCAATATATATATGCATGTGAAGAAGTAGATCTAGAAATCTTATGGGATTAATCTAACAATTTGATTGTTGTTCCGCTGCGTATAATCTCTGATTTGATCAATAAAAACCAACAGTAAGTACCTCATTGGATATGTGCATATCTATATATATACATATTTTTAAATATATATATGAAGAATTATCTAGTGAAGGATGGAACCTCCCACCTATAAGAATTCTAAAGAACAAAGCTCAACTAAACTAAGTTGAATAGTAGAGTAAAAGAGGATGTCAAAAGGTAGACTTATTTATAGAAAATCCAAACACATCCTAGCCCTTGGATTCTACATTAGATCCATGCTTAGAAATGAAGCTTCTTGGGATCCGAGAGGAGAAATGATAGGCTTACAACCATTCTCAAGGAGTCATGATGATCACCACATAAAAAGTGTGTTTCTTCACACTACCAAAGCAAAGAAATACACTAACACCAATGGTGCCTTGAAGACAACATATCCTAAAGCCTACCAAAGTTCCTAAAGGCCCTCTCATAGACTGGGGGGAAAGTGTGGATGCCAAAACTCCAACGGAACATAGTCTGAGCTCCAGATATAATCCGAGAGGGCCGAGGAGCGAGATTACCACGCAAATTGATGTGGTCTTGAATTAAGTATATGTATAATGATATATATACACAATAGGATTTAATTCAAGATAATAATATAAAATTTTCCGTAATCGGTAAATAAAGTGGGTGCTTTATTTAATAAAGATTATGAGTACGGTCTATTAACTATTTAAGATAGGGCAATTTCTCCAGACTGTTAAGTGTAGTGACCCAAAAATATAGAGGTATAGTATATAATACAAATTGTATTGGATTGGGACATGATGAAAGAAATAACTTCTAATAATCTCTGTTAAAATATAGAAGTTCAACATTCATCAATCGATGGTCGTTTGAGACTTGACCTCAATTTTGAAGTGAGTAATGAACTCCTATTTGTGCTTTTATGACTTTTCACTTATCGGGTAAGATTCAATATTCCTATGACTGAATTCATAATATCTTGGAGTCATAGAACTACAAGTGGCTGGGAACATACTTCATAGATATGTAATATGCTCCTAACTTAAATGAAATCAAATTAGTTGTTTCTTTTTGTGTTGATTCGGGGCTTAAACATACATCACTCAATTTCTATTAGAGAAAAAATATTTATTCTGTAATTAAATTTATAGAATATTGTTCATTAGAGGATCAATGTAACCAATTGATAAAAACATAATTAGAGAGGTTAGCGAACATTAAGACCTAGCTTTAACCATGAACAAAAAATATTTTATAGAGATAAAATATCACAGGGCTCAATGCCCTGTAGTTGGCGACAACCACAGTCCAGATGGATTGTGGCCCACGCATAGGCCCAATGATATTAGGACTAGATCTTCTTTCTATTGCTTTATTAATATAATATAACATCAAGAAAAGAAAAAAAGAATCATCAGATGCATTTATCGTTATTTTCCAAGAGAGAACAATAGAGAACTTTGTTCTCTCTGTATTGTGAGAAGAATACTCTCTCATGTGTTGAGATTCAAAAGTGTGTTCTTTTGTATCCTACAAAATAGCATAAACATCCACATGTCTCCTTCTCTTTGTGCAAGTCATAGTACGAAAGATAGTGGGTTAGGAGGCTAAGACACTATTTGATCTACACGTGTTCTACATCTAGAAAAAAATATTTGTTATTTTCTATTTTACTCAAATTCATGTTGCATGAGAAATATCTTATTCTAATTTTGGTTCCTTAAGTGATTCGATCCCATGCTTTAATAATTATTATTATTGCATTTAAATATTATCCTATGCTTTAGCTGCAGTGTCAATCACATGATCAAAAATAACCAATTGGTACTAGAGCCAAGGTTGAGATCATGTGTCATGAATCTGATCTATGTTTATTTTGAATGTATAAACACATAGAGCACATGTTTTATGAGTGGGCTTAAGGGTTGTTATTAATTCTATTATATTATGAATATGTTGAATGGATGTGATGAATGTGATTGATCGTTAACTATATGTTTATCTTTGTTCTTTGTTTTTGTTCTTCAATTTTGAATTAGATTCAATGTACACCCATATTGTTTTTTTTTTCTTTTTTTCTCACTCACGGTATGCAGATGCCGTGAGTGTTCAGGATGCCAAGCAAATGTTATATGGTGGCTAATATGATGATGAATTGATCCACACATGCAAACTTCAGTGTTTCCGTGAGTCACAATATTGTGCAACAAGAGGATTTGTTTCATTATTTAATTAATGAGATTAATTATTTAATTAAAATAAATATATATTTTAATATTTTATATTAAAAAAATAATGAAAAATATATGGGTTGTTAGTTGAATGACCAAATCTTCTTTTTTGTTTAAGAAACAAAATAGAACATTCTCCACTTTAAAAATAGGGAAGTTGGTGAAGGTTACCAAATTCAAATTTGAATTGATTAATTTTTTTATTAATTAATTAAATTCAAATTTCAAAAAATTTAAGTATATTAATTAAATTATTTTATTCCCAATTAAGTTGTTAATTAATAATTTTGGGAAATAAGACATTTATGTCTTAATTCAAAATTGAGAAAGTGAATTTTTCACTTTTCTTAATTTTATTATTGGGCACATTTGACTATTAAATTAGTCAAATACATTGTTTATGAAACACGAATGTTAGTTTTCTTTTCTTAATGAAAAATATTTGATTTATTGAAATACAATATTGGTTTAAGAAACTACTAATAAAATTCATAATTAATTTTCATTTAGAGGAATAGAAATTCTTGAACACCTTAATTGGAGTCAAAATTTAGTTTATAGAAACTAATTAATTATTAATTAAATATAATTTGAGTAATTATAATCTCGATAATTGTAATTATAATATTAGTTTAAGAAACTATTTATTATAAATAAAAATAATTATGAATTATTTTTTCCCAAAATTTTATAATAGTTTTGGAAACTATTAGTTATTAATTAACTATTTATGAAATTATTATTTTAATAACGAATGTTTAAGAAACTTTAATAAATCCTAATTTTGGAAATTTGGTCATCTCATTTAGAAAATAGGGTTAGAGTTTGAGAGTGCAATCTTGGAGGCCCACAATTGTAATGACGCAACTATTCTAAGATCTTGGATCATTAGAATTACTAGACATAGCTATTACTTTGAAAAACATATACATAAGAAATATAATAACTTCATTAAAACTTCAACATAATACTGTGTAAATTGCAAAGTCAAATAAAGTTTTGGTATGGGTACCCATTGTTTAAAACATAAAACATACTTTTAAACTAAAGAAAATTGTTTACAAAACTAAATGCGGAAAATACATAGAAACATAATATTTTAAAAAAAATAATGTCATCCCCGATCGTCTCGTAACCCATTCATCCTCAATACACAAGTCAAGCCACCAAGAATCCTCCCGCCTCCATATCTAGTTTCCTGCATCACACTGAAAGAAAAAGGAGTGAGCCTAATGCCCAGCAAGGAAAATCTACTAACACATATAACATAAAACATAAACATAAGACTATATCAAAACATATACTATAAAACATATATCACAACTCTAACCCATGTACATGGTAAACATTACGGTTTACTAGCTAAGCAACTATAAGCCTCAAAATACATTGAGGTTTGCTAGCTAAGCAACTATGAGCCCCAAAAAACATAAAAACATTGGGGTTTGTTATTTAAGCAACTATAAGCCCCAAAAACATATTCATATATGTATATATATATCATAACATATCATAACATAACATATTGTAGCATAATCATATAATAACATATAAGCATATAAAAATTATCCTATTTTCCTTACCAAAACCGGGATATTTGAGAACAAATGCGGGACTTGGAACACTCCTAAAACCAACAATAAGAATGGTGAGTATTTCTAAAGAATAAAGAATGAATGTGGAAGCTAAACCTTCAAGAAGAAACTTACCGTGAAAGACCTTAAGTTTCAAGAACCAATAACAAGAGTTAGGATCTGAATAATAGAAACTAAAGAATTTTAAAGAACTGGACTTAAAGAATAGGAATACCTTAGTTGACCTTATGGATTGGTCTAACTTCAATACCGAAATCACACTAAACCTCACTTCCCAAGTATTTTATAAAGCTTAAAAATGATAAAGCTTCTATCCCAACCCAAGTGTTTATCACTCTATGGTAACACTAGCACCTTTGAGACTCTGATCATAGCTTGAAGAATGAAAGAAATAGTTGTGTACTAGGTACTATTTATAGAGTTAAGGAGTGAAACTAACCCATTTTTTATTTGAATAAAAATAATGAATATTAATTGACAATATTTGAATATTCGTCAATCAGAGGCTTAAGACTCGGTCAAAACGTTCAAAGGCAGGTCTAAGTATTAAGGCTTATTTTTAAATTCAAAAACAAAGATATCCAAATTTATCACACTAAAGGCGATATATCGCCCCCTTTATGGCAATATATCAGCTCTACCTTAGTCCCGAGCCTCCATTCGTACGTTCGTGCAAGGTCGACGTATTTTCCGTATCTTCCGTTAGGCGATATATCGGCTCCTATGCTGCGATATATCGGCATACTTGAATATTTTAAACACGTAATTGCACTTTTTTAGCATAATTTGAATGGGATAACTACTTTGACTGAGTCATAATACGACCCTAAAAATTTCGGGTAGGTACTAAAGCTTCTATTTCTTTATTTTATCATCAAAATACTTAATTCCTTAATAATCATGCTTATGACAAGTGTCATGTTCTTATTGGCTCTATCTAAACTTTAGGTTATAATAAATAATATATCTAGGACTAGCAATATTAATCAAACCTTATGTTATAATTAATATTCTTAAACTATAGGTTAAACTTATAAAATCCTTAACTGTTGCTATGAGTTTCCAACTAAGTCCCCGTTTGAACCAAAATCCATGAATCTAAAATACTAAAACTACTACTAACTATCTAGCTAACTAAGTAAACATTCTGGGATTCTACAAAAATGAAGGACGAAGTCCATGGAGATTACAAGATGTTATGAAGACCAAGGAATGCCTTGGTGTATTTTTGTAATTTTGTTTAACGAAGAGAACCCGGTCAATACCCTAATGATTAAATATATTGTATGATTGGTAACATGTTGATATAATTACTTCACATGCAATATAGAATAGGTATCACCCACTCATTGCATCATGTCAATGGCATGCTATGTATGAATGTTAAGTTTTTATTAACATGTATCCTAGGATAGAAAAGTAGTATAGTTCTTTTTCTACAATAAATGGACACAGATAATGTGAATTCGGTAATGTCACATTAATATCATGTCTAGATTACCTTAATATGTTTTAGGGTTATTAATTGTAACATCATGTGTTTTGAACACCCATTAGTAGTCAACTGGAGCCAGTGAAGAACTGTGTGGAATATTATTTTGATAAATGATATTATATGAATTTATCATGATTAGTGAATTTTATAGCCGCTGTAATGATCTAGTAAATGATCTAGCTTTATGCAAAGAAAGATTGGTCTCGGAACAAGGAATAAACCCTAATGAGAGAAAAATTCGGATTAAATAAAATAGGAAATACTATGGCATAAAGATATTAATTTTTTTTGGCAATTGGGACTTTATAGTCAAGCCAACAAGTTTAAGAAAAGTTGATTGAGGTTTGAATTCCAATTAACTGGGCTTAAGAATAAGAAATTCTTGCTCGGACCTCTAAGGGTATTTTGTCAATATGATAAAAATACCAAAATTATGTGATGTGTGAAAATTTTTATTTTTGGGACACATTTAATTTAATTAATTAAGCTTGGAGATATTTAAAAAGTATAGGGTAAAATTTTAGGGAATTTTAGATAAGTAAAATTACCAAAGGGCCCTTGAGTGTCTAAGGAGAGAGGTAAAAAGGAGCAAGGGCATAAAGGTCTTTTCCAAGGGAGGAGAGAGAGAAGGGGGGGGGGGGGGGGTGGGGTGGCAAGGCTATGCCTAGGGCTCTCAAGAACCTAGGACATATACCCTAGGGAAAGAGTAAGAGTCTTAACCCACTCAATGGCTAAACCCTAATCATTTCTCTCTTACACTTCTAATCATTTTATTTTTTTAAAAATTCCTTTTCCCTAAAGAAAAAAACCTCTCTTTCATTTCCTCTCCCCAAAATCGAAACCCTAAGTCTCTCTACTATCCATTGCTACAATTTTTCTCTCCATGAACCAAGAGCACTCATTTCCCCATTGAAGGAGGGAGAAGCTCAAGAGAACACTTGTGTAGAGTAAGTTTCGAAACATACTTCATTTTTGTCCTCTTTTCCTCTTCAAACTCAAAACCCTAAGCGTTAATTATGCGTGCATGTGATCTAATAGCCATGCATGAAACTGATCTTGTGTTCTAGGGTTTAAGAGAAGCCTGTATGGGTAGAATCTCAAGGATTTAACACTTTGGTGATCAAGTGAAAACAAGGTAAGAGATCTTTGTAGTTTGCATGTTTTCTCCCTCATCTAAGTCATTCTAGATTTAGGGCTCGGTTTGTCAGTGTAGAGGACAAGGGGGAGTTTGAGGAAACTAAGGAAAACACATCTCCAAGCTAGAACTATCAAAGGTAGAAATTATGGTTGTTCTTGAGTTTTGTGATTTATGTTGGTAGATCTGGTTGTATATGTTGGTAGATCTGCCATGGTGGTGGATAAGGAAAATAATGCTTGTCCTCCTCTTTGTTAGACCACCTATAAACCAATTCATTTTGTCAGTCTGCTTGGGACCGATGATAATCGTGCAGCTGCCCCAAAAAAGTTTGGGTATGCTGGTTTTGCTAGATGATGTAATCCAATCTTGTCAATTGTGGATCCGATGGGGCCTCAATTTCCAGAAATTGAGCATAAGGTACTCTCCTTGCCTCCTCTGCTACCCTTGGTTCTTCGTGTTGAACATTGGCATGGGTGGGTTCATCAGCAGCATCTCCCGCTTCTTCAACTCTCACTTGTTGGGGTTGTGGTGCAGGTGGCTTCATAGATGGTGCATTGAATTTAAACACAGAAGCTCGAGAAATGTTCCCCATTGCTTTTCTATAAATATCACTGGGATATATAGGCACATCCCACACCTCACATAAATCGGTAATCATCGAACCATGGCCCAAACAAGTAATGATAGTCATTCAGAATAAGTTGCATATACTAGTGCATATAACTCGTCCAATATCCATGGAGAGTCCCTTCATTATAGCATAGACAAGAAGACACCTATCAGTCCCCACTTCAGATAAGTGAGTGTTGGCCATAAGCCTCGCACTCACATAAAGATTCCAAGCCTTCGCCACCTTATTCATTTGAAACCGTCTGAAATGCTTCGGTTGTCCATCTTGCATTACAAAACTAGCACTGGGAAGGCCTAATGTTTCAGCCACATCAGTCCAATAAATCTCGCTATAAGGCCATATGATAATATTCATCCTCCTTTGGTGACAACATCAATAATCCATACAATGCATCAATATTATCAATATGACACTCCACCAATACCCCTTTCAGAAGACCTTCCTATTTACTGCTCCCGAAAAATTAGCATAAAATTCATAAACCATGGAGCAATTGTCCTTGGTCATTCGATGGTCCACGAAACTTTTCCAATTGCGACCTTTAATTTCAACTCGAATTATCTCATATTTTTACTGAGGATATGGTTGGTCTTCATATTCCATCCCCCTTTCTTGAATGACTTGACGTTGAGACAACCTTTGATGATGGTGAAAGACATATTTACTAATGAATCGAGTAGGGTCAAATTCTTGAGGAGGGGGTGGTGGTGGTGGTGGCGGGGCTGGCTGTGGTTGTGATGGTTCGTTGCAGGATGTGGAAGGGAGATTTGCACTTTTAGATGAAGCAGCCCTAGCGGGTTGTTTTCTTGGTCCCATAATAACTTCTGCTAATTTTTCTTACTTCCCTTAACTGAATAACACCCCAACAATACCAACTCAAAGAACACAATATATACTTACAACTCCTTCAAAAATTCCAATGAAGTATCTTGTCTATCTAGCACAAAATTACTTCAACCCAAAACTTGAAGAACATAAAAAAAATTAGAGACTTACGTGCCTTTGAGTTATTGACATTGCCCACTCTTCAAATGTTCCTCCTATCTTCAATGCCTCAAATAAATCTAATTAAGGTTTAGATTAGAAGAAGGAAATAAGGGAAAATAAATCGATGAAGTTGTGAGGTTGGCTTTATGGTGGTTTGAAGAAGGATGAAGGTGAGAGAATGAGAGATTTATGAAAAAGATTTGGTTTGAAGGAGGAAAATTTTGAAATATGGGTTATGGCTTAAGAAAAAAATGACTTTATACTTATTTTTCCCTTTCTGACGGAGGCGCGTCGTGACGCAGCACTATTAAGTCGCTGCCCGCCTTATTTTTTCTCAATTTTCTGTTTTGCAGGCGATGCGCCCAGCCATAGAAATCGCGGCCCGCCTCTGCCACCAGACCCCGTATGCTCCCTGACTTCTCTTAGAGTTGCGACTTACAAGCTCATGTCGCAGCCCACCTCTCCTTTGTTTTCTAAGCTCTTTGACTAAGATTAAAGCCGTGACTTACAAGCTCAAGTCGCGACTTGACCTCGAGACTAATTTGAAAACTATATTTTCACGAATTGCACGATTTTTACATACATTTTACTCAAAAACTAAATAAAAAAATATAAAAAATGAATCTGTACCAATCCAAAACAAAATTAAATAAACATTTTCAACTAATTAAGAATTAAAAAAACACAAAAAATAAATTATAGGAATGCCTCCTACAGCGCTGTCGTTAACGTCATTTAGTCGAACGATCAATAGCTCATTCAAAGGGGTTCCAAAACAATCACAGACTTACATTTTTCAATTGGGCCTTTGAAATAGTGTTGCAATCTCTGACCATTCACCTTAAAGTGTCCCGCCTTCTCACTATGAATTTGCACCGCTCCATAAGGCAATGATACAACAATGATGCATGGTCCTAACCATCTCAACTTTAATTGTCCTGGAAAAAGCTTCAATCGAGAATTAAATAATAGCACCTTCTCTCTTGGTTCGAAATCCTTCCTAATTATCCTTCTATCATGAAATGCCTTAGACTTTTCTTTATAAATCTTTGCATTTTCATAGGATTGATTTCTAAATTCACTGACCTCGTTTAACTCTAGAAGCCTATTCTGTCCTACCATAAAGAGATTAACATTCATATTTTTTACTGCCCAGTAAGCTCTGTGCTCAAGTTCCTCCGGTAAATGACATGCCACATACCAATCAGGGTCTTGAAGGCTGCACAATATGCCCATAGTGAATCAACAAGCTTTCTCGACCAATCCTTCCTTGATGTATTTACAGTCTTCTCCAATATACTTTTTATCTCTCGATTTGACACTTATGCTTGACCATTTGCAAGTGGATGATGGAACAAGGCCTTTTAAGGATAAACTCCATAACGAGCACATAGAGCAGTGAATGACTTGTTGCATAAATGACTTACTCTATCACTAATAATTGCTCTTGGAGTACCGAACCGGGTAACAATATTTTTATGAAGGAATTTAAGTACCTCTTTACCATCACAAGTAGGAGTTTCTGCAACTTCCACCCATTTAGAAACATAATCTACTGCCAGCAAAATGTACTTGTTATTATAAGATGATGGGAAAAGTCTCATAAAATATATTCCCCACACATTAAACAACTCAACTTCCAGAATTCCAGTCATTGACATTAGATCTCTTCTTGATATGCTACCGACCCTTTGGAAACAATCTCAACTCTTGACAAAGGCACTAACATCTTTAAATAACGTAGGCCAATAAAACCCACATTGCAAAAATTTTGCTGTTGTCCTTGTTCCTCCAAAGTGACTGCCACAATGTAAAGTATGGCAATGAGTAAGAATGGAAATCATCTCCTCTTCTGGGACACATCTTCTAATTACTTGATCAGCACAATGACAAAAGATAATGGGCTCATCCCAATAATAATGCTTGACTTCTTAATAGAACTTTTTAAATTGCTGCCTTGACATGTCCAGAGGCACAACTTTAGCTACCAAATAATTGACATAATCAGCAAACCATGGTACCTTTATTCACTTTCAATGGAAAATAATTGTTCATATGGAAAGCTTTCATCAATTTGTTCCTCTTTCTCGTTAGGCTCTTCTCCTTTTTCCAATCTAGATAAATGATCTTCAACTATATTTTATGTCCCCTTTTTTTTCAAAAATTTCCATATCAAACTATTGCAATAATATGACCCATCAAATAAAGCGAGGTTTAGCATCCTTCTCTTGTCATAAGGTACTTAATAGCAGAATGATCTGTATATACAATCACCTTATTACCAATTAAATATGGCCTGAACTTATCAAACACAAAAACAATTGCAAGTAATTCATTCTCAATAGTTTTATAATTTAATTGAGGATCATTCAAGGTTCGACTAGCATAATAAATCGTTCAGAATCCCTTGTCAACTTTTGTTCGCATTGTACATCAATTCAAAAGGAAGTTTCCAATTTGGTGATACAACAATAGGAGCAAATACCAATTTCTCGTTCAGCGTGTTAAATGCCCTTACACATTCAACATCAAAGTCAAACACCACACCATTCATAAGTAGAGTGGATAAGGGCTTTGAAAATTTTGAAAAGTCCTTTATAAACCTCCTATAAAATCCAGCATGGCCCAAAAAACTACGAACCCCCTTTACAGACACCAGTGGAGGTAAGTTTTCTATTGTAGATATCTTGTCCCTGTCTACCTCAATACCATGGCGTGAAATTTTGTGGCCCAAGAATATTCCTTCTATCACCATAAAGTGACATTTCTCCCAATTTAATACTAAGTTTGACTCCTCACATCTTTTCAAAACCCTCTCCGAATTAGCCAAATATCCATTAAAAGAGACCCCAAAGACTGAAAAGTCATCCATAAAGTTCTCTATACCTTTTTCCACCATGTTTGAGAAGATAGATATCATACATCTCTGAAATGTTGCTGGAGCATTACATAACCCAAACGACATTCTCCGAAATGTAAATGTTCCATATGGGCACATGAGGTGGTATTTTCTTGGTCCTCCGGTGCTATAGGGATTTGATGGTATCCCAAATACCCATCCAAGAAACAATAATATGGATGGCCTGCCAATCTGTCCAACATCTAATCTACAAAAGGTAAGGGGAAATGGTCATTCTTTGTTCCCTTATTTAGTTTATGGTAGTCTATAAAATTCTCCACCCCATCACCGTACGAGTTAGAATCAGTTCATTATTATCATTCTTAACCACCGTCATGCCACCCATTCTTTGGGACTACCTGAACAAGACAAACCCATGCACTGTCAGATATTGGGTAAATCACCCCTCCATTCAACCATTTAAGGATTTTCTTCCTTTCCACCTCCTTCATTGATGGATTTAGCCTCCTTTGAGCATCGATACTAGGCTTACTATCCTCCTCCATTAATATACAGTGCATCACTGTTGAATGGCTTATACCCTTGATATCTGCCAAAGTCCACCAAATTACTAGCTTGTGAGCCCTCAACACTCTAAGTAGCTTCTCTTCTTCATTCAGAGACAATGAAGCTTAAATAATAATTGGTAGTGTGTTGTTCTCACCCAAATATGCATACCTAAGGTGATCAGGCAATGTCTTTAACTCAATAACTGGTGGCTTCTCAATAGACGGGAGAGGTCTCTTAGGCACTTGCCCTAATTCCTCATATTTCTTTTTATAAATTTGCCCCGATGAGTTCAACCACTTAACATATTCGTTTGCTTTAGTACCATCACACTCTTCTAGACTTGCAACCAAACTCAACTCAAGTGGATCGCCAATAGACTTGACCCCTTTCTCTTATTCCTCCAATACACTAATACTGAAACAATTGTCACTAGCTATAGGATATTTGAAGGCTTTAAAAAAATTAAATAGTATCTCATCACCTTGTACTATGAGCCTTAAGTCACCCTTCTAGACATCTAACAAAGCTTTCCCCATGGCTAAAAATGGTCTTCCCAAAATAATAGGAACATCTTCATCTTCCTCCATATCAAGAACAATAAAATAAGTGGGAAAAATGAACTTGTCCACTTTGCCAAGAACATCGTTAATAATACCTCGGGGATGTGTTAATGAATGGTCAACCAATTTAAGAGTAATAGTAGTGGGTCTAGCTTCCCCCAAACCAAGTCTTCTAAATACAAATAACAACAATAAATTAATGCTTGCACCCAAATCACATAAAGCCCTCTCACAATGAAAATTCTCAATGGTGCAAGGTATAGTGAAGCTACCCAGATCTCTTAACTTTTAAGGAAGCTTCTTTTGAATAATTGCACTACAATCTTCTGTCAATGCCACATTTTCATAATTCTCCATTTTCTCTTATTAGACAATATCTATTTCATAAACTTCACATAACTAGGCATTTGTTCAAGAGCATCTGCAAAAGGAATGTTAATGTGAAGTTTCTTAAATACTTTGAGAAATTTGGAGAATTGTTTTTCAAGATTGGTCTTTTGGAATCATTGAGGATAAGGAATCTTTGGTGTAGGCTCGGTGTATTTTGACTTCTCTTTCTTTGGAATGTCTTCAATAACCTCATCTTGTGCAGGACTAGTGACATGTTGATCCTCTATCTTTTTTTTTTCTTGTCATCTACTGTAGGGCCATCATACTTAGTCCCACTCCTCAAAGTGATAGCTTGATATTGCTCTTTGGGATTTCCCTCTGGGGAACTAGGAAATTTCCCTTGCTGTCTACTAGAAAGTAGTTTAGCCAACTGACCTATTTGTGTCTCCAAATTCCTGATTGAAGACCTTGTCTCTGTCATGAATTGATTTGTTGATCAGGTTGAGTTGTTGGTGAGTTCATTGGAGGATGTGGTAGTAGATGAGATGGGCGTGGGTTTGGATCATAATAATTCCTAGAGTGTAGTCCATAAGTCGGTTGGTGAGGTGGGTGTTAAGGTGGTTACTGTGGATATTGTGGTTGTAAACCTTGGTTATTTTCCAAGATAGGTTGGGGTGATTCTTCCACACAGGAGTATATGTATTTGAGTAAGTGTTGGGTGTAGGTCTTGGAAAGCTACCAATAGCTTGTGCCTGTTCCAAAGGCATACTGTTCACGTCTGTTGAGCAACTAGTAGTGCTCGAGCATTATTCATAAGAATGCGGCCCCACAAATCTCACAACTCATTACATTCCGTCCTTGCATTGGTTGGGCAGTGAGGTTATTCTACTACAATTGCTTGGTTAGAGATGTCACTTGAGCGGTCCATAAAGTAATAGGATTGACCTCTAAGACTCCTGCCACTTTCTTATTCTCACGCTCAGTGGGCCAATTGTAGTTATTCATGGCCATCTCTTCCAATAATTCACAAGCTTCATTAGCGCTTTTTCTCATAAACGCTCCTCTTGATATTGCATAAATAATTGTCCTTGTATTTCCCCCCAAACCATTGTAAAACGTGTGCACCATCAGCCACTTCTCTATTCCATGATGTGGGCACTTCCTCTACAGTTCTTTAAAACATTCCCATGCATCATATAAAGACCCCCATCTAACTGATGAAAGTTATTAATCTCTCTTCTATATCAGGCTGACTACGCAGAAGGAAAATATTTACAAAGTAATTTATGAGCCACGTCTTCCCAAGTGATTATAGAGTTGGCTTGTAATGAATTCAACCAACTCTTAGCTTTGTCTCTTAACGAAAATGAGAATGATCTTAATCTGACAACATTGTTAGTCACATCGTTCATTTTGAATGTTGCACAAAGCTCTAAAAAATTGGTGATGTGGAGATTTGGATCCTCATTTGGTAATCCCCTGAATTGTACACAATTCTGTACCATCTAAATGATCGAGGGTTTTATCTCAAAATTATTCGCCTCTATAGTAGGAGGACGAATACTTTAATGTATCCCCATAATAGTAGGGAGTACATAATTTCTCAATGGCAGGTCAGCCTCAACTTCTACGTTACATGCATTACCCAGATTTGCATTAGTGTTGACATCGTTATTCACGTTCTCTGCCATGGAAAAATCTAGCCTTTTCATTATCTTTTAGTTTGTCTGCACGTTCTTTCAATTTCAAGATCTACCGGTATGAGCTCCTTTTGTCTACTTCATCGCATATATCAATAATTCCTGAAACACAATACAACCATAATATGAATGAGTACTTAAAGTAAAAACCAAAGTAGAACAACAATAATTAATTTTGATATTGGATATTAGTCCCCGGCAACGGCGCCAAAAACTTGATCAGTAAATTATGATACGCAAGTATATGCAATCAATTCAAATAATATAGATAGTAAATAAGAATCTTTCCCACAGAGACTATAACCCAATTACCAATAATTGCTCTTTACTTTTTATTTGGCAAGTAAAATTAAGATGAATAAACCTAACTACAAACACAATTTAAATATATGTAAACAAAACAATTAATCAAAGCATAAAAATCAATAATAAAAAGACCTAGGGTATTAACATCATCAACTTTTCATTCTATTAATTTTACTAATCATTTCTAAATATCTTACTTCCATTCTAATAGCAAGTTAACAAAAATTGATTCCTATTCTTTTTCAAGACATAAGATCTCAACCTATATGCAGGTTTTCTACACATCTCTTACATAAACTTAAACACACAGCATGCATTAAGCATAGAAACCAAATTGCTACACAAGCCATATAGGTACTTTCATCGAATATGTAACCTATGTCTATATAATGATAGCATATTCAATTCGCATCTTTAGAATTTTGAATCAAAATCATAAATCAAGTAAATATTGATAAGATATTTACTAGCATTAAGCAAATATTATATAGATTAGAATAAAGAAGAAGAATCAATAGAACATCAAAAGAAAATTAAATATAAACCCAAGTGACTGTATTAAACCCTAGAGAAATAATTTAGTTCATATTAGACATGACTAAAACAACAAAATAATTATTTAGAAACATAAAATTCAAAAGATTGAAGAAGAAATAAAAATATGCAATTGCAGAAAAGAAAGTCTCAAAATCATAATTGCTCTAAAAATTCATAATTAAAAATCTGACCTAACCCTAATTAAAACCTACTGTTTGAATTTATATAGAATAAAAACCGAGTTCCTTTTTTTCTCAAAGGCGGGCCGCGATTTGGCCTTTCTTAAGTCGTGATTTGTGTCTTCTTTAAAGCACTTCAAAATCTGGCTAGGTCTTCAGGCGTCGTGACCTCTCTTAACCTAGGTCGCGGCCCGCATCTTGATGCGCCTCCTGGGAGTGCCTCTGACTCTTCTAGTGTCGCGACTCTATTGACCAAGTCGAGGCCCAAATTCCTTTCAGCAAACTCGCAGCCTCTAACATTGCTAGATTCGTGGCCCTTAAGACCATGCCGCGACTCTAATTCTATTATTATTTTTTCATCAAATTTTAACCTTATTACATTCTTCCTTCCTCGAAAACTTATTATAACTCATCCTTAACGCTCATTTGAATTGAATGACCACAAAAAGCTCAATTTTTCAACCATTTCCTCTTCTTTTCACATTTAACTCATGATTCATAGCACCTGCCTACAACAAAGACAAACACAAGCGTAATCTTGCACAAAAGAAACAAAAAGACTCAAGATTACCACAAAAACAATCCTAAAACGACACTGAAATGGAGTTATCAAACTCCCCCAAACTTACTTTTTGCTCGCCCTATAACAAAGAACTCAAAACGAACCTAAACTCTAACAAAAAAAAAAAAAAAAACACCAGATAACACACACAACATGAATCATACCAACAACAACACTTATGCCTCAAAATCATGAATGTTAATCATATAATTCTCAAAGAAAAAAACTACTCAATAGTTTATGCAATCCAAAATTTCAATCAACACACTCCATCAATACACTTTAGTCTACTAACATTTTGGATTACCAAATCATGATCATTAAATAAACATATTTGAAATCAATTATGCTAGCCAAAATTTTTCCAATCAATCCATTTAAACCAAATATTTCTATAAGCTCACTTACTTACTATTCTCCACTAATATAAATCATGATATGCATAAGAATCAATAGGACTTATATAGGCTTGCAATGATGGCTTAGGTAAAGGTAGATGAAAAAGTAATTTTTAAGCTCACTATACTGTAAGCACATGACCAAAAATCACCAACTTTACTCCCATAGTATCCCATAATCCCCTTTCTTGATTTTATTTAGAGAGAGATATAAACAAAATTCTTTTCTTTTCTCTTTTCTTTTGCATATGATAACTACACTCCCCCAAACTTGTTTCTTTTATATATTCATATTGGGAGTGTAGTTTCCATATCGGTCTTTTGACGTTTATTGGTCCTGGGTTTAGCTACTTTGAATAATTCATTATTGAGAGTGAGGGGTTCATTAGGTCATAGAATATAAAGCCTGTTTTCCAAACATGCAATACACAATTGTGATCCATTGAAATAAATAGATATATTAGAACTTGTGAAAGCCATAACAAGTTTTTCTAATTGCAACATGGAAACTGAAATTAAATTTCTACTAAAGTCCGGAATAAAAAATACATTTTTCAAGATTAAATATTTATTTCTGAAATTTAGGCGAGCTCTTCCTTTAGCTTGGACCATAACAAACGCTATGTTCCCAACTCTAAGCATTAAGCCGCCTTCATCCACTTCCTCCCACGATTCTAGAATTTGTAAAGAGTTACAAACATGGTTAGTAGATCACGAATCAATAATCCAAACAGATTTATCATTCTCTAAAATACATGTTTCTAAGATAAATGAACTATAATCATTACCTTTGTTGTTCGCTGCTAGAAACTTGGGGCAATACTGTTTCCAATGCCCCTTCTATTTCTAGTGAAAACATTTACCCTTACCTTTCTTGTTTTTCTTTTTCTTCCCCTTAGGCATCTGTGCACTTGGTTGTGCACTAGTCTTTGCAGCCTTTTGCAGGTTTGGGGTTGTTGTTTTGTCCAACTTTCCTCTTGTTTCCAACTTTTGAAGATGAAGCTTGGTTAGCTTCAGCCTTAGCTGGATCAGAAGCAGCAACAATAGTCTTCTTTTCTGCTCCCTTACTTGGTCCACCCATGATAGACTCAAAAGTCTGAAGCTCATTTATGAGCTGCGTTCGAACATAGTTGAGTTTATTCATCACATAGTTTGTGGTGAAGGGCAGGAAAGCTTAATTGCTCCATCCAGTTCAGCTTCCGGAAAGTAGTTGTTCATCTTGATAAGGTGATCACGAACGTGCTGAGACGGTGCCATCCGAGCATTGGCATATTTCTTTATGGCCTCAAAACGATTCTGCACAGACTTTGCACTGAACTTGTCTTGGAGCTGATCCATGATTTTGTAGGCCATCTCGACATTCTCTATCTTTGTCTTGAGAGTGTCAGCCATACTTCTTAACGTGTAGTACCGTGCCTTGTTATTAGTCGCCTACCAACACTCATATCTGTCTCTAACATTTTTGGTAACTCCTTCAGCTGGAACTTTCGGGGATTCCTTAGTCATGACGAACTTGGCGTTGTCACCAATCAACACTATGTTGAGATTCTGCTTCCACTTAAGGAAGTTTTCTCTAGTGAGTTTCTCCAAAGAAAGTTGAGAAAGGATGGGAGTAGACACAACCATACTTAAAACTACATATTATCAATAAAATAGAAATCAATCACTTTCGCTCAATAGAACTTATATTCACTCTAATTTTAAGAAATAACACAACATATATCATAAATATGTAACATATGAAAAAAAATACCAAAATAATCATATCTCTATTTCTTTAGGTTTTTAACTAATCTATGATATTATTGTCCTGGTTGGCGAGAGTCAATAAATACCATTAGTTAAATAGAGTTGTATGCTCATTTAAGAATGGGCACAATTATTAACAACCTACTATTCGATCAAAATAAGAAAACAAAATCTCTTATTTTATGAGCAAGACCTACGACTTCGATAATCAATAGTTGTAGTCCTAGTAGTCATCGTAGGGGTGAGTCTAGTAGAGTTTGACCTATAATTATCTATCTTTGGAAATTTAACCTTGTCAAAATAACTAATGAACACCTTCTGTAGGGGGACGAATCAAAGAGTCTCGAGGTCCCATTAAGCTATTGACCTTGTCAAACTAATAGTGGAGATCGAATATAATTCTTAAAATAAGCTCATTATATAATTAAAATATTATTTTTCGAAAATTAATGAATATGGTTCTCCAAAAAATTAAAAAAAATGCATTTTTAAAACGAAAGTCCTATAATTTTCTATTAATTCTAAAGTGTCACATTGAAACAAATTCAATTAAATTAGAATTAATTTGTTCTTAATCAATATTTAGATTTAACTATTATAATGAACCTATATAATTAAGTCAA
Source organism: Humulus lupulus (assembly GCF_963169125.1). NCBI lineage: Eukaryota > Viridiplantae > Streptophyta > Magnoliopsida > Rosales > Cannabaceae > Humulus > Humulus lupulus. The sequence continues at coordinate 165,185,604 of NC_084799.1, forward strand.
ACTCAAGCAAATAGACCTTAACAATTGGGCTTGTATGGGGGAGGACTGGGTCCAGTATGTCGTTCCCACTACGAAGGCTCCCATACGTCCATACAAGGTCCAAAAGACAGGAATTTAAACATTCGTTTTATTAATTGTTATTAATTGATTAGGCCCACTATAGTCATGTAAAGTGAATGGGCCTTCACAAGTGGAATCACCCACAAGAGAGGAATTTAAAATTTATATTTTCTAATGGGCCCAAATAAAACCTATCATTTTATGAATGATTTATTTAGCAAAATCCATATATTAAGCAAACATATGGGTCACTATATGGATCTAAGTCCAATTGCAAAAATACCACATATAGTGCAAACAAACATGTTATAATTGGATGGGCCCAATCATGTTACTATATGAGCAAGTCTATGAATTTATGCAAAAATACCATAATTTATTTCATTTTAAAAAATACCACAATTAATTTTCTAGAATTTTTCCAAAATTCGAATTAATTAAATTTTGCAAAAAAATAAATAAATGAAATTTATCAACAATTAATTAAAGTTAATTTAAATGAAATTTATCAACAATTAACCAAAGTTAATTTAAATCCCATTTATTAAAAAATTATTTTATTAATTGGTTTAAAAACGTGATATTTTTAAAAATTTAACATGTTATAAATTTTTAAAACAAATATTATCTACTGTTTTCGAAAAAAAAAATCTTAATCACCTAAACAAATTTAAATATCTATAAATATATCTAGTCAACAAATTTTCAAATTTCAAATTATTTAAATATTAAAATCCATTGAATAATGAGATACTTTTATTTTCAAATAAAAGATTTCATAAATATATTTAATATTTGATAACTTAATTCTAAGATTTTAATATATTAAAATATTTAAAATTAATTAGTTAACCTATTTTTAAATTTGAATTTGAATCTTTGTAGAAAATATCTATTTTTAAAAACATCAAACAACAAAAATATCGTATTTGAAAAAATATATTTTTAAATAATAGAAAAAATATAATATTTTTGTATTAACCCATTAAAAAATACATTAAAAATTCAAATTTTAAGAAAAAATTTATCGCAAGCCGCGGCTAGTAAAAAAAATGGACGCGACTAGAACACGAAAAATTTAAGAAAAAATTTATCATAGGCTGCGGCCAGTAACCACAACCCGAAAAAAAAATTCAATAAATTTTTTTGTAATTTTTCAATCCAAAAAATGTTGTCTAAATAATTTTTACCATGTTTTATAATAAATAAATCATTTATAAAATTTAATTGCATAGAAAACACAACAAAATAATGCAAATTTGCTAATAATCATATAAGAATCAATATTCTTCATAAAAACATGAAATCCATCTAATTATTCAACACATCAAATAATTCAATTTTTACCATGTTCATGCATGAAAATAAAGATTCCCAAAGGATCTGAGGCCAGTTGTTGGGAAAACTTATACATGATCTTGTTTATTTTCATTTAAATCATATATTTAAAAAATTAATATATGACAACTTAGAACATGTTTCTAGAATTGAATTTAGACAGAGATAATGATACAAACACTTACATTATACGCAGCGGAATGTATTAGTCCTTCCTTCAGTTTCTCTAATCCTTGAATCCTTTCTGTCGCAGGGTATCACCAAGAAACTAAACCTATCTTCAAATTTCTTCACAACCTTCCAAAGAATCCTTAGAATCACCTAGACTAGAGTGAGAAATTCTCAACACATGAGATAGATTCAAAGAGAAGAAGAATAGAAGAGAATATTAAGGCTTAGAAAATGACTTATACTATATAGAGAATCTAAAACCTAGAGCATCAAGAATAGATTTTTTGATCTTCTCAAATTCACTTGTCAGATCGTCTTTTAAAAATCTGATTTCAACTCTCACTCAGCAATCCTTTTATAGGCTCAATTAGGTAATTTATTTTAATTAAAAAATCAATAAGATAATAGATAATATCAGCCATTAGGTCAAAATTCTCATGGGCTTTAAGCCCGTGAAATTTCCCATTTAATTCTAAGCCCATTGGACTTTAAAATCAAGGTCTGTATTATGTTTTATTGATTTAATTAATTAAATAATTATTTAAACTCTTTATCAAATTAATTATTTATAGTTTGAACCTTGATTTAAACTTATTTTTTAATTTAGACACCAATTTATCTTAATTAATGAATCTGGCCTAAAATCTATTTTCTTCTCTAAATTGTATAAGTTTGTGAAACTATCCAAAATTGACCTGGTCAACTTTGATAATTAAATCAATTAATTGAGACTATCTAGATGATTTTATCCGAGGGACAGTGGGGACCATGGGCCTATGAAATCAAGCTCCAATAAGTTAACATAATTTTAATAAATATATTTATTAACTTATTAATTCCTTGTGACTCCACTAAAGACTCAGAATTGCACTCTTCAATTCATAGAACACTCTATAAGAAATATAGTTATGTTATTAGTTATCCATTATTACAACCATAATTTTCACTCAATCCTCTATAGATGGTCTACAATGAAATGGGACTAAAATAATGTTATCCCCATTTCCTGCCGTGGGCCCGGGACGGTGGTCTAGGTCCATGGTCTAAGCACTCGAATGTGGGTCTGGGCCAAGCCCACGTGGTACCGGAATAACTAAGGGGCCCGGCCCTAGTGTGATTTCTGGGCCCGGACGGTGTCCGGGATGGTGATCCAGGATAGTTGTCCGGGAGTCGCATAGAGCTCGGAATCCCATTGAAGTATATGTAAAACGATCCCGGAGCCTAGTAACCGGTCCAGGCCCGTGGTAAATGAAGGGGGACAAAGGTAAACGAACCCGGATCAGGTCCTCCCTATTTGCAGGGAAAATCATCTGTGACCCTGAAGCTGCCCCACGACGCGTGGGGGTTGTCCCCACTTTTCACCTGCGGAAAAGGCCACCTCGGGATTGCACGGCGCTGTTTCAGATCTGCACTGCCAAGTACTCTGACTGATCTTGTCCCTTGAGTCTGCCTCGTAACTCGAAGTGCCCCGACCAAAAGCACCGTTTTGTCGGGCAAAATATAGCTCTTGGGCCACCTTATTGGGCCTTTAATTAGTCCTGAATTTATGTATGTTTTATCTTTTATATTGGGCTTCCATCAGAGAAGCCAAGAGTATCCATATCTCTGATGGGCTCGGGTTATACCCGGCCCTGACCCAGTGCTCCCATGAGTCTATAAATACAGGCAATAGAACACTGGAAAAAGGTCCTCTCTTCAACTAATATACAGTTACTCTGCCAAAACATAGAGAGAAACACCATTGTAAAAGACTTTCCAAGCTCTAATACAACTGACTCGTGGACTAAGGCTCATTAACACCCCAACCATGTAAAAAATCTTGTGTTAATCTTCTATATTTCATATCTTTAGTCTTAGCTAATATTCATTAGTGCGGTTTCTGAAAATCTCTGTAAACAACCGCTCATTGTATTTTATCCTTAAAACACTTAATTACTTGTAAATGATATTTAAGTAAACTAATATTAATTATTGAAATGAGATCTCTATCATTTAGCACCTTCAACAAAACTAAAAGGAAACCATCGTTTTACTTCTTCATTAGAAGCTATATATGTTCATATCTATAATTAACACTCCCACTCAATTATACTACTGAATTCCCAAGATGTAAGTATGGGCTAGTTCGTAGGGTAAGCTGGTAACGAACAAGTCAAAGAACTCAAATAGTACAATCAGTTAGAATACTAACCACTCAGAATTGAGATTGAATTGACCTATGGTCAACTATATGATATGACTAGAATAGATAATAACGCTATGTTTATGTAATGACCCAAATTTACTAATAAGGCTTAAGGGCCTTGATTAGTGTGTCGGAAGGGCATAACTGGATTATATGTGATTTTAATGATTAAAAGCATGCTATATGATTATTTGGATATATGTGATGCATGACTATGTGTATTAGTATGCATGTAGGCCCTGATTAGGTTAGAAGGACATATTTGTAATTTTTGCCTGTTTAGGGCATAAATGTAAATAACTATGATAAATTGTTGAGACCACATTATTATGTGGACATATTTGTAGCTTGTGACTCGAGGCGATCCTAGTGAGCGGTTTAGCGAAAAAGTCACGGTGGGGATTTATACCCGGCTCAGAGCGAGCCTGGGGGTATTTCTGGGAATTTAGGAAATATATTGGAGTCTATTTTGATATTTAGGAATATAATTGGTGATTAGTTAGGTGTCGGGGAGTAAGCAGTAAATATTAGAGACACCCGAGGAATTAGCAAGAATTGGGAGTAATGACCAAAATGCCCTTAAGATGTTTAAAAGCTTAGTTCTCATGGGAGAAAAAATTGGTCATTTGAGTTAAAAGTAGGGATAAGTATTATAATGCTTTATGCCTTAGTGAAATGAGTAGAAAGCCTTAGAAGTCTGAAGAAAAGAAAAGAAAAAGGAAAAGGTTTGAAGGAAAAACAGGAGTCCTTCCTTCTCTCTCTCTCGGTTTGAGGTATCTTCCCCATTTCTTGAAGGAATTTGGAGCTGTAACTCAGGGAGAGTTTGGGCAGGAGCTTGAGGCTAGGGTTCTTGGTTTGTCTTGAAGAGTTAGCAAGGGTGGTTCATCCATCTGAGGTAAGTTTCTAGGTTCCTCTCTTGTGTTTTTGGTTTTGGTTGAGATGGTTTTCTAAACTGAGTTTCTGTGGGAATTCTAGGGAATTAAGCCTAAGAATTTGAGGAGTTTAAGGCTAAGGAAGTGTGGAGGATAACCTAGGTTGAATTCATCCATCAAAGGTAATAAATCCTAGCTTTAAGTTCTGTTATTTCTATTATTCTGTTGAGTTTTTGAGCTTCAAACTCAGCCATGGTGATTTTTGTGTTTTGGGGTACATGTGATGGAATTTTATATGGTTAGGTCATTTAGGGTGAGTTGGAGATGTTGGTAGGCTTGTTTTGATGTTTGGTTGAAGTTTGGAAGAGTTTTGGAAAGGTTTGGCTCAAGGAAATTCGAAGGAAGAAAATCTGTGTTGGGTTGTGCTGTGACTAGCGCTGTAGCGCTAGTCATTGGGCGCAACGACACTAGGCCTTGAAGTTTCAGAGCTTTTTGGCTCTGCTTGTAGTGCTATAGCACTCTCCTTATGGCGCTGTAGCGATACCCTATTCCCATAAGGGGATTTTTGGGTTATTTCTTAGGGCTTTTGCCCGGGGGCTTGGGGTTTGATTCCACCACCCCGTTTGGTGGAATTAAGGCTTCCTGAGGGCTCGGGATTGGTCTCGAGGCTAGGTTTTGGATTTGAAGTTTGGTGTGGCTCTAACTTGTGACCATGACTAGGTGTATGCTAGGGCTCGGACAGGATCGTGCTTGAGGATTGAATTGAACAAAGCTATCGAAATCTAAAGGTAAGAAACTGCATCCGGTTAAGTGTTACTGATTGGACTAAGAGCTCCCTATACATGAATTGTGTCATAGATGGTATTATGCCATGGGACATGTGATTAATGGCCTAAGAGTGTCGAAATCAACATTTGCGCACAGGGCGCGGCTCGACCACTGGTAGCTGAGGACAGCTTAATATTCACTGAGCTCAGTTTAAGCGGGCCAGAGTCAGTGGGGTAATCAGGGGGTGCGGCCTAAGGGCGTCGACCCTGTTTATTATGTAAATTGATTATAAATGTTTAACGATGAGTTTGATATGCTGAATATCTGCTTATATGAACACTATGGATTGTTGAGTATATGGCTATGCATTATGAGTTGCTTGACTGCTGGTTTTCAAATTGTTTGCTTAATGATTATGCTCTGTTATCTGGTTTCTTGCTGGGCCTTGTCTCACGGGTGCTACGTGGTGCAAGTAAAGGCAACGACAAAGTGGACCAGTCCTGAGATGGAGAGCTTTGGGGCAGAATGTACATAGTCAGTCGATCGGCCGCCACGGCCGAGGAGTGGTACAGGACGAGAAAAGCCTAATTGTATGTTTTGCTATAGGGTGGCTAGTAACTGTATTTTAATCCTGAAATTTTGTAAACTGTCTTTTAACATTACTTCTTCTGGGATCCCATATAAAGAAAATGTTTGATTATAAGAAATGAAACTTTTGAGACCAAAATCTTTTAACCCTAGTTCAACTGTAGTTTCAGTAACACGTTTCTAGCTAAATGACTTGATTAGCAAATCATGCACCTTTATAAACACACAGTGTAACGGTCTTGGCTATCCAGGGCGTTACAGTTTACTTATCCTTTCTACTGTCAATATCGGTCAAGTACGATGCAACAAATACATCCGATCTTATCTACTTTGCTAATGTTCTAGAAAGAACATAACACTACAATGTGTAAGTAGATCATATCGTAGATTGGCAAGTTAGTGTAAATCCAGTGCATTGACTAATCTTAGGACTAACTTATGTCTAAACATATAATCATATTTATATTTCACTATGATTACGTCACTATAAATACGATTAGGTATATGCTTTGGATTTAATAGAAGTTTATATTAAACAAATAATCATGAAAATAAAACATATGAGAAAACTGATTGACCAAGTCAAAATTGATTTCAATTATTTTATTGATAATAAAATGAGATTACAAGGATATTGGGTTTTAATTAGGGCAAAAATCCCCTACAAGGACATGGTGAAATTATAGTCCTGGTTGGAGCTAGGACATGGTAAAATTATAGTCTGGGTTGGAGCCAGGACATTGTAAGGTAAAGTCCGGGTTGGAGCCAGGACATGGTAAGATAGTCCGGGTTGGAACCAAGACGTTAAGAGGGATTCTGGGTTGGGGCCAGGATCCTTTATGTTTGTTTAGTTGATTAAATTGTGTAATTATATATATATCTCGAATGTTCTGGGTTTTTCTGAGTGTAGGTTATATGTATGTGTAACGTTGTTTGTTAGGTACAATCAAAGTATTTGATTATGATTTCGCTATTATTTGAGAATTGTATGATAGGGTTGGAATTTATCAAATACCCTAATGATTGGTAGCGATAATTACCTTAGGTCAACCCGTTACTGGGTTTAGTGTACTTGTGTTGTAAGGATATTCTTACTAAGCATTTTCGCATACCTAGTTTCTTCATGTTGTAGGTCAGTGAAAAAGCAAAGTGGAGCAGTGAGCGCCGGAGTCTGCTTGCAGATATGTACATGTGGCCTGGCCAAGGGAGGTTTTTGACGGAACACCATTTTGAAAAGAAAAAGCTGAGAGTTTGTTATTTCTTTTATGACATTTGTTTTGTTACAACTCTGTGGAAGAGTAGTTGTAATTCCATTTGCTAAACTAAAAGTGTGCGCATACGATCTTTTTAAATGTTTTTTTTTATATGGATTTTTGGTAAAGTGATATAAAGTAAAAGTTTAGATTTCTGCATGTTTTGGTCTTGTAAGTTTTGAGGGTGGTTACAGGTGGTAGTATAGCTCAAGTTGAGCCGATTCTGTAGACAAACCCACATGTACATCCAGCAAGATAGACCGACACTCACTGTAAGTATTGTCTTTTCATATCTGTTTCCTCATTTTCTTTTATTTACCTCGATTCTATAAATTATAGGTGTGATGGTAGATTTGCCAGCAATAATTAATCCGGTCCTAGAGGACCTACTTTTTGGGTATCCTCTATCACAGAGATTCCACTTTCACCAGGCCTTCCATAGTGCTTACCCACGCGTGTTCGCTGGGTAAAATGACTCTTCGTCCGAAGTATGGGATTCCACCTGCATACCAGGTGAGGCTGGCTAGCCTATACATGAGAAATGAGGCATTTTACTGGTTGAAGTATCGCTATGAGGACTCGACCACCGTCTCCTGGCCAGCGTTTTGGGCATCTATCGAGCTCACGTTCGGACCTCAGTTCTGCATGTCCCGATGGCAGGAGAGGCACCGAGAGGACTAGATGGAAGTAGAGGCTCCTGCACCAAACGTTATACCTTAGGAGCCACCCCGGCTCGTGGAGGCAGCTGCAGCAAATGGTGATGTGGTGGAGGAGATGGCCGAGCTAGCAGTGGACCTAGTGAGAGACAATGAGAGCGAGCCAGAGGAGGATTCTGAATAGCCGGATGAGGATAATGACATAGAACTGGATATGCTGATGGATAGCCTAGATTAGGTTATGATGTGAGGGTCTTGATACTTTTTGTAAAGACTTGGCAAACCTACTAGGTTGTAGGACTTTTTTATAGTTGTAGTAGGCATATGTAGAAATCCGACGTGTAGCTAGGGTTCTCTTTTGTATTTATCGTTCTACTAACTAAAAATTTATGGCATGTTCTATCATGATCATTTTGTATTGCTAGGTTATAGCCCTGAATTTTATGACTACCTGCTTTGAGTTGAATCGTTATGATTTTCTTTTCTTTTCCTTGTGTGTGGGAAACTTGTATACTCCAATGTTTTAAACATTGTTGTATAGAAACTCGCGATGGTGCCTAACACTCGAGCTAGGGGAGGTCGAGATGTTAATCCACTAGACCCAGCCAAGAGAGCAGTCGTTGACCTAGAAGTAGGTTGTGGCCGAGGCAGAGGAAGGGGCCAAGGCTGAGGCAGAGGCCGAGGAAAAAGAGCACAACCGAAACCAAATCTGGGAACTCAGATAGAGGATCTGAGAAGGACTGCGCATGACCAAAATGCAGAATATGCTAAGATATTCGAGGCATTGATGCGAAGATTTCTGGAAGTGCCACACATCCCCGCACCCCCACCACCTCGGGAAGACGTTCCCGAAAAACAGGAATTCTCGGCGCAAGAAGACCCACTGGTGGGAGCAAATCCACCAGTAGAAGCATCTAGAACAAAACAGCCGATCTCGGAATGGTTTAACAGGGATAACCCACTTGTATTCGAAGGGACTTTGGATTCCCTGATGGCAGAAGTATGGGTTAGTGTGTTGGAAAGGATCTTCGACATTGTTGAGGCAACTGAAAGAGAAAAGGTGATATGTATGGTGTACATGTTGAGAAAGGTTACCTGCATCTGGTGGGACATCGCTAAGAAGGGGCGTCATGTAGGGAATACTAGTTGCATGATCTTTATTTATTTTCATGTAATTTACAAAATATCAAACAAACATGTAAATACCTAGAACATGCTCCTATGAAATTGATACAATTACAGAGTAAAGTAAAAACTTACATTACACAGCAAAACTGGAACAACTCCTTCCTTCAATATCTCTAACCCTTGATTCCTTTCTGTAGCATAGTATTATCAAGAGATTGAACTAGATCAGCAACACAATTTTCCTCACCAAGCCTTTGATCAAGCTAGAACTAGTGTGGGCTGGTTCTCAACACATGAGATGGAGAACTAGAAGAGAAGAAGAAGAGAGAGTGGTTGAGAAAGGATTATATTGTCTAGGTTTTCACTTACCCAATGAATCAATTTAGACTCACTTATGAAAACCCTAGATATCATATTCCTAATATAGGAAAATTAATGGGCTTTATTTAAATTTAAATTAATTAAAATAATAAACAAAAAGATAAAAGTAGTGGGCTCCCACAAATGGACTTGGGCCCAATCTCTTTATTTTGAATTTAAATCTCAATTGGGCCTAAATTAAAAATCTTTTATTTTTTTAATTAATAATTAAATCCCTATTCAAATTAACTAATTATAATTTGAAACTTGGTTTAATATTATTTATTTATATTGACACAAATAAATTTACCCAAAGATTCTATTTTATTCTCTAAATTTCATATCTCTGCAAATTTTCCAAAATTGACCTAGTCAACTTTAAAAATCCTAACTGATAATTTAATCAATTAATTGAGACATTCTAGATGATTTACTCAAAAGTGATGCAGGGACCATGGATCCATGAAATCAAGCTCCAATAAGTTACCGTGAATTTATTTACGAATAATTTCACAACCTTATTAATTTCTCGTGACTCCACTATAGACTCGGAATTGAACTCTTGAATTCATAGAACGTATTTTCCAAACCATAAATATGTTATCCATTGTTATAACCATTACAGATAGTCAATCCTCTATCGATGACTTACTAACGAGCTTGGTGCAAATTACCGTTTTACCCCCCATAAGTATTTTATCCTTAATTCAAACAAGTTCCTCATAAATGATATTTCCGTGAACTTAATCACAAAAATGAGATCTCAATCATTTAACCTTTTATACAAAGAAATTAAAGAAATCATATTTTCACTTTTTATAAAGAATTTATAAATTTCATATCTATGAATAATATTTCCACTCAACTACTGTAACGACCCAAAATCACTAATTAGGCTTAAGGGCCTTGATTAGTGTGCCTGGAGGGCATAATCGAGATTATGTGTGATTTTTATGATTAAGATGCATGATTATGATTTTTAAGCATGTTATATGACTATGTGTATTGTGTTATGTGATAATTGTGATATGTGATTTGTACCACGTGGGTGCGGTGATTTCAATGTGATGCACGTGCCGAGATGGTCCTAGAGAGCTAGATAGTGGTAACTGGTAATTTGGTAACCTGCGTAACTGTTAGTAATTATAGAGAGTAACAAGTTTTGCTGGAGAGGTGGTAGAATTGTAAAGCTAGTAAAAGGACAAGCAAGCCCTTGAGGTCTAGTTAGAAAGGGATATTAATGGAGGGATAAATTGGTCTTTTGGCAGTGTATAGGTGAGTTTGAGCTGAAGGAAAATACAAGTACGTATAATACTTTGAGAAATTGGTTTTATGCTGAATTTTGGGAGACTTAGAAAAAGAGGAAAAGTGAGATAGAAGAGGGAAGCTGAATTTGGCTCTTGGAAGGTGAATCAAGGGAGGTTTGAAGTTATCAATCAAGCTTAGGCCAAGAATACTCAGAGGTAAGGATTTAGCAATGATATATTTAAGTTTCAAGTCTGGTTTTTGGTTGATAAGTATGAATTGAAACAAGTTGGTGGCTGGTTTTGTATGAATTCAGAGTTGGGTAATCAAAGGGGAAGGAGGTTTGAAGCTAGAGGTTGGACTCTCCATTCAAGGTAAGGATTCTGTGTAATTGTGAAGCTTATTTCTATTATGGATTAGGGAATTTGGAGTAAGGTTTGGGTTTGGGTTCAAGTTGTTTTTAACTTTCTGGTTTGAGTTACTAAAGCATGGAACTCAAGAGTGAATTTTGGGAATAATTGTGTGAATGAGCTTGGGCATGACGTTTCTAGGTTGCTGTGTGGTCTATTAGGGATTTAGAGTTGGTTTTGGGACTTAGGAAGGAGCTTGGGGTGATTTGGAGTGAATTGGGTTCGGGAAAAACGCAAAAGAAAAACCAGAATTCTGGGCTCGGGAAGGAGCGCCGCGGCGCAAGGCTGTTTCTGGGCGTGATGGGTTCTCTGACTTGCTGGGCACCGCGGCGCAATGGGGCTGCGCCGTGGCTCAAGGCCAATTTCAGGACATGAATTTTTGCAATTTTGAGCCTTTGCTCCGGGGGTTCGGGGGATCCCTTCGGTGCATTGTTTTAGGGATTTGGGGGTTCCGAGAGTGTGGGATTGGTTCCGGGAAGTAGTATTAGATTGGTTAATGACAAGGGATGTTTCATTTGTGTTGTGATTAGGACTTTGGAGAGGCTCGGGGTAGAGGACCGTGCTCGCGGCTTCGTGACATCGGAAACCAGTGAATTGAAAGGTAAGAAAACTGCACCTGATTGCATGATTGTGATGGGACTAAGTGCTCCTGAAAGTTACATCGTGTCAATGTTGGTATTACGCCATGGGACATGTGAAAGCGGTCTAAGAGTACCGTACATGATTTTAGCGCACGGGGCGCGAATTGGCCACTGGGTGCCAGGAACAACGGGATAACAGAGGGAGTAGCCTGAGGACGCTAGCCCTGGTTATCATTTGTGAATTGTGTTATGAACTGAAATGCCTAGTATGTAGGAATACTTGATTATACCGATTGATGATATATCTGAGTTTATGTGATGCAGTATGAGTTATTGATTTGTCTGTTAATTGTTCATGCTCTGTTGTTATTGTGTTTCTTGCTGGGCCTTGGCTCACGGGTGCTACGTGGTGCAGGTAAAGGCAAGGGCAAGCTGGACCAAGCCTGAGGTGGAGAGCTCCGAGGTGAAATGTACATAGCCAGCTGTTCGATCACCATGGTCGAGGAGTGTGACAGGACAGGGATTACCTAACTGCTCGTTTTGCCTTAGTACGGCTGGTTAATGTATTTGAACCTTGTAACTTTTGTAAATGGTCGTTAAACTGATATTTTTGGGATCCCGAGTAAATAAAAAATGTTTCTTAATGATAATGTAACTTTTGAGACCAAAACGCTTACCCTAGTTCCTTTACAGTTTCAGTAACACGATTTTATTTAAATGACTTGGTTAGCAAGTCTGACACTTTATAAACACACAGTGTAACGGTCTTGGCTATCCAGGGCGTTACAACTTGGTATTAGAGTGTCCTAGGTTTATGGGTCCTGAAGACTGGCTGGGTATGTACATTCACCGCGGGAGACAAGCTCAACTCAGGGTTTGGTAATTGTGTATGCATGATTATATGCTTAAGTGATTTGAGTGAGATATGATTGTTGATATTTGTCTGATGAATAGGGAGCATGAGATACTGATAGGGCCTGGCCCTTGACTATTGCATGATGCTATTGAGGCGTGCTTATTAGCATTGCTGTACATGTGAATGAATATTTGGATAAACTGCTATACTTGCTTGCTTATGAATGATTGGAGTTTCGATGGTGGATTATGGAGAGATTATTACCCTATCATCTTAGCCTAATTGCCGAGTCGTTGATTGCAGATTGACTTGAATAGTTATGTGTTCAAGGAAATCCACACGACAAGCCGGCAGGTCTGGGGCTAGAGAGGATGACCAGGGCCCAACCCCTCCGCCAGTCTCTGAGAACTGGCAACAGTTGATGGCAGATATGCAAGCTAGGCTTCAGAGCCAAGAAGAACAGATCAGAATTCTGCAGCAGGCTCCATCTGGGAGCGTTGCCCCTGCTGTGCCACCGACGATGGTACCTGTGGTACAGCCAGTTGATATTGGGAATAAATGGGAACCATTGTATGAGCGGTTCAGAAAGCAACAGCCCCCAATCTTTGAGGGTGGACCAGATCCACTAAAAGCTGAGCAGTGGATGACCCTGATCACTACTATTCTTGATTTTATGAGAGTGGAAGGACATGATAGGGTGGCCTGTGTCACTTATATGCTGAGAGAGGATGCCCTAATTTGGTGGGAGGTGGCATCACAGACTAGAAATGTTGCCGCGTTGACTTGGGAAGAGTTAAGGATTTGTTTAATCATAAGTACTATAACGTTGCCATCAGGGAAGAGAAGGTGAATGAGTTTGTGGGGCTGGTTCAGGGCAGTATGACAGTTACAGAGTATGCCTTGAAGTTTGACAGACTTGCAAAGTTCGCACCGGATCTTGTGCCTACTGATGCAGCCAAGCTAGACAGATTTGTTAGAGGGCTGAATGTTATGATAGCCCGAGATGTAAGAATTAGCACAGTTCCTGGAGTGACTACTTATGCCCAGGCTGTGGAGAGGGCTCTGACTGCTGAGGAAGCGGAGAATAGGATATGGAGAGATAGTGCAGCAAGAAGAGAGGGCCGTAGGCCGGTGCCTCCATATTCTGGTTCTAGTAGGGGCGGAGGCTCTAGTGATTTGAAGAGAAAGACTCTTGATGCTCCAATCGCTCCTAGGTTTGATAGGGGAGGTCGAGGTACTCAGGGTGGCCATCAAGGAGGCGGTGATTCGTGGAGGACTTATCTAGAGTGCACGAGGTGCAGGAGACGCCATCCGGGCGAGTGTCGGGCTAAGGCCTGTTATGTGTGCGGGGTGGTGGGACACCTCAGGAAAGATTGCCTGACAGTGAAGAAGGGAGAGACAGGAAAGGTGGACAGCTTGACTCCAGCTCGAGTGTTCACTTTGACGCAGGCGGAGGCCGAGGCTAGTCCCTCGGTAGTGACAGGTCAGCTTTCTAGTGCTGGCACTCCCTTTACTGTTTTGATTGATTCTGGTGCTACACATTCATTTGTATCTGATAGGGTGATTGATAGACTATGTAGGCCTAGTGAGTATAGTGCTTCGGGGTTTGGGACATATTGGATACAGGAGAACTGGTGGTATCTAGGAGGTGGATTAGAGCACTGCCAGTGTTAGTTGATGGTAGGGAGTTGTCAGTGGACTTGATTGAGTTCAGTATGGAGGACTTTGATATGATTCTAGGCATGGATTGGTTGGTTAGATACGGAGCTACCATTGACTATAAAAAGAAGATGGTAACCTTTGAGCCGGAGGGCGAGGATCCCTTCATTTTTGTGGGAGCAGTGCGTGGACCCCATGTACCCAGGATATCTGCACTGAGAGCCAGAGATTTGTTACAGGGTGGATGTATAGGCTTTCTGGCTAGTGTGGTGGATACCACCAAAGTTTCACCGGTTGGACCGGAGGAGACCAGATTGGTTTGTGAGTTCTTAGATGTGTTCCCTGAGGATTTGCCTGGGTTGCCGCCGCGTAGGGAGATTGAGTTTGTTATTGAGTTAGCACCAGGGACTGAGCCAGTGTCGAGGGCACCATATTGGATGGCACCGGTGGAACTGAAAGAGTTAAAGATACAACTGCAGGAACTTCTGGATATAGGGTTCATCAGACCTAGCTACTCGCCATGGGGTGCACCAGTTTTGTTTGTTAAGAAGAAGGACGGGACTTTGAGGATGTGTATTGACTATCGAGAATTGAACAAGTTAACTATTAAGAATAAGTATCCCCTACCAAGGATTGATGATTTGTTTGATCAGCTGCAGGGTAAGATGGTGTTCTCAAAGATTGATCTTCGATCTGGTTATCACCAGCTGAGGATCAAGGATGAGGACATACCTAAGACGGCCTTTCGGACGCGTTATGGGAATTATGAGTTCTTGGTCATGTCTTTTGGTTTGACCAACGCCCCAGCAACCTTTATGGATTTAATGAACAGGGTGTTCAAAGATTTTCTAGATCAGTTTGTTATAGTCTTCATCGATGACATCCTGGTGTATTCTAGTTCAGAGACAGAGCACGAGTT
Source organism: Humulus lupulus (assembly GCF_963169125.1). Taxonomy (NCBI): domain Eukaryota; kingdom Viridiplantae; phylum Streptophyta; class Magnoliopsida; order Rosales; family Cannabaceae; genus Humulus; species Humulus lupulus. Next base: position 165,200,653 of record NC_084799.1, read on the forward strand.
TCAGCTTCGGCAGGTTCTTCAGAGGTTGAGGGAGCATCAATTGTATGCTAAGTTTAAGAAGTGTGAGTTCTAGTTACCTGAAGTGACATTCCTTGGACACATTGTTGGCGCAGATGGGATTAAGGTGGATCCGTCTAAGATAGAGGCAGTTAGAGATTGGCCGAGGCCAAGGAACGCCTCGGAGGTGCGAAGTTTTCTTGGTTTGGCAGGCTACTACAGACGGTTCATAGAGGGTTTTTCAAAGATAGCAGCACCGATGACAGAATTGACAAGAAAGAATTTGAAGTTTATCTGGTCAGACAAGTGTAAAGAAAGTTTCCAAGAATTGAAGCGACGACTTATTATAGCGCCAGTGTTGAGTCTTCCTTCGGGAGAAGGGAAGTTTGTAGTATACTGTGATGCGTCGAGCTTGGGTTTAGGCTATGTGCTGATGCAGAATGAGAAGGTTATACTTATGCATCACGACAGCTGAAGGAGTATGAGCAGCGGTATCCTACTCATGACTTAGAGTTAGCAGCGGTGGTGTTCGCACTGAAGATTTGACGGCACTATCTTTATGGGGGGAAGTGCGAGGTGTACACTGATCATAAGAGCTTGAAGTATTTCTTCACACAGAAGGACCTGAATATGAGACAGAGGCGTTGGCTGGAGCTGGTAAAAGATTATGATTGTGATATTCTTTACCATCCAGGGAAAGCCAATGTGGTGGCTGATGCATTGAGCCGCAGAGGTCCAGGTCAGTTATATAGCGTTGTTCAGATCTCGAGAGAGTTGGCTGATGAGATGATTAGAGCAGGAATAGAGTTAGTCGTGGGCCTGTTGGCTAATATTACTCTACAGTCGACCTTGCTAGAGCGGATCAGAGAGGGGCAGTTGGCAGATGCTCAGTTACAGAGGGTTAGAGAGGATGTCTTAGTGAGATTAGCGAAGGACTATTCTATTTCTGAGGTTGGTTTACTTCGGTATCAGGGGCGGATTTGTGTTCCAGCTGATGAGGGGATCAGACGAGAGATACTAGATGAGTCTTGTAAATGTGGAAATTCCTCCCTTATGAATCCTATTCACAAGGGAAGCTCTATACTACGAGACATCCTAAAAGCTACTCATTGTCCGCACAAGGGGATGAGGACGTCAAATGATGGTGAGGGAATTGGACTAAGAGGGCCACCCTCGCTATGCGAGGGCCCTCGGCCGCTTGCCAATCTGAACGTCACCCTCGCTATGCGAGGGTCCCGGGTTGGCCATCTGCGTGCGCCCCGTTCCATAAAGCATCGAGCCTTGCCTGCACTTAGGAGAAGAAAGCCAACCTCGCTACGCGAGATACCCTTGCTATGCGAGGATGGAGGCCTTGTTGTGGCGTCCGTGCCCCGAGCCTCGCCACGCCTCCACTCGGGAGAAGAAGGTCAACCCCACTACGTGAGACACCCTCGCTATGCGAGGGTGAGGCCTTGTTGTGGCGTCCGTGCTCTGAGCCTCGCCACGCCTGCACCCGGGGGGAAGAGGGGCAGCCTCGCTATGCGAGGGTGCTACCCTGTTGCGCCGCCCGTGTCTTCAGCCTCGATTTCATGAGACCTGCGTAGGCCAGCCTCGGCTCCTAGCGTATCGGCCACACATGACGCATACAGGATGAAGCCTCCTTGGCATTAGCATGAGGGGTACTTAGAGACACTTAGTGGGAATGCCAAGCCAGCATTGGGTACCAAACGTGTATTGATGAGGACAACCGGGTACAAGACACGCGTACTGACACGGGGCCTACGATTGTGGAGAGAACAAAGATACGGCCCCATGACCTGCATCTGAGGAGTAGTGGCGGTATGGACCTGTACGAAGAGTAGTGGTACCGCTTGGCCACCCCCAACCATACGCCAGAGCCGACAGTACTATGTCCTAGGCCACGACTCTGGCATCATTAGGGTAGACACCACTACCCCCTGAGCCACTACACTATCAGAGTACCTGTGTACGACCCTGTCGTCTGGGACTTGTCTGTATCCAGGGCCAATAGAGCCCCCCTATAAATAGGCCCCAACCCCTCAGGTTAAGGGGTTGGAAAACTGAGTGTATGAGGGGACATTTAAGAAATACATGATCTTTGTTCCATTGTTGCTCTGGTTTTTTCTATTGATTGAAGTTCTTTCCTCTTGATTCTAAGCTACCCTTACTATAAAAATCTTAGTTTTCTAACCTTTAATCGTTGACGAGATTTCACCGTCAATAGTTTGGCGCCGTCTGTGGGAACGTAAGCACCAAGCTACTGTTCTACCATTACTTCCGGCAAGAAGAAATGCCAAGACGTTCGAAGCGACTCAGGGAGCCACGAGAGGTGGAGGTCCACCTAAACGGATTCCAGCTGAAGGCCTCCATGAAGGATCCATCTCCACCCCGAGACATGGAGCCCCCAAGGTACCCTGAGGTTCACGAGAATGACAGGGAGGCCTCGTCACCGGCCATCCCGTCCGGTGATAATCCTCCAAGGACAACTACCACACCACCAGGGAATGCCAACGAGTTCCCTCCTCCCAAACCACCACAGGTACTGAACTCTGGCCGGTGGGATCCGGGCCCCTCGAGGCGTAGACATGACAAACAACCTCGGGTCCATTCCGTGAGCTCGAGTTCTAAATCTCGTTTCTATGAAGAGGAGATTCGTGAGCTGCACTGTAAAAACCAAAGACTGGAGACCACCATGGAGAACATGCAGGAGGTGCTGAATGGCCTGTTGCAAGGTAAGTCGAACGTGACCCTGCCCAAGAGGAAAGAGAAGGGTCAGGAAATCACTGTCCCAGTAAACGACGGGAGGACCAGACACTCCACCAGTAACACCCCCAGGGAGAAGCCACATGAGCATCCCGGACCATCGAGGCCACCTCAGGGGCCAAGGCAAGGGAACAATGTTGGCTCTCACAATGACGTCGAGGTCACGTCGAAGAGGACACCCCCAGATCTACGAGAAGAGCTCAACAAGGGAGGGGCAGACAAGAGAACTACACCTCCTACTATCCCCCGAGACGAAAAAGGAAAGGAAGATGTCAACCCCTCCATGTTGAGAGACTCCCTGAAGGAGAGGAGGCAAGGCCTCGATACAGAGACGAGGAGCCTGCGGAGCAAGATTGTCATCGCTCCCGGAGGACAAACCATCGAGGATGAGTTAGATCATGAATCTCCCTTCACTAAAGAGATTCAAGCCATCCGACTCTCAGCCAACTTCAAGGAGTCGCATATGACCCCTTATGAGGGGAGCACAGACCCCAAGTACCATCTGGACGCATTCAATGACTTGATGAAGTTAAGAGGGATCAGCAGCGGGGCTAGATGCCACTGTTTCGCGGTCACATTGAAAGGACTTGCGTACAAATGGTTCAAAAGACTTCGCCCAGGATCCATCAGGTCTTGGCAGCAGTTTTCGGATGAGTTTCTCCAACAACATCACGCCGTGCGTGATTATACAATGCCAGGCACCAGGCTCGCCAATGTAAAACAAAGAGAAAATGAAAGTCTGAAGGGTTACATCCATAGGTTTAACATGGAGGCAGCCAAAGTGGGGAGCTTGACCCGCAGGGAATTAAAAATGGCCATCACAGCCGGAGTGCGTCCGAGAAGCAAATTGTGGGATAACATGCTTAAGAGGGAAGTCACTGACCTAGATGACTTCTACGAGAGGGCGCAAAAGTATATTCGCGTGGAAGATGGCCATGCAAACTTAAAGGCAGGAAACAGCGAGTCCCATGTAAAGTCCCCAGCCAATGAGGGGTCGAATAGAGCACACAAGTGCATACGTGTGGAAGAGGGCCATAACGACTCGCATGTTGAAGAAAGCGAACCTTCCTCCAGTCACCCTACTACTAATATGTCTGAAGAGTCAATATAGAAGGGGATGTCATGCTAGAAGGGTCGCTGACGAAGTTTAAAATTGGACGAGGACCATCTAGCCATATAAGTTCCGACATGAGGGGAGATCACCTCAAAAATTGCAAAAAGGGTCTCAAAGTAGACGCTCGCAAAAAGGGTCTCAACGTAGACGTTCGCAAAAAGGGTCTCAAAGTAGACGCTTGCAAAAAGGGTCTCAACGTAGACGCTTGCAAAAAGGGTCTCAAAGTAGACGCTTGTAAAAAGGGTCTCAAAGAAGACGCTTACAAAAAGGGTCTCAAAGAAGACGCTTGCTAAAATAGTACTATGCCTAATGACGAGAGGGACGCTTCTCGCAAAAAAATAATAAAAAGTGCACGCAAAGAATATAAAAGGACCTTAATAGCCCAACGGGTTAACGTGTCCTTACAAGTATAATCAAGGTGCACCAGAAAGATTATCACCATCAGATCAGAGAAAAATATGTAATCCACGAATAGCAGTAATAAGAGGGACTTACCAGAGCCCCTTAAGTTTGATAAAAAAAAAGAAAGAGAAGAAGTGGCTTCCAGCCTTGGGGGTATTCATAGGGAAAGTCAATGCTCCCTAGCCATTGGATCTATCTCCCTATGAATGGAGGAGATCAAGAGTATGGGTAACCTTGGGATCTGTGATTGAGGATGATAGGTCCTTATGCAATCTTAGGAATTTTCATGGATCCCCCAAGTGTTAGGTGGCTGTTGTGTTTCTTTGGACACTATAAAGAAAAACAACTCCAAGCCTCACTTCGTATTTCTTCGAGCGACGTTGTGAAACTTTCCAAGGCTAAGTCCCCCAAGGTTGGCCGTACATGTCAGGCAAGAGAAATAGAGAGAGTCTACAAACACACTTAAAAGTGTACTTATAGACTCGGGGGGAAGTGTAAATGTGGAAATTCCTCCCTTATGAATCCTATTCACAAGTGAAGCTCTATACTACGAGACATCCTAAAAGCTACTCATTGTTCGCACAAGGAGATGAGGACGTCACATGATGGTGAGGAAAATGGGCTAAGAGGGCCACCCTCGCTATGCGAGGGCCCTCGGCCGCTTGCCAATCTGAACATCACCCTCGCTATGCGAGGGTCTCGGTTTGGCCATCTGTGTGCGCCCCGTTCCATCAAGCATCGAGCCTCGCCTGCACTTAGGAGAAGAAAGCCAGCCTCGCTACGCGAGATACCCTCGCTATGCGAGGATGGAGGCCTTGTTGTGGCGTCCGTGCCCCGAGCCTCGCCACGCCTGCACTCGGGAGAAGAAGGTCAACCCCGCTACGCGAGACACCCTCGCTATGCGAGGGTGAGGTCTTGTTGTGGCGTCCGTTCTCTGAGCCTCGCCACGCTTGCACCCGGGGGGAAGAGGGGCAGCCTCGCTATGCGAGGGTGCTGCCCTGTTGCGCCGCCCGTGTCTTCAGCCTCGATTTCATGTGACCTGCGTAGGCCAGCCTCGGCTCCTAGCGTATCGGCCACACATGACGCATACAGGATGAAGCCTCCTTGGCATTAGCATGAGGGGTACTTAGAGACACGTAGTGGGAATGCCAAGCCAGCATTGGGTACCAAACGTGTATTGATGAGGACAACTGGGTACAAGACACGCGTGCTGACACGGGGCGTACGGTTGTGAAGAGAACAAAGGTACGGCCCCGTGACCTGCATCTGAGGAGTAGTGGCGGTACGGACCTGTACGAAGAGTAGTGGTACCACTTGGCCACCCCGAACCATACGCCAGAGCCGACAGTACTATGTCCTAGGCCACGACTCTGGCATCATCAGGGTAGACACCACTACACCCTGAGCCACTACACTATCAGAGTACCTGTGTACGACCCTGTCGTCTGGGACTTGTCTGTATCCAGGGCCAATAGAGCCCCCCTATAAATAGGCCCCAACCCCTCAGGTTAAGGGGTTGGAAAACTGAGTGTATGAGGGGACATTTAAGAAATACATGATCTTTGTTCCATTGTTGCTTTGGTTTTTTCTATTGATTGAAGTTCTTTCCTCTTGATTCTAAGCTACCCTTACTATAAAAATCTTAGTTTTCTAACCTTTAATCGTTGACGAGATTTCACCATCAACAAGTCTCATACGATGTCGTACTCGCTTCATCCGGGTACCACAAAGATGTATCAGGATTTACGGACTTTGTATTGGTGGCCCGGGATGAAGAAGGATGTGGTAGAGTACGTTGCCAGATGTTTGACCTGTCAGCAGGTGAAGGCTGGGCATCAGCGACCAGCGGGGTTGCTTCAGCCATTGGGTATTCCTGAATGGAAATGGGAGGACATTACCATGGACTTTGTGGGAGGTTTACCCAGGACAGTGGGACTTCATGACTCAGTATGGGTGATAGTGGATAGATACACCAAGTCAGCTCATTTTCTTCCAGTGAGGTCGACATATACTGTGGATCAGTATGCAGAGCTGTATGTGAGGGAGATCGTACGTCTCCATGGGGTTCCTAAGTCTATAGTGTCAGACCGGAATCCTATTTTCACTTCCAAGTTTTGGGGTGATTTGCAGAAAGCTCTAGGGACTCAGTTGAAGTTTAGTACAGCCTTTCATCCTCAGACTGATGGACAGTCTGAGAGGACGATCCAGGTATTGGAGGATATGCTCAGAGCCTGCGTGATTGATGTTGAGGGTTCGTGGAGTAAGTACCTTCCGTTGATTGAATTCTCGTACAACAATAGTTATCAGTCAACGATCGGAGTGGCTCCCTATGAGATGCTATATGGGAGGAAGTGTATATCACCCATTCATTGGGATGAGATGGGTGAGAGGAGGTACTTGGGGCCAGATATGGTTCAGAGGACAAGTGAAGCCATAGAGAAGATCCGGGCTAGGATGCTCGCATCTCAGAGTAGACAGAAGAGCTACGCTGATCCTAAGCGTAGAGACGAGGAGTTTCAGGTTGGTGACCACGTCTTTCTTCGAGTTTCACCTCTGCGAGGGGTGAGGAGGTTTGGTAAGAAGGGCAAGCTAAGCCCTAGATTCATCAGACCATTCGAGATCCTGGAAAGGATCGTCAGGTGGCTTACAGGTTAGCTTTGCCACCATCGTTGTCTGGAGTTCACGATGTGTTCCATGTCTCCATGCTTCGGAAGTATGTCTCAGATGTGACTCATGTGTTGAGACATGAGGATCTGGAGTTATAGGTAGATTTGGCCTATGAAGAGCAACCAGTTCAGATCTTGGACCGAAAAGATAAGGTGTTGCGGAATAAGACAATTCCTTTGGTTAAAGTGTTGTGGAGGAACAGTAAGGTCGAGGAGGTGACCTGGGAGCTTGAGATAGCTATGCGAGATCAGTATCCGGAGTTGTTCAGGTAAATTTCGAGGACGAAATTCTCATTAGGAGGGGATAGTTGTAACGACCCAAAATCACTAATTAGGCTTAAGGGCCTTGATTAGTGTGCCTGGAGAGCATAATGGAGATTATGTGTGATTTTTATGATTAAGATGCATGATTATGATTTTTAAGCATGTTATATGACTATGTGTATTATGTTATGTGATAATTGTGATATGTGATTTGTACCACGTGGGTGCGGTGATTTCAATGTGATGCACGTGCCGAGACGGTCCTAGAGAGCTAGATAGTGGTAACTGGTAATTTGGTAACCTGCGTAACTGTTAGTAATTATAGAGAGTAACAAGTTTTGCTGGAGAGGTGGTAGAATTGTAAATCTAGTAAAAGGACAAGTAAGCCCTTGAGGTCTAGTTAGAAAGGGATATTAATGGAGGGATAAATTGGTCTTTTGGCTGTGTATAGGTGAGTTTGAGCTGAAGGAAAATACAAGTACGTATAATACTTTGAGAAATTGGTTTTATGCTGAATTTTGGGAGACCTAGAAAAAGAGCAAAAGTAAGATAGAAGAGGGAAGCTGAATTTGGCTCTTGGAAGGTGAATCAAGGGAGGTTTGAAGTTATCAATCAAGCTTAGGCCAAGAATACTCAGAGGTAAGGATTTAGCTATGATATATTTAAGTTTCAAGTCTGGCTTTTGGTTGATAAGTATGAATTGAAACAAGTTGGTGGCTGGTTTTGTATGAATTCAGAGTTGGGTAATCAAAGGGGAAGGAGGTTTGAAGCTAGAGGTTGGACTCTCCATTCAAGGTAAGGATTCTGTGTAATTGTGAAGCTTATTTCTGTTATGGATTAGGGAATTTGGAGTAAGGTTTGGGTTTGGGTTCAAGTTGTTTTTAACTTTTTGGTTTGAGTTACTAAAGCATGGAACTCAAGAGTGAATTTTGGGAATAATTGTGTGAATGAGCTTGGGCATGACGTTTCTAGGTTGCTGTGTGGTCTATTAGGGATTTAGAGTTGGTGTTGGGACTTAGGAAGGAGTTTGGGGTGATTTGGAGTGAATTGGGTTCGGGAAAAACGCAAAAGAAAACCCAGAATTCTGGGCTCGGGAAGGAGAGCTGCGGCGCTGTTCTAGCGCGCCGCGGCGCAAGGGTGTTTCTGGGCGTGATGGGTTCTCTGACTTGCTGGGCGTCGCGGCTCAAGGCCAATTTCAGGACATGAATTTTTGCAATTTTGAGCCTTTGCTCCGGGGGTTCGGTGGATGCCTTCGGTGCATTGTTTTAGGGATTTGACGGTTCCGAGAGTGTGGGATTGGTTCTGGGAAGTAGTATTAGATTGGTTAATGACAAGGGATGTTTCATTTTTCTTGTGATTAGGACTTTGGAGAGGCTCGGGGTAGAGGGTCGTGCTCGCGGCTTCGTGGCATCGGAAACCAGTGAATTGAAAGGTAAGAAAACTGCACCCGATTGCATGATTGTGATGGGACTAAGTGCTCCTGAAAGTTACATCGTGTCAATGTTGGTATTACGCCATGGGACATGTGAAAGCGGTCTAAGAGTACTGTACATGATTTTAGCGCACGGGGCGCGAATTGGCCACTGGGTGCCAGGAACAACGGGATAACAGAGGGAGTAGCCTGAGGGCGCTAGCCTTGGTTATTGTTTGTGAATTGTGTTATGAATTGAAATGCCTAGTATGTAGGAATACTTGATTATTCCGATTGATGATACATTTGAGTTTATGTGATGCAGTATGAGTTATTGATTTGTCTGTTAATTGTTCATGCTCTGTTGTTGTTGTGTTTTCTTGCTGGGCCTTGGCTCACGGGTGCTACGTGGTGCAGGTAAAGGCAAGGGCAAGCTGGACCAAGCCTGAGGTGGAGAGCTCCGAGGTGAAATGTACATAGCCAGCTGTTCGATCACCATGGTCGAGGAGTGTGACAGGACAGGGATTACCTAACTGCTCGTTTTGCCTTAGTACGGCTGGTTAATGTATTTGAACCTTGTAACTTTTGTAAATGGTCGTTAAACTGATATTTTTGGGATCCCGAGTAAATAAACAATGTTTCTTAATGATAACGTAACTTTTGAGACCAAAACGCTTTTAACCCTAGTTCCTTTACAGTGATAACGTAAATGTTTCTTAATGATAACGTAAATGACTTGGTTAGCAAGTCTGGCACTTTATAAACACATAGTGTAACGGTCTTGGCTATCCAGGGCGTTACAATTACACTACTAAATCTCCAAGATGTAAGTATGGGCTAGACCGTAGAGTAAGCTGGTAACAAACAAGTCAATAGTTTTAAATAATATAATTAGCAGAATATTCTCACTCAGAATTAAGATCGACTTAACCTATGGTTAATGTTGTGACATTGATTAGATTCAATAACAACGATACTTATTCATCAGTCAATAATCAATATCATTCCTAGTCCGATGCTTTGCTCTTTTGTGGCTTTGAGGTTCTTTCGAATTCGCTATTGCCTCATTACTGTCACTAGACAAAATGAGTGGTTTATCCATTTTTGAATAACATCGAGATCCATATAGAACTTCCTGAGCCAGACTATTTTCTTAGTCGCCATAGACAGATCTATGTACTCAGCCTCCAAGGTTGAATCTGAAATGGTAGATAGCCTAATGCTTCTCAAAATCATAGCTACTGAGATGGCAAACAACCTATCGCTTCTCCAAATCATAGCTCCAACCCTAAGAGTAAACACCTTTCTTAGAAGTAGACTTCCTGTCATCAACATAGTCTAAAATCTAAATCTGTGTAGCCTAATAGGTTCAAAGATCCACCTGATAAGACTAACATATAGTCTATAGTCCATCAAAGATATTGACTTCCATCTATTGTTAATTTCCAAAGTTTTACTGGCACTTGCTCACCACTCCCAATGCATAGCAGATCTTTGGTCACAACACACAACATAGCATGCATTAGACTTCTAATTACAAATTAAGAAGGAATTCATTACATCTTTTCTTTCTCTTGAGGATTATGTGGAGACTGCTGCTTAGAAAAATAAATTCCATGTTAAGACGCTAAACAATCCTTCTTTGGAATTTGTTCAGAGTAACGACCCATCACCTCACCTAAGTAGGTCATTTAAGTTAGAGCCAAAATTCAGTTATTTCTATCAATGATGATTTGGATACCAAGAACATGAATTGCTACAACGAAATCGGGAATTTCGTTTCCAACCAGTTCTTTATGTTTGACAATTTCTTGACATTGTTTCCAATGGGTAAGATATCATCTAGATAAGGGATTAAGAACACCACAATGTCTTTTTTCCTATGTTGTTAAACACAAGGGTCAGCTACATTTTGTTCAAAACCCCAAGTCTCAATGTTTCCATTTAACCTTAATTATAGGAGCGCGAAGCTTGTTTAAGTACATAGATTGACCATCTCTGCCACAAGTTGAGCCTTAAATGTCTTGACCTTTCCATCGGCTCCCCTCTTCCTGTTATAGATCCATTTGCACCCAATGGGAATAAAGTCTAATGGCACATCTACAAGATCTGAGAAAAATTTAGAATACTTATACTCAATTTCCTAGTACTTGGCTTCGAGTCAAAGATCCCTTTCATACCCATTGCAAGTTTAAAGCCCAGCGAATCATTGTTACTTGTGTCCCCAACAAGCTTGTGGGTTTCACTATCCCTTTCACATGTACCGGATTATGAGAAAACCTCCCACTATGACGAAGCACCATAACCTTCTGACTTGGATTAGTGGTTTCTAACTCTACCTTGTTTTCATCGACTTGCGTCGGTGAGGATGGAACAATAATTTATAATTTTTTCATCTAATACTATTTTACTACGAGGCTTGAAATTCATTATGTAGTCGTTGTCCAAAAAAGTAGCATTTGTATAGCCAAACACTTTCTTGTCTACTGGACTATAAAAAAGACCATCCTGAGTAGTTGTAGGATAGCCAACAAACAAGAAAACCTCAGTTCATTGTTCTAGCTTTCCTACATTTTTCCTCAGGACATAAACAGGACACCCCCTAATTACATAATGACGTAAACCAGGTTCACGAACATTCCATAATTCTAGTGGTGTCTTGGAGACATCTTTGAGATGTCACAACATTTAAAAAATGTAACATACGGTCTAGGTAGTATGTCTCCAGAAAGGATCTGGGTAAGAAGTTGCTAGAGTTGAATAACTTATCATAGAACACACATTTTCATAAACGCACGATTCACGCCGCTCAGCAATACCGTTCTATTGCAGTGTCCTTGGGGAATTTTCTTTAGCCAATTATCAAAGTTCAATTAAATGATCTTGGTTCTAATTATCCAAATATCCTCCACCCCAATCATATTTCAAGATCTTTAACGTTTTACCTAATATGGTTTTGAATCCATAGAAATGAATTCTTTGAACATCTTAACAAATTCTCAAATTCCTATGCTTTAGGTACTTACATGAGTCTCTAGAGAAATCATCAATGAAGGCGATGAAATACTCATAACCACCCCTCACTTGAACATTCATTTTTCCCTAGACATTTGAATATACTATCCCTAGTGGTTCTTTGGCCCTTTCTCCTTTCACAGAGAATTGACGCTTTGTCATTCTGCCCTCGAGACTAGATTCACAAACAGGTAGGTCACCCTAGCTGAGTTCTCTGAAAGGCCCAGCCTTTGTTATTATTTGAATCCTATGAAAGCAAATATGACCAAAGCAAAGATGCCAAAGGTACATCATTCCTAACGTTATTGACCTTTTGTCGTTTAACAGTCCTAGATATATCTGTCTTAAACAACTTTTTATTTAGAACATAGGGTTCATTTAGTTTCAATAGGTATAATCCATTTTTGATACATCAACCCCCACAATTCATATCCATTTAAAGAAATATGATTTTATTAATTGTGAAAGTAACTACAAATTGTTGTTGATTCAATAAGAAAAACTGAAATTAAAATTTCCATTGAAAATCGAAATAAAATAAACATTGTCTTAAAACAATATATTTATTTCCAAAATTCATTCAAGCTTATAATTTTTACTTGTTTGATACTAACAACCCTTGATGGATTCCAAGCTTTGGATTTTTATCCTTCATGGCTTTCCCAATGCTAAAAAGGTGTAAAAATACATGCACGTTTAGTAGATCTTGATTCAGCGATCCAAAACCAAAGTATCATCCTCTAAAATCACATGCATCCAAGAAAATTTTCATTATCTTGGGTTCCATATGTCTTCAGTATTGGAAATCTCATTCCAATTCCCAGTCTCCTTGCAGTTGGAAACACTCCCCTTTAGTGTACTTATAATCAGGCCTTGCTCCATGATGCTTTGCAGCATTTGGTGCCTTGCTAGTGGACTTCTTATTCTTTTTGTTTGAATTTCTTCCTCATTTTTGCTCTTCCAAGAAGAAGCATAAAGCAACTCCTCCTTGAACTTGTTTAGTAGGATTTTCCTTCTTTCCTTTGCTCGAACCACCATCAACAATCATCTTTAAAGGATTTGGTGATCTTTGCATAGGAAAAATAGGAATATCTTTAATTATCATGAACTCGATGTTGTCCATAATCAACACCATGTTAATGTTGGACAAACATTTCGTGAGGTTCTCACCATAGAGTAACCTTTAAGAGATTAGAGAGAGTATGGCATGGGAAGCCTAGAGCTACGATTATCAACTAAGTAGAAATCAACACATTGATTAATTTTTTAGAAATAGCATAACATATAAAATGTTTTGAGATAAGTAAAATACTAAAACAATTATCTTCTATTTCTTAGGCACTTTAACTAGCCATGAGCCCATGTGTCTCGGGAGGCAAGAATCACAAATATTCACTTAGTTAAATAGAGAAACATCTCAATTAATAAAATGTCATAGACTTTTATTAATTACCTATCCATCTGATCAAAGTAACAAAAAGTGATGTGTCCTGGTAGGCGAGAGTCACAAATATATTTCTTACTTTATGAGTTTGACCCACAGTTTCAATTATTATAGATTTAATTCCTATAGTCACTGTAGGGATGAGTCTATAGAAGGTCCATCTATAACCATCTATCCTAAGAAATTTAATCATGTTAAGAAGTACAGTGAACACCTTCCATAAAGAGACGAAATCAAAGCGTCATGAGCCCCCACTGAACTCTAACCTTGTTAAATCAACTGTGGAAATCGAATTCAAATTTTTAAAACTCATTATTAAATCATTTATTATTTTATTCCTTTTGAAAAATTTCAACTTAGGTTTTCCAAATTATTAAAATAATCAATAAACCATAGTTTATAATTTTCCCATTAAGTCTAAAATTACCATTGAAAATTAATTCAAAAGGTAGAATTAATTTTTTTCTAATCAATTATTAGGTCCAACTAAAAGAAAACCTAATACAAATAAGTCCAACTTAGGTAAATGGCCCTTAACAATTCGTGCTTACATGGAGGAGAGCTGAGTTCAATATGTCAGACCCACTTCTAAGGCTCCCTAACTTCCACAAAACCCCAAAAGGACAGGAATTTGAACCTTCATTTATTAATTGTTATTCAATTGATTAAGCCCAATCTAGTAATGCAAAGCAAATGTGCCTTCACAAGTGGAACCACCCACAAGAGAGAAATTTAAACTTTCTATGTTCAATTGGGCCTAAACAAAACCTAACATTTTATGAAAGTTTTATTTGAGTTTTAACACATTTTTCAAACACAAAAGTTAGGCCATCATTATACTTATATTTAAAGCCCAAATACAAAACTAACATAATAATTATGCTTGATGTGTTAATAATTGGATGAGCCTAACATGTTACTCTATAAGCATGTATTATTAAATTATGCAAATATACCACAACAATATACTATTTTGAAAAATACCATAATTAATTATCATAGAATTCGTCAGAAAAATTCAATATAATTAATTAAATAAGTTGCAAAATATTAAATTAATTAAAAGAGAATTTATCAAACAAAATACAATTTCAAATAATTAATTTATACTTGGTTGTTAAGTTGTTAAGAATGACAAGATAAAATATTTTAACCGATTTTAAAATATCAAAATATCTTTAACCCAAATTTAAAATATCTAGAATTATCTCATAAGCAATTTAAAATATTTTAAACAATAAAAATATATTTAATAATCAGATAACTGATTTTAATGTTTCATTTATAACAAAAAAATATCTTAAAATATCTTCATTATCACATAACCTATTCAAAATATTTTTAAAAACTTAAATATCCAAAATAATCAAACAATCAATTTTAAATATTTCAAACGTAACTGTACAAAATATCCAATTTTTAAAAAATAAATTTTTTTTTTTGGGAAAAAGTGCCGATGCAGGGTCCCGCACCGACGCCATACGGGTGTTTGTACAGCCAGGGTCCCAGCAACTCCTTCATGCATGCCCAACACGCACACTACCCAATTAGTCCAAAAAAAATTATACAAAAAAAATCTGTGCAGTTTTTCAAGCTCAAAACAAGCAAAAAACAACCAAATTATTGTTAAATTTACATAACAAAACATAAACATACACCAATAATATGTACCATCCAATTAACGCCCTAACATATCAATCAATTTCATACATGTAATTCATGAAAATAAACTAGCAACATATGGCTCTGAGGCCAATTGTAGGAAATACATATTAAAAGATCTTTATTTATTTTCATGTAATTTGCGAATTTTGAGCATAGGAAAATGGCTAGGGGCATAAGGCAACTTTCATGCTTTGTAAGTACATTCCAACCTTCACGCCTCATCGATGGCCTTGCTATGTGAGGGCCATAGCAAGGGTCATCCGAGTATGGCTCCGAGTGATGGCCTAGCTATGCGAAGGCCCTAGTAATGGTCACCCGCATGTGGCTTCATGGATGGCCTCACTAGGCAAAGGCCTTGACAGTCACCCACGCACATCGCCTAGAGGGCCTCGCTATGTGAGGGCCTTGGTGACCCGTCACCCGCATGCATCCGCGTACGGCCTTGTGGATGGCCTCACTAGGCGAAGGCCTTGACAGTCACCCACGCACATCGCCTGGAAGGCCTCGCTATGCAAGGGCCCTGGTGACCCGTCACCCGCGTGCACCTCACCGTATCCGGACCATTCCGAGGTGCCACCCGCCTCCCTATGCAAGGCCCCACGTGTGTTAGAACTGCAGCTTTGCACGAGAACCCATCTCGTTACCCACACACAGAAAATACTATGTGACAGAGGCTTCGGGTGGAGTCCCTTTAGACATAGGTGAAGGTGGCTATGCATGCTAGTTCCAGTAACTTGCAAAGTCTTCTCACACTTAGAAAATGGGAGAAAGCTTAGAGAATAGACGAGTCTCGAACATGCAAGAAGAACCATCAGGTGCAAGGTGTACAGGGTACGTATATGAATACGAGGTGTACGACCCTGAGGGTGACAAAGGCATGACCCTGACATCCATGTCCAACGAGTAGTGGTAGCACGAACCCGTACAAAGAAAGGAGGCATGACCATGCACCAGAATCGACACCACAACACCCTGCACGACTACTCTGACAAAGTACTAACGTACGAACTTGTTCCTTGGGACCACCTTGTATCAAAGGCCATTAGAGCCCATCTATAAATAGGCTTCGACCCCTCAAATGAAAGGGGTTGGAAAATTCTATGTATGCACATACGATTAAGGAATATACGATTTTTGCTTCATTGTAGTCCTGCATTTTTCTCCTTCAAGTTCTTTCTATATTCTTCCTACATATTCCTTGCAATACACTTTGAGTTTTCCATCCATATATCATTGACGAGTTTCCGCCGTCAATAGTTTGGCGCCGTCTGTGAGAAAAACAAGCATCAAGCCAACGTTCTTTCATTATTTCCAACAAGGAAAAATGCCAAGGCGTTCAAAACGCTTATGGAAACTAGAAGATGTAGAGGATCACCTAGACAGAGAACAACTGAAGGCCTCCAGGAAAGACCCTCCCCCGCCTGAGCATGGAAATATGCCGGAAGAGCATCCTGCCCCAAAGGAGGAGAAGGAAGCATTATCCTCGGCTGTCCGGCCCGATAGTTGTCGTCCAGAGCCACCAGCACACCCACATCCTAGGCCCTCGGTGGCACCACGCTCTGGCCACCGAAACCCAGGTCCCTCGATGCGCAGGCCAGGCAAGAGTCCCCGGGTACACTCAGTGAGTTCTAGCTCAAGGACTCGCCTCTATGAGGGTGAGATTCGTGAGTTACATAAAAATAATCGAAGGCTGGAAACCATGCTAGAGAACATGCAGGAGGTTTTCAACGACCTTCTATAGGGAAAGTCGAGCATACCCGTTCCGAAGCAAAAAGATAAATAGCATGAAAGAAGGGAAACCACTGTCCCTGTAGACGATGGGCGAACCCGACTTTCCATGAGAAACACTCCCCAGACAAAGTACCATGAGGGACCTAGGCTGACGAAATACCCCTAGTATCAAAGGCGGAGGGACGACGCTGGTTGTAAGAACGAAGCTGAAGTTACCTCCAAGGAGGCGCCACTTGAACTAAGAGAAAATCTCAATGGAGAAGGTCAGAAGTAAGGAGGACACCTCCTATGGGCCCTCCGAAGGGTAGAGAGAAGAGAAAGGCCAACCCTACTGAGCTGAGGGAGTCCTTGAATATGAGGCAACAAGAGCTAAACAATGAGATGAGGAGCCTCCAGAGCAAGATCGTCACGGCGTCTGGGGGCACATTACTGATGAAGAGTTCGACTACGAGTCACCCTTCACGCGAGAAATCCAGTTGTAACGGCTCTCAGCTAACTTTAAAGAACCTCATATGACCCCATATGAGGGCACCTTAGACCCCAAATACCACTTGGATGCCTTTAACGATTTAATGAAGTTGAGAGGGTTCAATAGTAGAGCAAGGTGTCACTGTTTCGTGGTCACACTGAAGGGGCCTGCATACAAGTGGTTCAAGAGGCTAAGGTCAGGGACCATTAGGTCATGGCAGTAATTTTTCGACGAGTTTCTCCAACAACATCATGACATACGTGATTATACCCTGCCAGGCACTAGGCTCGCTAATATAAAGCAAGGAGAAGGAGAAAGCTTGAAGAGCTACATCCATAGGTTCAACATGGAGGCGGCTAAAGTACGAAGCCTAACTAGGGGAGAACTCATGATGGCAATCACGTTGGAGTGTGCCCAGGCAGAAAACTTTGGGATAATATGCTCAAAAGAGAGGTAACTAACTTAGACGATTTCTACGAATGCGCACAAAAGTACATTTGTGTCGATGACGGCCATGAGAACCTTAAGGCATCACTTGTCAAGCCCTCAGCCCCTGAAGGTTCGAATGACATAAAAAATAAAAGGGTGTACGAGAGCCCAAGAGATGACCACCAGAGGAAGCACAAACACGGAGGTAATCCTAGGCAAACATCCCACACCTTCTACACTGACCTAACACATACTAGGGAGCATATCTTCACAGTGAATAAGAATCAGGTCCCCTTCAGGAGTGTAACAACCCAAATTTTCTAATAAGGCTTAGGGCCTTGATTAGCGTGCCTGGAGGACAATAAGTGAATTAAGATATAATATGTGAATTTATGTGAATGTGTGATAGAGATGCATGTTTAGTTGACTTAAATATGCATGTGGGCCCGTTTGAATATTAGGGGTATGTCTGTGATTTTAGCCCGTTGAGGGTATAAATGTGATAAATAATATATGTATGTGATATATCTGTGTAGCACATTCCGAGACAGTTCTAGGGAGCAGTTAGCCAAAAAGTCACAACAGGGTCAAAAATCTGACTCAGGGCGAGTCGAGGGGTATTTTGGGTACTAGATGTCTTATGGGGTTATTGGGCTATAGAAATAAATATTTGGAGATATATTTGAGGTTAGAATGTCGAGGAAGGAATACTGGGGAAATTTACCATTTTGCCCTCGGGGACGTTTTGGTACCCCGAGCCTTGAGGTAACCATATAAGCCTAAGTTGAATAAAACAACACAAAGGAGATATTGGGAAACTTGGAGAAACCGACTTTAGCTTCTGCCATTCACTCTATTTACTCTCAAAACCACACTAAGGGGGGAAAACTTGAGGAAATGAGCTAGGAAAATTCAGAGTTTCAAGCTGGGACTTTGGAAAATTGAAGCTTGGAACATAGAGAATCTACACAGAAACATAATTCATCAAGGTAAGCTCCTAATATGTTGAACTTTGTTAATTTGCAGCTGGTTTTAAGGTTGAATATTAGAGTTTTGCATGTTGGAGGGATGAGGATTCAACTTTGATTTTTATAAGGTTTTGGCTTGAGTTTTTGTTGGGTTTTGTTGTTGAATCTATGGTATAACCATTGTGATAATTAGGTAGGATTGTTCATTTGATTTTGGGGATAATTGTATTGATTTTTTAGGTGAAAATGGTGTTTTTTTTGGGCATGAATGGTTGGGCCGCGACTCTGTTCTTGAGTGTTGCGGCCCTACGAAGCTGAGGAGCCAGGGAGGTTCTGCCTCTGGGGAGTGCCACGGTGCCATAGGACAGGGCTGTGACTCAAATGGGCGTCAGAGAGGTTTTAGCCTCTGTTTTGGGGGCGGGCTGCAGCGCCAGTTCTTAGGACCACGGCTCAAAAGGGAAATTTTGGCTAAATGGAGGTTTTAAGTTCGGGAACCTAACCTAAGGTGCTTGGGATCAATTCCACCACCGTGTTTGGTGGAATTCGATGTCTCAGAAGCTAGAATTATATCTAGAAACCGTTACTCAAATATAAATGGAATCCCTTATCATGCGTTGTGATTAGGTTTTCTTCTAAGCTCGGGATAGAGGACTGTGCTCGTGATCGCGGTGCTTGGGAAGCTCGAGTTACTGGTAAGAAAACCACTGTTCCCATAGAGCTTGTGTGCAGG
This sequence comes from Humulus lupulus, assembly GCF_963169125.1. Taxonomy (NCBI): domain Eukaryota; kingdom Viridiplantae; phylum Streptophyta; class Magnoliopsida; order Rosales; family Cannabaceae; genus Humulus; species Humulus lupulus. The sequence goes on from NC_084799.1 coordinate 165,219,721, forward strand.
GCTGAGCCTTATGTGAATGTGTTGCAGGGCATAGCCCTTTGTTTGAATTTGTTCAAGTTTAGTATTTGCTTTATTATACTATGGTTGCATATGTGTAAATGTTTGGCAAGAGCCAGGAACGGTGCAGGTTGTGGTCGGCAAGGCCGGGAACGGCAAGAGGCCGAGAATGGCGTTAGGCACGTGGAGTGCAAGGCCGAATGCGGCAAGGGGCTGGGAGCAGCGTTGAGCACGTGGAGTGTAAGTTGCCAGGGCGAGACCCTAAAGGATACCTGGGATATCCTCACGGTGTGGACTGCGAACCCAGGGCCTGGTAAAGCGCCTGGGACGGCTTGGCCGTATGTGTTTAGCATATTGATGGCATGTTTATATGCTAAGTGTTTGTTTTGAATATGTTGTCTGCTTGTGAGGGTTTTCTTGCTGGGCTTCGGCTCACGGGTGCTCTGTGGTGCAGGTAAAGGGAAGGGGAAATTCTACCAACCATGAGTACAGAGAGCGTGAAGCAGCGCGTACATGTTTGGCCTGTCTGGCTGCCACAACCAGTGATTTTGAGAGATAATTGTATTAAAACCTAGATTTTGTCGTCTAGTCCACTTGGTTTGTACTTATATGTTGTAAATATTCTAAACAGTATTTTGGGATCCCAAGTGTCGAACACTTTATGTTTTTTTTTAGTAAATGGAATTATTTTCAAAGTTTATTTCTCTCTTTGTGATTTGATTACACTTTTGACTTAAAACCTCGATTAGCGAGTTAAATGCATGTTTAAAACTCACTTAGTAACGGCTCTAAAGAAAGTAGGGCGTTACAACTTGGTATCAGAGCGAGCCAAGGTTTACTATTTCTGGAGATTGACCGAACATGTACGCTCGCTGTCAGTGACAAACTCGACTCAGGGTTGGTAGGTAGTAATTGACTTAAATGCTTGAACATGTGTTTAAAGGCCCTTTTTGCCTGTTTATTTCTTACAGAACATGATGAATGAGTTAACATATGCATGATGCTAGGGCATGGCCCGTTGTATGCTATATGATATCTGTGTGTTATGTGGACCGCTGTTTGTGGTTGGCTGATGTGATTGGGAGGTGGTTTTTGAATGTTGTTATCGTGCTTGATGAGCGACGTTGTTGGTTGTAGGCATATTTGTTGAGATGCCTCGACAATCATCTAGACTCCACGGCAGTAGGGTCGAGGATGACAACCAGGGTCAGGACCCTCCACCCTCCCAACAAAATTGGCAAGAGATGTTTGCTGAGATGGAAGCAAGACTACAATGAACAGAGGAAGAGCTTCGACAGTTGAGGCAGTAGGCCCCACCTCAGATCACTGGGCTGCCAGTTCAGCAGGTTGTGGCGCCAGTGCCGGTTCAACTTATTATGGAGAAGGTGGGAACCTTTGTATGAGAGGTTCAGGAAATAGCATCCTCCCACCTTTGAAGGTGGATCAGACCCACTGCGTACAGAGTAGTGGATAAATATGATTTCCTCAATTTTGGATTTTATGAGGGTTCAGAGAAATGAGAGGGTAGCTTGTGCTAGCTACATGTTCAGAGAAGATGCCCACATCTGGTGGGATGTGGTAGTTCAGAGAAGGAATGTGACCATTATGACTTGGGAGGAGTTCAGAAACTTATTCAATGAGAAGTATTACAGTGTGGCAGTTCGAGTTGCGAAGGTTGGCGAGTTCATTAACCTAACTCAGAATCGGTTGACCGTGACTGAGTATGCTTTGAGATTTGATAGATTGGCGAAGTTTGCGCCAGATTTAGTGCCAACTGATGCAGCAAGAAGAGACAGGTTTATACAGGGATTGAAGGTTATGATTACTCATGATGTGAAGATTACTTTGGATCCAGAGACTACTACTTATGCTCAGGTTGTAGACAAGGCCCTTACAGTTGAGGGGGTCGAGGACCAGATCTGGAGAGAAAACGCTGTTAGGCGCGATGCCAGGAGGATAGTGCCTCCTTTTGTTGGATCCAGTCGGGGTGGTGGCTCTAGTGAGCAGAAGAGAAAGGCCCCAGATTCCTCTGTTCCTCACAGTTCAAATAGGAGGGCACGGGGTGCTTCTACAGGCCGTCAGGGCGGAAATGACAACTGGAGGAGTTTTCCAGTGTGTCCACGGTGCAGACGACGACACCAGGGTGAGTGCAGGATTAGGGCCTGCTTTGTCTATGGGAGTGCCAGTCATTTGAAGAGGGACTGCCCTCAAGTCAAGAAAGAGGAGCTAAAGCAGGGTGACAGTCTTGCTCCTTCCAGGGTATTTACTTTGACTCAGACTGAGGCGGAGGTTAGCCCCTCGGTTGTGACAGGTCAGATTTCTAGTGCTGGATCATTTTATACTGCATTGTTTGATTTGGTAGCTACCCATTCCTTTGTGTCTGCTAGAGTGATAGATCAACTATGTAGACCTAGTGTTTTGTATGCTGATGGTTTCCGGACTTTGTTGCCAACCGGAGAACTGGTAGTCTCTAGAAGGTGGATTAGAGCTTTACCAGTAGAGGTAGATGGTAAGGAGTTGTTTGCTGATCTGATTGAGCTTGCAATGGATGACTTCGACATGATTCTGGGGATGGATTGGTTATTGAAGTATAGGGCGACAATTGACTGCAAGCGCAGAATGGTGACCTTTGAACCAGAAGGGGAGGAACCCTTTGTATTTGTGGGGACAGCTAGTGAACCGCGAGTACCAATGATTTCAGCATTGAAGGCTAGATACTTAATGCAGGAAGGTTGCATGGGATTCCTAGCGAGCGTTGTGGATATCTCTAGGGTGGTATCGGTTGGACCGGGTGAGACTAGATTGGTGTGTGAGTTCCCAGATTTGTTTCCGGCAGATTTTCCAGGGTTACCACTGCAGCGAGAGATTGATTTTGTTATAGAGTTAGTACCAAAAGTGGAGCCAGTATCTAGGACACCTTACATAATAGCTCTAGCTGAGTGAAAGGAGTTGAAGATTCAGTTGTAGGAGTTACTTGATTTGGGGTTCATTAGACTGATTTTTTCGCCATGGGGTGCTCCAGTGTTGTTTGTCAAGAAGAAAGATGGATCTCTTAGGATGTGTATTGATTACAGGGAGCTGAATAAGTTAACCATTAAGAAAAAGTATCCACTACCTAGGATCGACGATTAATTTAATCAGTTAGAGGGAAGAACAATGTTTTCCAAGATAGACCTCCAATCAGGTTACCATCAGTTAAGGATTAAAGAGGAGGACATACCAAAGACCGCTTTTCGAACGAGGTATGGACATTATGAATTCCTGGTTATGTCCTTTGGATTAACCAATGCCTCAGTAGATTTTATGGATATGATTAATAGGGTTTTCAAGGATTATTTGGATAAGTTTGTGATTGTGTTCATCGACGACATCTTGGTGTACTCTCGGTCTGAGACAGAGCATGAGCAGTATTTGCGGTTGGTTTTACAGCGGTTAAGGAAGCATAAGTTCAGCAAGTGTGAGTTCTAGTTACCGCAAGTTACATTTCTGGGCCATATCGTCAGTAAGGAGGGGATTCTGGTTGATCCAAGTAAGATTGAGGCAGTCAGAGATTGGCCTAGACCGAGCAACGTTCCTAAAGTGAGGAGTTTTCTGGGTTTAGCAGGATAATATCGGCGGTTCGTTCAGGGGTTCTCCAGAATAGCTACGACTTTGACAGAGCTGACAAAGAAGAAGACAAGGTATGTTTGGATGGACAAATGTGAGAACAGTTTCAAGGAGTTGAAGTGGCGACTGATCACCGCACCAGTGTTAAGTCTGTCGACAGATAATGAAAAGTTTGTGGTTTATTGTGATGCATCCGGACAGGGTTTGGGTTGTGTGTTGATGCAAGCTGGTAAGGTGATAGCCTATGCATCGAGGCAGTTAAAGGAGTATGAGCAGAGATATCCCACACATGATCTGGAGTTGGCAGCGGTGGTGTTTACACTTAAGATTTGGAGACATTATCTCTATGGTGAAAAGTGCAAGATATACACCGATCATAAGAGCTTGAAGTACTTCTTTACCTAGAAGGACCTAAATATGCACCAGAGGCGGTGGCTGGAGTTGGTTAACGATTATGATTGTGACATCCTATACCATCTTGGGAAGGCTAATGTAGTGGCTGATGCATTGAGTCAGAAAGACCCGAGACAGTTGTTTAGTTTGAGACAAATATCTGATAAGCTAGACGAGGAGATGACTAGAGCAGGTATAGAGTCGGTGGTTGGTCAGTTGGCCAACATCACTCTTCAGTCTACACTCCTTGAGAGGGTTACGGAGGCGCAGGGGAAAGATTCCCAGTTGAGAGGTCACAGAGAGAATGTCTTATTCGGAGCGACTAAGGACTTTTCTATTTCAGAGATGGGGTTACTGAGGTACAAGGGTCGGATCTGCGTTCTAATGGATTCTGATATCCGGTGGGAGATCTTAGATGAATCGCATACCACTCCCTATTCTTTGCACTCGGGTACAACGAAGATGTACCAGGATTTGAGAGTTTTGTATTGGTGGTCGGGCATGAAGACGGATGTGGTGGATTATGTGGTCAAGTGCTTAACTTGTCAGCAGGTCTAGGCTGAGCATCAGAGGCCAGCGGGGCTGCTGCAGCCTCTGGGGATTCCAGAATGGAAGTGGGAAGATATCACCATGGACTTTGTGGTTGGTTTGGCAAGGACCGTGGGACAGCATGACTTGGTGTGGGTGATTGTGGATAGGCATACCAAGTCTGCCCACTTTTTGCCTGTTAGGGCAACTTATACTGTGGAACAGTATGCTGAGTAATATGTGAAGGAAATTGTTCGACTTCATGGGGTTCCAAGGTCGATACTATCTGACAGGGACCCCACCTTCACTTCCAAGTTTTGGGAGAGTCTGCAGAAAGCTATGGGCACGCAGTTACGGTTTAGTACCGCTTATCATCCTCAGACGGATGGGAAGTGTGAGAGGACGATTCAGATATTGGAGGACATGTTGCGTTCCTGTGTGCTAGATTTTGAGGGATCTTGGAGTAAGTATCTTCCTTTGATTGAGTTCTCGTATAACAATAGCTATCAAGCGACTATCGGAGTGGCTCCGTATGAGATGATGTATGGGAGGAAGTGTAGATCACCTATCCATTGGGACGAGATGGGTGAGAGAAGTTATTTGGGTCCTGAGATTGTTCAGAGGACCAATGAGACGATTGAGAAGATTAGAGCACGACTACTCGCCTCCCAGAGTCGCCAGAAGAGTTATTCAGACCTGAAACGCAGGAGCGTGGAATTTCAGGTTGGTGATCATGTGTTTCTTAGGGTATCACCTTTGAGAGGAGTGAAACAGTTTGGTGTTCGGGGAAAGCTAAGCCCTAGGTTTGCTGGCCCCTTTGAGATTTTGGAACGAGTTGGAGAGGTAGCTTACAGGCTAGCGATGCCTCCAGCTTTATTAGGGGTTCATGATGTCTTTCATGTATCCATGCTCCAAAAGTATGTGTCAAATGCGACGCACATTTTGAGTTATGAGAATTTGGAACTAGATCAGGATTTGTCCTATGAGGAGAAGCCAGTTTAGGTTCTTGGCCGGAAGGATAAAGTCTTGCGGAGCAAGACCATCACCTTGGTGAAAGTGCTGTGGAGGAACATCAAGGTTGAGGAGGCGACGTGGGAACTTGAATCAGAGATGAGGGAGCGGTATCCTGAATTGTTTAGGTAATTTCGAGGAAGAAATTTCTGTAAGGAGGGGATAGTTGTAACAACCCAAATTTGCTAATAAGGCTTAGGGCCTTGATTAGCATGCCTGGAGGGCGATAAGTGAATTAAGATATAATATGTGAATTTATGTGAATATGTGATAGAGATGCATGTTTAGTTGAATTAAATATGCATGTGGGCCCGTATGAATATTAGGAGTATGTCTGTGATTTTAGCCCGTTGAGGGTATAAATGTGATTAATAATATATGTATGTGATATATCTGTGTAGCACAATCCGAGACAGTTCTAGGGAGCAGTTAGCCAGAAAGTCACAACAGGGTCGAAAATCCGACTCAGGGTGAGTCGAGGGGTATTTTGGGTACTAGATGTCTTATGGGGTTATTGGGTTATAGAAATAAATATTTGGAGATATATTTGAGGTTAGAATGTCTAGGAAGGAATACTGGGGAAATTTACCATTTTTCCCTCGGGGACGTTTTGGTACCCAAGGCCTTGAGGTAACCATATAAGCTTAAGTTGAATAAAACAAAACAAAACAAAGGAGATATTGGGAAACTTGGAGAAACTGACTTTAGCTTCTGCCATTCACTCTCTTTATTCTCAAAACCACACTAAGGGGGAAAACTTGAGGAAATGAGCTAGGAAAATTCAGAGTCTCAAGCTGGGACTTTGGAGAATTGAAGCTTGGAACTTAGAGAATCTACATAGAAACATAATTCATCAAGGTAAGCTCCTAATATGTTGAACTTTGTTAATTTGCAGCTGGTTTTAAGGTTGAATATTAGAGTTTTGCATGTTTGAGGGATGAGGATTCAACTTTGATTTTTATAAGGTTTTGGCTTGAGTTTTTGTTGGGTTTTGCTGTTGAATCTATGGTATAACCATTTTGATAATTAGTTAGGATTGTTGGTTTGATTTTGGGGATAATTGGACTGATTTTTGAGGTGAAAATGGTGTTTTTTTTTGGCATGAAGGGTTGGGCCGCTGCTCTGTTCTTGAGTGCTGCGACCCTACGAAGCTGAGGAGCCAGGAAGGCTCTACCTCTGGGGAGCGCCGCGGCACCATAGGGCAGGGTCGTGGCTCAAATGGGCGTCAGAGAGGTTTTAGCCTCTGTTTTGGGGGCGGGCCGCAGCACCAGTTCTTAGGGCCACGACTCAAAAGGGAAATTTTGGCTAAATGGAGGTTTTAAGCGCGGGAACCTAATCTAGGGTGCTCGGGATCGCACTACTACAAAAAAGGTTTTTCTTTGCAGTTTTTTTACTCAATACACTGCAGTTTTCGAGAGTACTGAAAAGCGCAGTGTATTCAACCGCAGAGAAAAGTGTTACGCAAACTGCGGAGAAAAGCTACACTTTTCTATGCGGTTGTAGTAAGCCAACCGCGAAGAAAAGAGACTTTTCTCTGCGGTTGTAATAAGCAAACCGCTGAGAAAAGCAACCTTTCTCTACGGTTTGCTTATTACAACCGCAGAGAAAAGTTGCTTTTCTCCGCGGTTGGCTTACTACAACTGCAGTTAAAGTGGTTCTCATTAAAAAAAAATTTCAATTTCGAATTATAACTTAGCATTTTTAATAAAAAAAATTAATTTTCAATTTTAATTATATATAATTATTTTCAATAGTATAACGTAATTTGTTAAATTGTTATATATACATTTCATATCTAATACAAAATAATTGGCTAGTAATGAATCAAAGACTTTAATCATTCTAACCAATATAAGTTAGCACTTTAATCTTACATACATACAAAAATTTAGATTTCATAAAAAAATGGCATTAATCTAGCTAACCAATCACTTTGTAGTGGTAGTAGATCCTCTTTGACATTGAATTGCTTTTTGTCAAACCACTGCAAAATTGAAAAGTTAATATAGATTAGATAATTAAATACAATATCTAGTTTTTCTTAAGCAAAAAAGAGTTTAAAATATAACATACTTTCTTCTTGATAACTTCTGCAGGATTCGGTGCATTTACAAGATCATAAATGTATCTTAGTACATAATAACCACATTCATGACTTTCAGGTTGTTTTGGACAAGAACCTCTCAGCAATTTTGTAAATGTGCCGATGTATTCATTTTCCAACTTTTATGCTCTCATATTATGCTCTCAACTTTTAAAAATTAACAATGCATACATTACAATTGACGAACTTACTTTTCCATAACCTCCTTAATTATTGGTGGAGATTTATGATTTTTTAAAGGGTCGAAAATTATTGTCATCCCCCACATCATCACGAGCACCAACATCCAGTGTCGACTAAAATAATATTAAATTATGATTATTATAAAATTAAAATTCAACCATAGTAGTGATAATGTTTAAATAGTTCGTTCTTACTCAACAATCCAAAGAATGAAATATATTTGGCCTCGTCTATCCATAGTCATCATCCATTTGGCTATAAGATCCACCGTATAATTTTTACATTGCCAATAGAAAGATGTTCGATGTCAAAAAAATTGTATAATTGTCGTGAATTTGGGTGCATGCTTTCCCAAATGCATCTGTAGAATCAATCATTCATATTACATTTTCAATTAATAAATTAATATCGTCAAAAAAAAATTGGGCAGAGTTTCCTCTGTTTCTATAGCATATCCAAAATTATTAGAACCTATAAATTCAATTCAGACAAAACATACAACAAACAACATGCATGTTCTCAACCATAAGCCACCACAGCACACAAAATTCGCAGAACCTACTTCACTAAGACACACATGTTCTCAACCTTCTGTTATCTCCGCAGCACACAATTTCATCTCAGAACTTACTTCACTACAGATGAATATCTAATATATTCAAACTCCTCTAATAGTTTGTAATGACATAACGGATTGATACATACCTCATACAAAACAGCATAGCTGAGGATCCAATATTATCCATGGAAGCTGCTTGATAAACGTCTTCCGAAGTGATGAAGATAGCCTCGCGTTGTAACGACCCAAATTCGCTAATAAGGCTTAGGAGCCTTGATTAGTGTGCCGGGAGGGCATAATTGGGATTAGAATGAATGTTATTGATTTAAATGCGTAATTATATGATTAATAGTGTGCTTATGATAATTGATGATATTATATGATGATGTGATATATATGTATGAGATATATGCGAGAACCACATTATTATGTGGATAATTCTGCAGCCGGCGACTCGAGGCGATCCTAGGGCTAGATAGCGGGAAAAGTCACAACGGGGCATTATAATTGACTTTGGACAAGTTAAGGTGTATTTTAGGTATCGGGTAGTGATTTAGACTATCGAGTGATGAAAATAAATAATTGGAGATATATTTGAGGTTCGGATGTCTAGGCGGGATTATTGGGGGATTTTACCGTTTTACCCTCGGGGATGTTTCCAGTATCCCGAGCTTTGGGATTAATCTGATAACTTAAGGATGGACTTAAGGAATATGTTAGAAAACAATAGACACAAGTTTAAACTGACCTTTCTCTCCTTTTCTTTCTTCTCTCTCTTAGCAAAGGCAAAACCCTGATTTTCAAGGGGGAAATTGACTGAAACTTGGGGGAAATTGAAGAGCTGAAACAGAGGATTAGCTCAAGGAACTAATCAAGGGTTGAATTAGAGCCAAGGTAAGCATTAATTTTCATTTATGAGGTTAGAAATTTAAGGAAAAATGGCTGAGTTTTTAATAGTGGTGGTTTGGACATTCAAGGTGGAGTTGAGGCTTAAAACTCTGAAGATAGGCCAGGGGATCCTTGGAGAAATGATTCTACAGCTGAGGTAAGGTTTAATTTAAAGTTTGATGGTTGAATTTGAGAGTTTTCATGGCTGGTTTTGAGTTTTGTGGGTTTGAAATCTCATAAATTGGAATTGGGATTTTTGTGAGTGTTAGGCTGGATTTTTGGTTGGATTGTGTTGTTTAAATCATTCTAATGATGTTGTTATTAATTGGTTTTGAGTTGGGGGCTTTGGGATGGCTTAAGGTGAGGTTTAGAGATTGAAAAATGGTGGATTTTTCTGGGTTCAAAGGGTCAGGCCGCGGTATGGTTCTTATTGAGCCGCGATCATTCGAGGCTATCGCATGCTGAGGAAGGAGGGTTGGCCGCGGCATGGTCCAAGCAATGCCGCGACTCTTACCTGTTTTTGTGCCTTACATGGTTCTGTTTGGGGGCCATGCCGCGGCATGGGTGGCCTATGCCAGGGCAGTTAAGGGATTTTGGGATTTTGAGATTTTAGGCTTGGGAATTTAACCTAGGGTGCTCGGGATTGAATCTTTTACCATATTTGGTGAAGTTCAATGTTCCGGGGACTAGAACTTGGTTTGGAAACTCATTTAAGATTGTTAATGGTATCTTTCATCATGGTTGTGACTAGGTGCTAAGCTAGGGCTCGGGGATCGGATCGCGCTCAAGGAGTAATCGCCCATAGCTAATTCATCTAGAAGCTAAAGGTAAGAAAACTACACCCGATTGAATATTTGAACGGGACTAAGGGCTCCCTAGTATATATGATTGAAAGAATGGTATTATGCCATGTAAATTGTAAACTAACGGTCTAAGCGTGCCACGGTTAACTTGTGCAATTGGCACGGCTCGGACAATGGTATTCGAGGACAGCTTATTATGCACTGAGCTCGGTTTAAGCGGGCCGGAGTCAGTGGGTTAAACAGAGGGTGCGACCTAAGGTGTCGACCCTAGTATTTGTGTTAATTGATTATTATATCTAGCTATGAATGTGATTAATGAGATTGTTGAATAATCTGAGTATAGATGAGGTTACTTGTACCTTGAAGTGTGCTTGTATGCTGTGGATTGAGTATCTAAACATGCTTGCTGGAATGTATGTTTGATAATATTGTTTACGCTGTGTATGTTGTTTTCTTGCTGGGCCTTGGCTCACGGGTGCTGCGTGGTGCAGGTAAAGGCAAGGGCAAGAGCGATCAACCTTGATTGGAGAGCTCTGCAGGGTGAATGTACATGTCAGGCCGCTCAACCACCACGGTTGAGGAGATTACAGGGACGAGAGGACCAGAACCTTGTATTTTGCCTTAGTATGGCTAATGTTTACTCTTAACTGTTGAATTTTGTAAGCCAACTTTCAAACATTGTTGAGTCTTGGGGATCCCTTCTGTAAACTGTTTATAACTTATAAAATGTATCTTTTGAGGCCAAAATGTCTTTTAGCCATAGAACACTTTAGCTAATGACCCGTTTTGATTAAACGACTTGATTAGCAAGTCTCACACCTTTATAAATACACAGTGTAGCGGTCTTGGCTATCCAGGGCGTTACACACGTTCTCCTATAAACTCCGAGTCAACGAGAACTTGTACAACCCCATCTATTCCTTTAATGGAATAATACTCCTTCACTATAAATTTTAGACTCAGATCAATTTTGTCCCATTGGTTATCTGTTAACCAATTTGAAGGTTCTGATTGAGTTATTTCAGCGGGGATGACTACGTGAGATCCAACTGATGATAAATGTGGGCTTGGTGATAGGGATTTGTGTTTAGATGAAGATGGACCCTACATAATAGCATTTAACATATCAATATAGTGTACCAATTTAAAAATAAAATTTAAATATCTAAGCAAATAATTTTATACCTGACAAGCCACAATTAAATTTTTTGGCCAAGGCAGGAATGTGTCTCGTGCGTCCCCAACATATCGTATGTTACCAAAGGGAATAGGGATCTCAGCTTCTTCTTGTAAGACATCTATAAGCCAAACCCTCGCAACTGAATCATCAAGTACATTTCCATGGACGGTAATTTGGCTACCCATGTTTGGTACAATGATTACACCCCTAGCTACCACATTGTCAATATTATCAGAACTTAAATAAACTTCATAGCTCGATGGTGGCGGAGACTCATAAATTGATGATCCATCATCTTCATAAAAAGGATAGTCTTTGGTTTGATGAAAATGATCATCTACGTTGGGGGCAGGTCGATAGACTTCATCACTTGTATTCTCATAATATTTTCCCTCATCATTTGTATCCTCATAATATTGTCCCTCATCAAATTGCCCTTCATCGTAGTATCCACACTCATCGTTTTCCTCATTATATTCTTCATTTTGAGCTAATTCCTCTTCTGTCCTAAATTTATGTCTTTTTAGCTCTTCAATCTCAGCTTTTAGTCGAGCAATCTCCTCTCTTGCAGTCATTATTTTATGTTTTTTTCCAAACATTTTGGAAACGGTCGTAGTGAACCTACAAAAAAAATCAATAAAGTCCATCAATAAACCAATCTAAATAATTCTTAAAAGAAAACAACTATTATAAATTATCATACCCGCCAGCTCGAACACGACCTGGGTGTTCTAGTGTCCCTAATGCTTGAGCCAAGATGTCAACTCGACCCTGAGCTGTAATTTCGCCACGACTCAATTTTTCTTTGACGTCCTCCTACTCAAGATATTATTTGGTTAAATTAGTTTATATAAATAAATACAATATATTGATTGTAAAACCTTAGAAAACTTACTATCTTTTTGGCAATCTGTCGGTCTAGCTCTGCCACGAGAACTTTATTTTTTTCACGCGATCTAAGCCAAACGTGATACCTCTCTGGATTTTGAATATTTTGTTCTTTTTTCTGCAATGTACAAGATAATTATAGTTATATGTTATGATAATATCAACCATTATTTAAACTATAATATCAATTATACTTGCCAAATCTTCTCTTATATTAGCCATTCCTCTACGAGAGGTTCGATGCCTTGACTTCATTAGTAATGCACGTGCTTTTTGTTCTTGATGCACTATTTGAAACTTTGGACTTAGACGACTAGTTACAAATTTTAACCATTCTCTCTCGTCAATTATATCGTTATACCTCTTTGGGGGAAATTTGAGTTCTTCCATCATACCCATTTCAGCCAAAGGTTTGATGTACTCGGTAGTGAGTTCACTTTTAAAATCTCTCATTATTTGACCAAGAATGTAAAACACTTGTTTCGCTTGGGCAGCCATGATAAAAGGATCATTCTTGCTTCCCTTCTTGCTTAAATCAACCAGAGTGAATCCAAGTTTGTCAGTTTTAACTCCAGTATTGTTGTCTACCCAAGAACATTTAAGAAGAGGAATACGAAATAATGAATAACCCATATTTCTTCAACAATCCGGTAGTATGTCATTGTGCCTAAAATTGGGTTATTATCTTTTGAACTGGAAAAATGCATAGCTTCTGCAACTACACTTACTCCACTATTTTGAACCAGGCGAGCATCATCTCTTGACTTAGTATGAAATCGTTTCACTTCAACAATGTAAGATTGATGCTTTATTACATCAATGCTTGCTCCAAGAGATATGCGCTTCAACTCAGTAGACAGTCCATGATTTTTTTCTCCCAACTTCGTCAAAATTGTATTCTTCAGCCACTGGCAAAACGTTTTATTATGCTCATCTATAACCCATTTTTGTTTATTTTTAATCTTGTTTGGAATCATCGACCGTAATAACTCTATGTGATCACTGAAACATAAAAGAAATAACAAAAAGTTTAAACAACAAAAAGAAAATCACTACTCTAATATATATGATTGAAATATATTTTATACTTACATTATATATGATTAAATCTCATGATTATTTTGCAACACAACTAATTGAGCTTGATCTAATTCTGCCCTAGACACGGTGATCACTTTTCCATTCCATTGTAGTCCTTTATCAACTCCATCTGAGTTATTTCGTGGTTTGCTGATTCCGATTGCCTCAACCCCACTCATGTATTCTGAGCAAAATTCTACTGCCTCTTCCGATATATAACATTCAACCATACTAGCTTCAGGACGATAATGATTACACACATAACTTTTCAACACCTTCATACTTCTTTCAAATGGATACATCCATCTTGCCCAAACTCGTCCACACAACTTGGCTTCCCTTACTAGATGAACCATTAAATGTATCATAATGTGAAAGAAGGATGGCCGAAAAAACATTTCAAGGTTGCATAGAGTTTCCACTATCTTACAATGCAATGCATCCAATTTTTTCATTTCTAATTCTTTTCCGCATAAATGATTGAAGAATATGCAAACATTCGTCAAACAATCTCAAAAAAAATTCGGTAATACTGACCGAATAGCAATCAGAAGTAATTGTTGCATCAACATATGACAGTCATGTGATTTCATACCCATCAGCCTCAAATATCCCATGGATACCAAGTTTCGAATGTTGGATGAATAGCCATTAGGCACTTTCATCTCTGCAAATGATTTACATACAACTTTTTTCTCTTCTCTGGACAACGTGAAACAAGCAGGAGGTAAATATGTGTGTTTACCTTTCTGTTCAGGTGTTAAATCAGTTCGTATACCCATTTCAACAAGATCTAAACGACTAGTTAAACCATCCTTAGATTTACCGGGAATATCAAGTAATGTACCTATAATACTTTCGCACACATTTTTTTCTATATGCATGACATCCAAACAATTTCGAACAAGTAAATATTTCCAGTAAGGGAGACGAAAAAAAATTGATTTCCTTTGGAAACATCCATTTACATTCTTATTTTTCTGCATTTTTCCATACTTGAAATCAATTTTCTCTACTTCTTTAAGAATTTGTTGCCCCGAAAGTGGCAAAGGAGCAACACCTTGTTCTTTATCACCATCAAATGCTTTTTTTTTTGTTCCTATAATGATGATTTAGGGGAAAATATCGTCTATGACCCATATAACAAATTTTGTGCCCATTAGACAGACGAATAGCCTTTGTGTTAGTGCAACATATTTGACATCCCTGGTAACATTTTGTGCTTAACCCTGATAGATTACCATAAGCTGGGAAATCATTAACAATCCACAACAAAACTGCTTTTAAGTTAAAGACTTCTTTCTTAAAACCGTCATATGCCTCAACACCATTTTCATACAAATCTTTCAAATCATCAATTAATGGTGCCAAATAAACATCTATATCGTGTCCCGGTTGTTTTGGGCCTAAAATCATTAACGTGAGCATCAAAAAATTTCTTCTCATCACTAACCACGGAGGAAGATTATACATAACAAGGAAGACAGGCCACAAACTATGCCTACTACTTAGAGATTTATGTGGATTTACACCATCGGTAGCTAGACCTAGACGAAGATGTCTTGCTTCAGTTTTACATTTTGGATTTAAGTTATTAACTTTTTTCCAAGCCTGGGAATCTGCAGGATGTCAAAGTTTACCAACTTTCACTCGCCTAGTCTCATGCCATATTAAGGTTTTAGAGTGTTCTGCACTTCGATATAATCGCTTAAGCTGCGGAATCAAAGGCAAGTACCACATCATTTTCTGAGGAATAAGTTTCCTAATCTCCTTACTCTTATTAGGTTTGTAGCGGGGTGAATCACATTCTGGGCAAGTGTCCATGTCTGCATACTCTTTACGATATAACACACAATCGTTCGGACATGCATGGATCTTCTCATACTTCCAGCCTATGCAATTTAAAGTTTTCTTCACTTCATACGTAGACTTAGGGAAGCAATTATCTGACAGCAAAATCTCTTTAAAAGCAGCTAAAAATTGACTAAAACATTTATCGCTAACTCCATTTTCTGCTTTTATGTTGTAAAATTTTACCATCGTTGGTAATCTTTTTTTCAGACAACCATTGAATAATGGTTTATCTGCATCTCTAACCAATTTATCAAATTTTGAAGGATCATCAACAAACTCTTATTGTGCTTCATCGAACAATTCCATAGGATGATCGTCAAAATCACTATAACCCAAATCATCAACCCCTCGCCTCCCGAATGGATATGGATTATTATTTTTCAATGATTCCCCATGCCAATACCATGTACGATAACTTGTATCAAATCCCCGACAAAATACATGATTTTTTATCATGGTAATATTTCCTTTTGTTCCATTACCACAATCTATACATGGACAATGACTTCTTTCCGGATCACTACAATTTGTTTGGTAAAATTCTAAAAATTGGTTGAATCCGTCTTGAAATTGTTGTGTTTATCTATTCTCAAGAATCCATGACTTATCCATAATGATAATATCTACCTAATTCCTAAGTTGATAATGAAAAGAAAATTAATATAGTAATTGAAAAAATTATGTTCAATTATTAAATTATAAAATGAAATGGGCAGAGTTTCATTTATTTCTATAACATATCCAAAATTCATATGTATTTACAGTTTCAACAAAAACAAAAACATTATTATTATATATAGTAACTTAGAAAACATGTTCAACTAATATCATCAAAAAAAAAAATTGGGCAGAGTTTCCTCTGTATTTATAGCATATCCCAAGTTATCTACCTATAAATTCACATCAAACAAAACATATAACAAACAACATTCATGTTCTCAACCATAAGTCACCGCATCACACAGAAAATTCACAGATCCTACTTCACTAAGACACACATGTTCTCAACCTTCTGTTATCTCCGCAGCACACAATTTTATCTCAGAACCACTTCACTATGGATGAATATCTAATATATTCAAACTCCTCTAACAATAGTTTGTAAATATAAAAAGTAAAAATAAAAAATTAAGTAGTAATTATTACTCACCTTCAAAATTAATATTCAACAATTTCAACCTCACACTCAAACAAATATTTCCTACAATAAAAAGTTAAACATTAGTAAATATATGGTAATTGAATTGATCCTAAAATAATATAATTAACAAAATATACTTTAAAAAAACCATTACCTAAATAATATACAAAATTATGCAAGCAATAATTTTTAATATAAAAAATTATGTAAACAACATTATTATAAATAAAATAATACAAAAATACCCTAAAACCGAAATATACATTAAAGAAATCAAGTTTTAGTGATCAATACACGTTTTAAACAATGAAAATGTCTTCCAATTCTATATAAAATTTCAAAAATATTAAAAAAATAACCATATAAACATACATTGAAACCACCATTAAACCCACACAATATTTCTTCATTTTTACCCTAAAACTTCAAAATAACTCAAGATTAAGTATATTTACATGATTTCAAGCTTTAATATGTATGAAAATGGAAAAAAAACAAAAAAAAAATGGACAATGTGGGGCTTACCCGTGGCTGGGGACAGTGGTGGGAGCTTCGGCCGTGCCTCTCTGTGAAGGGATGAATATGTGCAAATGAGAGGGAAAAATAGGGTATTGTGCTGAAGTAGGTGGAGACCACTTTTCTTCGCGGTTCTATACCCAATACCGCAGAGAAAAGTGCACTTTTCTCTACGGATTTGGGTATAGAACCGCGGAGAAAAGTGTAGAAAAGTACTACACTTTTCTCTGCGGTTCTAGACCCAAAACCGAATAAAATAGGGCGCAGACATTAAATATAATTTTTTTGACTCTTTCAAACCTTTTCTCTGCGCTTTTTATTTATTGTTGAAAAAAAACACAGAGAAAGCCTATATTTGTAGTAGTGTCGATTCCACCACCGTGTTTGGTGGAATTCAATGTCCCGGAAGCTAGAATTATATCTGGAAACCATTACTCGAATATTAATGGAATCCCTTATCATGCGTTGTGACTAGGTTTTCTTCTAGGCTCGGGATAAAGAACTATGCTCATGATCGCGGTGCTTGGGAAGCTCGGGTTACAGGTAAGAAAACCACTGTTCCCATAGAGCTTGTGTACAAGGCTGAGTCCTATGTGAATGTGTTGCAGGGCATAGCCCTTTGATGGAATTTGTTCAAGTTTAGTATTTGCTTTATTATACTACGATTGCATATGTGTAAATGTTCGGCAAGAGCCGGGAACGGTGCAGGCCTAGGTCGGCAAGGCCGGGAACGGCAAGGGGCTGAGAACGGCGTTAGGCACATGGAGTGCAAGGCCGAGTGCGGCAAGGGACCGAGAGCAGCGTTGAGCATGTGGAGTGCAAGTTGCCAGGGCAAGACCCTAAAGGATACCTGGGATATCCTCACGGCGTGGACTGCGAACCCAGGGCATGGTAAAGCGCCTGGGACGACTTGGCCGTATGTGTTTATCCTATTGATGGCCTGTTTATATGCTAAGTGTTTGTTGTGCATATGTTGTCTGCTTGTGAGGGTTTTCTTGCTGGGCTTCAGCTCACGGGTGCTCTGTGGTGCAAGTAAGGGCAAGGGGAAATTCGACCAACCATGAGTACGGAGAGCATGAAGCGGCGCGTACATGTTTGGCTTGTCTGGCTGCCACATCTAGTGATTTTGAGAGATAATTGTATTAAAACCTAGATTTTGTCGTCTAGTCGACTTGGTTTGTACTTATATGTTGTAAATATTTCTAAACAGTATTTTGGGATCCCAAGTGTCGAATACTTTATGTTTTTTTTTAGTAAAGGGAATTATTTTCAAAGTTTATTTCTCTCTTTATGATTTGATTACACTTTTGACTTAAAACCTCGATTAGCGAGTTAAATGCACGTTTAAAACTCACTTAGCAATGGCTCTAAAGAAAGTAGGGCGTTACAAGGAGACCCCCACCAATGAAGAGAGATCGGTCAAAGAGAGACCCCAGAAAGTACTATCAGTATCATAAAGACATTGGCGACACCATAGTGGAATGCACTCATATGAGAATAGCGGGAATAGCGAGCGTGAAAGGAGAACAGAAAGAAGCAAGGGAATGTTATAACATGTCCCTCCGCACAGTCATGAAACTGATAGAACCTATGGCAATGGTGGTGGATGGGAGCGCAAACCGGCATGAGTTCAACCCTAAAGCTACTAAGGAAATCAGAATCAATGATTGTTCATACACGCCTGAGAGGGAACACCAGGTAAAGTTCCACTTTTAACACGATAAATCAAAAGGGTTACCATAGTTAGCCCTCCAACACAGTTGTGAGTCCTCCTCTTAAAAGCAGCTATGGATTGGAGGGGTAACCTAGAGGCCCTGATATGTAGTAAGAACAACGTTGTCCTAGATATCTATGTACTCTACTTATTTTTAATGAATATGTTTCTTATTTGCATGACACACTCCTCATTTACGTGAGCACATATATAACTCCCATGTACTTATCACCAATTGGAATTATCAAAGTGCATGAGAAAAATTATCAAAGTGCCTGACGAGATAAATCTCTCCAACCACTTGGGGGCAGAGTATATAGCCAAAAAGGGTCTTAAAAGAGACCCTTATAAAAAAAAGAAGGAAATGAGGAAGAAAACCTTGCAAGGCATCTCTTGAGTTCACGAGGATTAGCTACCCTTATGAACATCAAGAGGGTCAAAAGGTCCTATAGAAATAGCCTCCTAATAAAGGTTGATACCTCCATGAGAGGAAAGGCCTCAGGAAGAGCATCCACCAATAAGCCTAGAGCGGCCACCAAGCCGTCTAGCAAAAACGGGTCCTAAAAGAGACCATTGTAAAAATAGTACTATGCATAATGACGAGAAGGAAGTTTCTCACAAGAAATAACAAGCACATGCAAAGAATATAAAAGGATACCGAGAACCCATGGGGTGAACATGTCCTTAAAAGTATAGTCAAGGTGCACCAAAAAGACTATCATCATCAGTCCACGGAAGAGATAAGACATTCATCAAAAAATAATAATAAGAGGGAATTACTAAAGTCCCTTAAGTTTGATAATCAAAAGAGGAAAACAATATGGGGGATTACACGGCAGCAACATATATGTATGTAAATAAGCCGACTATAGAGAGATCTACGGGTTTCCACCCTGACCCTTCCACTCATAGATTTTCTCAATTGCATAATCTCCATAGGGAGATAGATTGACGTTGGGGTTGGTCCTCCATACGACATGCAGCGTGTGCTCAATTAGACTATGGATAGTAGCTTCAAGCCTAGTAGTGGAGTGAGAAGTTGATGCAGCCTGGGCTAATGCAGCATCTCTCTAACAAACCACCTCAGCAAGTTGACCCTCCAAGTCACGGACCTGTATGGAAAAATTATCCTTTTCGGCCGAGAGATTCCTCATTGCACCCTCGAGCTCGTGTTGTAGCCGTCGTGTAGATGAAGAGCTCGAGGCGACAAGCTGGTGACCCATGATAGAAGCCTAAGTAAGGAAAAATAAATAAATAAAACCTCAAGGGCCAAACGATATCAAAACCGAAAAAACATACATCGAGTGTTTTGAAAAATACCTGCAAGGAGGCTCGCATATAAGCCTCTCCCAACTCTGCATCGAGAATGTCATGCATGGACCCCCACTCGCCTTTGGGAATGTTTCCCATATAATGGCTCATGACTTCCCCATACTGGCTTGCCAGAGGATGGCCTCCAGAGGCGGAAGCATATGCTCGACGGGGGGAAACAGTGCACTCGTCGAGGCAAGCTTCGATGAGGAAAGGGACCGAGAAGGTCCTCATCCATCTGTAGAGGCGCGTGGGGTAGAGGAGCGTGGAGTCATCTCTTTAGGTAGAGAGGCACCCAAAGATGCCCGCCTAGAGGACCCCCCCGAGGGTGGAAGAGCCTCACCGAAAGAAGGAATTAAAAAATTCCTCTTAGGCATAGAAGGGGGGAGCATGGGCGTTGAAAGCAAACTCATCATCAGGCATCGACAGTGGAACACGAGAAGTAACATCGTCGGTGTGTGTGGATTCTCAAAATTTCATGCTCGTAAAAGACCGAAAGTACATGCTTAGGCCCATGAACGTCTAAATACGTGGTTGAGTCATGATGACCCTTGGGCCACTGTCGTTTTGCGATTTCCAACTCTCGGCACCCCCATCAAGCCCACATCTCAAACAGGAGCGTCTCGCGAGGCCCTTGCCTCGCTCCTCCTCTCGGTGCACCTCGCCTCGCCTAGATGAGAGCCTGAAGGGTCATGTCTGGGCGTACGCCGTGTACATTAGCTATGCGCACCAGCATGCATCACCTTATACGCCCACCATCAACATCACGAGACCACATCGTCTTGTGATCCTAGCCCACGGCAGATGGACTCGCGAGACCTCAGCGTCTCGCGCCCCTGGCCCTCGACAGATGGCCTTGCGAGACCCCACCGTCTCGTACCTCTAGCCCACACACCAGCATGCCAATGGCCTCGCGCCCCTATCCCTCAGCAGATGGCCTTGCGAGACCCCAGCACCTTCTGTCTCTGGCCTGCGCACTAGAGCGCCAATGGCCTCACACCCCTAGCCATCGGCAGATGGTCTCGCGAGACCCCAACGCCTCTCGTCTCTAGCCCACGCACCAGTGCGCCAATGGCATCGTGCCCCTGGCCCTTGGCAGATGGCCTCGCAAGACCCCATCGTCTCGTACCTCTGGCCCATGCACCAACGCGCCAATGGCCTCGCGCCCCTGGCCCTCGGCAGACGGCATTGCGAGACCCCAGCGCCTCGTGTTTCTGGCGCGCGCACCAGTGCGCTAATGGCCTCGCGCCCCTGGCCCTCGGCAGACGGCATCGCGAGACCCCAGCGCCTCACGTTTCTGGCGCGCGCACCAACGCACTAATGGCCTCGCGCCCCTGGCCCTCGGTAGATGGCCTCGCGAGACACCAGTGTCTCGGGCCTCTAGCCTGTGCCGCATGCATCAGCACGCCAATGTCGCGTGTGCGGCCCACGGTCTCACGAAGCGCCACTAGCTGCACCACGGTCTTGTGAGACATCACGCCTTCCCACTAAGTGCCTCATTTCGCCAGCCGCACCAGGGGACCTTGCGACTCCGCGTCGTACACAGTCCTTCCTCTCGAGCCTTGTGGGAGTATATCTCCCATGATAACCCATACAAGCTCCAATACCCAAAGTATATCTCCCAGGATACATGATAAGTATAAGTAAACCCACGAGTGACTCAAAAGAGATGATACAGATATGAAGGACGTACGGAGGTACGACTCTGAATGCCCCAGGGTACTGACCCTAAAGACCACGCTAGACAAGCAGTGGTCGTACAAGTGAGGTGCCTGTTGTGGTCCTCACCAACCCATCTCTGACACTAGTACTGGGCGAATAGTGGAGACATCCCCACGGAATCTGACCGTGTACTGGAGCCAAAACCACAACCCCTGAGACCACTCTCCTGGCAGTGTACTTGTGTACCATCTGGTCCCCTGGATCACAATGTATCAAAGGCCATTAGTCCCTGCCATAAAAGGAATCCCACTTCCACGTGAATGGGGGTTGGAAAAAACACTGTAGCATCATACCACAGGAAATACAAGTTCTTTTCACCATTTTCTTTCTGAAACAATTCTCTAAGTTTGTGTTTAGATTTTTGGAGTTCTTCATTGATAAGCTTTATACTTTGATTTTTCTAACTTAACTTCGTTGACGAGTTCTCACCATCAATAGTTTGGCGCTGTCTGTGGGAAGAATAAGTATCAATCCACTGTTCTTCTGTCCATTCTGATAAGAAAAATATTTCACGACGTTCAAAACGATTGAGAGAACCAAGAGAGGTGGAGGTCCATCTCGACGAAGATCAGCCAAAAGCCTCTATGAAGGATCTTCCTCCACCTGCAAATGTGGAGGCCCCGAAGGAGCCTGAGGTTCACGGAGATGAAAGGGATGCCTCATCCCTGGCCATCCCACCTGAGGAGAATCGTCCAAGGCCGACGGCTGCCCCAGCAAGGGGTGCCGGTGAGTTCCTGCCTCCAAGGCTGTCGCAGGTGCCAAACTCCAGTCGGCAAGATCCAGACCCATTAACGCGCAGGCCTGACAAGCATCCTTGGGTCCATTCCGTTAGCTCGAGCTCTAAGTTTCGATTCTACGAAGACGAGACACGGGAACTTCACTGTAAGAACCAGAGGCTAGAAACCACCCTGGAAAACATGCAAGAGGTGCTAAATGGCCTGTTGCAGGGGAGATAAAACGTAACACTCCCTAAGCGGAGAGAGAGAGAGGCCAAGAGGGGTAGAAACCACCGTCCTAGTAGACGACGGAAGGACTCAACTCTCCACTTGTAACACCCCCCAAACGAAGCAGCACGAACATCCTAGACCACCGAAGCAGCCCCTGGGGCTAGAGCTGAAGACCAATGCTACCCCACGTAACAATGTCGATGTCACCTCAAGGAAAACACCCTCAGATTTACGAGAAGAACTCAACAAAAAGAGGGTGGGTAAAAGGACCACACCTCCTATGGCGCCCCAGGAAGGCAAAGGAAAGAGGGATCCTAACCCATCAACGCTGAGAGACTCCTTGAACAAGAGGAGACAAGACCTGGACACAGAAATGAGGAGCCTACGAAGCAAAATCATCACCGCCTCTGGAGGACAAGCCTTTGAGGATGAGTTCGACCGTAAGTCACCCTTCATCAAGGAGATCCAAGCCATCCGGCTTCCAACCAACTTTAAGGAGTCCCATATGACCCCATATGAAGGAAGCACAGATCCTAAATACCATCTGGATGCATTTAACGACCTAATGAAGTTTAGGGGGATTACTAGCGGAGCCAGATGCCATTGCTTCGTTGTCACATTGAAAGGACCTGCGTACAAATGGTTCAAGAGACTTAGACCAGGTTCCATCAGATCTTGGCAATAGTTTTCCGATGAATTTTTCCAGCAACACCACACCGTGCGGGACTACATGATGCCGGGCACCAGCCTCGCCAATGTGAAGCAAGGAGAAAATGAGATTCTAAAGAGCTACATTCACAGGTTCAATATGGAGGCAGCCAAAGTAGGGAGTTTGACCCGTAGAGAGCTGAAAATGGCCATCACAGCCGGAGTATGCCAGGGAAGCAAGTTATGGGATAACATGCTCAAGAGGGAGGTCACAGACTTGAACGACTTCTACGAGTGGGCGCAGAAATATATTCACATGGAAGATGGTCACGAAAGACTCAAGGCTGGAAAAGGCCAGTCGCCATCAAAACCCTCAATCCGAGAAAGCCAAAGTGGTACAAAGAAGAAGAGGGTATATGAGGAAACGAGAGATGATCGACCCCGGAAGCATCAACACTCTGATGAGCGCAGACAGGGCCCCTACACCTTTTATACTGACCTCACCCACGCGAGAGAACATATTTTCGTTACGAACGAAAACCAAGTCCCTTTCAGAAGGCCCCTGCCAATGAAAAATGACCGGTCCAAAAGAGACCCCAGCAAATATTGCCAGTATCACAAAGATATCGGTCACACCACTGCGGAATGCAACCATTTGAAGGTAGAAATCGAGGAGCTTATCCGTAGGGGACATTTGGGCAGATATGTTCGCAAGGAGAACCAAAGGCCAGAAGAAGGAGCATCCTCACCGTGGGTGCGAGAGGTGGCCCCAGAAGTACAAGGAGAGGTTAGGACCATCTTTGGAGGGCCAGGATTCGGGGGCGAATCAAGGAAGGGACGAGATAAATATGCCAAGGAGGCCAAACGAAGTCCACCACCGTGCATCTTAAGTCTAGAGAAACGCCCCCCGAAGAGCTTTAAGGGTGAAAATGACTCAATAACCTTCACTTAGGAAGACACCCGGGGTGTACATTTCCCCCATAATGACCCCTAGTGTTGACTGTCCAGCTTGCTATCATGAGGGTGCATCGGGTCTTGGTGGATAATGGAAGCTCTGTGGACATCTTATATCGCCCAGCTCTGGAGAAGATGGGATTCGACATCCGGCACCTAAAGCCTTTCAGTACCTCTTTGTATGGATTTACGAGAGATTCAATACAGCCCCTAGGGGCGATCGAGTTAGCCCTCACTATGGGAGAACAGCCCAAACAAACTACCATAATGGAAAAATTTGTTGTGGTAGATTGCGCCTCAGCCTTCAATGTGATATTAGGGAGACCTTCCCTAAGAGAATTGAAGGCGATAACTTCTATATACCACTTAGCTATGAAATTCCCAACTCCCGGGGGAATAACATGCATGAAAGGAGAGTAGAAGGAAGCGAGGGAATGCTATAACACATCCCTCCGCACGGCCATGAAGCCATCAACGCCTATGGAAATGGTTGTGCATGAAGGCGCGAACCCACACTAGTTAGACCCAAGAGTCACAGAATAGCCCAGAGCTGAACCAGTAGAGGAGTTGGAGGAAGTCACGGTCATGAAAGAGCCATTATGAAAGTTGAAGGTAGGAAAAAACCTTGTGGGTGATGTGAAGGAGAAGCTAGTAGAATTCTAGAAAGCCAACCTCGATGTATTCGCCTGGAGTCACGAGGATATGGTAGGAATAGACCCAACGGTCATTTGCCACCACCTGAACATCGACCCAAAAGCAAGGCCTGTGAGGCAGAAAAGGAGAGCGCTGGACCCAGAAAGATACGCGGCCCTAAAAGAGGAGGTTGACAAGTTGAAGGCAAATGGGTCCATTCGAGAGGCATTTTACCCACTATGGGTATCAAACCGAGTGCTAGTCCCGAAGCCCAATGGAAAATGGAGGACTTGTGTGGACTTTACTAGCCTCAATAAGGCCTGCCCTAAGGACAGCTTCCCACTTCCTAGGATATACCAGTTAGTAGACACCACAGCAGGACACGAACTACTTAGCTTCATGGATGTGTATTGAGAGTACAACCAAATACCCATGAACCCGGCTGATGAAGAGCACACTTCATTCATAACAGACAAGGGGTTGTATTGCTATAAAGTGATGCCCTTTGGTTTAAAAAATGCAGGTGCCACTTATCAAAGGTTGGTGAAAAAAATGTTTGCAAATCAAATAGGAAGGAACATGGAAGTATAGGTGGACGATATGTTGGTAAAGACAAAGAAGGCGAGAGAGCTCAACAACGATCTGATGGAAATGTTCGACACCCTTCGAAAGTTTAGAATGAAGTGGAATCCACTCAAATGAACCTTTGGAGTTTCGTCAGGAAAGTTCCTGGGTTCTATGGTGAATTCCCGAGGTATCGAGGCTAATCCTGAAAAAATCAAGGCCTTGCTGGAAATGAGCCCACCACAAAGCAAAAAGGAGGTGCACTACTTAACGGGGAGAGTAGAGGCCCTCAATAGGTTCATCTCCAGGTCTACTGACAAATGCATCCCTTTCTTCAACATCCTAAAAGGGAACAAAAAGTTCGTTTGGGATGATGAATGCCAGGATGCCTTCACCAAGCTGAAGGAACACCTTGGAAAACCACCCCTTTTGGCCAAGCCAGAAAAAGGGGAAAAGTTATATTTGTATCTAGCTATGTCAGAGCATGCCATAAGCGCCGCCTTGGTCAAGGGAGAAAAGAAGAACCAGTAACCCGTGTACTATGTGAGCAAACGGTTAATAGACGCAGAAGCTCGGTACCCAGAAATAGAGAAGTTAGCATATGCCTTGATAGTGGCTTCTCGAAAGTTGAGGCCCTATTTTCATGCTCATGCTATTGAGGTGCTCACAAACACCCCCTTCGTCAAGTTTTGCACAATCCAGAGACTTCGAGAAGGTTGTTAAAATGGTCGATTGAATTGAGTTAGTTCGACATCATTTATACCCCAAGGACCTCAATCAACGGGCAGGTACTTGCAGATTTTATAGTCGAGTTTGCGTACCAACCCCATGAGGAGGGAGAAATAGAAGAGAATAAATTGGCGCATGAAGAGGAAAAGCACCCTGAAGAATGGAGCTTCCATGTAGATGGGGCGTGTAACGAAGGGGGAGCCAACGCTGCCATAGTGATGACGGGACCTGAAGGGCACAAGATGTATTGTGCCTTGAGATTTGGATTCAAAGCTTCCAATAATGAAGGGTGAATGCCAAGCTTGTTATACCAAGCTAGAGGTCCAAAAATGGCAGCATATCTCGCCAAGGTGAAGGGGTATTTGGATTAGCTCAAAAAATACACCATAGAACAGATCCCAAGGGAGCAGAACACCAACGCCAATGCACTCAAGAAACTCGCCTCCACACGAGACAAGGACATGCTTGAGTCCATACCGGTCGAATACCTCCCCAAGCCAAGCATAGTAGAAGAAAGAATCAATATGGTCAATAGCACTGAGGAGCCATGGTTTGCACCCATCGTGAGGTACTTAAATGATGGGACCTTGCCTTTGGGCAAAAAAGAGGCCCGTAAACTGACTTACAAGGCTGATCAGTACACCCTAGTAGATGGAACCTTATATAAGAGAGGCTTCTCTACCCCGCTCTTGCGGTGTGTAGACAAGAAAGAGGCTTTAAATTTTTTGCAAGAGATACACGAAGGGGAATGTGGAAATCATGCTGGGGGGTAGTCCATGGCAAAAAAGGCCATCCGCCAGGGGTATTATTGACCAACCATGGAGAAGGATGCGAGCGACTTCGCGAGAAGGTGTGACAAGTGCCAGAGACATGCGAGTTACCCCCGACAGTCACCAAATGAGTTGGTGAGCATGACCAGTCCGTGGCCCTTCGCTATGTGGGGGAATTGACTTGATTGGAACACTGCCAACATGAAGAGGAGGAGCTAAATACACAGTGGTAGCAGTCGACTATTTCACTAAGTGGGTGGAAGTGGAGCCTTTAGTCAACATAACGGCTAAGCAAATCACCACCTTTGTCAACAAGTATATTGTATGCAGATTAGGAGTACCTTACAAGATTATCTCTGACAATGGAACGCAGTTTGAAGGAGGAATATTTGAGGAATAATGCAAAGAAAAAGGAATCAGGAGGAGTTTCTCCACAGTAGTACACCCACAAGCCAATGGACAATTAGAGGCCATCAACAAGATCCTGAAAAGGAACTTGAAAACAAAGTTGGAAAATTTGAAAGGGGTCTGGGTCGAGGAACTTCCCAATGTACTCTGGGCCTACAGGACCACCCCTCGTTCCACCACTGGGGAGACACCTTTCGCCTTGGCCTACGGTTGCGAGGCTATCCTTCCGATAGAAATGAATATTAACTCCATCCGCACGCAAACACTTATGACCAGGCTAATATCACAACATTGGTCGGAAACTTGGACTAGTTGGAAGCCAAGAGAGAAAGGGCACAACTGAGGTTAGCCACATATCAGCAACGAGCATCGAGGTACTACAACTCAAGGGTGCGAGAGAGAATGTTCAGGGTAGGAGACTTGGTACTGAGGAAAGTACTCCCCAACACGTGAGACCCGGGGGCGGGGGTACTAGGGGCGAACCGAGAAGGACCCTACCAGGTCGCTCAATGCATACCACCAAACACCTACAATCTAGCCCGCATGGATAACACCGTTATACCTCGGACATGGAATGCGGAGCACCTCAGGAAATACTACCAGTGAGACTTCTGCACCCGATGCAAAGAAGACCTATGTTTAGTTTGTTCCTTGTTATGTTAACTTAGTGGGTAAGAATCAAAGAGGCTACCTAGGTAACCTTCCAATTAGATGTAACGCTTTCATGTATGTCATTGTAACCCACAAGCTATGAATGAAACTGTTCGCAACTTCACGTGTTATTCTTCTTCTCTATAGCATCCACCAAAGTGCCTACTAAAATAAATTTCACCAAGCACTTGGGGTGGGTAGGACAGGAGGAAAGATATACAGCAAAGAAGAGGATCCTAAAAGGACCCCCTTATCAGGAGGACCCTAAAAAGGACTCCTTATCTTAGGATCCTAAACAAAACCCGCATATATATGTATAAAAAAAAAGGGACCCTTATCCTAAAAGGACCCCTGATATCAGAGGGAACTTGTAACGCCCTACTTCCTTAGAGCCGTTACTAAGTGAGTTTTAAGACAAAACAGTGTGCAAAGAGCTCGTTAACCGAGGTTTTTAAACAAAAGTGTGACTAAATAAAAGTTAAGGCTGTAATCTTAGAAAAATGCGTCGTTTCAATACAACTTCTAGTATTAAACATTTGGGATCCCAAAATAAGGTTTGAAAACTATTTACATCTTGAAATGAGTTTACAGTTGATTGATCATAAAAATCATAGATTATTACAGCCATTTTCGAACAAACCCCCAACCAAAGCAGTCGGGCAGGCCAAACATGTACGCGTCGCTTCACGCTCTCCGTACTCATGGTTGGTTGACTCAGTCTTTGCCCTACCTGCAACACGAAGCACCCGTGAGCCGAAGCCCAGCAAGAAAACTCATGCAGAACATAACATATGCAATGTATACAGTTTATCATAACAGATAATCCACAAATAAACAAGTCAACCATTAGACTAAGCAAACACGGCCATGCCGCCCCAGAGCCTTACCGAAGCCTGGGGTATCGGTTCTCACCGCGAGG
Organism: Humulus lupulus; assembly: GCF_963169125.1. Taxonomy (NCBI): domain Eukaryota; kingdom Viridiplantae; phylum Streptophyta; class Magnoliopsida; order Rosales; family Cannabaceae; genus Humulus; species Humulus lupulus. Next base: position 165,248,422 of record NC_084799.1, read on the forward strand.
ATAACTCATGTATCCCTTGGGTCCCACCCTGAATATAAGCATCCCATGTGTTGTGTGTTACTTTCGGCCCCACGGCCGCCCCGGCCTACGCCGCACTCGGCCCTTGCCGTTCATTTCATCATAATCACACATATAGTACATTCGAAATAATCATTCACACACATCATGATTCATTTAAGGTTAAACATTTGCACATAGTACAATCTGGGGCCATGCCCTACAATCACACAGTGGGGCCATGCCCTAATCTCGGGTGTTACGGTTTTCTTACCTTAATTCCAAATGCTTTAAATAGAAAAATGACGGCCCCCGAGCACGATCCACTTCCCGAGCTCTAACTTAACACCTAGTCACAACCAAGATAATGGATACCAATAAGATTAATCTCAAATGAGTTTCTAAACCAAGTTCTAGCCCTCGGAACATTGAACTTCACCAAAAATATAAAAAGATTCAATCCCGAGCACCTGTGGTTAAATTCCCAAGCCTAAATTCTCAAAATCCCAAAATTCCTTAAGCGCCGCGGCATGGCCCAACCATGCCGCGGCATGGCCCCCAAACAGGGCCACAAAAATGCCCAGAAACAGGTAAGGGCCGCGGCCCTACAAGGACCATGCCGCGGCCCGCCCTCCATCCTCAGCGCATCATAGCCTTCAAGGGTCGCGGCCCTCCAAGAACCATGCCGCGGCCCGACCCTTCGAACCCAGAAAAACCCACCATTTTCAAGCTTAAAACCTCACCTTAAGCCATCCCAAAGCTCCCAATTCAAAACCAATTAATAATCACAACATTAGGATGTTTTAAACAACACAATTCCACCAAAAATCCAACCTAACACTCACCAAGATCCCAATTCCAAATTTCTGAAATTTCAAACCTAAAACTCAAAACCAACCATGGAAATTCTCAATTTCAACCATCAAACTTTAATTTAAACCTTACCTCAGTTGTAGAATCGTTTCCCAAAGGATCCCATGACCTATCTTCAAAGTTTCAAGCCTCAAACTCCACCTTGAATATCAAAATCCATAAACATTCACAACCCAACAAAATCTCAGAATTTAACTTGAGAAAAGAATTAATTGCTTACCTTTACCCTGATTTGTTCTTGATTAACTCTTGAGCTAAACCTCCAAATCCCACAATCAATTTTCAGAAATTCAAGCTTGATTTCTCCTAAGATTTCTGTGGATTCATGAAAGAAAGAGGAAAGAAAGAAGAAGAAGAGAGGGTGGAGGCTGGGTCGGTTTCTCTAAGTCTCCAAATGGTTAATTTGTTTTGTTTTTATAACTTAAGCTGGTTACCTCAAGGTTCGGGGTACCAAAATATCCCCGAGGCAAAAATGGTAAAATCCCCCAGTATTCCCGCCTAGACATCCTAACCTCAAATATATCTCCAATTATTTATTTTCATAACCCAATATCAAAAATACTCCTTGACTTGTCCAAAGTCAATCATAATGCCCCGTTGTGACTTTTCCCCGCTATCCAGCTCTAGGATCGCCTCGTGCCGAAAGTTACAAATCACGGATATACCCACATACCACTGTGGTCTCAACAATCATCACATATTAATACAGTTATGCCCAACATGACCAAAATTACAATTATGCCCTTCTAACACAATCCGGGCCTACATGCATACTAATATACATAGTCATGCATCTCAAATAATCAAATAGTCACATAACACGCTTTAAATCATAACCATGCATTTAACTCATAAAATCACACATAAATCCCAACATGCCCTCCTGGCACACTAATCAAGGCCCTTAAGCCTTATTAACGATTTTGGGTCGTTACAGAACCTAAAAAGGACCCCCTATCAAGAGGATCCTAAAAGGACCCCCTTATCAAGAGAATCCTAAAAGGACCCCTTATATCAGAGGGAACCCAAAAAGGACCCCCTATCATGAGGATCCTAAAAGGACCCCTTATATTAGGACCCTAAACGAGGCCCTTATATATAAAAAAAAAATGTGTGATGAACCTTTATAAACAGGAAGAAGACCTTGCAAGGCATCACTTGAGTTCACAAGGATTAGCTACCCTTGTGAACATCAAGGAGGCCAAAATGTCCTACAAGAAAAGCCTCCAAATAAAAGCAGATGCTCCCATGAGAGAAAAGGCCTTAGGAAGAGCACCCACCAATAAGCCTAGAGCGGCCACCAAGCCGTCTAGCCAAAAAGGGTCCTAAAAGAGACCCTTGCAAAAATAGTACTATGAATAATGACGAGAAGGACACTTCTCGCAAGAAATAATAAGTGCGCGCAAAAATATATAAAAGGATAACTAGACCCCAAGTGGTTAATATATCCTTATAAGAACGATCAAGAGGCACCAAAGAGGGACCTATTGAACCCCTTCGCATGGGCTCCAAAGGACCTCAAGCTTGATAAATAAAAAAGAGAACCTATCGAACCCCATCATGCAGGCTCAAAAGGACCTCAAACACAAAGGCATAAGGATGAATGATCACATATGTATATATATATATAAAAAAAAAAAAAAGAGTTTTAATAACATAACAGGACTCGGAGAAATTACAAGTAAACTAGGGCTCGAACGAGCATACATCCACATTGGACTAACTGGCAAAAATTGCAAAACGATAATCTCAAGGCCTCCTGCCATGGGCGTTCCACTCAGCTGCCCGGACAATGACGTGCTCACCAAAGAAGGAGAAATCAAAGTTAGGATTCTGCCTCCATAGCCCGTAAAGGGCGTGCTCTATGGATCTATACTCAATAGCCACCTTGCCCGCCTCTATAGCAGCCTTGTCCGCCTCTAAGGAAGTGACCCTCCCCTGCAACGCTGCGATAGTAGCCTTGGCATCCTCAAGTTCGGTCTCTAAGCTAGTGACCCTTTCTGCAGCATCGTAGCCGTGACAATCACCCTCTTATTCTTTTTTGATGAGGAAGAAGCCTTCACCAAGGCCTTCTCTATCTTAAGCCTGGTTTCAGCAAGTTCCCTCTCGAGCCCCTGGACCTGAACCATAAGACGGTCCCTCTCATCATTTGATGTGGAGAGGTCTTGAGCCGAGTCAGCAAATCGCTGAGCCACTGTATAGGTCTGCACAAGAAAAATTACAATAACCATGATAAGTTAAAAAAAAAAAAAAAGAGAGAAAAGGGATAAGATCGACATAAGATGCATGAACTCACCCAAGCGGTGGAGTGTGCAAGAGTCTCCCCGAGCTCTGACATAGCAAAACTCCCAAGACCACTCCAATCAGCCTCAGGAAGGTCCGTAGCGATCTGGACATACCGTCGCCCATAAGAGGCCGCCATGCGGCCCACCCAGGGCACCCCCTCCGAGCGAAGGGCGCTTGGCTGAGTAAGGACGGATGACCCACTCACTGAAGGTGGAGGGGGCGCAGGAAGATTGGAAAAATGGGCCCCCGATGGACCAGGAAGGGGCGTAGGAAGATCGAAAAAATGAGCCCCCGGTGGACCAGGAGGGGGCGTAGGAAGATCGGAAAAATGAGCCCTCGATGGACCAGAGTCAAGGGAAGCCTGAGGAAAAGCATCGAAGTCCTCAGAATAAGGACAGACGAAAGCCCTCGGCATGGCCTGTTGATCCTGGGAGTGGGAGGCCATGTCACGGTCTGTAGGGGCTAAAGGAGGGCACCCCCTGGGAGACGAAGACGGTTGGTGGGGTTGCCCATGTCCAAGGGAGACCCCCTCTGGCACACACTCAGTCGCACCCCAGTCCGAGTGATATTTAGCCGAAGCAGCCTTCTTCTTCTTTGATCCAGGAATACTCCACAACAACCCGGGATCCGAAATCGGGGATAGCTTGTGAAAGTTGAGTTTGTCCACGGTGAAGAGGTGTGCATCCATTTTCTCAGCAGGGTTAGCCTCGAGAAATTTATCCACTGCATTCGCCTCTGACCCGACAACTCCAGGCGTGGCGAAATGCTCTGCACAATCAACAAAGTTGTCGACACAAACATAAGTTCCAAAACAGTAAGTTTTAAAAAGAAACAAACAAGGGGCTTCAAGTACTTACTAGGGGCTGAGCGAAAGTGCTCACGAACAGAGAGGGGACCCTTCACAAAGAAAAGTCCTGCTTCCAAGACCCTGTGTTGGATACAATGCCCTCTATCAATGAGACCGAAGTATTGGCTTTTTGTAGGAAATAAATGCCCTTGGACTTAGGAGAGGGCATGAAATTGTACATGAAAGGCACCTCTTGGGCCGTAGGAGCATGCTCGAAATGATCCATATACGAGATGAAGAGGCAACTCAAGGTCAGCCAGCTGTTGGACGCCAGCTGGAGTGGAGCAAGGTCAATATGATTGAGAACCGTGACGAAAAATGGGTGTAATGGGATTGCACCACCCACTTTCAAGATATGCTCGCTCATAGCCACGTAACCCGGATTTGGGCAGTCAACCCGACACTTGTACGAAGGAACGTAGAATGTGTATTATGGGGGAACACGGTAGTTCTCCATTATTTCTAACAGTTTATTTTCGGACACATGGGACACTAGAGTGGATGCCAACAGGGGGCCAGTGTCCTAATCATCAGTAGTCACCTGTCGTCACCCTCTCTTCGGCATATCTACAAAACCAAAAGAAAAAAGTGAGGTGGAAACAAGGCACTTTACCCTCAATTTTTTCTTCCTAGCAAGGGTCTTCCATCGAGACACCGGGTGTGAATGCGCAAAGCTAGGGTAGATCGAGAATAAGGGTTGAGGAGAAGACGGGATGGCCCCATGACAGTCATTAAGGGAAAATAGGTTAGGAAGCTCAGGCGGGAGATTTCCCTCCATAAACCCTAACTCCATCTGCAAATCTAAAAGGATCACCCTAAGGTTCACTACATGGTCGTTAAGGTCAAGAGGAAAAGGTACTCCGTCTCCCCTCAACACCGAGTCTATTTCTCTCTCTACCACCCAAATCTTATGCCTAAGTTCAGCCATATGCTCAAGATGAAGAATGCGGGCCTGCCTTAAGGTGTTGTAGTCATGGTGAGGATTGTCCTCAGGGGACTCTGAGTCTGAAGACAAGTTAACAAACTCGAACCCCGGAGGAGCGTCAAATGATCCTTCACATGCCATGAGACCCCGTCCTGAAAGAAAAAAGGGTTCACGTATAAATGAGAGGATTGCTACAAAACACAAACGAATGGGCTCAAAACCTCTAGGCACAAGCGCTCTAAATAACCAACTATAGAGTATGAATGAGGGCATGCAACTGGGTTAATTCACGACAAGTTCATGCCAAAGTACCCCATCCCGAGTGATGCTAATTTAGACCCAATAAATATAAGGGAGAGAGAAAATATACCTCAAGCAGGTAAAATGGGGCGGCGTCGTGGTCAAAATGAGGCTGAGGGCCAAAAGCACCACCGCGGTCAAAGAGAAGCAAATGGTCGAAAGTACGCGTCTACAAAAACAAAGGAAAAGGGTGTTTTAGTCCTCAAATGCCTGCATGGATATAGACATACAAGAAATGAACTCAAATATATATATATATATATAAAAAAAGGAAAAAGAAGGGAAAAGATAACAAAAATGAGGTTGTGGGGGATTGAACCCCTCACCTCTCGAAAGTAGCAAGGATCCCAAAACCACTAAGCTGAAGAGGCAAGGTGTAAAAAATACGCTAAACATGAAGGCCTATTTATAAGAATAAAAAAGGAGAGTCTACCATAGAACCTAAAGGTCCTCTCCTAGACTGGGGGGCAAGTGTGGATGCTCAAAATTTCACGCTTGTAAAAGACCCAAAGTACATGCTTAGGCCCATGAACGTCTAAATATGTGGTTGAGGCGTGATGACCCTCAGGCCAATGTCGTTTCACGATTGCCAACTCTCGGCGCCCCCAGCGAGGCCACATCTCACGCAAGAGCGTCTCGCGAGGCCCTTGCCTCGTGCCTCCTCTCAGTGCACCTCGCCTCGCCTAGATGAGAGCCCGAAGGGTCATGTCTGGGCATACGTCGCGTACATTATCTCTGCGCACCAGCGTGCACCACCTCATATGCCCACCAACAACATCATGAGACCTTAGCGTCCCGCGCCCTTGGCCCTCGGCAGATGGCCTCGCGAGACCTCAGCATCTCGCGCCCCTGGCCCTCGGTAGATGGCCTCGCGAGACCCCAGGGTCTCGCACCTCTGGCCCGCGCGCCAATGGCCTCATGCCCCTGGCCCTCGTTATACAACCTCGCGAGACCCCAGCGCCTCACGTCTTTGGCCCGCGCACTAGCGAGCCAATGGCCTCGCGCCCTTGGCCCTCAGCAAACGACCTCGCGAGACCCCAGTGCCTCGCATCTATGGCCCGCGCACCAGTGCGCCAATGGCCTCGCACCCCTGGCCCTCGGCAGATGGCCTCGCGAGACCCCAGTTCCTCGTGCCTCTAGCCTGCGCCCCGTGCATCAGTGCGCCAATGTTGCACGCGCGACCACAGTCTCGCGAAGCGCCACTAGCTGCGCCACGGTCTTGCGAGACATCACGCCTTCGCACCAGGTGCCCCGTACCGCCAGCCGCACCAAAGGACCTCACAACTCCACCTCGCACACAGTCCATCCTCCCGAGCCTTGTGGGAGTATATCTCCCATGATAACCCATACAAGCTCCAACGCCCAAAGTTTAAGAAAGCAGGATACATGATACGTATAAGTAAACCCACGAGTGACTCAAAAGAGATGATACGGATATGAAGGATGTACAGAGGTACAACTCTGAATGCCCCAGGGTACTGACCCTAAAGACCACACCAGAGAAGTAGTGGTCATACAAGTGAGGTGCCTACCATGGTCCTCACCAACCCATCTCTGACACTAGTATTGGGCGAATAGTGGAGACATCCCCACAAAATCCGACCATGAACTGGAGCCAACACCACTACCCCTGAGACCACTCTCCTGGCAGTGTACTTGTGTACCATCTGGTCCTCTGGATCACAATGTATCAAGGGCCATTAGAGCCTTCTATAAAAGGAATCCCACTTCCACGTGAAAGGGGGTTGGAAAAAACATTGTAGCATCATACTACAAGAAATACATGTTCTTTTCACCATTTTCTTTCTTCAACAATTCTCTAAGTTTCTATTTAGATTTTTGGAGTTCTTAATTGAGAAGCTCTATACTTTGATTTTTCTAACTTAACTTCGTTGACGAGTTCTCACCGTCAACAGTGTATCTGTCGTCGGCCATGTCCCTAAACCCGCCGGCCAAGAACTGTAAGCATGAGTAATTCTCAGACTCCACCTCCTCCTCTGTGTCCATATGGTCACCTGACGGGTAAACACAGTCTTTATCAGCTACCTCGTAATAATTGTCTTCATCATGACCATATAACCACGAAACTGTGGATTCGGATGAGACGGAGCACAAGGAGATAGCTTGGTCCGGGGATAGCAGCTTGTAAAGATTGCCCTCTGTGAAAAGGGCACAGGCGTGTTTGCATTGGGCCGACACATCTAGGATCTTCATCACTCAATCTCGGGTCGCTGATTTCAAGGTAGGGCCGACGACCACTACGAGATCTACGATTAAAAGAAAAGAAATAACCATAGTTAGGTAAGTCAGAAAAAGGAGGAGTAAAGGAGAAATTTCTCGTATATGAACTCAAGGTGGGAATTATCTTACTTGAAGTGTTGAAGCGAGTATGTTGAGTGGATACGCTAGGGGTGAAGAAGAAGTCACCTTTCCATGAGCCTCTGTTGGAAATAGAGCCCTCCATGAGGGGAAATCCTCTATGGGCCATGGCTTTCTGGAGCTGATAGATGCCGGAAGCTGATGGATTCACCCTAAGGGTGTAAATGTAACGACCCGAATTTGCTAATCGGGCTTAGGGCTTGGATTGGTGTGCCTGGAGGGCAATAAATGATTTAATATGTTAATGGGTGAATTAATGTGAATATATGATAGTGAAGCATGTTTAGTGAGTTAAATGTGCATGCAGGCCCCGTCTGGATATTAGGGGCATGAATGTGATAAATGTTATATATGTGATATTAGGGTCTTAACGAGAGAGTCACAACAGGGTTGAGATTCGGACTCGGGGTGAGTCGAGGGGTAATTTGGGTACTAGGTGTGTTATGGGATTATCGGGACATGAAAATAAATATTTGGAGATATATTTGAGGATAGAATGTCTAGGCAGGAATACTGGGGAAATTTACCATTTTGCCCTCGGGGACGTTTTGGTACCCCGAGCCTTGAGGTAACCCTTTAGACTTAAGTCAAATAAAACAAAAAGGGAGAATTGTTTAGAAACTTGAGGAAACCGACCCATATTTCCCTTGAACTGAAGATAGCTCTTGCATCTCTCTCTCTTTCACTCTCTAAGGCAAAACTCAAAGGGAACTCAAAGGAATTGGCTAGGAATTAAAGGGATTTCAGCTGGGATACTCTAGGAACTTGAAGCTTGAAGATTGAGGCATAGGGTGAACTGGTTCAGAAGCTTAATTCAATAAGAGGTAAGTTCTAATTATTTAGATTTGGTCTTGAATTTCTGCTGGTTTTGAGGTTTGCATGTTGGTCAAATTTGGTCTACTTTTGGGTGCCTTAGTTGAGTTTTGGAGTAGGATTTAATGGGATTTTAGTGTTGTTGTTGAGCTGGAATGATGGTGTTAATTATCTAGGATTGTTAGTCTTGTTTTGGTGAGGATTGGCTTGAAGAAAAGATAGAAAATTGATGAGGAATTCTGGGTTCGGAGGTGAGAGCCGCGGCCCTAGGAGGGGTGCGCCGCGGCCCGTGTGCGCGTCGCGGCCCGTGTGGGGGTCAGTGAGGTGCTAGCCTCTGTTTCAAGGCTAGCTGCGGCTCTTCTGGGTGGGGTCGCGGCCCTTTGTGCCAGTTTGAGTTTTAAGGGTATTTTAGGCTTGGGAACTCAAGGGGTAAGGCTCGGGATGGATTTTATCACCCGGATTGATAGAATTCAAGGACCCGGAGGTTAGGGTTATGGCTCTAAGTTATTTATTGGATTAGAATTTGATGGATGGACATTGTTAATGTGTTGTGACTAGGGTTTCAGCGAGGCTCGCGCTAGAGGACTGTGCTCGGGGCATCGATGCTCAGAAAGCTCGGAACTCAGGTAAGAGAACCCTTGTTCCCATAGAGCTTGTGTACAGGGCTGAGCCCAATGTGTTTGAATAGAATTGATGTGCAGGGCCGAGCCCAATATGTTAGAACTGCTGGGCGTAGCCCTTCATCTGATTATGCTAGAATTCGATACTTGCTTGCTATGCTATGTATATTATGATGTGAATGGTCTGCTTGAGCCGGGAACGGTGTAGACCGAGAACGGCGAAGGGCCGGGAACAACATTGGGCATATTGAGTGCAGGGCCGAGAACGGCAAGGGGCCGGGAGCAGCGTTGAGCACGTGGAGTGCGAGTTGCCAGGGCGAGTCCCTAGAAGGATACCTAGGATATCCTCACAACGTGGTCCACGAACTCAGGGCTTGGTAAACACCTGGGATGGCTAGGCCATATGTGTTTAGCCGTTGGTGGCCTCTTTATATGCTTGATATATGTGTTGCATATGTTATTCGTTTGTGGGTTCTCTTGCTGGGCTTCGGCTCACAGATGCTCTATGGTGCAGGTAAGGGTAAAGAGAAGATCAACCAACCATGAGTACAGCAGGCGTGAGGTGGCGTGTACATGTTTGGCCAGCCTGGCTGCCACAGCCAGAGGATTTTGGGAGATGCTTGCAAATAAACCTAGATTTTGTCGTCTAGTCGACTTAGTTCAGTTTATATGTTGTAAATAGTTCTAAACTGTATTTTGGGATCCCAAGTGTAAAACTTTTATAATTTTCTATGGAAATTACTATTTCTCAAGTCTTTCCTTTGTTTATGGCTTAATTACACTGTTTGACCTAAAACCTCAATTAGCGAGTTGAAAGCACGTTTTTAAACTCACTTAGTAACGGCTCTAAGGAAGTAGGGCGTTACAGTAAAGGTGATGGACCTCACTCATGGAAGGCCCTCTGGAGTGCACCTGTTGGTATAGCACGTATAAACATCTGAGCATCACCCAAGAGTTGGGGGACAGTTAGAGGGGCGCCAGCTTGAAATAGTTAAGTACTTTGACAAAGAAGGGGTGAAGCGGCAGAGCTCCACCAGATTTGATTATGGATCACTAAAGGCAACGAGCCCTTCGGGCGGCTCAGATGCCCGATCCTCGCGCTTTGGAATTATGATTTTGAGATCCGACGATAGCTGGCCTTTAGCATGTTGGCAAGCTTAACACTAGTAAGGGTAGACGTGCCCACGACTTCGGAAGTGTCGGAAGTCCTCTTCGGCATCTTGGGTACCTAGACAGAGACAGGAAATTTGTGAACAATAGACTTCCTCAAGGCCCTAGAAGGTCCCCTACGCGTCTTACATCTACCAGCACTCTGCTTGACCCTAGGACGTAAGACTGGGGGTAGGTGAGGAAGCATGGGGAAGATCATAGAAAGAAACTCAGGTTCGATGGGTTCACAGTTAGCACCCTCATGGAGGGGTCCCCTATGACTGGAGGACTCATAACCACAGAAGGAAAAAGGCTCGGGGGGCTGGTTTTCCTCTAGGCAGGCAATTTCAGAAATACAATCCTGAAGGGTTGATTTTAGCTGGGAGACGTACGTTGCATGCCATGGGGAAAAATCTAAACCCTCATCACTAGTAATATATTCGAGTTCCTTCTCCAGGCCACGCGCCTTCTGCCTGAGGTAGGATAGTCTCTATAGGTAGAGCATTCACACACCCCCATGATTAGAGGGTTAACGTCGGACTCAGGGTCGGAGGATGACAACTCGATGAATTCGACATTAGATGAACCTTCAGAACACCGCCTAGACGCCATGGGCTATTTAAGACTCGAGGATGTATGTGTGTAAGGATAACCCTATATCTACAACATGAGTATGAGGGGTATAAGAAAAAGTCCTATGTGTATGTACTCGAAGGGCCATAAGAAAAGAGAATAGCAACCTCTAAAGAATGGGTTCATTTTAGGCAATGACCCTACCCCCGTACAAAAGATAAAGGCAAAATGTGTATCATTGGAAGAAGAAGGTATACCTGGGTGTGTCTGTAGGGATCCATAGGTGTGCGAGGATAGACTTTTGGAGGTGTAAAGAAGGGCCGAGCGACAATCAAGGATGGGTCCTTAGCAGCAAGAGAACGCCTAATGCCACTACAATGCAAACCTGATATGAGAAGAATTAAGTAAAAGAAGAGGGGGAAAGGGAATGAATAAATGAAAAAGGGGAGAAAATTACCACAAGAATTCTTCTATGGAGGATAGAACCTTAGAGCTCCTAGATATATATTGAAGAAAATATCACTAAGCTAAGTAGGTGTTGGTGTGAAGAAGTGGGTTCAAGACATGGGGTACTTATAAGGAAAATCAAGATTTTCTAGCCATTAGATCAAATTTGGATGGATGGTGGAGATCATGAGCCTTGGTAATCTTGGGATCCACGATGGGGAATGATTGGCCCTCATCTCATCTTAAGGTCAAGGTAGGATCACAACCAAAATTGGATGGTTCTTTTTGTGTTTCTTTGTGAATAACAAATAAACGCACCACCAAGGACAATTTTGTGTTTCCTCATTTATCTGAAGATATCATCCAAAAGGTGAGTCTTGTGTGCCCCTTTAAGGAACACGATGCATAAACATCGTTTATCTCACGCGAAGGACAAATGGAAGAGTCTATAAACACAATTAAAAGTGTGCTAATAGACTTGGGGGCAAGTGTAAGCATAGGAAAATGGCTAAGGGCATAAGACCACTTTCATGCTTTGTAAGTGCATTCCAACCTTCATGCCTCATCGATGGCCTTGCTATGTGAGGGCCCTAGCAAGAGTAATTCAAGCAATGGCCTCGCAATGCGAAGGCCCTAGTAAGGGTCACCCACGTGTGGCTTCATGGATGGCCTCAGAAGGTGAAGGCCTTGACAGTCGCCCATGCACATCTCCTGGATGGCCTCGCTATGCGAGGGCCCTAGTGACCCGTCACCCGCATGCACCCACGTACGGTGTCCTGGATGGCCTCACTAAACGAAGTCCTTGATAGTCGCCCACGCACATCACTTGGAGGGCCTCGCTGTGCGAGGGCCCTGGTGACCAGTCACCCGCATGCACCCGCGTACGGCATCGTGGATGGCCTCACTAGGCGAAGTCCTTGACAGTTGCCCACGCACATTGCCTGGAGGGCGTCACAATGCGAGGGCCTTGGTGACCCATCACCCGCATACGGCATCGTGGATGGCCTTACTAGGCGAAGGCCTTGATAGTCGCCCATGCACATCGCCTGGAGGGCGTTGCAATGCAAGGGCCCTGGTGACCCGTCACCCGCATGCACCTGCGTACGGCGTCATGGATGGCCTCACTAGGCGAGGGCCTTGACAATCGCTCACACACATCGCCTGGAGGGCCTCGCTATGCGAGGGCCCTGGTGACCCATCACCCGTATGCACCGGTGTGTACCTTGCCGTATCTGGACAATTCTGAGGTGAAACTCGCATCGCTACGCAAGGCCCCGCATGTGTTGGAACTGCAGCTTTGCACGAGAACCCATCTCGTTACCCACACACAAAAGATACTATGTGACAGAGGCTTCGGGTGGAGTCCCTTTACTCATAGGTGAAGGTGGCTATGCATGCTACTTCCAGTAACTTGCAAAGTCTTCTCACACTTAGAAAAATGGGAGAAAGCTTCGAGAATAGATGAGTCTCGAACGTCCAAGAAGAACCATCAGGTGCAAGGTGTACAGGGTACGTATATGAGTACGGGGTGTACAACCCTGAGGAGGACAGAGGCCTGACCCTGACATCCATGTCCAACAAGTAGTGGTAGTACGAACCCATACAAAGAAAGGATGCATTACCTGAGCACCTCGACCATGCACCAGAATCGACACCACAACACCCTGCACCACTACTCTGACAGAGTACTAACGTACGAACTTGTCCCTTAGGACCACCTTGTATCAGAGGCCATTAGAGCCCATCTATAAATAAGCTTCGACCCCTCAGATGAAAGGGGTTGGAAAATTCTATGTATGCACAGACAATTAAGGAATATACAATTTTTGCTTCATTGTAGTCCTGCATTTTTCTCCTTCAAGTTCTTTCTATCTTCTTCCTACATAATCCTTGCAATACACTTTGAGTTTTCCATCCATATATAATTGACGAGTTTTTGCCGTCAACACAAATTATCAAACAAAAATGTAAATATCTAGAACATGCTCCGATGAAATTGATACAAATACAGAGTAAAGTAAAAACTTACATTACGTAGTGGAACTGGAACAACTCCTTCCTTCAATCTCTCTAGCCCTTGATTCCTTTCTGTAGTAGAGTATTATCAAGAGATTGAACTAGATTAGCAACACAGTCTTCCTCACCAAGCCTTTGCTCAACCTAGAACTAGTGTGGGCTGGTTCTCAAAACATGAGATAGAGATATAGAAGAGAAGAAGAGATAGTGGCTAAGAAAGGATTAGATTGTCTAGGTTTTCACTTACCCAATGAATCAACTGAGAATGACTTCTGAACACTCTAGATATCATATTCCTTATGTAGGCAACTTAATGGGCTTTATTTAAATTTAAATTTAAATTAATTAAAATAATAAACAAAAAGATAAAAGCCTTGGGCTCCCACAAATGAATTTAGGCTCAATCCCTTTGTTTTAAATTTAAATCCCAATTGGGCCTAAATTCAAAAAAATTTATTTATAAATTTTTTAATTAATTAATTACATCCTTATTCAAATTAACTAATTACAATTTGAAACTTGATTTATTATTATTTATTTATATTGACACCAATTTATCAATATTAATAAATTTATCGAAAGATTCTCTTTTATTTTCTAAATCTCATATTTCTGTAAAAATCCTAAATGATAATTAAATCAATTAATTGAGACATTCCAGATGATTTACTCAGAGGTGATGCGGGGACCATGGATCCATGAAATAAAGCTCCAATAAGCTACCGTGAATTTATTTACGAATAATTTCACTACTTTATTAATTCCTCATGACTCCACTATAGACTCGGAATTGAACTCTTGAATTCATAGAACGTATTTCCAAACCATAAATACATTATCCATTGTTATAACCATTACAATCAGTTAATCCTCTATCGATGACTGATAACTCTATATTTTAGAGTTATTAATTGAGCTTTTAGAGTTATATTTTAGGTGAAATAGAGTGTTTGTGCTGTTATTGTGTGGTTTTAGTCACTTTGTCTCTTAACGTTGTTTGTGTAATTTGTTTTAATTAATGATAACTCTTGTGGAAAATAATGGAATTATGTTCTAAAAAGGTGGTATTTATTTTGAAGGCATAGCAAGAGGGTGCTTGGAAAGCTTAGTGAAGCATGTGGAAGGAAATCATATTAGAGCTGAAATTCTGGCTGTTGTTGCAACATCAGTCAACTTTGCTGCAGCAAAGTATGGACAGTCAGCAACATAAAGTCTGCACACTTGGCATGTACTTAGATGAGGTGGAAAGGAGCTGCAACTTCTGAAAAGGAACAGAATATTGTCCCCCACGTGTAGAGAGAGAAGGAGAGGGTTTATACCCTTTGTGAGACCAAAAAAGGGATTATCTTCTTCACCCAAGAGAATAGAGAGAGAGGAAGGGAACCAGCCGCCCAAGCTCCATTAAAGGGGTTTATTTCTTAATTTCTTGAGCTGAATCATCAAGAAGAGAAGAGGGAAAAGAAGGAATCTAGAAGAAGAAGAGGATTAAGAGTTAGAAGACAAGAAGAGAATATCTCTATCAATTTGGCTTGTTTTTCTAAACTCAACTTTCATATAATTTTATTTTCTTTTTCTTCCTTCCTTGAACTCTTGAGATAATGCTGAATATTTATTGTGGTGACTTGGGTATTTTTACTATGACTTAAATTATTTGTGTTAGGGATATTGATGAACCCTAATTTGTAATTGCCCCCAAATTGTTGACTGTTTTATGAAATTTCTCTCTTGTTCAATTAAGCTATTTTTATTGTGCAAATCTCTTGCTTGAGAATGATCAACTTATGTGAGAGACAAGCTAGTTTTAATTCCGGAAGGGTAAAAATTAGTGAAAATGCTTGATTGATGCATGTTGATACTTTTGTATTGATTAGTGAATAACTTAGGAATATTTTATTCACCTTGCAAACTTGAAGGATTGATGTTAGAAATTATGTTCTTGAAATTAAATTTAGCATAGGAATATGTGAATCTAATTGATGGAATTTTAACATGAGCATTTGGAAAAATGGCATGTGCATTAAATTGGAAATCCTAGTTACAAGAGAACTTTGCTATGAACTTTGTTGCAACATCAGGGGCAAAACTACAAATTAGGGGGATTTGCTATGCCTAACTTTTATCATCATAGTAATCGCAATTTGTCATTTTCCAGCTTTATTGTTAACCGCCTAAATTAATTATCTTGTTTAATTCTTTTTGTCCTTTAGTTTAATTGATTAGTCATAAAAAAAAGGGATAGTTAATTGCACCCCAAATTGTTTGATGATGATTTTTACAATATTTGTTTAGCAATCCTTGAGGAGACGATAAAAATTACTTTCATTATATTACTTGTTCAACGATTGTGTACACTTGCACACACTTAGGAAAATCCGCAACAATGACCTACTAATGAGCTGGGTGTAAATTAACATTTTACCCCTCATCATAAATTTTATCCTTAACTCCCACTAAGTTCCTCATAAATGATATTTTCGTGACCTTAATCACAGAAATGAGATCTCAATCATTTAACCTTTTGAACACAACAATTAAGGAAATCTTCTTTTCACTTCTCATACAGAAGTTATAGATTTCATATCTATGAATAATACTCCCACTCTATTAAACTGCTAAATCTCCAAGATGTAAGTATGGGTTAGACCGTAGGGAAAGCTGGTAACGAACAAGTCAAAAGATTTAAATAATATAATTAGCAGAATATTATCACTCGTAATTAAGATCGACTTAACCTATGGTCAACGTTGTGACATTAATTAGATATGATAACAATGATACTTATTTATCGATCAATCAATATCGATCCTAGTTTGATGTAACCAAATACATCCGATCTTATCTACTTGGAAAATGCCTTGGACAAGACATCACACCCCAAATGTGTAAGTAGATCATATCGTAGATTGCCTAATCAGAAAAAATCCAATGCACTAATCTAATCTTAGGACTCGTTCTTTTGAACATATAATTACAACTATAATCCACTGTGACCTAGTAACTATAATTGTAACTATCCATATGTTTAAGATTTTATAAATGTTTGTATTATTTCAATAACCATGTAATAAAACAAGCAAGCAACACGTTTGTCAAACTAAATGATTTCTACTACTTTTATAGACAATATAAAATCGCGTTACATGTCCTACATTGTTTTATAAGGGCATAAAACCCAACACGTAATACTGCACATATGGAATGGACAGAATTTTTAAACTTGTTCAATGCTAAGTACTATAACCAGACAGTGATGGATCAGAAAGTGGTTGAGTTCTTGAACTTGGGACAAGGGTCATCTAGCTTACATGAGTACATGCGAAAGTTTGACCAACTCTCAAGATTTGCTCTGGACCTGGTAAACATTGAAGCCTACCGGGTACGCAAATTCATGAACGGGTTGAAAAGAGAGATAGCCTACACTACACCAAATACCTCTTTCTATAATACATAATTATAAGCTAATTGGAAAAGTATTATAATAGGTAACCTAATAGTTAGAAATCAGTAAAGTTAAAAGGGAGGGAAACAAAAAAAAAATGGTTGGGTAAAGTTAAAATGGAGGGAAACCACTCAGTTTCTGCCTAGCCCTATTCTCTCAAAACCCAATCCCTAACGACGCATCTACCTCTTTCTCTCACACTTGGTTTCTCAGTTCCCTCTCCATCGATCTTTCTGTCTCTCTCTCTCTCCTAGAGTCTTTCTACCCTCTCTCCGTCGCGCGAGCTGCTGGAGCACACCACGCCAGAGGAGCACTATCTCCATTCCGTTCAGTCACTGAAGTACACTGGGACAAGTCACGATGCTCTATCTCCCTCATGCGAGTCATGGTAGTATCTTCCCAGCTGAAGAAAGAACAACTTTGTGAGGTATTTTTGTTTTTCTTATTTACTATTTTTATCATTTAATTTCTTTTTTCTTCTTATTTACTAATTTGTTTTAGCAAGGATATATAATGGAATTTGGATTGGAAAATCTGCAGGGATCATGAAGAGGCGACCTTTGGTCTTGTAGCTTGACAAGACAAATGAGGGAGCTCAGAAATATGTCGAGTTTCTTCACCTTCACAAGAGGAGATTCACAGATTTTTGTATGTGGTGTATAACTTAAAAATATATTTGATTCACAGATTTTGGTATGTGGTGTATAACTTAAAACATATTGGTCATATAAGAATGTTTGATTTGTCTGCATCATGTGTTAAAAAAGGCAGATAAGCTTTCAAGGAGAAGAGAAGTGGCTAATGTGGTTATGGATTTCTCGGTTAGAACAGCAACTACCCATACTCCTCAGTTTTTGGGTTTGCCACAAGGGGCTTGGGTCCAACAAGGTGGATATGAATTCGCCGGAGAAGGAATTGTAATTGGGTTTATTGATACTGACATTGATCCAAATCACCCAAGTTTTGTAGATGACACCAGTGATGGTCAATATCCAGTTCCTCACCATTTTTCAGGCATTTGTGAAGTTACTCCAGATTTTCCATTGGGTTCATGCAATAGGAAGCTTGTTGGGGCTCGTCATTTTGTAGCATCAGCTATAACCAGGGGAATCTTCAATGCATCTCAGGACTATGCTTCACCATTTGATGGCGATGGCCATGGAACGTGAGTTTATGCGGCTTTTCTTAATATATAGTACTTAACTTTTCTGCCTTTGACCTTGTTTTGATTGTCTCTGCTTCATAATTGTAGCATTACTGCCTCTTCTTTTTCCTATCATGAGTTTTGAATCTAGGTTGCAGTCAGAATTTGTGAAATTTAACGTGTACATTTATCAATTTTCTAGAGAAATAAAAAGGAAACATTGATGTTCGGTTGAATTGATATACGTATTATAGGTATGTATTGTAATAACTTTTTCTACGAGCCAAAGAAGCTGCATAAAGGCCCTCTTAGGGGCGTCAGAAGATCTAGTTGATAAGTATAGTGTGTTAATGCTTTAGACTCAGGCAAAAGATAGTCTGTTAAGCAATAGCTAGTTGTGCTGACTGTTAGTTAGTTACAACTAATTGTCAATGATACTAGCGTTAGTTACAGAGTTTGTTAGAGTTAGTTTTGTCAAGCTTAATTATTGTATATAAACTCTCTTGTATCTATAATTATTTATTCAATACAGAAATCACTTTTCACACTCCCAAATATCTCAATTTGTCTATCGTTTACAGAGATGACCTTTGAATTTAGCTCATGGGGGTGCTTTTATATTTTCAAATTTTCATTGGAGCTTTGTCATATTTTTAGCTATTAAAAGAAAATTTTAAAAAGGAAAGAAAAAAAAAACTGCTAATGAGCTGGCTCTGTGCTTCGCCACGTGTTGTTTTTATTACTTAAACGGAAACTAAATTTTTTCATTATTAGTAGTATAATTAATATTGTTATTGTTGCTATATTATTGTCTTTTGTCTGTTTCCGAAGTTGGGCATGCACCACACCAAGTCTCCATTTAGATAATGCACAAACATTTAGATATTGATACACAGTTGTTTGTTCATTCATATTTATGTTAGATAAAGCACAAACACTGCCAGTAGATTAATTTGAATGTAAAGTATAATTATATAAATCTTGAAATGACATACTCGATGAGAAAGGTAAATATATGTATATAAAATACACAAATATTTTAGATGATTTGAGGAAAAAATCTATAGTAATTTTTTTTTCCCATATTGCCTCTTTAACTCTTCAAGAGTCAGCTGATTGATCTTGATATAATGTACAGGCACATGGCTTCTGTTGCTGCAGGAAACCATGGGGTTCCAGTTGTGGTATTAGGGCATTGCTTTGGAAATGGAAGTGGGATGGCTCCTCGTTCACAGTAATTATCTAGATCTTTTTAGATATTCTAATGCATTCTGTATTTTCTTTAAATATTTCGAGCAAGATATTCTGTATTAACTAAAGTAAACTAATGTGTATCTTTCTCAGTGTTGTCGTTTACAAGGCATTGTACTAGAGCTTCGGAGGCTTTGCTGCAGATGTTGTTGCTGCAATAGACCAAGTATATAAAATTGATTTTTTATTATTTATTTTATCTGCAACATTTACAGAACTAATTGTGCGACATGTGCTAGACAATAGGACAGTTTATATGATATAATTTGTCTTTTTTTTTTTTGGTTTGTTTGTTTTAATTGTGGATCTTCAGCTCAGATGGTTGAAGTTACACCCATACCTTATTTTTAACTTTATTAAGTTTATTCTCAGGCTGTTCAGGATGGGGTAGACATAATAAGCATATCAATCACTCCAAACAGGCGTCCTCCTGGTATTGCAACATTTTTTAATCCAATAAACATGGCACTCTTATCAGCTGTGAAGGCTGGCATATTCGTTGTACAAGCAGCAAGAAACACTGGACCATCCCCAAAGAGTGTGTCTTCATTTAGTCCATGGATCTTCACAGTGGGTGCTACTTCTCATGATAGGATCTATAGTAGTTCTATAGTCCTTGGCAACAATGTTACTATTCAAGGAGTTGGTCTTGCACGTAAGTTTTCCTTTGCAAATGCTTATTTTATTTCTTTTTAATATATCATGTAGGATTGTTAGTTGACAATTTAGTTTCTTGCTTCGTGTATGTACTTTATGATGTTGGTGAAAATTGGAAGTTAACATGGTTTGAGTTTGAGATATATCCTCTTAGGTTTAGTAATCACTAACTGGCTTCAAAGAAAATGATCTAGATTAATCAAGTCTATATATGGATATTACGATATAATTTTATGTGAGAATTCTAGAGTTCAGATGTATAAATAAAGGTTATGATAATAATAAGTTATGCTTCTAAATATATCAGCAAGGGAGAACACAGAAATTTGATTATACCTAATTACAAGCTGGAGTGTAATGAGATAGAATTGAGTAAGGACTAGTTCTTCTATCTGGACAATTGCCAAAAGTTTTATAGTCATGAATACCCTTAATCATGGGAAATGAAAGTGGATTGTTTGAAAACCACATATTACTAATTTTACATATTAATTCTAGGTATTGGCGACCAATTTCAGAACTAGTTTCACGGTGGTTAATAATTCACATTAGGGGCGTAATAAATTCTTTGAGCAGGTTTACCTAAAACTCTTTTAGAAAGTTGAAATATAAATAACCATAGCACATGATGAATGATTCATGTTATTAAAATCAACTTTCATTTTCTTCTTTTCAAGGCATATACTTGTAATGCTCCTTTTACAGAACAGCAAATGACCGTTTGTATGACTAGGCCTAATGATGCATGTTATTGCGACTTGCATGTAGCCAACTATTTCATCAACTACACTTGCTAGTAATCTAATGTTATCTGTTTTTATTCAGCTGAAACTGAGAATGATACAATGTACACGCTAGTTTTGGCTGCTCATGTGTTAAACAATGACACAATAGTTTCCGATGATATGTATGTGGGTGAATGCCAATACTCAAGTTACTTCAACAGTGATCTTGTCCAAGGAAATCTTTTAATTTGTAGCTATTCAATTCGATTTGTGCTTGGAATTTCCACAATCAAACAAGCTCTTGAAATAGCCAAAAACTTAAGTGCATTGGGTGTTGTGTTCTATATGGATCCTTTTGTAATTGGTTTCAGCTTAATCCAGTTCCAATGAATATGCCTGGTATCATAATCCCATCCCTGGAAGATTCCAAGGTACAGGACTCCCTTTAGGTTGATGTAATTTGTAGAATCTCTCTCACAACTAATTCTTTATGGTTTTTCTAGTAGATTTTACTTCAATTCTACAATTCCTCTTTGGAGAAAGAGGGTAACAAAGTTGTCAAATTTAAGGCTACTGCAAAACTTGGTGGTGGACTAAAGGAAAATTATATTAATTATGCTCCAAAGATAATGTTTTACTTTGCCTTATTTCATGATTTTCACAGCAGATATACTTTGAATCCAAAGCATAAAAAATAGAGTAAAATAAAGTAGCATTCAAGTATAGCAAAGAAAACTTGTAATAATTTTCTGTCTTATTTCATGATTTTCACAGCAGATATACTTTGAATCAAAAGCATAAAAAATAGAGTAAAATAAAGTAGCATTCAAGTATAGCAAAGAAAACTTGTAATAATTTTCTTTGTCTTATTTCATGATTTTCACAACAGATATACTTTGAATCCCAAGCATAAAAAACATTGTAAAATAAAGTAGCATTCAAGTATAGCAAAGAAAATGTATTTTGTTGTTTTGTATATCGATGTGTTTTTGTAGTTCTTGTATTGCTGCTAATTGGGATTTTTATACTACATCTATGGTTTTTATTGTACTATTGTCTGCTTCCATGTTTGAATTTGATCTAATTTTTGTGTTTATATGTGTAATGCAAGTACACTAACATGTGAGTACAAAAATGTTTAAGTAAGAGTTTTTGTTTTTGTTGAGGTATAAATGACATTACTAAAGAGCATGGATCGATGAGGTCTGTTATACTATTGATCTGAAGAATGCAAAGGTCTTCAAAGGTTAGTTCTTTTTTCTTCTTTTTTAACTAATTTGTTTTTTTGGATTTGGGAATAAGTTATATCAGAATGTATAATTGCTTGGTTTCATATTTTCTAAGAAACTCCTTTTAATTGTTTAATTTCTCTTGTGTTGAGGAGGTTTTGCTTTTGTTTCACTATTTGGCCACACAACATATGATATATATATACAGTTTAATTTGTAAATTAAACCTTTTTTTAATCTCATTTGCCATTAGTTTTGTTTTGATCATTATTTGTGAAGTAACTTCTTAGTAAGAAAAAAGAAGATGCTCATTTTTGTGTGTTTTGGTCAAATTGAAGGAACATTGGAAGGAGAAGAAAAGCCTGATGCCACATTTTCCTTCAAGGAAGATGATTTTGTCAAAATGGCATTTGGAAAGATGAATCCCCAGATTTCCTTCATGAGGTTGGCTTACACCTCTAAATTTTTCTAAGGCAAATTGATCAAAGCACTCCTCATTTGTGAAAGTAGTTTAAAATTTAAGTTTTTGCACCTCACTTAAAATTTAAAGGGTCTCATGAGAGTAGTAGTGTTTGGTATTAGACCTTTCATAGATAATTTGATTCTTTTTTTTCCATATAGATTAGACATGCTTATTTATGCATATTATTGTTCAGCAAACACTTTGTCTGTTTTGATTTCACTATCAATGGAGCAGTGATTTACACTATATTGATACACCTGATTATAGGTATAATTATGAATACCACAGTAAGTAGCTAGCCTTCTGATTGTTGAACCATGCTAATTTTTGAATAATTCAAATTGCATTTATGGTTCTCTTAGTATGGTGCACACATGTTTGGTTTCTACTAGTAGAGACTTTACTATATGATATGTTTATTTGGATGGTGAATTTATGCAAAGGCTGCATCCTGCATGAATGATGATTCACATATAGGTTTGTATGACTTGAAAGGGTACAATTCTTGCCATAACTAGAAGCATTGATTAATAATTTTTCAATCTTTTCTTCTGTTCAGGTGCTGTGGATCATTGAACTAAATGACGGCCTTTGATTCTCTGGTAGGTGTTTTAGATAAATGTTGCTCAAAAGGACTCGTATATTTTTTTTTTTGGTCATTCCAAATCTATGTTATCTTTCCATTTTTCTTGCAGGTTACTTTCCCGATCTCCCTGTCTCCTGACACTGTGTTGGCAGTCCACTTGTAAGAGGTACGACAGCAGCTTTCATAATGTTGTGCTGTATTTCATTTCATTTTCTAGCATTGAGTGTTGGTGATTGCATATTTTTTACTTTTTAAAGCCCCGCAAGTGCCAAGGACTAAGGGCTTATTGAAAGCAGCAGACTTGGCACAGATGGGCTTCAACAGAGGTGATGGGATTCACTGCAATAGAAAGGTTCATAAGTTGTTCTATTGGGTTAGATGGGGCTGTGGGATTTAATGGTTTTTTTCTGTCTCTAATCATTATTTTGTTAAATGGATTCTGTTTTTTCTTCTTCTGTATTTTAATGTTATTTTGGCCTCTACCCAGATAAAAAATGACAATGATGAGATACGGGGGCCACATGCTTCTCTGATTTCTTTGAATTTCAATACATGGTATGTGTTTGAAATTTGAGGTCCTCGTTTTTTGAGGTGACAATAGCTGTCAAAAACTGAGTTTGCTTTATTTTTAATTGAAATGAAATCAGTTTTTGGTTTTCACTTTGGCTTATATAAAATTATATGTATGAATATTTATATACATATATTATATATGTATCCAATAATGATTTTTCTATGGTTACTTGCGAAGTGGGAAAGGAGTAAAACTAAATTGAAAGAAGAAGAAAATTTTGGTGGTTATATGAACTAACAAAGTAATTTGTCTCCCTATTTTAGTATATATATATATTTGAAGATTTTTATTTTTTTACTAATGGGTTTTTAGTACATATCACGTATTACATTTCTATTTTTATTTCTTGCTTTATTTTTCTCCTCTTCTTCATTTTCTGCTTGTTTGCTATGTTCGGACATATCCTAGTATTTTTTTCTCAGAATATATTCAGACATGGTGAATGCAATTAAATTTGTGTTAATTGGTAGAAATTTGAGTTCTATATTTTAAGCAGGGAATATGACTATATCAATGAAGAAGAATAATTTCATATTGGTTATTGAGTTTAATTGATTTTTGAATACTTACATATTTATTGTGACTTTTAGATATTTGTGGATTATATTATAAGTAAGCTATCATTTGTGTGAGTATTTTTATTTGAAATAAGTAATCAAAGTTTGTAGTTTGGTAACAGGTGTAAGGAAACATGGTAGTTCATTATGAGTTCTGCATTATTATACAACACATTACACTTTTTTTGTACACTTGATACCTTCTTAGTTGTAACATTATCTCAAGATAAAAGCTTGAAGGAATTATTGGATGAAAGATGTTCACCTTGTATAGGAACATCATATCCTTATTTGTATGGACTCTTCATGCTTTTTAAAGTGCTTTCTTTCTGTATAAATTGGCTGCGTTTTATTTTCCTGTTACTAGCACAAGCTCTCTGTTTTGTATGCTTGATTCTTGATTATTGGTTTGAGTTTAAATGGGTATTTGCTTCAGGTGTATGAGAAGTTTCTTGGGAGCCAATGCTTTAAATGCTTGTGGTGATTTCATGAAATTCAGAGAATGAAATTCTTGAATATATTATATGGACTACTGAAAATTTGTTGCTGGTTCACTTCATCTGTCTTTGTGTTGCCTTGAAGTTTCTTTTAAGGATCTTGATAATATATTATTGGCTTGTAGAACCATGTATATTGTGGTGTTCTTTTGACTACTGCTTCTATCATTCATTAAAGTTTGTGATTTGCTTCTGTTTCTGGCATTATTTCTTGTTTGTGTTTGTTCTTTTTTCTGGTTCGTTTTGTTGGTGTTCTTGGCAGGTTATTAAAGGGTTCAATCACTTTCAATATCATCCCCTATGTAACAGAAGGGTCAGACTAATTCTTCTTGTTTTTCTTATTATTGTAAAACACTTGCACTATTCTTTTTACCTTGCCTTTCGTTATTGTAAAACACTTGCACTATTCTTCAAGCAGGTTTCTTTTCATTTTTCCTTAATTGATGATGTCCAAGAGATGGATGCAATAGTGTCAAGTTTTAATGCTTTTGAAACTAAGGAAGCAGGCCCACTAATTCTAACATGGGCAGTGTTTCTTTGTCTGATTTCATCACTTCCAAGAAAAGAAGAAAACAATGTTCTAATGGTATGCATTTCAGTTTGGCTTTTTCTTTTCCCCCTGCACTATACTGTTACAGTATTTAATTATCGGGGAGAGGTTTGGCTGCATAATGATTGTCTTTCAGGGTCATTTATTGATTATTATGTTTATTTTTCATTGGTGGTTCTATTAAAGTTGACATTTTTCTTTTCCTTCGTAGTTTTTTGAATGGATTTATTGATTTAAATTTTTCAGGAATCACTTTGCAGTCAGTTTTGGGACAGAGAAAGTTTGTTGATGGTCCTATTCGGTGTCTTCTTTGTAACCTAGAAGGTGAATTTCCCTTCAGGACTGTGGAACTTATTCGCCTCTTATCATCCCTATCTGAAGGAGTTTTTCAATATGTTGAATATTTAAGACTACTTGAATACTTAAAGAACATTTTGTTGTTGATGACAGTGTTGAATGTTTTAAACTAATTTGTGGATTGTTAATACAATGTTGAATGTTTTTACTTTTTGTTATTTGAAAATCAAGTTCATTTGATAATGCTAGTATATATTAGAAAGCTAATTTTAATTATATAAAAAAATTAAAATATAATAGAATAAATTAGTGTTATATAATGAGAATTTAAACTTATCTAAATATTAAAATAATACGAAAAATTGTGTTATAATATATATTACAATAACACTTTTTATGTAAAGAATTTTGTTATGCAAACTTCATCATGCAACACAAATAATGTGTTATACTAAAGTGTCGTATAACACAAAAAATGTGTTGTACTAAAGTGTAGTATAACAAAAAATATGTGTTATACTAAAGTGTAGTGCTGACGGTGAGATCTCGTCAACAAACTTTGATTGGAAAACTCAAAGATTAATAAGGTGACCTTTAAATGAGAACTTAGAATGGACTTATAGAAGGATAAGCATAGATCAACAATGGAGCAAGAACTGTATATTGCTTAATAGCTTCAGCTTACAATGAATTTTCCAACCCCCTCCAATGTGGTAGTGGGGTTCGTTTTATAGTAGGCTCTAATGGACTTGGATACATGGCGGTCCAGGGGACCAAGTGGTACACGAGTACTCTGTCAGGAGAGTGGTCTCAGGGGTAGTGGTGTTGATACTAGTATATAGCCAGGTACCACGAGGCTGCTCCACTACTCTACCGTACGTATGTCAGAGGAGTGGTACAAGTGATAGTGGTGTCGACTCTGACACCTGATTGGTAGTATGCAGGCCATGTCCTTTCTCCTAGTGCTCCCACTACCTGACTAGCATGACTGCCACGGTCAAACGTACAGGGCCTTACCAGCCGTACCTCGTACGAGATTGTACCATCATGTCCTTTCGAAATCATACTTGGACTTTCACTTCTAGACGGTGGGGTTTCCATAGGTCTCCATAGGAGATGCCATCTCGAGATGAAGGAAACGGGATGTTATCACGCAAGGTCCTTGCAGCGTAACCATGGCGGGGCTATGCGAGGTCACCACTCGTGGAGATGTCATGAGATGCTCCTACGCCGAGTGGCCGTCTGGGCTAGGTGAGGCTCCCACACGAGGCCGACAAGGCTATGTGATGCCGCCACGCGAGGCCGCCCCTCAAGGCTAGGAGATGCCCCCACGCGAGGCCGTCGAGGCTATGGGATGCCCCCCATGCGAGGCCACTCCTTGAGACTAGGAGATGCCCCCACGCGAGGCCGTCGAGGCTATGGGATGCGCCCCTCGTGGAGATGCCATGAGATGCTCCTACACCGAGTGGCCGTCAGGGCTAGGTGAGGCTCCCACACGAGGCCATCAAGGCTATGTGATGCCCCCACGCGAGGTCGCCCCTCAAGGCTAGAAGATGCCCCCACACGAGGCCGTCGAGGCTATGGGATGCCCCCACGCGAGGTCGCCCCTTGAAGCCTTCGTGGTACGGCCGAGGCGGGGCTACACGAAACGCCTGCTGAGCGCTGAGTGGCGTCGCGAGGCACGAGGCGCCGAGCGGTGTCGCGAGGTGAGAGGCGCCGAGGGTTGTCACAAGGCGCGGGGTGTCGTGGGGTGTCGTAAGGCACGAGACGCCGAGGGGTGTACGCGTAGTGAGGCCCTTGTGGCCTTGGCATGTTTGCGTGGGGGAATGCCATCCTCGCATAGTGAGGCCCTTGTGCGTGGCCGAGGGGTGGATGGCGCAAGGCCCCTGCTGCGAGGCCCTTGGTACGCCTGCCCTCTTGTGACGCGTAGCTTGGCCTCTTAGCCTAGCAAGGCCATACTTCACGGCTCACAAGGCGATGCTTCCCTTGGGACAATCTCCCGGTTTCACAAGATTTACAGGTCTGAGCCTGATAATGTGACTAATGACCTTTAGCCTTGTATTTTAACCATGTACTGGGGATTTTTTTCTTTGTGGATTTTTGGCATCCACACATGCCCCCCAGTCTATAGGGAGGCCTTTAGGCGTTCTTGTAGACTCTTCTCTTCCTTTTTATTTTTTATTGTATTTTTTATTTTATTTTATTTTTTGTATTTTTCATGCTCGATGTCCTTTGGAGCCCACGCGAATGGGGGTTCGATTGGTCTCTCTTTGGTGCACCTTGGTTGTATCTATAAGGATATGTTGACCCTTTGGGTTCTAGCTATCCTTTTATCTATTTTTGCGCGCGCTTATTATATCTTGCGAGAAGCGTCCTTCTCGTCATTAGGCATAATACTATTTTTGCAAGCGTCTTCTTTGAGACCCTTTTTGCGAGCGTCTTCTTTGAGACCATTTTTCAAAGCGTCTACTTTGAGACCCTTTTTACTAGCGTCTACTTTGGAGACCCTTTTCTCAAGCGTCTATTTTTGGAGACCCTTTTCTCAAGCGTCTACTTTTGAGACCCTTTTCTCAAGCATCTACTTTGGAGACCCTTTTCTCAAGCATCTACTTTGGAGACCCTTTTCTCAAGCATCTACTTTTGAGATGATCTCCCCTCGGGTCGGGACTTTCATGGCCAGATGGTCTTCGTTCAATCTCAAACTTGGTCAGCGACCCCTCTAGCACGACGCCCCCTTCTATATGGAATCTTCAGACGTATTGGTAGTAGGGCAACTAGAGGAAGGTTTGCTTTCTTCCACATAGAAGTTCTTATGGCCCTCTTCCACACGCATGTACTTCTGTGCTCTGTCAAAGAAGTCATCCAAATTCGTAACTTCTCTTTTGAGCATGTTCC
This sequence comes from Humulus lupulus, assembly GCF_963169125.1. NCBI lineage: Eukaryota > Viridiplantae > Streptophyta > Magnoliopsida > Rosales > Cannabaceae > Humulus > Humulus lupulus. The sequence continues at coordinate 165,276,511 of NC_084799.1, forward strand.
CCCACAACTTGCTTCCTGGACGAACTCCGACTGTAATAGCCATCTTGTGCTCCACTTTGGTTAAACTTCCCACCTTTGTTGCTTCTATACTGAACCTATGGATGTAGTCCTTCAGACTTTCATTCTCGCCTTGTTTTATGTTAGCGAGGCTGGTTGTTGGCATGACGTAATCACACGCTGCATGGTGTTGCTAAAGAAATTAATCAGAGAATTGTTGCCATGACTCGATTGTTCCTGGCCTTAACCTCTTGAACCACTTGTACGCCACTCCTTTAAGCGTAATGACGAAGCAATGGCACTTTTCCCTGTTGTTGACCCCTCTTAACCTCATCAAGTTATTGAAGGAGTCTAAGTGATATTTTGGGTCTGTAGTACCCTCGTACGGAGTCATGCGAGGCTCTCTGAAGCTAGTGGGCATTTGCTCCGCCTAAATCTCCCTTGTGAAGGGTGAATCACGGTCGAATTCTTCGTCATCCATGTGCCCCCCAAGTGCAGTGGTGATCTTGCCTCGAGGGCTTCGCATTTTGGTGTCTAGTCCCCTCCTCTTTTTGCATAAGGAGTTTTGCGGGTTCTCGGGCTGATCCCTTGCCTTGGTTGTGTCCCTCGGGGGAACCGCGGGGGGTACATCTCTTACTTCTGACCTCTCCCCATGGAGCTCTTTTCTTAGGCTAGGGGGTGCCTCTTTTGAGGGGACTTCGGCCTCGTTATTACGACCATCACCTTCCCTCCGCCTTTGCTCCTAGGGACATTTCGTTGGCCTAGGTCCCCCATGGTACTTTGTCTGGGGGTTTTATTGGTTGAAAGTTAGGATCCCCCATCGTCTACGGGGACAGTGCTTTCCCTTTTCATACTCCTTCCCTTTACGCTTAGGGAGGGGTATGCTTGACTTCCCTTACAGTAGGTCGTTTAAAACCTCCTGCATCTTCTCTATCGTGGTTTCTAGCCTTCGAGTCTTTTTATGAAACTCGTGAATCTCATCCTTGTAGAAGCACGTCCTTGAGCTGGAACTTACTGATCGTATCCCAGGACCCTTGCCTGGCCAGTGAGTCGAGGGACCGGGGTCCTGGTGGCCTGAGCATGGGGTCAACCGGGGCTGGCTAAGTGGATACACTAGTGGCTCTGAATGACCTCCGTCGGGCTAGATATTTGGGGACGATGCTTCCCTCTCCTCCCCTGGGGGAAGAGGTTCTTCCGGTCCACCTCCACGCTCGGGCGGAGGGGGGTCTTTCTTGGAAGCCCTCAGCTCTACTTCGTCTCGGCGAACCTCAACCTCTTGTATTTTCCGTAGGCGTTTTGAACGTCCTAGCATCTTTCTTTGTTGGAAGTGATGGAAGAACACCGGCTTGATGCTTGTTCTTCCAACAGACGGCGCCAAACTGTTGACGGTGAAATCTCGTCAACAAACTTTGATTGGAAAACTCAAAGATTAATAAGGTGACCTTTAAATGAGAACTTAGAATGGACTTATAGAAGGATAAACACAGATCAACAATGGTGCAAAAACTGTATATTGCTTAATTGCTTCAGCTTACAATGAATTTTCCAAACCCCTCCCATGTGGGAGTGGGGTTCATTTTATAGTAGGTTCTAATGGCCTTGGATACATGGTGGTCCAGGGAACCAAGTGGTACACGAGTACTCTGTCAGGAGAGTGGTCTCGGGGGTAGTGGTGTTGATACTAGTATATAGCCAAGTACCACGAGGCTATCTCCACTACTCTACTGTACGTATGTCAGAGGAGTGGTACAGGTGATAGTGGTGTCGACTCTGACACCTGATTGGCAGTATGCAGGCCATGTCCTTTCTCCTAGTGCTCCCACTACCTGACTAGCATGAGTGCCACAGTCAAACGTACGGGGCCTTACCAGCCGTACCCCGTACGAGATTGTACCATCATGTCCTTTCGGAATCATACTTGGACTTTCACTTCTAGACGGTGGGGTTTCCATAGGTCTCCATAGGAGATGCCATCTCGAGATGAAGGGCGCGGGATGTTATCACGCGAGGTCCTTGCAGCGTAACCATGGCGGGGCTATGCGAGGTTGCCCCTCATGGAGATGCCATGAGATGCTCCTACGCCGAGTGGCCGTCGGGGCTAGGTGAAGCTCCCACATGAGGCCGTCAAGGCTATGTGATGCCCCCACGCGAGGCCGTCGAGGCTATGGGATGTCGCCCCTCGTGGAGATTCCATGAGATGCTCCTACACCGAGTGGTCGTCGGGGCTAGGTGAGGCTCCCACACGAGGCCGTCAAGGCTATGTGATGCCCTCACGCAAGGCCGCCCCTCAAGGCTAGGAGATGCCCCCACGTGAGGCTGTCGAGGCTATGGGATGCCCCCACGCGAGGCTGCCCCTTGAAGCCTTCATGGCGCGGCCGAGGCGAGGCTACACGAGACGCATGTTGAGCGCCGAGTGGCGTCGTGAGGCGCGAGGCGCCGAGGGGTGTCGCGAGGCGCGAGGCGTGAGGCGCCAAGGTGTGTACGCATAGTGAGACCCTTGTGGCCTTGGCATGTGCGCGCGGGGGAAGGGCAGCCTCGCATAGCGAGGCCCTTGTGCGTGGCCGAGGGGTGCATGAGGTGTGCATGGCGCGAGGCCCCTGCCGCGAGGCCCTTGGTGCGCCTGCCCTCTTGTGACGCGTAGCTTGGCCTCTTAGCCTAGCAAGGCCATCGGCTCACAAGGTGATGCTTCCCTTGGGACAATCTCCCAGTTTCACAAGACTTACAGGTCTGAGCCTGATAATGTGACTAAGTGACCTTTAGCCTTGTATTTTAACCATGTACTGGGGATTTTTTTGTTGGTGGATTTTTGGCTTCTACATGTAGTATAACACAAATTTATAAGTATTGAAATGTGTTATATAATCGACTATAAATAATATAATTAAACACTTATCTATTTATTAAAATAACACAAAAAGTATGTTATCGTTGACAATATAATAACACATCTGTATAACAATAATAAAGTGTTATGTAAAGTTCCCTGACCTACGATAACATAGTCGGTCTTAACACATCCAAAAGTGTTATGGTATGTTTTGATAACACATTTTTGGTGTTATTAATAGCAATTTTTCTTATAGTGCTAGTTCGTGGATACCGGGAACACCAACTCGGATACTTATGATGAGGCCGTGGAGTGAGCAATTCGCCAAAAGTCATGGCTGGAACAAGAGAAGAAATAGCCCTATAGGGCTGAAGAACGAGCACATGTCTCCAATGACCGGGGACAGTACTCTAGTAACTAGAATGATCCTTCAGGAAGGTTTGTGTCCAGAAGCAATAGAAGTGTGGGGAAGACCAATACTTGAGGAAACAATTGGTTTCCCAATGGTGGAAATAATAAACGAAGAATGGAGCCACTAAGCCGAAGCTCGAACTTCAACAAGTAGCCAAGGAGAGAAAACAACTATTGCCTGCAATGCAATAAATGCAACCGACGCCACCCAGGCGAGTGTAACAACAATAATTGCTTCGCCTATGGAAAACCTGGACATTTCTCCAGGCACTGCCCGAATCTTGGTTAGAAGGAGGGGAAAGACCAACCAAATCCAATTGGAGTTACACCGTGAGTTTATGCACTCACTCAAGGTGATAAAGGAGCTAGGACTTTGAACATGGTTTCATGTTAGCTTCCTATGGCTAATAACTCAGTATATGCATTGATGGACACTAGTGCTTCCCATTCTTTTATTGTTGCATCTTATGTTGATAAGATAGATAGGAAGCCTGAGCCTATGGAAAATGTATGGGGAGTTTCCTTACCTTTGGGGGAGGATATGATGATACAGTCTTGGGTTAGAGTCGTAACAATCTGGGTAGAAGGTCAAGAGTTTAGTGTGGATTTTCTAGTTTTAGATTTACATGAGTATGATGTTATTTTTGGTATGGATTGGCTAACCCAACACGGGGTGGTGGTGAATTGAAAATGAAGGAAGGTGACTTTTAACCCATCTGGGGAAGAACCGTTCGTGTTCCAAGGCACAACCCGAGAGAATAATTTCACTATAATCTCCACCTTGAAGGCTAGGAAATTACCAGGCCATGGATGTATCGGCTACTTGACAAATGTAATAGACAAGGATAGGGAGTCTAAGCTACAACCAACTGAGGTAGCAATGGTGTGCAAATTTCCTAAAGTGTTTCCTGAGGATCTTCCAAAGATACCCCTAGATCGGGAAGTCAAGTTTAAAATCGAGTTAATTCTAGGAACCACACCTATTTCAAAGGCACCATACCGGATGGCACTAGCAGAGCTCAAAGAGTTTCAAGCGCAATTACAAGACTACCTGGATAAAGGATTTATATAATCAAGTCATTCTCCATGGGAGCCCCTGTATTTTTCGTGAAAAAAGAAAGACGACTCCATGAGAATGTGTATAGACTGCTGCGAACTCAACAAAGTGATGATCAAGAACCGATACCTATTGCCCAGAATTGATGAGCTACTTGATCAACTACAGGGAACATCGGTATTCTCGAAGATCGATTTGAGATGCAAATACCACCAGTTGAAGGTCAAGGAATCAGATTTCCCAAGACATCTTTCTGAACTCAGTATGGCCACTACAAGTTTGTGGTGATGTCTTTTAGACTAACCAATGCGCCTATGGCATTCATGGATCTTATGCATAGGGTACTGGGTGAGTACCTATACAAATTTGTGATCATGTTTATAGATGATATACTCGTATACTTGTAAAACCAGGAAGAACAGACCAAGCACCCGGAGCTAATCTTACAACAATTATGCGAGAAAAAGTTGTACGCCAAATTCTCGAAGTGCGAATATTTGCTGACTCAAGTAAGTTTCCTGGGGCACATGGTGTGAAGAGACGGAATTGCAGTCGATCCAGCCAAAATCGATGTAGTCAAACAATGGAAGGCCCTGAAGAATGAACAAGAAGCTTGCATTTTCTTGGGTCTTGTAGGGTATTAGAGGTGCTTTATGGAAGATTTTTCCAAAATAGAGACGCATATGACCGCACTAACCCGAAAGAACGTCAAATTTGAGTGGACGGATAGGTGAGAACAGAGTTTTTCAGAGCTAAAGACCACATTAATGACTGCTCCCGTACTTACTATTCCAAAGGGTACCGAGGGATATTCTATTTATAGTGATGCATCAGGTCAAGGACTCAGCGCCGTACTAATGCAACACAGAAAAGTGATTGCGTACGCCTCCCAACAACTGAAAAATTATGAGAGAAACTATCCAAAACACGACTTGGAGCTAGTAGCGGTAGTGTTCACATTGATGATCTGGAGACACTATCTCTATGGGATCCTTTGTGACATATACACGAGTCACAAGAGTTTGAAATATTTTTTCACCCAGAAATAGTTAAACATGAGACAACGGAGGTGGTTAGAATTGTTCAACGATTATGATTGCGATATACTGTACCACCAAGGCAAGGCTAATAAATTAGCTGACACATTGAGTCAGTAGCCAATGGCTTATGTAATTTCGGTTAAAGAAATACCACAAGAACTACAAATCGATATCTCCAAATTGGATTTGGAGATAGTAGTGGGAAGAGTGGAAAAGTTATCCATGGAATCCACGATCATGGAAGCAATCGAAGGGGGACAACTCGTAGATTTGTAGATACAACGACTGGTACATGAGACTACGAAAGACATACGACCAGAGTTTCACATCTCAGAGGATGGAGTGTTGGGTTTCAAGGGTAGATTATGCATGCTTGATGATAAGGAGATCTAGAAACAAATCTTTTATGAGGCTCATTATACTCCTTATGCTATGCACCTGGGAACCAGTAAGATGTCTCAGGATCTCAAAAGATACTTTTGGTGGGTAGGAATGAAGAGAGATGTGGCGAAGTACGTAGCACACTGTTTGACGTGTCAACAAACCAAGGTGGAGCATTAGCGACCCGCAGGGTTATTGCAGCCTCTAGAGATCCATGAGTAGAAATGGGAAATGGTACCATAGACTTTGTTACTGGGTTACCACACACTCAGAAGGGGCACAATGCAATCTGAGTTATCATGGATAGAATGACAAAATCCGCTCATTTCTTACCCATTAAGGGAATAGACGGTTCAGATTAGTTGGCAGATTTGTACATTGCTGAGAAAGTGCGATTACATAGGATTCCCATCTCTATAGTATCTGATCGTGATGGGCAATTTACTTTTACGTTCTGGAAGAGAATGCAAATGGGGTTGGGAACTAAACTCATGTTTAGTACTGCCTTCCAGCCACAGACGGATGGCCAGAGCGACGAACAATTTAGACCTTGGAAGATATGTTGAGAGCTTGCGTGCTAGATTTTCAAGGTTCATGGAGTGTAAAACTTCCATTAATTGAGTTCGCCTACAACAATAACTATCATGACTCGATAAAAATGGCTCTGTATGAGGAACTATACAGAAGAAAGTGCCAATCTCCAATCCACTGGCATGAGACTAGTGAGAGGAAATTCTTGGGATCATAATAGGTGGACTATGCTACGGAGGACAATAGGTCGATTCGTCAGAGGCTACAGACCTCTATTAAAGATAGCTCGACTGAGAGGGGCTATGAGGTTTAGGAAAAAAGGGCAAGTTGAGCCCTAGGTACATAGGATCGTTCGAGGTTCTATAGTGCATTTAAAATGTGGCTTACCGACTAGCCCTTTCGCTCCTGTTCTCTAGAGTTTATGATGTATTCCATGTGTCAACCTTAAGGAAATACATGAACGACCCCACTCATGGGCTAAGTTACGATGAACTTAGCATAGATCCTCAGCTGAGTTATGAGGAAAAATTGGTCACAATCCTAGATTGGAAAGACAAGTTGTTAAGAAACAAAACAATACATTTGGTAAAGGTGGAGTGGTGTAACCACAAAATTGAACACCCATTAGTAGCCGGTTAGAGCCAGGGAAGAATTATGTGGAATATTATTTTGATAAATGATATTATATGAATTTGTGATGATTAGTGAATTTTATAGCCGTTGTAATGATCCGGTAAAAGATCTAGCTTTATGCAAAGAAAGATTGGTCTCAAATCAAGGAATAAACCCTAATGGGAGAAAATTCTTGGATTAAATAAAATAGGAAATACTATGGCATAAAGATATTAATTTTTTTTGGCAATTGGGACTTTATAGTTGAGGCAACAAGTTTAAGAAAAATTGATTGAGGTTTGAATTCCAATCAACCGTGCTTAAGAATGAGAATTTCTTGCTCGGGCCTCTAAGAGCATTTTGGTCAATTTGATTAAATTACCAAAATTATGTGATATGTGACAAATTTTATTTTTGGGTCACATTTAATATAATTAATTAAACTTGGAGATATTTAAAAACTATAGGGTAAAATTTTAGGGAATTTTTTATAAGTAAAATTACCAAAGGGCCCTTGAGTGTCTATGGGGAGAGGTAAAAAGGAGCAAGGGCATAAAGGGCTTTTCCAATGGAGGAGAAAGAGAAGGGGGGGGCAAGGCTATGCCTAGGGCTCTCAAGATCCTAGGACATCTACCCTAGGGGAAGAGTAAGAGCCTTAACCCACTCATTGGCTAAACCCTAATCATTTCTCTCTTACACTTCTAATCATTTTTTCAAAAAAATTCCTTTTCCCTCAAGAAAAACACTCTCTTCCATTTCCTCTCCCCAAAACTAAAACCCTAAGTCTTTCTACTCTCCATTGCTACAGTTTTTTCTCCATTAACCATGAGCACTCATTTCCCCATTGAAGCAAGGAGAAACTCAAGAGTAGTGTAGAGTAAGTTTCAAAACCTACTTCATTTCTCTCATCTTTTCCTCTTCAAACCTGAAACCCTAAGGGTTAATTATGCATGCATGTGATCTTATAGCCATGCATGGCATTTATCTTGTGTTCTGGGGTTCAAGAGAAGCTTGTACAGGTAGAATCTCAAGGATTTAACACTTTGGTGATCAAGTGAGAGCAAGGTAAAAGAACTTGGTAGTTTGCATGTTTTCTCCCTCATCTAAGTTTTTCTACCCAAACACTCTCTAAAAAATCTGCATGTGGTACTTTAGGGCTTGGTTTGAGTGTGTAGAGTACAATGGGGATTTTGAGGAAGCTAAGGAAAACACATCTCCAAGCTAGAACTGTCAAAGGTAGAAATTTATTGTTGTTCTTGAGTTTTGTGATTTATGTTGGTCGATTTGGTAGTATAGGTTGTTTTAATGGTTTTTGGAATTAATTTTATGCTTAAAGTTGAGATTATGTGATTTGATGATTTTCATGAATGCATGTGGCTACGATTATGCTAGAAATGTTTATTATTGTTAGGTTGTGTAAAAATACATGGTGCCAAAATTTCGTGGTCTGGCCTCCAATGGGTTTGATCGCACTCTACTGCCTCTATTTATGATTTTTTTTTTTTGTTTAGTTGCATAGTTTTTTTTTAGTACTTGATGATAGGCTTTGGAAAATCATAAAAAGGTATTTTTAAACCAAAGTTATGCACTTTTTGGCAATGTGATTCTGGGCAACATGTACTGCCCATATTGTTTTGACTTTCGAATGGGTTTTACTCATCAAAATGCTATGAAATTTGGTAGAGTGTTATTCTAAACATGTATAAGGGTCTCTGTAAAATTTAAGAGGAAAATGTGTTATGGTATAAGAGATACTATTTTTCAAATTTGCCCTAAAAACTGGAAACAAACTTCTAGGCAGCAAGCACTGCCCACATTTCTTTAAACATTTTGATGGGTTCTATATATCCAAATGTAACACCCTGGATAGCCAAGACCGTTACACTGTGTGTGTTTATAAAAGTGCTAGACTTGCTAATCAAGTCATTTAATTAAAAATATGTTACTGAAACTATAATCTAACTAGGGTTAAACATTTTGGTCTTAAAAGTCACATTTCTTTTAAATATCATTTCCTGTTTACACGGGATCCCAAAAACAATAGAATTAAAGCCATTTACAAAAGATTCACGATTTAAATACAATATTAGCCATACTAAGGCAAAATAGGCGGTTCAGCGATCCTTGTCCTGATCCACTCCTTGGCCAAGGCGACCGAACAGCTGACTATGTACATTCAGCCCCGCAGCTCTCCATCTCAGGATTGGTCTAACTTGCCCTTGCCTTTACCTGCACCACGTAGCACCCATGAGCCAAGGCCCAGCAAGAAAACACAATAACAGAGCATAAGCAATCAACAGATAATCCAATATCTCATATTGCATAAACATGTTCTCAACCATAAAAACATTTAGGATAACCAAGTATTCAGCATACTAAACATATCAACTCATATCACACACCAATTCACAAATGATAACTAGGGTTAGCGCCCTCAGGCCGCACCCTCCGTTATCCCACTGACTCCAGCTCACTTAAACCCAGCTCAGTGAATATAAAGTTGTCCTCGGCTACCAGTGGCCAAGCCACGCCCTGTGCGCAAATATTGTGTACAGCACCCTTAGGCCACTATCACATGTCCCATGGCTTAATACCATCATTGACATTATACAGATATCGGGAGCTCTTAGTCCCATTACAAACATACAACCGGGTGTAGTTTTCTTACCTTTAAATTCGCTAGCTTTGTTCACTTGATTCCTTGAGCATGATCCACCTCGAGCCCTAGCGCTCACCTAATCACAACCATAGATCAAAGTCATCACCAAACCTCAAGTCCAAAACCTAGCCTCGGGACCAATCCCGAGCCCTCGGGAAGCTCCAACTCCACCAAACGGGGTGGTGGAATCAAACCCCCGGGCAAAAACCCTTGAAAATAACTCAAAAACCCCTTTCTGGAAATAGGGTAGCGCTACAGCGCTCTAAGGAGGGCGCTACAGTGCTACAAACAGAACCAAAATACCCTCAGCATGCTTGGCCTAGCGCTACAACGCCCAAAGGTTAGCGCTGTAGCGCTAGTCACAGACAGGAAACACGGCATTTTCCCTTCCTGCGATTTCCCCGAGCCAACCCTTACCAAAACTCTTCCAATCCTCAACCAAACTTAAAAACAAGCTTATTAACATATTCCACTCATCCCAAGTATCCCAAATACTCAAAACTCAAGCACATGCGTCCCTAATCTCAAAATTCACGATAGCTGATCCTAGACTTAGAAACTCAGCAGAAACCATCAAAACTTCAAAGTTTAAAGCTTAGAATTTTATACCTTTAATGGAAATTCGACTTTGAGTTATCTTCTAGACCTCCTTAGCTTGATCTTCCTCAATCCTTGGCTTGAATTCCCCTAAAGTTCCCATCAACTCAGCTTAGACACCATGGTTCAAACAATCCAAACCAGAAACTGAAAAACTCCAAAGTCTTACCTGAAGTATTGGTGTGTTCCTGCTAACCCCTTCAAGCTTAGCTCAGAATTCTTGTTGCTTATCCTAACCTAGCTCCCCTCTGAGCTTTGCTCCAAGAAAACCCAAGAAAATGATGAAGGAGATCACCAACCGACCCTTAGAAAAACTACTCTGCTTTCTTTCCTTTCTTTTCTTTCTTTTCCTTCTTTTCTTTATTTCCTCAGACTTCTACATTATTCTACCATTTCCACTAAGTATAAAGCCTCAGAAATACCTATCTCTTAAAAGACAAATGACCATAATGCCCTCCCCTTTAATCCTAAGTCTTTTAATCAACTTAGGGCCATTTTGGTCATTTTACTCAATTCCCGCTAATTCCTCAAGTGTCTCTAATATTTCTCGCTTACTTCTCGATACCTAATTAATCACCAATTATATTCCTCGATGTCAAAATAGACCCCAATATATTCCCTAAATTCCCATTTATACCCCCAGGTTCGCCCCGAGCCGGGTATAAATCCCCGTCGTGACTTTTTCGCTAATCTACTCACTAGGATCGTCTCGAATAACAGATCACAGATATATCCACATAATAATGTGGTCTCAACAATTATCGCATATATATACAGTTATGCCCTCAACGGGCCAAACTTACAATTATGCCCTTTCTAAACTAATCAGGGCCTACATGCATACTAATACACATAGCCATGCATCTCAAATATTCGAATAGCCACACAACATGCCTTTAATCATTAAATCACATATATTCTGATTATGCCCTCCCAGCACACTAATCAAGGCCCTTAAGCCTTATTAGTAAATTTGGGTCGTTACAACTATCCTCTCCTAATGAGAATTTCGTCCTCAAAATTTACCTGAATAACTCAGGATATTGATCCCGCATCACTGTCTCAAGCTCCCAGGTCGCCTCCTCGACCCTACTATTCCTCCACAACACTTTAATAAGAGGAATCATCTTATTCCATAATACTTTATCATTCCGATCCAAAATCTAAACCGGGTTCTCCTTGTAAGCCAAATCCGTCTGTAACTCCAAATCTTCATATCTCAACACATGAGTTACATCTGAGACAGAGCATAGAAACATGGAATACGTCATGAGCTCCCGACAACGATGGTGGCAAAGCTAACCTGTAAGCCACCTGACCAATCCTTTCCAGGATCTTAAAAGGTCCAATGAATCTAGGGCTTAGCTTGCCCTTCTTTCCAAACCTCCTCACCCCTCGCAAAGGTGAAACTCGAAGAAACACGTGGTCCCCAACCTGGAACTCCACATCCCTACGCTTAGGATCAGCGTAGCTTTTCTGTCTGCTATGAGAGGCGAGCATTCTAGACCGAATCTTCTATATAGCTTCACTTGTTCTCTGAACCATATCTGGCCCCAAATATCTCCTCTCACCCATCTCCTCCCAATGAATGGGTGATCTACACTTCCTCCCGTACAACATCTCATAGGGAGCCACTCCAATCGTTGACTGATAACTATTGTTATATGAAAATTCAATCAACGGAAGATACTTACTCCATGAACCTTCAAAGTCAATCACACACGCTCTGAGCATATCTTCAAATACCTGAATCATCCTCTCAGACTGGCCATCAGTCTGAGGATCAAAGGCTGTACTGAACTTCAACTAAGTCCCCAAAGCCTTCTGCAGACCACCCCAAAACTTGGAAGTGAAGATAGGATCCCGATCCGACACTATAGACTTAGGGACCCCATGGAGACGTACGATCTCCCTCACATACAACTTAGCATACTAATCCACAGTATATGTTGATCTTAATGGAAGAAGATGGGCTGACTTAGTGTACCTGTCTACTATTACCCACACCGAGTCATGAAGCCCCACTGTCCTAGGTAAACCTCCCACAAAATCCATAGTAATTTCCTCCCATTTCCATTCAGGAATACCCAAAGGCTAAAGCAACCCTGTAGGTCGATGATGCTCAGCTTTCACCTGCTGACAGGTTAAGCATCTAGCAACGTACTCCACCATATCCTTCTTCATCCCGGGCCACCAATACAACATCCCTAAATCTTGGTGCATCTTCGTGGTACCTAGATGAAGCGAGTACGGCGTCGTATGAGACTCTTCTAGTATCTCTCGTCTGATCCCCTCATCAGCTGGAACACAAATCGGTCCCTGATACCAAAGTAACCCAACCTCAGAAACAGAATAGTCCTTAGCTACTCTCGCCAAAACATCCTCCCTAATCCTCTATAACTGAGCATATGCCAACTGTCCTTCTCTGATCTGCTCTAGCAGGGTCGATTGCAGAGTAATATTGGCCAACCGGCCTACCACCAACTCTATCCCCGCTCTGACCATCTCATTAGCTAACTCCCTTGAGATCTGGGTAGAACTATACAACTGAACTAGGCCTCTCCGGCTCAATGCATCTGCCACCACATTGGTTTTCCCCGGATGATAAAGAATGTCACAATCATAGTCCTTTACCAACTCAAGCGAACACCTCTGCCTCATGTTCAGGTCCTTCTGTGTAAAGAAATACTTCAGACTCTTATGGTCAGTATATACCTCGCACTTCTCCCCATACAAGTAATGTCGCCAAATCTTCAGTGCGAATACCACCGCTGCTAGCTCTAAATCATGGGTAGGATACCGCTTCTCATACTCCTTTAGCTGTCGTGATGCATAAGCTATAACCTTCTCATTCTACATCAACACATAGCCTAAACCCAATCTCGATGCATCATAGTAAACAATAAACTTCCCTTCCCCCGAAGGAAGACTCAATACTGGCGTTGTAATAAGTTGTCGCTTCAGCTCTTGATAACTGTCTTCGCACTTGTCTGACCAGATAAACTTCAGATTCTTCCGTGTCAATTCTGTCATCGGTGCTGCTATCTTCGAAAAGCCTTCTACAAATCGTCTGTAGTAACCCGCTAAACCAAGAAAACTCCGCACCTCCGAGGCATTCCTTGGCCTCGGCCAATCCCTAACTGCCTCTACCTTAGATGGATCCACCTTAATCCCATCTGCACCCACGATATGTCCAAGGAATGTCACTTCTGGTAACCAAAATTCACATTTCTTAAACTTGGCGTACAACTGATGCTCCCTCATTCTCTGAAGAACCTGTTGCAGATGAATCTCGTGCCCTGTTTCTGAACTGAAATACACCAAGATGTCGTCGATGAAGACAATAACAAACTGATCCAGAAAATCCTTGAACACTCTATTCATTAGATCCATAAAGGCTGCTGGGGTATTGGTCAAACCAAATGACATGACCAGAAATTCATAGCGCCCATACCGAGTTCGGAAGGCTGTCTTAGGTATGTCCTCATCCTTGATCCTCAGCTGGTGATAACCAGATCGAAGATCAATCTTTGAGAACACCGTCTTACCCTGCACCTGATCGAACAAGTCGTCAATCCTTGGTAGGGGATACTTATTCTTAATAGTCAACTTGTTCAATTCCCAGTAGTCTATGCACATTCTTAAAGTCCCGTCCTTCTTCTTCACAAATAGAACTGGAGCACCCCATGGTGAGTAACTAGGGCTGATAAACCCCAAATCCAGAAAGCTCCTGCAACTGTATCTTCAATTCTTTCAGTTCTGCCGGTGCCATCCTATATGGTGCCCTCGACACTGGCTCTGTCCCCGGTGCTAGCTCAATAACAAACTAAATCTCTCTACGCGGCGACAACCCTGGCAAGTCCTCAGGAAACACATCTAGGAACTCGCAAACCAATCTGGTCTCCTCCGGTCCTACTGGTAAAACTCTGGTGGTATCCACCACACTAGCCAGAAAGCCTATGCATCCACCCTGTAACAAGCCTCTGGCTCTCAACGCCAATATCCTGGGCACGCGGGGTCCATGCACCGCTCCAACAAAAACAAAGGGATCCTCGCCCTCTAGCTCAAAAGTCACCATCTTCTTCCTGCAGTCAATGGTAGCTCCATATCTAGCCAACCAATCCATACCTAAAATCATATCAAAATCCTCCATACTCAACTCAATCAAATCTACTGATAACTCCCTACCATCAACTATCACTGGCAGTGCTCTAATCCACCTCCTAGATACTACCAGTTCCCCTATAGGCAAAATAGTCCTAAACCCTAAAACACAATACTCACTAGGTCTACACAGTCTATCAATCACCTTACTAGAAACAAATGAGTGTGTAGCACCAGAGTCAATCGATACAGTAAAAGGAGTGCCAGCACTAGAAAGCTGACCTGTCACTACCGAGGGACTAGCCTCGGCCTCTGCTTGCGTCAGGGTGAGCACTCGAGCTGGAGTAAAGCTGTCCACCTTCCCTGTATCTCCCTTCTTCACTGTCGGGCAATCTTTCCTGAGGTGTCCCACCACCCGCACACATAACAGGCCTTAGCCCGACACTCGCCCGGATGGCGTCTTCTGTACCTCGTGCACTCAGGATAGGTCCTCCATGTATCACCGCCTCCCTGAGTACCCCGACCTCTCCTATCAAGACCGGGAGCGATCGAAGCATCACGAGTCTTCCTCTTCAAATCATTGGGGCCTCCGCCCCTACCAGAACCAAAATATGGAGGCACCGCCCTGCGACCCTCCCTCCTCACTGCCCTCTCTCTCCATATCTTATTCTCCGCTTCCTCAGCGGTAAGAGCCTTCTCTACAGCCTGGGCATAAGTTGTCCCTCCAGGAACTGTCGTAATTCTCACATCTCGGGCTATCATAGCATTAAGCCCTCTAATGAATTTTTCCTGCCTAGCTGCATCTGTAGGCACAAGATCTGGTGCAAATTTCACAAGTCTGTCAAACTTTAGGGCATACTCTGTAACTGTGATGCTGCCCTGAACTAACCCCACGAACTCATTTATCTTTGCTGCCCTGATGGCAACATTATAATACTTATGAATGAATAGATCCTTAAATCCTTCCCAAGTCAAAGCAGTAACATCCCTGGTCTGTGATGCCACCTCCCACCAGATTCGGGCATCTTCTCTTAACATATATGTGGCACAGGCCACTCTGTCATGTCCCTTTACCCCCATAAAATCAAGAATGGTAGTAATCATGGTCATCCACTGCTTAGCCTTCAGTGGATTCTGTCCTCCCTCAAAGATCGGGGGTTGTTGCTTCCTGAACCGCTCATACAACGGCTCCCACTTATTCCCAACCTCAACTGGCTGCACAATAGGGGCAACACTCCCAGACGTAGCCTGCTGCCGCAGAATTCGAATCTGTTCATCTTGGCTTTGTAACCGAGCCTGCATTTCTGCCATCAACTGCTGCCAGTTCTCAGGGACTGGCGGAGGGGTCTGGCCCAAATCATCATCCCTAGTCCCGGACCTACCGGCTAGTTGCGTAGATTTTCTAGGACGCATAATTATCCAAGTCAACCTGCAATCAACGACTCGACAATCAGACTATGATGACAGGACAATAATCATTTCATAATCCATCAATGGAACTCAAATCATTCACAAGCAATCAAGATACAAAAATTTATCCAGATATTCATCCACATGCATAGCAGTGCTGATAAGCACGCCTCAATAACATCACGCAATAGTCAAGGGTCAGGCCCTATCAGTATCACATGCTCCCTATTAATCAAACAGATATCAACAATCATATCTCACTCAAATCATTTAAACAGATAATCAAGTGTACACAATTACCAAATCCTGAGTCAAGCTTGTCTCTCGTGGCGAATGTACATGTCGAGGCAGTCTTCAAGAACCCATAAACCTAGGACGCTCCGATACCAAGTTGTAACGCCCTGAATAGCCTAGACCGTTACAATGTGTGTGTTTATAAAAGTGGTAGACTTGCTAATCAAGTCATTTAATTAAAAACGTGTTACTGAAACTATAATGGAACTAGGGTTAAAGATTTTTCTCTTAAAAGTCGCATTTCTTTTAAATATCATTTCCTATTTATACGGGATCCCAAAAACAATAGAATTAAAGCCATTTACAAAAGATTCACGATTTAAATGCAATATTAGCCATACTAAGGCAAAATAGGCGGTTCAGCGATCCCTGTCCTGATCCACTCCTTGGCCAAGTCGACCGAACAGCTGACTATGTACATTCAGCCCCGCAGCTCTCCATCTCAGGACTGGTCTAACTTGCCCTTGCCTTTACCTGCACCACGTAGCACCCGTTAGCCAAGGCCCAACAAGAAAACACAATAATAGAGCATAAGCAATCAACAGACAATCCAATATATCATATTGCATAAACATGTTCTCAACCATATAAACATTTAGGATAACCAAGTATTCAACACACTAAACATATCAACTAATATCAAACACCAATTCACAAATGATAACTAGGGTTAGCACCCTCAGGTCGCACCCTCCGTTATCCCACATACTCCGGCCCGCTTAAACCGAGCTCAGTGAATATAAAGCTGTCCTCGGCTACCAGTTGCCAAGTCGTGCCCTGTGCGCAAATATTGTGTACGGCACCCTTAGGCCGCTATCACATGTCCCATGGAATAATACCATCATTGACATTATACAGATATCGGGAGCTCTTAGTCCCATTACAAACATACAACCAGGTGCAGTTTTCTTACCTTTAAATTCGGTAGCTTTGTTCACTTGATTCCTTGAGCACGATCCCCCTCGAGCCCTAACGCTCACCTAATCAAAACCGTAGATCAAAGTCATCACCAAACCTCAAGTTCAAAACCTAGCCTCGGGACCAATCCCGAGCCCTCAAGAAGCTCCAATTCCACCAAACAGGGTGGTGGAATCGAACCCCTGGGCAAAAACCCTTGAAAATAACTCAAAAACCCCTTTCTGGAAACAGGGTAGCGCTACAGCGCTCTCAGGAGGGCGCTACAGTGCTACAGCGCTACAAACAGAACCAAAATACCCTCAGCATGCTTAGCCTAGCGCTACAGTGCCCAAAGGCTAGTGTTGTAGCGCTAGTCACAGACAGGCAACACTGCATTTTCCCTTCCTGCGATTTCCCCGAGCCAACCCTTACCAAAACTCTTCCAATCCTCAACCAAACTTAAAAATAAGTTTATTAACATATTCCACTCATCCCAAGCATCCCAAATACTCAAAACTCAAGCACATGCATCCCTAATCTCAAAATTCACGATAGCTGATCCTAGACTCAGAAACTCAGCAGAAACCATCAAAACTTCAAAGTTTAAAGCTTAGAATTTTATACCTTTAATGGAAATTCGACTTTGAGTTAGCTTCTAGACCTCCTTAGCTTGATCTTCCTCAATCCTTGGCTTGAATTCCCCTAAAGTTCCCATCAACTCAGCTTAGACACCATGGTTCAAACAATCCAAACCAGAAACTGAAAACTCCAAAGTCTTACCTTAAGTATTGGTGTGTTTCTGCTAACCCCTTCAAGCTTAGCTCAGAATTCTTGTTGCTTATCCTAACCTAGCTCCCCTCTGAGCTTTGCTCCAAGAAAACCCAAGAAAATGATGAAGGAGATTACCAACCGACCCTTAGAAAAACTACTCTGCTTTATTCCCTTTTCTTTTCTTTCTTTTCCTTCTTTTCATTCTTTCCTCAGACTTCTACATTATTCTACCATTTCCACTAAGTATAAAGCCTCAGCAATACCTATCTCTTAAAAGCCAAATGACCATAATGCACTCCCCTTTAATCCTAAGTCTTTTAGTCAACTTAGGGCCATTTTGGTCATTTTACTCAATTCCCGCTAATTCCTCAAGTGTCTCTAATATTTCCCGCTTACTTCCCAATACCTAATTAATCACCAATTATATTCCTCGATGTCAAAATAAACCCCAATATATTCACTAAATTCCCATTTATACCCCCAAGCTCGCCCCGAGCCGGGTATAAATCCCCGCCGTGACTTTTTCGCTAATCTGCTCACTAGGATCGTCTCGAATCACAGATCACAGATATATCCACATAATAATGTGGTCTCAACAATTATCGCATTTATATACAGTTATGCCCTCAACGGGCCAAAATTACAATTATGCCCTTTCTAAACTAATCAGGGCCTACATGCATACTAATACACATAGCCATGCATCTCAAATATTCAAATAGCCATACAACATGCCTTTAATTATTAAATCACATATATTTCGATTATGCCCTCCCGGCACACTAATCAAGGCCCTTAAGCCTTATTAGTAAATTTGGGTCGTTACACCAAAAATATATGAAATTTTTAAGGAGGATAATTTAGACATGTAAAACAATCTCTAAAAAAGTTTAGAAAGAACTGGGCTACGGTGTAAGAGAAATAAATTTCCAAATTACCTTAAAATCTGGGAAAAACTTATGGGTAGCAGGCACGACCCATGTTGCTTTAAATATTTTAATTGGTTTTGCCATTCCATAATTTATGAAATTTTTAAGGAAATTAGTTATGATATGTATCAATACTCTTGTAAAATTGTAGAGAAAAATGTGTGATGGTTTAAAGGAAATAATTCTTATAACTTTTCCCTAAAAACTAAAAGGTAATAATTTCGAACCTTAATGAAAAGTGATTTTTGGGAGGTTAGTTTGTTGGGGTTTTATGCCCTAATTAAAACCCGATTTCTTTGTAATCTAATTTTTTTTATCAATAAGAATATAAAGACTTTTTTTTTACTTGGTCAATCACTTTTCTCACATGTTTTATTTTCATGATTTTTTGTTTAATATAAATTTCTATTAAATCCCAAGCATATAGCTAATCGTATTTATAGTGACGTAATCACAGTGGAATATAAATATGATTATATGTTCAAAATAAGTTAGTCCTAAGATTATTCAACGCACAGGATTTACACTGACTTTCCAATCTACGATATGATCTACTTACACATTGTAGTGTTATGTTATTTCCAGAACATAAGTAAAGTAGATAAGATCAGATGTATTTGTTACATCGGACTGGATCGATATTGATAATTGATAAGATAAGTAATCATATTGTTATTATCTATTCTAGTAATATCATATAGTTGACCATAGGTCAATTCAATCTCAATTCGGAGTGGTTTGTATTCTAACTGATTGTATTATTTGAGTTCTTTGACTTGTTTGTTACCAGCTTACCCTACGAACTAGCCCATACTTACATCTTGGGAACTCGGTAGTATAATTGAGTGGGAGTGTTAATAATAGATATGAACATCGATAGCTTTTGATGAAGAAGTGAAACGATGATTCCCTTTTAATTTGGTTCAAGGTGTTAAATGATAGATATCTCATTTCAGTAATAAAATTAGTTTACTAAAATGTCATTTACAAGGAACTATGTGTTTTAACGATAAAATACAATGAGGGGTAAAAAATTATTTTAGTCTCATCTCATTGTAGACCATCTATAGAGGATTGAGTGCCAATTATGGTTGTAACAATGGATAATTAATAGCGTATCTATATTTTTTATAGACCATTCTATGAATTCAAGAGTGAAATTTCGAGTCCTTAATGGAGTCACGAGGAATTAATAAGTTAGCAAATTTATTTGTTAGATTTATGATAACTTATTGGAGCTTGATTTCATATGCCCATGATCCCCACTGTACCTTGGATAAAATCATCTAGATAGTCTAAATTAATTGATTTAATTATCAATTAGAATTATCAAAGTTGACCAAGTCAATTTTGGATAGTTTCACATTGTTTTGTAATTTTGTGAATAAAATATAAATTAGGGCAGATTTATTAATTAAGATAAATTGGTATCTAAATTAATAAATAAGTTTAAATCAAGGTACAAATTATAAATAATTAATTTGATAAAGGATTTAAATAATTATTTAATTAATTAAATCAATAGAAAATAAGATAGGCCTTAATTTTAAGTCCAATGGGCTTATAATCAAATGGGAAATTTCATGGGCCTAAAGCCCATGATAATTTCAACCTAGGGCTTTAAATTGGCTATTATTTTATTGATTTTTTTAATTAAATTAAATGCCCTGATTGAGTCTATAAAAGGAGTGCTTAGAGAGAAGTCAAAACATAAGTTCATAAGTTCAGAAGTCAAATTTTTTGATAGGTTTTAGATTCTCTCTAAACATAAGTCATTTTCTAAGCCTCTTTGTTATTTTCTCTTCTTCTCTCTGTATCTGTCTAATGTGTTGAGAATTGCCCACTCAGTCTAGGTGATTCTAAGGATACTTTGGAAGACTGTGAAGAAAATAGAAGATCGATTCAGTTTCTTGATAATACTCTACGACAGAAAGGATACAAGGGTTAGAGAAACTGAAGGAAGGACTCATTCATTTACGCTGCGTATACTTTAAGTATTCTTATCATTGTTTCTTTTTTAATTCAATTTTAGAAACATGTTCTAGGTTATCTCATATTAATTTGTTTAATATTAGATCTAAATGAAAATAAATAAATATCATGTATAAGTTTTTCCAACATTATTCTCCTAACATAAAACAAGTTTTGACGCAAGACTTTAGTCTAGTTCCTATCCTGATGACACAAAATACGTGAATGATAGTTTAAGGGTTTTGGTTAAAATACTCAATTGAGGGCAAAAGCTTAAAAGCGAGACTTTATCACTTTAAAACACATATATAATGGCATCAAAGTTTTTGGAAATGAGAAGAAATAATCCTTTGCAAAGATAACTAAGGATTTGGATATTTAACAAATCCCAATCAGAAGTCGATTTTTACCATTTTAGCGGTATTTTGGTAACTGATAGAAAAAAGTAAACTTTCGTAAGAAGAAGACAAGTTGGTATTTTTCTGAAGTTATGAGTTGAGTATAACTCTTTTTGCCTAAAACCAAAATACGAGTTATCTGATAAGAGGGTTCTTTATTTAAAGAATATTAAGATGCACGACACGGAGAGCGTGTTGTGGTGAGGCCGATTTTCTCATGTTACTGTAAAAGACTAAAACGAAATTTGTCCTTATACACTGTAAGGTGTATAATAAGAGGTTATAGTATAGAGTCTCTAAGAGAACTTTATTGCATTTAGATAACATGGAATATTAGCTATAAGAGTATGTCATAGTTTAATCCGAGTATACTGTATTAATTACAGTAAAATGTGTTATTGTATAAGAGATATGATTTTTCAAAATTTGCCCTAAAATCTGGAAACAAAACTTCTGGGCAGCAAGCACTGCCCAGATTTCTTTAAATTTTTTGATGGGTTTCATATCTCTAAAAATTATGAAATTGTTAAGGAAACTAATTTAGACATGTACAAAGATCCTTCTAAAATTTTAGAAAAAACTGGGCTACGGTGTAAGAGAAATAAATTTCCAAATTATCTAAAAATCTGGGAAAAACTTCTAGGCAGCAGGCACTGCCCATATTACTTTAAATATTTGAATGGGTTTTTCCATTCCAAAATTTATGAAATTTTTAAGGAAATTAGTTAAGATATGTATCAATACTCCTATAAAATTGTAGAGAAAAATATGTCACAGTTTAAAGGAAATAATTTTTATAACTTTTCCCTAAAAACTGAAAGGTAGAAATTTCGAACCTTAACGAAAAGTGATTTTTGGGAGGTTAGTTCTCCTGACATAAAAAAAGTAGAACTCCTTTTTCCTAAAACCAAAATATGAGTTATCCGATAATAGGGTTCTTGAGTTAAAAAATATTAAGATGCACGACACGGAGAGCATGGTGCGGTGAACCGATTTTCTCATGATACTGTAAGGATTGAAATGAAATTTGGCCTATACATTGTAAGGTGTATAAGAGGCTATAGTATACAATCTATAAGAGAACTTTATTGTATTTAGCTAACATAGAATATTAGCTATAAGATTATGCCATAGTTTAATCTGAGTAGACTATATTAATTACAGTAATCGTGAAAAGGAAAATGAATAGCGGTGTTAATGATCCAACTGGGAACTAAGCACTCTGAGTAAGTTAGCCTTTCTGTTTCTTGGCTACAACATGAATATACTAGTGTGTGCTTGTAATAGTAGATTACACTAGTTTTGTTTGGGTCATTAAGACCAGGGTATGCTTAATGCCTACCTTTGCAATGCTTATGCATTCTACGGCTTAATAGTAAGTGAGTTCGGTTGGAGCCAGAACCTTATTGTAATACTATCCGGGTTGGAGCCTGGACATGGTAAAATTATAGCTTGGGTTGGAGCTAGGACATGGTGAAATTATGGTCTGGGTTGGAGCCAGGACATGGTGAAATTATTGTTTGTGTTGGAGCAAGGACATGGTGAAATTATAGTCCGGGTTGGAGCCAAGACATGGTAAGGTAAAGTTTGGGTTGGAGCTAGAACATGGAAAGATAGTCTGGTTTAAGCCAGGACATTAAGAGTGAATCTGGGTTGGAGCCAGGATCTTTTATGTTTGTTGAGTTGATTAAATTGTGTAATTATAAATATCTCAAATGTTCTCGGATTTTCTGAGTGCTGGTTATCATGATATGAGTAACGTTGTTTGTTAGGTGCAGTCAAAGTATTTGATTCTAATTTCGCTATTATTTGAGAATTGTATGATGGGGTTGGAATTTATCCAATACCCTAATAACCGGTAGCGATAACTACCTTAGGTCAACCAATTATTGGGTTTAGTATACTTGTGTTGTAAGGCTATTCTTACTAAGCGTTTTCGCTACCTAGTTGTTTCATGTTGTAGGTAAGTACAAAAAAAAAGTGGAGCAGTGAGCGTCGGAGTCTACTTGCAGATATGTACATGTGGCCTGACCTGGGGAGTTTTTTGATGGAACACTAATATGAAATGAAAAATCTGGGAGCTTGTTATTTCTTTTATGACATTTGTTTTGTTATAACTATGTGAAAGAGTGGTTGTAATTCTGTTTGCTAAACTAAAAGTGTTCACACACGACAAAGATTAAAGTAAAAGTTACGATTTTCGTATGTTTTGGTCTTGTATGTTTTGAGGATCGTTACATTAATGAGTTTAATACCTAGGAAAAACATAGTTTAGAATTAATTAGTAACTGCTAGTAATTATTCTAAATTTGGTAATCTTAGAATTTTAAGATTAAAAATTTGGATTGCATAAGTGATTTAGATTAAATAGTTAAGTTTTGGTAATAATCACTTAGTAATTAAATTATGAGTTACTTTAATGGAAAGCCTTTTATTTCTAAAATAGTGAGTGGGAGAAAGTTATAAGGCACTATAACCTACGATCTTTATTATTGATTGAAAAACATTGGTTCTAGTCAGGGCCTTGAGACGGCTTTACTTTTGTTCTCCCTATTGGAAGGTGTTTTGGCGAGGATTTTAATAGGTGGACCTCTTCACGATAGGGTTTTAAGATGTATTCCTTGTTTGACCTATCCTATCGACTGCACTCATGGGTTAAGTCAAGACACTTGAAATAGTAGGTTACACTCACGAAAAATATATCTTCCCCAGCTGGATATATTTTTGACCAAGATAACGGTAATTATTTATTATAAAGATATGAGATATTTTGACATAATAACAATTGAGAGCATCTCGTTTTAACTAGAAAGTATTTAACCCATCCTATCGACGACACTTACTTGTGTTGATTATCTCTTCATTGTACTTATATGAATAGGCTTTTGTAAGCATGCATCATGTTTATTTATTATTTCATTGTATGAACACTATGATTTATGATGTATGAGTGTATGTTTGTATTTATTATTTTTCTTTTGTTTAATTACAATAATACAATGAGTGGAAGAAACTCTCATATGTACATTTTTTCTAATGACAAATTAACTGGTAATATTAAAAGGTAGAAAAGTAACAAGAATCTATTGCCAATGACTAAGAACACAGCTCAGAAGCCTAGCATTAACAAAGGCAAGGGCAAAGAAGTTTCCTACTCCAACTACAATGGAAATTGTTCCCATTGCCATGTAGATGAGTATAGCAAGAGGAACTATAAAAGAAGCCTCAAGGAGTTGAAGAAAAAAATGAAAGTAAATCTGATTTACAGGACACTTGGGCCGACTTAGTGGAAAATAATTGTTATACATGGATAGTTGATTCAGGAGCCACTAATCATGTTTGTTCTGATTTGCAAATGCTTAGCTCTTGGAGAGATCTCCAAGAAAGGGAGTTCACACTGAGAGTGGGGACAAAGGCTTTTTTTTTCAGCCAGAGCAGTGGGAGAAGTAAAAATTATTTTACTGAAAATAAATTTGTATCTCCAAACGACATCTATTTTATTCCTGATTTTAAAACAAATTTAATTTCTATTTCACAATGTTTAGAACAAAGCTATTATATTTCTTTTAATAATAATTCTGTTATTATTTCAATAAATGGTTCAAGCGTTTGTAACGAAAATCTAGAGGAAGGTCTATATGTGATAAGATTTGAAATGTCTTCACTACTCAATACTAAAATATTCAAATATAAACAACCAAAGCCTAAACGACAAAGATTACCTCAAGATGATATGTATCTTTTGCACCTAAGACTAGGTCATATTTACTTAGATAGGATTCAAAGACTAGTTAAGGATGGGCCTCTAAGTGAGTTAAGGGTCGGAACTCTACTGGTTTGCGAATCTTGTTTAGAAGGAAAAATGACCAAAATACATTTCTCCTCTAAACGTGTTAGAGCCAAAGAACCTTTCGAGTTAATTCACATAGATATTTGCGGTCCAATGAATTACAAGCTCGAGGTGGTTATGAGTATTATGTTACCTTCATTGATGACTACTCAAGATATGGTTACGTATACCTGATGCAAAGAAATTAGAAACCTTTGAAAGGTTCAAAGAATTCTGAGCTGAAGTTGAAAATTCGTTAGGTAAACCCTTAAAATGCTACGATTAGATCGAGGAGGAGAATACCTTGACAAGGAATTCAAGGATTTCTTGATAGAGCATGGAACTGTTTCACAACTCACTTCACTAGGTACTCCACAACAAAATAGTGTTTTAGAAAGGAGGAATATGACTTTGTTGTACATGATGAGATCGATGTTTAGTTACTCATTGTTGCCCTATCATTTTGGGGATATGCTTTACAAACAGCTTCACACATCTTAATCCTAGTTCCATCTAAGTTTGTAGCTAAGACACCCTAAAAATATTAGAAGGGTCACAAACCTAGTTTGAGGCATGTGCGTATATGGGGATGTACATCACATGTGCCAAAACCTAAGACCTGGAAGTTGGAATCTAGATCTGAAGTAAGTTTATTTTTTGGATACCCTAGAGGCACTAGAGGAGGTTACTTATATAGTCTGAAAGAAAATACAATATTTGTATCGATAAATGCTACTTTTTTGAAAGACGACTATATGAGGGACTTCAAACCTCAAAGTAAGGTTCTACTCAAGGAGTTACTTAGTGATAAGATCAAACCACAACTAACTTTAGAAATGGGAACATAACATACCACAATTTCAAATCAGGATACTACAGTAGTCCATCGTAGTGGGAGGGTTGTAAGACAACATGTCCATAACACTGGATTCAGAGAAGTAGAAGTTGCAATATCTGATGCAATGTTGATGACCCGTTGACTTTTGGTCAAGATGTAAAACCCATTGGGTACAAATGGATATACAAGAGAAAGATATGAGTTGATGGGAAAGTATAGACTTTCAAAGCGAGGCTAGTAGCTAAAGGCTACACATAGAAAGAAGGTGTGAATTGTGAAGAAACATTTTCTCCTGTGGCCATTCTAAAATCCATCCAGACCTTCTTATCCATTGCCAATCATTTTGAGTATGAGATTTTGCAAATGGACGTCAAAACGACTTTTCTGAATGGCCACCTTGATGAAAGTATCTTTATGGAACAACCAGGGGTTTCATAGAATAAGGCAAAGAGCAAAAGGTTTGCAATGAGCCTTGTGTATACATAGATGACAAGGACAAAGTGGTCTTTCTAGTTTTATACATAGATGATATATTACTCATTGGGGATGATGTGAATAAATTATCTGACGTAAATGTCTGGCTAACCAACCATTTAAAAATGAAAGATTTGTGTAATGACCCAACTATTTCTAAGACCTAGGACCATTAAAACTACTAGACATAGCTACTACTTTGAAGAAAACATACATAAGAAATAATAATAACTTTATTAAAACTCCAACATAAATATTGTGCAAATTACAAAATAAAATATAAAATGTTGTATGGGTACCCATTATTTAATAAAACATAAAAACATAGCTTTAAATCAATTGTTCAAAAACTAAATGCGGAATTACAAAAGAAACATAATTCAAAAGACTAAAATAAACGTCATCCTTGATCGACACGCAGTCCACTCAGTCTGTTCATCCTCAACACACATGCCAAGCTTCCAGGAATCCTTTCGCCTCCATATCTATTTTCCTGCATCACACTAAAAATAAAGGAGTGAGCCTAATTCCCATCAAGGAAAATCTTCTAACAATCATATAACATAAAACATACACATAAGACTATATCGAAAACATATACTATAAAACATATATCACAACTCTAACCCATGATCATGGTAATCTTGGGGTTTGCTATCTAAGCGACTATAAGCCCCAAGCAACATAAAAACATTGGGGTTTGCTAGATAAGCAACTATAAGGCTCAAATGGCATAAAAGCATTGAGGTTTGCTAGCTAAGCAACTATAAGCCCCATGGACTACAAGACATATTCATATATATGATAACATAAGTTATCATAACATAAACATATAATAACATAAACATATTGTAACGCCCTGGATAACCAAGACCGTTACACTGTGTGTTTAAAATAGTGCAAGACTTGTTAATCAAGTCTTTTAGACAAAGTGTGAATTCTATGTAATCAACAGATTAGGAATAAAAGATTTTGGTCACAAGCAGGCTATTTTCATAAAAAAAAAATGACAGTTTAATACATGGAAACTCAAAACAGGATTTAGACGTCTTAGTTACAATAAATTCCAAGAGTTACAAGTAATTCAAGCCACTCTAATGGCAAAATATACATTTTAGGTTTCCGTCCCTGTACAATTCCTCGACCGTGGTGGCCGAGCAGCTGACAATGTACACCTCGCCCCCAGAGCTCTCCAACTCATGGTTGATTCAGCATACCCTTGCCTTTACCTGCACCACGTAGCACCCGTGAACCGAGGCCCAGCAAGAAAGCATGATAACATAGCAAGATCAACATCATTTATCAAATATTTCATGATACACAATCAGGAATTCAACGTTTCATAACGTTTATCCAATCAGTGTTAAAATACAATAAATCACATTCATAACACAATATTCACGATCATAATCAACAGTTTATCACATCATCAAATGATATTCAGGGTCAGCGCCCTTAGTCGCACCCTCTGTTTAACACACTGTCTTCGGCTCTCTTGGGCCGCCCACAGTGTAATACTCACTGACTCCGGCCAGCTTAACCGAGCTCAGTGATAAATAAGCTGCCTCAGCTACCAGTGGCCGAGCCGCGCCCTATGCGCAAATATTGTTTCCGACACTCTTAGGCCGGTTATCGCGTGTCCCATGGCATAATAATACCATCTCATGACATGATATACAAATGTAGGGAGCTCTTAGTCCCATCGTGTCCACATGGTTAATCACATTCACATAACAATGCATACAAACATAGGGAACACTTAGTCCTAACCTAGCCACATAATCAGGTGCAGCTTTCTTACCTTTAGTCTGTGCGGTTATAGAATTACGAGCAACGCCCCTCAAGCACAATTTGTTCCTGAGCCTAAGCCTTTATCACCTAGCCACAACCAAAGTATAGGGTTTCATAAATACTCAAATATAGGTTCCAGTTATAAAACTAACTCCCGGGATATCAAATTCCACCAAGCACGATGGTGAAATCAAACCTGAGCACACAAGACCACTCCCCCATGCTTAAATCCCTCAAAATCTCAAGTGTGCAAACAAGGGCTGCGGCCCCCAAAGCCTAGCCGCGGCCCTTCCCCAAAACAGAGCCTACTCCCTCACTGAACCACACACGCGCCGCGGCCCTTGCCTTGGGCGCCGCGGCGCGCCCCCTTGGCCAAGCCCCCTTGGCTTCCTTGCAAGCTAGGGCCGCAGCGCTCTAGAACAGAGCCGCGGCCCTCCCCTTCGAACCCAAATTTTACACCATTTTAAACCTCAAAACCTTACCTTAAACCATGCCAAAACTTCCCAACTCTTAACCAATTAATTCCCAACCTCTTTAGCATGATCTAAACAACATAACTCTCAAGAAAACACAGCCTAACACACTCTAATCTCCTCCTTTCAATTTCTGAAACCCAAGTGCTATGAACACTCAAACCAGCCACTCAAATTCAGTTTAAATCCTCTAACCAGGAGTTGAAACTTACCTTTGCTGTAGTATCACCTCTCCAAGCTGTGACCAAGCTAAGCTCCCAAGTTTCCCCTCTTAATTCTACCTTAGAACACCACAACTAAACTTGTTTCAGCACTTAACTAAAACCCAGCTTAAACTCATAATTTGACCACAGAAAACAGAGTTAAATGCTTACCTTAAACCTTGCTTCAGTTCCTTGATTAAACCCCTGAGCTAAATCTCCAAATTCTCACCACCAAACTCAGAAATCCCAGCTAGTTTCCCTTGGCTTCCTTTGTGTTTCTTTAAGCGTGAGAGAGAGAGAGAGAGAGCCTAAGTGTTTAGTCGGTTGTTTATCTTCTAAAAGCTTCCTAAGGTCTATCTCACATATTAAGTTAATCCCGAGGCTCGGGGTGCCGGGACCGTCCCCGAGGCCAAAATAGTAAAATCCCCCAATATTCCCGCCTAGACATCCTAACCTCAAATATATCTCCATATATTTATTTCCATGTCCTGATAACCCAAATCACTATCCGCTATCTAAAAGTATCCCCGACTTCTCCAAAATCATATCTTAACCCTCATTGTGACTTTTCCCACTATCTGGCCCTAGAATCGTCTTGAGTCGTGCTCAGCGAACCTGTCCAC
The DNA here is from genome assembly GCF_963169125.1 of Humulus lupulus. NCBI lineage: Eukaryota > Viridiplantae > Streptophyta > Magnoliopsida > Rosales > Cannabaceae > Humulus > Humulus lupulus. Next base: position 165,305,628 of record NC_084799.1, read on the forward strand.
ATAATAATGTGGTTCTCACATATATCACATATCATATTACCACATAATATAATCAGTTATCATATAACCATTACTAAACATATAATTACTCATTAAATCACAATTATTCCATTAATGCCCTCCTGGCACACTAATAAAGGCCCTTAAGCCTTATTAGTGAATTTGGGTCGTTACACATATCATAACATATACGCATATAAAATCTATCCTATTTTCCTTACCAAAACTGGGATAATTGAGAACAAGAACGGGATTAGAGCACTCCTAAAACCAAAAGTAAGAATGGTGAGTTTCTAAATAAAAGAGATGTAAAGAAACTAAACCATCAAAGAAGAAACTTACCGAGAAGAACCTTAAATCAAAGAACTTAAACACTTAACCACAAAACCATAAACAGAAGTTAGGATCTGAAAGAAACTTAAGGAAAACTAAGGAATCATAAAGAATAGAACTTATGAATAATATTACCTTTGATGAACTAGAACCGATCTACACTTCAATATTGAAAACACACTTTATCTCACTACCCAAGTGTTTATAAAAATTAAGATAATAAAGTTTTTATCCCCAAACCCAAGTGTATCTCTCTATAGAAATCCTAGCAGCTTGAAGGCTCTGAACACAACTTGAAGAATGAAGAAAAATGGTTGAGTACTAGGTCCTATTTATAGAGTTCAAGGGATGAAAATATCTCCTTTTAGCTTGAATAAAGTAATGAATATTAAATGAAAAATATTTGAATATTCGGTCAACAGATGCTTAGGACTCGGTCAAAAACGTTCAGAGGCAAGTCAAGAGGTTAAGGGATGAATCAAGCTCGGATTCCTCGAAGTTTGAAAAACTACTCCTAGGGCCGATATATCGCCCACCCTAGGCGATATATCGCCTGACCCTATATCCCAAGTGTTCGTGGTTTCATTCGTGCGAAGTCAACATGTTTTCCGTATCTCACATTTGGCGATATTTGCCCTTATAGCTGCTATATGTTGGCATACGTAGATATTTTAAATGCATTTTTTCACAAATTTAGGATAATAAGAGTTGATTAATAAGCTTTGACTGAGTAATACGTGATTCCAACAGGTCCTGGAAGGTTCTAGAGCTTCTAGATACTTATATTATTGAATTATCCATTTAAAATGCTTAAATCCTCAAGTAAACAAGATTGTGACAAGTGTCATGCCCTTAATGGCTCTATCTAATCCTTAGGATATAATTAAAATATTTCTATGACCAAAAATATAAATCAAACTTTATGTTATAATTAATATTTCTAAACTATAGGTTAAACTTATAAAATCCAAAACTATTGCTACAAGTGTCCTACTAAGTCTCGTTTTGAACAAAAATCCACGAAATCTAAAATACCAACAACTACTACTAACTATCTAGCTAGCTAAGTAAACATTCTGGGTCTCTACAATTTGGGAGAGGCAGCCTACGTTCTTGGGATATGATTAATTCGTGACCGCAAGAAGAAGTTGTTGGGATTGTCTCAAGCATCTTAAATAGATAAAATACTTGCAAAGTATGAGATGCAGAACTCCAAGAAGGGAAACCTCCCATCTCGTTATTGTGTTCACCTCCCCAAGAAAAAATGTCCTGAGACACCCGAAGAGGAAGAGGAAATGAAATGGATACCCTATGCTTCCATAGTAGGAAGCTTAATGTATGCAATGTTATGTACCAGACCTCACATTTTCTATGTTGTGGGTATAGTTAGTAGGTACCAGTCAAATCTAGGATTTGATCACTAGACAACAGTCAAACACATTCTCAAGTATCTTAGGAGAATGAGAGACTATATATGCTAGTATATTCTAGAGAGAATTTGATTCCAATAGGATACAAAAATTTTGAATTCCAATATAAAAAACATTATCGGAATCTATGTCTGAATCTGTTATCACACTTGGGGGTGGTGCAATTATATGGAAGAGTATAAATCAAGCTTGCATTGCTTATTCCACCAAGGAAGAAGAATATGTAGTTGCAAGCGAACAACTAAGGAAGTTGTTTGTCTTAGGAATTTTTTGGGTCATTTGGAAATTGTTCCAGACAAGGATAAACCAATTGTACTCTACTGTGACAACAGCGGAGTGGTTGCCAACTCAAGAGAATAGAGAAGCCATAAGAGAGCTAAGCATATACAGCATAAGTACCACCTCATTAAGCAACACCTCATAAGAGAGATAGTACACAGAGGTGATGTAATCATTCAGAAGATTGAATCAGCAAACAACCATGTTGTTCCCTTTATGAAGACACTATCTGCTACAAATTTTGATAGTCATTTTCTAGATTTAGGATTAGGCGACATGTCTCATCTACTTTAGGGCAAGTGGGAGATTGTTGGGATTTGTGCCCTTAAAGCATATTTATGTATGAACGATTACTGTTAATTAAATAAAGTTAATATTATGCACTCATATTTGTATTTAATTATACATGTCATTTATCATGAAGATCCAATATTAATTATGTGGTCATGAATTAAGTATATGTATAATGATATATATACAAGAGAATTTAATTCAAGATAATAATATAAAAATTGTCTATAATCGCTAAATAAAGGGAGAGCTTTATTTAATAAAGATTATGAGTACAATTTATCTTCTGTTTAAGACGTAGCAGTTTATCCAGACTGTTAAGTATAGCGACACAAAAAGATAGAGGTACCGTATACAATATAGAATGTATTGGACTGGGACACGATGAAAGAAAGAACTTCTAACAATCTCTATTAAAATATAGAAGTTCAACATTCAGCAATCGATGGTCGTTTGAGACTTGACCTCAATCTTGAAGTGAGTAATGAGCTCCTATTTGTGCTTTTATGACTTTTGACTTATCAGATAAAATTCAATATTCCTACGACTGAATTCCTAAAATCTTGGAGTCGTAGAACTACAAGTGGCTAGGAACATATTTCATAGATATGGAATCTACTCCTTACTTAAATGAAAGTAGATTAGTTGTTCCTTTAAGTGTTGATTCAAGGCTTGAACATACGTCGCTCAATTTATGTTAGAGAACAAAAATTTCATTATGTAATTAAATTTATAGAATATTTTTCATGAGAGGATCAATGAAACAAATTGATAAAAACATAATTAGAGAGGTTAACGGACATTAAGACATAGCTTTAATTATGAACAACTAGTATAGCATCATAACTCATACAATGACTAAATCAATGGATGCTTTTATTGTTATAGTTCTAATAATATAAGACTATAGTTTTGCGAGTTCAACTATGAATTTATAGTGTAATAATTCATAGCTAATAAATTAATTAATGAAACTAAGTGTTAGTGAAATTAATTAAATTATTGGAGCTTAGAACTACAGGTCCATATTGTCCCTGTACTAGCTCGATAACACAGAAGGTAGGATTTTGGTATTAAAATGAAATAATAAAAAATAATAATGTATTATTTTTATTCTCACAATTTAATATTATTTGTGAAATAATATTTAAAATATTATTTATGAAATAATATTTAATGGCAAATAAAATTATATCATTAATTTTGTGAAATTATTTTTTTGTTGAAAATTAATTTAATCATATTTAATTTTGTGGTATAATTGTATACTACATAAAATAATATGATAAAGGCCCAACAAATAGCATTTTATAGGGATAAAATACCACAGGGCCCAAAGCCTTGTAGTTGCCGCCAACCACAGTCCGAATGGATTGTGGCCCACACATAGGCCCAATGAGATTAGGGCTAGGTCTTCTTTCTATTGATATATTAATAGAATATAACATAAAAAAAAGAATCATCAGATGCATTTCAAATTAATTTCCAAGAGAGAAAAATAGAGAACTTTGTTCTCTCTGTATTGTGAGAAGAATAATCTCTCATGTATTGAGATTCAAAAGTTTGTTCATGTGTATCTTGACAAATAGCATAGACATCGACATGCCACCTTCTCTTTGTGTGAGCTATAGTATGGAAGATGGTGAGTTAGGAGGCTAAGACGCTATTTGATCTACACGTGTTCTACATCTAGAAAATATATTTGTAATTTTCTATTTTATTCATATTCATGTTGCATGAGAAAGATCTCATTTAAATATTATCCTATGCTTCAGCTGCAGTTTCAATGATATGATCCAAAATCAACAATAGTTGGTTGTATCCTTCATCCATGTCGGTGTTGGTAACTGGTTTAACATATGCGCAGTGGAAAGCACGGGTTGTAGGGCCCAGAGATTTCAAATTTTTTTATTTAAAAAAACTTTAAATAATCAGATCCATTAACATGAAAAACATTAATCATAGAGAAATAAAAAGATGAGAATTTACCAGTTGAAGAACTATCAACAATCCTCGATATCTTTTTGTATCTCCAACAATCATCCAATTCAAAGCATTTCTTTAAAATATTCAGAGTAAGATCTTCCAAGATGTATCTCTACACCTCAAGATATGTGTGGGCACGTATAGTAGTGGTAGGAAAATATTTATGATTCACAAGAACACATGAGATCTTGGAATATTATGTCTAAGACAAAGTTCTAAGACATATTTCAAGGATGGGAAAATATTACGATATATCTTCTCTCTCTTGAGTATTCTGCAATATTATGTATTTTTTTGAAAACTATATTATCTGATAGATTTATAAAAGAATTACTTAAATTCAAAATTTAAAATCTCCACTACAAATCCAATCTTGATCAGTTACTATAGCTACACACCAACTACAGTCCCTGGACTGTGGTTGGTGTGTAGCATCCCTATTTATAGGGATGTGTTCCAAACAATTTTTTTAAAATTATATTTAATAATTTATTTATTCTAAAATATCTAAACCTGATAGCTTAGCTTATCAAATTAATTAAAGAATAAATATTAACTCAAATTCACAACTAATTTGAAGTCATCAGGGGGAACTATGGACCTATAATTTTAAGCTCCAATAAATTTAGATTATTAATTAAAACTCTTTAATATAATAAGCTTAATTTATTAATCTCAATATTATTCCACTAAAAATATGAGACTGCAGTATTGTAATTATAGACATTTATTTATTGAGTACTTTTAAATATATAAAGAGCGTCCATCGATTTAATCACTACTTAAAATTCAATCCTCTATTAATGGTTCATAATTAAAGTAGGATTTAATTATCCTTTAACCTCTTTAATTAGATCATGTCTCCTTATGAACCATTAACTTTACTAGTGAAGGTTAATTCATAAACTAATTTATGAATTTGAGCTCAATAACCTTTCAGTTCCAAAAGCCAACCCTTAAGAGAACCATTATTCAATTCCTCTCGGAAAGTTATAGATTCCATACCTTTATATTATGTCCCCAGCCATCTACATCAATGAGTTCCCAAAATAAAAGTTTTCAGCCTGATCATTCTGACAAACCATAACGAGTGAATCAAATAACTCATATGACATAAACAAGAGTTCATAATAACTTCATGATTAAGTGAAATTTGAATATGATCATCTTATTGATATGTTAAATCAATACTTATAATGTAATCATTATTATTAAATATTAATAACATATCGTGTCTCGTTCATGTATAACCACTTTATACAAAGTACCTATACTAAGATGTCCTACTACATCAGTAATCTAGATCTAGATTACATGTATTCATAATACTAGTGAATCGTACTTACATTATTTAATCCAAATATTCCATATAACTTTGTTTTACTGCGAACTATTTAAATTCGTTCCTTATAGTATTAATCATTTCGTACCAATACAAGATTGTAGTAACAATATTGAATTTGAGAATTTTTTATATTCATATAATATTATTCCAATTAAAATTATAATAAATATATGCTAAAATTCATTTCAATTATTTATTTCATAAAACATTGTTCAATACATATGCTTTAAAGGGCACTAATCCCAACAATCTCCCACTTGCCCTAAAGAAAATATGGCATCTCCTTGATATTTAGAAGATATGCCAACAACACATATTACTAACAACCCAACAATCCCAACAACACATATTGCTAACATGATATTTACAAGACTTTGTAGAAAAATTCTTAGTAAAAGGATCGATAAGGTTATATTCTGAAGCTATCTTCATAACTGATACATCTCCTGTGTGAACAATATTCTTGATCAAGTGGTATTTCCTCTCAATATGTTTCCCCCCTTGTGACTCCTTGGTTCCTTCGTGTTAGCTACCGCCCCACTATTGTCACAATATAGGACAAGTGGCTTATCCATATCTAGAACAATTTCCAAAGCGTAATAGAACTTTTGAGCCACAAAACCTCTTTAGTTGCTTCTCAAGACACTGTGTATTCGGCTTCCATGGTAGAATATGTGATACTTTTTTGTTTTATACTACACTAGACCACAACTCCTCCACCAAGTGTGAACACTAATCTAAAAGTCAATTTCCGACTATCTCTGTCTGATGAAAAATCAAAATCAGTGTATCCAGTGGGGTTCAGGTCACCACCTAAATATACAAGCATATATTGTCTAGTTTTCCAAAGATACTTAAGAATATTCATTGTTGCAATCCAATGACTCAATCTAGGATTGGATTGATAATGACTGACTAACTTTACTGCATAGCAAATGTCAGGTCTTGTACACAACATGGCATGCATCAGACTGCCTACCGCTGAGGCATAGGGATACTGTCTCATATCCTCTTCTTCTTAAGGAGTTTTAGGACACTGCTCTTTAGAAAGGATAATTCCATGAAGGGTTGGCATATCACCCTTCTTGGAGCATACTGAATCTCTCTAATAACTTATATATATAAGTATCTTGAGACAGAGTCAAAACTTTGTTCTATCAATCCAAAAGGATCTGGATGCTGAGGACATAGTTTGCATGTCCCAAATCTTTCATTTGGAATTGCTTGGCTAGCCATTTCTTTACTTTTGTCAATGTTCCTACGTCATTTCCAATCCATAGGATATCATCAATGTAAAGAACCAGGAATACCATGAGGCCATCTTTGATTTGTTTGTAGACACAAGGTTCATCAACATTTTGTTCAAAATCGTACGTTTTGATTATGTCATCAATTCTCAGATTCCAAGATCTTGAAACTTGTTTGATTCCATAATGGACCTAAGAAGTAGGGAAACTTTATACTTGACCTTTTACTAGGAACCCTTCTGGTTGAGACATATAAATGGTCTAATCAATATAGCCACTAAAAAAAGTTGTCTTAACATCCATTTGCCATATCTCATCATCCATGCAAGCAAATATTAACAAGAGTATGCAAATGGATTTAAGCATGGCTACAGTAGAAAAATTTTCTTCATAATTCACCCATTCTCTCAAAGTGTAACCCTGGGCTACAAGCCTAGCTTTGAAAGTTTCCATTTTCCCATCTGCTCCTCTTTTTCTCTTGAATATCAACTTACAACCAATAGGTTTAACATTTTCAGGAAGGTCTTCAAGTGTCCATACGGAATTGGAATGCATTGATTCCATATTTCCAAGTTCATGGCATCTTGCCATTTTTCTTTGTCAGAATCCTCCATTGCATCCATCTATGTAAATGGATCATCTTTGGACACAAGCATCTGAACTTCCCGTTCATAGCGAGTTGGCTGCCTAACAACCCTCCCACTACGATGAAGCTCTCTATTGTTCTGACTAGAACTTGTAGTTTCCTCTTGTCATTGTTTATTGGAAACATTTGGTGATCTTTTTACTTGATTTGAGACCATCTCCTCCAGTACAACCTTACTGCGAGGTTTTTGTAATATAGTCATATTCAAGAAAAGTAGCATTTGTCGATGCAAATATTTTATTTTCTTTAGGACTATAGAATATACCATCTCTGGTCTCTTTGGACAATCCCACAAACATGCACAGTTCAGTGTGATATTCCATCTTTCCAGTCTTTCCTTTCAGCACGTGTGCTGGACACCCCCAAATACAATGGTGGAAACTAGGTTTAATAACATTCCATAATTCCAACAGTAACTTCTTGATAGACTTGATGGAACGAAATTCAATATGTACATTGCACATTGAATGACATATCCCCATAATGAAAGTGGCAATGATGAGTAACTCATCATTGATCTAACCATGTCTAAACGTCCTATTTTTTCTTTCAAAAACACCATTCTGCTGCGACATTCCTGGTGCAGTGAGTTGGGGTTGAATTCCATGCTTACGCAGGTGGTCCTCGAATTCATAATCCAAGTACTCTCCTCAATCAGATCGAAGAACTTTTAGTGATTTACCTAATTGGTTTTCAGCTTCAGCTGGAATTCTTTAAACTTTCAAAAAGTCTCAGATTTCTTTTACATCAAATATAGGTATCCATATCAAGAGTAATCGTTAATGAAGGTGACAAAATATTCAAGCCCTCCTCTCTCTTGCACATTACGTAGTCCACACACATAAGTGTGTACGTGTTGGAGTGGTTCTATGGCTTTTGAACCTTTTGAAGAGAAGTTATTTTGGTTATCTTGCCTACCAGATAAAATTGGCAGATTGGAAGAGAACCAAAAGTTAATTCTCTTAAAGGCCCATCCTTTGCTAGTCAGTTAATTCTATCCAAACCAATATGCCCCAATATTAAATGCGATAGATGTGTTTCACTGTCAGAATCAGTCTTTTGACGTTTAATATACCTTGGGTTTGCAACTTTAAACATTTCAGAGTTCTATACAGATCTCTCTTTTGCTTAAAGTCTATACATCCCATCATCAGATTTTGCATGACATATTTCAATAACAAATCTTGAGATAACGATAAAATATTATTGAAAAAATATTAAAACCTTGTTCATTCAACATAGAAATAATAAATTTCCCAATTAATAATCACACTACTAATCATAAACTAACAAATTTCTAAAACATTTGTTTTCTTGTTCTAATAGAAATCTAAAATCTCTAAAAGAATAACAAAATTAAAGAAATAATATTGTTTGAAATAATAATAAATTTCTACCACTTGTTCTTTGATGCCAATGCCTTCCCTTTAGAAGTTGATTCATTTTGAGGAAGAGCCATCATTTCTGCAAGGAACAAAAAAATAATTTTAGAATCATGAATTATAACATTCATAATGTTAATAAAACATCAATCATATAGGGGTAAAAGTAAAGTAAAGACAAATATGAATTTACCTTCTATGTCATTTTTCACTAACTCTATTATATCTGGAGATCCAACATCTTTATGAATTTTATGCCACAACTCATACGATGTCTTGATGTGTTCGTACTTGTCTTTGTACTCTTTTGGCAGGCTTTGGAGCATACAAAGCCGCCCTATGTGATTATCCTTTAACCATTTATATTTATTCATGCATGTCATAAATATGATCTATAGGTGGCTCTTCAAGTAGCGGTCAACATACAATACAAGAAATCCCAATTTCACTTGGAATGTACAACATAAATATGTGCCAAATATGAATTCTCTTGGGATCAAAATCAGCATTTTCTAGATTATAGTCAATTTGTTGAGAGAGATAATCAGACATGATTGCTGAAATAAATAGATAATATTATAAAATGAATTTAGCACATATTGTGAATATTGATAAGTTTTTGGAATAGTAAATATGATGCATGAATGCAACAAATTCAATTAACATATAAAAATAATTATTACTAATTCTGCAATAAACTAATTTGAAAATTAATGGACCAGCCTTAGGGTAGGTCAGACTAATCTCAAATTAAGTTTGAAGACAATTCTCAAATCCATAAGTGAAAACTTAAAATCAACTATTTTCTCTTTTGACTTACGAACAACCGCTAGTTTGGTCAAGATTAACTAGTCCACTTGAAAGCCTAGTGAAGCTTTGTGAGTGTAACCCGGGGACCTATGGACCTATAATTTCAAGCTCCAATAAATTTAGATTATTAATTAGTACTCTTTAATATAATATCCTTAATTTATTAATCCCAATATTATTCCACTAAAAATATGAGATTGCACTCTTGTAATTATGAACATTTATTTATTGAGTACTTTTAAATATAAATAAAATGTATCCATAGATTTAATCAATGCATACAATTCAATCCTCTATTAATGGTTCATAATTAAAGTATGAATTAATTACTGTTTAACCTCTTTAATTATTTCTTGTTTCCTTAAGTACAATTAACTTTACTAGTGAAAGTTAATTCATAAACTGACTTATGAATTTGATCCCAATAACCTTTCACTTCCAAAAGCCAACCCTTAAGAGAACCATTATTCAATTCCCTCTCGTTAAAATATAGATTCCATACCTGTATATTATGTCCCCAGCCATCTACATCAATGAGTTTCCAAAATAAAAGCTTTCAACCTGATCATTCTGACAAACCATAACGAGTGAATCAAAGAACTCATATGACATAAACAAGTGTTCATAATAACACCAAGATTAAGATCAATTTGAATATGATCATCTTATTGATATGTTAAATTTATACTTATAAAGTAAACATTATTATTAAATATTAATAACATATCGGGTCTCGTTCATGTATAACCACTTTATACAAAGTACCTCTACAAAGATGTCCTACTACATCAGTAATATAGATCTAGATTACATGTATTCATAATACTAGTGAATCATACTTACATTATTTAATCCAAATTTTCCATATAACTTTGTTTTACCGTGAACTATTTAAATTCGCTCCTTACAATTTTAATCCTTTCGTACCAATACAAGATTGTAGTCACAATAAAGAATTTGAGAATTTTCTGATATTCATATAAATTATCCAATAATAACAATAAACAATAAATATACACTAAAATTTATTTCTTAAAACAATGTTCAATACATATGCTTTAAAGGGCACTAATCCCAACAGTTGGCACCCTCTTTTGTCACGAGTTATTTTTGCATGATAGCATATATGTTCTGTAACGCCCTGGCTAGCCATGACCGTTACACTATGTGTTTAAAATAGATCTTAACTCGCTAAGCGAGTCATTTGGACATATATGTGTAATTAAAGACTAAGTCATGGTTAAGTATTAAAAAGTTTTGTCAACAAAGTGATAATTTTTCATTAAAAATATTAATTTTATACACAGGATCCAAAAAATGATTACAGACTGATATAAGACAAATGGAATACAAATTAGTCGTCCTAAGCGGCAAAACAAGGTTCAACCCTAGTTCCTCCCAGGCTTTCTCGGCTGTGGTAGCCGAGTAGGATGCATATGTACACACTTTCCCTAAAGCTCTCTAACTCATGGCTGGTCCGGCTATCCCTTTCCCTTACCTGCACCACATAGCACCCATGAGCCAAGGCTCAGAAAGAAAACATAAATAAACATTCACAAATAATCCACAGTATATAAATAGTAAAGTTAGATCAATAAATTGAATCAACAACAGGATATAAGCAACCAGGTTCTTCCCTTTTAAACTCAGAATTCACCATTCTTTCTTACATACATGGTTGTCCCTTACTTGGCAAACTAATACATACTTAGGATTATGTCAAAATCCTCATATAACAAACTCAATCAATTATTACAACTAACTTTCTACCAATAATAATCTAACCCTTCTCCTGGAAATCACCAATTTTTTTAGCATGCACAAAAATCTCAAGCCCCATGTCGTAATAATCATACAATATATGCCACTTATCTATGTCCCTTCTAAGCAATATGTAGTACTAGGCTCATTCAGCATAAGTTTACATGTCGCTCCCTCAACCTTAATTTTTCTGTATAATACCTTAACCAAAGGTATATATTTTTCCTCAGAACCTTATTATTTCTGTCTCGCACCTGGACTGGCTATTTCTCATAGGATAATTCTGCCTCCAGTTCCAGATCCCCATAACTCATCACATGAGTCTCATCAAATACATGTTTCCTCAATATGGAAACATGAAATACATTGTGTACGGCCGACAGTGCCGATGATAAGGCAATCTATAGGCCACCTGACCGATCCTCTCATGAATCTCAAACGATCCTACAAATCTAGGGCCCAACATGCCCTTATCTCCTCACCCCTTTCCATAGTGATACCCTAAGGAAGACATAGTCTTCCACTAGGAACTCTACGTTCCTTTATTTCAGATCAACATAATTTTTCTATCTACTCTGAGAAGCGAGCATCCAGGCTAAATTCTCTTTATAGCCTTAGTGGTCCTCTTAATTACCTCAAGAGCCAAATATTTCCTCTCACCCATCTCATCCCAGTGAATGGGAAATCTACACTTCCTACCATACAACTTCTCATAAGGTGCCACTCCGATAATCAATTGGTAGCTATCATTATAGGAAGACTCTGTTAGAGGCAAATATTCATTCCAGGACCCTTCAAAGTCCAATACACATGCTCACAGCATTTTCTCTAATATATTTAAAATCCTCTCTGATTTACCATCAGTCTGAGGATAATAAGATGTACTAAACTCTAGTTGTATACTCATCGCCTTCTGTAACCTTCCCCAAAACATGGAAGTAATAATGGGGTCCCTATCCGACAGGATAGACCTCGAATTCCATGAAGGCTTACTATCTCTCTCACATAGCGATCTACATACTGGTCATCTGTATTATTCATCCTCACTAATAATAGTAAGCTGACTTCATATATTGGTCCATAATAACCCGAACTGAATCACATTGGCCCATTATTCTGGGCAACCCCATCACGAAATCCATTGTGCTGTCATCCCACTTCCACTTTGGGATACTCAAAGGCTATAATAGCCTTACTAGGTTTTGATACTATATCTTGACCTATTAACAAGTCAGGCTCTTTTCCACGTACTCAGTTACGTCCATCTTCATCCCAGGCCACCAACAATAAGCTTTCAGATCCTGGTACATTTTCGTGGTGCCTGGATGAAGAGAATAAGGGATAGTATGAGATTCATCCAGAATCTCCCGTTTAATCCCAGTGTCCATCGGATCCCAAGTCCAATCCTTATACATCAATAAACTCATGCTTGCGATTGCATAATCCTTAACTATTCCAGTTAAGACACCCCCAATCCTTCCCATCTGTGGGTCACTCAACTTTTTTTTCCTTTGACTATCTCTTAAAGAGTAAACTTAAGCATAATGTTGGCCAACTGGCCCACCAGTAACTTTACTCTAGTTCTGGTCATATCTTTCAACTAACGTGATGCATAGGCAAACACATTTTTCTGTCTATATAATAACACAATCACAATCCTATCTCAAGGCATCACAATAAACCATAAACTTGTTCTGATATGTAGGAAGACTCATAACTTGAGCTATCATCATCCACTGTCTAGGTTTCTAGAAGTTGTTATCACACTTATCTGACCATGCAAACTTTTGATTTTGCATGTTAGTTATGACAATGAGGTAACAATCCTTGAGAACTCTTCCACAAAACACATGTAATACCCGTCCAATCCACGGAAACTCCTGACATTTGAGGAGTTCCTTGGCCTTGGCCAATCTTTGTCTGAGAGTACACCAAAATATCATCGATAAAGACGATTACAAACCAATCCAAATAATCTTTGAACACCTTGTTCACCTGATCCATAAGTGTTGTCGGGGCATTAGTCAATCCAAATGACACAAATAAGAACTTATAATACCCATATCTGATACAAAATCAGCCTTCTGCATAATCCTTCTCCTTGATCCTCAGCTGGTGATAACCAAATCAAAGACCCCTCTTGGAGAATACCGTCTTATCTAATAACTGAACCTTTAGTTCCTTCAGCTCTACTAGAGCTGTTCAATACGGTGCCCTAGACACTGGTTCCATCCCTGGCACAAACATAACCACAAATCTATCTCTTTATGTAGAGGTAACCCTGGAAGATCCTCTAGAAACACATCCAGAAACTCAAATGCTAATATAGTCTGTCCTGGTCCTACTGACACGACCTGAGTGGTATCCACCACACTAGCTAAGAATCTTATGCAACCCTTCTGCAATAGGTCTCTAGCTCTAAGCACAGATGTCATAAGTATATGGGCTCCATTCATAGTGCCAACAAATACCAGGGTTTCTCACACTCAAGCCCAAGGGTTACCATCTTTTCCATGCAATCTATCATTTCCCCATACTTAGCTAACCAATCCATATCCAGGATCATATCGAAGTCAGTCATAACCAACTCTATCACATCAACTAATGAGTCTTTTCCCACAATAATCTAACCCATCTCTTAAAATTACCGATAGGGTACCAAATTCTCATCACATCATCACTACATAATCCACATACCAAGTTTGTTCCTCTACTAAATGCAACAAAACAAAGAACAACATGGCACCAGAACCAATCAGTACAATACCAGAATCAAAACTAGGATGATGACCTACCTCCATTGAGGAACCAGCCTCAGTCTCAGTCTTTGACTCTGACTGCATTAGAGCGAACACTTGAGCTGGAGTTGAGCTATTCGCTCCATTTGGTTTGTCCTTCCTCAGTTCTGGGCCATCCGTCCTGAGGTGCCCAACCATCCCACATAAGAAACATGCCTTTGCTCGACATCCTCCCAGATGATTCCTCCTCCACTAAGTACATTCCAAGTAGAGTGTACAATCCTCGTTCTCATCCTGATGGCCTATTTGAGCACTTCGAAACTCTTTTTCTAGTCCAGAGCAACGGAATACATTGATAACTTTCCTTTCTGATTGTTGGGGCCTCTGCCCCTGCCTGATCCAAGAAACGAAGGTATCAGTGCCTGAGCTCTGCGATCTCCAACATTCTCCCTCCAAATCTCATTTCTTGTGCCCTCAACAACAAGGGCCCTCCCTACCACCTAAGCATAGGTATATCTCATGTATTGGGGTGATTCTAACGCCTTGAGCTATTCTAGAATTCTATCCCTGGATGAATCACTCTTTTCGAGCCACATCCGTGGGTACCATATCAAAAGCAAACTTGGCCAACCCATCAAATTTGTTAACATACTCTGTTACTGTTGTTTTTCCCTGAACCAGGTTCAAGAATTCATTTGTCTTAGCAGTCTTAACTGCATCACAATAATATCATCATTAAACAACTGCCTAAATTTATCCCAATTCATCGCAGTTGTATCTCATGTCTGGGATACCACTTCCCACAAAGTCCAGGCATCTTCCCGCAACACATATGTAGCACAGATCACCCTATCATGACCTGCCACCCCCATACTGTCAAGGATGGAACTGATCATGCCCATCCATTGTTCAGCTCTTAATGGATCTAGGCCTCCCTCAAAAATTGGAGGGTAATATTCCTAAAATCTTTCACATAGAATTTCTCTCCTATTATCAGCCTTGGATTGAGCCAATACTGGTGCCATTCCTGGCATAATAAAGGAAGAGGTGTTCCATGACAGAACCTGCTATTTTGAACACTTGATCTCTTCCTCTTGCTTCTGCAATCTTAATTGCATATCTATAAACATCTGCTACCAATTCTGAGGGGCAGGCAGACGGCCCAGGCCTTAGCTATAATTCCCAGCCACAGTATAAACACCATCAGGTCATATTAACTATCTTGGGTACATAACCTCTAATTTAGTCTGCAGTCAATAACTTGACCCATAAATCTTGATGAGCACATTCAAAAGCCTTCCCCACGGGAACAATCACACAACAACACATTCACATACCACCATGGTACTAAAATACATGCCCATGACATTCATGAATAAATCAATAACTCCTGCTCTTTCCAACATACATACAATGCTCTCAACTCCAGCATGTAGATAACACATTCATATATCAACTGAGCAGGTAATCAAATAATCACATCAATAGTCAAGGGCCAGGCCCTATCATAATATCTCATGCTCCCTAATATGGCATGTAGGAAAAGAATTTATATCTTATTTAAGCAGTTAAACACATAAGCACATAAATATTCACCATACCCTGAGTAGAGCTTGTCTTTAGTGATGAGTGTACATGCCCAAGTTGTCTTCAGGAACCTTTAACCATGGCACGCTCTGATACCAAGTTGTAACGCCCTACTACTCAGGGACCGTTACACTGTGTTTTTTAAATAGTGTTATACTCGCTAAACGAATCATTTGGTCATAACCGTGTAACTAAATGTGATTAACGGTTTGCGGTTAAATTTTTTGGTCAAAGGTACAATTGTTTCATTAAAATGTTTACTTCATACATGGGATCCCAAAATACATTTAAAAGGTTAGCTATAATGAAAACGTTACAACCTACCGACCTAAGCGGAAAAATAGGGTTTCACCCTAGTTCCTCTTTAAACCCTCGGCTGTGGTGGTCGAGCAGTCGCATATGTACACATCGTCACCCAAGCTCTCCAACTCAAGGATGGTCTGACTTTCTTTTCCCTTTACCTGCACCATATAGCACCCGTGAGCCAAGGCTCAGCAAGAAAACTTAAACATGCTCATAAGAAGTTAATAACATATTACCAAGTCATAATAAGCATGCCTAGCAGTAATAACCCTACTCATGCATGCATACCATTTACATAAATGACTACAATGACATAATGACCAATCGCCCAATATAAACGATCCATGAATCATATCGGGGTCCAATGCCCAAATTACCTGATTATGGAATCATACTAGGTTCCACGCCCTAGGATATGAGACTGATAAGTCACCCAAGGACCCTTTGCCCTTCATCTATATAACAAGGCTTGGAGTTGGCCCAGTGTACCTGGCGTAGAGTTTTCCCCGACCAATAGGTCAATCAAGCGTATATCATGCTCCTGATTAGGCATAACCATATGGACTAGCACTCAACGTGTTATTGCCATCATTGACTAATAAGCCAATGCTTTACGACCAGCACTTAGCGTGCCAAGGCCGTCCTTGACTAATAAGTCAATGCTTTACAACCAGCACTCAGCATGCTAAGGTCATCCTTGACAAATAAGTCAATGCTTTACGACCAACACTCTGCGTGCTAAGGTCTTCCTTGACTAATAAGTCATTTCTTTATGACCAGCACTTAGCGCCCTAAGGTCATCCTTCACTAATAAGTTAATGCTGGGGCCCAGCCCTAGGATATGGGACTAATAAGTCATCCCGGGCCCATTTCCCTATGCTCTGTATAACCAACCCTAGGGCTAGCCCAGCGTACCTAACACTGAGTTTTCCATGACCAACAGGTCGAATAAGCGTATGATGCGCTTCTGGTTAGCCTAACTAAAACGACCAGCGCTCAACACGTTATTGCCGCTCTTGACTAATAAGTCAATGCTTTTCGACCAGTGCTCAGCGCTATTGTTGACCTTGATTAATAAGTCAATGCTTTTCAACCAGAACTCGGCGTTATTGTAGACCATGACTAATAAGTCAATGATTTTCTCAATTATATAATGATAATAGGCATTCATCGTATATCAAATATCCAGACACAAAGCATTCAACATGCTCAATCTACACTCACAAGTATAATAATAATCATGCACATTCTCAAGCGTTCATGCCCTATTCATATTCCTATTCAATAATTTGGGCCAAGCCATCATTACATGTCTCACATATTTGGTGCAGTTTTATTACCTTTGGTCCAAGTACAAGTTACAAATGAACATCCCTCGAGCACGATCCCAGTTCCGAGCCCTTAGCGATAACCTAGTCACAACCATCAATAACGAGTAAAGAAAGGCTTCCAGAATGAGTCCTAGCAGTCGGGACATTGAATCCCACTAAATCGGGTAGTAGGATCGATCTTGAGCCCTTATGTTTGAGTTCCCATCACTAAAAGCCCATTTTAACAATTTTTTCTATTTTGAGCCGCGACCCCAAGCACTTGAACCGCGGCTCGCTCAAGTCAGGGGCTAATACCCTCTCTAAAAGCACCCCGTGTCGCAGCGTGCCTAATAGGCACCGCGGCCTAAATAGCCCAGCAACAATTTCTCCTCCTTCGTCAAGCTTGAGCCGCGACGCCCAAGAACAGGGTCGCGGCTCGACTTGGAACTTAGCCATTTTTCTCCCTTTTTCCCACATAAAAACCCTCCATAAACCTATCCAAGAATATCCAAATCCCAAAAGCAAAGTTCCCAATCAACTCAGCAGCCCAAAACCACTAAAACCCAATCAAAGCATAAAAACTCATCAAAATGTAAAATCCAATCAAAGCTTAAAAACTCAAAAACTTAAAACTTAAAGCTTAGATTACCTCCAATTAAGTCGTTTCAAAGATAAATCATCCAGCTATCAAGCTTCTAATCTTCCCTAGAATCGTTATGACTCTAACCTTGCTTGAATCTGAGTCCTAAAACTCGAGTTTCCTTCAAAAATGCTATCGAACGCCAAAAAGAGAACGAGAGAGAGAGAGAGAGAGAGAACTGAACCATCTCTTTTTATTTATTCTGTCAGGTTACTTGAAGCTTAAGTAACCTTAAGCAAATCCCAATGCTCAGGGTACCCGAAAAAAGGTCACCAGCGGCCAAATATTGAAAATCCCCAGAATTCCCTCCTGATGTCACTAACTCAAAATATATCATAAATTATTTATTCCCATTACCCAAAAACCTAGTAATGTACTAAATACCCATTGATTCACCCAAAATCAAGTATTGGTCTCGTTGTGACTTTCTCACTAGCTTGCTCCCTAGGATCTTCTCGTGTTGAGTAACCCAAATATATCCACATAATGATGTGGTCCCACACATATATCACATATATGCCAAATATACACATAACATGCCAAATTACAAAAATTGCCCTTTTAATCAACAATGGACCCACATGCATATTTAATACACCTAAACATGTATATCAAGTCATATTATAATATAACTCACGTAATCATATAATGATACACATATATATCACATAATCACATAATTTCCATAATTTGTGTTGTGAAAATTAATATATGCAAAGTATACGCAGTCACACAAGTAATATAATGATAAGTAAGATCGTCTCCACAGGGATTGCAAACAAAATTCAATGTAAAACCAACTAATTAACAACTTAAAATAAATGGAAAAGATGGGAATGATTGGGTAATGAATCTAAATTTAAATGACTGTAAATAAAACCTGCTTAAAATGTGGCTACAATTACTGGAAAAATAATTGCATTTGGAACATGACAGGTTTGAGCTCAAACTAAGGTGCTTGAATTTCGAGCCTCACAATGCCCGGATTGAACTCGTTGAACATAGGGGCAGCGTATTCCCTTATTGCTCTGGCTCTATCATCCGCCAAGGCAATAGGATTAGCCATGTTATGCGCACCCCCTGCTTCTCCAACATTTTCAGCCATGTTGCAGCGGCTTTTAGCCTTTTGTGCCTTTCTCCTTTGTCTAAAAGTGCATTCAATTTCGGGGTCAATAGGAGCAAGTTCAAATTCTTCTTGTTCGTTCTTGCACTAGATTAATCCTAAAAAACACATAGCCCAACACAAGCAGAATTAGAACCAAACAAACAGAAATAAATTGCAAAATAGTTGATAATACACAATTTTAATTTCAATCCCCAGCAACGACGCCAAAAACTTGTTGTGAAAATTAATATACGCAAGTATACGTAGTCACACAAGTAATATAATGATAAGTAAGATCGTCTCCACAGGGATTGCAAACAAAATTCAATGTAAAACCAACTAATTAACAACTTAAAATAAATGGAAAATATGGGAATGATTGGGTAATGAATCTAAATTTAAATGACTGTAAATAAAACCTGCTTAAAATGTGGCTACAATTACTGGAAAAATAATTGCAAGAAAAAGCATCTATGGAATGATAGACATGAATAGCTAAATCCCCCCTATGTCTAATATGCCCAGTTGTTACAGCATTTCGTTCAGCAAAGTTACACAGAGTTAACAGAATTCTAGAATTGCTCGTGAGATTTTTCCAAAACTCACTGATTATGTTCTACCACTTAATTTAATATATTCCTATATTTAATCAGGTTGCAGAACATCAATTAAACACCAATTCTCAAGTTATGCAAGGTAGTAAAATATTCCTATCTTACTTACTAAGAACAACCTAAACATGGAAATTCTCTTGCATCATCCAAGTTCTATCCACTAGATTTAGCCTTCCCAGAACCAAATCTAGCTTAGCAAATTGTTACTCATGGCCAATTAATAACAATTAAATAACAGTAAGCTCACTTGAATGAACAAAGGCAAAATTGCTAAACTTATGCATCAAGATTAATTAATTCAAAGCATAGGGGTTCATAGCTATTCAAATCTCGAAAGGTTTAGCTCATGTTCAAACCAGTAATTACAATCCAAAACAGAGTTTGTTCATCCATGACTAATACTTCAGTTTCACAAAATATAGAATTAAGAGTATATACTACAGAAAAGGAAAAGATAGAAGAAAAAGAAGAAGTAGAATCAAAGTATGCTTTTGTCCTCCTCCTTCTTTTCTCGTGGATATCCTCTTATGGTTACTTGGTTTTCTGTGTATATCTCTCTGCAATATTCCTTCTCTCCTTTCTCAGCTAAGTTAATGTCCTTCTTTCTTACTCTATACGGATGTACTTCGTTGCTTCCCCTCTTTAGGGTACTATTTCCATTACCCTCAATTAGAAAGCCCACTTTCTTCTCTTTCGCCCACTAGTCCAATCCACATCAGCCAGCTGACATAATTTTAAGTGACTGCCACATAGGCGCTGAATTAGATGAAGAAATTCCTGCTGGTATTTTGTCCACGTCATTTCCCAGTACCCAGAAATGCTATAGCATTTTGTTCTCCAGCAAATCCGAAGCATTTCTAGCTTTAGTGTTCACTTTGGCCTCGAATTCCTTTCTTTCCCTTAGTAATTCAAAAATTCCTTTCCTAAACAACAAAACAAGCAGAATTAATTAATTAATTACATTTAACACTAACAACTTAAATGACTCCTAAATTAGTACACTAAATAGAAAAGAAAGATAAAAACTAATCAAACTTACAAACAACATCACATTCATTACTCATTTCATGAAAAATCAAGTTTAAAGTTAATAAAAATAACTCTATACCATAGAGTTATCAATTTGCCATCCTGGCCCCCTAATCAAGGCCCTAAGCCTTATTAGGTAATTTGGGACCTTACATTATCTCTTGTATCCAGGATTTCCACTGACCTTTCCTTACATAGTAAATCCCACTGACATTCCAGGGTCCATTCTCCCAATTTGGGGTAGTACTTGACACCTCTTTCCTTAAGATTGGCACCAATAACACCATATGAGTCTTTACCCATGATGGGGTAAGGCTCATTTGTAGGCCCCTGGCCTAATCCTAATTAGGATCTCACAAGTCTATCAAATCGAGAATCAAAACTCCTATTTATTTCCCAAACTATCTTATCCATTCTAGTGCACAATATTCGAAGAAGTACGATGCCTCCAGTCTTGGAACTCCACGTTCCCATATTAAAATTAACGAACTCTATGTTTTTTTCAATAATCAGACACTCCTGCCCTAACAATCCTAGACAACTTCATTGGTCCTCCAGACCAATTCTGAACCACAATACTACTTGTCCCTCATCTCATTTCCTAGAACGAGTACTTCTCATTTCCCTGAACCAGGTTCAAAAATTCATTTGTCTTAGCAGTCTTAACTGCATCACAATAATATCATTCATTAAACAACTGCCTAAATTTATCCCAATTCATCGCAGTTGTATCTCATGTCTGGGATACCACTTCCCACAAATTCCAGGCATCTTCCCGCAACACATATGTAGCACAGATCACCCTATCATGACCTGCCACCCCCATACTGTCAAGGATGGAACTGATCATGCCCATCCATTGTTCATCTCTGAATGGATCTAGGCCTCCCTCAAAAACTGGAGGGTAATATTCCTAAAATATTTCACATAGAATTTCTCTCCTATTATCAGCCTTGGGTTGAGCCAATACTGGTGCCATTCTTGGCATAATAAAGGAAGAGGTGTTCCCTGACAGAACCTGCTATTTTCAACACTTGATCTCTTCCTCTTGCTTCTGCAATCTTAATTTCATATCTATAAACATCTGCTGCCAATTCTGAGGGGTAGGCAGACGGCCCAGGCCTTGGCTATAATTCCCAGCCACAGTATAAACACCATCAGGTCATATTAACTATCTTGGGTACATATCCTCGGAAACATACACATTCGAGGTAAAATTATTAAAGTCTAGGTCATTCCTTCAGGTCGTCAGTCTATTTGAAGGTAACCAATAATTCAAAATCCCAATCTTATACTCACCCCCCTTGACTACCTTTTTAAGAACTTGGGAAATAAAGGGGCTCAATCCGACACTATCGACTTCGGTGTCCCATGGAGACATACAGTCTCCCATCGCACATAATCATTCTTGTGTTACTCGTTCACATGAACCAAAGTTTCTAACCCAATCTGTTGAGTCATAAATTTTCATATCCACTCATCTTACCTGCAATCTAAGGTAATTCACCCTTACGGTCCATAACTATATCCCTCCGTACTAACTTGAGGAAACCCTCGAGTTGTAATAGCCTTTCTGGCTTCTGATTATCATCTTTCACTTGCTAGAAGAATTAGGTTGTGCGCTTCCTGGTATACAAATTTTAGGTCCTAATATTCATTCAAACTTCCCAGATACAACAATTACAAGGAGGTAGTACAAGACTAATCTGGAATCTCCACCTCAATGCCAACATCCATCGTATCACTCGTTCAATCGTTATATCATAACTTATCCCTGCTAAAATAGTAGGATTTGTAACCATTCCTACAAGATCTTCTTTCTATATTTCATTGTTCATAGAGGTATATCTACCAACTATCAACCACAGATTCTACTCGAATTACTGTCGTTACCCCATCTGACTTTACTGTAGTCCATGGAGAATTGTACAACTAGCACAGACTTTTCCCACTCAAGGTTTCAACCTCCACATTAGTCTTCACTAAGTAATAAGGATTCCAATGTGGGTCGTTCACTAGTTCCCACTAGCGCCCTTGTCTCATGGCCAACCACCTATGGGTGACAAAATGCTTTAACTTCCATGCTAGTGTATGCACTTCCATTCCATAAGTGATGTCACCACACTAGCGCCCTTGTCTCATGGTCAACCCCCTGAAATGTTTCTTTCCTTGATCCTTAGTTTGTAATAACCAGATCGAGGGTCAATTCTTGAGAGCATTGTCCTACCCTCGCAACCGGGCAATGAATCCTTCATTCTTGGTAAAGGGTGCCTATACTTAACAGTTATTTTACTTGGTTATCCATATGCAGTACACCTCGCATACTTGGCCTCCTTCTTAACCAATAGTGTTGACCTGTCCCATGGTGAGATGCTTCTTATGCTTAGCTCATGCTGTTCTTCATGATGTCCCTGATACCGGTTCCACCCCTGTCTTAATCCCGAAGCACACTTGATTCCTTGACGCAAAAACGATCCTAACGAATCCTTGTGAACCCATCTAAAACCTTATTTGTCGATCAAGTTTTCATCTGGTCCAACTGATATAACCCTAGCGGTACCTACCACAGTAGCTAAGCACCTCCTGAAAGAAACTGAGTTCTTCCTTTTTAAACTCAGAAGTCACCATTCTTTCTTACAGTCCATGGTTGTCCCTTACTTGGAAAACTAATCCATGCTCAAGATCATGCCAAAATCCTCATATAACCAACTCAATCAATTATTACTGCTAACTTTATACCAATAATACTTTAATCCTTCTCCTATAAATCACCAATTTTCACGGTAGGCACAAAAATCTCAAGCTCCATGTCGTAATAATCATACAACATGTGCCACTTATCTATTTCCCTTCTAAGCGATACATAGTACTAGGCTCATTCAGCATGATATATCAGAACGGAAACTAGAAAATTGACTTACCGCCTCCGAGGGACCAGCCCCAAGCTTTGATCGTGTCGAAGCGAACACTCGTCCTGGGGTCGAGCTATCTATACTCCTTGGTTCTCCATTCTTTAATCTCGGGCAATCCTTCTTGAAGTGCCCAACCATTCCACATAGCAAACATGCCTTCTCTCATAATTCTCCCTGATGGCATCTCCTTCACCTAGCGCATACTGAATAACTCTTGTAGACCTCGACGCCGCCCTGGCAGGCACCCTGTACACTATAACCCCTCCTATCAGGACCAGGTGTAGTAGAACTGTCAGGGGTCCTTCTTTTCTCATTACTAGGGCCTCCATCCCTACCTGATCCCAAAATGGGGATACCATTACCTGAGCTTCCTTCCCTATGACACTCTCACTCCATATCTTTTCTCCTGCGTCCTCTATAACAAGGGCCCCCCTATTGCCAAAGCATAGGTAGAAATCTCATACACTGGTGTGAGCCTAACTCTCTAGGCTACCCCATAATTCAGTCCTTGAATGAATCGTTCATTCCGAGCCACATCCGTTGGTACCAAATTAAAATCGAGATTGGTCAGCCCTTCAAATTCATTGACATACTCTGTCACTGTCTTACTATCCTGAACCAAGTTTATAAACTCATTGGTCCTCCCAATTCAAACTACGTCACAGCAGTACCTCTCATTGAAAAATTGTCTGAATTCCTCCCAACCCATCATGATAACATTCCAAGTATAGGATACCACTTCCCACCACTTTCGGGCGCAGGCCAGTCTATCATTGCCTACAACTCTCATATAGTCAGTCAAGGGTGTAACTAATCATGCCCATCCACTATTCAGCTCTGAACGAATGAAGGATAATACTTCTAGAATCTTTCAAACAATAATTCCCATCTGTTTCCACCCTTGGGTTGAACCGAAACTTGTGCCATTATTGTCAAAACATACGGAGCAGCGTTCCCTAACGGAACCTACTGTCTCAACCACCCAATATCTTCCTCTTGATTTTGTAATCTTGCTTGCATGCTAGCAAACATATGTTTCCAAATCCAGAGGGTAGATGGAGGGTTCTGGCCTTGATTGTCATCCGCAACCCCGACATTAATCATGTCTTGTCCAATTGACTGCCTTGGATACATAACTTCTGAATCCATTTGCTGCCAATGACCTAACCTATCCAACATGATATCCATATCCAGAACTATACCACGAGCTAGGCCAAACAACATAATAGCCACATACAGTATGCGTACCAAGACACAAATCTATAGTGTTCATGCATCAATTATCAAGTCTTATTCCCACAAAATACGTATATATATGTCATGCTCTCTATTCTAGCATGCAAATAAGGCGCATAGGTTCAATTTAAACAATTAAATAGCTAAATAATTAAGCACATAGTCATGTCATTAAATACCAAACTGTGGGTCGAGCTTTTCTTTAGCGACGACTGTACACGCCCAACCAGTTTTCAGGAAACTCTTAAACCTAGACCGCTCTAATACCAAGTTGTAACACCCTAGTTAGACAAGACCATTACATTGTGTATTTAAAATAATGCTTAACTAGATAAGGAGTCATTTGGACTTACATGTGTAATTAAAGACTAAGTCAAGGTTATGTATTAAAAAATTTGGTCAACAAAGTGATTCTTTTTCATTAAAATGGTTTATACACGGGATCCCAAAAATAGTCACAGACTGATAAAAGAAAAATGGAATGCAAATTAGCCATCCTAAGTTGTAAAACAGGGTTCAACCCTAGTTCCTCCTAGGCTATCTTAGTCATGGCGGTCGAGTAGGCTGCAAATGTACACATCGCCCCTGAAGCTCTCCCACTCATGGCTGGTCCGGCTATACCTTTCCCTTACCTACACCACATAGCTCCTATTAGCCAAGGCTCAGCAAGGAAACTTAAATAAATAGGCTCAAATAAGCAATAGTATATAAATAGTAAACATAAATCAATAAATTCAATCAACAACAGGATGTGAGCAACAAGCTTAATAGTAATATTTAGCTCAATCAGACACATAATCGAATCTCATCAACCAATATAATTAGTTAAGTGCAAACAACACTTTTGTTTATTGTACAATGTTCAGGTTCGACGCCCTTAGGGTGAGCCCTCTAGTCTTATAGCCGACCCTTGCACTGTAATGCCCTAGATAGCCGAGACCGTTACACTGGTGTTTAAAAAGACGCAAGACTTGCTAATCAAGACATTTAGTTAGAAACGTGTCACTAAAACTGTAATTGAACTAGGGATAAAAGATTTCGGTCTCAAAAGTTACATTTCATATAATCAAACATTTTAATGTGGGATCCCAATAATAATAACGTTTAAAAGATAGTTTACAAAATTTTAGGATAAAAGTACAGCTACTAGCAACTCTAAGGGCAAAACAAACATTTAGGCTTTTCCCGTCCTATACCACTCCTCGACCGTGGCGGCCGATCAACTGACTATGTACATTCAGCCCTAAAGCTCTCCAACTCAAGGCTGGTCCACTTTTCCCTTGCCTTTACCTGCACCACGTAGAACCCGTGAGCCAAGGCCTAGCAAGAAAACACAATAACAGAGCATAATCAACAATCAAACAGTCAGATAACTTGTACAGTATAACCATATACTCAACAATCCAAACCATTCACATAACCATGCATTCAACATACTAAGCTCATCAATTCACATTAACAATCAATTCACATATAATAACCAGGGTCGACACCCTTTTGTCGCATCCCCTAATCATCCCACTGACTTCGGCCCGCTTAAACCGAGCTCAGTGAATATTAAGCTGTCCTCAGCTACCAGTGGCTGAGCCAGGCCATGTGCGCAAATATTGTTTTCGGCACTCTTAGGATGTTTATCGTATGTCCCATGCCACAATACCATTTATAACATCATACGTGTATAGGGAGCTCTTAGTCCAATCATTAACACATAACCTGGTGCAGTTTCTTACCTTTAGATTCCGTTAGCTTGATTAGTGAAACCGACCCTCAAGCACGATCACGTCCAGGCCCTAGCGTATACCTAGTCACAACCATAAATTAGAATCAACACAAAACTTCAATTCCAAAACCTAGCCTCGGGACCAATCCCGAACCCTTGGGAAGCCCTAATTCAACCAAACAGGGTGGGGGAATCAAACCCCGAGCCCTTGGGCAAAAACCCTAAGAAATAAACCAAACATCCTCTTCTGCATACAGGGTAGCGCTACAATGCCTTAAAGTGAGCGCTATAGCGCTAAACCCAGAGCCAAAATGCCCCAAGAACTAAGCCTAGCACTATAGCACCCAAGGACTAGCGCTACAGCGCTACTTCCAGAACCAAAATGCCCAGATTTGTCTCCTTTGAGTTTCCTCGAACCAAAACCCTCTAAAACATTTCAAAACCTCAACCATACTTCAAACAAACCTACCAACACCTAGAACTCACCCCACACAACCCAACAACACAAAACCTAACCACATGCACCATCAATCAAAGAAAAGCAAGGTTGAACTTGAAAACTGAAGAACCCAACCAGAAAACTAGAACAGCCCAGAAACTCAAATGTTCAAGCTCAAAATTTATTACCTCAAGTGGGGAATTCGACCCTAGGTTATCCTCCACACCTCCTTAGCTTTCACTCCTCAAAACCTCAGCCTTAATTCCCTAGAATTCCCATCAAAATTCAGCTTAGAAAACCATTTCAACACCAAAAACCAGAAACTGAAAAACAACCTTGAAGCTTACTTTAATTGGATGACTAATTCCTACTGAATCCTCAAGCTTAATCAAGGTCCCAAGTGTGAAGCCTTAGCCTAAATCCTCCTCTGAATTTTAGCTTCAAATTCTAAAAGAAATGGTGAAGAAAAGCCTAAATCACATAAGAGAAAAAACCCTGTTTTTCCCTTCTTTCTTTTCTCCTTCTTTTCTTTTCTTCCCGTCTCTTTTGTTTTCCTTCAGCTTCTCAAATATTCTACACATTCCACTAAGGCTAAAAAGTAGAGTGTAACTTATCCCTTATTAAGCCAAATGACCACATTGCCCTCCCAATAATAACTAAACCTTTAAATCATTCTAAGGGCATTTTGGTCATTTACCGCTTACTTTCCGACACCTAACTTTTGACAGTGAGAACTCGTCAACTAAGTTAAGTTAGAAAAATTGCAACGTAGAGATTATCAAAAGAAAAGCTTTAGAAATCTAAGTTGGAACTCCAAGAATAATTGCATGAGAAAAATGGTGAAATCAGTTTGTATTGAATATGGTGCAATGCTACAGTATTTTTTTCCACCCCCTTCCATGTGGAATTGGGGTTCATTTTATAGTGGGCTCTAATGGCCCTGGATACATGGTGGTCTCGGGGACCAAGCGGTACACAGGTACACTGTCAGGAGAGTGGTTTTAGAGGTAGTGGTGTTACAACTAGTACATGGACAGGTACCATGAGGATGTCTCCACTACTCAACCGTACGAATGTCAGAGGAGTGGGGCAGATGGTAGTGGTGTCGACTCTGACATCTGGTTGGGAGCATGCTGGCCATGTCCTCTCTCATAGTACTCATACTACTCATCTGGCATGAGTGCTTGGATCAGGCATACGGGATTCCGAAGGTCGTACCCTATCCAATATCGTACCAGTACGGTTTTCTCGACTCATACTGGAGCCTCTAAGCACTGGGGTCTCCATGGGTCTTCGTAAGATATACCGCTCTGAGGTATAGGGAGTGAAGCATTTGATGCACGTAAGGGTCGTGGCGCGAGGCCACCCTCGCGAGGCCCTCGGAGGCGCAGCTCCCGCGGTGCGCAGCTTCCCTCGCGAGGCCCGTCGTGGCGCGAGGCCTCTCCTTTGCGAGGCCCTCGAAGGCGTAGTTCCATGGTGCGCGGCTTCCCTCATGAGGCCCATAGTGGCGCGAGGCCTCCCATTCGCGAGGCCCCTGGCGCGGCGCGAGGCCTCTCCTTCGCGAGGCCCTCGGAGGCGTAGCTCTGGAGGTGCGCGGCGTCCCTCACGAGGCCCATCGTGGTGCGAGGCCTCTCCTTCGCGAGGCCCTTGGAGGCGTAGCTCCGTGGTGCGCGGCTTCCCTCGCTAGGTCCATAGTGGCGCGAGGCCTCTCCTTCGTGAGGCTCCTAGCGCGGCTGATGCGCAGGCGAGGCGAGGGGCGAGGACATGGTCTCGCGAGGCCCCTGGTGCGACTGATGCGCGGGGTGAGGTGATGGTGGGGAATTTGTGGCCCCTCGGGTGCACGTGGCCGAGGTGAGGTGGGGCCTCACGTGGGACGCTCGGGTGCATGCGGATCACGCGAGGCGGGGCCTCGCGTGCACGGTTGGGTTGCGCAGCCAAGTTATCATATGGACGCGGGTCATGGACGGCCGTGTATAGTGAGACCCTTGTGGCCTTGGCAGGTACTCGCGCATGTTGGGTACCCTCGCATGGCAAGGCTCTCGGGGCATCTTCATTAAGGCCTCCTACGAGACAGGGGTTGTGGGGAAAAATACTGGGTCGCTTGGATTGCCTGAGGCTAATGAGGGTAAGCCTCCATATTTTCCCTTGGTGGAATTTTAGCATCCACACTTGCCCCCCAATCTAGGAGAGGACCTTTAGGTACTTTGGTAGACTATTCCCTTTAATTCTTATAAATAGGCCTTCAGGCAAGGCTTATTACTTACACCTTACTTCCTTAGCTTAGTGGTACCTAGACCCTTGCTCCTTTCAAGAGGTAAAGGGTTCAATCCCCCAAAACTCCACTTTTATTATAGCTTCCCTGTTTTTATATATATACATTTGGGCTAATTTTTGGTATGTGCATGTCCCTTCATATATTTGAGTGCTAACACATCTTTTCTGTTTATTTTTGCAGACGCGTACTTTCGACCACTTGCCTCTATCTGATCGTGACGGCGCTTTTGGCCCTCGACCTCCCTTTGACCACGACAGTGCTCCATTTTACCTGCTTGAGGTATATTTTCTTTTTCCCTCATGTTCATTGGGTCCAAATTAGCATTACTCGGGATGGGGTACTTTGGCTTGAGCTTGCCATGAGTTAGCCCAGTTGCATGCCCCCTTGTTTATACCCTGTAGTGGATCATTTATGGTGTTTGCATCTAGAGGTTTTAAGCCCATTCCTTTGTGTTTTGTAGCAATCCTCTCATTTATACATGAACCCCTTTTTGCTTTCGAGACGAGGTCTCATGTCCAATGACGGTTCGTTCGACATACCTCCAGGGGTTGAGTTTGTTGACTTGTCTTCAGACTCAGAGTCCCCTGAGGAAAACCCTTACCAAGACTATGACTCCTTAAGGGAGGCCCATATCCGTCACCTTGAACACATGGCTGAACTTAGGCATAAAATTTGGGTGGTGGAGACTGAAATTAACTCGGCGTTGAGAGGAGACGGAGCACCTTTCCCCCCTGACCTTAGTGACCATGTAGCGAGCCTTAGGGTGACCCTTTTAGATTTGCAAGGGGAGTTGGAGTTTATGGAGGGACACCTTCCGCCTGAGCCCTCCAGCCCATCTTCGCCTGATGACCGTCATGGGGCCGCTTCTGCTTCTCTTCAGCCCTTAATTTTGATCCTCCCTAGCTTAGCGCTTTCACAGTCGGTGCCCCGGTGGAAGACTCTTGCTAGGAAGAGAAACTGGAGGGTCAAGTGTTCTGTCTCTTCCTCACCTTTTTCTTTTGGTTTTGCAGATATGCCGAGGGCACGACGATAGGTATCCATCAATGAACTGGACGATGCTCCTTTAATGGCCTCCCAACTGGTGTCACATGTGTCAGAAAATAAACTGAGGGAAATTGTGAAGCACTACCGCGTTCCTCTAGAGTACGCTTTATACACTCCTTTGGAGACATGTCGGGCTGACTGCCCTAGCACCGGCTTCGTGGCCCTCAGTGAGCACATCCTAAAGGCGGGTGGTATCATCCCGCTACACCCATTCTTCGTAGCAATCCTCAATTACTTTGACTTTGCTCCACTTCAGCTGGCACCCAATAGTTGGCTGACCTTGAGCTGCCTTTTTATTGCGTTTATGGAACTGGCAGAACGTGCTCCTACGGCACTAGAGGTGCATTTCCTCTACAATCTTATGCCCTCTCCCAAGTCTAAGGGCTTCTATTACCTACAAAAAGCCAATAACGAGGTCTCTTTGATAGAGGGCTCAGTGTCCAACCCGGGGTCCTGAAAGCAGGACTTTTTCTTCGTGAAAGGCCCCCTCTCTGTTCGCGAGCACTTCCGTGCCACTCCCAGTAAATACCCTAAGCCACATTTTCTCTCTTCTTCTTTTTTGTAACTCATTTTTTCATGACTTATGTTTGTGTCGACCATGGCGTGGATTATGCAGAGCAATTCGCCGATCCCACAGTTGTTGGGTCGGAAGCGAAAGTTGTGAAGAAGTTTATCAACGTTGACCCCGCTATGAAAAAGGCTGCTTACCTCTTCAGTGTGGAAAATCTGAACCTCCACAAACTGTCCCGAGTCTCAGATCCCCGGTTCCTGTGGACCATCCCTGGGTGTAAGATGATGAAGGCGGTATCGGCCGAGCCTTGCCTAGGCAAAGGTGAGGCTGAGGATGTGCCAGAGGAAGCCTCCCTTGAATGCGGGGGACCTCGCCAGCTGTCCTCGTCTCCTGGGGGATGCCCTCCTTTTGTCTCTTTTGACCTGGACATAGCCTCCCAATCCCAAAACCAGCATGCCATTCCGAGGCGTTTTGTTTGCCCCGACCCCGAGGACTATGACGCTTTCACTCAAGCTCCCCTCGACCCTGGTCCATCGGGGGCTCACTTTGCCAATCTTCCAGCACCCCCTTCTGATCTACCAGGGCCTCACTTTTCCAATTTTCCTGCGTCCCCTCCCATTTCGGCGAGCGGTTTGTCTGTCCTCACCCAGCCAGGTGCCCCTGGCCTGGATGGGGTGCCTTGGGTGAATCATATGGCGGCCTCTTACGGCCGGCGGTACGTCAAAATCACCTCAGACCTCCCCGAGTCTGACTGGAACGGTCTTGGGAGTTTTGCTCTATCGAACCTTGGGGAAACTCTAAGGCGCACCACTACTTGGGTGAGTTCATGCATCTTGTGTCGGCCCTATTATATATAGATGTACATACATTTTTTTTTGTTACTTATTATTGCTGTTGTTGGCTTTCTTATGCAGGCCTATACTGTGGCTCAGCGGTGTGCCGACTCGGCTAACAATCTCTCCGCGTCGAGTGCTGAGAGGGATCGTCTCATGGCCTGGCTCCAGGAGCTCGAGAGAGAGCTTGAGGAAACCCAGACTATGCTAAAAAGGGTTCGAACCAAACTTTCTGTCTCGTCAAAAAGGAAGCAGAAGGCGGTTGCCAAAGCCACGAAGCTGCAGGACAAAGTAACCAGCCTAGAAGGCGAACTCTAGGGGAGCAAGGCTATTGCGACTGCGTCGCAGGAGAGAGTCACTTCTTTAGAGGCCGAACTCGAGGCTACGAGGGCCGATGTGGCTACGTCGCAGGGGAGAATCGCTTCCTTAGAGGCCGTTAGGACAACTATCGAGTACAGGTCCATAGACCGCACCCTTTATGGTGTGTGGAGGCAAGATCCCAACTTTAATTTTTCTTCTTTTGGCGAGCACATCGTTGCTCGAGTGGCCGTGTGGAGTGCCCGTGGCAGGAGGCCCTGAGGTCGTCATATCATGATTTCTGTCAGCTACCCCGCTGTGGGCGTATGCTCATCTTGAGCCTTTGTAATATTATTATTATTATTATTATTATTATTATTATTATTATTATTATTATTTTGTAAATCTTTCCATGTTACCAAGACTCCTTTTTCAATATATATATATATATACATGTGTGGTTATTTATCTCTTATTCCTCTGTGTTTGAGGTCTTTTTGAGCCTGTATGATGGGGTTTGGTAGGTTCCCCTCTTTTATTTACCAGGCTAGAGGTCCTTTGGCGCCCATGTGAAAGGGGTCAATGGGACCTTTTTTGGTGCCTCTTGATTACTTCTATAAGGATATTTTGACCCTTTGGGTTCTAGCTATCCTTTTATATATTTTTGCGCACGCTTATTATTTTTTGCAAGAAGCATCCTTCTCGTCATTATTCATAGTACTATTTTTGCAAGGGTCTCTTTTAGGACCCTTTTTGGCTAGACGGCTTGGTGGCCGCTCTAGGCTTATTGGTGGGTGCTCTCTCTAAGGTCTTTCCTCTTGTGGGAGCATCTGCCTTTATTTGGAAGTGTGTTTTTTTTTTTTTTGTAAGACCTTTTGGCCTCCTTGATGTTCATAAGGGTAGCTAATCCTTGTGAACCCAAGAGATGCCTTGCAAGGTCCTCTCCCTGTTTGTTAGGGTTCACCGCGAATTGCATTCCTCTTTTAAAGAATTTTGTTTAAGGCTCTGATGAAAGGGGTCCTTTTTAGGATCCTCCTGATAGAGGGTCCCTTTTAGGATCCTCCTGATAGAGGGTCCTCTTTAGGATCCCAGTGCAAGGGGTCCTTTTTAGGATCCTCCTCTTAGAGGGTCCTTTTTAGGATCCTCCTTTTTAGGAGTTCTTTTTAGGTTCCTCTTGTTAGAGGGTCCTTTCTTGCTTGCCGTATGTTTTTGTCTCCTGTCCTGCCCCCCAAGTGTTTGGTGAAATTTATTTTGGCAGGCACTTTGGCTGATGCTCGCATAGAGAAGAAAAATAACACGTGAATTTGCGAACAGTTTCATTCATAGCATGTGGTTTACAACGGCATATTTAAAAAAGGGTTACATCTAATTGGAAGGTTACCTAGGTAGCCTCTTTGATTCCTACTCACTAAACTAACATAACAAGGAACAAACTAAACATAGGTCCTCTTTGCACCAGGTGCTAAAGCCTCACTGGTAGCGCTTCTCGAGGTGTTCTGTAACTCGTGGGTCCAACTCGTATGGATCGCGCCTTCATACACAACCATTTCCATCGGCACCGATGGTTTTGTGGCTGTGCGGAGGGACATGTTATAGCATTCCCTCACTTCCTTCTGCTCCCCTTTCACGCATGCTACTCCCCCAGGGGTTGGGAATTTCATAGCTAGGTGATACACAGAAGTTATCGCCTTCAATTCTCTCAGAGTGGGTCTCCCTAATACTGTCTTGAAGGCTGAGGTGCAATCCACCATGAAAAAGTTTGCCATTATGGTGGTTTGCCTGGGTTGTTCCCCCATGGTGAGGGCTAATTCAATTGCACCTAGGGGCTGTATCGACTCCCCTGTGAACCCGTAAAGGGAGGAATTGCAGGGTTTCAGGTGCCGAACGCTCAGTCCCATCTTCTCCAAAGCAGGGCGATGCAGGATGTCCATAGAGCTTCCATTATCCACTAGGACCCAATGTACTCTCATGTTCACAAGCTGGACAGTTAGCACCAGGGGTCATTATGAGGGAAATGTACCCCCTGCACGTCTTCTTCAGTGAAAGTTATTGAGTCATTCTCACCCTTGAAATTCTTCAGGGGGCATTGCTCCAAACTTAAGACACATGGTGGTGGACTTTGTCTGGCCTCCTTGGCATATTTGTCTCGTCCCTTTCTTGAATCGCCTCCGAATCCTGGTCCTCCAAAGATGGTCCTGACCTCTCCCTGTACTTCTGGGGCCGCCTCTCGCGCCCGCAGCGGGGACGCTCCTTCTTCTGGCCTCTGGTTCTCCTTGCACACATATCTGCCCAAATGTCCCCTGTGGATGAGCTCCTTGATTTCCACCTTCAAATGGTTGCATTACGCGGTGGTGTGGCCGATATCCTTGTGATACCGGTAATACTTGCTGGGGTCTCTTTTAGACCGGTCTTTTTTCATTGGCGAGGGCCTTTTGAAAGGGACCTGGTTCTCGTTCGTAACGAAAATATGCTCTCTCGCATGGGTGAGGTCAGTGTAAAAGGTGTAGGGGCCCTATAGGTGCTCATCAAAGCGTTGATGCTTCCGGGGTCGATCATCTCTCGTTCCCTCATAACCCCCTTCTTCTTTGCACCGCTTTGGTTTTCTCGGACTGAAGGTTTCGGGAGCGACGAGCCTTTTTTGACTTTGAGGTTCTCGTGACCATCCTCCACGTGAATTTATTTTTGTGCCCGCTCATAGAAATCATCCAAGTCTGTTACCTCCCTCTTGAGCATGTTATCCCATAACTTGCTTTCTGGGCGTACTCCAGCTGTGATGGCCATTTTCAGCTCGAGGTGGGTCAGGCTCCCCACTTTAGCTGCCTCCATATTGAACCTGTGAATATAGCTCTTCAGACTCTCATTTTCTCCTTGCTTCACATTTGCGAGGCTGGTGCCTGGCATCGTGTAGTCTCGCACAGCGTGGTGTTGCTAGAGGAATTCATCAGAAAGCTATTGCCAATATCTGATGGATTCTGGTCTAAGTCTTTTGAACCATTTGTACGCAGGTCCTTTTAATGTGACAATGAAGAAATGACATCTCACCCCATTGCTAATTCCCCTCAGCTTCATCAGGTCGTTATATGTATCTAGATGGTACTTTGGATATGTGTTCCCTTCGTAGGGGGTCATATGGGGCTCCTAAAAATTGGCAGGGAGCAGGATGGCTTGGATCTCCCTCACGAAGGGGGACTCATGGTCGAACTCTTCCTCAAAAGCTTGACCTCCAAAGGCGGTGATGATCTTGCTTCGCAGGCTCCTCATTTCTGTGTCCAGGTCCTGCCTCCTCTTGCTTAGGGAGTCCCTTAAAGCGGACGGGTTAAGATCCCCCTTTCCTTTGCCCTCTCAAGGCGCCATACGGGGCATGGTCCTTTTACCCGCCCTCTTCTTTTTGAGCTCCTCCCGTAAATCTGAGGGTCCTCTCTTTGAGGTGACCTCATCATCGTTGCGAGGGGCAGCATTGGTCTTCGGCTCTGGTTTCTGGGCCTGCTTCGGTGGTTCAGGATGTTCTCGTTGCTTCATTCGGGGGGTGTTACTAGTGGAGTGTCGAGTCCTTCCATTGTCTACTGGAACGGTGGTCTCTGCCCCCTCCTGACCTTTCTCTTTTCTCTTGGGCAGGGTCACGCTTGACTTACCTTGCAACAGGCCATTCAGCACCTCTTGCATATTCTCCAGGGTGGTCTCCAACCTTTGGTTCTTACGGTGCAGCTCACATATTTCCTCTTCATAGAACCAAGATTTAGAACTCGAGCTCACGGAATGGACCTGGGGATGTTTATCATATCTACGCGTCGAGGGGCCTGGGTCTTGCCGGCCGGAGTTCGGTACTTGTGGTGGTTTAGGAAGTGGGAACTCATTCGCATTCCCAGGTGGTGCGGTGGTTGTCCTTGGAGGATTCTCACCAGGCGAGATGGCTGGTGATGAGACCTCCCTATCACCCCGTGAACCTCAGGGTCCCTTGGGGGCTCCATATCCCTGGGTGGAGGAGGATCCTTCATGGAGGCCTTCAGCTGAACTCCATTAAGGTGGACTTCCACCTCTCGTGGCTCCCGGAGTCGCTTTGAACATCTCGGCATTTCTTCTTAAAGGGAGTAATGGTAGAATAGTAGCTTGGTACTTAGCTTCCCACAGACGGCGCCAAATTGTTGACGGTGAGAACTCGTCAACTAAGTTAAGTTAGAAAAATTGCAACGTAGAGATTATCAAAAGAAAAGCTTTAGAAATCTAAGTTGGAACTCCAAGAATAATTGCAGGAGAAAATTGGCGAAATAAGTTTGTATTGATTATGGTGCAATGCTATAGTAATTTTTTTACCCTCTTCCATGTGGAATTGGGGTTCATTTTATAGTGGGCTCTAATGGCCCTGGATACATGGTGGTCCAGGGGACCAAGCGGTACATAGATACACTACCAGGAGAGTGGTTTCAGAGGTAGTGGTGTTACAACTAGTACATGGACAGGTACCATGAAGATGTTTCCACTACTCGACCGTACGAATGTAAGAGGAGTGGTGCAGATGGTAGTGGTGTCGACTCTGACATCTGGTTAGGAGCATGCTGGCCATGTCCTCTCTCCTAGTACTCCTACTACTCGTCTGGTATGAGTGCTTGGATCAGGCATACGGGATTCCGAAGGTCGTACCCCATACAATATCGTACCAGTACGGTCTTCTCGACTTGTATTGGAGCCTCTAAGCACTAGGGTCTCCATGGGTCTTCGTAAGATATACCGCTCCGAGGTATAGGGAGTGAAGCATTTGACGCCCGTAAGGGTCGTGGCGCGAGGCCACCCTCGCAAGGCCCTCAGAGACGCAGCTCCTGCAGTGCGCGGCTTCTCTCGCGAGGCCCATCGTGGCGCGAGGCCTCTCCTTCGCGAGGCCCTCAGAGGCGTAGCTCCGTGGTGCGCGGCTTCCCTCGTGAGGCCCATAGTGGTGCGAGGCCTCCCCTTTGCGAGGCCCCTGGCGCGGCGTGAGGCCTCTCCTTCACGAGGCCCTCGGAGGCGTAGCTCTGGAGGTGCACGGCTTCCCTCACGAGGCCCATCGTAGTGCAAGGCCTCTCCTTCGCGAGGCCCTTGGAGGCGTAGCTCCGTGGTGCGCGGCTTCCCTCGCGGGGCCCATAGTGGCGCAAGGCCTCTCCTTCACGAGGCTCCTGGCGCGGCTGATGTGCAGGCGAGGCGAGGGGCGAGGACATGGTCTCGCGAGGCCCCTGGCGCGGCTGATGCGCAGGGCGGGGTGATGGTGGGGCCTCTGTGGCCCCTCGGGTGCACGCGGCCGAGGCGAGGCGGGGCCTCGCGTGGGACGCTCGGGTGCGCGTGGATCACGCGAGGCAGGACCTCGCGTGCAGGACTGGGTTGCACAGCCAAGTTGTCATATGGACGCGGGTCACGGATGGCGGTGTATAGTGAGCCCCTTGTGGCCTTGGCGGATACTCGCGCATGTTGGGTACCCTCACATCGCAAGGCTCTCGGGTCTCTCGGGGCATCTTTGTTAAGGCCTCCTACGAGACAGGGGTTGTGGGGAAAAATACAAGGTCGCTTGGATTGCCTGAGGCTAATGAGGGTAAGCCTCCATATTTTCCCTTGGTGGAATTTGAGCATCCACACTTACTAATCACCAATTATATTCCTCAATAACAAGTATTCTCCAATATATTCTCTAAATTCCCAGAAATACCCCCAGACTCACCCCGAGCCGGGTATAAATCCCCGCCGTGACTTTTCCGCTAAACCGCTCACTAGGATCGCCTCAAGTCACAAGCTGCAAATATATCCACAAAGTAATGTGGTCTCAACAATTAATCACAAGTAATTACATTTATGCCCTCAACGGGCCAAAATTACGAATATGCCCTTATAACCTAATCAGGGCCTACATGCATAGTAGTACACATAGTCATGCATCACATATATCCAAATAATCATATAAGCATGCTTATCACATCATCATGCATTTAATCATTTATATCACACATAATCTAGCTATGCCCTCTCGGCACACTAATCAAGGCCCTTAAGCCTTATTAGTAATTTTGGGTCGTTACAACTGTCCCCTCCTAATGAGAATTTTGTCCTCGAAATTTACCTGAATAACTCGGGATTCTGATCCCGCATTGCTGACTCAACTCCCAGGCCGCCTCCTCGACCCTACTATTCATCCATAACACTTTAACTAGAGGAATCGTCTTATTCCGTAGAACTTTATCCTTCCGATCCAAAATCTGAACCCGTCGTTCCTTATAAGACAGATTTGTCTGCAATTCCAGATCTTCATACTTTAACACATGTGTCATATCTAAGACGTACTTTTGGAGCATAGAAACATGGAACACGTCATGGACTCCTAACAGTGATGGTGGTAAAGCCAACCTATAAGTCACCTGACTAATCCTTTATAGGATCTCAAAAGGTCCGATGAACATAGGGCTCAGCTTGCCCTTCTTCTCAAATCTTCTCACCCCTCGTTGTGGTGAAACTCGAAGAAACTCATGGTCCCCAACCTGGAAATCCACGTCTCTACGCTTAGGATCAGCGTAGCTCTTCTGTCTACTCTGTGAGGCGAGCATCCTAGCTCGGATCTTCTCAATAACTTCATTCGTCTTCTGAACCATGTCCGACCCCAAGTACTTCCTCTCACCCATCTCATCCCAATGAATGGGTGATCTACATCTCCTCCCATATAACATCTCATAGGCAGCCACTCCAATTATTGATTGATAACTATTGTTATATGAAAACTCAATCAACGGGAGATACTTACTCCAAGATCCCTCAAAATCGATCACACACGCCCGGAGCATATCCTCTAATACCTGAATCGTCCTCTCAGACTGTCAATCAATCTGAGGATGAAAGGTCGTGCTGAACTTCAGCTGAGTTCCCGTAGCTTTCTACAAACTACCCAAAAGCTTAGATGTAAAGATAGGATCCCAGTCTGACACAAGAGATTTAGGAACCCCATGGAGACGTACTGTCTCCCTCACATATAACTCTGCATACTGATCCACTGTATATGTCATCTTCACTGGAAGAAAATGAGCTGACTTGGTGTATCTGTCCACAATCATGAAGCCCTACAGTCCTGGGTAAACCTCCCACATAGTCCATCGTAATATCCTCCCATTTCAACTCGATAATACCCAACGGCTGAAACAACCCTGCTGGTCGCTGATGCTCAGCCTTCACCTACTGATAGGTTAAACATTTGGCCACGTACTCCACTACATCCATTTTCATTCCGGGTCACCAACATAACGTCCGTAGATCCTGATACATCTTCATGGTACTCGGATGTAGTGAGTACGATGTGGTATGCGACTCATCTAATATCTCTCGTCTGATCCCCATATCAGCCGAAACACAAATCCGCCCCTGATACCATAGCAAACCAACCTCTGAAATAGAATAGTCCTTAGCTATTCCAACTAAGACATTCACTCTAACCTCTTGTAACTAAGCATCTACCAACTGCCCTTCCTTAATCCTCTCTAGCAAGGTCGACTGCAGAGTAATGTTGGCCTACCGGCCCACCATCAATTTTATTCCTACTCTAGCCATATCATCTGCTAACTCTCTCGAGATCTGGGTGGAACTATACAACTGACCCGGGCCCCTCCGGCTCAACGCATCCGCCACTACATTGGCTTTCCCCGGATGGTAAAGAATATCACAATCATAGTCTTTTACCAGCTCTAGCCAATTTCTCTGCCTCATGTTCAAGTCCTTCTGTGTGAAGAAGTACTTCAAACTCTTGTGATCGGTGTATATCTCGGACTTCTCCCCATACAAGTAATGTTGCCAAACCTTCAGTACGAATACCACCGCCGCTAGCTCCAAATCGTGGGTAGGATACTGCTGCTCATACTCCTTCAGTTGTCGTGACACATTAGCTATAACCTTATCATTCTGCATCAACACACAGCCCAAACCTAACCTTGATGCATCATAATAGACTGCAAACTTTCCTTCCTCCGAAGGAAGACTTAACACAGGTTTAGTAATAAGTGGCCTCTTCAACTCTTGAAAGTTGTTCTCACACTTTTCTGAACAAACGAACTTCAAATTATTTCGTGTCAATTATGTCATCGATGCTGCTAACTTTGAGAAGCCTTCCACAAACCGTCTGTAGTAACCCGGTAAACCAAGAAAACTCCGAACCTCTGAGGCGTTCCTTGGCCAATCCTTAACTGCCTCCACCTTAGATGGATCCACCTTAATCCCATCTGCACCAACAATATGTCCAAGGAATGTCACTTCTGATAACCAAAACTCACATTTCTTAAACTTGGCGTACAACTGGTGCTCTCTCAACCTCTGTAGGTGCTCTCTCAACCTCTGTAGAACCTGTTGAAGATGAAACTCGTGCTCTGCCTCTGATCTGGAGTACACTAAAATGTCGTCGATGAAGACAATAATGAATTGATCCAAAAATTCCTTGAACACCTTGTTCATTAGGTCCATAAATGCTTCTAGGGCATTAGTCAAACTGAATGACATGACCAGAAACTCATAGTGCCCATACCGCGTTCGAAAGGCCATCTTCGGAATATCCTCATCCTTGATCCTCAACTGGTGATAACCAGATCAAAGATCAATCTTTGAGAACAGCGTCTTACCCTGCAGCTGATCAAACAAGTCGTCAATCCTTGGTAGGGGATACTTATTCTTGATAGTCAACTTGTTCAATTCCCTATAGTCTATACACATTCTCTGCGTCCCATCCTTCTTCTTCACAAAAAAAACTGGAGCACCCCATGGCGAGTAACTAGGCATGATGAACCCCAAATCCAAAAGCTCTTGTAATTGTATCTTCAATTCCTCCAGTTATGCCGGTGCCATTCTATATGGTTCCCTTGACACTGGCTCTGTCCCTGACGCCAACTCGATAACAAATTGAATCTCCCTACGCGGCGGCAACCCTAGTAAGTTCTTAGGGAACACATCCAAGAACTCACAAACCAATCTAGTCTTCTCCGGCCCTACTGGAGAAACTCTAGTGGTATCCACCACACTAGCCAGGAAGCCTGTACATGCACCCTGTAATAAGTCTCTAGCTCTCAGCGCTGATATCCTGGGTACGCGGGGTTCACTTACCGCTCCCACAAAGACAAATGGATCCTCGCCCTCCAGCTCAAAGGTCACCATCTTCTTCCTACAATCAATAGTAGCCCCATATCTAACCAGCCAATACATCCTTACAACCATGTCAAAGTCCTCCATTACTCGCTCAATCAAATCTACTAAAAGTTCCCTACCGTCAAGTATCACTGGCAGTGCTCTAACCCATCTCCTAGAAACTACCAGTTCCGCAGTAGGCAGTATAATCCCAAACCCTGCAGTGTGGTACTCACTAGGTCTACACAATCTATCAATCACCTTGCTAGAAACAAAGGAATGCTTAGCATCAGAGTCAATCAATACAGTAAAAGAAGAACCAGTGCTAGCAAGCTGACCTGTCACTACCGAGGGACTACCCTGAGCCTCTGCCTGCGTCAGGGTGAACACTCGAGCTGGAGTCAAGCTATCCACCTTCCCTGCATCTGCTTTCTTCACTATCAGGCAGTCATTCTTGAGGTGTCCTACCACCCCACGCACATAACAGGCCTTAGCCCGACATTCGCTCGGATGGCGTCTTCTGCACCTCGTGCACTCAAGATAACTTCTCCATGAATCACCGCCTCCCTGAGGGCTACCCTAAGTACCTCGACCTCTCCTATCAGGACCAGGAGCAGTTGAAATATCAAGGGTCTTCCTCTTCAGATCACTGGGGCCTCCACCCCTACCAGATCCCAAGTATGGAGGCACTGCCTTGCGGCCCTCCCGCCTTACTACACTCTCCCTCCATATCTTATTCTTCGCTTCCTCAGCGGTAAGAGCCTTCTCCACAGCTTGGGCATAAGTTGTCTCCCCAGGAACTGTTGTAATCCTTACATCTTAGGCTATCATAGCATTCAGCCCTCTAATAAATCTGTCCTGCCTAGCTGCATCAGTAGGCACAAGATCTGGTGCGAACTTCGCAAGTCTGTCAAACTTTAGGGCATATTCTGTAACTGTCATGCTGCCCTGAACCAGCCCCACAAACTCATTTACCTTCGCTGCTCTGATGGCAACACTGTAATACTTCTGGCTGAATAAGTCCTTGAATCCTTCCCAAGTCAATGTAGTAACATCTCTAGTCTGTGATGCCACTGCCCACCAGATACGGGCATCCTCTCTCAACATATATGTGGCACACGCCACTCTGTCATGTCCTTCTACCCTAATGAAATCCAGGATAGAAGTAATCATAGTTATCCATTGCTCGACCTTCAGTGGATCAGGTCCTCCCTCAAAGATTGGGGGCTACTGCTTCCTGAACCACTGATACAACGGCTCCCATCTATTCCCAACCTCTACTGGTTGTACAACTGGAGGTGGCATAATAAGGGCAGCACTCCCTGACGGAGCCTGCTGTCGCAGAAGTCAGATCTGCTCATCCTGGCTCTGTAGCCGTGCTTGCATGTCTACCATAAGTTGCTGCTAGTTCTCAGGGACCAGCGGAGGAGTCTGGCTCTATATCCAAATTAATCTGCAATCAATGACTCAACAATCATTCTATGATGACAGGGTAATAATTCTTCCATGATTCACCATTGGAACTCAAACATTCACAAACAATCAAGATATAATAGTTTATTCAAGTATTCATCCATATATCCATTGACATGCATAGCAATGCTAATAAGCATGCCCAAATATCATCACACAATAGTCAAGGGCCAGGCCCTATCAGTATCTCACGCTCCCTATTAATCAAGCAAATATCAACATTCATTCTCTTTTCTAATCATTTAAGCATATAATCATGTATACACAATTACCAACCCCTGAGTCGAGCTTGTCTTTCGCAACGAATGTACATGTCCAGCCAGTCTTTAGGAACCCTTACACCTAGGACACTCTGATACCAAGTTGTAATGCCCTGGATAGCCAACACTACTACATTGTGTGTTTATAAAGATGCAAGACTTGCTAATCAAGACATTTAGTTAGAAACGTGTCACTAAAACTGTAATTGAACTAGGGATAAAAGATTTCAGTCTCAAAAGTTACATTTCATATAATCAAACATTTTAAACATGGGATCCCAATAGTAATAACGTTTAAAAGACAGTTTACAAAATTTTAGGATAAAAGTACAGCTACTAGTCACTCTAAGGGAAAAACAGACATTTAGGCTTTTCCCGTCCTGTACCACTCCTCGGTCGTGGCGGCCGATCAACTAACTATGTACATTCAGCCCCAAAGCTCTCCAACTCAAGGCTGGTCCACTTTGCCATTGCCTTTACCTGCACCACGTAGCACCCGTGAGCCAAGGCCCAGCAAGAAAGCACAATAACAGAGCATAATCAACAATCAAACAGTCAGATACCTTGTACAGTATAACCATATACTCAACAATCCAAACCATTCACATATCCATGCATTCAGCATACTAAGCTCATCAATTCACATTAACAACCAATTCACATACAATAACCAGGGTCGACACCCTTAGGTCGCATCCCCTAATCATCCCACTTACTCCGGCCCGTTTAAACCAAGCTCAGTGAATATTAAGTTGTCCTCATCTACCAGTGGCTGAGTTGCACCATGTGTGCAAAGATTGATTCCAGCACTCTTAGGTCGTTTATCGTATGTCCCATGGAATAATACCATCTATGACATCATATGTGTATAGGGAGCTCTTAGTCCCATCATTAACACATAACCGGGTGCAGTTTCTTACCTTTAGATTCCGTTAGCTTGATTAGTGAAACTGACCCTCAAGAACAATCCCGTCTGAGCCCTAGCGTACACCTAGTCACAGCCATAAATTAGAATCAACACCAAAGAAATAACCCAAAAATCCTCTTCTGGAATTAGGGTAGCGCTACAGTGCCCTAAAGTGGGTGCTATGGCGCTAAAACCAGAGCCAAAATGCCCCAAGCACCAAGCCTAGCACTATAGCGCCCAAGGACTAGGGTTACTTCCATAACCAAAATGCCCAGATTTGTCTCCTTCGAGTTTCCTCAAACCAAAACCCCCTAAAACCTTTCCAAACCTCAACCATACTTCAGAACAAACCTACCAACACCTAGAACTCACCCCACACAACCCAACAACACAAAACCTAACCACATGCACCATCAATCAAAGAAAAGCAAGGTTGAACTCAAAAACTGAAGAACCCAACCAGAAAACTAGAACAGTCCAGAAACTCAAATGTTCAAGCTCAAAATTTCTTACCTCAAGTGGGGAATTTGACCCTAGGTTATCCTCCACACCTCCTTACCTTTCACTCCTCAAAACCTCATCCTTAATTCCCTAGAATTCCCATCAAAATTCAGCTTACAAAACCATTTCAACACCAAAAACCAGAAACTGAAAACAACCCTGAAGCTTACCTTAATTGGATGACTAATTCCTGCTGAATCCTCAAGCTTAATCAAGGTCCCAAGTGTGAAGCCTTAGCCTAAAGCCTCCTCTGAATTTTAGCTTCAAATTCCAAAAGAAATGGTGAAGAAAAGCCTAAACCGCATAAGAGAAAAGACCATGTTTTTCCCTTCTTTTTTTTCTCCTTCTTTTCTTTCTTCCTGTCTCTTTTGTTTTCCTTCAGCTTCTCAAATATTCTACACATTCTACTAAGGCTAAAAATCAGAGTGTAACTTATCCCTTATTAAGCCAAATGACCACATTGCCCTCCCAATAATAACTAAACCTTTAAATCATTCTAAGGGCATTTTGGTCATTACTCCCAATTCCCGCTAATTCCTCGAGTGTCTTTAATATTTACTACTTACTTCCTGACACCTAACTAATCACCAATTATATTTCTCAATAACAAGTAGTCT
The DNA here is from genome assembly GCF_963169125.1 of Humulus lupulus. NCBI lineage: Eukaryota > Viridiplantae > Streptophyta > Magnoliopsida > Rosales > Cannabaceae > Humulus > Humulus lupulus. The sequence continues at coordinate 165,350,594 of NC_084799.1, forward strand.
CCAATATATTCTCTAAATTCGTAGAAATACCCCCAGACTCACCCCGAGCCAAGTATAAATCCCCGCCGTGACTTTTCCGCTAAACCGCTCACTAGGATCGCCTCGAGTCACAAGTTGCAAATATATCCACATAATAATGTGGTCTCAACAATTAATCACAAGTAATTACATTTATGCCCTCAACGGGCCAAAATTACGAATATGCCCTTATAACCTAATCAGGGCCTACATGCATACTAGTACACATAGACATGCATCACATATATTCAAATAATCATATAAGCATGCTTATCACATCATCATGCATTTAATCATTTAAATCACACATAATCCAGTTATGCCCTCCCGACACACTAATCAAGGCCCTTAAGCCTTATTAGTAATTTTGGGTCGTTACATGCATGCTTAGGCCGGGCTATGTTTCAAACGCTTACTATCGGCCCCCAACGCCCTTAGGCCGGCCTTAAAAATAGATATAATCACAAATATACATTTCATAATAAGCAATTAGAGGCAGCCTCACATCAAGGAGAGTGCATTAGTCATTTGAGGAAGGACTACGCACAAGCCAGGAAGGAAGAGCTGAAACAGAGCGGCAGCCTCACTCCTGCCAGAGTATTTACCTTAACCCAGACTTAGGCTAAGGCTAGCCCCTTGGTCATCACAGGTCAGATTTCTAGTGCTGGTTCTTCTTTTACTCCATTGATGGATTCTGGGGCTACTCATTTATTTGTATCTGCTAGAGTGATAGATCAGTTGTGCAGACCTAGTGATTTGTATGCTAGGGGATTCAGGACTTTGTTGCGGACTGGGGAACTGGTAGTCTCTAGGAGATGTGTTAGAGCATTGCCAGTAGAGATGGAAAGTAGAGAGTTGTATGTGGACCTGATTGAGTTAGTAATGGATGACTTTGATATGATCCTAGGGATGGATTGGTTATCAAATTACGAGGCAACAATTGACTGCAAGCACAGGATGGTGACCTTTCAACCGGAAGGGGAGCCACCCTTTGTATTTGTGGGAATAGTGGGTGGACCGCGAGTACCTATGATTTTGACACTGAAGGCTAGAGACCTAATGCAAGAGGGTTGCATAAGATTCCTAGGAACATTGTGGATACTTCTAGAGTTGCTTCAGTTGTACCGGATGGGACCAGATTAGTATGTGAATTTCCTAATGTGTAACCAACAAACTTGCCAGGGTTGTTACCACACTGAGAGATCGAGTTTGTCATAGAATTGGTGCCAGTGGCGGAGCCAATGTCTAGAACACCTTATAGAATGGCTCTGGCAGAGTTGAAGGAACTGAAGATTCTGTTCCAGGAGTTATGGGATTCAGGATTCATCATATTGAGTTTTTTGTTGTGGGGTGCTCCAGTTTTGTTCATCAAGAAGAAGGATGGATCCTTAAGGATGTGCATTGATTACAGAGAATAGAATAAGTTGACCATCAAGAATAAGTACCCACTGCCTAGGATTGACAACTTGCTTTACCAACTACAGGGGAAGACAGTGTTCTCCAAGATTGACCTTCAGTCAGGCTACCACCAGTTAAGGATTAAAGAGGAGGACATACCAAAGACTGCTTTCCGCACAAGGTATGGACACTATGAATTCCTGGTAATGTCCTTTGGATTAACCAATGCCCCAACATCCTTTATGGACTTGATGAATAGGGTCTTTAGGGATTATCTAGACAAGTTTATGATCGTATTCATTGATTACATACTGGTATACTCTCAATCAGAGACAGAAAACGAGCAACATCTTCGCCTGCTACTACAATGGTTGAGAGATCACAAGTTATATGCTAAGTTCAGCAAGTGTGAGTTTTGGTTACCCTAAGTAACATTTCTCGGTCATATTTTCGATAAAGAGGGGATTTTGAGGCAGTGAGGGATTGGCCTAGGCCAAACAGTGTATCAGAGGTTAGGAGCTTCTTGGGCTAGGCAGGGTACTATCGGCGGTTCGTGAAGGGATTCTCCAAGATAGCCACACTGTTGACTGAATTGATGCGTAAGAAGACTAAGTATGTGTGGACAAATAGGTGTGAAAATAGTTTCAAGGAATTGAATAGCGACTGATCACAGCTCCAATATTGAGTCTGTCGTCATACAATGAGAAGTTTGTAGTCTACTGCGATGCTTTCAAAAAGGGTTTGGGGAGTGTATTGATTAAATCCGGAAATGTAATAACATACGCGTGGAGATAGTTGAAGAAGTATGAGCAAAGGTATCCCACTCACGATCTAAAATTGGCAGCGATGGTATTTTCACTAAAGGTTTGGAGGCATTATTTGTATGGCGAGAAGTCCAAAATAAACACCGACCATAAGAGTTTGAAGTACTTCTTTACTCAGAAGGATCTGAATATGCACCAAACATGTTGGTTGGAATTGGTAAAGGATTACAACTGTGATATTCTATACCATCCTGGGAAGGCCAATGTGGTGGCCGATGTGTTGAGTCGGAAGGGCCCAAAACAGCTATTCAGTTCGAGGCAGATATCTGATAGGTTAGCTGAGGAGATGACTAGAGTATGTATTGAGTTGGTAGTTATTTAGCTATCCAACACCACTCATCACTCCAAAATTCTTGAGAGGATCGAGGAAGCACAGAGAGAGGATCCCTAGTTGAGAGAACACACAGAGGACATCTTATCCGAAGCAGCTAAGGAATTTTCTATTTCGAAGATGGGTTTACTGAGGTACAAAGGTTGGATTTGCATTTCGATGGATTTCGGTATACGACGAGAGATTCTAAATGAGTCTCATACCACTCCCTATTCCTTACATCCTTGTAAGAAGAAGATATACCAGGATTTGAGAACCTTGTATTGGTGGTCGGGAATGAAGAGGGATGTGGTGGATTATGGGCCAAGTGTTTGACTTGTCAGCAGGTAAAGGCTAAACAGCAGAGGCCAGCAAAGTTGTTGCAGCCTTTTGGAATTCTAGAGTGGAAATGGGAGGATATCACTTGTACGTTTCTCCTTTGGCTGAACTTCCCACCTTTAGCTGCTTACATATTGAATCTATGGATATAGCTCTTCAAGCTTTCACTTTTGCCTTGTTTTTTGTTAGCGAGGTTGGTACTCGACACAACATAATCACGAACTGTGTGGTGATGCTGAAGAAATTCGCCAGAGAACTGCTGCCATGACCTAATTGTTCATCCTCTTAAACCACTTGTATGTTGCTCCTTTGAGTGTAACGGCGAAACAATGGCACCTTGCCCTGTTGTTGACCCCTGTAGTTAATCAAGTAATTGAAGGCATCTAAGAGACACTTAAGGTCTATAGTGCCCTTATACGGAGTCATACGAGGCTCCTTGAAGTTGGTGGGAAGTCACTCAACCTGAATTTCCCTTGCAAATGATAACTCATAGTCGAACTCATAATCACCTCTATGCCCCCCCAGAAATAGTGACCATCTTGCTTCATAGGCTTTGGATTTCAGTGTCTAGTTCCCTTCTTCTTTTATTTAAGGAGTCTGTTAGGTTCTCATGGCGAATCCTTACTTTAGTTATATCCTCCAGGGAAGCTGCAGGGGGTACGGTTCTTACCTCAGAGCCTCTCTGGTTAAGCTTTTCCCTTAAATTAGGTGGAGTTATTTTGGAGGTGGTCTTGGGTTCGCACCTTCCGTAGGTGGGGTTAGTGCTAGGTTGTGTCATTTTGTAAGATCTTCCTTGCGTCCTGGGCGAAGGGTATTACTAGTGGAGAGTTGTGTTTTGTGGTTGTCCAAGGGTATGATAGTTTCCACTCGTACATGTTACTTCTCCTTATGCTTGGGAAGGGGCATACTTGACTCCCCTTCCAGCACGTCGTTCAGCACCTCTTGCATGTTCTCAAGTGTGGCTTCCAGCCTTTGATTCTTTTTGTGTAACTCGCGTATCTCATCCTCATAAAAGCGAGTTCTAGAGTCGGCGCTCACAGAGTGTACTTGCGAACTCTTGCTGGGCCTGCTCATAGAAAAACTTGTATCCCAGTGGTCGAAGTAAAGTGCAATATGTGGTCGAGAAGGAGGGAGTGTGCCCAAGCCACCCATAAGGGCGGTAGATGGTTCAGGATGACCTTCGTTAGGTTGGATAGTTGGGGATGATGCCTCCCTCTCCTCTTAAGGAGTTGGATGTTCCTTAGGCATATCTCCATTCTCAGGTGGCGAAGGGTCTGTTCTGGAGGCTCTTAGTTTGTCTTCGTCAAGGTGGATCTAAACACCCTAAGATTCACGTAGGCGTCTTGAACGCCTTGGAATTTCTTCTTGTCAGAATTTATGGAAGAACAACGGCTTGATACTTGTCTTTCCCACAAACGGCGCCAAACTGTTGATGATAAGAACTCGTCAACCAAGTTAGATCAGAAAACTTATGAGCTTAAAAGTAAATGAAGAATTTTAAAAGAACTTACGATAGTTATATGAACTTAGAATCAAGTTGCTAAGTGAAAATGGAAAGAATATTCGTATTACTCAACAATCTCTGGTTACAATGTAAAATTTTCAGACCCCTTCAATGATGAAGTGAGGTCTTATTTATAGGTGAGCATTATTGGCTCTTGGTGCATTATGGTCCCAACAGGACAAAGAGTTGCATATCCAAGTTGCAAGTCATCGTGGAACAAGTGGTAGTTGTGCTGGAGGAGTGGTGGTCAGCTCCTATATGTACAAGAGGCCTGCAAAGACACTCCTACAAACATACCATGTCGTACCTCCACCACTTGTCTAGTACGAACGTCAGAAGCATGTTGGAGGAGGCTCTGCCATGTACCACCTTTGAACTGCCACTAAGAGTTGCATATCCAGGCCTTTCTTGCCTGCATCCCATCAGACGCAGACATCTTTTCTCAGCATATAGGTCACGCAAACTACCTTCTCTCTCTTGGTAGTTCTAATAAAGTTAAAGATTCTTTCCAATATACTGATCTATTTCTTCACCATTGATGGGTCAGTGGTCCCCTCGAACGTAGGTGGATTCTGGTTTTCGAACCTTTCTAAGATAGGTTTTGCTCGGGCAACTATTGGTGCTTTTACTAGCAGTACAAATTGCTCAATGACAACCTGTGGGCCAGGGTTCTGTTCTTCATTGTTTTCAGGTGGTATTTCGTTGTTTGTAGGTGGTATTTCGTTATTTTGAGCATTATTGGGTGGCATGGGGAGTCGTCCCAAAAGGTTATTAAACCTTTCAGCTTAGAGGGCATCAGAGTCCTCCTATCTCTTTTGCCCTCTTTCAATTGTGGCTCCATGCGTCTCCACTAGCCTTTGCAGATTATTCTTCTATTCCGCTATCTTGCAAACTCTTACAGCTTGGGTTGGAGCTCTAGCAGTAGACACATTCTGAGTTCTTGTCCTTTCCATTTGTTTGATTTAAAATCAAAAAGCTCATAAGCGCATAGAGACGAAAAGATAATACCAACATAGATTATCTTTTCCCTTTTGATAACTGCCACAAAGTCAAAGATCCTCTCCAGCACCCTGACCCATTCTTCTACCACCAGGGCTCCGAAGTCCCTTCGAACACGGGTGGGTTTTATCTGCTAAACCATTTTAAGATTGGTTTTCACAGTTCAGCTCTAGGTGCATTCGTTGGCGTATTCTCTCCCACCAGTGGGTTTTCATGTGCCGAGAATTCCTGTTGTTTGGGAATGTCTTCCCGGGGTGCAGGGATGTGTTGCACCTCCGAAATTCTTCGCATCAATGCCTCAAACATCTTAGCATTTTCTACATTCTGCTAATGCACAGTCCTTCTCAGATCGTCTATCAGAGTTGCTAGATTTGGTTCTTGCTGTGCTCTTTGTCCTCGGCCTCAATCTCCCCTGGCTCGGGTGCCAGGCACCATCGTGAATTTCTATACAACAATGTCTAAGATATTTGAGTATACTAGTTTCCCATACACAAGGAAAAGAGAAAGGAAAAGAAAATAATTCACAATGATTTAACTCAAAAGAGGTAGCCATAACATTCAGGGATATAACCTAAAAATACAAAATGATCATAATAGATCATGCCATAAATTTTTAGTTAGTAGATCGATAAATACAAAATAGAACCCTAGCTACACGTCAAGTTTCTACATACGCCTGTTACAAATATATAAAAGTCCTAAAACCTAATAGGTTTGCGAAGTCTTTACAAAAAGTATCAACAAGATCCTCACAACATAACCTAATCTAGGCTATCCATCAGGATATCCACCTTTATGTTGATATCCTCGTCCAACTTCTTGGGATCCTCCTCTGGCTCTACTGCCTTGCATACGGAAGACATCCTAGGTGTCGCAAACCAGTCGCCAACAGCTATGATGAAACCATCTCTGTGTCGATCCTCTCAGACAAGTGCTGGCATATCGCACTCTCCTCACTCGGGTGTGTTGGCCCTATCAAAGACTTCTATCATGTAATGTGTCCATTTCCAAACGACATGCTGATGCCATTTATCGTACTCAAAGCGTCAAGGATTCTTATCGTTAAAGAGTCTATAGTAATCGATCCTAGGCGAAGGGATCATGGGTAGTTTCTCTGTCATAGGGTCACCTATCTCAGGTATATCAGCCATAACCTACAATTTATAGAATTGGGGTAAATAAAAGAAAGCAAAGGAAATAGACATGAAAAGACAGTACTTACAGTGAGTGTCGGTCTATCTTTGTGAAATGTACATGGGGATTGTCTACAGAACCGGTTCAACTTGAGCTCTGATACCAAATGTAACATCCTGGATTTTTAAGACTTGTTAATGCGGAAATATAAACGTCTTCATTTAACTAAAATGTCTCAAAAATCCGTATAAAAAGACTTTTTAAAAGTCGTATGGCCATACTTAATATTTAATACAAACATAGTTTATGAAAAGTAAAATAAGCCTTGCTTATGAAAATAAAACAACATTACCAAAAACAAAACAGCTTCCCACAAATTAGACTACAGCGCTCACTGCTCTACTTTGCCCTTGTTCTTACCTACAACAGGAAACAACTAGGTAAACGAAAACGCTTAGTAAGTTCAACTTTAAAACAAAAGTATGTAGAGAAGACAGGTGGTAACTGACCAAGTCACTGACCACTGGTAACAATATTTCAACAGAATTAGGGTTTCGGATCCATCCGGACCCTAAAAAATAAATTTCAAGAACGCAAAAGTGTCCTGGCAAACTTATGGTCATGTCTGATAACCAATGTCAAACTATTTTAGATAAATCCATGCACTAAGAAAATCCAAGAGAAAATAGATATAATATAGGGAATTTACTCATTTGGTACCTTATGTTTTTGCAAAGTATCATTTTGGTACCCTCTGTTTTCAATAATGCTCATATGGTACCCTGTATTTTAAAATTATACATATTTGATACCCTAGACTCAGATTTGATAGATAAAATTTTGTCAATATGATCAAACTGTCATCAGCTATATGTAATTAAGTAATTAAATATAAATTTGGAACTTATATAATTGACAGCAGTTTGATTAAATTGGTAAAAATTTATTAATTAAATTTGAGTTTAGTGTACCAAATATGTACGATTTTAAAATACAAGGTACCAAATATGTACGATTTCATAATATTGGGTACCAAATGAACATTATTGTAAACACAGGGTACCAAAATGATACTTTACAAAAACACAGGGTACCAAATGGTTACCTACCCTAAATATATATCAAAATAATTCATGAACAATGCTAAACAATTTCCAACAATTTGAGCATACCACGCCCTCCAACAATTTTGCTAATCAATAGGAGAACCGAGTCTCAACACTAAGATCTAGCCAATAAATATCCCCATCCAGTGTAACTATCAAGTTACCTAAGGCATCGCTACTTATCCAAAAGTAAATCCCTCACAATGGTAACCATCAAGTAACCTAAGGCATTGTTACTATTCAAGAGCGTAATCGAAGTTACACAGTGTTTACACAAAAATGGCTCCTGATGACGTGGCAAGAATTTATTACACGCAGTTGGCACGTGGAGTAGAGAGGTGATGTTTGACTATCGACCAGCTCCTTGTTGCTTCATCAGATCTCACAATTAGATACGAGCAGCCTGGTCGCATGCTTCGGTTTATTTCTTTTAAAGATATGTAATCTTGTAATAACTACATTTATTATTTTCCCTTTATTACCTTGATATGCTATATTAAGGATAATTAAGGCCCATTGGCCCATGTAACCCCCTTGAGCCTATAAATATGAAAGAGAAGGCTCAAGGAGGGGATTTTTGAACCTTTTTTCTAAATACTCATAGAGAGAGCATAGTGCGATTATCCACCGAAACATTGTAATTCTCCTAAGGCTTGTGAAAATCAAGAACCCTAGTTATTTGATCATGGCATTAGGATTCAACATCAATAATATCGCTAAGTGGACGAAGGTTTTTACCACACAGTTAGGGTCGAACCACTATAAATCACTTGTGTCATTTCTTCACCATTTGATTCCATTCTTGATTGCCTTCTTATTTCTTTGTCGTTATTCTGACTCTGTGTCGTTGGCCAAATCGAGGGTCAACATTCTGGTGCTTTCATTGAGAGTTTGATCAAGAAGCTTTAAGTAAATCAAATGGCAAAGACATCCAAGAGAGCTGGACAGGTCGCTGGCGCTGCATCATCTCAACCTCCTCCTCCAAATGTGGCTGAGAATGAACCACATTTAGAGTTTGAGGAGGAGGAGTTGGATTCGGAAACGTTGAGGGCAACACTGGGGGTGTTGCAGGATGAGTTGGCCAATCTGGAGAATGCAGCGGAGACCATGGCGCTGCAGCAAAGGGAGATTGAGCATCAACGCCAGGAGCTGAATGAGCGGTAGGTGGACATGGACCATCGGTAGAGGGATGTCACGGCCGCTCTTGAAGCAGCCATTCAATTGGCTCGAGGACAGGCTGTGCTGGCCTCTCAACCGGATTAGCCACCGAGTGCACCACCACAGTGGCCTCCCAGTCCAAGTCCTCCGCTCCAGCCAGCAAGCCCTCAAAGGCCGGAGCAGCTACCTGTGGCTCAGGATGATGTCCCAATTCGGCATCCTGAGCAGCAGCCTCCATCTCAAGCTAGACGAGGAAATCCTTAGCGCCAGAGGCAGAATAAGGCCGGGCAGCCACCCCACAGCCCTAGACGCCTAGGGGACGAAGAGCCAAATCCACCGAGCAAGGGGCAACGTCCTTCTACCAACAGAATGAATAATGAGTCAGGCTCTGCGGTCATGGGCCCACCACGGCATAATAATGCACAGGGACCCAACGACCAGCGCAGGCCTCCCCCTGACGCTTGGGAAATGCCAGCCCGAGGAGGAAACAACGTGAACAGCCGGTCACGCCATAGTCGACCACAATTTAGAGATGGCCATGACTATAACGAAGCTGATTCTGGCAAAGGGAATGTTGGTCGGAGGAATTAGGAAAGAGGTGGAGACAAAAACCCCCCACCTAGAGAAAATAGGTCGGCAAGCCATAACGTTGGGGGGCAACCCTGACAACACAACGTCTTTGATCGGCTGGGCGCCAGTGAGCAAAGGCGTAGGGATGATGACTTGAGGAACGTACTCAACGAGCGGCATGAAAGGCACGACGAGTACGCTCCTCCGGCACCGGCCGCCCCAGCGATCCCAGAAGCGGTTCAGGCTCAAATTGATGCTCTGAACTAGGCAGTACAACAGCTAGTCGAGGGCCGGACTTCCCACATAGAGTACGACCGGAGGAGGGGCACTCCATTTGTGCAGAGGATTGTTGTGATAGAAACCCCCAGCAAACTCAAAATGCATGTACTACCAAACTTTGATGGGTACGGAGACCAAATATCTCTTGTCAACAAATTTGAGATACAAATGGATATTCAGAAGGTGTCAGACGATGCCCGTTGCAGGATCTTCCCCGCTACACTATCTAATACCACCCAAGTGTGGTTCTTTAAGTTCCCTCCTGCTAGTATAGTATCCTGGGAGATGTTCGTGAAGGAATTTTACGGAAAATTTTATGCGGGTCGCGTACACCCCACTGAAGCCAACCAGCTGGTCGAGATACGTCAAAAGGAGGGAGAGCCCTTGAAAGAGTCTGTCTAGCGCTTCATGTGAGCAGCAGCTGGAGCCAAAACAGTAGGCGATGAGGGAAAGATGATGGCCCTAACTGCCAGGGTCAGACGCCATTCTCCCCTCTAGAATAGCCTAAGGAAAAATGGGGTAAAGAGTACCCATGAGTTTTTGGATCGATCTGATCGATACATCAAGCTCGAGGATGCGATTTCCAGCAAAGGCAAATCGCCTACAAAAGATAAGGGACCGAAAGAAGAACCCGCCAAGGCTGCCAACAAGTCGGATAAACCCAATGGCAACGGCAAGGGCAACGAGAATGGAAATGGCAGGAATGGTGGAAAAAGGGTGGGCAATGAGCCGTCAACGTCTGACAATAAACGTCCCAAACGCAATAGATATGAGCCGAGATTCACCAACTATACGGCCCTTGTCAAAAGTCAAGCAGAGGTCTACCAGGCAACCAGCTCTAATGTTCCTTATAAGCGACCCACACCTATAAGGAAGGACAATGACTACGGACATGACAACAATGAGTGCAACCAGTTGAAGGACAAAATTGAGTTCCTGATCAGGTAGGGACATCTAAGGAGATATGTGCAAGCCACAGGAGGGTCTCAGCAAGAGGCTCAGGGTGGCAACGAGCAGGCGCTTGCACGTCAACGCTCGCCACCTTTACAGCCAGCTCTTATGGCAAGTACGTTTCTCACCATCTGTGGTGGCCCACACCTTGCAGGGGACAGTGGGAAGGCAAGGGAGCAATATGCTCAAACCCTACGCCATGACTAGGACATCGAGATGATGAGTGTGGAGGATCGAGCACCCAAGAAGGCTCGAATAGAGGAGGTATTGATAACCTTCTCTGAGGACGATGCCCGGCATGTACGATTCCCACACTCCGATTCGCTAGTCGTTGACGTTCAAATCGCCAACATGATGGTTAAAAGGGTGTTGGTTGACACAGGAAGCTTAGTCAACATCTTCTACAAGTCTTCACTGGAAAGAATGAAATTGTCCATCAAGGACCTGGAGCCATGCAACCAAACCATTTATGTTTTTTCCGGCAAAGGGCTCGCCCCAACTGGGTCGATTAGGCTCCCAGTTACGGCAGGAACTGCACCTGCAAACAGGACATTACTCACTACTTTTACAGTAGTTGATTGTCCTTCAGCATATAATGTTGTAATTGGAAGGCCAATTTTGGTCGACCTACGAGCTGTTACCTCGATATGGCACCTTGCCATGAAATTCCCAACCGATGTAGGGATAGGATGCATGTTGGGAAATTAGCACGAAGCAAGGGAGTGCTACAACACCTTGTATCGAGGGAAGTTGCCAGAAAAGAGTTGCTAATGGCTATTGATGTACAAGCCCAATCAGGTGATGAGGTCACCAAATAAGACGCTGCCCAAAGTGAGGACAGAGATTTAGATCCTCACTTTGGGAATTTTGATGAAGAGATAGGACCCATCGAGGACCTCGAGGAGGTCCAACTCGATGAGGAAGATCCGACCAGGGTTGTGAAAGTCGGTAAAAATTTAGAGATAACAACGAAGCAAGCACTGGTGGAATTTTTGAGAAAAAATCAAGAAGTCTTTGCCTGGTCGCATAAAGACATGGTTGGAATAGACCCTGCGGTTATTAGCCATGTAATGAACGTAGACAAGAGTGTTCTACCAGTACAACAGAAAAGGAGGCTTCTCGACAAAGATAGATTAAAGGCTCTAAAGGAAGAAGTCGAGAAGCTGAAGGAGAATGGATTCATCAGGGTAGCATTTTATCCATCATGGGTCTATAATCCCGTGCTCGTTCCCAAGATGAATGGCAAGTGGCGAACATGCGTGGATTTCATAGACCTTAATAAAGTTTGCCCTAAAGATTGTTTCCCACTCCCTAGAATCGACCAACTAGTTGATGCCACTGCAGGGCATGAGATTCTCTCATTCATGGATGCATACTCCGGGTACAATCAGATCAGTATGCATCCACCTGATGAGGATCACACTAGCTTTCGGACCGATACAAGGCTTTATTGTTACAAAGTAATGCCTTTCAGTTTGAAAAACGATGGTGCGACTTACCAAGGACTGGTCAACCACATGTTCAAGGAGCTGATCAGCACAAACATGGAAGTATATGTCGATGACATGCTGGTTAAGTCGAAGAAGGCAGAAGGGCATATAGGGGACTTGCAAGAATGCTTCAACGTCTTGAAGAAATATCAGATGAAGTTGAATCCCCTCAAGTGCTCGTTCGGAGTAGGATCAGGGAAGTTCTTGGGATTTATAGTAAACTCGCGAGGAATTGAGGCCAATCTCGAGAAGATCAAAGCCCTGGTCGATATAAAATCACCAACAAAAATTAAAGATGTTCAAAGCTTGACTGAAACAATTGCTGCTCTCAGTAGATTTATTTCCAAATCGACTGACAAATGTGTCCCATTTTTTAATCTATTCAGAGGCAACAAGAAATTCGAGTGGACGGAGGAGTGCGAACAGGCTTTTCAAGCTTTGGAGATGCACATATAGCAACCACCGATTCTATCAAAGTTGGTTGATAAAGAAACTTTGTTCATCTACTTGGCGATCACGAAAATACACTGCTAGTGCTGTCCTAGTGAGAGAAGGAGGCATGCAAAAGGTTGTTTATTATGTAAGCAAGAGGCTAATAGGAGTGGAGCTGCGGTATCCACCTATTGAAAAACTAGCCTATTGCTTGATCTTAGCCTCCAGGAAGCTGCGGCCCTACTTCCAAGCTCACCCAATCATAGTTTTGACCGACCAGCCTCTACAGCAAGTTCTACAGAAGCCAGAAGCTGCAGGCAGATTGTTGAAATGAGTGATCGAACTTAGGCAGTTTGATATCTCTTACTAACCGCGAGCAGCGATAAAAGGACAAGCCCTAGCAGACTTCGTCACAAAACTCATTGGGCTTCCAGATAGCGAGCAGCCAGAAGCACCTGAAGAGCCTGAGCCTCAAAACCAAACTCCCTCATGGAAGTTGTTCACCCACAACTCTTCTAATGAGCATCACGCTGGAGCCAGAGTGATTTTGATAATGCCTGAGGGGCATCGATTTCACTGCGTAATTAGATTTTACTTCACTGCTTCTAACAACGAAGCAGAATATGAGGCATTGCTCGCAGGATTACAATTGGCCAGAGACATGAACATAAAGTCGCTCGAAGTCTACAGTGACTCTCAGTTAGTGGTCAATCAAATCATTGGAGAGTACCAGGCCCGAGGTTCAAAAATGGTCTCTTACTTGAATAAATCAAAGGATCTATTGGCACAGTTTGATAAGTACACTCTCCAGCAAGTACCTCGAGACAAAAATTCAAACGCTGATGCTTTGGCCAAGCTGGTAAGTGCCAAAGATGCTGACACTCTAAACATAGTGCTAGTTGAGTGACTATCTGCACCAGGCATGAAAGCAGAAGAGACCTCTTTGGTGATCCAAACAGCGAACACATGGATGGCACCTTACATAGAGTACTTGATGCAGGGCGTGTTACCGACAGACAGAAACAAAGCCAGGACCCTTCAGCGGCAGACTGCTAGGTATATCCTAGTCGATGGAGTCTTGTACCGATGGGGATACTCAATGCCACTCCTCAGGTGTATTTCGAAAGAGAAAGCCAAAGAATTTATGAGAGAGGTCCAAAAAGTCTTTTGTGGGGACCATGCTAGGGGCAGAGTTTATCAAAAAAGATCCTAAGGCAAGGATACTTCTGGCCAACAATGAATGAAGACTCGATGGAATTTGTGCGGAGGTGTGACAAATGCCAAAGGTTCTCCAAAATTCCACGAGCAACCCCTAATGAGCTAAAACAAATGTAGAGTATGTGGCCATTCGCAGTCTGGGGTATAGATCTAATCGGATCTCTCCCCACAAGAAAGGGCAGCGTCAAGTACACTGTAGTGGTCGTCGATTACTTCACTAAATGGGCTGAAGCTGAGCCACTCGCAACCATAACGACCAAGAAAGTGCTAGATTTCGTGGTCAAAAACATCGTGTGTCGCTATGGATTGCCTAGAAAGATTGTCTCAGACAACGGCACCCAGTTTGATAGTGATCTATTCACAGATTTTTGCAAGCGACATGGAATTATCAAGAGCTTTTCTTCAGTTGCTCATCCTCAAGCAAATAGACAAGTCGAAGCAGTCAATAAAACGCTAAAGGATACTCTGAAGAAAAGACTTGAGGAAGCAAAGGGGGCATGGCCAAAGCAATTGCCTGAAGTCCTTTGGTCGTACAGAACTTCCCATCGAACAACAACAGGCCATACCCCCATTTTCCTTAGCTTATGGATCTGAGGCTATGCTGCCTGTTGAGTTAGATCCGCCATCGCATCGAAGAATAACGTATGATCAAGGCTCTAATAGCCAGCTATTGATGGAATCACTACAAGAAAAAATACTTTCAATAAGACCGAAAAAGTATTATCAAATATATACCATAACACTTTGCATAACATTTGATAAGGAAAGCGGTGTTATAGTAGGTCGGAGCACTTTACATAACACTTTTCCATAGTTAGACATGTGTTGTGGTATAACCTACGATAACACTTTTGTTTTGTTATTTTAATAGTTAGATAAGTATTTTATTATGCTATTTATAAATAGATTATATAACACTTTTTTGTACTTATAAAGTAGTGTTATGATACACTTTATAATAACACACTTTCTGCATTATAGAAAATAGTTTGCATAACATTATTTTATGCTTATAAACCAGTGTTATTGTAAAAGATACAATAACACATTTTTTGTATTATTCTAATATTTGGATAAACTTAAATTATTATTATATAAACCTGCACATTATAATTATTTCTTATTGCCTTAATTCAAACAAGCTTCATTTAATATACTTAAGACACCCTTAACATTGTACAAATATATTTTTTTAGTACCAATTATATGGTTCATAACACATATAACCAAATAACTGTGTCAAAATACATTCAAGATTATCTAAAAAACAATCCAAAAGTCTTAAGATATTCAACACTGCCTAATTAACATAAACAAAACTGTAACGCCCTGGATAACCAAGACCGTTAGACTGTATGTTTGAAATAGTGCAAGACTAGCTAATCAAGTCATTTAATTTGAACTGTGTATCTACTGACACAAGGGATTAGGTTAAACAAAATTTGATTATAAACGGTTAAACTTTATTGAAAGCTGACGTTTATTGTATGGGATCCCAAATCAGGGTTTAAAAATGTAAATACAAAACTCTTAATTATAAATAAATGACCCAGCCACTCTAATGGCAAAATATACGTTTTAGGTTCCCGTTCCTGTACAAATCCTCGACCGTGGCGGCCGAGCAGCTGACAATGTACACCTCGCCCCCAGAGCTCTCCAACCCATGGCCAACTTGCCTTACCTGCACCATGTAGCACTCGTGAGCCGAAGCCCAGCAAGAAAACATAATATCTCGACATAACAGTTTTAACAGCTAGCAGTTCACAGAGCATAGTCCATTAACCACAATATACTATTCAGTACCATCAGGCCATAAAATTCATTCAAAGCAACACACTGACCAACAACCATTAATCTAGCTCCAGACACTCATTAGGTCACAGACATTAATCCACAATAAACACATATCAAGCAATAACTAGGGTTAACGCCCGCAGGCCGCACCCTCTGTTTAACTCACTGCCTTTGGCACGCTTATGCCAACTACAGTGACATGCCCACTGACTCCGGCCAGCTTAACCGAGCTCAGTGCATAATAAGTTGTCCTCGGATACCAGTGTCCGAGCCGCGCCCTACGCGCAAGTGTGGATTTTGGCACCCTTAGGCCACTACCACATGTCCCCGTGGCATAATACCACCTTATGACATTCATACCATTATAGGGAACTCTTAGTCCCAACATATTCACATGGTGTATCACCATCACACAATAATACATTCAAACACAGGGAACACTTAGTCCCATCCTATCCACATACACAGGTGCAGTTTTCTTACCTTGATGCCAAACGCTTTAATTGGAAAGGACGACCCCCGAGCACGATCCATTCCCGAGCCCTAGCTCATCACCTAGTCACAACCAAGATAACGAATTCTATTAATATTCACGTATGGGTTTTCATGAATAATAAAATATAGGTTTCCAGTTACAAAACTAACTCCCGGGACTCCTAATTCCACCAAGCACGGTGGTGAAACCAAACCCGAGCACACTAGACCACTCCCCGTGCTCAAAACCCTCAAAATCTCAAGTGTGCAACCAAGGGCTGCGGCCCCCAAAGCCTAGCCGCGGCCCTTCTCCAAAACAGAGCCAACACCACACCTGAAAGGGACACGCGCCGCGGCCCTTGCTTTGGGCGCCGCGGCACTTGCCTTTGGCCGAGCCTTCTTGGCTCCTTTGCAAGCTAGGGCCGCAGCGCTCTAGAACAGAGCCGCGGCCCTTCCCGTCGAACCCAGAATTTCCACCATTTTCAACCTCCAAACCTTACCCAAAATCATCCCAAAGCTCCCTACTTCAATATCAATCACTCCCAACACTTTTAAGACAACTTTAACATCATAATTCAACAAGAAACCCAATCTAAAACTCTTTGCAATCCATGTTTCAATCTTTGAAACTCAAGAACATCAAACACCACAACCAGCCATTCAAAACTCAGATTTAAACTCTTAAATCATAAATTAAGGTTTACCTTTTCAGCTGAACCCCTTCTCCAAACAGAATTCCAGCTAGTTCCCAAGTTCCTAACTCCAATTCAACCTTAAACACCAAAATTATAATTATCTTATTACTCAGAAAAACTCAGAGCTTCTAACCTTATAACACAGTTGGATTCTCACCTTGGCTTTGATTAAATGTTCCTTGGATAATCTTTGAGCTAAGCTTTTAAATCCCCACTGAAATCCTCTGAAATCCCAGCCTAAATTCTTAGTTTTCTTGAGAGAGAGAAAATAAGAGTCGGTCTATCTGTGTTTCCCTTATCTTCTTAAGTCTAACCTTATCATTTAAGTCAAACCCAAGGCTCGAGGTGCCGGAATCGTCCCCGAGGCCAAAATGGTAAAATCTCCCATTATTCCCACCTAAACACCCTGACCTCAAATATATCTCCATATATTTATTTTCATAACCCGATAGTCTGACGTATCCAAAGTCAACTATTAAACCCCGTTGTGACTTTCCCGCTACTTGCTCCCTAGGATCGCCTCGTGCCGATAATTACGATTGCTCACACCTGTACACGCATATATATTTATCAATCTACCCACATAATAATGTGGTCTCAACAATTTATCACACACATTCACATTTATGCCCTAACGAGCCAAGATTACCATTATGCCCTTACCAGCCAAACAGAGCCCGCATACTTACTCAATACCCATTTCACACTTTCTTACCATTAATTCTCTTAACCTCCAATTATGCCCTCCCAGCACACTAATCAAGGCCCTTAAGTCTTATTAGTAATTTTGGGTCGTTACAAAAACATTCTCACAAAAGTCAACAAAATAGTCTTAAACAGTTGCATATTCAAAAGTAAAGGTAGGAATTCATGATCTTTGAAATGTCAGCAAACCAAAGCCTTCCAAATCAGATTTTCTTTTGCACTTCACTTATTGAATCTGGTAAATTAAACATAAAAGAAAAACTAATGAGGTCATGAAATATCATATCATTCATCTAAAATAGTCAATAATATCATGACGCATAACCAAATTTACAATATTTGAGTTTGAATAATAAACAAGTTATTATATTTGTAACACCCTGGGTAACCAAGATCGTTACACTTTGTATTTAGAATAGTGCAAGACTCACTAATCAAGTCATTTAAACAAATTGTGAATCGAAAGTCATCAATTGATTAGGAATGAAATATTTTGGTCATAAATAAGTTATTTTTGATAAAAATGGAAGTTTAATACATAGACTCTCAAAACAGGGTTTGAATGACTTATTTACAAAAATTCCAGATGTTATAAACAACTCAAGCCACTCTAATGGCAAAATACTCATTTTAGGTTTTCGTCCCTGTACAATCCCTCGACCGTGGTGGCCGAGCAGCTAGCAATGTACACCTCGCCCCCAGAGCTCTCCAACTCATGGTTGAATCTACATACCCTTGCTCTTACCTGCACCACGTAGCACTCGTGAGCCGAAGCCCAGGAAGGAAACATAATATATATAGCATGATTAATTTCAATAACCAGGTATTTCACAACTCATAACCAAGTAATCAGCAATTCACAACATTCACCTACTCAGTGAATACAATCGACAAACTAACAATTTGTCATCCAGATAATTAACATATCATATTTATTAGATTACAACAACTGTCATGATCATAATCAACAATTCATTTCAATCATTACACAATATTTAGGGTCGGCACCCTTAGGTCGCTCCTTCTGTTTAACCCACTATCTCTGGCTCACTTAGGCCGCCCCCAGTGTAATACCCACTGACTCTGGCCAGCTTAACCGAGCTCAGTGATTAATAAGTTGTCCTCGGCTACAAGTGTCCAAGCCGCGCCATGTGCGCAAATATTATTTACGGCACCCTTAGGTCGTTTATTATATGTCCCATGGCATAATACCATCTATGACATCATATACAGATATAGGAAGCCCTTAGTCCCATCACAATCACATAATAATGCATACAAATATAGGGAACACTTAGTCCCAACCTAACCACATATTCGGGTGTAGTTTTCTTACCTCTTGTTCGAGCGAGAAACACTTTACGAATGACCCTTGAGAGCGATCGATCTTTTAATCCCTTAGCAGTCACCTAGTCATAACCAAATATGGAATCCAATTAATGAAAATACCAATAAATGAGTCTTAACCTAAACCTCACTCCCGGGACCTCGAATTGTACCCAAACGGTGAGTAGATTCGATCCCAAGCCTTAAGGATTGAAACCCCGAGCCAAAAACCCTAAAAAACACCCAAAATATGCATCTGAGAAAGTAGGGTAGCGCTACAGCGCTACCCCCCTAGCGCCCCAACGCTACAACCAGGGACATTTTTCCCTGGCTACCCTCTGGGCGCTATAGCGCTAGGACCAGGCAGACATGGCCCTGGTTCTTCTTCCTTCGAGTTTTCCATTTTCAACTTGTTTCAAAAGCTTCCAAACACCATTTAAACTCCCAAAATGAACCCAAATACCACCTATACTAGTCCTAGGCATCATAACCTACCCAAACTTTGCCAAAAACCCCCATTGAATTCTCTACTTTCAAACCCAAAATCCCAACTAAACTCAGTAACAAAACAGAGCAGAAAATCAGAGTTCTAGTGGTTGGAATCTTACCTCAAGCTCGGTATGAACTCCTCTTCAATGATGAAACGATACCCTAGATCTTCAACACTTGATTCCCCAGCTTAATTCTTCAAAAGAAGCTTCAAAATTGAAGAAAAATGAAGAAAATGGTGAACAGTGGAGGCAAAAGATAATGCTCTGTTTTCTCCTACAGCCTTCTACTATTTTCCAGCCTAAATATTGATATATATCCTTAGAGGTAAAATGACCTAAATGCCCTCAAGCTTAATTAAAATCTTTAACAGCCACCAAGGGCAAAATCGTCCTTTCGTACCTATCTCGTTAATCATAATCAACACCCTCAATTCTCGTTATTCTCAATATTCTCAAATACCAATAATTCATATCCCATTACCCCTTAACTCCCGAGTACGTTCTAATCACCAAATTACCCCGAGACTCACTCCAAGCCCCAAACTTAACCCCGTTATGACCAAACTACTAACTAATACTCAACGATCGTCTCATGTCCAAAAGCTCGAACAAATCCACATTATAATGTAGCCTCAACAATAACTACCAATATACAAATAATTATACAATTATGTCCTCAACGACCAAATTACCAAAATGCACCCATAACAAAATATATACCCATATGCATGCATTCACCATCATATAATAATATGATCCGCATAAACATGCATATAATCATATAATAGCTCAAATAATCAATTATGGCCCTCCAGGCCTCCTAATCAAGGTCCTAAACCTTATTAGGAAATTTGGGGTCGTTACAATATTACACACATTACTACAACTATGTGAACCATAATGTTTAAGGAACATATAACTTGGAGTTCCCACATAGATATATCAAAATATTTACACAAAAATTTTAACTTGCATACATAATTATCAATGGGTTATTCTCTATATGCATGAACTTTCAATTCAATTCATTCAATCAATCGCACAAAAAGTAGTGAATTCTATCTATACATATACATATGTAATTTATTATTATTTATAGATATTTGGTAGGTATGAGATGACATGGAGTATGAGATACTAACTCATATGCCTTATCGATTACAAGCGAAGATCCAAGACTTGTCAAAACTGATTAAGCTATTGAAATTCTAAAAGAATAAAAAATGACAAATAATGACAATACATAGATACTTGAAGGTAGAAAGTTCAAGAACCTTAGAAGACAAATACATATAATGATCCAAACATGGAATGAGTCACAAATAAAGAAACATAGGCATATATAAAAGATTGATATCATCACAATATATATATATAATTTTACCTCCTCCTTTTGTGTGAATGCATTATCGTGCATCTCTCTTAGGGACTTATCCTTCAAAATCTACAATGTGACAATTAAATTTCAATTGTCAGCCACAAAAGGCATAAATTTAAATTATTAGTCATTCAACATGTTACTTCATAAAGAGTCATTGTACACATAACTAAAGCCTTTTGCCAAGAATCGTGGTCAAAATATATAGTCTAACATGATCAGGTTCAAGTCTTTCTCAATCATTTCTTTCAAAAAACTTGACAGCCAGTTCTATATTTTCAACCTTCATATTTTTTTGTCTCTTGTTAGTTCAGTGGCAAAGATACAATACAGCAAAAATAGATACAATACAGCAAAAAATGTGTAATTAAAGATACAATATATTTTCAACCTTCTTATTTTTTGTCTCTTCATATTTATTTTTTATTATATTATTGTAGTGACAAAATTCTATATTGTATGGTATCTAATTATAAACAAGTATTTCCCTTTTACAAATAAAGATAAACAAGTAGTTCCAAGTATTGGGAACATCCCTCATCTCATTTTATTTGCTACTGTATATTTACATAGTAGAAATAAATGATAGAAATATGTTGCAATCACTGTGGAGCTCACTCAAGTAGTCACATTAAAAAACTAAAAGACATCATCAATATAGGCAGACTAAAATATTATATAAAATAATATAAGTATGAAATAAAATTGGAGAGTGAGAAATGAAGTAGGTCTTATAATTATAAGTATGCATATCTAGATAATAAAGAAAGCAAGTTTACCATACATCAAAAGCAAAAAGTCATAAGATATGAGCATTGGAAAAAGAGAGGACATTGTTCTATAATTAAGTGGTTCTTCTCAATAATTCATGAAATATAATCAAGAATGAGGCATCAGCGACATAGGTATAAATCAGTAAATAGATGCAATTTTTGGGAAATGATAGATTAATTCATAAGATATAGTTCCACTAGAATATTAGCATCAAAAGTAGTTAGTTCTACTACCTATATTAGAAATGGTAACTTAGGACAGCAATCAAATAATGTTAAAGCAATATTAAATAGTGCGCAAACTCGCATCTTACACATATATACATAAAAATATATGTATGTTATATGCTATATGCTATATTTTCCAAAATGGCTAATTGTAGAGCTACAAATAAAATGAAGAATGTCAAAATGAAAGAATAATGATTTTAGCTCAGACTTTTCCTCAAACAGATGGTATGTTAAAAAAAATTGAGTACACTTAAATGTATTAATCCATGCTATAATACACACCTAGAAAGCACTAGCCGTGTCCACTCAATAATTCAACAAGCAAACAAAGATATAAAGACAATATACAAATATAAATTCATAAATATAGCTCTGCCATCATTTGATTAAATAAATTCACAAGAGATTGTGAAATAAAGAATTTGATTGTAGAGTGCATAACAATAAATCAACATACCTCGTGAACTACTATAAACTACTATAGAATCACAGAAGAATACAATATTTTGATCCTAAATTATTATAAATTCACTCTTTATCAACATAACTCAAGAAAAAATAAAATTTAAGCATGTCATGCTGTTGAAAACATCTTCTCCAATATAAAATATCCTCCAACAATGCCTACATGAATGCAAGCATCAGCTTAAGTCCAGCCATTTAGAAAGGAAAGTAGATACAAGCATCGTGTTGTGTCTATCAAGAAATCAAAATGATCTATTTTTATTGCCTAAACCGATTAAAGTTCCAACTGCAGATTTTAAAGAAAAAATAAACAAGAACTCAACTTCCAATGACACACATTATATGCAAGTACCAAAAGACTTTGGAGGAAAACAGGATATCAAACCTTATGATCTGTCATTGTGGCAAATGGCATACCAGTGACGATTACAACTCTTCCGGCATGATCAGTAAAATCTAATCCTTCACTTACCTGGAAAATCAGTGACAATCAACCACTATGAACAAGCTTTCACTCAAGCAGGACATTCAAATTCAAAATCTAACAAAAAATATGCACTGGAAAACCTCATTTACATTAAGGTGTTTTATGCTTAAGCCAGTAAAGTATACAATTCCAAGAGTAAGATTCAACAATTAAAATTCCATAAGAATCGTGGAATTTGAGGAAGGGCTTGTAATCAAACAACAATATTGACAGTGCTAAACATATGAGCAAATGTAACTGCTAGATTCACAGGTTGTAGGTCGCATAAAGATATATCACTAACAATGATAATTCCAATATCTAGTAAATCAATATGCAAATAAGTTTACTTCTTTTTTTTCAGTTCATCTCAGGCAATACAAAAAACTTTGCAACAGCTGGCTAATTCTATAAACTAAAATCTTGTCATTTTAGAGCATATCTATAACCATCTTAGAAACCATTTAAACTCAATAAATAATAAAACAAAGTGCACACTTAATAGACCCTATCAGATAAACGATGCACCAGTACTAAATAATTACCAGGATGCCAAAATGCAGATAAATGTTGAGAATTAAATTACTTTGGGAAATTTAAGTGACATGACCATGCATAAGAAAACTGTTTGTAAATCCATCCATCAACACATAAACCAAAGATCTGTCACTGTAAGACAATAAAGTGTTTTCACTAGCCAAGGAGATCTCTAGACATACCTTACCACGGCACACAGCAAAAAATATTGCACCAGAAGTTGAGGAGTCCTTCAGCTTAGCCATGTAATCCTGACAAAACAAGAGTAAAGAAAAGCATCAGATAGACCATTTAAGTAGAGGAAGTGATGTCTGTGGACATATTTTAGTGCTTGGAACTAATCTAAGTAACCTCAATTGACTCAGAAAACAAAGAAGATTGTCTAGGTTCTACAATAGGTTTCTTATGCCTACAGATTCTTTCCCATAATGTTGTTGAATTGGCATAACTTTGCAACATTGGAACAATAATTTTTTAGACTAAAATAAATAGAGTTGAACCCTTCACTAATTGATTTATATTGCTTACCATTTTCTTCCAGCACCCAATGCATTGGTCCAAAAGGTAGTAAGATGGAAAGAATGCAAGCAGCCCATCAGGAACAATTCAAGCAAAATTGACTGAAACATTGAAATCAAACACAAAAAATCAAGGATGATGATTAGTAATCAAGTTCACGCGCTACTGATTTGGATTGGACAACTTCCAGTTCCTAAATCCATAAAAATAGGTATGTTGATTAACAAATGACTTTGTACAAAACTAAGCAGAGAACTTTGAGAAGAAAAAGAATTTCATTCTGTCTCTAAATCATGGAAGCATTAAATACACCTCAGACTGCTTATCTATGCATCAATACAATGAACAAAACTCAAGTTCCGATATTTATCTGGATCATCATAACATAATTGAATCAATCTCAATGGTCTTAAGAGTAGTGGAATCAAAACACAAATTCATAGCTTTACAAAAAATTTATTTAAAATAACGAAGTAAATTTTCTACAGGAAGATAGCTTCAGAAGAGCTAGTGTGTCCTATTTAGCTAAATCATTTATTGTAAAAAATCACAAAAGCTATGCTACATACCTATAGCATTACCAAGCTCTTGCTTGTATTCAAGAGTATCACAACTCCTATAAGAGGAATTGAAAGAGTAGCCCAATGGACCAACTGGTACAACTCCAGCCCATATCTACCTAGAGTTTATAACATGAGGGTTCTCCAACCTCACTGGAAAGTCTCTGAGGTAAAAACAAAAAGAAAATATTAAAAATTATATCAATCACATTCACACCAAAATCAAATAGTAAAATTTTAAACCAAATATATACTTACAATTTCAATTCTTGAGCAAATGAATCCATTGGAGATAATGTGCCATATGTTAATATAATAGAACCAACAAACAATTTAGAGAATTCCCCCATCGCAATTCCCGGGTTAAAGCACCACCAGCTAAGTGTCCTAGATGCCTTACCTGAAATAATGGAAAAAGAGATACCTAAACTTCACAACTACAAAAAGCATGACTGAAAGGAGGCCTAAATTAGTAGGATAAGTCTCCAAAGTTACCTTTTAAACCATCTGATGCACTAGCTTCAACTTCCTGCACATTAACCTAAAACAGAAAAGACTTATATTCTTAGTTAATAACTTTATCATACTTCTCTCTCACACACACACAGTCAATATTTGGAACTTACACGATAGTATTTTGCATGAGCATTGTCATGTCTGAAAATTATATTAAGCATGTTGCTAATGCTTTCCAATCGACAGGCACTGCTTTTGCCTTGTTGCTGATTATTTTCTTCCAAAAGTTCAGTTGCTTCATCAATTATCTCAACAAGTTTGGATGAAGTCTTAGGAGTGATATTTAAATCAGCTAGTAATTCATACATGTAAGGTCCAGGTTTAGTGAAGCCTAATTCCTTGGATCCAATAGGCACTTCCGCAAACCGCTTCTCAAGCTTTAAAAGAAGTGTTGCAAGATATACATTTATAAACAATTATAAGCATGTTCGTGAAGTCTGCTAAAATGCCTGAAGAATTTCTAAAAGAAAATAGGAAAGAAATGCAAATGCAGGGTAAAATGAATAGTACAGAATAATACGGACCCATGTGCAAAGTACTGCTGGCATGCTAGCACTGTTGGATATATCATTTATAAATTTATATCTATATATCAATAAGAATGTTGACTAAGCACTAAAAGGTACTGGTGGCGAATGGAATATTCTATTTACACTACTACTTGAATAATATTACCAGTAAAGTTTACTTCTAGGAATTGCAAAATTACCTGGGTTATTTGACTTATCATCAGAAACTTGCCTTCTTTTTACAAAAATATCAATACAATTTTTTGCTTCAGAAATGCAAGTCGTAAGAAGGCAAGTCAAAAGAATCTGCATCAACACATAGGCCTTCCTGCGTTATATTTAGGCAAATAAGATCAATGTACTGCATTAACATTAAAATGGATTCAAAAAGAAAAAAAATGGATAACCACAAACCAATTTCAGAGTACAGAAGAAAAACTTTCCTTTGTTAGATATATTTCTTCAACTTACCAAGTTGTGAGCTTCATCAAATATGAGTACATTGTTCTGCCAATTTATTGTTAGAGATTTCATATATCCACGATCAATGAGATAGTTATAAGGTGCAAATAATATATCAACAACCTTATGAATCTCCCGTGACATATAATAGGGGCACCTGCAGGAAATAGGTAAAAAGAAATTATGCACTTGCATATACATATAGAAACACACAAGCTCCGTACCAATAATGGCAATAGCTTCTAGGAACATCAAAAAGGAAAAAGCGGTAGGATTAGACTATACAGTGGTATAAAATAGAAACAAAGAATTATCAAAAGAGAACCTACGGCCCAAATGATTTTCCAATATTGACCAAATCCTTGATATCTATAGGTTCATCTCCAAGATGAGGATTTCTCTTCATGTGGCCTACAAAAAAAGGCATCAGAAATAGTAGTGTTTTAGGTTCTGATGCAAGCAGAAGTAAGCCAAGAATTGTTTAAAAAATATATATTTTAAGAAAGAAAGAGACAAAAGAGGAAACTGTAAGCAAAAGGACAAATATGTACATGAATATTTGAATCAATAATGATCAGCAATAAACACAAGTTCTAGGATAACTCAAATTTATATTGTTAAAAAAGTTGTTAGCCTCACATTACCTACTAGCAGCTGCAGCCACAAAATCTGCCAAATTAAATAAATACGACAAACACTACTGCAGCAACAAAACCTGCCAAATTAAACAAAAGAGGAAAATCGTAAGAAAATTACACTAGCAATACAAGAAAATATAATTTTTAAAAGCACACTTTCACGTTGATTCTGCTCAAATTAATGCATGAAGATAAATAATGTAACTGTTTAAAGGATTTCGTTCATATACAGAAAACAATAACCAAAGATATATACATCATTTTATCTTCACTTGAATATATTTTAAAGTGTGTGTGCCACTGTGCCAAGTATGTAGTTGTAATGGATTCTGTTATTAAATCTTAAATCAAATCAACAAAAATAAAATAGATGGTAAAAAAAAGAGCATATGCAAATGGATAATCAAACAAAATGGAATTAGAAAATGAATAAGATACATATAAATGGTAGATGCATGGTAAATTGATGAAAATTATATGAGAATTAATTAAGGAATTGAAATTAGCAATAATTAATGAGAAGCTGATTATGGCATGATACAACGTACCAGGATCGACAGAAATTGCTGATATGAGAGGACCATAAACTCCTCTTAGAGGAATAGCAACGGTTCCTTTCCCAGCCCAATAGAATCGAATTTCAAGGATGTTACTACTAACAGTGGCAGTAAAACTTTTTATAATTTCTTTACCAACTCCACCAGCCTCATTCTCAATATTGAAATCCTTCAACACTAGATTTTCTGTTTAGAATTAATAAACAGAAAAAGTAATATGTGTAAAAGTAAGCAATTATTAACTAAAATTTATTATAAATTAAAAATCAAGCTAGACCCTCAAATCTTGATCAAGCTTTCCGGCTAGCGCCAGCAACAAGGTCGTTTTCCCTGCTCCTGGAGGGCCTAGAAGTAGAGTCATCCTAGAAGATTACAAAAATCAAATTAAAAAAAGAAACTATAGCTTTTTCATATTATAATAGTATTATTGATTGTCATCATTTATTAATATTTTAGTATGTTTGCTATATCAATACCTGGAAGGTTTGACTCTTCCACTAACATCTTTAAGTATCTGAATTTTTGTCTTCTTCGATAGAAAAAACCCCACAGATCCAAGAATACTCTGCACTCTCAAAAATAAATAAATAAACCCAGAATCAAACAGTGTAATCTTCTTCCAGTACAAAAATCCAAAAACAGTATGAGATCACAAGTTAAGAACACCAAATGTATCCCAAAGCCAAAACCATCATGAAAGATATACACCCACAAAAGAAAAAAAAATTGTGACGAAGAAAATGTTTACTGACCTTGGGCTCAGATCGTTAGAGAGGGGGAGAGAGAGAGGAGGAGGGACTAGTGGTGGTGGTGGGTGGGTGCAAGTGCAACATAACAGAGGCGGAGAGCAGGGGCTTGGGGGTGGCTGGGAGTGGTGCGGCTGCCGTGACTGAGATGGAGAATGATGAAGGTGATGGTGGGTTGCTGACCAAAAGAAAATTGCAGTGGAGAAGAGATGTGTGTGAGATGATGAGGGTATTGAATCGGGTTCTAGCCATTAAATCTCACAGAAGAACAAACACTCACACAAATAGAGGAAAATGATTAATCCAATGATTTGAATCTATCTTCAACCCAGATATATACAAAGATCTCAAAACACAAAATAAATACACAAATATCATATTCAATATCTTTGTTTTCAATCGAGATATTAACAACAAAAAAAAAAACAGGTGAGAAAAAATCTTACCCATTCGTCACCCTTCTGTCCCCATCTATCCCCGACCTTTGCAACAGACACAGTCGACCACCACCTGCACTGATCTAGCCCTCATCACCAAAGCACCATATGCATCCCATCAACGTCAACCTTCAGTCCCTGCCTACGTCCCATAGTCGTCGAGCCTTAGTCCACACCTGAGGGACAATCGAAGCAGCTCTTGCGGCGGAGCAAGAAGAGCAATCAGAGAAAATTGGTGCGGAGGAGCTTTCGGAGCCTTTGCCTTTTACGTTTACTAAAAAAATGCTTTTACATTTGCCATTTTTTTTTGTTTCCCTCCTTTTTAACTTTACCCAGCTTTTTTTTTCCCTCCATTTTAACTTTACCGCTTTCTAACTTTTTAGTTACCTATTATAATACTTTTCCAATTAGCTTATAATTATGCATTATAGAAATAGGTATTTGGTGTAGTGAATCTCTTGATTTGGTCGATGGAAAGCGAGAGCAAGCCCAACTCCGAGAAACTGCTTACCAGCAAAAGGTCATCCAGTATTTCAATTCTAAAGTACTCGAAAGGAAATTCAATGTCGGAGATCTAGTACTTCAAAGGGTTTTCCTCAACACCCGCGACCAGGCTGTTGGAGTACTCAGAACTAATTGGGAAGGACCGTACCAACTTGAAGAAGTCCTTCAACCAGGCACCTATAAACTTGCTCGCTTAAATGGAGATCTCATTCTTCACTATTGGCGTGGAGAATACCTATGCAAGTACTATTAATAAACAATTCTTCTTAAAGAATTAGCTTGTATTAATTTTACTTTTTACAAGTTATGAAAAAGGGTTGGTCATTTTATGTGACCAATCGCTTATAAGTGTAAGATCATTTCGGTGATCACTTGTATAGACACAATTTGTCCATTTATTACGAGAAATAAAAGGGACTGTGCGCAACCAGTCATTCTTGTCAACTATTGTATTTATTACAAGTACTTGCTCATTACGTGTGTTGTTTTTCTATATTATTGTTTTAAATTCCTTCTACGAGCAGAAATGTTCGAGCAAGTCCCAGTCAAGGCAAGTGACCGAGGACCTAAAGCTCCTCAATCACTTGGAGGGCATATAAGGTATCTAGTAAGCAAATCAGATCGAAAGGTATGTAAACACATGAGCAAAATAAGTGAAAGCATGCTACGGTACTTAGAGTATTTTTCAAAATTTTGTATTTTGTTAAATCAAACCAAAGTACTACGCTAAGTTCGGTCATTCGGACAGATGTTATAATAAAGTGTAAATATATTATAATATCAAAAACGATTCCTTTACACCGTGAGATGCTGCTCGGATGTAATTGTATGTTAAAAGGGAAAAAGCTGCCCTTGCAGCAATAAAAGTTAAACATTGTCTTTACATCACGACCCACAGGTCGTGTATCTAAAAGATAAAGAAAGAAAAATAAAAAGACTATGAGGTAGGAGGGTCTTGGGGAGTGTTCTGAGGAGTGTTCTGGTCGACGGTGATTCCGGCTTCATTTTCCGTGCCATCAATCCCCGTTGCTAAGGAGATTTCTGGGGAGGCAGGAATCTTGGCTCTTTCTTCTTCCTCCAGGCGAGCAGTGCACCAAGCTAATTGAGTTCGCCTCAGGTGCTCGGAAAGGTAGTTGAAGTTGGCCCCACGGTTGTGCTTCCAGAACTCGTAGAAGCAAAGGTGGGTGGCTTCCCTATATTTCACCAAGTTGCTGGCGTTAGTCTCCTCAAGCTCCTTGACATGCCCCTCCAGCTCCTCAGTCTCCTTTCTGCTTGCGATCAGATCGACTTCAAGCTATTTGGCCTCCTGGTAGTTAAGTTTAGCAAACTCCCTAAACTTTTCTTTGTCTTCATTATATTTGGCCAGGGTAGTTCGGAACTCCCACAGCTCTTCGGTCAACTGGGAGTTTTGCTCGATCATGTCGGTGTTCTTTTTTAGCAGTTCTGTGTTTGCCTCGAGCAGCTCAGCATTTTTCCCCTCGAGCACCTTCATCGCCTCATTGTGCTTGGTGTCGGAGTCTTTGGTTTGGGTGACCAAAGTCCCCGTACGGCGCCAGTCAGCGATTATAGTCAACAATCCCTATGATCAGATAACGAGATCAGATGATAAAAGAAAATGACAAAGTAAAGTCACTCAGCAATAGAAAGCAGCTTACACTGGCTATCTCATTCAGCCCTCAGTTTATGATCTGGTCGACCTCCATGGAGCTTGTGCCGACAATGGCCTCTTGGCTTCGTTTGTGCTTCGAGAGTTTGTATATTCTCTCTCTGGCTGAGCCAACCACAGTACTGGTCAGGGCATCTTCCAGTTGGCCTTGGGGTGTCTGGTCGATTGGCGTTGGAGGGGTAGAGTGTTGGTCGGCTGGTGCAGGAGGGGACTTCTGGTTGAGTGGTGCCGAAGGGGGCATTGTTTCTTTCGAAGGAGCAACAGTTGTTGGGAGATCCTCAGTTTGGGCCTTCTTGGTCGAGGGAGCCTTGCTGCTTTCTCCGCGGTGTCGCTTGCTCTCCTTCTTCCTGCTCGAGGGAGCAGCAGATGCAGTGTAATGATTGAACATGTCTCCAGACGACATATCTGCATGTCAGGAAACATTGCGAGTAGTGAGACAATATGTATAGATGGAGCTAAAAAGGAAAACAAGGAAATTATAAGTAAAGTACCTGTGCTATAATTACTGGTCGCTACACTATTTACTTTACTAGTGTTACACTCATTCTCTGCCTGGAAGAATTCTGAATTTAAATTTGGAGTGTATGTAAAGTTGCCTTCCCCGTCAAATAAATGACAGGGAATGGGCAAACTGTCTAATAGTGAGAAGATAATATTGTTCTCATCTGAAAACTCTTTGGTGGGTGCTGGGGGTTTGGAAACCTTCTTTTTTCCTTTTCCCGAAGGGGCAAGGGGAGCATCTGTTCATGGGGTGCTGGAGGGTTCCCTGATAGTCACCCCAGTTGCCCTCCTCCTTGGAGGTTGCGACACGTCCGAATGCTGCTCGGGAATTTCCTCGCTAGTGGCACTCCCAGCCGTTGACTCCCTCACGTCCTGGTGAGATGCCAGAAGCCCGACCAGCCTTAGGTTGGCTTCATTGACCAGCTGCTTGACGCTTTTTTCTACGTCAGTCATGCTAGCTAATAGAGCAGCTCAAATCACCATGTTCGGAGTAGGAGCTGGTCACAGCCATGGACCTGAAGAGTGCTAATGTTCTAAGGATGACGCAGATAAAACAAAACGAAATAAACGACCAGAGAACAAAGAAATTACCTCCTTGGGTGAAGGCTAGGTTGTTGGCAACCAAGTCGGTAGTTAAGAAGTACTCTTGGTGGTACTTCCCCACATTAGATTTGAAGGTGGTCTCACTCAGGAACGTGCGGGTCGATTCCTGGTGGTAAAAAAGAAAAAACCTCGTGTTGTCCTGGTTGGGGTTAGATTTGAGGTCGAACAGGTAGTTGACCTCGTGTGGCGTAGGAATAGGCCACTTTTTATGGGTATAAAGGATACAGAGTGTGGAAAGCATTCTATACCCGTTTGGTATTATTTGGAAAGGAGCGACCCCAAAATAATTGGCCACTCCTTGGAAGAAAGGATGGAGAGGCAGGATTGCCCCAGCCTCAATGTGATACCTCGACCAGGCGCTGAAGGCGCCTCCGGGCAGGTTTGCCCGCTGGTCGGTGGTGGGTAAGAATAAAGTCACCCCAGAAAGTCCATACTTTCTAAGGTAGTTGCTTACCATCCTAGCTGTGATTTGGCTAGGAGGAGCAACATACCATTCGACGGATGGTCGGAGGATGCTGCCGGGATGGGTCTATCTTTGGATTTCGAGTTGCAAGTTTTTGCCTCGACCACTGCTCAAGGGAATTCCAGCTTGAGGAGCGGGCCGGTTTGGAGAGGGTCTGGTCGTTCTCTTTTTCTGGGCCGTGGATTTGACTCTACCCATAATTGATGGACTGGTTTGAGGTCTATTGGTTGAAGTACGAGAAAATGGAATCTCCGGGATGAGTAGCGATGACTTTTCTTCATCCAAGAGCAACTGAGCGAGCAGGTCATCGTGAATTGGCCTCTCACCTCCCCATGGATCTTTCATGAAAATCTGCAAACAGAGAAGGGGAGATGAGAATCTACGGCCCAAAAGACCAGGAGGTGTTAAGTGTTGGAATAATGTTGCTCGTGTATAATAGTTAAGCTTTTATACGACCAGCAACATTCTGACAAAAACAATAAGTCTTATGCGAACTGTTTGAAAAACGGATCAAAAAATAGAAGTAAAAAGTTTTTTTTTAGAAGAAACTTTTTCAACTCCGAAGGAGCGGGAAAAACCCAGTTTTTCTACATGCTTAAAAATCAAATTTTTACTTCGATTTTGCGCCCTAAATCGATTATCCTGACTACCAAACTGATTCCTAACACCAGCAAGGTGTTATTTTCCCACCATCTTAAGCACAGATCAACATACCAATTTACCCCAAAATGATTTTTCAAGAACTTAGAAACTCATAAATCTAAAATAAAGGGAAATCCGCACAGCGTAACAGAAAAGAATCGGTCAGAAAACTTACTTGTATAAAAGTTTGGAGCATTGATTCAAGCGATTGGGCAGGCACACCTTGGATTGGGGATCTTTTCTGGGTCTGTTTTGCTTTGTTCTTCAGAAGTTCTTGAGGAAAAGAGAAGTGTAAAAAGGAGGAGTTATTTATATTGATCGTGGCGTTGTAAAAGAGGTAATGATGGGATTAACTTTTCAAGGCATGGGGAAGCACGATAGCTGTCAGACAACTTTTTGGGAAACTAAAAAGACATAATTGGTTTCCTTTTTTGAGAAGGATGGACGGCTCTGACAGATTTGGTGGGGTACGCGAAGGGTTAGTTTCCTAAGTTTACTTTATGTTGGTCGCAGTAAAATAAACTTGGGGGGCAAATGTTTACCCAAAAATGGCTCCTGATGACGTGGCAAGAATTTATTACACGCGGTTTCCACGTGGCAGTGTCAAAGTAGAGAGGTGTTGTTCGACTATTGACCAGTTCCTTGTTGCTTCATCACATCTCACGATTAGATGCGACCAGCCTGGTAGCATGCTTTGGTTTTTTTCCTTTAGTGATATGTAATATTGTAATAACTACATTTATTATTTTCTCTTTATTACCTCGATACGCTAATATTAAGGATAATTAAGGCCCATTGGCCCATGTAACCCCCTTGAGCCTATAAATATGAAAGAGAAGGCTCAAGGAGGGAACTTTTGAACCTTTTCTCTGAATACTCATAGACAGAGCATATTGCGATTATCCACCGAAACATTGTAATTCTCCTAAGGCTTGTGAAACTCAAGAACCCTAGTTATTTGATCACGGCATTAGGATTCAACATCAATAATATCTCTAAGTGGACGTAGGTTTTTATCACCCAGTTGGGGCCGAACCACTATAAATCACTTGTGTCATTTCTTCACCATTTGATTCCATTCTTGATTGCCTTCTTATTTCTTTGCCGTTATTCTAACTCTGTGTCGTTGGACAGATTGAGGGTCAACACACAAGCTTACAGAGACTTCTATGTTAATCAGTGGTACTGGAGAGAAGTTTCCCCTAGGGTCTTCAACCTCACTCAAACTTGGCAACCCCTAGTATCTCTAGGCACTCTCACTGAATGGCCAATATTCACGGCTATTATCCAGGAATAACTTATCAGAGCACTTGCTCGGGTTCTAACCGTTCAATGATTAAGTAAGAATGAGGGCCCTTACGTCCCATTCTTGTGGTGCCCCCTAGGTTTAAACCAGCAATCCCCACCTATTGGCCACTCATCGCGGTAGTGAACTGGACATAATAAAATCAAACAAGCAATGTGACGGGGATCTGCCGTCTAGCATATCTGAATCAGCACCTACTAGACTAACGTCTCTATGAAAACTTTCTACGGAAGTGTATACATGTGCATTTGTCTCTAAACTAGCATACATTACACTAGTTGTTTCATGTTGTAGTCACACAATAGAAGTTGACTTACTTGGAGTCCTTAGCTTTTAGCAGGATTTCCCCCTCC
The DNA here is from genome assembly GCF_963169125.1 of Humulus lupulus. Taxonomy (NCBI): domain Eukaryota; kingdom Viridiplantae; phylum Streptophyta; class Magnoliopsida; order Rosales; family Cannabaceae; genus Humulus; species Humulus lupulus. The sequence goes on from NC_084799.1 coordinate 165,384,641, forward strand.
AACGTATAGTCCTGTTATACTTAGCCAATGCTGTAATTATTCGTACAGTATACTCTAATTAATTATGGCACTTCATAATTCATTATTGTTATTTTGGGAAGTTTGGTCATTTTCAAGATCATTTGTAAGGATTACATATCCTTATTTGGTTTGAAACCCATTCAAAAAATTCGTACCCAAAAATTTGAGACTAAACCCTAAGTCTCGAGGAGACATATCCTATGGTCTCAATACCTAGGCTTAGGTATCTCAATTGTATTTCCCATAATACGCTAAAAATATTATTCTTTAAAAGCTTCGCTATTAACCCATGCTTTTAACAAGTCAGTTAAATATATAAAGATTGTTTCCAATATTATATCTAGAAAATACTAATTAAATTACTCACTTATTTTTCAAGAAAAATAATCTCTTAGTTTTCCTTTTATTTTTCTTAAGGTTTTAATCTCTAAAAATTGTTTTAAGAAAATAGCCTAATGTTGACTTAATTACAAAAAACTACTAAATTTCTTATCTTGACTACTAAATTCTTCGAAGTCAATTAATCAAGTGTACTTCCTAGAAAAATAATTTACTTAATTATTTTCTCAAAATATAGAGTTTTAAACCCTCATTTAATTTATTAACTTATTAATAAATTAAATCTTTTATTTTTAGAAAGAATAAAAATTCTTTAATAATAATAATAATTCTCACTAATCTTAAAGTGGTATTAAAGGTCAAAAATTTTATAAGACTTACCAAGTTTTTATCTTGCTATATGCACAAATGTACTTTTATCTTCAGTTCCAAAATCCCATTTTTGCACTGAGTGTGAAAACCTCATTTTTCACATTTTTAACTACATACTTTGTTAGGTCATAACTTGAAATTTACTTATCCAATTATTACAAAAATTTTCCAATTCCATCTTTGGTATGCCATTTAGGTCTATGTAAAATATTACGTTAATATGAGCATCTTTTATTGGTGAAAACAATTTTCAAACATTGAGGTAAAAATGACATTATTTTCAAGTCCTTATTTTTTTCCAAAATTTGGTACTTAATAACTCTAAAACTATTCAGTACTTTGTTACCAAATATTACATAGGCATACTAGGGTATGCCAAGAATATATTCACCAAACCTTAGAAAAAAACTAGTTTCATTAGCCTTATACAGTAGTTGTCCAAACTTGGACCCGAAATTAAAAATAAGAAAAAAAACATTTTTTATCTAAACATTGAAATAGCATAACTCACCCATTTCTAAACGTTTTTTAGTGTTTCAAAAGTTCAAACTCATGTAATCCTTCTCAAAAACATCACAGTAAATTTATTTTTACAAAATCAGTATTGTAACACCCCAATTTGCTAATAAGGTTTAGGACCTGGATTAGTGTGCCTGTAGGGCAATACGTGAACTAACATGATAATATATGAATTTAAATGAGTATGTGATTAGAATGCATGTTTATGTGGTATAAATATGCATGTGGACCCCGTTTGCATGATAAGGGTGATTGATCCAGATATTCGGCGAGAGATTCTGGATGAGTCTCATACCACTCCCTACTCTTTACACCCAGGTACTACGAAGATGTACCAAGATTTGAGAGTTTTGTATTGGTGGACAAGCATGAAGAGGGATGTGGTAGACTATGTGGCAAGGTGCCTAACTTGTCAGCAAATTAAGGCGGAACATCAGAGGCCAGCAGGGTTATTGCAGCCTCTAGGGATTCCTGAGTGGAATTGGGAAGATATCACCATGGACTTTGTGGTTGGATTGCCGAAGACCGTGGGTCAGCATGATTCGATGTGGGTGATTGTAGACAGGTATACTTCGTCCACCCACTTTTTACCTGTGAGAACAACTTATACTGTGGAGCAGTATGCTGAGCTTTATGTGAAGGAAATTATTCGACTTCATGGGGCTCCGAGGTTGATAGTCTCCGACAGGGACCCCACCTTCACCTCCAAGTTTTGGGAGAGCCTGCAGAAGGCAATGGGCACACAGCTACGGTTCAGTACTGCTTATCATCCTCAGACTGATGGGCAGTCTGAGAGGACGATTCAGATATTGGAGGATATGTTACGAGCATGTGTGTTGGACTTTGGGGGATCTTGGAGTAAGTATCTCCCATTGATTGAGTTTTCATACAATAATAGCTATCAGGCGACTATCGGAGTGGCTCCGTATGAGATGCTGTATGGGAGAAAGTGCAGGTCACCGATACACTAGGATGAGATAGGTGAGGGAAGATATCTGGGTCCAGAGATGGTACAAAGGACTAATGAGGCAATTGAGAAGATTAGAGCTCGTATGCTCACCTCCCAGAGTCGTCAGAAGAGTTACTCAGATCTGAGACGCAGGAGTGTAGAGTTTCAGGTTAGTGGTCATGTATTCCTCAGGGTTCACCCCTGAGAGGGGTGAAACGATTCGGTGTTCAGGGCATGCTGAGTCCCAGGTTTGTTGGCCCCTTTGAGGTTTTGGAGCGAGTTGGAGAGGTGGCTTACAGGTTAGCAATGCCTCCAGCTCTATCAGGGGTTCATGACGTGTTTCATGTATCCATGCTCCGGAAATATGTATCAAATACTACTCATGTCCTGAGTTATGAGAACTTGGAGTTAGATCAGGATTTATCATACGAGGAAAAGCCTGTTCAGATCCTTGATAGGAAGGACAAAGTCTTGCGGAGTAAGACTATTTGTAACGTCCTGCATTTTCGGGTACCTTTAAACGACTCGGGTCGGGATTTTTCCCCCGGGTTAAGAATATTATTTTAAATAATATTATATTTTGTTTGTAAGTATTCCATGAGTTATTACTAGCCAAAATATGAATTTTGTGATTTTAAAAGTCAAGATAAGACTTTCGGTCCTGGACCGACACAAAAACCCTGATCGGGTAAAAATCTCGGAAAATAAAATGAAAAATCATGGAAATTATATTTTGGGCATAAAATACATTCATAAAAGTTAAAGTTTGGTCAAAAATAATAAACCTAAAAGAAAATGGAAATTTTAGGGCATTTTGTGTTAAATGCCTAATTTTACCGAAATGGGGAATTTTATTCCATGAATGGACCTTAGGTTAAATTTTACTATGTGATTAATTAAATTAAATGTGAGAGACATTTAATTTAATTAATTAATGTTAAGTTTGGTGATTAAAACTTAATAAGAGTGAAAAAAAAAGGTGTCAAAAGCCAATTTGGACTTTTCTTTTTATGAAACCTTTATTAACCTTTAATAATAATAAAAAAAATTTAAAAATAATGAAATGATCATATATGGCAAAGGGTGGCCAGCCATGTGGTGTTTTAGAGTGGTGTGAACCCAATTCTATAAAGTTTAACTCCCATTTTAATTAAGAAGTCAAGTGGGCAAGTGGGTAGAAAAGCACTCAAGTGTTTTGTGATATTTTGAAGAGTTGTGTGAGCCATTCTAACCCCCAAATCCGACCACTCTCCCTCTCTCATTCACTCTCATCTGATTTTTTAAGACCATTCAAAGTGTTCTCTCAATATTCAACCTCAAGAACACCAAGGAAAACTTGGAGGCTAAGTCTTGGTCTAGGAAGTATTTTCCCTAAGGTAAACCTTCACTAATCTAGGCTTTTGTAAAGTTTTAAGCTTAGAGTTTCAAATAGCTAATTAACTATGTTGTTGGGGGAAGTTGGTTAGGGTTTTTGAAAGGTTTTGGAGGAGCCAAAGCTAATAGGAAGGTCCAAACCTTAAGCAAGAACACCAAAGAGGTAAAAAGTTTACTTTTGATGATTTTGGTTGTAGGGTTTTTAGTTTTAAGCATTATTTTGTATATCTAATGCTTAAAGTTTCTTGTTGGTGATGTAATAAGGTTATGGTAGTTGTTTAATAATTTTTATGATGCATGTGTATTGATTTTTGAAAATGGGAACCAAAACCCCCAAGGGTTTTGTAGGATACCCTAAAACAAAACATGTTTTGAGCTGTGACTTCCAATGGGTCAAGCAGCCACTGTATATTGGTTTTGTAAAATTTAATTGTACTGTGATGTTGTTGAGATTGAGTACATAAAATTGAGCTTTTGAAACACAAAAAAATGTTTAGAAATGAGTAAGTTATGCTATTTCAAAGTTGAGGTAAAAAACTGTTTTTTCGTATTCTTATTTTCGGAACCAAGTTTGGACAGCCACTGTATAGGGCAAATGAACCCAGTTTTTTCTAAAATTTTGTGGACATATTACTGGCATAACATATTATTCCACTGTAAAATTTGGTAAGAAAATATTGAACGGTTTGAAAGTTATTAACTGTCAAAGTTTGGAAAAAATAAGGACTTGAAAATAAGGTCATTTTTACCTCATTGTTGGAAAATGATTTCACCAATCAAAAATGCTCATTTTGACCTAAGATTTTACAAAGGCCTAAATGGCATAACAAAAATGGAATTGGGAAATTTTGGTAACAATTGGGTAAGTAAATTTCAAGTTATGAACTAACGAAGTATGTAGTTAAAAATGTGAAAAATAGGTTTTTCACACTTAGTGTAAAAATGAGATTTTGGAACATAAGGTAAAAAGTAAAATTTTGCTTATTTCAAGATATAAAATGGTAAGTCTTGAAATCATATTTTCACTAAAATTTACCCTTTGAGTTTAAATGAATTATTTTTATTAAAGAGTTTTTATTCTTTCTAAAAATAAGAGATTTAATTTATTAATAGTTAATAAATTAAAAGAGGGTTTAAAACCCTATATTTTGAGAAAATAATTAAATAAATTATTTTCCTAGTAAGTAAAATTGATTAATTGCTTTTGGAAAATTAATTAGTCAAGATGAGAAATTTATAACGGTTTTCCTAATTAAGACAAATTAGGCAATTTTCTTAAAACGGTTTTTAGATATTAAAACCTTAAGAAAAATAAAAGGAAAATTTAAAGAGTTTATTTTCTTTAAAAATAATTAAGGAATTTATTTGTATTTTCTGGATATAATACCGGCTAAAATCTTACATATTTTAACCGACTAGTCGAAAGTGCGGGTTAATAGCGATACCTTGAAAGAATAAGATTTTTAGCGGATTGTGGGAAATACCATTGTGATACCCGAGCCTAGGTATCGAGACCTTAGGATAGGTCTCCCCGAGACTTAGGGTTTAGTCTCGAATATTTTGTATAACTTTCCTTAATAGGTTTAAAACCAAATAAGGATTGTAAATCCTTACAAATGACTTTTATTAAAATGACCAAACTGCCCAAAATAATAATAATGAATTATGAGTGCCATAATTAATCCGAGTATACTGTATGGATAACTACAGTATTGGCTAAGCGTAACTGGACTGAACGTTGGAGGGTGAAAACTTGCTGAGCGCTAAGGACTCCAAGTAAGTCAACTTATATTGTATGGCTGCAACATGAAATGATTATTGTCTTATATGTTAGTATAGGGATACATGCATATACATAGGCTGTCATAGAAAGTTGCTTAGAGACGTTAGTCTAGTGAGTGCTGATTTAGAAAATATGAACGGTAGAAGTCCGTCATATCCTAGACGGTTGATCCCCGTCACACTGCTTGATTTTATTTATGTCCGGTTCATTACCGAGACGAGTGGCCATGAGATGAGGATAAGTTGGTTAAACCTAGGGGCGCCAAGATAAATGGGACCTAGGGGCCCTCATGCTTACTTAATCATTGGACGGTTAGAATCCGAGCAAGTGCTCTGATAAGTTATTCCCGGATAGCAGCCGTGAATATTGGCCATTCCGTGAGAGTGCCTAGAGATACTAGGGGTTGCCAAGATAGAGTGAGGTTGAACACCCTAGGGGCAGCTGCTCACCAGCACCACTGATTAACATAGAAGTCTCCATAAAATCGTGTAAATTGGATTACACTCTTGAATATGTAGCGATGCCCTAGGTAACACGATAGTTACCCTTGATGAGAATATTTATTGGCTAGATCTTAGTGTGGGGACTCAGTTCTCTTTTACAGATTAGCAATTATGTTGGAGGGCGCGTTACGCATGAATTGTTGGAAATTGTCGAGCGTTGGTCTCGAATTATTTGGTGATATAATATATCTGCTTGCTCTGGGATTTTCTGAGTGCAGGGATATAATTGTTGGTAAGATATAGTTGTGATATAATATATCTGCTTGTTCTGAGATTTTCTGAGTGCAGGATTTTTATCTAGTTACGAATTAATTTATCATTGGTTATCAGGCATGACCATAAGTTTGCCAGGACGCTTTAGCGTTCTTGAAATTGATTGTTTAGGGTCCGGATGGGTCCGGAACCCTAATTCTCTACATGCTTTGTTTGAAAGTTGATCTTACTAAGCGTTTTCGCTTACCTAGTTGTTTCATGTTGTAGGTCAGTGCAAGGGCAAGGCAGAGCAGTGAGCGCTGGAGTCTTCCTTGCAAATGTACATGTGGACCGACCTTTTGGGAAGCCTTTTTATTTTTGGAAATGTTGTGTAATTTTCCTAAACTAGGCTCACTCTAATCTTTATAAAACATGTTTGTAATTAAATGTTAAGTATGGCCATACGACTTTTTAAAAAGTTTTTTTTTCTATGGGTTTTTGAGACATTTTGTTAAATGAAAACATTTATATTTCCGCATTATCGAGTCTTGAAAATCCGGGTCGTTACACTATTGCCTTGGTTAAAGTGTTATGGAGGAACATCAAGGTTGAAGAGGTGATGTGGGAGCTTGAGTCTGATATGCGGGAGCGGCATCCCGAGTTGTTCAGGTAATTTCGAGGACGAAATTCTTGTAAGGAGGGGATAATTGTAACACCCCAATTTGCTAATAAGGTTTAGGACCTGGATTAGTGTACCTGGAGGGCAATACGTGAACTAACATGATAATTAAATGAGTATGTGATTAGAATGCATGTTTAGGTGGTATAAATATGCATGTGGACCCCATTTGCATGATAGGGGTAAATTGGTAATTTTAGCCCGTTGAGGGCAAAATTGTAATAATTGAATTATGTGATTAATACCACGTGTGAGTGGTGATATTACTGTGATGCACATATGTAGTGCACCAAAAAAAAATTTTTAGATTATTTAAATTTTTGTGATTTATTTGATTTAAATGTTAAGTGTGATGAATTGTTTTATTTAAGTGTTGTTATTTTATTTGGTTGATTATTTGTTTTATTTGATTGTGTGTTATTTTATTTAATTGTTAGAAATGTTTTGGTTAATTAATTTAATAAGTGAATAATTGTGTAACATGTTATTTTACTATTAGTGTTACATTTTAATTAAGTGTGACAATTGAGGTAATTATGTGAGCTATGGTGGAATGCACTAAGGTGCATGGTAGATAGTAATGCACCCTAGTGATTTAGTGTGTGCTAGTGCATGGTAGCATGGTGCACATGTGTAGATTTTCTACACATTTTATGTTTCCTTATTTTAGATTTTATTTGGGTTAATTTATTTATAAAAAAAAAAAAGAAAAGAAAAGGGAAATAGGGAGTTGGGCGTGTGACCTAGTGGGAAAGGAATAATTTCCTTAAGATGGTAAAAATCAAAAATTGAAGACCATAATCATTTTGGGGATAGGCATGATCATATTTTTATTCCTTTATATCTTTTTAAAATAAAGAGAAATTAAGAAAAATAAAAGGGAAATGGAAACTTACCTTATTGTGTTAGGGGAGACTTTATGGGAGGATTTTTGATAAAAGGGTTATGAAAGGAGAGAAGAGCCATTGCTCTTGTGTGTGGCTGCCGTGACCTAGAGAGAGAGAGAGAGAGAGTGGCGTGTAGAGAGAGAGAGAGAGAGAGGAAGAAAGAAAGAAAGGAAGAAGGAAGGAGAAGGTGAAGAGGAACCCCCTAGAGTATGTCTTCTCGTTTTCTCTTTTGCATAATCTCTTTATTTGATAATATGTTATTGATTTGTGTTATTTTCTTGTGTGTGTTTGGGTTCTTCCTTCTCCTCATGGTGGCTTTCCCATAAAAACCCTAGGCTTGAACAAGGGTGTGGAGTTTGGGTATTGATCTTTTGTGTTCTTGATTTTACAATCAAGAGAGGTAATGGCCTTTTCTTAGCCCTTATATTGTTTTTGGGTGGGTTGTATATGAGGTTTTGTTAATGGTGCTAATGGTTGATTTTGGTAGGATTGATGTATAGGATTTGGATTTTGTGAGAGTATGATTTGTGTTTAAGGGTTGTGATGTTGATTTTGCTATGCATAAAAAATTGTAATAATCTATGAGTGCATGTTTGGTGATTTCGGCCTAGGTACACCCAAGGGTGTTCTTGATATGTTGTGTGATTTACAATATATTAGATCCATGTTTTAGGACCTATGTTATATGGGTAAGAGAATAAGTGGCAATCTTGATATCTTGATCATGAAATTTTGTTAGATGCATGTTATATTTTGAATGATTAAATTATAAGATGCATGAAATAATGATAGAAACATGTTAGGTTAATATAAGGCATATGTGAATATGGTGCTTATAAATTACTATATGTTATTTTATTGATAGTGTTTTGTTGGTTTTCATGGAATTGCAACAAATGGTTTTTAAAAGGATTCATGTGAATATGTTAGTGATATTAGAATCATGCATATTATAAGAGTATAATGAGATTTTAAGCATGTATGATTTTATGTAATTTTTGAGACAAAAGTTGAGTTTTATAAAGAATTAAGCTTGCTGTTTTTTTTTGTAAATAATTGGGTAAAAGTTGATAAAAAGATGAGTTGCATGCATAAATAATGTTCTTGATGAATATGTTAATTTTTATGAAATTAAAAGAGGATTTTAAGTCTCATGTTATGATATTTTACTCAATTAATTTCCTACAGAATTTTTATTGAATTTTGGGAAAATATGGGTTTATAAACTTGAATATGGTGATTTTTAATGATGATAATAGTTGCTGGAATTTTGTAATAAAATATGAAGTAAGTTTCACTAAAAATGAATTTGAGTAATTTTTGGAATAAATTATTTTTCCTAAGTTATGGTAATATTGAAAAATGATATTTTAATGGTATGAATGCATATTTTGTTAAATAATGATTTTTCTTTATTTTGATTGAGAAAAATATTTAGACTCTATTTATTTGTGATTTTTGAATAAAATAAATGGTGGCTGAAAGTTTGTTTTAAAAAGGTTAACAAATGTTATTAAATTGTCACATATGGATTTTTGCTACTTAAAAACTAAGTCTTAAATAAATTAAATCAAAATGTATTTTTCCACACTTAAAATATATTTTTCACATCATTTTTGTAACACAATGATAAAATATATTTTTCTAAAGAAACATATTAAAATAGGTATTTTAATTAAATCCAAGCTTGTTGGGTAATTCTTGGTAAATTAATACTTATTTAATGAAAATGTCACATATTTTATTTTGAGCTAAAATAAAATAAATTTATAAAATAAAATAAAGTTTTGAGAAATTTAATCAACTTAGAAATTTTAAGAAAAATAAAGCATGTAATATGTCTATTGATTTTAAAATAATAAAAGAAATGTAGAATTATCGTTTTTGAAAACGTCTTTATTACGCAATGTTCCCACGTATGCATGTTACATGCAAATCAACTTTTACGTCCAAAATCATGATTATTATTTAACTATGAGATTTTTATAAAACAATCATGTTAGTAAAATGGGTAGAACGAGCATTATTCTTTTTGGCAATAATTGCATGTTTAGTGTAACTATTATCATGAGTGCATGGCCCATGCACACATGAGTTGTATGGAAGGGCAAAATAGTAATTTTATGAACCTAAGAAACGTTATTTTGATTATGATATAGGCTCGTTGAAAGATTGTGAAATTCTTAGCTTGGACCTGAGGTAAGGAAGTTAGATAGATTTTATGATTTTATGCTATGAATGGTAAGGCTGTTATATGAATGAACTGTTATGAAATTATGAATGCCTTAATGTGATGATCTGTTGAATGTGATATGTGTATGGATGTTAGATACATCAAATAGAATACGATGTTAGATACATCAAACAGATTTCGATGTCAGATACATCGAACGAGTTACTAAGGACATTGAGACGTGACTCCTAGGGCGGACGCGCCGAGGTTATTCAAGGACCAGTGATCTCCTGTTTACCTCATAGGGTGACATGAACAACTAGCGTTCCATGCTCATCATGTATGCTGTATGTTTGTGATATGATGATATGTCACATTTATGTTATGATATGATGATATGTCACATTTATGTTATGATATGATGATATGTCACATTTATGTTATGATATGATGATATGTCACATTTATGTTATGATATGATGAAACGTTACGTTTATGTTATGATGTGATGAAATGTTACGATTATGTTATGATATACCATGATGTGTTAGATGAACGTTAGTGTTTGGTTGTTTGTTGTTTTCTTACTTGCTTATTTGCTTGTACTTCCTTACTGGGCTTTTAGCTCACCCCCTTACTTTCCTTCCAGGTAGCAAATAGGTTTTCTCTATGGCACACGTGGTGACGTGAGGAGTTCTTTCATCATGGGGTGTATGGCGTGGGGCAATCCTATGGACGATAAAACGATCAACGTAGAACGCCATTTAAATTATGTTTTGTTTTTAAGAGACTTTCCTAAAATTATCAGTGGGACTCTGTATTTAAATTATTTGGTTTTTTCTTTGAACTTTGCATAAAAACCTATGTTTTATTTTAAACTTATGGCGCCAACTTGCATGATTTTAAATAAGTCCCCCTGAGACTTTAATAATGGATGGTATTCTTTTATAAATCATGTTATGCGAATGTTTTGTAAGTATTAGTCTAGGGCGTTCTTTACAACATATCGAGACAGTCCTAGGGAGCTAATTAGTTTAAAAGTCGCAATGGGATTGAATACCCGACTCGGGAGGAGCCTAGGGGTATTTTGGGGATTTTGTAAATTGAGTTTTTGTGAGTTAATGGTTACTGGTAATTGAGTAACTTGAGTAACCATTAGTAATTGCTGAGAGTAACAAGTTGTGATGGGAAAATGATAGAATTGTAATAGAGATGAAATTACAAAAGTTCCCTTGAGGTTTAGTTAGGAAAGGATATTTATGGAAGGGTAGAATAGTCATTTGGCAAGGGATAGACAGCTTCAACTGAAGGATTCACGTATAACACTTAGTTAGAAAGTGGTTTATGTTGAAATTGGGGGAAAAGATAGAGGAAAAGAGGAGAAGAAGAAGAAAACTGAATTCTTGAAACCTAGGAGAGAATGAAGGGAGTTTGAGGCAACCAAATTTGAATTTGAGCAAGGATTGATCAAAGGTAAGAATTTGTGCTCTGTTTTTGTTGAAATTAAGCTTGAATTTACAGAGATTAGGTGTGGGAACCGAAAGGAAATATGGCTGGTTTTACTTGGAAATTCAGTTAGGATAATCAAAAGGAAAGAGGCTTGAAGCTGGAATTGAGAAAAGTTCAAGTTGAGTATTGATTGAGGTATGAATCCTTAGCATGTTTAAATTTCGTACCTAGTGTGGTTTAAGATTTTATAAGTATGGTTTGCAGTTTTTAGGCTTTGGATTATGTTTTAAAAGCCATGGTTTGAACTTCTGAAATTTGAAACTCAAGAATGGATCTTGAGTGTGATTGTGTAATTGAGTTTGTTTTTTATGTTTATAGGTTGTTAAAGGGTTCAATTGGGGTTTTAAATTGATTTTGGGGCTTAGGTACTTGTTTGGGTTGAATTGGAGTAGTTTTTGGCTAAGGAAAAATTCAGGGGAAAACCCTGAAATATGGGTTTGCGTAGGGGCGCCGCGGCCCTGTTCTATGGTGCCGCGGCGCAGGCTTGCATCAAGATCAGGGAAATGCTTCTGGGCGCCGCGGCCCTTGATGGGAGTGTCGCGGCCCTAGGCTTTTGCATTTTTAGGGCTTTTGCCCGAGGGCTCGGGGGATGGTTCCAACACATTGTTTTAGGGAATTAGAGGTCCCGAGAGTACAGGATTGGCTCCGTGAAGTGGTTTTGGGATTGGTTAGTATTAAAAGTGTTTTATATGTGTTATGACTAGGATTTCGGAGAGGCTCGGGATAGAGGACCGTACTTGTGACCTTGGTGCATCGAAAAGCTCGGGATACAGGTAAGAAAACTGTAACACCCGTAGAGCAGGGCATGGGCCCATAGTGTTGTTGTAGGGCACGACCCTAGATTGTATTATTGTTAGGGTGTAGCTTAAAATGAAGTATTATATGCCTGATTGTTGTTTGAGAATACTATATGTGGTTATAGCAGAATGAACGGCAAAGGAGCCGGGAACGGCAAAGGGTCGAGAACGGCAAAGGCCGAGAAAGGCAGTGGGGCCGGGATTATCACTTATCACATAGAGTGCTTGTGGTTAGGGTGAGACCCCAATGGATACATGGGATATCCTTACGGTGTGGACCGAGAACCTAGGCTTTGGTAACGCTTCTAGGACAGCATGGCCGTATTTGTGTTTAAATCTTATAGACAATTTGTTTGTCTGTTGATTATCTGACATAATGATTATATGTTATGCGTATGTTATTTGCTGTATGAGTTTTCTTGCTGGGCTTTGGCTCACGGGTGCTCTGTGTTGCAGGTAAGGGCAAAGAGAAAGTCAACCAGCCATGAGTACGGAGAGCGTGGGGGCAGCGCGTACATGTTTGGCCTACCCGACTGCTTTGGTTGGGGGAATTTTTGAGAAATGGCTGTATAAACCCTAATTTTGGTGGTTAATTACTTATAAACTTGTTTTGAGTTGTAAATATTTTATAAACCAAGTTTTGCGATCCCAAATGTAAGACACTTGAAATTTTCAATGAATTAAGGGATTTTCAATGATTACAGCCTAGATTTCTATTTAATCACACTTTTATTATTAAAACCTCGTTTAGCGAGCTAATTGAACATTTTAAACTCACTTAGTAATGGCTCTGAGGTAGTAGGGTGTTACAACTTGGTATCAGAGCCAGCCAAGGTTTATTGGTTTTGGAGATTGACCAAACATGTATGCACGCTGCCATTGAAAAGCTCGACTCAGGGTTGATTGGTATGGTTGATTAATATGCTTGAATATGTGTTTTAATGCCTTGTTCGCCTGCTTATTTTATAAAGAGCAGGATGAGTGAAATAACATATGCATGATGTCAGGGCAAGGCTTGTTGTGTGCTATATGCTATATGCATGTTATTTGGATTGTTGATCTTGGTTTATTGTTGAGATTGAGAGGTGGAATTGGATCTTGTTATCATGCCTAATGAGCGGTGTCACTGATTACAGGCATATAGTTGTAATGCCTCGGCAATCATCTAGACTCCGCGGCAGTCGGGCCGAGGATGACAATCAAGGTCAGGACCCTCCACCTGCCCCACAGAACTGGCAACATATATTAGCTGAAATGGAGGCTAGATTGCATAGAACAGAGGAAGAACTTCGTCAGATGAGGCAACAGGCCCCTTCACAGGTCACAGGGTTACCAATTCAGCAGAATGTAGCGCCAGTATCGATTCAGCCTGTGGTTGAGAACAGGTGGGAACCCTTGTATGAAAGATTCAGAAAGCAGCAACCTCCCACCTTTGAGGGTGGATCAAACCCACTGCGAGCCGAGCAGTGGATGAATATGATTTCCTTGATCCTAGATTTCATGAGGGTTGAAGGAAATGAAAGGGTAGCTTGTGCTAGCTACATGCTTAGGGAGGATGCCCGCGTCTTGTGGGATGTAGTGAGTCAGCGGAGGAATGTTACAACCATGACATGGGAAGAATTTAAGAGTATATTTAATGAGAAATACTACAGCATAGCAGTTCGAGCTGCGAAGGTTGATGGGTTTATCAACCTGACTCAGAACAGGTTATCAGTTATTGAGTATGCCCTGAGATTTGAAAGACTGGCGAAGTTTGCACCAGACTTAGCACCAACGGATGCGGCCAAGAGAGATAGATTCATATGGGGGTTGAATGTGATGATCGCCCGTGATGTGAATATTACATTGATTCCAGAGACTACTACTTGTGCTCAAGCAGTGGATAAGGCCCTTACTGCAGAGAGGGCTGAGGATCAGATATGGAAGGACAGCGCTGCTAGGCACGATGCCAGGAGGACGGTGCCTCCTTTTGCTGGGTCTAGTCAGGGCAGTGGCCCCAGTGAGTAGAAAAGAAGGGTTCCAGATTCATTTGTTCCTCCAAGTTCTGATAGGAGGGTACGAGGTTCTATTGGTGGTCGTCAGGGCGGAGGTGATAACTGGAGGAGTTTTCCAGTGTGTCCTCGGTGTAGGCGACGACATCAGGGTGAGTGCCAGATTAGGGCATGTTTTATCTATGGGAGTGCCAACCATCTGAAGAAAGACTGCCCATAAGCTAAGAAAGAGGAGCCAAAGCAGGGAGACAGTCTCGCTCCTGCCAGGGTATTCGCTTTGACTCAGACTGAGGCGGAGGCTAGTCCCTCAGTTGTGACAGGTCAGATCTCTAGCACTGGTTCCTTGTATACTGCATTGATTGACTCAGGGGCTACCCACTCATTTGTATCTACTAGGGTGATAGACCAGATTTGTAGACGTAGTATTGTGTATGCTAGGGGTTTTCAAACTTTGTTGCCAACAGGGGAACTGGTAGTCTCTAGGAGGTGGGTTAGAGCATTACCAGTAGAGATAGATGGTAGAGAATTGTTTGTTGATTTGATTGAATTAAACATGGATGAATTTGACATGATATTAGGGATGGATTGGTTAACGAGGTATGGAGCAACGATTGATTGCAAGCGGCGGATGGTGATTTTTGAATCAGAAGGCGAGGTACCCTTTGTGTTTGTGGGGACAGTGAATGGACCGCGAGTGCCTATGATCTCAACACTAAAGGCTAGAAACTTGATGCAGGAAGGTTGCATAGGATACCTAGTGAGTGTTGTAGATACCTCTAAGGTGGTGACAATGGGACCGAATGAAACCAGACTGGTATGTGAGTTTCCAGACTTATTTCCAGTGGACTTGCTGGGGTTGCCGCCACAGCGACAGATTGAGTTCGTCATAGAGTTGGCACCGGGGGTGGAGCCAGTTTCCAGGGCACCCTATAGAATGGCTCCGGCAGAGTTAAAAGAATTGAAGATTCAGTTACAGGAGCTACTGGATTTGGGGTTCATTAGACTGAGTTTCTCACCATGGGGTGCTCCAGTGCTATTTGTTAAGAAGAAGGATGGGTCACTTAGGATGTGCATTGATTACAGAGAGTTGAATAAGCTGACCATTAAGAATAAGTATCCACTGCCTAGGATTGATGATTTATTTGATCAGCTATAAGGGAGTACGGTGTTTTCGAAGATTGATCTCCGGTCAGGCTATCATCAGTTGAGGATTAAGGAGGAGGACATACCAAAGACTGCTTTTCGGACAAGGTATGGGCATTATGAATTTCTGGTTATGTCCTTTGGATTAACCAATGCCCCAGCAGCTTTCATGGATATGATGAATAGAATTTTCAAGGACTACCTGGATAAGTTTGTGATTGTGTTTATCGATGATATACTGGTATACTCCCAGTCAGAGACAGAGCATGAGCATCATCTGCACCTGGTATTGCAGCGATTGAGGGAGCATAAGTTATATGCTAAGTTTAGCAAGTTCGAGTTCTGGTTACCGCAAGTTACATTTCTGGGTCATATTGTTAGTAAGGAGGGGATACTGGTTGACCCGAGTAAGATAGAGGCAGTGAGGGATTGGCCTAGACCGAGTAGTGTTCCTGAAGTCAGAAGTTTTCTCGGTTTGGCGGGTTACTACCGACGATTTGTGGAGGGGTTCTCCAGAATTGCTACTCCATTGACAGAGTTGACAAGAAAGAAGACTGTAACGCCCTACTTCCTTAGAGCCGTTACTAAGTGAGTTTTAAGACAAAACAGTGCAATGAACTCACTTACCAAGGTTTTGAAACAAAAGTGTGACTAATAAAAGTTAAGGCTGTAATCATTGAAAATGCGTTGACTTAATAAAAACTTCTAGTATTAAACAATTGGGATCCCAAAATAAGGTTTGAAAACTATTTACATCTTGAAATGAGTTTACAGTTGATCAGTTCTAAAAATCATAGATTATTACAGCCATTTTCAAATAAACCCCCAACCAAAGCAGTCGGGCAGGCCAAACATGTACGCGTCGCTTCACGCTCTCCGTACTCATGGTTGGTTGACTCAGCCTTTGCCCTTACCTGCAACACGGAGCACCCGTGAGCCAAAGCCCAGCAAGAAAACTCATGTATTTTATAACATATGCAAAATATACAGTTAATCATATCAGATAATCCACAGATAAGTAAGTCAACCATTTGACTAAGCAAACACGGCCATGCCGCCCCAGAAGCCTTACCAAAGCCTGGGGTATCGGTCCTCACCGTAAGGATATCACATGTATCCACCGGGCCCTACCCTGACTATAAGCATCCCATGTGCTAAGTGTTACTTCCGGCCCCGCTGCCGTTCTCGGCCTTGCCGCCCTCGGCCATGCCGTACATTTCATTATAATCATATATAGCACAAACCAAGCAACATTCAAACAAATACCAATTTATTTAAATCTGCACCCTAACATGTAATGCAATATAGGGTCGTGCCCTGAAATCATCTCATCATGCAATATAGGGCCGTGCCCCGCAATCACACTATGGGCCCATGCCCTATCCTACGGGTGTTATAGTTTTCTTACCTGTACTCCGAGCTTCCTGATGCACTAAAGCCGCGAGCACGGTCCTCTAGCACGAGCCTCTCCAATAGCCTAGTCACAACACACATAAAACATCCTTCAATACTAACCAACCCAGAAACACTTCCCGGGACCAATTCCGCACTCTCGGGACCTCTAATTCCCTAAAACAATACATTGGAACCATCCCCCTAGTCCTCGGGCAAAAGCCCTAAAAACCAGAATTTTTGCCTGCCAAAATGGCCTAGGGCCGCGGCGCTCCCCTCAAGGGCCGCGGCGCCCAGCGACTTGCCCCTCTCCTGATGCAACATCGCGCCGCGGCGCTCATACGCGCCGCGGCGCTCATACGCGAACCCAGATTTTCTGGGTTTTCTCTTGCGTTTTTCCCGAACTTAAACCCCTCCAAATCATCCCAAACAATTACCTAAACCCCAAAACCAATTTCAAACTTCAAATAGACCATACATCAACCCATAAACATCATAACCCAACTCAATAACACAATCATACTCAAAATCCACCCATTTGATCTCAACTTAAGAAATCTAAACCCATAAACCAAAAACATAAACCAAAGCTTGAAAAGCTTAAATCATGCTTCAAATTCCTAAACCACAACAGAAACAAATCTTAAAATTGCATAGAACCTTACCTTGAATGAAGAATCCAACCTTAAGCTTCCTTGGTTCATCCCCTAAGTCTTCAAGTTTCAGCTCCCTTCTTCTTCTTCATGCCCTAGCTTTTTCCCTCTCCTTTTTCTTTTCTTCAATTTATCAAAGCATCAATTGACCAAGCCCCCAAACCGTGTACCCCTTAATACCCAGCTGCAATATATCAATTTCCCAGCCAAATGACCATTTTACCCCTTCATCAAAACCCTTTGCTAACTACACCTCAAGGGCACTCTAGTCCTTTCTCCTATATTGCAATTCTACCATTTCTTTCACCTAACTTGTTACTCTCAGCAGTAACTAATGGTTACCCAGGTTACTAAATCTCCAATAACCATTACCCACTAAATCTCAACTTAGCCATAAAATTCCCGAGGTACCCCTGGGCTCCTCCCGAGCCGGGTATAGAAATCCTGTTGTGACTCTTAAGTTAACTAGCTCTCTAGGACCCTCTCGACACGTGCATCACAATAATAACACCACACTCACGTGGTACAATTCACATATCAATACAGTTATGCCCAACATGGCCAAAATTACAATTACGCCCTTCTAACACGATCCGGGCCTACATGCATACTAATATACATAGTCATGCATCTCAGATAAACAAATAGCCAAATAACATGCTTTAAATCATAACCATGCATTTAACTCATAAAATCACACATAAATCCCATCTTGCCCTCCTGGCACGCTAATCAAGGCCCTTAAGCCTTATTAGCGAATTTGGGTCGTTACAAAGACCAAGTATGTGTGGACAGATCGGTGTGAGAACAGTTTCAAGGAGTTGAAACGACGATTAATTACTGCACCAGTGTTGAGCCTGCCGACAGACAATGAGAAGTTTGTGGTTTATTGTGACGCTTCTAGACAGGGTTTGGGATGTGTGTTGATGCAAGCTGGGAAAGTGATAGCTTATGCATCAAGGCAACTAAATGAGTATGAACAAAGATATCCCACGCATGATCTGGAATTGGCTGCGGTGGTATTCGCACTTAAGGTTTGGAGACATTACGTGTATGGTGAAAGGTGCGAGATATACACGGATCACAAAAGTTTAAACCATTTATTTACCCAGAAGGACCTGAATATGCGCCAAAGGCAGTGGCTAAAGTTGGTAAAGGATTATGACTGTGATATCCTATATCATCCTGGGAAGGCTAATGTAGTGGCTGATGCATTAAGCCAGAAGAGCCCAAGACAGTTGTTTAGTTCGAGGCAGGTATCAGACAGACTAGCTGAGGAGATGACTAGGGCAGGTATAGAGTTAGTGGTTGGTAGGTTAGCCAACATAACTCTTCACTCAACGCTCCTAGAGAGGATTAAGGAAGCACATGGAAGGGATCCCCAGTTAGTTGAACGTAGGGAAAATGTTTTATCTTAGAGATGGGCTTATTGAAGTACAAGGGACGGATTTGTGTTCCGATTGATCCAGATATTCGGCGAGAGATTCTGGATGAGTCTCATACCACTCCCTACTCTTTACACCCAGGTACTACGAAGATGTACCAAGATTTGAGAGTTTTGTATTGGTGGACAGGCATGAAGAGGGATGTGGTAAACTATGTGGCAAGGTGCCTAACTTGTCAGCAAATTAAGGCGGAACATCAGAGGCCAGCAGGGTTATTGCAGCCTCTAGGGATTCCTAAGTGGAAATGGGAAGATATCACCATGGACTTTGTGGTTGGATTGCCGAAGACCGTGGGTTAGCATGATTCGTTGTGGGTGATTGTAGACAGGTATACTAAGTCCGCCCACTTTTTACCTGTGAGAACAACTTATACTGTGGAGCAGTATGCTGAGCTTTATGTGAAGGAAATTGTTCGACTTCATGGGGCTCTGAGGTCGATAGTCTCTGACAGGGACCCCACCTTCACCTCCAAGTTTTGGGAGAGCCTGTAGAAGGCAATGGGCACACAGCTACGGTTCAGTACCAATTATCATCCTCAGACTGATGGGCAGTCTGAGAGGACGATTCAGATATTGGAGGATATGTTACGAGCCTGTGTGTTGGACTTTGGGGGATCTTGGAGTAAGTATCTCCCATTGATTGAGTTTTCGTACAATAATAGCTATCAGGCGACTATCGGAGTGGCTCCGTATGAGATGCTGTATGGGAGAAAGTGCAAGTCAACGATACACTGGGATGAGACAGATGAGGGAAGATATCTGGGTCCAGAGATGGTACAAAGGACTAATGAGGCAATTGAGAAGATTAGAGCTCGTATGCTCGCCTCCCAGAGTCGTCAGAAGAGTTACTCAGATCTGAGACGCAGGAGTGTAGAGTTTCAGGTCGGTGATCATGTATTCCTCAGGGTTTCACCCCTGAGAGGGGTGAAACGATTCTGTGTTCGGGGCAAGCTGAGTCCCAGGTTTGTTGGCCCCTTTGAGGTTTTGGAGCGAGTTGGAGATGTAATGCCCCAGATTCCCTAATATGGTTTAATGGTCAGATTAGTAGGCCGGGAGGGCCATAATTGTTTAATTATGCCATTAAATGTGTTTATGCATGTTTATGAGAATTATATTATAATATAATGTTAATTGTATGCATGCTGATGATATGTGTTGAGACCACATTATGATGTGGGTTTGTTCGAGCTGTTCGATGTGAGACGATCGTAGAATATTGATTAGCGGTTTAGTCACAACAGGTTTAAGTGCCGGGGCTTGGGTTGAGTCTCGGGGTGGTTTTGATGATTAGAGCGTTACCGGGTAATAAAGGGTAACAGGTTGTGAATTATTGGTGTTTGAGATTATTGAGAATAGCGGGAATTG
This sequence comes from Humulus lupulus, assembly GCF_963169125.1. Classification (NCBI taxonomy): domain Eukaryota; kingdom Viridiplantae; phylum Streptophyta; class Magnoliopsida; order Rosales; family Cannabaceae; genus Humulus; species Humulus lupulus. The sequence goes on from NC_084799.1 coordinate 165,404,726, forward strand.
GAGAGCATTAATTATGATTAACGAGATAGGAGGAAAGTACCAAATATACCCTTGGGAGCCTTTAGAAAGTATTAAATGGCCTGGGGGTAAAATGGACATTTCACCCCTAGGATAGATATATCCTTTGTTAGCTGAAGAAAGTAGTGGAAAACAGAGTATGCAAAAAGAGCTCTCCCGTATCTTCTTCTCTTCATCTTTTCTTTGTGGTTTTTGAATCAATTTTGAGGATTCAAGCTTGGGAAGCAAGCCTTGGGAGTTTGGGAGTGTGTTCCACCATTGAAGAGCATCCTAAGCCAAGCTTTGGGTAAGTTTCTAACCATGGCTTTCTCTGGTTTGGCCTGTTTTGGTTTTGTTTTGTAGCTGAGATTTCTAGGGTGAATTCATGATCTTGTTGGGAGTTTTGGCTAGGGTTCTCATGCTTGTGATGTTTGGGGTGTGTTAGAATGGTTTTTGGGTTCTTTTGGCATCAAGAATAGGATTTGGAAGCTTGGAGATCGAGTTAGAATCGAAGGAGTTGAAGAAGGTCGGTTCAGGGGAGTTTGGGTCTGGAGGTAGCGCTATAGCGCCCACCTTAGGGCGCTACAGCGCTCCTCAGGAGGGTTTCTGGCACTTGGGCGGTTCTGTGTATAGCGCTGTGGCGCTAGGGGTTGAGCACTGTAGCGCTACCCTGTTCCTTCTAAGTCCCGTTTTGAGTGTTTTTTAAGGGTTTTTTACTTGGGGTTTCAATCCTTAAGGCCCGGGATCGAATCTACTCACCGTGTGGGCATGTTTCGAGGTCCCGAGGGTGGTGCTTAGGTTAAGACCCTATTATTGTGGATTCTCATTAATGGAGGTTATAATTGGTTGTGATTAGGTAACCGCTAAGGAACTAAAAGGTCGATCGTTCTCAGGGGTCGTCTTTATCATACTTCTCGCTCGAACTTGAGGTAAGAAAATAGTGTATGAATACAGTTGCACCCTGTATAGGTATATGACATGCATGGTTTGATATTTGAGGCATGTTGGTTGATAAATGTGGATATGGATTTCATAATAAATGCTATTGAGCACTGATTACCTGTTTAAGACACTGACTAGTCAGGGACCGACTCTAAAGTCGAGAATCATGCATTGAATGGCTCTATGGCATTAATGCTAGACCGACCCTAGGGTCGAGGAACTTATAAGCGTTTGCCTGGTCTACGACCAGATGATTATAGCCAAGGTATATGACCCCGGTGACCGTTTGTCACATGGCTAAGGGACGTTGTCCATAGTTTCGACTCTAGAGTCGTGAGGAAGGTTATGTTGGTGACTAATCACCATACACCTGTTCTGATCAACTTATGAGAGAATCACTTATCAGTTAAGCCCTGGTGACCCTATCGTCACATGGCTGGAGGGAGCGACGCTCATTATTGTGACTTTTGGCTATTGTCACCTACTTGCTGGATTGATAGTCCTTAATGGTTATTATGATCGTTGTTGATATTATATCATGATTTATTGTGTTTTCTTGCTGGGCCTTGGCTCATGGGTGCTATATGGTGCAGGTAAAGGAAAGGAGAAGCTTAACTAACCCTAAGTGGAGAGCTTGGGCGATGTGATGTACATACAGGGCCGCTTGACCGCCACGGTCAAGGAGTTCTCAGAGGGACTAGGGGTTTACCCTATTTTTGCCGCTTAGGCCGGCGGGAATTGTAAATTTGAAACAGTAGCGACTCTTTTGTATTACAAACTACTTGTAAACATTTTGAAAAGGCTCATGAGCAGTTTATTTACTTAGTGAAATGTACCATTTCCTTTTTATTGGTTTTCACCTTAACCTGATAACAACACTTAGATCACGTTTTTAACCAAAGGACTCGGGTAGCGAGTCAAATTTCCGGTTCACCGTTCACCGTAACTGTTCTGGGTTAACCAGGGCGTTACAGGAGAGGTGGCTTACAGGTTAGCAATGCCTCCAGCTCTATCAGGAGTTCATGATGTGTTTCATGTATCCATGCTCTGGAAATATGTATCAGATACTACTCATGTGCTGAGTTATGAGAACTTGGAGTTAGATCAGGATTTATCATACGAGGAAAAGCCTGCTCAGATCCTTGATAGGAAGGACAAAGTCTTTCGGAGCAAGACTATCGCCTTGGTTAAAGTGTTATGGAGGAACAAAAAGGTTGAAGAGGTGACGTGGGAGCTTGAGTCTGATATGCGGGAGCGGCATCCCGAGTTGTTCAGGTAATTTCGAAGACGAAATTCTTGTAAGGAGGGGATAATTGTAACACCCCAATTTGCTAATAAGGTCTAGGACCTGGATTAGTGTGCCTGGAGGGCAATACGTGAACTAACATGATAATATATGAATTTAAATGAGTATGTGATTAGAATGCATGTTTAGGTGGTATAAATATGCATGTGGACCCCGTTTGCATAATAAGAGTAAATTGGTAATTTTAGCCCGTTGAGGGCATAATTGTAATAATTGAATTATGTGATTGATACCACGTGTGAGTGGTGATATTACTGTGATGCACGTATCGAGACGGTCCTAGGGAGCTAATTAGTTTAAAAGTCACAACGGGATTAAATACCCGGCTCGGGAGGAGCCTAGGGGTATTTTGGGGATTTTGTAAATTGAGTTTTTGTGAGTTAATGGTTACTGGTAATTGAGTAACTTGAGTAACCATTAGTAACTGCTGAGAGTAACAAGTTGTGATGGGAAAATGGTAGAATTGTAATAGAGATGAAATGACAAAAGTGCCCTTTAGGTTTAGTTAGGAAATGATATTTATGGGAGGGTAGAATAGTCATTTGGCAAGGGATAGATAGCTTCAGCTGAAGGATTCACGTATAACACTTAGTTAGAAATTGGTTTTTGCTAAAATTGGGGGAAAAGCTAGAGGAAAAGAGGAGAAGAAGAGGAAAACTGAATTCTTGAAACCTAGGAGAGAATTAAGGGAGTTTGAGGCAACCAAATTCGAATTTGAGCAAGGATTGATCAAAGGTAAGAATTTGTGCTCTGTTTTTGTTGAAATAAAGCTTGAATTTACAGAGATTAGGTGTGGGAACCTAAAGGAAATATGGTTGGTTTTACTTGGAGATTCAGTTAGGATAATCAAAAGGAAAGAGGCTTGAAGCTGGAATTGAGAAGAGTTCAAGCTGAGTTTTGATTGAGGTATGAATCCTTAGCATGTTTAAATTTCGTACCTAGTGTGGTTTAAGATTTTAGAAGTATGGTTTGCAGTTTTTAGGCTTTGGATTATGTTTTAAAAGCCATGGTTTGAACTTCTAAAATCTGAAACTCAAGAATGGATTTTGAGTGTGATTGTGTAATTGAGTTTGTTTTTTATGTTTATAGGTTGTTAAAGGGTTCAATTGGGGTTTTAAATTGATTTTGGGGCTTAGGTACTTGTTTGGGTTGAATTGGAGTTGTTTTGGCTCGGGAAAAATGCAGGGGAAAATCCAGAAATCTGGGTTCGCGTAGGGGCGCCGCGGCCCTGTTCTTTGGTGACGCGGCGCAGGCTTGCATAAGGATCAGGGAAATTCTTCTGGGCGCCGCATCCCTTGATGGGAGTGCCGCGGCCCTAGGCTATTTTTGACAGTCAAATTTTGCATTTTTAGGGCTTTTTCCCGGGGGCTCGGGGAATGGTTCCAACACATTGTTTTAGGGAATTAAAGGTCCCGAGAGTACGGGATTGGCTCCGGGAAGTGGTTTTGGGATTGGTTAGTATTAAAATTGTTTTATATGTGTTGTGACTAGGATTTCGGAGAGGCTCGGGATAGAGGACCGTACTTGTGACCTTGGTGCATCGAAAAGCTCAGGATACAGGTAAGAAAACTGTAACACCCGTAGAACAGGGCATGGGCCCATAGTGTTGTTGCAGGGCACGGCCCTAGTTTGTATTATTGTTAGGGTGTAGCTTTAAATGAATTATTATATGTCTGATTATTGTTTGAGAATGCTATATGTGGTTATAGCAGAATGAACGGCAAAGGAGCCAAGAACGGCGAAGGGCCGAGAACGGCAAAGGCCGAGAACGGAAGTGGGGCCGGGAATATCACTTAGCACATGGAGTGCTTGTGGTTAGCGTGAGACCCCAATGGATACATGGGATATCCTTACGGTGTGGACCGAGAACCCAGGCTTTGGTAACGCTTCTGGGACGGCATGGTCGTATTTGTGTTTAAATCTTATAGACTATCTGTTTGTCTGTGGATTATCTGACATAATGGTTATATGTTATGCGTATGTTATTTTCTGTATGAGTTTTCTTGCTGGGCTTCGGCTCACGGGTGCTCTGTGTTGCAGGTATGGGCATAGAGAAAGTCAACCAGCCATGAGTACGGAGAGCATGGGGGCGGCGCGTACATGTTTGGCCTGCCCAACTACTTTGGTTGGGGGTATTTTTGAGAAATGGCTGTATAAACCCTAATTTTGGTGGTTAATTACTTATAAACTTGTTCTGAGTTGTAAATATTTTATAAACAAAGTTTTGGGATCCCAAATGTAAGACACTTAAAATTTTCAATGAATTAAGGGATTTTCAATGATTACAGCCTAGATTTCTATTTAATCACACTTTTATTATTAAAACCTCATTTAGTAAGCTAATTGCACATTTTAAACTCACTTAGTAACGACTCTAAGGTAGTAGGGTGTTACAAGTATATAGTGGATGCTTGACCCCTTTCAAATCACGGCTCAAACCTTGTATTTTTGTTTTAGGATTTTCAACAAAACCCTTGGGGATTTTGGGTCCCAATTTTCTAAAATAAACATACAAGCATAATAAAAATTATGAAGAAACTACCATAGCCTTATTACATCACCAATAAGAAACTTTAAGCATTAAATACACAAAATAATGCTTAAAAATAAAACTATACAAAAACAACCATAAAAAGTAAACTTTTGACCTCTTGTTGTTCTTGCTTGGGTTTTTTATTTTTCTACTAGCTTTATCACCTTCAAATACTCTTTCAAATCCTTAAACCAACCCCCCAAGAACACATATAGTTCATTATTGAAGGATCTATTATTAAAAACTTCACAAAAGTCAAGTTTTTGAAATGTTTACCTTAGGGAAAAACTCTTCCAAGACCAAAGCTTAAGATTCCAAGTTTTCTTAATGTTCTTGGTAGTTTTAAAATGGTGAGAAACTTTAGAGGAAATTTTTGAAGAAGATGATAGTGAGAGTAGAGAGAGTGGGCAGTTTGGGAGAGGTAAATGGAAGAGTATATCAACTAAAAAAAATCTAAACACGAGTGTTTTTACTTTACGTCACATTGGTGTCATTAACATTAATGAGATGTGATTAAAAGATTAAATTTATTTGAACCACACCATTTTAACTCCTTATGGCCGGCCACTCTTGTATTAGTTTGTATGTATATATATATATATATATTATAAAAGGTTAATAAACATTTCCTTAAGAATGTCTTTTTCCAAAAATCCAAAAATAAATCTCTATAACATTTTTAACTCATATAAAGCTTTTAAAAAAATAAAATATAACACATAATAATTAAATTAAATGTCTCTCACAGTTAATTTAATTAATCACACAATACAATTTAACCTAAGGTCCATTTATGGAATAAAATTCTACAATTCGGAAAAAAGTAAGCATTTAACACAAAATGCCCTAAAATTTACATTTCCTCTTAGGTTTATTATTTTTTTTTACCAAACTTAAATTTTTATGAATGTATTTTATGCCCAAAATATTTTTTTCATAGTTCTTCATTTTATTTTTCAAGATTTTTACCCGTTTAGGATTTTTGTGTCGGTCCAAGACCAAAAGTCTTATCTTGACTTTTAATCACACAAGTCATAATTTGGCTAGCAATAACTCATGGAAATAAACTCCAACAACTATAATATTATTTAAAATAATATTCTTAACTTGGGTAAAACAATCTAGACCCAAGTTGTTTAAAGGTACCTGAGCGCGAGGCACCTCCTGGGTGCGAGGCCCCTCAGCTGGCGCAAGGCTCTCCTTGGGCATGCAGCTCTCTCCTAGCGCATGCCACCTTGGTACGAGTTCTTTCTGCTAGCGCGAGGCACCACTTGGCCATGAGGTGCCCCCTGGGCGTGAGTCCATCCGTCTGGCGCTACATCCCTTGCCGACGTGAGGTGCCACCCAGACCCGAGGTGCAACCCCTGGCATGAGATTAGGGTCTCGCTACGTACGAGATGGGGACATGCCCGAGACCTTGCGAAGATGCAACCAGTGTTGCGAGGGGCGAAGGTCTCACCATTCAACCCAAGGTCCCCCAATACTACCTTGGGAGAGTGTCACGTTGGGACTACATGCTATGCGCCTTTACAAATTTTCTATATTCACCCTTGGTGTGGAATATTGACATCCACATTTCCCAAACATAAAAGTTTCACACATGATAGCGGACTTTGAAATTTTCATACATGACCAAAAATCATAAATCAAAGAGCTTAAGATAAAAAGGGAAAGGGTCACGCGACATCTCTTCTAGGAAGACGAGAGAAAAACCTCGAAGAAGAACCTATGGATTCCCACCTCACTTCTCCATTCATCATCCTTCTCAGCGGCATGGTCTTTAAAGGGACATAGGTTAATGTCAGGTTCGGTCCTCCAAACAACATGCAATGTTTATTCTACTATGATATTCTCGGCTTTCACTAGCTCGGTTTCAAGAACAACGATTTTCTCATTGTGGGACTTGATGGTAGCCTTATCTATCATAGCGTCCCTCTTGTGAAAAGCTTCATCAAGCTGGCTATTCAATTCACTAACCCGCGCAGTCATCTCAGTCTATATCCTAGCCAAGGAAAGGCCCCTCATCGCCACCTCAAGCTCGGACTGCGAGCGATGCATCGAGGAAGAACTTGAGGCAGCGAAACGATGTCCCAAGATGGAAGCCTGATTAAAAATAAGAAAATAAAAAAAAATGTCAACAAATGGGTGCTAATAAAAATGAAAGTCATATAGTGAGTGTCTCGACGCATACCTGAATAGAAGCTCACAAATAAGCCTCGCCCAAATCGGTGTCTGAAACATCGTACATGGATTTCCATTCAACCTTAGGAATCCTCCCCGTGTGGTGGCTCATGGTCTCTCCATACTGGATCGCCAGAGGATGCTCTCAAGAGGTGGAGGTATAGGTCTGATGAGGCAAAGTGCACACACCTATAAATCTGTGCCTAGACAGAGAAGGGGATCGAGAGGGTCCTGACCCATCAATATAAGTGCGGGGGTGGAAGGGTGACGTGTCACCTCCTTTCGGAAGTGAGGTGCCTGGGGATACCCATCCCAAGTGCACCCCCGAAGGCAAGAGAGTAACATCAAAAGAAGGCAGGACAAAGTTTCTCTTTGGATAGAGGAAGAAGGCGTAGGAGCGATGAAGACAAACTCGTCACCTGTTGCTGATGATGGGATTTGAGGGGTAATGTCATCGGCACATCCATCATATGTCTCCTCCATACCCCTATTAGTTGAGGACCTTAAGCATGAGTAATCATCTGAGTCCACCTCGACCTCGTCCTCTGTATCCATCAAATCATCCTTAGAATAGCGATAGTCTTCATCGTCGTCTCGTTATCTGCACCCTCAGGATCAGAAAGCATGAACAAGACAGAGCACAAGGAAACTATCTGACTAGGAGCCAACTACCCATATAAGTGAAGGTTTCTCTCAATGAAGAGACTATTGGCCTGCTTGCTTGTGGATAGGCCAGGATCCTCGATATACGCTCGAATGCCACAGGACCCAAGTAAGAAACAATTACCCCCTCAAGACCTGAAAAGAAAAGAAGAGAAGAATTTAGTAAGGCAAAGCCTAGGTAAAGGATAGATGTAGATAAAATTGTGGAAAAGAGTAAAAGAAGACTATCATGTTTTACTGGTTAAAATGGGTATGTCATGTGGAAACGTTATAGGTAAAGAAAAAATCACTCTTCCATGAACCCATGTTGGAGCTAAATCCCTCCACAAGGGGGTACCCCATGAGGACTACATCATTTCGGAGCTAGTAGAATTCGGGGGGTCAATGGTTCAACCTCAAAGTGAACAGATGATGGACCTTCTTCATCGATGGCCCACGCTGGTGCACTTGCTTGTACAAAACATACAAACAACTCAACATTACCATGAGTTAGGTGACAACTGAAGAGGCGCTAGTTCGAAGTGGTTGAGCACCTTCATAAAAAAAGGTGGAGTGGCAACCCCCCCCGATCTGATCATAGAATCACTTAAAGCCATAAACCCCTTCTGTAGGCTATGCGCATGACAGTCACAAGTTGGAATAGTGTAGCTAATGTTAGGAAATAGATGTTGAGATTTCAACATATTGGAAAGCTTAGTGCGAGTCAGGGTAGGCTCGATGTACATGATCTCAAAATTGTCAGGTTCCTCCTCGGCATATTTGGAACCTGAACAGAAATAAGTCGTGGTTTGTGAGCAACTGACTTTTCAATCCCCAAGAAGGCTCCTTAAATGTCCTATGTCTACTCACATGTCACTTAACTCTATAATGTCTGGTCGCATATTATGGGGGAAGAAATGAGAAAAGACCATGGAAAGAAACTCAAGTTCATACGAATCACCATCAGTGCCCCTGTGGGCAGGGCCCTCAGCATCAAGGGCTCTGACACCATATTCGCCATAAGGGGATGAAAGCTCGAGAAGCAAGTTTTCTTCTTGGTAAAAAATCTCAGCTAAGTGGTCCCGAAGAGTCAATTTTAGATGAGCAATGTATGACTCATGCCAATGAGAGAAATTCAGACCCTCACCCTCGGTGATGAATTCAAGCTCACTCTCAAGGCTACATACCTTATGCCTAAGGTTGGATAACCGCTGCAGGTAGCGCATTTGCACACCCGCGATCACAGAAGGTTTGTTGGTATCAAGTTTGGAGTCAGAGGATGAAAACTCGATAAGTTCAACACCAGGAGGGACCTTAAAGGATCGTCCAAACCCATGGGCAGATTAAGAATTGACAGACTTGTGTGCTTGAAGAGAAACTTATATCTACAAAACCAAAAGGGGTGCTATTAAGATAAAATAAGATCCTACGCATACACGCCTATCACACCAGGAATTCTTAAAGAAAGGCTCAATGCAAACTTACGACCTCTACCCTTATATAAAATCAAATAAAATCACAACATAGATCATCAGCAAGAGAAGCATACCTAGATGTCCAAAGCGAGTCCTTTGGGTATATGAATGTGAGCACTTGGAAGCGTGAAGACAAGTCCTTAGGTATGCGAGCATAGGCCTTTGGATGTTCGAAGAGGACCTCCTAATTAAAAACACCTCATGCTCCCAACAATACTTGCATGGGACAAGGATGAATAAGTAAAAAAAAAAAAGAGGCGAAAATTACCTCAAGAATTCTTCCAAGGGGATAGAACCTTTGAGCTCTTGGAAATGGCTTAGAAGAAATACCACTAGACCATGCAAGTTTTGGTGTGAAAAAAAGGGTTCAAGCCTTAAGGTATTTATACAGAAAGCCAAGACTTCCTAGCCATTGGATCAACTCTAAGGTGAATGGTTGAAATCAAAAGCATGATTGCATTATTGGTAGCCTTGGGATCCACACTTGAAAATGATCGACCCTCATTCAATTACAAGGATGCACTTGTATTACCACCTTAGTTATTTGGTATTCATGTTTCTTTCTACACTACAAAATAACACACCCCCCAAATGCACTTTTTGTTTCTTCATACACTACAAGGTAACACACCAATCTTCAGCCTTCCATGTCTCCTCACATGAAACAAGATAAAGCGCCAATGACACATATCTCACAAGAAGAGCATATCATAGAGTCTACAAGAACACTTGAAAGTGTACTCATAGACTCGAGGGCAAGTGTAAACATGGGAATTTCTTCCTTGAGAAGCCCCTTCAAGCAACCCCAATCACCAAAGTCATACAACTCCACCTCATGGGATACCCATTCACTTTACGAGGAACAACCCTCGAGGCAAGGTGGTGACGGTACCCCGAACACCCCACTAGGCGAGAGCGGTCTCACTAGGCATTGAGTCTTCCAGCTAATCATGTAAAGGGTGAGCTCCCTTGAAATATCGTATCGCACATCACATAGCAAGGCCTCGCTAGGCCATACGAGACTCCTCACATCTTGCCCAAGTAAACCCCAGAGATGCATGCCTCGCACAAAGGGCCCCGCAAGATGCCTATCTCACATGTAAGGTGCTTAGCGATATCCCATCTCACATTATTCCACGCAGCCTCGCGAGACCATGCGAGATCCCTCATGACTCAGCCCCAAAGACCACCTCACGAGGTCGTTGTCTCCCAAACCCCTTTCTGGAACACCTGCTTTGTTTATGAGGCCTTACCTTACTCTCTGAGGTAGGTGCCACCAATGGATCGTGTCTCCCATATGTAACTCAACCAATGTCGTCTCTTACAAGACACGAAGCTGATAACATCATAAGTATACAAGACCAGTGTTTGGTATCCATCAATGTAATCTAATGGAGCCATAGGCATGCCAAGAAAAATGGTAAATATGTTAGTATGCATGGAGTTATGTAGGATAGCATCCTAAGACGCCTATATAAGAACATGTTTCCTACATCAACCTTTGGCTTAAAGGAAACCCACTCTACCTTGGGATGAAACCTGCTGTGACGCCCCACGTCACTATGGCTGCTTTCTGGAATGACGACTGGCCCTACAAACCAACACGAGTCTTTTCAGCGTGCTTTGTCCTCACTCACATGCTTCCTAGGAGGTCACCCATCCCTAGATTACCCAGGCCAAGCACGCTTAACTTTGGAGTTCTCAAGTGATGGGCTACCGAAAAGAAGATGCATCTTGTTGATATAGGTAGTACCCATCAATCCATTTAAGCCCTCTTCAACTGTGTAGTCCCATACCTACACAGTCTTAGAATCATCACACTTGACCTTCCCCAGGCGGTGTGGGATTGCACAGCTTACCCGGTCTTTCCCCTTACGGATCACGGGATTATGACTGTCACAATCACCCCCCACTTACGGGCCCGGCGTCCCCGTTGGCCACACTTCTGGCTGGGTCAAGGCTCTAATACCATTTGTGATGCCCCACGTCACTATGGCTGCTTTCTGGAATGACGACTGGCCCTACAAACCAACACGAGTCTTTTCAGCGTGCTTTGTCCTCACTCACATGCTTCCTAGGAAAACTTCCCAGGAGGTCACCCATCCCTAGATTACCCCAGGTCAAGCACGCTTAACTTTGGAGTCCTCAAGTGATGGGCTACCGAAAAGAAGATGCATCTTGTTGATATAGGTAGTACCCATCAATCCATTTAAGCCCTCTTCAACTGTGTAGTCCCATACCTACACAGTCTTAGAATCATCACACTTGACCTTCCCCAAGCGGTGTGGGATTGCACAACTTACCTGGTCTTTCCCCTTACAGATCACGGGATTATGACTATCACACCTGCAAGCTTCCAACACTTAGTAGAATGTGGAGAAGCTTAAAGCACAAGCATGTCTTGGAAAAATGAGAAGAACCATCGGGTGTAGGTACATGTATGGGTACGGGATGTACATCCATGAAGAGGACAGAGGCATGACCCTAACTGTAACACCCCAAGTTGCTAATAAGGTTTAGGACCTTGACTAGCATGTCTGGAGGGCAATAAGTGAATTAATATGTTAATATATGAATTTGAATGAATATGTGATTAGAATGCATGTTTAGGTGGTATAAATATGCATGTGGACCCCGTTTGTATGTTAGAGGTAAATTGGTAATTTTAGCCCGTTGAGGGCATAAATGTGATAATTGTGTTATGTGATTTGTGCCACGTGAGTGTGGTGATATTAATGTGATGCACGTGCTGAGACGGTCCTAGAGAGCTAGTTAACTTAAAAGTCACAACGGGATTTTATACCCGGCTCGGGAGGAGCCTAGGGGTACTTTGGGGAATATCGTAAGTTGAATTGAGAATTAGTGGTTAATGGTTATTGGTGATTGAGTAACCTGGGTAACCATTAGTAACTGCTGAGAGTAACAAGTTTAGATGGGAAATTGTAGAATTGTAATATAGGTGAAAGGACAAAAATGCCCTTGAGGTGTAGTTAGGAAAGGATTTAGATGAAGGGGTAAGATAGTATTTTGGCAAAGGGTTGGATAAACTTCAGCTGAAGGAAAGGGTGAATCACGTATCACACTTAGTCATATGTTGGTTTAGCTGGAATTAGAAGGAAAAGCTAGAAGGAAAGAGGAGAACAAGAAGGAAGCTGAGTTTGAAACCTAGGAGGGGAATCAAGAGGTTTGAGGCAACCGAAATCAAGATAAGGCTAGGATTATTCAGAGGTAAGAGTTATGCTCTATTTGTGTTTAAATTTAAGGTTGATTTTCAGAGATTAAGTGTGGAATTTAAAGGAAATATGGCTGGTTTGGCTTGGAAATTTAGTTTGGATAATCAAAGGGGAAGTGGCTTGAAGCTGGGATTGAGGTGAATTCAAGCTAAATTCTTGATTGAGGTAAGAGTTTTTATCATGTTTGAATTTTGTATCTGGTATGGTTTGGGATTTTAGAGGCATGGTTTATATTTTTCAAGCTTTGGTTTAGGTCTTAGAAGCCATGGTTTGAGCTTCTGAAATTTGAAACTCAAGAATGGATTTTGAGTGTGATTGTGTAATTGAGTTGGTTTTTGATGTTTATAGGTTGTTAAAGGGTTCATTTAGGGTTTTAAATTGATTTTGGGGCTTAGGTACTTATTTGGATTGAATTGGAGTTGTTTTGGCTCGGGAAAAATGCAGGGGAAAACCCATAAATCTGGGTTCGCGTAGGGGCGCCGCGGCCCTGTTCTTTGGTGTCGCGGCGCAGACTTGCATCAGGATCAGGGAAAAACCTCTGGGCGTCGCGACCCTTGATGGGAATGTCGCGACCCTAGGCTATTTTTGACAGCCAAATATTGCATTTTTAGGGCTTTTGCCCGGGGGCTCGAGGGATGGTTCCAATACATTGTTTTAGGGAATTAAAGGTCTCGAGAGTACGGGATTGGTCACGGGAAGTGGTTTTTGGATTGGTTAGTATTAAAAGTGTTTTATATGTGTTGTGACTAGGATTTTGGAGAGGCTCGGGATAGAGGACCGTGCTTGTGACCTTGGTGCATCGGAAGGCTCGGGATACAGGTAACAAAACGGTAACACCCGTAGAGCAGGGCATGGGCCCATAGTGTTGTTGCAGGGCATGGCCCTAGATTGTATTATTGCTAGGATGTAGCTTTAAATGAATTATTATATGTTCGATTGTTGTTTGAGAATGCTATATGTGGTTAAAGTAGAATGAACGGCAAAGGAGTCGGGAACGGCGAAGGGCCGAGAACGGCAGTGGGGCCGAGAATATCACTTAGCACATGGAGTGCTTGTGGTTAGGGTGTGACCCCAAAGGATACATGGGATATCCTTACGGTGTGGACCGAGAACCCAGGCTTTGGTAACACTTCTAGGACGGCATGGTTGTATATGTGTTTAAATCTTATGGATTGTCTAATTAATTGTGAGTTATCTGTTATAGTGATAGTGTGATATGCATATGTTATGTGTTATATGAGTTTTCTTGTTGGGCTTCGGCTCACGGGTGCTCTGTGTTGCAGGTAAGGGCAAAGAGAAGGTCAACCAGCCATGAGTACAGAGAGCGTGGGGGCGGCGCGTACATGTTTGGCCTGCCCAACTGCTTTGGTTGGGGGCATTTTGAGAAATGGCTGTATTACACTATGTTTCGATAATTAGTCATCTGTAAATCTGTTTTGAACTATAAATATTTTGCAAACCTCTTTTTGGGATCCCATATGTAAAACTCTTGAACTTTTAATGAAATAGAGTACTTTTAAAGATTACAACCTTGACTTTTTGTTTAATCACACTTTTGTTCTAAAAACCTCGTTTAGCGAGTTAATTGCACATTTTAAACTCACTTAGTAACGACTCTAAGGTAGTAGGGCGTTACACTAACATCCGTATCAGACAAGTAATGGTTGTAGAAATTAGTACAAAGAGTGGTGACATCACTTCCATGTCTCTGGCCATGTACTAGAGCCGATACCACAATCCTCTGTGCCACTACAACTTGTGCTACTACCCTGACAGTGTACCCCTACAATATTTTGTCCCCAGGGACCACCATGTATCAAGATCCATTAGAGCTCTACTATAAATAGATCCTCACCCCTTGGAGAAAGGGGTTGGAAAACTCATTGTATACTCAGGCTATTAAGCAATCTACACCTTCTTGCTCCATTGTTGTTCTGCATTTTTCTTGTTTGAATTCTTTCTAAGTTCATTCTAAGTCATTTATTTTCTTAATAAGCTTTGAGTTTTCTTACCTAACATCATTGACGAGTTCTCACCGTCAACATTAGGTTTCTAGGGTGTCTAGGGTTATTAGAGTATCGTTTGAATCGGGTTGGCAATAATTAGCCAATGAGAATATTTTTTAATGATATATTGTATAATTGGATGGAAATGAAATCCATAAAAATATGTGTGCTTTGTTGGAACATTTCTTTGGGTTACTTTTGTCCACTTAAATACTTGAGAACATGATCATGATTTTTAAATTTCTTGTGATTGAAAAATATTTATGCTTGTTGAATTTGTTGAAAAAATAAAAGGCAAAAGTGTTGTTATCCTATAACTTGTTTCCTTGCTACTAGAGATGAAATCTTATATGATGCATTCTTAGGAAGATGATTTAGGCAATTGTTTGGAACGATTGAGCCTTTCCAGCCGACCTTGATTAATTTAATCCCTAGTTACCCATTTTTTAGCTTAATGTGAATCCTTTTGTTGTTTAATACTTACTTTGAGTCTATTTGAAACTTTGTTATTTTTTCTTCCCATTGATTGTACCATGAGCATACGAAAAGTTTTGGGATGGTTTGTAACAGGGTCTAGATTGTAACTTTTGTGTCAACAGAAGAACAAAAAGATTAAGAAAGAAAGAGAAATAAATAATATATATTAAAAATGAACTACACTATAATTGAATACGCAATGAAACAAGTTTGGGAGAGTGTAGTTTCAATAAATAATAAAAAAATTATTATGAATTTTCTCTTAAATCAAGAAAAAGGGAGTTAGGGGTTGACTTTGGTTTGTCATGTTGATATCATGTTTGATGGTTTATGTGCTTTTGTTATAATTGAGCTTAAATGACTATTTCATTACCTTTACCTAACTCGTTCATTATAAGCCATGAAAGTCACTTTGATTAAGCATATATTGTCTACATTAGTGGAGATTAGCAAGTATAGTAAGTTGTGGATGCTGAAATTCCACACATATAGAAAACCGCAGCTCGTGTTTTAAGCCCTTGAATAGTCACGCGAGACCATGTTTGTAACATCCCAAAATTACCTAATAAGGCTTAGGGCCTTGATTAGGGGGCCAAGATGGCAATATATGGAATTATATGTTTATTTGATATATTTGATTGTGATTGTATGATTTATATGATAATATAACTAGTTATGCATGTTTAGGAGTATTAACTATGCATGTGGGCCCGTTTCTTATTAGAAGGGAAACTTTTGTAACTTGGCCCGTTATGGGCATAATTGTATATGTGTGCATCTATGTGATATATGTGAGAGGCCACATTATTATGTGGGTTTATTTTGGTTACTCGCCACGAGACGATCCTAGGGAGAAAGTTAGTGGGAAAGTCACAACAAGACCCAATACCCAACCCGGGGCGAATCAAGGTGTATTTTAGGCATTTAGCGTTAAATTGGGTTATCAGGTAATGAGAATGAATAATTGAGGATATATTTGGAGTTAGCAAGATTAGGAGGGAATACTGGGGAGTTTGACCATTTTTCCCTCGGGGATGTTTTTGGTACCCTAAGCCTCAGGATTATTTTAAGTCGTTTAAGCCCTAAGGAAACAAAACACTCAAACACCTCACATACTCAAACTGACTTTCTCTTTCTCCCTCCCTCTCTCTGTTTTATCTTAACTCTTTTAAGGGGAATTCTTTGAGAATTAAGGGGAAATTATTGGTTGAAGCTTGAGAGATTGAAGGCTTAATCTTGGGATTGGATTAGCTAAAGCTAGGGAGAGTTTAATCACAATTGAGGTAAGCTTTAGACCTTGATTTCCATTTATTTTTCTATTTAGTTTGGTTGTTCTTGAGATGTTCTCGAGACTTAAAGCTCAAGAGTTGAATTAGGAGTTTTGATGGGTTTTGCATCTAGGTTCTAGTTGGGTTTTGTTGCTGGGAAGATATTAAAACTGTTATGTTGATTGAATTATTGTTTTAGGATGAAATTGGGATAGTTTTGGTTGGATTTGGCTGAAGAAAAATTGAGGACATTTGGGATTACAGGGCCAAGTCACGGCCCTATTCTTAAAGGGTCGCAACCCTACCGAACCCAGGGCCCTTGGGGGCTTCTGTCTGGGAGGCGCTCCGCGAGCCTCAAGGGCAGGTCGTGGCTCGTGTCCATTACTAGGGGAGGGGGCTTTTAACTTGAGGGGTAGGCCCCGACCCTCAAGGGCAGGTCGCGACCCGCCTTGGATGTTTTGACCATGGTGAGCTTTTAGTGACGGGAATCTTTTCCTTAGGGCTCCGGATGGATTCTACTACCCAGTTTAGTAGAGTTCGAGGTCCTGGAGGCTAGGACTCGGCCCGAAAGCATTTATTTGCTTGTTACTGATGGAATCATATATTATGGTTGTGACTAGGTTATCGCTATGAGCTCGAAACTGAGATCATGCTCGAGGGTCGTTCTTATTTTACGCTATACTCAGACCTAAGGTAAGAAAACTGCACCCAATACGTGTTTTACGTGATCAGGGCTTGGCCTGGCTGTTAATAATAATTATGATTAGGGTTTGGGCCCCTGAGAACGCTTATTTTTAAGTTATCGTTTCACTTATTGGTTAAACGTACGTGAATATTCTTACTTGCTTAAGTGTTGCATGATTGTTCGCATGGTTTGCGTGGCTAGGGCTTGGCCTGTTAAATAAGCATGATTATTACTATGATTACAGTTACCTGATGATGTTATGTGATTAACATGTATGCGTGTTTCTTTTGTTGGGGTATGCCTATCCATTTCTCCTCTGTATTGATATTCGAATACCTGGTTCAGGGCTTGACTTATTAGTCAAGGATGGCAATAGCGCGTTGTGCACTGGTCGAAAGGCTTAGGCCTAAATCAGCAACGTACTATTACATTGGCCGACCCTATGGTCATTGGAAAACTAGAGGTGTTTGGCTAGCTCTACGGCTAGCTATTCAGAGCTGAGGGCGAGGGCCCCAGGTGACTCTATGGTCACATAGCTAAGGCATAGGGACCCGGGGCTGACTCTATGGTCAACCGTTCAGGGCAGTGGCCCCAAATTGGTCCAATGACCATTTATTTGTAATTGAATGACTGTATGATTAGGTTATTACTGCTGAACAAGCTAGATAAGTATATGGGAATCTGTATTTTGTGTTTATGAACATGTTTAAGCTTTCTTGTTGAGCCTTGGCTCACTGGTGCTTTGTGGTACAGGTAAGGGTAAAGGAAGGCTTGACCAACCATGAGTTGGAGAGCTTCGATGGTGGCGTGTACATATGCAGCTGCTCGTCCACCACGATCGAGGACATCTCAAAGGGACTAGGGTTGTAGCCCTAATTTTTCCGCTTAGGTCGGCTGGTTGTAACTTTTGATGTATATACACCTTTTTAAATGTTTGCTTGTAATATTTTGGGATCCCATGTACGTATGAAACTTTTTAAATAAAAGTCAATTCCTTTGACCAAAGATTTTAACCCTAACCCTTGACATTAACCTTAGTTACACATTTATAACCAAATGACTTGATTAGCAAGTCTGACACAATTTAAAATACACAGTGTAACGGTCCTGGAAGAGGAGGACGTTACAATGTTTCACGTAGGTCCTTGTCTCCATGCGAGGTAATCATCTCGCATGTCTCGAACCTGAGGCCTTCATCTCACACAGACAGCCGACATCCTTGTCCCATGCGATTAGTCACACAAGATCCTTACGCCTGTTGAACCTAGGTGCCTCATAGAAGCCTTATGCATGTGCACATCGCAAGGCCCTTGCGTCTATACGTCTCAAGGGACTATTTCACATGGGCACCTTGCGGGAGCCTTGCACCTATGCGTGTTGCGAGGTCCTTGTGCTTGTGCACACCACGAGGCTCTTTCACCTATGTACATTGTGAGGCCCTTGCACATGTACGCATAGTGAGGCCCTTCTGCCTGCGCGCCTCGAGACCCTTACACCCATATGCACCCAAAGGCATGCCTCAATCATGCATCCAAGGTACCCACCTCGCATACGATGCTGAAGCTTTGCTCAAGTGGTCAATCACACCTTGCATACCACATGGGTCTGCCTCGTACCTTATCTAATTCTTAGTAGCCATTTTCATTCCCATGCATTCATGTCACTTGGACACTTGGTGTAAAACACAATTCATTCGTGTACTCAGAAGAGTGACCATATGTGTGTGAGGAAAAAGGAAGAGACAAGAAGTACGGTCAAGGTACCTCTAGAAAGGTACATACCAGTCAGTAAAGATCAAGGCACAAACTTGAAACCTGTACAAAACAGGTAATGGTGGTAAGAGATAGTACGATGAGTGATAACATTACTCCCATGCCCCTAACATCTGTATCAGACAAGTAGTGGCGGTACAAAATAGTACCAAGACTAGGGACATTATCTGGAGGCCTCTAATATGTACCAGCACTGACCACTACCTTTCCAGCACCACTACCACATGCACCATGATCACCTATAGCCTATAGATGCACCATCTTGTCCCCATAGGACCACTATGTATTAAGGGCCACTAGAGCTCCACTATAAATAGATCATCACCCCTCAAACAAAGGCGTTGGAAAATTCATTGTTAACTCAGACTATTAAGCAATACAAATGTGTTTCTCCATTTTATTGTACTATTTTACTTCAAGTTTTCTTCCTAAGTTTATCATTTTCTTATCAACCTTTGTTTTTTCCAACCTAACTTTGTTGACGAGTTCTCTCTGTCAACACAAGCTTATGGGTGTAGAGTCCCAGAATGTTTACTTAGCCTAGCTAGATAGTAGTAGCAACAGCAGCAGCAGCAGTAGTAGTAGTAGTAGTAGTAGTAGTAGTAGTAGTAGTAGTAGTAGTATGTTAGTTACCATGGATTTTGGTTCAAGTCGGGACTTAGTTGGAAACTCATAGCAACAGTTATGGATTTTATAAGTTTAACCTATAGTTTAAGAATATTAATTATAATATAAGGTTTGATTAATATTGCTGGTCATAGAGATATTATTTCTTATAACCTAAGGTTTAGATAGAATCATTAAGAGCATGACACTTGTTATAATCATGATTATTAAGGAATTAAGTATTTTGATGAATAGTTTTAATAAAAGAAAGATCTAGAAGCTCTAGAACCTTCCAGGAGCTGTTAGGATAGTATTATCACTCAGTCAAAGCTGTTTATCCAATTCACATTATGCTGAAAAAGTGCAAATACGTGTTTGATATATCAACGTATGTCGATATATCGCAGCTTAGGGTCCGATATATCGCCTACGAAAGATACGGAAAACACGTCGACTTTGCATGAATGATCGAACGAGACTCGGGAATACAGGGAGAGGCAATATATCGCCTATGGGGGGCGATATATCGGCTCCATGAGTGTATTTTGAAAGTTTGGTTTTTCAATTTTAAAAATAGCCTTAATCACTTAGACCTGCCTTTGAACGATTTTGACTGAGTTTTGGGCGTCTGTTGAACGAAAATTCAAATCTTTTTCATTTTATAATCATTTATTTATTCAAATTAAAAGGGGTTAGTTTCACTCCTTGAACTCTATAAATAGGACCTAGTGCTCAGCCATTTTCTTCATTCTTCAAGCATTTGATCAAAGCCTCCAAGGTGCTAGTGTTACTATAGAGAGATACACTTAGGTTTTGGGTTAAATCTTTCTCATTCTAAGCTTTTATAAACACTTGGTAAGTGAGAAGTAGTATGATTTCGGTATTGAGGTTTAGACCAATCCATAAGGTCATTCAAGGTATTCCTATTCCTTAAGTTCAGTTCTATATGGTTCTTTAGTTTTCTTTTATTCAGATCCTAACGCTTGTTATTGATTCTTGATTAGGTATTTAAGTTCTTAAAATTTAAGGTCCTTCTTCGTAAGTTTCTTCTTGATGGCTTAGTTCTCATTTCATCTTTATTCTTTAGATATTCTCAACATTTTACTGTTGGTTTATAGGAATTTCTAATCCCATTCTTGTTCCTAAATATCTCGACTTTTGGTAAGGAAAATAGGATAGATTTTATGTGCTTATATGTTATGTTTTGATATGTATATGTATATAATATGTTTTATAGTCCTTGGTCATATGACTTGTTTAGATAACAAGCATATGACTTGTTTAGATAACAAGCCCCGCAAATTTATATGACTTGTTTAGTTAACAAGCCCTATAAATTTATGGGCATATGATTTGCCTAGCTAGCAAGCCCCAAGAAGAATGATGGCCATTATAGTCCTATATGATATATGTTTTTGATAGTCATATGTTTTTATAGTATATGATATAGTCTTATGCTTATGAATTATGATGTATGTTTTAATAGATTTTCCTTGTTGGGCATTAGGCTCACTCCTTTATTTTAGTGTGATGCAGGAAAATGATTATGGAGGCGGAAGGATTCTTGGTAGCTTGGCTTGTGTGTTAAGGATGAATGGACTGAATGGGTTGCGTGTCGATCGAGGACGAAGTTATTTATTAGTCTTTTGAATTATGTTTCTTTTGCAATTTCGCATTCAGTTTTTGAACAATTGATTTAAAGTTATGTTTTATGTTTTATTAAACAATGGGTACCCATACCATATTTTACATCTTATTTTATAATTTGCACATTATTTATTTTGGGGTTTTAATAAAGTTATGATTAGTTCTTATGTATGTTTTCTCAAAAAGTAGTAGCTATGTGTTTATCAAAAAATGGCTCCTGATGACATGGCAAGATTTTCTTCCACGTGGCTGGCACGTGGTAGTTCTAAGTGAATGGATTATGTTCGACTATCGACCAGATAATTATTGCTTTATCAAGTCTCGCGTTTAGGTGTGACCAGTCTGGTCACATACTTTCATTTACTCCTTTTGGAATACTTAATCTTGTAATAATTACATTTATAATGTTATCTTTTATTACGTTGATACGCTAATCTTAATTGTAATTAAGGCATATCGGCCCATGTAACCCCCTTGAGCCTATAAATAAGAAGAGGAGGGCTCAAAGAAGGGACTCTTTTTGAACTTTTAATCTTTGGATTCAGAGAGAAAAGCATAGTGTGATTATCCACCGAAATTGTAATTCTCCTAAGATTGGTGAAACTCAAGAACCCTAGTCCTTTGATCACAGTATTGGGATTCAATATCAATAAGAACACTAAGTGGACGTAGGTCATTACCACCTAGTTGGGGCCGAACCACTATTAATCGCTTGTGTCACTTTCTTTCCATTTGATTCTCTTCTTGATTTCCTTTTTGTTCTTTTTCATTTATTTGACTCCGTGTTGTTGACCAAATCAAGGGTCAACACTATGTCTAGTAGTTTTAATGGTCCAAGGTCTTAGAAATAGTTGGGTCATTACAATGGGATAATGATATTGATTGATTTTGGTGAAAAATTTAGTGAGTGTAAATTGATTCAAATGCATGGTATTTATTAATCATGATTAAGAGAGTTTTTCTTTCTGCATGGACCTAATTAAGTTGGAGAAGTGTTTCGGCTGAAATTCTTGATTTTAATGATGGTTGAATTTTCAGAATATTATACGAGCGTGTCATTAAAAAAATTTGAGGCTTAATTTGTTGTTGTTGTTGGCTTGATTCATTTGTGTTGATTTTCTTAGGTTTTTACTTGTATTTTTGTTTTTTTCTTTTGTGTTCTTTACTCATGGCCGAGCAAAGGTTAAGTTTGGGGGAATTTGTTAGGATCATTTTAGGTTCAATTTGGAGATCATTTTAGGTTATGTTTTATTTATTTAGGATTGTTTTATGTAGTTTTATGCTTGTTTATTTCTTGTTTCAGTATAAAATTGTAAAGGATACGAGTTGGAGTTAAATGAGAAG
The DNA here is from genome assembly GCF_963169125.1 of Humulus lupulus. Classification (NCBI taxonomy): domain Eukaryota; kingdom Viridiplantae; phylum Streptophyta; class Magnoliopsida; order Rosales; family Cannabaceae; genus Humulus; species Humulus lupulus. The sequence goes on from NC_084799.1 coordinate 165,426,840, forward strand.
AAACAAGTTCGAAAAATGATAAAATTGGCAATTTGGAAGTGATCACAGTTCATGAAAGAGTTTATGAGTGTTTTGAAAAATTGGAGCATATTTAGAGTTAAACTAAAGAATTTAGAGAAATGGAATTAAGGCCTTAGCACCTGTTATTAGTGTTGTAGTGTTATTACAAACAGAGAAGAAATGCATGAAATTAGCACCCCCAACACTAGTATATAGTGCTATAGCGCTATCAAAGTCAGAGAACAAGACTCCAAGAGGAAAAGAATTAGTGCCCCGACACTATAAGGTAGCGTTGCAGTGCTACCATCCATACTTTTTCATAAAGAGCAAGAAAATGGAATTTTTATGAGGGCAAGAAAGTATTTTCACACAAATCGCTAGGGTTTTGATTTATTTAAAAATATTTAGTGCGATTTTAGAAACAATTTTTGGTAGCTAAGAGTCATTAAGATTTCTTTTCTTCTTCTATTTTTTTTAAATGTTTTCTAAATTATCTTTTATTGATCATACTGCTATGATCATGAACTAATTTTATCTTCTAGGGTATTAATGAATTCTCTTGATACTCTATTATTAGTTCATTCAAGTATTTTGTGATTTCTTCAACTTTATTGTGATCTATTCAATTTATGTTTGATGCTTGTAATTGATTGGCCATCTTTTGCATGATTTATGATTTTAATTTGAGAATTTGAGAATTGAGAATGGAGAGTTAAATATGTTATAGTTGAATAGACATAGATTACATATTGGAAGAGGATACATGTATGGTTTGTGTGAACACTTATGTGGTCAAAGAAGTTAGGACATGGATTGTGGAATGATTTCTGATAAATTTACGTATGAGTAATAAGTATACACAAAATTTACACTAAAACATTGCACACACTTATATGGGAGGACTTTTAACCTAGTAGGAGTTGGGTTTTATGCACTTATAAAACCATGACACAAATGTAATGCGATTTTATATTTTTAATAAAAGAAGTAGAAATTATTTAGTTTGACAATTGTGTTGCTTGCTTGTTTTATTGCATGATTATTGGAATAATACAAACATTTATCAAATCCCAAACATATAAATAGTTGCAATTATAGTGACTAGATCACAGTCGATTTTAATTGTAATTAAAAGTCCAAAAGAACGAATCCTAAGATTAAATTAGTGCATTGGATTTTCACTAATATGGTAATCTACGATATGATCTACTTACACATTAGGGGTGTGATGTCTTATCTAAGGCATTGACCAAGTAGATAAGATCGAATGTATATGGGTACATTGGACTAGGACCGATATTGATTATTGATAGATAAATAAGTATCGTTGTTATCGAATCTAATTAATGTCACAACGTTGACCATAGGTCAAGTTGATCTTAATTCTAAGTGATATATTCTGCTACTTATATTATTTAAATCGTTTGACTTGTTCGTTACCAGCATACCCAACGGCCTAGCCCATATTTACACCTTTGAGAGTTAGTAGTGTAATTGAGTGAGAGTATTATTCATAGTTATAAAATCTATATCTTTTGTATGAGAGGTGAAAAGATGACTTCCTTAATAGCTTAGTCCAAAAGGATAAATGATTGAGTGCTCATATATCTGTGATTAAGTTCACGGATTTATCATTTACAAGGGACTTAATGGGAGTTAAGGATAAAATACAAATGAGGGGTAGAACGGTATTTTGCACCTGGCTCGTTAGTAAGTCATCGATAGACGATTGACTAACTGTAACATTTATAAGAATGGATAACGTATTTTTGGTTTGGTAAAATACTTTATGTGAACTCAAGAGTCCAATTCTGAGTCAATAGTGGAGTCACGAGGAATTAATAAGTTGTGAGATAATTTATTGTAATAAATAAACTCATGGGAACTTATTGTAGCATGGGTTCAAGGATCCATGGTCCCCATGTTTTCTCTTTTCAAATCAAGTTTATTAGTATCAAACAATTGATTTAATTATCAATTAGAAATATCAAATTGACTAGGTCAATTTAGTGATATTTACATGTAATAAGAATTTGGGAATAAAAGAGAATTTTTGGGCAAATTTATTAATATTGATAAATTGGTGTCAATATAAATAGATAATATTAAATCAAATATTAGTTAATTTGAATAAGTATTTAATTAATTAATTAATTAATTAATTGAAAGATAAATAAATAAAAAGATTTTTAATTTAGGCCCAATTGAGAATTAAATTCAAAACAAAGAGATTGGGCCCAAGTCTATTTGTGGGAGACCAAGGCTTTGATTTTTTTGTTTATTATTTAAATTAATTTAAATTTAAATAAAGCTCGTTATGTTTCATATATAAGAAATGTGATGTGTAGGGTTTTTATGAGTGAGTCTCAGTTGATTCATTAGGTAAGTGAAAACCTAGACATTCTAATCTTTTTTTGGCCGCTCATTCTCTTGTTGTTCCCTCTCTAATTCTATCTCATGTGTTGAGAACTTATCCACTCTTTGTTAGACTTGATTTAGAGAGAGGCTTGGAAGACTTTGGCATAATCTAAGCGGTTTAGATTCTTGACAATACTTTGCTACAACCAGGAATCAAAGGATAGAGAATCTAAAGGAATGAGTCATTGTTCAGCTGTGTATTTGTAAGTTTCTACATCTTTGTGTTTGTTTAGAATTTACAAATATGATGTTCGTATGGATGTCATGTTATTCTATGTTTCTATTATGTTTTTGAAAAAATAATAGGGAGCATGCATCAAGATTTAAATTCCAAGATCCTACAATTGGCCTCTGAGACAGGTTGCCTAGATCTAGATATTTTTGAATGCATGATTATGTGTATGAAATGGATTGATATGTTAGGGTGTTAATTGGATGGTACATGTTTATGTTTTTTTTATGTAAATTTAGCAATAATTTGGTTGTTTTTTGCTTGTTTGGGATTGAAAAACTACAAAGTTTTTTTTTTAAAAAAAAATTTGACTGATTGGGCGGTGTGCGCATGCAGGAGCAGCTGGGACACCGGACGTACGGGACCCACAGCGGGGCACTATTCACAAAAAAAATTAAAATCTTTTATTTTTTTATTTTTGAATTTTTTTTAAAATGGATATTTTTGTAGTTAAATTTAAAATATTTAAATTTGATAATTCGATAATTTTAGATATTTAAATTGTTAAAAATATTTTGAATTGGTACTCTGATAATTGAGGATATTTTAAGATATTTTTTTTATTTTGTTATCATCAAAATTTTAAAATTGGTTATCTGATAATTCTGGATATTTTAAAATATTTTAAATTTGGTTAAAAGATATTTTGATATTTTAAAATTGGTTAAAATAGTTTTTTTTAAACATCTTGTCATTCCTAACAACTTAACAACCTAATTTAAAATAATTATATTAAATTAAATTTTATTTGATAAATTCTATTTTAATTATTTTAATATTTTACAACTTGCTTAACTAATCATATTGAATTTTTTCTGATGAATTCTATGTTAATTAATTATGGTATTTCTACAAAATTATTTATTATTGTGTATATTTGCATAATTTAATAATACATTATCATATAGTAACATGTTAGGCTTATCCAATTATTAGCATATCATGCATCATTATTAAGTTATTTTTTGCATTTGGAGTTTAAATATAAGTATAATAATGTCCCAATTTTTGTTTTGAAAAATGTGGGAAAACTCAAATAAAACTTTTGTAACGCCCCGCGTAGTATTTTAAATCCATGTATTATGTATTATTTCGGAGGAACATTTTATATTACAAGAAGCTCATGATGTTTGAATGCTAGCCATATTGTGATAACTGCGGTTTTTTTTAGAAACAGAGACTTTTGGTCGTGGACCGGGTCAAAACCCCAAATTCTTGATGGAATAATTGTGGAAAAACTAGGTTTGAGCATACACTTTTAAAAAAAATAACTATGGGTAATTTTAATAATAAGATATGATAAGTTTGGTGATGTTGCATTTTATTTAAATTGATTTTTCTCACTAAGAAAAATTAACCAGAACTATACAATATGCTAAATGCCTTTTTGACCTTATGTTCAAGCTTATTGAGGATTAATAAAATTTAAATTAAGAGCACTTTGAGGCATGTGTGGCTGGTTATGTAGAGTGCTTGAGTGGGAAAAACTTGCCCAATAGAATTTCAAGAAAAATAACCATCATTAATTTCCCATGTTATCATATTTTCTTACTGAAAAGAAAACTATGCTAACTCAACACTCAACCTCACCACCCAAAGACCCCAACCGAACTCTCCCTCTCTCTTACTCTATCTGATTTTTTTTCAACACACACTCATATCTCTCAAAGCTCTCTTCTCTCTCTAGAAATTAGAGCACCATTGAAGAAGCTCAATTGAAGGTTTTACAAAAGCTTGAACTAAAGTTAAGAAAAAGGGGTGTGGTTGATGCAAGTGTGAGCACCATCATCTACATACATGCAAGCTTAGAAGGAAATTTTTGAAATAGGGATTTAAGTGTGTGAAGTGTTGAGAAGTGGTCTGAAACCCTAAGAGCTCAACCACCCCAAAGGCTTGAACATAAAGAGTGTTATCTAAGCGGGAAGGCTCGCTTCTGGATAAAATATTTCCACAAGGAAGTGCTAAGGAATCCGGGTAAGACAACTTATGATATGTTTGGCTACAACACATTAATGACCAGTTTATATAACTAAGTTATAAGTTAATAATTTTAACTAGTCTCAGAAGGTTTACTCAAGACCGTGGTCCTAGAGGGTTCACATACTCATGACTAAGGTAAGCAGTTCGGCTAGCTACCACGACGACTATGAACTCCGCCTAGCTACCGAGAACCAAGTAAGAAACTGGTTTGCCACCAGTGACTATGTAACTAAGGTCATCTGGCCACTGCAATATGTAAGAAGTATGGTTTAACACCAGTGACATAAGAGTCCAGTTAAGCTCTGGGACACATAAGTAAGTTGATTCTGATTTCGGGTAGCTACCGTGACAACTATGAACTCTAGCTAGCCACCGGGGAACTAATTAAAAAACGGGTTCGCCACCGGTGACTATGTAACTAAGGTCGGTTGTCCACTACAACATGTAAGAAGTCTAGGTTAACACCTATAAGAGTCTGGTTAAACCCCACACGTAGGTAAGTTGATTCTGGAATCAATTCTCTATGACTAAGAAAGTATATTGAATTCTTCTAGGAGTCTTGGTAACCGGTGTAACTAGTTTACACCTATCAACGCTATGGTAAGATATGTTAAGATATACTAAGATATGTTAAGATATGTTAAGTTATGTTGAAGGTTCCTCCAGAACCCTAAGTAAGTAAGTAAGCATGTATGTATGTTAAGATATGAATGATTAAGTATGTATGTACATTAAGATATGAATGACTAAGTATGTTTGTTAAGATATGAATGAATAAGTGAGTATGTACATTAAGATATGACTGAGTAAGTAAGTATGTATGTTACTAGTTAAGACTGTATGTATGCTCTGGGAAATTTTGCGACCCAGGTATGGTTTCATCACAAACGTGGGCGGCTGATTCGTGACACGTGGGATGACTTCTGTATGCAGCTCGAGCTATCGTTTGGACCATGGATTGGGCTATCTTTGTGGTTGATAGCATACCTCGAGGCAGGGCGGTAGATCCAGAGGAGGATTCTGAGCAATCGGAAAAAGATTCTGACATAGAACTGGATATGCAGATGGATAAGATAGATTAGGTTTTGCTGTGAAAGTCTTGTTGATACTTTTGTAAAGACTTGACAAACCTACTAAGTTGTAGGACATTTGTATTGTTGTAGCAGGCGTATGTAGAAACTCCATGCGTAGCTAGGGTTCTCTTTTGTATTTACTGTTATGCTAACTAAAACTTTATAGCATGAACTGTCATGATCATTTTGTATTTCTAGGGTGTAGCCCTGATTGTGTTTGACTACCTGCTTTGGGTTGAATCATTATGGTTCTTCTTTCTTGTGTATGCGTAAAATTGGTATGCTAATTTAATGTTAGGTTAGTATTCTCCCCTACTATACATTGTTGTATAGAAATTCGCAATGGCGCCTAATATCAGAGCCAGAGCAGGTCATCAAGCCGATAATGCACAGGGTCCAGTAGACCAATCAGTTATGAACCCGCAAGTTCCAACAGGCCCAGGGTGAGGTCAGGGGGTGAATCAAGGACCTGGCCTTGTTGCTCAGATGGAGGAGCTCCGTAGGGATATGGAAGCTTAGAATGCTCGCATCAAGCAGGACCATAAGAGGCAGGTGGACTCTGATGCCCACCAAACAGAGATCTTTTAGACATTACTCCAATGCCTCCTAGTAACACCGGCTAACAACCAGAATGAACCAGAAGTAGTTGCGGCTGGAGTAGTGAACCAAGATCCACCGACTGGTGGGGCATGGGTTCAACCACATGTTGAGACACCGAGGGTGGCCCAACAAAACCCATCTCTGAACAGTTTGGTCACCAGAACCCACCCACCTTTGAAGGTATTATTGACCTAGTGGTGGCAGAAGAGTGGATCAGCATACTAGAAAGGAGCTTCAATTTCATCAAAATTACTGAGCATGGAAAGGTGGTTTGTGCAATTTATATGTTGGCGAAAGATGTCCACATCAGGTGGGATGCTGCCAAGAAGGGTTATAATGTGGTCAAATTGGAATGGCCAGAATTCCTAGTCTTGCTCAACTCTAAGTATTACAGTCGTACCGTGATTGACCACAAGGTTGTAGAGTTTACGACTATGAAGCAAGGAAATTTGAGTGTTCAGGAATATACCAGGAAGTTTGATCACTTATGCAGATTCGCACCGGATCTGGTTAGTACTGAATCAACTAAAGTATGGAGATTTATGAGAGGACTTCGAGGAGAGATCGAAAAACTCGTGGACGCCAGGAAGACAAGCCCAGAAACATATGTAGAAGAAGTGAAGGGAGCTCTTCGCCAAGAGTCCTGGTTTGGGTTGGAAAAAAAAGAATCCCAGAAGTTTGAAGAAAAAAAGTTTACCTTTTGCAATTTGGGTTAGACCCGAGCTATCCAGAATGGCTCCAAGGGAAGGTTTTTCCCCAGGACCAACCTCAACAATGGGAATTTCGGAGACCCAGTAGGCTCAAGGCCGAGTATCAATGGGAATAACAAGAGAAAAGGGGGACCATCTGACAGTTGGGCTGGGGGTTCCAACAAACAACCCAAGCACGATTTTGAGTATTGGCCTGTTTGTGATAAGTGTGGCCATCGACATCTTGGTGAGTGTAAGGCGGGGGCATGCTATGCCTGCGGAAAACCAGGGCACCTCTCTAAGAATTTCCCAGGTCCAAACTAGAAGGGCGGCAACAACCAACAAAAGTAGATAGGAGCCCCACCACGGTTCTATGCTCTTACTCAAGGAAACAAAGAAATCGGGCCATCTGAGATGGTGTCAGGTCAGGTCTCTATTGCCCAAACCTCGGCATATGCATTAATTGACACTAGTGTATCACATTCTTTTGTAGCTGCCTCTTTTGTTGAAAAATTGAATAGAATGCCTGAACCTACGCCTAGTGTCTGTGGGGTGTCGTTGCCTTCAGGCAAAGATATGTTGGTGCATTCATGGGTAAGATTCGTACCAATTGGGGTAGAGGGACGAGAATTGACAGTAGACCTGTTGATTTTAGATCTACATGAATATGATGTAATATTAGGAATGGACTGGTTATCTAAGTATGACGCCATAGTGAACTATAAAAACAGGAGAGTGGTTTTCAAACCGGCAGAAGAAGAGTCGTTTATGTTCCAAGGCATAGCCAGGGAAAAGAAATTTGTGATGATCTCCTCTATGAAGGCGAGGAAGATGTTAAGGGATGGTTGCATTGGATATCTCGCACACGTCGTTGATAAGGACAAAGAGGGCACGTTACAACCAGCCGAAGTACCCATCATATGAATATCCTGAAGTATTTCCCGATAACCTTCCCGAGCTATCATTGAATCAAGAAGTGGTGTTCAAAATAGAAATTATTCTGGGGACGGTGCCCATTTCGAAAGCTCCGTACTGGATGGTGCCAGCAAAATTAAAGGAGCTACAGGCTCAACTGGAAGGAGTTGTTGGATAAAAAGCTCATAAGACCGATTCTTTCTCTATGGGGAGCCCTAATTTGTTTGTAAAGAAGAAAGACGACTCCATGAGAATGTGTATAGACTATCGAGAGCTGAACAAGGTGACGATTAAGAACCGATACCCGCTTCCCAGGATCAATGATTTATTTGATCAACTCCAGGGAGCATCAGTATTCTCCAAGATAGATCTCCAATCAGATTACCATCAGCTCATAGTTAAGGAGTTAGACATACATAAGACAGCGTTTCAGACACAGTATGGGCCCTACGAGTTTGTGGTGATGTCCCTCGAACTAACCAATGCACCCGCCGCATTCAAGGACCTCATGAACTGAGTATTTAGAAATTTTCTGGATAAATTCGTCATCATGTTTATTGACGATATTTTGACATACTTGAGGAACCTGGAGGACCATGCGGTGCATTTGGAGATGTTTCTTCAGTGTTTGAAAGAACAAAAGCTTTATGCCAAATTCTCCAAGTGTGAATTTTGGTTGGAAAAGGTGAGTTTCTTGGGCCATGTGGTGTCAGGAGAAGGGATATTTGTGGATCTCACCAAGATAGAGGCTATAATTCAATGGAAACCTCTGAAAAATGCTCATGAAGTGAAAAGTTTTCTCTAATTAGCAGGGTATTATAGGCGGTTCATAGAAGGTGTAGCATCCCAAATTTGCTAGTAAGGCTTAGGGCCTTGATTAGCGTGCCTGGAGGGCAATAAGTGATTTATTATATTAATATGTGAATTTGATGAGTATGTGATTAAAGATGCATGTTTAGGTGAATTAAGTATGCATGTGGGCCCCATTTGGTTATTAGGGGCATGTTAGTAATTTTAGCCCGTTGAGGGCATAAATGTAATATTTGTGAATATGGTGATATATTTATGTTGCACGATCCGAGACAGTCATAGGGAGCGGTTTAGCTAGAAAGTCACAACGGGGTCGAATTTCTGACTCAGAATGGTCGAGGAGTATTTCAAGCATTAGACATTTTATTGGGTTATCGAGTTATGAAAATAAATATTTGGAGATATATTTAAAGTTAGAACGTTTAGGAGGGATTATTGGGGAAATTTACAATTTTTCCCTCGGGGACGTTTTTAGTACCCCAAGCCTTGGAGGTAACTTAAGTAACCTTGGATAAGTAAAACAAAACTAAGGAAACATTCAGAAACTTGGTGAACCGACCCTCTCCTTATCTTGATGTTTCTCTCTCTTTGGAAGCTTGAGGACTTTGATGTATTAGAGAATTTGGGTTTACTTATCAAGGGAATTGAAGCTGGTTGTGATTGAGGATTAGATCAAGGGAAAAGCTATCAGTGAGGTAAGGATCCTAGCACTCAATTATTTGGGTTTATGCTGAGTTTTGTTGGTGTTTCAAGGTTATGCATTTGAGCTAGGTGGTGAATCACTCTTGAGTTTCTAGATGAGGTTTAGGGTTAGTTCTTGTTAGGTTTTGTTGTTGAGACAATAGTTGAGCTTCTGTGGTCATTGAATTTGATTGTTAGATTGATTTTGGGGTAAATTGGCTTGGTTTTATTTATGCAAATGGGGGATTTTTTTTTGAGTTCGAAGGGTCAGGCCACGACATTGTTCTTGCTGAGTCGCGACCCTCTAGAACAATTGGGAGGCCAGGAAAAGGGGCGGGTCGCGACACACTATAGGCTGGGCCACGGCGCGCATAGGCTGAAATGGGGAGGTTGCTTTCTGGTTGAGACGTGTCACGGCATGGGACCATGGGGGGCCGCAGTGCTTAGTGGGATTTTGGACCCCAAGAAGGTTTTAGGCTCGGGAATCCAAAAGTTAAGGCTCGGGATGGATTTTATCACCTGGATTGATAGAATTCAAAGTCCTGGGGACTATAACTATAACCCAAAGTTATTTAATGGATTAGAACTTAATGGATGGATGTTGTTGATACGTTGTGACTAGGTTTTCAGTGAGGCTCGAACTAGGGGACTGTGCTTGGGATATCGGTGCTCAGAAAGCTCGGGACACAGGTAAGAAAACTGTTGTACCCATAAAGCAGGGTGTGGCCCTATAGTTTGTATTGTAGGGCATGACCCTACGTGGTTATGATGCAAGGCATAGCCCTATTGTGTATGCTTGTATTTTTTTAAGTGTTTGTTAAGTTTATGTTATGTGTTGCATATCTGTAAATGTACGGCAAGGGCCGATAAAGGCAAAGGCCGAGAACGGCCATGGCTGGGAACGGCAAAGGCCGAGAACAGCAAGGCCGAGTACGACAAGGGCCCAGGAGCAGCGTTAAGCACGCGGAGTGCGAGTTTGTAATGCCCTGGATAGCCAAGACCGTTACACTGTGTGTTTATAAAAGTGCTAGACTTGGTAATCAAGTCATTTAATTAAAAAACGTGTTACTGAAACTATAATGGAACTAGGGTTAAAAGATTTTGGTCTTAAAAGTCGCATTTCTTTTTAAATATCATTTCTTGTGTACACGGGATCCCAAAAACAATAGAATTAAAACCATTTGCAAAAGATTCAAAATTTAAATACAATATTAACCATACTAAGGCAAAATAGACAGTTCAGCGATCCCTGTCCTGATCCACTCCTCGGCCAAGGCGATCGAATAGCTGACTATGTACATTCAGCTCCGCAGCTCTCCATCTCAGGACTGGTCCAACTTGCCTTTGCCTTTACCTGCAGCACGTAGCATCCGTGAGCCAAGGCCCAGCAAGAAAACACAATAACAGAGCATAAGCAATCAACAGACAATCCAATATCTCATATTGCATAAACATGTTCTCAACCATATAAACATTCAGAATAACCAAGTATTCAGCATACTGAACATATCAACTCATATTATACACCAATTCACAAATGATAACTAGGGTTAGCGCCCTTAGGCCGCACCCTCCGTTATCCCACTGACTCCGGCCCGCTTAAACCGAGCTCAGTGAATATTAAGCTGTCCTCGGCTACCAGTGGCCAAGCCGTGCCCTGTGCACAAATATTGTGTACAGCACCCTTAGGCCGCTATCACATGTCCCCATGGCATAATACCATCATTGACATTATACAGATATCAGGGGCTCTTAGTCCCATCACAAACATATAATCGGGTGTAGTTTTCTTACCTTTGGGTTTGCTAGCCCTGTTCACTATGATCCTTGAGCATGATCCCCCTTGATCCCCAGCGCACACCTAGTCACAACCATAGATCAGAATTATCACCAAACCTCATGTCTAAACCCTAGCCTTGGGACCAATCTTGAGCCCTCGGGAAGCTCCAATTCCACCAAATAGGGTGGTGGAATCGAACCCCGAACCCCTGGGCAAAATCCCTTGAAAATAACTCAAAAACCCCTTTCTGGAAACAGGGTAGCGCTACATCGCTCTAAGAAGGGTGCTACAATGCTCTAAGAAGGGCGCTACAGTGCTACAAGTAGAACCAAAACACCTTCAGAATGCTTGGCCTAGCGCTATAGTGCCTAAAGGCTAGCGCTGTCGCGCTCGTCACAGACAGCCACTACTGCATTTTTCCTTCCTGCGTTTTCCTCGAGCCAACCCTTACCAAAACTCTTCCAGTCCTCAACCAAACTTAAAAACAAGCTTATTAACATATTCCACTCATCCCAAGCATCACAATCATACAAAACCTAACCACATGCCCCCCTAATCCCAAAATTCACCATAGTTGCTCCTAGACTTCAGAAACTCAGCAAAACAATCAAAACTTCAAAGTTTAAAGCTTAGAATTGTATACCTTTTATGGAAATTCGACTTTGAGTTAGTTTCTAGACCTCCTTAGCTTGCTCTTCCTCAATCCTTGGCTTGAATTCCCATAAAGTTCCCATTAATTCAGCTTAGACACCATAGTTCAAACAATCCAAACCAGAAACTGAAAACTCCAAAGTCTTACCTTAAGTGATGGTGTGTTCTTGCTAAGCCCTTGCCAATCCTTCAAGCCTAGCTCAGAATTCTTGTTGCTCAGCCTAACCTAGATCCCCTCCGAGCTTTGCTCCAAGAAAACACAAGAAAATGATGAAGGAAAGCATAAACTGACCCTTGGAAAAATGCCCTGCTTTCTTCCCTTTCTTTTCCTTTCTTTTCCCTTCTTTTCTCTGACTTCTACCTTATTCTACAACTTCCACTAAGCATAAAGCCTCAGAAATACCTATCTCTTAAAAGCCAAATGAACATAATGCCCTCCCCTTTAATCCTAAGTCTTTTAATCCACTTAGGGGCATTTTGGTCATTTTACCCAATTCCCGCTAATTCCTCAAGTGTCTCTAATATTTTCCGCTTACTTCCCGATACCTAATTAATCACCAATTATACTCCTCGATGTCAGAATATACCCCAATATATTCTCTAAATTCATGTTTATACCCCCAGGCTCGCCCCGAGCCGAGTATAAATCCCCGCCATGACTTTTTCGCTAATCTGCTCCCTAAGGTCGTCTCGAATCACAGATCGCAGATATATCCACATAATAATGTGGTCTCAACAATTATCGCACATATATACAGTTATGCCCACAACGGGCCAAAATTACGATTATGCCCTCCCGTCACACTAATCAAGGTCCATAAGCCTCATTAGTAAATTTGGGGCGTTACAGAGTTGCTAGGGTGAGACCCCTATTAGATACCTGGGATATCCTCATGGTGTATACCGCGAACCCAGGGTCGGGTAAAGCTCCTTGGATGGCATGGTCGTTATGTGTTTAGCCTGTTGGCAGTTTTATTATATGATGATTGATAGATATGCATATGTTGATTGCTTGTGTGGAGGTTTCTTGCTGGGCTTCGGCTCACGGGAGCTTTATGGTTCAGGTAAGGGCAAGGGGAAGGTTGACCAACCATGAGTATGGAGAGTGTGAAGCGACGTCTACATGTTTGGCCTGCCTGGCTGCCACGGCCAGGGGTATTTTTTAGGAGATGTTCTGTATTAGTCCAAATTTTGTTGTTTAGTCGACTTTAATCATATTTTTGAGTTGTAAATATTTCCAAATAGTATTTTGGGATCCCAAATGTTTAACTCTTTATAATTTTCAGTGAATGATTACATTTTCAAATTATATGGCTTTTATTACAGTTTAGCTACACTTTTAACCTAAAACCTCAGTTAGCGAGTTAATTACACGTTTTAAACTCACTTAGTAACGCCTCTAAGGTAGTAGGGCGTTACAACTTGGTATCAGAGCAAGCCAAGGTTTATGGTTCCTGGAGATTGACCAAACATGTACGCTCGCTGTCAGTGACAAGCTCGACTCAGGGTTGGTTAGTAAAGATTGAATTATATGTTTGATTATGTGTTTAAATGCCCTGTATGCCTGATTATTTTATATAGAGCATGATGAATAAGTTAACATATGCATGATGCTAGGGCATGGATCGTTGAGTGTTGTATGTTATTTGTGTATTGTCGATTCCTATTATGGTTGGGTGATGTGAATTGGGAGGTGGTTTTGGATGTTGTTATCCTGCCCGATGAGCGGCGTCGTTGATTGCAGGCATATTGTTGAGATGCCTCGACAATCATCTAGACTCTGCGGCAGTAGGACCGAGGATGACAACCAGGATCCGGACCCTCCACCTGCCCCACAGACTGCATCGAATAGAGGAAGAACTTCGACAGCTGAGGCAGCAGGCTCCTCCTTAGGCCACTGGGTTTCCAGTTCAATAGGCTGTGGCGCCAATGCCGATTCAGCCTATTATGGAGAATAGGTGGGAACCCTTGTATGAGAGGTTCAGGAAGCAGCATCCTCCCACCTTCGAGGGTGGACCAGACCCACTGCGGGCAGAGTAGTGGATGAATATGATTTCCTCCATCTTAGATTTTATGAGGGTGGTAGGGAACGAGAGGGTAGCTTGTGCCAGCTACATGTTCAGAGAGGATGCCCGCATCTGGTGGGATGTAGTGACTCAGAGAAGGAATGTTGCAGTTATGACTTGGGAAGAGTTCAGAAATATCTTTAATGAAAAATATTACAGCGTTGCAATCTGAGCTGCGAAGGTTGACGAGTTTATCAACCTAACTCAGAACCGGTTGACAGTTACTGAGTATGCCTTGAGGTTTGACCGGTTGGCAAAGTTCACACCAGATTTGGTGCCAACTGATGTGGCTAGAAGGGAAAGATTTGTGCGGGGGTTGAATGTTATGATCGCCCGTGATGTGTAGATTACTTTAGATCCAAAGACTACTACATATGCCAAGGTAGTGCAAGGCCCTTACAGCTGAGAGGGCCGAGGATCAGATATGGAGAGAGAGCGTTGTTAGGCGCGATGCTAGGAGGACGGTGCTTCCGTTTACTGGATTCCAGTTGGGGTAATGGCCCCATTTAACAGAAGAGAAAGGTCGTAGATTCTTTTGTTCCTCCTAGCTCGGATAGGAGGGCACGTGGTGCTTTTGGCAGCCGTCAGGGCGAAAGTGGCAACTGGAGAAGATTTCCAATGTGTCCTTGATGCAAACGATGACATCAGGGAGAGTGCATGATTAAGGCCTGCTTTACTTGTGGGCATATCAATCATTTGAAGAGGGACTGCCCACAGGCCAGAAAAGAGGAGCCGAAGCAGGGCGATAGCCTCCCTCCTGCCAGAGTATTCGCCTTGACTCAGACTGAGGTGGAGGCTTGCCCCTCGGTCGTGACAGGTCAGATTTATAGTGCTAGTTCTTCTTATACCGCGTTGATTGATTCGGGAGCTACCCATTCATTTGTATCTGCTAGAGTGATAGATCAGCTGTGTAGATCTAGTGATTTGTATGATAGGGGTTTTCAAACTATGTTGTCAACTGGGGAACTGGTAATCTCTAGGAGATGGATTAGGGCATTGCCAGTAGAGATAGACGATAGGGAGTTGTCTGTTGATCTGATTGAGTTAGAGATGGATGACTTCGATGTGATTCTAGGGATGGATTGGTTGTCAAAGTATGGGGCAACGATTGACTGCAAGCGCAGGATGGTGACTTTTGAACCAGAAGGGGAGGTACCCTTTGTATTTGTTGGGACAGTTAGTGTACCGCGGGTACATATGATTTCAGCACTGAAGGCTAGAGACCTGATGCAAGAAGGTTGCATAGGATTCCTAGCGAACATTGTGGATACCTCTAAGGTTGTGTCGGTTGGGCTGGGTGAGAACAGATTGGTATGTGAGTTTCCAGATTTATTTCCGGCAAATTTTTCAGGGTTGCCGCCACAACCGGAGATTGAGTTTGTTATAGAGTTGGCGCCAGGGGCGGAGCCAGTATCCAGGACACCTTATAGAATGGCTTCAACAGAGTTGAAAGAATTGAAGATTCAGTTGTAGGAGTTATTGGATATAGGGTTCATCAGACCGAGTTTCTCACCATGGGGTGCTCAAGTGTTGTTTGTTAAGAAGAATGATGGATCTCTTAGGATGTGTATTGATTACAAGGAGCTGAACAAGTTGAACATAAAGAATAAGTACCCACTGCCTAAGATCGACGATTTATTTGACCAGCTACAAGGAAAGACAGTGTTTTCTAAGATTGACCTCCAGTCAGGTTACCACCAATTAAGGATTAAAGAGCAGGGCATACCAAAGAACGATTTCTGCATAAGATATGGACATTATGAATTCCTGGTTATGTCTTTTGGATTAACCAATGCCCCAACAGCTTTTATGGACATGATGAATAGGGTTTTCAAGGACTATTTGGACAAGTTTGTGATTGTGTTTATTGACGGCATACTAATGTACTCTCAGTCAGAGACAGAGCATGCGCAACATCTACGTTTGGTGTTGCAGTGGTTGAGAGAACATAGGTTATATGCCAAGTTCAGCAAGTGTGAGTTTTGATTATCGCAAGTCACGTTTCTGGCCATATTTTCAGTAAGGAGGGGATTCTGGTTGACCCAAGTAAGATTGAGGCAGTGAGATATTGGCCTAGACCAAGCAGTGTTCTAGAAGTTAGGAGTTTTCTGGGATTGGCAGGGTATTATCGGTGGCTCTTTGAGGGGTTCTCCAGGATAGCCACACCGTTGATTGAATTGACGAGAAAGAAGACTAAGTATGTGTGGACAGACAGGTGTGAGAACAATTTCAAGGAATTAAAGCGGCGACTGATCACCGCTCCAGTATTGAGTCTGCCGACAGACAATGAGAAGTTTGTGGTTTATTGTGACACTTCCACACAGGGTTTAGGGTGTGTGCTGATGCAAGCCAGAAAGGTGATAGCCTATGCATCAAGACAGTTAAAGGAGTATGAGCAGAGATATCCCACACATGATCTGGAGTTGGTAGCGGTGGTATTTGCACTTAAGGTTTGGAGACATTATCTATATGGTGAGAAGTGCGAGATATACACCGACCATAAGATTTTGAAGTACTTCTTTACTCGGAAGGATCTTAATATGCACCAGAAATGGTGGCTAGAATTGGTAAAGGATTATGATTGTGATATCCTGTACCATCCTGGGAAGGCTAATGTAGTGGTTGATGCATTGAGTCGGAAGGGCCCAGGACAATTGTTCAGTTAAGGCAGATATCTAATAAGTTAGCTGAGGAGATGACTAGAACGGGTATAGAGTTGGTGGTTGGTCGGTTAGCCAACATCACTCTTCAGTCTACACTCCTTGAGAGGATCAAGGAGGCGCAGGGGAAGGATTCCCAATTGAGAGGGCACAAAGAGAGTGTCTTAGTCGGGGCGGCTAAGGACTTCTCTATCTCGGAGATGAAATTACTGAAGCACAAGGGTCGGATCTGTGTTCCGATGGATTATGGTATCCGGCGAGAGATCTTGGATAAATCTCATACCACTCCCTATTCTTTACATCCAAGTACAACGGAGATGTACCAAGATTTGAGAGCCTTGTATTGGTAATCAAGAATGAAGAGGGACGTGGTAGATTATGTGGCTAAGTGCTTAACTTGTCAGCAAGTAAAGGCTGAACATCAGAGGCCAGCAGGGTTATTGCAGCCTCTATGGATTCCAGAGTGGAAGTGGGAGGATATCACCATGGACATCGTGTTTGGTTTGTCGAAGACCGTGGGACAACATGATTCAGTATGGGTGATTGTGGATAGGTATACCAAGTCTGCCCACTTTTTACCTGTCAGGACGACTTATACTGTGGAGCAGTATGCTGAGTTGTATGTGAAGGAAATTGTTCGAATTCATTGGGCTCCGAGGTCGATAGTATCCGATAGGGACCCCACCTTCACCTCCAAGTTTTAGGAGAGTTTGTAGAAGGCTATGGGCACACAGTTGCAGTTTAGTATCGCTTATCATCCTCAGACAGATGGACAGTCTGAGAGCACGATTCAAATACTGGAAGATATGCTACGAGCATGTGTGCTGGATTTTGGGGGATCTTGGAGTAAGTATCTCCCTTTGATTGAGTTTTCGTACAATAACAATTATTAGGCGACTATCAGAGTGGCTCCGTATGAGGTGTTATATGGGAGGAAGTGCAAATCACCTATTCATTGGGATGAGACGGGTGAGAGGAGGTACTTAGGTCCTAAAATGGTTCAGAGTACCAATGAGGCGATTAAAAATATTAGACCTCAAATTCTCGCCTCCCAGAGTCGCCAGAAGAGTTACTCGGACTTGAAACGCATGAGCGTAGAGTTTCAAGTCAGTGACCATGTGTTCCTTAGGGTTTCACCTTTCAGAGGAGTGAAATGGTTTGGTGTTTGGGGCAAGCTGAGCCCTAGGTTTGTTGGCCCCTTTGAGATTCTAGAACAGGTTGGAGAGGTAGCTTACAGGTTGGCGATGCCTCCAGCTCTCTCAGGGGTTCATGATGTTTTTCACGTGTCCATGCTTCGAAAGTATGTATCAAATTTGACACATGTCTTACGTTATGAGAACATGGAGTTGGACCAGGATTTATCTTATGAGGAAAAGTCGGTTCAAATTCTCGACCGGAAGGATAAAGTCTTGCGGAGCAAGACCATCGCCTTGGTGAAAGTATTGTGGAGGAACAGCAAGATTGAGGAGGCGACGTGGGAACTTGAATCGGATATGCGGGAGAGGTATCCCAAATTGGTCAGGTAATTTTGAGGACGAAATTTCTATAAGGAGGGGATAGTTGTAGCGTCCCAAATTTGCTAGTAAGGCTTAGGGCCTTGATTAGCATGCCTGGAGGGCAATAAGTGATTTATTATATTAATATTTGAATTTGATGAGAATGTGATTAGAGATGCATGTTTAGGTGAATTAAGTATGCATGTGGGCCCCATTTGGTTATTAGGGGCATGTTAGTAATTTTAGCCCGTTGAGGGCATAAATGTAATATTTGTGAATATGGTGATATATTTGTGTTGCACGATCTGAGACAATCCTACGGAGTGGTTTAGCTAGAAAGTCAAAACGGGTTCGAATACCTGACTCGGGCGGGTCAAGGGATATTTCGAGCATTGGACATTTTATTTGGTTATCGGGTTATGAAAATAAATATTTGGAGATATATTTGAAGTTAGAACATTTAGGAGGGATTATCAGGGAAATTTACCATTTTGCCTTCGGGGACGTTTTTGGTACCCCAAACCTTGGAGGTAACTTAAGTAACCTAGGAAAAGTAAAAAAAAAAAAAACTAAGGAAACATTTAGAAACTTGGTGAACCGACCCTCTCCCTATCTTTATGTTTCTCTCTCTTTGGAAGCTTGAGGACTTTGATGTATTAGAGAATTTTGGCTTACTTATCAAGGGAATTGAAGCTGGCTGTGATTGAGGATTAGCTCTAGGGCAAAGCTATCAGTGAGGTAAGGATCTTAGCACTTAATTATCTGGGTTTATGCTGAGTTTTGTTGGTGTTTCAAGGTTATGCATGTGAGCTAGATGGTGGATCACTCTTGAGTTTCTAGATGAGGTTTAGGGTTAGTTCTTGTTAGGTTTTGTTGCTGAGACTATAGTTGAACTTCTGTGGTGATTGGAGTGGATTGTTAGATTGATTTTGGGAGTAAATTGGCTTGGTTTTAGTTATGAAGATGGGGGATTTTTATGGGTTTGAAGGGTCGGGCCGTGGCATTGTTCTTGCTGAGCTGCGGCCCTCTAGAATAGCTGGGAGGCCAGGAAGAGGGGCAGGCCACGACACACTATAGGCTGGGTCGCGGCGCGCATAGGTGGAAATGGGGAGGCTGCTTTCTGGTTGAGGTAGGCCGCGACATGGGACCAAGGGTCACGGTGCTTAGTGAGTTTTTTGACCCCAAGAAGGATTTAGGCTCGGGAATCCAAAAGTTAAGGCTCGAGATAGATTTTATCACCCGAATTGATAGAATGCAAATCTCGGAGACTAGAATTATAACCCAAAGTTATTTAATGGATTAGAACTTGATTGATGGATGTTGTTGATCGTTGTGACTAGATTTTCAGCGAGGCTCGGACTAGGGGACTGTGCTCGGGATATCGATGCTCGGAAAGCTCGGGACACAGGTAAGAAAATTGTTGTACCCATAGAGCAGGGCGTGGCCCTATAGTTTGTATTGCAGGGCACGACCCTATGTGATTATGATCCAGGGCGTAGCCCTATTGTGTATGCTTGTATTTGTTTAAGTGTTTATTAAGTTTATGCTATGTGTTGCATATCTGTAAATGTACGGCGAGGGCCGAGAACGGCCAGGGTCGGGAAAGGCTAAGGCCGAGTACGGCAAGGGCCGGGAGCAGCGTTAAGCACACAGAGTGCGAGTTGCCAGGGTGAGACCCCTATTGGATACCTGGGATATCCTCACGGTGTAGACCGCGAACCCAGGGTCGGGTAAAGTGCCTGGGACGGCATGGTCGTTATGTGTTTAGCCTGTTGACAGTTTTATTATATGTTGATTGATAGATATGCATATGTTGATTGCTTGTGTGGAGTTTTCTTGCTGGGCTTCAGCTCACGGGTGCTCTACGGTGCAGGTAAGGGCAAGGGGAAGGTCGACCAACCATGAGTATGAAGAGCATGAAGCGATGTGTACATGTTTGGCCTGCCTAGCTGCCACGACCAGGGGTATTTTTTGGGAGATGTTCTGTATTAGTCCAAATTTTTTCGTTTAGTCGACTTTAATCATATTTTTTAGTTGTAAATATTTCCAAACAGTATTTTGGGATCCCAGATGTTTAACTCTTTATAATTTTCAGTGAATGATTACATTTTCAAATTATATGGATTTTATTATAGTTTATCTACACTTTTGACATGAAACCTCGGTTTGCGAGTAAATTGTACGTTTTAAATTCACTTAGTAACAGCTCTAAGGCAGTAGGGCGTTACAGAAGGGTTCTCAAAAATAGCTAAGCCAATGACTGCTCTTACTTGTAAAAATTCTAAGTTTGTATGGACCGAACAATGTGAGAGGAGTTTCCAATAACTAAAGACGAGGTTGACAACTGCCCCAGTGCTGACTATCCCCAGTGGGACAGAGGGATACGTGATCTACAATAATGCCTCAAGACAAGGACTGGGGGCAGTACTGATGCAACATGGCAAGTTGATAGCTTACACATCCTGACAGCTAAAGAATTACGAAAATAACTACCTAACGCATGACCTAGAGTTGGTTGCAATAGTGCTCTCATTAAAAATCTGGAGGCATTATCTCTATGGGATACAATGCAACATTTACACCGACCACAAGAGCCTCAAGTACTTCTTCACCCAAAAGGAACTGAACATGAGGCAGCGCCGATGGTTAGAATTTTTTAACGATTATGATTGTGATATTCTATACCATCCCGGAAAGGCCAATAAGGTGGCATATGCTCTGAGTCGACAGCTGGAAATTCCCTTGGAATTGCAAGGTGATATCTCTATGTTGGATCTCAAGGTAGTTGTTGGCAAATTAGCAAATATTTCGGTGCAACCCACCATTATGGAAGCCATACAAGGAGGAAATCTTTTGGAACCTTGGTATGAGCAGATCAAACATGATTTGAGGAAGGATTTGCGATTGGGATTCCATATATCGGAAGATGGGGTGTTAGGATTAAAGATAGAGTTTGTGTTCCCGACGATGCAGAGATTTAGAAGAAAATATTCTATAAGGCACACAATGCCCCTTACGCAATGCACCCCAACGGTACAAAAATGTACCAAGATTTAAGGAAGTATTTTTGAGGGCCGAAGATGAAAAAGGAAGTAGCAGAATACGTAGCTCATTGTCGCACTTGCCAACAAACCAAGGCGGAGGACCAATGACCAGCCTAGTTGCTGCGACTGCTAGAGAATCCAAAATGGAAGTGGGAGATGATCACAATGGATTTTGTCACTGGACTTCCTAATACTGCGAAGGGTCAAGATACGATATGGGTTATTGTTGATAGATTGACCAAGACGACACATTTTTTTACCCATTAAGATACCTTATTCTGCGGATAAGTTAGTAGACTTATACATAGCAGAGATTGTACGACTACATGGAGTACCTAAGTCTATCATTTCAGACCGAGACAGACACTTCACCTCGGCATTTTGGAAAATGATGCAAGAAGTTTTGGGGACTCAACTTAGGTTTGGCACTGCTTTCCATCCCTAAACAGACGGCCAGAGTGAGCAAATGATCCAAACCCTTGAAGACATGCTGAGACCCTGTGTACTCAACTTCCAAGGGTCATGGAGCAGAAAACTTCCACTGATGCTTACAACAATAGCTACCATGACTCTATTAAGCTAGCGCCATATGAAGCCCTATACGGGCGAAAATGTTGATCCCCGATTCATTGGCGCGAAGCCAGTGAAAGAAAATTCTTGGGTACAGAGGAAGTGGACAAAGTTACCGAAGATAACGAGAAGATTTGGGAGAGGCTGCAGACCTCAATGAATTGATAGCGCAAATATACGGATTGACGCCAAAGACCCTTTGCATTTGAAGTTGGAGATAAGGGGCTCTTGAAGGAGGCTCCGTTGAAGGGAGCTCTGTGTTTTGGAAAGAAAGGAATACTAAGTCCAAGGTATATTAGACCTTTTGAGATAGTGGAGAAAATCAGTGTGGTAGCCTACCGATTAGCTCTCCCACCTGCTTTGGCTCAAGTACATGATATATACCATGTATCTATGCTGAGAAACTATGTGGAAGACCTGAGCCATGTACTTTGTTACGAACAGTTGGAGGTGGATCTAAAATTGTGTTATGAGGAGAAACCAATATGAATATTGGATCATAAAGATAAGGTGATGCGTCATAAGACTATACCCTTGGTGAAGGTTCAATGGTGTAACCACGGGGTAGAAGAAGCAACATGGGAACCCAAAAACTGGATGAGAGAGTTATACCCACAGTTGATATAAGTTTCAAGGACGAAAGTTGTACGAATTGTAGGTATTGTAACGCCCTGCACTTAGGGCACAGGGTAAACCTTAGTTTTGAGTATTTTAAAACCTTGTATCATGTATTATTTAGGAGGAACATTCTATGTTACAAGAAGTACGTGACGTTTGAATGCTATCCATATTGTGATAACTATGGTTTTCTTATAGAAATCGAGACCTTTGGTCGTGTATCGGGTCAAAAACCTAAATTGGGTAAAAATCTCGGATAAAATATTCTTGATGGAATAATTATGAAAAAACTAAGTTTGAGCATAAACTTAAAAAAAATAACTATATGTTATTTTAAAACTAAAATATGATGAGCTTGGTGATGTCACATTTTATTTAAATTAATTTTTCTCACTAAGAAAATTAACCAAATTTATACATTATGCTAAATGCCTTTTTGACCTTATGTCCAAACTTATTTGAGGATTAATAAATTTTAAATTAAGAGCACTTTAAGACATATGTGGCTGGTTATGTAGAGTGCTTGAGTGGGAAAAACTGGCCCAATAGAATTTCAATAAAAATAGCCATCCTTATTTTCCCATGTTTCATATTTTCTTATTGAAAAGAAAACTAAGCTAACTCAACACTCAACCTCACCACCCAAAGACCCCAACCGAACCCTCCTTCTCTCTTACTTTATTTTATTTTTTTCAGTACACACTTATCTCTCTCAAAGCTCTCTTCTCTCTCTAAAAATTAGAGCACCATTGAAGAAGCTCCATTGAAGGTTTTAAAAAATCTTGAACCAAAGTTAAGAAAAAGGGGTGTGGTTGATGCAAGTGTGAGCACCATCATATACATGCATGCAAGCTTAGAAGAAATTTTTTTGAATTAGGGATTTAAGTTTGTGAAGTGTTCAGAAGTGGTTAGAAACCCTAAGAGCTCAACCACCCCAAAGACTTGAACATAAAGAGTGTTATCTAAGTGGGAAGGCTCACTTCTGGATAAAATATTTCCACAAGCAAGCGCTAAGTGACTAGTTTGGATAACTAAGTTATAAGTTAATAATTTGAGCTAGTCTTTGAAGGTTTACTCAAGACCATGGTCTTAGAGGGTTCGCACTCATGACTATGGTAAAAGCAGTCCGGCTAGCTATGCCAACAACTACGAACTCTGACTAGCTACCAACCAAGTAAGAAACCAGTTCGCCACTGGTGACTATGTATCTAAGGTCAGTTGGCCACCGCAATATGTAAGAAGTATGGTTTAACACTCGTGACATAAGATTCTGGTTAAACTCCAGGACAAATAAGTAAGTTGATTCTGAATCCAGCTAGCTACCGTGACAACTATGAACTCCGGCTAGCCACTGGGGAACTATGTAAGAAACCAGTTCGCCACTGGTGACTATGTACCTAAGGTTGGTTGGCCACCATAACATGTAAGAAGTCCGGGTTAACACATGTGACATAAGAGTCCGGTTAAACCCCGTGACACGTAAGTTAATTCCAAAATCAAATCTCTATGACTAAGAAAGTATGTCGAATTCTTCTAGGAGTCTGGGTAATTGGTGTAACTAGTTTACACCCATAGACGCTATGGTAAGATATGTTAAGATGTACTAAGATATGTTAAGACATGTTAAGTTATGTTGAAGGTTCCTCCGAAACCCTAAGTAAGTATGTATGTACGTTAAGATATGAATGACTAAGTATGTATGTATGTTAAAATATGAATGACTAAGTATGTATGTACGTTAAGATATGAATGACTAAGTATGTATGTTAAGATATGAATAAATAAGTAAGTATATGTATGTTAAGATATGACTGAGTAAGTAAGTATGTATGTTACTAGTTAAGACTGTATGTATGCTCTGGGATTTTCTGCGTGCAGGTGTACTTTCAAGATATGTATTTTTGTTATGAGGCATGACAATAAGTTTGCCAGGAAGTTCGCACTTTCTTAAATTGTACGTTACGGTTCAGTTTCATCAGAATCTTATTCTTTGTTGTTTATCTTCCTAGTTACAGTTAGTTTAAGTTCTTGCTTCATTTTTGTGGTTATGTTTGTTAAGTTGTTCTTACTAAGCGTTTTGCTTACCTAGTTGTTTCTTGTTGTAGGTAAGCTCAAAGGCAAAGTGGATCAGTGAGCGCTGGAGTTTATTTGCGAGGATGTACATGTGGATCGACCTTTTGGGAATTTATGTTTTGGGTACTAGAACCCATATGATAACTAAAAAATTATTTTGAGCTTGTTGAATGTTTTAAAATTATGACACTGTAATTTACTTTTAAGTGTGCGCATACTTCCGAACTCCTGCATGTTTTGAAAATATTTTTTTATATGGATTTTTCGGTTACCTTATGTTTATAAAATGGTTATGTTTTTCCGCAAATTATGTTAAGAGATTTTACGAGACGTTACAACTTTTATAAAATGTTAGGTTTTATTTGGGCTCAATTGAGCATGTAAAGTGTAAATCCCTCTCTTGTGGATTGTTCTACTTGTGAATGCCCATTTGTTTTGCATTACTAGATTGGACATGATCTATTGAATAACAATTATTAATACCAAGGATCAAATTCTTGTCTTTTTGGGCTTTGCATGAAAGTTAGGAAGCCTTTGTAGTGGGTCTGACATACTGAACTCAACTCTCCTCCATGCAAGCTCGAATTGTTAAAGCCCATTTACCTAAGTTGGACTTAATGGTATTAAGTTAATCTTTTTAGTTGGACCTAATAATTATTTAGAAACAAATTAATTCTTTTTTTTTTGGATTAATTTTCAATGGGTAATTTTAGAATTAATGGAAAATTATAAATTATGGTTTATTGATTATTTTAATAATTCGGCAAACCTAAGTTGGTTTATCGATTATTTTAATAATTTGGCAAACATAAGTTTGTTTATTAATTATTTTAATGATTTGGCAAACATAGGTTGATAATTTTTCAAAAAGAATAAAATACTAAATCGAGAAAAATTAAATAATGAGTTTTAGCATTTGAATTCGATCTCCACCGTTGATTTAACAAGGTTAGAGTTATGTGTGGCCTCATGGCACTTTGATTTCGTCTCCCTACCGAAGGTGTTCACTGGACTTCTTAACATGGTTAAATTTCTTAGGATGGATGGTTATAGATGGACCTTCTATAGACTCTTCCCTACGGTGACTATAGGAATTAAGTCTATAATAATCGAAACTGTGGGTCAAACTCATAAAGTAAGAAATATTTGTGACTTTCACCTACCAAGGCACATGGGCTTCCATTACTTTGATTGGATGGATAGGTAGTAAATAAAATTCTAGTACATTTTATTAATTGAGATTTTTCTCTATTTAACTAAGTGAATATTTGTGACTCTCGCCTACCGAGACACATGGGTTCATGGCTAGTTAAAATACCTAAGAAATAGAAGATAAGTGTTTTAGTATTTTGCTTATCTCAAAACAGTTTGTATGTTATGTTATTTCTAAAAATTTGATGAATAAATGTTTGTCAAGCAATGCGTTAATTTCACTTAGTTGATAATCGTAACTCTAGGCTTTCCACCCCACACTCTCTTTGATCTCTAAAAAGTTACTCTATTGTGAGAACCTCATGAAATGTGTGCCCAACATCAACATGGTGTTGATTATGGACAACGTCATGTTTATGATAATCAAAGATATTTCTATTTTTCCTATGCAATGATCACCAAATCCTTCAAAGAGGATTGTTGATGGTGGACTGAGCAAAGGAAAGAAGGCTAATACTACCAAACATGCTCAAGGAGAAGATGTCTTAAGCTTCTTCTTCGAAGAGAAAATGAGGAAGAAGTTCAAAGAAAAAGAACACGAAGACCACTAGAAAGGTACCAAATGCTGCAAAGAATTTTGGAGTAAGGCCTTATTATAACTGAAGTGTTTCCAACTGCAAGGAGACTAGGAATTGGGAGAAGATTTCCCAGTACTCAAGACATATGGAACCCAAGATAATGAAATATTTGTCTTGGATGCATGTGGTTTTAGAGGATGATTCTCCAGTTTTAGATCGTTGAATCAGGATCTACTGAACATGCATGTACTTTTTTACAACTATTTAGCATTAGGAAAGTCATGAAGGATGAAACGCTAAAGCCTGGAATCCGACAAGGGTTGTTCGTATCATACAAGAATAAGTGATAAGCTTGATTGAATTTTGGAAATAAATATATTGCTTTAAGACAATGTTTATTTTATTTCGATTTTCAGTGGAAATTTTAATTTCAATTTTCCTTATTACATCAACAACAATTTATAGTTACTTTCACAAGTAATAAAATCATATTTCTTTAAATGGATGTGAATTGTGGGGTGGATGTATGGAGAATGGGCTATACCTATTGCAACCAAATGAACCCTATGTCCTAAATAATGAGCTGTTTAAGATAGCTATACCTAGGACTGTGAAACAAGACGTACATTTGGTATCTTCGCTTTGGTCATATTTGCTATGATAGGATTCAAAGACTAACAAAGGCTAGGCCTTTGAGAGAACTCACCTAGGGTGACCTACCTAGTCTCGATGACAAAATGACAAAGCGTCAATTCTCTGTGATAGGAGAAAAGGCAAAAGAACCACTAGGGCTAGTATATTCAGATGTCTGGGGACAAATGAATGTTCAAGCGAGGGGTGGTTATGAGTATTTCATCACCTTCATCAACGATTGCTCTAGAGACTCATGTAAGTACGTAAAGCATAGGAATTTTGAGAATTTGTTAAGAAGTTCAAAGAGCTCAATGCTATGACTTTAATACCAAATTTGGTAAAACGTTAAAGATCTTGCGATCTGATGGGGTGGAGGATATTTGGATAATCAAAACAAAGATCATTTAATTGAACTTGGAGAATTGTCTAAAGGATAATCAGAACCAAGATCATTTAATTGAACTTGGAAAATTGTCTAAAGCAACTGCCCCAGGGACTTTACAACAGAACGGTGTTGCTGATCGGCGTGAACCGCGCATTTATGAAAATGTGTGCTCTATGATAAACTATTAAAATGTGTGTTCTATCGTAAACAATTATGATTGTTTTGCTTGGTCCCATGTGGACATGGCTGGAATTGACCCCGAGTTTATTGTTCATAAATATTAGGTTGACCCGTATAACCCACCAAGAAAGAAAAAGAGCAGGAATTTCGCCCCTAAAAGAAACAAGACAATCAATGAAGAAGTCCATAAGCTCATTGAGAATGAATTCGTAAGGGAGGTGCATTACCCCGAGTGGCTAGCCAGCGTGGTCATTGTGAAGAAGAAGAATGGCAAATAGAAAGTATGCATCGACTTCACAGACCTCAACAAGGCGTGCCCTAAAGACTCATTCTCATTACCACACATAGACACGCTAATAGATGCCACAGTCAGTCATGAACTCCTTAGCTTCATGGACGCATACTCGGGACACAACCATATCCTGAGGCACCCAGAAAACCAAGAGAAGACAACCTAAATGACCAACCTGGGGCATATTCTGCTACAAATTTATGTCGTTTGAATTGAAGAACGCAGGGGCGACTTACCAATGATTGGTGAACAAGAAGTTTGCTTACTTGCTGGGGAAGTAGATGGAAGTCTATATCAACGACATGCTCATCAAATCCCTCATTGCAAAGGACCATGTCGGTCATTTAAAACAATCATTTGATATTCTTAGAAAATATAACATGAAATTGAATCCAACTAAATGCACTTTTGGTGTCACTGAAAGAAAATTCCTTAGCTACTTGGTTACTCAAAGAAGAATTGAAGCCAACCTAGCACAAATAGATTCAATCCAAAGAATCCCCTCTCCAACATGCATCAAGTGTAGAAGTTAACTAGACGTGTCGCTGCACTCAGTCGATTCATTTCAAAATCATCTGAACAATTCCATCCATTCTTCAACACGTTGAGAAAGTCAAAGACATTTGAGTGGGCGACAGAGTGGAAAGAAGCTTTGGCTGAACTAAAGCACTACCTGACCAGCTCTCCTTTGCTATCAAAGCCAAAAGACAGTGAGATATTGTTCGTCTACCTGGCCATATCCAAGACAGCAGTTAGTGCAGTCTTAATCCGAGAGGATGGAGATAGACAGCACCCAGTCTACTATGTAAGAAAATCACTACTGGATGTAGAGATACGGTACAATCAACTAGAAAAACTCACATTGGCACTCATCCACGTAGCCAAGAAGCTACTCCCCTACTTCTAGTGCCATCCAATAGTCTTCTTGACCACCTTCCCACTTAACACCATCCTACACAAGACAGAACTATCAGGTAGACTGACCAAGTGGGCAATAGAGCTTAGCGAGTATGACGTGACATACAGGCCACAAACCTCCATAAAATCTCAGGTATTGGCTGACTTTGTTGCAGATTTTACACCTAACATGCAAATGCAGGCAGAAAGAGAGTTATACTTCCTGACCGAGGGTCAGCCAACTGGCACCTAGAAACTATACGTCGATGGCTCAAGAAATACAAAAGGAAGTGGACTTATACTTGTCTTGACCTCATCCCAAGGCGACATAATAGAGCAAGCAGCCAGATGTGGGTTCATGGCAACCAATAACAAAGCTGAGTATCAAGCGATGATAGCATAGCTCGAACCAACCAAGGAAATGGGAATAAAAAAAAATCAATGTGTTTAGTGATTCACAACTGGTAGTCAATCAAATGAAAGGAAGCTACCAGGCTAGACATAACAAGATGACAGCCTACCTCAACAAGACCAAGGAGTTATAATCAGGCTTCGATGAGTTCACAATCAGCCAAGTCCTGAGAGGGGAAAACAATCATGCAGACGCACTAGCCATCCTGGGGTCCTCCATCCAGACAACCAGCCCCGAGGCAATACTAGTAGTCTATCTCTAGTAGCCCGCTGTTTGGAAGAATGAAGAAGAGCAAGTTGGCAGCATCTCCACCAACTGGACATGGATGACTTTTATATTGGTGTACCTAGAGTAAGACACACTACCTGAGGACAAGAACGAGGTGCATCGGATTAAGGCTCAATCAGCCCGCTTCACTATCATACAAGGTAAACTTAACAAATGATCTTATTTTGTTATGTATTGAAGATGCATTAACCCTACAGAGGCAAAGTATGTGTTGGCTGAACTACATGAAGAGGAGTGCGGAAACCACTCTAGAGGACGAAGCTTAGCACATCGAGCCTTGACACAAGGATAATAGTTGCCAACCATAAGATCCCACTCCTCTTCATATGTAGGGCCCTACGATAAATGCCAATGATTCACTCAGGTATCTCATTAACCTCCAGAATGTATGACATCCATCACTTCCCCATGGTTGTTCATGAAATGGGGGATGGACATAGTTGGCAAGCTTCCAACCTCACTAGGTCAGAAAGTCTACATTCTCGTGGTGATAGACTACTTTAGTAAATGGATCGAGGCAGAAGCCTACCCCCAAGTGAACGATAGGGAAGTCAAGAACTTCATTTGGAAAATGTAATATGAAGATTCAGAGTACCTAAAGAGATCATGGCAGACAACAGATCTTAGTTCATCAGCCTCGACTTCAAGGAATTTTGCAATTTTTGGAACATAAAGCATAGCTTCTTGACGCCAAGATATCCCCAAGCAGAGTCATCCAACAATACAATCATGAACACCATCAAGAAACGCCTTGAGAAGGCTAAGGGAAGGTGGGTCGATGAGTTGCAGGGAGTCTTATGGTCTTATTGAACCACAACCAGGACTTCAATAAGAGAAATGCCATTCTCGCTAGCCTATGGGATGGAAGCAGTCATCCCTACTGAAAGTGAAGTTCTAATAGCTAGATATGAACTAACAATAAACAAAGAAAACTGGGAGAACATGTGCCATGAGGTCGACATCGTCGACGAAAAAAAGAGAAAAAGCACTCTTGAGAATCTCAGCCTAACAGCAAAGCATTGCTAGACATTACAATAAGAACATTCGCACTCGGATGTTCAAAGTGAGAGACTGGGTATTACGAAGAGTGTTCCAGAACACTAGGGAAGCAGGAGCAGGTAAGCTTACCCCAACCTAGGAAGGTCCTTACCTAGTCACTAAGGTATTCGGGCATAGGTGCATACAAGCTACGAACTCAAGATGGCCGAGACATCAGCAATAGCTGGAACACTGTCAACTTAAAACAATATCACCCTTAACTCTACTTAGTCTTCTTTCATCTACTTTGTTCAACAATCTTATGAGACCACCATACAAGCTACATAGTGACACTATCATGCAGGAAGTGTCAGAACTACATTTGAGCTTTATCCTTAAAAAGGGTATGTAGGCAGCTCTACGGAGTGCAGCCCTAATTATATCCAAAAAAAATTACCATTCATCATGCAAGAAGTTTAAGAGGACAAGAAATCCCGACCATACATTCGTCTAAGGATGAGAACAAACACGTTAAAATCAAAGTCTAAGTCTAACATAACAAGCATATTGCACTTAGACTAAGGGACAAATATAGGGTAAATCACTAGTCAATCAGCCATCCTGAACGAAAGGAAAAGATGAATACAAAGAGCTAAGAGCATCTCGATGAGCTAAGTAAATCAGCCATCCGGACAAATCAAACAGCCAACCAAACAGTCATCCGAACAAGGTAAAATACAAAAAGTAAGATAATACAATCAGTCACCCAATCATTTAAAAAAAAAAGAAGCAGAAAAATACACGAGAACAAGATTGTCTTGAAACGAAACATAAAAGGCTTACAAAGCACCAAGACTTTGGCCCATTCAATCAAGTTAGAATTGCTATCGACATATATATAAAAATAATATAGAGAACTTATAAAGAAGTCTGTACAGTCATCCAACAAAATAATCCTAAAACGGAGTCACAGTCAGAAGTCAGTCATCAACAAGTAAATCATTAGTAGATAGATGGCCGAGGGAGGAAAGCAGCTCGTTAGCTTGAGTTGACTCAGCAACCTTCATCCTCTCATACTCCTCATAATTTGAGATGAATTGGTGATATTCTACTCCTCAACCTTCCCATCGCGATACTCCATGGCCATCTGTCCACGAAGCTAGATCTCATTTTCCATAGTCAAGACCTCCAAACAGTCCTCCAACATGGCGACCCTCACCTTAGCTCCCTCATGTTCGGATAAGGTAGCATTCAAGCCTATTGCACACCTGAGCTGCTTCCAGCCAACTCCTTACGTTAGCGCAAGCGCTCTAAGGCATTCGAACCATATAATGGAACCCTGAATGGTTGAGACATGTCTTGGTCTGCATACAAAAAAGTAGGCTCATTGCCCAAAAATTCAAGATATTTCCTGAGAAGCACAATACAAGAGTGGGCTAGATTCTTACAAAGAGGAATACCTTTAGGAATCGGAGGAACGAAATGCCACAAAGATGATGAACGTAACACCGGTTCAGACAGGAGGAACCTCTACTCATGATCTAAGTCAAAATGACGACGCACCTGAGCGACTCGGTCAGTTACCCCCCTTGAATCCTAAAGGTGCCCAACTGAAATCCTACTTGAAAAATGTAAAGAGCAAGTCTATGAGACAAAGTATAAAACTTGTTCACAATCAGAAACAAAATAAAATAACTACTCACATCCATGAGTCGATGCAAATGGAATCTCTAAGTCTATTGGTAACCCCAACTGGTCAAGAGAAACAAAGAAATAATGTTGTTTCCATCTATTATCATCAGACTTAATGTCGAGAATTAACGGCTCTTTATTCCCCCTACAAGTCAACTAGTACCTAACCTTATTATGAACAATCTCTTTCAAATAGTAAGCTTCCAACAATTCAGCCTCCCCAAAAGTAATATTATTCCTCTCACAAGTCACTTAAAGAGCAATTATCACCTGCCAATCATTAGGCATCAGCTAGTAAGGGGAAATCTTATGATAAGAATATAACTCTAATACTAGCCTAGGGATAGAGAGTCGGAAACATTCCTTAAAAGGGAGGTTATATAGACAAACCCAGCCTGGCAAGCTCCAATCAGCCCATTCAGAAGGTTCAGGAGCATGAAGATCAAAACAAGGAGGGATGTTAAAACGTTGACGGGTCACCGGTAACTCATCTAGGCAGACTAAAGAATGAGGATTGGATTTTGTAAGAAGGAAGCCAAGTTTGCCACCATCTATGGGCTCCCCAATGTCGTGCCCTACCATATTATAATATTATCTAAAAGCATCATCGCCATAGCCTACAATGTTCACGGGGCTACCCTCAATCTTTAACTGGTCTCTAAGGTCTTCATCACTAAACAAGTAAGACAGTTGGCTCGAGCTACCAGCACAACAACCGCGATTGCTAGCAGACATGGTGAAGATCACCTAGAACAAAACACTAACTAAATTCTGGGAAGTCACAAATGATACAAAAACAAACTTAATCAAGCACATTAGGACTTAGACAGTTTTACACAAATAAGATAGGAACCACCTAGTCAGCCAACAATGCACATTTTCAAGAATGCAAAATGATTCATCTAGTCAGACATACCTGCTTTCAGCAAAGTATACCAATGAAAATAACAAGCATATGTAACAAGTCAATCACACAAGCATGGCATCCAGACAAGAAAGACAAACATACCACATAGAAACAACCAACTAGTAAATTCTTACCAAGGAAAAATGACAAAGTTCACATTTTTTACACTCTACTCGGATCAAATATAAACAAAATAGAAGGTGAATCGAATAAAAACTACAACCTCAAAACATAAATCCTAACATGAAGACTAACAAGAATGCAAAGAACATTTGAAGGAAGAAAACTTACCTCTTGAAGCTCTCTTCCACCACTCTAGAGCTTTACTCTCCCAATGCCTCCAAAGAATGACCAAAGGTGAAAACAACATCCCTTAGTTATAGAAAGAAAGATACCACGGATGAGAAAAAAGTGTCATTCATCAAAAGCACTCATATTTACAATATGAAAAATATTTCAAAGGCAGGTTCGGCCTTGTCAGGGCGCCGGGTCAGTCGACAAAGGCATCCTTCCATCACTACGGCATAAAGTACGCACGCTTCTTTTAAGGAGAGGAAAATTCCTTAAAACCCTATTTGGTTAAGGCAAACATTAGGTCCTTAGTACCTTATAAACTCTTACTTAGGATGGCATCAAGTCAACTGGCTTTTTACATAATGCATTTACTAAGTAGGCCACTCAGCCAATTGACAAACTAAAAACCACCAATCCTTATCGTCATAAGCAGCCACGCACATGTACTGGCGCATCACGTGCAAAAGCACGCAGCCAACCTCCCCAAGCGCCTGCACCTGACTTGCCCTGTCAGCAAGACGACTTCATGGCCCTCACGCACGCCTTTAGGTCTCGAAGCATTAGTGAATGACCACCCGCACAGCCAGTTGGCCTCGATGCCCTCGAGCACGCCTCTCAGCCTTAAGTCACCAGCATAGGCTTTGGTACCTCTGTGCACCACTAGGCCTTGAGGCAACATTCAGCCAGTTGGCCTTGGCGCCCTTGCACACCAACAGGCCCTGATGCCCAATCATCCTTGGCACCCTTGCGCGCGCCAATAGGCCCTGACACCCCAGTCGGCCAATCGGCCTTGACTCCCGTGTGCACGCCAATAGGCCCCGATGCCCAAATGTTTAGGCAGCCAACAGTCTCACACACGCCAACACGCCCCACGCACCCCGCATGCAGCTGGCCAGCTAGCTAGCCAGTCAGCCAGGTCCACGTGTGTGCGCCCAAAAGCCACTACATATAGCCAACTAGTCAGCCAGCAAGCCTGTAATACCCTACTACCTTAGAGTCTTTACAATGTGATTTTAAAATGTGACATTAGCTCGCTAATCGAGGTTTTATATTGAAAAGTGTGATTAAATCATAATAAAGGTTCATTTAATGAAAATTAAGTATAAAAGGGTTGGACATCTTTTAAAGTCATAAAAGCGATACATTGGGATTCCAAAATATTGTTTCAAAATGTATTTACAATTCAAAAGTTAAGGTGCAATTGACCTAAGAGACAAAATCAAATGTCTATAACGTGTCCCTCAACCAACTCTAGTTGTGGCGGCCATGTAGGCCAAACATGTACGCGCCACTCCATGCCGTCAAACTCATGCTTGGTCGGCCTTTCCTTTGCCCTTACCTACACCATAGAGAACCCATGAGCCAAGGCCCTAGAAGAAATCTCCACACATATCATATGACAATTCAATCAATAAATACACAACCTTAAACAGATAACAGACTATTCACATATCGGCCTAAGCCGACCTAGGTGGTTTACCAGGCACTGGGTTCACGGTCTTCACCGAATGGATGAACCCAACACCCTACATGGCCATGCCATGGCGGCCTGCTTTCAGCATGCTTTTTTTCGTTCGGCCTGCATTCAAGATGCTTATCGTTGTTCTCGGCCTTCGCCGATCCCAACCTTCACCGTTCCTGACCTTTGTCGTACACTCATAATCACACAAACATGGCATAATAGTTGTAAACATTCACATATAATATTAAACACAGATAATCGGGCCATGCCCTGCTCTATGGGCACAAACAGTTTTCTTACCTGTGTCCCGATCTGAGCTGTCTAGTGTGATCCCGAGCGTGTTACCCTAAACCCAAGCCTAGGCAGTAAAACCTAGTCACAACACAATAATAATATTCCATCAAGCCCTAAACCAAATAAGAACTTTAGAATATTATTCTAGCCTTCAGAACCTTCTCAAGCCCTTAGGTTTGGGTTCTCGAGCTTAAAACCCTATTTTGGTCATTTTCTTTAATTTGAGCCTCGGTCTGCCCCCTAGGGTCGTGACCCGCTACAAGTCAGAGAGTCCTGGGCTCTCTTCTATGGGGACACAGGCCGCAGGGCACCCTGCTTGCACCGTGACGCCTGGGAAAAGTCAGAGCTCCCCAAGCCTCTTCGCACACATGGGTCGCAGTGCCTGAAGAACAGGGCCGAGGATCGAGCCCAAAACCCTGACATTTCCATGCATTTCTATGAGCTAAACCCTCTAAAATCAACTCAAATCAAAGCATAGACTCAAAATTCAGTCTGTAGTTCATATTCGAGCAACATAACTCGTATAAGCATCCCAAAAACTAACCCTTAGCCCGACTAATATCCAAAATCAGACTTAACGTTTTAAAATTAAAAAAGCTTTGAATCACAGCAGAAAGCTTCACAATTTAGGACCAAAGTCCTTACCTCCACTAGAGAATTCTACCCTGAGCAATTCCCAAGCACTCTAAGCCTCAAAATCTTCAATTCCTTAGCCAATCTCCTCAAAATTCACCAAAACTCCCTATCTTAGTGAGCGAGAGATAAAGAGGGAGAGAGTTTTCTGATTAGTTATTTCCACAAAGTTCCTAACCCAAGTCTAAGTCTATCCTTAGCTGCAAAAGGTCCAAAATTTCCCTAGGTTCCTTAGCCACTTAATGCCCCCAAGGGCAATCCCGTTATTTGCATTATTCCTGCTAAGTCACTACATGCTGCCCAGTGATCCCAAACATGTGTTACATTCCCAAAATACCCCTAGGCTCACCATGAGCCAAGTATTCAACCTCGTTGTGACTATTCTGCTATTCCGCTCCCTAGAAGTGTCTCAGAACACACATCACAGATATATCTCCACAATTATGTGGTCTCAGCCATAGGCACATAATTTACATTTATGCCCTCAATGGGCCAAAATTACAAATATGCCCCTATTAACAAAAATGGGCCCACATGCATATTTAATTCACCTAAACATGCATTTCTAATCACATAATCATTTAATTCAAGTAATCACATATTAATACACATAAATCACAATTAACCATGTAATAATATGTTTAAGCCAGTTATTCCCCTCCCGGCACGCTAACATATTTGGGGCATTACAGCTATCCCCTCCTTACAGAAATTTTATCCTTGAAATTTACCTGAATAACTCGGGATATCGATCCCGCATATTAGACTCAAGCTCCCAAGTTGCCTTTCCCACTTTGTTGTTTCTCCACAGTACTTTCACCAAGGCAATGGTCTTCTTCTGCAAGACTTTATCCTTCCGGTCTAGGATCTGAATCGACCTCTCCTCATAAGACAATTCTTGATCCAACTCCAAGTTTTAATAGCTCAGCACATGCATAGAATCTGATACGTACTTTCGAAGCATGGACACATGAAACATGTTGTGTACCCCTGATAAAGTTTAAGGCATAGCCAATCTATAAGCTACCTCTCCCACTAGTTCCAGAATCTAAAAAAGGCCAACAAACCTAGGACTTAACTTGACTTTCACTCCTCTCAAAGGAGAAACTCTAAGGAACATATGATCACCAACTTGAAACTCTACACTCCTACATTTCAGGTCTGAGTAACTCTTCTGTCGACTTTGGGAGGTGAGCATCCGAGCTCTAATCTTCTCAATTGCCTCATTGGTCCTCTGACGGCCACAGGACCTAAGTACTTTCTCTCACCCATATCATCCCAATGAATGGGAGATCTACACTTTCTCCCATACAAAATTTCATACGGAGCCACTTCAATGGTCGCCTAATAGCTGTTATTATCACAAAACTCAATCAAAGGGAGATATTTACTCCAAGATCCCCCAAAGTCTAGCACACAGGCCCACAACATATCCTCCAGTATTTGAATCATCCTCTCAGACTATCCACCCATCTGAGGATGATAGGCGGTACTAAACCACAATTGCGTGGCCATAGACTTTTTCAAGCTCTCCCAAAACATAGAGGTGAAGGTGGGGTTCTTATCGGATACTATCGACCTTTGAGCCCCATGAAGTCGCACAATTTCCTTCACATACAACTCAACATACTGCTCCACTGTGTAAGTTATTCTAACAGGCAAAAAGTGGGTTGATTTGGTGTATTTATCCACAATCACGCATATAGAATCGTGTTGCCCCACTGTCTTTGGAAATCCAACCACGAAGTCCATAGTGATATCCTCCCACTTCCACTCTGGAATCCCTAAAGGCTGTAGCAACCTTCCTGGCCTTTGATGTTCAGTCTTCACCTGTTGACAGGTTAAACACTTGGCCACATAATCCACTACATCATTCTTCATCCCTGGCCACCAATACAAAGTCCTCAAGTCTTGGTACATCTTCGTCGTACCTAGATGTAGGGAATAGGGAGTGGTATGAGACTCATCCAGACTCTCTCACTTGATACTGGAATTCATAGAAATGCAAATCTGTCCTTTATACCACAATAAACCCCCCTCTGAAATAGAATAGTCTCCAACCAATCCAGCTAAGACATCCTCCCTGTGTTTCCTCAAATGGGGATCCTCCTCCTGTGCTTTTCTAATCCTCTCAAGGAGCATAGATTGAAGAGTGATATTGGCTAGCTAACCAACTACAAATTCAATTTCTGCTCTTGTCATCTCTTCAGCTAACTTTTCTTATATCTATCTTGAACTGAATACCTGCCCTGGTCCCTTCTGACTCAACACGTTGGCCACCACATTGGCCTTCCCTCGATGGTACAAATATCACAGTCGTAGTCCTTCACCAACTCCATCCAATGCCTTTGGTGCATATTCAGATCCTTCTGAGTAAAGAAATACTTTAAGTTTTTATGGTCAGTGTATATTTCGCAGTTCTCCCCATACAGGTAGTGCCTCTATACCTTTAGTGTGAATACATCGTTGCCAGGTCCAGGTCATGAGTGGGATACCTCTGCTCATACTCCTTCAGTTATCTAGACGCGTAGGCTATCACCTTCCCAGCTAGCATCAATACACACCCCAAACCCTGCCTCAAAGCATCGTAGTAGACCACAAACTTCTACTTATCTAATGGAAGATTCAGTACCAGAGCGGTGATCAGTTGCTGCTTCAACTCCTTGAAATTTATCTCACATCTATTTGTCCAGACATACTTTGTCTTCTTACGTGTCAGCTCAGTCAACGGTGTGGCTATTCTGGAGAATCCTTCAACAAAAGGTCGATAGTACCCTGCCAATCCCAAAAAACTACTAACATATGGTACACTACTCGGCCTGGGCCAATCTCTCACTGCCTCAATCCTAGTTAGGTCCACTAGAATCCCCTCCTTACTCATAATGTGGCCCATAAATGTTACTTGGGGCAACCAAAACCCACATTTATTGAACTTATCATACAGCCTATGCTCTCTCAATCGATGTAGTACCAAACGAAGATATTGCTCGTGCTCTGTCTCTGACTGGGAGTACACTAGTATATCGTGGATGAATACGATCACAAACCTGTCCAAGTAATCCCGGAAGACCCTATTCATCAACTCCATAAAGGTTGTTGGGGCATTGGTTAATCCAATGGACATGACCAGGAATTCATAATGTCCATACCTCGTACAGAATGCGGTCTTTGGTATGTCCTCCTCCTTAATCCTAAACTGATGGTAACCCGACCAAAGGTTGATCTTAGAGAACACTATCTTCTCCTGTAGCTGATCAAAAAAGTGGTCGATCCTGGGCAATGGATACTTATTCTTAATGGTTAACTTATTCAGCTCATTGTAGTCAATGCACGTCCTTAAGGTCCCATCCTTTTTCTTGATGAGCAACACTGGAGCACCCCATGGTGAAAACTAAGTCTGATGAATCCTAGACCCAGTAACTCCTACAACTGCATCTTCAGTTCTTGCAACTCTACTAGATCCATTCTATAAGGTATCCTAGATACTGGCTTCTCCCCTGGCGCCAACTCTATAACAAACTCAATATCTCCGTATGGTGGAAACCCTGGCAGGTCTGCTGGGAATACATCAAGAAACTCACACACCAACCTAGTCTCGCCCGGTCCAACTGAAACAATCCTAGAAGTATCCACTATGTTTGCTAGGAATCATATACAACCTTCTTGCATTAAGTTTCTAGCCTTCAGTGGAGAGATCATAGGT
Source organism: Humulus lupulus (assembly GCF_963169125.1). Taxonomy (NCBI): domain Eukaryota; kingdom Viridiplantae; phylum Streptophyta; class Magnoliopsida; order Rosales; family Cannabaceae; genus Humulus; species Humulus lupulus. Next base: position 165,465,976 of record NC_084799.1, read on the forward strand.
ACTCGAGGTCCACCCACTGTCCCTACAAACATAAAGGGCTCCTCTCCTTTAGACTCAAAGGTCACCATCCTACGCCTATAGTCTATCATCGCCCCATACTTTGACAACTAGTCCATCCTCAAAATCATAACAAAGTTATCCATCACCACTTTAATCAAATCCACAGACAACTTCCTATTTTATATCCCTACCTGTAATGCTCTAACCCACCTCCTAGAGACTATCAGTTCCCCAGTTGGCAACAAAGTCTCGAATCCCCTAGCACACAAATCACATGGTCTACACAAACAGTCTATCACCCTAGCAGATACAAATGAATGAGTAGCTCCATTATCAATCAATTTAGTAAATGAAGAACCAGCACTAGAAATCTGACCTATCACAACCGAGGGACTAGCCTTAGCCTCGGTCTGGGTCAAGGTAAACACTCTGGCTAGAGTGAGGTTGTCACTCTTCTTCAGTTCTTCCTTTCTGACTTGTGAGCAGTCCTTCCTCAAATGACTGACGCTCCAACAGATAAAGCATGTTCTGACTCTGCACTCCCCCAGATGTTTTCGCATGCACCGTGGACACTCTGTGAAGCTTTTCCAATTCTCTCCCCCACCCTGACAGCCACTAAAAGCACCTCGTGCCCTCCAATCTAGGCCAGAAGGAACAAAAGAATATGGGGCCTTTCTCTACTGCTCACTAGGGCCACTACCTCGGCTAGAACTAATGAAGGGAGGCACCGTCCTCCGAGCATCGCACCTCACGGCGCCTACTCTCCATATCTGATCTTCAGCCCCCTCAACTGTAAGGGCTTTCTCCACTACTTGGGCATAGGTGGTAGTCCTCGAATCCAATGTTATCTTAACATTACGGGCTATCATCATGTTCAATCCATGTACAAATTTATCCCTCCATTCCATATCAAATCCAGCACGAACTTCGCCAACTGGTCAAACTTTAGAGCATATTCTGTAACGGTCATTCAGTTCTGAGTCAAATTGGTAAACTCATCCACCTTTGTAACTCGAACTGCCACACTATAGTATTTCTCATTAAAAACATCTCTGAACTCATCCCAGGTCATAAATGTCACATCCCTACTCTGGGACATAACTTCCCACCAGATGCGGGCGTCTTCTCTCAACATGTAACTGGCACAAGTGACACTGTCATTTCCTTCACTCATAAAATCCAGGATAGAAGAAGTCATATTCATCAATTGCTCTGGCCGCAGTGGGTGTGGACCACCCTTAAGGTAGGAGGGTGTTGTTTTTTGAACCTTTCATACAAAAGCTCCCAAATGTTCTCCATCATAGGCTGGGCTGCCACTGGTGCCACAGCCTGTGGAATCTGTAACCCAACATCCCGAGGAGGGGCCTGGTACCTTAGATCTTAGAGTTCATCTTCAGTTCTCTGGAGTCTTGATTGCATTTCGACAAACATCTGTTGCTAGTTCTGTGGGGCAGGTGGAGGGTCCTCACCCTTGTTGTCATCTTCGGCCATATTGCCACGAAGTCTAATTGATTGCCAAAGCATAACTTCAATATGCCTACAATCAATGACGCCACACATCAAGCATGACAACAACATCCAAAAACCACCTCCCAGTCTAAACAGTCAAATACAAACAACAGATCAACACAATATACGCATAACATAAGCACATAGCAACCAAAGGGCCTATGCCCAATCATCATATATACATATATACATTCATCATGATCTATATATATTAACCAGGAAAATAGGACAACCCATACAAGCAATTAAATAGGTAATTCACTTAATACCGACCAACCTTGAGTCGAGCTTGTCTCTGGCAGCGAGCGTACACGTTCGGTCGATCTCCAGGAACCATAAACCGTGGCACGCTCTGATACCAAGTTGTAATGCCCTACTACCTTAGAGTCGTCACCATGTGATTTTAAAATGTGCCATTAGATTGTTAATCAAGGTTTTAGATCAAAAAGTGTGATTAAATCAAAATAAAGGTTCATTTAATGAAAATTAAGTATAAAAGGGTTGGACATCCTTTAAAGTCATAAAAGTGATACATTGGGATTCCAAAATACTATTTCAAAATGTATTTGCAATTCAAAAGTTAAGGTATACTCGACCTAAGTGACAAAATAAAATGTCTATAACGTGTCCCTCAAACAACCCCGGTCGCGGCAGCCAGGTAGGTCGAACATGTACGCGTCGCTCCATGCCCTCCAAGTCATGCTTGGTCTGCCTTTCCTTTGCCCTTACCTGCACCATATAGCACCCCATGATCCATGGCCCAGCAAGAAAACTCCACACATAGCATATGACCATTCAATCAATAAATACACAACCTTAAACAGATAACAGATTATTCACATATCGGCCTATATCGACCCAGGTGCTTTACCAGGAACTGGGTTCACAGTCTTCACCGATTGGGTGAACCCAACACCGTGAATGGACATGTCATGGCGGCCTGCATTTAACATGATTGTTGACATTCGGCCTGCATTCAGCATGCTTATCGTCGTTCTCAGGCTTCACTGATCCCGGCCTTCGTCGTACAGTCATAATCACCCAAACATGGCATAACAGTTATAAACATTCACATATAGCATTAAACACAGATAAGCGAGCCATGTCCTGCTCTACGGGCACAAACAGTTTTCTTACCTATGTCCCGAGCTAACTGTCTAGTGTAATCCTGAGCGTGATCCCCTAAACCCGGGCCTTGGCAATAAAACCTAGTCACAACGTAATAATAATAATCCATCAAACCCTAAACCAAATAAGAACTTTAGAATATTATTCTTGTAGGAAAAACTCATTGCAGGATCTTTATTTATTTCATGCAATTTACATATTATCAAACAAACATGCAAATTCCTAAAACATGCTCCTATGAAATTGATACAAATACAGAGTAAAGTAAAAACTTACATTACGCAGCAGAACTGGAACAACTCCATCCTTCAATCTCTCTAACCCTTGATTCCTTTCTGTAGCAGAGTATTATCAAGAGATTGAACAAATCAGCAACACAGTCTTCCTCACCAAGCCTTTGATCAACCTAGAACTAGTGTGGGTTGGTTCTCAACACATGAGATAGAGATCTAGAAAAGAAGAAGATAATGTGGCTAAGAAAGGATTAGAGTGTCTAGGTTTCACTTACCCAAATCAACTGAGACTGACTTGCTTATGAAAACCCTAGATATCATATTCCTTATATAGGCAACTTAATGGGATTTATTTAAATTTAAATTAATTAAAAATAATAAAAATAAATAAAAGCCTTGGGCTGCCATAAATGGACTTGGGCCCAATCTCTTTGTTTTGAATTTAAATCCCAATTGGGCCTAAATTCAAAACCTTTTATTTATTTATTTTTAATTAATTAATTAAATCCTTATTCAAATTAACTAATTATAATTTGAAACTTGATTTAATATTATTTATTTATATTGATACCAATTTATCAATATTAATAAATTACCCAAAGATTCTCTTTTATTCTCTAAATCTCATATCTCTGTAAATTTTCCAAAATTGACCTAGTCAACTTTAAAAATCCTAATTGATAATTAAATCAATTAATTGAGGCATTCTAGATTATTTACTCAAAGGTGATGCGGGGACCATGGATCCATGAAATCAAGCTCCAACAATGTACCGTGAATTCATTTACGAATAATTTCACTACCTTATTAATTCCTCGTGACTCCACTATAGACTCGGAATTGAACTCTTGAATTCATAGAATGTATTTTCAAAACCATAAATACGTTATCCATTGTTATATCCATTACAATCAGTCAATCCTCTATCGATGACTTACTAACGAGCTGGGTGCAAATTACCGTTTTACCCCTCATCAGTCTTTTATCCTTAACTCCCACTAAGTTCCTTATAAATGATATTTCTGTGAACTTAATCACAGAAATGAGATCTCAATCATTTAACCTTTTGAACAAAGCAATTAAGGAAATCATCTTTTCACTTCTCATACAGAAGTTATAGATTTCGTATCTATGAATAATACTCCCACTCAATTACACTAATAAATCTCCAAGATGTAAGTATGGGCAAGACCATAGGGTAAGCTGGTAACGAACAAGTCAAAAGATTTAAATAATATAATTAGCAGAATATTATCACTCAGAATTAAGATCGACTTATATATGGTCAACGTTGTGACATTGATTATATTTGATAACAACGATACTTATTTATCAATTAATATCAATATCGGTCCTAGTCCAATGTAACTAAATACATCTGATCTTATCTACTTGGTCGAAACCTTGGACAAGACATCACACCCTGAATGTGTAAGTAGATCATATCGTAGATTGCCTAATCAGTGAAAATCCAATGCATTGATCTAATCTTAGGACTCGTTCTTTTGAACATATAATTACAACTATAATCCACTGTGACCTAGTCACTATAATTGTAACTATCCATATGTTCGGGATTTTATAAATGTTTGTATTATTTCAATAATTATGTAATAAAACAAGCAAGCAACACAGTTGTCAAACTAAATGATTTCTACTACTTTTATAGTACTTGTCGGACTTGTTTTATCAGCTTACCCTACGGTCTAGCCCATACTTACATACCGTAGGGTAAGTATGGGCTAGACCGTAGGGTAAGCTAGTAAGGACTTTGGTCTTGTCCCAGAGGCTCGAATTGTTGGGTTTTATGCCCTTATAAAACCATGTCGGACATGTAGCACGATTTCATTACCTCCACTAGAGAATTTGACCCTGAGCAATTCTCAAGCACTCCAAGCCTCAAATTCTTCAATTCCTTTGCCAAACTCCTCAAAATTCACCAAAAACTCCCTAGCTTAGTGAGAGAGGGTGAGAGAGAGAGAAAGAGAATAGAGAGAGGGAGAGAAAGGTGTTTGAGGGAGAGAGTTTTCTGAATAGTTCTTTCCACAGAGTTCCTAATCCAAGTCTAGGTCTATCCTCAGCTGCAAAAGGTCCAAAATGCCCCTAGGTTCACCCTTAGCCACTTAATGCCCCCAAGGGCAATCCCTTCATTTGCACTATTCCCACTAATTCCTCGAGTGTTCCTATAAATCACTAATTAATCCCGACATACTCAAATAACCGCTAAGTCACTATCCATTACTCGGTGATCCCAAACACGTGCTACAGTTCCAAAATACCCCAAGGCTCACCCCAAGCCGGGTATTCGTCCTCGTTGTGACTATTCCGCTATTCCGCTCCCTAGAACTGTCTCAGATCGCACATCACAGATATATCTCCATAATTTTGTTTTCTCAATCATAACATACACATAATTTACATTTATGCCCTCAGCGGGCCAAAATTAAAAATATGTCCCTATTAACAAAAATAGGCCCACATGCATATTTAATTCACCTAAACATGCATTTCTAATAACACAATCATTTAATTAGGTAATAACATATTAATACACATAAATAACAATTAACCATGCCATAATACGTTTAAGCCAGTTATTGCCCTCTTGGCAGCTAATTAAGCCACTAAGCCTTATTAGCAGATTTGGGGTGTTACAAAGACCATGGGCGCGCAAGCAGTTTTTAGCTTCTGGCTTCCATTTTCTCTTAGTTTTTAGACCAACTGAGTTGAGTAAATTCCGATATAAATTGTTTTTTCCTACTCTTTGATTAGAATGAATCCTATACAAAAGTGTGAAGGAAAAACTGTAATGGTAAATCTAAGCACTACTTTTGTATGCATATCAAGCCCAATAAGATAGATAGACAAGTCAGTCTAGCCCAAAGTGACACGGAGTCCCTTTGGCTAACACTCCACCGGTGCTCCCATCAAAAGTCAAATTAAAAGTTCCATCGAAATAAGCTTATTATCTACTCTAAGTTCATACAAATTCAATCTATGAACCACTTTATTAATGTTTCGACCAAGATGAGAAAGATATGCTACTGGAAAATAGACAATAAAATTTTAATATCGAAAACTAAACATTGGAAGTCCAAGAACTTGAGCCCAACTAAGTCCCACCAATAAGCCAAGAGTTTCTGCTTAAATTTCCAATTCAGCCACCCAAACATCAAATAAGATTATTAAGTTACAAAGATGTATATATATAAATATATATATATATATATTCTAATGGATCTTCCTTTGGCTAGTAAAAAATGAAATAGCTAAGAAATTAGGTTTTAATACATTAAGTATGTGATAGAATTAGGGTTACAAATATTAAATATGAGTCATTATCATTTAGGTTATAAAATATTAGGATTATGTATATTAAAGTGATTCATTTATGATCTACATTATACATTAAAAAATAAAAATAATAACCAGATATCAACAACTTTTGTATAAAGAAATAAGACGTGAATAATGAAGTATAAAATGGAGAAAGGAACGTGAACACTCAATATAGAGTGGTTCAACCCTTAAACGTGACTTACGTCCACTGATCTTTCTTATTGATTCTTGTGGTGGTATTAAAAGTGTAAATCAGAGTTTCGCACCGGAATGAGTCTTTTAAAAATGTATTAATACCAGTCAGGATCATACATATATAGATATATTAAATCACATACAATTATATTAGAGATTACATTTTGAAACCTATCAAGAATCCATGAACATTTTTGTATAAATCAATGATCTTTCAATCCAGATTCTGAAAGCTCACACCTTGATCTTCCAAACAAATCCTCAAACACACAAGGACGTGTGTGGGCACGGAGGATTCAAAAGGTCAATTTAGAACTCTCTAGATGTACTCAACACATGAGATCTAGAGAGGTTTGATTGACAGAATGTGTATTGAATAGTTTTTTAAGTTTAGAAAAACTATCGCTTTCTTTTTCATAGAAAGAGTCTGACAGTCTAAACTTTTTAATCGCTTCAAACAACTTATTCTTGAAAGTATCGCTCTTTCAATTTTACAAAGATAATTAACTTAATTAATTCGTCTTTATATTGTTAAAATAAAACTGATCAGTTATAACCTATTTAATTATTTACTTTAAATCATATTTACAAGAATAATTAAATATATATTAAATAAACAAATTATTTGAAATTTAAAATTAAAACCAAGGATATCTAATATCTCTATGTGGCATCACACACTCACTACAGTGAGTGTGTCGCCCCACACAATTAGGGTTATCCCTCATTTTCTCATTTTTAACTTAATTAATTAATCTTTATATTCTTAAAATAAAATTGATCATTTATAACCTATTTAATTATTTAATTTAAATCATATTTACAAGATAATTATTTAATCTTTATAAAGATAATTATTTAATTTAAATCTGTTTTATAAAGATAATTAACTTAATTAATTAATTTTTATATTGTTAAAATAAAATTGATCCATTATAACCTATTTAATTATTTAATTTAAATCATATTTATAAGAATAATTAAATAAACAAATTATTTAAAATTCAAAATCAAATCCCAGTGATATCTAATATCTCTGTGTGGTGTCACACACTCACTACAGTGAGTGTGTCGCCCCACACAATTAGGATTATCCCTCTTTTTTTTTTTTAATTAATATTTAGACAATATAGTTATCCCAAAATAAATATCAATTAATTCAAAATTAACTTTATCTTAAAATATCATTTTTAAATAAACAAATAAATATCTTATTGTAAATACGATAATTATTAATCTCTCTTTTTATATTAATCCAAACATGATTAATATTTATTTTAACATATATTGTTTCAAAATAAAAACTATATAGTCAAATAATTAATTATTATTCATAATTAATCAATTGCCCATAATTATCACATAATTACTTCCTTGCCCTAGAAAATTAATTCATTTGCATTAAGTCCTTCTCTCTACAAATCTTTCTTTTGACATCCTTACCCTTGACAGTGTAGAACAGAGGTGATCTGGGGACCATGGTCCTATAATACGAAGCTCCAATAAACTAGATTATTAATAAACTCTTTAATCTAATAATCTTATTTAGTAATTCCATGATTACTCCACTATAAATATGGAATTGCACTCTAAGTATTTATAGAATTATATATACGGAGTTTTCTCTTGCAGTCCATTGGTATAATCAATAAATGTAGTTATATCCTCCATTTATTGGTTCGTTAATTAGAGCTGGTCAAGATTACTATTCTACCCTTCTAATTACCTTTTGATCCTTAAGTACCATTATTTGACTAGCGAACAATTAATCTATAATCAAAATATAGATTTGAGCTCAATAACTATTCTCTTCCAGAATTAATCCTTAAGGGAACCAATATTCGATCCGTTAGGAAAGTATGGATTCTATTGTTGTAAATCATGTTCCTATCCAATCATGATATTGATTCTCAAAAAAAAAAAGTCATTAGCCTCATTATACTAAGAAACTTTAACGAGTGAATCAAAAGATCCAATAAACACAAACAGAAGTTCATGAATACTCAGGATTTAAACTGATCCACAAATGATTATCTATTATGATAAGAATTAAATCTTTATGTCAAACGGAAAGTTTATAAAGATAATTAATTCTCATCGGCCATGTCATATATAATCTCTATCATATACAACACCTTTACTAAGATGTCTATTAACATCAGTAATCCAAATCTAGATCACTTGCATCTTATATGCTTAGTAAACTGCATTAGTAACCATTCATTAAAGACTCCTTACTTTAACATGTTACTCACTATTTTATTCATTATATATGATCCTAATTCTTTCGTACTAATACAAGATCATATTCTCATGAATGAATGAAGAATTTTATTGATATTATTATAATTAATTCATATTCTAATTTAAATATAATATTCTCATAATTAATTCAAACAATAATTATAACATTTAAATATAATAAAATTGTAATTTTATTTAAATCAATAAAATGTACATGCTTTTAGGGCATTAATCCTAACATCTTTCTGGTGAAACTTCGGTAAAGTTTTTGCAAACTTAAAATTGTCCTACAAGTTTTATTGTAGCCATCTTATTTATAGGATTGTAATTGCATTGTGTTTTCCTACAATTCAAATATTCAAATTCAGATAACTAAATCTATTACAATTAAATATCTTTGACAATAGTTTTCTATTTTGTAGGATTGGTTTATTAGCATTGAAAACGGTAATGAATGCAGATTACATTTTGTTTCACGCTAATCGAGCTCCTCGTGCTCAAGTTTCTTCTTTACTTTAACATTTTCTAAACACTCTCCGAGAACAAGTTTTCTTAGCCTACTCGTGATCAACCTTCATTAGTGAACTTGAACATGAAGTCTTCTATATATCTATACCTTCTGGGCACCCATTGGAGCGCTACTCAAGCATTATTCATCCTTACGAGACTACCCAAGGCCCATATACTTTGAGCTGGGTTTTTCTTCTTACAAGCCGTATTTACAAAGATGTTGTTCTTCCTCCTTAATTTTTGTATGTGATTTATGGGTATAATACTTGCCCCCAAAATCCTTGCTCATGCATGCAAAGTGAGGAATTTTGTCTTTTAGGCACATTTTTAGAGTCATGTAAACAAAACAAACAAATTAGTCTTGAAAAATGCATGTACAATTCGTTTACATAGTTTGTGCTTAGGGTTCTTGACTTTTTGAGGGGATACTCGAGCACTCTCGTTGTTAATCCTCCATAAAGTCACGAGCGCTAGAACACTTCTCGGGTTCTAATTGGCATCTTGAACACCCAGTGATTTAATCATTCTTACGAGTGGTACCTTGGTCATTCAATCGCACTTACAAGAGACTTCTCAAGAACCATGAGCACAACAGTGATTCAATCGCACTTACAAGCATCATGTACATCATGGTCATTAAATTACAGTTACATATGGCACTTCAATTATTAAATCTTACTTACAAGCAACTTCTCAAGAACCACGATCGAAATTGATATATAATCACACTCATGATCATCGTGTACATCGTGGCGATTCAATTGCACTTACAAATAGTTTTTGATAGTCATGTGGACTTACACTGGTGGTTTTTCATCCTTATGCACTTTCCTTGGAGCTCGTTGCGAGATGGGAATACTTAGTTCATGCACATGTTAGGTTTCAAGTACCCTAGTGGGTGTTAGGGCGATGTGAAAAATATTTCTTTTGCAATGAGTGAGGATATACCTCATTTTCTTTATAATAAGTTTGATTGAGCAATCCAAAAACAAAACATATCAATGCAAAAAGGATAAAAACTTTAGAAAATGAAACACAATACTCAAGAAAACAATTAAATTGTTCATAAGCTTGGTGAGAAGACCATAACATGAGAAACTCTAAACTTTTCCTCGAGTGGTCATGAGCATTCATTGGATCTCCCATTCTACCTTAGGCACTCTGACTCCTAGAAGATTCACCTGAAGAAGGGGTCACACATTCTACACGAGGACCCCTTCTAATTAGGAATTCAATCACGCTCTAAAAATTACTTGTTCGCATTATGATCGTGGTAATTGTTGAACCTACAAAACTTAGTGGAATATTTCAATCCTCGTTTTCTCTAGTGAGGAGATGTGGAAAAGGAATATGTTCAATAATGGCGATGAAGATGTTCTCACAGGCCTTAACTAGGTCAGTGTAGGTTGTGTAGCAAGGCTCGTTGTAGCTTCTTTCATACTCAAGCTTTGCTTGATTTTGACCACATGCTTGTTGGCTATCTCCATTCATCTTATTCCCACTGGTCAATGCTCCTTTGGTGAAGGAAGCTTGGTTAACTCGAGCTCTTCCCATGGCCTCCTCCAACCTCATATACTTGTAAGCTTGCTTTAGGAATTTTTTCTTGGAGTCACAATTCCTCTTCTACAAACTTAACCAGGTAGGATTCCAACTCAAAATCTAGATAGCATCGCCATCACCTTTTCTTCCTCACTTGTTTAACTAGTTTGAGCTACCTCTTCGTTGGACTGCTTGATGAACTATTTAAGTGGCTCTTCAGACCCTTTTTTAGATATTTTTAGGGTGAGATCATCTCCATGACATAAACAAGAAGCATAGAATTACTTCTTGAAGCTCAAAGATATTGTTTTCTAGGAATCAATACACCTAAGTTTGAACTTGTTAAACCATTACTTGGTCATGCAGCTAAAGTTTCTAGGAAGCACCTACACCAAGCTTCTAAGGAAACAATGTGTAGCCCCATCATGATATTGAAGCTACTCAAGTGGCTTATGGGGTCAATGGTTACATCATACTTATCGAGCAAAACCTGAAGTTTAGGTCAATTGTGCTTACAGAATGATCGCAAAAAAGGGACCTAGCCTGTAACCTGAATCTGACTCTTTAAGGTGCCTTGCTTGATGCTCATTTAGCTCCTACTTCATTCAAGCAGGTTATTTTTCAAAATGGTTATTCCTGACTTCTAGATCATCTTTCCTCAGTTGAGACTCAACCTTATCTTCCTTCTTGCGTTGTCTTTGAGATTCTTTCAACTGGATATGAATGTTCTCAGACAGTGGGAACAGAGCCCAATACTCCCAGCAGTGGCTTATCGACCTCCTAGGTATCCAGTTCGAGGTTTTTCTTTTGAGATCAAAACCCGCATCCTATGAGAAGGTTGTGGGAATATGTCATAATGTCCTAACATTTTATTCGTGTAGTCTGGTACTATTGATCCTTTGTGATTAAGTGATCTAACAAAGGGTTCATGTGAGTACCCTTTCTTATACTCAAAAAATGTCATCAGCCTAAACTCAGTCATATCCCTCCTGAGAATGAACTCTTCTTTCTACATAAAAGTATATAAGATGTGTCAATTGAGGAAGACGACTTCTCAAGTTGCGGCTTACACTGTTAGCAAAGATACATTAGAGGGCAGCTTCCAAAGCAACTATAGTCTCAGCTTGCTGGGCCAGCACTCCCTTAATGTCTTTTGGGTCTCTACTAAGGCTTACTGTAACGTCCCAAATTACCTAATAAGGCTTAGGGCCTTGATTAGGGGGCCAAGATGGCAAATGATGGAATATGTGTGATTTAATAATGGAATATGTGTTTATGTGATATTTATGTGTATCATTATATGATTTTATGAGTATTACTATAATATGGCTAGATATGCATGTTCAAGTGTATTAAATATGCATGTGGGCCCATTTCTTATTAGAAGGGCAATTTGCGTAATTTGGCCCGTTATGGGTATATATGGAATATATGTGCATATTTGTGATATTTGTGTGAGACCACATTATTAAGTGGATATATTAGGGTTACTCAGCACGAGGCGATCCTAGGGAGCAAGTTAGCGGGAAAGTCACAATGGGACCAAATACCTGACTCGGGGTGAGTCAAGGGGTATTTTGGGTATTTAGAACATTACCGGGATATCGGGTAATGGGAGTAAATATTTGAGGATATATTTGGGGCTAGTGAGATAAGGAGGAAACTTTTGGGAATTTTGACCATTTTACCCTTGGGAACCTCGGGATTTACTTATGGTTACTTAAACCCTAAGTAAACAAAACTCTCAGCAGCTCTCTTCTCTCTCTCTCTCTCTCTCTCTCTCTCTCAACTTTCTTGGTGATTTTTTTAGGAAACTACGAGAAAGAAAGGGCTGAAAACTTGGGAAAATGAAGGCTTGAGTTAGGGTTGGATTTGCTGTAGCTAGAAGGATAGAAATCACATTTAAGGTAAGCAGCAAATCCTTGTTTTTATTGAATTCTGTTTTGGATCTTAAGTGTTCTTGAACTATGTGGCTCAAGGTTTTGATTTTGTGTTTTGGTAGGATTTTGAGTGAGTTTAAGGCTAGGTTTTGTTGGTATTAAAATGTTGATGATGTTTGGGGGATAAAATGATTGTTTTGAGATCTGTTTTGAAGGATTTTGGTAGAAATTGGCTTGAGGAAAAAAGATGGGAAAACTGGGTTCGTAGGGTCGCGCCATGACCCTGTTCTTCGGGGGCCGCGACCCGCGTGAACCCAAGGCCCAGGAAATTATGTTTCGCAGAGGCGCGCCACAACCCAGCAAGTCTGAGTTGCGGCGCGTGTCCCATGAAATGCAAGGGTGGGAGCCCATGTCTTGAGGCACGCCGCGACCTTCTGGGGGCCGCCACTGTGTGCATAGGCAGAAATGGCCAGGTAGATTTTTGAGTGACGAGAACTCTAACCTAAGGGCTCAGGATCGATTCTACTACCCGATTTGGTAGAATTTGACGTCCCTGAGGCTAGGAATCAGTCTAGAACCCTTCATTCGCTCGTTATTGATGGGATTCTATATTTGGTTGTGACTAGGTTACCGCTAGGGGATCGGAACCATGATCGTACTCGAGGGTCGTTCTTATTTTACATTGCACTCAGACCTGAGGTAAGAAAACCACACCTGGTTTTCATTTAGGGCTTGGCCTGGTTATAGTACAGGATTAATATTATGTTGAGAATGTTTTATTAAACATATTAAATGCACTGTGTTTACCTGTGTTATGTAATAGTTGCTTGCCTATATATCTGGTTGGGAAGCTTAGCTTATAAGTTGAAGATTTATCTGTGTTATCTGATGAAGATCTTGGCTTAATAGTTAAGGGAATAGCTGATTCTAAAAGACTCGACTTATTAGTCGAAGGTTAAAAGACTTGACTTATCAGTCAAAGGTTAAAAGACTCAACTTATCAGTCAAAGGTTAAACGACTTGACTTATTAATCGCAGGTTGGAAGACTCGACTTATTATTTGAAGGTTAAGGGACTCTCCTTATGAATTAGGGTTGGATTTGATGCAGCTAGAAGGATAGAAATCACAGTTGAGGTAAGCTGTGAATCCCTATTTTTATTGAATTTTGGTTTGGTTATTAAGTGTTCTTGAGCTTTGTGGCTTAAGTTTTTTATTTTGTGTTTTGGTAGGATTTTGAGTGACTAATATATGTATATGATAGGGCATGCTTATTAGCATTGCTACTATATGTGAATGGATGTTTGAATGCTTGCTTGCATTATAACGGTGTGATGTTGGTTGAGTTTCGGTGTTGGACTGTGGAATGAATATAAATTATTATCATTGCCTGACTAGCCGAGTCATTGATAACAGATAAACTTGGATAGTTATGCGTCCAAGGCGATCAATTCAACTAGCCGGCATTGGGGTCGAGGCTAGAGATAATGAGCAGGGCCAGAACCCTCCGCCAGTCCTTGAGAACTGGCAGCGGTTGATTGCTGATATGCAAGCTAGACTTCAGAGTCAGGAAGAAGAGATTCACCTTCTGAGGCACCAGGCTCCGATAGGGAGTGTTGCACCTAACTTTCCACCTGTTGTGGCACGAGCTATATAGCCGCCTGAGATTAGGAACAGGTGGGAGCCACTTTATGAAAGATTTAGGAGACAGTATCCTCCAAACATTGAGAGAAGACCAGATCCACTTAAGGTTGAACAGTGGATGAGTATGATCACCTCCATCCTAGATTTTATGAGGGTGGAAGGTAATGACAGGGTGGCCTGTGCCATCTATATACTTAGAGAGGATGCCCACATTTGGGGGAAGGTGGCATCCTAGACTCAAGACGTTTCTACTCTAAGTTGGAATGAGTTCTGAGATTTGTTCAACTAGAAATATTACAACATTGCCATCAGGGCAACAGAGGTGACTGAGTTCATTGGGTTTGTGTAGGGCAGCGTGACAGTTACTGAGTATGACCTGAAATTTGATAGGCTAGCGAATTTTGCACCTGATCTAGTGCCTACAGATGCAGCTAGGCATGACAGGTTTGTTCGATGGCTTAATGCTATGATAGCCCGAGATGTGAGGATCACATCAGTACCTGGGGAGACAACTTATGCCCAGGAAGTTGAGAAGGCCCTCACTACTGAGGAGGCAGATGACAAGATTTGGAGGGAGAACGCTGCAAGGTGGGATGTTCGCAGGGCGGTGCCTCCATTTACAGGGTCTGGTAAGGGCGAAGGCCCTAGTATTCAGAAGAGGAAGACCCCTGACACTTCGACCACTGCTGTTCCTAATAGGAGGGGCCAGGGTGCCCATGGTGGCCGTGAGACATGGAAGAGCTACCTGGAGTGTGCTAGATACAGGAAGCGCCACTTGGTCGAATGCCGGGCAAAGGCATGTTACTTGTGCAGGCTGGTTGGACACCTCAAGAAAGATTTCCTAACATTGAAGAAAGAGGAACCAAGGAAGGCAGACAGCTTGACTCCAGCTCGAGTGTTCACCTTGACACAGGTGGAGGCTGAGGCTAGTCCCTCGGTAGTGATAGGTCAACTTTCTAGTGTTGGCTCTTCATATACTGTATTGATTGACTCTGGTGATACACATTCATTTGTTTCTAGTAAAGTGATTGATAGATTTTTTAGTCCTAGTGAGTATTATACTGCGGGGTTTAGGTACTATGCACGGACCCCACATTCCTATGATATCAACGTTGAGGGCTAGGGACCTATTACAAGGAGGTTGTTTAGGTTTTCTAGTTAGTGTGGTGGATACCACTAGAGTTACGCCGGTGGGGCCAGAAGAGACTAGACTGGTGTGCGAGTTTCTGGATGTGTTTCTTGTGGATTTACCAGAATTATCGCTGCACAAGGAGATTCAATTCGTTATTGAGTTGGCGCCGGGTATAGAACCAGTGTCAAGGGCAACATACAGGATGGATCTGGCAAAGCTAAAAGAGTTGAAGATACAATTATAGGGATTATTGGATTTGGGATTCATCAGACCTAGCTTCTCGCCATGGGGTGCCACGGTTTTATTTGTGAAGAAGAAGGACGGGACTCTGAGAATGTGTATAGACTATAGGGAGTTAAATAAGTTAAGTATCAAGAACAAGTACCCCCTACCGAGGATAAGTGACATGTTCGATCAGCTGGAGGGTAAGATGGTATTCTCGAAGATTGATCTTTGAACTGGTTATCACCACCTGAGGATCAAGGACGAGGATATTCCAAAGACAGCCTTCCACATGAGGTACGGGCCATATGAATTTTTGGTCATGTCATTTGGATTGACCAATTCCCTAGCAGTGTTTATGGATCTGATGAATAGGGTGTTCAAGGACTTCTTAGATTAATTTGTGATTATTTTCATCGACGACATCTTGGTTTACTCTCTCAGAGGCAGAGCATGAGCAACATCTCCGACTGGTATTGCAGGGGTTGAGGGAGCATCGGTTATATGCTAAATTTAAGAAGTGTGATTTCTGGCTGCCAGAAGTGACAATCCTTGGACACATTGTTAGTGGAGATGGGATTGACGTGGATCCAGCCAAAGTAGAAGCAATTATGGATTGGTTGAGGCCAAGGAACGCCTCGGAGGTTAGGAGTTTCCTTGGATTAGTGGGATATTACCGACGGCTCGTGGAAGGGTTTTCAAAGATTGCCACACCATTGACTGAGTTGACACGGAAGAAACTGAAGTTCACATGGTCAAACAAATGTGACGGTAGTTTCCAAGAGTTGAAGCGAAGGTTGATTACTGCTCCCATGCTAAGTCTTCCTTCGAAGGGAGACAAGTTTGTAGTGTACTACGATGCATCGAGACTAGGCTTGGGATGCATGTTGATTCAGAATGAGAAGGTTATTGCCTACATGTCACGGCAGCTGAAGGAATATGAGCAGCGGTACCCTACCCATGATTTGGAACTGGTAGTGGTGGTATTCGCACTGAAAGTATGGAGATATTATTTGTATGGAGAGAAGTGCGAGATATACACTGATCATAAGAATTTAAAGTATTTCTTCGCCCAGAAGGATCTAAAACTGAGACAGAGACGTTGTCTAGAATTGGTAAAGGATTATGACTGTGACATCCTTTACCACCCAGGAAAAGCCAATGGAGTGGTAGATGCTTTGAGCTGAAGGGGTCCAGGACAGTTGTTTAGCTCGAGGCAGATATAGAAGGAATTAGTAGAGGAGATGACTAAAGCAAGCATAGAATTGGTTATGGGCTAGTTGGCCAATATTATTTTACAGTCTACCCTCTTGGAGAGAATAAGAGAGGGTCAGATGGGTGATGCACAGTTGCAGGAGGTTAGAGGAAAAGTCCTAGCTGGAGTGGCTAGGGATCATTTCATCTTAAAGACAGGTTTACTGAGGTATAAGGATCAGATCTGTGTTCCGATGGATATGGGTATTTAGAGGAGAGATTCTTGATGAATACCATATTACACCATACTCACTCCATCCAGGCACCACGAAGATGTAACAGGATCTACAGACTTTGTATTGGTGGCCTGGGATGAAGAAGGACGTGGTTGAGTACGTAGCTAAGTGCTTAACCTGTCAACAGGTAAAGGCTGAACACCAGCAGCCAGCGGGGTTGTTATAGCCTTTGGGTATTCCCGAATGGAAGTGGGAAGATATTACCATGGATTTTGTGTGAGGCTTACCTAGGACAGTGGGGCAACATGACTCGGTGTGGGTGATAGTAGATAGGTACACCAAGTCAACTCACTTTCTGCTAGTGAGGATAGCCTATACTGTGGACCAGTGTGCGGAGTTGTCTATGAGGGAGGTTGTACATCTCCATGGGGTCCATAAGTCTATAGTATATGTTACACCCAGATTTCGAGACTTGAGGTTGTGACCTCGAAAGCTGGATCCGACAGGTGTGAGTTTGCGATAGCTAAAATACATGTTCATAATCTAGACGCCGAATCTTCAAAGCAGGTGGCAACCTCGAAGAGGGGTAGCCTCGAAGTCCTTATAAGCTCAAAAAATAGAACACTCAGATTATATCCATTGTCGGGCAGCCTCGGATCAAGTGGACCGAGCTTAGCATGAGTGTGAGCTCGGAGTAAGGCGGTCTCAGTGGTATTTACCCACCTCGAGTTGGTCTTAGGAAAATAAGGCAACTCGTAAGTTACTCAGAGACTTAGATGGGCATGATGCTGATTGCTGATCTCGAACGGCTTAATAAGTCACTTGAGGGGACGCAGTCCATGCATTCAAGAGATATTTTTTGTTGTAACTTCCCTACAATAAAGGGATATTAACTAGCGGTTATACGCCCCCTGGTCTTCAGGGGACGTTTCCTTGTATATAGGAGTTACAGGCTTTAAAGCCATTAAATTTATTAATGTACAGAATAACTTCCCGAAACGTGTGGGATAGTATTCTGAGATCTCCTCTATAAATAGAGAAGTCATGTACCATTGTAGAGGACGGAAATTTTGTGATCTTGAGAGAACCTCTGGAGAATTCATCCCTGAAGAATTTCCAGAAATTTCCTAAGTTCTAATAACAAAGACTCGTGGACTAGGCAGAGTTAACTGCTGAACCACGTAAAAAAACTCTCCTTGTTTTATTGTGTTATTCTTGCCATAGTTCTTTACTATTTACGTGCTCTACATTTTAAGTTGACGAAAAACGGTGTCAACAGTTTGATGCTTTCATTGAGAGCCTTAAGCAGTACAATCCCTGAATAGTTATGGTTGCAAATGATCAAAACATTCCTGAAGAAAACTATCCAAGACACCCTGGGAAGCAGCCAATGGTAAATCCAGAGACTGAAGAGAGAAGCGAGTCCTCCGATTCTCGGGGACCTCCAGCACCTCCAGCCCTAAGGGATGAGGACATGTACTATAATCCTGAACGGTACATCCCCATTGTGGAACTTGAAAATCGAGAGCTGAAAAAATAGTTAGCCGAGGCCAATAAGCGGAATGAGGAGTTGGCTAGGTTAGCCGCAGAGGCCCAGGCGGCTCAGCCCCCACCTCCGCGTGAGAACCAAGCCCCACCTCCGAGGGACGTGCATGTTCCTCCCTGCAAGCCTCGTGGACGACCTCGAAAAAATGCTGCCACGAGGAGACCAGAGCAACCTCCGGCACCAGCAGAGCAATCCGCTCCCTCGAGACCCCGAAGAAGTACCCGAGCTAGGGCTCCGGTTAATTCAACTGCGGAGGTACCAACGGAAACTGAGAATAATCGAGCCCCTACAGAGGCTCGGACTCAAAGCCCTGGTAACACGCAGAATGTTACCGACCCAACATGGGCGAACTCAGGACCGTCTAGGCCTCAAAATGGGTGGCAGCCACCGTCACCCATACGATTCCCTCCATCGCCTATAAGATACCCTTCACCGCCTCGCAGGAATGCTCAACCAGTTCGAGATGATGAGGAAAGACGTGTGGGAAGGAGACAAGGTAATAGAGAAGCCTTCAGGGAGCAGAGAGGCGCCCAGTCTACAAGAAGTGAAATGTCTTGGTCTCGCACTACAGAGACGAGGCAGCATGAAAGAGACCCATCTCGGAATAATCATGCGATAAGCCTTGTCAGTGACGACTCAGGAGATACTAGATCAGTTAGTATGCATGATCGAGGTCGAAAAAATATTGGGAACCACAGGAACCGCTCCGACCTGCGGGAACACTTGAAGCAGAATCGGGGTAATGGTAACCCATCGAACCCAGACCTAAGACATCGCCTAAATGGGCGCAAAGATCCCCTGCGAAGGCGCGAGCCTGGAATTGTGATCAATGATAGCCAATTTTAGGCAAGACCCTTTGCGGACCCAGTTCAAGAAAGAATTGATTAGTTGGAAAAGGCCTTTAGGCTTTTGCAAATTGAGCGAGGTCGGAGTCGAGATGAGGATTCTAACGAGGAGCTTGAACCATTCACTCCCCATATTTCCAACACTCCGTTTCCTCAAGGGTTTCGGATCCCTCATGTCCCACCTTTTGAGGGGAAGTCCGACCAGCAAGTAATGTGGGTTACGAGCTCAGATGCATGTTATTTCCAGCATCGCTTACGGGACCAGCAAAAAGCTGGTTCGAGAAATATAAAAGACATTCGATCACTTCTTGGGATTAGCTATCAAAGGATTTCAAGAAGCAATTTAGAGCCATGATCGAGGTGAGACTCGAGGCATCAACTCTGACCAACGTTCGGCAATAGCCAGGCGAGACGTTGAAAAGCTACCTTACGAGGTTTAATTTGGAAGTTGCCCGAGCTCGAAATGTGGATGACAGGGGTCATCTAATGACTGCCCAAGCTGGAGTAATGCCAAGAAGTCCTCTCTGGGACGATATGCAGAGAAAACCAGTGAGGTCCTTAACCGAGTTTAATAAGCGAGCTCAGAGGTTTGTCAATGTAGAGGAGGCGAGGTCGACACTGAATATGACTTCTCAGCCCATAACTACAACGATAAACGTAAACTCAGCCTCAACCTCGGCGGACCCACCAGTTTCAAAGCCTACTGCAGAAAACCCTTCCAAAAGAAAAAAGAACGAAGGGAGTAACCCCGAGGCCGAAGGGGGAAAGAAGAAGAAGGGGGAGAGGTATTTCTCCGTGTACAAAGTGTACACCGAGCTCAACGAGTCTCGGGAGAATATATACCTGGCTAATGAAAACCAAGTCCCTTTCAAGCGTCCAGACCCCATGAGAAATCAGAAGTCCAAGAGGGACTCCAGCAAAAATTGTCGTTTTCACTGAGACACTGGGCACACTACTGATGAGTGCAGGCAGTTGAAGGACGAGAACGAAGGATTGATCTCGAGAGGTTATTTCAGACAGTATGTCAAAAACTAGAATAATAATCAGGCGTCTACTAGCCAAAGGGCAGCTGCGCCACAACCTGCCCTAAACAACAATTCCCAAGAAAGGGAAGAAGATAGGCCCCCTCCAATTGATGGAGAAGACGTGATAACCATCTCGAGCGGGCCTCATCTCGCAGGAATGGGCAGGAATGCCAAAAAACGATATCTAAACGAGCTAAAAACCGGGGACGGGTCTCCTTATGAACCCGAACCTAGAGCTCCAAAATGCCAGAAGATTGAATCTCAGCCGATAACCTTTACTGAGGACGACGCGTCCCATGTTCAGTTTCCCCACAATGACCCACTGGTCATCACTCACCAGCTCGCGAATAAGAGAGTTCACCGAGTTCTCATTGAGAATGGGAGCTCCGTGAACATCCTCTATAAGGCCACCCTAGAAAAGATGGGATTCGTGCTTCGAGACCTAAAACCGTGTGCAACGACCTTGTACGGTTTTTCAGGAGAGGGGATTTCCTATATGGGGTCCATCGAACTCCCAGTAACCTTGGGAGACTACCCGGTCTCAGTAACCAAGATGATGGAGTTTGTAGTAGTGGACCTACCGTAGGCCTACAACGTGCTGCTCGGGAGACCCGCCCTAATAGGGCTGGGGGCAGTCTCGTCTGTAAGGCATCTAGCCATCAAGTTCCCGACTTCTAGTGGCATCGGGATGCTGAAGGGAGACCAGTTAGCCGGAAGGGAATGCTATAGCATTTCTGTAAGAGGAAAGAATCAGGAGAGCGAACAAGCACTCGTCGTTATCCAGAATAAGGACGGGACGGTCTTGGAGATAGATGAAGAGATCGACCCAAGAGTGGAGGAAAGATCTGATCTCGAACCATTAGAAGAGCTCGAGGATTTCAGGCTCGAAGAGTCAGATCCCTCGAGAACGATAAAGGTCGGGAAACATCTACGCGAAGAAACAAAATAGTAGTTAATTTTCTTTTTGAAGAAAAACCAGGATGTCTTCGCGTGGTCACATTCGGACATGGTAGGAATAAGTCCAAATATTGTGATCCACACGCTAAATATCGATAAAGGCTTCCCACCGAAGCAACAAAAGCGAAGACAACTGGACGACGATAGAAAAAAGGCACTGAAAGAGGAAGTCAACGGGTTAAAAGCAAACTGATTCATTAGGGATGCTTTTTACCCTGATTGGGTAGCCAATCCGGTACTGGTCCCGAAGCCTAATGGAACGTGGCGAACCTGCATTGTCTATTCGGACCTCAACAAGGCCTGTCCAAAGGACTGCTTTCCTTTACCACAGATTAACCAGCTCGTGGATGCCACGGCAGGGCATGGACTAATGTCATTCATGGATGCTTATTCTGGATATAACCAGATTAACATGCATGCCCCTAACCAGGAACATACGAGCTTCATAACAGATAAAGGGTTATACTATTATAATGTCATGCCATTCGGGCTCAAAAATGCTGGAGCCACATACCAGCGGCTCGTAAACATGATGTTCTCGGAGCAAATAGGGAGCAACATGGAAGTTTATGTTGACGACATGTTAGTCAAGTCTCAACTTAACGATAACCATGTTGATGATCTCGAAGAATGCTTTGCCGTGCTCCGGAAATATAACATGAAACTTAACCCTCGGAAATGCTCCTTTGGGGTATCTTCAGGAAAATTCCTGGGTTTCATTGTAAACGGTCGAGGAATAGAATCTAACCCAGACAAGATCCAGGCCTTGATCGATATGCCCTCACCTCGAAAACACAAAGATGTCCAAAGTTTGATCGGCAGAATGGCGGCACTAAGTAGGTTTATCTCGAAATCTACGGACCGTTGTCTTCCATTTTTCAACCTGTTGAGGGGAGGCAAGAAATTTGAATGGATGGAAGAATGCGAGTTGGCCTTCCAGGAGCTTAAAAAACACCTCGCCCTATCTTATCAAAACCTATTACAGGAGAAGTGTTATACTTATATCTTGCCACTACCGAGCACACCATAAGTGCGGTGCTCGTACGAGAGGAAGAAAAGGTACAAAGGCCCGTATATTACATCAGTAAAAGGTTACTGGGGGCAGAGTCGAGATATCCCTTGATGGAAAAGCTAGCTCTCAGCTTAATTCACTCATCTCGGAAACTTCGACCCTACTTTCAAGTGCACCCCATCCATGTACTAACTGATCAACCACTAAGACAAGTCTTGTCTAAGCCAAAAGCTTCAGGCCAACTTCTTAAATGGACAGTTGAACTTGGGCAATTTGAGATCACCTATCATCCAAGGATGACCATTAGGGCACAAGCCTTGGCAGACTTTATAGTGGAATGTACTGGCATGACCAACGATGAAGTTATAACCCTGGCCCACGAGCTGTGGAAACTTTACGTTGATGGGTCATCTAATGAAAATGGATCGGGGGCAGGAGTAATTTTGATCACTCCTGCAGGAAGAATATTTCATTCTTCCTTGAGATTTGACTTCAACGCATCTAATAATGAGGCTGAATACGAGGCTTTACTGGCGGGACTTCGTATAGCCAAGGAGCTCAATGCTAAAGCAATACATTGTTACAGCGACTCCCAGCTGGTGGTTAACCCAATTTTGGGAGAATACCAGGCTCGTGGCACGAAAATGGCAGCTTACTTAGAAAAAGCAAGGTTAGCATTGGAACATTTCTAGTTTTACGCGATCGAACAAGTCCCGCGATAGCAGAACTCGAATGCGGACGCCCTGGCCCGGTTCGCTACCTCTACCGAGAATGATGAGCTGAACGTCGTACCAATTGAACATCTCTCGGCGCCTAGTATTAACAAACCCGAGCAGGAAGACGTGTGTATGATCGATTATGAGCCTACCTAGATGACTCCAATAGTTGAATATCTCGAGACCGGCGTCCTTCCAAAAGATCGGAACCAAGCTCGAAAGTTGATGTATCAAATCCCCCATTACACCATTATGGATGGAAGGCTGTATAGAAGGGGATATTCCATGCCATTACTTCGGTGTGTGACTCCACCCGAAGCCAAGAAAATCATTGAAGAAATTCACGAAGGGTTCTGTGGAGACCATACCGGGGGGCATAGCTTGTCCAAGAAAATCATACGCCAAGGTTATTTCTGGCCTACCATCAAGTCAGATTCTTTTGAGTACGTAAAGAAGTGTGATAAGTGCCAGCGATTTGCCACGATTCCTCGAACTCCACCGTCCGAGCTGACTATGATGACCTCCCCGTGGCCATTTGCGGTATGTGGAATCAACCTCATAGGCTCTCTCCCAACTGGCAAGGGCGGAGTGAAGTACACAGTAGTCGCCGTAGATTACTTCACGAAGTGGACAGAAGTTGAACCGTTAGCAACTATAACCTCCAAAAAAGTCCTTGACTTTGTTGTGAAGAACATCATATGTTGATATGGGATGCCAAGAAAAATTATATCCGACAACGGAACCCAGTTCGACAGCGATCTATTTACCAACTTTTGCGAAAAAAAAAATGGAATAATAAAGAGTTTTTCGTCGGTGGCCCATTCCCAGGCGAATGGCCAGGTCGAAGCTGTAAACAAAACTCTAAAGAGTTCTCTGAAGAAAAAGTTGGAAGAAGCAAAAGGACGATGGCCCAAAGAATTGCCCTAAGTCCTATGGGGATATAGGACTACGACCCGAACATCGACGGGACATACCCCGTTCTCTCTGGCGTACGGTTGCGAGGCTATGTTGCTAGTAGAGATCGAAATTCCCACAATTCAATCCCTTGCTTACGATCAAGCCTCGAACCACACCCAGCTCAAAGAAACTCTTGACCTGATCGAAGAACGAAGGAATGAAGCTCAGCTAAAAAATGCTGCATACCAACAGCGAGCTGCCAGGTACTTCAACAAGAGGGTTCAGGATCAAAAATTCGGTATGGGAGATTTAGTGCTAAGGCATGTATTCTTGGCAATGCGAGATCCAGCAGCTGGCGTGCTCGGGCCAAATTGGGAAGGACCCTTCTAGATAGAGTCAGTCATCCGACCCGGTGTTTACAAGTTGGCGAGATTGGATGGGAGTCTAGTACCGCAAGCATGGAATGGCGAACACCTATGACCTTACTATCAGTAGTGTAGGAAGGATGTTGCCTGTAACCATGCTTATTTATTTGTACTGCTTTGTCTACTTTTGGATTTTGTCAAATAAAGATTTATTTCGTCTAATATGGTTTATTTTTGCAATCTCTCTTAATTTAATAACCTATGGTCACAATCATAGGATATTAAGGGGGCATCATTTGTATATATACCATCAGCTTGAAAAATAAAATAACATATACGAAATACGTGCAAGTGTTTGGATATAACCAAATGCGCGAGCTAAGAAAGTTTGGACATAACCAAATTATCAAAAGATAAAAGTGTTTGGACATAACCAAATACGCCAGCTAAAACAGTTTGGATATAACCAAACTAGATTGAAATGTAAGTGTATGGATTACAAACCTAACACAACCTTAATAGGTTTGGAACAAACTAGCTAAAATTAATCGGCAGTAAGTTGGAGCATAACCCACTTCGGATAAACCGAGAACGAGGCTGGAGTATCTTACAAAACAATAGTTCCGACCTCATAACTTCAGAGAGATAACCGAGGACAAGAAAAAATAACTAAAAAGTAAGATATAACTAAACCGTTTTCATTACACACCATATAAGTACTTTCAGGTGCATGGTTAAAGTAATATCCGGCCTTGACAAATAACGAGATCGGAAGCGGATAATTCGAGCAAACTGTGCATGAATGCATTGAATCTCGAGCCTAAATCCAAACTATGTTTGTGCGAATAAACAAGCATATACGACTCTTTAATATAAAATGTGCAAAATATTTCAAGACGAGAAATGTAAAGCATATATATTAAAAGAAAGTCAAAAAGAAAGAGAAATTGTATCAACCCTACGGGCATAAATTAAAACAATTACAAAAAAAAAAGGACGCAGCCCCGAGGTAAGATTTATGAAGGAGCAGTCTCCTTAGCCTTCCCAGCATCCGCAGCTCTAGACTCCCCAGGACGAATAGCATGACTATCCTTCTGAGCTTCCCGAGCAGCCTCTCGAGCAGTCTCCTCCGCTTCAAGCCGAGCATGCCATTTGGCCACAAATCCTGCCTCAAAAGAGCCAAGGAAGCTGGTGTCGAGGTCGGCGTTGCTGGCCCAAATCCTATACATGGCTAGATCAATCGCCTTGTCCTTCTTCTCTTTAAACTCAGCAAGAAGATGATCCTTTTCATTCTCTATTATCTCGAATGTGGCGGCCTTCTCTTCCTCAAGCTTGGCATTGGCCTTCTCCAGCTCCACAAGCCGAGCATTCTCCTTTTCAAGCTTGGCTGTCTTAGCCTCGACCTCTATCTTCGTAGCCTTGAGCTCATCAGCCATCTTAAGCTGAAGATCTTTCAACTCTTGGGCCAAAGACATGCTCGAGTTCACCTCGTTGGTCAGCTTATAATTAAGCTGAGCTGAGACAACAAGAGCCTGAAACACAAAGAGATTGAATTAGAACATATGCCAAAGCACATAAGCAATTAAAGTAAGTTGTGAAAATTTACTGCGGCAGTAAGTTCAATACTCTTATCATAAAGAGTATTGCAGTCCCGAGCTTTATTCACGAACTCCCAGTGCTCAGCGTCAAAACCCGTAAGGCTCTGACCCACCCGAGTCAGGATATCCGAGCCAATTACAACTCTGTGGGCCCCGGCGACATTGTCAATCACGAACTCATCAACATGAGATCGGACCGACATCAAATGTGACTTGGAGGTTGAGGGTTTTTTCGGGGGTGGGCCGAGTACTGGATGAATTGTGGACGGAGGAAGTGCGGCAGAAGTGGCCGAGATGGATGCGTCGACCTGGGCAATCGAGTCTTCGGCTGTGCTCACAGTAGTCAGAGTTGGTGGAGTCTTCTCAGTTCGCTTGAGGACCTTGGAGGGTCGCTCCGACCTCCGCGAGCCTCGCAGGCGCTTACTTTTTTGAGCCCCCTCGCCACTAGCGAGCACAGCATCAAGGTTGGAATCCATGGCACCTGAATAATAACAATTAAGATTTAGCATGGCGCTAACAGACAAAGAATAAAAAGACAAGTGGAGAAAAACCTAACTGGAACTCTCCCCCGAGCTTGAGCTCGGCGACCACGAAATTCCCCCATCTTCAGAAGAGGCGGGGGGAGTACCTTCCCTATAGGTGGACATCAACCTCGAAAGGTCCCTATAGTCGTTGGTCCCATATTGGACAGTTATTCCGTTCCATGCCTCGTTCATGCTATACATGGTGTCTTATTTCTCGAGCCTTGAACCTATGAACACGTTCATCTACCCAAGACCATACATAAAAATGGTTTCTATCGTCCTCACACAATACTAACCTATCGAGTTTATGCTTTAATAGGGAGGGGGACCACATTTTCGAGCTTAGGATGACTGTACCTTGCTCATCCGAGCCCGAGCTTGAGGCCTCATCGTTGGCCTCGTTCCATGATTGCGGACTCCTTCGGCGAACTAGAGACGGAGGCCTCACCTCTCTCCTTGGGGGGAGGATGCCCGTTGGCAGAGGAACGAGCTCCCAGCTGACATATTTTTTATTGGACCAATCCGAGGTGGACTGATCCTTTCCCAAGAGCCCGCAAGCTCGGAGCTTGTCTTCGTGCAAAATATATGAGAGGGATCTCCTGCCGTAAGGAAGTTGGAGCAGAGTCTCTCTATGCTCCTTCATCTCAGCAGTGGGAGCAGGGCGATGATAGTTGGCTGGAAAATTAAACGCATTTCAACTAAGTACGGGCCTATAAACAAAAGTCTGAGCACAGAAAAGAAGGAAGTTGAGATACTTACGAATCCGTCTGAACGAGTAGTATCGAGACGGAGCTAGGCCATCTATCCAGAAGAAGGCCTTCTTGAAGTCAGGAGGATGATTGGGAAGATCCTCGAACATCTTTTTCTCCTTGGGGTAGCTCGAGAGATAATAGAAGCCATCTCCTCCCCAAGCTCGGGAGGGATTGCTTTTCAAACATAAGAGATACAGGATCTCCTCTGGCGATGGTCCTTCCCACTTCAGCTCGTGGTATAGCGACCTCAGGGCATACAGAACCTTGTAAGAATTGGTGTTGAGCTGGAAGGGGGCCAACCCAACAAATTTTGTGAAGTCTTTGAAGAAAGACTTCAAAGGCAGTATCGCTCCTGCCTTCATGTGCTCCTGGCTCCAAGCCGCGTATCTCAGCTTGTTGTCAGGATTTCCATCTCCTGGAGCGTGGCAGCTTCACTCATGGAAGGTCAGGGCTCGACACCTTAGCGAGCCTGATAGTCCTATACCATGAGAGGCCAGGATATCGGTTATCTGGCCTAGCGAAGTAACCGAGCTCCAATAATGCTCGGCCTCAAAAAATTCCCTCCTCGGTTGTGAGGTAGAGGGCTCCCCCATCAGTGAAAACTACAGGTCACCTGGTTTGAAGGCAACTGTCACTCTAAGTTTAGGGTCGAGGGGAATCGATCTAGGCTCGGTGTCAGGGTCTGGATGAAGGGCGAACCTTAGTCTCTTCCTTTTCCCTTCCTCGACCTCATATATTTGACGTCATATGTGATCTCGAGTGTCTTCTTGCTCACACCCCAGCTCGTGTTCGCGAATCAAACGCTGGTTCCGGGCAAACAACGACTCCGGGCTCGGAGTTTTTGGAGAATACGGGATGGCAAGCAACAACCCCCACCGTCTTTCCAGATTCTGTGACATCTAGCAAGAAAGAAAAAATGGTGACGGCCATCCATGCAAGGAATCAAGAATAACGATCTTGGTGGATCAAGCTCGAAAATGCTTGGATACGGGAGGAGTTCGATCCTGGGGACCCGATTAGTGTCACGACGTGTATTTCACGAAAAAGGGAGGGAAGTGGATTTAATTTTTGAAAATCCTGAAATATCAGGGAAAAAAGGTGGCGGTTATTCAAAAATGGTATTTTTGAGTATCGTGCATTCTTTAAAACCAAGATTTTGTACCCGATATCTTGGTGTGCAAGATACGTCTTCCGAAATTTGAAAACCCAGAAAAAAAAGACCATATTTGGGTCTTCCTACATATGAACTGGATTTAGAACCAGTAATGTGGGAACCTAAACCTAATGTCTATCGATCAAAGCATCCTAGTACATCAAATTAAAGAATGAACCAGCACATTCCCATAAACTAAAAAGCAACAAAGGCAGAAACTGACGTAAAGAAAAAAGAAAATATATATAAAGCCAAGATCAGATACTTACGCACTGAAGATGATGATTGCAGAGAAATAGATGATTAAAGAAGAGGCTGCAGGTATA
Organism: Humulus lupulus; assembly: GCF_963169125.1. Taxonomy (NCBI): domain Eukaryota; kingdom Viridiplantae; phylum Streptophyta; class Magnoliopsida; order Rosales; family Cannabaceae; genus Humulus; species Humulus lupulus. Next base: position 165,494,695 of record NC_084799.1, read on the forward strand.
GTCTCACGGTCTCGAACAAGCTGATGGTCCTTTATTTCTTTGGCTGAGAGAACATGTAAAAGCAAATACTTTCTGGGCTTGCCTCTGGTTTTCTCTCTTTTTTTCCTCTGATAAACATAGAAGTGAAAGGAGGAAGACGACTAGAATCTTATATATAGACTATCAGAAATTGTAAAAGAGGGATTAATCTGAGCCATTGGCCAGATTCCGTATCAAATCCGACGGCCGGGGATAAGTGACAAGATGGTGCCGTGAAGGTGGCAGGCGAACGATCGTGGGCAGATTTCCAAGGTACTCGAGAACCTTGGATGAGCAATACTCAACAGACGCATGTCCATACTCGAGTATGTGTGACGGTGCAGTTCCCGATGAAAGTAGTTCAAAAGTTTCCTTCTCATAGGATTCGAACAAATACTTTTGAGGGGGCAAAATGTTACACCCAGATTTCGAGACTTGAGGTTGTGACCTCGAAAGCTGGATCCGATAGGTGTGAGTTCGCGATAGCTAAAATACATATTCATAATCTAGACGTCGAATCTTCAAAGCAGGTGGCAACCTCGAAGAGGGGTAGCCTCGAAGTCCTTATAAGCTCGAAAAATAGAACACTCGGAGTATATCCATTGTCGGGCAGCCTCGGATCAAGTGGACCGAGCTTAGCATGAGTGTGAGCTCGGAGTAAGGCAGTCTCAGTGGTATTTACCCACCCCGAGTTGGTCTTAGGAAAATAAGGCAACTCGTAAGTTACTCAGAGACTTAGATGGGCATGATGCTGATTGCTGATCTCGAACGGCTTAATAAGTCACTTGAGGGGACGCAGTCCATGCATTCAAGAGATATTTATTGTTGTAACTTCCCTACAATAAAGGGATATTAACTAGTCGGTTATACGCCCCTGGTCTTCAGGGGACGTTTTCTTGTATATAGGAGTTACAGGCTTTAAAGCCATTAAATTTATTAATATACAGAATAACTTCCCGAAATGTGTGGGATAGTATTCTGAGATCTCCTCTATAAATAGAGAAGTCATGTACCATTGTAGAGGACGGAAATTTTGTGATCTTGAGAGAACCTCTAGAGAATTCATCCCGGAAGAATTTCTAGAAATTTCCTAAGTTTTAATAACAAAGACTCGTGGACTAGGCAGAGTTAACTGCTGAACCACGTAAAAAACTCTCCTTGTTTTATTGTGCTATTCTTGCCATAGTTCTTTACTGTTTACGTACTCTACATTTTAAGTTGACGAAAAATGGCGTCAACAGTATCGGACCAGAATCCCATATTTATCTCCAAGTTTTGAGGTGGTTTACAGAAGGCTATGGGAACTCAATTGATGTTCAATACAACCTTTCATCCTCAGACATACGGATAGTCTGGGAGGACAATTCAGATATTGGAGGACATGCTTAGAGCATGTGTGTTAGACTTCAAGGGGTCTTGGAGTAAGTACCTCCCATTGATTGAGTTTTCGTACAACAACAGCTATCAATCAACAATTGGAGTAGCACCATACGAGATGTTATATGGAAGGAAGTGTAGATCTCCCATTCTGTGGGATGAGATGGGAGAGAAGAAGTATTTGGGACCGGAGATGGTTCATAAGACTAATGAAACTATTGAGAAGATTCGAGCTTGAATGCTCACTTCGTAGAGTAGACAGAAAAGCTATGCTGATCCCAAGCGTAGGAGTGTGGAGTTCCAGGTTGGGGACCACGCATTTCTGCGAATTTTTCCATTGCGAGGAGTAAGGAGATTCGGGAAAAAGGGCAAGTTAAGCCCTAGATTCGTAGGACCTTTTGAGATCCTGGAGAGGATCGGGTAGGTGGCCTATAGATTGGCTCTGCCCCCATCATTATCAGGAGTTCACGAAGTGTTCCACATCTCTATGCTTTGGAAGTATGTATCAAATATGACCTATGTATTAGGATACGAGGATCTGGAGCTACAGACATATTTGTCATATGAGGAGCGACCAGTTCAGATCCTAGACAGGAAAAACAAAGTTCTAAGGAACAAGACGATTCCTCTCGTCAAAGTCTTATGGAGGAACAGCAAGGACGAGGAAGTGACCTGGGAGCTAGAACCGGCTATGCGAGATCAGTATCCCGAGTTATTCAGGTAAATTTCGAGGACAAAATTTTTAGTAGGAGGGGATAGTTGTAACATGCCAAAAATGTTAATAAGGTTTAGTGCTTTGATTAGCTTGTCGAAAGGGCATACTTGGATATATGTTTAATTAATTGAGACCACGTTATTATGTGGATATATTTGCAGGATTCGGCTCGAGGCAATCCTAGTGAGCGGATTAGCGGAATAATCACAACGGGGGTTTAATACCCGGCTCGGGGTGAGTCTAGGGGTATCTTGGGAAGCTTAACATATATTTTGAGATTTATCGAGTAACGGGTAAGTATTTGGTAATTAGTTGGATATGTCGGGATTGTTTGGGAATTTTTTGGATGACTCGAGAAATTAGCGGGAAACGGGGCAAATGACCATTTTTCCCTTTTTGGCAATAAAAGAGGCTGAGTTTATATAAGGGGTATTTTGGTCTTTTGGTTAAGGGATATACTCAGATGAGACTCTATGAAATAACCAGATCCATCATAAATTTCTCTCTCTCTCTCTCTCTCTCTCCCCCTCCCTCTCTCTTTCTCTCTTGCACGTTCTCTCTCTCTCTCTCTCTCTCTCTCTCTCTCTCTCTCTCTCTCTCCCTCTCTTGTTCTTTGAAGCTGAAGGAGATTTTAGAAGGAAAAGCCTGGGGATTTAGCAGGGAAGTCTGGGAAAATTAAGCTAGGAACAGTCAAGCAATAGCTAAGGATTAAAGCTACTAACTGAGGGTTACCGTTAAGGCTCAGGATTGAGGATCGTGCTCGGGACCGCTCCACATCCTCGGCTCAGGTATCGAGGTAAAGGAAAAGGAAAGTTGGACCAGCCATGAGTTGGAGAGCTTTGGGGCGGTGTGTACATTGGCAGCTGCTCGACCACCACGGTCGAGGGAATTACAGAGACTATAGCCAAAATTTGTATTTTTCCATTTAGGTTGGCTACTATTGTATCTATTTTTTAGGGTTGTAACCACCATGTAAATATTATCTTTGTGATCCCATGTATCATACTCTTATTCTAATGAAAATCAACCATTTTACGATCAGAATCTTTTAACCCTAAGCTGTCAGTTGACTTTAGAAACACATTTATGTTCAAACGACTTGATTAGGAAGTCTTGCACTATCTTAAACACATAGTGTAATGGTCTTGGTTGTCCAAGGCGTTACGATAATGATGCAGTCAGAGCTACAAAGGTTTATTAGTTCAGTAATCTGGTGCAAGGCACCATGACTATTACAGAGTACGCCCTACAATTTAATAGGTTGGCCAAGTTCGTTGCAGACTTGGTGTTAACTGTTGTGATAAGAAATGAGAGGTTTGTTCAAGGGCTAAACGTTATGATAGCTTGGGATGTTAAAATTACTTCAGTACCTGGAGTGACGACTTATGCTCAGGTAGTGGAGAAGGCCCTTACTGCAGAGGGTGTTTGTAACGCCTTGCGTTTCGGGTACCTTTAAACGACTCGGGTCGGGATTTTTTTTCCCCAATTTAAGAATATTATTTTAAATAATATTACATTTGTTTGGAATTTATTTCCATGAGTTATTGCTAGCCAAATTATGAATTTTGTGATTAAAAGTCAAGATAAAACTTTCAAGCTTGGATCGACACAAAATCCCTAATCGGGTAAAAATCTCAGAAAATAAAATGAAAAATTATGGTAAATATATTTTGGGCATAAAATACATTCATAAAAATTAAAGTTTGGTCAAAAATAATAAACGGAAGAGGAAATGGAAATTTTAGGGCATTTTGTGTTAAAATGCTTAATTTTACCGAATTGGGGAATTTTATTCCATAAATGGACCTTAGGTTAAATTTTATTGTGTGATTAATTAAATTAAATGTGAGAGATATTTAATTTAATTATTATATGTTAATTTTTGTTTTTAAAACTTTATAAGAGTTAAAAAGGTTATAGAAAGTCATTTATGGATTTTTGGAAAAAAGATAAATTCTTAGGAATTATTTATTAACCATTATAAAAAATATATATAATAACCTAAATAAAAGAAATAGTGGCCGTCCATGTGAATGAAATTAATTGGATGGACCAAATTGTTTTACTTTTAAATCCCCATTTAAATTAGGGTTAATGGCATCAAGTGGTCAAAGTAAAAACACTCAAGTGTTTTAGATACTTTAGATTTGCCTAAGCTCTTCCAACCTCCCCAAAGCCAACCCCCCTCTCTCAAATCACTCTCATCTTGTTAATAAATTCTCTCTCAAGTTTTCTCTCCATTTTCAACCATCAAGAACACTAAGAAAGCTTGGAAGCTTAAGCTTTGGTCTAGGAAAAGTTTCCCTAAGGTAAAGTTTTAAAAACTTGACGTTTATAAAGTTTTTAACCATAGATCTCTTAATAGCTAACTATATATGTTGTTGGGGGAGTTGGTTAAGGTTTTGAAAGAGTTTTGAAGGATTCAAAGCTAGTAGAAACATCAAAACCTAAAGCAGGAACGACAAGAGGTAAAAATTTTACTTTGTATGGTTGTTTTTGTATGGTTTTTATTTTTAAACATTATTTTGTATATTTAATGCTTAAAGTTTCTTATTGGTGATGTAATAAGGCTATGGTAGTTTCTTTATAATTTTTATGATGCTTGTGTGTTCATTTTTTAAAATAGGGACCAAAATCCCTAAGGGTTTTGTTGAAAACCCTAAAACAAAAATACATGTTTTGAGCTGTGACTTCGAAGGTGTCAAGCATCCACTGTATATTTATTTTATAAAATTAAATTTTACTGTGATGTTGTTTAGATGTAGTACATAAAATTTAGCTTTTGAAACACTCAAAAACGTATAAAAATGAGTGAGTTATCCTATTTCAAAGTTTCGGTAAAAAACTTTTTTTTTCGTATTCTTAAATTCGGGATCAAGTTTGGACAGCCATTGTATAGGTCGAATAAACCCAGCTTTTTCTAAAATTGGTAGACATATTCTTGGCATAACCTAGTATTCCACTGTAAAATTTGGTAACAAAATAATTAATAGTTTGGGATGTATTAAGTGCCAAAATTTGGAAAAAAATAAGGACTTGAAAATAAGGTCTTTTTTACCTCAATGTTTGGAAAATATTTTCAACTATAAAAAATGCTCCTTTTATCCTAAGATTTCACAAAGACCTAACTGGCATACCAAATATGGAATTGGAAAATTTTGATAACAATTGGATAAGTAAATTTTATGTTATGACCTAACAAAGTATGTAGTTAAAAATGTGAAAAATGAGGTTTTCACACTTAGTGTAAAAATGGGATTTTGGAACTTAAGATAAAAGTACACTTTTGCATATTGCAAGATAAAAACTTGGTAAGTCTTAAAAACATCTTGACCTAAAATACCACTTTGAGATTAGTGAGAATTATTTTTATTAAAGAATTTTTATTCTTTCTAAAAGTAAAAGATTTAATTTATTAATAAGTTGATAAATAAAAAGAGGGTTTAAAAATCCTATATTTTGATAAAATAATTAAGTAAATTATTTTTCTAGTAAGCAAACTTGATTAATTGACTTAGGAGAATTATCTAGTCAAGATAAGAAATTATTAACAGTTTCTCCTAATTATTTAAAATTATGCGATTTTCTTAAAACGATTTTTAGAGATTAAAACCTTAAGAAAAATAAAAGGAAAATTAAAATATTATTTTCTTGATAAATAATTGAGGAATTTAATTAGTATTTTGTGGATATAATACCGGCTAAAATCTTCTATATATTTAACTGAATTGTTGAATGTACGGGTTAATAGCGATACTTTTAAAGAATAAGAATTTTAACGGATTGTGGGAAAATACTATTGTGATACCCGAGCCTAGGTATCGAGACCATAGGATAGGTCTCCCCAAGACTTAGGGTTTAGTCTCAAACATTTTTGTATGAATTTCTTGAATGGGTTTTTAACCAAATAAGTATCTTTAATCCTTACAAATGATTTTGAAAATGACCAAACTGGCCAAAATAATAATAATGAATTATGAGTGCCATAATTAATCCGAGTATACTGTATGGATAACTACAGTATTGGCTAAGCGTAACTGGACTGTACGTTGGAAGGTGAAATCCTGCTAAGAGCAAAGGACTCCCAGTAAGTCAACTTCTATTGTGTGGTTACAACATGAAACAACTATTGTATTGTATGTTAGTATAGAGACACATGCACATATATACACTGTCGTAGAAAGTTTGCATAGAGACGTAAGTCTAGTAGGTGCTGATTCAGAAAATATGAATGGTAGATATTCGTCATATCTGATCCCCGTCACACTGCTTGTTTGATTTTATTATGTCTGGTTCACTACCGCGACGAGTGGCCAAGAGGTGAGGATTGCTGGTTTAAACCTAGGGGCGCCAAAATGAATGGGACCTAGGGGCCCTCATGCTTACTTAATCATTGAACGGTTAGAACCTGAGCAAGTGCTCTGATAAGTTATTCCCAGATAGTAGCCGTGAATATTGTCCATTCAGTGAGAGTGCCTAGAGATACTAGGGGTTACCAAGTTTGAGTGAGGTTGAACACCCTAGGGGAAACTACTCACCAGCACCACAGATTAACATAGAAGTCTCTGTAAACCCGTGTAACTTTTATTACACTCTTGGATAGTAGCAATGCCCTAGGTAACTTGATGGTTACCCTTGTGAGGGATTTACTAGTGGATAAGTAGTGATGCCCTAGGTAACTCGATAGTTACCCTTGATGGGGATATTTATTGGCTAGATCTTAGTGTTGAGACTCAGTTCTCTCTTACAGATTATCAAATATGGTGGAGGGCGTGATACGTCCAAATTGTTGGAAATTCTTGAGCGTTGGTCTCGAATTATATTGTGATATATTATATCTACTTGCTCTAGGATTTTTTGATTGCGAGAATTTATCTATTTATCTATAATAGTTTCCCATTGGTTATCAGGCATGACCATAAGTTTTCCAGGACACTTTTGTGTTCTTGAAATTGATAGTTTGGGGTCCAGATGGATCCGGAACCCTAATTTTGTTAAGATATTGTTACCAGTGGTCAGTGACCACTTGTCTTCTATGCATGATTTTGTTTTAAAGTTGAACTTACTAAGCATTTTCGCTTACCTAGTTGATTCCTGTTGTAGGTAAGAACAAGGGAAAAGCAGACAGTGAGTGCTGGAGTCTTCTTTGTGGATGTGCATGTGGATCGAATTTTTGGGAATTTGTTTTGTTTTTGGAAATGTTGTTTTATTTTCGTAATCTAAGCCCAGTTTACTCTTCATAAACTATGTTTGTATTAAATATTAAGTATGGATATACGAATTTTTATAAGTTTTTTTATATGGGTTCTTGAGACATTTTGTTACATGAAAACATTTATATTTTCGCATTATCGAGTCTTAAAAATTTGGGACGTTACAGTGCTGAGAACAAGATCTAGCGCGAGAACGTGGCCAGAAGGGATACTAGGAGGGTGGGACCTCTCTTTATTGGAGCTAGTAGGGGCGGAGGCCCTAATGACCAGAATAGGAAAACCCCATATACCATTACAGTTCTAGGCCCAGACAGGAGGCCACAAGGTATACAGGTTGGCCGCCAGGGCGGTAATGAGAGATGGAGGACTTATCCAGAATGTGTCAGATGCAGGAGACATCATCTGGGAGAGTGTCGGCTGAAGGCTTGCTTTTTATGTGGTATAGTTGGGCACCTCAAGAAAGATTTCCCAAGGGCAAAGAAAGAAGTAAAGAAGGCGAACAACTTGGCTCTAGCTTGAGTGTTCGCATTGACACAATCAAAGGCTGAGGCTCGACCCTCAATAATGACAAGTTAGCTTTCTTGTGCTGACACTTTTTATTCTATTTTAATTGATTCTAGGGCTACACATTCATTTGTATCCAATAGAGTGATTGATAGGTTGTGTAGACCATGGGAATACTATGCAGTGGGATTTGGAACTTTATTGCCTACTGGGGAGTTAGTGGTTTCCAATAGATGGGCCAAGTTATTACCAGTGGCAGTGGATGGTAGAGAGTTGTCAGTTGACTTGATAGAGTTGGTTATGACTGACTTTTATATGATCTTAGGTATGGATTGGTTAGCCAAGTATGGGGCGACAATAGATTACAAGAAGAAGATGGAAACCTTTGAGCCTGAGGGTGAAGATCCCTTTATATTCCTTGGCACTGTGCAAGGTCCCCGTATACCTATGATATTTGTAGAGCTAGAGACCTATTGCAGGGGGGATGCATAGGATTCTTAGCTAATGTGATGGATACCACTCAGGTCGTACCAGTGGGACCAAGACAGATGAGATTAGTCTGTGAGTTTCTGGATGTGTTTCCATAGAATTTGTTAGGGTTGCCTCCGCACAGAGAGATAGAGTTTTTGATTGAATTGGCACCAAGGACAAAGCCAGTGTCTAGGGCAGCGTATAGGATGGCTCCAGTAGAGCTGAAGGAACTAAAGGTTCAGTTACAGGAATTACTAAACTTGGATTTTATCAGGCCCAGTTTCTCACCATGGGGCGCACCAGTTCTCTTTGTGAAGAAGAAAGACAGTTCTCTGAGGATGTGTATCGATTATAGAGAACTTAACAAGTTAACTATTAAGAAAAAGTATCCTCTGTCAAGGATTGATGATCTGTTTGATCAATTACAGGGTAAGACGATATTCTTCAAGATAGATCTCTGATCTGGTTAACACCAATTGAAGATCAGGGAGGAAGATATACCAAAGATAGTTTTTTGCACCAGGTATGGGCATTATGAGTTAGGTGATGTCATTTGGGTTGACTAATTCCCCAGCAACGTTCATGGATCTGATGAACAATGTGTTCAAAGATTACTTGGATCAGTTTGTGATCGTCTTCATCGACGATATCTGGTATATTCTCAGTCAGAGACAGAACATGAGTAGCATCTAAGGTTAGTTTAATAGAGGCTGAGGGAACACATAATGTTTGCAACGTTCAAAAAGTGTGAATTCTGGTTACCACAAGTGACTTTCTTAGGTCACATAGTCGGTAAAGATGGAATTTATGTGGATCCAGCAAAGAATGAGGCGGTCGGAGATTAGCCAAGGTCAAAGAATGCTTCAGAGATCAGAAGTTTCTTGGAATCGGCAGGTTACTATATGTAACGACCCGGATTTTCAAGACTCGATAATGCGGAAATATAAATATTTTCATTTAACAAAATGTCTCAAAAACCCATAGAAAAAAAAACTTTTTAAAAAGTCGTATGGCCATACTTAACATTTAATTACAAACATGTTTTATAAAGATTAGAGTGAGCCTAGTTTAGGAAAATTACACAACATTTCCAAAAATAAAAAGGCTTCCCAAAAGGTCGGTCCACATGTACATTTGCAAGGAAGACTCCAGCGCTCACTGCTCTGCCTTGCCCTTGCACTGACCTACAACATGAAACAACTAGGTAAGCGAAAACGCTTAGTAAGATCAACTTTCAAACAAAGCATGTAGAGAATTAGGGTTCCAGACCCATCCGGACCCTAAACAATCAATTTCAAGAATGCTAAAGCGTCCTGGAAAACTTATGGTCATGCCTGATAACCAATGATAAATTAATTCGTAACTAGATAAAAATCCTGCACTCAGAAAATCCCAGAACAAGCAGATATATTATATCACAACTATATCTTACCAACAATTATATCCCTGCACTCAGAAAATCCCAGAGCAAGCAGATATATTATATCACAACTATATCTTATCAACAATTATATCCCTACACTCAGAAAATCCCAGAGCAAGCAGATATATTATATCACAACTATATCTTATCAACAATTATATCCCTGCACTCAGAAAATCCCAGAGCAAGCAGATATATTATATCACAACTATATCTTATCAACAATTATATCCCTACACTCAGAAAATCCCAGAGCAAGCAGATATATTATATCACAACTATATCTTATCAACAATTATATCCCTGCACTCAGAAAATCCCAGAGCAAGCAGATATATTATATCACCAAATAATTCGAGACCAACGCTCGACAATTTCCAACAATTCATGCGTAACGCGCCCTCCAACATAATTGCTAATTTGTAAAAGAGAACTGAGTCCCCACACTAAGATCTAGCCAATAAATATTCTCATCAAGGGTAACTATCGTGTTACCTAGGGCATCGCTACATATTCAAGAGTGTAATCCAATTTACACGATTTTATGGAGACTTCTATGTTAATCAGTGGTGCTGGTGAGCAGCTGCCCCTAGGGTGTTCAACCTCACTCTATCTTGGCAACCCCTAGTATCTCTAGGCACTCTCACGGAATGGCCAATATTCACGGCTGCTATCCGAGAATAACTTATCAGAGCACTTGCTCGGATTCTAACCGTCCAATGATTAAGTAAGCATGAGGGCCCCTAGGTCCCATTTATCTTGGCGCCCCTAGGTTTAACCAGCTTATCCTCATCTCATGGCCACTCGTCTCGGTAATGAACCGGACATAAATAAAATCAAGCAGTGTGACGGGGATCAACCGTCTAGGATATGACGGACTTCTACCGTTCATATTTTCTAAATCAGCACTCACTAGACTAACGTCTCTAAGCAACTTTCTATGACAGCCTATGTATATGCATGTATCCCTATACTAACATACAAGACAATAATCATTTCATGTTGCAGCCATACAATATAAGTTGACTTACTTTGAGTCCTTAGCGCTCAGCAAGTTTTCACCCTCCAACGTTCAGTCCAGTTACGCTTAGCCAATACTGTAGTTATCCATACAGTATACTCGGATTAATTATGGCACTCATAATTCATTATTATTATTTTGGGCAGTTTGGTCATTTTAATAAAAGTCATTTGTAAGGATTTAAAATCCTTATTTGGTTTTAAACCTATTAAGGAAAGTTATACAAAATATTCGAGACTAAACCCTAAGTCTCGGGGAGACCTATCCTAAGGTCTCGATACCTAGGCTCGGGTATCACAATGGTATTTCCCACAATCCGCTAAAAATCTTATTCTTTCAAGGTATCGCTATTAACCCGCACTTTCGACTAGTCGGTTAAAATATGTAAGATTTTAGCCGGTATTATACCCAGAAAATACAAATAAATTCCTTAATTATTTTTAAAGAAAATAAACTCTTTAAATTTTCTTTTTATTTTTCTTAAGGTTTTAATATCTAAAAACCGTTTTAAGAAAATTGCCTAATTTGTCTTAATTAGGAAAACCGTTATAAATTTCTCATCTTGACTAATTAATTTTCCAAAAGCAATTAATCAATTTTACTTACTAGGAAAATAATTTATTTAATTATTTTCTCAAAATATAGGGTTTTAAACCCTCTTTTAATTTATTAACTATTAATAAATTAAATCTCTTATTTTTAGAAAGAATAAAATCTCTTTAATAAAAATAATTCATTTAAACTCAAAGGGTAAATTTTAGTGAAAATATGATTTCAAGACTTACCATTTTATATCTTGAAATAAGCAAAATTTTACTTTTTACCTTATGTTCCAAAATCTCATTTTTACACTAAGTGTGAAAAACCTATTTTTCACATTTTTAACTACATACTTCGTTAGTTCATAACTTGAAATTTACTTACCCAATTGTTACCAAAATTTCCCAATTCCATTTTTGTTATGCCATTTAGGCTTTTGTAAAATCTTAGGTCAAAATGAGCATTTTTGATTGGTGAAATCATTTTCCAACAATGAGGTAAAAATGACCTTATTTTCAAGTCCTTATTTTTTCCAAACTTTGACAGTTAATAACTTTCAAACCGTTTAATATTTTCTTACCAAATTTTACAGTGGACTAATAGGTTATTCCAGAAATATCTCCACAAAATTTTAGAAAAAACTGGGTTCATTTGCCCTATACAGTGGCTGTCCAAACTTGGTTCCGAAAATAAGAATACGAAAAAACAGTTTTTTACCTCAACTTTGAAATAGCATAACTTACTCATTTCTAAACATTTTTTTGTGTTTCAAAAGCTCAATTTTATGTACTCAATCTCAACAACATCACAGTACAATTAAATTTTACAAAACCAATATACAGTGGCTGCTTGACCCCTTGGAAGTCACAGCTCAAAACATGTTTTGTTTTAGGGTATCCTACAAAACCCTTGGGGGTTTTGGTTCCCATTTTCAAAAATCAATACACATGCATCATAAAAATTATTAAACAACTACCATAACCTTATTACATCACCAACAAGAAACTTTAAGCATTAGATATACAAAATAATGCTTAAAACTAAAAACCCTACAACCAAAATCATCAAAAGTAAACTTTTTACCTCTTTGGTGTTCTTGCTTAAGGTTTGGACCTTCCTATTAGCTTTGGCTCCTCCAAAACCTTTCAAAAACCCTAACCAACTTCCCCCAACAACATAGTTAATTAGCTATTTGAAACTCTAAGCTTAAAAATTTACAAAAGCCTAGATTAGTGAAGGTTTACCTTAGGGAAAATACTTCCTAGACCAAGACTTAGCCTCCAAGTTTTCCTTGGTGTTCTTGAGGTTGAATATTGAGAGAACACTTTGAATGGTCTTAAAAAATCAGATGAGAGTGAATGAGAGAGGGAGAGTGGTCGGATTTGGGGGTTAGAATGGCTCACACAACTCTTCAAAATATCACAAAACACTTGAGTGCTTTTCTACCCACTTGCCCACTTGACTTCTTAATTAAAAAGGGAGTTAAACTTTATAGAATTGGGTTCACACCACTCTAAAACACCACATGGCTGGCCACCCTTTGCCATATATGATCATTTCATTATTTTTTTAATTTTTTTTTTTTTTTAAAGGTTAATAAATGTTTCATAAGAAGAAAAGTCCAAATTGGCTTTTGACACCTTTTTTTTTCACTCTTATTAAGTTTTAATCACCAAACTTAACATTAATTAATTAAATTAAATGTCTCTCACATTTAATTTAATTAATCACATAGTAAAATTTAACCTAAGGTCCATTCATGGAATAAAATTCCCCATTTCGGTAAAATTAGGCATTTAACACAAAATGCCCTAAAATTTCCATTTTCTTTTAGGTTTATTATTTTTGACCAAACTTTAACTTTTATGAATGTATTTTATGCCCAAAATATAATTTCCATGATTTTTCATTTTATTTTCCGAGATTTTTACCCGATCAGGGTTTTTGTGTCGGTCCAGGACCGAAAGTCTTATCTTGACTTTTAAAATCACAAAATTCATATTTTGGCTAGCAATAACTCATGGAATACTTACAAACAAAATATAATATTATTTAAAATAATATTCTTAACCCGGGGGAAAAATCCCGACCCGAGTCGTTTAAAGGTACCCGAAAATGCAGGACGTTACACTATAGACGCTTTGTGGAAGGGTTTTCCAAGATTCCATCACCAATGACAGAGTTGACATGCAAGAATTAGAGGTTCATATGATCAGATAGGTGTGAGGATAGCTTCCAGAGACTGAAGAAGAATCTAATCACTGCTCTAGTTTTGAGTCTTCCTACAGATCAGGACAAGTTTGTGGTTCATTGTGATGCCTCGAGACAGGGTTTAGGTTGTGTCCTTATGCATACAATAAAGGTGATTGCCTATGTGTCACGCCAGCTGAAGGAATATGAACAAAGGCACCCCACACATGATCTGGGGCTTGTATCAGTGGTTTTTGCACTGAAGGTATGGCAACACTACTTGTATGGTGAAAAGTGTGAGATATACACTGACCACAAGAGTTTGAAATAGTTCTTCACCCAGAAGGACTTGAATATGAGATAGAGGCATTGGTTAGAGCTGATGAAGGATTATGATTGTGAAATCCTTTACCACCCGGGGAAAGCCAACGCGGTGGCGGATGCCTTAAGACGAAAGGGTCTGGGTGACTTGTACAATGTTAGGTAGATATCTAGAGAATTGGCGGACGATATGACTAGAATAGGTGCTGAGCTAGTGGTAGGCCAGTTGGCCAACATTACCCTGCAGTCTACTCTTTTAGAGAGGATCGAAGATAAACAGTTGAGTGACCCACAGTTAGGGAGGATTAGAGGGGACGTCCTAGCTGGAGTGGCTAGGGACTATACAGTGTTAGACATGGGTATATTGAGGTATTGTTGACCACAATTTTTTCCAATGACAAGTAGACATCAAAATTATAGTAAGCCTTGAATAGAATATAATGACACAAATAATTTTATAGTGGTTCAACCCCAATTTGTTGGTAATAGCCTAGTCCACTTAGAGTTGTGATATATGTAGCCTACACTTAAGATCAGATGAACCTGAGCCAACTGAGTTTCTTAAGTGTAAGTGAAAAAATACAGAGTTTCTCTCCCAATAATACAAGTTTTCTCTCTCAGAAAAGTACCCCAAGAATGCCCGAGTCCCAAAAGACTAGCCAGAAAATCAGAATCCCCCCAAATGATGCCATGAGCTCTCTACTTATAGGCTCATGGATCGTACAATCAAGGTCACCCAAATAATAGAGTATCTGGTTGTTCTAACCAATCCTAACTAATAATCAAATTTAAAATACAACAATACAGCGATTACTTTGGGATATCTGAGATATTCTTGCTGTAATTACGGATAATTCCAACTGAAGTCGTTACTGAAGATTTATTGAAAAGTCGCCGGACAGCTGACTCCTAAGATTCTGATTCATCCGATTGACCAAATCCATTCCCCAATGTAGTTGGTCAGCTATATCACATTGTTGAAGTAACTGGTCGGCAAAAACACATTACTGAAGTAACTGGTCGGCCAAAACATATTACTGAAGTAACTGGTCGACCAAAACACATTACTAGTTAGATAGCACTATTCTCTGATGTGACTGGTCGGGCAAAATACCTCCTGGTCGGGTAGAATTCCTCACTGGTCGATCAAAAGCCTTACCTGGTTGGGCAAATCACTTCCTAACCAGGTAAATTTATTTCCGGACCAGTAATATCACAACTCCGTAGGTCAACTTCCAACATTTACACTTCCTTGGTCAACACATTTATTGACTATTAATGTGTCATTTACTGACCATACATTGCCACTTGTCACTTCTGATTGTCACATCATCAAATAAAAAATTCAGATAACATGTGCCCCCTAAGTTTATTATATGATTTACTCACTTGATAAACTTTTTTAGTTGTTGAGGTCGTCCAAAACTTTAATATTCTCTCCCAAAATTCCAAAAAATGACTTTTCGCATTCTCTCGCCTTTTCAAATAAATCATGACTGAACTCTTCAACCCAAAAAAATGGTAGTTTCCTATTCCCAATCATGGGAGAGAGAATACCAAGAGTTTTTAGGGTAAGTGGGAATTTCCTCTCTTCTCTTTAAATAGGCCCATGGATGCCCATCACTCATAAGCAAAAATTTCATTTAAAAAAAAAAAAAAAAAAACTCTTCTTTTCTTTGGCCGAAACCTCCACAAAATTCCAAGGTGCTTCAATTTCTTCAAGCAAATCCAAGGTTCTTTCAAGAAATCAAAGGCTCTTCAATACATTTGGGTAAGTTTCTCCCCCTTCATCTTCATTTTTAAGCTTTTTGAAGCATGAAAATTTTGCTTAAAACTTGGTTAGAAATAGTGAGTGTCGAACCCCCCTATAATATGCTTCTCTTGGAATGTTTGTGTGAATTCTTGTTAAATGATGCATTTTGAGGTTGTTTTGATGTAGTTTAGGCTTTGGGCAAATCAATTTTGTCTCCAATTTTATGAAATTTTGAAGAAAAATTAATTTCCCATTCCACATTGCATATTTGGGTTTATGGGTATAGGATGAGCATTTGTGTTTCCTTGAAGCTTTTAGAACTCTTCAAATTCCACTTTTTGATCTTGTTGTTGTACTTCATGATAAAGAAAACATGTTTGTGCCCCATGCTCTTGAGAATTTTGTATGTGCCGAGAAGTAAGTAAATTGTTTTTCAAAATTCTGGTCAGATTGACCGATCGGGTATTAGATGAACTTTTGGGTAGTGTTTTCCGAGCACTAAAAAAATTCTAGCATTTGCACCGATCGGGTAGTTAACCTGTTCTAGCTCCTTGGAAACCCCCTGCTAATGCCCTTAACTCCTCGGCTACCTTTGGCTATTCGAAATTCCAAGGTACTCAAGTTTTGTTTTGGACAATCGAACTTACATATACCTGCCCAGAATTTGCTTTGGCTACTTTGGCATTTCTAGTCCTTCGAATATGCTTAACCAATCGGGTATGTGCCATTCTTGGGAGTTTGACCATTATTCGAACATACAACCTAGATTTTAATTTTGGTCGATCATCCATTCACTTTGATTTTTGCAGATTCCTCGGATACTTTGACCGCTTGGATATCGCCTTGACACCTCAAAAATTGCTCGGTCATATTATTTTGCCGCTCGGGCTTCCATTTTTTTAAGCCCTCAGGCTTGTACAAAATACTTAGCCAAAAACTTTAAGCTTCATGCACTTGGGCACTAAAATTTTTTGATTATTATTGTTGCTCTCATACATTTTTACTCGGGCAGTAAAATATTTTTATTGCTCAGAGAAAATATTTCACTGGGTTAGTAAATATTTTTTCTTTGCATTTATATTTTCGTGTTTGTTTGGTTCACTCACCTCCCCGTATTTTTTGTAGATGAATCGTTTCTACTACAGGGGAGGTGAAAACCATACAAACTTCGATTCTTCATCTCCTAAATTGAGCGACACTCCTCAAAGCAGGGATTATTCATCCAAATCTCCTAGCAATCGTACTCCCGAGGATCGCCTTCGTCGTCTCAAGAAAATCCTTCCCTGGTCGTCTTTATTCTTCCTTCACGAAGAGCAGTTTCTCAAAAATTAGCGTCAATATCTACCAATGAGGGTAAAAAAAATCCAATCAACTTCCTCAAGACCAAGATCCTCAAGTAGCTCGAAGAGCAACACAAAAGGTAGTGGAACACGATCCATTAGCTAGAGAACACTTGGTAGAAGAAGCTTAAACTGAAGCTTCTTCAAGGCCTCCTCGCCAGGCCTGGAAAGCTAGTAAACCCAAGGAAAAGGCTACCTAGACTTTTACAACTGAGATTCAACAAACAGCTGCTCTAAAATCAATAAAAGATGAAGATGGCACACCTTCTTGGTTCGTAGCTAAAGCCTCCAAACTCAACTCCAAAATGCTCAATAAATACATTCAGGCTTCGGGCCTTGAAGGAATAAATGTGATATGTCTGCAACCTCACCAGAGAGCTAATAATCCTGGTGGAGCCTATTGTGCCTGATCTAGATACCATGTTTATGCAAGAGCTACTATCCCTCTGCATTTTTTATTTCGGTCATTAGAAGATTACTGCAATGTCTTTCCCTTCTAGATAACTCCAAATGGAATTCAAGCACTGTCTGCTCTATGTATTCTCTATCACTTCCATAGCTGGAATCCACCTACTCCTCATAAAGTGAATTACCTTTTCGACTTTAGGACCAACCCCAGCCACAAGAATACAGGTTTTTTCCACTTCTTCCATAGGCAAAAAGGGGTCAAATACCTCCATGGTATCGCTCATAAATTGAATCCTAGAAAATATTACACGGAATACTTTCTTACTTCAGATATTAGGGCCAACAACTTGGCTTTCACACATGCATACCTTTTCATCAACCTTTACCAACCAGGGAAATGTATTTCTGAGCAGAAGAACTTGCTAACATGCCCATGGAAGAGAAAGATGTCAAGGAGTTGGTCAACTTGGAAAATCTTCAATTGGTGGGGTTGTTACCAAACAATCAAAACATCATAGAAGGCAGTACTACTGAAGAAGTAAACACAAAAAAACCAGTCAAATGTTGATACTGAAGTAGTGACTGACCAGTTCTATCCTGAACCATCTCCCCTGTCACGCCGACCAGGTGATCTTAATATTAGGGAACCTCTCCCTGAAGATCCTCATAGACATGCCTTTCCTACCCGACCTGGGAAAGGAAAAAACATTGAAGTCCTTAGAGAAGACATCTCATCGTCTGAAGATGAAGACGACATTCTCGATAAAATTCTAAACTCAGGTTTTTCTACTAATAATAACCATAGTTTTTCTTGTTATAGATAACTTTTTTGAGAATGATTGTGTGAAATCTGTAAAATCATGTGGTCATAGTAAAATTTTCATTTACTTATATTTATCTCTCATTTCCACTGACCAGTTTTGTGCTTCACTTTTTTTTTTATTTTGCAGATCCAGACATGTTTAAGAAATTCAACACTTCCTCTGCCCAAAAGAGGAAACCTGGTGAAGGTAGTAGCTCAAACCCTCCGAGCAAGGTTGCGAAGGCCGTATCGACCAGCCAGGGGAGATTATCTGACCAGGCTATTGCTATTCCATGATTGACTCCTCCATCTATTCCTCCTTCTGCTAGCTTAACAACTACCCGACAAGCTGACTTAAGTGAGCCCCTTCACATTGCTGGTGAATATGGAAATGAGTTATTAGACCACACTCTTCATCATACAACAACTCAAACCTTTGAGACTTTACCCCGACACAGTGTTGAAGTTTTCCTACAAAAAGGTCTCGCTCAAATAATGAGTGTAAGCATCTTATCATCAAGAGCTCACACTTTCTTATTAATTCTTCTTATTCTATATATTTTTCTGTTATCTATTTCAAGGACTTATCACTATCAGTCATGCTCAACACCGAGCAGTAGACTATAAGGAGCTGATTAAAGTCTTGATTGATCAATTGGTGGAATCTCAAGCGAAGATTGAAAACCTGACCAAGTCTGAGAAAGATCTTTAATACAAGACTGAGCAGACAGAGAAAACAATGGTTGACTGGGATAGAACCTTGAAGGGGTTGACTGATGACAACAACACGCACATCCAAACCATCAAGACATCAACCGATGAGCAGGAGAAAAATATTCAAGAGATTGAAAAGTTGAAATAGGACAAGGAATTTTTGGCTCGTTATGAAGAAATCTGCTTCAACTGCTTCTACCAGATATGGAAGTTAAACAAACCTCTTAACCTTGACTTTCTTTCTGAAGAAGCAAAGACCGAGGAGCTCGCTAAATGTGAAGCCAAGGCTTCCGAGGAGGCATCTCTCCTAGGTAGCATTGTGCCTGCCTCTCTTATTCTATCCTTCCAACCAGAGGAGGTCCCTGATGTTGAGGATGGTGTTGACCGACCAGTAAACAGTCTACCCGACCAGTGAGCATTTTGGGCCAACCAGAGAACATGCTCAACTTGACTAGTGAAAACTTTGTTCTCGGTCAGTAGTTTACTTCTTTTTCTCATACTTTTGTGAAGACAATTACTGCTCAGTAGCTATTATATTTTGCTCGTACGGCTGAGCTGCTTGACGCTTTACTTTACTTTTCTTAAAACATTCCAAGTTTTTCGTGAATAGTAAAGTCTCTTTGATCTATGCCATGAATTTTCGCATGAGTACTTAGTTTTCTAACTTAGAAATTCTAAACATTTCATAAGTTCCTACTAAGTATACTTTCTCATACTCTTATTGCTCTAACATTTTATGAGCTTAATGTTTATTTTCACACGAATATTTGCTTCTAACGTGAAATTTTGAAAAATTCCAAGTTACTTAAGCTTTGTCAAACAAGTTAGCTTAATGGCCTTTTTTTACTTCAAAAATTTACAAATCAGCCTAAAATCAAATATCTTAAATCGTGCTCTTATTGCATGTGTTAAATTATAGACCAGTATACCCCATGTGCCCCCCAAGTGATCGAGGGTTGAAAGATCCTTGATCACTTGCTACTTGACCGAATCTATTCGAGCAGTTATTACTCATGAAACACATTGAATATAAAGAAAACATCCGAGCAGTTGAACACTGCAAGAATACTCGACCAGTTAAATACTGGCAATCTACCCGGCCAGGTGGATATGGACCAGTTGAACACTACCCGGTTTTTCCCAACCAGGTAAATTTTTTTTTCAAATTTACTGACAGTGGAACACTGCCCAAGTAAAAATAATCAACACATATGCATAATTTATAGCAAGATTCAATCATGTTGCGCGTGATCTCTTTTATTACTCGTAAAAAAAGGACAAACCGTATCTAATAATGAGTCTCAAACAAAAAAAAAATTGTTAAAAAATAAAATGATTGGTCAACAAATAACCAGCTCATAAACAAACTTAAATAACAAGTTAAACACTTGAAACTAAGTTACCACTCTGTAAGGGATATTCATTGATAATATTTCCTCAAGTGCTCACCATTCCAATAGTTTCTAATCAGCTATCCATTCAGTCAAGAAATTTTGTAAGTGTCGGGTGCCAAGACATGCTCAATCTGATACGGTCCTTCCCAGTTTGGTCCTAGCACTCCAGCTGCTGGGTCTTTGATGAACACCTTTCTCAGGACCAAATCTCCGACCTGGAACTTTCGATCTCTAACTCTGGAATTAAAATAGTGAGCCACCTTTTGTTGATGGGCAGCAACTTTCAAGCTTTCCTTTTTCTCATTTTTCTTCAACAGAGTCCAAAGACTCAGCTAGCAATTGGTGGTTCTCTGGCTGATCGTATGTACTTCTCTAATGAGATGGAGGGTCAATATCAATAGGTAACATAGCTTCGTATCCATATGCCAAGGAAAAGGGAGTATGACCAGTTGTTGTCCGGGCAGTAGTTCTGTATGACCAAAGGACTTCTGGTAATTCTTTTGCCTAAACTCCTTTAGCTTTCTCTAGGTGCTTCTTTAGAGTGTCGTTCAATGTCTTGTTGACTGCTTCAACTTTCCCATTCGCTTACGGATGAGCTACCGAGGAGAAACTTTTTGTAATACCATGTCTAGTGCAAAAATCAGTAAATAAGTCGCTATCAAATTGAGTGTCGTTGCCAGATACTATCTTATGGGGTAGACAATATTGACATATTATATTCTTCACTACAAAATCTAACATTTTCTTCGAGGTGATTGTTGCTAGTGGTTCAATTTCGGTCCACTTAGTGAAATAATCCACAGCAACTACCGCAAATTGTACCCCTCCTTTTCCTTTGGGTAGTCTCCCGATCAGATCAATTCTCCTTACTGCAAAGGGCCATGGACTTTGCATCTGCTTCAAAACATTTGGAGATGCTCTAAATATTTTAGAAAATCTCTGACATTTATCACACTTCTTCACATACTCCATGGAATCTTCATTCATTGTAGGCCAGAAAAATCCTTGTCGCAAAATCTTTTTATTGAGACTTTGCCCCCCGGCATGGTCTAAGCAAAATAATTCATGCACTTCAGCCAGCAAGTTCTTTGATTGGTCGAGTGTTATGCATCTAAGAAGTGGCATAGAGTACCATCTTCTATATAATATCCTATCCATTGTGATATATCTAGCAGCTTGCCTCATCTTCTTTTGTGCTTCATTGCGATTGTCTGGTAAGATGCCTTGTTGAGGTAAGTGATGATGGGTGTCATCCAAGTGTTAGCTATTGTGATGGGATTGCTTCATGCTCGGTAATACTTGGTTTTTCCAAGTATTCAACTGGTACTATATTCAAAGTATCAGCATCTTTTGCACTGGCCAGTTTAGCCAAAGCGTCTGCATTGGAATTCTACTCTCGTGGTACTAGCTTGATAGTGTACTCTTCGAATTGTGTTAGCAGGTCCTTGGCTTTATTCAAGTAGGCCACCATGCGCAAACTTCTTGCCTGATATTCCCCCAAAATTTGGTAGACTACCAACTAAGAATCACTATTTATTTCAACTGACCATGCATGCACATCTTTAGCTAGTCGCAATCCTGCTAAGAGGGCTTCATACTCTGCCTCATTATTAGAAGCATTAAATCTGAACCTTAATGCACAATGAATTCAAGGTTGCTTAGGTGTGATCAATATAAGTCCTGCTCCTGAGTGATGTTCATTTGAGGACCCATCCACAAAAAGTTGCCAGGCAAGAAAATTTTCTCTCTACCCAGTCACATTTTCTTGTCGGTCAGGGAGATCAGGAATTCTAATACATTCAACAACGAAGTCTGCCAAAGCTTGTCTTTTAATGGCTGACCTAGGCTGATACTTGATTTCAAATTGGCCTAATTCGACAGCCCACTTAAGTAAATGACCAAAGGTTTCTGGTTATTGTAAGACTTAGCGTAAGGGTTGTTCGGTAAACACCTTAATGGAATGTTCTTGGAAATATGGCCATAATTTGTGAGATGCAAGCACTAAACAGTATGCTAACTTCTCGATCATCGGGTACCTTGACTCTACTCCTATCAATCGCTTGCTAACATAATATACTGTATGTTTTACCTTATCTTCCTCTCATATTAGAGCAGCACTAACAGCATGCTCTGTGACTGCCAAATAAATGAAAAGGTCCTCTCCATCTACCAGTTTTGAGAGAACTGGAGGTTGAGCCAAATGTTTCTTTATGGCTTAGAAATCTTGCTCACACTCCTCCGTCAATTCAAACTTTTTGCTTCCTCTAAGTAAGTTAAAAAATGGGACACATTTGTCCTTTGATTTGGAAATAAACCTACCTAGAGCAGCAATCTGCCCAATCAGACTCTTTACATCTTTAGTTTTGGCTAGAGACTTCATTTCCATGAGTGCCTTAATCTTCTCAGGATTGGCTTCTATTCCTCGCCAGTTAACAATAAACCCAAGGAATTTTCTAGATTTTACTCCAAACGAACATTTCAATGGGTTTAACTTCATGCTATACATTCAAAGTATTGCAAAACATTCCCCTAGATCTTGTACATGCCCCACAGCTTCTTTTGACTTGAGCAACATGTAATTGACATATACCTCCATGTTTTTGCCGATCAAATCACGGAACATTCCATTCACTAAACGCTGGTAGGTGGCACCTGCATTCTTCAAGCTGAGTGGCATAACCTTATAACAGTATAAACCTATATCTATCTGAAATCTGGTATGCTCCTTGTTGGGGGGGTGCATACTTATTTGATTATATCTTGAGTAAGCGTCCATGAAGGACAAAATTTCATGACCAGAAGTTGCATCAATTAACTGATTTATCCTAGGCAGAGGAAAACAGTCCTTGGGACATGCTTTATTCAGATCGGTGAAATCTACACAGGTCCTCCACTTTCCATTTGGCTTGGACACTAAGACTAGATTAGAAACCCAGGCGGGGCAGTAAGCTTCCCTTATGAACCCATTTTCCTTCAGTCGCTAGACTTCTTCCTTTAGAGGTTTTGCTTGTTCCTTGTCAAGCAACCTTCTCTTCTGCCACACTGCTGGGTAGTTTTCATCCACGTTGAGCATGTGGCTAATCACATTTGGTGAGATACCCACCATATCCTTGTGAGACCAGGCAAAGACGTCTTGATTCCTTCGCGAAAATTCTACCAGCTGTGCTCTCACTTCCATATTTAAGTTTTTTCCAACTTTCACCACTCGGGTCGATTCGTTCTCATCTATTGAGACCTCCTCTAAATCTTCCATAGGTCCCACTCCACTATCCAAATTCCCAAAGTGAGGATCAATTTCCATTCCCTCGCTTTGGGCAACGCCCTATTTGGTGACATCATCACCGGATGGGGTTTGCTGCTTAGTAATACCAGGAGTCCTTTCCTGGTCGATAACTTTATAAACTCCTTCCCAGTCGGTAGAATCTGCAAGACCTCCCTGGTTGGTAAAGTTTACAACATTTTTCTGGTCGACGTCCATCTCATTTAACACTTCTCTTTCTCCACACACAATCATGTTATTCTCATTGACTCCCCTTCATGCCTTAACCACTGAAGCATTGTAACATTCTCTGGATTTTCTTTGGTTCCCTTGGACACATCCTATGCCCACGCTGATTGGAAATTTCATAGTAAGGTGCCATATAGACACTGATGCGTGTAGAGCCATGAGTCGTGGTCGACCAATCACCACGTTGTATGCCAATGAGCAGTCTATTATTAAAAAATTTGTCATGATTGTCTTGTGCCTCGGAGCGTCTCCTGCTGTGACCGCTAACTTGATTGTTCTGGTCGGTGATAAACCTTCTTCAGTGAATCCATAAATAACTTGAGAGCAGTACTTCAAATCATTGACAGATAACTTCATATTTTCAAAAGATAACTTGTAGATAATATCCACCGAGCTTCCCGTATCAACCAGGCACCTCTTCATCTTCATGTTAGCAATCTAGATGGTAATGATGAGTGGGTCATTATGAGGATACCTGACATGTCTGGCATCATCTTCTATGAAAGTGAGAGATTCACTATCATAGCAAGGATTTTTTAGAGGTCGCTCCTCGACAGTCATAACATCTGATGTTGCCGCCAACTCATGTCGAAGTGTCTGAACATATCTTTTTCTTGTTTTGTTACTATCTCCAGCCAGGTGTGGACCTCTACATATAGTGTCTAAGGTAAAATCCACTGGCTCAGGTTGCAAAGTTGGAGATTGTTGTCCTTTAAACCCAGGATTGTTGTTACTTCCTCTTCCTTGGGGTTTCTCTGCCCGGTACTTTTTCAACTTTCCCGACCGGAGAAGAAATTCTATCTCATCCTTAAGATGATCGCATTCATTTGTATCGTGACCATAATCTCCATGGAAACGACAAAACTTATTCATGTCTCTTTTACTCATCTCTTTCCTGATGGGTGGGGGTTTCCGGTAGAGAGCCTCTTGATAACTAGCGAGATATATTTTCGCCTGGCTGGCCAAGAGAGTGGTGTAATTAGTGAACCGAGGCTCATACTTAGTTGGCTTATCGTTTGGACCCGACTTGGCCTTCTTTTCTTCATGGCAGTCAGACCCATTATTTCCATGTTTCTTTCCACCATTTTGACTCCTTCCAGTATTCTTAGGAGGCTCAGTTGATCGGTCTGGATTGTTTATGCCCTTTTCCTCTTTCTCAATTGCGTCATCCAATTTCATATACTTTTCTGCTCAGTCAAAAAATTGTTGAAGTGTGAAATTGGATTTCTATGTATACTATCCCACAAAGGGCTTCGATAAGTGATTTCGGAGGATATGGCAACCATCATCCCCTCATCTCCGACAGTAGTTACTCGGTTGGCTTCTCTCATGAACCTCTGTATATAATTCTTTAGAGACTCATCCTTTCCTTGTTTGATATCTGCCAAGTGGTTGGCATAAACTGGTGGGGTCCGGACAGCACTGAATTTTCTACAAAACTCTGTCTTGAATGCTTCCCAAGAGGTGATGGCATTCGGCTTAAACTTCCAATACCATTCCTAGGCAGTATCCGACAATGTAGTCGGGAAAACTCTACACCGATAATCGTCACTTACTCTGAGCAGTTCCATCTGGTCCTCAAATTTCCCAACATGTCTGATGGGATCCGCTTTTTCTGTATATACCCGCAGCACTGGTGCTTTATATTTTTCCGGTGGCTGGGCTGCTATAATCCGGGCACAAAATGGACTGCCACTCCTGTGGTCTACCGCATCCATTTTGGAAGGTTGTTTTTATAAACCTTGCATCGCAGCTGTTAGCGCGTCAAGCTGGGCTTGGATGGCTGGTGCAACTTGTTAGAAAAAGTTTATACAGGATCTTTATTTATTTTCATGTATATCTAATATTAAACAAATTAATACGAGATAGCCTAAAACATGTTTCTAAAATTGAATTCAAGAGAAACAAAGAATAGAATACTTACAGTATACGCAGCAGAATTAAGAGTCCTTCCTTCAGTTTCTCTAACTCTTGTATCCTTTCTGTCGCAGAGTATTATCAAGAGACTGAACCGATCTTCTATTTTCTTCACGATCTTCCAATGTATCCTTAGAACCACCTAGACTAGTGTGGGAAATTCTCAACACATGAGATAGATATAGAGAGAAGAAGAGAAAATAACAAAGTGGCTTAGAAAAGGACTTGTGTTTAGAGAGAATATAAAACTATCAGAAAATCTGACTTGTCAAAAACCCTTTTTTGACTTCTCTATAAGCACTCCTTTTATAGACTCAATTAGGCCATTTAATTTAATTAAAAAATCAATAAAATAACAGCCATTTTGAAGCCCTAGGTCGAAATTATCATGGGCTATAGGCCCGTGAAATTTCCCATTTGATTATAAGCCCATTGGACTTAAAATCAAGGCCTGTATTATTTTCTATTGATTTAATTAATTAAATAATTATTTAAATCATTTATCAAATTAATTATTTATAATTTGAACCTTGATTTAAACTTATTTATTAATTTAGATACCAATTTATCTTAATTAATAAATCTGCCATAATTTCTCTTTTCTTCTCAAAATTACACAACTCTGTGAAACTATCCAAAATTGACATGGTCAACTTTGATAATTCTAATTGATGATTAAATCAATTAATTGAGACTATCTAGATGATTTAATCCAAGGTACAATGGGGACCATGGGCCTATGAAATCAAGCTCCAATAAGTTATCATAAATCTAACAAATAAATTTACTAACTTATTAATTCCTCGTGACTCCACTATAGACTTGGAATTGCACTCTTGAATTCATAGAACGCTCTATAACAAATATAGATACGCTATTAATTATCCATTGTTACAACCATAATTGTCACTCAATCCTCTATAGACGGTCTACAATGAGATAGGACTAAAATACCGTTTTACCCCTCATTGTATTTTATCCTTAAAACACTTAGTTCCTTGTAAATGATATTTCAGTAAACTAATTTAATTACTGAAATGAGATCTCTATCATTTATCACCTTGAACCAAACTAAAAGGAAACCATCGTTTCACTTCTTCATCAGAAGCTATAGATGTTCATATCTATGATTAACACTCCCACTCAATTATACTACCGAGTTCCCAAGATGTAAGTATGGGCTAGTCTGTAGGGTAAGCTGGTAACGAACAAGTCAAAGAACTCAAATAATACAATCAGTTAGAATACTAACCACTCAGAATTGAGATTGAATTGACCTATGGTCAACTATATGATATGACTAGAATAGATAATAACGGTATGTTTACTTATCTTATCAACTGTCAATATCGGTCCTGTCCGATGTAACAAATACATCCGATATTATCTACTTTGCTAATGTTCTGGAAAGAACATAACACTGTAATGTGTAAGTAGATCATATCGTAGATTGGTAAGTCAGTGTAAATCCGGTGCACTGACTAATCTTAGGACTAACTTATTTTTGAACATATAATCATATTTATATTCCACTGTGATTACGTCACTATAAATAAGATTAGCTATATGCTCGGGATTTAATAGAAGTTTATATTAAACAAATAATCATGAAAATAAAACATGTGAGCAAAGTGATTGACCAAGTCAAAAAATGATTTCTATTCTTTTATTGATAATAAAATGAGATTACAAAGAATTTGGGTTTTAATTAGGGCATAAAACCCCAACACAACTGACAAGGCTCCAAGGTTTTGACCTCCTGGTCGGGCATTTCCATATGGAGCACTGTCGTCAAGTATTTCTACTTGACCGGCAGGGCAGTTCAGATCTTGCCCTTCGACCGGGACGGTCTTCGTCTTGTTGCTGATAACGTCCCTTAGATCCTTCTTGGAAGCATGTCCTCCTAACCGATCAAACACCGTGCTCTTAGATTTTTCAAAGGGCTTATTGCGCGGGACCTGCTTTCTCCCACTACGCTGCTGGCCAGGATGTAGTGGTGGTTTTTCGGAACAACCCAGGCAGTTTTTTCCTCCTTGCTAGTCAGTGCCCTCCTTTTCTTTTTCTTTTGACTGGTCAGTCTTATGACTGTCACCCTCATCTCGACCATGTCCATCTTTGTAGCTAGGAGTTTTTTTATCTCAAGGAGCTTTGGTTTGGTTGTTTCCGGGCGGAGTGTGCTTACTATCCGACCGGTAACTCTCTGATAGGGAGGTTTCCGATTGGTGACCTCTGGAAGGGGTTCTAGAGTTCTCCCTTTGTGTTGATACAGTTCTAGAGCAGACTCTGTCATCTGCCCGACCAGTCTAATTACTTTGACTCCGGTCAGGTCCCTAAGAGTCCATCCTTCCAGTAGGAGACTTCTGACTGGCGTTGTCCTTTCGTGCTACCTAGACGGCTGCTCATGCCACGGCTTGAACATTGTCTTTGGCCAATCGGGTAGCCGCTTCTAGAACAAGTGTTGCTTCACGATGTCTCTGGTTGACTTCCTCATGTCATTGTCTGATCTCTTTGCTTCTGGCCTCTATATCGCGCCTTTGTTGTTCTAACACAACTCTCTGCCTGGCCATCTCTTCAGCGAAAGACTCATGTCATGCGTTAAATTGCATCATCTCCTCCTGGAAATCCCCCATGGTTTCCTGGAGTTCTTCAACCTCTGGAGTCGTCTCCTCGAGAAAGACCCTAGGCTCAGTGTTAGGGTTCTCAGGTGCAGGACCTTCTGATCTAACAGGTTCCTTTGATGTACCGGGCTTTCTGGGCTCCATATTGGTAGGATAGTAGTGTGTTTCTTCTATTCAGGCTCTCAATGAAAGCACCAAAAAATGTTGACTATGATTTTGGCCAACGACGAGTAGACGTAAAAATTACAGTAAGCCTTGAATAGAAAATAACGACACAAATAATTTTGTAGTGGTTCAGCCCCAATTTGTTGGTAATAGCCTAATTCACTTAGAGTTGTGATATATGTAGCCTACACTTAAGATTAGATGAACCTGAGCCAACTAAGTTTCTTAAATGTAAGTGAAAAAATACAGTGTTTCTCTCCCAAGAATACAAGGTTTCTCTCTCAGAAAAGTACCCCGAGAATGCCCGTGTCCCAAAAGCCTAGCCAGAAAATCATAATCCCCCCAAATGATGCCATGAGCTCTCTATTTATAGGATCATCGATCATACAATCAAGGTCCCCCAAATAATAGAGTATCTGGTTGTTCTAACCAATCCTAACTAATAATCAAATTTAAAATACAACGATACAGCGATTACTTTGGGATATCTGAGATATTCTCACGGTAATTACGGATAATTCAAACTGAAGTCATTACTGAAGCTTTATTGAAGAATCACTGGACACCTGACTCCTGAGATTCTGATATGTCTAATCGACCAAATCCATTCCCCGATGTAGTTGGTCAGCTATATCACGTTGCTGAAGTAAGTGGTCGGCCAAAACACATTACTGGTCGGATAACACTATTCTCTGATGTAACTGGTCGAGCAAAACTCCTCTTGGTCGGGTAGAATTTTTCACTGGTCGGTCAAAAGCCTTACCTGGTTGAGCAAATCACTTCCTGACTAGGTAAATCTATTTCCTTACCAGTAATATCACAACTCCGTAGGTCAACTTCCAACATTTTCACTTCCTTGGTCAACACATTTATTGACTATTAATGTGTCATTTACTGACCATGCATTGCCACTTGTCACTTTCGATTGCCACATCATCAAACAAAAATTTTGGCATAATAGGTACAAAGATCGGATTAGTGTTATGATGGACACTAGGATCAGATGAGAGATTTTTGATGAATTTCATACTTCCCCTTATTCTCTACATCCAGGCACGACAAAGATGTACCAGGATCTAAAATCTTTATATAGGTGGCCAGGGATGAAGAGGGATGTGACTGAGTACGTGGCAAAGTGTTTGGCCTGTCAACAGGTCAAGGCACAATATCAGAGACCAGCAGGGCTGTTGCAGCCTCTGGATATCCCATAGTAGAAGTGGGAGGACATCACGATGGATTTCGTGGTGGGGTTTCCCAGGACGGTGGGCCAGCACGATTCAATCTGGGTCATCGTGGAATGGTATATGAAGTCAGCTCACTTTTTACCAGTGAGGACTTACTACACAGTTGACCAGTATGCAGACCTCTATGTGAGAGAGATAATACGCCTTCATGGGACTCCGAGGTCTATTGTGTCAGATAGGGACCCTATCTTTACATCTAAGTTTTGGGAAAAGGCGATGGATACACAGCTAAAGTTCAGTATAGCTTATCATCCTCAGATCGATGGCCAGACTGAGAGAACTATCGAGATATTGGAGGACATGCTGAGATAATGTGTATTGGACTTTGAACGGTCCTAGAGTAATTATTTGCCTCTAATAGAGTTTTCCTATAATAACAGCTACCAGTCAACTATTGGAGTGGCACCTTATGAGATGTTGTATGGTAGGAAGTGCAAATCACCCATTCACTGGGAGGAGATGGGTGAAAGGAAATATTTGGGTCCTAAGGCTGTTCAGAGGACCATTGAGGCTATCAAGAATACTAGAGCTTGGATGCTCACTTCTCAAAGTAGACAAAAGAGCTACGTTGATCCCAAGCGTAAAGATATAGAGTTTCAGGTTGAGGACTATGTCTTCCTCCGCATTTAACCATTGAGAGGGGTGAAGCGGTTTGGGAAGAAGGGCAAGTTGAGCCCTGGGTTTTTTGGACCATTTAAGATCCTGGAGAAGATCGGTCAGGTGGCCTATAGATTGGCCTTACCCCCGGCATTGTCTAGTGTGCACAACGTATTTCATAATTCCTTGTTGAGGAAATATGTATTTGATGAGACTCATGTGTTAAGTTACGAGGATCTGGAACTGGAAAAGATTTATCCTATGAGGAGCAGCCAATTCATATTTTAGACAGGAATGACAAGGTCCTAAAGAACAAGATTATACCTTTGGTTAAGGTATTATGGAGGAATAGCAAGGTCGAGGAAGGGACCTAGGAGCTAGAGTCAGATATGCGGGACCAGTATCCCGAGCTGTACAGGTAAAATTTCAAGGACGAATTTCCTATAAGGAGGAGGGGATAGTTGTAACTTTCCAAAGTACCTAATAAGGCTTAGGGCCTTGATTAGGGGGCAAGGATTGAAAATGATGGAATATGTGTTTATGTGATATATATATGTATATCATTATATGATTTTGTGAGTTATATTATAATATGACTAGATATGCATGTTTAGGTGTATTAAATATGAATGTGGACCCATTTCTTATTAGAAGGGAAATTTGCATAATTTGGT
The DNA here is from genome assembly GCF_963169125.1 of Humulus lupulus. NCBI lineage: Eukaryota > Viridiplantae > Streptophyta > Magnoliopsida > Rosales > Cannabaceae > Humulus > Humulus lupulus. The sequence goes on from NC_084799.1 coordinate 165,525,622, forward strand.
CTGTTATGGGTATATCTGGAATATATGTGCATATATGTGATATATGTTTGAGACCACATTATTATGTGGATATATTTGGGTTACTCAACAAGAGGCGATCCTAGGGAGCAAGTTAGCGGGAAAGTCACAACGAGACCAAATACCCGACTCGGGGTGAGTCAAAGGGTATTTTGGGTATTTAGAACATTACCGAGATATCGAGTAATGGGAGTAAATATTTGAGGATATATTTGGTGTTACTGAGATAAGGAGGGAATTTCTGGGAATTTTGATCATTTTACCCTCGGGGATGTTTTTGGTACCCCGGGCCTCGGAATTTACTTAAGGTTACTTAAACCCTAAGTGAACAACACAAAACATAAAACATAACACATAACTCTAAGCATCTCTCTCTTCTCTCTCACTCGTTCTCCTCTCTCTCTCTCTCAACTTTCTTGGTGCTTTTTTAGGAAACTAAGAGAAATTAAGGGCTGAAAACATGGGAAATTGAAGGCTTGAGTTAGGGTTGGATTTTCTGAAGCTAGAAGGATAAAAATCACAGTTGAGGTAAGTTTCAAATCCCTATTTTTATTGAATTATGTTTTGGTTCTTAAGTGTTCTTGTAATGACCCAAAAATCCTATTAGGGTTTAGTGCCTTGATTAGCGTGTCGGGAGGGCATAATTGGATATGTATGTGATTATTTGATTTAAATGCATGACTATGTGGCATACATGATATATATATATATGATGATGTGAATATATTATATGCATGTTTATGAGTATTAGATATGCATGTGGGCCCTTTATTGTTTATTAAGGCATATCTATAATTTGGGCCCGTTAAGGGCATAAATGTGATTATATGTGTTAAATGGTTGGGACCACATTATTATGTGGATATATTTGCAGTACATGGCTCGAGACGATCCTAGTGAGCGGATTAGCGAAATAGTCACAGCAGGGAATAATACCCGGCTCGAGGTTAGCTTAGGGGTATGTTGGGAACTTAAAGTATATTTTGGGGTTTATTGAGTAATGAGTAAGAATTTTCTAATTAGTTGGGCATGACGAGATTAATTGGGAATTGGTAGGATGATTTGAGGAATTACCAGGAATCGGGAAAAATGACCATTTTACTCTTAAGGGAAAATAGGAGGCTAAGACAATAGCAAGGGCAGTATGGTCTTTTTTTAGGCAAGGGATAACTCAGTGGGAATTCTAAGCTTAGCCATAACCCACCAGAATCTACTAAGTTCTCTTCTCTCTCTCTCTCTCTCTCTCTCTCTCCCTCCCTCCATCTCACGTTCTCACTCTCCCACTCTTGAACCGAAGGGAATTCTGATGAATTGAATGAGAAAACTCAGGGAATTGAAGCTTGGAAAATCTGGAGAATTAAGGCTAGAAGTAGATAGAGTATAGCTGGGGGATTCAAGCTACAAACTGAGGTAAGGTTTCAAGTTTTAACTTGTTGATTCTGCTTGATTGTAGTTAGAATTTAGAGTTTGCATGAAAGTGAATTCCAAAGCTGATTTTGGGTGTTTGATGAATGTAAGGAGTGGTTTATAGGTTGGTAATGATGTTTAGGCTATAAGGGTAAGAAAATTAAGCTTAATTCTAGGTTGAATTGGTGTTTGGGGTATGAATTTTGGGTTTAGGCTCGAGGGAAAACGCAGAAAAGAGGCTGGTTTTCTAGGTTTGGGGACTCAGGTCGTGGCCTTTTTCTTCAAGCACCACAGCCCGTGTGCTCGAAGAGGATGGAAGGCCTCTGTTCTGTCTAGGCGTGTCGCAGCACAAAGTATAGTGTGCCACGGCCCATGTCCTTCAGCAGAGAGGCATTTTGCCTCTGACTTGAGTGCGTCGCAACCCTTCAAGGGTTGGCTGCAGTTCAAATGCAAAACCAAGGCTATTTGAGGGTTTTAGCTCAGGAACCCAAATGTTAAGGCTTGGGAAGGATCCTGCCACCTGGTTTGGTAAAATTCAAGGTCCTAGAGATCATATTAATATTCTGAAGTTGATTATTGGATTGGAATTTGATATTTGTCCATTATTACTTATGACTAGGATTACCGTTAAGGCTCAAGACTGAGGATCATGCTCGAGACCACTCTACATCTATCATTTGGGACTCGAGGTAAGAAAACTACATCCTTGTGATTGTGATAGGGACTGAGATTCCCTATAAGTGAATATATGTGTTATGTGAGTTATATATCTGTTATGTGGGATATGAAAGTACGACCTTAGGGTGACGGGGCTGACAATAAGCGTATTGAACGCAGCTCGGCCTAATCGAGCCGAGGTCAGCTAAATAATCAGAGGACTCGGCCTAAGTGTGGTAGGGTCAGCTAAATAACCAGAGGGCTCATCCTAAGGGCATCGACACCCTAGTATTCGTATTATAGTTTAAGTTACATGTGAAAGTATATGTTAATCGTTGCCTAGCTTGATACTTGTATTCTGCTGATTAATCGAACTTATTGGTTTGAAGTTTATTTAATGCTCTTGTTGCTATTTATGCTTATTGATTATGGTTTTATTTATGGGCCTTGGCTCAAGGGTGCTACGTGGTGCAGGTAAAGGTATAGGAAAGCTAGACCAACCATGAGTTAGAGAGCTCTGGGGGTGGAGTGTACATTGTCAACTGCTCGACTGCCACGGCCAAGGGAATTTACAGGAACTAGAGCTCTAAACTGTATTTTTCCGTTGGACTGGCTTTTGTTGTATCAGTCTTTGAGAGTTGTATTTGTCATGTAAACCGTGTTTTTGGGTTCCCATGTATCAAACACTTGCTTTAAAGAAAATTAACCATTTATGATCAAAATATTTTAACCCTAACCTTTTAGTTGACTTTAGAATCACATTTATGTTCAAACGACTTGATTAGCAAGTCTTGCACTATTTTAAACACACAGTGTAACGGTCTTGGTTATCCAGGGTGTTACAACTTGGTATCAAAGCAGTCTAGGTTTAAGGGTTCCTGGAGACTAGCTGGGCATGTACACTAGCCGCTAAAGACAAGCTCGACTCAGGGTTTGGTAACCATATATGTGATTATATGCTTAAATGTTTAAATGGAATATAAATACTTTATATGCATGATCAATAGGGAGCATGATATATACTAATAGGGTCTGGCCCTTGAATGCTATGTGAATATGTTAAGGCGTGCTTATTAGCATTGCTACTATATGTGAACGATTGTTTAAATGCATGTTTGCATCATGATTTTGTTTTGTGGCCCAGATATTGGCGTTGGACCATTGAATGAATATAAACCTGCTATCATTGATTACATATAAACTTGGATAGTTATGCGTCCAAGGCGATCAATACAACTAGTCAGCACCGGGGTCGAGCCAAGAGATGATGAGCAAGGCCAAAACCCTCTGCCAGTCCCTAAGAACTGGCGGTAGTTGCTTGCTGATATGCAAGCCAGACTTCAGAGTTAGGAAGAGCAGATTCACCTTCTGAGGCAACAGGCTCTATCAGGGAGTGTCGCACCTAATTTACCACCTGTTGTGGCACCAGCAGTATAGCCACCTGAGATTGGAAACAGGTGGGAGCCACTTTATGAACGATTTAGGAGACAGCATCCTCCAATCTTTGAGGGAGGACCAGATTCACTGAAGGCTAAACAATGGATGAGCATGATCACCTCTATTTTGGATTTTATGAGGGTGGAAGGCAATGATATGGTGGCATGTGCCACCTATATGCTTAGAGAGGATGCCCATATTTGGTGGGAGGTGGCATCCCAGAATCGAGACGTTTCTACTCTGAGTTGGGATGGATTCAGAGATCTGTTCAATCAGAAATATTACAATGTTGCCGTCAGGGCGGCGAAGGTGAATGAGTTCATTGGGTTGGTTCAGGGCGGCATGAAAGTTACAAAGTATGCCCTGAAATTTGACAGGCGGGCAAAGTTTGCACCAGACTTAGTGCCTACAGATGCAGCTAGGCAAGCAAGTTTATTCGAGGGCTTAATGCAATGATAGCCCGAGATGTGAGGATCACATCAATACCTGGGGAAACAACTTATGCCCAGGTGGTTGAGAAGGCTCTTACTACTGAAGAGGCAGAGAATAAGATCTGGAGGGAGAACCCTGCTAGACGGGATGTTCACAGGGCAATGCCTCCATATACAGGGTGGGGCGAAGGCCCCAGTGATCAGAAGAGGAAGACCCCTGACACCTTGACCACTGTTTCTCCTGATAGGAAGGGCCGAGGTGCTTAGGGTGGCCGCTAGGGAGGCGGTGAGACATGGAGTTATCCAGAGTGCACTAGATGCTGGAAGTGCCATCTAGGAAAATGTTGGGCCAAGGATTGTTACTTGTAGGGTGGTTGGACACCTCAAGAAAGATTGTCCGACACTGAAGAAGGAGGAACCAGGGAAGGTGGACAGCTTGACTCCATCTCGAGTGTTTACCTTGACACAGACAGAGGCTGAGGCTAGTCTCTTAGTAGTGACAGGTCAACTTTCTAGCGCTGGCTCTTCATATACTATATTGATTAACTCTAGTGCTACATATTCTTTTGTTTCTAGTAAGGTGATTGATAGATTTTGTAGGTATAGTGACCACTATACTATGGGTTTTGGGACTATGCTGCCTACAAAGGAACTGGTAATTTATAGGAGATGGATTAGAGCATTGCCAGTGATGGTGGATAGTAGGGAGCTATCAATAGATTTGATTGAGTTGGGTATGGACGATTTCGATATGATTTTGGGAATGGATTTGCTAGTCAGATACGAGGCCACAATAGATTGTAGGAAGAAGATGGTGAGTTTTGAGCCTGAGGGTGAGGACCCCTTTGTCTTTGTGGATGTTTTGAAAAGACCCCGCGTTCCTATGATATTGGTGTTGAGGGCTAGGGACCTACTATAAGGAGGTTGTATAGGTTTTCTAGCTAATGTGGTGGATACCACTAGAGTATGCCAGTGGGGCCAGAAGAGACTAGACTGGTATTTGAGTTTTTGGATGTGTTTCTTGAGGATTTACCAAGACTGCCACCGCACAGGGAGATTCAGTTTGTGATTGAGTTAGTGCCAGGTACAGAGCCAGTATTGAGGGCACTGTATAGAATGGCTCCAGTAGAGCTAAACGAGTTGAAGATACAGTTGCAAGAGCTTCTAGACTTGGGGTTCATAAGACTTACCTTCTCGCCATGGGGTGCTCTGGTTTTATTTGTGAAGAAGAAGGATGGGACTCTGAGAATGTGTATAGACTACAAAGAGTTGAACAAGTTGACCATCAAGAATAAGTATCCCTTATTGAGGATAGATGTCATGTTTGATTAGCTGCACGGTATGACGATATTCTCGAAGATTGATCTTCGATCTAGTTATCACCAGCTGAGGATCAAGGATGAGAATATTTCGAAGACAGCTTTCCGTACGAGGTATGGATATTACAAACGGTTCGTGGAAGGTTTCTCAAAGATTGCCACACAATTGACTGAGTTGACACGGAAGAATCTGAAGTTCATCTGGTCAGACAAGTGTGAGGGTAGCTTCTAGGAACTGAACCAATGACTGATTACTACTCTGTGTTGAGTCTTCCTTTGGAGGAAGGGAAATTTGTGGTGTACTGTGATGCATCGAGGCTGGGATTGGGATGTGTGTGGACGCAGAATGATAAGGTTATTGCCAACACGTCGCGACAATTGAAAGATTATGAACAGTTGTATCCTACCCATGATTTGGAACTGGCAGCAATGGTATTCGCACTGAAAGTTTGGCAACATCTGTATGGGCAGAAGTGCGAGATATACACCTACCATAAGAGTTTGAAGTATTTCTTCACCCAGAAGGACTTGAAAATGAAATAGAGACCTTGGTTGGAATTGGTGAAGGACAATGATTGCGATATCCTTTACCACCAAGGAAAAGCCAATGTAGTGGCAAATGTGTTGAGCTGAAGGGGCCTGGGACGGTTGTTCAATTCAAAGCATATATCGAAGGAGTTAGCAAAAGAGATGGCTAGAGCAAAGATAGAAAGTGTTGTGGGCCGGTTGGCCAATATAACTTTACAGTCTACCCTCCTAGAGAGGATAGGAGAGGGTCAATCAAATGATGTGCAGTTGCAGGAGGTTAGAGGAAATGTCCTAGCTGAAGTGGCTAAGGGTTATTCTATTACAGAGACGGGTTTACTACGATACAAGGATCGGATCTATGTTCTGATGGATATGGGTATTAGACGAGAGATACTTGATGAATCCCATAGTTGGGGTTTTATGCCCTAATTAAAACATGTTTTATTTTCATGATTATTTGATAATATAAACTTCTATTAAATCCCGAGCATATAGCTAATTATATTTATAGTGACGTAATCACATTGGAATATAAATACGATTATATGTTCAAAATAAGTTAGTCCTAAGATTAGTCAGTGCACAGGATTTACACTGACTTGCCAATCTACGATATGATCTACTTACACATTACAGTGTTATGTTCTTTCCAGAACATTAGCAAAGTAGATAAGATCGGGTGTATTTGTTACATCGGACAAGACCGATATTGACAGTTGATAAGATAAGTAAACATACTGTTATTATCTATTCTAGTCATATCATACAGTTGACCGTAGGTCAATTCAATCTCAATTCTGAGTGGTAAGTATTCTAACTGATTGTATTATTTGAGTTCTTTGACTTGTTCGTTACCAGCTTACCCTACGGACTAGCCCATACTTACATCTTGGTAACTCAGTCGTATAATTGAGTGGGAGTGTTAACCATAGATATGAACATCTATATCTTCTGATGAAGAAGTGAAACGATGGTTTCCTTTTAGTTTGGTTCAAGGTGTTAAATGATAGAGATCTCATTTCAGTAATTAAATTAGTTTACTGAAATATCATTTACAAGGAACTAAGTGTTTTAAGGATAAAATACAATGAGGGGTAAAACAGTATTTTAGTCCTATCTCATTGTAGACCATCTATAGAGGATTGAGTGACAATTATGGTTGTAACAATGGATAATTAATAGTGTATCTATATTTGTTATAGAGTGTTCTATGAATTCAAGAGTGCAATTCCGAGTTTATAGTGGAGTCACGACGAATTAATAAGTTGGTAAATTTATTTGTTAGATTTATGATAACTTATTGGAGCTTGACTTCATAGGCCTATGATCCTCATTGTACCTTGGATAAAATCATCTGTATAGTCTCAAATAATTGATATAATTATCAATTAGAATTATCAAAGTTGACCAGGTAAATTTTGGATAGTTTCACAGAGTTATGTAATTTTGAGAAGAAAAGAGAAATTAGGGCATATTTATTAATTAAGATAAATTGGTATCTAAATTAATAAATAAGTTTAAATCAATGTTCAAATTATAAATAATTAATTTGATAAAGGATTTAAATAATTATTTAATTAATTAAATCAATAGAAAATAATACATGCCTTGATTTTAAGTCCAACGAGCTTATAATCAAATGGAAAATTTCATGGGCCTAAAGCCCATGATAATTTCAACCTAGGGTTTTAAATTGGCTATTATTTTATTCATTTTTTTAATTAAATTAAATGGTCTAATTGAGTCTATAAAAGGAGTGCTTAAAGAGAAGTCAAAACAGACGACAGATAAGTTTAATCACTGGTTTTCTGATAGTTTTAGATTATCTCTAAACACAAGTCATTTTCTAAGCCTCTTAGTTATTTTCTCTTCTTCTCTCTATATCTATCTCATGTGTTGAGAATTTCCCACACTAGTCTAGGTGATTCGAATGATACATTGGAAGACTGTGAAGAAATTAGAAGAACGGCTCAATTTCTTGATAATACTCTGTGACAGAAAGGATACAAGAGTTAGAGAAACTGAAGGGAGGACTCTTTTACATTCCGCTGTGTATATTGTAAGTATTCTTTTTTTTTTCTCTTTGAATTCAATTTTAGAAACATGTTCTAGGTTATCTCATATTAATTTATTTAATATTAGATCTACATGAATAAAAAAGATCTTGTATAAAAGTTTCCTAACAACTAGTATCAGAGCCTTTGGTAATCTTTATTTTCATGCATGAACATGTTAAAAGTTGGATTATTTGATGTGTTTAAATAATTGGATGGATTTTCATGTTTTTATGACGCATATTGATTTCATGTGATTATTAGCAATTTTTAGGTTATTTTGTTGTGTTTTCTATGCTATTAATTTTTATATATGTTTTATTTTGTGTAAAACATGTTAAAAGTTAATTAGAAAATGGTTTTGGTTTGAAAAATTGCTCCAAAAAAAATAATTAATTTTTTGCACTGGCTGCCATGCGCTGGCGCACTCGCTGCCACGCACCCAGCCCAGCCAAATTTTTTTTTTTAAATTAAAGAATAATAAAATTTGTGGAAATAAATAATTTATAATCAAAGCCAAAAATATCAGATTTGTTTTTGTATTTAAAATTGTTTTTTTTAAATAAGATATTTTTGCTAGTTGAGATTTAAATAATTAGATATTTTCTACAAAGATTCAAATTCAAATTTAAAAATAGACTAACAGCTTAATTTTAAATCTTTTAATATATTAAAATATTAGAATTAAGATATGAGATATTTAAGATATTTTCTTTTAAATTCTTGATATTTTTATTAATTCTTTATTTGAAAATATAAATATCTTTTTATTTTATAGTTTTTAATATTTAAATTATTTTAAATTTGAATATTGTTAGCTAGATATTTTTATAGATATTTGAATTTGATTAACTCTATTAAGATATTTTAGGGCTATTATAATTATTAATATATTTTTTTAAAATGGTTAAAATATTTGCTTATAGTTGTAACAACACAAGATATTTTTTAAAACAGTACGGGCTACAAGGTACATTGGTCAAAGTTTCATAATTACCCTATCGCACATAAATCGTGTACCTATAACTATTCAATATCCTTATGAAAAGGCAATTGACGTAGAATGGTTCCGCGGTCGAATCCATTTTGAATTTGATAAATGTATTGCTTGTGAAGTTTGTGTTCGTGTATGTCAAATAGTTTAGAAATTGATTTTAAAATTTAAAATTGGTTAAATTTTGAAAAATATCAATTTTTTCAGCCAATTAATAAAATATTTTTTTTAATAAATGGGATTTAAATTAACTTTGGTTAATTGTTGATAAATCCTATTTAAATTAAATTAATATTTGTTTTCAAATTAACCTAAACAAAGTTGATTGTTGATAAATGAAATTAAATTAACTATTGTTAATTGTTGATAAATTTCATTTAAATTGACTTATTTTTGTAAAAATTTAATTAATTTAAATTTTTTTTGATAAATTCTAGATAATTAATTATGGTATTTTTGCAAATGAAATAAATTATGGTATTTTGGCATAAATTCATAGAATTGCTAATATAGTAACATGGTTAGGCCCATCTAATTATAACATGTTTGTTTGCACTATATGTGGTACTTTTACAATTGGGCTTAGATGCATATAGTGGCCCATATGTTTGTTAGATATATGGTTTTTTGCCAAATAAAATATTCATAAAATGATAGGTTTTATTTGGGCCCATTAGAAAATGTAAAGTTTAAATTCCTCTCTTGTGGGTGATTCCACTTGTGAAGGCTCATTTGTTTTGCATGACTATAGTGGGTCTAATCAATTAATAACAATTAATAAAACGAAGATTTAAATTCCTGTCTTTTGGACCTTGTATGGAAGATTGAGAGCCTTTGTAGTGGGAACAACATACTGGACCCAGCCCTCCTCCATACAAGCCCAATTGTTAAGGCTTATTTACCTGAGTTGGACTTAATTATATAGGTTCATTATATTAGTTAAACCTAAATATTGATTAGCAACAAATTAATTCTAAATTAATTGAATTTGTTTCAATGTGACACTTGAGAATTAATAGGAAATTATATGATTTTGGTTTTAAAAATTTAATCTATTTAATTTTTTTTGGAAAACCATAGTCATTAATTTTCTAAAAATAAATAATAAAAATATTTTTTTAATTTTATAATGAGCTTATTTTAATAATTTTATTCGATCTCCACCGTTGGTTTAACATAGTCAATAGTTTAATGGGGCCTCGAGGCGCTTTGATTCGTCCCCCTACGGAAGGTGTTCATTAGTTATTTTGACAAGGTTAGATTTCGAAAGATAGATAATTATAGGTCAAATTCTACTAGACTCACCCCTACGGTGATTACTAGGACAAAATCTATGATTATCGAAACTGTGGGTCTAGCTCATAAAATAAGAGATTTTGTTTTCTTATTTTGATAGAATAGTAGGTTGTTAATAGTGGTGTCTATTATTAAATGAGTTTACAACTCTATTTAACTAGTGGTATTTTTTACTCTCGCCAACCGGGACAAGGATATCATAGATTAGTTAAAAACCCAAAGAAATAGAGATGTGATTGTTTTTGGTATATTTTACTCATATCTTACATATTTTTGGTATATGTTGTGCTATTTCTTGAAATTTTGTGAATAGACGTTTTATTGAGCAAATGTGATTGATTTCTATTTTATTGATAATTTGTAGTTGTAAGTTAAGTAGTGTATGTGCCTATTCTCATCCTTTCTCAACTTTCGATGGAGAAACTCACTGGAGAAAACTTCCTTAAGTGGAAGCAGAATATCAACATAGAGTTGATTGGTGACAACTCCGAGTTCGTCATGATTGAGGAATCCTCAGAACGAGCATTGTGTCCACACGTTTGTGATGGCACCTTCAATGCTCATGATGGCATCGTAAATGCTTGGATATCACCGTCTCCGTACATACGTGATGACATCGTGAATGCTCGAATGGCACCGTGTCCGCATGTTTGTGATCAACTCAACTATGGTCTGACGCAGCTCATGAACGAGCTTCATACTTTTGAGCCTATCATGGGTGGACCTAGTAAAGGAGGAGAAAATAAGACTATTGTTGTTGTTGTTGATCCAACTAAGGCTGAAGCTAACCTAGCTTCATCTTCGAAAGTTGGAAACAAGAGGAAAGGTGGACAAAACAACAACCCCAAGCCTGCAAAGGCTGCAAAGACGAGTGCACAACCAAGTGCACAGATGCCTAAGGGGAAGAACAAGAAAAACATGAAAGGACCTTGAGACTAGGTCACATTGGCTATGATAGGATTCAAATACTTACAAAGGACGAACCTTTGAGGGAACTCACCTTAGGTGAATTACATGTCTGTGAATCTTGTCTAGAAGGCAAACTGACCAAGCTTCCATTCTCTGCAAAGGGTGATAGGGCCAAAGAACCACTTGGTCTTGTGCATTCAAATGTTTGTGGACCTTTGAATGTACAAGCAAGGGGTGGTTTTGAGTATTTCGTCACTTTCATTGATGATTACTCTAGATACTCATGTCTTTACCTAATTCATAGGAAATTAGAAAAAAAAAATCAAATTTTCAGGAATTCCTAGCAATGGCTCAGAACCAATTAGGTAAAACGTTAAAGATCTTGCGATCTAATAGGGTGGAGAATATTTGGATATGCAGTTCCAAGATCATTTAACTTAACTTGACATTTTATCACAACTTACTGCCCCAGGTACTTCGCAACAAAATGTTGTAGCGGAACTCCGGAACAGAACTTTATTGGAAATGGTTAGATGCATGCTTTCTCAACTCTACCAACTTCATTCTAGGGACATGCAATTGAAACCATGAATGGCATTCTCAATGTCGTGCCGTCTAAATCAATCCCCAAAACACCTTTAGAACGCTAGAATGGTCGTGAACCTAGTTTACGCTATTATAGAATATGGGGGTTTCCCGCTCACGTCTTGAGGAAAAAGGAGGGAAAGCTAGAACTGGGAACTGAAGTTTGCATGTTTGTTGGCTATCCTAAAGGTACTCGGGGTGGACTTTTCTATAGTCATAAGAAAGTGTTTACTTCTACAAATGCTACTTTTCTAGAAAATGACTATGTCCAGAACTTTAAACCTCGCAGCAAAGTAGTTTTAGAGGAGATGGTTAAAGAATTGACTCCAACCAATGTTCCATCGTCATCAACGCAAGTTGATGATGAAATTCCTACTCTTCATGTCCAACTGACGCAAGTCGATTTAAATGAAGAAAGTACCATTGTTCCTGAGCAAATAGTCACGGAGCCTCGTCGTAGTGGGAGGGCTACGAGGAACCCAGTTCGCTATGGTTTGGATGGTGAAACCAATATGGTTGTTGGTGACTCTAGTGATGATGATCCTTTGTCTTTCAAACAGGCAATGGCTAGCCCTGAAAATGAACTATGGCTCGAAGCCATGAAACAGGAAATGGAATCCATGTACTAAAATTCCATCTGGGATCTTGCGGAAGCACCTAGTGACTTTAGGGCCATTGGGTGCAAGTGGATCTACAAGAAGAAACGAGGTGTTGGTGGAAATATCAAGACTTATAAAGTTCGATTAGTGGCAAAGGGTTATACCCAAAGAGAAGGTGTGGCCTATGAGGAAACTTTTAGTCCGGTAGCCATTCTCAAATCCATTCGCACCCTCTTATCCATAGCAGCCGCTCTCGACTATGAGCTCTGGAAAATGGACGTCAAGACATCTTTTCTTAATGGAAAGCTTGAGGAAGTCATTTATATGGATCAGCCCAAAGGATTTAAAGTAGCTGGACAAGAAGGAAAAGTTTGCAAGTTGAATAGGTCCGTCTATGGACTTAAGCAAGCTTCTTGTTCCAGGAATCTTAGGTTTGATGAAATAATCAAAACCTATGGCTTTGAACAAAATATTGACGAGCACTGTGTTTACCAACTGAAGGCAAAGCAAATAGTGGTATTCTTGGTTCTTTATGTAGATGATATCTTACTCATTGGAAACAATGTTGAGAAATTATCAGATGTGAAGAATTGGCTGAGCACTCAATTCCAGATGAAGGATTTGGGTGAAGCAAGTTATGTTCTATGTATCCAGATCATCAGGGATAGAAAGAACAAACTTTTAGCCCTATCTCAAGCATCTTACATAGATAAAGTGCTTGAACATTTCTCAATGACAAATTCCAAGAAAGGGCGTCTACCATCTCGCCATGGAATTCATATTTCAAAGAAGCAGTCTCCCCAGACTCCTGAAGAGGAACATGCAATGAGAAAAGTTCCTTATGCATCTACAGTTGGAAGTCTGATGTATGCCATGTTGTGTCCTAGACCAGATATCTGCTATGCAATGGGAGTAGAGAGCAGGTATCAGTCAAACTCAGGACCGGAACATTGGATAGCATTTAAGCATATCCTGAAGTATTTGAGACGGACTAGGGATTATATGTTAGTCTACAAGGGTGGTGTTCTGAATCCTGTAGGCTACACCGATTCAGATTTTCAGATTGATGTCGATGACAGGAAGTCTACTTCTAATATGGTGTTTACTCTTAGGGGTGGAGCTGTGATTTGGAGAAGCATAAAGCAGTCTGCAATCTCAGATTCCACCATGGAGGCTGAGTACATAGCCGCGTCAGAAGCGGCTAAGGAAATAGTCTGGCTAAATAAGTTCTATTCGGATCTTGGTGTAATTCCATAAATGGATAAACCGCTTGTGTTGTTTTGTGACAATACAAGAGCGATAGCCAACTCGAAAGAACCTCGAAGTCACAAGAGGAGTAAGCATATAGAAAGGAAGCATCACATTATTCGAGAATATGTGGTCAGGGGAGATGTGAAGGTTATGAAGATTGCAACTGAAGACAATCTTGCGGATCCGTTTACAAAGACACTACCAAAATCTAAATTTGATAAGCATATCAAGGAAATGGGATTAGTATAATTAAGGCATTAGTTTCAATTAGTGCATGTGGGAGTTTGTTGGGGTTTTATGCCCTAATTAAAACCCAAATTCTTTGTAATCTCATATATTATTAATAAAAGAATAGAAATCAATTTTTTGACTTGGTCAATCACTTTGCTCACATGTTTTACTTTCTTGATTATTTGTATAATATAAACTTCTATTAAATCTCGAGCATATAGCTAATCATATTTATAGGGATGTAATCACAGTGGAATATAAATATGATTATATGTTCAAAATAAGTTAGTCCTAAGATTAGTCAGTGCACAGGATTTACATTGACTTGCCAATCTATGATATGATCTACTTACACATTACAATGTTATGTTAGATAAGATCGGGTGTATTTGTTACATCGGACAAGACTGATATTGACAGTTGATAAGACAAGTAAACATACCGTTATTATCTATCCTAGTCATATCATATAGTTGACCATAGTTCAATTCAATCTCAATTCTGAGTGGTTAGTACTCTAACTGATTGTATTATTTGAGTTCTTTGACTTGTTCGTTAACAGCTTACCCTACGGACTAGCCCATACTTCCATCTTGGGAACTCGAATTAAGTGGGAGTGTTAATCATATATATGAAAATCTATAGATTTTGATGAAGAAGTGAAACGATGGTTTCCTTTTAGTTTGGTTCAAGGTGTTAAATGATAGAGATCTCATTTCAGTAATTAAATTAGTTTACTGAAATATCATTTACAAGGAACTAAGTGTTTTAAGGATAATATACAATGAGGGGTAAAACGGTATTTTAGTCCTATCTCATTGTAGACCGTCTATAGAGGATTGAGTGACAATTATGGTTGTAACAATAGATAATTAATAGCGTATCTATAATTGTTATAGAGCATTCTATGAATTCAAGAGTGCAATTCCGAGTTTATAGTGGAGTCACGAGGAATTAATAAGTTAGTAAATTTATTTGTTAGATTTATGATAACTTATTGGAGCTTGAATTCATAAGCCCATGGTCCCCATTGTACCTTGGATAAAATCATCTAGATAGTCTCAAATAATTGATTTAATCATCAATTAGAATTATCAAAGTTGACCAGGTCAACTTTGGATAGTTTCACGGAGTTATGTAATTTTTAGAAGAAAAGAGAAATTAGGGCAGATTTATTAATTAAGATAAATTGTATCTAAATTAATATATAAGTTTAAATCAAGGTTAAAATTATAAATAATTAATTTGATAAAGGATTTAAATAATTATTTAATTAATTAAATCAATAGAAACTAATACAGGTCTTGATTTTAAGTCCAATGGGCTTATAATCAAATGGAAAATTTCATGGGCCTAGAGCCCATGATAATTTCGACCTAGGGCTTAAAATTGGCTATTATTTTATTCATTTTTTTAATTAAATTAAATGGCCTAATTGAGTCTATAAGAGGAGTGCTTAGAGAGAAGTCAAAACAGACGACAGATAAGTTTAATCACTGGTTTTCTTATAGTTTTAGATTCTCTCTAAACACAAGTCATTTTCTAAGCCTCTTAGTTATTTTCTCTTCTTCTCTCTGTATCTATCTCATGTGTTGAGAATTGCCCACACTAGTCTAGGTGATTCTAAGGATACATTGGAAGACTGTGATGAAATTAGAAGAACGATTCAGATTCTAGATAATACTCTACGACAGAAATGATACAAGAGTTAGAGAAACTGAAGGGAGGACTCTTTTACATTCCGCTGGGTATATTGTAAGTATTCTTATTTTTTTGTTTCTCTTTGAATTCAATTTTAGAAACATGTTCTAGGTTATCTCATATTAATTTGTTTAATATTAGATCTACACGAAAATAAATAAAGATCATGTATAAAGTTTTCCCAACACCCATACCACACCATACTCACTCCATCCAGGCACCACGAAGATGTATCAGGATCTATAGACTTTATATTGGTGGTCTGGGATGAAGAAGGACGTAGTTGAATACGTGGCTAAGTATTTAACTTGTTCGCAGGTGAAGGCTGAGCATTTGCGACCAGCGAGGTTGTTACAGCCTTTATGTATTCCTGAGTGGAAGTGGGAAGATATTACTATGGATTTTGTGGGAGGTCTACCTAGGACGGTGGGCTACATGACTCAGTGTTGGTTATAGTAGACAGATACACCAAGTCAGCTCACTTTCTGCGAGTGAGGACGACCTATACTATAGATCAGTACGCAGAGTTGTATGTGAGGGAGATTGTACGTCTCCATGGGGTTCCTAAATCTATAGTGTCGAACCAGGATCCCATATTTACCTCCAAGTTTGGGGTGGTTTGCAGAAGGCTATGGGAACTCTGCTGAAGTTCAGTACAGCCTTTCATCCTCAGACAGACGGACAGTCTGAGAGGACAATTTTGATATTGGAGGACATGCTTAGAGTGTGTGTGTTAGACTTCGAGGGGTCTTGGAGTAAGTATCTCCCGTTTATTGAGTTTTTGTATAACAACAATTATCAATCAACGATTGGAGTAGCTCCATATGAGATGTTATATTGAAGCAAATATAGATCTCCCATTCATTGGGATGAGATGGGGGAAAGGAAGTATTTGGGACCAGATATGGTTCAGAAGACTAATGAAGCTATTGAGAAGATTCGAGCTTGAATGCTTGCTTCGCAGAGCAGACAGAAAAGCTACGATGATCCTAAGCGTAGGGACGTGGAGTTCCAGGTTGGGGACCACATGTTTCTGCGAGTTTCACCAATGCGAGGGGTGAGGAGGTTTAGGAAAAAGGGCAAGATGAGCCCTAGGTTCATTTGACCTTTTGAGATCCTAAAGAGGATCGGGCAGGTAGCCTACAAATTGGCTTTCCCACCGTCATTATCAGGAGTTCACGAAGTATTCCACATCTCGATGCTTTAAAAGTACATCTCAGAATGACTCTTATTTTGAGATATGATGGTCTAGAGCTACAGACAGATTTAACATACGAGGAGCGACTAGTTCAGGTCTTAGACAGAAAATATAAGGTTCTGAGGAACAAGACGATTCCTTTAATCAAAGTACTATGGAGGAATAGCAAGGTCGAGGAAAAGACCTGGGAACTTGAGTCAGCTATGCGGGATCAGTATCCTGAGTTATTCAGGTAAATTTCGAGGATGAAATTCTCAGTAGGAGGGGATAGTTGTAACGACCCAAAAATGCTATTAGGGTTTAGTGCCTTGATTAGCGTGCCAGGAGGGCATAATTGGATATGTATGTGATTATTTGATTTAAATGCATGACTATGTGGCTTCCATGATATATATATATATATGATGTGAATATATTATATGCATGTTTATGAGTATTAGATATGCATGTGGGCCCTTTATTGTTTATAAGGGCATATCTATAATTTTGGCCCGTTAAGGGCATAAATGGTTGGGACCACTTTATTATGTGGATATATTTACAGTACATGGCTCGATACAATCCTAGTGAGCGAATTAGCAAAATAGTCACAGCAGGGAATAATACCCGGCTTGAGGTAAGCTTAGGGGTATGTTGGGAACTTAAAGTATATTTTGGGGTTTATTGAGTAATGAGTAAGTATTTTGTAATTAGTTGGGCATGAGGGGATTAATTGGAAATTGGTAGGATGATTTGAGGAATTAGCGGGAATTAGGAAAAATGGCCATTTTACCCTTAAGGGCAAATAGGAGGCTAAGATAATAGCAAGGGACGTATGGTCTTTGTTTAGGCAAGGGATAACTAAGTGGGAAGTCTAAGCTTAGCCATAACCCACCAGAATATACTAAGTTCTCTGCTCTCTCTCTCTCTCCCACTCTTTAACCTAAGGGAATTCTGATGAATTGAAGGAGAAAACTCAGGGAATTGAAGCTTGGAAAATCTGGGGAATTTAGGCTAGAAGTAGACATAGTATAGTTGGGGGATTCAAGCCACAAACTGAGGTAAGGTTTCAAGTTTTAACTTGTTTATTCTACTTGATTGTAGTTAGAATTTATAGTTTGCATGAAAGTGGATTCCAAAGCTGATTTTGGGTGTTTGATGAGTGTAAGGAGTGGTTTATAGGTTGGTTATGATGTTTAGGTTATAAGGGTAAGAAAACTAAACTTAATTCTGGGTTGAATTGGTGTTTGGCGTATGAATTTTGGGTTTAGGCTTGAGGAAAAATGTAGAAAAGAGGCTGGTTTTCTAGGTTTAGGGACTCAAGCCACGACCCTATTCTTCAGGCACCGCGACCCATGTGCTCGAAGAGGCTGGAAGGCCTCTGTTCTGTCTAGGCGTGGCGTGGCGCAATCTATAGTGCGACGTGGCCCGTGTCCTTCAGTAGAGAGGCATTTTGCCTCTAACTTGAGCACGCCGCAGCCCTTCAGGGTGTAATGCCCTGAATCCTCTGATGTGGTTTAATGGCAGGATTAGTAGGCCGGGAGGGCCATAACTGTTTAATTATGCCATTAAATGATAATATGCATGTTTATATGAATTATATTATAATATGATGTTATATGCATGCATGTTGGTCCACATTTGAATATTATAATATTTTGGTAATTTGGCCCGTTAAGGGTATATTTGTATATTTGGGTGCATATTGTGATTTCTGAATGAGATCCCATTATTATGGAGATATATTTGAGCTATTCGTCATGAGACGGTCCTATATAATGGATTAGCGGTTTTGTCATAACGGGGTCAATTATTGGGTAATAAGATTGTTTATTTGATGATAAATTGGGAGTTATTGAGATCAGGATGAAATTCTGGAAGTTTTGACTATAATGTCCCCGGGGAGGTTTTTGGGACCCCGAGCACTAGGTTTTATTTGAGGTTACTTAAGCTTGAAGTAGCTTGTCAGATAGAACGTACGTTAGAAAAACTCTCGTTCTCTTCCCGTAGTTCATTTTTACCATTTGAAGCCTTTTCGAAGAAATCTTGAGTTCTAGGAGTCGGAATCAAGCGAGGATCGAGGCATAGCGATCCTAGGAAAGATTAGAAGCTTCTTGACCAAAGGATTTGACGAGAAACAACCTAATTGAAGGTAATATAAGTTTAAAGTTTTGAGCTTTTAGAGTTTCTAAGCTTTGAATTGGACTTTGTGAATTGTTGAGTTTTTGGTTTGTTTGAACCTTGGGTTATGATGGTTTTGGACCATTGGAAAGCCTGGTAACTTTGATTTTATGATTTGATGATGTTTAGGCATGATTTTGGAGGCCTTGGGATGTTGGAGGACGAGTTTGGGCATGTTCTAGGTTGGGCATCGTGGCCCTGTTCTTGGAGAGCCGCGGCCTTAGCTCGAAGAAGCAGGTGGGGGAATTTGCTCTTACTGGGCGCCGCAGCCCTTGATGTAGGGCGTCGCGGCCCTTGCTTCAGTGGTGGCTGGGGGATGCGGCCCACGGTGCCAGGGTCGCGGCTCTTGAGCAGGGTTGAACCCGTTTGTGTGTTTTGACCCCGGGAACATAGTTTTAGGCCTCGGGATTATTCCTACTACTTGGATTAGTTTGGATTGATGTCCCGGAGGCTAGATATTGGTCTGAGAACCTATGTTGATCATTTTTATTGATGATGTTCCGTGTTTGGTTATGACTAGGTGACCGCTAAAGGACTAAAAGTTGATCGTTCTCTGAGGTCGTTCTTTTATTCATTATAGCTCAAATCTGAGGTAAGAAAACTGCACCCTGTGTATATATGACATGCGTGATTGTTATTAAGGCATGATGATTGATAAATGTGGACATAGATTTCATATTAAATGCTAGTGAATGTTGCTTACTTGTATACGGCACTGACTAGTCAGGGACACTGACCTAAGAGTCAGAAATGGCATAGCGTCATGAACGCAGGGCCAAATGAAGATTAGATCTAATCGATATCAGCATTGAATGGCTCTAAGGCATTAATGCTGGACCGACCCTAAGGTCGATGAAATTTATAAGTGCTTGGCTAGTCTATGACTAGTTACTCAGAGTCAGGGCTTAAGGCCCAGGTGACCGCTTGTCACATGGCTAGGGAACGATGTTCCAGGGTTATGACTTTATGGTCATGAGGAAGGTTATGTTGGTGACCAGTCACCATGCACCTATCCTATTTAAGCTAATGAAAGGTTCACTTACATGTCAAGCCCCGGTGACCCTATCGTCACAAGGCTGAAGGGAGCTATTCCCTAATTAGTGACTTTTGCTATTGTCACGTATCTGTTTTGGACTGATAGTCCTGGATGATTATTATGATCATTGTTGATATTATATCATGCTATATTGTGTTTTCTTGCTGGGCCTCGGCTCATGGGTGCTATGTGGTGCAGGGAAAGGGAAAGAAAAGCTCACCCAGCCTTGAGTGGAGAGCTTAGGTGGTGATGTGTACATATGTGGCCGCTTGACCACCACGGCCAAGGAGTTCTCAGAGGAACTAGGGGGTTTACCCTATTTTTGTCGCGTAGGTCGGCGGGTTTGAAAATTTGAAACAGTAGTAACCATTTTGAGTTGTAAATAACTTGTAAACATTTTGATAAGCTCATGAGCAATTATATACTTAATAAAAGATACCATTTCCTTTTTATTGTTTTTTTTTCACCTTAACCTGCTAATAACACTTAGAGCACGTTTATGACCAAAGGACTCGGGTAACGGGTCAAATTTCTGGTTCACCGTAACTGTTATGGGGTAACCAGGGCATTACACAGGGGCTGGCGGAGGCTCAAATGCAAAACCAAGGTTGTTTGAGGGTTTTAGCTCAGGAACCCAAATATTAAGGTTCGGGAAGGATCCTGCCACCCGGTTTGGTAAAATCCAAGGTCCTAGAGATCATATTAATATTCTGAAGTTGATTATTTAATTGGAATTTGATAGTTGTCCATTATTACTTATGACTAGGATTACCGTTAAGGCTCAGGAATGAGGATCATGCTCGGGACCGCTCTTTATCTATCGCTCAGGACTCGAGGTAAGAAAACTGCACCCTTGTGATTGTGATCGGGACTGAGATTCCCTATAAGTGAATATATGTGTTCTGTGAGTTATATATATGTTATGTGGGATATGAAAGTATGGCCTAAGGGTGTCGGGGCTGACGAAAAGCGTACTGAACGCAGCTCGATCTAAGCAAGCTGGGTTCAACTAAATAATCAGAGGACTTGGCCTAAGCGAGGCAGGGTCAGCTAAATAACCAGAGGACTCAGCCTAAGGGCACCAACACCCTAGTATTCGTATTATAGTTTGAGTTACGTGTGAAAGTATATGCTAATAGTTGCCTAGCTTGATACTTGTATTCTGTTGATGAATCAAACTTATTAGTTTGAAATTTATTTAATGCTCTTGTTGTTGATTATGGTTTTCTTGCTAGGCCTTGGCTCACGGGTGCTACGTGGTGCAGGTAGAGGTAAAGGAAAGCTGGACAAACCATGAGTTAGAGAGCTTTGGGGGCGGAGTGTACATTGTCAGTTGCTCGACTGCCACAGTCGAGGGAATTTATAGGAATTTAAGCTCTAATATGTATTTTGCCGTTGGACTAGCTTTTGTTGTATTAGACTTTCAGAGTTGTATTTGTCATGTAAGCCCTGTTTTTGGGATCCCATGTATCAAACACTTGTTTTAATGAAAATTAACCGTTTATGATCAAAATCTTTTAGCCCTAACCTGTTAGTTGACTTTAGAATCACATTTATGTTCAAACGACTTGATTAGCAAGTCTTGCACTATTTTAAACACACAGTGTAACGATCTTGGTTATCCAGGGCATTACAAATCTTGAGCTTTGTGGCTCAAGGTTTTGATTTTGTGTTTTGGTAGGATTTTGAGTGAGTTTAAGGCTAGGTTTTGTTTGGTATTAAAGTGTTGATGATGTTTGGGGGATTGAATTATGGTTTCGAGAACTGTTTGGATGGATTTTGGTAGAAATTGGCTTTAGGAAAAAGCTGGGAAAACTGGGTTCATAGGGTCGCACCGTGACCCTGTTATTGGGGCGTCATGGCCCTCGTGAACCCAGGGCCCAGCGGATTCTTTTTCGCATAGGCGCACCGCAACCCAACAAATCTGAGTCGCGGCGCATGTCCCATGAAATATAGGGGTTGGGAGCCCCTGTCTTGAGGCATGTCGCGACCCTTTGGGGGGCGCCACTGCGCGCATAGATAGAAATGGCCAGGTAGAATTTTGAGTGACGGGAACTAAAACCTAAGGGCTCGGGATCAATTCTTCTACCAGGTTTGGTAGAATTCGATGTCCCTGAGGCTATGAATCATTCGAAGATTAAAAGACTTGACTTAATAGTTGAAGGTTAAGGGACTATTCTTATGAGTCAGAGGGTTTAATGGCTCGGCTTAGAGATCAAGGGTAGAAATAGCATGCTCAGCATTGGCCGATAGGGTTTAGCCAACCCGAGAGCGAGATATGCGCTTGAATGCCCCTAAGGTCGTCTGGAATGTTAAGCAGCATACCTGCTTGGCCAACTCTAAGGCTAGTTATTTGAGAGATTGTGCAATAAGTCCTAGTGTGACTCCATAGTCACTTATCTGGATTGATTGCATGCATGAGTAGGGTTATTAGTGCTATGCAAGCTAGGATACAGAGGCAGGATGAAGAAATTTGCCTCCTATGAGCAGGTTGTGGGAATATGTCATAATGTCCTATCATTATATTCGTATAGTTTGGTACTCTTGATCCTTTGTGATTAAGTTATTATAACACCCTGGATAACCAAGGTCGTTACACAGTGTGATGATAAATGTGCAAGATTTTCGAATCAAGTCATATAGTTGAAAATGTGACCCTAAAGTCATAATCAGGTTAGAGTTAAAAGATTTTGGTCATAAACATGAAATTTCTCATTTAAATAAATGTTTAGTACATGGGATCCCAAAAACAGGTTTTAAAGGACAGTTTACAAAATTTCAGAGTTATATACATCCATAATCCACTGTAATGGCAAAATATGCATTTCAGGTTTTCATGTCCCTGCACTATTCCTCGGCCGTGGCGGACGAGTAGCTGACTATGTAAATTCTTCCCTAGAGCTCTCCAACTCAGGACTGGTCCACCTTTCCCTTGCCTTTACCTACACCACGTAGCACCTGTGAGCCAAGGCACAACAAGAAAACCATAATGTTGAGCATAAATGATACAGACAATCAAATAATCCATAAAGTTGTTGACCATGAATTCAGCATGCCATAACAGTATCTACTCAGAGAGGTCAAACAATTATTCATAAGCCATTCATCTTAGTATTAAACAAGTTATAATCAACAGACAACAATGATAACATATCAATATCCATCATACAATACTCAGGCTCGACGCCCTTAGGCTGCACCCTCTAATTAATTCACTGTCTCCAGCTCACTTAGGTCGAGCCCAGTGCTTAACCCACTGACTCCAGCCCGCTTAAGCCGAGCTCAGTGATTATTTAGCTGTCCCCAGCTACCAATGGCCGAGTCGCGTCCTGTGCACAAATATCAGTTTCGGCACTTTTAGGCCGTTTATTTTATGCTCACATGGCATATTATGATCACACAACATATGCATTCATTTAGAGGGAATCTCAATTCGACACAATCACATAAGGGTGTAGCTTTCTTACCTTTAATTCTGAGTGCTTTAGTTAATAGAGATGACCCTCGAGCATGATCCCATTCCGAGCCCTAGCGTACACCTAGTCACAATCCATAAAATGGTACTTTGATGAGTTTGAATTCTAAAAGACAATCCCGAGAACAAACTCGCACTCTCGAGACCTCTAATCCCACCAAACGAAGTGGTGAAACCTTCCCCTGAGCCCCCAAGCAAAAACCCTAAAAGAGTTTCCAAAACCAAGTTCAGAAGGCTGAGTAGCGCTACAGCGCAACTAGGTGGGTGCTACAGTGCTAGAGTCATAGACTCAAGCCCCCAGAAAATGCAGCCTAGTGTTGTAGCGCTCCCAACCTAGCGCTACAACGCTACAACCAAAACATGCAAAGTTATGGGTTTTTCCCATCGAACTTTCCCGAGCCAAAGCTCCAAAAACCTACTCCAATCATCAACCAAACTCAAAATTGAGTCCACAACTCACTATATCTCATCCAAAACAACCTAATAACACCCAAAACCTAGCTAAGAACCCCATCAACCACAGGAATCAAAGTTAAGCTTGAAGTTCAAGAACACCATCTGAAAACCAGAAAACCCAGACAGTTAAGATCAGAAATTGTTACCTCAAATGGATGAATCCGACCCTAGGTTGCCCTCAGTGCCCTTCCAAGCTTTAACTCCTCCAATTCCCAAGCTTAAGTCCTTAAACTTCATCCAAAATCCAAACTCAGAAATCATCCTCAACAAAACTCAGCAAACTCAGAGAAACCTTAAACCTTATCTCAACTTGGAAGCTAATTCCAACTGAACTCCTTAGTTACTCCAAGGATCAAAGCCCCAAACCCTAGCCTAGACTTCCTTTTGAGTTCTCAGCTTCAAAATCCTCAAGGGAGAGTGAGAGAGAGAGAACAAATAGTGAGGGAGAGAGAGAGGTGAGTTGAGTGCTTCTGTTTTCTTCTTTTCCCTTCACTGCTTCAACCACTTTCTACTATAGTCTAAGGAAAATAGATTATATCAGTTATCCTTCCTAATAACCAAAAGACTCATTTACCCTCCCAGTTAAAACTAAGTCTTTCAATCAATATAAGGGTATTTTGGTCATTTGCTCCCAATTCCCGCTAATTCCTCGAGTGTCCCTAATATTTACCACTTAAATCCCGTCATCTAATTAATCACCAATCATTTTTCCCCAATGTCTAAAAATCTCCAATATATTTCCCAAATTCCCATAAATACCCTCAGGCTCCCCCGAGCTAGGTATAAATCCCCGCTGTGACTATTTCGCCAAACTGCTCACTAGTATTGTCTCAAGCCATAAGCTGCAAATACATCCACATAATATTGTGGTCTCAACAATTTACCACAAATAATCACATTTATGCCCTCAACAGGCCAAACTTACAAATATGTCCCTATAAGCTCAATACGGCCCACATGCATATTAATACTCATAAACATGCATTTCACATATCCATATAATCATGCTTATCACATAATCATGCATTTAATCATTTAAATCACACATAAACCAATTATGCCCTCTCGGCGCGCTAATCAAGGCCCTTAAGCCTTATTAGTGATTTTGGGTCGTTACAACTATCCTCTCCTACTGAGAATTTTGTCCTCTAAATTTACCTGAATAACTCGGGATACTGATCTCGCATTGTTGACTTAAGTTCCCAGGTCGCTTCCTCGACGCTGCTATTCCTCCATAATACTTTAACCAGAGGAATCGTCTTGTTCCATAGAACCTTATCTTTCTTGTCTAAGATCTGAACCAGTCGCTCCTCATAAGACAAATCTATCTGCAATTCCAAGTCTTCATACTTCAACACATGTGTCATATCTGAAACGTACTTTCGAAGCATAGAAACATGGAATACGTCATGAACTCCCAACAACGATGGTGGCAAGGCCAACCTGTAAGCCACCTGTCCGATCATTTCCAGGATCTCAAAAGGTCCAATGAATCTAGGGCTCAGCTTGCCCTTACTTCCAAATCTTCCCCCCTCGCAGTGGTGAAACTCGCAGAATCACGTGGTCCCCAACCTGGAACTCCACATCCCTAAGCTTAGGATCAGCGTAGCTTTTCTGTCTGCTCTGTGAGGCGAGCATTCGAGCTCGGATCTTCTCAGTAGCCTCATTAGTCTTCTGAACCATGTCCGGTCCTAAATACTTCTTCTCAATCATCTCATCCCAATGAATGGGTGATCTAAATCTCCTCCCATATAACATCTCAATGGAGCCACTCTAATCGTTGATTGATAACTGTTATTGTATGAAAACTCAATCAACGGGAGATACTTACTCCAAGATCTCTCAAAGTCGATCACACATGCTCTAAGCATATTCTCCAACACCTGAATCGTCCTCTCAGACTGTCCATCAGTTTGAGGATGAAAGGCCGTGCTGAACTTTAACTGAGTCCCCATAGCCTTCTACAAACTACCCCAAAACTTGGAGGTAAAGATAGGATCCCAGTCTAACACAATAGACTTAGGAACCCCGTGGAGACGTACGATCTCCCTCACATACAACTCTGCATACTGATCCACCGTATAAGTCGTCTTCACTGGAAGAAAATGAGTTGACTTGGTGTATCTTTCCACTATCACCCACACCGAGTCATGAAGCCCCACTGTCCTGGGTAATCCTCCCACAAATCCCATCGTAATATCCTCCCATTTCCACTCCGGAATACCCAAAGGCTGAAGCAACCCCGCTGGTCGCTGATGCTCAACTTTCACCTGCTGACAGGTCAAACACCTGGCCACGTACTCCACCACATCCTTCTTCATCCCGGGCCACCAATACAACATCCGTAGATCCTGATACATCTTTGTGGTACCTGGATGAAGTGAGTACGGGGTAGTATGTGACTCATCTAATATTTCTCATATAATCCCTTCATCAATCGGAACACAAATCCGACCATGATATCGTAGTAAACCAACCTCGGAAATAGAATAGTCCTTAGCTACTCTCGCTAAGGCATTCTCTCTAACCTCCAGTAACTGTGCATCCACCAATTGACCCTCCTTAATCTGCTCCAGTAGGGTCGACTGTAAAGTAATGTTGGCCAACCGGCCCACCACCAACTCTATCCTCGCTCTAGACATCTCATCAGCCAACTCCCTCAATATCTGAGTGGGACCAAATAACTTCCTCGAGCCTCTCCGGATCAATGCATCCGCCACTACATTGGCTTTCCCTAGGTGGTAAAGAATATCACAGTCATAGTCCTTTACCAACTCCAGCCAACGCCTCAGATCCTTCTGGGTTAAGAAGTACTTCAAACTCTGGTGGTCGGTGTATATCTCGCACTTCTCTCCATATAGATAATGTTGCCACACCTTCAATGCGAATACCACCACGGCCAACTCTAAATCATGGGTAGGGTACTGCTGCTCATATTCCTTCAGCTGCCGTGACGCATAAGCTATAACATTCCCGTTCTACATCAACACACACCCCAAACCCAACCTTGACGAGTCGCAATATACCACAAACTTTCCTTCCTCTGAAGGAAGGCTCAGCACGGGTGCAGAAATAAGTCACAGCTTCAATTCTTGAAAATTGTTCTCACACTTGTTTGACCATACGAACTTCAAATTCTTCCGTGTCAATTCTTTCATCGGTGCAGCAATCTTCAAGAACCCTTCCACAAACCGTCTATAGTAACTTGCCAACCCGAGGAAACTCCGAACCTCTGAGGCATTCCTTGGCCTCGGCCAATCTCTAACTGCCTCCACTTTAGATGGATCCAACTTAATCCCATCTTCACCAACAATATGTCCAAGGAAGCCAGAACTCACACTTCTTAAATTTGGCGTACAACAGGTGTTCTCTTAATCTTTGCAAGACCTATCAAAGATGTTGCTCGTGCTCTACCTCTGAACTGGAGTACACTAAGATGTCTTCGATGAAGACAATCACAAACTGATCCAAGAAATCCTTGAACACCCGGTTCATTAAGTCCATGAAGGCTGCTTGGGCATTGGTCAAAGCAAATGACATGACCAGAAACTCATAGTGCCCATACCTCGTACGGAAGGCCATCTTCGGTATATCATCGTCCTTGATCCTCAGCTAGTGATAACCAAATCAAAGATCAATCTTCGAGAATACAGTCTTTCCCTGCAGCTGATCAAACAAGTCGTCAATCCTTGGTAGAGGGTACTTGTTCTTGATGGTCAACTTGTTCAACTCTCTGTAGTTTATACACATTCTTAGATCCCATCCTTCTTCTTTACAAACAAAACTGGAGCATCCCAGGGCGAGAAGCTAGGCCTGATGAACCCCAAATCCAGAAGCTCCTATAACTGTATCTTCAATTCTTTCAGTTCTGTCAGTGCCATTCTATATGGTGCCCTCTACACTGGCTCTGTCCCTGGTGTCAATTCAATGAAGAACTGAATCTCCCTGTGCGGCAGCAACCCTGGTAAATTCTCAGGGAACACATCCAAGAACTCACAAACTAATATGGTCTCTTCTGGCCCTGTTGGCAACACTCTGGTAGTATCCACAACACTAGCTAGGAAACCTATACATCCTCCCTATAATAGGTCCCTAGCTCTCAACGGTGATATTATGGGTACGCGGGGTCCACAGACCGCACCCACGAAGACGAAGGGATCCTCTCCCTCCGGCTCAAAAGTCACCATCTTCTTCCTACAATCAATAGTGGCTCTGTATCTAACCATCCAATCCATTCCTAGAATCATATCAAAGTCCTCCATACCTAACTCAATCAAGTCTACTGACAACTCCCTACCATCAACCATCACTGGCAGTGCTCTAATCCATCTCCTAGAAACTACCAGTTCCCCTGTAGGCAGTATAGTCCCAAACCCCGCAATACATTACTCACTAGGTCTACACAGTCTATCAATCACCTTACTAGAAACAAATGAATGTGTAGCACCAGAGTCAATCAATACAGTAAAAGGAGAGCCAGCGCTAGAAAGATGATCTGTCACCACCGAGGGACTAGCCTCGGCCTCTGCTTGCATCAAAGTGAACACTCGAGCTGGAGTCAAGCTGTCCACCTTCCTTGCTTCCCATTTCTTCACAGTTGGGCAGCCCTTATTAAGGTGTCCCACCACCCCACACACATAACAGGCCTAGGCCCGACATTCACTCGAATGGCGTCTTCTGCACCTCTTGCACTCTGGGTAGCTCCTCAATGTGTCACCGCCTCCCTGACAGCCACCCTGAACACCCTGATCCCTCCTATCCGAACTAGCAGCAGTCGAAGTGTCAGGGGTCTTCCTCTTCAGATCATTGGGGCCCCTGTTGTAACACCCTGGATAACCAAGGTTGTTACACTGTGTGATTATAAAAGTGTGAAACTTGCTAATCAAGTTATATAGTTGAAAACATGACCCTAAAGTCGTAATTAGATTGGGGTTAAAAGATTTTGGTCATAAACAAGAAATTTATCATTAAAATAAACATTTAATACGTGGGATCCCAAAATAGGTTTTAAAGGACAGTTTACAAAATTTAAAAGTTTATGTACAACCACAAGCCACTCTAATGGCAAAATAGTCACTTTAGGTTCTCCTGTCCCTATACCATTCACCAGTCGTGACGGCCGATCAGCTGACTATGTACATTCTGCCCCAGAGCTCTCCAACTCAGGACTGGTCTATTTTGCCCTTGCCTTTACCTGCACCACGTAGCACCCGTGAGCCAAGGCCCAGCAAGAAAGCCATAATACAGAGCATAAACGATAATTAACAGTCAAATATTCAACAGGTCACATTACTCACATAACCAATAATATCAATCTACAAACCAATAATCAATCATCCAGATAAGAACCATGCCATAATCATCAGCTAAATAACATTAAACATATCACACAATATCCAGGGTCGAGGCCCTTAGGTCGCACCCTCTGATTATCCCACTGACTCCAGCTCGCTTAGGCCGAGCTTAGTGGCTATATACTTAACCTCAGCTACCAGTGGCTGAGCCATGTCCTATGCGTAAATATAGATTCTGGCACTCTTAGGTCGTTTATTTCATGTCCCCATGGCATAATACCATCATGTGACATCACATACAAGTATAGGGAACTCTTAGTCCCAACATAACCACATAACCGGGTGCAGTTTTCTTACCTTTAATTCCGAGCGCTTTGGCTAATTGAAGTTACCCTCGAGCACAATCCCGATTCGAGCCCTAGCGAACACCTAGTCACATTCCATAAAGTAGAACCATCATTAAATTTCAATTATGTAATCCAACTTCGGGACCAATCCCAAGCTCTCGGGAAGCCTAATTCCACCAAACGGGGTGGTGGAATCAACCCCCGAGCCCCCAAGCAAAAACCCTAAGAAAAATACCCAAAACCCATTTCTGGAGGCAGGGTAGCACTACAGCGCCACTAGGTGGGCGCTATAGTGCTACAGACAGAGAAAAATACCCCCCAAAAAACCAAGCATAGTGTTGTACCTCTCCAATGCTAGCGCTACAGCACTACAAACAGCAACATGCAACCTTCTGGGTTTTTCCTTCAAACTTTCCTGAGCCAAAGCTCTACCAAACCACTCCAAACCTTATCCAACCTCAAAATTGACCTTACAATTCACTATAACTCAACCAAATCAACCCATCAACATCAAAACCTAGCTAAAGGCATCATCAAATACTTAAACCAAACTTGAGCTCAAAAGCTCAAGAACATCATCAAAAAACCAGAAGCCCAGAACTTAAAAGTTAGAATTTGTTACCTTAGCTGAGTGAATTCGACCCTAGGTTGTCTTATATGCCCTTCCAGCCTTTAGTTCCTCAAATCACCAAGCTCAAGTCCCTTGATTTCCATCCAAAACTCAAAATCAGAATCAACTTCATCAAACTCAGAAAATTCAGACCAAACTCTTCAACCTTACCTTAATTAGTAGCTAATTCTAGCTGAACCTCCTAGCTTCACCAAGAATCAAAGCCCCAAGCTCTAGCCTAAACTTCCTCTAAGTTTACAGCTTCAAAATTCAGAAGAAAGGGTGAGAGGACAAGAAATCGTGTGGGAGAGAGAGAGAGGTCTCTGTGTTTTTTTTTTTCTTCTTCTTTCTTTCTTTCCTTCAAATTCTAACCCTTTCTACAACTTCCACTAAGTCTACAAGAGTAGAATAACACTTATCCCTTTTTAAACACCAAAAGACCATTTTGCCCTCCCAAATATAACCAAGTCTTTAATCACTCTAAGGGAATTTTGGTCATTTTCTTCCAATTCCCGCTAATTCTTCAAGTGTCCCTAATATTTACCACTTAAATCTCGTCATCTAATTAATCAACAATTATTTTCCCCAAAGTCTAAAAATCTCCAATGCATTTCCTAAAGTCCCAAAATATCCCCAAGCTCCCCCCAAGCCGGGTATAAATCCCCACTGTGACTATTTCGCCAAACCGCTCACTAGGACCGTCTCGAGTCATATGCTACAAATATATCCACATAATAATGTGGTCTCAACAATTTATCGCAAATAATTATATTTATGCCCTCACCAGGCCAAAATTACAAATATGCCCTTATAATATAAACAGGGCCTGCATGCTTACTAATATTCATAATCATGCATCTCATATATCAATATAATCATATAAGCATGCTTATCACATAGTCATGCATTAAATCATTTAAATCACACATAACCAATTATGCCCCCCCCCCCCCGGCACACTAACCAAGGCCCTTAAGCCTCATTAGTAATTTTGGGTCGTTACAACTATCCCCTCCTACTGAGAATTTTGTCCTCGAAATTTACCTGAATAAATTGGGATACTGATCCCGCATCGCTGACTGAAGCTCCCAGGTCACCTCCTCGACCCTGCTATTCCTCCATAATACCTTAATCAGAGGAATTGCTTCATTCTGTAGAACCTTATCTTTCCGATCCAAGATCTGAACTGGTCACTCCTCATAAGAAAAATTTGTCTGAAATTCCAAGTCTTCATACTTCAACACGTGTGTCGTATCTAAGACGTACTTCCGCAGCATAGAAACATGGAACACATCACGAACTCCCAACAACGATGGTGGCAAAGCTAACCTGTGAGCACCCTGTCCGATCCTCTCCAGGATCTCAAAAGGCCCAATGAATCTAAGGCTTAGCTTGCCCTTCTTCCCAAACCTCCTCACCCCTCGCAGTGGTGAAACTCGCAAAAACATGTGATCTCCAACCTGGAACTTCACGTTCCTACGCTTAGGATCAGCGTAGCTTTTCTGTCTGCTCTATGAAGCAAGCATCCTAGCTCAGATCTTCTCAATAGCTTCATTTGTCTTCTGAACCATGCTCGGCCCCAAATACTTCCTCTCACCCATCTCATCCCAATGAATGGGTGATCTACATCTCCTCCCATATAACATCTCATATGGAGCCACTCCAATCAATGATTGATAACTGTTGTTGTAAGAGAACTCAATCAACAAAAGGTACTTACTCCAAGATCCCTCAAAATCGATGACACATGCTTTAAGCATATCCTCCAACAGCTGAATTGTCCGCTCAGACTGTCCACTATCACCACCGAGTCATGAAGCCCCACTGTCCTAGGTAAACCCCCCACAAAATTCATCGTAATATCCTTCCATTTGCACTCGAGGATACCCAAAGGCTGAAGCAACCCTGCTGGTCCCCGATGCTCAGCTTTCACCTGCTGATAGGTTAAACATCTGGCCACGTACTCCACCACATCCTTCTTCATTCCGGGCCACCAATACAACGTTCGTAGATCTTGATACATCTTTGTGGTACCTGGATGAAGTGAGTACGGTGTAGTATGCGATTCATCCAATATCTCACATCTAATTCCCACATCAGTTGGAACACAAATCCGACCCTGATACCGTAGCAGACCAACCTCAGAAATAGAATAGTCCTTAGCTACTCCCGCTAATACATTCTCTCTAACCTCCAGTAATTGAGCATCTACCAATTGACCTTCCTTAATCCACTCTAGTAAGGTCGACTGCAGAATAATGTTGGCCAACCAGCCCACCACCAACTCTATCCTCGCTTTAGATATCTCACCAGCCAACTCCCTCGAAATCTGAGTGGAACAACATAACTGACCTGGGCCCCTCCGGCTCAATGCATCTGCCACTATGTTGGCTTTCCCTGGGTGATAAAGAATATCACAGTCATAGTCCTTTACCAATTCTAACCAACACTTCTGCCTCATGTTCAGGTCCTTCCACGTAAAGAAGTACTTCAAACTCTTATGATCGGTGTATATCTCGCACTTCTCCCCATACAAATAATGCTGCCAAACCTTCAGTGTGAACACCACCGCTGCTAATTCCCAATCATAGGTAGGATACCGCTGCTCATGCTCCTTCAGCTGTGATGCCACTTCCCACCAGATACAAGCATCCTCCTTCAACATATATGTGGCACAGGCCACCCTGTCCTGACCCTCTACCCTCATGAAATCCAGGATAGATGTAATCATGCTCATCTATTATTCGGCCTTTAGTGGATCTGGTCCCCCTTCAAAAGTTGGAGGATGTTGCCTCCTGAACCACTCATACAACGGCTCCCACCTATTCCCAACTTCCAATGGTTGAACAACTAGTGCCACTGCAGGTGGCACAATAGATGCAACACTCCCTGACGGAGCCTGCTATCTCAGAAGATGGATTTGCTCTTCCTGGCTCTGAAGCTGGGCTTGCATGTCTGCCATAATCTTCTGCCAGTTCTCAGGGACTGCCAGAGGGTTCTGGCCCTGGTCATCATCCCTAGCCTCAGACCCAGTGCCGGCTAGTCGTATAGATCGCCTTGGATGCATAGCCATCCAAGTTAATCTGCAATCAATGACTCGGTGGTCAAACTATGATGACAGGGTAACAATCTTTCCATAATCCACCATTGGAACACAACATCACAAGCAATCAAGATATAACAGTTTATCCAGATATTCATCCACATGCAACAGCAATGCTAATAAGCACGCCTTACTATCATCACACAACAGTCAAGGGTCAGGCCCTATCAGTATCTCATGCTCCCTATTAATCAAACAGATAACAACATTCATATTTCTTTCAAACACTCAAACATATAAACACAAATATACAATTACCAAACCCTGAGTCGAGCTTGTCTTTAGCGGCGAATGTACATTATCAGCCAGTCTTCAAGAACCCTTAAACCTAGGACTCTTTGATACCAAGTTGTAACACCCTGGATAACCAAGGTCATTACACGATGTGATTATAAATCTGCAAGACTTGCGAATCAAGTCATATAGTTGACAACGTGACCCTAAAGTCATAATCATGTTAGGGTTAAAAGATTTTGGTCATAAACGGGAAATTTCTCATTTAAATAAACGTTTAGTAAATGGGATCCCAAAAACAGGTTTTAAAGGACAGTTTACAAAATTTCAAAGTTATATACATCCATAAGCCACTCTAATGGAAAAATACGCATTTCAGGTTTTCCTGTCCCTGCACTATTCCTCGGCCGTGGCGAACGAGCAGCTGACTATGGACATTCTACCCTAGAGCTCTCCAACTCAGGACTTGTCCACCTTGCCCTTGCCTTTACCTGGACCACGTAGCACCCATGAGCCAAGGTCCATCAAGAAAACCATAATGTAGAGCATAAATGATACAAACAATCAAATAGTCCATAAAGTTGTTGACCAGGAATTCAGCATGCCATAACAGTTATCTACTCAGAAAGGTCAAACAATTATTCATAAGTGATGCGTGTTGTATGCCATATCAAATTTATTTATTGATTTTATTAATTCCTTATACCAACTATTTTAGTATAGTGATAAATAAGGGTCGAACCCACGAGGACTACTATTCAATTTATTATTTAAAATATAAAATCTAATAAAGAAAGGGATTTTGATTTTTAACTCAAAATTAAATAACATAAACTAGAAAGCAAATAAAGATTGATATTATGATATTAAGAAACAGTTAAAGGTTAATCTCCACCCTCAACAATCATTCCTAATCACTAATAATAAATATTATTCCAATTTCTCAATTAAACTATTAACCCTGCAGATAACGCTGAAGCAGTCAATTATCTCAGTCTCCCTATTATAAGTAACCAAGGAGAAGTGCTCAATAATTAACTCTTTTAGCTAAGCAATAAATCTATGAAGCATACAATCTATTTAACTTAGATAAAGCATTAAATCCTATGGAAACAAGTTAATCTAGGCAATGAATTAATGAAGCATATAATTCATTTAACCTATGTTCTATTTTTCATCACAATCAACAATTCTTTTGACATCACTATCAATTGCAATTTATCACATACACTTAGAATCCTAAACTCTTAGGTGGGTAGTAATTCTAAGATGACAATTGAATAATGTAAAACCTTAATTAGTTGGCCACCTAACAAGAAATCACAAAATTCATAACATTCAATTGGAAAAATAGAAACAATCTAATATTGAGAGATATTAAAGAACAATATTCATTATCAATAATCAAGAATTCATGTCTTGGGTTTTGAATTAACCCTTAACCTAAAAAGAACCTACTCCATAATAGTAATCATAATCACAAACATAATTATAATTAAGATTAAAGAGATTAAGGGAAGAAAAGAAACTAGATTGATGAACAATAGTGTTGTAGTCTTCTCTCTAGCCCTTTCTGAGTCTTTTTCTCTCCTAAACCATAATAAAAACCTCATCTAAAATTAACCCTAATAATTTTTTATAGTCTCAATTAAATTCTAATTAAAAATCTGAAAACGACGTCGCAGGCCGCGGCCTGGAAAATGCGTGCCGCGGCCTAGAACAAAATATGTGCAGATTTTGGTCACGCAGGCAGCGGCCTGAAAAAACTGAGCAGTGGCTTGTTTGGAAAAAACAAATCTGAAACGTCAATTCCATTTAAAGTGTCGCAACCTGAATTTTATAGGTCGCGGCCTATCTTCAATTTATTCTTTTCTCAACCTTAGAGAGCTTGTACGCTACC